>NC_060072.1:9890000-12390000 GCF_922984935.1 Meles meles | reverse complement strand
ATTGTCCCAGCATGCCATTTTTATCCAGAATGTTCAGCCGGGATAGGACGTGTGACCTCCATACACTCGGGGGGAGCTGAGACCAGAGAGAAGTCTGGGTGAAGACATCGCACAGTAATGCATGAGTGGATTTCATTGTTGTGTGTGAACCCAAGCACATTCACCAGGGAACACCCTCTCCCTAATGGTTCCTGCATCTCCCCCCACCTCTTGGCTCTTCCATTTCCCACTCAGGAAGGAAAAAGACTGAAAGGTTGGCATGGACCCCAACCATTGACGCTGGAAGACCCCAGAGAGGCCATCTGGTTGCATTTACTCATCAATGTTGCACATCGGGCATCACTAAGGACCATCTAGTTACCTTACTCTCTGCAACTCACTTGCTGCCTTTCCTACAGTGCTGAGAACCAGTGGCTAACAGCTTTCTCATTGAGTGGGATCACTCCATTTTGGAGCTGGAGAGGCACCAAGGCCAACTGGGATGTCCCTCGCACCTGCAATGTCCCATTGTGTTCTGGGTTATTCGTTCAGGATCAAGTCTTACCTTTGAGACTTCATCATCCTAAGACTTCCATCTCCTAGAATTTGGAGAATGTGACTATGTCTAGAGAAATCTGAAACATCACTTTGTATACTTTGGGCCTTGCTCCAAGCCTGCAGTGGCTTCTCTACTTCCTATAAGAGTGATTCCATTCCTTTAACTGGACAAAGACATGAATGACGCTCCATGTGCCCCCTTAAGAGGTTCAAAGCCTGCTTGGGAGCAACAAGGAGGGGTGCAAAGAAGGCCAATAAGTACATCAGAAACCAGGAGACGGCAGCCACTGTACATGCCACAGGGGGACAGGGAGGGGAGAGCCATGACATGTGCATAGGGACTTCTGGGCCTTTGACTCTGGAAGGTATTTGTTCCAAACTGTCATTTTACAGATCTATCTGTAAAGAGAGGGACATGAGTTATCCAAGGTTGCCCAGGGAGGTCAAGGCAGAGCCAGGGCTAGAACCAGTGCCCCTCGGTCTGCATTTGGGTTCCCTTTGCTCTACATTCCTGTGTTTGTCTTATACGGTTTTTAGTTTTTAAGTTCCCTTCTTTCTAGAGTGCATCCATAGCCTAGTGCCATGAAAACAACCCCGGGATATTGCAAGAGGTGACTGGAGACCGGAGTGCAAACCTTGGTCCTCTGCTTTGTGACCTCGAGCAAGACACTTACTTAACCTGTCTGAGTTTCCTGTTTCTCATCTGTAGTTTATCTACCAGATCCCAACTTCCTTAGGGCAGGAAGAGCATCTCATTTGTCCTCCCCATGACTAAATCGGGGGGCTTTGAGAAAGGCAATCATGAATGGGCCCCAAGGAGGAATGTTCAGGCGTCTGGTGCTTGGGAGACACAACTGAGCAGGAATTAAAGGCTCAGAGGGCGTCAGCACGTGGATGTCTTGGGAAGAGACGAGTGGAAGACAGGGAAGACAGAATGTCACAGGAGAGGAGCTTCCATCAAATTGTTAGCGCTCCGCCAAACTCACACCTACGAAATGTGCAGAAAACGTCCATTAAAGGCTGAAGGTGGGGGGCACGTGGGTGGCTCAGTGAGTTAAGCATCAGCTTTCAGCTCAGGTTGTGATCCTGGAGTCCTAGCTCAGCGGGAAGTCCGCCTCTGTGTCTCCCTCTACTGCCCCCCTGCTTTTGCTTCCTCTCTCTTTCTCTCTAATGAATAAGTAAATAAAATCTTTAAAGAAAAAAAAAAAGCTGAAGGTTGATGAAAGGTTTGGTGAGCTGACTTCTCAGGTCTCTCCCAACCCCGTTACTGAAGAGTTGTTAGGCACTGGGACAGGAAAGCACAGGAACAATTTGCTGTCATCTGCATGACCGTGGGCAGGTCCCCTCATCTCTGTAAGCCTTGGTTTCCCCATCTGCGAAGTGGGGCTCCCCGACACAGAGGGGATGGGAAGGGTGTGATGAGGGGGTGTGCAGTCCTGGGCAGCCCATGGCGGGGGGCACCCACCGGGCACGTGTCCGTTACCATACATCTCAGTCCAGGGACCCCAAGTCACATCCGTGAGCTGCGGGGACCTGCAGTGCTGGACCAGAGCCTGGGATGGATGACTGCTGCTATGGTAATTGGGCCTTTTAAAGCCATTTGCTCATTTTCTCCCCATCTCCCAACAGGTGGCGAGGCTGAACGCAGCACATTACAAATGTGCAGAAAACCCAGAATGGGATTGTTTAGGAGACAGGCTGGCCTGGTTAATTAAAATGGGCGCATCCGTAGATGGGGACATGTCTCTTCTGAGAGCCCAGGAATTCTGGGAGTCATCGTTCAGCCACAGCAAATGCTCTCTCTGTTAGGCACTGGGACTCCAGGAAAAGTGAGTCAGAATCCCGCCTCCAGAGGCCAGGGAGGGCCTTTCTCTAGTGGGGACTAAGGCAAGCAGGGAAACAGCAGGTCAAAGCCCATAGACAAAGGCACTATAAGACCAGAACCTCCAAGGTACCCGGCAGTGATTCAAGAGCTCGCTGGGACACAGAGCAGGTGTCACCTGGGTCCGTGTTGAAGGGTGGGGAGCAGCACCCTGGGTGGGGAAGAGGCACTCCAAGCAGAGAAGAGCGCCCAGATCAGGTCTGGGAGAGGGAGGCTAGGAGAGAAAACAAGCCCCCTTGCTTCCCTCAACAAGAGGGCCCCACAGCCAGGGGCATCACAAGATGGCCAGGCGGGAGCCAGCTCAGGTCCCTTGCCTGGGAGAGCAGCCCAGGGCTCAGCTGCTCCATCCATCGGCCCCAGGCCTGTCCTACCAGACCTCGGCATCACCCAGCCTAACCCCCTCCTGTTGGATATGTGTGTACTCTCCCCTCCACCTACCCGTCACCTGCCCTTCCTTCCAGGTGAACCCAAGAAACACCTCCAGGAGGCCTTCCGGGCCTCTACCCACAGACATGCTCAGATCTCTATTACAGAACTTGGGAAGGGCATTGGATTTCTTCATCTGCCTCTTCACCTAACCGTGAGCTCGCTGAGGGCAGGGGCAGCGCTTCCCCTGTGTGCTCATGACAGCACAGTTTGATCTAAGTTTTAGGACAGTTACACTGACAAGCGCAAAAGGCGGGGATTTATTGATTCCCGTAATGGAATTGCAACGGTTGAGGTAGGGGGCAAAGGGGCAGTCACACAAGGAGAGAGCAGTTCGGGCACGCAAACACGTTATGGATGTGTTTGGGTCCCATGGCGCCATCGACAAACCCACACAAACACAATCCCGGCCTTCTTGGGAGGTCAGCTCCAAGGGGAGCTGGAAAAGCCTTTGCCAGGCTCTGCCCAGGCTTAGTGACCAGAGGAGCTCAGGTGGGAGAGTCACCTGGGCCAGGAGGGTCAAATCACAAAATCAGGGCAGGAGGGGCCTCAGAGATGGCAGCAGACGTAAATTGGTGGGGAGCAGGGAGGCTCACAGAGCTCCCCAGCACACATCTGTGCTCCAGCCATTTCTCCTGGGAACAATCCCCCTCCCGCAGGCTGGGCGTGAAACCTGATAAGTGGGCATAATGATCGTACCTACCTGCAGGGTGGTTGTGAGGCCCAGACCATCAGAGACACCAGTGGCCACGCACACACAGACACACACACACACACACACACACACACACACACACAGAAGGACCACGTGCATGTTAGCCACTGAGCTTGTTTTGTGGTCATTGTTGTCCCAATGGCTTTCGTCGCTCAACTCTGTGTCTTGGATCCTTTCAGGTTAGTATTATACGTTCACCAGTCATTTTACCTGCTGTCTAGTATTCCACGGCGTGGATTTCTGTTGCTTATTTAGCCATTCCCCTTTCGACAGACACCTGGGTTATGCCCAAACTTTAACTCTTAGAAACAGTGCTGCAGCAGACATCCTGAGATGTACCATACCATACCATTTAACCTGTTAAATATTCTTTAACAACCCAAGAGATCGATTATGGTTTATGGGCTTTTGAAGCAGGGAAACTGAGGCTAGCATGGCCAAACGTCCAAACTAGGATTTGGCCCCAGGCAGGTCAGTCTGTCTGCAGAGCCCATGCTTTGTCCCCCATTTCAGGCTGCTTCTCCTGCCCCACCAGTGGTCCCCTCTCTAAGCATCCTTTACTTACAGCGGACACTCTCCTCCTCTACCTGTCTTAAGGGCAAATGAACCTTTGTCCCAAAGAGGTTGTTATGGACCTTTGTACCCAACCCCTGGCTACTGGAGTCTTCTTTTCAGAGAAAGAAAAGAGGGGGCAGGTTTCCAAAGGAGCAAAATCATTTGAAGACCATGCTGGATGATCTCCTCTGGCTCACCGCATTCACTCCCCTTCCCAAGGTCTCCTCTGCAAAGGAGAATGTGGGGACCACATTCTCCAGAAACATTCTCCAGAATCAGAATCTCCTTGCCTGTGTGGTTCACCAGTGAGGGACTGCCGTGAAACTGGTACGCAGAAGCAAAGAGGAAACACCACTCTCAAGGAGCAGCAGCTCCTGGGAACTTCTTCGGTGCTTTCAGGCTAGGGTCCTTGACCATGTCAACACCCCTGGATTTGGGCAGCAGCTCCTCTGACCACTGATGGCTCCACTCTTCCAATGGCTTTGTAAGCCCCCGCTCCTGCAATTAACCTCCACACCTGGAACACACAGAGACTGCTTCTGTTTTCCTGACCAAACTGACCCATATAAAGTTAATGCCCAAGGAGAACTTGGCTTTTGATTGGACTATTGATTTATGAAAAGTGTTCAAATTTTAGAAAGATTTCTTTATGTTCTGTTAATTTCCCAGAAGCGCTATGATCCAGAAATGAGCTGAATTTGTAATGCATGTCAAAGAGGAAGTGAGGCTTTGGAGCCAGACTCATAAGTAGCTCTGACTTGCAGGCCGGTGGTGACCCATGACTGAGCTTCCTCCCACAAGGACCATCTCTGGATCATTTTGTCTTTGGAATCCCATTATGTGGAAGTAGATAGAAGCTCAACATGACCCCTCTTCAGAGAAAGTAGGAGAGGGGAAAGGGGAGATGAAGGCAGGAGGGGAGGACCAGGCTTGCACCAACCAAACAGCTGCCCTCTACCCAGCGCTCATGTTGGCTTGCCTGGGAGGCCCAGACAATAGTCCGTGTTTCCTACAAAGAGTAGCCGTCTGGCAGGAACCACTCATTCCATCCCTAGTAGGCATGGCAGGCTCAAGAAATGGCTCCCAAAAAGATATTCGCATCACATCCCTGGAACCTGTGAGTATCACCTTCTTTGGTAAAAGGATCTTTGCAGATGATAGTAAGTCAAGAATCTTGAGAGGACCCTCCTTGATCTAGGATGAAGACAATTCTGGATTATCCTGGTGGGATCTAAATCCAATGACAAGTGTCCTTATAGGAGAGGCAGAGGGAGATGGGAGACAGACACAAAGAAGAGGAGGCCAAGGGGAGGCAGAGGGAGAGAAGTAAATGATGTGCTACAAGCAGAGAGACACCGAGGATTTCCAGCAGCCACCAGACCCTGGGAGAGGGGCCACCAGACCCTGGGAGAGGGGCATGAGATGGATTCTTGCCCAGAGCCTCTGAAGGGAGCACACACCTTGACATCAGACTTCCGGCCTCTAGAACTATAAGAGAATAAGTTTCTGTTGATCTAAGCTGCCAAGGTTTTGGTCATAGGTCCCAGCTTCCCTGGGAAACTAATACAGTAGCTCACACCCAAGACCCTCAGGGAGCCTTCACGAAAGAACTTGAGACTCCGATCCTCAGAGGAGTTCAGGGCAGCATTGGGCAGAGCAGAGTGTGGCAAGGAGACATCCCACACACCCACAAAGGCAATGACACACAATCTGTCCTACACGTGGAAACACCCAGCAAAGTAAGTATTGGAGGCAGAGAGGAGGGCAGGGAGAGAAGTTCTCAGACCACCCCTCTGATCTGGCCCCTTCATTTTCTTTCTCAGATGGAGGAGGTGACTTGCCACCGGTCCCATAAGACAGTTACTGAGCCACAGTTAGAATCAGGGTCCCTGGGCTTTCCACGATGGTACACAAGGCCACACCGCACCAAGGACCTGGAGCTGGGAGGCCCTGCAGGAAGCAATGTCACCCAGTTTGATGATGGGAAGGTTGTAGCCTGAGTGAGAAGGAACAAGGGTGTCTCCCCATCGGCTGCCCCAAGCCCCTTCCCACGAGAATGGACTATAAACCCAGTTGATTGGTTTCTCTCCAAGGTGTGTGAATGAGAGAAGTGGAAACTGAGGCACTGACATGCACAGGTCAGCTCTGGACTCACACACTTCCTGGGCTGCGCTCACTAGGCACTGACTTCCAGATGGAGACGGGCTTGTAGGCTGCTTCTGGGCTTTTCAGGAACGGCATCAGTGGGAAAGCACAGGCCGCAGAGCTAGCCAGGGAGAAGAGTTGAACTCAGATGCGTTCATTACAGAAGCTCAGCTACTCCTACTCATTGCTACAGATCTGGGATGGTCGTTCAAATTGGTCCCAAACTGTATTCCTAAATGGACCAGTCACTGGACACAGGAAGCCCCCAGGAAGGGGGCCTGACCGAGGTCAGAACCACTCCCTTGGATCGGATGCAGTGCCCAGGAAGGGACTCAGCCAGGAGCCACCAGCAGGTTCCACTCCCAGGGGCCAAGGGAAAGAAAGAGATGAGTTCCTGGAGCCTGGAGGGGACAACTGGGTTTACTACACACATTCCTCCCCACCGACCTTTGATAGAAAATGATGTCTGGGGGATTTGGTGAGAAGCCACAGTCAGAAGAATATTATGGATACTTGATCACAGGAAGGACAACCCTAGGATATAATAAGATATCAGAGCAGGAATGAGACTTAGGTTCATTTAGCCCAGAGCTGTCAAATGAGTGGCCTTGATACCACCACTCTCCCACTCCAGACCACAGCAGACATCACAAATCAATCACAACCTTCTTTTGATTGTATCAGAAGGCAGCCAGTACCAATCAATCACCGACCTGCAATATAGAACCTATTCCCCTCATCTTCCAGAAGAGGCCCTTCTGGAAGATGGGCTGGTTCACAGTCATATCACCAGTCATATCAGATTAGGGGTGGTTCACAGCCCTTAAAGGCAGATCTGGGGTGGGGGCCAGCAGAGTGCCCTCCCTGCAGTGCTCCTCCCAACAGTGTGCAGCCCCTCAGTCCCAGGGTGGACGAGCAACAAGTCCAAGGACACCCACAGAGCCCCCACCCGACCCAGGACTCCTGACATGCAGGCCAGGGCTTTTCCTGCCGCAGTCCACTGCCTCCCAGACAGAGCTACAGCACGGCAGCAGGGACCAGAGGATGGTGCTGCCCCGTGTGCCCCAGCTGCATCGGTTTCCCGCGGGGGCGCTGCCACTCGGAGCTCTATCTCCCCCTCTTGGCAAGAACAGAGATGTGCCCAGAATGATGCTGCCCCATGTTCAAGACAGAGGGGGAAAAAGCAAAGAAGCCAAGGAGGAGGAGAGGCCAACCACCCTCTCCCTGTGCAATCTAAGTCACTGCCACTTGCCTCTCTTAGAGTCTCTCGGTCCAGTGTTTACCCTCATCACAGTCACAGAGGGACCTGGAACCCCATATGGGCTGAACTGTGGCCTGACCAAAATTGATGTGTTTGTCCTAACCCCCAGTAATGTACTGTGTGAGTATATTTGGAGAAAGGGTCTTTAAAGAGGTGATTAAGTTAAAACGAGGTCATTAAGGTGGGTCCTAACCTGATATGACTGGTGTTTTTATAAGAAGAGGAGAGAGATCAAAACACGGCACATGCACCACAATGCCCATCTACAAGCCCAGGAGAGAAGCCTTGGAAGAAAGCAACCCTGTTGGCACCTGGATCTCGGGCTGCCAGCCTCCAGGACCCGGAGGAGATACATTTCTGCCGGTTTCGCCCCCCCCAGTCTGTGACACTTTGTGACAGCAGCCCTAGCAAAGCCATACAGACCCCCAGTCCTCCCTTCTCCTTCTGGCTTCCATTCCTGCTTCTCTCCTCCCTCCCTCCCACCATCCCACTCTTTTTTGTTCTCCATCTCTGAAGATAATCCTTCGGCACTCATTCTACAAATGTTTAGCAAGCACGACAATGCACTGGTTCCTGGAGATAGAGAGAGGAACAGAAATTTGGTATTTGCTCGACAAATAATCACTGAGCACCTAGTAAGTACCAGGCTCTGTTCTCTGCATTGGGTTATGATGAGAAGCAGGAGAGAAGCAACCCGGCATTCAAGGGGCAGACAGGCTGGTGGAGGAGACTGGCCCGCGAACGTCTTCCACCAAGTTCCAGGTGCAAATTCTAGACAGACGACCAGCTGCTCAGAGGAGGAAGTCACAAACTCCCACGAGAGTGGAGGGAAGAGGGCCTAGGAAGCCAGGAGGGACAGGTGGTGCTTGTGTTAAGCCTGAAAAGGTGAGGAGGAATTCTCTCTCCCTCTCCTTCTCCAGAAAGGCACCCATCCTAAAGCAGGGCTCAGCAGGCATTTGCTAACCACATGAGCAAATGTGATTAAAGGACACCTGTCTTGATGGACAGTCAGGCGGAAGAGGGGGACAGAGGCACAGGATGGGCAGGCAGTGACAGAAAGAAGGAAAAGGAAGAAACTCACCCCAGAGGTGCTAGCCCTCCCAAGGTGACATCTGCTCTGATCTGAAAGTTAATTATGGTATTTGGATGCTTTATTTTCCATCCTGCTTAATAATTACAACAGAACCCAAAGTGTGCGATAACACTGAATCGTTATAAAATGAGATTTAATTATCCTCCCAACTAGCAGGAATTAACAAGCTTCGAAGAAAACACAGGCTTTAACACAGGCATTTGCCAAAGCAGGTGTCTCCCTCTTGATCCTTCCAATCCCTCGGAGTCAGAATGCAGGGAGCCAAGTCAGTGGCTTGTCCCCACCCCCACCTCCCCCCATCACAGGAGTGTGGCCCGTGCAGGCAGAGCTGCACCTGCCCATCATGCCCATGGAAGCAGTCTGGCTGATCCCCCTGGGTCAGGGGTACCCCCCAGCAGTCAGAAATATAGATTTTTTTATTCAGTGCTCCTTCACTCAACAGGAATGTGTGGAGTGCCTACTATGTGCTAGGCATCGATCATCCTGGGTCTGGGGCAGACAAGGGAAATAGGGCATGAGGTCCGTCCTCAAACACTGACCATCTCTACCCAGGGAGATGAGCCTAATAAGCAAGGGAAATATCAGAAGGTGAGAAGGGTTGGGCGGAGCATTGAAATCAGGTGTCGTGCCCAGAGAGGGGGGAGATGGCTACTTTAGACGTGGTGACCCACCTCGGCAGTCTCTCTGAGGAGGTGACAGCCCAGTTGAGGTCTAAATTAAAAGGGGAACCAGCCGCACAAGGAGCAGGCTCAGGGAACAGCAAGTGCAAAAATCCTAAAGCAAGAACGAGGGAGAGGCAGCAAGGAGAAGCGACGGGAGGAGGGAGAGCAGGGTATGTAGGGGAGACACACAGCAGAGGAGCCTTGGAGATATGGGTAAGGAACTGGATTTCATTTAAAGGCCAAAGGGACACTATTGGGCTTAAGAGGTACATGGGGGATAGAGTCATAAACTGATTTTTTTTTTTTAATTTTGAAAAATCCCTCTGGCTGCTGTGTAGTGAATGGACTGCAGGACAGGAATGGAAGCTGGAAGAGCATCGAGGGGGCTTCTGCAGCTAAGATGATGTGGGGGGGGCACCTGGGTGGCTCAGTGGGTTAAAGCCTCTGCCTTCAGCTCAGGTCATGATCCCAGGGTCCTCTCTGCTCAGCAGGGAGCCTGCTTCCTCCTCTCTCTCTCTCTGTCTGCCTCTCTGCCTACTTGTGATCCCTGTCTATCAAATAAATAAAATCTTTTAAAAATAAAAAAAAAAAGATGATGCTGGGATCAGTATCTGTCTCTCCTGCTCCAGATATTACTCTTAATCTCTCAATGAATCAAATATCCAGTCACATCTCATTTTATACAGCGCTCTGCTGCTCAGAAGGTACTTTTACTTCATAATGACATTTGATTTTGATCCTACTAACAAATGGAAGAGACAGGTACTGTCATCCCTTCCACACAGAGGAGGAGACTGGGGCTCAGAGAGGTTGAGTGACCTACCCAAGGTCACACAGCTAGTTAGTGGTAGAGCCCGGAAGCATTTCACCTTGTGACAAGACAGGTGGCTTAAAACAACAAACAAAAAACAGAGCTACAGAGCTGAGAAAGAGAGAGAGTGATGTCTAGACCCACAATGCCCAGTGACATGTGTGTTGGACAAAAAGCCCAAACTTTTACAAGGCTAATGAGCCTAATCTCATCCCTCAAAGAGGTCCCCAGTGTGACTGGACACTCACTCTAACAAGGCACTGGGAGCAGGACATTTCAGGAGGCGAGGGGTTTGGGGGGGCTGGTGGCAGATGGGCACAGGCTTTGGAGCCAAATGGCTCCAAATGGACTTGCAAATCAGTGCATTCCCGCGTGGGTGACCAGGCCCCTTTGCGCCTGACTCTTTGACCACGAGAGGAATTAACCCAGCTTCGAAGCTGGCCCCAGGGCATTTTCTTTGGGTCTCCGTGGGGAAAATCTTTGTTCGTAGGGTTCATTTAGATCTTTTGGAAACACGGCAGAGCTGCTGGGAGTTGGGGAATACGTGCCGGGACACTGAAGCCCAGAACATTGTTCTCTCCGTGGCTCCGCAGGAGGAGACCACGGTTCCGTTTCGTCCACGACCCAGGCAATACCCCCACCTAGTGGCTACTTTCTCCTTTCTCCAGGATGGCGGGTAAGAGTCGGGGGCACCCTGAGGCTTTGTGCCCCAGTCACCTGGGCCTCTGGCTGAAATGAAGATTCTGGAGTGTTGGCCATAAAGGCGGGCACGCGACGGAATGAGCACTGGGTGTTCTATGCAACCAATGAGTCAGTAAACTCTACCTCCCAAACGAATCATACACTACACGTTAATCAATTGAATTTAAATTAAAAAAAAAAATAAATAAAGATTTTGCTTGCACGTCAGGGATGGCGCCTGAGACTCTGCATTTCTAAGGAGTTCCCAAGAGATACTGGTCCTCAGGCTCCACTTTGAAAGACAAGAAAAACGAAATTCCTGAGCAGCCCCGAGCAACAGCAAACCAGCAGGGACTCGTCCACGATGCTTATCCGTGGCCCCACTGTGCACCAGCCCTGCCACGGTCTGAACCACACTCTAGCTCTGCGTCGGTGAGCAAGTTAAGCTCGCTGTGCCTCAGTTTCCTCCTCTGTAAAGGAATGAATTAAGAATAGCACCTACCACTTAAGGTTCTTGGAAAGAAGAGAGTTGATCGGTAAAACACTACCTGGCCCTACTACTATTATAATGCGAGGCACTCCTTATCAGTCCTTTGAAAACCTCATTAAGCCGGGCAATTGAGAAGAATGTTTAAATAGTGAAGAGTCTAAACTACAGAGTCCTTTAAAGACCAGGCAGTTTTAAAGTGCCAGGCATACCTTCCCTGCCCCCTTTTTTCTGGCACAGAGCAGCTTTCCGGGGTTAACCCCATCCTCAACCCTCCCCAACAACTCCCATTCCACTTTTCAAGGGTTCCCAGAGGCCCAAGCTTTAAGCAATCAGCGCTCTCCTTCCCCCCGGGCTCAGTGATTGGCTCGGGAGTGGGCACGTAATCTGGACCAGGCCAATCCATGGACTCTCCGGGGCTGTTGCCAGAGTGACTGGGAAGGAGATGCCCTCTTTTCTCCGGGATCAATGACTGGGAAGAAATGCAGTCCTGGCGCTTCCCGGTCGTTCATTTTAGAGGCTGCCGAGAGCGAGCCTGCCTGAGCAGGGGGCCATACAAAAGAAATCTGAGCCGAAGAATGGAGAGAGAGCTCTGGGGGCGCCGTTTGAACTCCTGATCCAGGTACTCCTGACTCCAGATGCCCAAACTGGAGTTGCATTGGGCCAGCAATTTCGTTTTTATTTCTTAAGCAGGATTCAGTTGGGTTTCACCGGAAACGTTACTAAGGAGTCCTGTGACAGGTGTTACAGCACCAGTACAGCATAGCACTGTCCTCGGTGCTATGATGCCCTGATCTAAAAAGGGTCTTTCTTTGCGGAGGAGGAGGAATGCCCGTCACCACAGTGCGCGATGGGTATGAGTGTGCCATTCTACAGATGGGGAAGGTGAAGTCAGTATCATATCCAGTTCCCATGGGGTAGGGGGAGCAGAATTTGAGTAAACCTGGTTTATCCCGCTCTGAAGTCCTTGTTATCTGCATTAATCCGCATTGCCTTCTCTAAGCCCACCACTCCTCTCCCACTGGAGGAATTAATTCCTCACCAGAAAACGTTGATGTTGAATGTCGATTGATGATTCTCAAAGGGTGATTCCAGGATCGGGGGCAGCAGCAGCAGCCTGGCCTGGGAACTGGTCAGAAATGCAAATTCTGGGCCCCCACCCAGTCCTCCTGGATGGGAGTCTCTGGGGTAGGGCCATGAATCTGTTTTTAAGGAGCCCTCTAGGGCATCTGGATGCACACCAGAATACAGGCCATTCTGCCAAACGTGAGCAAATCAGCGAACAAATCAGCTTCATGTGAGTTGAATTAGGTATTTGCGGAGCACTGTATGCCAGGGCTGGGAGTATAGAGATAAGCCAGATGATGCCCTTGACCTCCAAGAGTTCCTAGCCTTGTGGGAAATGCCAACTCAGCACTGCACATCCAAGGAACGAACATTTCTGAAACACCAGCATCCCTGTTTGCTCGGCCATGGCAAACACTTTCAAACCTCCAGGCCTTCACACACACACCCCACGTGCCTCTGCCCTCTGATCTGGAAGGCTCCTACTCTTGCTCCAACATCCAGCTTCAGCATCATCCCCCTGAGATCTCCCAGAGGAATTCATCACCCCTCAGCCAGGAGGGGTCCCCCAGCAGGGTTTCCAGCCCTCTCTCAAGGTACTAGTCACACTGCATTAGCAAGGGCTTGTGAAGCAGCAGTTTCTAGCACCCAACGGTAAGTAATTTGAGAGCGGGCACTGTGTCCCACTCATCTGCCATCCCCGGAGCCCCGAGCAGGGCCCGGCACACAGCAGGAGCCAATCAATGTTTGATGAATGGGTTAATAAGGGAATTAAAGGCGGGCCTGAAGGACAGAAGAGGCTTAACAGCACGGCCAGAGAGAGGGTGTGGGGTCTGCACTCCGCTCATCCGGCACCAGCATGCCCTGGGAGCTGGTAGGTCATGCACAACCTCAGGACCACTCCGACCCACTGAATCAGAGTCCTTCTTGTCACAAGATGCCCAGGTGACTCGTGCATTTTCAAGTTTGAGCAGCTCTGCAAGGGGCTGCCTCACCCACCCCCCACCGCCGCTGCGCCCATGCTTCGAAGAATTATTATTGGGTTGATTTTATGCACACAGAATACATATATAGGCACTGTCAGCCAAAGCACTTTGTTCTCCCCCTGGGAAAACTCCCGAACTTTGGCAGCTTCTGGAAGAATGAGAAAGCCAGGGGCAGACAGCTTCTTATTTCCCCACACCCAGGACATAGCCGCAGGGCTACGCTCTGGAAAGGAAACAGAGATACCGCTTCTGCTCTCTTGCTCGACTCCTGGCACCGCAAAGACTTTCAAGAAAGATACACAGAGCTTAGTTCTGGTCGAAAAGTCTCCACTCATCTAAGAATGCAATCAATAACGGGAAGGGGAAATCGATGGCACCAGGAGATCCATCTCTCTGTGTATTTATGGAGCGCAGATCCCAGGGTGGCGGGAGGCTTCAGCAAACTGGACAGTCCGTGCCTGCTTCCCAGAGATCCTGCTCTCCTTCCCAAGAATTATGGGGTGTCCTTTGTCTCTGCTCGATAACACCCTGGAGTTACAGAGCCATTTAGAAACGAATTGGCTCATTTTTCTCCCTCCCCCTTGCTCACGGTGACAGGTCACCCTGGCCTAGGAGTTATTAAGGGGACAGATAGGACACTTTGCCCGTTCCATCTGGCCCATGTCTGGCTTCACTGGCCTCCCCCTGTTGCCAGCAGGCCCTAAAGCTTTAACTCCTCATCAGAGATATAACATTTCAGAAAGGGAAAAAAAAAAAAAAAGAAGAAGAAAGTTGAGAAATTGAGAGGTAGGTTTTTTATTTTACTCCAGGTCTTTTTTCCTCCTTGGAGGAAATCCATCGTTGTCTGGGAGTGAAGGGTCTGAAAAATGTCCCATTTTTTTCCCCACCTCTGAACGTGCCATACCTGATAGTCTCATGAGCAGATGGAGTGTGACAATGCAGGGCTTATTTTCCCCAAGATTAGCAAAGCCATTTCCTAAAACTAAAGTCCCTGTAAGAGCAGCAGGGAGACAAGGCACTGAACCTCTATGGGGCCTCGGTTTCCCCATCCCTGCTAATGATAAGCCCAAACGCTGGAATCACTTCCAGGAAAGTACTTTGTACGCTGCAGCTTAGTACGCACCCGATCGTCCTTAACTCACACCCATCTGTGAAATTCTGTCATAAGAATATCAACTGCCGTGTACTGTCTCAGACTCTCTAGAAGATGGTGGCACTTATCACAGGGAGTGGCCTGGGCAATGGTTAATGCTCCGGCCCTGCCACTCGTTAGCTGGGGATGGGACGATGGGCAAGTCATCTAACCTCCCTGAGCATCTGTGTCGTCAGGATGAAAATAAGAATGTCCCACAAGGACGAGGGAGAGTTAAATAAGAATACATTTAGAAACCCATTAGGGGCGCCTGGGTGGCTCCATTGGTTAGCGTCAGACTCTTGGTTATGGCTCAGGTCATGATCTCTTGGTTGTGGGATTGAGCCCCAAGTCAGACTCTATTTATGCTCAGCAGGGAGTCTGCTTTGTGATTCTCTCTTCCTCTCCTTCTGCCCCTCCCCGCAGCTGGTGCATGCGCTCTCTCTCTTTCTCTCCAAAATAAATAGAATCGTTTTTAAAAAAGAAACCCATCAAGGAGAGGGGTTAGAATAGGGCAAACCACACTCACATTTAATCTTCACAGAGCCGTGGTCCTAGCTGTCACTGACCCCATTAGGGCAATGAGGACCCTGAGATTCACCTTCAGTTAATGGCTCAAGGTCACATGGTAGCCAGCAGCAGAGCCAGGAATGACAGCTCAGGTCATGATCTCAGGGTCCTGGGATCGAGTCCCACATCGGGCTCTCTGCTCAGCAGGGAGCCTGCTTTCCCCTCTCTCTCTGCCTGCCTCTCTGTCTACTTGTGATCCCTCTCTGTCAAATAAATAAATAAAATCTTAAAAAAAAAAAAAGAAAGAAAGAAAAAGGAATGACACTCCGGGGGTCTGATTCCACTGGGTTATACAGATTTCTCAGTAAAACCAAAACAGTTCCCGAGAAACCGGTTAGAGTCGCGGGCGGGCTAGTCCTTGAAAGTGGTGAGCCCCACCCCAGTGTTTGCACGTAACAGATGCTCCCCACAAGCTCCCACCCCCGAGAGGCCGGCCGAGGGCTGATAGTGCCTCCAGATGTTCCCAGGAAACCTTCACCATCCCTTGACGGTTTCCTTGGCTCCACCTCCGGCTGGTAAATAGTCCAGTTAGTAAACCCTCCCACATGGGTGTCCTCCTTTGGCTGAGCTGTATGTCTCTTGCCGGGCTTCCTACAAGGTGGGGGTTGGACTAACATTCTTCCGCACTCCCTGTGAGCTCTGAGGGTAAGGAAATGGACTCCAAGCCCCACATTTGAGTCACATGCCTCGGGTAACTTCAGGGGTTGGCAGCAGAGCTGGGAAGCGTGAGGGGACACTGAAGCCAGAGGTCTCTGAGTTTGAGTCCTGGTTCAGCCTTTTACCAGTTCGGGTAAGTTACTTTCTCCATGCCTCAATTCCTCACCTATGAAGTGGATATAAAATAACAATAGTGTCTCACACGTAGGCTTTCTGTGAAGGAGAGGTAAAATATTACCTGGAAGCCTCCAGCACACATTAAAGCGCTCAGTAAACATCAGCTGATTATTATGAGCACGATCCCCTGCCCACAGACCTTTTTATGCCTCTGTTCCCACCATTCAAACAAAATGGCATTTGTCTCTTTCTTTGTCTGGTAAACTCCTATGCATCCTTCAAGACCCAGCTTAAATATCTCCTCCTCAGGGAAGTGGCAAGCTAGGAGAGTTGCCCCTCCCCCTTCTCAGCAGTAGTTGCCAACCTGGGGGTGTCAGATTCTCTGAGGGGCAGAGGGAGTGCAAGGAACCCCTGATTTGAATCCACACCTATCACCCTCTAAAGACTGAATAAGTAAAATGTCCCACAATGTATGAACAACTGTTCTGCAAATGGCTGCCACTGCTGTTGTGATTAAGGAGATATGAAATAATTATAGTGTTGTCAATTACTTAATATTGTTGTGTCATGCAGTCCTCAATCAATATATACTAACAGTGCAAGGACCAGCATGTGAGATATCATAAAATTATATTTGTCACATATTTTGTGTCTGTGTATGTGCCTTTATGCTCGTAGAGAAAGGTCTAAAGGACACACTCCCAGTCAATGGTGCTCACTCTGGAGAATGTACACTATCCTTGCTTGTGACTTCCCTGAGGGAGTGATGTATAAATTGGGTCTTGATGGATGAATAGGAGTTTACCAGGCAGAGAAAGAGAAACATTTGTGGATATATATATATATATATATTTGTGGATATCCATACACACACACATATGTATACATTATGTGGCTGGATTAGATCTCAAATATTAATCTAGTTGGTTCTCTGTATCCACCCCTCCCACCCACCCCCAGTGCTTTCTGCCTGACTTTAGGAAGGAGAAAGGACGAAATTCTGTAAAGACTTAAGTGCCTGTTGGCATGATTGCCAAGCATGAGAGAAGGATGGGTGACAGAGGGGAGAGCATGGGCAAGGGGAGGGGCAGAAAGTGAGGAGAGTAGCCTGGACAGGAGAGGGAGGAGGAGTCCTCCAAATGGAGCAGAGGAGGACCTCTGCCTCATGACCTTGGAGCAGAGGTGCTCAGAAGATGAGCTGCTCTCAGGTACTTGACCAACTGCACTCATGAGCCCAGGATGTGGATGGCTTGGATTGCTTGAGTGCGCTGCAATCATTGTACCTTCCAATCTAAGTGGAACTGAACAGAACCAGTCACAAATGTCCTATTGGGTGAAGCAGCCAATTTTACACAGAAAGATAGAAAGATGGATGGACAGGTGGATATATAGATAGTGTTTGAAAAGAACACACAAGGGTTCCTGGGTGGGTGGCTCAGTGGGTTAAGCATCCAACTCTTAATTTTGGCTCAGATCATGTTCTCAGGGTTGTGAGATCATGCCCTACATCCGCCTCCATGCTCAACAAGGATTCTACTTAAGGTTCTCTCTCTCTCTCTCTCTCTCTCCCTCTGCCTCTCCCCACATATGCTCTCTGTCTTTCTCTCTCTCTCAAATAAATAAATCAATCTTGAAGAAAAAGGAAAAGTACACACAAAGCTATGGAGAGTGGGATTGGATTGGGGAGCAAGGTCCAAGGTTGGGACTTGCACTCTTTACATATTTATTAGTATAAATAAGATATACATGCTTGCCTTGGGGCACAGTGGTGTGTCTCAGTTAGCTGTTGCTACACAACAAGCCACTCTAAAACTTAGTGACTCAGAACACTTATTTAGCTCAGGATTCTGGGGGTTGGCAATTCAGGCTGAGCCCATCTAGGTGGTTGCTCTGATCTCAGCTGGGCTTTGTCACATGTCTGCAGTCAGCTGCAGGTCACCTGGGAGGCTCAGATTCTGAGGGTTAGCTGAATGTCAGCTGTCATAATGGGAAAACCAGGCAGAACCAGGATTCTAACTCAGAGTTCCCTTACTGTCACATGCTCGTCCTTCAGCAGGCAGGCCCAGGCTGGTTCACATCAAAGTGGCCAGGTTCTGAGAGAACAAACAGAGGCAGGCCAGTCATCCAGGTTTGGCACCAACACATGGTTCTGCTGCATTCCCAAAGCTACCCTGGATTTAAGGGCTGGACAAACAGACTCCTTATCTTGATGAAAGGGTCTCATTGCTAAGGCCTAAGGATACAAGAAGGAGAGTGACTCCTGCCATTTTTTGCAACCAATGTAGTTCAAGATGGTAGAAACAAGGAAAGCCAGCAAATCCCTGAGGCCTGAGGCAAGAAACTCCTCCTCATCATATCTATAAAGCCGTTTTACCCCTACTTTTGTATTCACTCCTCTGATAACCCCATGTATCAGTTCCCTGTTACTGTGTAACACATGGCTCCCAAACTTGTAGCTTAAAACAATGTACCTTTACTATCTCATGGTTTCAACAGTGTGCAAGGAGTTTGGTGGAGGGTTTTGGCTCAGAGTCTCTCATAACACTACAGTTGAGATGTCAGCCAAAGCTCCACTCATCTGAAGGCTGGACTGGGGCCGGAGGATAGGCTTCCACAACAGCTCCCTCACATGGCTATTGGTGGAAGACCCCAGTTACTCACCATGTGGACATCTCTACGGGGCTGCCTAAGTGTCCCAGCAACATAATGGCCAGCTTCCTAGAAAGCAAGGGGGCAGCCACAGTGTCTCCTCTGACCTGGATCCAGAAGTCACATGTCAACGCCCTGCAGTCTGTCTACTAAAGTCACTAACACAGCCCACACTAAAGGGAAAGGTAACTGGGTTCCACGTTTTGAAGGGGAAGAATAATAAAGGACTTGTGAGCATATATATTTTAAAGACAACACAATCCATTCTCTGGTCACCAAGTATTTTCATCTCTCCCACACTCAAAGTGAACTTGCCCCATCTTGAAAGGACTGGATCTGGACCTAAATGACAGACACTTCTCAGGATCCTTCCCCTTACTAAATGTTGTCATTCTGGTAGAAAGATTTCTGTAGCCCAAAATTTCCAAAGGAGGTAAGGAAAGAAGACAAAGATTCTGCTTTCTCTGATGAACCAGTAAAGGATCATTAAGCACTCAGAAGTATAAAGCGACACACAAAGTACTTAATAATTGCCAGGGATTATTTGTGAGGAACGGTGGAGAGAAAAGAGATGGGGGAAATGAAGGATTTCAAGCCTGCAAAGTGGTTTTGCTCCCAGAGGACCTAAGAAAGACACTTCAAGTTCAACTCCCTTTGAAGACAAAAAGATTTGAAAGATTCAGAAGCCAGGGGCTGGAGGCGGGGACTCCCTTCACTGGAGAAGGATGTAGGCCAATGTCATTCCCAAAGGGATCTGGGAGCAGAGTGGGGGTGGGGGGAGCATGCTCAAGGAACCTAGCTCCCAGCCCCTGTTTGAAAAGAAACTTTTAAAAAACAAAGTGAGGGGCGCCTGGGTGGCTCAGTGGGTTAAGCCTCTGCTTTTGGCTCAGGTCATGATCCCAGGGTCCTGGGATTGAGCCCCACATCGGGCTCTCTGCTCAGTGGGGAGCTGCTTCCCCCTCTCTCTCTGCCTGCCTCTCTGCCTACTTGTGATCTCTCTCTCTGTGTCAAATAAATAAAGTCTTTTAAAAAATGAAAACAAAAATAAAAAAATAAAATAAAAAACAAAGTGAGAGCAAATCTTTGCCAGAAATATGACAGAACAGGGATTAATATCATTACATTTAAAGATATCATATAAATACTTAAGAAGAAAAACATTAACTCCTAGTGAAGAAGTGGGCAAAGAACAGGAAGTTCATAAACAGAAAAAAAAAAACTAGAAAAAAATGGTTAATAAACAGAAAAATACAAACCTTCACTAACATATGCTAAATTAACAATTAGATCATTTTTTTAATCCATGAAATAAACAGAGGTGTTTCCTCTTAAGAAATGTTGATTAAAACATGTCAAACTTGGAGGAGTCAAGATGGCGGAGAAGTAGCAGGCTGAGACTACATCAGGTAGCAGGAGATCAGCTCGATAGCTTATCTAAACATTGCAAACACCTACAAATCCAACAGGAGATCGAAGAGAAGAAGAACAGCAATTCTAGAAACAAAATCAACCACTTTCTGAAAGGTAGGACTGGCAGAGAAGTGAATCTAAAATGACGGGAAGATAGACCGCGGGGGGAGGGGCCAGCTCCCGGCAAGTGGCAGAGCAACGGAGCACAAAATCAGGACCTTTAAAAGTCTGTTCCACTGAGGGACTTTGTTCCAAAGGCTAAACCGGGGTGAAGCCCACGTGGGGTCAGCGTGGCCCCAGGTCCCGCAGGGTCACAGGAGGATCAGGGGTGTCTGAGTGTCACAGAGCTTGCAGGAGTTAGAACGGAGAAGCCAGCTACAAAGACAGAGCCAAGGACTGAACTCTCAGCTTGGGGTTACCTTGAACACGTCATGGGCTGGGTGAGCTCGGAGGGTGGCTGGGAGGCTGGGGATACAGGTGTGATTGGGTACTGTCCTCTGGGGGTGCACTGAGGAGTGGGGCCCCGGGCTCTCAGCTCCTCCAGGCCGGAGACTAGGAGGCCGCCATTTTCATTCCCATCCTGCAGAACTCTACAAGCGTTCAGGGAACAGAAGCTCCCAAAAGCGAACCCGAGTAGATTATTTAGTCCGGCCGGGGTAAGGGTGGTGCAATTCCGCCTCGGCAAAGACACTTGAGAGTCACTACAACAGGCCCCTCCCCCAGAAGATCAACAAAATATCCAGCCAGGATGAAGTTCATCTATCAAGGAAAGCAGGTTCAATACCTAAGACAGCAGCGGAATTCCAGAGGAGGAGAAAGCAAAGCACAGAATTCATGGCTTTCTCCCCATGATTCTTTAGTCTTGTGGTTAATTCAATTTTTTTTTCAAGTTTTTTTTCTTTCTTTTTTTCTTCTTCTGCTAAATTTTTTAAAACTTTTACCCTTTTCTTTTTTAACATTTTTGACTAGTTTATCTAATATATATATATATAGTTTCTTTTTTATATTTTTTCTTTATTTGTTTAATTTTTTAAATTTTTTCTTTTTTTTCTGAACCTCTTTTTATCCCCTTTCTCCCCCCTACAATTTGGGGTCTCTTCTGATTTGGTTACAGCGCATTTTTCTGGGGTCTTTGCCACCATTTTAGTATTTTATTTGATCCTTTCATATCCTCTAGACAAAATGACAAGGCAGAAAAAATCACCACGAACAAAAAAACAAGAGGCAGTACCGAAGGATAGGGACCTAATCGACACAGACATTGGTAATATGTCAGATCAAGAGTTCAGAATGACGATTCTGAACGTTCTAGCCGGGCTCGAAAAAGGCATGGAAGATATTAGAGAAACCCTCTCTGGAGATATAAAAGCCCTTTCTGGAGAAATTAAAGAACTAAAATCTAACCAAGTTGAAATAAAAAAAGCTATTAATGAGGTGCAATCAAAAATGAAGGCTCTCACTGCTAGGATAAATGAGGCAGAAGAAAGAATTAGTGATATAGAAGACCAAATGACAGAGAATAAAGAAGCCGAGCAAAAGAGGGACAAACAGCTACTGGACCATGAGGGGAGAATTCGAGAGATAAGTGACACCATAAGACAAAACAACATTAGAATAATTGGGATTCCAGAAGAAGAAGAAAGAGAGAGGGGAGCAGAAGGTCTACTGGAGAGAATTGTTCGTGAGAATTTTCCTAATATGGCAAAGGAAACAAGCATCAAAATCCAGGAGGTACAGAGAACCCCCCTCAAAGTCAACAAGAATAGGTCCACACCCCGTCACCTAATAGTAAAATTTACAAGTCTTAGTGACAAAGAGAAAATCCTGAAAGCAGCCCAGGAAAAGAAGTCTGTAACATACAATAGTAAAAATATTAGATTGGCAGCAGACTTATCCACAGAGACCTGGCAGGCCAGAAAGAGCTGGCATGATATATTCAGAGCACTAAACGAGAAAAATATGCAGCCAAGAGCACTATATCCAGCTAGGCTATCATTGAAAATAGAAGGAGAGATCAAAAGCTTCCAGGACAAACAAAAACTGAAAGAATTTGCAAACATCAAACCAGCTCTACAGGAAATATTGAAAGGGGTCCTCTAAGCAAAGGGAGAGCCTAAAAGTAGTAGATCAGAAAGGTACAGAAACAATATACAGTAACAGTCACCTTACAGGCTAATAATGGCACTAAATTCATATCTCTCAATAGTTACCCTGAATGTTAATGGGCTAAATGCCCCAATCAAAAGACACAGGGTATCAGAATGGATAAAAAAACAAAACCCATCAATATGTTGCCTACAAGAAACTCATTTTAGATGCGAAGACACCTCCAGATTTAAAATGAGGGGATGGAAAACAATTTACCATGCTAATGGGCATCAGAAGAAAGCTGGGGTGGCAATCCTTATATCAGATCAATTAGATTTTAAGCCAAAGACTATAGTAAGAGATGAGGAAGGACACTATATCATACTCAAAGGGTCTGTCCAACAAGAAGATCTAACAATTTTAAATATCTATGCCCCTAACGTGGGAGCAGCCAACTATATAAACCAATTAATAACAAATCAAAGAAACACATCAATAATAATACAATAATAGTAGGGGACTTTAACACTCCCCTCACTGAAATGGACAGATCTTCCAAGCAAAAGATCAACAAGGAAATAAAGGCCTTAAATGACACACTGGACCAGATGGACATCACAAATATATTCAGAACATTTCATCCCAAAGCAACAGAATACACGTTCTTCTCTAGTGCACATGGAACCTTCTCCAGAATAGATCACATCCTGGGTCACAAATGAGGTCTCAACTGGTATCAAAAGATTGGGATCATTCCCTGCATATTTAGAACTCAATCACGAGAGGAAAGCTGGAAACAACCCAAATACATGGAGACTAAACAGCATCCTTCTAAAGAATGAATGGGTCAACCAGGAAATTAAAGAAGAATTGAAAAAATTCATGGAAACAAATGATAATGAAAACACAATTTTTCAAAATCTGTGGGACACAGAAAAGGCAGTCCTGAGGGGAAAATATATAGCGGTACAAGCCTTTCTCAAGAAACAAGAAAGGTCTCAAGTACACAACCTAACCCTACACCTAAAGGAGCTGGAGAAAGAATAAGAAAGAAACCCTAAACCCAGCAGGAGAAGAGAAATCATAAAGATCAGAGCAGAAATCAATGAAATAGAAACCAAAAAAAAAAAAACAATAGAAAAAAATCAATGAAACTAGGAGCTGGTTCTTTGAAAGAATCAATAAGATTGATAAACCCCTGGCCAGACTCATCAAAAAGAAAAGAGAAAGGACCCAAATAAATAAAATCATGAAGGAAAGAGGAGAGATCACAACTAACACCAAAGAAATACAGACAATTATAAGAACATACTATGAGCAACTCTACGCCAACAAATTTGACAATCTGGAAGAAATGGATGCATTCCTAGAGACATATAAACTACCACAACTGAACCAGGAAGAAATAGAAAACCTGAACAGGCCCATAACCAGTAAGGAGATTGAAACAGTCATCAAAAATCTCCAAACAAAAGCCCAGGGCCAGACGGCTTCCCAGGGGAATTCTACCAAACATTTAAAGAAAAACTAATTCCTATTCTCCTGAAACTGTTCCAAAAAATAGAAATGGAAGGAAAACTTCCAAACTCATTTTATGAGGCCAGCATCACCTTGATCCCAGAACCAGACAAGGATCCCACCAAAAAAGAGAACTACAGACCAATATCCTTGATGAACACAGATGCAAAAATTATCACCAAAATACTAGCCAATAGGATTCAACAGGACATTTAAAGGATTATTCACCACGATCAAGTGGGATTTATTCCAGGGCTGCAGGGTTGGCTCAACATCCGCAAATCAATCAATGTGATAGAACACATTAATAAAAGAAAGAACAAGAACCATATGATACTCTCAATAGATGCTGAAAAAGCATTTGACAAAGTACAGCATCCCTTCCTGATCAAAACTCTTCAAAGTGTAGGGATAGAGGGCACATACCTCAATATTATCAAAGCCATCCATGAAAAACCCACCGCTAATATCATTCTCAATGGAGAAAAACTGAAAGCTTTTCCGTTAAGGTCAGGAACACGGCAGGGATGTCCATTATCACCACTGCTATTCAACATAGTACTAGAAGTCCTAGCCTCAGCAATCAGACAACAAAAAGAAATTAAAGGCATCCAAATCAGCAAAGAAGAAGTCAAACTATCACTCTTTGCAGATGATATGATACTATATGTGGAAAACCCAAAAGACTCCACTCCAAAACTGCTAGAACTTGTACAAGAATTCAGTAAAGTGTCAGGATATAAAATCAATGCACAGAAATCAGTTGCATTTCTTTACACCAACAACAAGACAGAAGAAAGAGATATTAAGGAGTCAATCCCATTTACAATTGCACCCAAAACTATAAGATACCTAGGAATAAACCTAACCAAAGAGGCTAAGAATTTATATGCAGAAAACTATAAAGTACTCATGAAAGAAATTGAGGAAGACACAAAGAAATGGAAAAATGTTCCATGCTCCTGGATTGGAAGAATAAATATTGTGAAAATATCTATGCTACCTAAAGCAATCTACACATTTAATGCAATCCCTATCAAAATACCATCCATTTTTTTCAAAAAAAATGGAAAAAATAATCCTAAAATTTATATGGAACCAGAAAAGACCTCGAATAGTCAAAGGAATATTGAAAAAGAAAGCCAAAGTTGGTGGCATCACAATCCCAGACTTCAAGCTCTATTACAAAGCTGTAATCATCAAGACAGCATGGTACTGGCACAAAAATAGACACATAGATCAATGGAACAGAATAGAGAGCCCAGAAATAGACCCTCAACTCTATGGTCAACTAATCTTCGACAAAGCAGGAAAGAATGTCCAATGGAAAAATGACAGCCTCTTCAATAAATGGTGCTGGGAAAATTGGACAGCCACATGCAGAAAAATGAAATTGGACCACTTCCTTACACCACACACGAAAATAGACTCAAAATGGATGAAGGACCTCAATGTGAGAAAGGAATCCATCAAAATCCTTGAGGAGAATGCAGGCAGCAACCTCTTTGACCTCAACTGCAGCAACATCTTCCTAGGAACAACGGCAAAGGCAAGGGAAGCAAGGGCAAAAATGAACTATTTGGGATTTCATCAAGATCAAAAGCTTTTGCACAGCAAAGGAAACAGTTAACAAAACTAAAAGACAACTGACAGAATGGGAGAAGATATTTGCAAACGACATATCAGATAAAGGGCTGGTATCCAAAATCTATAAGGAACTTAGCAAACTCAACACCCAAAGAACAAACAATCCAATCAAGAAATGGGCAGAGGACATGAACAGACATTTCTGCAAAGAAGACATCCAGATGGCCAACAGACACATGAAAAAGTGCTCCACGTCACTCGGCATCAGGGAAATACAAATCAAAACCACAATGAGATATCACCTCACACCAGTCAGAATGGCTAAAATTAACAAGTCAGGAAACGACAGATGCTGGCAAGGATGTGGAGAAAGGGGAACCCTCCTACACTGTTGGTGGGAATGCAAGCTGGTGCAACCACTCTGGAAAACAGCATGGAGGTTCCTCAAAATGTTGAAAATAGAACTACCCTATGACCCAGCAATTGCACTACTGGGTATTTACCCTAAAGATACAAACATAGTGATCCGAAGGGGCACGTGTACCCGAATGTTTATAGCAGCAATGTCTACAATAGCCAAACTATGGAAAGAACCTAGATGCCCATCAACAGATGAATGGATAAAGAAGATGTGGTATATATACACAATAGAATACTATGCAGCCATCAAAAGAAATGAAATCTTGCCATTTGCGACGACGTGGATGGAACTAGAGCGTATCATGCTTAGTGAAATAAGTCAATCGGAGAAAGACAACTATCATATGATCTCCCTGATATGAGGACATGGAGAAGCAACATGGGGGGTTAGGGGGGTAGGAGAAGAATAAATGAAACAAGATGGGATTGGGAGGGAGACAAACCATAAATGACTCTTAATCTCACAAAACAAACTGGGGGTTGCTGGGGGGAGGTGGGGTTGGGAGAGGGGGAGGGGGTTATGGACATTGGGGAGGGTATGTGCTGTCGTGAGTGCTGTGAAGTGTGTAAACCTGGTGATTCACAGACCTGTACCCCTGGGGATAAAAATACACTATATGTTTATAAAAAAAAAAAAAAGAAAGAAAGGATGAATACCCAACTTTTGTAGCAACATGGACGGGACTGGAAGTGATTATGCTGAGTGAAATAAGTGAAGCAGAGAGAGTCAAGTATCATATGGTTTCACTTATTTGTGGAGCGTAACAAATGACATGGAGGACATTGGGAGATGGAAAGGAGAAGGAAGTTGAGGGAAATTGGAAGGGGAGGCAAACAATAAGAGACTATGGACTCTGAAAAACAACCTGAGGGTTTTGAAGGGGCAGGGGTGGGAGGTTGGGGGAACAGGTGGTGGGTAATAGGGAGGGCACGTATTGCATGGAGCACTGGGTGTTGTGCAAAAACAATGAATACTGTTACACTGAAAAAATAAATAAATAAATTTTTAAAAAATGTCAAACTTGAAAGGACCTATTCCCTGAAAGGTATACCTCTGTCCAACCTTCTTTCAAACACGTAACAATAGTCATGAAAAGTTCACATCTCTGGCTGAATCATTCTATCACTAGAAATTTTTTAAAGATTCATTTTTTTGAGAGAGAGCTCTCAGCTCAGGGGAGGGGCAGTGGGAAAGAGAGAGGAATCTCAAGCAGACTCCTTGCTGAACAAAGAACCTGACACAGGGCTCGATCTCAGGACCCTGAGATCATGACCTGAGCCAAAATCACGAGTCAGCTGCTTAACAGACTGAGCCACCTAGGTGCCCCTCAATCACTAGAAATTTAACCCAAGAAAATAAGTAAAGATATGAACAGAGATTCATCTATGGGAATAGTCATCACAGGATTAATTATAATAGAGAAGAACTAGAAACTACCCAGACATTGAACAATAAGGAAATGGTTAAGTACACTCATTTAATCTACATACAATGAACATACAATACTACATTCATATAATGAAGTAGGAGCATGCGAGAGAAGTCATATTTTCCAAAAATATTTAACACCGTGAAGAATTGCTCGCAATATAACATCAAATGAAAATATAAGACACAAAACTGAATACGTTATAGTACCCATAGGTACAAATATGTAATTTTGGAATACATAATCATGGGTATAGAATAGAACATGGAAGGAGATACATTGGGATGTTAACAGTGAGAATTTAATCAAGAAAGAAACGTTACAGATATAAAGGGCCTTTGGATAAAACATGGGATGCTACAGGAAAGATTAGGCTGAAATCAGATTTCCTTTCAAATTATATGATATAAGCCTTTGAGTTCCATTTTATTTTAATAAAACTGCTCTTAAAACACTATTTGTCCTTTATTCCACACTTATAGAGCACTTCGATGATTCAAGGTTTCAAGGATGTAGAGACAACAAAGTTGGAGGCCCTAGTCTCAAAGACCTTGTTTGTGATCAGATGGGGGCAGCGGAAGGATACACTAATAATTGCAATAGAATACAGGAGGCCCAGTAAATTCTTGAGCAGGGAGTGACTAACTCCCAGCATCTGAGGAAAGCCTGGAAAATTTCTAGAAGTGGGCAGGGGGAAGTATATTCCAATGAGTCTTGAAAGATCTGTAGAAGTTAGCCAGGTAGACAAGGAGAAGGCAGGAAATTCCAGATATAGGAAACCACACGTGTATGGTGGGTAAAATAATGCCCTCCCCCAAAGATGTCTGTGCCCTAATCCCTGGAACCTGTGAAGAGGTTCCCTTATGTGGCATAAGGAACTTTGCAGATGTGATAAAGGTTAAGGACCTCGAGCTGGAAAGAGTCACATAGATTATCCAGATGAGCCCAATCGGGGTCCTTAAAATCTGAGAGTCTTTCCTAAGCTCAGGGGGAGAGGCAACAATACAAGCATGGTCAGAGAGATGCCCGCGGCCAGCCTTAAAGATGGAGAGAGGAAGCCAAGGACTGTGCCAGCTGTTGGAAGCTGGCAGAAGTAAGGGAAGGAATTCCTCCCCAGAGCTTCTAGAAAGGAAAGGCAGAGGAGCCGACACTGTGATTTCACCTCCAGGTCCTGGAACATGTTTCAGACTTCTAACCTACAGACATGCAACATAATAAATTTATGTTGTTTCAAGCCACCAGGTCTGTGATCGTTTGTTACAGCAGCAGTAGAAAACAAATACACCGTGCAAAGGTGTGGAGATGCAAGGCTGCAAAGCACATGGGAGGAACAGACAATGAGATCAGTGATGCACCATGTAAATATTTATCAATCACCTGCCAAACATCAGTTCCTTGCTTCTGCTGTGTGTGACCCAACTTTCACTCTCTTGGAGCTCACAGACCAATGGAAGACACAGACCAGTAATTTAAAAAAATGTGACACAGTGGGCACCTGGGTGGCTCAGTATGTTAAGTGTCCAACTCTTGATCTCAACTCAGAGCTTGATCTCAGGGTTGTGAGTTCAAGTCCTGCATTGGGGCTCCATGCTAAGCATGGAACATGTTTTGTTTTGTTTTTTTTAAGTGACTGAGGATTCTGGGAGGCTCAAAGGAGGGCAAGACCAGTGTGCCTGGGGACTGGTGGTGGCTCCATGGAGAGAAGACCATTGGGTTGGGTCTTTCCTGAGTGAAGGGCCTTCCAGGTTGGAGAATAGCATAAGCAAACACACTGAAGATATCTCAGCATATCTGAGGAAGGGCAAGTTGTCCAAGCTAACCAGAGCTTGGGGAGAGCTAAAGTGTTGGGAGCTCAGGAATGACTAGCTCATGAATGGCCTTGAATGTTGGGTTAAAGGGTTTGAACTGTGTCCTATAGGGAAGAGGATGAGGCATCTAATTCTTGGCAAAGAATGAGTGCGTTTCTCTTCTAAATCCCCGATGGACTGGTATTTTCTGGAGATAAGAGGACTTCCAGGTCTAGAGAGCTGGAAGGCATTCAGACAGTGCTAAGTCAGGAGGCTGGGAGGCTGGGCCACGGGGGAGCCGAGCTGGAGGCTGGTTTGGCACCTGACAACAGCTCAGCTCACATATGCTTCCAGGTCTGTCTGCAGGCAGCATTCCCTCTCCACGGAACCTTCCTGAAATGCAATGCAGAGTGCTCGCTTCGGCAGCACATATACTAAAATGCAATGCAGAGATTGAAGCCTCTTTCTGCCCTTGCTTCCAGGCCAGCCTAGGAGGCTTCCTTCTAGCCATTAGGAGGAAGACGTTTATCTCATGCCTCCCCATGCATATTCTCAAATCCCCTTTACTGTGCCTTCCTCATCCCTCTCAAGTTCACTGCTATATACTCCAGCCTCTCCCTTGACAAAAACAGGTTGAAAGAGATACAGGAATGGTACGATCTGCAGGCAAGGAAGGCTAGAGAACATCAATCATAGTGCTTAGTTCTCTTTGTCTTTATCTCCAGCTTTGTCTGGGGGCCAGGTTCAGTAGCATGTCCTCCGAGAAGCCTTCCCAGACCTGCCCAAACAGAGATAACCCTTGTCTCCCATGTGCCCCCACTGTACCTGTGAATGCCTCTCCTACTGCATGACACCTATCTGTGGAATGCAGAGGACCACTGGGGTCTGCGTCAGAGGTTGGTCAAATGCTCACCAAGTTCATATCCTCTTCCCAGGCTCATAGCTCAGCTCCCTTTCCCAGCCCTTCAGCACAAAGTGGGGCCAGCTGCCTTATTGTCGCCAATGGAATGTGAGCAGAAATGAGGTGCCCCTTCCAGGACAAGGCAGCTAAGGATGTGAGTGTCCCCTTCTCTGGCTCTTTCTCTCCCCTTCTCCTCCTCGGAAGCTGTGCATTGGGCTCCAGATGGAAGGTACCAGAACCCAAACCACCACTGGGAGGACGGCCTGAGTAGGCGCATCCACAGAGCACCGTACATGAATAGAGATGTTACTTTTTATTGTGCTAATTCCCGAGATCTGAGTTTTATAGCAATTGACATCTAGGCAAGATAGTCACATGGAAGTCCAGTAGCCCTACCGAAGATGTCTTATTTCTGAGTAATGCTCTCATGGCCTCCTCCGTCAACTGAGTTCCTGCTTCTTTGTGGGTGTCCTGCTCAGACCTGCACTGACCAGGATGTGAGATTTTCCCCTTCTTCAATGTTTACACACACCCACCCACACACACACACAAAATCCCACTCACAGACACATTACTGAAGATCGACGGGGTCCCCACTGCAACAGGCCCCCACCCCAGGGAAACCCCCTGGCCTTTGTCTTCACCTGCTTCCCTTGATTTTTCTGAGCCCTCTTCTTCCATCTTCCCTTCTCCTCAACCCCAACTCAGCAGAAGAATGAGTGACACCCTCTCATTTCGGCCAGAGCAGCCGATCCTCTCATCTGATATCTTGTACCTGCCAGCAATGTGCAGGCTCGCCTTAGACAAATGGGACTGTTCACTTTCCTGTGGGGCACAGAGGACAACTAGAGGCTGTCGCAGGAGCTAGCCAGGCAAGACCCTGTGATTCTGCACTAGCTGCCCATCAGAACCCTCCAGGGAGCTTTCAAAAGATGCACATGTCCCCAAGGTTCTGGGTAATTGGCATGGGCAGTGCCCATCTCATCAGACAATTATGGCGTGCAGCCCAGCAGGAGAACTATCAGCAGCGGCACATCCAAATCAAGCTGTGGGGCTGAACGCTGTGCTCTTGCTCCTGAGGCTGGGTGACAAGAAGAGGAGCCAGTCCCACCTTCTGATCCCTAGCCTCCCAGGGAACTTTCCCAAATAAGCCCCCCCTCCCCACTTTCAGTAGAGAAGTCCCCACACCAGCTGCTAGTATTTCTCTGCTCACCTCATTCTATCTGCTTCTGTTCCATTCTCCCCTTCTAGACCCTGCGCTCCTCAGAGTCAGGGACTGGTCTTATGCTTCTGATGAAGTAGGTGCTCAGTTTGCAGAGGGATGGGGTACAAGGAGGTTGGGTGGAACCACAGGGGAAGATTCCCACCCTGAGGATGGAATGCAGGCCTCATGGGTCCTTGCTCCAGAGAGATGTCCCATACTGCAGAAGGGGCCTTGGGTTCATGCCTGGTCCCACCAACATTCTGCCCTGCAGGTCAGATGGGAGCAGTGAACCCCATTCCACTGCTAGCCTGGCTTTTCCCAGAGCAGGGTTTCTCAGTGGCAGCACCATTGACATTTTAGATCAAATCATTCTTCACCGGGGTGGGAAGGCTGTCCTGTACATTGTGGGACATTTAGCGGCAACCCCGGCTTTCACCCACTAGATGTCCCCACTGCCTCCAGCATAACCAAATGTCCTCTAGGCAGCAAAATCACCCCTGACTGAGAACTACTATCTCAGAGGTTTGGACCTCCTCGGGTAGGGCCCCTATCCTAGCCGAGCCCCTCACAACACTCGGGAGACTACAGCAAACTTAGGTAAGGTCATCTAATCCCAAACTCCAGAAAGGTCTGCGGGCAGATGGCCCAGCCAAGGGCTGGAACCATAAAGCATGCAAGACTTCGTCCGGAGGTCAGAGTGGGTGTGACAGATAAATACTTCCAAGTCCAGGGCTCTTGCTCTCTCTGGACTTCTCTGACTTCAGGTTGAGGAGCTGCAGCTGTGGGGGAGGAAGCTGGAAGAGGGCAGGGAATGGCAGGTCATGGCCACTGAGGCCTCCTTGCCCCCAGAGACCGGGGTCCAGATTTCTGCATCTCCAGAGGGCAGACAGACTCAGAAGCTCTGGCCCCTGCCTGGACACCTGCCTCTGGAATGCCCCTGAGCACGCTGGAGAAAGGTGACTCCTTTTTCCTTCCTTTTGGGCCTGTGAGTCTAATCATAAAATACTCTCTGCTTCTAAGTCTATAGGAGAAAATGCGTTCTAAATCCATTAAGTTGCTAATGCGTGCATTCGCAGACCAGAAAGAAAGGTGCGGGATTGATGGATGTACTTGTCATATTTATGGTTTGTAGTCATGTGATTAATGGGCTTTGTGGTTTATAAGGCAATGCTCATTTCACTCTCCTCTTTAAGCTCCGGGTGATTTACAGGACCTGGCATTGCTGTTGCATTTCAATGGGATGACAGTGATAACATTTTATCACCCTGGATTATCAATTAGTCTCCTTTGAGAAAAGGATGTCCCAGACTCTTATGGGAAGAGGGGAGGGAGAGTGGATGCCTCTGGAGAGCCTCTGGGCCTGGTCACCTGGAGATGAAGGCCTTTCTCCCTGAGAGCTGCATCCGCATTCAGCCCCAAGATGAGAGGCTTCAGGCATTGGGAGGCAAGGCAGGAGCTGTGACCCTCCTGCCCCAGGGCCCCCTCTCATCCCACATCAGGCTCTGCCTCGCTCCTTGCAGGTCCCCTCCCACCCTCCCTCCCCACTCAGATCCTGCAGCCACATACGGCCTCTGGAGGGATTGTTCCAGGCAGATTTGGGTCCTCTCAGAATTCGTGTTGCAGGATACAAAATCAATGCACAGAAATCAGTTGCTTTCTTATACACTAGCAACGAAAATATAGAAAAGGAAATCAGAGAATTGATTTCCATTTACTATAGCACCAAGAACCATGAGATAGCTTGGATTAAACCTAACCAAAAAGGAACGGATCTTACTCGAGGAACTACAGAACACTCATGAAAGAAACTTGAAGAAGACACAAAAAGATAGAAAAGCATTCCATGCTCATGGATCAGAAGAATAAACATTGTTAAAATGTCTCTACTGCCCAAAGCAATCTATACTTTCAATGCCATCCCAATCAAAATTCCACCGGCATTCTTCAAAGTGCTGGAACAAACAATCCTAAAATTTGTATGGAACCAGAAAAGACCTAAGGAAATGTTGAAAAAGAAAAACAAAGCTAAGGGCACCACTGTGCCTGATTTCAAGCTTTACTACAAAGCTGTGATCACCAAGACAACATGATACTGGCACAAAAACAGACACATAGACCAGTGGAACAGGGTAGAGAGTCCAAATATGGACCCACAACTCTATGGTCAAATAATCTTTGACAAAGCAGGGAAAAAATATCCAGTGGAAAAAAGTCTCTTCAATAAATAGTGCTGGGAAAACCGGACAGCTATGTGTAGAAGAATGAAACTCAAACATTCTCTTACACCAGACACAAAGATAAACTTGAAATGGATGAAAGACCTCAACATGAGGCAGGAATCTGTCAAAATCCTAGAGGAGAACATAGGCAGTATCCTCTTCAACATCGGCCACAGCAACTTCTTTCAATACACGTCTCCAAAGACAAAGGAAAAAAAGCAAATGACCTTTTGGGACTTCATCAAGATTAAAAGCTTCTGCAAAGCAAAGGAAACAGTCAACAAAACAAAGAGGCAACCTACGAAAAGGGAGGTGATATTCACAAATAACACTATAGACAAAGGGCTGATATCCAAGATCTATGAAGAACTCCTCAAACTCAACACCAAAAAAAAGATAAACATGTCAAAAAATGGGCAGAAGACATGAACAGACACTTCTCCAAAGAAGACATACAAATGATTAACAAACACTTGAAAAAATGTTCATCATCACTAGCCATAAGGGGAATTCAAATCAAAACCACATGGAGATACCACCTCACACCAGCTGGAATGGCCAAAATCAACAGAACAGAAAACAACAAGTGTTGGAGAGGATGCAGAGAAAGGGGAACCCTCTTACACTGTTGGTGGGAATGCAGGTTGGTGCAGCCACTTTGGAAAACGTGTGGAGATTCCTTAAGAAATTAAAAATAGAGCTTCCCTATGACCCTGCAATTGCACTACTGGGTCTTTACAGCAAAGGTACAGATGTAATGCATAAAAGGGCCATATGTACCCCAATATTCATAGCAGCAATGACCACGATCACCATATTGCAGAAAGAGCCAAGATGCCCTTCAACAGACAAATGGATAAAGAAGATGCGGTCCATATAGACAATGGAATATTATGCAACCATCATAAAGGATGAATATCCAACTTTTGTATCAACATGGATGGGACTGGAGGAGATTATGCTGAGTGAAATAAGTCCAGCAAAAAAAAAAATCAATTATCATGTGTTTTCACTTACTTGTGGAACATAAGGAATAACATGGAGGATATTAGGAGAAGGAAAGGAAATGTGAATTGGGGGAAAACAGAGGGGGAGACAAAAGATGAAAGACTGTGGATTCTGGGAAACAAACTGAGGGTTTTGGAGGGGAGAGAGTTAGGGAGATGGGTGAGCCTGGTGGTGGGTATTAAGGAGGGCACATATTGCATGGAGCACTGGGTGTGGTGCATAAACAATGAATCTTGGAACATGAAAAAAATAAAATTAAATTAAGATGTTAAAAGGGAAAAAAGGATTAAAAAAAGAATTTATGTTGAATTCTTTTTAATTTATTTATTTAAATTCAGTTAGCCGGGGTGCCTGGTGGCTCAATCAGCTAAGTGTCTGCCTTGGGCTCAGGTCATGATCTCAGGGTCCTGGGATTGAGTACAACATTAGGCTCCCTGCTCAGCAGAGAGCCTACTTCTCCCTCTCCCTGCTGATCTTACTCTGTCTCTCACTATCTCTCTCTCTCTCTCTCTCTCAAATAAATAGAATCTTTATAAAATAGATAAAGATGGCACCTGGGTGGCTCAGTGGGTTAAGCCTCTGCCTTCACCTCAGGTCATGGTCTCAGGGTCCTGGGATCAAGCCCCGCATTGGGTTCTCTGCTCAGCAGGGATCCTGCATCCCCCTCTCTCTCTGCCTGCCTCTCTGCCTACCTGTAATCTCTCTCTGTCAAATAAAGAAATAAAATCTTTTTAAAATTTTTAAAAAATAAAATAAAATAAATAAATATCAGCCAACTTATAGTACATCATTAGTTTCAGATGTAGTGCTCAATAACTTATCAGTAGAATTCTAACTCATGCTATCTCAGAGTGTGACTACCTATGGAGATGGAGTCTTAAAGAGACAATTAAGGTCAAATGAGGTCTTATGGGTGGGGTCACTACCCATTATGGGTACCAGCGGTGTCCTTATAAGAAGAAATCAGGACGCAGACACACGCAGATGGAAGACCATGTGAAGACACAGGGAGAAGATGCCACCTACAAGCCACAAGAGAGGCCTCAGAAGATACCAATCCTGCCAACACCTTGATCTCAGACTTCTAGCCTCCAGATGGTGAGGAAATTGTCTTCTGTTTAAGCCCCCCAGTCTGTGGTACTTTGTCGTGGGAGTCCCCCAAAACTAACACAAAGATCCCCCTTTCACATGTATGTCCTTTTCTAAAACCTCCATAATCACTACTGTCTTGATTGTGACCCTAGCCATACCAGTTGGCCTGCCGGCGCCTCAGTTTTCCTCATCTGTAAAGTGGAAAGCAGAGTGGCTGGAAGCATTAAATTGCTTAGCACCATCCCTGAGACGCACCTCATGCTGCCACAGGTGCCAGAACGCCCTCCACTCCAGCCCTTCTCCCACGAGATCACCTCCCTCCCTGCTCTGAGTCCCAACCTAAGTGCCCCCTCTTCTTGGAAACCTCTATGATTCTCCAAAAAGATGTTGTTCTCCTGCCCCTTCTCTGCCCTTGCCCCATTGGGTCTGTGCCTGTTGCTCTTGGCTCTACAGCCTTGTTTCACTGTGAGTCTGTGCATTCCTTTAGTGTGGGACTGGACCCAAGCCTCATCTGTCACCCACTCCAAGTGCAGGGCCTGGTGCTCAGTATGAGGGCCTGGAAGGGCCACGGGTAGGCTGAGCAGGAGCCCAGGAATGTATCTTGGGAGCCAGACAGGGCACAGCCAAATAGGAAGCCCAACATGTGTCTGACCTACTCACATGCAGTCGCCTACACCCACCATTTTCATCCCATCCTCCTCTCTCTTTCTCCTCCTCCCCTATTTGGCTTCTGCCCCTGGCCATTCATCCAACAGATATGAATTGATGTCCACAATGTGCCACCGAGTAGATACACACAGTGAGCCAGACAGAGAAGGCCCCCGCCCTTGGGGGCTTGCAGCCTGGTGAGGAGTTCTGTAAGAGATGAGTTAGCACAGAAACATGTGCTTACAGATTTGACAAGAGCTACAAAGACCAAAGAGGGAAGCAAAGACCAGAATAGCAGGGGAGACCTACTCCAGATGGGGTTGTGGGAGCCTCTCCAAGGAACTGGCATTCTCACTCAAGGGCAAAAAGCAGGACTGACAGTCAGGATTCCAGCTGGCTTGTGTGGCACTTTTGTCTGAATTAGGAAGGAAAAAAAAAAAAAGTCCCCTCTCCAGCAAACCCTGAGCAAGCATAGACAATTTCAGTCTCTACTTGTCCCCCATGGGAGGTGTCCCCTTGTGCAGTTCACAACCTGCACAACTGAACGTAGCATATGAGTGTCCCATGTCTGGCTGGGCTCGCCTTATTTCTGGACTTGATGATCCAGCCGGACTTTCCGAGTTTGACCTTCTGTGCTTCCTACAGCCTAAGTTCATATTCATCATCACTTGTTCCCTCCTGTCCTTGGCTGCCCAGATTACAACCTGCCTCACAGATCCAGCTCCCGACTCTGGAAACTAGAACCTGATTTGAGCACCTGCCTGGTGTTTCAAGGAGCTTGTGTCAACCCCCAAACAAGAGGACCCAGATACCAAAGCAGAAAACTAGCCAGTGAGTTAGAAGTTAGTACACAGAGAAAGCAAAGAAGAACACCAGCCCCTTAAAGGCAGGACCCACAAAGCCATCACCTATGGCTCTCCACTAGCCACATGGTGTCTAGCAGAGAAGAGGCTTGCAGTAACAATATCAATGGGAATGGGGAGAGGAGGGGGGAACAAGATGGGGAAAGACAGAAGGAGCCTCGGGGACACAAACCCAGGCGATCTGGGCAGCAGACCCACAGGATAAGGTCAGGAGAGGGACAGCAACCCAGGTTACTGGTGTCATCCAACTGAGAGACAATAGTATCAGCAGTGGACATAGAGAGATATATATGCAGAGGGACTGGATAGGGAGTAGTGGTGGGGGAAAGGAGGAATTAAGGATGATTTCTGTGTCTCTGACTTGAAAAAGAGGATGGATGGTAAAAATGTTTGCTAAGATAAGGAAAATAGGGAGAAAGGCAAGCTGGGGCCTGAAAAGAGGTAGAATCAGTTCTGTTTTGGATTTTCACATTTGAAACCCTTGTGAACACACAAGTGGAAATAGACAGCTGTCAAGTGGACAGTTGGATGTACCCATCCAAAGTTCAACGATGCATGGGCAGAAGATATAAATCCGAGGGAAGTCAAGGGACAGAAGAGGTCCAGGCATGCTGGCCCTCAGACGTCAAAGAGAAGAGGAAGAGCCAGACAAGGTGTGTGGCGGGGAGAGCAGGGTAATCAGAAGAAAACCAGAGAAGGAGTGGTTTCACCAAGTCAGGAAAGGGGAGTGTTTCTAGGAAAAAGGAATGGCCCACAGGATGAAAAGCTGCTGGAGGTCACTTAGGACAAGAACACCAACAGCCACTAGATGTGGCCACCTGGGACAAAGTCGGGGCAGGGGGGAGCAAGTGCCTCCTTAGATCCGGGAGTGAATGAAAGGAGAGGCATTGGTGGTGGAAGGATGATCAACTCTTTAAAAGAATTTTTCTGTAAAAAGGAACAGGGTGAACAGCCGAGGAACTTAGAGTTAAAGAGTTTTGTTTAAGATGTAAAATATTGCAGCATGTCGGTCTGCTGATGGGAATGACCCAGAGTTGAAAAGGAAAATTGATGCTCCAGAAGAAAGTTGAGACAGTGATGTCCCCAAGAAGATAGAGGGCATCTTGGTGCACAGGTGTAAGCTGGCCTTGGATAGGACAGCTCATCAATCGTACACAGTTAGGTAGAGAGATACAAGCCTTGCACATGTGAGATGCTCGGCAGATATGAAAAGTACACTGTCCCACCCACCTGAACCTAGAGAGACCCACCCCCTTCCCTGACCATGCTCTCTGCTTATTCCCCACGGACCTGTGGCTACCTGGTACGATTCCTCCACACTTTCTCCCAGCCCCCACACTCCCACCCCAGCCCTTCCACAGCCGGCCTGCATTCTCAGTGCTCCCATCCCCACAATATCCATCAAGGTGCCCACAAGCAGTGAAATGGACAGGCACAGGTGAGCAGGAGAAGGTGGTGGTGCCCTTAGCAGCCACCAGGAAGCTTTCAGAACCTGGTAGCCCCAGCAACTGGATGGTCTGCATGGCTGCACAAAGTCGGGGACCTCTTGCCAAATGTTAATGAAGTGTCTGAATGGGAAATTAAAGCACTGTGAGTCCCCATTCTCTGCTTCCTCTCTTCATTGAGGCAAGCCCCTTCGAAGGCCACATCTTCCAGAAATAAGAAGAGCAAGGCTGGGGTCGTGGGGGGCAGTTTTTCAGAGCTGGGGGCAGCCTTGATTGAAAAGGGAAACTGAAGAGCACTGAACATCGCAGAAATATCAAGAATGCCAGGGAGATGCAGCTAATGATCTCTATGGCTTCTCTGTGCATCTGTCCAAGCATGTCCAAGTGTGCGGCACAGCACAATGGTCTGACGAGGAGTTAGGCACAGCAGGGGATGCTCCAGTTGATTCCAAAGGGTTGGGGTTAACTTCTTGGTCTTAACAGGGAGTTGCTACAAGCCAAGCCCAGTGGGCTGGGGAGCCAGGAGAGAGGGAGAGCCCCAGCCCCAGCTCCACACCTCCCAGCCCGTCAGGGACTGTCCTCACTCTGCCCTTCCCTGCTGGAGACTGGAGACCAATGGTTACCACAGTGATCTGGGATTTGGGGGTCCATTGGCTAGTAAATATTTCAAAATAGCAGGAGATAGTGTGAAGTGCCCACCTTTATTCGATGACTCAGAAAGAGTGTGAGTCCTGACTTCTCATCGAACATTAATGGATCTGTTTGTCAGTCTTCTCTTTCTCTCCTCTTGTGCTCTCTCCCTCACTTTTCCTTTCTTGTTCTCTGCTCCTTAGTCTTCCTCTTTTTTCTCCCTCATCAATCCCTTTTTCTACTATTTTTCTTTCTTCACTGCTGTGCTCTCTTTGGCCTCACCCTCTTCTAAAATGGTCAGGAGAGGGGTGCCTGGGTGACTCAGTCGGTTGAGCATCTGACTCCTGATTCCAGCTCTGCTCATGATGTTCGGATCCTGGGATCAAGCCCTGGGGGCTCTACACTCAGTGGGGTGTCTTCTTGAGGATTTCTCTCCCTTTGCCTCTCCCCCTGCTCTCTCACTCTCTCTAAAATAAAGATAAATAAATCTTCAAAATGATCAGTAGAGAAGGTGTAGTTATTAATATTTCATGCCTTTATTCCATGACTATTAATATCAACTAAAATCACTAGATAATATTACAAATATATATTTTTAAAGATTTTATTTATTTATTTGAGAGAGAGAGAGAGAGAGAATGAGATAGAGAGAGCATGAGAGGGGAGAGGTCAGAGGGAGAAGCGGACTGCCGCTGAGCAGGGAGCCCAATGTTGGACTTGATTCTGGGACTCTGGGACCATGACCTGGGCCAAAGGCAGATGCTTAACCAACTGAGCCACCCAGGTGCCCTACAAATATATTTATATACAATCCACACGATATCCCCAGAGTAAAAAATAAAATCAAAATACTAGTCCTAATGACAATAATAACAATAGGCAGTTATGTACATACATACATTGATACATGTATCAATGGCTTTTCAAAGCATTTTCACAATTATTAAAACACCTTGAAGCCTCACAATTACCCTAAAGCCAGGTACTATAATTACCCTGGTTTTTTTAAATAGGTGAGAGAAATCAAGGCACAAGTAACTTGCCCAAAGTCACACCGTTTTGTACTTTGCAGAATCAGAACTCAAATTCAGTCTGGATCCAAAGCCTGTGCCTTGGGACCCAGAGAGGTTGAGTGACTTCTCTGAAGTCCCACAGCTGAGAGTTTGTAGGGCCAGGATGTAAGCTCAGGAAATGTCTGATCCCCAAACCTGGTTCTTACTTCCCATCAGAGGGTAGTGTATAGGGTCCCTGCTCCTAATCTGGGATGTAAAAGAGATCGACATTCTGCACTTTCTTCTGTAATTCCTGGCCAGACCTTCAGTTCCTTTTATAGGTTACCCTTGCAATGTCTTCTTCCTGTGGATCCCAGACCATCACTAGAAGGACAAATTTCCCACCCCTTAGCTTACCCAAATTACCTCTCTTCAAAGGATGCATACAATGAAGTACACTCCCAAATAAAAATTGCCATGAACAGGTACTAATCTTCTTTTTCTTTTCAGGATTCGTAAGTGCCAGTGGTTCACATGTATCAGAGCATCTAACCAACATATTTTGAGTGTCCACCGTGTACTGGAGAAAAAGTATTTCCCAACCTCAAAAAGTTCACAGTCCAGAAGGGCAGATAAGGCTGGTCCATTAAATCTCAATCAAGGTGAAAACATGATAGAAGCCTTAACATTAGATAAATATTGCAATGGGAGCTTGGGAACTAGCAGGTCCCAGAAGGCTTCCTAGGGGAGCTGAGATGTACAGTACACTGGGTTTGGATAGTTCCTTTCTTAGAGTCTCAGCACCACCCTTGGAAACAGCAAGTACAAGGATGTAGGAGATTGTGGAAACTGGACATACTCTATGCCATGTCTGGAAGTTGGCTTTTTATTACTATTAATCCCTCTATGCACACCTGACCCATATTGCTTTATATAGATAATTGGTCTATTTTTCCTAAAAAGAGAAGAAAAAGTAATATAAGTTTTCTTTTTTTTTAAGCTTCCTAGTTGTCTCAATGTCAGAAAAACGGGCTAGTCTTCTTAAAACACCATTGTTACATAGTGATTTGAAGGGGTACCTGAACCCCAATATTTATAGCAGCAATGTCCACAATAGACAAAATATGGAAAGAGCCCAGATGCCCATTGTCAGATGAATGAATAAAAAAAGATATGGTACATATACAATGGAGTATTACTCAAAGCACCATAAAAAATGAAATCTTGGCATTTGTAACAACGTGGATGGAACTAAAAGGTATTATGATAAGTGAAATAAGTCAGTCAGAGAAAGACAGATACCATATGACCTCACTCATATGTGGAATATAAGGAACAAAACAGATGAACAGAGGAAAAGAAAAGGAAAAATGAAATAAAATAAAAATTGAGAGAGAGGCAAACCATAGAGATGCTGAATTCTAGGAAACAAACAGTGTTGTCGGAGGGGAGGCAGATGAGGGAAATGGGTAATTGGTTGATAGGCAATAAGGGGGGCAACTGGATATAATGAGCACTGGGTGTTATATCCAACTGACAAACCACTAAATTCCACCTCTGGAACTAAAAAAAACAAACAACAACAACAACAAAAGTACCATTGTTATCAAGTGTCTCCCAAGTTTAAAATACAATGCCTCCCCACACCACATGCCTTGCAGGATTCTGTCTCAACACATTAGCTTGGCATTGTGGTCTTCACAATCTGGTTCCAAATTACTATTCTAGCCTTATCTCTCCTATCACTGCATATGCATTACTATACATACATTTTAGGAGTGACTCATAAGCTGAAAAAGAACACAAAATGTTCTCACGTTTGATTAAAGAAAGGGTTAAAAAAGTGGCAATAAAGACCTGGGATATTCCCCACTGAGCTTCCCCTTCTCTTTGAGTTTTCCCAACTGGCTCCTGCCTAAAGAGGGGGCCCAAAACACCCACCAAACAGTGAAGCAGAAAGTGGGCTAGGCACCTAAGAGGTAAATCAGCAGCTTCAGTTGGCTTAGTACATCCAAGAATTTTACCATGTGGCTCAATGAATGAGATGCCTCCTAAGTAATGGGTACCATGTAACATGGTACAGCAAATAAACTTGTGAGACTTGCTTAATAATCAGACAGGCAAGGAGGTTTAGGGAGGTCCTGGGTAAAGCACATGACATCCCAATAATAACGACAGCCATGATTACAGATAGGATCACAGTCCAAAACCTCAGGGATGCAAGACATAAACTTCTTATTTTGCCATCACTGAATTTAATTTCTCTCTCAAGCTTCGCTTTGGTTGGAGAAGCTATACCTCACTCAGTTTCTAGTCTGCTTTTCTACTAGGTAGTCTTCATATTCCCAAGAGTTTAAATTAGGTCCAAGCACAAGGATCTAGAGCAGAATCTGATCCTCAAGACATTATCATCTAAGTACTTGGCATCTTCAGAGAGCCTGCAATGTTGTGTGTCCTTGTCCCAACAGCCAAGCCCCCAGGCTCTCTCACAGTTAAATTTCACTCAGAACCTTCAGACTTTCTAGGGAACATGAAGGCTTTTCTTGACCTCTGTGATGTAGTTGGGGTCCACAAAAGTCATTCTGTAGCTTCCCCAGAAAAATTATGACACTCTCCCAGTCATCTCTGCCCGGCCAGAGACCTGTAACAATTTCTATTCAATTCCTTAGGCCAAATGGGGCACAGGGGAATCTGGGGGGTCTTGCCATTTTCCCAAGATTTATTCAGGAAAAGAGGCACATGTTCCCTCTGTTATTGGTTACCAAAATTATTTGTGAAATTCTGTCATTCCCTTTTTTTTTTTTTTTTTTTTTTTTTTTTGCCCTAGAAGGAAAGGACAAGCAGGGCTCTTCCTAGGGAGTAAATATCTCAGCTCCAGTCTTCACTGATTACTTTCTTTTCCTCAATTCCAGAAGATTTGTTTTGCCCCTGTGGTGGGAAAATTTTAAAATCATAATACTTTCTTGCCAATATATTCAAAAGAGTAGAGACTTTATGAGCTAAATCAAAGTGTAGATTTTTTTTTAAATTTGTTTAAAACGTCATCTCAATATGAAATTCAAAAATTTATTTTAGACCCACAGATCCAATAACAGTGAGCCCTGAGAAGAATAAATATGAATAAACCCTCGCCTAAGTACATCATAGTCAAAGTGCTGGAAAGATAAACAGAATATCTGAAAAGTATCAAAAGAAAACACCACATCATATACGGGAAGGACAATAATAAGAATGACAGCTGATGTCTCCATGGAATCTAAAGTGGCTGAAAGACAGCGGAACACCACCTTTCAAGTGCTGGAAGGGAAAAAAAAACTGTCAACCAAGATGTCTATGTCCTATATAAACATCTTTCAAAAACGAAAATGAAAGAAAACCATTTTCAGACAAAGAAGAAAGCTAAGAGAATTTGTCCCCAGTGGACCTTCACTTTAAGAAGTACTGAAACAATTTCTTCAAACTTAAGGAGAATGAAGTCAGATGAAGTCTGGAAGTATGTGAAGAAATTGAGAACTAAGAGTAAGAATATGATGGTGATTGTTTATATGTCATTTTAATTATCTTCATTCTATATATTACATATTTTAAAAGACTGTTTAAAGCAAAATTAGTAACAGTTTATGATGGGGTTTAGGAAGGGGGAGGGGTAAAAAAAGAACATATATAGAAGAAAATATGTAACATCAAGAATACAAAAGGCAAGAAGAGGGTAAAAAGAAAAATATTGTTTTAAGATTCCTTTTTTTAAATTTTTATTTATCTTTTAATTTCTTTTCAGTGTTCCAGAATTCATTGTTTATGCACCACACCACAGAACCAAGATGCCCCTCAACAGATGAATGGATAAAGAAGATATGGTCCATACATGATATGGAGTATTATGCCTCTGTTAGAAAGGATAAATACACAACTTTTATATCAACATGGATGAGACTGGAGGAGATTATGCTGAGTGAAATAAGTCAATCAGAGAAAGTCAATTATTATATGGTATCACTTACTTGTGGAACATAAGGAATAACATAGAGGACATTAGGAGAAAGCAAGGAAACGTGAGTTGGGGGAAATCAGAGAGGGAGACAAACCATGAGAGACTGTGGACTCTGAGAAAGAAACTGAGGGTTTTGGAGGGGAAGGAGGTGTGGGTACAGGTGAGCCTGATAGTGGGTATTAAGGAGGGCACCTGTTGCATGGAAAACTGGGTGTGGTACATAAACAACGAATCTTAAAATAAAATTAAATTTAAAATTAAAAATAAAAATTAAATTTAAAAAAATAAAATTAAATAAATAAATTTATTTAATAAATAAATAAAAATTAAATTAAATTTTAAAAAAAGAAAGTACAATGATGAGTTACAGATAATGTTGTAATCTCTAGAACAATTACTAAAACATACATCTACAAAGAAGTACAGTGGAAAGTAATAAAGGAGATTACATTGAACATGAAAAATTACTCAACTCACACCAAAAAAGTCAAAAAGTAGGAAGAAAGGAACAAAGCCTAGATGGGACAAATGGAAAACATGTACCAAGATGGAAGATCAATATTTTCATTAAATGTAAATGGAATGAACATTCCTATTTCAAAATCAGGTATTGTCAGAGTACATTTTTTGTTAAAAAAGACCTAACTACATGCTATATGTAATAAGAACACTTTATGAAAACTGACAGATTAAAAACAAAAGTATAAAAACAAACACAGCATGTAAACACAAAGCATGAAAAAGCTGGTGTATCTATATTAATATTTGGCAGAATAGATAAATTCCTTGAGAAACACAAATTACCAAAAGCAACACAAGAAGATATAGAAAGTCTGAGTAGTCCTATATCGACTGAAGAAATTGCATTCTTAATCAAAAACCTTCCCACAAGGAAAATTCCAGATCAAGATAGCTTAAATAATGAATTGTAACATGTATGAAATAAATTCAACCAATTTTACATAGACTGTCATAGGCTGAGTTACCCCAAGAAATGGATTTTAAGAGAGTTTCAATGAAGTGGTTTCCTGGGGGGAATGCTCCTGGGAAAAAGCACTTTTAATGAGCAAAATGAGAAAGACTGAACAGAAGGAGAAGTTGAACAAAGATAGAGTTGGAACAGAGGTTTCAGCCTCTTTAAAGTTGTCCCAGGGGCACCTAGGTAGCTCAGATGGTTAAGTGTCTACCTTTGGCTCAGGTCATGATTCCAGGATCCTAGGACTGAATACTGCATCCAGCCCCCTGGTCAGTGGTGAGCCTGCTTCTCCCTCTGCCTCCCCCTCCCCCAGCTTGTGCACTCACTCTCTTTCTGACAAAGAAATAAAATATTTTAAAAATAAAAATAAAAATAAAGTTGTCCCAAACAGAGGAGTGGTCCAGCTTGTCCACTTTGCAGTCACATATCAGCCTCCTCATTGGGTGCAGACTAGGCAAGACAGCTCCATCAGTCCAAGGTCAATTCTGGGGGAGGATCCAACTTCAGACATCATTCCCAGAGACTGGAAAAAAACGAGTCCTTTGTTCCTGAAAGAGGTATCTGGAATGGATGGGAAATACCAAAGAATCTGTTATAAACTCGTTCAGAGACTAGAAAAGGAAGAAACACTTTGCAACTCATTTTAGGAAGCCAACAAAAATCCAATAACAAAAAATGAAAAAGATAATGACACAACAATCACAGACCAATATTCCTCTTGAATATAGATGCCCAATTCCTCGATAAAAATACTAGCAAATTGAACCTGCAATATAGTAAAAGAATAATACATCATGACCAAGGGGTGTGTATTCCAGGAATTTTGGATTGGCTTAATATAAAAAAGAAAACTGCACAGTTTTTTATCCTGATGAAGTCCCAATAGTTCATTTTTGCTTTTGTTTCCCTTGCCTCTGGCAAAGTGTCTAATAACAAGTTGCTATGCACCTGTCAGAATGGCTAAAATTAACAACATAAGAAACGACAGGTGTTGGCAAGTATGCAGAGAAAGGGGAACCCTCTTACACTGTTGGCGGGAATGCAAGCTGGAGCAGTCACTCTGGAGAACAGTTTGGAGGTTCCTCAAAAAGTTGAAAATGGAGCTACCCTATGACCCAGCAACTGTAATACTGGGTTTTTAACCAAAGAATACAAAAATACAAATTTGAAGAGGTACATGTGTCCCAATGGTTATAGCACCCTTATCAACAATAGCCAAACTATGGAGAGAGCTTAAATGTCCATCAGCTGTTGAATGGCTAAAGAAGACGTGGTTCATATATACAATGGAATATTATTCAACCATCAAAAAGAATAGAATCTTGCCATTCATGATGTGGATGGAGCTCACCTGTATTACACTAAGTGAAATAAGTCATTCAGAGAAAGACAAATATCATATGATTTCACTCTTGTGTGGAATTTAAGAAAGAAAACAGATAAACATATGAGAAGGGGGGAAAAAAAGGAGTGAGGGAAACAAGCCATAAGTGACTCTTAATGATAGAGAACAAACTGAGGATTGATGGAGGGAGGTGGTTGGGAGATGGGCTGGATGGGTGTTGGGTATTAAAGAGGGTACCTGTTGTGATGGAAAAAAAAAAAAAAGGAAAGGAAAGGAAGCAATGTAAGTCACCGCACTAAAAGAATGAAGGATAAAAATCACATGACCATCTCAAAAACTGAAGAGAATTAACAAAACTCGGTATCCATTTGCGATTTTTTAAATTCTCAGAAAGCCAGAAAGGAGCTTTCTCAATCTGGTAAAGAGCATCTAAGAAAAACCTACAGCTAACATCCCACTTAGCATGAAACACTGAACGCCTCCTCCCTATGATCAGGAAAAAGGCAAGGGTGTGTGCTCTTACCACATCCTAACCAGAACAAGAAAGTAACAAAGTGAAAAAAAAAAAACCCACAAAGATTGGAAAGGAAGACATAAAGATAAACTTGTCCACAGATGAAATGATTGTTTATACACGGAGAACTCTAAGGAATCTACAAAAACACTAATAGAACTAGCAGGTGAATTTAGCAGGTTCACAGGACACAAGACCAGTACATAAACATCAACTGTATTTCCATGTATGAGACAGGAACAACTGGAAGACGAATTGTTTTAAAACAATCTAATTAAAAAATACCATCAAAAATTAATCACCAAAGAATGAATTCAACAAAATATGTGCAAGGCCTCTCTATTAAAAATTCAAGATTTGGGGCACCTGGGTGGCTCAGTGGGTTAAAGCCTCTGCCTTCGGCTCAGGTCATGGTCCCAGGGTCCTGGGATCGAGCCCCGCATCGGGCTCTCTGCTCAGTAGGGAGCCTGCTTCCTCCTCTCTCTCTCTGCCTGCCTCTCTGCCTACTTGTGATCTCTGCCTGTCAAATAAATAAAAATCTTAAAAAAAAAAAAATTCAAGATTTACTTTCAGCTTTTTGAGGAATCTCCATGCTGTTTTCCAGAGTGGTTGCACCAGTTTGCATTCCCACCAACAGTGTAGGAGGGTTCCCCTTTCTCCCCATCCTTGCCAGCATCTGTCATTTCCTGACTTGCTAATTTTAGCCATTCTGATTGGTGTGAGGTGGTATCTCATTGTGGTTTTGATTTGTATTTCCCTGATGCCAAGTGATGTAGAGCATTTTTTCATGTGTCTGTTGGGCATCTGGATGTATTCTTTGTAGAAATGTCTGTTCATGTCCTCTGCCCATTTCTTGATTGGATTATTTGTTCTTTGGGTGTTGAGTTTGCTGAGCCCTTTATAGATTTTGGATACTAGCCCTTTATCTGATATTCCATTTGCATTTACCCTAAAGATACAAACATAGTGCACCCGAATGTTTATAGCAGAATGTCCACAATAGCCCAACTATGGAAAGAACCTAGATGTCCATCAACATATGAATGGATAAAGAAGAGATGGTATGTGTGTGTATACACACACACACACACACACACACACACACACACACACACAATGGAATACTATGCAGCCATCAAAAGAAATGAAATCTTGCCGTTTGTGACAACGTGGATGGAACTAGAAAGTATTATGCTTAGCGAAATAAGTCAGTCAGAGAAAGACAACTATCATATGATCTCCCTGATATGAGGAAGTGCAGACTCAATGTGAGGGGTTTGGGGGTTAGGAAAAGAATAAATGAAACAAGATGGGATCGGGAGGGAGACAAACCATAAGAGACTCTTAAACTCACAAAACAAACTGAGGGTTGTTGGGGGAGGGGGTTCGGGAGAGGGTGGTGGGGTTATGGACATTGGGGAGGGTATGTGCTATGGTGAGTGCTGTGAAATGTGTAAACCTGGTGATTCACAGACCTGTACCCCTGGGGTTAAAAATACATTACGTGTTCATTAAAATTTTTTTAAAATTAATTTTAAAAATTCAAGATTTAAGTAAATGGGGAGAAGCCTTGTCTGTTCTCTTCAAATTTATTTATAATTCAATGCAATCTTAATTGAAACCCCAGCAGTCTTTTCTAAAGAAACCAGTAAGCTGATTCTAAAATATATGGACAAGTGAGAGACTTCAGATGGCCAGAAAAGTCTTTAAGAAGAAAGTTGGAGAAATTTCAGGACACGATTCCAAGGTTTCTTTGTTAACATTACAGGAAGACCTCAAGATATCATGTTAGGCAAGGACAGAGAGAACTCAAAGGACAACAGGGAAATAAGAGAAAACTAGCATGACCAATTTTTTAAAAGAGAATTATAGAAGTAAAAATATAACTAAAATTTAAAACGCTGTGAATAGGTTGAATTAGAATCAGCTAAAGAGACTATTGCCAAAAGAGAAGATAAATTAGAAGAAAGTATCCAAAAGGCCCCATGAGACAGAAATGGATGCAGAAAATTAAAAAACAAAAACAAAAACAAACAAACAAACAAAAAACCCTGAAGAGTAATCAAGCATAAAGTGAAAATTCTGCATGCACATACTTGACCCTTGAAAGACACAGGTTTGAGCCACAGGAGTCCTCTCATACACAGATTTTTTTTTTTATGGTACAGTACTGTGTGAATGATGAATATATGTTCACCAATATCCTACTTAAGATCTGAAAGGAATCAGTGTGGCTTACGGAGATACTTGTAATAAAACAGAATTTATTTTATGATAAATTTGAAGCAAAAGGGAACTAGTGTGGAACTAGATGATAAAGTCAGATTAGCATACAAAAGGCACCAGAAAGCCTCACTAGAGGTTGGTGGAGAGGTGACTCTGAGACTCCCAGCAGCAAAGGCAGAGGAAAACATGGACATTGGGGCGCCTGGGTGGCTCAGTGGGTTAAAGCCTCTGCCTTTGGCTCAGGGTCCTGGGATCAAGCCCCACATCGAGCTCTCTGCTCAGCAAGGCAGCCTGCTTCCCCTCTCTCTCTGCCTGCCTCTCTGCTTGCTTGTGATCTCTCTCTCAAATAAATAAACAAAATCTTTTTTTTTTCTCATTTTATTTATTTTTTCAGCGTAACAGTATTCATTCTTTTTGCACAACACCCAGTGCTCCATGCAAAACGTGCCCTCCCCATTACCCACCACCTGTTCCCCCAACCTCCCACCCCTGACCCTTCAAAACCCTCAGGTTGCCCCAACCTCCCACCCCTGACCCTTCAAAACCCTCAGGTTGTTTTTCAGAGTCCATAGTCTCTTATGGTTCGCTTCCCCTCCCCAATGTCCATAGCCCGCTCCCCCTCCCCCAATCCCACCTCCCCGCAGCAACCCCCAGTTTGTTTTGTGAGATTAAGAGTCATTTATGGTTTGTCTCCCTCCCAATCCCATCTTGTTTCATTTATTCTTCTCCTATCTCCTACCCCCCCATGTTGCTTCTCCATGTCCTCATATCAGGGAGATCATATGATAGTTGTCTTTCTCCGATTGACTTATTTCACTAAGCATGATACGCTCTAGTTCCATCCACGTCGTCGCAAATGGCAAGATTTCATTTCTTTTGATGGCTGCATAGTATTCCATTGTGTATATATACCACATCTTCTTTATCCATTCATCTGTTGATGGACATCTAGGTTCTTTCCATAGTCTGGCTATTGTAGACATTGCTGCTATAAACATTCGGGTACACGTGCCCCTTCGGATCACTATGTTTGTATCTTTAGGGTAAATACCCAGTAGTGCAATTGCTGGGTCATAGGGTAGTTCTATTTTCAACATTTTGAGGAACCTCCATGCTGTTTTCCAGAGTGGTTGCACCAGCTTGCATTCCCACCAACAGTGGAGGAGGGTTCCCCTTTCTCCACATCCTCTCCAGCATCTGTCATTTCCTGACTTGTTCATTTTAGCCATTCTGACTGGTGTGAGGTGATATCTCATTGTGGTTTTGATTTGTATTTCCCTGATGCCGAGTGACGTGGAGCACTTTTTCATGTGTCTGTTGGCCATCTGGATGTCTTCTTTGCAGAAATGTCTGTTCATGTCCTCTGCCCATTTCTTGATTGGATTGTTTGTTCTTTGGGTGTTGAGTTTGCTAAGTTCCTTATAGATTTTGGATACTAGCCCTTTATCTGATATGTCGTTTGCAAATATCTTCTCCCATTCTGTCAGTTGTCTTTTGGTTTTGTGAACTGTTTCCTTTGCTGTGCAAAAGCTTTTGATCTTGATGAAATCCCAATAGTTCATTTTTGCCCTTGCTTCCCTTGCCTTTGCCGTTGTTCCTAGGAAGATGTTGCTACGGCTGAGGTCGAAGAGGTTGCTGCCTGCATTCTCCTCAAGGATTTTGATGGATTCCTTTCTCACATTGAGGTCCTTCATCCATTTGGAGTCTATTTTTGTGTGTGGTGTAAGGAAGTGGTCCAATTTCATTTTTCTGCATGTGGCTGTCCAATTTTCCCAGCACCATTTATTGAAGAGGCTGTCTTTTTTCCATTGGACATTCTTTCCTGCTTTGTCGAAGATTAGTTGACCATAGAGTTGAGGGTCGATTTCTGGGCTCTCTATTCTGTTCCACTGGTCTATGTGTCTGTTTTTGTGCCAGTACCATGCTGTCTTGATGATGACAGCTTTGTAATAGAGCTTGAAGTCCGGAATTGTGATGCCACCAACTTTGGCTTTGTTCTTCAATATTCCTTTGGCTATTCGAGGTCTTTTCTGGTTCCATATAAATTTTAGGATTATTTGTTCCATTTCTTTGAAAAAAATGGATGGTATTTTGATAGGGATTGCATTAAATGTGTAGATTGCTTTAGGTAGCATAGACATTTTCACAATATTTATTCTTCCAATCCAGGAGCATGGAACATTTTTCCATTTTTTTGTGTCTTCCTCAATTTCTTTCATGAGTACTTTATAATTTTCTGTGTATAGATTCTTAGTCTCTTTGGTTAGGTTTATTCCTAGGTATCTTATAGTTTTGGGTACAATTGTAAATGGGATTGACTCCTTAATTTCTCTTTCTTCAGTCTTGTTGTTGGTGTACAGAAATGCAACTGATTTCTGTGCATTGATTTTATATCCTGACACTTTACTGAATTCCTGAACAAGTTCTAGCAGTTTTGGAGTGGAGTCTTTTGGGTTTTCCACATATAGTATCATATCATCTGCGAAGAGTGATAGTTTGACTTCTTCTTTACCAATTTGGATGCCTTTAATTTCTTTTTGTTGTCTGATTGCTGAGGCTAGGACTTCTAGTACTATGTTGAATAGCAGTGGTGATAATGGACATCCCTGCCGTGTTCCTGACCTTAACGGAAAAGCTTTCAGTTTTTCTCCATTGAGAATGATATTTGCGGTGGGTTTTTCATAGATGGCTTTGATAATATTGAGGTATGTGCCCTCTATCCCCACACTTTGAAGAGTTTTGATCAGGAAGGGATGCTGTACTTTGTCAAATGCTTTTTCAGCATCTATTGAGAGTATCATATGGTTCTTGTTCTTTCTTTTATTAATGTGTTCTATCACATTGATTGACAAAATCTTTTTTTTTAAATGGACATTATTTTAACATTTCTAATGTCCAAGGCATTAAATACAAATTGGCCAGGAGAATGGCAGCTGTCCCTGATGCAGAGACCTCAGGGAACCTAGTCCCCAGTAAAGGGGAAAGTAGGCAAGGGAACAGAAACCACTTCTGTTATATCTCTCAACAATCCAAGGACTTTTTTTTTTTTTTTGCCCTAGTTTCTTACAGTGTCCTTCAATGTGAAATTCTACAAGGGCCAAGATGGTGAAGTAGAGAACTCAGATACACAGCTCTTTGATGTCTGGCTCGATTCAATGAAAAAGTTTCTAAGAACTGGGGTAGTGGTTCTTGATTGCTGGGGGGTTGTGGGCCACTGTCAGAATCCAATTAAAGCACTGGCTGTGTCAACGACATTTCCTAAAACATGTAACCCATTTGCTGAGTCTCAATTCCAGTGCTCCCGAGGTCCCGATGCACTGGCTTGTTACCCTCAGATTCCATTACAGTGGAATAATACTAACAACAACAGCGATGATATGCAATGAGAACAGCACCTGGATGGCTCCATCAGTTGAATGTCCAACTCTTGATTTCGGCTCAGGTCATGATCTCAGGGTCCTAAGATTATGTCCCCCTTTGGCTCCACACTCAGTGGGGAATCGACTGGAGATTCTTTCCCTCTCCTTGTGCACCTCTCCACCCCTTGATTACTCTCTCTCTCTCTTTCTCTCTTCCTCTTAAATAAATAAATAAATCTTTAAAATAATATTATTAAGGGGTACCTAGGTGGCTCAGTTCGTTAAGTGTCTGACTTTGGTGAAGGTCATGATCTTGGGGTCCTGGGATCTGGCCCTATGTCCCAGCTCCCTGCTCAGTGGGGAGTCTGCTTGTCCCTCTGCCCTTCCCCCAACCTGTGCTTGCTCTCTCACTCTCTTTCTCTCTCTCTCCCCCTCAAGTGAATAAAATCTTTAAAAAATAAATGTAATAATAATAATAACAGCAACAAATGCTCTTATAGCACCACGTATCCAGCACTTTCTTAAGCAGTTGGACAAATTTTGTAATCCCCCCCACACACACACATGTACACACATTGCTTGAGAAAGCTTGTAGAGATTTTTTTTCCTTAGACAAGGAGAAGGCATTAACTGGCTACAGTAGGTTCCTTTAAGAAGTGGAATCAGACAAAGACACCGTGTTTTAGGAGAACCTGTTGCTAATGTTTATGAAGTTAAGCAACCCGAGATGGAACAGATAAGAAACAGGAAGACCCGTGGGGAGGGGTCCCAGCAATCTTAGCAAGAAGTGGCAGAAAGGTGAGTAAATAGAGAGAGAGAAACAACAGGTGTCAGTGAGGATGTAGAGAAAAAGGAACTCTCGTTCACTGTTGGCAGGAACGCAAACGGGTGCAACCACGGTGGAAAACCGCGTCTCCTCAAAAATTTAAAAAGAGAATTACCTTCTGATCCAGCAATCACACTACTAGGTATATTCCCAAAGAATCAAAAGGGATACATGCACCCCTATGTTTATAGCAGCATTGTTTACAATAGCCAAGATATGGAAACAGCCCAAGTGTCTGTTGATACGTAAATGGATAAAGAAGATGTGGTATATATGTGTACACACACACACACTGGAATATTATTCAGCCATAAAAAAGAATAGTATCTTGTCATTTGTAACATGGATGGAGCTGTAGAATATTATGCAAAGCAAAAAAAGTCAGAGAAAGACAAATACTGTATGATTTCACTCATACAAGGAATTTAAGAAACAAAACAAATGAGCCAAAGGAAAAAAGAGAGACAGACAACCCAAGAAACAGACTCTTAACAATAGAGAACTGATGGTCACCCGAGGGGAGAGGAGTGGGGGATGGGTTACACAGGTGATGGGAATGGAGGAGGGCACTCGTCGTGATGAGCACTCCGGGTGATGTATGGAAGTGCTGAGTCACTATATATTGTACCTCTGAAACTAAAGCAATAATAAATTGTACCACATGTGAACTCTACTGGAATTAACATTTTTTAAATTTATAGAGATATAGAGATATACATAGATACGGAAATGGAAGTCAAGCTGCTGGCCCAGTTTGATGAGAGGTTCCATGGAGAGGTAAGGCCTTGCACAAGTGGTTTCCTTCTGTCCTCAGTCCCAGTGCTCCCCTCCCCCGCCTTTGCACCAGAGGGAATTCCGGCAGTCTCTGACCCTCTGACTGTGCAGGTTGGCGCATGGGAGATGTTTATGATGTGGGTGCATTGATTTAAACAGATGGTCCTGAGGGGCTACGGCGCCTTGTGGGCACTGAGGAAAGATGAAATGATAACCACTACAGCTCTGTCATTGAGTGTCCTCTCATCACCCATTAAGAAGTTTTAGAAAGGCTACCAAGTGTCATCCACTGAGCAGGGGACCCCTATATGAGAGACAGTTCCAGGCCTGGAAGGGCGCCCAGTCTGCAGCCCCTAACCTGGGGGAAGAAGCATCTCCTCCAGATGTTCAAAGCCCGGCCTGGGAGACAAACACATCCAGAAGCAGTGACAACCCCACGCGGGCACACTGCCTGAGCTCGCACACCAGCTCTCGGGGCTGCGCAGGGGGCTCAACGGATGCCGGAGCTGCTGCCTAGAAACAGCTTGTTGATCACCGGAAGACAGGAAAACCCATGAAGATGATTTGGTTCTCTCAAAAACAAGTTAAATCTTGCAACTTTATTACATGGGGAGAGATGTCAGAGAGTTTTGAATACCATTAAAATATAATCTGCGCTCTTAAGCACACTGGTTTTGTCAGTGTCTATGAAAACACTAGCTTTGGTGGGAAAAGAAATTAATAGGGGCACCTGAATGGCTAGTCAGTGACTCCTCTGCCTTTGGCTAAGGTCAGGATCTTCAGGGTCCCATGATGGAGCCCCCTGTGGGGCACCCTGCTCAGCAGGGAGGGTCTGCTTCTCCCTCTCCCTCTGCCCCTCACTCCTACTCATGCTCCCTCTCTCTCATGCTCTCTTCACGCACTCTCTCTCTCTCAAAGAAATGAAAAGAAAGAAAAGAAATTAATAGCTAAATGCTAGTGTTGACTTTCAGAGGTAGCTTGATGGGACAGAAAGAACAATGGGTAGGAACTTTGTCTCATCTGTCCTAAGTAAGTCACAACATTTCCATGGATCTTAATTTCCCTGTGTATAATAAAATGGCTGTAACCACTTCGGTCCTGCTTCTCTAGGGGACTTCATGGCTTCTGGCTACCCAATACCTACAATGTGCCAGACTCCACAATGGGACGTTTACATGCATTTATCATCTCAGTTCACCTTCACAGAGACAACCCAAGGGCCGGCCATTACTACTTCACTGTAACTGAGTGCATAGAGAGTTGACATGACTTCCTTAGCTCAAAGGGCTGTGGCCCGATGGGGGCAGTGGGGGCGATGAGCCATGTTCGGAAGCCAGAGCTAGGCTAAAACCCTAGGGGAATAAAACTGGTAGATGTGTGCCTGATTATGGAGCTCCCTGAGCACTGGACAGGGACAACTTGACACCATCCACTCTTCAGAGGCAGCTCTGAGCTGGAATTAGGATCCAGGGGTCCAAAGAAAGACATGGGTTGTTCGCACTCACCCCTCAGCAACAGGTGCCCGAGAAGAAATAGTCCCAAGTAGATGGAACTACATAAAACCTCAGCTCCTCCCTCCACTGCCCTCCCTCTTGTCCCAGCCCCTCCAAGTCATGCAGGCATGCAGACCCACACCGGAATCCCAGATTAGCTCAACCTGCCTCCCAGCTGCTGGATGAGCCTAATTAGACCAAATTAATAATTTATTCAAGCAAAATGAGACATGCCAAGAATCTCCAGGGAAGCTGTGAAATGATAATGCCGTCTTATTAGGGAAATGTGTCAACACCCCACGCATCCCTTTGGTTCCGGGATAAGAAGCAGGAGGCCTGTTTGACATGACTCACCTTCTTAGGCCAGCTCGGAAGTCCTCCCACCTGCCTCTCCCTGGGCCTGACATCTGTCCCACTATACAGTCCTTGGCTCCCCCTCCTCCTCTCCCTCCTCCTCCTCTTCTCCCACCCACATCCTTCTCCGACTCCTTCCCCTCCTCCTGTTGCTCCTCCTCTCTCTCCTCCTCTTCCTTCTACCCCGACACATCATTAACCTAAACTTTCAAGATCACTCTCCCCCACCAGAAAGGAAAGCCAGACGACAAGCTAATATTTCCATGTCACACATTGAGTGATTCTTACATAAAAATTAACAGGCACTTGACAAAGTCATAATTACTAACTAATGATGCATTATGCAATTTCCATAATTAGTCGTGTTATTGATATTTCCTACCAACCACAGAGCCATTGGGGCCACCTTTATTTATAGCAGAGGAAATGGCTAGCCTGTATGTGAGTTGTTAGCAGAGAACTTTGGGGAAACACTCCCAACACACACCCAGACTGGGCACCTGGGCCCATCCTCCCTGGAGCCAGTTTCTCTCAGAGCAACAGGAACAGACCAACCAATTGAGCACAAAGGGCCAATTCAAGGACACTGAGGCTCAGTACAGGGGCAAATTTCTCACTGTCCTAGCCATTTGAGGCACATCATGGAAGAAGATTTTATAGAACTTTACAAACAGCCTTCTTCACTCACTATCCTCACAACAACCCTCCTGGAGATCGCATCTATTAACCCATTTTACAGGTGGGAAGACTGAGGCTTAGAGAGAGGAAACACTGTGCCCAAGTATGCAGTGACCAGGTGGGGCTGGGATACAAATGCCCATTTTCTGCGTCAAAGCTCAGGAGACTGCACCATACAGTGGGGTCAGAGAACAACTCGCAACACAAGCTATGCTATTCGAGGCAAGTCTCTAACTTCTCTCAGCCCTGGTTTGCTCATATTTAAAATGGGGAAAAAAATCAGACTCTCATTACAGGGTGATAGGAGTATTAGATAAATTCCTACATATTATAAATTATATCATGTTACATTATATGATATTCTGTATCTTTTTCATCCGTCATTGCTTGTCTTCCTCAGTAGAGCATAACCCCATGTGAGCAGGGACTTTGGTTGCTGGGATAGGCCCTCTGTCTAGAACATGCCTGGCACATATGAAGTGCTCCAAGAATGAATGAATGAATACCACCTCACACCTGTTAGAATGGCTATCATAAAAAGAAAAAGAAAAAGAAAAAGACTGAGGGTTTTGGAGGGGAGAGGTGTGGGGGGTTGGATGAGCCTGGTGGTGGGTATTATGGAGGGCGCATATTGCATGGAGCACTGGGTGTGGTGCATAAACAATGAATCTTGGAACACTGAAAATAAAATAAAATAAAATAAAATTTAAAAAAAGAAAAGAAAAAGAAACAAGAGGTAATTGTTGGAAAGGATGTGGAGAAAAGAGAACACTCGTGTTCTGGTGGTGGGAACATAAATGGGTACATTTGCTGTAGGAAACGGTACATATGTTGCTCAAAAAATTGAAAATCGGGGACGCCTGGGTGGCTCAGTTGGTTAAGTGGCTGCCTTCGGCTCAGGTCATGATCCCAGCATCCTGGGATCGAGTCCCACATCGGGCTCTTTGCTCGGCAGGGAGCCTGCTTCTCCCTCTGCCTCTGCTGCCACTCTGCCTGCCTGTGCTCGCTCTCTCTCTCTCTCTCTCTCTGGCAAATAAATAAATAAAATCTTTTAAAAAAAAAATTGAAAATCAAATGACTGTATGATCCAGAAGTCCCTCTTCTGGGTACATATTCAAAAGAAATGAAAACAGGATATCAAAGAGACAGCTGCATTCCCGCGTCCACTGTAGCGTTACTCACAATAGCCAAACTATGGATACAATCTAAGTGTGTGTCAACAGCTGAATGGATAAAGAAGATGTGGGGTGTGTGTGTGTGTGTGTGTGTGTGTGTGTGTGTGTGCTTGTGTGTGACATTCAGCCACGAAAAAGAAGGAAATCCTGCCATTCATCCACAACATGGATGGGCCTTGAGGGCATTGTGCTAAGTGAAATAAGCCACAGACAAAAACAAATACTGAATGAGATCACATATACGTGGAACCTTTAAAAAAGTTAAACTCATAGAAACAGTAGTAGATGAGTGGTGAGTGGTTGTCAGGGGCTGGGGATGGTGGGGGAAAGAGGTTGGTCAAAGGATATAAACTTGCAGCTCTATGATGAATAAGCTTGGTGATGTATAACGTAGTGACTACAGTTGATGACACGGTATTGTATAATTGAAATTTGTTTTAAAAATGAATGAATGAATGAGATGGATGGATGGATGAATGAATTACCTAGTACTCTTCCTGGGCCATCATGGACACTCAGTAAAACCAAGACTCCTCCTCTCCCTGTTTGCCAGACTGAAGTCATGAGCTAATCTCATCTAAGCTTGGAAATTTCCCAGGGATGAGACCAGCAGTCCAATGAACCACTATTTATCAGGTGACCATAAGCATGGTGCAGTGAGTGATTACACTCTGGGGTGATTACAGAGGGCATGGCACAGGTTCCTTGCCTTCAGATGCTCACCCATGTCCAGAAGAGAGAACATGGATAAAGGTCAAAACCAGTGGTAACCACAACAGAGGAAGGAGTAAAGGGCTAAGGAACAGAGGAGACAGTGAGTAGGACTGGGATGCTGGGGAGGGAGGGGCACTAACAGCATGGTTTCATCTGGAAAGTTTGTAGGCTGCCCAGAGACACTGACCTGGAGTTCCCAGAATGCCTCCTGTTTTCTCACCTCCACACTACTCTCCTCCCTGGGATGCCCTTGCCCTCTTGTCTTCCTGCTGAGCTTCTGCTCATCCTTCAGGACTGAGCTCACCGAGACCCACTTTGAGAAAGCTTCCTGGAACCCACTGAGCGGAGATAAGCACTTCCTCTTGTATTAACCCCTCACTGCTCTATGGGAAGGCATAATGATCTAAACACACAAGCATAAGCCCAGACTATATGCAGAGCACTCTACTAAGCTTTGAAGAGACTAGCAAAGAATTTAACCAGAGTACTCCAGTTATGGGAGAAAAAATTACTTTTTAGGTACAAAAAAATTATATTAGGTTGAACCACATGAAATGACCATTTTAGAGCATCAAAATGGCTGAATGTCGGTGATTCCTTGGAGTGCCACATAATGACTAAGGATGCAGATTTGTGCATGGCAATCTCATTTTCTAAAATACAGCATTTCCAGTTTGCAGAATGACTTCACACCCATGATCTCAAGTGATCCTCACAGTCTCTCTGTGCTTGAGGCAGGTTTATAGTCCATTTACAGATGAGGACACTGAATGAAGCACACAGAGTAAATGAAATCCCAAAGGCTCTTAGAGTGAGTAAAGGCCAAGATAAGACCTGGGATCACATCACCCACATCCACATATATGTATCATTGAAAGTTAAAGAGCTCTTCGTGCTGGAGGAAAGGGAATGTACAGAAAGAGGAAATCAAAGCACACAGCACGTATCATACAATGCAGACTGTGCAAGAAGAGGAACTCATCAATCTCTCATCCAGCCAATATTTATTGAACTACTAGGTGGGAGGCACTGAGCTAGACAATGTGGAAACAGAAGTGAACAAGGTCCTACCCTCACAACGTTTATATTCTGGTGGGGATGAGAGCCACCGCAAGTAAATAAATTAACAGGATGCTCTCAGAGAGTGATGACAGCTATGTAGCAACAAAACAGGGCCATGAGATGAAGAGAAGGATTGGGTGAGCGGATGAAGTCGTAGAGACGATGGGCAGAGAAGGCCATAAGTCTGTGCCTGGTGTGTGTTAAGAGGGGCCGGGAAAAGTTCTGGGGAAGAGTATTTCAGGCAGAGGCATAGGCAAGTGCAAAGACCTTGAGGTTGGAATGAGTTTAGTGTGCCCAAGGTCAAAGACAAGGTCAGTGTGGCGGCAGCAGGGTAGGAGGAGGGAGCAGTGTGAGATAAGGCCTCTGCTTGCATGACTCAAGTCAAAGAACATTTCCTGGGGAAAGCAAGCTTTTGTCCATATTATAATGGGTGGGGTTTAGAGAAGGCAAAAGGAGAGAAGACTCTACCATGAATATAATCTCTGATTCTCTAGGTTGGATACGGCTGAGCCAAAGAATCAGCCAATACAGTAATTGTCACCATCCAGGGTTTACTGGCAAAGACCTTTCACAGGTTTCGACTGAAGAAGAGACATTTCCAACATATACATAATCCTTGTCTTCATCTTCAAACATTTTATTGGTTGGGGCACCTGGGAGGCTGTCAGCCAAGCATCTGACTCTTGATCTCAGCTCAGGTGAGTTCAAGCCCCATGTTGGACTCATTGCTTGGAATGGAATCTACTTTAAAAAAAAAAAATTAATTCACTGCTCATACAAGAGGAATAAAATCTGTGGCACTCCCAAGTGTTGACTCAGGACCTGGACCGATGGAGGCAAGCTCCAGAGGAACCAATTTGGGTGCAATGGACAGAGAAGTAAATAAGCAAAGTTAGACCAAAAGAAAACTGACTTATGCAAGTAGTAAGAGTCCCAGCCCTGAAGTCATGTAAGCCAAGGTAAGGTGAGAACTCAAGAGAGATATGGAGGGAAACTGAGGATCATTTTGGGGTGGCCGGCCCTACATTGCAGTTTGCTCACAGTGGTCCCTTTTAGGACAAGTGTCCCAATGTCATTAACAGTGCTCTCTTCCTTCCCAGAAGTATCCCAGAGCGAATGACAGGTCATATGTCCCCCTAACTTGAAGACCTCTTTCCACCCTGAGAGTCTGTGGATTCTCTTCCCCACCCCACAGCCTCTCCCCAACACTTGAGCCTTAGGACTTATTTGAACAGTGCTCCTCCAGGAGCTCTGCCCTTAGCCCCTAGACTAGGTGGAGGCTGTTAGTTCCATTCGCCTGGCAGATCTTCTCCTGCATCACCAGCCTGAGTTTCCTTCTGGAAACCTACCTCCAGTTCTCAGGGCGTGGGCAGGGGAAGCGCATGACTCAGCCTGCCCAAGCAGAGCATTCCGATCATCCTGACCATGGACATCATTGTGGGGACTGAGGGCACCATTCTGGGAGCCTGTGGAGAACAAAGCCCACAGAGAGGCTGAGCTGAGAGATGGGGCAGAGGCTTCGTCCTGAAGCCGCCATTAAAACACCAGGATTGAGCCATGCCTGAAGCTGGCTCCCCCCAGCTTGTCACTTACCTGAGCCAACAAGTTCCCCTTTTCATCAAGCCAGTTGGGTAGGTTTTCTGCCACTTGCACAGGAGAGATCTCTGATCAGTCTGGCCCCCAATGTGATGTCCTCAGAGCATCTTGCATTTTTCCTGTGACAACTCTATCACCCTTTTGAAGCCACGTATGTCAGATCTGACCCTCCCACCAAAACAGAAGTCCCCTGAGAGCTGGGTACCTGCCTACGCCCTCCCAATCCAGGAGCATGGCTCCCTCCCTCCCATATTGGGGTTTCCACACAGGAGACTCCATGGAGAGGCATCCCCTGACCACCCTGTCTTAAACAGTTCCTCCCATGATGTTCTGCTTCTCAGGCCATGTGGGTTCTCTACAGAGCATCGATTCTGTTAATTTATAACATTTCCTATAGTTTCCATTTTCATGAGCTTATCATCCGCCTCCCATGAGAATGCAAATAAATGGAACACACTTGGAGCAAGGACCTTGTTTCTTGGGTCTTCTGCTACAGTTAAAATGCCTGGGGCAGTGCAGTATCCAGTAAGCATGGTGAGGGAGTCAGCAAGTGGACCGCGCTGGCCCAGGAATGAGATGGGACAACGGAGGCAAGGGGCTTAACACAGTGCCTAGGTCAGGGTGAGCGCTCAATCCCTGTTAACTGCTCTTTCTACCACTACTTCCACTGTAACTACTCCTCCTGACTACTAGCCGCCCAGCTCTGGGCCAGGCACAGTGACACAGCTAACCCATTCATATTATTTCATGTGCTTCATGACATCCAGAGGCAGATATTAGTATTATCCCTACTTTACAGATAAGAAAAGGAGGCACAGAGGGGTCCCTGGGGGCTCCATCAGTTAAGCATCTGCCTTCGGCTCAGGTCATGATCCCAGGGTCCTGGGATTGAGTCCCACATCGGGCTCTCTGCTCAGCAGGGCGTCTGTTTCTCCCTCTACCTCTGCCCCATCTTGAGCTTGTTCTCTCTCTCTCTCAAATAAATAAATAAAATCTTAAAAAAAAAAAGAAAAGAAAGAAAGAAAAGGAGGTACAGAGAGATAAATTAACTCGACCAAGGTCACACAGCCAAGGAGCAGAGCCGGGGATGGACTCCAGGATATGTGGCACCAACACCATCATCTCACCGTAAGTTAAACAGTTTAAACTAAACAGTTAAGTTTCCACAGTGCCTTGTGGAAATAAGCAAGGCAGAGTCTCTGTGCCCAGAGGGTAGACCAGAGACATGAAATAGAATGAGTGCCCACACATAATATTTAATTAATTACTTATTTATTGCATTTGGGGGCATGGGAGTCACTCTGGGCCACAGAAGCCAAATGTACAGTTTCCTCTCTGTGGTTGGCATGGCTTTACCCTCGTGGAAGCTAAGAGGTCCTGTAAGCCGTAATTTTAGCTTCTTGCAACTCCAGACAGTCCAGTGGAAAAGCAGCCTTCACCAAGATCTTTGCCTTCAAGGACTGGTAGGGAGGGAGGTGGGGAGTGCGGGGAGGGAGGCAGAAGGCAGACTGCTGGTTACATTCAAGATTATATTTGAACTAATTTATAGTGTCACATGGAAATGGGCCTTTAAATGGGAGTCGGTGCTCTTTCACGCTGCCATTTCTCTTCTCTCCAACCACAAGAAGTGTCCTCGCTGCACTCTCTCTCCTCCCACTTCTGAGCAGTGGATGGGCACCTTCCAGGGGGACCAAGAATCAAATCAAAATTATATTTCTCTTGCCATCTCTCAGACGAGTGAAACGGTTCACTCCGCTGGCTCCTGGAGGCTCAGGAGGCCAGGGAAGGGTTAGTAATAATAACACTGTGTATTCATAGACCACTGTTCAGCAAGGAGCGCCTGCAAATATTACCTGGCAGCAGCCGTATTATTAACTGGTAACTGAGCTTTCATCCCTAAGTCACAGGCTGGAGTGAGGCCCCTGAGGCCAGTGAAATCCAAAAGCTGCTTCTAAAAATGGATAGACCAAAGGGTGGGTCCACAAGCCCTCCCTCCTGTCTAAAGGTCTCGGTGCCCTCACTTAGAAGAGCAGCTCAACAGGGGGAAAGGCAAAGGAGCTCTATCAGTTAACGATGCTTTCTGCTGCTGGTAACAGAACACCTGAGAAAAGAACAAACAACGGGCTGCCAGAATTGATTCAGTGGCTCAATGATGCGAGGGCAGTGTCCGCACCATTCTCTTGTCCTTTCCCTCATAGTTATAAAATGGCTGCAACTGCTCCAGGCATCATGCCCCCATTCTAGGCAGGATGAAAGACAGAGGAGAGTAAGGACAGCTCTAGCTAGCCCTTTTACCAAACGCTTTCTCAAAAACCTCAATCACCTCAACCACCCCCAGCAGACGTAACACTTATATTTCACTGGCTAAAACAGGATCACACCCATGCACCTAGCTGTACTCTGGACTAGTCCTGATGGGAGAAAATGTTGGGAGGAGGTGCTGGATAAACCAGCTAACAGTGCAGGGTAGTAGAAAGAGCACTGACCTGGAGGTCAGATGATCAGGATCTTCTCATACCTGGGTCCATGAACTCAGCTTCCCCATCTATAAAATGAGAAAAACTGAGCCAGATGATCTATAGCTCTGACATGAGTCAGTTTATGACTTCTACAGAAATAGCCGGGGCTGGTACATAAAGAAGCAACAGGCTATAATCCCCAGCTCCTTGTTCCACTCAGAAACTGTAGCCCCAAGCGCTGGAGGTCCTAGAGTCTGGTCTAAGAGGAAAAGAATTATGGCCATGGGGAGATCAGAGGGACTGGAGGGTCAAGACTCCTGGGCTCCCTTTCCTTGTTCATACTCCTGACTCCCCAAGAGTTTGGGTATATCCAGGATACATGATCTAAACTAACAGTAGTAGCAATAATGTCGAACACTCCACAAAACTTTACTACGCACCAGACACTGTGCTAATCTATGTCTTTCCAAATCTTAACAATCCCATAATGTAGGTGTTAGTAATAACCCATTCAGTAGATGCCTGGTGATGGGTATTAAGGAGGGCACATATTGCCTGGAGCACTGGATGTTATATGCAAATGACGAATCGTGGAACACTTCTTCAAAAACTAATGATGTACTGTATGCTGACTAACATAACATGATTTTTAAAATTATTTAAAACACAGAGGAGTAGGGGCGCCTGAGTGGCTCAGTGGGTTAAAGCTTCTGCCTTCCACTCAGGTCATGATCCCAGGGTCCTGGGATTGAGCCCCGCATCTGGTTCTCTGCTCAGCAGGGAGTCTGCTTCCCACCACACACACCTCCCGCCTCCTGCCTGCCTCTCTGCCTACTTGTAATCTCTGTCAAATAAACAAATAAAATCTTTTTTTTAAAAAAACCCACACAGATGAGTAAACTGAGACATCAAGACATGCCCTTGTCCAACTTCATAAAGTTATGAATTGGAGGAGCTGGAGTACAACCCCAGAGTCTTACCAAGAGCCCAGATTCTCAGCACAACCCAATATTTATTCATCCTCTACCCATCCTTTATCTTGCTTATCCTTATTCCCCTGGCAACCCTAGGGAGTCTTCCTCTTTTACAGATGAGATAAGTGAGTCTCCCAGACATTACATGATCTGAAGTGACCAGCTGGAGGTCGAATCAGAACAGAGCACTCACTCTGGGTAACACTCTCGCCATGATGCCGTTCTGTGCCCTGGCAAAAGCCTCTGGGAAGCTCCTTGCCTTCGGAGCTGTTCTGAATATGCCCTTCCGGTATGGAAGAGTCCAGAAAACTAGTCCATGCTGATCCTGCTTGGCCAACTCTGGAATGTGCCTTGTCAGTAGTAGCCTGGGAGGGGCATCCTGGGCGGATTTTGCTCCTCCGGGGTTTCCTATGGAAGGTAAGGGTGTCGGAAGAGCTGTGTCATGACTGGAGGTTGACTAACAGCACAGATCAACCTCTTCTGTGGCTCTTCTCAGGCTCAGTTTGGGCAGCGATGCAGAGCAGAGAGGGAGACCTTGGGCCTCACAGCCCCCCTCTAGGACTCTCATTTCCTAGAGAAGGCAAATCGGATGACAGCCATGGCTTCCCAGAAGATAAAACCCCACCACACTGGACTGACGGGTTCTAGAAGCCTGACTCTTCAGGGGTACCATTTCCAGCCTTCAGGGTGCAGATTCTCCTGCCAAAGATGGTGGCCCCGCGGGCCTCCCCTTACACCCCACAGCAAGCCCACGGCCAGGCCACACTCAGCTCCGAGGTGGAGGAGACAGGGACACTTCCCGTGCGGATTTAGTGTCACTTGGGATGCCTTCGGGAGTCAAGAGGAAGCTCAGGAGATCTGCATGGCCTCGTCAACACCCCCGCCTCCATATACACATCCCCACGGACACGTAAATTGCGGCCAGGAGCACACGGGCTCCTGGCAAGACCCTCCTTCCCTCTCCCCTGACCCAACATGAATGTGAGGCTCTGATTTTACATCACAAAAAGCAGAGACCCAAACTGCCCCTGGCTTGGATACACTGGCAACTCCATGACGTGACAGACCCAGCTAGTTTCTCAGTGGTTCTCCCGGCTTTCCCATCATGCTTGCAGCACAGCTGCCTACTCAAGGCACCACAACCTCACACGACAACTTCCAAACACAGGAAAGAGTGAGACCTTCCCCCCAGCCCGCTCCTTTTGAAGGATGAGGAAAAGTTTCCCAGAAGCCCTCAGCAGCCTCATTGGGCAATTTGCGTCACGTGATTGTCCCACCTCCTGTCACTGGCCAGCAGGAGAACGGGATGACGTGTTCCGTTACACCAATCAGCATTCAGCACCGCCCCCCTAGCTGGGGAGCGTCGCGGAGCTGAACCGAGCCTGGATTCCATAGGAAGAGGGGACGCGGGAAGGAAATGACCGCTGGGGAGGCCTCCTTTTCAAGTGCTGTAAATGAGTAACTCCAAAGCCCTACATGTTTGGCCACATCACACTGTCCCCGGGGCAAATGCTACTGCTAAGAACTTCCCCCAAAGACCTCTCTTCTGAATGTCCTTCTCACACCATTGCTCCCCTTGTTAAGACAGCAGACCTGGATTGAAGGTGATTGATTCTCTGACAGAATTCCAGAAACTATTTTGATAATGGCGCTAGACTCGCCCAGAAGCCCTACAACAGGTCCCTCCCAGACCTCGATCCCTAGAACCCGCCTCTCCCCACAGCCAATGCCATTTAGCAACCCTGTCCCTGCTGTTGGTCAGACACAGAGCCAGGACTGAACCTCGGAAGGATGGATTTAAGCTCTTAACACTCGGAGTGGGGACCCCAGACACACGGCATCAGCATCACCTGGGAGCTTGTTAGAAATGCAGAATCCCCAACTGACGAATGGATAAAGAAAATGTGATGTATACACAACGGACTATTACTCAGCCATCAAAAAGAAATCTTGCCCTCTGTAGCGACATAAATGCAAGTAGAGCATATTCTGCTAAGCAAATAAGTCAGTCAGAGAATGACAAATATCATGATTTCACTCATATGTGGAATTTAGGAAACAAAATAGATGAGCATGTGGGAAGGGGAAAAAAGAAAGAGAGAGAGAAGAGGAGAAAGGGGGAGGCAAACCATAAGGAACTCCTAAGGATAGAGAACAAACTGGGGGTTGATGGAGGGAGGTGGGCAGGGGATGGGCTAAATAGATGATGTGTATTATGGAGGGCACGTGTTATGATGAGCACTGGGGATTATATGTAATTGATAAATCACTAAATCCTACTCCTGAAACCAATATTACACTATATGTTAACTAACCAGAATTTAAATAAAAATTTGGAAGAAAAAGATAAAAAAAAAATTTAAAAATAGATGAAACGCTTTAAAAAAAAAGAAATACAGAATCCCAGACCCCACCCTAGATTGACTGAGTCCAAATCTGCATTTTGACGAGATGCCCAGGGGTCTCACTGGAGTGACAGGGGCCTCAAGCCTTCTTTTGGGATACAGCTTGTGTTCGCCCAGGCTCCTAGCCTGACCCCTCCCACGTGCTTCACTTCTAGGGTTTGCCTTGCCTCCAAGAGAGTCCTACCTACATTCCACTTTGATAACTGTATCCCTTGTTACTAGCATTCTTCCATAACTGTTTTGGGAGGGGATCCCTGCCTATTGGCCCCAAGCTCTCCACTGGGAACCCCAGTCTAAAATTTTGCAGTCTTCTCAGAAGAGAAAGTATGATCCTGTAGGTCTATAGATTCCAGATAGATTTTGGAATTAGAAAGCCTTGGGTTTGAATCCTGAATCCACTATTTAACTTGAAGTAAACTGCAAACTCTCCAAGTCCTACCTGTGACATGAAAGCAAGAAACCTCCAAAGCAGGATTTTTAGGAGTATTTCATGGACCACAGAATAAAAAGCCATTGGCCCAAGATAGGTTTTCAATAAATGTTAGTTCTGCTCCCACGCTCCTCCATAGATGGCTGTGTAAACCTGCAGACAAGCCTCTCTGATCCTGACACCATGACTCAGTGATCGCTTCCCTAAATTTGTTAGGATACTCAAAGCTACGGGTAATAAAAGCCCTAACTGAAAGTGGCTTAGATGATGAAGAATTTATTAAATCACATAACAAGAAATCCCAAAAAAACTCCAAGAGTGGTCAATTCAATGGTTCAATACCAACTTCAAGGCCCTAGGTGCTTTGCTTGCTTTCTATTCTCCTATCGTTAGCATGCCTTATAGGTCCAAGAAGGTGTCAGCACTTCCAGGCATCACATAACACATTCTGAGAAAAAGGAGTTTCCTACCATGCTTTTTTTTTACTTTTTAAGATTTCTAGAAAAACAAATAACCAACTTGCTTTCAATCCCCTGGGCCAAGATTGGACCACACACCCATGACTCAACTGTTCACTGGTTAGGCCAATCATGATCTCCTCCCTGGGGCAGAGAAAGGGCCCAGAATCTAATGAAGCACATAGTTTTTCTGAGCAAGGAAACAAGGTAGAGGAAGCTTTTGGCAGATCAACCAACAGTGTCTGCCATACATCTGCTTCCCAGGGCCTTCCCACCACAGCCTAACCAAAGCATCACCCAAGCCAATGGCCATACCTGTAACACTGGTTCTCAAATTCATGTGCATCTTGGAATCGCTTGGTGAATTTTTTTGAAATACTGATGCCCATTCTCCATCCTAGAGATTCTGAACCTGAGGATTATTTAAATCTGAGATAAGCTGATGTCTGGGAACCACTTATCTATCCAGCATTTCTCAACTTTTAAGGTACATCAGAACTGCCCCTAGAGTTTCTGATTCAGGACATCTGGGGTGCGGCCTGAGGGTTTGCATTTCCAGCAAGTTTCCAGGGGATGCTGACGGTACTGACCCAGGGATCACAGCTGGAGAACCACTGGTCTAGATTAGTGCTTTTTAAATTCAATGTACATATGACTCGCTTGGAGAATCTTGTTAAAATGTAGATGCAGGTACAGGAGCCCAGGAGTTTCATTTCCAACAAGATCGCAGCTGATGCTTGCAGCCCAAACTACACAGCAGAGTGTAGAGCAGAGCTTAGTAAACCAGGGCCTGTGGGCCAAATCCAGGCCACTGCCTCTTTTTGTAAATAAAATTTTATTAGAACACCATCTCATTTATTTACACATAGGCTATGGCTGTTTTTTCAGCATCAGAGTTGAGTGGTCGCAATAGAGACCACATGGCTTGCAAAGCCAAAATATTTACTGTCTGGCACTTTACCAAAAAAAGTTTGCAGAACCCTGATCTAGAATGACCACTGGTTTTCAAATTTGGCTGTACGTTGGGATCACCTGGAGACTTAAACACTATTGATTCTACTCTTAGAGATTCTAAGGTAACTGGTATGGGGTTCAGCCTGGGCATCCAGGTTTTTCTAAACTTGCCAAATGGTTCCACTGGGCATTTGAGAATTGCTGGTCTCCTGGACGTCCTCCTAGCCCCTGCAGCTGCGCCAGACCTTCCATCCAGGACACCCTTTACTTTAGCAGGGCTTTGCTTCCAGGCTTCTGGTTTATCAGCTGCTCTAATTAAACAAGACAGTCCAGGACGTTCTGAGCCATGCCCCTCCCCAGGGGAGCATTCTGGAGGAGATTCCACTCATTTGGATATGTAAGATTTGGCGCACACATTCACAGTACATAAATGGACATCCCCATCCCTTCCCAGCTAAGCCTCATCTAGACTGAATGTGCTAAAAAGTCATCCGGCCCCCCCATCCCATTGAGAGAGACAATGGTGACATTGTCTCTGAACCATGGCATGAAGCCACATAACAGATGTGCTCCTGAAAAAAACGTGGGATGTCCTTCTTGGAAGGAAGGAAAAGAATTGCTGGCAACAGGAAGAGGGTTGTCAGGCCTCCGTAAATGCAGTGCATAGGCCCTTGGCCACAGACCCCAATTAAATTGTGGACTCCCCAGGAGTCCACAAGTAAAACACTTGCAGAGTCCTTTAGAAAACCTCAAAACTTGGCTTCAGAAGAGTTTATTTATTTATTTTATTTAAGTTCCATTAACCAACATAAAGGACATCATCAGTTTTAGATGTAGTGTTCAATAATTTATCAGGTGCATTTAACACCCAGGGCTTAAAAAGTCATATGGGTGTGCTGGCAAATCAAAAATTAAAAACCATTCTTTCATGTCATTGCGCGTTTGTCCAAATCCATAAAACACCAGGAGTGAACCCAGATGTAAACCATGAACTTTGGGTGCATACAGCGTGTCAGCTTCAGTGCCACTGTCACAAATGTACCTCCTTGTGGGGGGGATGCTGATAATGGGGGAGGTTAGGTGGGGGCAGGGGATGTATGGGAAATGTTTGTATCTTCCCCTAAAACTACTCTCATGAATAAATTAGTACCACCCCTTCTGCACATACTCTTTAGCTTGGGGACTTCAAGACGTATTGGGTGGATATATATTATTTTATCTCATAAATATATGGTATGTGGCTTCATGCCATGGTTCAGAACCACATTCCCTACTCTGGAGTCATAACTATCTCCAGGAGGACGTTTCAACTCCACCAACCATGGGAGCTGCCATCTTCCTCAGCCTCTGTGCTGCTGGCCACTGGTGATGGGCTCAGGAAGAAGCCCTGATTCCATCTGGGCCAGTTCCCTGGGATATCAGGGCAGGGAAAATGAACCTCAGTCCTTCTCTCCTGGGGAATATGAGCTACATGAGGAGAGGAGTGTTGGCACATTTCCCAATATGGGCAAAGTCAGCCTGGAAGAATGAAGCCAACATTCAAATAAAGCAAAGGTGGGATGGGGAGAGAGTCTTTGCAACATTCAAGACCCCATTCCTATTGTCCCTAAAGTACAGCTGTGCCCCTCCCCCATGATCATCTGAGCCAAAGCATCCCCTTTTTTCTTGAAGTGGTTTTAATTCTGTTTCGATTACATGCAACTGGTTATTGTAGGGAAACACCACCAGGCAAAGCATCTTGGTGAGGGGCCGCTGTGAACCGGGATCCCTCAGCTGGATCCAAGGTGCAGCACCCCCTTTATGGGGCTAAAGCAAAGAAAATAAGGGGTGCAAAGTTCTCTTGATACCACAGGGAGGAGGAAAGGACATGTACTGGCTATGTCTCTACAGCCATAACGCCACATAATTACCTCCAACACTCGGCATCTTAACACAAGCACTTACTCTTTGTATTCCAGGCATTCTAATGAGGTGGGTTGGATTATTCTCAATTCTTCACTTCCTCTCTGTTATAGAAATGCATGCCCTATGCCATGTGATTCTCCAGCGCCTCCCGGTAGACTTTTTATATTTCTCCACTCCATTGATGTTGGGCTTGATCACATAACTTGCCTTAGCCACAGGGACAGGAGAAGATTGAAGTGGGCAGAGATTTCGAATGTGCTTACATTGTGTGGCTTGGTTTCCTGTGCTCCATCACTACCCTAGGAAGATCACACCCTTGGGAGATGCTGGTCCCAGCATGGAGTTATACAGAGCAGCCCTGAACCTGGAGCCAAGCCCAGCCAAGCCTAGGAAAGCCCATCAGAATAAAACATCAGTTTTACTCACAAAGTACCCAGCTCAAGAGATGAACCATATTTGATTCGTCCAAACTAGTCACAGAGTCTTATTTCCCTTTGCCAGGCACTAGGTTCATGTATGGGCAATCAACACAGTTCTGGAAATTAACACGTTGGGGAAGGTCTACCAGGTGCTTCTAGGAAAGCTATGTCTCCCTAATAAGTGAGGGACACACTCTCTCTTACTGTCTGATCATTGGCAGGGAGGATATGATGCTCGAAGCTGACACAACCATACTTCAATCATGTTAGGAGACATCGCCCAACACACTGAGAATGACAGAGCGGGAAGACAGAAAGATCTGGGTCCATGACCACAGCACTGAGTTGTTGAAACTGTCCTTTAACTACCTAATTTCCTGTTACATAAACAATTAATCTTCTTTTACTTCAAGCTACCAGTAGTTCAGCTTTCTATTATGAGTAGCCCAATGCATCTGTCTTAGTTATCTATTGCTGCATAAAATTAACACAAATATAACCATTTAAAATAAGACACATTTATTGGGGCACCTGGGTGGCTCAGTGGGTTAAGTCTCTGCCTTCGGCACAGGTCATGGTCTCAGGGTCCTGGGATCAAGCCCCGAATCAGACTCTCTGCTCAGCGGGGAGCCTGCTTCCCCCTCTCTCTCTGCCTGCCTCTGTCCCTACTCTCTCTATCAAATAAATAAATAAAATCTTTAAAAAAAGACACATTTGGAGGGAGGAGTCAAGATGGTGGAAAAGTAGCAGGCTGAGACTACATCAAGTAGCAGGAGATCAGCTCGATAGCTTATCAAGCCATTGCAAACACCTACAAATCCAACAGGAGATCAAAGAGAAGAAGAGCAACAATTCTAGAAACAGAAAATCGACCACTTTCTGAAAGGTAGGACCGGCGGAGAAGTGAATCCAAACTGATGGAAGATAGACCGCGGGGGGAGGGGCCGGCTCCCAGCAAGCGGCGGACAACAGAGCACAAAATCAGGACTTTTAAAAGTCTGCTCCACTGAGGGGCATTGCTCCAGAGGCTAAACCAGGGTGAAGCCCACGCGGGGTCAGCATGGCCCCAGGTCCCGCGGGGTCACAGAAGGATCGGGGGTGTCTGAGTGTCGCAGAGCTCACAGGTATTAGAGCAGGGAAGCCAGCTACAGAGACAGAGCTGAGGAGTGAGCTCTCAACTTGGGGTTACCCTACACCAGTCACAGACTGGGTGAGCTCGGAGCACAGCTGGAGGCCAGAGAGACGGGAGTGATTGAGTGCTTTTCTTTGAGGGTGCACTGAGGAGTGAGGCCCCAAGCTCTCAGCTCCTCTGGGCCGGAGATTGGGAGGCTGCCATTTTCATTCCCGACCTCCGGAACTCTACGGAAAGCGTTCAGGGAACAAAAGCTCCCAAAAGCGAACCCGAGCAGATTACTTAGCCTGGCCCCTGGTTAGGGTGGTGCAATTCCACCTGGGGCAAAGACACTTGAGAATCACTACAACAGGCCCCTCCCCCAGAAGATCAACAAGAAATCCAGCCAAGACCAAGTTCACTTACCAAGGAAAACAGCAGAATTCCAGAGAAGGAGAAAGCAAAGCATGGAATTCATGGTTTTCTCCCCCATGATTCTTTAGTCTTGCAGTTAATTAGTTTTTTTAATTTTATTTTTTTTCTTCTGCTAATTTTTTTTAACTTTTACCCTTTCCTCTTTTAACTTTTTTTAACTAGTTCATCTTAACAATACCTTTCATTAAAAAATAATAATAATCTTTTTTGAACCTTCATTATTATAGTCATATTTTATCCTTCATTGTATCTAACTTTATTTTTTGCATACACATAGGGTTTTTTCTTCTAAAAAATTTGGGGTACAACTTCTAATAGATCAAAATATACCCTAAATCTAGCTCCAGGCTTGTTCTAGTCTCCAGGCCAAGCAAATTCTCTCCACTTTCTTTTTCTTTATTCTCCCAAACAACTTACTTTATCAACTCCTTTTTTAGAAATTAAAAAAAAAAAAATGTTCATCTTTATAGGCATATTCCATCCCTTCATTGTGTTTACCCTTATATATGTTTTTCATTCTTTGAAATTTTGGGAGGTATTTCTTCTAAGAGACCAAAATACTCCCAAAATTAAGTGGGTGACCCTGTTCTAGTCACCAGTCTAATATATATATTTTTTCTTTCTTTTTTATATTTTTTCTTTATTTGTTTTCTTTTTTTAATTTTTTTTTCCTGAACTTCTTTTTATCCCCTTTCTCCCTCCCATGATTTGGGGTCTCTTCTGATTTGGTTAAAGCACATTTTCCTGGGGTCTTTGCCACCCTTTTAGTATTTTATTTGCTCCTTCATATATTCTTATCTGGACAAAATGACAAGGCAGAAAAACTCACCACAAAAACAAACAAAAAAAAAGAACAAGAGGCAGTACCAAAGACTAGGGACCTAATCAGTACAGACATTGGTAATATAGATCTAGAGTTCAGAATGACAATTCTCAAGGTTCTAGCCGGGCTCAAAAAAGGCATGGAAGACATTAGAGAAACCCTCTCTGAGGAGATAAAAACCTTTTCTGGAGAAATAAAAGAATTAAAATCTAACCAAGTTGAAATCAAAAAGCTATTGATGAGGTTCAATCAAAAATGGAGGCTCTTAATCCTAGGATAAATGAGGCAGAAAAAAGAATTAGTGATATAGAAGACCAAATGACAGAGAATAAAGAAGCTGAGCAAAAGAGAGACAAACAAATACTGGACCACGAGGGGAAAAGTTGAGAGATAAGTGACACCATAAGACAAAACAACATTAGAATAATTGGGATTCCAGAAGAAGAAAGAGAGAGGGGAGCAGAAGGTATATAGGAGAGAATTATTGTAGAGAATTTCCCTAATATGGCAGAGGGAACAAGCATCAAAATCCAGGAGGTGCAGAGAACCTCCCTCAAAATCAATAAGAATAGGTCCACACCATGTCACCAAATAGTAAAATTTACAAGTCTTAGTGACAAAGAGAAAATCCTGAAAGCAGCCAGGGAAAATAAGTCTGTAACATACAATGGTAAAAATATTAGATTGGCAGTGGACTTATCCATAGAGACCTGGCAGGCCAGAAAGAACTGGCATGATATATTCAGAGCACTAAATGAGAAAAACATGCAGCCAAGAATACTATATCCAGCTAGCCTATCATTGAAAATATAAGGAGAGATAAAAAGCTTCCAGGACAAACAAAAACTGAAAGAATTAGCAAACACCAAACCAGCTCTACAGGAAATATTGAAAAGGGTCCTCTAAGCAAAGAGAGAGCCTAAAAGTAGTAGATCAGAAAGGTGCAGAGATAATATACAGTAACAGTCAATACAGGCAATACAATGGCACTAAATTCATATCTCTCAATGGTTACCCTGAATGTAAATGGGCTAAATGTCCCAATCAAAAGACACAGGGTATCAGAATGGATAAAAAAAACAAAACCCATCAATATGCTGCCTATAAGAAACTCATTTTAGACCCAAAGACACCTCCAGATTTAAAGTGAGGGGATGGAAAACAATTTACCATGCTAATGGGCATCAGAAGAAAGCTGGGGTTGCAATCCTTATACCAGATAAATTAGATATTAAGCCAAAGACTATAATAAGAGATGAGGAAGGACACTATCATACTCAAAGGGTCTGTCCAACAAGAAGATCTAACAATTTTAAATATCTATGCCCCTAACGTGGGAGCAGCCAACTATATAAACCAATTAATAACAAAATCAAGAAACACATTGACAATAATACAATAATCATAGGGGACTTTAACACTCCCCTCACTGAAATGGACAGATCATCCAAGCCAAAGTTCAACAAGGAAATAAAGGCCTTAAATGACACACTGGACCAGATGGACATCACAGATATATTCAGAACATTACATCCCAAAGCAACAGAATACACATTCTTCTCTAGTGTACATGGAACATTCTCCAGAATAGATCACATCCTGGGTCATAAATCAGGTCTCAACTGATATCAAAAGATTGGGATCATTCCCTGCATATTTTCAGACCACAATGCTCTGAAGCTAGAACTCAATCACAAGAGGAAATTTGGAAGAACCCAAATACATGGACACTAAACAGCATCCTTCTAAAGAATGAATGGGTCAACCAGGAAATTAAAGAAGAATTGAAAAAATTCATGGAAACAAATGATAATGAAAACAATTTTTCAAAATCTGTGGGACACAGCAAAGGCAGTCCTAAGAGGAAAATATATAGCAATACAAGCCTTCCTCAAGAAACAAGAAAGGTCTCAAATACACAACCTAACCTAAACACCTAAAGGAGTTGGAGAAATAACTACAAAAAAAGCCTAAAGCCAGCAGGAGAAGAGAAATCTTAAAGATCAGAGCAGAAATCAATGAAATAGAAACAACAACAACAACAACAAAAAAACAATAGAACCAATCAATGAAACTAGGAGCTGGTTCTTTGAAAGAATTAATAAGATTGATAAACCCCTGGCCAGCCAAACGGTGGAAAGAACCAAGATGCCCTTCAACAGACGAATGGATAAGGAAGATGTGGTACATATACACAATGGAGTATTATGCCTCCATCAGAAAGGATGAATACCCAACTTTTGTAGCAACATGGACAGGACTGGAAGAGATTATGCTGAGCGAAATAAGTCAAGCAGAGAGAGTCAAGTATCATATGGTCTCACTTATTTCTGGAGCATAACAAAGAACATGGGGGACATGGGGAGATGGAGAGGAGAAGGGAGTTGAGGGAAACTGGAAGGGGAGATGAACCATGAGAGACTATGGACTCTGAAAAACAACCAGAGGGTTTTGATGGGGCAGGGGTGGGAGGTTGAGGAACCAGGTGGTGGGTAATAGGGAGGGCACGTACTGCATGGAGCACTGGGTGTGGTGCAAAAACAATGAATACTGTTACACTGAAAATAAATTAAAAAGAAAAAAAAGAAAAGAGAAAGGACCCAAATCAATAAAATCATGAATGAAAGAGGAGAGATCACAACCAACACCAAAGAAATACAAATAATTATAAGAACATACTATGAGCAACTCTACACCAACAAATTTGACAATCTGGAAGAAATGGATGCATTCCTAGAGACATATAAACTACCACAACTGAACCAGGAAGAAATAGAAAACCTGAACAGACCCATAACCAGTAAGGAGATTGAAACAGTCATCAAAAATCTCCAAACAAACAAAAGCCCAGGGCCAGACAGCTTCCCAGGGGAATTCTACCAAACGTTTAAAGAAGAATTAATTCCCATTCTCCTGAAACTGTTCCAAAAAATAAAAATGGAAGGGAAACTTCCAAACTCATTTTATGAGGCCAGCATCACCTTGATCCCAAAACCAGACAAGGATCCCATCAAAAAAGAGAATTACAGACCAATATCCTTGATGAACACAGATGTGAAAATTCTCACCAAAATACTAGCCAATAGGATCCAACAGTACATTAAAGGGATTATTCACCATGACCAAGTGGAATTTTTTCCAGGGCTGCAAGGTTGGTTCAACATCCACAAATCAATCAATGTGATATAATACATTAATAAAAGAAAGAACAAGACCATATGATACTCTCAATAGATGCTGAAAAGGCATTTGGCAAAGTACAGCATCCCTTCCTGATCAAAACTCTTCAAAGTGTAGGGATAGAGGGCACATACCTCAATATTATCAAAGCCATCTATGAAAAACCCATGGCAAATATCATTCTCAATGGAGAAAAACTGAAAGCTTTTCCACTAAGGTCAGGAACACGGCAGGGATGTCCATTATCACCACTGCTATTCAACATAGTACTAGAAGTCATAGCCTCAGCAATCAGACAACAAAAAGAAATTAAAGGCATCCAAATTGACAAAGAAGAAGTCAAACTATCACTCTTTGCAGATGATATGATACTATATTTGGAAAGCCCAAAAGATTCCACTCCAAAACTGCTAGAACCGTACAGGAGTTCAGTAAAGTGTCAGGATATAAAATCAATGCACAGAAATCAGTTGCATTTCTTTACACCAACAACAAGACAGAAGAAAGAGAAATTAAGGAGTCAATCCCATTTACAATTGCACCCAAAACCTTAAGATACCTAGAAATAAACCTAACCAAAGAGGCAAAGAATCTATACTCAGAAAACTATAAAGTACTCATGAAAGAAATTGAGGAAGATGCAAAGAAATGAAAAAATGTTCCATTCTCATGGATTGGAAGAACAAATATTGTGAAAATGTCTGTGCTACCTAAAGCAATCTAAACATATAATGCAATCCCTATCAAAATCCCATCCGTTTTTTTCAAAGAAATGGAACAAATAATCCTAAAATTTATATGGAACCAGAAAAGACCTCCAATAGCCAGGGGAATGTTGAAAAAGAAAGCCAAAGTTGGTGGCATCACAATCCCGGACTTCAAGCTCTATTACAAAGCTGTCATCATCAAGACAGTATGTTACTGGCACAAAAACAGACACATAGATCAATGGAACAGAATAGAGAGCCCAGAAATAGACCCCCAACTCTATGGTCAACTAATCTTCGACAAAGCAGGAAAGAATATCCAATGGAAAAAAGACAGCCTCTTCAACAAATGGTGTTGGGAGAATTGGACAGCCACATGCAGAAGGATGAAACTGGACCATTTCCTTATACCACATATGAAAATAGACTCAAAATGGATGAAGGACCTCAATGTGAGAAAGGAATCCATCAAAATCCTTGAGGAGAACACAGGCAGCAACCTCTTTGACCTCAGCCGCAGCAACATCTTCCTAGGAACATCGCCAAAGGCAAGGGAAGCAAGGGCAAAAGTGAACTATTAGGCCTTCATCAAGATCAAAAGCTTTTGCACAGCAAAAGAAACAGTTAACAAAACCAAAAGACAACTGACAGAATGGGAGAAGATATTTGCAAACAACATAATCAAGATAAAGGGCTTAGTATCCAAAATCTATAAAAAGTTTAGCAAACTCAACACCCAAAGAACAAATAATCCAATCAAGATATGGGCAGAGGACATGAACAGACATTTCTGCAAAGAAGACATCCAGATGCCCAACAGACACATGAAAAAATGCTCCACATCATTTGGCATCAGGGAAATACAAATCAAAACCACAATGAGATACCACCTGACACCAGTCAGAATGGCTAAAATTAACAAGTCAGGAAATGACAGATGCTGGTGAGGATGTGGAGAAAGGGGAGCCCTCCTACACTGTTGGTGGGAATGCAAGCTGGTGCAACTACTCTGGAAAACAGCATGAAGATTCCTCAAAAAGTTGAAAAATAGAACTACCCTATGACCCAGCAATTGCACTACTGGGTATTTACCCTAAAGATACAAACGTAGTGATCCAAAGGGGCATGTGCACCTGAATGTTTATAGCAGCAATGTCTACAATAGCCAAACTATGGAAAGAACCTAGATGTCCATCAACAGATGAATGGATAAAGAAGATGTGGTATATATACACAATAGAATACTATGCAGCCATCAAAAGAAATGAAATCTTGCTATTTGTGATGACGTGGATGGAACTAGAAGGTATTACGCTTAGCGAAATAAGTCAATCGGAGAAAGACAACTATCATATGATCTCCCTGATATGAGGAAGTGGAGATGCAACGTGGGGGGCTTGGGGGGGTAGGAAAAGAATAAATGAAAGAAGATGGGATCGGGAGGGAGACAAACCATAAGTGATGCTTAATCTCACAAAACAAACTGAGGGTTGCTGGGGGGAGGGGTATTGGGAGATGGTGATGGGGTTTTATGTTTATAAAAAAATTTAAAAAAATTTTTTTAAAGACATTTATTATCTCAGTTTCTGGAGGCCAGGAAGCTAGGAAACAACAGAGGTGGGTCTTCTGCTTCCATATCTCTCAAGAGACTGTGGTCAACGTGTCCACTGAAAGGACTTGTCTGAAAGGACTCAGGTTGTGACACATTTGGGGTCCTTGCTGGCTGTTGGCTGGAAGCCACCCTCAGTTCCCTGCCAATAGGGCTGCTCCACGGGACAGCTCACAGCCCAGCAGCTGCTGCATTAAACTAGCAAGACAGACTCCTTCTGCACAGTGAAAGGCAGAATCTTCCAGAATGTATTCACAGTGGTAACATGCCTTCTCCTTTACCATACTCCATTGCTTAGATGCACTCACAGGTCCCACCCAGTCACGTGTGTTCCAAGAGGTGGGAATTATTATAGCTGCCCTATACCTGCCCACCAATGCCCTTACTGATAATATCTATTGAGCAAATTCTTGAAATTAAAATCCTCCCACCTAACTTTGCCTGGATCCTGGGTCAAACAAACCACCGTCTAAAAAATTCTTCTGAGGCGCTTGGAAAATTTTTACTATAAACTATATATCAGATGAAAATCATGTTAATTTTGTTAAGTGTGCTAATGGCATTGTGATTACATAAGAAAAAGACTGGTTTTTAGAAATACATAATACAGCATGTTGAGATGAAATGCCACGATGTCTGAAGTTTGCTTTCAAATATTTCATCTAGGAAAAAGAAAAAAAAAAGAATAGAGCAAATGTGCAAAAACATGGTAATTATTGAATCTGAGTGATGAATATATGAGAATTCATTGCAGTATATCTCAACTTTCAAGCATGTTCAAATTTTTTAATGATTTTTTTAAAATCTGGCTAGCCTTTTATGATCTCTCTAAAAAAAAGAACTCCACATGAAACACAGAGGATTGAGAGAAAGTATGTTCAGACACAAGTGGCTCTGAGCTGATGATGGGATTGTCTTTGAAGGTCCCTGCCTCCTTCTCCAGTGTGCTGCTCTCCTACCCACATGGCCTATCCCTGCCATCCAAAACCATGTCCAGCTCCCCAAACACATGGTGCTACTCTGTGCCCCCTCCAAGCATTTGCATTGTCTGCAGCTTTATCTTGGGATTTCTTCCAACACCTCCCTCAATGCCATCAATCTGTTCCACCTCCAAAACTCAGCTCAAGTGTCAGTTCTTCAGGGAGTTTCCTGACCCCCATCTGCTACATAGAATGGACCCTCCATCTCTGGAGCTCCCATTGTGCCTTATACAGATGATTATTATAGAACATATCACAATATATTGCAATTATTTATCTTCAGGCCTGATTCCCCCACCAGAGTTAGCTTCCTGAGAAACAGGTTTCTCATTCTTCCCAGATTCCATAGTGATTAACACAGGGCTTGGCACATGGTAAATGCTCAATAAATGTATGTTGAAAAAATAAATGAATGGTTGAATGAAAAGACAAATAAGTGAAAATATCTAGCACATAGCAACAATATCTAGACACCCAGTTTCAGTGTATTGATTAGATAGTGATGTGTCTCATGAAAGCTTCAGCTTAATGATTTCCACAACCCAGACAAGCCCCCTCCTCCACCACCAGACAGCCAAGTCTCCTTTGGTCTAAACATGGGGAGTGCTGCAAATCCCAATACATAAATGTCTCTAGGACACTGATTTTAAGACCAAGCACCAAGCGCAATTCCCTCATGTGACTCAGCAAAGGGCACCAAGAAACAGTTCCTAAAGAGATGCTGCAGAAATTGTCTCAGACTTGGCCTGAGGATAGCTTTGTTGACAGCTGCCATTCTGTGCAGGCAGAACTCAGAATGAGACTCTATGATAGGAAGGCAGATTTGGGGTCAATATCAAGAATTTGATTTAAAAGTAAGAGTTCTCCAGTCATGGGAAAGGCTGCCTCATAGAACCAGGAGTTCCCCATTCACCCAAAAGTCAACAATTATTTATTGAGCACCTACCATTCCAGGTGGCTGGGTCGCTACAGTGAACAATATAGAAAAAGAACTATCTCTTTCTTGTCTTGAGACTCAGGTGTGTGCAGTGATTCTATATCTAAGATAAGACATACCGACTTGAGAAAATATGCTGGATAAGCCAAGGTAATGCCAAGTGATTCCAAAAGTACTACAGAGGGGATCCCCTCAATCTAGACCCCTAGACATGGGACCAGATGATCTCTTAAGTCCCTTCCAAATATAGATCTGTTTTTCTTGCCCTAATGATCCTTTAATTATCAATTTCATGTGGGACAAGTGGTTTCTAGGAATCTTCTACAGATGATGTCCATTATCAAAGAATTTAAACTTAGTCATATCTCAACAAAGTTGATGGGGAAAGGAATGTAAACTTGAGGAAGCAAGATCCATGGGTGTCTGGTCTGCTGCTACAGTCAGAGAGCTTGGCACACAAGAGACTCAAAACAAATTTGAATAAATGAGTAATTGAAATGGATAGCAGGGGACAAAAACAAAGGGACATTGCAGCTGGGTGGTCATACAGCAGGGGGACACTGTGTATATGAGGGACAGAAAGAGTACAAAAAAATAAGGATAAAGGAATTCCAAAAAGTCCTGCTGTGCCTTTTAATGCCCATTCCCTTTGTCATTTTCACAAAGGGGTTGCAAATAAAAAAGTAATTACCTTTTCAGTTACTTTTGGATTCTGGACTGATAATTCTTTGCATGAGATTCATGCTGAGACAAGACACAAGGTGGCCTGTGAGTTATCAAGTGTGATTTTTTTTTTTTTAACATCGTAGGAGACCCTAACATCAGTCCATTGGCAGTGATATCTGCAAGACACACCCGTCTTGCCAAGATGATTATTCCATAGAATTAGCTTGCCATATTGCAAACCTGAGCTGCTGAAGGACATTCCTGAGGTTCACCGATCTACAATCAGCGTATTGTCTAGTCCTGTTAGCTTGTCCAGTTTTCCTTTGTGTGCTTTGTTCATGCCACTGCTGAGGACAGAAGCCAGATGCACTGATGAGGAAGGATCAATGAGAAGGTCTGTTGCATGGTTTTGATTGGTCAGTGACAGGTGCAGCATCTCATAATCGCTCTTGCGATGTGGGTCGTCCAAAGCAGCAGGACTGGACGTCTCAGACAGTTGTGCCACCGGAGTTAGAACTACTGCACACACCTGAGCACTGACTTCTCTGGAGGATTCAGTGAGCCACTGGCTTGGACGGCCTCTCTGCCGGTGGACACCAAAATGCTCTTGCCTTTTAATTGCCTCTTCCTGCTGCCATGAGTCACATCTGCTCCACACTGCACTAAGTACCATAGCCTTCAACACTTCCTATCTCTCCAACACCAAGTATTACCTGAATCAATCCATGTAAAATTCCCCGAGAGTTAGCCAAATATTATTGACCCAATATTACCAATCCCACAGTCATGCAGCTAATAAGGAGGGAGACAGAAGCCTAAGATTGTATTCCAATCACTCTGTTTTGGCCTGAATGTTTGTGTCCCTCCAAAATTCATATGTTGAAGCCCTGAACCCCAACGTGACTATATTTGGGCATGGGGCCTTGGGGGAGGTAATTAAGGTTAAATGGGGCCATAAGGGTGGGGGCCCTCAGCCAGTAGGACTTGTGTCCTTGTAAGAGGAAGAGACAAAAGAGATCTCTCCATCTCTATCTCTCTCTCTCTGCACCCCCACAAAGAAAAGGCCACGTGAGGACACAGAGCGAAAGGGGCCATCTGCAGGCTGGGAAGAGAGTTCTCACCAGCTACTGGATCTGCTGGAACTGTGACCATGGACTTCTAGCTTCCAGAACTGTGAGAAAACAAATGTCTGTTGTTGAAGCCACCAGTCTCTGGTATTTTGTTCTGGAAGCCTGAGCAGACCCATACAAATCCCAGCGTCTTCCCCTCACTCAGCCGCTTTCCTGGCTTACATGTGCCAACAACACCAAATCTTGGGAGCTGCATCACTTCATCCATCAAACCTTCCTGGCCCTGGGTGGCTCAGTTGGTTAAGTGTCTGCCTTTGGCTCAGGTCATGATCTGAGTGTCCTGGGCTCAAGCCCCATGTCAGAATCCATACTCAGCAGGTAGTCTGCTTCTCCCTCTCCCTCTTCCCCTCTGCACACCTCCCCCCTCCACTGGTGCTCTCTCTCTCTCTCCCTCTCTCTCAAATAAATCTTTAAAAAAAAAAAAAAAAAAACCTTCCTGACCCTCCTTCTGTGAGGCCCTGTACAGACAGATATCAGTAACCATGACAGCAACAATGGTTCACTGAGCACATCCTATAATCAGGCACTGAGCTATGCATCTACCACTTACTCCTCCCATCCACTCCAATTTCTAGCCCCATCTTACAGGTGAAAAAACTGAGGCTGGGCATCTTGCCCGAGTAAGCGGCAGGGCCCAGATTCAAATCTTGAGTCTGACTCCAGAGCCCTCGACCTTGCCCACTCTCACAGCAGCTAATACTTTATCACCTACCCTGTCTGTCCCTCTGTCTCCCCGCAGCTGACTGGGAGCTCCTTGGGGCTGGGGCTTGGTCTGCTCTGTCTCTGAGTCTCTGTCCCTCCAGTGCCTGGTGCACCTTGGGTCTCACAAAAGCTTGGGGAATGAATGAATGAATGAATGCCTCAAAGTCACACTGGTGGCTACATGTCAGTGATGGGAAATTCTGCAGTCCCCTGGACTGTGGTTATTAACAACCCATCTCAGTGTGGGATAATGAAAGTGACAGCGTGTGCTGTCTGTCCACACAGCCTCCCGTTTCCATGCATGCACGTCTGAGTGAACAGATAACTCACGCTGAGATTTACTTAAAAGGCATTTAACTCAGCTCACACGTCTGCCGACCAAGCCTATTACTTGCAGAAATCTATTCCATGCATTACCATTTTGATTTCCAGCGTACAGAGACAGTGGTGGGTTGGTAGGATTTTTTTTTTCCTCTTGCCAGTTGAGTTACTGTCTGCTTTTGTGGAATAAATTGCTATAAATTGAGTTACCAGCACTCTAAAATGGGGAAATATATTCTCGATGCTATATGGGCAGCTGACAACATTATGGAAATACACAAAGAGTGTGTCCAAGTTTACCCGAATGGTGGCGAGCTATGATGGACGGTGGGAGGATGGCGGGGCGATGGGGTGGCCTCAGGCCCAGACATTCCGCTGCCTGCCCTCCCTCCCCAGGCAACTGGGGCAGCCTCTCCAAGCGGAGTTTTAGCAATGAAACTCCAGGAAGTTCGGAAGCCATGAGGAAAAACAAGGGGGCTGATCACAAGAAAACCCAGCTTAGGAAATAAAATAAAACCAGCCAGGAAGGATGGTACTAGGGACATTGTCAGTGTTCTGTTCATATTCCTTCGGGAGTTCTTCTCAGTCCTGTCCCCACCTCTCAGCTTCTCAGTGCTTTGCTTCTAAATGCTACACTGGCAAACTCTGTGGAAGCTTGGCCTGGGGCTGCTGGAGTGGCTTGGAGCTTTGCAAACCCCTGGGGGCAGCTCTGGTCTGGCACGAGACTGTGAAAGCCCAGCGACCTTGCTTAGAGTGGGGACAGGCTCTCAGGTCTAACATACACTCCAGAGCATCCCATGGAGTCAGGCTGATGCTGGGGCCTCACCTAAAGCCGAGAATTTGCTTGACTTCTTTCCTTTCCTTTCCTTTCCTTTCCCTGTCCTCCTCCCCCAATTCGCTTACAGGTGTTTCCTGGGAGCAGCAACTTAATAAAGGATTTGGACACGAATGTTCATCTCTGGGTCTGCCTCTGGAAAGGACGCAGGGTTTGCAGTCAGGAGACCTCCACCAACTGAGACAGGATGTTCGAGTGGGCTGTGGCAAGTCCAGGAGCCGATGGGATAGCAAGTATCCAGGGACATAGGATGGGAGCTGAGGACAGCAGGAGGGTCTCCAGCAAATCAGCTCCGATCTTCCAGACCCAAGTTAAAGAAGCCGGATGATGATATTACTAGACAAATAAGAACTTTCCTGACCCCTTCTCTCCTTTCCCTTCGTGTCATCCTTACCCAGTGCTCCACATCTCTAGAAGGGTCAGAAATAGCAGTCCTCAGTGGAAAAGAGAGAACTATCCCCCCAAAGCCATCACCCTGTCTGCAGTGGTCCCTGCTGGAGAGGGGATGGAGGCAGACTACCCAGCAAGATACCAAAGACTGGACATTCCGCTTTTCGAACCTCGGTTCTGTTTTGTACCTTAAAGTGACCATAGAACTTTCTCTCCCCTCAGGTGACCATTAGAGCCACAGAGGCCCCTGAGTTTCAACCCAGGGCCAGGAAGGAGACAGCTCTCCCCAAGCCAGGATTAGAGTGATGGAGAGGGCAGGGGAGACAATAATTAAGTGGATTTGGGGATTATACCCTACAAGTCCCGGATGTTCAACATACAAGTTACACACCCAACACACATCTGCCACTAGCATTATTATTACCATTTATATTGCAATTGATCTGCTCCAATTAGCGGTTTCTTACGCCGCTAAGTCAGGCGCTGTCCTCAGCAGGAAGGCCCCGGCGAGAATGGAAACTGAAAGCTCAGACAGAAGCCTGCTGCTGGCAGGGATGACAGGGCATACACAGGGACTGGCCACCCAAAGCCATCTGCACCCTGCTTGCCCCTGCCACCCTCTACTTTGAGGCTGGAAAGGGAAACACTCACCTGTTCAGCCTTGTGAAGTCAGGTGACACTGTTCTGGCCAAAGGGATGCAGAGGAAAGGCCCTAGAGAAGCGTTCTTCCCCACTGAAAAGACAAGGTTCTTCAGCTGGGAATTATGGCCCGGAACGGGGAAACAATGCTCAGAGAAGCAGCAGCTATTTTGTGACCATGAGGTCCAAGAAAGGTGGAGCCAAAGTCCCTGCTGATGTCGTTGGGCTTCTGTCCCACCTCTGGCCAGCTTGCCCCACATTGCTTCTTGCATGTGATAAATACACACTTTGCCTTTTTAAGCCACCACAGCAGAGCTGTCTGGTCCTTGTTCCTCGCCAATATGCATGAGGAAGGCTGACCTAGAGAGGCTGTGGAGGGACAGGGGAAAATGTGGGGACACTTAGGAGGTAAAACTGATAAGACCTGCTGTCTGATTGGATATGAAAGGAGGGAATCAGTGTTGAAGAGTGTCTTTCCCACAATAAGGAATAGTGGAGTCAGAACAGGGGCCCCTGGGTGGCTCAGTCGGTTGAGCGTCTGACTCTTGATTTCAGCTCAGATCATGATCCCCAGGGTGGTGGGATCAAGTCCTGCATCAGGCTCTGCACTTAATGCAGAATCTGCTTGAGATTCTCTCTCCCCCCCTCTCCCTCTGCCCCTTTCCCCCACCTCGCCCTAGCCCAGCACAGGAAAGCCTCTGACGAAGGTTAGGGCTCTGTCTCAGCCTGGATTCCCCCCAGAAGGAGCCTCTGATGCAAGGATTCGAGGACGAGAGATGTATTTGTGAGATGACCCCAGAAAACACCAGCACTGGAGTTAAAAGTGAAAGGAGGGAGGCAGTGACAAGGGTGTGGTCGTTGGGCAAATGGCCCCATGAGCAGCCGGAGATCCACCCTGCGTCGGAGTGCTGGGAGCCAGCGGGAATGGCAGCCCCAGAGCCGCCCCCTGAAGGGGCAAGGGAACCTACAACACTCATTGATCATGAGATGGGGGCTGCTGCTGGGGGCTGATTCCTCACACTTCCTCTGCCACCCCTGCCCCCCTTCCTCTCTCTCTGGCTGCCCCTCTGCTGACCTGTGATCTCTGTCTGTCAAAGAAATAAATAAAATCTTAAAAGAAAAGAAAAGAAAGGCAGGACACCCCAGTCCCTGCTCCCAGCACCTGAGAGGAAGGAAACTGAGTCTGTGTCAAAGCCACAGACTTTCCTACCTCTCCTATAGATCTAACCAAGGAGGGAAGAGCAGAAGTGGAGAGAGCGTGGAGGGGCAGGGCACTGGGAGCCCCACAGCCAGCAAAGTAGGTGAGGCTGGTCAGAGGGCAGGACGGCGAGCACATCCGTGTGAGGCCCTCTGAGGAACCTGCACGGGGGCCCCTTTGCTCTCAACCTTCCCCATCCCCCTCCCAGGGCAGGTCCCTGGAGCGGCAGATCCAGCCGAACTAGAGAGGAGAGCATTACGTGGAACATGGAACTGAGGTTCCCAGTGGCAAATAACCACAGAACTTTAGGACCTGCCTGCAATGGTGTCAGGGGGAGGGGGTTGCTTGCTGTGTCCCCACCTGGTTGACAAGGTCAATACATCCATATGATGACCAGACACAGAAGTCAGGGGCTTCCCCCAGGTGAGCTCATGTACTCCTCCTTGTAACCTTCCAAGGAAGGTATTACTGTCCCCACAGTGAGCTGAGAGCGGTGAGGCCTGGAGAAGTTACAGAGTTTGCTCGGGATCATACACCCGATACATGGCAGGGTCTAGACTCAAACCCAGGCAGCTCTGTCCGACTTACGGATTAATTTTGGATGCCTCAGTCACCAACTGGTAGGTCCATCTGGACAAATTATGGTTCACACATACAAGAGAATACTACTCAGTAATAAAAGTGGAACAGACTACTTGATATATCAGAACATGGGTGAATCTTGAAAACATGGCAAGTGAAAGTAAGCCACACACAAAAGACTGCACTCTGACGGGTTCCATTTATACACATTCTATAAAAGGCAAAACAATGACAGAGAGCAGATCGGTGATGGTCAGGGCCCCAGAAATGAGAGAGGCAAGAAGGCACGAGGAAATTGGGGTGGGGGAGTGATAGTGTAGCATTACTGAATAGTTGTGTCCAAACTTAAAATTGCCTGCTTGAAATAGTCAATCACATTGTATACAAATTGTATCTCGATAAAGCGGAGAACACGTTGGACCACCTTGAGTTGAAGGCAGTGGGATACGGTGGTGAAGATGGGTCTGGAGCCCAGAGGAAGCACCTGGACTGGAGAGAGATGTACAGATCATCGAGATGTCCATGATGGTGGAAAAGGTTACCTAGAAAGAGTGGACAGAGCAAGGCAGGCCAAAGAGGGAGGGTGCAACCCCGCAGAGCCTCAAGAGGTAGGGACAAGCTCAGGAAGGAGGTTGCAAAAGAGCTATCAGAGCAGCGGAAGGGAAATCAGGAATGGTGTTCAAAAAGTGAACAGAGGGCCACTGTGTAGGTTCTTGACTTCTCCCTGGCTGCGGTGGCCCTGGAAGCCAGGGTTGCAGACTGGAAGGAAAGAAAAGCCAGTGGAGGCAGCGAGGAAGGGAGGGAGGGAGGGAGTCCTCCCTGGTGCTTCCTGGATAGTAGAGGAAATGTTGACTCGCCTCTCCCTCTCCCCCTGCCCACTGTTTTCACCCAGGGTTATCTCTGATTTCTCAGCCACAGAAACAGAACACCCCACCCCATGAGGACTCAAGACCTCCCCTGAAGCCGTTAGCAGAACCAAGGAGACTCTGTGAAAGGTGGCAGAGCAGGAAAAGAAGAAAGGACATGAAGAGAATCCAGAGTAAATATCTGGCTGGAAAGAGCTCTACAGGTGACTTCTGTCCAGCATTGCCCTACCTGTAATCCTGAGCAGCTGAGACCATGGAAATCTACTGTCCGTGCAGCTGAAGAGCATCAAGCACCCAAGCTCCCAAGCTGGAGCCACTGAAGCATTTGCATGAAGCAGGGAGAATACAGATTTAGGGAACCTGAAGCTTATTCAGAGATCCCTCTTATAGAAACATAGTCCATTATGAATGCAAAATTGGGTGTGAAAGTAGAAGGGGTCTGTGCAGGTGAAGAACCTGCAAGCATCAGCTTTACCTGCTTACAGAGCATTTCCTCCTCTGACCACAGCGAAGGTCCGGGGGAAAGCATTTCTGAACTGGGCCAGCAGCACCCTCTCGTGGGCACACGGAGGAAAGCCTCACGGAGGCCAGAACCTGACACCAACACCTGCACTGCACAAAGTCAGGGTCAATCTGGCCATCAGCTTCCTCGTGTTCCCCACCAGCCTGTAGCCCCACCCCTCAGCACCAGAGCTGTATAATCCTCATCAGAGCCTCAGAGATCAGCATCGAGACTTAGTTACTTGGGCCTTGATTTGAAGCAATTAACTACCCTTCGGTGTCTTTTCCCGTAACTAAGATGTAACTAAATAAGAGGGTGGTTCTAAGAATTCAACAAGATGACTCACATGTAAGCACTGCCTGATACAAAGGGTATTTGGACGTGTGAGTTATGTTTTAAGGAAAACGTACTGACATTGGCATATTTTCTGTGTCTCCATCAACACTTAAGAAATCGCCTGCACCACGCACTTGAGAAAACCCGCCCAAGACCCCCGTGACACCGAGCAGGTTAGAGAGGGCCTGTGCCCACCTCATGCACCACTCTGCAGACCCCAGAAGAGTAAGGGGGCGTTGACTCTTCTCCAGGGTCCCCCCCCCACCCCCACCCACCAGCATTTCCCTGTCTCCCTGGCCATCATAGGCTTTAGAAAAAACCACTGAGTGGGGCGCCTGGGTGGCTCAGTTGGTTAAGCAGTTAAGCATCTGCCTTTGGCTCAGGTCATGATCCAGTGGTCCTGGGATTGAGTCCCATGTCGGGCTCCCTGCTCAGGGGGGGGAGCCTGCTTCTCCCTCTCCTGGCTACTCCCTCCTGCTTGTGCCATATCTCTGTGTCAAATAAATAAAATATTTATTTAAAAAAAAACCCATGTACGATGTCTGGAGGCCCCCTACACAATGTGAGATGGATGGGGCGAAGGGAGCATCCTTTTCCTTTTTTGACATATTTTGACATAATTTCAGATTGAGAAAAAAGTTGCAAGAATGTAGCACAAAGAATTCTCACGTACCCTCCCCTCAAATTCCCCGCACGTGCCCTAACACCACACATGCCTTCTCCCTTTCTCCGTCCCTCCCTCTTGGTAGACAGGTGTCTGTTTTGTCCCCGAACCATCTGGAGAAAGTTGCAAGTGTCATCCTCCTTTGCCCCCAAGTCTTCAGGTGTGTGTTTCTCAACAAGGACATTCTCTTACACAATCACAGCCCAGTTATCAAAATAAGGCAATTCACATGAATGTAATGCTAACATCTACTGCAGGAACCTCATTCAGATATCAGCCACTGTCCCAATAACGTCTTCTGTGCAAAAGAATATCCAGGATCATGATTGTGTTCAATCGTTATGTCTTTTTAGTCTCTGTCAACCTGCAACAGTTCCTCCGCTGTGTGTGTGTGTGTGTGTGTATGTGTGCCTGTGTGTATAGACACATATCCATACATGAATGCTTCAGGACATTTTTTAAGACTATTTCTAAAGCAAATTTAGGTCAACAACAAAATTGAGAAGGAGGTACAGATTTCCCTCATATCCACTGGCACGGACATTTTTTAAGAATACAGGCTAGTTGTATTATGGAATGTCCTTCGTTTTGAATTTGTCTGAGGTTTGCTCATAATTAGATTCAGGTTAAGCATCTTTAGCAAGAACATCAAAAATTTATCGTGCCATCAATTTATCATGTGACCATAAATATATCACTTAACCTTTCCGAATGTCACCCTCCTCATCTGAGAAGCCAAAATGATGAGACCAGCCAGGTTCCAAAAGGAGTTCTTATGGGAATAAGATATGTATCTTGAACTACCAAGTAGACGAACTGGTATCTGTGAACGTGATCTTCAGTTTCCTGGGGAGTGGGGGGGGGGGGGGGTGCGCAGAATGGGCAAATACATACACCATACTGATTTCTCTTATGCTGGACTTGACCAGGAAATTGCAGCTTTGAGAATGTTTTGGAAGAGTGAAATTCAAGAGGTAAGTAAGTTTATTTCAGGTCTGGGTGAGAGGGGAAACATTGTTTCCATCACCCAGGATCAACCTCTATCAGCCCTCTCCTGGATAAGAGGAATGGAGCAGAGGGAGAGAGATGGAAACCCACAAATCAGATGGAACAGACCTCAGGAAGCCAAAGGTAGCAAAAAATACAGAAATCCACTCAACCACTTTGGAAATCAACTTGACAATCTCTGGCAAAAGTAAATATATGCCCTAGGATACAGCATTTCTATTCCTGGGAGTCTCCTCAAAGAAATTCTCACACAACTGCACAAGGGACTTGAACAAAATTATTGTGCTACTGCTTATAATAATGATTTAAACAGACACAATGTAAATGCCCCTCGTGATGACAATGAATAAATCAAATCTGGCACATTGCAAAAACAGAGTACTATACAGATAAGAAAATTAATTACCTGGACATACCTGCACCAATGTAGACAGAGGGGAAAGATAATTGTGTGTGCATGTGTGTGTGTGTGTTTTATAGCTTGATCTCTGATCAAAGTCTTTTTTTAAGATTTTATTTATTTATTCATGAGATAAGAGAGAGAGGCAAAGGCAGAAGGAGAAGCAGGCTCCCCAAGGAGTAGGGAACCCTATACAGGACTCCATCCCAGGACCCCAGGATCATGACCTGAGGCAGACACTTAACAGACTGAGCCAGCCAGGCACCCTGATCAAGGTATTTTATGTCTTCTCTTCTTTTTCCTGATCAGTCCAACTAGAAATTCATCAGCTGTATTAGTTTTCTCAAAGGATGACCTTTTTAAAATAAGCCTTTTATTTGGAATTATTTTATCTTTTTTAAAGATTTTATTTATTTGACAGAGAGAGAGTGAGTGAGAGAGCACAAGCAGGGGGAGCGGCAGAGAGAGAGGAAGAAGACTCATGACCTGAGCCAGAGGCAGACGCTTACCCAACTGAGCCACCCAGGTGCCCCTGGAATAATTTTAGACTTACAGAAAACTCACACAGACAGAAGCAAAAGTTCTTGTACACCCCTCACACTGTTTTGGTTTTCCCTAATGTTATTATTTCATGTGACTCTTGTAAATCCATCAAGTCCAAGAAACCCACATTGGTACATCACTGTGAACTAAACTGTAGGCTTTGGGTTTTACCAGTTTTCTATCACTGACCTTTGGCAGCTCCAAGGTCCAGTCTAGGATGCCACTTTGCACAGAGTTGTGTTCGACCCGTTTTGCCTCTGACAGTGTATCAGTCTTCTTGTTTCTCTTGACAAGTCATGAGAGGTATGGTCAGATATTTTGTAACATGTCCCTCAATTTAGGGTCTATCTGTGTATTTTCTCATGATTAGGCCAAGACTGTGAGTTTGGGGGGAGGATACCACAAAGGGCAAGTGTCCCTGTGTATTTTCTCATGATTAGGCCAAGACTGTGAGTTTGGGGGAAGGAAACCACAAAGGGCAAGTGTCCTTCTCAGCTCATTGCATTTGAGAAGCCCCCCTCACCCTCCTCTCCCACTCGGCCCCAAAGCCACGTTCCCAGACACCAGCCAAGGGCCAAACTCACTTGTAGACTTTTCTAGGGATAGTAGCTTTGGGCCCCCAGAGATGAGCATTATGTGCACATAATGTCTTCTTTTTCTATGGATGCTTTTTTTAAAAAGATTGTATTTATTTACTTAAGAAAGTGAGACAGACAGAGAGCACAAGCAAGGGGAGTGGCAGAGAGAGAGGGAGAAGCAGGTTCCCCACTGAGCAGGGAGCCCAATACAGGATCCAATCCCAGGACCTTGAGATCATGACCTGAGCCAAAGTCAGATGCTTAACGGGCTAAGCCACCCAGGTGCCCTTCTATGGATGCTTTTAAGGTTTTTTTCTCTATCCCTGGTTTGAAGCAAATAGATTGTGATGTGTACTGGTGTCATTTTCTTTATGTCTGGAAGTTTGGAAATTCAGAATTTTTCTTCTCATTATTTCTTCATTCATATATATATATATATATATATATATATATATATGTATATATATATATATTAATCCACTTTCTCCTCTTTCAGGGGCTCCAAATGCACTTCTTTCCTTTTTAATTTATTTTTTTATTTTTTATAAACATATAATGTATTTTTATCCCCGGGGTACAGGTCTGTGAATTGTCACATTTACACACTTCACAGCACTCACCGTAGCACATACCCTCCCCAATGTCCATAACCCCCCTCCCCCTCTCCCAACCCCTCCCCCCAGCAACCCTCAGTTTGTTTTGTGAGATTAAGAGTCACTTATGGTTTGTCTTCCTCCCAATCCCATCTTCTTTCATGTATTCTTCTCCTACCCCCAACCCCCCATGTTGCATCTCCACTTCCTCATATCAGGGAGAGCATATGATAGTTGTCTTTCTCCGATTGACTTATTTCACTAAGCATGATACCCTCTAGTTCCATCCACGTCGTCGCAAATGGCAAGATTTCATTTCTTTTGATGGCTGCATAGTATTCCATTGTGTATATATACCACATCTTCTTTATCCATTCATCTGTTGATGGACATCTAGGTTCTTTCCATAGTCTGGCTATTGTAGACATTGCTGCTATAAACATTGGGGTGCACGTGCCCCTTCGGATCACTACGTTTCTATCTTTAGGGTAAATACCCAGTAGTGCAATTGCTGGGTCATAGTGTAGTTCTATTTTTAACTTTTTAAGGAACCTCCATGCTGTTTTCCAGAGTGGTTGCACCAGCTTGCATTCCCACCAACAGTGTAGAAGGGTTCCCCTTTCTCCACATCCTCGCCAGCACCTGTCGTTTCCTGACTTGTTAATTTTAGCCATTCTGACTGGTGTGAGGTGGTATCTCATTGTGGTTTAGATTTGTATTTCCCTGATGCCGAGTGATGTAGAACACTTTTTCATGGGTCTGTTGGGCATCTGGATGTCTTCTTTGCAGAAATGTCTGTTCATGTCTTCTGCCCATTTCTTGATTGGATTATTTGTTCTTTGGGTGTTGAGTTTGCTAAGTTCTTTAAGATTTCCAAATGCACTTCTATTAAGCTTCCAGTTTTTCCACAGTTCACTGATCCTCTTCATTTTGGGGGCTCTTTTTTCCCCATGCTTCATTTTGTGTTGTTCACCTCACTCTGTCTTCAAAGTTCATTCATCTTCCCTCCCTGAATATCTAATTGGTCATCAATCCCATCTCGCCCATTCTTCATCCCAAATGTTGTAGATTTCACTTCCAGAAATTCTGAGTCTTTTTTTTTTACATTTTTGACCCTTTATGTCAGTGTAACTGACATGTTTTAAACTGCACATATTTAAAGTGTGATGCTTGATGGGGTTTTGACATAGGTAAATGCCAGCGAAACGGTCACCACACTCTAGGTAATGAAATACCACCCATTGTGTTGGTAGACCACAGTGGAATCAGACTAGAAATCAAGAACAGAAAGATAACAGAAAAATCTCCACATGCTTGAAAACTCAGCGACACACTTCCAAATAATCCTTGAGTTACAGAGGAAGTTTCAAAGAAATGCACCAAAGTGCTGAACGGAATGCAACTATGATGAATCACAATTCACAGAACCACAGCTAAGCAGGGCTAAGAAGAACATTGATAGCACTAAACGTACACATCAGAAAAAAGGTTATGTCTCAAATAGGTCACTGAAGCTTCTGCCTCAAGAACCTAGAAAAAGAAGAGACATTCAAACCCAAAGGCAGTGGAAAGAAGGAAACAATAAAGAGCAGAAATCAATGAAATCAAAAAGAGAAAGACAATGGAAGACCAGTGAAACAAAGATCACACCTGGGTGGCTCAGTGGGTTAAAGCCTCTGCCTTCAGTTCAGGTCATGATCCCGGGGTCCTGGGATCGAACCCCACATTGGGTTCTCTGCTTGGCGGGGAGCCTGCTTCCTCCTCTCTCTCTCTGCCTGCCTTTCTGCCTACTTGTGATCTCTCCGTCAAATAAATAAGTAAAATCTTAAAAAAAATAAAATTAAAAAAATAAAACTGGGGGCGCCTGGGTGGCTCAGTGGGTTAAGGCCTCTGCCTTCGGCTCAGGTCATGATCCCAGGGTTCTGGGATCAAGCCCCACATCGGGCTCTCTGCCTGGCAGGGAGCCTACTTCCTCCTCTCTCTCTGCCTGCCTCTCTGCCTACTTGTGATCTCTGTCTGTCAAATAAATAAATTCTTTAAAAAAAAATAAAAAAATAAAACTGACACAGGGAGAGAGAAGACAAATTGCCACTACCAGGAATGAAATGGGGTATCATCACAGACCCTGCAGACACCAAAAGAATAAGGAAATATTAAGAACAACTCTACATATGTTTGTAAGTTTATGACTTTCTCTCTTTTTTTGACAGAGTAAAAAAAATTAAATATATTTAAGGTATACAACATGATGTTTTGATATATGTATACATTGTGAAACAGTGAACACAATCAAACTAATTAAGACATTCATCACTTCCTATAGTCAGTGTGTGTGTGTGTGTGTGTGTGTGTGTGTGTCCTTACACTTAAGATCTCTCTTAGCAAATTTCAGGTACACAATACACTGTTACCAACTACAGTCACCATGCCTTATACTAGGTCTCCAGAACTCAACCATCTTTTAATTGGAATTTTGTACCCTTTGATCAATAACCCTCCTTTTCCCTCACCCACTTCCAGCCTCTGCTAACCACCATTCCACTATTACTATAAGTTTGAGGAGTTTAAGTTTGGGGGAAGGGGTATTGGTTTTTCTTTTTTCCTTTTGTTGTTTTTTTTGCTTGTTTGTTTCCACATATAAATGTTTCTAGCTTATTTCCTTTCAGATAATGTCCTTGGAGATAGATAATAGATAGATAGGTAGATAGACAGACAGACAGACAGACAGACTGGTAGATATCATATTTCATTTATCTGTTCATCTGTCAACAGACACCAAGGTTGTTTCCATATCTCAGCTATAGTGAATAATACAGAAGTGGACATGAAAATGCAGGTATCTCTTTGAGATGATGTCTGTGACTTGATTTCTTTTGGGAATATACTCAGAAGTGGGATTTCTGGGTCCCCTGGTAGTTCTATTTTTAATTTTCTGAGGAACACTGTTTTCCACTGGCTACACCAGTTAACATTTACACCGACGGAGCACAGGGCTTCCTTCTCCATGCCCTCCCAGCACTGGTTATCTTTTGACTTTCTGATGATGGTCATCTCTAATGGTTGTGAGGTGATCTCTCATTGTGATTTTGACTCGAATTTCACTGGTGATTAGTGACACCGAGAACGATTTTCATGCTTCTGGTGGCCATCTATGGATCTTCTTTGAAAAACCATCTATCAAGGTCCTTTGCCCATTTTTTTTAATTTATTTATTTTTTCAGCGTAACAGTATTCATTGTTTTTGCACAACACCCAGTGCTCCATGCAAAACGTGCCCTCCCTATTACCCACCACCTGTTCCCCCAACCTCCCACCCCTGACCCTTCAAAACCCTCAGGTTGTTTTTCAGAGTCCATAGTCTCTTATGTTTCACCTCCCCTTCCAATTTTTTTTTATAAACATATAATGTATTTTTATCCCCGGGGTACAGGTCTGTGAATCGCCAGGTTTACACACTTCACAGCACTCACGATAGCACATACCCTCCCCAATGTCCATAAACCCCTCCCCCTCTCCCAACCCCACCTCCCCCCAGCAACCCCCAGTTTGTTTTGTGAGATTAAGAGTCATTTATGGTTTGTCTCCCTCCCAATCCCATCTTGTTTCATTTATTCTTCTCCTATCCCCCTAACCCCCCACGTTGCTTCTCCATGTCCTCGTATCAGGGAGATCATATGATAGTATATTCAGAGCACTAAATGAGAAAAACATGCGACATTTGCCCATTTTTTTAATTGGGTTATCTGTTCTTATGCTACTGACTTGCATGCATTTTTATATATTTTGAACTTTGAACCCCTACCCAGTATATAATTTGCAGGGGTGCCTGGGTGGTTCAGTCAGTTAAGTGTCGGACACTTGATTTCAGCACAAGTCATGATCTCACGGTTGTGAGCCTGGACCCCGTAACAGGCTCCACGCTGGGTGTAGAAACTATTTAAGATTCTCTTTTTCCCTCATCCTCTGCCCCTTCCCCCCCCCCAAATATGTGTGTGTGTTTGTGTGTGTGTATGATTTCCAGTTATTTTCTCCCATTCCATAGGGTACCTTTCCATTTCGTTGACTCTGTTCTACTGTGCAGAAACTCTTTAGTTTGGAGTCCTACTTGTTTATTTTTGCGTTTGTTGCCTTTGCTTTTAGTGTCCTTCTTCCCCAAATCCTTGCCAAGACCAATGTCAAGGAGCTCTCCCCCTGTATTTTCTTTCCTCTAGCAGTTTTATACTTTCAAGCCTTCCAGTTAAGTCTTTAATGTATTTTGAGTTGATTTTTGTATAAGATAAAGGAAGGACACAGTGTTTGGGCCCTGAAATCTACACTCTTCTCCCCACGTTTCAGTGTCTGCTTAACTTGTTTTTTGTTGTTTTGTAAGATTTTATTCACTCATTTGAGAGAGAAACAGAGAGAGCATGAGCAGGGGGAAGGGCAGAGGGAGAAGCAGACGCCTCACTGAGCAAAGAGTCTGAATCCAGGGCTTGCTCTCAGGATCCCAAGATCATGACCTGAGCCAAAGGCAGACACCCAACAGATTGAGCCACTCAGGCGCCCCTGTTTTGGGGGATTTTAGTCGTACTTAGTGGGAGGATCTGCCCAGACCCGGGGGACTTCCTGAATCCCTTTTATACCTTCCATGTCTCTGCTTAGCATGCTTAATCTTTGTTCTCTCCTCTTGAACATATGGAATATAGTTATAATTACTGTTTTAATGTCCTTGTCTACTAATTCTATCATTTGTGTCTTTTACGGGTCTGTTTATATTGATTGATTTTTCTCCTCGTTATGGGTCATAGTTTATTGCTTGTTTGCTTGCCTGGTGATGTTTATTGACTGCAGGAGATTGTGAATTTTAGTGTAGCATGCAATGGGTATTTTGTATTCCTATAGATAGTCCCGGGGTTTGTTCTGTGATACAATTAAGTTACTTGGAAACAGTCTGATCCTCCCCAGGTTTGTTTCTAAGTTTTGCTAGGTAGGATCAAAGCAGCCTTTTATTCTGGACTACCTTTCCCCCAAAACTGAGTGTTCTGCAAGACTCCCATGAATTACAAGGTTTTTCTGTTCTGGCTGATGAGAACCTGAACTATTCCCAGTCCTCCATGATCTAAAGGAATCCTCTCTCTAATCCTTTTGAGTTATTTCCCTGGCTTTAGATAATTTCCTCACACAAATGCACTGATTGGTGCTCAGCAGAAGACTCTAGGGGGTCTCCCTATAGTGCCCAAAAGCTCTCTCTGGGCAGGGCTCCCCTCACTCCTACTCTGCCTGAGAATCCCAGGCACCCTGACCTCTCCAAACTCCCAGCTCCATCTCTGCAACTCGGGGAGACCATCAGGCTTACCTGATGTTATACTTCCCTTCCCTACGCTGAGGTCTGGACAATTTAGGCAGTAAACCAATGCAATCACAGGGCTCACTTTGTCTGTTTCCCACATCCCAGGGATCGCTGTCCTGTGCTGCCTGATATTCAAGGTCTGAAAACCCTTACCTCCTATATTTCGTCTGGATATTTTTGTTGATTGTTTCAGGCAGCAAGAGAAATCTGGTCCTTGTTATTCTAATTTGGCTAGAAGCAAAGTCTCCGAAACGTGATACATTGAATGAAAAACACAAATTGCTACCAAATGGTTCTATACCACTTACCTAGCTTTGTGAAACAATGACGGTACAGTGCGAGCCAACATAACACCATATGTTATTTGTGCATAATAGTAACTAATACATACAGCCCCTTCCAGGAATCAGGCACTAATGTGTAAGGGTTTCGTTTTCCTTATTTCAATTTTGAGAAGATAGACATAAGGGCCCAGAGATATCTAGAACTTTCTCAAGTTCACACCGCTAGAAAACAATGGGGTTAGACTTTAACCCAGTAAGTCTGGCTCCTGAATTAATGCCCTGAACCATTAATTAGGCTACTCTCACCTCTCATATACGTGATCAGAGCACGGACAGGAAGGGCATGCTCCAATCTTAATTCCTCTGAGAAGAGAGGAAAGGGAATAAGTTATTGGTACTGGAGACAGAGATGCGACACAAACTGTATTCATGTTTTCTTTCCTAAAAATTTTTTAAATCAAATAAAATTTTAAAACAAGCCAATATAAGTAGACTAGGGGAACCTGGGTGGCTCAGTTCATTAAGCATCTCTGCCTTCTGCTCAGGTCATGATCTCAGGATCCTGGGATCAAGCCCCACCACGGTGGGAATCTCTGCTCAGCAGGGAGTCTGCTTCTCCCTCCCCCTGCTCTCTTGTGTTCTCTCTCTCAAATAAATATTTTTAAAATTATATATATGCACATATATAACATTAATATTTGTTTAATCTGGGAGGTGGGTACAGGAATATTTGCACTTTGAACTTATAAGTTTAAAATTATTTTCCTGCAGGGGTGGGGGGGAAGGGAAGAAACAGAGGGTCACCACCATCAGCTAGAAATTGCAGTGGCGGAAGACAGCCAGGTGGGGAGGAGAGGGCGGGTGCTGGCCCCAGCCCTTCCAGACTAATTCCGAACTCTCTGTGTGGACCTACCCTCCCCCAGCACGCCCACTGCTGACCCCACTGCTTGTCATCCTGAGGATGTGATGCGGCCCTGAGCCTCCCTGCCTCCTTTTGCCCAGTTTCTTCCACCAGGAATGCCTTCCCACCCTATCCCACCAACCATACTCTACAGACATGGACCAGCTCAAGGGCTTCCTCTTTCTTGGAGCCTAGGGACTAGGGAGCTCCTCTGGGCTCCAGAGGACAGGGAAGCCCCCAGCCAGCTCACAGCAAGGGTCTGGGTGGGGGGGGGGGGATCCCTGGCTCACGCAGTAAAGCATGAAGGGGCAGCGGACCGCCTGATCCAGCCAGGGGAAAGCTCAAGCTGCTGGTTATGATTACCAGGCTGGAGAGCCATGGCCATTTCTGAGGTCTGGACACTGACATCTGCTGCAGAAGACCAGCGAGGCAGTGAGCAAACCAAACCCATCGCTGCCGCAGCTTCTGTCACTCTCCCAAGCAGCTTTCATCTCCATCGCCCTGTTCGTACCCGGAACAATGGTCTGCCCCACTCTTCACTCAACAACAGCTAATCAAAAGGACTCAGTGAGTATCTACCATGTGGCTGGAGGGACAAAGACGGTATCCTTGAGGCACAGGGAAAGGATGTGTGTCAAAGGATGACTGCAGTGCAGGGGGGAGCTGCATGTAATCAGGTGTGTGGGAACACAGAGCCTGATTGGAGAGAGGGCATTCAAGCTACGTCTTGAAGAATACATAGGAGCTTTCTAGATGCCGAGCTGGCAAAAGCAGTGGAGTGGAGGGACACCGCACACACAACGACATGTGTGCACTATGGCATGGATGCACAATAGGGCACTGCCTGCTTGGGAAACCCGGAGGTCAGTGTGGCTGGGGCAGGGATCTAGGGAGGGGCTGAATCAAGGACACACAAGAACGGAGCTGCTCAAAAGCAGGAACTGAGCATCATTGCCTCATCACAGAGGTTTTACTATTTGTCGTCCCGGAAGAGATTCCTCTGGCCTTTCGTGGAGCAACTCTCACCCTTTTCCAATTTAACGGGTTTCAGCCAAGAACAGTCCAGCGCAACACAGAATGACCACGTGACCCCAAGCCAGCCAATCGTTCTTCCCTACGATTCCTTCCCACGGAGCAGGTGTGGGGAAGCCCTCTTCCCTCTCTGGTCAGGAGACTGGAAGCACAGAAGCCTGGGCCACCCGCAGCCGTGACTCCAGGCCCATGAGGATGGCCAACTTGAGAGAACAGAGCTGGGAGGGAAGGATCTGAATCCCTAGACCTGGAGGCCAGGACAACCAGCTTCTCTCTGGCTCTTTATGCTTTTTCACATGAGCCATCAACTTCTTGTTGCTTAAGGTAGTTTTAATTAGGTCCCATCACTCAGCCAAAAGGGCCCTGTCCTGTGCATATCCATCGGGCCTGGCACAACAAAGCTTCTCCAAACACAACTGGAGAGGGCTAAGCACAGGAAAACAATCCAAAGAAGAAAACATCCCAACAAAGCACAACTTGAAGGCCATGTGCTTCCACCAGGCGCTGGGCAGCTTACTGGGGTCCAGCCAGTCATAGAACAGCCCCAGCCCCCAGGGAGCACCTGAACTTCACACGTCTCAGATGCCATCCTCATGTCCTCACGGGACAAGGTGCTCTTACTCACAAAGCCCCCCATGACCAGGCCCCTCCCCACCTCGGGCTACCAAGCCATCCTCCTTTCTCCCTTTGCAAGTTGCAGAAACAAAAGAACCATGGCAGGATACTTAGTCGAGAGGCTGAGTCCATCAAGGCTCAGAGGAAGGCTTTGCATCCATTCCAGAAGCTTCGGCCTCCCAGCCCTCACCACTAGCAGGTCAGCTGACTCCTGACTGAGCCACCAGCCTCAGCCTCCAGTCCCCAGCGGGCACCTCATCAGAGGATCACGTTTTAATAACAATCCCTGCCTCCACTCCCTCGGGGTATCCCTTTACCCTACCTGGCATTTTTACCTCTACCTTTGATCACCACCTAACATGGTCCCTATTTATTTATTTCCTGCCCCCCACCCTAATTAGAATGTAAGCTCCAGGCGGAGGGGGCCTGGGGGGGTCAAAGACTCTCTGTTTTGTTCATTGTTCTCTTCTGAACACCCAGGACAGTGCCTGACCCGGGCCATGCTTCCAATCGGTATTTGTTAAATGAATGAACGTGCACACAGTGATACAAGACTCGAGGAAGGCAACGGACTGAGGAGTGATGCACTTCAGGTCTTCAGGAGGTTAAGATGGGCAATAACTTGATATGCCCACCTTCAGGTAGGGTAAAAGAAGGGACTGGACAAACGGGACGCTGAGGCAGGCAGGTCCCCACTACTGATAGAGCTGAGTGGACACCTATTGTACTTCCCTACCTAGCACTCCTTTCCCCATCTGACAATAACCTCTGACTTTTCTTGAGTTCATCCTGCTTTGGGGGGTGAGCCTGCGACCTGATTTAGCTCATCAGCATGCCCCACACCTTTGTTCATACTGATTGAGGGTGCAATTCAGGCCATGAGAGTCTCCCAAAACAAACGGGTAAAAGAAACTTCCTGTCCAGGGACACAGGTAGTTGGCAGGATGGCCAAACCCAGAGGCAGAATCATCACCTGGAACCTGAGAATAAAGCCAACTCAAAGGAAAGCACCTTTGTTAAGAGACTTGAGTCCCTCCCTGGACCCAGCCATGCCCCCAGGTACTGGACATTTCAGTAATGTCAGCCAATAGATTGTCCTTTGCTGATGTGTTATTTTTGAATCGGGATTACATCACTCCCAACTAAAAACATCTTGACCGATACTGAAGAACAGGGGGCAAAATACATCCTTATGGTTCTTCAGTACCTCAGAGGGAAGCCTAATGTCAGGCAAGGTGTCCCAGAAGAGCAATCCCATATGTTTTGGTGAAACTTATTGACTATCTTTCCAGTGAGTGGGATGGGACCTTTATTTACTATTCGCAGTTACCTTTTGGGAATAAATTCAGCAGCTCTGAATGTTTCTTTGAACATCTCAGCATCTCACAACTGAAAAGCCATGACTAAACAGAATCCAATGTTCTACCCAGCGCAGAGGGAGAGAAAGTTTCACGTGGTGAAAAGAGCACTGAACCAAGAGTCCTATAATCTGGCTTTTAATCCTTATCCGATCACTAACTAGCAGTGTGTTCTGAGTCAAATCATCTGCTTCTCTCCGTCTCCATTTCTAAATCTGCAAAGTGAGCAGCATTACTACATCCCCTTCGAGCACCCATCCAATTCTGGACTGGAAAACCTTCTAAGACAGGGATTCCTAATCTTTGATAGGCTCTAAACCCCAGAAAAACACCCAAGTGCACAAACCCCTAATTTTGCAGTTTCATGGGGTTCATAATGCCAGGAACCAATCTAGATCTCCAACCTCTCCATTCTCCAATAACTAAGGCACTAGCCTTTTCTTGAATTCCTTTGGCAATGGGGATCTCACTACCTTACAAAGTAGCCAAAGAAAACTGAACTGCTCTAGAATAAGGAGTTTGTCTTCATAGAGAACCAGGATCTTCACACAGTAATTTCCAGAGGCGGTCACAAAAACCCCTCTTTCTCCTGTGTGTGGCATCTCTTCATTCGCCTGAAGACCGTTTCCAACTGTTAAATGCAAATAGTTTGTGAAGAGAAATGCAGAGGATTCGCCGTGCAAGTTATTTTATGATGCGTTGTTAGAAAAATATGTCCTTCTACCTCATCCGAAATATGCCAGCCACCCAAACATAAAAGCACCGCTGCTATTAATCTGCATGATCTAGGTTTCGCAGAGAGAGCCTTTACGTACAAAAATATCCCGAAGGAAACCGCACAGTCTTGTGGAAAGAGTGTTCATTAAGAATCAGAAGACTACCTGTGTGCGGTTGGGCAAGTCACTTAACCTCTCTGAGCCTGTTTCTCATCTGCAAAATGCGACCAAACCTACCTCACAGGGATGCCGTGAGGATTAAACGATATAATGTTCAGAAAGCTTCCAGCCCAAGCCTGGCCCCACCGAAAATTCTCAGTCAACTCGGGTTCCCTGGCTCAGCCAGCGCCGCGCTTCTTTCGATGCGCTCGGCACTCGGTCAGGAGCGGGATTCCCCTTCCCTAGCCGGAGTCTGCGCTCTGGGCTCGACTGAGGCTCCCTGGCCGCTCGCGCTTTTCTCTCCTTCTCCAAGATGGCGGCGGTCGGCGGCGCTGAGGCGGGATCCGGGCGAGCCGAGTGAAGGTAGCGGCGAGCGGAGCCCCCACGAGGCCGGCCTGGGCCCCCTCCCCGAGGCGGCAGCGGCCCCGCCCCGCCTCCACCCGCCGCTTGGGCCCGCGACACCGCCGCTGGGGCGCTTCAGGCCCGGTGCGGCCTAGCCCAGAGGCCGAGCCGGGGACTGGAGTAGCGGCCGCAGTCCGCCCCCGGGAAGGGGCTGGAGCGGGCCGCCGAAGGAAGGCGGGCGGGAGCTGTTCAAATGGGGAAGGCGGGAAAGCTGCGGGGCCGGGAGGGGGCGTGCGGCCGCCCCGGGGGCCTGCGGGCATGGGCCGCCCCTCCCCCTGCCGGGGCCGTCTCCGCCCTCGGGGGCGCGGGGAGGCCGCCCGGGACGCGGGGACCAGGTCGGGACCGCGGTGCGGCTCGGGACCGAGGTGCGGGGTCCCCGGGCTGTCAAGGCGAAAGGGCCACGGGGTCGGTGCGGCGGGAGGGCAGGGCCCTGGGCTAGCTGGAGAGGATGCAAGGAGCTTTCTTCTTTTCCTCTTCACAGAGCTTTGTTGAACTAGCTGTTGCTGCAAAACGGCCGGGAGAATCCCATTGGTTTGCGTGAGGACCGCACAAGTGGTGGTCCTGGGGGCTCTCTGTATAAATAACCCGGCGTTGTGTGTCCTTTTTGCTGGCGGCCCAGTTGGAACGTGCCTTCGTAGTGCGATCTCCGTACAGGCCCGTTTCCCCCCACAGCTATTACTTGTAGATTTACTTTATTTTATTCATTAGAGGAGCACCATCTCCCCTCTCTTTGCCGGTTAAGCAGGTGGTTGATTATATTCCCTTATAGCAGAACAAATAAAAAAAAAAAACTCAAAGGAAAGCCTGTTGATTGGAAAAAGCTTGTCAAAATTTGTATTGGTGGGTTTTTTGGAAATGTGTGTTGTCAGCCGATCTGTGCGGTGGTCGTGGTTCCGCTTAGCTGCCTTGCAGTGATAGGATTCAATCCCCGTCCCAGGCTGTCGGGATCTCCGCCGTTTCCAGAGCTGGCAGGGGCTGTGAGTGCTGCATAGGTAGGTTCCTGGAGAAGGGAGGGGCAGGAATTCGGAGTCGCGGTGTTCTGAGATTGGAGGAGATCTCTACAAAAATGACAAGACAGCACCTGCGCTCTCCCAGAAGTAAACAGTAACGGCAACAATTTGGAAACTGGCAGCAGCTGGATGTGCACCTTCCTTCCTTTTCCTACGTGGCCAGGCAATGGGAGTTCGTGGAGGGAGTGGTGGAAGAGAGAACCCCGACTCTTGAAACAAGGCTCTCATTCGTGGACTAGACCCGGAATTCAGGATTTTGCTTACTGCTCAGATCAGGGGCTTAATATGTTCCCTCTTTTTCAACACTCATTGACATTCCGGAATGAAGAAACTTGTTATCGATTGCTGGGCTCAGATTACCTCAAACAAATCACCTTCTGAACTCTTTTTTCCCCCCAATAATTATCATTTGGATCTGCAAGATAAGAAAGTACTATACCCAATGATTTTTGTGTTTTCATTCATCACGTTGGTAATCCCGAAAGCTGTGCCTGAACAAAATGCTTCTCTACACGTGGAACAGCAGCTCCGCCTCCCCTTTTTCAGATCCTGAAGAAGAGTCCCAGAAGAGCCATTCAACAATTTGCACATCACATGAGTACACGTTTTTTGTGATGGCATGTTTCTGGCCTCCATACCCAACATTAAATAATGGATTTTCACTATGTTGTCATTTCTTAGCACACTAAGAGGAACATAATCGTAAAACTATCCCTGCCTCTTGAAGTTGACAACATTGAATTCTATACACTCCAAAATGATGGAATTCAGGAGAATGGGTTTTAATACCTGTTTTACTTTTGCCAACATTTAATGTAATTATGGCCTCTGCTTTCTAATGTGAAAATCAAACCTAATGTTTCTTACTTCCGTTAATCCCACAATGCACTGCCTAACCCTAAACTCTGAATTTACCATGGATAATATTCAAGACCTGGAAAGAATATCAGGGGGTCATTTGATCCAATATAAATGTTGTCCTAACTCTGCCTTTCTTCCAAACTATTGCTTGAGGCTTCTTTATCTGGTTTCATCTTTCCTTTATGAGTCAGCAACCAAAACTAACCCCTGAGCCGCAATAATATCTTGATTTTAAAGAACCTAAAAACTCAAGGTCCATCAGCCTGCCCAAGCTGCGAGTGGCATAGTCCATTACATTCAATTTCAGTTCTTTAAATTCTTGACTGTTCCAGTTCTTTAGGGAACCAGCCTTGCCTTCAGGTCCCGCTCATTTTTTTCTCTACAGGTAATTTAATCCTGCAATTTCTAAAACGCTTTTCAGTGTTTAAATGACAATTTCAACAGCAGCAGGCATAATTCCAATACATAATGCTCACATCAGCACGTGTTTGCGTTGCCTGTGCCTCTGAAGATCAACTCCTGATTTCCTGTTCCTTTTCACAACTTTTTAAATCCACTGCTGGTTTTTCAGAGCAGTCAGTTAAGAGACCATGAACATTTTTTTTTTTTGTGGCTCAGAGGTCACATCATGGTTTTCTTTCTCATACTGTCTTCGGAGATGCTTATTCCTGCTCTGACTGTTAGATTGTTCGACTCTGCTTTATATTAGTTTTGATGTTACTAAAAAGAAGGCTGACCTGTAAGTCTCAGGGCCTGCCTTTGCTTCATTTAGAAGTGCATTTTCTTGTTGTTGACGACAGATTGATGGCCATATTTATGACATTGAATGTTTAAGATTATTTCCTTACCAAACATTCGTAGCCAAAATTTACTTGGCATGAAAACATTTAACTTCAGGTCTCAAGTTGTAGCATTTCTTGGCATTACCAGCCTATGAAAACTAATGGGACCTATATATGTTTTTCTAATAAAGTCAGTGTATTGTGCCAGTGAGAGGGCATAAGATTTTCAAATGAATGTGCATGATTCCCTATGACATTCCCCCTTCCTTCACCACTTTTGGAGTCAGCACCACTTGTGTGGAAAAGGGAGGGCAGTAATTTCTGTTTGAGAACGTTGAGGATGCTGCGGCATGAAAAACCGGCTACATGATGTACGTTGCCTTGTATTTCTACATGAGCTCTGACCTTAAATCCCCTTCATTTCCTATGAAAAGCCCTCAGAGCAGGCAGTTCTCTGGTTTATCACTAAAATAATTCAATCCCTTTGGTTTCTTTGCTTCACTCTAGATTCTCTTAGCTTTGACCAAGTCTATTCTTCCTTCTCCTTCTCAGGGAAGTGGAGAAATGGCTTTTTTATGTTACTTTTCTTAACGTTCCTTGTAAATCATTCTTGGTAATTGCTTTTTCTCTTTGTTTGTTCAACTTAGGCATGTCTGCGCACTGTATTTTATCTGACCTGTGCAATTAAATCTTTTTTCCTTTCATTTATTTTAAATGTAACTCTTAGGAGAGTTTCCCTTGTTAATCAGATTTTCTTTCACAAGAGTTACATATTTCAGTATTAACCATACCCACATGAAGGGACTGGCAATGTTTCACTAAAGAGCCCTTCAGCATTTCTAGATTCCCCATATAGTGATGAAAGTAAAATAAAATGAAAATAAATAAGCAATCCGATCACCTTGTAAGCATTTCACTAACCGGATGAAAACATTTTCAATATATTTAGAATGTCATTCTTAAATTTCCTATAAAGAGTTCCTATAGGATTTGTGACATTGTCCTTAAAGTAGCTGAAGAACTTTACCTTAGAGTACAGTCTGTGTACTCTATGGCTGTGACAAGTCTGTGGCTTGTCATTGTCAAAGTCAAACTGACATATAAACTTAAATGTCTAAAAAAAATTTTTTTAACAAATTCAAAATAATATTTAAAACACTTAAATTACATGAATTCTTCAAATCAATGAAAACCTTAATAATCATAAAAATTTCACCACCAATGGACAAATGACAATTCTTATTTTCACCTGGCCTTTGAAAAAGGCCTGACAGCCTTGAAAGCTGTCATGTGGCCAACTAATTTAACAAGTGTCCTTGCTTTTACATGTCTACGGTTTTAAGCAAATTCATATAGGCCAACAAAATGCATACCAAAAAATTACACTCTAAATGTCTTTACTATCCCTATGATGTTATCATCACTTACTATCCCTATGATGTATGATGTATTACAGTTTACACTGTAATACAATAGATTTTAGCCTGTCACGGATCCACATGGTAGGACGTTATGGTCTGGAATGTTTGCTGTAATCTGTCTTCCTCTGCATCCTGCTTTATCTGTGCATTTTTGTCACCATGATTGAACCTGTCCCTCTGACTTAATGTCAGTATTTACCATCTCACTGTTGTCAGTCCTGTTGGCATTTCAGGAATTCTCATTAATTTTGAGGTATTTTTTTATCACATGGGAGGTATTCTATATACTTCACCAAATCATAACTCTAACTCATAAATCAAATCAAATTAAGCCCAGTACTACTTCCTGCAGTTTCAACCCCAATATATTTGCAAACAGAATGAGGAGGTGACAAGACACTCCCATATATCTTGCTGCCCTTGGATCACTACGCATTTCCATCTGGAAGGTTGCTTCTCCACAGTGATTTCGCATTACAGGAGGGTTTTCCTTCTTTGTTTCTCAGACCTGGTCCTGTAGACCGGAAGGAGCCTGGACACAGTGACACATTCACAAAGGCCCTGCAGGACCGCCATGGCTTATGATGACTCCGTGAAGAAAGAAGGTATGACCCCTTAATCTGAGCAGCATTCCAAAGGGGGTTTCCTCTTCAGTCCTTGCAGCCCATGGACATAGAGACCAGGACTGGCCACCACAGCCTGGACTCCCAAGTGATGGTCCAGAGCAGTATTCTGACACTCAGCCTCCACATCATCCCCCAGACTGGGCCCATGGAAGCAAAAACCAGAACAGGGTTCCAACCTGAGAGTCTGAAATATAAGTCTCTGTAGTCCATTGGGGCGATCCCCTGCAGCACTCATGGTCCTTGCCAGCTCCAGTGTGCAGGAGTCTGGGGATAGGAATCACATTTTGGACTCCCACAGAACAGCACAGCACGTGAATCCTTATTCTTTTCAGCCTTACCTCTGCAAGTCTGTGTCCACCTGCCAAATCACAACTAAGAAACCATGTCTGAGGATGCATACTGGGCCTTTGCATAGCGTGGAAGCATTGTTTCTTCAGGTTTGGTTCTTATATTTGCAGCCAGGTCATCAAGAAATACTCTTGTCCCCCTGGATCCTAGCCCTGTATTCCAGTGGACTTGTTGAGATGTGATTTTAACTTGGAAATGGAGGGACTGTTGCATTACATACATGGTAATCTGGTTGTCACTTAATTGCCTTTCTCCTTTCCTTTCCCAAACGAATCTTGCTTTCAGATTGCTTTGATGGTGATCACAGCTCTGAGGACACGGGACTAGCCGCTGGCCGAAGCCAACGAGAAAAGAAACGTTCTTACAAAGATTTTTTAAGGGAAGAGGAAGAAATCGCTGCTCAGGTCAGAAATTCTTCCAAGAAGAAGTTAAAGGTAAATTCTAAACATAGGAGTTAGGAGAGTTTTTAACCATCTCACATCCCGTTTCCTAGTACTTGAAGAAAGAAGTGTGTTTTTAAAACTTTAAAAGAGAAACATCATTCGCTGTCTCCTTTTAATTTTTTCTGTGTTTTACTTTGTTTTCCAAAGTCAGAAAAAGAACAAAATTGGTTCCAAACTGCTGTTGCCTCATCATCTTACTCAGTGGTCAATTCTTCTTCCTCTTCAATTCCAGGATAGTGAGCTTTATTTCTTGGGGACGGACACGCACAAGAAGAAGAGGAAGCACTCCTCTGATGATTACTACTATGGAGGTAAGGAGGGGAAGGGGCAGCAGGTGGGATGAGCACATCACTGGTTCTTGGAGTCGGGGTAGGGGAAAGGGATCCAGATGTTGCTGACTCAGTGGCCTATTTAACAGGACAGTGGTTCTTGTTCTGAGTGCCGATAAACCAGTGTGAAGGAGGAGAGAGGTGGAGGGCTGGTATTTTGGAGGATTCAGCATAGAAGAACAGTCTTCATTTGTGATACACCAGGTACCAGGTTCCTTCTCCCCCCAATCATCCACTTATCTTCTGCCCATTGTTACCTAGCTTCCCTTTTGCCATATGTAGTCCTGGGCCCTCTGGCCTGCACCTGTTGGTTACTTCTCAGTCCAGTGCATATCCACTCAGAAGACCAGTTTTTCTTAGCTCTCTTAGGCGCACAGCTGATGAGACTAACCCTTTACTAGAACGGGCTTGTCCTGAACGTGGAAGCAAATGACACTCTGTCTGCAGTGTAACCTAAATTGTAACTGCTCGTAATCCCGCAGCTTAGTCCATTCTTCTGGGTCTCCCCTCTCTGGCTGCTGTGAAGACTCAGTGAAGCGAACTCAGTGGCAAGAACTGTGTCCAGGGTCAGGCAACATCTACTGAGCCAAGAAGGACATGGGCGTCATCAGGAATCAGTGGAAGGGCCTCCCCTCAAATCATTTCTCTTAGCCTCTTCCTCTTGTTAGTTGAGTTTTTTTGGTGAGAGAGGAAACTTGGTGGAAGTTGGTTTGTTGTATGGACATTACTCTCTTTGATTATTTCCAGACCTTTCGTCTTTGGAGTCGTCACAGAAGAAAAAGAAAAAGTCCAGCCCGCAGTCTGCCGATACAGCCATGGACCTGTTGAAAGCCATCACTTCCCCGCTGGCAACAGGCTCCAAGCCCTCCAAAAAGACGGGGGAGAAATCCTCTAGTTCTTCAAGTCATTCAGAGAGTAAAAAGGAACACCACAGGAAGAAAGTAAGTGGAAGCAGTGGGGAGCTGTCCCTGGAGGATGGTGGTTCCCACAAATCAAAAAAAATGAAACCGCTCTATGTGAACACAGAGACACTGACCCTTCGAGAGCCCGATGGCTTGAAGATGAAACTGATTCTCTCACCAAAGGAGAAGGGAAGCAGCTCAGTTGATGAGGAGCCTTTTCAGTACCCCTCTCAACAAGCGACTGTGAAGAAATCCTCTAAAAAATCAGCTCGGGATGAGCAAGGTGCTTTACTCCTAGGACACGAGTTACAGAGCTTTCTGAAAACAGCCCGGAAGAAGCACAAGTCCTCCTCAGACCCGCGTTCCTCTCCTGGTCCCGAAGGCTGTGGGGCGGATGGCTCCCAGTTCCCAGAATCCCACAGTGCTAACCTTGATCTTTCAGGACTGGAACCTATTCTAGTAGAATCGGACTCGTCCTCTGGTGGGGAGCTAGAGGCTGGGGAGTTAGTCATCGACGACTCTTACCGGGAAATCAAGAAGAAAAAGAAGTCCAAGAAGAGCAAAAAGAAGAAGGACAAGGAGAAGCATAAAGAGAGGCGGCACTCCAAGTCCAAGAGAAGTTCAGGCCTTGCAGCTGCCACCGTGGGAGAGGTCGCAGTGGCACCCGGCCCTCCTCCCGGCGTCCCCCACCCTGGCGCCACTGCCCCTCCCCAGCCACTGCCCAGCCTCCACACAGACGGGCATGGGGAGAAAAAAAAGAAAAAAGAGGAAAAAGACAGAGAAAGAGACAGAGGAGAAAAGGTAAACCATTTTTTTAAGTTGTGGTGGTTAAGAGATGATAGTAGTAAACGGACTTGGAATTAGGCAGCTGAGGTGAACGGCGGGGAGCGTGGCGAGGCCAATCTGACGGGATGACATGAGATGTAAAATACGGCCAGTGGCCGAGTCTCTCTGGTGCAAAGACAGGAGCAACCTTAATTTTTCCTGGGTTTTCTTGATAGGGTTGTTCTCCCATCGTGCTGAGCATAAGTTTAGGGATACCGTTGAACTTGGAATTCACAGAAGGAGCCAAGCTTGGTTTCTTTCACTGAGCAGCGCTGTCCGCCTGGGGCAAATGAGAGAGACGAAGAGGTATTCTCTGAGTTCATTCTGAGAAACACATCTTCAAAATGAGGAAAATAATGACCAAGCTCATGGGATAAGCTAGTGACTTTGCACTAACCTCCATGGGCCACTTACTGGTATTCTTCCAGGTGTCAAATGCGTGCTCTTTCACTATGTGAGTGCTTACTGTTTGCTGGGCCCAGTGCTGCAGTGGGTGGAGAGAGGTGCAGAGCTGAGCAGGACGCAGCTCCTGACCTCAGGGAGCACGCTGATTGCTGGGGCGATAAGAAGGAGACACCAGCCACCTTGGTTTAACTTCTTTGCTGCAACTCGAGAAATCTAGCAGCTGTACTTTAGGGACTGGTGACCATGTCATTAAAGGTTTTCTGTAAAAAAATAAGCTCCCCCCCGTTATCAAAGTAGTATATTAATTTTATAGAAACTTAGAAATTCAGAGTCGTGGAAGGAGAAAGGTCAGAAAGGTTAGTTTCACCACCTAAGGACAACCATTTTCTTCCCTTTTTTAGAGTTCTGCAAAATAAAATGTCAGATAAAGTCTGAAAGAGGAGCTACTAAGGAGAAAGTCAAGTGTATTAAGAATTTGGGAATGGCAGTTTCACTTTGGTCTGTCATTGAGGTGCAAGTTGTGTTTTCCACTGCAAAGAGTACCTTTTTTTTTTTAAGATTTGTATATTTGAGAGAGGGCACACATGTGTGTGCCTGTGCACACACAGGGTCAGGGGTAGAGGTAGGAGGAGAAAGAAAGTCTAAGCAGGCTCTGTGCTCCGTCTGACTGACGAGGGGCTCGATGTCAACGACCCTGAGATCCTGACCTGAGTCAAAACCAAGAGGCAGACGCTTAACTGACTGAGCCACCTGGGCACCCCGAAGAGTGCCTTTTAAGTATGTATTTCTCAGAAATTGAAAACGAAACTGTACCTTCTGAGCCAAGAATGAGTGTGAGCGTAAAGAACTAGATAGTCGGATACTGGGTCAGGTGTTACGCATTTGTTTATTTGAAAATGGCTTCATGATCATGCATAGTCTGTGTAAGATTCTGTCTGTTTATCCTGAGAACTCCCAGTCTAGTAATACATGAATAATGCCATAAACTAATCTTACAGTGCTGAATGCCGGAGGGCAGGGTGGTCAGAGAAAGCTTGCCAAAGAAACCGGATTTCAGTGGAAGGGAATACAAGAAGGCAGAAAGATGTGTAGGTGGTCGCACAGCAGGACAAGTGAACTCTAGTCCTGCGTTTCTAACTCCCTGATAAATACTTCCACCTGGATGCCGTGGGTTCCCCAGACCTCTGATTAGCTCATCATCCAGCCTCCCAAACCTCCATCTCCTGCACCATCTGCTTCTGTGTCCCCGGTGTCCTTCCAGTCAACCCAGACTCAAAATTGTATGTTGAGAATAATTTTTCTCAATACTTCATTATAAAATTTTTCAAACAAAAAGCTTTGAAATCGTACAGTGGGAACCATATGCCACCCAATGAGATTCTGTAGATACCATTTGCTATTTGCTTTATCACACATCTGTCTGTCCGTCAATCCATCTTTTATAATGTATTTTGAAGGAAATTATAGCTATCATACACTCCCCCCTCCCCCAAAAAAAACAAAACCTTCAGGTTGCATGTCATTAACTTAAGTGCAGTATTTGTTTTCAGGGCTTGTTTTTTTTGGGGGGGGTGTGGAATTTACTTGTGTTCACATGTATACACGTGTAGTATACCGTTGGGTGAGTTCTGACAATTGCGCTTACCTGTGTGACCAAACCTGTCAGGACATAGACTTCACCATCATCAGAAATAGCATTCTCATACCCCTTCCCAGTCAGTCCTCACTGTTCTGATTTTTTTCCCGTCTTAGAGCTCATTTTTCCATCTCCCTCTTCCCTGCTTTCCCTCTCCTCTGACTACGTCCGCTCAAGCATTGAGTCTGATACGCTTTCTCCTTCATAACTTCCACGCCTTTATGTCCTCTTACCACTGCCCCATCTTGGGCCTCATCTCTCCTTGTACTTAGTGTAATAAATGGTCTCCTTCCTGTTTCTTCCCCAACGTAATTAGTACACATGGATGCCAGAATATTCTGAAGTACAACTTTAATGTGGACAGTCCTCTGGTTCAGCATCTTTTTTTTTTTTTAAGATTATTTATTTATTTATTTGACAGAGACCGCCAGTAGGCAGAGAGGCAGGCAGAGAGAGAGAGGAGGAAGCAGGTTCCCGCTGAGCAGAGAGCCTGATGCGGGGCTTGATCCCAGGACCCTGGGATCATGACCTGAGCCGAAGGCAGAGGCTTTAACCCACTGAGCCACCCAGGCACCCCTGGTTCAGCATCTTTAATGGATCTTTATCTCCTTCACGTTAGAACGTGAGCTCTGGAAGGGCCAGAATCGTGTCTGTCATGCTCTCCACTTCATCCCCAGCCCTGAACCCGCAGTCTGACCTGTTGTTCTTACTCCATAAATACTTGCTGAATGAATGAATACCAAAGTCTGAACCTTTGGTCAAGCATTCATAATTGTCTGGGATTTAGCACTAAACCTCCCTTCTCGGCTCTGCCTCTTAGTCTGCATTACACGCGCTGTGTGGAAACCAAACTTGGCCCTTACACTCTTACGGCTCTTCCTGTGCTTGTATTTTTGTAGTGATCTTGGTTCTCTTTGATCTGTTGAAGCTCTGCCTGGCCTTCAAGACCTAATCACATGCCGCCTCTTCCAAGATATCCTGACCCTCCAGTCAGAATTACCTTCTGACTCCCCGTACACTTTCCTCTGGGAAGTCACTGCACTTACTGTCCCTTACGTTGGAGCTTTTTGGGTGCATATTCCATTTCCCCTCTTAAAGACTAAGCTCTTGAGGGACTGTTTTAGTCACCTTACTCTTACCTTCAACACTTCTCTGTCCTTGGTCGACATTTTGTGGTAGATGTCAAATGAATGAATGTATGGATGCAGACTTCAGTATTGAAAAGGTAGGTCAAGAGCAAACTGCAAAGAGTCCTGAATTCAGGATTTGGCAGCAGGCACTCGGGGCTTATGAGCAGGACTTAGATATGCTCTCAGTGATCATTTAGGAATAAAATGATAGCACTGCAGCGGATGGAGGAGACTGGGGAAAGATTGTAACAGACCATCCAGGAGGTTATTATAGCCTGACGCTTCAGGTACTGTAAAAGCCTGATAGAGACAGCTGAGGAGACAGATTTAGGAGAGATTCTGAAGGCAAAACTGACAAGAGCTGGCTATAGGGCTTAAGTCTGGGAACACAGAAGCATTAATGAGTATGAAAATGGCTCTTAAGGTTTTGAACCTAGGTGCCTTGGAAAATAAAATAATAATCTCCTCCAGTGTAGGACCTATTTATAATTCACACGTGTGGCTAGCAAGCGCTAGTGAAAAAAAAAAAAAAAGGTATTTTTGTGTATAGCAAAAATTTTATTAGGAATCAGTATTTGATCATAACTGTTCGAACCTGAGGTAGTCATACTCGGAATATAATCATTTATTCATCCAACAAGTATTTATGGAACATATAGCATGCTTTTTAAATCCTGACCTGTGCATAAAAATTTCCTGTGGAGTTTGTTTTTTGGCTTTTGGGGTTTTTTAGAGAGAAAACACACATGCATATGCACAAACAGGAGTGGGGGTCTGGTGCAGAGCAAGAGAGAGAATCTCAAGCAGGCTCCAGCAGGGGGCATAGTCTCATGACCCCAAAGTCATGACCTGAGCCAAAATCAAAAATTGAACGTTTAACTAACTCAGCCACCTAGGTGCCCCATCCTGTGGAGTTTAAAAAAAAAAAAAAAAATCCTTCTCTTGGTTTTGTTTCAGTAGAAAAGAGCTATCTAAAAGTCTACCTGGAGATAGGAAGGAAGGTTTCAGGAATAGCATTCCTCCAATTATAGCGAGCAGAGATGGGAAAGCCAATTGGTAGGAACGCTTAAAGCCTCTGTGTGCCCTTTTTACTTTGGGTCCTATGACCGGGACTGGAACCAAAATAGACAAGCAAGGGGGGCACCTGGGTGGCTCAGGTCATGATCTCAGGACCCAGGGATCGAGCCCCGCACTGGACTGCCTGCTCAGCAGGAAGCCTGCTTCTCCCTCTCCCGCTTCCCCTGCTTGTGTTCACTCTCCCGCTGTCTGTCAAATAAATAAATAAAACCTTTAAAGAAAAAAATTAGACAAGAAAGATGGCTGGTTTCGGAGAAGATAAGTCAGGGTAGATTTTAAGATGTGAGTGTCAGGAGATTCAGCGTATCTGAAGTTAAGAGTGTGGGGGGCTCTCTGCTCAGCGGGGAGCCTGCTTCCTCCTCTCTCTCTGCCTGCCTCTCTGCCTACTTGTGATCTCTGTCTGTTAAATAAAAATAAAAAATCTTTAAAAAAAAAAAAAAAAGAGTGTGGGCTGGGGAGCCATGCCACTTGGGTGCAAATCCTGGCTGTGCCACTTACAAACTCCTTGCTGTTGGGCAAGTTGTGTAATTTCTCCATCTAGAAGGCGTGGATGACAACAGACCTACCTGCTAGGCTTGTTAGAGCCAGGGCCCTAATGTGTGCCAAGGCCCTTTGCGGCCACAGCCAACTCACAGCGGCACCACTGGATGTTTTAAATATACTAAATTTTCAAGAGAAACAGCAGTGTGCGGCATCGTCGGTCAGGTAACCTCAGGAACTACTAGCTTGAGATAGTTCGTGGTTGCAATATCTTACCATGTTCCATTCCTTTCAATAATGCCGCATCTTCTCAAAGCTGGTCTTGTGGGATGGCTATGGTAAAAAGCCACAGTACGGCATGAAAACCCACATGGGCACCCAGCTGAGTTCGGGGACTCTGGCTTTGCACATTCATGAACATTCAGTAAAAGTTAATTGTTACAGTCATCGCGAGAGACGTTCCAGAGAGCCATGGAAATGCGAGACCTGGAAATCAGCGGAGCAGTTGAAACTGGGGTGAGAGCTGGAGTGTTCCTGTGCACTGAATGAAACCCGTGAGCAGGGAAGAGGGAGGAGAGCCCAGAGCAGAATCCCGTAGAGCGCGCAGCATGGGGCACCTGAGAAGGAAGGGGGAGCAGTGATGTGGGAGGAGAAAGCAGAGAGCAGCCCGTGTCACAGAAGTGAGGGAGCAGACTGTTCGAGAACAGACTGGACTCCGGCAGAGAGGCTGAGGAGCTCCAGCGCAGCAGGGAGAACGGGAGCCAGCCTGGCCGAGAGTCCATGCAGGGGTGAGAAGCGAAGGCAGCAGGGGTGGAACTCTCACTGGAGAATCTTGAAACAGACGAGGGGACTGGGCTCTGTCTCCGGGGAAACATAACACTCTCCATGCTGAGTATTGTCGGCAGGGGGCGTGGGGGGTGATTTTTGTGGTCTTATTTGTTTGCCCGTGTGTTGGTTTGTTTCGAATTCTGCTTTCTGGGAAGGAGGGGAGCAATCATCTGGTAATACCTTGATGATGTCCCCTTCGAGGTCATCCCCATGGAGTGGAAGTCTTTGTAGTGGAGGAACAGGATCCAGTAACATTGCAAAGATACCTTTCTTTGGGTTTTACTAAAGCAATAAAAGCCCATTCACAGCCACTCAAAATAGTATCTGTGATGTTGCCACTTCAGAGGCATGCCTCTGGTTATCTGTATGTTTCCAGAATGTGCATGTTTCCTCTAAGCAAGCTGAGGCCAGCCAAGTGGCCTGGTGTTTGGCACACTCAGACATTGTTGTGGATCAAGTGATACCCTGAAGTCTCAGCTGTAGCTAGACTTGTCGTGCCATTACACACATTCTCCCTCTGGTAAAACCCTAGGTGAGTGACAACAGCAACGAATGGTAAAAGTCAGGAGCTCCCATCTAGTGTGTGTGTCAAGGTGCACAACAGCCTCGGCATTTGGCATCTTGCCAGTCTTCACTGATAGGTATCATGGCCCCATTTGACAGAGGAAGAAGCTGAGAAGAAAAGATACGGAGCTGGAATTTTAATTGAGGCGTCTTTAACCCCGTGCCCAGTCTTTCAGCTTACTCCATGGCCTTCTAAAACTTCGAGAGATGCTCGTCCGGGGCTGGGTGTCTTCGTCAAAGCTAAAAGTAGGTTCTAGGTTAAAGGAAACGGACGCTGTGTGCCAGTGTCTGAGATCTGTCCCACCGGGACATACGGACATTGTTTCTAAGTCAAAGAGGCCGAGTATGAGGAAGTGTAGACATTTGGGCTCGAGTACCGCCGACTTGGTCCTTGTTCTGGTCTGTTGCTTACCGGCTTTGTCCTTCGGTGGTGCTTGCTCACGGCTCCCTTGTACAACACAGCTGTATAGATGAACAACAGTTACACGGAACATGCTCCGCACAGGGCCCAGCCCCGTAAAGAGCCGTGGTTACAATTTCGTTTTTTATCCCAAGGGCTTCCAAAGCATAAAGTGTGCTTGAGAACATCTTTTTAAAGCTTTTTTCTCATCTGGTCATTTTGCATATTAGACCAAGCAAGGAGACTGTGCTCTTACGGTTTTGTTTTTGTTTTGTCTTGTTTTATAATATAACATCGACCTCGTAGGACGCCTACTGTGCAGTTATCTCACCTCTTTGGACAACCGTGAAGATCTAGAAAGAAAACAGGGTATGCAAGGAGCAAAACCAAGTTTCCTGCAGCTCTGAAGAGCGCTTCCTGGGTGCTGGGGAAAGGAACTCTGGCCAGAGATGAGTCACATGACCTCCCTGCCCCTGTTCTGTTCATTGTAGAAGGGCGAACTAGCACCCAGCCTGTGGATTCACACACACAGTTCTGAGACTTTGTTATCCGTCTAGTGCCTATTGCTAATGCACTTAAGTTGTGTCAGGCTCTGGCCAGGTGCTGTGGATTAACGATGAGTAAGTTGTCTTGCCAGCCAGCATCCTTTCAACTCAAAGGAAGCTCTGGGTGTTAAGAAGAGACGTCGGCAAGTATGTCAGTGAGTCGAGCCTCCATGTAGGCCTGTGCGGAGTGCCAAGGGAGTACAAGGGAAGCCTGGGCTGTCAGGGAAGGTATCCTCAGGCGGGCCATATCATCTGAACCGAATCTTAGTGCCAAACAGAAACTATCGGGTAGAAGCGAGGAGGAGATATTTCATTTGAGGAATGAAAGGTGTGTGTGAAGGTGCTGAGATACCAGAAGGCAGAGGATGTTCAGAGAACGACAGGAAGTCCGCGTGACAGGTATGCCGGCAGAAGGTTCGAATAAGCATGGAGAGGCAGGAAGAATTGCTGCAGGCCTGCCTTCTGGGAAAGGGTGGCGGAGCTGAGTCATAATTAGTACATTATGACGAGAACAGCTATATCTATGATTTGTAATATGTTTTAAGCATTGCACTAAGTGTTTTATCTGTGGTATATCAGTGAATTTTCATAGGAACCCGGTGAGGTGAAGACAGTATCATCTCCATTTCACAGAAATAAGCTCGAAGAAGTGAAATAACATGCCCAGGGCACCCTCCTGTTTCAGGGGCAGAACAGGAATTTGAACCCAGGTCTTTGTGATTGCACAATCCATGCTCTTTCCACTATACGGAAAGGTTGTTTAAATTAAACACAGTGGTGTGTTATGAGACATGACAGACATATAGAATATATTTTAGAAAGATTTCCATTCAGAATGGTTCAGATAAAAACTTTGGTGTGAAAACCTTGCTTCTCTGGCACCTGTTCTTTTAGCCAGATCAGATTTAGGGATCTCAGTCAGATTGGTTGAGAAGAACATCATGGTTACAAGTACAGGCTCTGAAGCCAGACTGCCTGCGCTCACATGCTAGCTGTGCCTCTCCTACCTGTTGGACCCTGGAGCTCAGGTCCCTCATCTTTAAAGTGACAAAATGGGGCGCCTGACTGGCTCAGGTGGTAGAGCATACAGTACTTTATCTCAGGGTTATGAGTTTGAGCCCCATGTTGGGCGGAAAGATTACTTTAAAAAATTTTAAAATTAAAAAAATAAAATGGCAGTACTAATGGAATTTACCTCATAGGGTTGTTGTAGGATTTAAGTCAATTTTTCCAGGCAATGCTTTTATATGGCCTCTTACATAGTATTACTATCAATGAGGCAGTTGGGTTCTTGGCATCAGCAGAAGAAAGCCAATTTTTTGGTGGTTTGTTTTGTTTTGTGTTTATTTTATGTATTGCCTGGGAGTGGGGGCAGAGGGGGAGGAAGAGAGAATCTTAAGCAGGCTCCACGCCCAGTGTGGAGCCCTATGCATGGCTCAGTCTTATGACCCTGAGATCATGACCTGAGCTGAAATCGAGAGTTGGGTGCTTAATGAACTGAGCCACCCAGGAACCCCTTGTTTTTGTTTTTGTTTTAAGGTTTCATTCATTCATTCATTCATTCATTTTAGAGCAGGAGACAGCTCCTGCACATGGGTGCAAGGTTGAGGGGGGCAGAGAGGGGGAGGGGGAGAGAGAATATCTTGAGTAGACTTGAGCATGGAACCTGACACAGGGCCCGATAGCACGACCCTGAGATCATAACCTGAGCTGAAACCAAGAGTCTTAACCAACTGAGCCAGCCACCCAGGTGCCTCGAACCAAGGTTTATTTTTAGGATTTTATTTTTAAGATTTAAGATTAAGTTATGTTTTGCCTTAGGCCCCAGATGTTTTATCCTTCAAAAACTCTTAGACTAGAGTTTTGGGTGGGCTTGAAGAGGGATTTTCATCAGATTGTCTAAGAGTTCTATTTCCCAAGACTTAATCATGACTGCTTTACAATATGCTTTTAACAATTTAAAAAGTTACTCTTTGAAAGGTCTTGATATTGTGGTATATGTCATCAAACACTTAAAAGGAGCTTCTGGCTGCACAATTACAACATTGTGAGTCACACTTAGTAAGTGGATTTGTTGGCAGTTGTTTGCTACTAATAATAAAGTATATGATAAAGTACCCAAATTTTTGGAATATTACCACTGTATTAAGGGGAGTCCTGTTATTCCAGATGTAACCAGTGTGATTCACTTGCAGTACTGTGTGTTTCCTTGCACTGGAAAGTCTAGAGTGGAATTCCTGGCCTTGTCTTTGGAATCATGTAGAAATGTTTTGTATGCATAGAAATCATCCATGGTTTGTATATTTCTAACTACTAAACTACATTTAGAACAATCTCTGTGCCCTCGAGAAAGTTAGACTCTTCAGTTTGAATTCCAGACTTTCGGTCCACAGAGGGGAGTTGCATTTTGCAAAGTCAGCACACAAGGTGAGAATTTTAAGTAGTCCAGGTTTCCCTGAAAATCCCCTAGAAAGGCCAGCTTCACAGCTAAGGCTGACAGACTCCGAGTCCAACAGAAATGCCAGCCCAGTGCAGCTGGTTTCTTCCCAGCACCAGGTGGAATCATTGGCATAGGTTCAGGAGCCATAATTATTACTTTTTGGTTGTTAGCTACAGATATCAGAATCACACTTGAGTAGTGAGTTGCACACACTAAGAGAGACGGATAGGAACTATCTAGGGAAAGCAGATTCATGCTCTTTGTCACACTAGCTTCAAGAAGTAGGTTCATGGAATCACCCAGACTAATCAGTCCATCTCTCACGCATGCAGATGGCCAAATATAGAACTTACATGAACTCCCCTCTGTGCAGCACCGTTCCATTGTATCTGGGGTCCAATAAAGGGGGATTTGAAGGAACTGAGCCTTAGACCATTTGTGGTTATGCAGCTGCTCCCAGGTTAATAACAAAGATGCGCCACCCAGAACTTACTTCTGTCGCATCTTAAAACAGGACTGGCTTTACCAGAACACCAGAAATAAGACCTTCATTGTTTAGATGAAATGGTTAAAGTAAAGACCTTGTTGCTGTTCTCTTTATCGGGTTGAGGTCAAATGATTTTACCTTATTATCCTTCACCAACATTCCTTACTTAAGTTGTTTTTTTTTTTGTTTTGTTTTGGTTTTTTTTCTAAAAAGGCTTGTATTGGCTTTTTGGTTGCTACAACTTCTATTTGAAAAATGCAGAGGGAATAGAAAAGAACTGATAGTAGTTTTCCATTGTAGCCTAGCCAATTACCACAAATTTGGTAGTGCAAAACAGCATCCACTATTATCTCACAGTTCTATGGATCAGAAGTCTGGACAGCGTTCATCTGGGTTTTCTGCTTGGTTCTGGCCAGAGCAGGGGTTCTCTTCTGAGATGAGACGTCCTGTCCTCTTTAGGCTGTCAGCGGCATTCAGTTCCGTGCAGCTGCAGAACTCACGGCAACTGTTTTCCTCAAGTTCAAGTCCAGCAGGAGGGTGTCTACTGTTGTGTCTGTTCTCTTTCAAGGGCTCTTCTGACTTACCAGGATAAGTCAGGCTTACCCAGGATGCTCTCCCTTTTGATTAACTCACATTCAACTCCCTAGGGACGTGGGGCGCCTGGGTGGCTCAATCGCTTAAGCATCCAACTCTTGATTTTTGGCTCGGGTCATGATCTCAGGGTCATTAGATGGAGCCCCGCATTCAGGCTCAGCACTCAGTGCGGAGTCTGCTTAAGATCTCTCTCTCTCCCTGTCGCATGCGTGCTCACTCTCAAATAAATAAATAAGTTTTTTTTTTTTTAAATGGTGAACTCACTAGGGACCTTAACTCTGTCTGCAAAGTCCCTTTTGCCATATAACAACAATCATGGGAGTGATATCCCACCGTATTCACCAGTCCTGCCCACACTCACCAGGAAGGCATTCATTGTACAGGGCGTGTATACCAGCAGGTGGAAATCCTGGGAGCCATCTTGGAATTCTGTCTGTGAGAGAAATAATACTGTAATAATGTTACCAAGTACCCACCGAAGTGCCAGATACTATTTGATTAATTCCCACCTCTTCCTCAAATGGTATTATCCGTGTTTCACTTACAGGGAAACTAAAGCTCAGGGATGAAGCACTTTGTGTTGCTAATAAATAGTATGGTCATGGGGGCATCCAAAGCCTGGGCTCTTTCCATTTTGCTATATTACCTTGCTAAATCCTGTCACTCTTCCCTCCCTGTTTGTGGAGGTGTCGTGATACAGGGAAGAATAAGCATGTTTCATACACAAAGCAGTTTGTTGAAACGAGAGGGATTCATCTTCCACTGACTACCAAAGAATTGTCTTCAGTTATTATTTACTTCTCACATTGCACCACAAGAATGTGAGTAATAAAATAATGATAAACTACAAGTAACACGAAAAGCAAGATCAGGAAACTTAGTAGAAGACTAGAAATCAAAACCAAAGGAACAAAAGGAACATAGATTTGGCTCTTGGCCTTCTGGTCCCAAAGTAAAGGGAAATTATATGGTTCTTCTTTTCAAAGACAAAAATAGCCCAGGACTGGATCAAGGTTTTCTCAGCACGTAGTTCTCAAAGAAACATGTAACATGGGATTGCGTGTAGGAAGAACGAATGTCTTTACAAGTAATCATCAAATAGCCACCACAGTCTTCTCTGTTTTGTAACCGTGGATTCAGGGTTACTTGACCTGTGTTCTAATGAAGTCTTAACCCTGTTCTATTTTTGTGACACTAGCCAAAAAAGAAGAACATGTCAGCCTACCAAGTGTTCTGTAAAGAGTATCGCGTAACCATCGTGGCTGACCATCCAGGTATAGGTAAGAACATTTCCGGTCTTCAGTTTTGTTATTCTCCATTTGTATTTCTGCTGCTGTGTGGTTAATTCAGCCAGTCAGCAGGCAACTTCTTCCTGTTATATTAAAATAACACAAATCTCATTTTTCCCCGCAGTTCTGAGGTCACTTTAGACTTTGTCTTGGTCCACCCCATCCATAAAAGAGATAAGCTTTCTGTTTATAGCTCTTTAAAATGATAAAATGGGAAACTAAGTAAAATGAAATATTCTGAAGTACATTATGTAAACCCGCAGATGTTTGTCTCCAAGATCCTATAGCTAACCCTTCCCTTAATCTGGCCCTTGGGTGTGAGTTACAGCAAAAGGACTTAACATTGCTCATCTTTGTCTCTGAGTCAGAAGTTAGTGAGGTGAGAAGAAAGCTCTGCCACAGACCTTGACAAGTCACTTCACCTCTACAAATCTCATTTGCCTCATGTGTACGATAGCTTCCCAACCTGCTTGTCAAGGTTGTTGTGAGGCGCACATGAAGTGCCGTAAAAGATGTAAGAGCTTTCCTAAAGCGTGACCTTGCTATACAAATGGAAGGGCAGTGTTGCGCGTCTGGAGCACTGCTTCTGGGCCACGCGAGGGAAATTCTTTGGTTCTGTGCTTTTGAGACTTGCTAAAAATCTAACAGCTTTTATCAAATTCCATAGAACGTAAGTTTTCTTTAGCCCAAGTGGATAAGCTCTGTAAAATGAGATCAAATTAAAAGACACCAGAAAGATGCTTAAGGGAGAATTCCCTGGAGAATAGATGTGTGAGAATTTGAGCCTGTCTCATGACCACTAAAATAGCCCCTTCCCTCCCTAGAGAAAAGAGTCAAGAAAAGTGACGGGGTTTTAGTTCGGTTTTCTGGAAGAACCTTGTGCTGTTTAAATCTGAGCTAGAAAATCCTTTTTCTGGTTTTTGCTCTTACCAATCTTCTGTTTGGTTTATAGTCAAGCCTTTACTGTGTTAACATTTTTTTTACTCTTTTATGCCAGATTTTGGGGAACTTAGTAAAAAACTGGCTGAGGTGTGGAAGCAATTGCCAGAAAAGGACAAACTGGTAAGTACACTTCCTTACAAACACGGTTTTCCTTGCTTTATGCCTTCCAAAATGTGTCATTCTCCTATAGCCCATCCAGCCAACAGTGAAAACAGTGAAACAAAAATCACAAATCAATAGAAAATGGTTTGGCAGAGGGCGTTAACACTGGCCGCTGCCAGTTTACTCTAGAGAGGAGTCAGCTGCAGGAAAGCTGTCTTTTCTAGCCTCACCTAGTTGTTTTCTAACAACCTTATATTTGAGCCAAAAGATGGCCTCACTTGGGCAGCGTTTACGGGTCAAAAGAGAATCTAAAATCAGCCCTTTCCTGCAAACAGCCACTGGTAAAACCAGATCTAGAGGAAGGTCACCTGCCTCCTGGTTACAGCCGATCAGAAAAATACGGCTATGCTCACTAGATGAGCCAGTTCCGGGTCCTCCTCCTCATCGGCCATTACCAAATAATCCATCCCACTATCAAGAAGCCAGGAAGACTATGGAAACTGGTCCTATTGGAATCATTCCCAGTCACTCTCCAACCAGGTGATGTGAAGGTGATCTGGGAATTCATCTGGGTGACATGAAAATATTTGTCACCCAGGTTAGGTTATCTTTCGTTCCCATTTTCCGTGTCATTGTCATCCTGTGGTTGGTGTTGCCATCCAGTAGGATGGCATATTGAACCCCATGGACAGCATACTGAGCCACATGTTTACCCCATGATTTTACATTTCGACCTGCAAGTAATCTCAAAATCCATGCCAAGACCTGCCCATTAGCATGGGGGAACGTTAAGAGTCCTCTCCTAAGATACCACGGTGGTCAACACCTGAGGCCTGTTTAGTAACCTTCAGCTTCAAAGTTGCTGTTCAGCCCCCACCCGCCCCCCTCCAGGCTTTCCTGTCTTTCCTTCACTCTCCTCTCCCATAAACTGCTTTCCCTTTTGTGTCTTGTCCTGTTTCATTTATCATAATTTATTTGGCCCTGATCTGACTGCAGATTTGGAAGCAAAAAGCTCAGTATTTGCAACACAAACAGAACAAAGCAGAAGCTACAACTGTGAAAAGAAAAGCGTCCTGCTCAGAAGTTCCCGTGAAAGTGAAAGGTAGTGACTGCGACCCTCTGTTCCCTAGAGCGTTGTGAATCTTGCTTCTTTACTAGGAGTCAGGAGAGCAGCCTGTGTCAGAAGCAGATCTTGATACCGAGATGTTATTACCGAATATTACAGGTTGCAAAAAAAAAAATTTAGAAAGTATAAATCAGAAGTCACCAAACTTTTTCTGTAAAGGGCCAGAGTAAACACTTTAGGTCTTGTGGTCCATAGGCACTCTTTATCACATATTCTTTATTTTCTCTACAACCATTTAAAAATGGAAAGCTGTTCTTAGCTCACAGGCTGTACAAAAACAAGTCTTGGGCCAGATAAGGCCCATAGTCCCTACTTTTGCTAAATGCCTGGTATAGCTCATAACAGGGGAAAAGGCAGGAAGAATATCTTTGTGATGTTCCAAGCCATAGGCAAGCGTTCTCTCTCTATTTCATCTCTGTTCTCAGCTTCCTCTGCAGGAGTACTGTCCCCGCAAAAGAAATCCCCACCCACCACCATGCTGTTGCCAGCCTCTCCAGCCAAAGCCCCTGAGACAGAGCCCATTGATGTCGCTGCTCATCTGCAGCTGCTGGGGGAGTCCCTGAGCCTCATCGGACACCGCCTGCAGGAAACTGAGGTGAGCATGACTGTCATCGTAGCTCCTTTCTTACAGGATATGAGTCCATTTACTCCTTCCACGTGCATCCTTTGAGCAACTACTGTTGTGCGCTAGATTATTCCAGGTGCTCAAGAGACAGTGATGAAGAAAATAGACACCAGTAGAACCGTCCGGAGATTTGGACTCTTCCTACTGGCTCTCAAAGTTTACGCTTAGACCGTTCTATTGAACAATGGCACAGAGAAGAGTTGCAATCTCCTATAACTTTTTCCCCCCAATTTTTATTGAGATATAATCGACTTATGATCCTGTAACTCATTTTTTTTTTTTGTTTTTTTTAAAGACTTTATTTATTTATTTGACAGACAGAGATCACAAGTAGGCAGAGAGAGAAAAGGAAGCAGGCTCCCTGCGGAGCAGAGAGCCTGATGGGAGGCTCGATCCCAGGACGCTGGGATCATGACCTGAGCCGAAGGCAGAGGCTTTAACCCACTGAGCCACGCAGGCACCCCGATCCTGTAACTCATTTTGATTTTTTTTTTAATGCAATGGGAAAAATGAATACAAATCCCATGGAAATTTTAATCACTTATACTTCGAAGACAGTTTGAATTTTTCTGTACATTTCCAGTAAGGTCTTGGGTAGACAGAGTAAACTGTACAAGGGATTAAGAGTGCTTCTGCTTCTTTGAAAATGGGTAGCAAGGGGCACCTGAGTGGCACAGTTGGTTAAGCATCTGACTCTTGATTTTGGCTCAGATTGTGATCTCAGGATGATGACAACGAGCCCCATATTGGGCTCTGTGCTGAATGCAGATTCTGAATGCTTAAAACTTTCTCCTTCTCACTCTGCCCCTTTTTCTGCCCTGTCGCCCTCATGTTCTCCTGCTCTCTAAAATAAATAAATAAATCTTTAAAAAAAAAAAAAAAAGAAAGAAAGAAATTAGGTAGCAATAGGGAAATTGAGATTCTCAGGCTCTTTATTACTCCATGTTAAATTATACAGCACTGTGTGCCCTAGGGAGATCTTTGTCCCTTTAAGCTTCAATTTCAAAATCACTTAACCTGCAAAGCTGTCATGTTCCATTTCTATTACCATATTCAGTTTCTAATCATACTGCCCCCTTGGCTAACTCAGTAGTGTAGTATTTCAGTTTTCCACTGGGTCCTAATAGGACATTCCAGCAGGGAAGTCAGTCTCTGCTACTAAAGCCATTTCTAAGCTGAGAAATCAGTGTTGGAATATGAAGCTATTCACTTGCTTCTCTGTGGAAGTTATATATATTTTTTTAAGATTTATTTATTTGACAGAGAGATAGCGAGCACAAGTAGGCAGAGCGGCAGGCAGAGGGAGAGGGAGAAGCAGGCTTCCCGCTGAGCAGGGAGCCTGATGTTGGGGCTCCATCCCAGGACCCTGGGATCATGCCCTGAGCCGAAGGCAGCTGCTTAACTCACCGAGCCACCCAGGTGCCCCAAAGTTGTATTGTTAATATTATTCAACAAATAAAATGCCAAAGACCACAAAAGATGAAGGTTATCCAAGTTTTTTGGTTAATTTCCATAATTTAGCAGGTTTCAAAACAACTAGGGTATTTTCATATAGGTTCAGATATTTAAATAGATACAGATTTTTCCAGAGTAAAATATCCTGGGGTCCTTATTTATTTTACATATTTTAGTGATTCTTAGTTTCCTAAAGTTAGAAGTAAAAATGATTCATTTTATGCCCCTTCCATATTCGACACTTCCCCTGATATTTCCATTTAGTTTAGCAAATATTTGTTGAGTACCTAGGCATTATTCCAAAACTTGGGGGAGTAGAAAATCTGACTCTTTTCCTGTTGGTTTCCAGGTGATAGCATTAGGAAACTTACAGTTTCACTGGAAAGGTAGAGCATATACATAATCAGCCATTAAAACAAGTCTTCTATGAGCAGATGCTTGGAGAGAGTTACACATACATCTGCCTAGGAAAGAGAAAGACTTGCACAGGTTTTCTAGCCCACTTTATTTTATGTAACAAAGGGTCTTATTGAGATCTAATTCACTAACAATAAAGTTTACCTTTTTGAACTCTAGGAGTTAACGGTTTTCAGTATATTCACAGAATTTTGGCCTCATTGCTACCTAATTTCAGAACATTTTCATTACTCCCAAAAGATACTCCACACCCATTAGCAGTAATTCCCGATCCCTCTCCAGTCTGCTTTTTCCCAGACATCAGTCTCTTGAACACATCCTCACCATTTTGCAGTTTCCTTGCACCACTCTCAGTTATTTACCTTATATTTTTATTTGACTAAATCTGTCCATGCTTCCACAATGATACCCTTGATATCACAAGTCTGATAGTCTAATTTTTTTCTAATATAGTACATCACATTGGGTATGTTGGAATAATTTATGTTCACCAATATGCTACCTAAAATTACAAACTATGCTTTAAGGAATATTGATGTCTACAAGGCACTCATTTAGAGATTGGATACCAGGAGTCTAGTAAATTAAGTGACTATTACAAGTGGACACACTGTGGCAGAGCCCTGCATGCGTTACTCCTAACCCTGTCTCCCTCTTTTGCCCTGTGCTGAACCGATGCAGCGAGAGTAGCTAGAGAACTAAGAGAGTTAGGGGGAGTCAGGAGAGATTTTGTCAAAGGGAGGTGCTCTTCTAACAGGGCCTGAAAGGATCTGGAGGGTTTTGTCTCATAGAGACTTTGGAGAGAGACCTTCCAAAACCAGAAAATGGTGCACATCTGTTTCTTGACCTTAGAGTCTTCTGCAGAGATGGATGAGAGGAGCCCCATGGGGCCGTAGACCCCCACTCCCACTTTAACCAGATCTTCTATCTGTTTTGCATATTGGGATTCCATATCCGGGTTTCTTGTAAGGTTTTTTTTTTTAATATTTTATTTATTTGACAGAAATCACAAGTAGGCAGAGAGGCAGGCAGAGAGAGAGGAGGAAGCAGGCTCCCTGCGGAGCAGAGAGCTCGACACGGGGCTCGATCCCAGGACCCCGGGATCATGACCTGAGCCAAAGGCAGAGGCTTTAACCCACTGAGCCACCCAGGCACCCCTCTTGTAAGTTTTTATTTCAATCCCAGTTAGTTGGGACGCCTGGGTGGCTCAGTCTGTTAAGTGTCTGCCTTTGGCTCAGGTCAAATCCCAGGACCCTGGGATTAAGTTCCGCATCAGGCCCCTTGTCCAGCAGGGAGCCTGCTTCTTCCTCTGCCTGTCACTCCCCCTGCTTATACTCTCTCTCTGACAAATAAAACCTTTTTTAAAAAAAATTAAAATAAAAAAATAATAAATTCCAGTTAGTTACCATGCAGTATAATAGTAGTTTCAGGTGTGCAGTATAGTGATTCAGCACTCCATGCATCAGTTGGTGCTCATGACAACAAATGCATTCCCAGACCCCCATCACTTATTTCACCCATCCCTGCCTGCCTCCCATTTGGTAGGTCAGTTCTCTATAGTTAAGAGTCTGTTTCTTGGGGCACCTGGGTGGCTCAGTCGGTTAAGCAGTTGCCTTTGGCTCAGGTCACAATCCCAGGATCCTGGGATGGAGTCCTGCATCGGGCTCCCTGCTCAGTGGAGAGCCTGTTTCTCCCTCTCCCTCTGCCTGCTGCTCTGCCTACTTGTGCTCTCTCTCCATCTAATAAATAAATAACATCATTTTAAAAACAAATTTTTTTTTATTTTTACTTTTATTTACTTTTTTAAAGATTTTATTTATTTATGTGACAGAGAGAGACACAGAGAGAGATGGAACACAAGCAGGGGGAGAGGGAGGAGGAAGAAGCAGGCTTCCCACCGAGCAGGGAGCCCGATGCAGGGCTCAATCCCAGGACCCCGGAATCATGACCTGAGCCGAAGGCAGATGCTTAACCACTGAGCCACCCAGGCACCCCTAAAAAACTTTTTTTAAAAAGAGTCTGTTTCTTGGTTTGCCCCTCTCTCTTTTTAAGATTTCATTTATTTATTTGAGACAGCACAAGTGGGAGGGGCAGAGGGAGACAGAGAATCTCAAGCAGACTCCACACTGAGTGCGGTGCCCTGACATGGAGCTTGACCTCAGGACCCTGAGATCTCAACCTGAGCCGAAACCAAGAGTTGAACATTCGACCAGCTAAGCTACCCAGGCACCCCATCTCTCTCTTTGTTTTCTCATTGCTCATTTGTTTTGTTTCTTCCACATCAGATTTTATCTGAAAAAAAAAAAGGTTTTTACTTCTAAAGTGATGAAAATCTAGAACATCCAACATGTAAGGGGGAGGAAGGCTGAAAATTAAGGCTGTAGTCCAAATTACAGAAGGTCTCAGATGCTCTCAAATGTTTATACTCTGCTATGGAGGAACTGCGGGGATTTTTTTTTTTTTTTTTTTTTTTTAGTAGGGAGAGATGTGATCAGTGCTTGCATTTGGTTTTCTCTGGAAATACCTTCTATTTCAGATTGGGAATGAAAAGAGACTGGTATTGGGGAGAAGTTATATAGCAGTAATACAGTCCAGAAATGACAAAGATTTGAATAATTCAACAAATACTTATTGAGGGCTTACTGTGTGCAGAATACCAGTAGTTCTTGAGAGGATATAAAAAGGAATAGGACATGATTCCTGCCGTCAAGTTGCTTATAATTCATTAGGAGAGTCAGACATAAAATATTAACTGGGTAATTAACTATAGGGCAAACTAATGGAATAAATTTTTTTTAAGATTTTATTTATTTATTTGACAGACAGAGATCAGAAGGAGGCAGAGAGACAGGCAGAGAGAGGAGGAAGCAGGCTTCCTGCTGAGCAGAGAGCCCAATATAGGGCCCTTGCACCAGGACCCTGGGATCATGACCCAAGCTGAAGGCAGAGGCTTTAACCCACTGAGCCACCCAGGTGCCCCTGGAATAATATTATTAATTACTAACTGGTTGACTGCTTCTTCAGCCAGCTTTTGTTCAGATGCCTCAGATGGATTCTGTCATGTAATTAACACCAAATCTTTGTGGGGCAGAATTTGTGTTTCTGTAAAAGGGAAAAACAGAGAGGCTAAGTAACTTGCTCTGGAGTTCAGCCCCAAGTGCTATAACAGAGGCTTGAATTTGGTGGCGAGACCTCAAGGTCCATGCTAATCTTAACCCCTTGCTGCATAGCCTCCCTTGGGAAGAGGTGAGGGGAGCCTCTTAGGACAGGGGGAAGGAAGAGTCAGCGATGGCAAGGCCTTGAGACTGGACAGTTGTGTGAGTGGTGGGGACTTTAGCAGAGAAGGGATTCTAGGAGGAGAGGAGGTGATATCTCTTTATGGCATGTTGAGATCTGGAAACACAGTGAGAGACTTAGCAGGTAGTCAGAAAGGCAGCTTGGAAGATGAAGATGCTGGTAATAACTACTCAACATAATAATAACATAATAACATAAAACTACATAATAACTACTGGTACTTTTTGAGCACTTACCATGTAACCGGGACCATCCCAAGCACCTTACACCTTTTAATTCCCTTAATCCCTCTGCATAAGCTCATTTACAGCACAGCATAAGAAGCATCTTGCCTTAGGACAGAAGCCGTGAGTTGGGGACCCAGCGGTCCTGAGCCCAGAGCCCATTCTCTGAAGCATTCTGCTGTGCTACCTGGCTAGTCGGCATAGTCCCTCAGTGCTTCTAGATAAAGCAGGTGCTACCAGAGCTGGGCAGGCGCCCTGGCAGCAAGCAGTCTTATTTCTTATCTATTTGAATCACAGAAGCGGGGGGACATTATAAACTGTGGAAGATAGTAAAATTTGACATGAACTCAATGTACTTCTTTCTGAGACTGAACAGTTCAACCCAGAAGAGTAGTATCATCAGCTATCAAAAAGCCACAGAGGTGGAGAAGTACATGTATGTGTGTGTCACGTGTTAGTGTGTAGGGCTATAGAACCCTCATCGTTATCACATTTGAGTTATATTCATGGAGTTCATAAGAAAAGTACTTTTGCAGGCACCTGGGTGGCTCAGTCGTTAAGCGTCTGCCTTCGGCTCAGGTCATGACCCAGGATCCTGGGATCCAGCCCCGCATCAGGCTCCCCCCTTAGCAGGGAGTCTGCTTCTCCCTCTCCCACTCCTCCTGTTTGTATTCCCTCTCTCGCTGTATCTCCCTCTGTCAAATAAATAAATAAAACCTTAAAAAAAAAAAAAAGAAAGAAAAGTACTTTTGCACACACGAACTCCACAGATCTTCCCCGGAGCTCTCTGGAGTAGGTTAGTCTAAGTGACTGACCTTAGGTCGCACAGAGGGTGACTTAGGAATACAGAAAAGGAACCTGGAAATGTATTGTGAAAGTTTTCTTTTTAAACAACTTCCAGAGTTATCAAAGCAGATACCTTCTCATTTCTGCTGCAAATTGCAGAGAACTGGCAGGACTTAAAGAACAATGTGAGGAAAGCAACCAGAATGTGGAGGGAGTGTCAGGAGTGGACCTCGAGTTACAACCTGCTCTCCCTTCCTGCTCTCCTTTCAGGGCATGGTGGCCGTGTCCGGCAGTTTGTCAGTGCTTCTGGATTCCATCATCTGCGCGCTTGGCCCCTTGGCGTGTCTGACCACACAACTACCTGAACTGAACGGCTGTCCCAAACAGGTCTTGGTGAGTTGTCCTTGGAATTTTTTCAGCCAGACCCCTCGGGAGCCACGGAGGCTCTGCCTTAACGAGCTCTGTCAGACACGGGCTCACGTGGCTTCCTGGCAGATGGCGCTCCCTCTGTCCCTTGGCCCACAAACACGGTACCGTATTGCTGAGCACAGGCCATGCCTTCAGCGCAGCTAGAAAGCATGCCGTTTCCCTAAACAGTCCTCTGGAGGGAAGCCTTCTGGCCTTGAGGGGCTGCGACTCCTCTGTGGCCTGTTTGGTCTTCTGCGCACAAAGAAAGTGCAGGAGTCTTCTGCCTCTTCTCCACGACGACTCATGGGAAAGAGCCAGTAGAGAAGCTTCTAGCGGAGCAGAGAGCAGGCTGCCAGCTTCACGCTCCCGCTGCTTTCTCTAACTCTCCGGTTCCCTTCTCATCTCTCTCCCCTAACAAAGAAATAGGTCTCGGGGAACTAAGATAGAGTACTCTTCAGCTGAACCTTTTCCCTTGTTTTGCAGTCAAACACACTAGACAACATTGCTTACATCATGCCTGGACTGTGACAGCGAGGAGTCCCGGGACAGAGACCTTATCCTCCCCCATTGCTGGTTTGTGTATATAGGACTGTTCCAGATCCCTTCACTGGCCTCCGGGTATAGGTTTTAAATTTTTATATATATACATATATATATGTATATGTATGTGTGTGTGTGTATATATATATATATATATATATATATATATATATAAAATGTACAATATATACATAGGACTGTAACTACTTTGCTTTTAATAATTTTATGAAATGGCAAAGGTTTAGCCAAGAAGAAACCTTGGCATGAATATGGGCTTGAGATTCTTTTTTCTCCTGTGGTGGATAAATCTGCCTTAAAAATCAGTGTAACTTGGGGGCTGGGGGCTTGTTCTGGGTGCCAAGGGCATCTCTTTATGGACAGCTAAAATGTGATTCTTTTCCAAACTCAGTTGTACCTCCAGACCCATCACTGACCATTTGCCTTACCTGTCTTACAGTCAGAAATGTAATAGGAAAGATTATGGGAAGATGCCAGGTTACTAAACATACAAAGCCTTTCGATTTGAAGTGACCTAGGTAGGAAGTGATGAAATCATTCCCATCTTACAGTTCCTGCAGCGGCTTAGGTGAACTTCCTAGGGGGTTCATTCCAATTCCTGCTACACAGGTGTCCGTGTCTCAAAATTTCTTGTAATCATTGGTACCATTAGCAGCCTCAGTAGGGGCCAAGGAGTTACGTAGAGCCCCAGCAGCATCAAACACCTTGGAGAGGGTAAAGTTGTTATTGCGCAAGTTGAATTGCATATATTGTGAGATGACCCAGAATATTCCATCTGCAGAACTAATTGCTGGTATCTTCCATCAGCGGCATTAGCTTAGTCACTGAGTCCTCACAGGTTTTGCTGCTTAGTTGCTGGATGGTTGGGGAAGATGAACTTTGCCCAGCATGATTCTTGGGTTCATCCCGTTGGCTCCCCTGGTGGACAGATAGATACCCAGTGTTCTGCATTCCACACATAAGTGAATTGCAAAAAAAAGTACTCGATTCTCATGTAGGTTTATTTATGTGCGCGTGTGAATGTGTTTTAATTATGTGTATTTAACTCTTTAGAATCTCTTAGATTTTAATTTATCCTGTAAATTTCTGTATATATAATTTAATAACAAAAGTGTCCACCAGCAACAGCATGTGGAAGATGCAGACTTGTCATTTCTTCCCTCCGTCTTCTCTCTGGTCTCCTCTGAAAACTCCAAATCATCCACAGTGTAAGGTATCGTGCCTCAAAAAGGAATCATTATGTCGGGATTCTAATTATTATTCAATAATGTCAAGAAAGCATAATTAAAAGGAATGTTACCATTCGCAGCTGCCCATTTTTCCAAAGAACTTAGACTTTTGCTTCCCAGTTCCAAAGAAGACAGTTGAGCACTTCAGAGCTGTTTTTCAATCTGGTGTGAGATTGCCTGCCAAAACCGAGCTCCGGGGTAACTGTGCTTTCCTCCCCGGGCCTAGACGGAGCATGACAGCATCAAAGTAGATCTTTGAGGACCATGCAGCCAGCCTGTGTCTGGCTTAATCCCTTCCCTCCTCCCACCAGTGTGGTCCCAGGGCTTTGTTTCCTGACTGTACTATGGCTGCTGATCAGCCCTCAGCTCAGAGCGGTTGTGAAGTTTAATTGGGAAAACAGAAGGAAATGGGTATGTTTGGGAACCAAAATCAAGAAGAGCAGAAATCTGGGTTTGATTTTGTGTGTTAGACCCTGTGCCACGCCTCATCTGTACCCATGGAAGGTTCCTGTTTGACACAGGGTATATCAACGAGGGGCCTTGAAGACACGGATTAGTACGGAAGAGGTCACTCCTACCCTTGTCATTTGTGCACATTAATGAAATCCTGATGAGGACCTGCTTTTTGTTTGTTTGTTTTCCTTTAAACCCCAACCCTATTGTATTTGTATTTAAATTTGTACACATTTGTATAATAGTCTGTACCTTGTGGAATTTGGTACTACTAGAGGAAAAACTTTGGATTCAGACCTTCTTGCAGTTTTTATATCATTGTTTTATTTTGTTTTTTAAATAAATTCTAGCGGTTTGATCCAAATCCCATTACAGTTGTATAAAGAAATAAAATTTTGTACTTATATTATTAAAAATCACATTTTTAATATTTGTAGTCCGGTCTCAGGTATCTTTTCCCTGTTGCTGACCAAGTTGCTATGAAATTCTAAAAACTGTCATTTTCCACCTCTGTCCCACTAAGATTTTCTTAAAAAGAAAAATCCGTCTGGAACAGAGGCCAAGTTTCTGATCTTAGCCATTTTCGTAACATACATCTTGTTCTGTCTCTATTCACTTTTACATTGTAGAGTCTCGTGTTCTCTCTCTTGCAAGCTAAAAACCAGTGGCTCTGATAAGAGAAGCTCTATTCACTGATAAATGAAATTGTGTGTACACCACATGTTGGCGTAACACAAGAAAGTAGCAGTTGTGTATTAAGGGTCGCACGTGAACCGTGTGCTTAGACGTGATATATTTCATGCTGTTTCAGCCCTCTCCTGACTTAATGAGTGATGTTGGATAAGTCACTTAGTCCCTAATGGGCGTCTGAAGTCCTACCAGTAAAATAGTGTTAAGGTCACTCCCACCCCCAAATCTGCGGCCAGCCAGCCTGACATAAGTGTCCAGTAACACTGTGAACATTTAATATATGGATATCTGAACTCTCCAGGTAAAAATTTCAGTGCAAACCCAAGGTGTTAGTAGTCACGAATAGTGGAATATTCGATCAATGGGAAGGCTGACCTCCTATGGAGAGGCTACAAGAAAGAGACCGAGACTGCTGAGTGACTAGGAAAGAGTGATTTGCATGTTTTCTCTCCCTTAATCCTCCCACGAGCCTTATGAGTGTTACCCCCCTTTACAAATGAGAGAGATGCAGAAAAGTGCACTTCCTCGGGTCTTACGACTAGTGGATGGCAAAGCCAGAAGCAGCACACTGGCACTGCTGACCCAGGGCCTAGGCTCTCTCCTGCCCCAAAGCACTTTCACAGTTGATTCGTGTACAGAATCCATCAGAATCCTTCTCTTTCATCCACAGTCCTGAGCAAATGCGATCGTAGGAAGACTACCCAAGACATTAACATTGTTCAAATGTCTGCTTGTCCTGGCTGGCTTTCACTAGACAGGACTCACTTTCCTTATCATGCTATCGTCTGTCAACTTTGGAGGCAGAGGATCTCGACTTTTGGACTTGAAACGGGGCGCCTGGGTGGCTCAGTGGGTTAAAGCCTCTGCCTTTGGCTCAGGTCATGATCTCAGGGTCCTGAGATCGAGCCCTGCATTGGGCTCCCTGCTCAGCAGGAGTCTGCCTTCCCCCCCTCCCCCGCTCATGCTCTGTGTCAAATATATAAATTATATTTTTAAAAAATAGGCTTTATGCCCAACATGGAGCTTGAACTCAGGACCCTGAGAACAAGAGTCACATGCTCTACCAACTGAGCCAGCTAGGTGCCCCTTAGCAATCACTTTTTTAAAAAAGATTTTATTTATTTATTTGACAGAGACACAGTGAGAGAGGGAACACAAGCAGGGGGAGCGGGAGAGGGAGAAGCAGGCTTCCCGCCAAGCTGGGAGCCCAATTCGGGGCTTGATCCCAGGATCCTGGGATCAGGACCCAAGCCGAAAGCAGATGCTTAACGACTGAGCCACCCAGGTGCCCCAGCAATCACTTTTAAAACATAGTTTTAATGAGTTTTGTACTCCACTTAATGTTTGCCATTTACATTCCTATCTGTTGTGTTGACAAAACCCCATATTTCTAATTTAAGACTTGTATAGTATTCTGTTTTCATGGAGGTGATAGGATTCCACTCTCTGGGAGTATGTGGATTGTTTCTGCTTTTTCACCATGAAGGATACAACTTGTGGCTGTTTTGTTCTTGTCAATAAAGCCAAGATCTGTCCATAATCACTTGAAACCAGAGTGGTGCAAGGAGGCAGGCACCTCATTCAGGTTAATCACCACCACCATGAGCATGTTAAAGGTTGCTAATGGAAGAATCCAAAAGAAGTTTATGCTAAAATAACCTCCTTACAACTGAGCAATATGCTTAATGAAGAAATACATGGGGGCGCCTGGGTGACTCAGTGGGTTAAAGCCTCTGCTTTCGGCTCAGGTCATGATCCCAGGGTCCTGGGATCGAGTCCCACATCCGGCTCTCTGCTCAGCAGGGGTCCTGCTTCCCTTCCTCTCTCTCTGCCTGCATCTATGCCTACTTGTGATCTCTGTCAAATAAACAAATAAAATCTTAAAAAAAAAAAAAGATACATGGAAGGTCCCTGACATGCAAGTCATCTTAATGCACATCCCCCCCTTTATCATCCAAACACCATGATTTGGTAGATTGATTTAAGCACCTGGGTGGCTTAGTCCGTTAAGCATCTGACTTCAGCTTAGGTCATGATGTCAGGGTCCTAGGATCTAGCCCTGCCCAGCAGGGAGTTCTGCATGTCCCTCTCCCTCTGCTTCTCCCCCGACTCGTGTTCTGTCTCTCAGATAAATAAAATCTTTAAAAACAAATAAATTTCCATGTATTAGTCACCGTGCTAGGCAACAGTGGCGAGCAAAGTAGACAGTATCCCAGCCTCACGGGGTAGCCAGACTTGTGGGGAGAAGGGCACTTATGAATAGGTCTCATCAACCTTATTAAAACACTTCCCAGCGCAGGTGTACATGACTTCCATAAAGTTCTTATATTGTACAGTAAAGCTACCAGCCCCTGTGGCTGCTCAAACAAGTGAACATAAGGAAGTGATTAAGTTGTAATTTAGATTCTCCATCATCCTAAATTTGTAGAATCTACTGGCCTTTCCAATTAAAAAGTCACAATTACCTGATCAATTAAATACCCTGCAGGAGCCCAGACTACCAAAGCAGCGGTTAGCGGTATCTTTTGGACAACATATGATCAGAAGAAAAAAAACACAATAGGTCAGATCTGATCTAATATGTGGGTATAATATCTAAAACCTGGTACATAGGAAGGTTGAAGAAGATCTTAGAATCCTAAAACTAGGAAAGGCCTTTGAGATTCTTGAAATTTTAAACTTGGGGTCTACTGCTATACTTCGGGGACCCCAGAAAGTCCCTGAAGTTTAATTGTATCTCTGTCCTTTTTTCTTCAGAAAGGTTGGTGGTTTTCTTCAAGTTCTCAAAGGAGCCTATGACCTAAAAAATAAGAAAGGTTACACAGGGGGCGCCTGGGTGGCTCAGTGGATTAAGCCGCTGCCTTCGGCTCAGGTCATGATCTCAGGGTCCTGGGATCGAGCCCCGCATCAGGCTCTCTGCTCCGCAGGGAGCCTGCTTCCTCCTCTCTCTCTGCCTGCCTCTCTGCCTACTTGTGGTCTCTCTGTCAAATAAATAAATAAAATCTTTAAAAAAAAAAAAAAAAGAAAAAAGAAAGGTTACACAGTCCTTGATCTAATTCCAGCATCTGGAGAAAATGGAAGCTCGCCGTCCGAATCACACAGTAAATGGTAGAGATGGGTCGCAGGCCCCACTTGTAACTACATCTGGATGCTTTCTGCCACTCTGGGCTCTAGCCCGTTCCTCGCTGCAGATCACTGGGTTGGTTCTGTGTCAAGGGCTAGCAATCCCCTGGTGCTGGCCTCCAATTTGAGATAAGCGAATGTGGGGGCCAAGCAACTTGCATTTGCCGCAGGGAGGCCTGGACATCAGATAGGAAGAGCTCTATCAGGGCAGGGAGACAACAGGCCAGACGTGCTGTCAGCCCCATTGTAGTCTGGTGAGGTCACTAGAGTGAGAACTGGTCTAAGCTTGCTACGTAACCTTATCCGAGTCATTTCCCTGCTCTGACACAAGCTCTCGCGTGGTAGGTCACGCCCTTAAAAAAACGGGGCGTGGCACACCTAAGCCACGCCCCCCAGATCCGCCCCAGGCCTACTCGAAGCGTGGAGTCCGCAAACGCCGAATGAGTGGCAGTGAGGCCATCGCCCTCCGCCTCCCGACGCCCTACCCTCCACGTTAGGGGCGGGGCCTGTGGCCAGGCTCGACTCCCTACGCCCCGCCTCCACGGACGCCTCCTCGCGGACCGTCCGGCACGTCACGTGACAGATCGGCGGCGCTGGCGGTTGCTGTCAGCTGATTCCCCCGGTCGGTGGCTGTGGCAGCCGCGGCGATGGACTTTCTCCTGGGGAACCCGTTCAGCTCTCCGGTGGGACAGCGCATCGGTGAGTCCCCGGAGGCCCGTCTAGCTCCGCCGCAGGGCCCTGCACCCGGCCTTGGTCCCCCGGGGCGTCTCCAGGTCCCAAGCCACCCTCCCGAGGGAGGTTGGAGGGGAACGAGGCTAGCATGTCTCTCCCGACCTGGCCCCGCCCAGCCTCCTGGCTACCTTGATTGACAAAAGCCGTGGCCCATTAAGAAGCCTCGACTTGTGATGGATGCCCACTCCAGCCAATAGCTAAGGAGGGAGGGCGGGTCCGGGCGGCTGCGGCTCAGCCAATGTGTGACTGCTGGGGTTGTGAATCCAGGAGAAAGTTTTGGGGCTGGAAGGGGCTGCTTGGTTTTACCGTTTGGGGCCCCCTGGCCTGTGTCCCTCGTCGCCTTCCCAGCCCGGGTCGTGGCACCTGGGCTCTTGCCCACTCCCTCCTGGCTCGCCGGGCTCTCGGGACGCGGATACCGGAGAAGGGCTCTTAAGTCCGTTCTCTCAGGACCAGGAGAGCAGGGCTTGGCGTCTGGGCCCGCGACTTGCGGGGATTGGGCCAGGCCACCCCGCTGCGCCCGGGGCCCGGCCAGACGCTGGCGAACCTGCCAGACCAGCAGCAGGTCGGCCGCATGGTCGCAGACTCCCCGAGCTGGAAGCGACCTCAAGAACCACCTGATCCTGTCTCCCTCGTTTCTCGGTGGCCGGGTGGGCCAAGCACCCTGGCCGAAGGCAGGCTTACTTAGAGTCCATCTCCTGACTCTCCTGCCCCCCGCCTCCCCCCCCCCCCCCCCCCGCGGACGGGAGACTTACTAGCTCTGTGACGTTGCTTCTTCTCTTGCTTCCTCACCTGTAATTAGGGGTATATTAATGGTCCCTGCTTTTGTGGGGTTGTTGTGAAGGTTCAACTCGTTAATAATTGTGAGGCACTTAGAACCGTGCCTGGCACAAGGCCTTGCTATATAAAATAAAGTGGTAATACTCATCCTCTGTTACTGAGGTACCAAGTGAGGGTGGGGAGTCTCTGGAAATAGCTGAGCCGTGGGTGTCACAGGTCCTCCTTGCTGTGCCCCAACAGGGGGAAGAACCACAGGCCCTGGCCCAAACAGCTAACACTTCCCCAAGGGCAGTCTGGACGGGCTGCTCAAATTAGGAAACTGTTGCCAGTACTGTGAAATTCTTCCTTCATCCTCTTGATGGCCGTTAGTGTTCAGTCCAGACTAGGAAAATTGGAACTTTTAGACATTCTTTCCATTCTTACTGTCTTGGAAGCCAAACCTCACTTCACTGTCCACCCAGCTCTGCAACGTAATTGGCATCACGGCTATCTGTGGCTCGTCTGAGGTTTTGTAATCAAATTTATCCAAGAGAGGGGTGGAAGTCCAGGACTTCTTTACAGGCCAGAAAGCTCCTGGACCAGAGAGGGGAAGCTGCCCTCTGAGGAACACCCTGCCACTCCCGGCCACACACACCCGGCAATGAGTCATTGTTTTGGAGCTGAAAAGAGAAAACAGCTCTCCCCTCATCTTTATTTCTCCAAAAAACAGATACCACTGCTTTCATCACATGCCAGCTTTGAGACTTCTTACTTAAAAGGAAAGAAAGAAAGAAAGAAAGAAAGAAAGAAATCTGATCTTCAAAGTCTGCCACATTGTCTGAACCTTTCTAGAAAAGCTCACCTGGGCTCTGGGCCTTAGCTTGTCAAAGAAAAGAATTTCTCTTCTTCTCCTGAGGGTTGCCTGCCTGTCATAAGAAACAGTCTGCCCAGAGAAAATACTACTGTTATGATGGCTTAGAGTCCAGACCAAATTTTACTACTGGAAGGGTCCTTACCCTGGGGGTCTTCTAACTCAGGGTTCTCCTCAGAATACCCTGGAAGACTTGTTAAAGGCAGAGTTTCTGACTCTGTAGGTCTGGAGCGAGCCCTACAATATGCATTACTAACAAAGTGCCAGGAGATGCTAATGCCACTGGATTGGAAACCACATGTTGAAAAGCTCCATTCTAGCCCATCCCCTTCATTTTCCACAGGAAGAGACTCTGACTCGCCCAGGCCCCCAGTGAATTGGTAGTGAAGCTGTGATGAACCCCCCAGAACCCATGAGATTTGAACCAAAGCCGAAGAGGCTCTTAAAGTAGAATTAAATGAGGAATAGCTGCCATTTGAGTAAATGCCTTCGGTATTCCATATGTTTCTTTTAGAGAAAGAGAGGGAAGGACTGCTGATTGGCGGTGATGATGGGTGACCTGGTAGTTCTATAAACCCGGAGGAGGAAAAGAACCTCCAGGCTGCCACCTCCATCCGCTTATTGCGAGTAGGGCCCTGTAGAGTTGACATCCCCGAGCGCAGCGAGTCCCGAGTCCCGGTGATGCTTATCAGGGGTGAGTGTCGCTCAACTCACAAAGCCCTCATCCTCCCACGCCCCCAAGCATCTTGGTGTTTGTTGCTCCCTCTGCCCGGGGGCCTGCTCCAGTGTGCCTCCTTCAATGCTCAGGCATGGTCACCTCCTCCCTTAGGTCTCTCTGACCCCTTTCCTGACTGCTTCAGATCCAGCCATTGCTTTCGTGCCCTTGCATCTCCCCCGCTCCTTGGGCTTTCGCACTCTCTACCTTTGGGCTCTAAAGCTCCACAGCCGCTGCTCCGGGTGGTGGTGAGAATGAAGCAGGCCACTCCCTCTCCCCCCAAGAGTGCTTGGCACATTGTGAGTGTGCAGGAAACATTAGCTCTTGCTGTCCTCATCCTTGTGTTTATCATTTCCACCATCGCACGGTAACAGAGCAGTGGCCCATGCTATAGTACTTGTGTGTCTGTGTTTCCCCAGTTAGACTAGATTTCCTGAGAGCAGGGACTGGACCTCACTGGTCAGGACCTATGGCACCTGGTACGGCCCCTGGCCCCATAGTAGGAGGGAAGAAAAAGAAAAAGAATAACATCTTGGGAGCAAATACCATGTACCAGGGACCATGTCTGGTTATTAACATGGTTATTAACAGTTAGTTAAGCAACCGCCTTCGGTTCAGGTCATGATCCTGGGGTCCTGGGTTCGAGTCCCACATCGGGCTCCCCCTGCTCTGCGGGGAGCCTGCTTCTCCTTCTCCTTCTGTGAGCCACTCCCCCTGCTTGTGGTCGCTCTCTCTCTCTCTGTCAAATAGATAAATAAAATCTTTAAAAAAAAACAAAACAAAACATTCACGGTGATACTGTAAGGTTTTGCTGTTTTTTCCATTTCGCAAAAGTAAGTGTGAGGGAACATAGCGTTTCACAGTTGCTTGGGGTGGGGAACCAGACCCCCCATCCTCTCCTACCCCTCACCAGGCTGTAGCTGGCTGATCAGTGCATATTCGGAATTTATATTAGTCCAGCCCTCCAAGTGCCACAGTTACTGCTCTACCCACAGATTAGCTTTGCTGATTAGGACGTCCGTGAGTCCGTGCCCATTGCCGGGTCACTCAGCCTTATCATCCATTGCCGGGTCACTCAGCCTTATCATTTGGTAGGAGAGCTTCCGGAGCAGCAGCCTGTGGCTGAAAGGATTCCAGATCGTTAGTGTGAGGTGGTGTTGACACAGCTCTCTCCTTGCAAGGATTTCAACACCCTTTCCGGCATCCCTGAAGGACAGATCCTATGGGTTGTTTTATAGACAGGCATCAGAAGGCAACCCAAGATGCCCATTGCCTGTTTCTGACCATCAGCTCCTCCCTGGCACTTTGAGTCAGAGACCCGGCTGATTCAGAAAGCACGCTGCACGCACCAGATGCTGTCAACGTTGGTAGTCCCCGAGGACCAACCCCCAGTGCTTGGGCTGGAGGTGGTGGTTGCTGGACATGCCAGGGAGCTCCGAGCCTAAGCCGAGCCCCGGGATGGACAGGAGAGGGGAAGAAGGCAGGCAGAGCTGCCCTTGGATCCACAAAGGCCAAGCCAGGGAAGCTACAGTAAGGAATCATAGAGGGGGGACCCCAGGTGTTAGTAGAGAGAACACCTGGGACCTTCTGGAGGGCCATTTTGGGAGAGATGACCTGGAAGCCAGACTCACTGCTCAAGCGATGTTGAGGGAGCAGCAAGCTGGGAGGCAGGAGACCTGGGCCTAACTATGGCACGTCCCGTCACCATTGCCCATAGCCTGTCTGCAACATGCTACCGTTCTCCCTCTGCTTCAGAGCACTGAGGAGGAACAGCCAAGCGGATGGATGAGGACAGGGAAGGGCAGGCATTGGAGGGAAGAAAGGAACTGACGGCCTGGAGAGGAGTGGTAGAACGGCTCCGTAGGCTTGGAGAGCAGAGAGCGACGTCAGCGGAGTGGAACTCGGGGTCTGCACACACAGCCCTCGCCCCTTGCATTGCTGCTGCTTGCTCCCCACTGCCGGAGGGCGAAGGTAGAGGCCGGAGGGAGGGAGGCTGTCAGGAGGATTCCCGCAGTGGCTGCCAGGAGCAACTAGCCCAGGATTCACAAACTTTCTGGAAGGGGCCGGAAAGGAAATGTCTATAGTTCTGTGGGCCTGTGGACTCTGTTGTGACCCTGAGCTCTGCCATTGTAACAGAAAAGCAGCATAGACCATGTGCAGGTGAATAGGCATGGCCGTGTTCCAGTCAGATTGTGGGCACCAAAATGTGAATTTCATATCATTTTCACATGTCATGAAGTAATATTCTTTGGATTTGTTTTTATCTATTTAAAAATGTGAATACCATTCTTAACTTGTGGGCCATACAAAAGCAGACTTAACTGGCCCGTGCGTTCATAGTTCGCTGACCTGGATCAGACCAGCTGGCCAGATGTAGGATGATGGAAGGCAGCGTTCCCCAGAGTAGGGTCCCAGAGAACCCCATGTCATGGATGCCTAAGGATGTTCCTGTCCTGGGCCTCCCGAGTCTGAATCCCTCCTACTCCCCACAGTGTGCCCAGCAGGTGGGGAGCCTCAGGTCTTAAAGCTCTGGGTGCCTGATCTCTGAGTGCTGGAGCCAACTTAGTCCACGTTTCTGTCTGGACGACAACAGGGAAAAATGCCTAGAAAGGGCTTTGGGTCAACCCACTGTGTGGTGCACGTGGTAAGGCATCCAGGATGAGGATGAGCCCTTGAGTCCCACCGGATGGTCTGAGTCCTGGCTCAGCCTCCACCAGCTTTGTTACCAGGGGCGAGTTACAGAACCTCCATGGGCTTCAGTTTCACATCTGTAAAATAAGAATGTTTTACACAATATCCCTCGGGATTGCCGTTTGGCCGTGTTGGGCGGCACGCAGCCCCATGCCTGCCAGACAGTAAGGGTCTGTAGCTGGTAGCTGCTGCGGTTTCTTTACTGGCGTTACCATCGTTGCTGGGGCACAGTGTAAATTCGTGGCAGAGCCAAGGTATCAACCCAGGGCTGGGGCTCTAGTGCAGCTCCTTTGTTGGCCGCGCTGTCCCTGGGCAATGAGCAGTCACTGGCGGATGGCAGCCACCTTCGTAGGTCAGGTTTCAGTCTGTGGGGTGGATCCCATTCTTCCTTGGGAGTTAAGGCCTCTTGCCTGACCCTGGGGACAGAACTGGTGAATAGGTTTTATTCCCTCACTGAGCTCAAAGAAATAAGAGTAAAGTGCCGGATTTCCGCTCTTCTGGTTTTAGAAAAAAACCCAAACAAACAAAACCTTCAGTGTCTTCTAATTAGCATGGGGCCACCCCCCCCACCATGAGAAACGGGGATGCAGGACAAGTTAACTCTTTACCACCTTATCAAGGAGGTCTATGTCTAGGCCAGTGCTCCGCAGGCTTCTGTCCCTCATGTACAACCTTTGTGATTTCTGTCTGCCCTGTGCCACCTTTCATCTTACTTTCATAGCGTTTTCCTTTTATTGGCTCGCCACGTTTAAGATTATTTTTTTTTATTTGACAGAGAGAGAGATCACAAGTAGGCAGAGCAGCAGGCAGAGAGAGAGAGGGGGGAAGCAGGCTCCCCGCTGAGCAGAGAGAGCCCGATGTGGGGCTCGATCCCAGGACCCCAAGACCACCACCCGAGCCGAAGGCAGAGGCTTCAACCCACTGAGCCACCCAGGCACCCCAGGATCGCCACTTTTAATATGACCTCATCCTGTGTAATTCTATCCATGAAATCATGAAGGAATTCGTATTTATTTTTCTCTTCGACATTAAAGGAACTGTGCCCCTCGAAAAATGCCCACGCTTGCCCCTGAGCCCACCTAATGTATGCTGTGTAGCACTACGGGCCACTCTGGTGACAGCAGTCTGAACAAGGTCAGAACTTGGATCCTGCCTCAGAGGATCTGGTGTCAGCACCAGCTCTGCCCTTTTCTGGCCCTTTCTGTGTGTCCCCCAAGCAAACGACAAAAGCTTTGAGAGCCTCCTGCCTCCGCAAACATGGGGAAGCACACTGAAAAGCACTATGGAGAGCCAAACTGCCTTGTCAGATCCATGGCGAGGATCTGGGCTTTGCTCCTGATGGAGGAGGTAGAGGAGGTGGAGGAGGGAAGGGAAGAGCCAGGGACGAGGATGAGGGGAGGAGAGAACAGAACCCTCCAGACTACATGAGGCTCGAACCCACGGCATCTAAGTGACAGAGGTGTCCCCTGTTCAATGGCAACTTGTCTGTGTTGATGCGGTGTAAACTCTGGGGTGGTTAACTTTATATGTTAACTTGGCTGGGCCATCGTATCCACAGATATTTGGTCAAACATTATTCTAGATGTTTCTGTGAAGGTATTTTTCAAATGAGATCAGTAGACTTTGAGTAAAGTAGATTATTCTCCATAGTGTGGGTGCGCCTCGTCTAACAAAGTGACGGTTTTAATAGAGGAAAGGCTGGCCTCCCCAGATGAGAGAATTCCACCAGCAGACAGCCTTTGGACTCGAGCTGCCTTTGTTCCCTGGGTGTCCAGCCTGCTGGCCTGCCCTGAGGACTTTGAACTTGCCAAGGCTCCACACTCACAGGAGCCAATCCAGTAAAATAAATTTCTCTCAGTAGGTAAAGAGAGATGAGAAAGGACTGAGGGAGGGGAGAGGGTGTCATCAGTAACGTCTTTTACGCTCACAGGAGAAGGGAAAAGAATGTCACAGGCACCTTGGCCGGCCATGTCAAACTTCTGCTTTCACGGCCTTGCTCCTTCTTACCCGGACAGTTTTACCAAACCGTCTTCCTCGTAGCTGAAGCTGTTCTTCAGTTAGTTGCTATAGTTAGCTACGTGAACTTCAAAATTGTGGGTTGCAGAAGTAATGCCCTCGGTGAGGTATTTTAGAGTTCCTCTTGTGGCCTGTGGTTACAGAATGGCAGGAGAGAGGGAGCCAGGAAGGACGGCTCAGCAGCTTAGGAAACTGGTAGAACTTTCCATGCTGGGTCTGGAGAGACTTGTTCATTTGGAGCGTAGACCTCGAGACAGTTTGCTGGCCGAGAAGAAATGGCTTCTCTATGTATATGATTTAAAAATCTACTTTGTTTGGGGCGCCTGGATGGCTCAGTTGGTTAAGCATCAGTCTCCCAATCTCAGCGCCGGTCTTGCTCTCAGGGTCATGAGTTCAAGCCCCATGTTGGGCTCCATGCTGGATGTGGAGCCTACTTTAAAAAAAAATAAAAAATCTATTTTGTGGAGTGCTTGAAATTTTCAAACTTTTTTAATTGGCATTTTGGTAGTCGAGAACATTTGTTTTCATGATCAGTGTGCGTGAGGCAGGATACTCAGCACTTGAAATGCATTCTCTTATTTCTTCCTCTCCTGGCCCCTGGAAGGTGTATGTTTACGTTATCCCCATTCTGTAGGGGACAAACTGAGGTACAGAGAGTTTAAGGAATTCAGTCAGGATGGGGGCGCCTGGCTGGCTTAGTCGGTAGTGCAGGCAACGCTTGATCTTGGGGTCATGAGTTCGAGCCCACGTCAGGGGTAGTTTACTAATTAGTAAATAAATGAATAAATACTCTTTTAAAGAAAGGGGAGTTCATTCAGGATCCCACAGCCGGTGAGTCACGACTTAAAGTGGGATTCGTCTCTGTCCACATCCTACTCTTCTAACTTTTTCACCTCATTGCTTCCCCTTAGAATTGGAAGGAGGGTGCTGGGTTTCCTTTTGAGTGGAAATGTCTGGATCCATCTAGAATGATTTTGTTGGTAGTGGCTCTTTCTATAGTTCTCCCCCACCCCGCCGCCATTAGCATATTGGTTTCATCCTCAGACTTGTCACTTGTCCCTGTGTGGCAAGAGGCTCAGGTGAACGGGCCAGCCGCCCTGCCCCTCTTACCAGGGGAGCAGAACCTTGCTCAGGAGCTGGCTAGACCTGCGTCACCTGGCCACTTCTAGCTGCAGGGGGAGACTAGAAAAGCTGAGTGCTGTGGCGGGTGGAGAGTGAGTGCCTTTCACAAGGACAAATTCTGTAGGAGTCAGCGCCACAGGGTGGAATTAATAAATATCTAACAAAGTCATAGAACGTGTTAGTACAAATACAGTACCCAGTGTGGGCAGCTGAGTGAGTTCGCTTGCTGCATTTCCAGAAGGACTGCTGAATGGGCCTGCATCCCCAGCAGGGATCGGTCAGAATGGCAGGGCTCTAGAGATCATGTCTAGGATGGCACGGTCACAGGAACTGAAGACATTAGTGTAGAGGACAGATTAAGAGCGGACATGGTACTTTTTAAAAATATTCGAAGGAGGGGCGCTTGGGTGGCTCAGTCGGTTAAGCCTCCGGCTGTTGATTTTGGCTCAGGTCATGATCTCAGGGTCGTGAGATCAAGCCCTATGTTGGGCTCCTCAGAGTTTGCTGGAGAGTCTCCCTCTCCTTCCCTCTGCCCCACCCCTGTTCAGGCACCAAGCTCACTCTCTAAAACAAATCTTTTATTTTTTTTTAAAGATTTCATTTATTTGATGGAGAGAGAGAGCACAAGCAGGCAGAAAAGCATGCAGAAGGAGAGGGAGAAGCAGGCAGCCTAACACGGGACCTGATCCCAGGATCCTGGGATCATGACTTGAGCCAAAGGCAGTCGCGTAACCAACTGAGCCACCCAGGCCCCCACAAATAAATCTTTTCAAAAAGTAGTCAAAGGGGGGTGCCTGGGTGGCTCAGTGGATTAAGCCACTGCCTTCGGCTCAGGTCATGATCTCAGGGTCCTGGGATGGAGCCCCGCATCGGGCTCTCTGCTCCGCAGGGAGCCTGCTTCCTCCTCTCTCTCTGCCTGCCTCTCTGCCTACTTGTGATCTCTCTCTCTGTCAAATAAATAAATTAAAAAAAAAAAAAAAAGTAGTCAAAGGACTGCCAGTTGGGAGAAAGATTAGATTCTACACAGTAGCTTCTAAGGGACCAATAGAGGCCGAAGGGTGGGAGTATTACATTTAAATTAAAGTGTGACAAAGGTTTATTATCCCGGGGTGTGTGACCTCATCCTTCATTCAGTTAGTTATTCAGAAACGTGAACCACAGGTTTATCAGGGGCCGGGTCTCCTCTGATGTACCGAATTCCTGAGCGGTGATAATCTCCACCCTTGAGCTCACAGGCCTAATGGGAGAGACAGAAACAAAGAAATCAATTCTGCAGTTCTTTCAACAGCCCCACCAAGCAGAATTGAACCTTTGGGGCCGGTAAAAATGCTGTTGGCCCCAGGAGGGAAGGAGCCCGCCCTCTAGGGGGTCCGGGCAGGCCTCACATGGTGAGCTGACCTTGAGCTGGGCTCAGGAGCACGATTTAAGGTGGGGAGACAGGCAGGAGCACATTCTTGGAAGGTGGGCCCGCTCACAGCACAGAGCCCCGGAAGGAGCAGGACCTCAGGGCGTGGACAGAAGGCCTGGGTTGGGTCTCCACCCTGAGTCCTACCTGCCAAGCCCTGGGGCGGCCCAGTTTAGCTCAGGTCCCACAGCAGAGTTTGGTTCGAAGTTGCAGGGCTGGGGTGTTCAACAGTGTCTTTAAACATCCAAGGTGTTTGTCCTGAGCTTGTCACCACCTGGGCTCAAGCTGCAGACACCACGTTCCCTTGCTAGCCTCCCAGAAGAGAGAAGAGAAGGAGAAGGGGGAGAAAAGGCTTTCTCTTCCCTGAGTTGTGCCTCTGTGTTCCAGAAGGGATGCGTCTCCCCACCACAGCCTAGAAGACAGCCCTCTTCCCCCCCAGGGACCAGAACAGGGTCGCTCGCCCACTTCTGGAGCAGGTGCTGCAAAGGGGAACAGTACTGGCGCCCTGAGCGGGGAAGGGAGGACGGCTGCTGGGTAGACTGCACAGTGTCTGCCACTGTGGGTCTTGGCACAGGTCCATGCCTGCTTTGGGGATGGGCCATCCTGGGCCGCTGGCTTATTCCCTCTATCTCAGCAGCCTCGCCTTTCTCCTCCCCCTGGGATTTTCTCTCTCCCTTGGGTCACTTGTCCCCAGGTGCCTGAGACTGGCCTGCAAGCCCCTCTTTCTCCTCTTCTTCCCGACATCCTCCATGACCCGTCATCGGTTCATTCATTCAGCAAGTGCCTTTCCTCTCCCGAGAACCTCCTTTCCCCCCTGCCCAGCCTGGTACCTTGTGCTCTGTGCTCAGCTCAGACCTTCCCTATTCCCTCTGCGGGCGTTCAGCCCTGTCTCCTGGCTCTCCAGCACCCCGAGCTGGCCTCAGTCATGTCACTTAGCTCTGAAAGCGTTTGTCTAGCTGTCACCCATGACCATCTTTGCCTCTCTAGCACCTGCCACAGAGGGATAGATAATACGGCTCCAAGAATGTCATGGGAGGGCAAAGAGTGGATGTGAGGGAGACGGGCGGGAAGAAGGTGAAGAGAAAGCAAGTAGAAGGGTGGGGGAGTGCGCTAAGGGGCGCTAGGCAGGGGATGGAGGCAGATGTGGATGGGTAGGGAGTAGGAAGCGAACAGAGGGCGGACAGACAGTTCAGACAAACAGCAAATTCCAAACATCAGATCGTTTCACTTATAAATATTTCAGTTTATCTCTAAAAGGTAAGGAATAGGATTCTTATTTAAAAACAAACAAACAGGGGCGCCTGGGTGGCTCAGTGGGTTAAGCCTCTGCCTTTGGCTAGGGTCATAATCTCAGGGTCCTGGGATCGAGCCCCGCATCGGGCTCTCTGCTCCACGGGGAGCCTGCTTCCCTCCCCCTCCACCCCCACCCCGCCGCCTGCTGTTCTGCCTGCTTGTGATCTCTCTCTGTCAAATAAACAAAATCTTAAAAAAAATAAAAATAAAAAATAAAATATAGAAACAAACAAGCCGTAGTCATAGTACCAGTATATAAAATATATATATGTGTGTGTGTGTTTTAACGGTAAAGCCTGGAAGGAAGTCTGCAGAGGGATCACTGGTTCCTTCGAGTGGCATGAGCGGGTGGTGTTTCCAATGGAAAGATGGTTAGCCACGTGAGCCGACCCGCCACGTCATTGTTTTTTCACAGGCAGCTGACTCCGACTGTGTCTCTCCCCACCAGGTCTGGAGCCTGTCCCAGGCTGGGTCGTAGCCTAGGGTGAGGACAGGTCTGTGGTTGTCGTTGGCCTTTAAGGCCATCCCCCACTGCTTACAAGCCACATTTCACTGACCCTAAAAACACTACGGAGAATGAAAAGAAAAAAACTGCCCCAACTGAGCTGTCAGGCCATCGTTTGTAAGAGCCACCCCGAGATGAGAGGGGTTCAAAGTGGAAAGGGGGAAGGGAGCTTACAGTCGCGGAAATACAGTGTGTGGTATCCGGACAGGTGGGGCAGGGAGGGAGGGGGCCGGGCCTCAGAGCTGAACCGAGCAGCAAGGCAGTCTGAGGGCCCTTGGCCTTCCACAAACGCCGAAGGAGCCTCTAGTCTCTGGCCCAGCTGAGGGAAGGCCTTGAAGGGCCGGAGCAGAGTGCAAGGCGCAGGGGTTCAGAGCCGCACGCTCCTCCCCTTCCGGGCAGGGGACCACAGCTGCCCCCTCCGTGGTAGGGACTGTGGGGAGGTGACCGGAGAGGAGGCCTCCTGAGCAGCGTGCACAAGCTGACGTTCAGTGAGCGCCAGTCATTTTGTCACTGTTACTCCTACTGTTACTGTCACCCTATGGGATGGCGGTCCAGGTCGCAGTGACACAGCCCACCCCATTGGCAGATACACGGAGGAGCTGGCACTGGGGTGTGGGCCTTAAAAGATGAGCCGGGATTAGCCGGCTCGTTTCCTTCTTTCTGTGGGCATGTGAGATCTCACACCCTGTCTTAGCTCAGCGCCCTCTCTTTTCTGTCACATCCCTTGCACCTTTGCGATGGCGATTGTGACCTCCCACTGGACCATGAATGTGCTGAGGGCAGGAGCTGCTTGGTTTTGCTCACCAGAATCTCCCGGGTGCCTGGATGACAGCAAGCCCCGAGTATGTTCCAGAGGCACAGAAGGTACAGAAGGTAGTGGTTAAGGGTATGGATTTGGTATCCAGACCTTGCTGAGTCTGAATGTCTGCCCTGCAGTGTGTAAGCTGTGTGAGCATGGGCAAGTCATTGACCTCTCTGTGCTCCTTAGTTTACTCATCCTCTTAAGGGCATGGTGAGGGGGTTGTGCCAAGGGCTGAGCCCCATACATGGTGCTTACTGAGTGTCCAGTCACTGGTGGTAATGGTTGTCATCATCACCCGTGACACAGGTGCCCGACCAAATGGAAGAAAGGCATGCCGGGCACAAGCCCAGAGGCACGCAAGAACAAGGCCCCAAAGGGAGGAGAAGACAGCCAGCTGTGGCAGAGGTCGGTCCCCGATGTCCCTCTCTGCCCTGAAGAGTTCAGGTTTTTGACCCCCAGGCAGTTGAGGGCGTGAGGGGCTCCTGGACAGTTTTTAGACGGAAGAAAGTACTAGCTGGGTTTATATTTGAAGAAAAGAGTGTGCGGTGACGTCCAGGCCTCAGGGAGGTGACAGGGCCTGACTGAGACCTGCCACAGTGATGACAGACCTGGGGATGACTCAGAGATGCCTTGAGCAGCTGGAATTCCCAGACTTGGTGACGGTGACTGTTGGAACATGCAGGGTGGTGGGAGAAGGCTCTAGGCTGCTCCCCTCCCGGCTGACGTGGGAGCAGACGGTCAGCGGGCTTTGAGTGCATGGCACGGAGCCCCCGCAGACGCGGACTTCTCCGAAGCAGCAGAAAGAGCCGCGGAGGCCTCTGTCTTCAGCTGTTCGGCGCCCTCCCGGGAGTGAGCAGGCTGGGACCAGGGGCCCGGAGCCGGCGTGTCTCTGGGGCCACTCCTGCCTGCTCTCGGCCCAGGTCACGGCCACCGTGCTTAGCAGCTACTCGGGAATGCTCTTTGCCTGACGTCGTGCATGCGTTTTGTGGCTGAAAAGTCGCAGCGCCTATAAGGCAGGCCGTGGGTCTCCGAGGGGAGAAAACAGAGACTATGCAGGCCTGCGGGCCCCGTGTTAGGACCAGTGGCTAGACTCTTCCCGCTCCAAAGCTTCTGCCGTGGGCCTGCCGCCACACCAGGCCGCCACTCCGGAGTCTTCCTGGCAAGGTGGTGTCTGCACCCGGGCTGACACGGAGAGGACAGGCAGACCGGGCCCCGTGATCTATGGCCACAGGGCTGCCGGCCCCAGACGGCAGCCCCGCAGCCTGAACCCCGGTAGGGGTTTGCAGGGCCTGGCGTCCTCAGGAGCTGGGGACAGGAACCCCGCAGCGACCCGGGCCGAGGAAGGTCACCACCCACCGCCCAGAGGGCGGGAAGCCGGTTATCATTCTCCTGGAACTGGTCACCACTGCAGTGTTTTTCTTCCTCCTTTCCAAAATAGCCAGCTGGGTTACTTTTGTGGTTGAAAACAAAAACAAAACGGATATCCCCAGATTCCTGTGGGTTTAAATTTCTGCTTTTGATGGAGTATAGCGACCCCCGTGGAAATGTTCATTAAGGAGGTCTGAAAACTCTCCCCACACCTGCAGGGAGTTGGCTGCTCTGGACACACTGTTCTTCTGCCGAGATGTGTCCCCTCTCACTTCCCTTCTCTTCCTCTCCCTGTTTAGGCTAACACACACACACCCACCCACCCACCCACCCACCCTAGCAGACTGTTCTGGGCATGACTCTGCCCTCTGCTGGCAGTCGGACCTGGAGAACTATCAGCCCCATCCGGCCCGGGCTCAGACCTGGCGCTCCGGGCCTGCCCACCGCTGCCCGACTCCCTGCCTCCGCCTTCCTCTGCCTCGTACATACCCCAGCTGCCCCTCACCAGCGTGCCTGCTGTTCCAGAATGACCCGAATCCCTTCTAAAACCATGCTGATCCTCCCCCAGGAAAAGAGAGGTGCCCCTCATTTTCAGAGGTCGCCGGGAGGGTCTAGTTGAGGAAAGAGACCTGCCGATGGAGCCAGGGATCCGGGAGGAGGGGGCAGGAGGACGCCCCTGGGATGGCAGAGCTCCCTTCCCCCCGCGGACCACTGTGGGACCTCTGCATCTCCGTTCCCTCGTCAGCTAGATGAGGGCCGAATGCACACCGCGTGGGGTCGGGAGGATTCAGCTGCGTTCCTATGTCAGCAGCCAGCTGGGCAGTTAAAGCGCGGTTGCTGAGGAAGGGCGTGTGGGCCGGGCCTGGGGTTCGGGAGCCTTCGGAGGACTGGGGGCACGGGAGGGACAGGGTCACTTCCAGGTTTCAGAAAGTTCAGTCCTGGGTAGCAGGGGGCATGGAGGGGAAGGAGCAAGGCAGGAGGGGCGGAGGCAGTGGCCTCTGGGGAAGAGGCCGAGGGGGAGACCGGTGGCTGGCCAGGCAGAGACAGACAGCAAGGCAAGAAGGGATCAGGTAGGACAGTCAGGAGCCGGAGTGCACAGAGCATGTGGCCGGAGGCCAGGGTTGACCGTCCTCTGGCCCACATGACTGGGGGTCGCGGAGGTGTGGTTTCTGAAGGGGCAGCACGTTCCACATACTTGATAAGCCGCTCTCCCCCAGACTCTCCCGAATGGAGCTTGGCTCCCTCTGCCCAGAGAGGCACTTTTCCCGCTCTCTTCAGTTCTTCCCACGTGGCTCAGTAAGTGTGTGAGTCCCCAAGGGTGGGGAGTATGACACAAAGAAGCCACCCTCAGGACATCATTGTGGCATTAAGGCACCCACCTTTCAGCCCTTTTAAAGGAATCCTTCTTTATCCCCTCCCCCAGCCATAGCCTAGGGAGGAGAGCACCCCGCCCTGCCACTGGGTCCCTCCCTGGATGCCCCAGCAGCCTGGCTTGTGCCCTGAGCACCCCCTAGCATCCGTCTGTCCGCAGGACCTAAGGTGGAACCGAGGTCAGGCCAGTTTCAAAACTGACATCACAGAAGCCACAGCTTTAGGGAACTGACTGCCAGCCCAGCCCCGGTGTGGTCCTGCAGGATGGGCCTGCCTGCCTGGTCACAGGGCCTGGGCTCAGAGGACGCCTCAGCCCCTCAGGGCACCATAGGGAGGGACCACATGTGTCTGGTCCACCGTTGCCTCCATCCCCGGTGCCTGGAGCAGGCCTGATGCAGGAGGATCTGTACAGCAAGTGGGGGGTCCCTTTGCCCCCCGCCCCCGCTGAACCTCAGCTCTCGTTGTGAACAGAGCCAGAGGGTCTCCTCTGCAGGACGGCTGTACAGTCACGCGGGATAGCAAGCCGCACGTACCTGCTCCCTCGGGTGCTGTTGGTAGATGGGTGACGGCACCCTGCGGGCAGGGCACTGCCTGCAGGGCCAGGTGTGGGAGCCAGAGGAGAGGGCTGTGACGGAGGAGGACTTGGAGAGCGCCCAGCGTCAGGACACCCAGGGTCTTACTCCCTGAACCTTAAAACATTCACCCGGGATCCTGGGATCAAGTCCCACATCGGGTTCCCTGCCCCACGGGGAGCCGGCTTCTCCCTCTGCCTCTGCTCCCCCTGCTTGTGCGCACTCTCTCTCTCTCTCTCTCTCTCTCGTGTCAAATAAAAAATCTTAAAACACACACACACACACACACACACATATACGCACACATTGACCAGCCCTGTCATGTCCCAGAGTCCTAACCAGGGTACAGTGTGTGCCAGCCAGGGGTGACTTGTGTGGTAGAATATTGGCCCCAAAAAGCAGGGGACCAGACTGTGCTGTAGTGGAGCTTATTTAATGGGGCGCCTGGGGGGGCTCAGTCAGTCAAGCCTCCGACTCCTCATCTCAGCTCAGGTCTGATCTCGGGGTCGTGAGTTCAGGCCCATGTTGGGCTCCACTCTGGGTGTGAAACCTACTTAAAAACAAACAGGGCTGCCCGAGGATGGATTCTAGAAGAGCTCAGAGGGGAGTGACCCTGGTCTTGAGAGCTCAAGAATGTTGGAGCTGACTGGCCCGGACATCTTTTTTTTTTTTTTTTTTTTAATATAAAAGAATTCTTTAAAAATTTTTTATTAGCATACAATGTATTATTTGCTCCAGGGATACAGGTTTGTGAATCGCAGGCTTACACCTTTCGCAGCACTCACCATAGCACATACCCTCCCAATGTCCATGACCCCACCACCCTCTCCACAACCTCCCTCCCCCCAGCAACCCTCAGTTTGTTTCGCGAGATTAAGAGTCTCCTATGGTTTGTCTCCCTCCCGATCCCACCGTGCTTCATTTTTTCCCTCCCTACCTCCCACGACACCCCCCCCCCCCGCACCGGCCCTGCCATAAAAGAATTTTAAATGTTCTTGTGTAATTCCTTTGTCACTTACCTCAGAAGCAGAAAAAGCTCCTGAGGTATAAAGAAAAGCTTAGAGAGTTTTCTGTTTACCACCATAATTTAGAACAGAAGCTTCCAAAATGGGCTGATTTCATCATAAAAAAGACAAAAAGACCCATTAGGGGACAGAAAGGAAATGTTGAACCGAGAAAGAAAAAAAGAAAAATGAAGGCTTATAACTACACATAATATTCGTTTTAGGTGTACCACATAGCAGTTAAATATTTGTGTCTATTGTGAAATGATCACCGCAGTAGGTCTACTTAACATCCATTGTCTTATATAATTATGAAATTTTTTTGCTACGATGAAAACTTTAAATTAAGATTTATTCTCTTAGAAACCTTCAAATATGCAATACAGTATTTTTTTTTATTAACATATAATGTATTATTAGCCCTGGGGTACAGGTCTGTGAATCGCCAGGTTTACACACTTCATCACACTCACCATAGCACATACCTCCCCCAGTATCCATAACCCAACCACCCTCCCACCCTCCCCCCTCCCCCCTGCTGCCCCCCCTACCACCACCCATCCCCCCCCCCACCGCAACCCTCAATTTGTATTGTGAGATTAAGAGTCTCTTATGGTTTGTCTTCCTCCCGATCCCATCTTGTTTCCTTTATTCCTTTCCTACCCCCCAAACCCCGATGTTGCCTCTCAACTTCCTCATATCAGGGAGATCATATGATAATTGTCTTTCTCTGATTGACTTATTTTGCTAAGCATAATACCCTCTAGTCCCATCCACGTTGTCGCAAATGGCAAGATTTCATTTCTTTTGATGGCTGCATAGTATTCCATTGTGTATATATACCACTTCTTCTTTATCCATTCATCTGTTGGTGGACATCTAGGTTCTTTCCATAGTTTGGCTATTGTGGACATTGCTGCTATAAACATTCGGGTGCACGTGCCCCTTCGGATCACTACGTTTCTATCTTTAGGGTAAATACCCAGTAGTGTGATTGCTGGGTCATAGGGTAGCTCTATTTTCAACTTTTTGAGGAAACCCCATGCTGTTTTCCAGAGCAGCTGCACCAGCTTGCATTCCCACCAACAGTGTAGGAGGGTTCCCCTTTCTCTGCATACTCGCCAGCATCTGTCATTTCCTGACTTGTTAATTTTAGCCATTCTGACTGGTGTCAGGTGGTATCTCATTGTGGTTTAGATTTGTATTTCCCTGATGCCGAGTCATGTGGAGCACTTTTTCATGTGTCTGTTGGCCATCTGGATGTCTTCTTTGCAGAAATGTCTGTTCATGTCTTCTGCCCATTTCTTGATTGGATTATTTGTTCTTTGGGTGTTGAGTTTGCGAAACTCTATAGATTTTGGATATAAGCCCTTTATCTTGATTATGTTGTTTGCAAATATCTTCTCCCATTCTGTCAGTTGTCTTTTGGTTTTGTTAACTGTTTCCTTTGCTGTGCAAAAGCTTTTGATCTTGATGAAGTCCCAATAGTTCACTTTTGCCCTTGCTTCCCTTGCCTTTGGCGATATTCCTAGGAAGAAGTTGCTGCGGCTGAGGTCGAAGAGGTTGCTGCCTGTGTTCTCCTCAAGGATTTTGATGGATTCCTTTCTCACATTGAGGTCCTTCATCCATTTTGAGTCTATTTTCATATGTGGTATAAGGAAATGGTCCAGTTTCATCCTTCTGCATGTAGCTGTCCAATTTTCCCAACACCACTTGTTGAAGAGACTGTCATTTTTCCATTGGACATTCTTTCCTGCTTTGTCGAAGATTAGTTGACCATAGAGTTGGGGGTCTATTTCTGGGCTCTCTATTCTGTTCCATTGATCTATGTGTCTGTTTTGTGCCCGTGTCTTGATGGTGACAGCTTTGTAATAGAGCTTGAGGTCTGGAATTGTGATGCCACCAACTTTGGCTTTCTTTTTCAACATTCCCCTGGCTATTCGAGGTCTTTTCTGGTTCCATATAAATTTTAGGATTATTTTTTCCATTTCTTTGAAAAAAATGGACGGGATTTTGATAGGGATTGCATTAAATGTGTAGATTGCTTTAGGTAGCATAGACATTTTCACAATATTTGTTCTTCCAATCCATGAGCATGGAACGTTTTTCCATTTCTTTGTGTCTTCCTCAGTTTCTTTCATGAGTACTTTATAGTTCTCTGAGTACAGATTCTTTGTCTCTTTGGTTAGGTTTATTCCTATTATCTTATTGTTTTGGTGCAGTTATAAATGGGATTGACTCCTTAATTTCTCTTTCTTCTGTCTTGTTGTTGGTGTACAGAAATGCACCAGATTTCTGTGCATTGATTTTCTATCCTGACACTTTACTGAATTCCCACACAAGTTCTAGCAGATTTGGAGTGGAGTCGTTTGTGGCCCGGACATCTTACCCTCAGCTTCCGCCCAGTCTGAACTAGGCAGAGGTCATGACTGCACAGCCGTGTGAGAGCACTAAGTGCCGCTGGATTGTACACTTTAAAATGGCCAATTTTATGGGACGCGACCTTCACCCGATGGAAAGAGCCACGTGTTTCGTGGCAAGAGCCACGATATCTCGCAGATATCTCGCTGGCATTATTGCTCTCCCTGGGGACAGCTCTGTGGGGCAGCGGGTGTCCATCCGGTTTTCAGACAGAAGCCGGCGCAGCGGGGAAGGCCAGGCCGGCCGCTGGTAAGGGAGTCAGGCTTTCAGCTACATTGGGCCCTTCGCTTCATAGGTAATGTCTTGGGGGGGTATAGCTCTGTGGCAGAGCATTTGACTGCATAGGTAATGTCTTGGGAGGCTTGAGAGGAAACTGGTCCTGTTGGGCCCCGAGGACGTGGGTCTGGGTCAGGGGAGGCAGATGGATTTAGTCTCCATTATGTGCCACTTTGGAACCTTTTACATTTTGAACCATGTGAATGGTTGCCAAAAGTTGCTAGAGAATCAAGAAGGAACGTTTGATTTACAAAAATGGAACAAAACACCATCTCCACAGTGTCATGTCAGAAACCAGCACCCTAAGGCTGGGCCTGCTGGATTCCTGGCCCCACTCATTGGATAGGTGAACTGAACTGAGCTGAGGCCGCCTCAGTGGTCAATGGCTCTCCCGGCCCCGTGAGAATTAAGTGACAGGTACTGTATGAGTCCATGTAATGAGGTATCTGGGGAGTCAGAATTGCAAAGACAGTGTAGTGGAGGGATACCTGGGTGGCTTAGTCGTTAAGCCTCTGCCTTCAGCTCAGGTCATGATCCCAGGGTGCTGGGATTGAGCCCCGCATCGGGCTCTCTGCTTAGCGGGGAGTCTGCTTCTCCCTCTCCCTCTTCCCCGCCCTCGTGCTCATGCTCGCTCGCTCTCTCTTCTAATAAATAAATAAAATCTTAAAAAAAAAAAAAGACGGTGGTGTGGTGGGACCAGGGCTGTGGGAGGGGAGAACAGGGCATCAGAGCTGCAGATTGAGAAGATGAAATCGGTGGCGGGGATGATGGCCCGACACGTGAGTGATTCAATGCCCCTGAACCATACACTAAAAGTTGGCTAAGACGGCAAATATCTGGTGCATTTTCACATAATTTAAAAAGTAAAAATGACACAGAGATAAAGTATAGCCAGAAAACACATAAATGACAAAACAGGAAGGTAGGTAGCCGTTTGCACCCTCACGGCCCTTCTTGGATGCCCAGAAACCATCCGTCATCCTCCTCTTCCCTGGCTCTTCCCGCCCTGGCCCCGCACCCAGCTGAGTTTGTCTGGGTGACTTGTGGTTTCTCCTCCACAGAGAAGGCGACAGATGGCTCCCTGCAGAGCGAGGACTGGGCCCTCAACATGGAGATCTGCGACATCATCAACGAGACGGAGGAAGGGTGAGGCCCGCACGGGAGGCCCGGGGTGGGGCACGGGCACGGCCAGCGGCAACCCAGCCTGCTGTGGCACACAAGTAGACCCCGCTGGTGGCCCTTGGTGCCAGGAGGGTGACAGATGTCATCTGAGTCCCACCCTAGGCAGCAGTGTGGCGTCGTAGGCATTTGGGAACCAAGATCCGCCCCCAGCCCTGTCATGAGGTAGATGAGAGAGAGAGAGATGGCCCTGGGGGCTACCAGCCCACGCGTGTGTCTCAGTGGCAGCCTGACCCTCTTAGAATGTCACCTGAGCCACATCCTCCTGGGACAAGGCCAGCTGGCAGCCCGGGCACTGGGACATGGCCCCAAGCACCTTTCTGCATTCTGTGGCCTGGAAAGGGCAGGGGAACTCCCAGCTTTCTCTGTGAGCAAGAACAGACTTTCATTTCCGTAAGATTTGGGGCAGGGCACACTGAGAAGGCAGTGACAGTAAAGCAGAATTGAGAGCCCATTAGCATTAGCCTTTGCCAAACATTTCTAGGACGCAGGTCACCCAAGGCATGTGCCATGGAGGAGTCATCGTGGCCCTGGGCGCTTGGTCTCTGACTAGCTGTCACGGACCAGCTGTGTGACCTTGGGCAAATCGCTGTACCTCCCTAGGTCTTTTCTGTCAGAGGTAAAGCTCTTTCAGATTCTTCTAGCAATAAGCCCAAGGTCCTATCGGGAGCAGAGAAGGAAAGCAGGGTCACTGTCCTTCTCAGGAAAACCCAGGAAGGGCAGGATGTGGTGTGAAGACCACAGTGATCGGGAAGGACTGCCTGACAAGGCCTTTGTTCAGGAAAATCAGAATCAGCGCCCGGAGCAGACCTTTCACTTCCGTCTGCATTTCTCACTGGGATGATCCATTCAGCCTTCGAGGTCCCTCTCAGCCCGGCAGTGGTCTGTGGGGAGAGGGGTCGGCTGGAGGCAGGCAACTTTCAGCGTCCACTGTGGTGCTCGGTGGGCTTGCCAAGCCGCTGGTGGGGGACACTGGGACCACCCCTAGCCTCCTGCAAGTAAGCTGGAGAGTGTTGGGCAGACGATGGTGGCAGGACCACCACGATGAAAGTAGGAGGGCAGAAATGCCCACAGATCTGCAGAGAAGGCCTCAGGGCTTCATGGGCGTCCCCAGGGAAGCAATTCCCTGTTCACTTGTAAATGTTAGAGGAATTGAGGCTCGTGTATGTCTGGGTTCAAGTGCCTGCTGTTGATTTGAGCAGTTCCCGTGTTCCAGGTACTGCGTGAGGCACTAGGGACCCAGCAGTGAGCAAAGTAGATGTGACCCTTGGCCTCCCCAAGCTTGTCATCTAAACTTGAGTCTCTCGTCTACCCCTGCATTGGGCTGTGGCCTCCTTGTCGTCTGCTCTGTGATTCTAGCCCGTTGCTAAACACAAGGGTCCCACAGCAATGGCACCTAAGCCAGGACTTCTGATTCTGGAAGTCGTGCCTTTTCTCTGGGCCACTCTGTGAGGAGCGGAGACAAGTCCCTTTAGAGAGCTGAAGTGGCCACAGGTGAGAAGTCCTGGGGTGAGGAGGGGCCCCAGGGTTGAAAACTGCCCTTACACTTCCGTACAGGAGCCCACCGTGTCAGGGACCATGGAGCATGTCCCCTTGGTCACAGCCTTGATAGGCCTCCGTGGCACCTCTCCACCTTGCCTGCCGCCTTCACTCATGCTGGGGGATCCATGTCAGGGTTCTTGCCCTCCCTGATCTGCCCTTGACGGACTCAACACTGAACAGGCAGATGCCCGGCAGACAGCAGGACAGGCCCCCGAGGGCCACTCAGCGGCCTAGGAAATGTTGCTCATGTCCTGTAGCGAGCTGGGCTCTGGGGAGGCAGAGTGTCAGAAGGGGACCCCATTCCCATCCCACCCCCGCCAGAAGCGGCCTCTTTAGCCCGGCAGCCCCGGGTGGGTGCTGTGTGGCAGTGCACACGGAGATGGGGGACTGGGAAAGAGTCGTGGTCGAGGCGGATCTTAGCTGTGCCTTCACCAGGTGAACAGGGAAGTTGGGGGCCGCAAGGCTTTCAGGCGAGAGCAGTCAGGGCAGCATGGATTTCACCTGTATAGGGCCCAAGGGTGGGTTGCAGGGGTGAGGCGGTATGGGCAACAGATGGGGCGAGGGGAGCAGGCAGCCGCCAAGGCTTTCCGGGCTCCCCCTGCACTTAGGTGTATCCACCCTCCAAGCCTCTCCCTCTACCTCCCTCTCCCTCTCCCTCCTTGAACCACTTCCCTGCGCCGCCCCCATGCAGCTGGCTCCATCTCGTCCTTCACACCCAGCTGTGATGCCACCTCCTCAGAGAGGTCTCCCCTGAGCACCCCTCCCCGACACCCACCCACTCGGACTGCAGGCTCTTCTTCTCTCCCACGTTGGTGTGGGTCTCTCTGGAGCGCGTGGTACAGCACGGTGCCGGCACATGTGGCTGCTTAGCCCAGGATAAGGGTGGGTGGAGAGAGGAAGTGGCCAGGATGGGGCACTGGGACTCTATGCCAGCAGCTGACTGGTTCTTAGACTTCACTATGTACGGGGGCCCCTGGAGGCCTCCCTGAGAGCTTGGTCCAGGCAGGAGTCTGGGGTGGGAGCCCAGGGTTTTGCATTTTTTACATATCCTCACACCTCCCCGCTAGGGGATTCCGGTGCTGTGGGTCCAGGGTCGACACACAGAATCTCTGCCAAGTATTTATGCTCTACAGAGGACTTTGGTGGGACGGGCAGTTTCTGTTGTGATTAGAACCCGTGTGTTCAACAGGAAGCAGGACCCAGGGAAGACAGATTAAAAACCATCCCCATGTCCCAGCATCTTCTGATCTTAGGTGGGCAGCCCCGTGAGTTTGATACATCCTTCCTTTTGTCCCTCTGCCCAGTCCCAAAGATGCCTTCCGAGCAGTGAAGAAGAGAATCGTGGGGAATAAGAACTTCCACGAGGTGATGCTGGCTCTCACGGTGAGTGCCCCATCCGTCCATCCGTCCGTCTGTGGTAGAACCACACGTCCCCCAGGCCCAGGAGGACTCCAGCCACCCTGCGGCTCCTCTCCCAAGGGCTGGGAAGGAAAGGTCTGTGGGCAGAGAGAGCACTGTACTGTCTATGGTGCCCGCAGACGCGGAGTGGCAAGAGGGGCGGTTTGGAAAAGTTCCCTCCAGCCTGTGGGCGCGGGGAGCAGACGCACTGAGGCCCACATCCCTCCAGAACCAGACATGGAGAGCTTGCACCAGACCTGCCAGGTGACACGGAAGTTTAGTGAAGCCAGACGTGGGCGGGGCAGAAAGCCTGGCAGGCCACCAGGTGCTGCTGACTGACACTCGGGACCTTGAAAAAGGAACATAAAGCAAATGCCAGTGGCTGAGGACAAGCCCGGTGGGAGTGGGCATCCTGGCTGTCAGAGGGGTTGGGCGGGGATGGAGATGAGAGCAGGGCTTACGACATCCAGGAATCCAGCTCCCCAGAAGAGCAAGGCCCTTCCTGCCAGTGAGTGGGAGCAGGAACAGGGAGGGAAGCCCGGCTCCTTTCCTTCTGGGGCTGCAGGGTCACCATAGGATTACAAAAGTTCGCTTTGGTTTCCACTTGGAGAGCTACCTTCCCTCTGGGCCGTGGTCCTCTTGGAAATAGCATCAGGGCAGGCTAGGCACTGAGGCCACTCCGCAGGGGGCCACTAGCCAGCACCCCAGCCCCCGAATCGGGGCACTGTCCCCTATTCTCCAGTTCCACGGTCTCCCTTAGAGGGAGCCCCGCCCGGACTCAGCCTGTCCTCTGGGATCGAGGCAGAATGCGAGGGTGGGGGTCCTGGACAACCCCCCTGCTGCACGGATGAGCACTCACAGGCACCTCCTGGCCTCCAGGTCTTAGAAACCTGCGTCAAGAACTGCGGGCATCGCTTCCACCTGCTGGTGGCCAGCCAGGACTTCGTGGAGGGCGTGCTGGTGAGGACCATCCTGCCCAAGAACAACCCACCCACCATCGTGCACGACAAGGTTCTCAACCTCATCCAGGTGAGTGCGGCCAGGCACGCTGGGCCGAGCTCTGGGCCCTGCCCTGGGGAGAAAGGTGCCCCCGCCATTGCTGCTCTGTGTCCCCTTGCTTCTGTGTGCTTGTCCTGTGGGGTATCTTGGTCATCCGCTGACTGGAGGTTCTGAGTGTGGGGAGGCCTGGCTTGGTGGGGGCTGTCCAGGCACCGAAGTTCCAAGGACCAGCAAGTCAGCGAGGGAATTTCTGCTCTGCAGGCGGGTGGGCAGGCCCGCAGGGGAGATGGTGAGCAGAGGTTACTGGCCGTGTCCCCTTGTCCCCTCTCAGTCCTGGGCTGACGCGTTCCGCAGCTCGCCCGACTTGACAGGTGTGGTGGCCGTCTACGAGGACCTGCGGAGGAAGGGTCTGGAGTTCCCGATGACTGACTTGGACATGCTGTCACCCATCCACACGCCTCAGAGGGTGAGGAGACACAGCCGGTGGGAGCGTTGGGAAGGGGAGTCGGGGGAGCTCCCTCCTCCCTTACTGGCCTCACTGATCCCCTTTTCTACCTTCTAGACTGTGTTCAGCTCAGAGGCGCCATCAGGGCAGAACTCTGTGGCCACAGATGCCAGCCACGGAGGGGACCCCACCCAGCACACCACTCCTCTGCCCATCCCGGCCGCACTCCCCAGCGACACCCCCATCACTCCAACCCCGGAGCAGGTAAACAAGCCTGAGTCAGAGCCATGTGGGTCAGGGAGGGCCCCTCTCAGTCTGAAAATTACTGTCTGCACGGCAGTCCCATGGGATAGATATCATTCTTCCTGTTTCACAGAGGAGGCTTAGATAAGCTCACTTGCCCAGAGCCACACACGGCTCATCGGAGATGGTGGTGGAACCCAAGCTCGGGTGTGCCTGACTCCCAGCAGGCTCCGTCCTGCACCTTGGCCAGCCGTTCTCCAAACTGTCGTCCACGGAGCCCTTCAGGCAGCACCCCGGAGGGGGTGGGGGTGGGGAGTCCCCAGCAGGCAGCCTCTTCAGCCACAGCATCTCCATTTTCCTTGTGGGGTTCCTTTATGGGCTCAAATAGGATCCCATCTGAACAGAGGCTCTGGTTAAAAACAGTTTTAAACCATGTGCACATAAAACAATTTTTTAAACCCTTTCCACCACAATGTTTCCCACCAAGCCCCAAGAAGAAGGTTTGAGGTATAATGTTAGGTTCCAGGGGCCGGGGTCTGGGGCAGGTTTTCCCAGGGCTGTCTGAGTAGTTTTGCAGGCTCACCCACCAGAGACTCACGGCTACTGACTTAGCTTCTGTCTCTCAGTTTCTTCTGTCAGGAACAGAGGGAGCAAGGCTACCTGCTGAGACTGCCCACCCCAACAAGGGGTGTCTAACGCCATGGCCAGTGTGTGCTGGGTGCGGGCTTGTTTTATTTGTTTGTTTAAGTAATCTCTACATCCAACGTGGGGCTCAAACCCACAACCCCGAGATCACGAGTTGCACGCGCTTCCAACTGAGCCCGCCCAACACCCCAGTGCGCTCTCATTTTAGCCCCCAGGCTGTCGGATGCAGGTTGAAGCCTTGCGTGGGTGGGGTGCCCACTTTTGAGGCGTGTAAGAACTTCAGAGCTATCCTTGCAGCTGAGTCTAAAAGCCTAGCTGCTACAGGGACTGGCGAGAGAGACACACACGGGTGTGTGATATAAACAAAGTGAAACTTGACCTTCCAAAGCGCACCTGCTGAGCTCCTGTACGGTCCCATTTGGATTTGTGAACAAACCTGCCAGCAGCCCTTCCCACCCCAGCCTATCTGAAGAGAGGCTTCTGTATTTGATACCTTATAGCAAGTTATAAAATCACCTCCCAGACTTACAGGTATGCCTAGAAAAATTTTCCTGACTGGACAGATAATTAAAGGCATATGCAAACTATAAACTCACCCTGTGATCCAGATTTTATGTAACCAGGTTATGATTTTAACCAGTTTGCCTGAAATCTAGCATCTACGTGGATTAAGACTGATTACATCCAGTGCCAGAAGACTCTTGCAAAACCAAACTCAGTAGGAGTTCATTTCCAGCTCCCCTCTCGTCTCCTGGGGCGTGTTAAAGCTTTCAGGCATGCAGTGACGTCACTCCCAGAGTCCCTTGTAATTAGGTCCCATCTGACCCGGATGCACGGGGCCTGTGGTCAGTAGCTTTTCCACTCATTTATACTGGGAGCGTTCCTTAGACAGGCTGAAGACAGCAGACTTTTTGCAGGGTTTAGAAGGTGTCCATGAGCTGCGGGGGATGTGTACCACCTGTGTCTGTATCCCCGTTTCTTCTCCTGTAGAGGCTGTGATAACAATATATGCCTTATAAGACTGGTAGTTTAATGAGCAATAAAAGTGAAATGCTTGGCACTTAGTAGGTGGTCAGTAAATGGCAGCTACTCTCATAGGCATGGGGCATTTACATGGTGACCCTCCTGAAATCAGCGAGGTCACGTGCATTTCTCGGAACGTAGGCCGCCTAGTCCTAGACCCATGCAGTACTCCATGGCCAAGGGCTCCCCGTCCAGTTTAATTTGAGAACCACCATACTGATGGCTTCCTGGATATCGGTGTCCACAGTGCTCCTGAGGGGACCAAGCACCCCACAGAGCCCCACACCGTAAGACCCTTCACCACCTCCCCTGCGTGGGGACTCTGCTGCTTCACCTACACTAATTCCCCAAGCTAAGACCTTGGAACCCTTTGATCACTGAACACCAGCTACCGTCTTTTGAACCAGGGCTAAATCTCCCTGTCATCCTCAAGGTGGGGGAAGGGGTGGCGACACTGGGACTCGTGCTTGGAAGAGCCCAGGGGAAGCAGGCCAGGAGCAAGACAGATCCCGTCTGGATTCTGATCCCTCACAGGACAGGATGGGGGCGTAAACTCCTGCCGTCCTAGGAGACAGTGAGATCCTGTCACTCCAGGGAAGGAGGAGGGCCTACTGACTCCCCCCTTCCCCGTGGCGGGGAACTGCCCTCCAGGGCCTTGTTAGCTGCCGCCTGGGACCCAGGAGATGCTGGCGCCCGCCAGCCCTACTCTGTGGTGCATTTGCTCTCGCTCCGCCGCTTTGGGCCTTCCCTGAACCAGGCTCCCCAATTTGGAGATGGTAACGGTTGGTAGCACCTCTTTGGGGCTGGGGGGTTGGGGGAGGGCAGCCCACCACAGGCCTCTTACGCAGGGCTGGGGCTCAGGAGCCTAGAGGGTGCTGGCAGGTCGGCCCCTCTGGGTGCCCCGGCTCACGGCGCCGGGTTCTTCTGTCTAGCAGCGGTGGCGCTGGACCCCTGGCTCAGCTCACCAGGGCCGCCGGTGTGTTTCAGATCGCCAAGCTGCGCAGCGAGCTCGAGATGGTGAGCGGGAACGTGAGGGTGATGTCGGAGATGCTGACGGAGCTGGTGCCCACCCAGGCAGAGCCGGCAGACCTGGAGCTGCTGCAGGTGAGCACGCAGCCGGCCGCCCCCAGGTTTTCCTGCGGGAAACCAGGAAATCCGCCCGCGCGCATTTCTCCCCCAGCAACGCTGCAGTTTTCACGGCTTATGGGAACTCCGTGGTCACAGTGCGAGAGGTTGAAACCAGGGACTTTGGACTCCCTCACACTGGAACTCAGGGCCCTAGCATTTTCTGGTTTAAACAGAATAGCTCCTCTTGCCTCAGTTTCCTCATCTGTAGGATTGCTCTCATTTCCCCCCTTTCAGAGTAGAGAGCTTAGCAGGCCGGCACGGGAGCAGCGCCGGCTTTGGGAGGAGAAGGCAGCTGGTCTCGGGCCCCGGGGCCAATGGGAGCTGTGGGTTTTCACTCCATGTGTCCCACGATATTCCCACAGCCCCATTCCCCAGCTGGGGACCACCAAAGGCCCTACCCTACCTGTGGAGGTCAGTTCCTAGAGGTACCAAGAAAGGTTTGGGACCCCAAGGCCCTGGAGTCACCAGGTGGGAGTGATTTGGTTTTCATGGTGACAGCGCACAAGTAGCGAGCCCTTCGGTGTGCCGGGCTCTGATGTGGACACTCGCCGTACATCCCCACACCCCACAAGAGGCAGGTACTGTCATTATCCCCGTTTTCTAGATCAGCAGACTGAGGCAAAGAGAGGGCGTGTGATGTGCCCAGAGTCACTTGGCTGGTAAGCAGCAGAGCTGGAATTTGAATCTAGGAGCCTGGGTCCAGCTGCTGCTTGTCTGCTCTTTGGCGGGGCTGTGGGGGGGAGTAAGGAAGTGGGAACAAAGCCACAAGCGTGCTCGGTGGCAGGAGGAAGAGAAGGGAGGCCCACAGGGTGTTGAAAGTCACTTGGGCCTGCCCTGCCCCATGATAAAGGCAGATGAGGAAATTGTAGGAGGGGGTGGGTAGCAGGGTCCAGAAGAGAACCAGAGTCAGTGTGGGGCAGTGTCTGGTGTTCACGGTGCCTGCAGGAGAAGAGTTGATGACTGTTGGCCCCTTGAGACCATGACTCAGACACCTGCCCGCCTAGTGACGGGTACCTGAAGAAAGAAAGTCTGTTTTACAAATGAAAAACTTACACTGCTGTGGCTTTTAGTGTTTTTCTCTTTCCCAAAGGAGTTTAAATATATAATTTACTGCCTAAAAGTCAGTCGGTGACACGGCAACTAAGTGCAGCGTGGGATCCTGGAGCAGAAGGACATTAGCGGGAGAACAGCGAGACGGAAGAAAGTCTGGAGTTTAGTTAGTAGCGTTGGGTCTGTGTTAACATCTTCGTCTTGACAGATGCCACACTGAGGAGAAGCTGAGTGAAGGGTTTACCAGAACTCTACCGTCTTGGCAACTTTCCTGCAAATTAAAACTATTCCAAAGTAAAAAGTATTTAAAAAGAAATTAAGGAAGGGGCACCTGGGTGGCTCAGTCGGTTAAGCATCTGCCTTCGGCTCGGGTTGTGATCTCAGGATCCTGTGATCGAGCCCCATTTAGGGCTCCGAGCTTCTCGGGGAACCTGCTTCTCCCTCTTCCCCTCGGCCCCTCCCTATAGCTCGTGCTCTGGCTCCAGCACACGCGTGCTTGCATGTTTTCGCTCTCTCTAGCTCTATCTCCAATAAAAAAAATCTTTTTTAAAAATGAGGGAAAATATCAAAATCAGGGTTTGCAATTATTACCTGGAGAGGCCTGGTTCAGTTTTTTTTTTTATGTTTTGGTTACGAAAAGATCCCAGTCACCTAGAGAAGCTGCGGCGTGTTCCGCAGACCACTGGCGTTGTTGGCTTTCACCTGAGCAAAGGCAGCGTGGGAAGGCCTGCGCGCACAGCCAAGTTAAACCAGCTGCATGGTCTCATGAGTGGCTTGTCTCCCGTGCGCTCAGTGTTGGGTAGGATCTTGGAGGTAGGATCCAGAGGGTGTCTGCGGAACCCCGACAGCTGTCCATCCTGCGGAGCTTGGAGTCCAGTTTGGAAACCCCTCTGTCATCTGAGGTGGCTGGCGCAGAGGCTGGAGTCTGGCCCCCGGTGACTGCCTCCCTCTGGGCCCGGGGGCCGTGGCCATCTTTCCTCCTCCCTCCACAGGAGCTCAACCGCACATGCCGAGCCATGCAGCAGCGGGTCCTGGAGCTCATCCCCCGAATCGCTAACGAGCAGCTCACCGAGGAGCTGCTCATTGTCAATGACAACCTCAACAACGTGTTCCTGCGCCACGAACGGTAGCCCGCCACCTCCCCCTGCCTCTGGCCAGCTGCCCCAGCCCGCTCCCTCCCCTGGCTTCCCATCCACACGGTCTGACCTTCCCCTCTTCCCTGGTGGGCCTGAGAGTCACACAGCCTGCCGGCCACCTGTCCTCTCCTCACCGCGGCGTGCCCTGCCACCACGTCCCTGCATGTGGGCTGCTCTGTCCCAGCTCGCTCAGCCGCTGCCTGGCTCTGGGGCCATGGGCCGGTGACTTAACTGTGGCTCTTGGACTCTTCACACACTACACAAACGTACTTAAGCGGGAAGAGAGTTTAGGAGGAGAATATCCTTTATGGACAGGAGAGCTTGCAGAATCCAGAGAAGATCAGACAGGGAGTCCTGCCCTCAGAGCAGGAAAGAGAGATCCCAGGGTGGCTCAGAGGTCTCGGGGCAGAAACTTCCGGACCATGTCCCTAGGGTGTGGCCATCCGGAAATGGGCCCCAGATGCTTGCCCACTTTCTATCATTCTGTTCAAGAGTCAGCTCTCCAGGAGAAACGGATTTGCTTCACTTTGTTGTACCTGCCAGTTGGTGAAGGAAAGAGGGCCCCTTGCGGGCAGTTGTACCCGGACCCCAGGAAATGGGAGAAGAGCGGCTTCCCAGAGGGCACTCAGGTGCTCTTACCAAAGAAGGGAGAAGGGGTGCCAGGCTGTCTGTATCTGCCCCGTGGGGTGACTGAGAGTCCGCGCCGTGATACCTGTAAGCACTTAGCAAACGGGTGTCTGTCCGGGTCAAGACAGTGATCCAGCCTTCTCCAGCCTTTGTTTTTTCCCGGTCTTTCTGCAGCAGCAGACACCGAGTGATTCTGAGTCAGTTGAGAGAGGGGAAGGGGGCCTGGCTGCTCTAGGCCACATCTGCCTGGCCCTTCCCGCTCCCTGGCCCAGCAGAAGAGTCACTTTCTGCCATTTTGGGGTGTAGGGCCCAATCTGGGGATGACTAGGACCCCTTGACAGCCACAGACCTGATGCATGCCTGCTGCCTCCTAGTTCACTGTCCTACTCGCAGTCAGGGTCTGCACTAGGTCCTCCCATCTGGGGGCAGGTTCCGCTGTCACGCCCTGGTAATAGACAAGGAGGCTGAAGTTCAGAAGTGACTCAGTAAGTGACACGGCCAGGCCTTAGCGGACCACAGCCTTCTCCAGCACCTCAGCAGCCCGGAGGCTAGTCGAAGGCCAGTCGCAGTGGCTCCAGGAAGCCACGTACAAGGTGCGTGCCTTCTGACAGCACTTCGGAGAGCCACTGACGGGTGCGCACAAGTGTGTAAGCAAATCACCCAACACAGCTGGTGAAACAGCACTTCGCTTTGCCTCGTGCTGTGCGTCCCCGTTTTCCGCTCTGTTCTAGCCGATCCCTACCCGTTCATTTACTGCTGGTCATGACAAGTGGCCAGATCATTGATCGTTCAAATTGGGACAGCCTGGCAAGTGAACAAGGGGCACCGTTAACAGTCCCCAGGGACAGAGGCATAAATTGGATTTGTCGCCCTAATCGTGGCTCGCTGCCATGGCTTTGGAGGCATGAAGAGCTCTGCCCAGGCTGTGCCGAGGAGCCTGTCTCCCTGACCCGGCTTGTTTCTGTCTTCGTAGGTTTGAACGGTTCCGAACAGGCCAGACCGGCAAGGTAAAGGCGCTTTTCTGGGACCGGATCATACCCGTGTTGATGGGAAGGAGGAGGAAGGCTGTGCTCACCTCCGTCCCCAGACATCCTGCATGGGCTGTGCCTTCTTAGCCAGGCCCCGAGAGATGTCCCCTTCTCCCTTTTTGTGTCACTGTTCCTTTAAGGTAGCTGAGGCTCTGCTGATGCCCTAGGCTCTTCCCAACCTCCCAGGGGCTGCAGCCTGGCTTGAGGCAGAGTGGGGCTGACTCCCTGAGTCGTAGCTGCTGGGGCCCTCATGGCACATCCTCGAGCAACAGTGGCCTCTCCCTTCTCCCCAGGCCCCACGAGAGGCCGAGGCGGCGGCTGACCTGATCGACATGGGCCCTGACCAGGCGGCCACCGGCAGCCTCTCGTCCCAGCTGGCGGGAATGAGTAAGTGCCACGTGGGGGTGCTGGCTGAGGGCACGTTATGGTGCTGGGGGCACCCCTGTAGTTTGGGGGTGTCCTCCTGTTAGACTGTTGGAGCTGGAGTGCCAGCAGCAGAACGTCAGCCCAGACCTCAACTCGCTGGGCTGAACCCCACTGCGAGGTTGGGAAGACCCTGGGTAATAAGCACATGCATGATGGGGGCCCAGACTAGGGGCCCAGGGTGCCCGCCCCTGAGACACCAGCTGCGACTAGTCTCCCTGCTGCTGGCTGCCTGCTGGTGCCAGACCCGAGGAAGGGATCAAGAGCCCCCTCTGAGCCACTGCTGCTAGGCTGTGTGAAAACTCAGCCGCCGTCTGATCGCTGGCCCCCTGCTCAGCCACGTCCAACGCCAGACGCGCCGGGCAGCGTTTGCCTGCCCTCTGCACAGCCGCCCTGGACCGGGGCCTGTGTCTCCACCTGCAGGAGAGGAAGTCACGTGCCCACAGCCCTTCAGCCAACAGCTGGCCTGCCGCCGCCTCCACCCGCACTGTCCCCACTGCCCTCCCACCTCCCGACCCCCACTGCTTCTCCAGAATCCTCCCTGGGCCTGGCAGCTCGGCCACTGCTCAGTGCACAGGAACATGTGGCAGGCCCTTCATGTGCCTTTCTGTCCCTGCAGACCTGGGCTCCAGCAGCGTGAGGGCCGGCCTGCAGTCTCTGGAGGCCTCTGGCCAACTGGAAGGGGAGTTTGACATGTTTGCGCTGACCCGGGGCAGCTCTCTGGCTGACCAACGGAAAGAGTGAGTGGCCCGGCCCTACCCTGACCCCACGGTTTGGGCTGCCCCCTCTCTGGGCCCCTGAACCCCGTTGTTTGGCATGCTACGTGGAAGGGTACACAGCCCCCTGCCTGTACCCCCTCAGGATGGCAGAGTTCCTCTCCCCTAGATCAGTCCCTCGTGGCCCAGACAGCCTAGTCCCGGACTTCATGCCCCACAGGCAGGCCTGGGTGGGGGAAGGGCCCCCTGTGGTTTGATGAACAGCTGTGTGCCAGAATCTTACCTAATCTGATCAGAGGAGGAAGCCAAAGCACGAAGAGGCTGGGTCATTTGCCCCCAAGTCAGCCCATTGATACGCGACAACCTCCTGTGAACTCGGGGCCTCTGGTTCCCAAACCGTCTCCAGCCCAACCCTCCTCCCCACTACACTGTAGGCCACACCCCAACCCCTCCAGAGCAAGCAGGGAGGATCCCCAGTAAAACTTCAGGGCCTTGTCTATTCCTTTCTCATGATCCCTAGCTACCCTTGACTTTCCCCCAGAGTCCCTGTTGTTCCATGTGGGTCAGACCCCTCTGCACCTGAGCTGGAGTTCTGTCCTTTCCTGGTGACAGTGTTTGCAGGGAGGTGCTTTCAGCAGCCAAGGCCAGTCTCTTGCCTCCACTCCTCCAGCCTGGCCCCATAAAGTCTTGTCAGGGGAAGCCGTTTGTTTGGTCTTCTCGGTCCTTGGCTTAGGACCCAGGACTGAGCTGTGAATTTACAGCCAGGACTTATGACCAAGAAAAGCTCTGGATTAAGGGATCCCCTCAGCAGTTGCCCCTGGCTCCCCAGTGGTCATTCTGGTCATTTGAATGGCCTCTGGCCTCCCCACTATGCCCTGTCTTTGGGAACTGTCATTGAGCCTCCCAGGGCCCAGGGGTGCCTGACCCACACCCCGTCCAGGTGCGATCTGACAGGCTGCGGCCAGCCTGGCTCCATGGGGTAGCTCAGCCCCGCCGGCTGACGGGAGGCAGCCGAGCTCTGAGCCACGTCTTTAGTCTAGGCGGTCCGCACGCCCAGGCTCCGGTGCTCAGGGACCAGCAGCTCACGGTTGCCATGGAGCTTGGGGCACCATGAGGCCTCTGTGCGTGTGGAAGCTAATGAGTCCAGTAGGACTTGCACCCAGGAGGGTGGTCCGCCTGCCAGGCCCCAGCGGGTAGCACACGGGCTGGCACTTGACCTGGCTGAGGCTCGCTGTTGCACCATCTCTCCTTTGGGGAGCAGAGCCCTGGGGGAGCAGGGGAAAGCACACCCGGCGCCTGCTGCCTAGAGCCCGCCGTCTCATGGAGAGTAAGGTGCACAGAGCACTGCCGTGCCATGCTAACCGCTATCCTGTAGGGGTGTGCCAGGGGCTATGGACACACGCGTGGTGGCTGGCGGCTCTGCGGAGGGTGCTCAGGGCTGGACCTCGGGGATGAGAGGCTGGAAGGCCGTTTCAGGCTATAGGAACAGTGCGTGCAAAGGCTCTCAGGTGGGGAGAGCATGAGATGCGGGGGCGAGGGCATTTCCAGTACCTTCTCGGGTCATGGTTTGGGGACTGGTTTCTATCACAGCAGAAGGCAATGCACGGGGAGGAGAGTGCACTAGCTTCGGGTTCCTCTTTCTTTTGTTTTGCTGGGGAGGCCCTCCCTTCAGCCCCTGCTGGATCTTCCAGCCCCGACTGGCCTCTGGACTCCGCTTCTCACCCTGTCACCAGGGGCTCTTGAATCCTCTAAGGCTTTTTCTGCCCACCTGGTGTCTGGCCCACACCTCTGCCTACCTGGCTCCTCTTGCCTTTTTTCTTTTTCTTTTTTTTAAAGATTCTACTTATTTACTTGACAGAGAGAACAGAAGCAGGGGGAGGGGCAGAGTGAGAAGCAGGCTCCTGGCTGAGCAGGGGGCCCAATGCAGGGCTTGATCCTGGGACCCTGAGATCATGACCTGAGCCGAAGGCAGACGCTTAACCAGCTGAGCCACACAGGCGTCCCCTAGCTCCTCCTTCCCTCTAACCTGTGCCTGGCCCCAGGGACAGCCAGGGTTCATCCGCAGGGCCGGGTAGGTTGGAGAGACACAGAAACACAGAGGTAGGGGACATAATTAGGAAAGAGCATCTAGTTCTTTTGAGTTTCTTCACTTTCTGTATGTTCCTAGGACTGGACCTGCCTCATTCTGGCTTTTTCCACAGTGTGGCGCCAGCTGTGTCTTAGAGGGAAAGAGACAGGGCTCCTTGGACACACAGCCCCGTCTCAGCCGTCACTTCCTCCTCACCGGCTCTCACTGCCCAGGTTTAGCCAAGAAGGGCCTGAGCACACCCCCCGCCACCCTAGCTTTCTGGTCAGCTCCCATCAGCCCTGCAGATCGCCCCCAGCCCCCCGGTGGACAGGAGCCACGTCACTGGGGGACGCGCCCGCTAGCGATGGCACTCTCCTGGCCAACTGCAGATCCTGCAGGAGGGAGCAGACGGCAGTGCCATCAAATGGCTGCCTCGGAACTGGGGGGTCTTATTCAAGAGGCCCTGTGGCGTGCCTGTCACCCCCCGGTCCCAGGAAGGCCATTTGGCATTGCAAGGGTTTCATTCGATGGGGTCCCAGTTCCTGAAGCCTCAACCTGGCCCACCCCTAAATGCAGGGCTTTCCCCCTGTGACTGATCGTGCCGGGCACTTCTTTCCTCCAGACCAGACCGGGCCGGTGCCGAGGCCTCCCCTCCTTTGGCGGATGCTTCAGAGGGAGAACCACTCTTCCCCAGAGTCGGGGCTGAGACCCCCTCTGGCTCCGCCTGAGACAGACACAGCAGACAGCTTCTGGGTGCCTTCTGTGCCCACCCGGCTGGCTGGTGGCCCCCAGGACAGAGGCCCCTCCACGTGCTGCCAGGCAGGGCCGGGCCAGGGAGCCATGAGGGCTGTCGCCCCACCCAGCCGTCTGCACGGCCGTTTCAGCAGCAGCAGGGGCTCCCCATCCAAGGCGGCCTTATACAGAACCACGATCTGCTACACTGCAAAGTGGAAGCTGCTCCAAGAAGGGTCTGGAGGTCGGAATTCTCCAGGGGCAGGGGGGCACAGGCGCTATTTCTGTCTGAGCCCAGGTCTACCCTCCCTAGGCGGGCCTGCAGAGTCGGAGCCCTTCCTGGGGCCTGGGCTGCCCTCTACCTGGCCGTGACCCAGGTCCACCCAGGACGTGAGTCCAGCTCGTCCCCACCCACCCCTGAGTCCCGTCATGCCTGGTGCAGCAAGGGCAGCATTCATGGTGGTGGCGACCTCTGACCTCTGTGTTTCAGGGTGAAATACGAAGCCCCCCAAGCAACAGATGGCCTGGCGGGAGCGCTGGATGCCCGGCAGCAGAACACTGGAGCGGTAAGCAGAGAGTCCCGTTGCCATCTGGTCGGGAAGGAAGGCCAGGGAACGCTTGCCCACCAGTCCCCGCCGTGTGCTGGGCTGTTTGCCACTCAGCCGGTAATTCCCGTCTCAGCTGAGGCGGCGCTCCCCGGAGGTCAAGTCATCCGCCCAAGTTCACCCACCGAGGAAGGCTTGGAGCAAGGACTCGGACAGACCTGAGTCTGAGCCGGGGAGCTGGACTCGCCCAGCCTGGGTTCCCGTCCCAGCGCCACGGCTTCCCCGCTGTGCGTCCCAAGGCACGCGGCTAACCTGCACGGCGGGAGATGTGTGACCGGGAGCGTGTAAGGTGCTTGGCAGCATCATAGCTCCGTCAGCATCCTGCCTTGCCGCCTCTCTAGAGAGAACAGAACCTAAAACTGCAGGGGGGACACCCGGGGCACCATTTTCGTTCCAGAGCAGGGCTTGGCCATGCACGGAGCGATAGCCACGTGCCAGGGACAGAGCGCATGCTCTGGGTGACCCCGCCTGCTAGGCAGGAACTCAAAGGCCAGTTCTCGTCCCTTTGAATTTGTCTCTGGATGCCTTTGGGGCAGCGAGAGTTCCTCTTCCAATTAGCGGACAGAGTAGCTCCTTGGAAGGCAGCTAGAAACGGCAGGGTCCAGGGGTCGGAGAGGCAGGGGCAGCGAAAGGTTGGCGGAGGAGAGGGCCCGGAATGGCACAGGCCTCTGAGTCCAGGGTGGGACTGGAGGGGCAGCGGGGTCTGGAAGGCCTCACGAAGCCAGGAGCACCATGTGAGGCGGAGGCCGTGGTCAGTCTTGAGCAGAGGAGAAGGTTTATCTGTCCGTTTTAGAAGGATCCAGCATGGAAGCTGGGAGAACAGATAAGAGGCGGAAGCTGCCCTGTATGCCAGTGGATGGGGTGTCACAGAGACTCCCCAGAGGCATCCCCGGCATCCCAGGAGTCCCTCCCAGGTCAGAGCAGAGCGAGACGTGGCATGCTGTGGAGGCGGGAGCAGCTAGAGCGTCACATGCCTCCCGGGCCCATGGTGCGGTCGGGCGCCAAGCAGAGCGCGTTCACACCCACGTCTCAGAGCCTCCCGTGGTTTTCCTTTGTGAGCAGTCGTCTGTCTGATCTGTGCCTTGTGCCGGAGCCTCTAGGTCCCCCTTTCTGAGTCCTCACACAGACCCTTAGGGCTTGTTGTTATCCCCTTTGACAGAGGAAACATATCCAGAGACAGCAGGTGTAACATTTCTAGCGTGGCGCCTGGCGCATAGGTGTTTGGTCTTGCCGGTGCTGCTGGGTGCTTACCTCTACCTACAGATGAGAAAACCAAGACTTAGCGTGGCGAGTCCATTTGCCCGAGATCTCACAGCCGTTGGTCTTTCTGGCTCCGTAGCCAGTGCTGGTAGTCAGGGCCCCAGATGGCCTGCAGAGTCCCAAGGAACAGAGGTGAACGCTCCAGCAAATCTGGCTCCCGCCATCCAGATGCATCCAAACACTCGGGAGGCCTGTAGGAAGCTCTTCCCTCTCGGGCCACCTGGCCTCTCGCGCACAGAGGCTAGGTCCAAAGCCAGCTCCTTCCTTTGGCAGCAGAAGGAGCTGCTGCCCAGAGACAGGTGTCACTCGCCCAGGGGCACACGTGTCAGGGGCATGATGAGGACTGGAGCCCGGATCTAGCCACAAGGAGGAAACCTACACCCGCCTCTACTTGCAGGAGAGAAGAAGCTGCTAAATGATGGCTTACTCCTCTCTTATCACTCGAGAGATTGGAGCAGCTTCTGTCAGATCAGGGTGCGATGTTGCTGAAAGTGTCTGTAGACACCTGCTCCCGAGCCCAGTACGTCTGGCTGGGTGGGGGTAGGCCTCCTCCCACTGAGCTGTCCGGCCATTATTCCAAGCAGCAGAGCACGGAAGGGAGCCCAGTGCCAGTTCTGGGGGGCAGCCAGGGTTTGCTGCTGGGCTTCACCAGTCCCACCACCGGGAGTGCTGGGCCCGTCCTTCCCGGCTCGGAGAGGCGGGACTCCAGCCTCTTTCTGCTGCCAGTCCCCTCTGGAGTCCTCGGGAGTCCTCTTTGCCCATCGACAAACACGAGGGCACTGGGTAAGCCAGCATTCTGATCTGGGGCACCCATCGGCGTCTCCGCCCAGCCAGCAGACTGGCTGACAGTGCCCACTCTGCCATTCTGGGCTTGCTCAGGCCCACCCCCAGGATCATTCTGGAAAGGAAGGAGAAGCTTTGTCCAGCATATCCAAGACTCTGGGGTCCCAGGGCCGCTATGGTTCACCCCATGGTGAGACACCCTCTGCTGCTTCCTGTCCCCCCTCCCACCGGGCGCCACGGCACCGGTACCTGCACAAGTGTGCATACCCGTGTGCGTGCGCACACCCCTACACACACGCACAGCCTCCGAAGGCAGTCACCGGCCTGCCGACCTCAGAGAGGTCTCCACGCTGGAGAGGGCTGCCGGCACACTGGGGGCCCTGGCCCTGCCCTTCCCCCTACCCTCAGCCTGACCTTTCCTCACCCAGATGGGAGGCAGCGGTGAGAAGAGCCTCAGTGACTGGATGGTGAGACAAGGCATGGTGAGGAGAGGCCAGGCCAGCGACACAGAGCGCGGAGGCTGCCGCTGGCAGGGGTCCCCCCTAGTGGCGCCGTCAGAGCCAGAGGAGCAAGGGGAGCCGTGGGTGCCCCCACCCAGCATCAGCATGGTCCCGCCCCCTCTGCTCCTGCTTCCGCGGCCCCTCGGTCGGTGCCCACTTCTGGCTCCTGACTCGGAAGCCGGGCCCAGGTGGCCCGTCTGGCACCTGGGAGGTGACTGGGGCTTGCTGGTTGTGGGCCGTGTGCCTGCAGAGAGCTGCGTGGGCGAGGGAGCTGGTGTGGGCGGCCCAGAGCACGTGCCGCTGCCGCCGCTGGCAAGTGGGCTCCTGCTCCACGCTGGGCTCTCTTGCTGCCCCTGGGGTCCTCGGGTGCTGGGGACTGAGCTTGGGGACAGAACTGGCTTGGCTGGAGAAAGACTCACTCCCTGTCTTTGCTGAAGTAGCTAAATAGTAACTAGCGCTTCTTGAGCACCTTGTCTGTGTCAGGGTCCTCCTCTCTCCATCCCCTCGTTTCGTCCCCACAGCAGCCTGGACGGTAGGTACCACGTCGCCTTCTCTACTGAGGAAGGAGGCCAGGTCAGGGAAGTAACCTGGCCAAGCCTCCCCATAGGAAGAGCCGAGCCAGACTGTGGTCTCAGACTCTGTCCTCAGACCTCCCACTGGGTCATCACACCGTAGAAGGAAGCCCCAGCCCCTGTGCAGGAGCCTTTGCGGCAGAACCCATGTGTTTGCGGCACAGGGCGACTGGCCCTGTGGGTAGCCTGTGAGCCCCTGAGTGCACCGGCCTGGCCGGCTCGGCACCCCGCTGTGCTCCGGCGCTAACACGCCCCGGCCAGCATGAGCTCTGAGTCTGCAGAGAGGGCCTGGGAGCTGGAGGCTGGCTGCCCCTGGCCCGCAAACATTCCCTACCCCAGCCCCTCCCCGGGCTTCCAATACCCTTCCGTCAGATACTCCTGAGCCTCTAAGGCCCTGCTCTGATGGCAGCCAGCCCTCCAGCCCGGCGCCTCTGCGGCACCCTTGGCGTGTGGCCGCAGGGTGATCTGTTCCCTGCTCACGCCCGGGTGCCAGCTGTTCAGAGCCCCCGCCCCCCATCTAGCCTAGTGTCCCTGTGCCCCCCTTGTCCACAGCCCGGCACCGTGGGCAGAACTGTGGGTCCCGGGCAGCTGGGCAGGAGCCACGTTGGAGGGGAGACAAGGCTCTCGGCCTCCCCCAGAAGGGTGTGGGCCATATATGGCCCATCTCGTAAGTGAGGAGGCCTGAGGGCAGGGGCAACAGCTCTAGGCCGGCCAGGGGGGCCCAAGCTGTCAGGGCCTTCCATCGTGGCACCCAGGGCTCTGTTCCTCACTGCCTCACCCTGTCCCCTTCCTTCTAGATCCCTGTCACCCAGGCCTGCCTCATGGAGGACATCGAGCAGTGGCTGTCCACTGACGTGGTAAGCCAGGGCCCGCCCAGCCCAGGAACAAAGGTCACGTGCTTTTCTCGCACACCTGACAGTGGGCTCAGTGGGTGACTGTCATGGGTGCAGGGTGAACAGCTGGTGAGGAGGGAGCACCATTGTGGGACGCCTCCCACCACCCTCTCGTGGGCACTCCGTTCAGCGGAGGGCCTGGGCCCGGCCCCTCACGGCTGTTGGATCAGACCCTCTCCTGAGCTTGTTGCCACATTGGGTCCACGGGAGCCTCAGCCAGCTGGAGGGCAGGCGGGACGGGCCATGGGTGACCGTGACCACACTGAGCCCTGCGCCTGCCCCAGCCCGGGGAGCCCCAGCACCTGTCTGAGAGAAACCACCGGCTGCCCCGTCTTCCAGACGCGGGGGTTGAGGAGCAGCCATGAGGGGTGCTGAGCCCAGGAAGTAGCGGGGGCCCAGGCTGTCTGCAGAGCCCTACAGCCCCCAGAGATGGAAGGGGCAGCCAGCCTTGGCTCTTCCGCCCAGGGCTCCTTCCCCCGCCTCTGCCACTCCACCTTTGGGCACCAGAGACCGAGGGCCTGAGCACTCCCAGGCCCAGAGGCTGCCTTCTGCCAGTGGCTAAGACCACGTTTCTGCCTGAGGTCAGGCAAGTGTCCCTGGTCGGGTGGTGACAGAAGGCACCCCTGCCCCCAGCTTTAGCCCACGTGGTCTCCGTCTCTGGGTCCCTTCCCACCACAAAGGCAAGTCTGTCCGGTCTCTACACACCGGAAGGAAAGGACCCAGTGCTTATCCAGGACCCCTGGGGCCCCGCACCCTGGGCTCGGCATTCCGTGTAACATTCCACTACAGCCAGTTCTGCCATGCGGGAAACTGAGGCACAGAGCAGTCAGGTAGAACCTAAGGCTGCAGCTCAGGAGGGGGTGGGACTGAGGTTCGGGTCCTGGGCCCAGCTGGAGCCTTGAGTCTGGCCCGCTCGGGTTCAGCAGCCTGTGCCTGCCCAGCCCCGCCAGGACCACTGTGGCTAACCTCTGCCTCCTTCTGCTTTCTCAGGGGAATGGTGCAGAGGAGCCCAAGGGCGTCACCAGCGAAGGTAGTAGGCCCCGCCCCCCCCGCCCCTTCTGCCCCCCAACCCCCCACACCCTGCAGAACCCACCCCCAGCCCCTCTCTTGTTCCTCTAGAATTTGACAAGTTCCTGGAAGAACGGGCCAAAGCAGCTGATCGGTTACCCAACCTCTCCAGCCCCTCGGCCGAGGGGCCCCCGGGGCCCCCTCGTGGCACTGCCCCCCAAAAGAAGACCCAGGAGAAGAAAGACGAGGACACGCTGTTTGCCTTATGAGCGTGGGGCCTGGTGCCCGCAGCTCGAGCCCCTGCTGCCCCCACAACCCCTCGGCTGGGGCTTCTTCCCTTCCTTCGGTGTTAAGGCTGCTCTGAGGCTGGCTTGTTACCCCTCTACTCTCCTCGAGGCCAGGCTGACCCAGCTGTGGCTGGGCCTCACTACCTGGGCTATGGAGAGGTCGCTGGATGAATCGGGGTAACAGGTCAGTTCCACACTGGGATCTTGGCCGGCTCCTGCCTCCTTCCCTTCCCCGACCGACCACGACTTGGCTGAGAATCGGGGGACCCTGTGACAGGCCGGCTGTTCGGTCGCCCTGCTGTGACTCCTTGCCCTGGGTGATCCCCTCCCTGGACCCATCCCCAGAGGCGCCCACTCGAGGCCTTGTCTGGGGCTGAAGACAGCAGAAGCCTCTGTCACAGCCCCTGGGCCATTCCCCGACACCTGCCTTGTGGAGCCCAAAGGCTCTGGCCAGCTGCTGAGGGGGTGCCGAGCCGCGCTGGCCAGGTACGAAGCTGTACATGGTAGGGGTGAGACCTCCCCAGGCCGCAAAGGGGAGGCTCCCAGGGCCACCTGGAGCACCCGTGACTCCCACGACTCCACTGCCTTTTCCTCCGTCCTTCTGCTGTTCCCGCCTGGGCGGGGCTCCCCCCGTGCCCGGAGCCCGCCCACCTGTGGATCTATCTTCTTGTACTGGGAGAGGTGCCTTTTGTAGCCCCAATTAAAGGTAGGAAAGCACCCTGCTAACAACGCTGTTTGGTCTCCGGCAGGGAAGTGGCTTGCGGGGAGTGCTTTGGCTGGGCTGGGGGCCATCCAGAAGACAGGCACCTGCGGGTGGTCCGGGAAGAGCAGCAGGACCCGGTGCTACCGCTGGGCACCCAGTGCCCCCCTCATCGGAGACGGGCAGGTGCAGCACTGCTCTCTGGCATCCCTCCCCACTGCCGTCCCCCCTCAGGCCAGCTCCTGCCCAGCAGCAGGAAGGGCACGGGAGTGGGCACAGTGTGGGCGTCCTGTCGGAGGCCCAGGTGCCAGGCACACGGCGTTGTCCCAAGACGCTGGCGGAAGTTAGCATCTCCTCTTACAGAAGCCACATCTGACTCGGGGTCAGGTGAGCTGCCTCCAGCCAGAGAACATGGCCTAGATGCAGCCGTTGCTCACACGCTGGCATTTCCCCGTGTGCCAATGCCGTGTCCCCATTTTTCAGATGGCGGCTCCGAGGCCCAGTTGGGGTGACTTAGCACGCAGCCTGGGGAGCTGAGCCACAGGCCGGGCGTAGGGTATCCGTTCTTGGAGACCCTCCTATTCCAGTCTGGAATCTCCACACCAGGCTCCCCAAGAGTCCCTGCTTTTAAGGCATGCTAGAACGTCATGGTCCAGCCGTCAGCGGCGGAAGGGACGGGGCCTGCTGCGCGGTGCGAGCGAGGGGCCAGCCTGGAAGGTCAGCCTGCGAAACAGAGCAGAAGTCAGAATGCCTGGGTCCAGGGGCACCTGGAGTGCGGCCCGGGTCCGTCTCTGAGCAGCCACGGCTCCCATCAGTGACAAGCAGACAGCACCTATGACGTGAGGGGTGGCCTGGAGCTGAGCACGCAGGAGAAGGGCCCTGCCAGCCCTCCAGGTGGACATGGGGCAGGGAACTCCGGGGACACCTGTAGGCCTGTCCATTCCCCCAGCAGGGCAGGGGGGCGGGAGTCTCCTTGTCTGGGCCAGGCTTCAGAGCTTCCAGAGGAGCCGGGCCTGGAGGCGGGTGGCAGCCGCACCTTCCGTCTGAGCTCTTCAAACTCAACCACCCCTTTTGGGGCAAGGAGGGAGCGGCTATGCCACCGTCCTGGGCATAGAGCCGTCAGCCTGGTCTGATGGCGTTGGGGAGCTGGAGGCCGCCCGGGTCCTCGCCGTCTGCGCCTCCCGGGCTCAGCTGGTCCAGACGTTGAGCTTGCCTCCTGCCTCCTGCGTATCTGAGCTGTGCGTGAGCCCAGGCAGCGGGAAGCCTCTGGTTTCAACAAGGTTTTAAGTGGCTCCTGGACATGGGCCAGTCCTTGGGCAGGTGACCCCCCATGCCGTGGGGCGGAGCCCTGCCAACCCTGCCCCAGCTGCTCTGACTCAAAGCCAGGAGGGAGCCTGAGTTCATGCACCACACTGTGGCTTGGCCACTTCGGCTCCCTGCGCCGCCCCCTCAGGCATGAGCGCCCCATCCATCCTAGCCTGCCTCAGCACACAGAGGGGACCGGCTGTTGGTGACCTCGGCCTCCTCTGAATGGCCCCGGGCAGCTTATGTCGCTAGCCCTGCTGCCTCCTCGAGTCCGTGCTCATGCCAGCACCTCGGTTCATCCTTGCTGGTCCCAGCAACAGCGCAGCAGCACACCGGGGTCCGGCACCGGGAGCTGAGGTCTGGGTGAGCTTCGTCTCTAGCATCTTATGAACCTCCAGCTGGTCCCTGCGTGCCTGAGGTCGGCGGCATCCGAGGGTCAGACAAGAGTACTGTGGCAACAATAGATGGCTCGCATCCCCACTGCTGGCTTGGCTGGACGGCTGATGGCCACACACGCTGACACAGATGCATGCCTGCTCACGGCTGGGGAGGGAGGGTGCGGGGTGGGCGCACGATCCTAGTGAGCTCTGGCAGGTGTATCCCCTGCTCGCAAAGGTCTGTCCCCGGGCCTGACCTGGGAGCGTAGGGGTTGTCTCACAGGACAGGGAAGAGATGGGCTCCCTCCCTCTCCCCTGCAGCTCCCGCAGCCCTCCCCACCTCATTCGGTAGGCCTGGGCCTTTCCACCGGCACATCAGCCCTGTGTGGCCGATGGTTTTGATCGCTGCTTCCAGGTGGGAAAACTGAGGCTCAGGGAAGCAAGGCTTTGCCTAGTCACCCACAAAGTAATGGGAGAGTGGGACCTGGTCCTCTACCCCGCTGCCCCTCCTTCCCCACTCGACTCACCTTCCTGCCTGACTCGTCTGTCCCCAGGAGAGTGACAGCCCTGTTTCAGGGGTCCTCAGTGGGGAATTGTGATTTTATGAAGTTCTGAGCCCCCGAAGCCCAGGGAACCTTCTGTGGCTGGCTCCAGGGGCTCGTGGTCCTGTTGGTGGCTAGACAGCCAAGTCGTTGATGCTTTCCTGTGTGTGGAGTCCCCTGAGCTCCAGCTGCGCATTCTAAGCGCTGAGGGTACGAGGCGAATGTGGCCTTGTGCCAGTCTGGTGACTTACTCGGCAGGGAAGGGGCAACAAAGACAGAAATATGAAAAGCGCCACATGCTCGGGATGAAGGAAGGAGGCTGATGGGAGACAGACAGAGCTGAGAGGTCGAGGAGAGCCTCTGACCGGCCCGAGACTGCGAGACTGAAGAGGTTAGCTGGGGTGGGTGGCAGGGCTGGTAGGAAGGTCTCCAGGCTTCCCCTGCTGGGAGGCGAGGAGGAAGCACCAGGGACCCTCCCCCCCCCAAGGGCTCCTCCTCCCAAGAGACAGCTACTGCCACTGTGTGTGTGTGTGTCTGAGGCCCAAGGCCCAGGCTCCAGGAAGTCATGCCGCCCCACATGAAAGAGGGCCAGCTGCTGGTGGGGGGGGTGGGCCAGGATTAATGAGGCACCAGCCGCTCCCGCTGGGCCCAGCTGCCTTGGAAGGTGGCATCAGGCCAGGGACACAGGGAAGTTGAATGGAGCCCAGCCCACGAGCAGGGGAAGGGGCTTCTAGGAGGCAGCCCCTGGGGGCTGAGGGAAGCACACACTAGAGCCACCATGCAGAACTTCCACCCCCCACCCTCCCTCCCAGCTTCCCTGAGCCTCCAGATCCCCACCCTGAGCTTAGACACTGACCTCCCGACCTACCCCTTGCCCCAGGGTCAGCATCCCACCTCTCCAACTGTCCTAACAGCAAATCCAGGCCTGGCCACTTCAGAGCTCTGTGACCTTAGGCAAATTGCTAACCTCTCTGTGCCTCCGTTTTTTCACTTGTAAACTGGGCTATAGCGGTTGCTCCCTCTTGCAGTTGTGGTGAGGACTAAAGGAGATGGCAAGTTGCACAGCTCCTGTGAGGAAAATACTCCCTACTATTGCCACGGATGGTACCCCTTCGATGCAGAGTTGCCTCTGCTCCAGGCAGCCCGCCAGGGGCACCACCCCTCAGACTCCTGAGTAGTTTCAGGGACCTCAGCCCTCCAGGGTGCTTGCTGCATCCAGGACAAGCCCAGTTCCTGCGACAGTGCCTTTGTGCCGCTCTGCCAGGCCTGGGCTGCTGCCCCAAGTGGTGGTGCGGGCTCAGCTGACCAAGGATGGTTTGCAGAGCCTTCCCCTGGTGCCCCCCACTTCAGTAGCGGCAGGGGCTCGGGGCAATGTCCCAGGGTGACCACAAGATGGCAGCAGCGCTGCATGCACTGGGCCTGCAGCGGCAAGTAGGGCTGGGGTCCACCACCACTGAGGTGGCCCCCCTCTCCCTGGGTGCTGACGCCAGGAGGGGCGAGGTGGCTGCCAGGAGGGCAGGGGCCCCACCACCAAGGTTCCTTGTCTCCACATCCAAATCACGCAGACTCCCTTTCCATCTGCCTCCTGCCCCAACTGGTGCAGGGCTGGGGGGGGGGGGGGGCGGGGGCGGAGGCAGCAAATCAGAAGCTGCCAGCGCATCCTACAAAGCACAGGGCGCTCTGACCCTGCGCTTCCGGGTGGACAGGCCCTGCAGATCAGATTGCCTGTACCTGGTTCTGCCTGTGCAAGCAGCAAAGCACACGTTCACAACGGCCTCTCCGATTACAGTCCTGCCACGTGGGATTCCTCCTGGTGTTCCCTATCTGTTGCTCCCTTCGGCAGAGCGGAACCCAGCCACGGCCCTGCCCCTCAGATGTGCCCCTCACCGTGCCTGGGCCCCTGCTCAGACCCCTCTCATCCCGCAGTCTCCAGCACCCCACTCCGGGCCGCGGCAGTCCACCCCGCACCCCTAGGCGGCTGCCTGCCTTGCCGGGCCCTGCTCCCAGCTCCGGGCTTTCAAGCCACTGTTGGGTCAGGAGCAGAAGGAGCACGAGGAGGTTTGCTTCTAAGAAGGTTGGTCTGAGTATGCCTCATGAGTGACATCCATGTCCCCACGGTCCCCACAAACCATGCGAACATTTGTGTGGCTCTGAAATTTACACCCGCACACAGCAGCTGCCTGCCTCCTGCATCAGAAAGCACCCAGAAGCCCTGTGTTGTTGTCGATGTGCTGAGTGGGGCCACCACCACCAAGGACCACAGGCCAAGGGGCTTCAACCGCAGGAAGGTGCGGGTGTGCACCCAGGGGCCGTCTCCTCCCTGCAATGTCACACCATCCCCGGGTGTTGTGTGTTGCACTGTCCTAAGGCCCAGCCAGGTCAGGTCAGGGCCCAGCCTAATGGTCTCAGTTAACTGTAATCCCCGCCCTCAAGGCCCTTCTCCAAATACAGTCCCATTCTGAGGTCCCGGGGGGCTAGGACTTCAGATTAAATCGGGGTGGGGAACACTCAGCCCAGCACTGTCAGATACACGGAAGCCCTCTGAGCCCCCTGCCCATTCTGCCAGGCCTACCTGTTTGGGTGTCGGGACACGGGCTCTGCAGAACGGTGACCCCGGAGAACACCCTCCTCCACTCCCCTGCCCCCCCGCCCCTAGGAGAGGTGTGAGGGTGGTTCAAAGATCCATCCTTGGGCCAAACTGGCCTTGAGGGCCCGGAAAGGAGCAGCCACTGGGGCCAAGGGCACACAGGGTTGGGAGAGTAGAGGAAAGGTCACAGGGGCCTGGATAGAGCCTGAGCTATGGGCTGTCCTGGTCCCCAAGCCACCTGGTGTGTCTTAGAGCAGACCCAAGCCTACCCCGGGGCAGGGCCACACTTGGCGAAGCATCCTCTGCCCTCTCCTCCGACTCAGTGCTGTGGCCCCTCCCTGCCCCCGCCCTAAGCCACTCCCCACTTCTCTCTCCCCTACTGTCCAGTCTGGCTCCATGCTGAGGCTGCACCCCAGACTTGGCTGACACAGGGGAGAAGTCCACACCTACCCAGGCCGAGAATCCCCAATGATAAATGTCACAGGCAAGGGGACCACTGCGATATCGCAGACAGGGAAACAGGGACGGGCTCCCTCAACACTGGGCCACTTTCCCACCCAGTGCAAGGTGGCTGGAGGCTACCTTGTTCCAGCCTGGCCTGGGGCTCCTAGGTCCTGCTGGGGAGCTTGACCCACTCTCTTCGAGGCAGGAGGGAAGTGAAACCCAAGCTGGGAACACCCTTGCACCCAGCCCGTGGCCCCACCCCAAGCTAGCCCCCAGAAAGGGGAAGCAGCCGATCCACTGAGGAGCAAGGCTAGGGGGCTGTCGATGCTCCTTGCCCTTGGGATGCCCTTGAGGTGGTGGGACCCTGCCCCTGCTGCTCCTGAGATGGATGGAGAAGGACTCTTCATTTTAAAGAGAAGAAAAGTGAGGCTCAGGAGGGTCAGGGGAAGAGTCCAAGGTCACACAGCTAGGAAGCAGACAGGCCTTGTTGAGTGCTCTTTTCTGGGGAGAAAGGATCTTTGTGAGAGGAGAGGTAAGGCTGGGACTGCTTGGGAGCCAGCAAAGTTACAGTATGTGTGAGTCCGTGTGTGCGCGCCTGTGCAGGGCAAATGCAGGCGGGGCCCTAGGCTGGTGGGTGGGACCATGACACTGAGTCTGGAGAAGCTTCCTGACCACCTGCAGGGAGAGGGCCCACCCTGGAGGGGGGACTACAACTGCAGACCTTCCCCTGGACCACCCTAGCAGGAAACAGTTGTAAGGGGGATAAGGGCCCTGGAAGTCGCCGTCCAGAAACCCTTCCGGGCACCCTCCCTCTGCTCCAAGCTCCCCCAGAATGGTACGCCCCAGAGACCAAGCGGCCGGCGTGGGGGTGTGTAAAGCTCTCCACCAAGGACCCTGAATTAGGTTTTCTGCCTGGATGCATTGTCCTCGGACTGTGTGTCCCCCACGTGGCTCACCGGGCAGTTTCTCCTTCCAGCTGGAGCCCTCCAGGCAGCCTTGTCCCTGGGAACTAACCACCTGCCTGTTTGTCCATCCACTGTGTGGGGCCGAACCCCGACCCGCACGGACAGGAGCTGAGGACAGCGGGGCTCACCCTGGCCGGGGCCCCCCACTACCCCACACTGCCACCCGCCTTGGCCACACACGTCACCACCACCTGTCCGGGCCAGCCTGGCCCCAGCACTGGTCCCTGCACGCTGCAAACCCGACCCTAGGGTGGGCGCCTTGACTCTCCGAGAAGCTACTGGTTCTCTCCCCGTGGCCTCGCCCTCCCTGGCACTTGGGGATCTTGGCTTTCAGCCTCCCAACTTCCAGCAAGAAGCCTCTCCATCTCTCCTCCCCAGTTATTGTCACCAGCTGTTCCACCCGTGGCCGTGGCTGACCAGCTGAGGGTCAGAGCAGACAGTGTTGGGCTTTCTCTCAATGCTGCAGCAGAGCTCAGAGCTCGTGGGCCAGGAGGGGGTAGTCGACCCCCTAGGCGGAGCCGGGCTCCCTCCCTCCTTCATCCTCGCCCTGCCCTCCATTCACCCCTGGTCCAGGCGCCTTCCCGCCTTCCATTCTGCCAGCACGGATGTAGATCAAGACATCCCTTCTTCAACCCACCCCCCGACCCTGTGCATCCAGAGCCTGCATAGACACCTGCCACATCGAGGACATCAAGGCCCCCCAGGAGAGAGCAGTGTCACGCAGCAAAAACCGCTGGATGCCCACTGACGGGAGGCCCCTCCGTCTCCCTCCTCCCTGCCACAGCCCACAGACGAGAAAGGGACCCGGAGGACAGAGCCAAGGGGGGCAAAGGAGCAGACACTCTACCCCCCTCCCATGTCCCTCCAGCAAGGCCCGAAATACGGAGGGGCAGGTGATGTCAAACCACAGGAGGACAAGCTTGGGATGGGACTTTGTCACTTGTGAAAGTGACCAGAAAGTTCCACAAAACTCCCTGAGGCGTCACAAAGGCTGCGGATGGGAGGCTGGGCCCGGTAGAAGGCTGCGGTTGGAGAAAATGAACCGACGTCACCTTCAGATTTGTGAAGAATGACTTCAGATGTGTAAGCTTGGTGGTGGGGGGCTGGGGAGACTGGAACCACTCTGTGTGCGACAGGAAATCCCCGGTTTCCCTGAGGCCTCCGGCAAGAGGGCAGGGAGCCCCTGGGCGGGCAGGGGAGCCCCTGGGCGGGCAGGGGAGGGTGCAGGGAAGACCCCAGGAGGCCAGGAAAAGGTGGGGAAGAACAGACTTATTACTGTTGCCACACGGAAGTGTCTCTGGGACCGCAGGGTCTTTAGTAAACCCTCCGCTCACAAGTATTTGCCAAGAGTAGGATTTTGTAAATGGAGAAGGGGTGAAGTTTCACATCTGAGTCAGCAGGGGACCAGCAGAGTCGCTGAGGAAGAAGCAGGAGCCATGGGGACAGAGGAAGTGGCAAAAACATCAGCATCCAGGATCTGAGAGAACTTCAGAGGGCTTTGGACTTGGACTTGGCGTGAAGAGAAGGGACTGGAGCACCAACACCACCCTCCCTGCAGCGCCTTGCTCACACGCAGCCAGAATAAATGTCAAAAGACTAACCTGACTGGGTTTCACAATACCCCCCCCACACCAAACCCCAATACACACACCTAAAACCCTTCACTCGAGACCCACTTCCTGGCCTGGCCTCTCAGGCCCTGGGGTGGGAGTGGGGCAATGTCTATGCCCTGCCACATTCCAGATCTCTGCACTCTACACACACACAGGCTGGCTTTCCCACCACAGATGTTTCACAACCTGACCACAGGCCCCTTGCACATGCTGTTCCCTCTAGAACTGCCCTACCTACCCCAGGTAACTAACTTACCCTTCAGGATTCAGCTCAGGACAAGTCACTTCAAACCTCCTGACCATGTCCTTCCTCCATCTCGGAATTCACCTCCGTGACTGTACTGGCAAAGAGGAATGACAGAACTGCAAAATAGCTCAGCGTCCACACCTTAGACCAATCCTGACTCATGCCCTGGCCCTGGGCCTGCCTTCCCTGAGCACGTTTTTATCTGAATCCTGAACAACTTGGGTGTCTGTCATCAAAGGGAAGGCGGGAGGCGACGACTACATTACCCCCCAGATTACCGTACACTACATACCCTCCTACCTGTTGCAGAAGTGGAGGGGGCTGTTCGACATTTCTGGAAGGCGAGGCATGAGCAGGAGCATGAATGAACTTGCCGCGTCTGGGGGCTGGACTCAGACTGGCCTGACGAGACTGGGAGATGTGTGAGATGTAATGGAGCCTCATTATTGGGCAGCGTGTTTTTAACGCAGGTAAACTGCAGGTCAAATCACGTCCCCTGGGACACACACACACACACACACACACACACACACACACACACACAAACACGGCAAAACTGCTCACCCCAGCAACAGGTAAGCCTTTTGGTCTCACCTTCCAGGAGAAATCTGGTAAGGACGAGTGTACCATTCTAGACTGGGGGTGCCATCCTGCTAGTCAAGTCAGTCTTGGCTTGCATGCTTCTAGTGATGGGACACTCACCACCTCTCATGGGAACCCGTTTCACCAATGCCAACCCACCAATTAAGCCATTAACTCTAACTTGGTTCAGTCTGTACTGGGTCTCCATTTGGGATGATGGAAAAAGTACAGGAGGCTGACGGTGGTGCAGGTCACACGATAGTCCAAACATCCTTAACGCCACTGAACAAGCTTTAAAATGGTGAAAATGATTAATTTTATGTTATGTGTATTTTACCACAATGAATTAAAAAAAAAAAAAAGGCACCGCTTCTGGGTTTCACAACCTACAAGCTGTGTGGCTTTGATTACTTTTTAAGTAACCTTTTTAAAGGTCACTTAAAAAAAAAAAAATCGAACTAGTGGTTAAGGCAAACAAACACACTTCGCCTTCTTTGATCCTGATTTCCCTTCCTTCAGTCTTGTTCCCCGGAGCTCCGAAGGCCAGGCTCAGGATTCCCAGCGTCCGGCCTGCCACCGTCCCCGTGGGGTTTGCCATCGCTGTGACCCTGCCCTGCTCTGTGCTAGGCTCTGAGGACCCAGCCAGGAGGAAGCCACAGCCCTTGTTTTCCCAGACACACAGGGAAAGAGCAGGTTTTTCTTTCCTTTTCTTCTTTAGTCAAAACAGCGCTCTGGTCTCCATGAAACCCAGACCAGCCACTAAATTCCGGAGGGACTGGACCATGATGACCCGTCCCTGAAGAACCCCCCTTGGATGGAATGATGACAACCAGTCCCCCGAGGACTCGGCACACACAGTCGTTGGCAGGATGAAGTCTGTGGCCCCCTGGGAAGGCTGGGTGACACAGGGCAGCTTGGGGGACATGCCAAAAAACAAGAGACAGGAATGACCATCTCTGAAATCCCTTCCCGGGTCCGTGCCCCCCTCGGACTCCCCAGGAATCACAGACCCATCAGACAATCCGAGAAGCAGCCGGAGAGCGGGAGGGAACCCAAATCCCAGACATCTCATGGCCTACAGGCCATGTTAAGTCCTATAGTGATTTTTTTTTTAATGGCCTTTATTGCCAGTATTTGAAAAACAATGTGAAATTTCTCATTTCTCCTTTTAAAAAAGGAATAAAAGCCTTCTTTTTTTTTTTAATAAAAAATTGTTTTCCAATGAAATACTGATTTCTTTTTTTTTCACACTGTTGAACTCTCGAAATACTGATTTCTTTTCTTTTTTTTTTTTTTTAAAGATTTTTTTTATTTATTTATTTGACAGAGAGATCACAAGTAGGCAGAGAGGCAGGCGGAAGCAGGCTCCCCGCGGAGCAGAGAACCCGATGCGGGGCTCAGTCCCAGGACCCTGAGATCATGACCTGAGCCGAAGGCAGCGGCTTAATCCACTGAGCCACCCAGGCGCCCCGAATAAAAGCCTTCTTAAAGCAAACGAAAAAACAAAGTACCCTACACTGGGTGTCTGAGAGCATCAGATAATTATTTGGGGCACCTGCGTGGCTCAGTGGGTTGGGCCACTGACTCTTGATCTCAGGTCCCTGTTGATCTCAGGGTCGTGAGTTCAAGCCCCACCTCGTGCTCCAAGCTGGGTGTGGAACCTTCTTAAAACAAACCAAAAAACAAAGTACCCTACACTGGGTGTCTTAAAAAAGGAATAAAAAAGGATGTCTTACACGGCAGGAGTTGGCCAGAGCAGAGTTCCAGCTGCCCCTCACTTGGGCCTTGTGTGCCCCAGCTGCCTTCACTCACTCATGCTGCGGTCAGGCCCCGCGGAGGCCCCCGATGTGTCCCTTGTCACAGGGGACTTGGAGGTGGCCCAGTGGGTGAGGGACTTTCCCAGTAAGTGACTCATCGGGGACCAAAGAGATCTAGACTCTCGGAGGGGTGGGGCACGCAGCACCCACTCCAGTCCTCCAGAGACCGTTTTGAGGAGCTCTGCCCTGGGCGGCAAGGTGGACTGTCCCGTGGGGCTCACTGGGAAACCTGAGGAGACGGCCAGGCTCGGCAGGCTCGGCAGGCTGGCAGGGAGTGACGGGGGAGGGGGGACCCTGGTCAGCCACAGACACGCTCCTCTCTGGTGGGGGGGACACAGTGACCCACAGTCTTCATTCCTCGCTATGATCCTGTCTCCCTTGACCTAATCCTGATCCCGTCTCTCCTTGTCCACCCTGTGGGTGCAGAGAGAGGAAGGGGAGCTGAGCAGCCCTCGGAGGGGGGAAGCTGGGTAGGGAGCAGGGCGGTTGAGGGGCCGCGGTGGGTGGCCTGGGTGATGCTGAGGTCCTACGCAAGCCTCCCCCTCTACTGCTCCAACAACAGAACCTTTCTTCTTTTCCCCCTCCCAGTTTTATTGAGATGTAATTGACCTATAACTTTATGCTAGTTCAAGGTACGCAACACTATGATTTCACGGATGTGTACCTTGCGAAATGGTCACCACAAATGTAGTTAACATTTGTCCCCTCTCTGGGTTTATCATTTCTTTCTGTGTTTAGATTTTTTTTTTAACATTTTATTTATTTATTTGTCAGAGAGAGAGAGAGTGCACAGGTGAGCACAGGCAGGGAGAGCGGCAGGCAGAGGGAAAAGCAGGCTCCCCACCGAGCAGGGAGCCCAATGCGGAACTCGATTCCAGGACCCTGCGAACACGACCTGAACTGAGACAGACACTTGCTTCACTGACTGAGCCTCCCATGCGTCCCTGTGATGAGAATTTTTAAGATCTGCTCTCTTAGCCACTTTCAAGCATGTAAGACAGGATTGCTGACTATAGTCACTGGGCTAGACATGACATCCCCAGGAAAGGGTAGTTTTCTTTTTTTTTTTTTTTTTAAGATTTTCTTTATTTGACAGAGAGATCACAAGTAGGCAGAGAGTCAGGCAGAGAGAGAGGGAGAAGCAGGCTCCCTGCTGAGCAGAGAACCCGATGCGTGTTCGATCCCAGGACCCTGAGATCATGACCTGCGCTGAAGGCAAGAGACTTAACCCACTGAGCCACCCAGATGCCCCAAAAGGGTGGTTTTCTGTGCACACGCATGTCCGTGGTGGGCTGGCAGGGAGAGGCACCTGGGGACCTAGGCAGGGGAGAAGTCACCCAAACACGGCGCGTTCACAGCCAGAGGACAAGAGCCGTGCGGGGTCTCACACTGGCCACAAGATGCTCATGCCGGAAATTTAATGAGTCCTCCTCCCCCAGGGGAGGCTGGAGGTGTACCCCATCTTTTACCAGGGTTACATGGAGAATGACCTCCCCCAGGGGCTCTGGGGAAAGAGGCCGCACCTCAGACACCACTCACAGGGGCCGCAGTATGGAGTTGTGCAGCCCAGAGTCCTGGGCCCTGCAGAGAATCCTGGGACACTCAGCCTTCAGGTCACATCCTTCCTCCTAGGGGGGCTTGCTCAAGGTCAAGCAACAGCCTGGCCACTCTTACCGCCTCTACCCCATTCCTGCTCACTCACTTCAGGGACTGGGGAAGCACGGAAGTGATAAGGCTAGAGCGCTTTTATTTGTCAGTAATTATAATTATAAAAAAAACACATCCATGAGAATAATTCCTTTTTATTGAGCAATTAATTACAGGCCAGGCACCATGCTAAGTATTTGACATGGATAATTTCATGTCACACAAACTTGGGAGGGAGATACCATTATTATCCCCATCTCACAGATAGGAAAACCGAGGCCCAGAGATGTTAAATGACTTATTCAGGTCACATGGCTTATTCCAAATGAGAAGCAAAGCTGTGTCCTACGTGTGTGTTTAACCAGGCTTTACAAGGAAGAACAGCATTGCTTATATTAATAGATCTTGTTTCCTTTGTTTAATGAACACCCCCCACTTGGCACAAAGGCACATTTCCTGTGCTACACAATCAGTCACAGACTTGATAAAGGCAAACAAAAAATCTGGTACTGAAGGGCGCCTAGGTGGCTCAGTCTGTTAAGCGTATGCCTCTGGCTGGGGTCATAATCTCCGGATCCTGGGATTGAGCCCCGGAATCGTCATGGGGTCCCCTGCTCAGCAGGGAGTCTGCTTCTCCCTCTCCTTCTGCCCCTCCCCACCCCGTTTGCTTTCTCTCTCTCTCTCTCTCAGATAAATACATAAAATCCTTTTTAAAAAATCTGGTACAGGGTCACCTGGGTGGCTCAGTGGGTTAAAGCCTCTGTCTTGGGCTCAGGTCATGATCTCAGGGTCTTGGAATCGAGCCCCGCATCGGGCTCTCTGCTCAGCGGGGAGCCTGTTTCCCCCTCTCTGTCTGCCTGCCTCTCTGCCTACTTGTGATCTCTGTCTGTCAAATAAATAAATAAAATCTTTTTTAAAAAATCTGGTAGTGAAATGCATCTAAACTCTGCCACCAACTAGCTGGGCTTCAGTTTCCTCGGTTCTCCCTGATGAGGAGATGTAACATGACCCTCTAGACCTCTGGCCAGGAAGGTTCCACCAGAATCTAACCATGAGGGAAAAAAGACAAATCCAAACCATGAGCCATTTTCAAAGGCAACTGACCTGTCCTTCCAAACAATTCTTCCAGAGTCAATGTCGTGAGAGACCTAAGAAGACATGACAGCAAAAAGGAGGGCATGAACCTTGGCTGGATTCCGGGGGTCCTCCAAAGGACTATTTTGGGGGATCCCCGGGAAAGTGTGAGTATGGGCTCACCGTAAAGGATGTTAAAGCATCAGCATTATGTCTCTACTGTGATGAGGACAACGCAGACGTGTCCTGACTCCTATCGGTGAAGTGTCAGGGTATCTGCAACGTACTCTCAGATGATTCTGGAAAAATAATAATAAAAGAGAAAGAGAGGGACCCCAAAGCAGCAAATTCCCGACAAGGTGTGATCCAAGGGAAGGGTGTGCTGGTGTGCACGGTGCTGTCTGTGTCCGCTTTTTTCGTAGGCCTGGCTTTTTTTTTTTTTTTTTTTTTTTTTTTTTCAAAATAAAAAGGGAGGGAGGAGAGGAGAGGAAGGAGAAGTTGAACAGGCCTGCTCTTTCGGCCCCTTCCGGTCTCGAGTCTCGGGCCCGGCGTCAGTGTGCCAGGCACGGGCTGTGACCCAGCGCCACAGACTGGGTGGCCCAAACAATCACGAACTTCTCTTTTCACTGCTCTCAGGCCGAAGGTCCAGACGCCAGCAGGGGCGGTTTCTTCCAAGGCCTCTCTGTGGCTTGCCAGCAGCTTTCTTGGTGTGTCCTCGCAGGTCCTCCCTCTGTGCACGAGCCCGGGGTCGTTCTTCTAGAAGGACACCCGTTCCACTGGATCGGGGCCCATCCGAAGAGCACGGTTTTTTTTGGTTTTGGTTTTTTTTGGTTTTGTTTTGTTTTTTTATTTATTTTTTATTTATTTATTTATTTATTTTTAAAGATTTTATTTATTTATTTGACAGATAGAGATCACAAGCAGGCAGAGAGAGAGAGAGGAGGAAACAGGCTTCCCGCTGAGCAGAGAGCCCGATGTGGGGCTCGATCCCAGGACCCTGGGATCATGATCTGAGCCGAAGGCAGCGGCTTAACCCACTGAGCCACCCAGGTGCCCCCTGTTTTGTTTTTTTTAATATTTTTTATTTATTTATTTGACAGAGAGAGATCACAGGTAGATAGAGAGGCAGGCAGAGAGAGAGAGAGGGAAGCAGGCTCCCTGCTGAGCAGAGAGCCCGATGTGGGACTCGATCCCAGGACCCTTAGATCATGACCTGAGCCGAAGGCAGCGGCTTAACCCACTGAGCCACCCAGGCGCCCCTTTTTGGTTTTGTTTTTGAGATTTTATTTATTTATTTGACAGAGAGAGAGAGAGAGAGAGAGATCACAAATAGGCAGAGAGGCAGGCAGAGAAAGAGGAGGAAGCAGGCTCCCCGCCAAGCTGAGAGCCCGATGTGGGACTCGATCCCAGGACCCTGAGATCATGACCCGAGCTGAAGGCAGAGGCCTAACCCACTGAGCCACCCAGGTGCCCTGAAGAGCATGGTTTTAACTTCATCTCCTCTGTGAAGGTTCATCTCCAAACACAGTCACGCTGAAAGGTGCTGGGGCTTAGGGCTTCCGCAAGTGAATTTGGGGGTAGGGCACAATTCTGCTTAAAACAGACCCTAAGTCTCCCTGGAGCTTCACCCCAGACTCCACAGGGGAACAAAGGGGGCAAATCATGTTTCTCCTCCCCGCAGAGCACTGAGGCTGAGCTCCGGGCAGGAGGGCGCTGCTGGGGGCACATGCCAGGAGAGAGAACGTGCTTCCTCCGCCTTCGGCACCACCACCACCAACCTCCTCACCCACTCCTGCCACCTCTCCCCACCTCCTCACCCCTCCCCACCCCAAGCACACACACTACGTACACCCAACTGCCCAGTCAGCTGCTCGGGGGCAAAGCTATGCCAAGTGACCTGTGATAGGACTCCTCCCAGCCCGGGGTGCAAGGTAACAGCCGTCTTCCCGAAGCCCTGGTGTGTGGTCTTCCTTCCTTAGGGGGTGGGTCCCAGACCCCTCAGTGCCTTCCCTTGCAGCCAAACAGCAGCCCATCCTGCAGAGTGCTGGGGGGGGGAGGGGGGTCTTCTCCTGGCTGTCACTCAGACTGAAGCAAGCTCCGGCCAGGAATGTGACAAAAGTCGTATTTACTATAGAAAGGTGAGAAATACAGTTATAAGAAGTAATCGTTTACTTTTACCTATAATTAAGTAAAAGACCCTAAAATCCTTTTTTGGGCAGGGGGCAGTGCCCGGGTGGGTCAGTCGGCTGAGTGTCCAACTCTTGATTTTGGCCTCAGGTCATGATCTCAGAGTCCTGGGATCCACCCCACGTCAGGCTTCATGCTCAGTCCGCTTCTCTCCTTCTCTCTCTCTCTCTCTCTCTCCCCTCCCCCCATGCCCTCTGGCCCCCCTCAAATAAATACATCTTTTTTTTTTTTATTATTCATTTGACAGACAGAGATCACAAGTAGGCAGAGAGGCAGGCAGAGAGAGAGGAGGAAGCAGGCTCCCCACTGAGCAAAAAGCCTGATGCGGGGCTCGATCCCAGAACACTGGCGTCATGACCTGAGCAGAAGGCAGAGGCTTTAACCCACTGAGCCACCCAAGCACCCCTAAATACATCTTTTTTAAAAGTCTTTTTTCTTTTAATTTTAAGTAATCTCTCCCCCTAACGTGGGGCTCAAACTCACAACCCCGAGATCAAGGGTCACATGCTCCACTGACTGAGCCAACCAGGCACCCCAAGACTCCAAAAGGCTTAAAAATAGTTCTATGCTTGGGATGCCTGGGTGGCTCAGTGGATTAAGTCACTGCCTTTGGCTCAGGTCGTGATCCCAGTATCCTGGGATCCAGTCCTGCTTCGGGCTTCTTGCTTGGCAGGGAGCCTGCTTCTCTCTCCACCTCTGCCTGCCTCTCTGCCTGCTTGTGAGCTTTTTCTCTCTTTCTGACAAATAAATAAAATCTTAAAAAAAAATAGTTCTATGCTTGATAAGGAATAACACAGAGGACACTGGGTGAAGAAGAGAAGGGAGTTGGGGAAATTGGAGGGGGAGATGAGCCATGAGAGACTGTGGACTCTGAGAAACAAACTGAGGGTTTTGGAGGGGAGGGGAGTGGGGGGATGGGGGAGCCTGGTGGTGGGTATTGTGGAGGGCACGGATTGTAGGGAGCACTGGGTGTGGTGCATAAGCAATGAATCTTGGAACACTGAAAAAATAAAATTAAATTAAAAAAAATAGTTCTATGCTTGGCGCAGGAATTCTGCTCTTGGGTTTCCATCTAAACCCATAATCAAAAATGCAGGAAACACTTCACCTGAAGATGCTCCTTACGCTGTGCTTTACAGTAATTTGTAACCCCGATGTGTGCTTCCCTGGTAGCCCAAGTTCTTGGTCTTCCCATTAATTAGGAAAAGGAAAAGGAAAAATAAATCCTTTAATTTTTCCAACGCAAAGCTCCCAGCCCCACCACCTGCCAGGGCACCCCTTGTTGGGGGAGCTCACCGCCCTATGAGCTCCCCCTTGTTCCCCTTGCCTGCTTCAGACCCCTCCTCTATCTCTTCTCCAAGGGCCTCGTCCTCCATTCCCACACAGAGCCGCATCGGAGTCCTTGGGAATGTTAGAGCTGACTGAGGGTTTGCAGGGGAGGACCACAGCCAGGCGCCAGGTCCAGGCAGCAACCCCTGCTGGCATGCCCATGGCCATTTCTCACCCCTGGCAATGTCTTACTGCTCACTTTCTCGTCCTAGACCCCAGCTTGCCAGCAAGGATGCATTCTGACTTTCCTGGGCTCATGGCACCTTTGCCTTTGAGGACCCTCTCCTCCATTAAAAAAAGTAATAATAATTACATAAATAAAAATTCAATTAAAATTAAAAATTGCATTGTAGGACTGTGGTAATATAAAGATGATGACACCACAGACTGGATTCATTATTTTATTTTTTTAAAGATTTTATTTATTTATTTGACAGAAAAAGATCACAAGTAGGCAGAGAGAGAGGGGGAAGGATGCCCCCTGCTGAGCAGAGAGCCCGATGTGGGGCTCGATCCCAGGACCCTGAGATCATGACCTGAGCCAAAGGCAGAGGCTTAACCCACTGACCCACCAAGGCGCCCCTTATTATTATTTTTTAAAGATTTTATTTATTTGAGTGGAAGAGAGAAAGCACACACAGGTGCAGAGGGAGAGAGAGAAGCAGACTCCCCACTGACCAAGGAACCCAACACGGGGCTCCATCCCAGGACCCTGAGATCATGACCTGGGCCAAAATCAAGAGTCAGAGGCTCTACCGACTGAAACACGCAGGCGCCCCTGTTTTCTTCTGATTTTAAAAGAAATTAACATTAAACATGTTTGTGGGCCTCTGAAGTATGGTGAGCCTTAGGTAAGCCTCAGGGAGAAGTCAACTTACCTGCTTTCTATCACCTGTTGAAGGCCGAGGTCTCGGAAATCCCTTACCACCCACCTTTTTCCTCCTCTGTTTTTACTTCTGCACCTTTGGGGAGCAGGGGAAGTCAGCAACATATGTTCAAAAATTAAAAAAAAGGCAATCCTCTGATGTGAAAAACACCCTTTCCCTAGTATGGGAAAGCCACTGAGATTGTTTCAAATACTCCTTATCTTTCTCCTTCAATAGGAAAAAAATAAATAGGAAGCAGCCCCAAGGGTTTAGCAGTAGGCGACAGGCACTCAGGATACCGTGTGAATGAATGAATCCGTCTCCTGAATGGATTTTTGTGAGGCCATCGAGATAATGCTTAGGAGGGCCTTGTTATAATTTGGGGAAAAAGTTATGTTCATTAAGCCAAAGGAAGACAAAGATATACCGTAGACATTGTGATCACAATCACATAGAATTTGTATAGAAAAAGAGGAACAGCTGCTTTATAAGCTACATTCCCGGTATCATTGTTCCTTACGCAGAACCATACTGTATATATATACTCCTCTGTGGACGTGATAGAGCTGATTATTTTTTTAATCCTCATAAATACACTAGAACATCAACAATGGTTGTCTGCAGGTTGGGGATCATAGACTTCAGTGGCGTAAGGTGCCCAGCTGCATATTCTAACTAGGGGAGAAAAAGGGATTATTTAAAATAAAAGCACAGGGATGCCCAGGTGGCGCAGTGGGTTGAGCCTCTGCCTTCTGCTCAGGTCATGGTCTCACGGTTCTGGGATCAAGCCCCACCCCCTCAACCGAGCTCTCTGCTCTGCAGGAGCCTGCTCCCCCCCACCCCCGCCTCTCTGCCTACTCGTGATCTTTGTCAAGTAAATAAATAAAATCTTTTTTAAAAATTCAGTTCTTACTGAGAATTATTATTAAAAAAATAATAATAAAATAAAAACATACACCCACGGAATGCCATCAAGGGAAGGGAGCCTTTCTCTGCCCCTCGGTTTAAAGATGCGGACACTAAGCCCCGCGTTTGCTGAGCGGGGCGCAGGAAATGGTGGGATCGCTCCCTGGTCCCGGGGACCCTCCCAGGCCGCTGCAGCCATCCCCATGCTGCCCACGACGCCGGGAGTGGCCGAGTCACCGGCTCTAGGTCACCTGCTCAGGTAGCCCGGGTGCCTGCCACTCCCGGGCTCCCTGAAGCCCGGCCCCCACCGGCACTGGAGGCGGCCGGACCTCAGCCGGAGGGGGCGGGGCGGAACGGGACAGGGGGCGGGGCGGGCCGGCCTCCCGCTGAGTAACCCTGTACTGGGCAACCCGGCCGCCCTTCCCTGCTGAGTCACGCTGGCAGGCTGTGCGCGGAGTCACGATCGCGGCCTGTTTTCGCTGAGTCACGGTCCCGAGGTCTGTTTTCGCTGAGTCACGGTCCGAGGTCCTCTTTCGCCGAGTCACGGTGGGGATGCTCTGCCTACCTCCCCCGGGCGGGGGGAAGGAGGGGGAGTCTGGGCGGCGGCGGCGGCGGCGGCGACTCCCGGGGCCAGCAGCCCTGTGAGTGCCCGAAGAGGCTGCGTCCTTCCCTCCCCCCCGCCCCCCGTGGGGCCTCGCCGGCCTCCACAGCCTCACTTCAGCGACCGGACCTGCTCAGCTCCTCCGAGAGCCCCGCGGGGCGCCCGTGTGATCCCACCTAGAGTGGCGGATCTACTGAAACAGGGGCTCCAGGGCAAAACGGCCCCTTCGTATCCTCCCAGCCACAAGCCCACGGTCACCAGCTGTGTCCTCCCACCATGTCAGCTTTCCTCGGTCACCAAGCGAGAGTAACACGATTAGAAAGCAGGTTCGGGATTCCAAACTCAGGGGCACTGGGGGACGTGATTGACTTGGCTTCTCCCTGGGCACACAAAGCAGAACACAAGACAAGTCACACGCTATGCAAGATAACAGAGTGGCTGGGAAGTACATGCAGCAAACACGAAGTCCGTCTGTGGGCGCAGGAGAGATAAGGCCTGGGTGGCGTCTGGGTCAGTCCTGGACGCCTGCTCGGTATGCCTGTCAAGCTGCAGAGGATGTCAGCTATGCTCAGAGCTCAATCGGCAGAGCCTTTGGGGGGCAGCCGCCTTTTTTAAAGTGGTCAGACAGCAAGGGGTCATGTGTGAGGGGTCTGAACTGGGTGCTGTCACACTCCTCCCTCTTTAGAGGGATTTCAGCGGTCCTGGGCCACTGCAGACCCGCTGCTTTTCTGCCTGTTATCGGTTCTGGGGTGTCAGCTGATCTGGTCTCGGGACATCTCAAAGCTGCTATACCCTTAGCAATTTGCGTCATTGCTAGACACCGGCCCCTGCTGGACATGAGTGACTCCATCTTGCTCTCTCCAGAAGCACGGGGGCTGTGGGCAGGAGAGCAGCAGGACGGCTCAAGCCGGAAAGAACAGTTAGGGGGCAACTGATGACGTTTGAACTGAAGCTTTCCATAATGTATTTGTGCTGAAGTTAGAGTCCCCGATGTTTACAATCGTACTAATTGTACTGTGGTTACAAGAGGCTGTTTGCAGGCATAATACATGCTAAAGAATCGGGGGGCAAAGCGGTATGATGTCTGCAACTTACTCTCTAATAAGCCAGAAATATATTTAGATATGTATGTAAAAGAGAGTGTGTGCATCCAGAATCAAGAGAGAGAGAAAGAATGATAAAGCCAAATGTGAACAGGTGACGAATCTGTGTACTACTCCTTGCGACTTTTCCAGACATTTGAAATTATTTCAAGGAATATTACTTATTGAGAAAAAAACATTAAGATGAGGACCCTGAGGTACTGGTGGGGGTTTGTTTGTTTGTTTTTGAGAGAGCGAGCAGCAGGTAGGGGTGGAGGGAGAGGGAGACAGAATCTCAAGCGGAGCTGAGATTGGAGCTGAGCGCAGAGCCCCATGCGGGGCTCGATCTCAAGACCCGGAGATTGTGACCTGAGCTGAAATCAAGAGTCACGTGCTTTTTTTTTTTTTTTTAAAGATTTATTTCTTTATTTGACAGACAGAGATCACAAGTAGGCAGAGAGGCAGGTAGAGAGAGAGGAGGAAGCAGGCTCCCCACCGAGCAGAGAGCCCAACACGGGGCTCGATCCCAGGACGCTGAGATCATGACCCGAGCTTAAGGCAGAGGCTTTAACTGACTGAGCCACCCAGGCCCCCTAAGAACCCTGAGGTTCTGAACTCCCAAATGAGAACAAGGTTTGTGAGATTTTTTTTTTTTTTCTTAAACATTTATTTGACAGAGACAGATCACAAGTAGATAGAGAGGCAGGCAGAGAGAGAGAGAGAGGGAAGCAGGCTCCCTTCTGAGCAGAGAGCCCTATGTGGGACTTGATCCCAGGACCCCGAGATCATGACCTGAGCCGAAGGCAGCGGCTTAACCCACTGAGCCACCCAGGCGCCCGGTTTGTGAGATTTTTAGTGACCCCACCCTACTCAGAACCATCCAGAAGTTTCTAAGTAGGAAAAAGGCTCGGGGGGCGGGGGGGATCCTGAAAGGGGAACTCGATGCCACTGCCGGATCAAACAGAACGAGGAATGCCTAGTGAGGGCTTCCTCTTTGCCAGGCCCCATTCTGAGGCTCTTACATAGGTTAAACTAATTTAATCCTGACCACATCCCCTGGAACTAATGCTGTTATTACTTATCAATTTGTCATATGCGGAAATAAAGCTTAGGGGGTTGACATGCCCACATGTGTGCTAAGTCCAGATCCTGGGCTTGAAGCAATTTGTTTTTCGAGTTCATTGCTTTAATCTGTCTCCACCGCCTAGAAGTGCCTTGATCGCGTTGAACGAGGTCGAACCAGGCCTCGGAGCCAGCGTCAGGCTCCATACAGGCGAGGCTGTCCTTGCAGCCTGAACTCTCCAGAGTCCAGGCGGCTGCCTGGTCTGGCCACCTGTCTTCAGTCACTGGATCTGAGCAAATAGAAGCTGGACAGGGCCTACGAAAGATGTCGCTCTTTCTATACCCTTCACTGCTCCGGGTCCAGGGCTGCCAGACAGCAGCTTTCTTTAGAACTTGAGTGTGCTTGAAGATGAAGGGGAGCAAAATATGTCACCCCAAAATGCATCCCCTCAGCATAATGACTATTTTGAATTGAAGTTACTTAAGAAGCAGCCACTGCCAAGGACACTCTGAATCTCCCTTGTCCCCCTGAAAGCAGGAAATACATCTCCCATGTGAAAGGTGCCCTCCCCGTACCAGGAGGGTAGAAGGCAGCCTTATCGCCAGAGATAGGGAGCTGGAGGCGGAGAAAACTGCATAAATAAAGCTTGTAACTTCCCCCAAGTCCCTACTCCAAACCCGGACTTCCTTGGCATGTCAATTGTTCACAAATCTATTGTTTCTTTGTCTGAAAGATGTAAAAGCTGCCTGATTTCGTCATTTCTTTGAGTCCCATATTTTTATAGGCTTTCATGTGTACAGGATTAAATTTGTGGGGCCCCTGGGTGGCTCAGTCATTAAGCGTCTGCCTTTGGCTCAGGTCATGATCCCGGGGTGCTGGGATGGAGCCCCACATCGGGCTCCCTGCTTAGCAGGAAGCCTGCGTCTCCCTCTCCCACTCCTCCTGCTTGTGTTCCCTCTCTGGCTGTGTATCTGTCAAATAAATAAGTAAAATCTTTTAAAAACTTTTTTTTATCCTGTTAATCTGTTTTTACCTCCATTTAATTATTAAACCAGCCTAAGAACCTGGAAGGGAGGAAAGGAAATATTTTTCTCCCTGACAAGAGAGGGATCTCAGGCCCAGGTGAGCTGTGTGACAGCAGGTAGGGAGTTCAACCGTGCCCCCCTATATGCTGGGCTCTGGGCCTAGAGAGCGGACCCTGTGTGGTCTTGCTGCCTTCCTGAAGCTCACAGTCGGAGTGCAGGGCCTTGTAAGGTGAGCGGGAGAAACTTCAGGAAAGCCTGGGCTCCGTCTGTTTTACAACTTTTTTTTTTTTTAATTATTGAGGTATAATTGACACAAACCCTACATCTTTGAAGTATACAATTTCATGAGTTTTGACGTGAAGTATGCCCATGAAGCCATCTCCACAGTCAAGATAATGATTGTATTCACTACTCCCAGAAGTTTCCTCATGGTCCTTTGTTTTTTGTTGTTTTGTTTTGTTTTTGAAGAGTTTATTTATCGAGAGAGAGAGAGAGAGCGCGCGCGAGCGTGTGTGTGTGTGTGTGTGTGTGTGCGCGCGCGCATGAGCAGGGGGAGGGGCGGAGAGACACAGACAGAGAATCTCAAGCAGACCCCACGGGGAGCACTAAGCCCCACCTCAGGATCCTTTGTAATCTCCCCTCCAAGGAGGTAACCATCAATCTGATTAGAATAGCTTGCATTTCCCCAATTTTGTAAAATCCTATATATATATATTTTTTTTTTAAAGATTTTATTTATTAATTTTGACAGAGAGAGATCACAAGTAGGCAGAGAGGCAGGCAGAGAGAGTGAGAGGGAAGCAGACTCCCTTCAGTGCAGAGAGCCCGACGTGGGACTCGATCCCAGGACCCTGAGATCATGACCTGAGCCGAAGGCAGCAGCTTAAACCACTGAGCCACCCAGGCGCCCCGTAAATCCTATATATATTTTTAAAGATTTTATTTATTTATTTGACAGAGAGACGGAGAGATCACAAGTAGGCAGTGAGGCAGGCAGAGAGAGGGGGAAGGAGGCTCCCCGCTGAGCAGAGAGCCTGATGCAGGGCTCGATCCCAGGACCCTGAGATCACGAAGGCAGAGGCTTAACCCACTGAGCCCCCCAGGCGACCCCTATATTCATTTTATATATAATTTTAGACAGGGACGCTTGCGTGGCTCAGTCATTAAGTGTCTGCCTTGAGCTCAGGTCATGATCTCAGTCAGGGTCCTGAGATCGAGTCCTGCTTCCAGCTCTTTGCTCCTTTCTTAAAAAGAAACAAAGAAAGAAAGGAAGCAATGGATTTGACTCAGCTTTGTGTGTATTCATAGAAGGTGAAGGCTATTAATTATGTTAGCTGATTTCTCAAAAAAATTGATTAAAAAATGTAATCAGTAAGAATTTTTTTCTTTTGATCTGGCTTCTGTCACTCAAGATTACTATTTTGAGCTTCCCTCGTCGTGTTGTGTGGAGCAATGGTTCTTTCCCTTCATTGCTGGGAATCCAGTGTATGTTTATATCACGACTGTTTCTCCATTCACCTGCTGATGGGCTTACGGGTTGCTTCCAGTTTGGGACTACTAGCAATAAAGCCACTGTGAACATGGGTGTACAAGTCTTTGTGCAGAAACACGCTTTTATTTCCTATGGATAAATACCTAGAGTGGAATGGCTGGATTGTACAGCAGGTGTCCCTTTGATTTCTTAAGAAATTGTCAAATCTCAGGACGCCTGGGTGGCTCAGTTGGTTGAGTGTCTGCCTTCAGTTTGGGTCATGATCGCAGGGTCCTGGGATCAAGCCCCACATTGGGCTCCCTGCTTGGCAGGAAGCCTGCTTCTCCCTCTCACACTTGTGTTCCTTCTCTCTGCTTGTGCTTCCTTCTCTCTCTCTGTCCCTCTCTGTCTCTGTCAAATAAATAAATAAAATCTTTTAAAAAAAGAAAAAGAAAGAAAACCATAAGGAAGAGAAAATATATCTACGGTACTGTACCATGTTTATCATGGAAAAAATCCCCGTATATGTGGACCTGCACAGTTCCAGCCCGTGTGGTTCAAGGTCAACCTTCAAGTACATTTGCAGAGAAGCGAGCAGACAAAGGAAAACGGGTTGAGGTTTCTCAGGGCAGCAAGCAGCAGGTGTGGGTGAATACTTGGGGGAAATTTAGGGAAGGAAAGGGTTAATACACAAAGCCTTATTGTTTTGATTCCTCTGGGTTTCATCTCTGAGCTGTTAAGAGTCTGGATTCTTCTTGGCTAATTATGAGTCTAAGCCTGCTTTTAGGCAAATAAGGCAGAAGGCAGATAGTGCTTTTTTGGCGTTTGCTGTTTCTCTTTAGCTCAAAATAACCCTTATGCAAAGTGGTATATTCTGACCCCCATGGTATCATTTTAAGGTACCCTCCCCACCCCCCAGCCGAAAGTGAAAGTTCTGGTTGCTTTATACTCGCAACAAGGTGTGGGTAGTCCCGCTTTTTCTTTTTAGTCATTCGAATAGGTGTGTAGTGCTATCTCATCATAATTTAAATTTCCCCTATGCTAGATAAACTTGAACACCTTGCCATGCACTTAGCACTCATTTATTTCCTTTGATGAATTGTCCCTTTAAACTTTCTAGCCCATTTTAAAAAATAGCCATAATTTTTTTAAAAAGCCCATATTTAAAAGATAAAATCTTTAAAAAATTTTTTTTAAATTTGCCTTTTTTTTTTTTTAAGATTTTATTTATTTATTTGACTGAAAGAGAGATCACAAGTAGGCAGAGAGAGAGAGGGAAGCAGGCTCCCCCCTGAGCAGAGAGCCTGATGTGGGACTTGATTCCAGGACCCTGGGATCATGACCCGAGCTGAAGGCAGAGGCTTAACCCATGGAACCACCCAGGCACCCCTTATTTGCTTTCTTAATATCGAATCATACGTTCTTTATGTATTCTAGAGACACGAGACACGAGACATGAGACACGTTCTTTGTTGGATATATGTTTGCAAATAATTTCTCCTAATCTCTAGCTTGCCTCTTCTGTTTTATAACAGTGTCGTTGGAAAGAGCAAAAGTCCATTTTGATAAGGTCCCGCTGATTAATATTTTTTCTTATACATTTTGTGCTTTTTGGTGTCGTATTTGAGAAATCTGACAAATCTAAGGTCCCTGAGTTTTTCCTTTATGATATATTCTGTATTTGTACAGGCTTCCCTCTTTCACTGAGGTCTGTAATCTGTTCCCGGGCTGAGTCCTGAAAAGTGAATGGCTTGGCAAAGGAGCGCGGGAGGGGGTTGTGTGTTCGAGGAGGGAGGGACCACCCCGAGCCAAGGGCTAGAGGGATGTGTGCCTGGTTGGTCAGGAGGGGGTATTTCTGAGAGTGCCATGCAAGGTGTGAGGGAGGAGGTGGGGTGAGGCGCACCTGCTGGACAGGTGGCCAGGGCCGAGGGCAGAGGGCCAGGTGTGCCAGGCGAAGGAACTTCTATGTTATCCCAAGGGCGGTGGGAGCTACTGAAGGGTGTTGACCAGGGAGAGGTGATGTGGTCACCGTCGCCTTATCTGCAAAATCCAGGGCCAGAGGAGTGAAGGAGATAATGAGCAGAAAGGTGTTCTGTGGGCAGGTTGGAACCCGCCGTTGGCTCCCCAGGCCTCTCAGGAGGCTGATGATAAGCACTGTGAATTAAATGTTAGCATTTCCTGGTGACTATTTGTCCTACTGCTTTGGGGAGATCTTTTATGGCTGTTAAAAAACAAAATTCACCTGAGTACATTTCAAGATCCAATTGGCTTTATTCAGTGACTTGGGGGTCGGGCAGCATCCCATCTAGCAAACATAAACGTGCTCTGAGGGTTTTTACAGGCAGAACGAGGGAAGGGCAGTGAATCGAGGCCTGGATTGTTTCAGGCAAGGTCACCTTCCTCTAGCGTCAGGGTGGCAAGCGTCTCCCTGGCTGGTCACCTCACTGGTCCCCCCAGGGTGACTCCAGACCTATCAGGTAAAGGTCACCTTTCTGGAAGAGGCAGAAACTGAAACTAGGTCAGACGTTAGCCTTGGTTTGCCTGCATGGGGCTTAGTGCAACTGACTCCATTCGGGGCCTGTCCTGTCTTTCTTCTTTAATGTTAGGAACGTTTGGTCTCTTGTCTGTGACACGTGTGGCATTTTCTCCCAGTGTGTCGTGGGGTTTCGGCCTCGCATATAGGGGCACTGGTAACCCAGAAGGCGGCTGTGTTTTGCAGTCCCGTATGAGGATGTTTTGATAGTTTGGGCTTGTCTGCCTTGCAGAGAAAACCTGGACATCCCACTGGGCTCCCCACAGCCTCATCCCTCAGCGGGGTCAAGGGCATCTCCTCTTGGGTCTTTGTGGAGTAGGGAGCGGTCTGGACACCCTGTGTCACACCTTGTTAACCTGAGATTCCCTCTGCCTGAGGATATCCAGGTGGGTCTCCTGCTTCTCCCTGAACACCATCCAGCCCAGGCCAGACTCCTGTGTCTCCCAGTTTCGGCTGGGGCCTCCTCTCTGTTTTTCACCATTAGAGCCTTGGGAGAGGGCCCGACCTCCGCCCTTCTTCCAAAACCACTTCTGTTTTCCAGACAGAGGGCGGGTGGTTCCTCCGGAGTGCTGAGTCGAGATTTCCACATTCCCCTGGAGCAGCTGCGTTTCTGCTGAGTCACGGGTTGGAGGGGGGGCTCGAGGAGACAAAGGGCAGGCGGGTTTTGCTGAGTCACCGGCTACTTCCTCAGCCTCTCTCTGAGCGGAGCGGAGCTGTCGGTGAAAGGGCAGCTTGCACAGCAGGCCGGAAGAAGTGAAGCTTCCAGAAAAGAGCAGAAGCCTCCAGTTTCTTTCTAGTCTTTGCACGTTTTTTGCAAAGCCCCGTCCCAGGCATCACAGTCCTAGACTGTGCTGCTGAGAGTCCCCCGTTGTGGTAAACTGGCAATTCCAAGTTCCTGGGACTCCTCTCCATCCTTACATCTCACTTCTGGCATTCTTGATGGCTCTGCCCTTACAATACAGAGGTCCTGGGCTGCTTCTCAGCCTGTCCTGTCCGAGCCCTGGATTATGGTGAAGGGCAGCCTTCCGCCCCTGGCCTTCTCCAGGTCGGTCCGCCCCTCAGCATCCACAGCGATGCTGCCAAGTGAGACCTGTCACTCCCCGCTCCAAACCCTGCAGCCTCGCCTACTTACAGGAGCTCCTTGCAACAGCCACAGACCCCAGGCGGGCGAGGGGGGTGGTGCTCTGTCCCCACCGCCCCCAGCTCTGCTCTGCTGCTGCCCCTCCCTCTCTCTGCTGCCCGGGTTGTCCCACCTGCAGGCCTCGGTCCTGCCTCTCCCCTACTGCCGAGATCAGCTTTCCTCCCACACCTCCCAGCCTGTGAGTCCGCCCTGACCTGACCCTGATTGAACACTGCAATCAGAGTCCTTCTAACCATCCAGACCCATCACCAGACAATGCTGCCCTGCCTCTTCTGCCCCTAGGCAGGGAAAGCTCTCAACCTGTGTGACTCCTATGAATAGATGGGGCCCATCCAGAGAATCTAGAAGGATCTCACCAGCTTTGAAATTTGTCACTTTCACGACACATGCAAAGGGCAATGAGCCTATCAAACCAGTCACATAACTTAGTCCCAGTTTCCAGGTATTAGGGTAGGGACATCTCTGGGCAGGGGTGGTGGTGGCAGATAGGAGGGGAGCTGTGATTCTGCCCACCGCAGAGGAACTCCCACCTCCTGGGCTTGGTGAGGATGAAATGAGACCACGCTTGGAGGAATGCTTGGGGCTGATGGCAGAGCTCTGGACGTCTTTCCAGTTTCTACCCACATTTGTCTTCTGTGCCCCTGCCCTCGATCCAGATCATTTTCCCTGGGTCCCAGACTTCTCCCACTAGGATCCTGAGCTCCCAGGCTCTGTCAAGGGGAGCTTCCAGCCTCTCCAGCTTTTTATCTCTAGCGCGCATACGAAATGGGCCCATTCTAGCCACTCGGGGCATTTGACCCCTGAGAGGAAGGCCTGGAGAAGAGGGGGTGGGTTCTCTGAGGAAATGAAGCTCTTATGGTGGAATTCCGAGCGTCGTGCTGGGAGAAGACAGAAGGGAGCCTTGGAAGGGGAACCCCCAGTGTTGCTCTATCCATCCATGCCCTTGTGGGGGGCCATCCTCCTTTCCTGGTGCTGTTGTAAAAATTCTCACAAACACAGTGGCTTCCAATGATACACGTTTCATCTCTGGCGATCTGGAGGCTGGAAGGCCTGAAATAGGTCAGCGGGGCTGTGCTTCCTCTTGAGTTCCAGGGCAGAATCCATTTCCTCACCTTTTCTCACTTCTAGAGGCCGTCCGCTCTCCTTAGCTCCTGGCCCCCCCGACTCCATGTCCAACACTAGCATCTTCCAGTCTCGGAGTCCTGTCTTGTTTCTCTTGTCATGTCCCATTCTGTATCTGTCACCCTGCAGCCTCTCTCTTAGAAGGATGGATTTCTGTGATGCCATGAAGCCCACGAGGATAATCCCGGATAATCTCTCTATCTTAAGAGCCTTCAATTAACCACATCTGCAGAACCCCTTTCTTTTTTTTTTTTAATTTTTAAAAATATGTTATTTATTTATTTACTTATTTATTTAATTGACAGAGAGAGACACACAGCGAGAGAGGGAACACAAGCAGGAGTGGGAGAGGGAGAAGCAGGCTTCCCACTGAGCAGGGAGCCAATGTGGGATCTAAACCTGGGATCATGACCTGAGCCAAAGGCAGATGCCTCATGACTGAGCCACCCAGGTGTCTCTGCAGAACCCCTTTCACCTTGTAATGCAACATATTCAAAGATGCTAGGGATTCGGAAGCAGACATCCTTGGCTGGGTCGGAAGAGGGGGGTGGGGCGCATGCGTTATTCAGCTTACCGCTGGAGGAGAAAGAATACCATTTGGACCATTCCGGTTTCCTGAGGACAGGGAAGGGGAAGTCAGGAAGCTGAATCAGCTCGCAGAAGGACCACAAGCTCAACGCTGAGACAGAGGAAAGAGCCAGATCAGCTCTGCCCCAGCCTCCTCTGTCCCGGGGTTGTCAGTGTGTGGGGTCTATTTTGGCCAAGTCCGGGGCTCTTAGAGAAGCAGTTAGAATGAGAAAGCAAGCCTGGGCTGGGAGCCAGGAACCTGTGGTCACTGAAGGCTCTGCGTTGTCCTACGGGTGCAGCCTGAGCAAGTCAGTCCCCACTTGGGGCCTCTGCTCCCCCATGTTAAATAAGAAGGAATTCGATCACAGCAGCATTACTTTGTGGGGTTCCTGAGTTGACAGGCTCTGGATGTGCCTAAAGGAAGTTTTCAGACCTTGACACTCTTATCCCCCAAATTCCGGGGGCACAGATGGACCCCCTCTGTGACACGGTGTGTGGTGGGGTGGGGCGGGGCGGTCAGGAGCATAGGTTCTGGCTGCAAAGTGCCGTGGTTGGAATCCCAGCTCTGCTGTCACTAGCTGTGTGACTTGGGAAAGCTATTAACCTCTCTGAGCCTTAGTGTCTATGTGGACACAATGGAGATGCAACTGACAATAACCTGGAAGGCCAAGGTCAGGATTAAATGAAATCCTGCACATAAAGGCTCTGCGCATGGAAAGCACTCTATAAAACTGGGTTAAGATTGCAGTTTGTAACTCCATTCCAGCCCCTTCGGGGCAGCCTAGAAATATTACCATGTTTACCAGAAAGATCTTGTAGTTTATCTATTCATTCTTTCCAATCAATCAGTGCGGAAGGTTCCCTCTGCGGCCTGCCAGGCATCGTTCCAGGCTCTGGGATTTACAGAACAAAGCAAAGTCCCTGCCCTTCAGGAAACTTGCATTCTAAGGAGGCCATTGGTTTCTAATAGCCCTCATTTCTAGAAAAGTGTTGGCAACACTTAAAAAAAAAAGATTTTGTTTATTTATTTAAAAGAGAGAGAGAGAGAGCATGAACTCGGACTCACACAAGTAGGGGAGCTGCAAAGGGAGAGCGAGAAGGAGAAACAAGCTCCCCGCTGAGCAGGGAGCCAGACCTGCAGCTGGATACCAGAATCCTGGGATCATGAGCTGAGTCACAGGCAGGCGCTTAACCCACTGAGCCACCCGGATGCCCATTGGCAACTCTTTTGCCATCTCCGGGAGAGGACACCTCCTCTTGAAATTTTGAAATCTTGGTCTCAGACTGCCTGGGTTCAGACCTTGATCTTAACTTCTCTGCCTTGGTTTTCTCGTTTGTAAAATGGGGATAATAATACCAGCCTGATGGGGGGAATTGTGCGGATCGAAGGAGCTCATGCATGTGAGTGTTTAAGTAGTAGCTGATGCGCAGTCAGTTCTCGGTGAACACGAGCTGTTAGTACAGTAACGACAGTTCACAGAAGCCGAGCTGGTTCTACGGTCTGTAGACTCAACTCGACATAGCCCCTCTATCTGGAAGGCCTGGCAACCTCCTGATTGCCGGATTGACTTGCTGACCGAAACTCAGGTAAGCGCCCCTGCATGAGGGTGGCTCACGGGCCAGAGTTCTGACCTCGGTTTAGATGCACCCACTGCCCGCCCACTTCTCGAAGACTGTCTCCAAGCTTCAGGGCCTCCTAGACATGCGTGGATGGAAGGCACGGCAGGACGCAGCCACCACAGCCCCTGTGCTTGACAGAGCATGCTCAAACCTTACTAGCATTTTTTCAGATGTGGGGCACTTGCTACTTCCATTTCCAAGCAGCACCCCGTCCCAAGCCAAAGTCACTTTTTTATAATTTTGTTTGTTTGTTTGTGTTTTTGTTTTTTAGTTTAGAATCCAGAATGGTGGCATTGGGATGGGACTTTAGGAAACACCCAGTTTTCTCACCTGGGCTCATCCAATGACTTGCTCTCCCGGAGTCCTAAGTGACTGATCTCCTGCAGACCTAGCTCAGCAGTAGCTCAGACACGGCCGGCTCTGTTAAGAGAGGAGTCAGCTGTGACAAATTCTGGAAGAGCGCCCTAGGCATGCGAGCAGGGAAGTAGAATGTGTGACGGGCATGGTTCTCAGGTTGCGTGTTCACCAAGTGCAAAGACAGCTTGGAGGAGGAGGGCAGACTTCGACTCACTTCCAGGTTTGGGTCCTGGTTTCCTGCTTTATGTGTGGCCTGGGAAACACCACTCCCTTGCCCCCTGCCTCAGTTTCCCCGTCTGTAAAACGGTAGCGATCTACCCCACAGAATAAATGTAGAGAGTAACCATAAACACAGCACAGTCTCTAACACTTGGTGCTAAAAAAAAAAAAAAAAAAAGTCCTAAATGTACATATAGGGTGAGAATGAGGAGGCAGGCTGTCAGGGCAGGGTACCCTGGATAGAGGTGACATCTGGGGAGAGCGGGCTCCCAGCACGGGGAGGAGAGCAGGCAGGGTCTGGGGCTGCTAAGTCCAGGCCGTCGCCCACTAGCCTCCCAACTTTCTGGACCTTTCAGAATCCCAGGGTGCGCAGGTCCCATCCTGGCATGGGGGCCTCTGGAAGGGACGTAATCACAGGAGTGCTCGGATTTCCAGAAGAGGTTTTTATTTATTTATTTATTTTAAAGCGTCCTGTTTTAAATTGCTTTGTTTTCCTTGGGTCATATGACCGCTCCCCCCTCCACCCCCGCTGGCCCCGGGCGGGCGCGGCGCGGGTGTTGCAATGTCTGGCCCAATGTGGGGATCAGCTGCTGGCCGCCGCCACGTGACCCGCCGCTGGGATAAATGGACGGCGCGGCCCCGCTCGGCACAGTCACTCTCGCACGTCCTCCTGCGCGTCCGGGGACGTTGGAGCCAGCCCCAGAGACACCGAGCGCCGGCCGGATGGAGCGCCCGCAGCCCGACAGGCAAGCGCGGGGCGCGGGGCGCGGGGCGCGGGGCGCGGGGCGCGGGGCGCGGGGCGCGGGGCGCGGGGCGCGGGGCGCGGGGCGCGGGGGACCAGCCTCTCCCGGGTGGGCAGCCCTTGCGGTGCCGCCTAGCTCTCGGCTCCAGCCCCTCCCGGAGACAGTGCCGGGAGCCTGTTCGCCGAGTCCCCTTGGGCTTTGGACTAGGAGCCGGGTTTCGGTCTCAACCTGTGGGGTCGTTAGAGGAAAAAAGGCTATTTACACGTCTGGCTGCCACAGGTTGGGTGACCAGATGGGAGTGTCCCTGTGGTTTTGTTATGTTACTTTATGTTATGTTATGTTATTTATTTATTTAGACTTTTTAATGTCCTTGGAGGTGCTTTCTGCTTAATCTAGAATCCGTGGGGCTGCGGTGCCTGGGTGACAGTGGCTGGTTCTCTTACCAGAGCCCCCTGGTGGCCACGTCCTCCTCTTACTAGGGGTCCAGCACCTGAAGGAGACACCACACTGGCTGTCCCGTCCCCATTTTACAGATGAGGACTGCACGGTTCAGGGAGGCAGGAAGGCCTCTGGTTAGCAGGTGTCCAAGCTAGGATCTGAACCACAATCTGTTCACCTCCGAGTGTGGCTCCTTCCCTTCTCCCAGGAGTCTGACAAGCATGTACAGAACAGGGTGATGTTTCTGGAAAGGGTGAGGGAGAGAAAGGAGAAATAACTGTTCTGTGGGAGGTGGATACAGACATAGAGCAGAAATACTCCCAGAAAGGGACTTTTTCTTTGAGTAAAATAGAGTTTTGCAGATTTTTTTTTTAACCCAAGCACTTTCATGATGAGCGTAACATTATAAGAGATTTGTGTCTGAAATGTCAACAGAATAAATGAATTAAATCTTGGGTCTAGAGCCAGTCGAAGCAATTATGACCTAAAATATGAATGTTCATACTGCTGGGGCTGCTTCTCACTGGGCCTTGCAAACACCACCCCCCTCCCCCCATAGTCACTGGTGTCAGGATTTCCCAGTTGGTTGTGTGACTTGGAGCACGTTGTTGGGGCTGCATCCTAAGGCAGTCGAAAACGTTGCCCCTGTATTAGATGGCAGGCTGGACTGACTTCTTCAGAGAAGCCTGATAGTGCTCGAAGACCTGCGGATACACAGGTGGTGTCCCCAGGAGCTCCAGCATTCGGAGGAACCCTGCTCAGAGCCACCCTTGTTCACCCTCCCCGCCTCCCCTCTGCAGCATGCCCCAGGATTTGTCAGAGGCCCTGAAGGAAGCCACCAAGGAAGTGCACGTCCAGGCGGAGAATGCCGAGTTCATGAAGAACTTCCAGAAGGGCCTGGTGACCCGAAAAGGTTTTAAGGTATGTGGCCTGGTGGGACAGGCCCTGCTGGAGGACGTAATGGGGGTGTGTCCCAGGCGCTCAGGCCAGTGGTTTGAGCAGGGATTGGGACCAGGGGCGCTGAGGGACCAGAGGGGCACGTCCAAGGGAATCGTTTTGCAGATGACATGGAGGCTTAAAGAGGGCAGGTGGCCCGCTCAAGGTTGCACAGCAAATTCACAGCCTGCTACGTGCCGTTGGGGGTGTTTTGCTCGGGCACTAGAGCTGTCCACTGAGCGCCTGTGCTGTGCTGGGCGTTTGACACACTCCGTTTCTAATCTGTGCCCCAGGTCTGGGGGAAGGAAGGCAAGGAAGGGCAGGCCCAGAGAGGTGAAGCAGCTAGCGCGAGGTCACACAGCCAGTAGGTAAATGGGAAAGGCTGAAATCAAACCGCGGCTGGTGTTCCTTCAGAGCTTGTGCTCCTGACCTGATTCTGATGTGTCTCTGAAGGCAGGGGGCGGCATGGGTTCGAGCCCGAGCACGGCCACCTCCTCACCGGGCAGCCTGTGGGCAGCTTCCGACAGCGGGGTCTTCTTAAGCACCCGCTCTCTGCTAGGCACGGATTTTTGCTGTTTCCCCGCGCGGCTCAGGAATTCATGCAAAAAGCGGGTGGGCAGGGGTCGGGTGCTCAGACATCAGTGTGAGGACAGGCTTGTTCGGGTTGAATGGGGGAGCTGAGGTACCCCTTCCTTTTGTGGTCTGCACGCTCCCCCCACTTCCAACCGGAGAGGCGCTTTGGTGGCAGGTGCTGTGCTGTTCTAGGGGGTCAGGCCCTTGGCTGCCTCCTGCGACTGCTGCATCTGGTCTCCGCTCCCTCTCCTCCTCCCTCTCTCAAAAAGATGACATGTACCCAGTAGCTGGACTGGAGCTGGGGGGCGGCAGGAGCTGGGAAGGTGGCTCCCGGGGTACCTTGCCCTCAGCCACTGGGACTTTGGATCTTACCTCTAAGCCCCTGAGTTCGAAGTGAGCATGGAGATCTGGGAGAGAACCCAGTGCTCACCCAGATGATGCTGAAGGAGGCTGTGTTTATCACCACAGCCTGGGAACTGAGGGCCAAGTGCCAGCCTGTGCCTCGTACTTGACCTGGGTCACCCTGCTTGACTCTCCCAGCAGCCCCCTGTAGGACATCGTTGTCCTCTTCGGCAGGGGAGGGGACCGAGGCTTATCTGGACAGTCGCTCAGACCTTCCATCACCCAGAGAGGGCGAGTGGCTTACCCCAGGGGTCGCAGCCTGGGCCTGGCTGAGCCCAGGTTCAAACCAGGCCAGCTCACTTGATGACCCGGGTGGTTTGTACCACGCCTCCTGGCTTTCTGCCCGCACTGAGACGGTCTGTGGCTCAGAAAGAACTTGGAAACCTCAAGCAGAGAGAGCACCTAAACTTTGTCCTCTTTCAAACTCCAGATCGTGTGATGGGAGGGTCCCCAAGTCAAGTTGTGCTGGGCTGGTCCACCCCAGGCCAGCCTCTGGAGGTGGTGGAGTTCAGAGTGGGTCTCTGGGAAGGAGAATCGGCCCCACAGATAGTCACCCCGAGGTCCAAGTCCAGAGGTGCTGGGAGGCTCCCGTGAACGCATTCATTCAGGTCCTCCCTGGCTCCAGGGCCACGTTGGCTCCTAGCAACGCCTGGGCCCGACTCCAGTTTCATTTCTTGCTAGCCATGAGGGCTCACCGTCTCCTACCCTCTCCAAGCTTAGCTTCCTTTTCTGTAAAGTGGGGATGGCAAGTCCTGTGTGGGGTTTTATAAGGGCTGAGTTAGGCTGCGTGTTCATCCGTGGAATACCAGGGTTTCAGGTGTTTCAAGTGTGTGGTTGAATTTTCGCCTGACCTGCCCTCTGTCTGCGGTGCAGGGGGGTGGGACCGGGGGCAAGCAGAAGGTGGGGGCCCCGCCCCGGGGTGGGGGGTTTGTCACGAGGGTTTTGCCAAGACAGCTGCAGAGGGGCTGGATGGGGTTTTTACGCGAGGCCAGCAGCCCAACCTGCTCGTGTGACCATTTCAGCTGGTGATGGCCTCTCTATACCATGTCTACGTGGCCCTGGAGGAGGAGATCGAGCGCAACAAGGACAACCCTGTCTTCGCCCCACTTTACTTCCCAGAAGAGCTGCACCGCAAGGCCGCCCTGGAGCGGGACATGGCCTTTTGGTACGGAACCCACTGGCAGGAGGCCATCCCCTACACGCAGGCCACCCGGCGCTACGTGCGGCGACTCCAGGAGGTGGGGCGCAAGGAGCCAGAGCTGCTGGTGGCCCACGCCTACACCCGCTACCTCGGCGACCTGTCAGGGGGCCAGGTCCTCAAGAAGATCGCTCAGAAGGCCCTGGACCTGCCCAGCTCCGGCGAGGGCGTGGACTTCTTCACTTTCCCCAACATCGCCAGCGCCACCAAGTTCAAGCAACTCTACCGCTCCCGCATGAACTCTCTGGAGATGACCCCCGAGGTCAGGCAGAGAGTCCTCGAGGAGGCCAAGACGGCGTTCCTCCTCAACATCCAGGTGAGGGTCTGGCAGCCCGGGGCGGGGGTCGTGGTGAAGCCGGGCCTCTCGGTCTGCCACTGACTAGCTGGGTGGTCTTTATTACCTCAGTCGCCCCATCTATAAAATGGGGATAGAAAGTACCCGCCTCCTAGGACCTTTGGGAGGGTCAAGCGAGTTCATACTGATCATGGCAGGAGCTGGCACAGGGCCAGCCCTGTTGTGTTAGTGTGTGTTCTCTGGGGATGTGATGGGGTACCATTGTCGTCCTCGGTGACCGCGCTCTCTGACAATATTGATATCGTGGGTGCGTGGTTATGTGGCCAGGTTGGCACTGCGGGGAGGGGCGGGTCCCAGGTGGCGCAGGTGTGGCCAGGACACGGGGGAAAGGCATGACCAGGATGCCCTCACGGCAGGATACTGGTTACTTGCGGGCACATGGGAGGAGCGGGCAGGCGATGCGGATGCACCTGTGACATTTTCCCTCAAAAGCTGGGTGACAGGAATGGGACTGCTCAGTATTTTTCTTCACGATTTCGTGAAGTCGTCAAGATTTCCGAGGACAGCTTAAAATACCACCTTCGGCTGCGGCCTACCGCCATCTCTCACCGGGACGGGCTTGTGTGTCTTCTGTCTCTTAGCTGTTTGAGGAGCTGCAGGAGCTGCTGAGCCGGGACGCCGAGGACCAGAGCCCCTCGCAGGCTCCGGGGCTGCGCCGGCGGGCGGGCAGCGGGGCACAAGGTGAGGCCCCCCGACCCACCGGGATGGGCTGTGTGGGAGGGAGCCCGGGGCCCGGTGGTCTGTCCGGGTACCTCTTGGCTGTTCTGGCTTCTGAGTGTTTTAAATGAGAAGCAGGGCACGGGCACAGGGGCCTGGGGCCGTCCTTCCGGTTTGGCTCAGGCCGGCCGTGCAGCCTCTCCACACCTCAGTCTTCCCCATCTCTAAAATCAAGGGCAGTCGACAGGTTCTAGCTCACTGGCGAGGAGTACAGACATGCACACAAAGGACCGTCAGGAGTCCTGGGCAGAGCCTTTTTTTTATGTGTGTGAAGCCCAACGTGGCGCTTGAACTCATGACCCTGAGGTCGTGAACCGAGCTGAGATCAAGAGTCGGATGCTCCACCGACTGAGCCACCCAGGCGCCCCATGGGCAAAGCCTCTTAATTTAGATGTTTTCGTCGGCCCTTTCCTGGTTCCTGAGCAGAGAGACCCCCTGATGTGGGGCAGGGTGTCTGGGAGCCGTCCTAGCTGTTACCGTGCCATGGGACACCGGGAAGACAAGGATCCCCTGGGTCTTTTTCCTTTGCTCCTGGAGCCACCCTCCCCAACCTGGCCCGTGGCTTCCCCACCTAAGCCGGGAGCACATGGAACCCTCTGTTGGTGGAACCGTGCCTGGGAAAGTGGGAATGAGGCCAGGTCCCGATGGGATGGGATGGGCTGCCTGGTGGTGGTGGGGGGGTCTTTACCCTCATGCAGCAGTTCTCAAAGTGCGGTCCCGTCGAGTGCCCCTGAAGGGTGTGTTCTCACAGTGTGGGCTGGCTGAAGATGGGAATGTGGACAGCTTAGAGAAGTAGTCAGCTCCCTGTCTTTGGAGGGATCCAAGCAGTGGCCAGAGGGCTCCCTGTCTGCATTAGCAGAATCCTGGCATTGAGCAGGAACAGTCCTAGGGACCGCTGAGGCCCTTTTTGCTGTGTTTTTCTGGGACCCCCTCATATTTCCCACCTCTGTCCACCTGTTGGTGACATTGCCCGCTTCTCTCTTGCAGACTCGACTCCCACGGGGCCTCCCAGAGGGAAGCTCCAGCTCAACGTTCTCTCCCAGGCACCGCTCCTCCGATGGGTCCTTACGCTCAGCTTTCTGGTGGCGACGGTGGCTATGGGGCTTTATGTCATGTGAATGCAAGGGCGCTGGCCCTGTACACTGTGAACTCTGTCCAATGGAGGACATTCTGTAGAGGAACTGTCTCTTGGCTGGCTTCCTTACCTTAGGCATGAGGGCTTGTCAGTGCCCTCTGCCCTGTCCCTGCATCCCTCTCCTTGGCAAGGGAGTCTGTGGCATCTTCCCCAATCCAAAGCACATCCAGCTCACAGACATGAACTTCCAAAGAGGGATGAGGCATCCTGCCTGGGCCCTCAGCACCCCCAGTTCCTGCAGCAGAGCCCCGAAGACATGGCCAGAAGTGGCAGCTGTCTCGAACCGCCAAGGGTCCTGGGTTCACGGTCTCCTTGACATGCCATGACCTCTTTCTCTGCGGGCCGTGGCGAGTTTTATATAAATGTGCAAAGATGTTGTGTCTTGTGTCTGTCTTGTTTTTGTTGGAGCCACTCTTTGTTCTTGGCTGCACCTGAGCTGTGGTGTTTTGTTATGTTCCGTTTTTATAGCAGAGTCGGGGTGGGTTTGGGGGTGGGGTGGGGGGGAGGGAGGTGTTTAACATCACTGTGGCCTTGGCCTCTAACTTTTGTGTGAAATAATAAACTCCAGTGCCTGATAGTAACCTGAAGTGTTTTTCTTGGGCTCTGTTACCCTTGGGGAGCTGAACTTTACCCCGCTTGTCTCTTGAATATTCCTGGGTAGGAGTAGAAAGGGACCAGTTTCGGAGGTTGGTCTCTGTTCTGAGAATGTGAGGGGTGAGCATTAGGAAGCTGGTGTGTGAATCTTCATGTTGGGCCTTGTGTGATGCAAACTCGGCTTTACTGAGAATGGTATTGCCCTGCTGGGCTGAAATGAGCCGATGCTGGGATAAAATTGACGCAGTTGCTCCCGTGAATCTTTGGGGCTCCTGTGAGATCCCTGGTTCCAATTCCTGCCACTCTGCTTTGTAGCTCTGCCTTTGAGGTTAGTTATTAACCTTGCGGGGGCTCCGTTCTGTCACCTGTAGCATGAATACAGTGAGACCTACCTCACCTGCCTGTCTTGAGAAGCAAATGACTGGCAGGTAAAATGCCAACATGGTACCATTACCATAGTACCATTAGATTAGGTCCTATCAGGAAATGAGGCTGATCGGGGGTTTGTGATTTTTGCGAAGTGATTTTTGTGCTGTATGAGTCACTTCACCTGTGTCCCCTCGTTTAATCCTCGCAGCAAGCCTGTGAGGGGTGCTACCACTCTGGGGGGCAGGATGGATTTAAACCAGGTCTGTACACCTCCAAAACCCCACGTTCCCCCTCCCCCCAAGTCATGAAAGCCACTGAAATATTAATAGTGCAGCTTCCCAATTGGGGCAAGTGAAAACCCCTCCCTGAAGGTGTAGGTGGGAAAGCAGAAGACCAAGCCTCTCCTCAGCACCACTAATATCCGAGGACTGGGAGTCAGGAGAGCGTTGTGCCCAGTCCTGGCTTTGTCACCAGGTCTGGAACTTTGGACAAGTGACTTGTCTCTTTTTGTTCACTGGCAAGACAGAAGTAATACATCTACCTCCCACAGCCGGTGGAGGGCCCCGGGGGTGTCTAAATGCCAGTGTGTGCGTGGTGGCATCAGAATCACTGGGGGATCTCGGGGCCCCACCCTGAGACCTGCTGAGTCTGGAGACCTGGGGCAGGACTCTGGAATCCCGGCGGTGAAAAGTTCCCTGAGAGATTCCAAAGAGCCACCAGGCCCAGGAGCCACAGGTGATGAGACGAGGTTTGCCAAGAGCAGGCATGCAGATGGCTGGAGCTCTTCCCACCCTAGGCCTGCTTTCCAGCTTCCCGAGAAAGGGACGCCCTCCTTCATTCTCTGCAGTGATAACGAAAGGAAAGGAGGGAGGGGAGAGGCAGAGAAACAAACCACCTTGATTGTACTAATAGGAAAATGGCGAAATAGTCTGTATTCTATTCCCACTAGGGAGAATCTATAGCTGTTAGATAGGATGAGCTGGGCGCCTGGCTCTGTCCCAGACGCATGCAACTCTTTTTTTTTTTAAAGATTTTGTTTATTTATTTGGCAGAGATCACAAGTAGGCAGACAGGCAGGCAGAGAGAGAGAGAGAGGAGGAAGCAGGCTTCCTGCTGAGCAGAGAGCCTGATTGGGGGCTCAATCCCAGGACCCTAGGATCATGACCTGAGCTGAAGGCAGAGGCTTCAACCCACTGAGCCACCCAGGCGCCCCACGCATGTAACTCTTAATTTCCGGATCCTCAGTTTGAATCCCAAGTCGGGTGTAGAGAATACTAAAAAAATAAAAAATAATAAAAATAATAATAGAACGAGTTAAATCTGTTCTGTCCTCAGGGGAACCTCCATAAGGTATTACTGAGAAAATTAAGTGCCAGATTCTTTTCTTTTTTTTTTTTAATTAAAAATACACGTATTTTACATACTCCCCGTGAATATGTTTCCGTGACTGTGGCAAAGAGAATAAAAAGTTATTTCCAGTTGTTCCTCCTGGAGGGTGGGAATGAAAAAGGGAAGAGATTACGCAGCCCTCGTTGCTGCTGGAGAACGCCAAGTTTTGCCAAATCTTCCCGTTTTTCCAGCCGGGTTAGGTATCTGGTGAATTTTCGCAGATTTTAAGCACTGTCAAGTAATGAGAGGTCTTCAACAACGAAAAAAGGTATCACTTTTTTTTTTTTTAAGATTTTATTTATTTATTTGACAGAGATCACAAATAGGCAGAGAGGCAGGCAGAGAGAGAGGAGGAAACAGGCTCCCTGCCGAGCAGAGAGCCCGATGCCGGACTCGATCCCAGGACCCTGGGATCATGACCTGAGCCGAAGGCAGCAGCTTAAACCACTGAGCCACCCAGGAGCCCCCAAAAGGTATCACTTTTTGGGTCTAAGGAAACATCCTGGAGTCCCAAGGATGGGCCAGTTTCGGGCCCGTGGGGACTTATTTCTGACCCATCCCCAGCGGTCAGAGGGTGTGTGACAGGGAGGACTCGGCGCAGGGGGCAGCGGGCTTCCGCCGGGAGCGACGGCTTCTGAACCCTCAGGTCTTCCAGGGCCCGGGTCTGCAGGCGGTCATTTTCTCGGAATACTTGTAAAAAGCCTCGAGGACAAGCCCTCGCAAGTGCTCGCCGCCCAGGAGAGAAGGCCGCCCCTCCGCCATCTTTGCGTCCGCCCCACGCGGAACCGCCGCTCCCTCCCGGGTCAGAAGTTTCGCGCCAAATTGTCAGGCCTGCAAAATGGAGCCCGGAAGGAGGCCAGGGACATGACGTCATGCGCCCCGCAGCCAATCCGCTCTGGCAGCCGGCCTGGGAGGCGGTGCTCGCGGGCGCGGAGCGGTCCAATCGCTGGCTGCGGGACCCCGGCGAGCCAATCGGGGCGCAGCGGCTGCGGCGCCCGAATGCGGCGTCTGGTTTTTCCCGCGAAACTTGGCGGCAGAGGGTGGAGGTTCTTCTGTACCGGGTACCGGGAGTGCGGTAAGTGGGAGGTGAGACCGGCGGGTCCGCTGGGGGGTGGTGGGCTGGGAGTGTGTTGGCGTCCGCACTTGAGGGCGCGGCAGGGTGGGCAGGGTCTGTTCTGGCAGGGCCGGGGGCCCCGAGCCCCGCGTTCGGAACCGAACCTCCGGGCCCCTGAGCCCAGGCCGCGCGCCGCCGTCCCCGGCCTGCTTCAGCTGTTTGTGCCCGCGCCAGGCGCAGTCATGTCGGGCTTCGACGACCCCGGCATCTTCTACAGCGACAGCTTCGGGGGGGACACCGCGGCCGACGAGGGGCAGGCCCGCAAGTCGCAGCTGCAGAGGCGCTTCAAGGAGTTTCTGCGGCAGTACCGAGTGGGCACCGACCGCACCGGCTTCACCTTCAAATACAGGTGCGGGCGGGGGCGGGCCGGAGGGAAGGTGGGCGTGCAGACCGGCCGGCGTGGAGCGCACGGACCCAGTGCGAACACGCGTCTGCACCCAGTGCCGTCCGCTGTCCTAGAGCGGGGATGGGGCCTGTCCCAGGTGGGAGGATCCGGGTCCCAGCCGCACCCGTGTGACATTTGGGTTTTGTAAAGTTTATACCTGAAGTTAACTTTTGAGTGAGCATCTGTTGAGTGGGCCCCTTACAACCACCTGGAACTTCTTGGGGGCGTTTGGTTCTTTATCCAGGACTGGCTGTTGACTTCCTCTTGTTTTCCTGTGGTCTGCGTTTGTGATGCCCCCTAGACTCAAGTTCTCTGTGTGTGCAGAAGGTGAAGCTGGTCGTCCGGATTTTTTTTTTTTTTTTTAAAGATTTTATTTATTTGTCAGACAGAGATCACAAGTAGGCAGAGAGGCAGGCAGGCTCCCTGTTGAGTAGAGAGCCCGATCCGGGGCCCAATCCCAGGACCCTGGGACCATGACCCGAGCCGAAAGCCGAGGCTTTAACCCGCTGAGCCACCCAGGCGCCCCAGTCGTCCGGATTTATTTCACTTAGGCGTTCGTTCCAATCTTGCCGCTTCTGCCGATCAGCCCCTGTCGTCGGCCAGGCACTGTTCAGGTGCCGGCTACCCGCTGAACCTGCTCTTAGTCATTGTCTAACCCATGGCATCACACCAAATCCTGGTAGACCCAGCCTCTATCCCTAGCACTTTAAAATGCGGAGAAGGTGAATTCGCGGGTCTCTGTGGCTTGGGCGTGGCCAGTGATTAGCTGATTGACTTCCAAGTAACGGACTCTCTGTGTCCTCAGTAAATGGATGCCAGTGGTCCTGCCTCCTATTTATTCATGTGCCCGCTGACATTGACCATGTGTGTGCCAGGCATTGTGCGAGGCATTGAGGTAGAAAGATGAGAAGACTCCCTGCTGCTTGTTCTTCAGAAGCTCATAGGTCAGCGAAGCTCCTAAGTCAGCGGGGGCAAGGCATAGAGGTCAAGAGATAAATCACAAGGTGACAGTTGCCTCAAAGGAGGAATGTAAAAGGGGAGTGAGGGAGGCTTCCAGAGGAGCCCAAGATGACCCTCGGCTGAGGAAAGAGTTTCGGGTGTGGACTGCGTTTCCGATAGGAGCAGTTGCGCTTGTGGGTGGAGAGGAATGGGTCGGCTGTTATAGTAGGGTGCTTTCCAGTTCAGGGTGGCCGTTTCTTGTGGCTCTGGGCCATAAGGTTGAAAGGGATAAGGTCTGAGATGAGGCTGCGGAGAGGGCTCTGCATAGCATAGACCCGGGGTCCCTAAGTGTGTTTGGGGACAGTAGTCCCATGGGATGCTCTGTAAACAAAGTCCCATCTGGTGGTTGATAAGACAGACACGGTCGCTGCTATCTGTGGCCTCCCAAGTTTGAGCTTTGTTAGTCTCTGAGAGAAAGTAAAAAGCTCCAAAGGGTCCTGCAGGGAAAGAACTGAGTCTCCCAAACCGACCTGTGCACGCAGCCCTGTCTTTGGTGTGGAGATCTCTCTCAGCATCTGGTGGACTGCTTCCGTGGGGCTGTTTTTGGAGGACACCCCTCTGGGGGGTAGGGAGCCTCTGCAGGGTTACAGCATAGAGCCGCGTGGACCTCCATGGGTGGTTGGGAAGAGCAGAAAGGAGCGGGGTGGGGGGAGCGGTTGGCAATGGTGTGGGCGATGTGGGGTGCAGGTGTACCTCAGCCAGTGTTGATTTCCTCTGCTCTGCACCCCACCCCCATCCTGTCACCTGCCCATGCCAGGGATGAGCTCAAGCGCCATTACAATCTGGGGGAGTACTGGGTCGAAGTGGAGATGGAGGACCTGGCCAGCTTCGACGAGGACCTGGCCGACTACTTGTACAAGCAGCCGGCCGAGCACTTGCAGCTGGTGAGTGGGACCCCATCCCTGAGTTCCCCAGGGCTGGTCCCGCTCTGGTCACCAACAGTTGTCACCTTCCTCTTCTCCAGCTAGAGGAAGCTGCCAAGGAGGTGGCTGATGAGGTGACTCGGCCCCGGCCCGCAGGCGACGAGGTGCTCCAGGACATTCAGGTCATGCTCAAGTCGGATGCCAGCCCATCCAGCATTCGTAGTCTCAAGGTGGGTCCACTCAGAGACCGGTCGGAGCGTGACAGTGGCTGCTGCGTGGTGTTTAGGAGCTTCGGACACAGGCAGACCAGAGTGCGAGCTGTGTGACCCTGAGCAGCTCGCTCGACCTCTCTGAGCCTGTTTCTTCCTTGGTATAATTAACCCACTGAACAAGTGAGCTCCTTTCGTGGGCTAGGCGTTGAGTTGGACCATGGAGAAACAATGTTGAACTAAACACCAAGTTCCTGTTCTTGTGAACTTTATATCCCCCCAGGAGGTGTGGGAGTGGGGGGACCTTGAGTAAACCAGTGAATATCACCCGTGATGGTTGTAGATGATCAGAAGTGCCGTGGAAGAAATCAGGGGGGTAGCCCTCTGGGAAGGACGGAGAAGGCTTTCTTGGTGGAGAACCACTTGAGGGGGCAGACGGTACAAAGAACGTTCCAGGGAGGCCGAGTATAGCCCATGCAAAGCCTGAGTGGCGAGTTGGGCATGGTACACATTCAAGGCCATGTTGAAGGACAGCCAATGCGGCTGAAGAGTGATAGGAAGCAGGAGGGGTTGGCAAAGCCAGTCTGTCATCCAGGTGTTTGTTTTCTTAAAGATTTTATTTATTTATTCAAGAGTGAGTGCAAGGGAGCGTGAGTGTAGGAGGAACAAGGGAGGGAGACAAGCACACTAGACTCCCCACTCAGCACGGAGCTCCAAGTGAGATTCGATCATGACCTGACCCTGAGCTGAAACCAAGTCATTCGTCCAACTGGCTAAGCCACCCAGGGGTACCCTGGGTGTTTATTTGTTTTAATTGACAAATACTAAAGGCTGCTTCGCTCCAGGATCGGGGCTAGACCCTCACTATAACAGATGGGACTTGGCTTTTCATGGAGCTTATGGTGGGAGAACCAGGTAAGGGAGGTTGAGATGGCTTCAGGAGCCGTGTATAGTCATGAAGAAAAGAGAACGAGGGAGGTGGGTGGTGGTGGGAACACTCTGCAGTGGGGTCTGGGTGTCACCCATTTAGCTAATGGTGCCTCCTCGTCACACATTGCACTCAGAGGGCCATACTCTGGACTTTGCTTATGTCCCCACATTCTGCAGCTCTTTTGGAGCCCCTGTGAAGCTACCTTTGGCTCGCACGATGGCAGGTCTGTTCCAGAAGCAGGCTGGTGAGCTCTGCAGCTTGTTAGCTTTCTCTCTTCCCAGCACCAGGGAGGGGCCTTGTAACGATGTTTGGAATCCAGCTCAGTGGCACGCATTTGCCTCTCTGTGGATGTGGCATTGGACCCGTTTTGTGGGGGCAGCTGTTTAATTAGGGAGCCAAGCCTCAGCTCCCCCCAGGGACATGCTTCCTACCCTCAGACTCGTTGGAGGACACAGTGAACGGCCTGTTTCAGCTGATGGCTTCCCCGTGATTGGGGAAGAGCCTCTCGAGAAGGATCATTTGTCAGGATGGCTTGGAGGGGCTGAGGCAACCGCTGTCCTTTCCAGCTCGGGATCCTGGTTCCAGGACACCTGCAGCTTTGTAGCTTTGCTCTAAAAAAACAACGAAAAAACATGCTCCATGGTGGCTCCAGCCCCGGGTCATGGCAGCGGGCCTGCCTGCCCTCACATACCGCAGAGGGGGCCAGCCTCCTTCCTTCTCTGCCCTCCATGTCCCAGGCTGTGGAGGGGGTGCCAGCACGAACCCATAGCCTGCCTGTCCTAGAGGAGCCACTGGGAATGGGAAGAAAGTGAGGAAAGGAACTTATTTATTTTTTTGTCTTATGGAAAATTACACTTGGAAATAGAATAGTGTAAGGATTCTTACATATTTTTACCTGGGTTTAGTTGTTAACATTTTGCCTGATTTGCTATTTTTCTTTCTTTCTTCCTTCTTCCCTCCCTTTCTTTCTTTCTCTCTCTCTCTTTCTTTTTTTTTTTTGGTAAAGCACTATATTTTAATTTTTTAAAAAGATTTTTACTTATTTTTGAGAGAGAGAGCTAGCACATACCCATGAAAGGGGGAAGGGGCAGAGGGAGGGGGAGAAGCAGACTGTCCCTAGTGATTGTGGAGCCTGATATGGGGCTCAATCCCAAGACTCCAAGATCATGACCTGAGCTGAAGTCAGATGCTTAACTGACTGAACTTCCCTGGGGCCCTTGCTAAATTTTACGGAAATTACAGAAGTGCCACTTTATCCCTAAATGCTTTAGCATACATTAGAAGAAGAGATTTTCTAGAAATGTGTTTCTTTTTTCTTTAAGTAGGCTCCATGCCCACTGTGGGGCTTGAACTCGAGACCCTGAGATCAAGAGTCACATATTCTCCTACTGAGCCGGGTGCTCCAGAAAAAGAGATTTTTACCCTAATCCCCACTGTCCCTATCTCCCTCGAACCAACCGTGCTGTCGGTGGCTCTGTTGCAGTCGGACCTGATGGCGCACCTGGTGAAGATCCCTGGTATCGTCATCTCGGCGTCCGGGGTCCGCGCCAAGGCTACCCGCATCTCCATCCAGTGCCGGAGCTGCCGCAACACGCTCAGCAACATCGCCTTGCGCCCCGGCCTGGAGGGCTACGCCCTGCCTAGGAAGTGCAACACGTGAGTGGGCCTTGCTGGGCCCCGCGCCTGGTCAGGGGGGATGGGGTGGCTGGTGGGGGCGAGCTGGGCAGGGGGAGGGCCGGCGTGCAGCTTGGGGCCTGCCTCACGGGAGTGGCACAGCCCCACACACAGGGGCTCGGGGACGGTGTCCTCTGTGGGCGAGTTCCGTGCGTGGCCACCAGGCTGCCCAGGCACCCTTTGGCGGGGAACCCAGGGTTGGGAGGGAAAAGCAGTGCAGGAGAATGAGTCTGCTGGAGTCTTCTAAGGCACACTGGCTTGCTGGGGCAGCTGGCCCAGGAACAGGGCGTGCTCACGCGTGGACAATTGCCACCGACCGTGTGTGCACTGCAGAGGCAGAGAGCAGATGGCCTCCGCCCCTACAGCTCAGCGTTTGCTCTCTGGCCCCTTGCAGGAAGCGATCTTCACCTTGACCTGAAGGGCCCACCCCTTCTCTCAGGCTGTTCCTTGGCCTCTGCTGGTCCCCCTCAGCTTTCTGACCTAAATGTGGCAGTGCCCCAGGGCTTAGCCGTACTGCTTTTTTTCTCCACTCTCTCCCTGTGTGGTCTTGGACTTTAAATACAGTCCATGTACAAAGGACTCTCACCTGTGTGTCTCCCCTGAACTCTCCGGGGTCAGATCCGGCTGCTGGCCAGATGCCCCCATGTAGGTGGCAGGCACCCCGCATAGATCTGACCTCCATCCCACGCCCAGATCTGCCCTTCCGCCGCCCCTCTCCTGCACCCCCGATGGAAGCACCGATTTTTCAGGTGCTCAGGCCCAAGTCCTTGGTTTCTAGAGTGTTTCCTCCTATTTCCGTCTAGATAGCTGAGAAGTCATTTTGGCTCTGCTGCTGAGCTTGCACGTAGAGAATCACACTCTTTCTCACCACCTGGCATGGCTGCCTTGCTTCATGCTCTTCTGTCTCACCTGGAGGCGTGATCTCCCAAGCCCACCCTCGTCCACTAGTCTGTTCTCCGCATCACAGCTGGTGACACTTTGCCCTGCAGGTGACCTAATCATTTCCATGTCACCCAAATTCAGGCTCTGTCCAGGCCCGCATGGCCCTCCACGGTCCTCCTCCCTCTCTTTAGGCCCAGCCTCCCTCTGTTCCTGGGATCACTGAGCAGCACTTTGCTGGCACAGGGCCTTTGAATGTGCTATTTCCTCTGCCCCGAACATTCTCCCTCTGACCTCTGCAGTCCTTGTTCTCAGTTCCATCAGCTTTCTCTTACGTCACCTCCCAGAAGTTCCTCCCAGGTCCTCCATCTTACACTCGGTACACACATACCCGACGCCTCTTCCCCACCTACCCGACAGCGTGGGGCACTGCTGTCATTCTGTCATGCAGCCATTTACCAGCTGGCTTTTTCAGTCTCCCTTGGCCCCTGACTAGAACGTGAGCTGTGTAAGAGCAGGGACTTTGGTTCCCTGCTATGTCCTCGGCCCGTAGAATGGTGTCTGGCACGTAGTAGGTGCTTTGCTGGAATGCTGCTATAGTAATTGAACCATGACTTGCTAACATGGAGGTAAAAAGAGGCTTGGACCCTGAGAATGGTCTCTAGGTGCCCAGACCCTCACCAAGAGATCCTGGGATTTGAATGGGGTTTTGTAAGGTCATTGGTGATTCAGCCTCTGTACCTGTGGGGACACTGAGACCCTCGTGGGGTTGAGAGTGTGACTTGGCTGTGTCCCATAAGTTAAGGGTGGAGCCCAGGCTGGAGCAGACCTCCCCATTCCTGATCTGGTTCGTGGTCCCCCACAGAGCTGTGCTCCTTGTGAGGGCCTTGTCCAGCTTATTGTGGAGACCCTTAACTTGCTCCCAGCCAGATCTTGTCCCCAGCTCCTGGGATGGACTCCCTGGGCTTTGGGTTCTCCGGGGAGCTCTGCGACCCTTTCTTCTCCTTCTGTACAGGGATCAGGCTGGGCGCCCCAAGTGTCCCCTGGACCCGTATTTTATCATGCCTGACAAGTGCAGGTGTGTGGACTTCCAGACCCTCAAGCTGCAGGAGCTGCCTGATGCCGTGCCTCACGGCGAGATGCCCAGACACATGCAGCTCTACTGCGACAGGTGAAGCAGGGGGTGCGGGTGTGGGGCGGGGCAGGAGGTGGGAGTGGGGCTGGGCGTCTGGGGGCCAGTGGCCCAGGCTGAGGCACGGTGGGAGGAGAAGATGGCTTGTTATATGTTTCTGCTTCCTCGGTGGTCCTGGAATCTGCAAGGGCACGTAGCTTCTGCTCTGCAGTTCCAGAACTCCCTGGAACTCTGAGAGGCTGATGGCTACATGAGCTTGGAGCCTGGGCCTTTCCGAGAGGGGAGGGTCCCTGCCACTCGGAGAGCCTCTGCCCGCCTGGCGCCCCCGCCCCACCCGCGCCTTCTGATGACATTCTTCCATGGATTTTGCAGAGTAGTTGGGAAGGAGGAGAGGTGCCCGGCTAGAGTCCGGTCCCCTCGCGGCCACCTGGGAGGAAGGCTTGGAGATGTGACCGCGGTTCTGCACCTGGATGTGCATGCTGGTGTTCTTTGCTGCATGTTTTTCCGAGGAGTGAATCCCTAGGTTTTGTTAACTTGGTCAGTGACGGTGGAAACTTGTAGAGGACTGACTGGAGCAAGTTACCGTGAGCTGGCGAAGCCTTGCTTTCCTTACCAGTAAAATGGGCTTCATGACCGTCTTTAATCTCTAGACAGGTTGCCAAAGATGGTAATTGGAAAATGCACACGTTTCGTATAGGTCCTTAATAGGAATTAAGAGTTTGGTGTTCGTTAGGTTATTCTGCAAATAGTCTAACCCAGGCTTAAGAGGGGGGCGTATGGGAAGGGGCACCTGGGAGGCTCAGTTAAGTGACTGACTCCTGATTTCAGCTCAGGCCATGATCTCAGGGTTGTGAGATCAAGCCCCCTCTCGGGCTTTGCACTGGGCGTGGAGCCTGCTTAAGGTACTCTCTTCTCTTCTCTCTCTAAAAAACAGAAGAGGAAAAATAAAAACAGTGGTGCATGGGCAGGGGCGCCTTAGAATCCTCTTGGGGTCAGTGAGTGCGACAGTGGTGCTCCTTTGTGGGGTGTGACTCTGGCACATAAAGCACATTTGGGTCTGTTTCCTCCCATGATCCCATGAGACTTGAGCAGGTCCGATCATGTTATCACTGCCCCACTACTTCTCCAATCTCAGAGAGGTGCGGTGACTTCTTTGAGGTCACACAGCTTCTAAGTGGCAGAGTGCAGACACGTGCATGCCCCAGCGTCCCCTCTGTGCCACACTGGTTTTCACTGGAGCGCTTGGAGACTCCTTGTTTCATTGTCTTAGTTTTGCAAAGAGAATGTAGATGTCCAGAGGCAGGATGTGCCCGAGCCCGTGGAGCCCCGAAGAGGCAGAAATGGAGGGGGGAGGCCCTTGCAGAGAGGCCGGAGGGCCTAAGGAGGACAAGGACATCCTTGGATACCCCTTGGACACCCCTTCCCCTGAGGTGGCCAAGAGGACCCCTGTGGCGAGTCTGGCAGCAGATAGGGATGCGGCTTCTGAAGGCTGGGGTGAGCCAGCACCGAGCCTCCCTGGCGCCCTAGCTGTCAAAACAGAAGAGCCCTTGCGGGCAGGGAAGGGTCAGGCCAGCTCCACAACCGAAGGTGCTCAGCACCATCCCGCAGGCAGCTGAGCGATGCGCACTTGGAGCGGGGGGCCCCGAGGGATGGAGAGATCTGGAGTATCTGTGCTAAGGTGGAGCGTGAGGGTGACAGTGGGTGAGAGGGTCCCCAACAGTCTCTCATCTTTGTTCCTCTCTCCTCCCTGTCTCCTCAGGTACCTGTGTGACAAGGTCGTCCCTGGGAACAGGGTCACCATCATGGGCATCTACTCCATCAAGAAGTTTGGCCTGACCTCCAACAGGGGCCGTGACAGGGTGGGCGTGGGCATCCGGAGCGCCTACGTCCGTGTCCTGGGCATCCAGGTGGACACAGATGGCTCTGGTGAGTTTGGGCTTTGGGGCTCTGGCTGTGCTGTGTCCTGGGCCGTCTCTCTCCAAGGTTATGGTCAGGCCTCCTGGTCTCCCCGTCCCCCCGTCCCTGAGCGCCTCTACGATCTGCCCGTCCAGCTCCTCACACCCCCCTACACTCCCCCTTTCCCTCACTCACTGGACCTCGAGCACAGGCCCACTCCTGGCAGGGAGACCTGGGCTCTGTCTCCCCAGGCTTATGCCATCTGGGCTCTGAGGCCCTGCCCTACGGGGGCCCCGGACTGGCTGGCCGGGGTCTGCCTCACACAGCACTCATGTACGCTCCTTCCCTGGCCCACCCAGGCCGCAGCTTCGCCGGGGCTGTGACCCCCCAGGAAGAGGAGGAGTTCCGGCGCCTGGCCGCCCTCCCCAATGTCTATGAAGTCATCTCCAAGAGCATCGCTCCATCCATCTTCGGGGGCACAGACATGAAGAAGGCCATCGCCTGCCTGCTGTTTGGGGGTTCCCGAAAGAGGTAGGGGCTCAGTCCCGCCAGATCTGGGGAGGGGAGAGTGACTTACCCATGGGGGATAGCCGTGGACGGTCAGGACTCGAATGTTCTCATTTTCCCGGGATCCTCAGCCTCGCCTGCTACTCCCAGGCCCCTTCCCCAGCTCCCAGGCTTGCTGTCACCTAATGGCTAATCCATGCTTTCCTACCCAGAGGGATCCCCTTAACCAAAGTAGAGGTAGGCTGGGCAGGGGAAGGAGGGGGGCCAGCAGATGCAGTGGGGAGAGCTCTGAGCTTGGAGACTGGAGACCAGAGATTAAGTCTCTGCCCCTTTTTCCTGTGTGGCCTTGGATGAGAGACACCACCTCTCTAGACCCAAGCTTCCGTGGAACAGGGCAGGTGAGAACCCAGCCCTTGCAGGACAGCACGCGTGCTCTTGAAACTAGGAAGCAGCAGAGCCAGGGAAGGTAACGTTACCAGCAGCTACCACTTACTGGGGCCTCTTGCAGGCACTTTCATGTGTCCAACACCCACCCAGTCCTCATAGTCACCCTCAGAGGAAGCTCTGACCAAGCCCGCTCTGGAGGTCAGGCAGTGGAGGCATGGAGAGCGAAACGGACTTCCCGAGAGGCCCCATCAGTGGGGCCAGGATCCTGCCCACTGGTGCCTTTCGCACATGCTGGGGTCCCCCCCTCTTCCTTTCCAGCCACCAGGGCCGTTAGATCAGACCCTTACCATGTGTGGCCCGGCCCTGAATGCCCTACCCTTGACCATCCGTGGCCTGGAGGCAAGTTCCCTCCCTTGTCAACCACAGGTGAGGCTAGGGGGCACTGCTGTTAACGAGGGTCCCAGTCCAGAGCCCCTGCCTGCCCGCGGCTTACAGGCTCGAGATGCAGGTTGTGGGGCCGACTGCCAGCCTGCCCTGTGCCCAGCCTGAGTCCCAGCCTGGACCACCTGCCTGTCCTCTCCCAGGCTCCCCGACGGACTCACCCGCCGAGGAGACATCAACCTGCTGATGCTAGGGGACCCGGGGACAGCCAAGTCGCAGCTGCTGAAGTTCGTGGAGAAGTGTTCTCCCATCGGGGTGAGTGCCTGGGACACGCCACTCTGCTCGGCTGCCCCTTAGGAAGACAGGCTGCAGCCCGGGCTACCTGGTCCTCAGTGGGCCAGCTCACAGGGCCTCTTCCTCATTCCTCTTGCCTGCGGGTCAGGACGGCACAGAGAGGAGGAAGGGGACCAGCGGATGTGGGGCAGTTTGGGGCAACGGGTGGACTGCGGCCTCAGAGGCAGCGGGGGCTTTGGGTCTCGGCCTGGCCAGTGGCTAGCTTGCAGACCTTGAGCGCGTTCCCCCATCTTCTCCCTGAGACTCCATTCATCCACCTGCTGAATCGTGATGTTGGTCATCACACGAAGATCAGGGGCCAGGCACTGCTTGCAGTCCACTGCGTAGATGTACTGGCCTAATGCTGCGTTCTCTGTGCAGTGGCTGCTGTGACCCCTTTAATAAAGGAGGAAACTGGGGTACAGAAAACCTCAGTCTTGCCCAGGGTCCCACCCCAAGTACGTGCAAGTGCAGGGATTTGACCCCAAGTGTGTGGTAGGTGGGGTCCTCTGTGCAGTGATCCGTGGGTCTGGGGGCTCAGAGTGGGGCGAAGATGACCTGGCAGGAGGGGCTGTGTGGGGGAATATGGTCTGGGGGTCAGACGTGCCCGGCGTGCCGCAGTCGCATGCTAGAGACCCACGGGCGCTACTCTGTGGGCCGCGGGGTGGTTTCCGGTTTCCTGGCAGCCCTGGTGAAAAACTAAAGGGAGCGCGTGAAATTAATTTTAATGTTTTATCTAGTCTTACTGTCTTAGTCTGTAGCTTAATATAGAAAACACCACAGTGTACTTTACGTTCTCTTTCGTTAAGTACTGACCTTGGAAGCGTGTGTATTTTGTACTCAAAGCCCCCCTCACGCTGGACTTGCCATGGTGGCAGCTTGTGGCATGCAGCTCTGTACAAAGACGACAGGGTACTAGGGTGGGGCAGGCTTCCTCTTGGAGTCAGGAGTGCACAGCCCAGCCCTCAGGCCCCCTAGGAGTGTGGCATGCATCTGCCCGGGGCCAGAGTCCGCTCCTCTGTGAGCTGGGCCCCTGAGTGCTACTTCACAGGGCCATGATGGGGCTCAGATGATCCTGGACGTGGACAACCCGCGCCCCCCGCCCCGGGGAGAGCCTCCAGGCCAGGCTGGTGCCCGGGGCCGCCTTCCCACCCAAAGGGAGGCACACGGGTTCTATTCCCAGCTCCACAGCCAGCTTGGATGTGTGACCTTGGGCGAGCCACATCAGTCTGGCCTCTTGACTCACTGGGGTCAGGGCAAGGAGCTGGAGCTGGGTTGTGTCCTGACATCCCCCCGCCCCAGGTGTACACCTCTGGGAAAGGCAGCAGCGCGGCCGGACTGACGGCCTCGGTGATGAGGGACCCCTCGTCGAGGAACTTCATCATGGAAGGCGGAGCCATGGTCCTGGCCGACGGTGGGGTTGTCTGTATTGACGAGTTTGACAAGGTGGGTCTGACGGCGAGGTGGGGGCCGAAAAGTGGGTGGTTCCTTGGGGTTCTGGGGCTGGAGGCCTGGCCTCCTGGGCTGGGACCACAGAAAACATCTCTGACTTAGAGACTGGTATTCGGTCCTGGGCCTGTCACTAGAAGGAAGTAGTTGAGCCTCTGAGCCTCAGTTTCCCCATATGGAGAGGGGAGAGGAGAGCCAAGCCCACACGGCTCATTGTCACCAGGGCAAGAGGCCGCCTGGTTCTTGCTGTGGGCCAGACGTAGAGTCGGGACTTAGGGTTGGTTGCTGCTGTAGTTTTCTTGCTGTCCCACTCCCCCGCCCCATCACCTGGTGCTCACACACGTCTCTGCCCCACACAGATGCGGGAAGATGACCGAGTGGCGATCCACGAGGCCATGGAGCAGCAGACCATCTCTATAGCCAAGGTGTGTGCGTGGCTGCTGTCCCTCCTGGCCCAGCCACGCCGAGGGTGCTGCCCGGGGCTGTGATCAGGCTCCAGCCTCCGGCTGCCCCTGAGCACCCCAGGCTGGGGCTCGTTTTTCTGTTTGCCCTGGTGTCTGCTGGCTGCAGCCGCCGGCCTGTGCGCGTGTACATGCGGGAGAGACGTGCGCCCGGGTTCTCATCTCTGTTGTCTGCTCCCCATCCCCCTCTCAGGCTGGGATCACCACCACCCTCAACTCCCGCTGCTCTGTCCTGGCTGCTGCCAACTCGGTGTTCGGTCGCTGGGATGAGACGAAGGGGGAGGACAACATCGACTTTATGCCCACCATCTTGTCCCGCTTTGACATGATCTTCATTGTCAAGGACGAGCACAACGAGGAGAGGGATGTGGTACGTCTGGAGCAAGCTGGGGCCATGGGAGTCAGGCCCAGAGCTCTGGGGGAGGGCATACAAGGGGCTTGGCCCAAAGTCCTGCCTGGCAAGAGTCTTTCCTGTTAGTGGGCAGCCGGGGTGGGGGTGCGGTGTCTGCGGCCTGCAAGGAACGCTGGTCTAGGGGTCTGGAGTCCTGCCTCCTGCCTGGGCTGTGCAGTCGGGGAAATTACTCTCTCCCTGGGCTCAGCCCGTTGTATGTGACACAAGGGAGTTGGCCTTTGCAAGGGTTAGAACCCCAGCTCCAGTCGGGACGTCTCTGGAAGGAACGGAACGGCTTGTGCGATGGGCAGGCCTAGAGGTGCGAGGCCCACCCACATCCGGGGGCTGGTGTCACCAGAGCTCTCTTTCTGCCCCTCTGCTCTGCCTCTCTTGCTGGAGGCTTGTTCTCAGGCGGCCGCTGTCTTCACGGGGGCAAATAAGGCCTTGGCAGCTGGGGGATTTTGTTGACTCAATTCACCGCTCACAAGGAAAGTGGGGGGAGTTCTGGCCCTACCAGCTCCCCCGCCCTGCCTGTGCAACTTCTGTGTGGGGACCAGGCTCAGGGGGGCCTGTGGGCTGACCCAGTGTGCCCTTGGCTCCACCAGATGCTGGCCAAACACGTCATCACTCTGCACGTGAGTGCACTGACCCAGACCCAGGCCGTGGAGGGTGAGGTTGACCTGGCCAAGCTGAAGAAGTTCATTGCCTACTGTCGAGCGTGAGTCCTGGACTTTGGCCCTGCGGGATTGGGGTGGCCCGGCTCTCCTGGGGGAGAGAACCCTGAAGCCCGGGCCTGCTTCTCACACAAGGGGCCTGAGATGAGGCTCTTCTTCGGCTTTTAGCTCTGCTCCTTTCTGACCTTGCATAGGTCACTCTGTGGTTCTTGGCCTCAGTTCCCCATGGCTGTAACGGGGATGTAGGAGCTAGAAGGTCTTGCAGACCCCCAGGACTGTCCCGTGCAGGGAGGCAGTGCAGTGCGGACGTTGTGGACGTGGGCTCTGGGTAACGTCTGCTCCCACCATGTGACCTAGGGCGAGTCAGGGGACCTCTGAGCCTTGCGTTCCTGGACTGGCACAGGCCTAGGTTTTCGTGAGGATTGCACAGAGGTTGAGAGCTCGGCAGAGCCCTGCCCTGAGGAACATTCAGGAAATGGTGGCTGCGACTTCTGGTCTGGCTTCTCTCACAGATTGTAATGGTGATTGTGCATGTAGTCCCCGTTCTGTGCTTGGCGTTCCTCTGAGCGTTTCCTGTGTAAATGAGCTTTCGCCCTGTCCCGAAGCCTTGGAGGTGCTGTAGTTAGCCGTTCTGCAGTTGGGCCTGAGGCAGAGAAGTGGGGAAAGGAAAGGTTAAGCGACTCGTCCAGGGTCCCAAGTGGGCAGTAGCAGAGCCAGGATTTGAACCCAGGGACCCGGCTCCAGAGGCTGGGCTGTTAACTACAGGGCTGAGAACCTGTAAGTGCCCTTAGTTGGCTCTTGTTGGAGGTAAAACCTGAGGGCGGGGACTCTTCGAGGGCCCCTCCAGTGGGAAGTGAGGCGCTGTAGTCGGGTAGGTCCTGAACTCACCCCCTCCTTGGGAGTGCTGAGCGGTGCAGCACCCAGCAGTCCTGGGTGCTCCTCTCGGTTCCGAGGTCCTTATGGCCCTGTCGTCAGGGGCTTGGGCCCAGGTGTGTCTTGCCCCACCTTGACGCCAGGTCCTGGGTGACCTTGGGGAGTCGCTCCCTCTTTCTGGCCTCGGTCTTCCCATCCTCAGGATGAGGGTGGGATTAGGTGATCTAAGCATTCCCCTGAATGAGTGATTGTCATGTGGTTGGGGGACACGGTGGGTGCCCCCTGAGTGCTTCCTAGCCTTGTAACAGCAGCTCCTCACATCCTGCAGGAAGTGTGGCCCCCGACTGTCGGCAGAGGCCGCAGAGAAGCTGAAAAACCGGTACATCATGATGCGGAGTGGAGCCCGTCAGCACGAGAGGGACCTCGACCGCCGCTCCAACATCCCCATCACCGTGCGGTGAGCGGGCGCGTGCAGGGCCCGGACCCAGCTGGGCCGGACAGCCCAGGTTACAAAGCAGGATGTGCCCAGCAAGCCCGGGGCGGGGGCCCCTTGCTAACTCCAGTGCAGGCCCATAAGATGGGCTGTGGGTCGCGGAGGCTTTGGGGAGTATAAACAGTGGCCTCCCTGACTACATGCATTTCTTGGCTTGTTTTATGGCTGAGAAAACCTGAAACCCTGTTTTGTGAATTTTGTCTGGCTTCCCTCATTGCAGGGAAGCCTGAGGGTGAGGGGAGGTGTCCAGTTATGGGAGTTATGAGCCCTGGGTCTAGACTCTGGCCTATTGTGTGACTGCAGGGAAATTGCTTTTCTTGTTTGGATCTCAGTTGTCATAGTTCTTCATTTATTCTTGTGAGTTTACACAGAATATAGTGACTGGGGGGCTGGGACCTACCTGGTAGGCTGCATCCTGCCTCCAGCGCTGATGCGTTAGAAGTGAATCTGGCTGTATGTGATGGAGACCCCAAATAGAGTTGAGTAAGCAAAGGATGTTTGAGGGTAGGTGGTCCAGGACTGATGTGATGGCTTCTCAGGGTCACTGGCATCTCAGGTTTGTTCTCCTAGTCCAAGATGGCTGCTGGAACTGCAGCCCTCACCTCTGTATTCCAGGTGACAGGTGAGGAAGGAGAAGAAGGGCCTATCTTTTCAGGACATTTGCTGAAATCGCCACAAAACTTTGACCTTGGAATTTCTTGGCTACACCTTAGTCACCTAGACACATCTAGATGTAGGAGAGGCTGGGAAATGTCTTTTAGCTGGGTGCCATGTGCTAGAGTCAGAATTGGTTCTGTTACCGAGGAGGAAGGGAAGATGGGTCATGGGGACCGCAGGCAGTCTCCCCTTTGGCCTTCCTACCCTGGGCAGGCACCTCCCCGACGTGGTGCGGGTAGGGGCAGGGAGTGAACTGAGGCCGCCCCGTTGCTCCTGTGCAGGCAGCTGGAGGCCATCGTGCGCATCGCGGAGGCCCTCAGCAAGATGAAGCTGCAGCCCTTCGCCACGGAGGCCGACGTGGAGGAGGCTCTGCGGCTCTTCCAGGTGTCCACGCTGGACGCTGCCTTGTCCGGCACTCTGTCAGGTGAGCAGGCACGGCGGCACAGGCTGAGGGTCCCGGGGGGCCAGGCAGCATCCCGGAGGCCTGGAGCATTTGTTGCTTCTGTGCAGTTGCCCAGCGTCTCTGAGCTTCCTCTCGGTGGTCAGAACCACCCCTTCCCGCCCACCTCCCTTTTCTCCCCACAGCCATTTCCTCCCAGAAGAGAAGCACAGTTTCTCTTCTAGACTCTTGCACACAACCGACTTGACCCCGTCAGTTATTACGGACTGTGATTTTGTTGTCTGAGAACACCAGCACTCCTGCTTGTGAGCTCATGAGCGCTTCGAGCGCTTCCAAAGCTCTTTCCCTCCTTTGACTTCCGGCTGCCTTCTAGAAGCCAGCTGGGCACTTCGAAGTAAGACGGACACTCGGAGGCCTGTTCGTGGTGCCATTCGCTTAGCTAGAATGCGGATCTCTTGACCCGCAGGCCAGTGTGGGTCAAACTGCTGTCAGTCCCGCTGCCTGCCTCAGGCTCGGCCTTCCAGCAGATTTTTCTGGAGCACTGACTGTGTGCCAGGCTCTCCTGGGATAGATTCCTCCCTTCACCCTGTGGGGTGTGGTATTTGCCAGACACCATTCTAGGTGTTGGGGCTAAGAGGAAACACATCTCCAAGTGTCTGCCTTGTGGGCCTCTCATTCTGAATGGGGGGAGAGACAACAAAGGCAGATAGATCAGGTTCAGGCAGTCAGAAGTAGGGGTGGGGATTCTAGTAGGACAGGTGTGTTGGAGGACAGGATGCCTCTCTGTCAGGGGTGGTCGGGGGTGGTCAAGAGGCAGTTGTGTGAAATGAGGACATTAGGTTCTGTGGAGGTGGGGGGTCGCGGTGTAGAGAATGCTCTAGGTAGAGGGAGGGCTCGGTGCCATGCCTCCAAGGAGATAGCAGGCTTGGCAGGTTCGAGGGCCAGTGTGGCTGGTACCTTTGGCGGTGGGAGGGACCTGATCACTCCCAACCTCGTGTTGGTGAAGCCAATCTCTGCCCTGAAGGGGATTTCTGTCTCTTGAGACATTTGGTAATGGAGAGTTCTCTGGGATGCTGATGCACAGAGGTCAGGTGTGATTTGGGACAATGGAATTTTAGTTGGGCCTTGTAGGCTGTGTAGGAGTTTGCCTTTGCAGACAGACCCCTTTCAACCTGGAGCCTTGAAGTTCATCCCAGTGGCTTCGCTGACCATGCCCCGCCCTCTCTTTAGCGGAAACCCAAGGCGTCTGTAGGTGTTGGTCAGCAGGAGAGACTCACCCTACAGCAGTAGTTGGAAGTCAGGAGCCTCGCACTTGCCTGGGCTCCTTGGGGCACCGTGCAGATGTGGCCTCCGGGGCAGTCCCCCGCGCCCCCCCACCTCCCCATCCTGTGTCACCAGTGGCTTCAGCTCTCCGAGATCTTCTGGAACTTTGTCCCTGCTGCCTGACCAGCCAGAGGGGGGCCCTGTGTTACCAGTGTTTGCACAAAGTCAGATCCTGTCTCTCTGCAGAGCCCTCCACTGGCTGCTCCCCCAGAATCAAACCCAAACCCATGCTGTGGCCTAGGGATCGGAGCGGACCCCGGTCCCTAGCCACGTCATCAGCCCCTGGGTGGGTTTCTACCTCCATGCTTTGTGCCTGCCGTTCCCTCTGCCTGGGGCGTCCCTCTGCACAGGTTTGCCTCGTGCCCTGGCTTCAGGGCTCTGCTGAGCTCTCTGCTCAGGCCTGCGCAGCCCCCCACATGCTGTTCTTTTCTTTGAGGTGTTTCTTTTTCTCGTTGAAGTTTTCTTCTGAGCCATCTTTCTTGGCTCAGGGGCCTTGTCTCTCCAGGCGTCCGTCCCACCATGGGCCGACTGAGATCCCTGGTACCCCGTTCCCACCCGTTCCTCCCTCTGTCCACAGGGGTGGAGGGCTTTACCAGCCAGGAGGACCAGGAGATGCTGAGCCGAATCGAGAAGCAGCTTAAGCGCCGTTTTGCCATTGGCTCCCAGGTGTCCGAGCACAGCATCATCCAGGACTTCACCAAGCAGGTGGGCCTGCCATGGGGTCTGGGGGCTGGGCTGGGGTTGGGGAGGGGGTGTCTCCTGCTTGCTCCTGGAGCCTGCTTCCCACCTAATGGGCAGCCGTGTCCTGCGGCTCAACACACAGGCCTGAGTTGGGGCTGGGGTGGCTGTCCTTATCCTGGACCTGTCCCTGTCATTTGTCCTCTAGGGACTGCTTCAGTGTGGGGAGCAGGCAGTTTTCTGTCCCATTAGGGCAGAGGACAGGGTGCTGGTGTCCACAGCCAGGCTCCCCCCAGCCCTTCCCATTGATCCCTTCCCCCACTGCCTGGCTTGTATGGGCATGGGGGCGGGGGCAGAGCCAGGAGGGTGAGCTGTCCTGCTCCTGGAGGACAGTGCTCTTGATCGCAGAGAGAGGACTGGGACTTTCTAGATGCTATGGAGAACTTGTGGTCTCAAAAGCCACAGGAACAGCCCACCAGTTTCTGGTTTTCGCTGTTCTTCACGGCCGTCATCTTGCTGCAATCTTTAGTTTCATGCAGTAGGTCGGACCGCGCCCATTCTGCAGGCCTGCAGACCGAGGCTTAGAGAAGTTCAGGGCGTCAGGAGGTTGGGTTCCGGAGTAAGGTGGACTCCGATGAAGTCCCAGCTCTGCCATTTACTTGCTGTGTGACTTTGAGCAAGTGACTTCACCTCTCTGAGCCTCAGCTCCCCTGTAGCACGGGAATCATCCCTGTACTAGCCGCTCGGGGAGGATGGGAGTTCATGTACACAGCGGTGCCTGCTGTGCTATGGGGGCCGAGGACGTGTGAGCTCTTCTTAGGAGCCACAGAGACGGATGTGAAGGCCTTTTGTAGGCCAGAATGTTCTCTGGGAGCAGGGAGGGTAGGAGGGCCCAGCGGGTGAGCTGGAGGGGTGTCGGGGAGCCGCTGGGGAGGCTCGCTCCTGCATCTGGCCTCGTGTCCGCAGAAATACCCGGAGCACGCCGTCCACAAGGTCCTGCAGCTCATGCTGCGGCGCGGCGAGATCCAGCATCGCCTGCAGCGCAAGGTCCTCTACCGCCTCAAGTGAGCCCTGGCCGCCCCGTGGACGCGCCCGGACCGCCCCGTGGACGCGCCCGGACCGCCCCGTGGACGCACCCGGACCGCCCCGTGGACGCGCCCGGACCGCCCCGTGGACGCCCCTGGGCCTCCTGCGCGTCCCCTACCAGCCCCGAGCGCTGCCCCTCAACACCCCCCTCGCAGCACCCCATCCCCAGCGGTGCTGTCCTCTGTCTCCCCGCCCCCGACATGGACTGCCCCTCGGGGGTACGGCCCCCCCCAATCTGGCTGCCTCCCTGCCTCTGGGCGTCTGCTTCTGGGCAGGGCCAGGACAGATGCTTTGGAAGGTTGTGGAAATAATAAAGCCGTGGTGTGTGCGCACGCTGTGGGCTCCGCGCTGGGGAGCCTGTGGCTGCCCCCGTCATGCTGTCCCTGCGGAGTGGGTGTGGGGGCAGGACCAGCCTTGCGGCCGGCCCAGCGGGGTTTCCCACCCGCATCGGCTGCTCGGCTCCTGGGTGAGGCGACTGCGTTCTCTCTGGTCCGTGGGGCCGCTGCGGCCCATTTCTCACACCTGGCAGTAGTGACGATGCCCGCGGACCAGGCCTGCGTGGAAATGCCCCAGAGAGCGGGGACGGTTGGCGGCCTCGGCTGTGCTGCAGCGGCCGGGCGGGGTGGTGGCAGGGGCGTGCATTCGCCTCGGGCTGGCTGGTTCACCCTCAGTTTCCCCTTCTGTAAAGGGACGGCGCCCCTGCTTTGCAGGGCTGTGTTTAGGGTGAGTGGCGGCAGAGTGCCCGGGAAGGACGGGGCCGTGTGATGAGACTCCCGTGGCGTTTGGGATTTGGGGACCTATGTTCCCCCCGAGGCCTTAGAGCAAAGTCGCTCAGAGTGAAGGTTCCGGGATTCTGTGGACTGGTTGGTTTGCTCCTGGGGGGCCACCCACAGCTGTGTGGCCTTGGTTCTGGCACTAGGCTTCTCTGGGCCTGAGGATATGCCTTCAGTTTTGCCCCACCCCCCCCCCTTTTTTTTTCGCTTGGGTCTTGTTAACATCTGTCACCACAGGTTTTTTTTTTCCCTCTTGTGATGGGAACTTAAATTTCTCTTAGCAGCTTTTCACAAGGGGCATTACGTCCCCACAGCTGACGTATTGCATAGCAAGTGTGCCCCTTTGACCCCGTTCTCCCATTTCGCCCACTCCCCACCCCACTTCTGGCAGCCATCCATGTGTTGTCTATGTCTGTTGAGGGGTTTTTTTCTCTAAAAAAAAATCCATATGTGAGATCTTACGATATTTTTCTTTCTCTGACCTATTTCATTTTTAAAAAATTTTATTTATTCATTTGAGAGAATGAGAGCTCAGTGGGGGAGGGTCAGAGCAAGAGGGAGAAGCAGGCTCCCCGCTGAGCAGGGAGGCCAACATGAGGCTCGATCCCAGGACCGAGGGACTGTGACCTAACCCAAAGGCAGAGGCTTAAGTGACTGAGCCACCCAGGTGCCCCTATTTTGACCAATATGAGGGTAGAATTCATGAAATTAAAGTCAGTGAAATGAAATACTTGATATTTAAGGTGCATTTAGAAATACAGAGCCTCAAGCAAAACATAAGTATTCAAATGTATTAAAAATTCTATTCTAGGGGCGCCTGGGTGGCTCAGTGGGTTAAAGCCTCTGCCCTCGGCTCAGGTCATGATCTCAGGGTCCTGGGATCGAGCCCCACATCGGGCTCTCTGCTCCGCGGGGAGCCTGCTTCTCCCTCTCTGCCTGCCTCTGCCTAGTTGTGATTTCTCTCTGTCAAATAAATAAAATTTAAAAAACAACTCTTCTAATAAATTATGAGCAGATGAAGTATTTATAAATAATCACCACGTAAAAATGAAGCCAGCCATGACCTCAGCGTCGGCTGTGTGATCTTCCAAAAGCAAGCCTGAAACCTGGATGCAGGAGTGCGGTCATTGTTGTCACCAGAGCGTGCGCGGCAATTTCCAGCTGCTTCAGGCTCTTTCCTTCTCCCCGGTTCCAGGAAATGGAGAGATGAGAGGAGCTAAATCAGTTTTCCTCTGATGCACTCATATGCTCAAAGCCCTTTCTTCTTTGGTAATTTAGAGAACTTTCGAGCAGCTCTTGGTCGCTGCGAGCGCTTCCGGGCCCTCTGCCCCTTTCATCTCCTGCAGGTGCAGACGTGGGCGGCGGTGTCCGCTGCAGAGCCGGTTCTTCTGTTCCTCTGTTCGGGGGTGCAGGGGGGGGAAGGAAGCTTTAACCCCCCAGCGGGAGCTTGTGTCACCGGGCGGTGGAGAGGGATCTTTGTCCCGGGAGTGTATTCTCCTGGGGTCTCACCTGTGATGGTTCGTGCCCCGCCGCGGAGACTGCAAGATGGTGGCTCTGTCCTCCCACATTTGTCAGCTGGGTGGCACTTTACCCTCCAGCAGTTGCGGGTGTGGGTCCTGCGGTCACCTCCGTTTTACAGATGGGGAGACTGAGGCTTGGAGAGGCACGTGTCACCATGAGCGGAGGGCAGGGTCTGGATTCAAACCCGGTTGTGTTGTGAAACCCCAGGCCACTGTGCCTCTTGCACGACACTCTCACCGGGCAGGTGCTGTGCTCAGGCTGAGCCCGCTGCTGGGTGGACGCACACGGGTCTGGCCTGGAAGGAGGTGTTGGGCCAGCAGGAAGACTGCTGTGGCCTAGTCCCCGTCCCCCGGGTGGCTGGCACTGTTGGCGGGCCCGGGGGGCCACTCGCTTGACTCTCACAGGAGAGCCCCCCACCCCAAGCCCACCGCACACTGCTCTGTGGACACGGTCCTCTGGGGCAGGTGCCTTCATCTCCCTGTCTGGCTTCCCTTTTCTCATCTGTGGAAAGGGGGTGCCAGTAGTCCTCCCCAACCCCCCCAGGAGGGCCCAAGGCTTAGTGGAGGTGGCAGATGTCCCATCAGCCCCTTCAGCCCGGGGCACAGCCGCTCTAGGAGGGCGGAGCTTGTCTCCCTCTGGTTCTTGCCGTTCACCTTTCCTGCCCAGGTGACTCCGGGCCTCTCCAGGCGCCCCTGCCCCCCACCCCACCCCTGGCTTCTGTGGCCCTCGAATCTCCTGTCCCTGCTAAGGGGGCTCCCCTGTCCCCTCCATCTCCATGAGGGGAGATCAGGTGGGCTTGCTTCTGCCTGTTGGTTTGGACACTTAACACGTTTTCATTGTCTTCAGGCGTGTGGGGTTGGGTTCCTATCCACAGTGGGTGGGGGGCTCCAACAGGAGGGGGCAGACCCGAGGGGACCGGAGGCCGCCTTCACCAGGCCTGATCATTTGTGCCCCCAGATCAGAAGTCTTATGGAACCGATGTATTTATTTATTTACTTACTTACTTACTTATTATTTTTAAAGATTTTATTTATTGGACAGACAGAGATCACAAGTAGGCAGAGGCAGGCAGAGAGAGAGGAGGAAGCAGGCTCCCTGCTGAGTAGAGAGCCCGATGTAGGGCTCGATCCCAGGACCCTGGGATCATGACCTGAGCCGAAGGCAGAGGCCCAACCCACTGAGCCAACCCAGGCACCTGGGAACCGATGTATTTAAAAAGTCAGTATTATAAAGGAAGGTTTTGTGAAGCTGATGCCAGTGTGGGTTTTTGCTCATTGGAAACAGACGGCCCGCACTTGAAGCAGGTTATCTCTGAGAAGTGCTTGCAGGTAGCTGCCCAGACCCCATTCTCTTGTGTGTAAGAAACAAAACCACAAAAAACCCCGAGTTTAAAAGATGCAGAAGACAAACATTCCAAATGTCAGCTTGTTAAAGAGGAAGTTTTTACATGTTGGGGGTCGTAACAACTATTTTTCATATATATTTGAGCATGAATATAAAAGTTGTAGATTTATTTGACAACAACTGATGTCAATGGAAGCTTCGAGTCTCGAGCAGAAGTAGACGTTTGTTTCCCAGCAGTATGTTATGGCCAAAGGGTAGGTCTTGATGATTTCGAATACAGCTTTTGGGAATGTGCAGTTCAAAAATAAGCTCTTTTCACTTAAAATATGAGGCAGGCAAACACAATAGTGAGGAGCATCCCCTCCGAGCCAGATGGCCTGGGTTCAGGTCCCAGCCTGCCACTCTCCAGCTCAGGCCCCGGGGCAGCTCTCTCCACCTCTCTGAGGCTTCAGTTCCTCCCCTGGAAAATGGGGATCCCAGGGCCCATCTCATCAGGAGGGATGTGAGGGGGGGACATGGGTTAATGTTTATAAAGCACATGGGCCCGTGCTGGGTACACAGTTTTCCAAGTGAGTGCTCATGCTGAAACGCTAAGTGTCAGCATTTCAGAGTGGGCTCGGAACCCTGGTTGCCTGTTCCTGTTGTGTCAGGAAAGCAGGCTCGTGTGCGGGGTGTGCCGGGCCCCCGGACCAGGGGACCAGCCACCTCGACTGGGCATTTACAGTACCCTGGCACAGAGCGTCGGTGGGCAAAGGTATTTGGAAACCAAATTCTTCACAAGAGGCAATTTATGACCCCCTCCCCTGAACCACCACCATTTTCAGAGTCTTTAGAGCTGTTTTAGTGGGAAGTTGGAGTTGGCTGGGAGTAGTAATTGGTAACCCACCAGAATTCAGCAACAGGCCAGTTTGGATGAGCCTGCCATGGGCCCTTTGGGTTGGGGAGGGGGCATCCCCTGCTAGGGCTGCCATAGCCAAGTACTTGGGGCTTCAGCAGCAGACCTTCCTGTCCTCCCGGTTCTGGATGGATTCCCCTGAGGCCTCTCTCCAGGGTCTTCACACCATCATTGTTCTGTGTGTGCCCAGATCCCTCCTTAAAAGGACAGCAAAAGGGGCGCCTGGGTGGCTCAGTGGGTTAAAGCCTGTGCCTTTGGCTCAGGTCATGATCCCAGGGTCCTGGGGTTGAGCCCCACATGGGGCTTTCTGCTCTGCAGGGAGCCTGCTTCCTCCTCTCTCTGCCTGCCTCTCTGCCTAGTTGTGATTTCTCTCTGTCAAATAAATAAAATATTAAAAAAAAAAAAAGACAGCAAAATACTGGATCACTCAGTGTCTGTCCCAACAACCTCATTTTTTAACAATCCTTTCCTCTTCTCTTTCTTTCTCTCCCCTCCCTTCCTCCCTTCCTTCCTTCAAGATTTTATTTATTTATTTGACAGAAACAGCGAGAGAGGGAACATAAGCAGGGGAAATGGGAGAGGAAGAAGCAGGCTTCCCGCTGAGCAGGGACCCCCCTCCCCCCGAGACTGAACAGGGACACTCCGGACTGAGCCACCCAGACACCCTCTACATGATCCTCTCTAAAGGGCTTGCTCCAGGGGCGCCTGGGTGGTTCAGTGGGTTAAGCCTCTGCCTTCGGCTCAGGTCATGATCTCAGGGTCCTGGGATCAAGCCCAGCGTCACCTCTCTGCTCAGCAGGGAGCCTGCTTCCCCCTCTCTCTCTGCCTGTCTCTCTGCCTACTTGTGATCGCTCTCTGTCAAATAACTAAAACCTTTATACATACATACATACATACATACATACAGGGCTCACTCCAGAGTGAAATTTTGAGGTCCAGAGGTCTTGGAGGTTGAGGCTTCTCAGGTGGGGGCCACCGCTGCGCCCACCACAAAGGGGATGTGAGTGGGGGAGGGGAAGGAAGGCCGTCCCTTTCACCCGCAGTGCGTTCTTATGGATGCTGGGTGGGACACGGTGGGATGGGACCAGTGGGGTGCCTCCTGGGTGGTCCCCAGCCTTCTTCCTTCGAGAGGCATGGGAGAAGAGAAGGCATTGCCGACAGAGGGAGCTCTGTGGCATTGTGTTCAAGGGCGAGCCAAGGCCCCTGTGACTATTACAGCACAAGGCACTCAGGGAGGGGACCTTAGAGACCAGGATGAAGGGCTTGCTGGAAACCGATTTCATGCGGGTGCCAGGGCCTTCTGGGACTTTCCTTTGCCCCGGGCTGCCAGTTCACTGGCAGGTTGAGTCGAGATCCCGCTCAGTGCTCAGCAGACAGACGGACAGATGGCTGGTAACGGGCCGCCCTTACTGAGCACTACCGTGTGTGAGGCATGAGTACGGTCTCTGATTTCCTCCTTCCCGAAGACGGAGCTAGTGGTTTATTACCCTCATGTGAGCGGTGAGGAAACTGAGCACAGAGGGTTTAGGTACCATCGCAAGGTCACACAGCAAATGAATGGTGGGGCGGGGTCAGAGGAAGGACTCAGACTCTCGGGAGCAAATGAGCCGTCTGGAAGGGGGATGAGCGCAAATGCATCAGGCAGAGGCTGAGAGTCTGATGTTTCTTCTGCCTTCCGTCATGTCTGAAGTTCACACCCGCCCCCCCCCCTCTGGGGACCTTTGCTGGGGTCTGTTCTCAGATAGGTCCCTGCACTCTGGGGAACGCTCTGTCCTGGCTTTCAGCTTTGTTTGGGGGTATAGACAGGGTGTGTGGCCCCTCGGCCCAGGAGAACCTCACACTGGAGGGGCCTGGAGCCTCTGCTCCCCAGAAGGCCTGAACCTCAGCTCGCTCTCAAGGAAAATGCCTCCTGGGTCCGTGTGGGGAGGGGCGGGAGGGCTGGGAGTGAAGGTACCAAGAGGAAGGCTGCTCACGCCAGGCCCCACCTGCCAGGGAGCCCCAGGGGCAGGGAGGTGCTGCTGGGGCTGGGCTGGTGAGCCAGTGCGGCCTCCCCCGGAGAAAGCAGATCAGGAATCAAGGAGGCCAGATAAAGCAGGGGCGTCCGGAGGGTGGGGTCCACATCTGAAATCGGTTGGAAAGCTTCCTTCTGTGCTGGCGGGGTGTTCCAGCCCATCCTGTCCAGACGTGGAGGGTAACAGCAAGGAATAAACGAGTTAATACATAGAAAACATTGAGGACAGTGCCCTCCAGAGAAAAGAAGCTTACTAATTGTACATAGACGAGTTATAGACAGGAACCTGTGCCCATTGGCCCGTGCTAAACAGATGTGCCCTGTAAGGTAGTAAGCTCCCTGTCTCTGTAGGCAATCAAGCTCCATTGGCAGGCTTGGTCTTCCAGATCTGGAGCACCCAGGAATCTCCCTGGCTACTCTTCAGGGCTTGCCGCCACCCATTAATTAGGCACGTTCTTATGTTAAGCTGCTGTCTCTAATGCCAGGCCCATGGTAGGTATTCAGTAAATGCTGCTTGAACGGATGAGGCTACTGTCCCAACTTACAGATGAGAAATGGAGGCTCCGAGATTTTAAGGGAAAGACAATGTCTCAGCCCACAAGTGGAGGATCCAGGTTACCATCCCAGGGTGGTCTTACCAGGAGGCATTCTTAGAACTTCCAAGAGAGCCTGGCTTCTCCTCTTCTACCATTTCTTCCCTCTGCTTCCTGCCTTTTGCTCTGTTCTTCCTTGTGGACGCTCCACAAGGAGCTCAGCTCTTGCGTTTCTGCCCCAGCTGACCTGCCCCATTCTGGAGCCAGACTTCCAGGCTCCCGCGTGTGACAGGTCTGTGATCTGTCACTCCCTCGGAATCTCAGTTTCCTGGTCTGTAAAAAGGGCAGAGCGCTTCTGGTGTTAACGGTCAGTCCTGTGCCCGGGGACGCCCTCAGTCCTGGACAAACCAGGACAGTTGGTACAAACCCATCTGGGGAACTTGTGGCCAGAATCAGAGGACACCTATGAAAAGCCATCAGCTCCAGACCCATCACAGGCCCACACTCGGGAAGTGGAAGTTGTAGTTACTGACCCTTCTTACCCAGTGAGCCCGAGTCTGAATTCCAAGCCCCGCCCCCCCCACCCTTGCTGACTGTGTGCCCCGGTGCAGTTTCTTTATCTCCCTTGGCATCCTTGTTTGTTTTCCCAGGTTTCAAAAGGGGTAAATAATCACGCAGACCCAGAGCAGCACGGGGAGGGCGAGGTGAAATAATGCAGGTAGAGCGTGTCATTCAGACTGGGCACCTTGCCCTCTGGGCAGGTGTGCCTGTGGTTAGTACCGGGGTCATTAAGGTGTGGGGAGAGCTGCCCCCACGTTAACCAGGTGCTGCACACCACCGGGGCCCAAAGCAGCCAGTGGGCCTCTTACCGGTCCTGAGCCTTGGTTCTTTTTTTGTAACCTCCAGCAGTCGGGAGATTTTAAAAATAAAAGCGAGGCCCCCTTCTTCTGGGCGTGTGATGAAAAGAGTGTCCACGAGGGGGCGCCAGAGCGCCAGCCACGACAGCAACCCTCCGCCGCCTCCGTCCCCGCGGCGGCCTGGGGCTGCCCGGCCGCTCCGCGGGCTCTCGCGGGTGGCTTCCCAGGGACCTCCCGGCCCAATCCTGGGAATCTGGAAATTCCCTGGCTCAGACTCAGCCTGGAGAATCCAGAAGACTCTGGATACTCACCCCTCGCTTGAGCTAGACAGAGGCCTTGTGGATACCAGACCCTGGGGGTCAGCTGCATCACAGACTCTGATCACAGATGGGAAACTGAGGCACTGCGTGCGCGGTTATCACACAGCAACGGGGAGAGCCTGGATCCAAACTCAGGGACATCCGACCCGCAAATCTTTGCCAGCATCCTCTGAGAACCGCAGAATCTTAGTGCTAGAAGGATCTTACAAACTTAGAGGCTTAAAAGGCTGGAGTCAAATTTTGATTTGTCAAGTATTTTATCTATTTTAATAATATATTTACTATTATTATTATTATTATTTGCACTTAGGTTGAGAAACAAAAGGATCAGTTCCCCCTCCTCCTCCTGGGAGGCAGCCACAGTTTCTGGTTTCCCCCAGATTGAGACTCATCAAATATTAGAATTTGATAGAATTCGGGTGCCTGGGTGGCTCAGTGGTTTAAGCCTCTGCCTTCCGCTCAGGTCATGATCTCAGGGTCCTGGGATTGAGCCCCGCATCGGGCTCTCTGCTCAGCAGGGAGCCTGCTTCCTCCTCTCTCTCTGCCTGCCTACTTGTGATCTCTGTCAAATAAATAAATAAAATCTTAAAAAAAAAAAAAGAATTCGGTAGAATTCTGGGAGACCCAGCTGCTTCTAGCTCCCTGCCCACAAGCTCCTGCTGGTGTCACTGTTGCAGGTTACCTGAGTTTGCAGATCTTTCTTGGCTCGTGGGGCCCCGACCTTCAAGCCCACCTGTCTCTGCACTGGGGTTTGGTGGCACTTAAGAGAGTGTCCCTTTCTGCGCAGGGGCTGGGGCCTGTGTTTCCTCTGGGCACACCCTCCTGTGGGGCCCTCTTCCTGGAAAGCGGAGAGTGGAAGTGCCCACTGGTGGGGCGGGCGTTGGGTGCTGAGGGAGACCCCCTTCCCCATGGGGTTGCCCGGCAGCATGGCGGCTGGTGGGTCCACCAAGGGTGAAGGCCTCCCCTCTCTCCACCTGAGAGGGCGAGAGCCCCCAGCCCTGGGTTTGAGGGCTAGCTTTCCTCAGCCTGAGATCTCCTTTTTCAGAAGCCTTTCCTGCTCTCTGAGGCCAGGTCGGGGAGTCCTCTGAGCACCCCTCTCCCCTGGGGGAGCTCTGATCTCGCTGGATTGTGCTCTTGTTCTGTTCATCTGTTTCCCCACGGGAAGGTGCGCTCTGGAAGGACAAGTTTTTGCTGAATTTCCTATTTCTTTCTCAGTGCTCAGCCCAGAGCAGACACTCGGTAAATGACTCACTGAAACCCCACATTTCTCCCCAACACCCACAGTTCCTCCTCCTTCTGGGTCCGCCAAAGACGACACATCTCTGCCCCTAGAGTTGGCCATGTGACATGCATCGTCCAGGGACACAAGAGCCCAGGTGACACGGGTCAGGTGTGGGTAGGAACCTTGCACGGCTGTCGCCTGATTCTTAACAACACCTTTCGTCCTCAGCAGCGGCTGGGGAAATTGCAGGGGGTTCTTCCATGGGGACACCTGGGAGCGGAACCCTGCCCCCCACAAATTGTGTTACGTGAGTTCGAAAGAAACCTTTGCTGCGTTAAAGCCCCTGAGATTTGGAGGTTGGTTGTTACTTGGCCTCGTCTCTCCTATCCTGACTGCTGCAGGTCAGGAAAATGGGGATAGTGGCAGAATTTCTGCTCTTTCTACCTCCCGGGGAGGTGTGATTATCAAGAGACGGAGGTGATCGGGAACCGGTTATCGCCACCTTCACACCCTCTCAGGCTTCACACCCTGAGACGTCGGCTGTCCTGGGTCAGCGCCTTCTGCAGGAAAGCCATTCCCTGTCACCCGTGTCACGGAGACGTTCACAGACCTCAGTGTAGGGCTGGGAGGAGGTCGGAGGCGTTAGAGTACGCAGAGTTTCTGGGTGAGTCCTTGGCACATGGTACGTGCTACGGACGTGTTTCTATTATCATTAGTGATTTTTAAAAAAATTCATTCAACTACATTTCCTGGGCATCCGCTACGTTTCCTAGACACCAGAAAGATGGAAAATGAAGCTTGTTTCTTCCTGCTTGGGGGCAGAAAGGCCCAGAGAAGAATGTCCAGGCAGCAGGAAGGACCTCGTGTGAGGACACAGGTGCTGTGGCACCTGCCAGGAGGAGGGACTCCACGGGGCCTGGCGTGGGGGCAGCCTGCAGCCTCGTGCCTCGAGGTGGAGTCAGGGGGGTGCCTGGGGCTGGGGCGCCAGCCATCAGTTACGGGAGCCCCCCACCTGCGAGCCAGACGCGACTCTGACAGCCCTGTTCACAGCCCCCTACGAGGAACCTGTTCCCCCACAGCAGAGATGGGGTGCGGAAGTGGAGGGGGTCCCCCGAGAGCAGCTGCAGCATGTCTGGAGCATCTTTCTTCACCTTCCTTGGGCGGAAAGACAAGAGGCCAGTCTCCAGTGCCGACACTGGTGGCAGGTGAATGGCCTGTGGCCACTGTCTAGTCCCTGGCTCTCGCCATCTGCTAGCCTCAACCTCAAGCCTGGTCCAGCCTCCTTGGCTCTGTGCGGGGAGGGGTTGGTGGTTGGGGGCCGGCTGGGCCACAGGAGTTCAGAGATGGCAGGTCAGGAGGGAGACCGGGGAATCAGGTGCTGGACAGAGGCAGAGAGGGGAGAGGGGAACCCTCCCATCTGTATCCTCTCTCCCCTCCGGGGGCTGACCTTGCCGGAGAAGGAGCAGTGGACAAGGGCGGCTTCATTGCCCCTCTCCATCTGCAGGAGCAGGGCTGGGTATGTTGGGTGCAAAGGAGCTGGGGGACAGTCACCCCCTCTTCTCAGACCCTGGGGGCGGGAGCCGGTGTCGGGCAGCCACTCGGAGGACACAAATGACCCCACCTCCGAGTGTGGGCTGGTTTCAAGACTTGGGCCTAGTAACTAAGACTACAGCAGAAGTGATGGGACGTCCCTTCTGAGATTTGTCCTCTGATCTGGGCTCTCCCTCTCTCTGCTCCCTTTTGCTTGCTCAAAAGCCAGCTGCCGTGTTGTGAGCTGCTGGCCTCTGGCCCACAGCCAGCCAGGACCTGCAGCCCACCAACCGTCATGACTGTGAGCTTGGGAGGGACCTCCCCCAACCCCGCCGCCGCCCCAGGTGAAGCTTTAGATCAGACCACAGCTCTGGCCGGCTCCCTACCGGCAACTTCACGCCAGAGCCTGAGCCAGAGTGCGCCTGGAACTGAGATCATAGATGTCTGTTGTTTGAAGCCACTGAGTTCTGGGGAAGTGTGCTCTCCAGCCACAGGAAAAAAAAATTTTTTTTAAAGATTTTTTTATTTATTTGACAGAGAGAGACACAGTGAGAGAGGGAACACAAGCAGAGGGAGTGGGAGAGGGAAGGAGAGGCAAGCTTCCTGCCAAGTAGGGAGCCCGAGGTGGGGCTCTATCCCAGGACCTGGGGATTGTGACCTGAGCTGAAGGCAAATGCTTAATGACTGAGCCCCACCCCCAGGCTCACCCAGCCACAGATAACTTAATACAACCTACCACCACCTCCTCCTGAACCCCCCCGCCCCCGCCCCAGACCCACGGAGGAAGTCCCAGGCTTACGTCCTAGTGTTCCACGTTCTGTTGCCTGAAGACCTGACCTGGGGGGAGGCATTTCACCCTCTCTGGGTTCCTTTTCCTCTTGATTAAGGCCACTTTCCCAGGTGCACAGGTCTTTCTCACTGTTCTTTCACCTTGACCTTCATAACTGCTCGGAGATGTACTTGGGACGGGTCTCCACATCCCCCAGTGACAGAGAACCAATGTGGGGCCTCCTGGGACGTTGTAGCATAATCCAGGACAACGGTGAGGACAGTGAGGGTCAGACTGTCTGTGGCTGGTGTCTCCCTGGCCACACCAGTCGTGTAGCTCGCCTCCCACGCTGCTGAAGCCGGGGGACACAACCACTCTGTTTCCAGACTTGCCTGCAGCTGGTGATCCATGGGCCACATGAGTCCCCCACGAAGAGCACTCTCGCAGGTGAGAATTTGGACCCGGGTTTCGTGGGGAGAGAGCCCGGGCACCGAGCGCCCACGTCATCATGTGGATCACGGTTCTGGAACCGGTCGCTGAGCCGTGACCTCCTGATTACCCAGCTTTCCGATGGAGGCAGGAGGCATGGCCCTAGGGAGGCCCAGTTTGGAAGTTGCTCCTGGACGCTCCGCTGCTTAGTACACTTTAAAAAAAAAAAAAAAAGATCTTTTTATTTATTTATTAAGATTTAGAGTAGATTTTGTTGTTGGTCACTGAAGCCTGACTGATACTCACACCTTCTCCAGAGCATTCGGGACAGAGTCCCAGGAGGTCACCACTCGGCATCCTCCTCCCAAGGGGGCCAGACACTAGTCCCTGGGGAGGGTGCCGATGAGCTCTGCTGTGTCGGTCCTTGTCTTAAGCCCCTGGCAGTTGCCAGAGAGATGGGGAGTGAATGACATGACGGGGTCTGACATTACCTGTCACGGGGAAGCGCTGTTAGCGAGCCCCACAAGAGACAGAGTGGTAATTAAGCCCAGAGGGCAGGCGATCATTACAGGAGTCCCAGACTCCCTCCTCACCGGTGATCATTACAGGAGTCCCAGAGTCCCTCCTCACCGGTGATCGTGCCTGTCCTCCAGCCCTCCACCATGGAGGACACACAATGACCCTGTCCTCTCCTGCCGGTGCTTTAGGTGGGGAGGGAGAGATGAAAGCTCAGAAGGGATGAGGTGGCTGGGAGGCTGGGAGGCTGGGAGACCTCCCAGGGGAGATGGGGGTTCAGATCCAGGCCCCCCGATTCCCATCTGCTGTGGGACCTGAAGTCAGCAGACTGGGGCCGTGACTCTGGCAGGTCGTCTGCCTCGGCCACAGGGCTCTCGTGGGCAGAGTGTCTATGGCGGATGGCCATGGAGGGCTCCGTGGGACGCGTGTTGGGAAAGTGCCTACCCTCGGGCCTGGCCCCAGGAGGCACCTCCTGGTGACCTGGTGATGGGGACAGGCCAGAGAGCTTGATTCCTGTTGCCGCAGTGACAGACTCCTGCAGAGCTGGGCTTCCATTAGAACCTGGTCCACGCAGCCCCTCGCTTCTGCTGCTGTGAGCCTGTCCCCTGGCACCAGGCCGGAAGGGCAGGCGGAGGGCGACGGGGAGCCCACCAGGTCTCTCCACCTCAGCCCTCCCTGCTCCCTCTGCCATCCGCCGGCCTCCCTGCGCGGACTCGGCCTCTCTGGCCCGAAGCCTGAGGTCTGGTTCAGGTTCGGCCTCTACTTCCTCCTGGAGAGGGAGGAGGGGCTTGTGTTTTGGCTCAGCTTCCCAAAACGTGGGCCAGATGTCGGCTGGGCGCCCTGCCCTTGCAAATCCCGATACCAGCTCCTCCAGCCTCCGCTCCGGAAGGGCCCGGTGGTCCTCCGGCCTCCGGCTCCTGCTGCTCTTGCCTGTGTTCCTCCCTCCCACGTGGGTCCTCTGCCCTGTGGGACACCAGCTCGGGTGTGGAATCCAGCCCCTTCCTTGGTTTCCACAAAACCCCTGTCTCCTACGGGGCGGAGGGGGGCAGTGGAATGCATAGAATGGTGGGGGGAGAGCAGGTGTGGGGAAGGGTTTGCACAGACCTTGAACCCAGAGCTTCCCATTCCCTCTGGGACCTAGCCATCGAAGCTCTGCCCGCTGGAGAGGGTCCCTCTGCAAGCACCGAAGGCACATTCCACAGCCAGAGGGGAGGGACCCCAAGACTCAGCACGGGGCCAGGTGTCACTGGGACCCTCTCCTTTTGAGGATGTATAAAGGCGGTCAGCTTGGATCCACTGAAAGCTGCCACAGCCCCCAGACAGGTGATTGCCGAGGGACAGTGGTTCTGAGGGATTGTGTCCCCTGACACCTGTTCATGCAGGTCAACCCCCGGAGGATGCTGGGCTATCCCACCCCCTCCCATAAATTTTCTGTGGCTGGGCTTTGACCAGGGCCATATGCCTAGGAAATGGGGGAGTCCAGCAGACACACTGGTTTCCTGTCCTGAGGGACTTGTGTAGGTCATGTGACCCTAGGTGGCCAATCAGAAAGCCCCATCCCTTAGCAGAGAGATTGGCTCATAGTGGCCATGTGACTCAGTTAGAGCCAATCAGAGTCTTCCCTGAGATTTGATACATGGACACCAAAGACAGAGGGTCTCTTGCCTTCTACCTGGCATGTAGGATGGCATGAATGGGGCTGGGGTGGCCAGGAGCCATTGCCATGCCACGTAGAGACAGAGCCTACCAGAAAACAAACCAACACATGGAGGAAATAAGAACTTCTGAAAGATGAGGTGTTGAGACTTGAGGATGTTTGAGTTCCGGTCCAGCTGGGCCTGAAGGCAGCCCCACTTCTGAATTTTCAGTATGTCAGCAAATAAATTCCCTTCTGCTGCTGTGGGTTGCTTTTGACAGGGTAACTGAAGGGATTGTGACTATCAGAAAGGGAGGATGAGAAGATAAAGAGGGAGTTTACAGGAAAGGCCATGGATCAGAGGGTGTCCCAACTGGGACCACAGAGACCATTTAGTCCCTCATCCCCAAATATGGCCTATTGTGAGATCATTTGGGCAGATTGTTGAAGTACATGCTGGTTCACCTGGCTGGGGACCTGGGAACCTCCATTTCCAGAAGCTTCCCAGGGAATTCTGGTATCAGCCAGGTGGGAAACTGTTGACCTCGTGCTATACCCTCACTCTGTCATTAGGGAAACTGAGGCCAGAGGGAGAAGCACACAGCAAGTTTGTGGTAATTTCCCATCTGTTCCTTCTCCCTTTCTTGTCTTCCTGTTCCTGGCTCCAGGAGTGAGGGCAAGGAAGGGGAAGGCTTAAGACCCTCCACAGAGAGGCCCCGGCTCAGACCATTGTCTTGCTCCCTACTTCTCAGTCAGAAGCTGAGCAAGTGTACAGAAATGACCGTGCTGTTGGTCTGGGAACTGCTGCTTGTCCGACAACCAGCCATCTGTCCATCTGTCCATCCGTCTATCCATTCACCAAGTACTAAGCACTGTGTCTGCCCAGGACAAGCCAGCGAATGTAGCCTCCATAGGTTATGCCTTTCCTCCATACCCCTCCTTCCCCTTCTCCCTCCCCTCCTTCCTTCCCCTCTTCCCTCTCTCTTCCCTCCCCCTCCCTCCCTCAGTCCTACCTTCCTTGACTCTCCACTCCCTCCCCATTTAGGGAGGAAGCATGGATCCTGCCCTCAGCGACCTTACGGTCCAGTTGGAGGCACAAGCCAGGCCCCAAAAACCTAACTCAAGAACCATCGTTCAAGGGGCACCTGGGTGGCTCAGACGGTTAACGCTCTGCCTTCGGCTCAGGTCATGATCCCAGGGTCCTGGGATGGAGCCCCATGTTGGGCTCCCTGCTTGGCGGGGAGTCTGCTTCTCCCTCTCCCTCTGCCTCTCCCCCTGCTTGTGCTTTCTCTCTGTCTCCCTGTCTCTGTCTCAAGTGAATTAAAAAAAAAAAATCTTAAAAAAAAAAAGAACCATTGTTCAAGAATTATCCGAGAGAGAAGTATAGACTTTTCAACACAAACAACTGCACTTACTTGATCTTGTCCCAAGTGGCAGCAACAGGAGGACTCCCGCTTCCAGAGGCTCCAAAGAAGGCAAGAGCTGCCCTGGAGGGAGGGATGGCCCCAGCACGGAGCAGGGGCCGAGTGAGCACCTATAAAGGACCTTGGATCTGAGCGAGCTCTGCCCTGGAATGTGCTGGGGAAAGGGCTGCACTTGCAGGAGGGCCTGGGACCTTCACTGTGGGAGGTGTGGGAAGGGACAGGGCTGTTGGGTCAGGGGGCAGGGAAGCTCAGAGGACAGACCCCTGCCTTCAGAGAGTCACAGGTGTATGTTGATGAAGGGCTGGCTGTGTGCTGGTGGCCCTGGGGGCAGGGCTGGCCTGGGGCAAGAGGGTGGGGGGAGCAGGGAGGAGGCCCGGCAGCCCTGAGCCCTTGGTTTGGGAGCCTGGAGGGCACTGGGTGATGCCCGCTGCCTGCTTACCGCGAACCCACAGCCCCTGTGCCAAGTGAGCTCCGTGCTTATCTGCTCATTTATCATAACAACCCTGCCAAGTATGTGATGCCCCAGCCCTCAGTTTCCAGACGGGGACATGGAGGTACGCAGAGGGTAAGTCACGTGCCAGGAAGTGGAGGGGGTGAGATGTGAACTCAGGCGGTGGTGGTCCTGGTGGTAGGGCCCCGTGAGCAGAGGTAAAGAGGGTTGGAAGGGAGCAGGGCAGGGGCTGGGTAAGGCGGCTCCCGAGGCCACCACAGCTGTAAGAGGCTCATCAGGGAGGGCTCTCTGGAAGAGGTGTCCTGGAACTGGCATGGGGGTCGGGGAACACTCACTGGAGAGGAGGAGCAAGCGTGTGGAGGCCAGGGAAGTCGCTGGTGCAAAGGCGTGTGGGTGGAATGGGGCATGGTGTGAAGGGGAGGGGGCCCCTGGGCGTGGCCAGGACTGTCCAAGGCAGACCCAGAGCCACACGCCAGGACCTTTGCTGGTGTCCCGAGGCCCCGTGTGGCTGGCCGGCCAGCGGATCACATGGCGTCCTGACTAGCTAGCGTTGCCCCAATGTCCTTCCGGCCTCCCCACCACTGCCCAGTCCCTCCGCAATCTGATCCAACCTCAGCCTGACCAAGCTGCTCCCTGTGCAGGAACCCCCATGGCTCCCCACTGCCTGAGCAAAGTCCCAGCTCTACCCCTTCCCTGACGTGTCAAGACCTCTCCAGTACCCCCACCCCCATTAGTGGACCTTTCCCTTCTGGTCCCGCAGTCACCAGCCCAGCGATGGCCAGAGGGGGTGCCCTGTCCATCCAGACAATAGAGTCCTCGCTGCTCCCCTGTTGGACAGGGAGCTCAAGAGGAACCACTGCTGTCTCTTGGGGGACCATGTCCCTCGTCCCTCGAGTTCAGCGCAGGCTCTCTGGGAGACAGCCAGGTTGCAGACGGGGAGGTGGGGGATCCAGAACACTGGGGCTTGAATCCCAGATGTGCTGGCAGAAGGCCCGTGGTGAAGGATCCGTGGGAGGTCGCATCAGTGCCCCGCTCATTGCTGGGGGCTCAGGGGATGTTGGCTGGATGTCATAGAACCAGGAGACAGGACGGAGTGGAGGGAGAGAGGGGAGGAAGGGGAGGGAAGAGACGGAGAGAGGGAGACAGAGAGGGAGAGAGAGGGAGACAGAAGGAGAGGGAGAAAGGGAGAGAGAAGGAGAGGGAAGGACAGAGAGAAAAGTAGAGGGAAGGAGGGGGAGGGAGAGAGGAGAGGGGGAGGGAAGGAAGAAGAGGGAGGGAGGGGTAGGGGTGGGAGGGAAAGGGAGACAGGGGAGAGAGGGGAAGGAGAGAGAGGGAAAGAGCAAAGAGCGATGGGAAGGAGGTTGGGGAGGGCGCTGTGGGTGAGAAGTGGAAGGGGGCATGAGGCCGGGAGAGAAGGCTGCCAGGTGAAGGGGGGAGGCAGGGAGAGCAGAGGGCATCAGCCAGGGTCTGTCTGGCTCAAGTGAGAACAGCTCCATCACGAGGTGCCACCTGCCAGCCAGCTGTTCTCAAAATAGCTGTCCCTGCTGGGGCCACGCAGGCGGAGGGCGGGGCTGGGAGGCTTGTCTGGACCAGTGTCCTGCCGGGGCTGTGGCTCCTGCGATCTCCAGGCTGACAAGACGCCTCTGCGTCCTGTGCCTTGAGGGGCTGCGGCCCGGCCTCAGAGGTCCGTCCTGTGGGTCTGTGTGTGTCTGGCGGCCGGGGTCGGGGCCGGAGGCTGTGCTGGCGATGGGCAGGGAATGGCCAGACTGATAATGATACTCATTAAAGTGGTCCTCATCCTCATCATAAAAAAATGAGGCAGACACAGCGAAGTTGCCCACCCATGCTGGTCCCTCTTCTTCCTTTTGCAAGGACCCAAGGGTGCTGGGGGCAGACCAGGGGACGCACCCACCTCCCAGACTCTCTTGCAGCTAGACCCACCAGGGCATCCACCTCTGGCCACGGAGACATAAGGCGAGTCTGCAAGGAGGGCCCTGTGAAGGCTGTCATGTTCTCCCTTCCTGGCGCGCCTCTGTGCTAACTCCTTTTCTCCTGCTGCACAGAGACCTGCCCCAGCAGGCCAGAACTCCTTCTCCCCGGCTGCACACCAGGCCGAGAAGCCCAGGCCGGGAGTAGCCAGGCTGCTGCAAGGACACGGACAGTTGCCCAGCACAGTCTGAGTTTGAGTCCCCGCTGTGCCATGCCCGGCTGCATGACCTTCTTCGGCCTCAGTCGTCTCAGCTGTGAAATGGGAAGAAGAGAGCGTGATCAGGGCCGAGACCCTGCTTTGTCTCACAGGCCTGGGCCACCAGAGGACAAGGGAATACTGATGTTGATGCGTTTCACTACAAGCTGAATATGTTTTGGGCATTTGGTCCCATCCAGGTTGGCAGATATTTCTTTTTCTTTTTAAAAAAGATTTATTAATTTATTTGAGAGAGACAGGGAGAGTGGGGACAGCAGCGGGGCAGAGGGAAGGGGAGAGAGAATCTTACGTTGACTTCTGCTGAGCGCGGAGCCCGCTGCGGGGATCACTCTCACGCCCCTGAGGTCATGACCTGAGCCAAAGCCAGGAGTCGGCTGCTGCGTCCCCCAGGGGCCCACAGTTCGGCAGATTCTTGTAACAGATTCCTGCTACTTGGAAAACTGGAGTGACCTCACAGCAGGTGGTTCTTCGTCGCCTGGTCTGGCCACCATCTGATCCGTGCCCGTCCAGGCCCGTCTTCATCTCCTGGGGACCCGGCCCAGTGCCTGGCACAGAGTAGCCATTCCCCGGGGTTCCTGCTGAGGTACGCGAACAGATAAAACCAAGGACAAACTAGGCCTCCCTGCTGCACGAGGCCCATGTGTTTGCCTTTGGGTGGCGGGTCGGAGTTTCACAGGGAGCAGGATCCTGGAGCAAAAGGAGTCCTGGCTGTTGCAGGAGAGGAGGTGGGCCATGGAAGCACGTTCTTGGCTGGAACATTCTAGACCCTGGATTCCCCGCCGAGAAAGCCAGGTGTCCCTTGCGGGGCTGGAGGAGAGCCCTCCCTCCTGACCCTTGTTCTGTCTCACACACCAGCTGTGCGTGAAACCTTGTCCCTCCCTCCCGTCGCTGTACCCGCAGCATCTAGAACCCCCGGGCACGGCAGTGTGTGCAGAAGAGGGTCTGAGGCAGGAGTGGCTGCTGGTCTGAGGGAGGAGGAAGAAGTCAGGAGCCAGAGGCTTCTGTGGGCTCTGCCCACGGAATTTTCCAGACTGGCCTCTCCGCCAGTCCCAGTGTGAGCTGCTCCATGGCACGGGATGGCCTCAGCCCTCCCCTCACTTCGCTGAGCATCACCGTGGGCCACATTCTTTCTGAGAGCCTTGCCGCATGTGAGGATCCTTCTAAGGGTTCTGGCTCCCTTCATGGAGAGAGACAACTCCGTGGGGGCACGGATCTCCCACCCGGCGAGTCCCCAGGCCCCTGCGTGGGCAGACCCCACACCCTTGTGATGTCAGCCTGGTCCATGCCTCTGATGCCTGGACATGACCCCTGCATCACTCGACGCGCGAGCAAATGGGGTGGCCTCAAGCCCAGAGTCCCATCCAGGTCTGGTCCTTCCAGGTGTGTGCAGGGAAGTCAGAAAGGCTGCCTCGGGGATTAGACTCGGAGACATATGGGAAAGTGCTCGGTAAACTGTAAAGAGTGAGCAGATGGGAGGGTTCCCTTCCACACCTCCTCCCACCAGCTGGGGGGTTCCACCCAGAGGAGTATTGGGGGCCTGCACAGAGACTCCCTCCTTCTGGCTCTGCTCTGCGGGCCCCTCTGAACTTCGGTCACTAAGGAGTTCTTGCTCTGCTTTGTCTCTAACCCCGGCGGAAGGGTGTGGGTGGTCCACACGTGGGTAACTGACTCCGGGACGAAGCATCCACCTCGTCCTCCTGGGGTGGGGCGAGGAAGGGGGAGGGAACAGAGAAAGTCCGGAGTCTGGTGAAGCCCCCCTCTCTGTGTCCACAGGTCCTGCCTCCCTCCAGTCCCCCGCGGGAAGGGCTCCCAATATGCAATCCGAGGCTTGACCCAGTGGCTTGAATCAAACGGTACAAAGCAGAAACACTTTCCCTGGAATCCGCCAGTGGTGGGTCATCCCCTCCTCCCACAGCTGCTGAGGGTGAACTTCTCTGCCTCCCCTCATGCCACCGGTGTCTCCGGACCCCCGATGTTGCTCTGAAATGTGAGACTGGAACGCAAGGGTGTGGGGAGGGGGTCGGCGTGAGGACCCCAGGGTTGGGCTGCCTCAATGGGCAGCCACTGCTCGCTCGCCGTATGACCTGGGAAGATTAGGACCCTCTCCGTGCCTCGATGTATTCTCCTCGAAAACGGGGATGATCACAGTGCCCAGCCCATAGGGTGGTTTGAGGATTTAACAAAGTGGGGCGTAGGGAGAGCCTGGCCTGCAGGACAGGCTGAATCGGCCTCAGTTTTGTGGTTATGCATCCCAAGTCTGTCGGCTTCTCTATTCTGTCCAGAGTCCTGGATACCTGCGTCTCCTTCTGGACCACAGCGCGAGCTTCCTCACTGGGGCTCCAGCAAACCGCCCCCCCCCGCCCCGCCCCGCCACGGAGTCTGTTTCCTCCTGCAGCAACCAGCCATCTTCCTCACCCACATGTGATTCCCCTCCCCTGATTCCGGCACTTTACGACCCTGTGACCATTCACTCCCTGGCTTGATGCACACATTCGACGTTCTCCGGCCCTCGGACCCCACCCCGTGCTGGGTACTGACGTTAGAGCAGACCGGGAGGGCCCGGCCTCGCAGCGCCTGCGGCTGAGTGTGGGCTGAGACCACAGCGACTACACAGGGACATAGGTGAGGGCATGTTAAGTTGCGCAGACCAGTCATCGGTGGTCCCCGTTTTGCCACCTAACAAGCCCAAACGCGGGGCTTCCGCAACGGTCCTTCGTTCCTGCTCACCAGTCTGCAGATCGGCTGGGGATCCGTGGGTCTGGCTGGGCGGCCCAACGGGCTGCTCACCCTTGGCCTTCCCGGGACGTGTGTGTCCCAGGGGGATGGCAGGGGGCCAGCGCGCCAAGAGAACGCTGTCGTGCTTCTGGAGGATCAGAGCTGGGACGCTCCCACTTCTGCCCACATCCCATTGGCCGAGCTCGTCTCGTGGCCAAGTCCACCGTCAGTGTGCTGGGAAAATATGCCCTGCCTCGAGGGGGACATCCCGCAAAGCCACAGATGGAAGGTGTGCGTGCGGGGGTGGGGGACACTGGGAGCATCAACGCTGGGAAACAGGGGTACTGATGAGGCTAATCCCCGAGCGTCTGCTCCTGAGGGCTGCTCAGGGTCAGCCTCCCTGCACAACCCACGTTCATGCTTAGACCAGAACGAGGAGGAGAGCCAGGGAAGAGCTTCCTAGGCGGAGCGAATAAGTGTAAAAACTCAGAAGTGGCAACGAGTCGCTGTGTCGTTGGAACAGACAGGAGGTGGGTGAGGCAGGTGGGACGGGGCCGTGCACTCTCCATCTCCATGCCCAGGTCGAGGCCCAGGCTCCCTGATGGTCCACCAAGGCCCCCACGCTCTGGTCCATGCTGAGTGCCCCCCTCAGGCCCTCTGCTTGAGCTGCACTGGAATACGGCAATCCTGTCCCCAACAGGTGCATTGCATGAGGCCAGGTGGAGTTAAATACTAGGAAGGAAGGGGGCACCTGGAGGGGCTCAGTCGGTTAAGTGTCTGCCTTCGGCTCAGGTCATGATCCCGAGGTCCTGGGATCGAGTCCAGCATCGGGCTCCCTGCTCAGCGGGGATTCAGCTTCTCCCTCTCCCTCTGCCCCTCTCCCTGCTTGTTCTCTCTCTCTCTCAAATAAATAAATAAAATCTTAAAAAAAAAAACAGGAAGGAAGAGAAACCAGGGTGATGGGATAGAGACAGGCAGAGGGAATATTGATTTCTCTCTCTTTAAAGGCTTCATTCATTTATTTATTTATTTGAGAGAGAGCGAGAGTGTGCGAGTGGGGGGAGGGGCACAGGGAGACAAGCCGACTCTGGGAGCAGAGCCTGAGGCGGGACTCACTCTCACGCCCCTGAGATCAGGGCCTGAGCCGAAATCAAGAGTTGGACGCTTAACCCCCCTGAGCCATCCAGGCCCCCCAGGAATGTTAAAAAGTATGTAATTTATTATTTTAAAAAACTCGACTATGGGAAATTTCAACCGATGAGCAATGAACCCCGAGGTGCCCACCCCCCAGCATGGCTGTCTTGTCTCGTTTGTCAGTGCCCGCTTGCTTCAAAGCTAATTATTTTAAGTAGAGGGGTGCCTGTTTCAGAGAAGATGGTCGGAGGAGCCCTCTCCGTGGACGGGATATCCAAGCGAAGTCCTGCACAGAGTGTGAGCAGGTATCTGGGGAGGAAGGTTCTGGGTGGGCGGGAGAGCAGAGACCGAGTTCCCGGGGAGGGGGAGGGAGAATGAAGAATTGGCGGGGGGACGTGCAGCTGAAGGTCTGTGGCCGGGGGCTGCCCAGCTGCGTGTGGGGAGAGAAGAAGGGTCAGAAACAGAAGTGGCCCCGCGGCAGCCAGAGGAGCCCCGGACACGGGTCCGCAGGTCTGGTCTGGGGCTCAGATCTGCAGGTCCTTCGGTCATTGTGAGCCTTGGATGCATCCCTAAAGGTTTCTGAGCTTTGGTTTCCTTCTCTGGAAGCAGGGAGACACAACTCCCCGCCTTCCGGGGTCACCTCTTCCTTCCCCCTTCCCCCCCATCTACAGTCCTCACACTTTGAAGGGGTGTCCGGCATTGACAATGCGACAGAGGAATACACGGAGCTGTCCTGTCCCCGCCGCCTGCCCGGCCTGCCAGCCGTTGTCCAAGTCCACGTGGCCACAGGACCTCAGTGGGTCCCTAACCCCCGCCCTCACTCCTGCACCCGACCATGGCCACGCCCAGGTTCTCGAGTAACAGTGCTGAAAGGTTGAGGGTAGAGCAGAAATAATGGATGTCTGTTGGTTCCCCTCTGTCCCCCTCTCCAGGGGTGACTTCTCGGGGGACTGCAGGGCACAGACCCTGGTCCCCAGTGCGGGCGTTTGGGCGGAGGGGGGCAGCACAGAGGAGTTCTGTGATGTCAGGTGAGCTGCCTAACCTCGCTTAGCTCCGCGTTCTGCGTCAGCGAGCAGGATAATGGAATCCGCCTCCTAGGACAGTGTGAGGATTTTCTGAGGGGTTTTGGAAGGAACGCAGCCCACGGGTGAATTCTGGATCAACCTGCTCACTCTCGGGGTGACCTCACTCCACCTCTCTGAACCTCAGTTGCCTTATCCGCCAGAGGGAAAGAAAACACCCTCATGGGGTTGCTGGGATACGGGGAGACAGTGCCTAGAAGCCCTGGCAGGGAGGCCTCCTGGATGTCACCTGCTTCCTTCTCCTTCCCTCCCCGGACCTTCTTCTTGGAGGGACCTCAGAGGAGGCAGCAGGTGAGGACCTTCCCAGCCTGGCCCGGCCCCTGTTTCTGCACTGTGCCCCCAGCTTCCCCTCGGGAGCGGCGCTTCCCCCACGGGAGGAGCAGCCTGGAGCCCGGAGCTGGGGCCGTGACTGCTGCCCACACACTCCTCAGGGGCAGGGGGCCCATCTCAGGGCGTTACAGGAACTCGGGTTGTTTGCTGCTCCCAGCACCTCCCAAAGCTGGTTCAAGTCTGACGTTCTCCCGGATAAATGAGGGGAGTCGGGAATCTGGATGACCTCCATGTCTGTCTGACTCCAAAGCCAGTGCTCTCTGTTCCTGCTTTTCCACGTGGACTGAGTGCATGTGTGAGTGTGAGTGTGCGAGTGTGAGTGTGTGTGTGTGTGTGTGTGGAGGGTCCTGCCCATCCCTCCATCCACCCAAGCCTGCAGGAAACAAGAGCCAGAAAACAGAACAGACGCTCGTGGGGTAGAGCGTGTGGGTGAGCGAGTGAATGAATGAATGACTTACGAACAGGTGAAGGAGGGAATGAATGAGCGCCTTTGTGGAGGCCCATTGTCCTCTTTTTCTGGAACCCCCTTCTCCACCATGTTCTACCCCAAACTCACGTCACCCCAGCCCCGTTGCCCTGGACCCCTCCTCTGCCCACCGGGCAGCCATCTTGAACCCCCCTCCCCCACCGAGGCAGGCCCCCGCCCCCACCCGCAGCCCACCTGCCTCCTTGGGGTGCTTTAAGGGGGTTGCCTTGGCAACCGTAAGTTTCCAGTTGAAGCAAAAAGTTCCAACCACGGTTTGCCACGCTGGAGAATGACATGGGGAGGACCAGTGGAGAGGGTTGCCACGGCAACTGAATATTTAAGTCGAATTTCCTCGTGGGTCTCAGTGTGGGGAGATTACTCTCAGCAAGTCAGACTCGGCCCCCTCGCCAGGCAGCTCTGCCAACGCCAAGCCGCTTGCTTACGGGGAGGGAGGCGTCCCGGCCGGACTGAAGGGCCCATTGTTCCAGGCCCATCCACTGTCTCCGGGCTTCTGGGCCACGTGCTAAGTCCCAGGTGACCTCACAGAGGGCAGTCTCCCAGAGGACGGCTTTTGTGTCTTCATTCGTCTCCATGTTGGGTTGTGCTTTTTGTCACTGAGTCACTTTGCACGCCCCCCCTCCCCAACCACGCTCCTGTGAGCCAGTCCATCCTTTGTTCCCCTGCAGAAGCCCAGAGGGCTCCGGGCACTGGAGAAAGGGGCCTCTGATGCCTGGCTTTTTCCAGAGTGCGATGCAAGGATGAGCACCTGTCTCTAGGGAGAAGGAATGAGCTTGAAGGGAATCCGGCTATTGGCTTCCTCGGGGGTCTGTCTGAGCCCCCTCAGGGGTCCCCTTTCAGGGGCAGAGCCATCGGTGGGGGTCTGGCTGAGTGGGATCTGCCCTCTGCCCCTCCCTCTGGCCCCAGTCCCAACTCCAACCCCTGCCTCAGGAGCACGGAGACTCCCAACACAGTGAGCCCCGCACCTGTCTGACTCACGGGGACACATGTCACCCTGTCCCTGCCCCGCCACACTCCCCTCAGCTGCAGGTAGCTCAGTGACACTGCTCCTCTCCCAGGTGCCCCCCCACCCCAGCTCGGTCCTCCACACCTTTGCACCTTCAGAGCCTCTGCCCCGACCATGCCCGCCTGGACTTCGCCACCCTCCTCCCTGAGTCCGGTGGAAAGTGAGGAGGAAGTGCCTGGGAAGAGCCCTGGCTCTGACTCGGCTTCCCACTTGGTGCTTAGTCCTGTGTCTGTGGTCGTGTCGAAGAGCAGCTCTCATCCCACTCTGGGCCCCTGGTGCCGGCATGGGCAGCTCTGGTGCAAATAAGACGTTTTTAAACCGTGCTGCCACTTGTGGGATTCGTTCTCTCTGGGCAAATATTCATGCGTGATTTCTCCCCTCCTGTTCATTTTCCTCCACTGCCTTTCTGCCTCCCTCTGCACCGCCCTGGGGGTCTGGGGTGACCTCATCTCCCTCCAGGATGGGCCTTTCTACCACTCCTGATGGGTAAACTTTTTACACCAGGAGGGTGTCCTGGGGAATGTTGTTGCCCTCCTCCTTTAAACAAGCAGATATCACTGAAGAAAAAAGGGTCCCCTGAGCCTTTCCTTTCTCCCCCACTCCTCTTCAGCACCTCGGCCTAGAGCAGGGCGTGGGGTCGCAGGAGCCGAGGGGTCTCTTCCGCGGCCCGTGCAAAGCCCCTTCCCCATCTGCTCAGTCCTCGCAAGGACCTGAAGACCTTGGTGTTCGGGCTCCTTCGGAGCTCAGAGAAGGTGAACAGCTTGGCCAGAGCAATGCAGCTAGTCACGGTAGAGATGGAACTTGAACTTGGGTCTGCCGGTTATACTTGAATGGATGTGCTTGCTTTGAAACCAGGCTGGGGCATGTGACAGAGAGGCTGGACAGACCGTGGCTGCCCGCGGGACAGTGAGCCCCAGGAACCGTGCACAATCATGAGCAGGTGTTGGGTGCCTAAGGAGACACCCACCAGAGGCTCTGGGTTCTCCTATCAGCATGGGCAGTCTGCCCACCTTCCTCATATTCCAGAGGGGAGTGGTAGCCGCCCTCTCCTGATGGTGCCTCATTCCAGGGGTTCGGATGTGGGAGGGAGAAGACAATGTCAAGGTCGTGCCCGCAGGTCTGGGGAGCCAGGGCTGGGAGGTACCCCTTGAACCAGGATTCTGGTCTCCTCGGAGAGGGTGTTCAGTGGCAGCCACAAGACCTCTGCTGAGGGAAACCAAGGCAATGGTAGCAGGCACCGGGGAAGGCCCTGGAGCTCTCGCCCTAAGCAAACTGTGTCAAGCTTGCTGTTTCCGTGTGACCCAAATCTGACTGTAGATGCACCAGAGAAACTCGTTCCTTTGATCAATCCACATGAAAGTGGGGTTCAGGTACTCCTTGGGAGCAGGGAGAGTTGGAGTCAGGAGGCCAAGAATGTCCCCAGATCTTGACCAATGTCCCTTGGGGATGAAATCAACCCTGCTTGAGAACCCCTGGAGAAATCATGGCCATTTTTTCTTAATTTGAAGATCTAATTAGCTTTATTAAGCGATTCATGAATTGGGCAGCCTCCCGGCTCCTGGAATAACCGTAGTTATTGTGACTAATGAAAAGAATGGCTTTTTTTTTTTTTTTTTAAGGGCCATGATGACAACAGCCCCATCCCCGGGATGCTGCTGACCCCCTGTGTGCAGAGCCAGAGCCTCTTTGTAAGATGACTGGGGGCCCACAGAATGCAGACGGCGGTTGGAACGTTTCATCTGGAGAAGATGAAACATGGGAAGAGGGTTAATATCAGTCTTCAAACAGGTGCTCCCGCTGCCTCCCGGGCAGCAAGAGGCAGGGGACTCACCCTGTGACTGGTATCCCTCTCTGGCTTCTGCTACTTTTGGGCGGGGAGGCCATTCAGGCTCACCGAAGGGCCCTGGAATCGGGTGGTTTGGGCCTCTGGTGTGCTTTTCTCGGCCTGGGTGTGCTACTTTCCTGTGGCTCCCTGAACACATCACCACTCATCACTCAGCAATACTCACTTACTGACGTGCCATTCTGCAGATCGGAGGTCTCCTGCGGGTGTCGTGGGGCAGGACTGGTCCTGCGAGTTCTGACAAACCCCATCCCCCTTGTGTCACCACCACCACCCGAGACGTGACACATCACCCCCCAGATTCTGGAATCTTGGCCTCCAGGCGTCTGTGCATGCCGGCCTTAAGCGGCGGGCCACCTACCCTTGGCAGAGGGAGGACAGAGTCAAGTCGGTCTGTGTGTCGCTGAGCTGCAGACCTGGTCCAGCCACCACATCTGTCCTTCCGGCGGCGAGCACTGGGTGAGGGGGACCTTTAGGCTGAGAGCAAGCTGTGCTGGGAGGGCAGCGAACATTCCAGGCCCCTGGAGCAGCCGGAGGCCGGCAGCGTCCTCCCCAGCTGCCTGTCCACAGGGACCAGAGCTGGGCTGGCATCCACACGTTCCTGACCCTGGTCTTGCCGCCTCCTTGAATGTGGCCTTGGGGCGTCTAGGAATGCTCTGCGGATCTGGGCACGGCCTTGGGGTGCGGGGCAACTGTTTCAGCTCAGGTACCCAGTGTTCCGCCCCACCTAGGGGGCCAGGGGGCGCCCGTGAACACCACTTGTTAATGAAAGAGGCAGGCAGTGAGAAGGCAGCTGGAGTCACTTTGTGCTTTGAAGAGCCCTAACCAGCCCCGCTGGACTCCGGTCCAGAACTCCTTGGGTTCAAATCCTCACTTTACTACTGACAGGCTCTGCGGCGTTGGGAAAAGTGTTTAATTAACCTCTCTGGGCTTCAGTTCTCTCTTCTGTAAGTGGGGACTTGGTCTTTCTGTGCTCTCCTCCTTCCCCCCTCCTCCCAGACCGGGTTTTAGACGCTGAAATGGAAAATATCTGCATTGGAATCTTGGTCCCACATCTGTTATTATTTATGTGGTATTGGGCAAGTCCCCAGGCTATTCTGTGACTCCATGGATTTAAAAAAAAAAGCCAAGGATACTCTGACACCCAATGATCATTATAAGGTACATCTTGATTTCAAAGCTGTCACGATATGAAAATATGATGTATCTTAGACTTGTTAAACTTTGCTATCCTGAGTGCTTGCATTTTAGCCTGCACTTTGTCGCCTCAAGGTCTCAGAATGGCTGCCAAGCGTCATGTCCTCACACCAATATCCCCGTAAGGAAGGGTGAAAAGGCCGAGCCAGCAGTGGCTGGGTGAGGCGTGGGGAGGACACGAGATCTTTCCGAGAAGTTGCTCAGCAGACCTGCTCTTGCGTACCATCAGCTGGAAGTGGGTCATACAGCTACGGCTACTGCAAAGCAAGCTGGGAAAGGGTCTGGCAAAGGGAAATGGGAGACTTATAAGTAGCCTAGAACAATCGTTTTTGGTCCCTGATTTGGGCGTTGGGATGTTCCATCCTGGATGGGAGTTCTGTTACTAAGGCCAAAGTAAGTCATCCGTTGGGCAGGCAAATCCCAGACTCGGCCAGAGATGAGACCTTGAAACTCAGCTAACACCACTTCTCACCCAGCCCCCTGATTGATTTATTTTTCCAGCATCCTTCATAGCTGGTCAACCAGCCTCAACTCAAAACCCTCTAAAAGGGGGCCCCACTTCATGATCTAGCTCCCAGCCTTTCTAACCACTGAACTGTTGAAATGCTTTTGCTTAAACTAAGCCAAATGGGCCTTCTCCAGTGAATCCTGGCTTTGCCCCTCGGGGTGCCCAGGTCCCGTTGGTTTCCTCTTTCCAGTGAGTGCCTCCCAGGTTTTGAAGACTGAGCTCTTCCTCTCCCGCTGGCCACAGTCCCCATGCACCTTCAGCACCCCCAACCCTAATTTCTTTTTCAGATCCTTCCTGACATTATTCTCGGAGGCATCGGTCTTTTGTCATGGAGCTTCCAGTCCAACAAGTCATTTCAGCCATTCTTTCCTGAGAGTTCACTTTTGTCTGTCATTGTCCTCAATCCCAGGGAGATAGCAGTGAACAAAAAAGACCTTCCTCCGTCTGAGCCCACCGAAGAGCCACTTTACATGTACCCTCCTCCAGGAAGATTTCCCTGATTTCAGGTTAAGCTAGGGTCCCTCCTTTAGGCTCCCATGGCCCGCCAGGTCCCTCTGCCATGACACTCAGCATATTCCTGACCTGCCTCTGTCTCCGGCTCTGGACCACGAGCCCCGAGAGGGCAGGGACTGTGTGTTGGGCATGGTGGTTAGGCACATTCTAGAGTCAGCGCATGCTAGCTGCTGGATACATAGCTGTTTGCTCCAAGAATGAGCCGTAATAAAGACGGTTCTCAGAACCAGGAAGAAGGGGACCTCTCGCCATTTCTGGGGGTGAGGACGGCCCTCACATTAGCCCCTGCTTACAATGGACTCCCCGCTCTCCAACCTTCTCGCTCCCCATCTCAGAGTTGAGAGTAGTGGATGTCAGACGGACTTGGAATCTTGGCTCAGCCACTTACTGACCCACCTACTGATTTGGGCAAGTGACTTAACCTCTCTGAGCCTCAGTTTCTTTATTTATAAAATGCAAATATTAACCTACCTCATTGGGTTATCGTGAGGGACTTCATACCTGCCAAGAATCTGGCACATAACCCATGACAGGTGTACCACGAATTCCAGTTCTTGCTTCCCGCCGGATGGAACTCCACCAGCCTTTGCCTTTGCCTTGGCGTTGTTGGATAGGGTGGGGGATGGGGTGGGGGGGGCTGTCAGGCAGCTTGGAAGTGGCTTTGAAGAAAGCTGGGCTTGGCATTCCCATGCAGCAAGTCCCAGGGGAAGGGGAGAAATCTGGGACGTGACCTGCGTGGGGACCCAGGTCAACCATCCCAGACCACAAGGCCTGGTTTCCCAGGCCAGCTGGGTAAGTGCTGATTGATCAGCATCTCCCTCTCTCCTCAAACCACACATAACAGAAAGTGAAACTGACGTCCGGAGAGGTCAGGTGACTTGTCCAAGGTCACACAGCAGCTAGTCCCAGTTCTCCAGATTCATGGCCCAGTTTTTTTTTTTCTTTTTTTTCTTTTTTCTTCTTTCCCTCCTCCTTGCCCAAGAATGTCTCCCTAATGGTCTCTCCTTGGAGATGATCAGGCCAGGAGTCGCTTCTTTGTTTCCCTAGTGAAACAGAGCTGCTACCTGTGGCCAATTCCCTGAGCTGCGTTGGAGGAATCCGGGAGAGGGTAAGGAGGCCCGTAGTGGACAGACACTCCAGAAGGAGGATGTCCTTTCATTGCGCCGTGCCCTCGCCCTCCACAATCCCTCTGAGCTAGTTGGTGGGTTGGGGGCTAGGGCACACGGTCTCGGGGGCGCGGTGGCTGAGCTGCTTCACGAGACCAGTTGCTGAAGCCCCTGGAGGGCAAGCCCATTATTGTCACTAATATCAACTTGGGAAGGGCCCCCGCCATGCCAGCCTCTGTGTTCCGTGCCATGAAGCAAGATGAGGCGTGTACCCATTTAACAGAGGAAGAATAAAGTCGCGGGCTAGGTCAACCACCCACCCGCACCCAGCTAGCTGAGCTGAGAAGGAAGCCTGGCCCAGCGCCTGGGGCCCCCACCGATAAGGACCAGCGCTTGCAGGGTTCTCAGCATGTGCCGGACACAATCCAAACACCTTATGTGTCCTGACTTGTTTCCTCAGCACAACCGCCCTCTGAGGCAGGGACTGCTATTTTCCCCAACTCCCGGATGGAACGCTGAGACAGAGAGTATGTCCAGTACCTGCTTCGGGTCATGTAGACGGGAAGGGACAGAGGCAGGGACGAAGCGTGTTCTGTGTGGGGCTGCTGTCCCTCTCATGCTGCCAGCATCCCTTGGCGATGGCGACGCCGAGGCTGGCGGTGGGCTGGCAGGAGGGGTGGGGAGAGCCAGTGTCAGCCTCAGGGGTCACAGGCAAGGGCTGGGCAGGGTGTGAGCCCTGGAAGGGACAGAGCCCCGGCCCCACCTCAGAGCCCAGGGCAATATTTGCTCCTCGTTTGGTCCTGCCCAGCATCGAGAAAAAGCAAAGGGATGGGGTGGTAGGGAAGCAGAAGGATCTTCCTTTCCACCCAGGACAAGCCCAGATCTAGACTTTCCTTCTCTTTGATGTTTTCAAGAACCCAGGGTGTGGAGGGCAAGGCAAAGGGCAGGTGGCTCCCTGACAGACGCCACCCGCACCGGCTGACCACCTCTGCCCCGCGGTGCGGGGGAAGCCGACGCGACAGCACAGTCTGGAATCAGGGACTGGGTCTCCCCCAGCTGTCTGCTCCCTGGCTGGGGCAGGAGCCCACGGTGGTGAGGAGCGTGGGTTCTGGAGTCTGACTGTCCCACGTTCAATGCCAGCTCTGCCACCTGGGCTAGTGGACCTGGTAGAGAGGAGGCCCCGGGTGATCGTGATGGGGAGTTAGAGGATGGAAGGAAGGGATCCAGGCTGGGAGTCTGGCAGGAAGTGGGGCCAGGGGGCAAGAGGAAGTCTTGAAAGCCTGTGTGCCAAAGTCGGGGTGTCTGACCTTGTCCTGTGGGCCACAGGGCAGGGTGGTAATGGAGGTGTTGGGGAGAGCTTCTGGAAGGTTCTGTGCAGGGGAGAGGCCGGTCAGATTATAGCTAAGCCCCAAAGACTCTGGCATGTGACTTCCAACAAGCACCCCCTCCCTTCCTCTATCAAGCAAAGCAAAAATAAAATAATATGAACTCAGAGAGGGAGACACACCAGAAGAGACTCTTCACTTGAGGGAACAAACTGAGGGTTGCTGGAGCGGAGGGAGGCATGGGGATGGGACAGCTGGGGGCAGGCATTCAGGAGGGCACGGGATGGGATGAGCACGGGGTGTTGTATGCAACTGATCAGTTACTAGACTCTACCTCTGAAACTAATCATACACTGTATATTAATTAAACTATTTTTTTTAAAAGATTTTATTTACTTACTTGAGAGAGAAAGAGGGAGAGCACAAACAGGGCAGAGGGAGGAGAGGCAGACTCCCCCCTGAGCAGGGAACCTGACATGGGGCCCGATTCCAGAACTCCGGGATCATGACCTGAGCTGAAGGCAGATGCTTAACTGACGGAGCCACGGAGCCACGAAGGTGTCCGAATTAAATTAAATTTAAATAAAAAAACTGAGGAAAAAAAAACACACAACAAAAAACCCAAGGCAGGGGCGCCTGGGTGGCTCAGTGGGTTAAAGCCTCTGCCTTCGGCTCAGGTCATGATCCCAGGGTCCTGGGATCGAGCCCCACTTCTGGCTCTCTGCTCCTCGGAGAGTCTGCTTCCTCCTCTCTCTGTCTGCCTCCCTGCCTACCTGTGATCTGTCTCTCTCTCTCTCTGTCAAATAGATAAATAAAATCTTTAAAAAAAAAAACAAAACAACAACAAAAAAAACCCAAGGCAGCTGCCTCCCCCCAGAGTGGCCTGGGGACCCCAAGACTTGCTCCCAACCTTGGGCATCCCCCCGGAAGCACCCCAGGGCAGCTGAGGGGTTCTCGTAGAGGGTTTTCCTGGACCAGGAGATCCCTGTCCAGCGAGCCCCACTGCGAAGCCAGCACTGTTCCTTTTCTCTCACACAAACAGACGCTCTGTGTTGCTTTTTCCTTAAATTCTCTGCTCCCTCCTCTCTCTCCTCCTCCTTTTCAGCCACACACACTCATCTGCCTGCCTCTTCCCTCCCCACTCCCCTCCTTCTGGCTCATAAATTCTCCCCCTGGGGCCTTTTGCCAAGGGGTTGAATAAACAGGAAGGGAAAGAGGGAATAAATCACAGCTGAGTCTGGCAGGCTCTGGGAAGGTCTCTGGCTCTGGGGACTGTCACAAAGGAGCCAGGGGGCCTCTTTGCCTTGGGAACAGCAGCCCAAGCCTGGAGGGCCTGGAGTGCTGGGGAGAAAAGGGGCTGCTGAGCAGTGGGGATCTGTGCTATCTGGGGTCAGCGTCAGGCTTGGGATCGACTCCACAGTCCTCAGAGCGAGGGAGGATAGAGCCCAGGCTGGGAGACTGGTTCTGCTGTGTGACTCTGGGCAAGTCTCCTCCCGTCTCTGAGCTTCGATCATCTCATCTGGAAGGTGGGGCAGGATTGGATGGATAGGAGGGGTCCTTCCAGCTCTGGCGCTCTAAGGTTCTGAGGCTCCATCTTTCCCATGACGTGGTAGGCTCTGGAGGGCTGAACCTCGCTGTGCTGCCTGGATGGTGGAGATCATATAGAACCCCAGCATCTCCCCAGAACCCCAGTGGGCTTTTGTCAGAGCACTGAGCTGCCCCAGGACATCCCTGGTTGGGGATGAGGGTCGGAGGAGGTGGCCCCAACTGGTGGCCTTCAGTTTGGAGTTGGCTCTGGCTGAAACCTCTTTACTTCCAGGTGAGCCGGGACACCAAGCCTGGGAACAGAAGTTCCTGTCCCCAGGCTGGGAACAGAAGTTTTGGGTTCTGGTTGCCAATAGGAGCTGATAACATCCCCCCTTACTCAAGAGACAGCTGGGGACTTTGGGAGAGCGGCCACAATATGTGAGTGGCAGAGGGGGAGAGAGGGTGCAAAGGGCAGAGAAGACGGCGGGTTCCAGGAGTGGGGCTGGGGACCGGGGGCATGAAGAGCCCGGTGAGCACCTGCTCCTCGGCCCACGGGGGAAGGGCAGTGCATATTCACTCAGGCATCTGTCTGTGGTTTCCGTCTCTGTGCCCCTGGGGGAGATGCTGCGAGTCTCTGTGTGGCTGTGGGGAGCAGGTCAATGCCTCAATGGCTCATGTCCCAAGGTGGGGAAGGAAAGTCCTTCAGCCATCAAGTCTTGATGAGCTCAGTGACAAAGCTCCTGCCCGGAAGCCGGGGTCTTGGCCTTGGACTGGCCACTCAGAGCACTGAGACCCGCTGGAGGCAGTGGATCCAACCATGGGGGTGGGGGTCAGATCTTGGAGGCTCTGGTGCAGCCCGGAGGCCTTCCCTCCCCCTCACTTGCTGGACCAGGGTGACTGGCTTGGGTGTGACTCCTATCCCTTGGGGGTTCGGCAGGCCTGGCCTGATCTCTAAGGGTTCTTGGTGTTCCAGGATGCTAAGACTTGGTGTCTGAAACGTACCGTCCACAGCAATAAATGTCACAGGAAGAAGGATGTGCCCAAGCTGCGGAGGGAAGTAGAGACCTAAGACATTCGGAGCCAACTCCCTCCCCTCTCCCCTTGCCTTCTCCTCTCCTTCTGCCCTGCCCCTCCCTCCCTAGTCTTGTTCTCTCTCTGCCCCAAGAGCTGATTCACCCCAAGAGTCCCCGAACCGGCACCCAGCTGTCCTCTGATGGCAGAGGTCATGAGCTGCTGCAGAGGTCACGGACTCATCCCCGCTGGGCGGTGGAGTTTCCACATCCCGAAAGGCCTGAGGGCTGCTCTGATGCGAGGGACATTCATGCCACTTTAACACACCCTCTTTGTGCCTGCCGCACCTCTGTCCCTGGCCAGAACAAAATGACCCGGCCCAAGGTCCTGAGGTAGGAAAGAGCTCATGCAGCGGGGATAGAGGGGTGCGGGGATGGGACCAACAGGGAAAGCACGAGATGGGGCTTCACTCAGTTTTGTGACTGTGCCCGTGTCCAGGGACAGGAAAGCCAGGCAGTTCCATCTCCCTTTTAATGTCACCACGCTGGACTTCTCCTTCCTGGCCCTGGCTGCCTCCTGCAGGGACTGCATTTTGCTCTGCGTGGGCACCTCCAAACCGTGCTTACCTATCATCTTCCTTACCCATCATCGCCTTCCTCAACGATTCTACCCCAAAGGGCCACCTTGACCTTTTCCATTTCAGCGCCCCATGTTGAATACATAACGTTCATCGCAGTTTATCCTCAGTTCCATCATCTTATCTCATTATCATCAGCTTCAGTACTGTTCATGACAGTCACGGCTCTCCTGCTACACCGTCACCTGACACCGACCAGGGTCCCTATGGGCGCTCCCTGAATGCGTATAGACGGTCAGCAAACGTTTCTGGAAAAACTGCATGAGGGAGACGATAATGGTTCACTTGGCTTTGGGAGGAGGAGAAGGAGCGAGAAAGGAAAAGAAAGGACGGGTTTATCTGTATCAGCAGAAAAGTTAGATGTCAGTAGCTTAACTCGGAAGGACAGCATCTGCTTCCTTAGCCAGGTGTCTGGAGGGCAGATAGCCTGAGGTTGATTCTGCAGCTTTGCGGTGTCAGCTGGTGCCCTAGATCTTTCCATCCATCCTAGTCAGCCTGGACTTCCCGAACAGAGCACCACAGACTGCGCGGCTTACAAACAGCTGTCCGGAGGCTGGAAGTCCACGATTGGGGTGTGTGGTCGGGTTGTGGTGAGAACCCTCCTCCGGGTTGCAGACTGCCTACTTCTTGTATCTTGTCATGGCAGAAAGAGCACGAGAGACCTCTCTGGTCCCTGTTATTTTAGAGGGGGAGAGGCCACGGGAGAAGGAAAGAGAGAATCTTAGGAGGGCTCCATGCCCATCTCAGAGCCTGATGTGGGGCTCAATCCCACGACCGTGAGATCATGACCTGGGCTGAAATCAAGAGTCGGATGCTTCACTGGGTGAGCCACCCAGGTGCCCCTCTTGGGTCCCTTTTATATGGGCATGAATCCCATCCAAGAGGGCTCAGCCTTCATGACCTAATGACCTCCCAATGACCCCACCTGCCCACACCATCACACTGGGGGTTAGGCTTTCAACATGTAAAAGTTGGGGGGACACAAATATTCAGTCCATTGCACCGTCTTCTACTTTAGCACTCTCAGCAGGTTGGTTCTTGTTCTTCAACTTGGTGTCTCATGGTCACAAGATGGCTGCCACAGCCCCAGGCCTCACATCCTCACACAACAGTGTCCGTAATAGGAAGGGAGGGAAGGGCGCAAAGGAGCCCTGTCATGAGGCTTTCTCTTCCATTGGAGAGGAAAATCTTTACCTTGAAGCATAGTGTCACTCACCAGGCCCTCCACAGATTCCTCTTTATGTTATTATCATGCTAAACGGGACCACAGGTCCACCCAAGACTCATGAGTGGCAAAGCACACAGACTGCCATGATCTCCTTAGACCCCCTGAGATTCCTCCCCTAATCACCTTCTAGGTTATGCATAAGTCAAGCCAAGAAGGTTCTGTAGCAGAGAAGAGAGAAGACAGACAATGGCCGTGTCTCGTCTGCTGTCTCTTGGGAGCCTCCCAGTGTCCTATGGGATAGACAAAGTGAGTCTCTCTGGTCTCTAGGACCCTTCCCTCCTGGTCGTTTGGGAAAGCAAGGCTCAGGGAGGTTAAAGAGTGTGCTCAGCGGGTACGTGGGTGGCTCAGTCGGTTAAGCATCTGCCTCCAGCTCAGGTCATGATCCCAGGGTCCTGGGATCGAGCCCTGCATCAGGCTCCCAGGCTCCCTGGCTCCCTGCTCAGCAGAGACTCTGCTTCTCCCTCTCCCTGTTTGTGCTCTCTCTCTCTTTCTCTCTCTATCAAATAAATAAATAAATAAATAAATAAAATAAATAAAATCTGTTTTTTAAAAAAGGAGTGGGCTCAACATCACACAAAAAACGAGCTGCCCCTCAGTCCCTTTCCACCCTTCAGTGCCGTTGCTTGTTTGATGGGCCTCTTTCCCACGAGCGGGAGAGACTGCAAACCGCCTAAGGGCGGGGCCCTTGGATCTACCCACCACCATGTCCCTGGCGCCGAGAACAGAGCCTGGCACTAGGGACCCAGTGAATGAATGACTGGGTCTGCGCGTCTACAACAGAAAGCGTCCTTGCCCGCTGGAGCAGCGCGGGCAGCAAGCACTCAGCCCTCGGCGCCTGCAGGGTCATAGTCCCAAGGGTGAGTTTCCCTTGTGGAAACCTGCCCTGTGGACAGGAGCAAGCAGACCCGGAGGGCACAGCCGACCCGGAGGGCACAGCCGGCCCCCGTGAAGGGTAGGCGTCCTGAAGAAAAAGACTTCAGCGTTCCATCGAAGTGATTTAAAAGTGGAATTGGCTGCTGCTTTGTACGGTGGGCCCTCGGCTTTCAGAAGTAATAAGCAAGTCTTGGACATGCTCTAGAATTGTCTGCAGGGAGGAGTGAGGGAGGACAGAAACCCCTCCAAGATGCCCTTCTGAGATAACGTTAGCTTAAGACTGGGCCATGACAGCATTAACAGATTCCTCACAACAGCCTCACCATTTTGATGTTACAGCAGAGGACACTGAGAAACAGAGAAGTTAAGAAGCCTGCCCCAGGCCACACAGCTCATCCTCAGTGGAGACGGGATTAGAACTGGGGCATGTAAGCACCAGCCGCTTCTCTTAACCATGGAGCTAACCGCCCTTTCGTGTCCCTCAGAGACCCCAGGCCCTGTGACCCTAATAATGTTGAGTCTGGCACAGTGAGGACCGGTTTCTCTAGGGTTCTGCACCCTGGAGCTGACTCTGGGACATGAAGGCACTCCGCTCCCCGTGTTCTGAGAGCCCGGCTGCTGCTCTGCGTGGCGGAGCGTGGCTCCTCTCGTGGTCTGTCAAGTCTGGTTTCTTTAAAAAGGATGGGCCTGGGGCGTCTGGGTGGCTCAGTCGTTAAGCGTCTGCCTTCAGCTCTGGTCATGATCCTGGGGTCCTGGGATCGAGCTCTCTCCAAATCGGGCTCTCTGCTCAGCGGGGAGCCTGCTTCTCCCTCTCCCACTCCCCCTGCTTGTGTTCCCTCTCTTCCCGTGTCTCGCTCTATCAAATAAATAAATAAAATCTTAAAAAACAAAAAACAAAAAATGACTGGCTTGTTTTGATTTCTTTGATCTTTTGCGTGGAAATAAAAACCCGAGCCCGTAGTCTCCCACCCTGTCCCCTCCTGCAGGCCTGTCACCTGTCTTGCACCGGGTGGCCGGCAGTCCGCTCTGTGTCTTCACAGGGATTCAGCCACAGCGTCTGGAGGGACCCAGCCAGGTAGTGAGTGGGGGATGCGGTGGGGAAAGGGTGTGTGCAGTTCGACAGGTGAGGAAGGGGATAGGAGGGAGAGGCCCCAGATAAGCAGGTCCAGGATGAGGGAGGGGAGCTGGTGGGAGTCCCTGGCAGGCCCCATGGGAGCCTCCTGGGCAGAAACCTCCTTCCCGTGCCTCCCAGGCAGCAGATGGACAACAGACGACTCCAGAAGCTTCTACATACCAGCACTGGGCTCCGTCCTTTACAAATATTCATTATTTTAATCCGCCATCCTGTTTCTAGAGGGCAGAGCTCCCTCTGCCACCCCCAGCAAGGTGGCCCAGCCAGTGGCCCCCTCTGGCTCCTCTTCAACCTCCCCCATCTCTACGGGGTGGTTCTCCCGGTGCACAGAGAGCTAATCTCCCTCAGGGAGAGAGACAGAGACAGGCAGAGACCTCCTGCCCTCCAGTGCCCCAGAGAGTGCCCACATTGTCCTCCAGCCTCTCAGCGATCGCCCTATGACTCCCCTCCCCACCTCCCCTCTACAGCCTGTGCCCCTGTGGGGCAGGGTGGGGGGCGGCAGCGAATGTTTGTTGGTCGTTGGTGACCTCCCGCTGTGGAATCTCGTGGCTCCTGTGGAAACAGCCCCTGACAGCCTCCTCTGTGCCTGAACACCTCCCTCGGTTGGCTTGGGTGACCCCTGTGCCCTGGCTCTGGTTCCCTCTCTGTCTCTCTCCCAGGGTCTCCTCCTCCGGTGGACCTCAGTGACCTCTGTGACCTCTACGTGGTGGTGGTTCAGTGGCTCTGCTCCCCTCTGCCCTACACCCTCCCTTGGTGATCTCTGGCATCTCCCCCCACCACCCCGCCTTTCGATTCCACATCTAAGCTGATGCTCCCACAATCCTCACCCCAGCCCGGCCCTCTGGGTCCCCCGCGTGGGGATTGCAGCCCAGAACTTGCCATTCCCCTCCTTGTATCTCTCTGGCATCTCTAGCTCCGTTTGTGCACCCCAGGGCCCCTGCCTCCCCCCCCCCCCCAGCATCCACATCATCCGGAATCCGTGTGCCCACCCGTCTGCAGACCCGCCACAGGCCTCCCACCCGTAAGGAGCCTCTTTTTTCAAGTGTCCAGATTAAAAGTAAAACTCGAATGGAAAGCATCAGTGGGCCAGCGGCCTGGTGATAGGATCCTATCATTCTTTTTCCCTGTTAATAAATACTTGAGGTGGAAATATTATCGTATGGGGGGTCCATAAAGCCCTTTAAAATAATAAAGCATTCTAGAACTGGAAACTTCTGGAAGCAGCTCACCACACTGCTCATGGGTTCATTCGTTCAGGAACTATTTATCAGTCCGTGTGCCGGCTTGGAGCCAGCAGTGAGCTGGCGAGGGAACCGGCTCAGTCCTGCCCGCCCAGAGCCCACACCCCAATGCCCAGATGGACAGTAACGATCCAGCCGGATGTGGATTAAGCCCCCACCAAGGACCTCGCACTGTTCCTAGGGCTTTCCTTCAAAAAGCCCGTTATTGCTCACAGCAGTGCTGTTGAGTACATGCTTTTATGGACCCATTTTACAGATGAAGAAACTGAAGTGCAGAGACTTGGTGTTGCTCGGCCAAGGCCACACAGCTGGTGCAAGGTAAATCCTTGTAAGCCCAGGCTGAGCCCACGCTCTTGGCCCCATCTCTCAGGATGTGAACTCTGATACGAATAAGGTGTGCAATTATGAACTGTGGTAAGGGCTTATGGGAGAAAAGCTGAGGATGCTGGGGGGACCTAGAGGGGAGGCTCAGCCTCATCAGAGGGGTCTGGGAGGGCATCATTGAGGAAGTGATGCTTCCGTGGAGACCCAGAGAATGAGTGGACATAATCCAGACAAAGAGTTGAGGAGGGGGCATCATGGACAAAGAATAGAGCCTGTGCAAAGGCCCTGAGGCAGGGGAGCTCAGGACACAGTGGACAGTTGAAGCCAGTGTATCAAAAATAAAATAAGAGAATATGTGCATGGTGGGCAGTGGGGGGCTTTAGAGAGCCGGAAGATCTAGGGAAGATGGAGCTGGAGCTGGCAAGCACCGGGATTTAGATTTTATCCATCCCACAGCAGGGGTTTATAGTAGGTCAGGGTCCCGGCAATAACACATGCCCTACCCCTGGGGAACACCAGCAGCTACTGGCAGAGTAGGACGGATGGGGCTTGTGGAGCCCCAGCTGGTCTAAATGTGTCTTTCCCACGTTCTGTCATTTGTCCTGGAAGCTCTCAGCCCTGCTGATTCTGTCCTCGGGCTTGTGAAAGGCAATTCTGACTTCCAGGCTCCTGGAAAGTCAGGCATCTCTGGGAGTAGGAAAGCCCAGAGCCTTTGTCGGGTCCTACCTCGTGATCGGCTTCTCCCTCAAAAATAAGCCCCGGCTCCGGCCAGGCACCCTGCCAGTCACGGGGCCTCCGGGGGTGGGGGGGAGGATTTTGCCAGGAGTTTTGGTCTTCAGCGTCCCACTGGATGGTAGAGAGGTGGCCAAGGGAACCCAAGCCATGGGGCCCAGACTGTGGCCCAGGAGGATGGCTAGGCTCTAGGGCGTTTCAAGATTGGGGGTGATATGACCCACGTGGAAGCATTCGGAGAAGGCTTCCCAGGGGAAGTGCTATCTGCATTGGAGCCCAGGGCTCGCCAGGCCACAAGCGGGGGAGGCCCTGTAGCTAGAAGACACAGCATGGGGCAGGCCGGTGTAAGAAAACCGGGGGGGTGCAGGGAGGTTCTGCCTGCCTCAGAGACCCTGAGCCAGGCATGGATGTGGGGACGTGGGCTTCTGAAACCAGGAGAGGACTCAGATCATCATCTCCATTTCACAGATGGGGAAAGCGAGTCCGTGTTAACTAATTTTCCCAAGGGTGTTCTGAGCGGCAGAGCTGGGACTCAAACTCATGTCCCCTGTCTCTACGCTACTCCAGGTTATTGCAAATAGTCCTGAAGAGCTGGACAGGTGTTGACGAGGCAGTGAAAGGGCGTGAGCTGAAAGAAATCAAAGGTTCTAGCCACTCACTCTATAGGTCTCCCCCACTCGGGCTCTTAGGTCACTCATCTGCAAATAGACCCCCCCCCCCGCACTTTCTCTACCACAGGCTCCTGTGAGGGGCCAAGGAGATGACAGAGCAACAGGCCTTTGGGATGGAAATGGGGAGCACCTGGAAGGGCTGGCTTCTGTGCCTGGAATGCCAGACCTGGTGGGCTGAATCCTCTGGGGGAAGGGCTCTGAGAAGGATGGGCGACTGCTGCTTTCCTGCCCCCCCCCCACCTCCGGGCTGCCCACCAGGCCTGCATAATCAGGGCTCTCCATCTCTCTGGGGTGTTGGCAGTCTTCTCAGCAGCGACCAGCCCTGCCAGCTTCTCCATATTTTATCAGCTGGAGAGAGAGGAGCGAGGGAGGGGGAGACGGAGCCAAGTGGCCCCTGTCGTCCACCAAGGCAACCCCTTCTCACCCACCAGCCCCCCCTAACACAGAATCAGTCCACAGGCTCTGGCCACAGGCCAGGCACCCTTACTGGGGGTTCTGTAGTATGGCTCGGCAGGTGAGGGGCAGGAGAAATAATGATGAGGGTGATGATGGTGATGATGGTGATGACGGTGATGACGGTGATGACGGTGATGGTGGTGACGGTGATGACGGTGATGACGGTGATGATGGTGGTGACGGTGGTGATGACGATGGTGATGATGGTGATGACGGTGATGGTGATGGTCATGACGGTGATGATGGTGATGGTGGTGATGATGGTGATGGTGGTGATGATGGTGATGATGGTGGTGACGGTGATGACGGTGATGATGGTGATGACGGTGATGGTGGTGATGGTGATGATGGTGGTGACAGTGGTGACGGTGATGGTGGCGATGGTGATGATGGTGGTGACGGTGGTGACGGTGATGGTGGCGATGGTGATGATGTGTTATTACCTTGGAGCCCTCGCCTGGTACCAGGCACCGTGTGAGCTCTACGTGCACTGCATTGGTTCTGTCACACCCCCACATCATAGATGAGCATCCTGAGGTCCACAGTGGTTAAGTAAGGAGCCTGCCTGAGGCTTGGCTGAGACATGGCGAAGATGAGGTCTGACTCTCCAGCTCGCTCTGACCCTGACCACGACGCTCCCCTCTGCGTGTTCAGAATCAGTGGATGTGGATTCGGATTCCGAGAGCACCTTGGACTGTAACTTCACCCTCTAAGCCTCAGTCTCCTTGTCTACAAAAAAAGCTGCTTCTCGGGGCTACTGTGAGCTCCGGGTAAATTACTGCAGCTCCGAGTCAGCCCCCCAAAATCTGCCAAGTCTTCGTTTCAATGTCGCCTTCTCAGCCAGGCCTGGCCTGACCACCCTTTTTGCAACTGCAGCCACCCCGTTCCCCGTGGCCTGTGCTACTTTGTCCGGTCTTCTAGATCCCGTACCGCCATCTCGCCAATTCCATTCATTGTCTGTCTCCGTCGCTGGAGACAAGCCTCGGCAGGCAGAGCCCCTTGCTCCTTTGTGTTCCAGAACAGTGTCAGAGTGGGCAGCTAGCACGCGCTTTCTGGGGGAATGAATACACGGTGGGTGTTCTCGTCCCCTGTCTCAGGTGCCCCGCGGAGACAGGAGGACCCAGAAGGTGAGATTTCGCTGACACTCTTGGGATGGGCTGCAGAGGCTGGGGGGAAGGTGTTCACAGAGGGTGAAGGAAAGCACATGGGATTCTGGGTCCAGAGGACAGGCCGGTTGGGAGTGAGGCACAGGGATGGGCTTCTTGGGGGTGGGGGTTGCCATTTCTCATTTGTCTCCTGGCTACCCCCTCCCCACAATGGCCCCTAAGCCTGGATTGGCTGGTCCAGAGTGTGCCTGTACCTCCCTCCCAAATCCCTGTTCCCTCCTCTCCCAGGGGTCCTGACGCCAGGCAGACAGGGCCCTCCCTGCCCCCACACCCTGGCTTTCCCCTGGCCTCTCGCTCAGCCCCACCCGGGGCCGGCACCCACACACTCCTCAGTAACGGTCTGAGGAAAGGTCATTTCAACCCCGAGTCATAAATGTCAGAACTTCATGGACTTTTGGAGATTCCTATTCTTTGAGGAGGGAACAACGAGCTCAGAAACGAAAAGTTATCGCTCAAATCAGACAGTGAGGTCAGCCAAATCCTCTGTTCCGGAGTGAGTGGATGAGAAGTCCTGTATACCACCCACACCGTTCCCCTGCACCCACCCCAGGTCCTGTCTGCTGTAAATGCAGCCTGGCCTTCAAGCCTCTGTGAGAGAGAACCAGGCAGCCCCACTCCCCTGTCCCCAGCCCAGTCTCCCTCCCTGCTGCAGGCGAGCTCCCTGCCTCAGCTCTATTCTCTGTTCCAGCTGTACTGCTTTCCAGCCCCTGCTCAGGAGCTTACTCTGCCCCTGGGCCTTTGCACATGTGATTTATCTGCCTGGGTTGCCTGCTCTCCTCCAGCCAGTTGTCACCCCATTCTTAGGATCCAGAATGAGTCCCCACCTCCTTCAAGAAGCGTTTTGCGTCTGCTCTGTGGTTGAGCCTGCCAGCTTTGATTTTTAGGACACTATCTATCATGTGTTCTCAGATCTCCTCTGAGTTCTAAGGGATCAGTGGGGGATGCAGAAGGAGACAAGGCAATAGACGGGCCTCTAACTTCCCGTTCCTCCAAAGCTCGGCGGCCTTGGATCAGCGACTTAGCTCCTCTATCCCTCATTTTGTCCTTGTAGGAAATAAGTCAAGTAAAGAATCCCTTCCCTAGCTAACTCACGGGTCCATGGGAAAGGGTTGGGTACCTGATGAGGGACAGTGCACGTGTGAGGGCTAGCCTGATTCTCGGGTGTCAGGAGCTGAGGTGCGCCCCAGTGAGCCTCCAGTAGGGAGACAAGCCCCTTGGCTGGGTCCCATGTTCTCCATCATCTCCCCTTGGGCCCTGGCCCTGGGCTGCACACCCAGGAGGACTCAGCCTGTGTAGGAACACTCAGCTCATGGTACTGGGATCATCCCTTTCACTCTCTGTCCCCCACAGCCTGCACCCTCCATGACGGACCGCATCTTCTTGGCTTCCTCTCCTCGGTGGCCGGCATGGGAGCAGGTGCCACGATTCTGACCCTAGAACTAAAAAGCAGACATGTTTGATGCTGGGAGCATGCACCAAACCAGGACAAGCCCTTAGAGATCATCTCACTGAACATCATTATTGTACAGATGGGGAAACTGAGGCCCAGAAGGGGGAGGGACATGCTGAGCTCTGGTAGAGGCACTACTCTGGGGACAGGTGGATCCAGACTGGATCAGTTCTCCAGCTTGGTGGAAGTGGGAACTTGCAAGTTGCTTATGTCTCTGAGCTTTGGTTTTCCTGTCTAGAAGCAGGGCTGATAGTGAGGGGGGTTGTGGGGATGATGGGGGGTGGAGTCTATGCAAGCGTGTGCACAGAGCCTCGTGTGCGCTGGATCTCCTGGAAAGGTGTGTTCTTTCCTCTCGCCCACAGTCCCTCACGTTAAAGCAGACCTTAGGGGGAGAGGGGCAGAGCCAGGTCACCGGTTCCCCCACTCAGCTTACTTTCCACCTGCTGGCGGGTTTCCCTCCCTGGTCTGGCCCAGGCAGCCATTACCTGATTCCACCCCACGCACTTTATCTATGGAAAAGAGCTACTGGATCTTCCCAGGAGGTTCTAATCAACGCAGCTACAGGCACTTCCTGCCAAGGTCTAGATCTGGTTTCCACACCTTCTCCCTTACGCTGGCTCTGGTACCGCCTCTCCAGTCGCTTCCAGCGCCGAAACCCCGCTCATTGAAGATCAGATCACCTCCCCGCCCCAGACAAATGGTTCCCTTCTTCCCTCCTTCCCAGATGGGCCCCCTTCACCGCCAGGCATCCTGGGAGAAGAAAGAGATACATTCCAGGGACCGCAGCTGAGCCGCGGATTCCAGACAGCAGGACCCAGCCAAGGACGCTACCCTCCATGGGAGCGGGAAGGCGATCGGAGGGGCAGACGTTCTGCAGTCAGACAGACCTGGGTTCCAGCCCCAGCTCTGCCCCTCGCCAGCTGCATCATCCCAGGCCAGTCACTCCGCCTCCCCCTGAATGGAGACCAGAATCTCTACTTTGTACTCTTGTAGGAAGTGCCCAGAATACACCTTCTTTACTTTGGGGGACTCCTCTTTGGTATTCGGCAGCCCCATCCTCCTTCAAGGAGATTCCCATTCCCTGACCACTACCAACCCCTCAGCCCCGCCCTGGTTCTCTCTGGGCCCTGCCTATACCGACCACCTCCAGCTGTCTTTCCCGTCCTGTGTCCAAGCTCTTCAGGGCTGAGACTCCCCAGCATGGCACCCTCCTTACAGTGCTGGAGCAACTCACTTAATTCTCATGGCAACTCATGGGTGGTATCAGTATTATCATCCCCATTTCACAGATGCAAAATACTGAGGCATGGAGGGGTCAAATCACTTGCTCAAGGTCACACAATTAGTAGGAGGTAGAGGTGGGATTCCAGTGCAAGCACACGGCCGTTCCCACTGCCCCAACACTGTCTCCAAGCTTCCCACCATGCATCTCTCTCGTTGCCTGTTTACGCACCCCTCCTTCCATCGCGCCGTGGATCAGTCCACCCATCTACCCATCCCATCACCAGCTACCCCTCCCTCCATCCGTGCTTCACTTGCTGACCACGACACTGTCTCCTGATCTTTGCACTCCTCTTTGCCGTGGCTAGGGTGCTGGCCACAGTCCTGCTCTCACGCACATCAGTCTGGTTGGGAAGACCGATCCGCCTTCAGGGGAGGACAACTCACTGTAAGGAGAGTTGTGCAGGGCCTCAGGCTCTGCGGGAGCACCGAGGAGGCACCTGACCCAGGCTGGGTGTCCAGAGAAGGTAACCTCTGGCTTGAGTCCTGAGGAAAGGGGTGCGGAGGGAGGAAGATCATCCCTGAAAAGAGAAGGGCAAGTGCAAAGTCTTAGCCTCCCAGGAGACCACGGGACATGACGAAAGCTGCCAATAAGCCCCTGTGGCTCAGGTTAGGGTTCCAGAGGCCAACGATGAGGCTGGCAGGGAGGTTGAGGTCAGGTGGTGTGGGGCTGTGACATCAGGCCAGCATGTGGTAGGTGGTGACAGGAGTCACTGGAGGGAGTAAGTGGTGACTGATGGGGCCGTAGGGCATCAATGGGTCCCTGAGCACTCTGGCCACTGGAGAGCAAGGCCAGCGAGGACCAGAGGCCAAGGCAGAGGTGAGCAGGCTGTTGTGGTGACCCAGTCCCTGCTATGATGCGCCTTGGACCAAGATGGCGGCCAACGAGGAGGAGAAAAGCAGGTGGACTAGAGGCACATTCAGGACTTAGCCCCAGTGGCCGTAAGTGATAGACTGGGTGTGGGGGCAGGGATATCCCCTCTTTAGAGAGGACCCTCACTTCTTATGGAACTTCCTCAGTGTCTCCCCCTTCGTCATTTATATCCCTACGATTTGCATAGGCCACTTGTCCTGTCTGGAAGGCAGCAGACTCCGAGTCAAGTGAAAAGTTTCAACTTAGCTGGCAGGCAACCAGGAGCCCCTGTCATCCTAAGCAGGAGAGGGGCACGGTCGGGGGTGGGGTGGGTGTTAGGAACACTTTGGTCCCAGCAAAGACTCGGCACTAGGGATGGTCAGAGTCGGGGGTGGGGGGTTGTGGGCGTCAGGTCTCAACAGAGACCTCCCTTCTTCCAAGCAGCCTTCTCTGATCTACTCACTCCCAGACGAAGCCAGGCCTTGCTTTTATCATCAGTTTTCCTACTCTGGTCCCACAATTTGCAGTTTTCTGTTTACATGCATGATTATTGAATTAATGTATATATTTCACTTCGAACTATATGCTCTGTGACTACAGAGACATGATCTCTAGCACAGTCCTTGGCACATACGAGGTGCTCAAGAAACATGGAGCAAATAACACACAAGTGATCTTAGCTAGAGTTTGGGCAGCGTGTGGGCTCCCCTGATACAACGTTGGAAGGAAGGAGCTGCCGATCGGTTGGGCTTGAAAGCCAAGTTGAGCTGTTTAGATCAGAACCCCAACATCCCCACACGGACACTGAGAAATAACCACAGCAGATTATTTTTAGGAATTCTAAAATATTAAATGAGCTGAAAAAGACATCCCAGAGGGAAGCTGGCAGGGATCAGGGGCTGCCCATTTTTTGAAATTACTCACCAGCGCCGGCTCTTCATTGGCACAGAGAATTGAGCCACCGTCCTGGCTGTTTTGTACACAGGGCCTGGATCTGAACCACGTACTAAATAAAGTCTGGAACAAAATGTACATTTCCAACGCCGAGCGCGTCTCAGAGCTGACGATAATATATACGTGTTGTTTTTTTTTTTTCTTATTTTTATTTTTACCGAACTACAAAGCGCACATGATTTTCTTTTGAACACCCGGTGAAGCCGCCGAAACTCGATGGCAGATGTAATGGGCAGAGCTCAGAGGCAGAGCGGGGCTGGCGGGCAGGCTGGCTTCCCAGCGGCGGGCTCTGGGACCACTAGTCACCTGGCTCTGTGAACCTCCGTACTGTCGCGGGTAAAACGAGGGGCGCATCCCCTCCCCCTTCAACTCACTGACGTGGTGGGGCTGTTGGAGGTGAACACGCATTGCAAACTGAATGGTACTGGATAAACAGGAGGGATGGCTTCATGAGCCAAACCGATGCATCTTTCCAAAAGCTAGGAAACGGGGGCATGCACCTGTCCTTCCGACCTCTGTGGGGCGTGCGAATGCATTGTTGTTGCTATTCCCATCCACAGAGAATCTGCCCCTCCCCTCCGCCATGCTTTTCGCCCCCCGCCAATGGGCGGGCGGCTTCTGCAGGGCCCCCGACTCTCCTCCAATCAGCTGCGGCCGAGGGCTCACGTGACCCGCCAGCGAGCTTTCAAATGTGCTCAGTTCAGTGGTCCTGGGCAGGTGCGGCTCTCATGTCCATTTTACAGATGAGAAGCCTGAGGCGCAGAGAGATAACTAAACCCATGACCCAGCGCTGGTAAAATGCAGAATCGGGATTCGAATGCTGGGCTTTAAACCATTTAGTTCCATCATCTTGTTCATCTGTGTATCTTCGGGGCTTAGCAGAGTGCCTGGCACGTACTAAGCATTCTGTATGTTTGCCAAGAGAAGGTTTAGGGATAATAACATTTATTCGACAGGCTTATTATGAAAATTAAGAAAGTTAGCATCAGTGAAAGCATCTGGCACAGATCCTGGGGCTGAGTGGTGGTGAATAAATATTGGTTTAACTCATTCCTGGACCATCCGTTCTTTCTCCCTTCTGGGCTGAGGCCTTTGCTCCTGGCAAACATAAGAAGAAGGCACAGCCTGTCTTCCGTCCGTCAGCCCTGCATTCTGCAGACCACCTGACCTTCAGAGGCCTGGTACTTTCTTCCTGCCCATCCTGAGCATCCCTGATCAGCGTCCCCGGGCCCACCCCCCTCCTCTCCCAGGGGACTTTTCCCGCTCCCCACCCCCCACCCTCCAACCACAGGGTTCACTTTGTCTTTCCCTCTCCTGTGTTTTGCTCCTATCTGGTCCCGCTCTTGGTAGGCTTCCTGTCCAGCTTTCAAGGATCTTTTCTTCCAACCAGAAATCACCTCTCTCACTCACTGCCCTCCTCCCCCCCCCCCCAGGGGGGCGCTTTATATGCACCTCTCCTAAGTCACTTTGCACCGGGGGTCCTACGGATTGCCCTAAAAAGTGCATAGATAGACGCTGGGGTGGGCAGGTGCGGCTGGGCGGACCCTCACCCGCTGTGTGCTGGGCGAGTCAGGTATCCTCCTTGAGCCACTGTTTCCCACAAGGTAGGCAGTGAATAATCACCTCTTCCCAGGGTTGCTGTGAAGGTGAAATCAAAGGCTTAAGTTAGAACAACTAATAACTATTAGTTCCCTCCTACATATGGTGTCGAATGTCAGGCCTGAAAGGGCCTTAAAGGAATATTGGATCCAGCGCTCTTCAAACTGCCCGTTCGCTAAGTGGAACCACGGCTGCCCACAGATTAAGCAGAAGGGCAGGGTATAGAAACATGTCTATGCGGACAGCTCTGGGGGAGGCGGAGCCTAGAGCTCCGCCCACTTGACTCCTCCCTCAACCCCTACCCCCAAAGACCCCAAGGCACCTCCTGAGACCCTCCCAGGGAGCAGTCACCTCATCACCCTGACGGTGGAGAGCTAGAACATTTCCATTCCCTTAAAAATTCTCTCCCGCCCTCTTGCAGTGGGTCCCTCTTCCTGCTGCCAGCCCCTGGAAGCCACCGGTTTGAATGAAAGGTTTGATGCCTGTCCATACCGTTTTTTCTCTTCCAGAACATCACGGGCAGATAGTAGTGCAGTGACTAGCCTTTCACTGCAGTGCTTGACAGCCAACCGCGTCGCCGCGTGTGTCCCTGTTTGTTGCCGGGGATTGCCAAGTAATATTCCACCAGGTGTATACACCACACAGAGGAATTTATGTGTCCATTTGCCACTTGATGGACGTTGGGGTTGTTTTCAGGGTTTGGTTGTTCTGAATCAAGCCTCTGTGAACATTCACATAAAAGTCTTTGTGCGGAGACACGGTGCCATTTCTCTTACACAAACCCCTGAGTGTGTGAGTGTTGGGTCAGACGGCGGGTCTATGTTTAACTTTATGACAAACCGCCAAACTGGAAATCGCCTTTTGTCTGTGACCATGTGACTCAGTGCTTTACGAGGTTGGCTTTGTAATTTGCTGAGTGAATTATAGCTTCCCATGTTTTCTCTCTCAAGGACGTTTGCATTTTAACCAAAAGTCAACTGTTCCTTTCAACAAACACTCCCCAAACCCATAAGTCAAAGGATTAGCTTCTTCCTCCAAGAGGAAATGTTTCCCGGGAGCTAGCAGGTAGGATGTGATCACCCCGGGCAAGGTAGGGTGGGGTTGCCTTCTGGGGTACCGGTGAACCATGTCTTTGCCTGGAACTATGGCCAGGTGGCTCCCCAGTGTATCTGACTCCCAGAATTCTGCCAAGGAGCGTGGCCAGTGAGGAGGAAGTCCAGACAGAAGGGGGTGGTGTGTGCTGGAATGGACCCTGCTTTTTGCACCACTCCTTGCTTTTTATGCTCAGATCCCAAGGTTCTCCCTCTTCGACTACTCCTGCCAGCAGCTACAAAATGACCAGCTTTTAGACAAAGGAGTGATGGAAGAGGGCTCTCCAGGGGACGATCTCTCCTGCTTCAGTCTCCTCTTCCATCCGAACGTTGACAGAATCAGAACAGGACGGGCTGTAAAAAGAATTCAGGTTTGCTCCGTGCATGTCTTTTGACTCCATCCCCGTCTCTGCACCTGCACAACCCTGTTCCCAGCTCCCAGACGATGATGAGTCACTGACCTGCTGACGTCTGCTCTCAGCCCATCGGCCCCTTTTCCCACAGCAGCCAACGGAGCAGTTTTATTTGTGAAGTTTTGCTCTATCCATCGATAGATCTCTCTCCCTAAATCAAGAAACACACGGTTCAAAATGTACAAGGTACAAAAGGCTGTGCCGAGAAAAGTCTCCTTCCCACCCCTTCCCTAGCCACCCGGCTTCCCTCTTGGGAGACAGCTTGAGCACCTGTTTCTTAAGAAATCCTCCAGAGCATTCTGTGGGTCTATGACTATGTAGACGTGTGCATATTTATGCTTTTCCTGCTGTGTTTCACAAAATGGCAATTAAAATGAAAACTTTTTGAAAAAGTGAAACAGTGAAAAAAATATTAAACACTGTTTACCATGGGAGGCTTCCTGGAGGCAGCGGCTTTCAGGCCAAGAGCTGAAGGAGGAGGGGGTTTACCAGGTGAAATGGGGGAGGGCCGTCCAGGCCAAAGAGCAGCCTCTGTACAAAGTGTGAAGTAGGTAGGTGAGCTGAGAAACTTCGGGAAGGCCCTGGGGTCTGCACCTCTGAGTGGGAGGGAGAGATTCCCAGGGTGGGGAGTGGTACAGACCAGATCTGAACCTGAGGCCACCTTGACTTGGTATTTTATCCTCAGAGAAATGGGAAGCCACGAAATGGCTATCCGCAGGCAAGTAAGATGACCACTGTTGCATTGTGAAAAGAAATCTCTTCAAAGATTGGAGGGAACGCAAATATCCAGTGATGAGGGACCAAGTAAGGAAATTATGATGCTTCCATACAATGGAAGAATTAATGCTATTTTTATTTTATTGATTGATTGAGAGAGAGAGAGAGAGAGAGAGAGGGAGAGAGCAGGGTGGTGGGCACAGGGAGAGGGAGAGAGAATCTGAAGCAAGACCCACACCCTGCGTGGAGCCCGAGGCAGGGCTCCGTCTCACGACCCTGAGATCCTGACCTGAGCTGAAGTTAAGAGGAGGAGGCTTAACCTACTGAGCCACCCAAGTGTCCCATCTTACGCTATTTTTAATAAGAGCAAGGAGGGGCGGTGATTCTTCTTGTACACAGAGAGGATGGCCCTCTGCTCTACCATCCCTGAACACCGACCCACCCGGGCAGAGCCGCAGGGGCAGCCCAGGACTGAAGCCACATCTCCACTCCCCCGCGCCCCCCACCTTTCCAGTCAGTCCTTCACATTATCCTTGTCTTCTCTTTAGAAGCTCCAAGGCTTCTTTGTGATTCTCGGAGTTCCCTCCTTGGATTTATTCTACAAAGAAGCTTTGTCTGCGTTAAGTACAAATGTCTCTTAGCAACATCTTGTAGCTCCTCTCTTCACGGAAGGTATTTCTCTAATGATCAGATATCTACTTTTATAGACTTTCTCCTTCTCAGGATTGCAAGAATAACATTCCTGTCTCCTATCGGTGTTTTCACTCACTATACCTCTGTGTGGCAGCTATGAAATATCCCCATTTTACAGATAAAGAGCTACGGAGACCGCCCTTCAGGGGTGAATCCTGATTGGTCCAAACCCGGCCTGATGCGCCCATTCTCCTTTGCCAGTGATTGGTGTAGGGGTGCGCGAGGACCAGGTTCTGGCCAATGAGATGTAAAGAAAGGGGTTTCCTCCCTCATAGAAGAGAGGTCTATGCCTGGAGAAGGCAAGCCTCTTTTAGGAAATAATTTTTAATTTTTTAATTTTTCTAAGTTGTCAAAAGTTTTAAATTTAAATTCCAGTTAACAAGCCACGGTATATTAGTTTCAGGTGTACAAGATACTGATTCAGTCTCTCCATTCGCCATCAGGTGCTCGTCACAGTAAGTGCACTCCTTGATCCCCAGCTCCTGTTTCACCCATCCCCCCACCCAGCTGCCCTCTAGTGACCATCCATCCGTTCTCTGTAGTTAAGAGTCTGTTTCTTGGTTTTTCTCTCTCTCTTTCCCTTTATTAATTTGTTTTGTTTCTTAAATTGTATATATGAGTGACAGCATATGGTATTTGTCTTTCTCTGACTTATTTCCGTTGGCATTATACTCTCTAGTTCCATCCATGTTATTGCAAATGGCAAGAGTTCATTCTTTTTCATGGCTGAATAGTATTCCATTGTGTTTATATACCACATCGTTTTATCCATTCATCTTGGGCTCCTCCCATAGTTTGGCTATTGTAAATGTTGCTGCCATAAACCTAGGGTGCATGTATGCTTTTTTTTTTTTTAAGATTTTATTTATTTATTTGACAGAGAGATCACAAGTAGGCAGAGAGGCAGGCAGAAAGAGTGAGAGGGAAGCAGGCTCCCTGCTGAGCAGAGTCCGACGTGGGACTCGATCCCAGGACCCTGAGATCATGACCTGAGCCGAAGGCAGTGGCTTAACCCACTGAGCCACCCAGGCGCCCCGCATGTATCCTTTTGAATCAGTATTTTTGTGGCAGCCCCTTAACATGTATTTATTTATTTATTTATTCATTTTAAAGATTTTATTTATTTATGTATTTGACAGACAGAGATCACAAGTAGGCAGAGAGGCAGGCACAGAGAGAGGAGGAAGCAGGCTCCCTGTGGAGCAGAAAGCCCAATACAGGGCTCCATCCCAGGACCCTGGGATCATGACCTGAGCCAAAGGCAGAGGCTTTAACCCACTGAGGCACCCAGGCGCCCCTATTTATTTATTTTAAAAAATATTTTTATTGATAGCTCTTTCTAGCTTTGGATACATTTAGGAGGACTTGAAACCTGAGCTGTGGCAACCATTTTGTGACATGAAGCAGTAAGCTTGAGGATGAAGTCAAAATGGCAGAGCGGAGAGCCTAGATCCTTGTTGACATGGCTGAGTCAGGAGCCCAACCCCCTTGGTCTACCCCCTTAACTTTACTTACTCATTAAGTAAACACTAATGTCCCTACAGTTTAGAGGCCACTGACCTTGGTTTTCTGAAACTGAAAGCATTCTTTATGGATGCCCTCTCTGACCCCTCTGAATTGCCCATGCCTTAAGATGCACCACAGGGGGGCGCCTGGGTGGCTCAGTGGGTTAAAGCCTCTGCCTTCAGCTCAGGTCATGATCCCAGGGTCCTGGGATCGAGCCCCACATCGGGCTCTCTGCTCTGCTCTGATCGAGCCTACTTCCTCCTCTCTCTCTGCCTGCCTCTCTGCCTAGTTGTGATTTCTCTCTGTCAAATAAAAAAAAAAAAAAAAAAAGATGCACCACAGGGATCACAGACACAAGGTACAGGGCAGAAGCCCTGACCTGGGAGTGAGCCAAGAGCATGGGTCCTAGGCTCTGCTCCCCCACTACTTAGTGGTGTGGCTCAGGGTAAAGTCACTCCCTTCTGGCTCTCTCGTTCTCTCCTCAGTAAAATGAGAGGTTGCATTGCACCCGAGGCACAAGCCCTCTAAGCCACACGGGATGGCTTGAACTTTTGCTGCTCGAGGTGATGAGTAGTGGGGGGTCTGCACTCAGCTCAGTGGTGAGCGTTTGGAGGTGACTCTGAGAGGTCAGACTGCCTCGGAGTCTTTACTCATTCCTCTTCCTCATTTGTCAGCAATCCTTCATCGTGCCCCAGTTTCAGGGTGTATTTTTAGTGGAAATAAACTCAAACAGCTCAGGATGACACAATTTGCTCAGTGGCCTCAGCGGCATCGGCTGGCGGCGCCAAGCTGGGGGAGTGGGCACGTGGAGGTGGCAAGGTCCACTGACCCAGCAGGTCTGACCAGGGTGCTCATTAGGGAGATCATCAAATTGTGCAAGCCTGGATGGAGTGAGTGTATTTGGCCCGGGGACCCAGAAGCAAGCCTACAGGGTATTTACCAACGAGATAGGAAAACAGAGCTGCTATTTGAAACCCCTGTTTGCTTCTAAATTCGGGCTTGGATCTTGCTTGTGTTTTGCTGAGCACGTTGATAAGTTTGGAAAAGCATGTTTGGGAGGGGGCAACTGGGGGGAGTTTAAATTATCTGCCTAAATAAGGGAGGAAAGTTTAGTTTCTAGAGGCACAGAGAAGGCACAATGTCATTGAGAGTGTTGGTGACCTGCCCAGACCCCCTGTGCAGGACCGGTTTGCCTAGGTGACCAAAGCAGGTGTCTAAAAACTATCCCCCCACCTAGGGTAAATCTGTGGCACCCTTCTCTCCAGGGCTCCCCAGAGGTGGGGTGAGGCTTAGCTTCCACTGAACCCCATTCTGGGTAACATCTTCTCCCCATTCTGTTTCCCTCTCCCTTACACAGTTCATCCGCTCGTGCTCCCTCAATAGGGTATTTGCACAAGGTCGCTTGTCTCAGACGCTGCTTCTGCAAAACCAGAAGGAGGGCTGGAAGACGCCCCTTCAGATGGGACAAAATGGCCAAAGTCCAAAGGCTCTTAAGCACACGAATATTTAATGTTCCATTTGAACTGTTGCTTATTAGATGGGCAGACATGGAAAAGTTTTTTTTAAATCTCTTACTGCGATATAACCTCTTTGTCCATTCCCTTCGATGTCAAGTGTGGTCTATGACACACAGGAATGCCTTGCAAGTATGGCTGTGGGTGTGTGTGCGTATGTGTGTGTGCAGGCACGAAACACAAGGGAAGGGGCTGGGCTCCCCAGCTGGATTGACCCAAGACAGAGACAGAAGCGCAGGACCAGGGAGCGATTAAGAAATGGAATGAACTCAGCAGAAACTGGAGCCAGAGGTGGCCAGGAGAATGTAAGTTCTCTGGAAGTTTGCATAAATGTCCGGGAGGGCTTGGGACTTCTGGGGAAATAGAATGGATCAGATCCTAAGGAGCAGAAAACTCCAGCTGGGGTGGAGAATACTACCACTTATATATATTCAACATTCATTCTCTTTCCTTCCTTGATAATAGAGCACGGGTTTATCCTGGACAACCCTGTGCCCAGTTAAAGGAACACATTTCATTTTCGCAGAGCAGTTGGGTGGCCAATGAGATGTAGAAAAAAAAATTTTTTTGAGTCAACCCCCTCTGAACTAGCTAAGTATCCTTAGAAAGAGAACAGCATGGGCTCTTTTTGTTTTCTCCTTCTTCCTCTTCCTTCTTGCCTGGAGCACAGTTGTGATGACTGGATCTCCAGCAGCCATTTGGAGCCATGATTGGACCCTAAGGGCATAAGCTACACACTACACGAGCAGGAAAATCCAAGGTTCCTGAGTCTCTGAAGGAGAGAAGGAGGTGTCATGGCAGCCCCTTTTGGTTTAAACTACTGAAGGTGGAACCCCAGCATTTGTGGCTGCACCCAGTTCCTGAGGAATGTAGGCTTTTATCGGTAGAGGCTTCGCCAGGTACTTTTCTCGGGATTATCAATATCAGACTGAGGTGGGTTTGGATGGAAGCTCCCCTGCTTCCCCCCTGCAAACCTTTTGACAAGTCAGTCTCCTTGATTGTCATTCATTCTGTAAAATGGGTATAATGATGTTTTCCAAATATGTCCCCAGATTCCTGTTCATTAGATAGAACAGCAGGGTTGCTCTAGGGATCATAGGGGATTGCATAGGTAGAAGGCACCGAGCTTACCGTCTGGCACATAGGAGGTGCTCAAAAATGTTAGGTAGCTTGACTCCGTGGGTCCTCCCTTCCCTCTGTCTGCCCTGATGACGTTTAAATGAAACAGACTAACAGCTCTGAATGAAGACAGTGCCCAGACCATGGGGTGTGGGGCTGGGAGTTGGGGTTGGCAGAGTGGTTTTTAAGACTCTTTTGGTTCTAACGTGATGAGCACCGGAGCTGTGGGCTGGAGTGGGGGAGAGAAGGTGGGGACGGAATGTCCTCCCACTGCATTGTAAATACAGCTCTGGGGCTGATGTTAAAGAAGCCACAGTCACTGGAGAATTCTCCCTCAGGGCTCCAGGTGGCTGGGTCGGGTCACAAGCACACGCCCATCACTGGCGGCGCCTTGTGTGTGCTGATATGTGAGGGGTGGGGGGTTGGGGGGGGAGGGCTGCACTTCTCCAGGGAAAAGGGGGTTGGGGAAGCCCAAGGGTTGTGGCCACCCCTCTGGTTTAGTCTACGTCTGCCTGGGTTCAGGTGACCGTCGGGTGTCCTCCCCCTCTTGAGCTGGTAATAATAGGGCCGGACGATGTCAAATCCTTATATGATAATGACAGCGAAGACTTACATATAGTGCTAGACATACACGATGCTTTGTAAGTATTAATTCATTTAATCCACAATAATCCCATGAAATACGTTCTGCCGTTCTTCCCATTTTTTTTTTTAAAGATTTTATTTATTTATTTGACAGCGAGAGAGAGATCACAAGTAGGCAGAGAGAGAGAGAGAGGGAAGCAGGCTCCCTGCTGAGCAGAGATTCCCGATGCGGGACTCGATCCCAGGACTCTGAGATCATGACCTGAGCCGAAGGCAGCGGCTTAACCCACTGAGCCACCCAGGTGCCCCGTTCTTCCCATTTTATAATGGGGTCAGTCGACTAAGAGCGGCCGTGACCCACCCAAGGGCAGCAGCTCTAAGCCCTGCCGCTGGTTCCTGGGAGGCCCTTCTTCCTGGCCCCCGTGAGGTCCTCTCGCAGAGCTGGAAGGGGCGCCCTGGAGAGAACGGGCTTCAGGCACAGGTAGAGCAGGGAGAGCGGGCTGAAGGAGCCCTGCTTCTCAGGTAACTTGCTCGGGTAATAAACCCAGCAAAAGGTCAGACTCGGAAATAGTCAGATCACCCTTGCCATTTTTTTAGGAGCCACTTGGCGGCCACACAGACCGTCTCCCAGCAGACCAGCATGGCCTGTTTCCCCTCCGCACTGGCTCGGATACCCATCCTTCGCCTCTGTCCAGAGGCAGGAGCTGGTGCGTGTTTAGGGTCCCTGGAAAACATGGAACCCTGGAGTGCAGCCAGGAGGGGTGTGCAGGAGCAAAGATGCAGAGGTTGGTGGTGGTGGTCGTGGTGTTGGGGGAGGGTTGGGGACAGATACTCACTCACCGGGGTTCGGGTGGGCTGGGGTGGGGGTGGTTCTTGGTTGCAGGAGGGGCCATGGCATTTGGGATAGGCGGACCCACTATGCAGCAGTAACATCCTCTCATGGGACAACACAGGTGTCCTCACGTACTTCTCGATGTGCCCTGGGAAGGGGGGGGTGAAGGCAGAGGATGGGTGACCTGGGATCACTGCTCGTTGGATGACACGGGACAGAATTGCCAGGAATTGTGACCTTTGCCCCTCTCTGTCTCTGTCTCCCTTTTTGTCCCTGGGGCGAAGTGTTGGAACTCCATCCAGCTTTGGGGGTGCCTCCTGGCACCCCCACGTGTAAGAAAAAGGAACGTCTACTTTACTTTCCAAGGACTAATGTGTACTTCATGTCTGCGCAGTTTTTATAATATTTTTATTTTAAGATGTGTCCTTCCTTAAGGAAGAACTGCCCGCATGTGGATGAGAACACCAGCTTACCTCGCACGGTTCCGCACATACTCTCTGTGGGTCTTTGGTCCACGTGTCGTTCGTCGCGTGAGAATTATTTCTACACCGGCATTTGGGGTGAGGAATCGGTGCCCCCAAACACAATAATTTCGAAGCAAATCACCTGAATTGGGTAGTTCTTAAACGTGAGCGTGCTTCTGAATCCGCCGGGGGGCTTGTCAGAACACAGATCGCTGGGCTCACCCCATCGCTTCGGATTCCGCAGGTCCAAGTGGCCCCCCGTGAATCTGCATTCCTAACAAGCTTCCAAGGGATGCTGCTGGCCTGGGGACCCCATCACCCTCCCAGCCGCCGCACTACCCTGACGATAAAGTCTCTTCCCTGTCAACAATTTAAAGGCTGGGTACTCAACCTGTGTAGTCATTTCAGCACACGGTTCATTCATTCACTGGACAAATCATCGTGGAGCGGCTACCGGGTGCCAAGGTCTGGGCACCGGGGCCTCCGCCGCGGAGAGAGCAAAGCCCCCGACATCAACAAGGAAACTAACACCCCAAGCAGGGAGAGGATGGCGAGTCAGAGAACCACTTAGAAACATAACAAAGTGACGGGCAGTGGTAAGCGCTGGGAAGAAAAATAAAACGGGAAGAAGGTGAAGTGTGACGGGCGGTGTTACTTTAGAGAGAAGGGCCGGCAAAGCCCTTTGGAAAGAGGTGACATTTGCAAAGACTCAAATGAAAAGAATGTGAACCATGTGGACATCTAGGGGAAGAACATTCCAGGCAGAGGGTACAGCCAGTACGGAGGCCGGGGGTGGGGGGGAGTGGGGGGATGGGTGGGTGGGGGAGGGACAGGTTTGGTGTGTTGGGGGACCAGCAGGGACATCTGCAGAGCTGGAAGAGAGGAGCAAGGAGGGGAGGGAGAAAAGAGGGCAGAAGGGCTGGCAGGGTCAGCACACGGACGGGACTGTTGGATTCAGCTGATGGAGAAAGGGAGCCAGTGGCGTGACACAGTCTGACTTCTGTTTTAAAAAGAGGGCTCTGGCTGCAGTCAGGGGGAATAGAATGTAGAGGGTCAAGGGTAGAGGCAGGGAGACCGTCAGGGGGCTGCTCCTGTCACCCAGGCAAGAAATGACGGTGGCGAGGCTAGGACAGGAGGTGACTCGGCAAAGGAAGTGGTGGCGAGTGGACAGATTTGGGGAGGGTTTAGGTGGACAGAGCCAGCGGGGTTTGCTGACAACTCGGACGTGTGGAAGGAGAACCAGATTGGAGACAAGGGCCACTCGTAGGTTTGTAGCAGGGGCGGCCGGGCGCATAAATATGGTCGACATTCAGCAGTGCTCCACGGGCTGGGGCTGATGCGGGGAAGGGCCCCCAGGGTAAGAGACGGTCAAGACGTGACACGTGCCCTCGATATCTCACATCCAGTAAAATACGCCATTAACATTGAGCATCTGGGTCAGATGAGTCCCCAGGGCAAGGGCAGTTCTGTTTGGGCCACCTTTTGTCAGTTTGTCGGATTAGAGATAGCCCTTTCCAGGCTCTGCTGTGGAACAGGTGTCATGGGCGGAGCTCTCCTGGCAGCTGGTTGGGCAGCCCCGTAGGTTAGAGATGTCTGGTTTATAAACTTGCTAGACTTGGAAAGAACCACAGAAATTAGGCGAGGAGAACCCAAATCCCTCAGTGTCTCTAGGACTGAGGACGCGGGTGTGGTTCGCTCTAACAGGTTCGTACTCTGCCGGCAGTGGGCTGCTGGAAGTGATGTTTCCGTCTTAATTATTCATCGAGGGTTAGCTGGCGGGAGAAAGGATGGGGACCTCGGATTTTCTTGGCACTTTTTCTAGTAGTCGATGATTTCTAGGTAATTCAAATATCAAATGGAGGCTTCCTACCCGCTTGAGAGCTTCAAACCCCGTTCCAAGGTTTGTGGAAGTCAAAATCAAAATTTCTGCAAACTTGAGGGAAAGGTAGAGACTCCTGTCCTGAGAATCACTGCTATCTCTGGGCTATTGTGTCCCCTGGTATTTGTCTTTGTCTCACCTCAAACCGATGAGATGGGAAGCTCATTTTTCCTCCCTTGCTTCCCACGGCAACCCGCTGATAGGCGAGGGTCCCATACTGCCCGGTCTTTGCGTGGTGGTGTACCCAGGATGCACAGATTCAGGAAAGAAAGGTAGCTAAAAAGTAACTCCAACCCCTATTTTCCTCTTGCCAATCAAACTGAAGAGGAGCTCAGTCAGATGTCAGAATTTCATTTCTCAAGGCTTTTTTGCCTTGACGGTTCTGACGCACGTTCCCGTGTGCCTCTGTTTAATCACCTGCTAACCGTCCCCAGCCTTCTCCTGCATCTTCCCCCCACCCCTTGGCTTCCAGAGCCCCTGTTCCTTTATTTCTGACCATTTTTCAAATGAAGTCTTGCAAAAGGCCTTAAAATAGGATGCATTAGAGGGTCTGCGTGAGATGGAGGCAAACTTCGTTCATGGTTTTTATGCCCACCCCCTTTTCCTAATCGGCCTACTTTAGCACTAAAGATAGTTTTCTCTGCGCACTTAACCTCTCCCCTCTCCTGCTGCACTCACACAAAGCAGTCATTAGTGCGGAACACTTCACTGGAGATTTCGTGGGAGAAGGGAATGAGCGGAGAGAGAATGTTTCCATCACAGAAATGCAAATACCTTTAAAACCACATTAGGCATCTGGGCTCTTAACAGATCTTACGGCCACCTGCCGCCCGAGGTTTGCCTCACATTAGCCTGTCTTGACCCACTGTGGGGGCGTCTCTATATCACCTGTCTGCACTGACCTCCCATGTCTCTCCTTCCATGGATTTCCACTACCTTTTGAGAAACAGTTCAGCCTGTTGGCAAAGGGGTTGAAAGCATGGGCAAGGGGTCTGTCCGCCCGGGGCTGAATCTCGCCTCTGAGAAGAGTTTCAGAGCAACTCACTCGCCCTTAGTTCCTTCATCTGCCACGTGGAACTCGTGCTCTTCCCTTCCTCGGGGTTGCTGGGAAGATCAACTTGAGTCGTCGACTCTTAAAGCACTCACCCAGTGCTTTGGGTTCGAATCCTGACACTTCCGCTTTCTAGCTCTGGGGCCTCCGGCAGATCCTTCGACCTCAGTGGGTCTCAGTTTCCTCATCTTTAAAATGGGGACAATGGCGGGACTTACTTGCTGTGGCTGTGGGCATTCGGGGAGATTGTACGGGACGCTTCTACGATCAGAACGGTCTGGCGAGGATCAGCTGGTCTATGTATGCTCAGCCCAGTGAACCGTCCCCAGGACACGGTCAAGTGTCATTGCAGTGAGCCCCAAAGAGCTGTGAACTGGTGGTTCCTCAGAAGGACAGGTGCTCCCGGGGATCACGGAGCTGGGAGCAAGGAACACAGTGAGCTCAGGGGAGGGCCAGATCCCCGGGGGCTGGGAAGGGTCCCTGAGGGACAGCGATGGAGTCCTCAAGTTGGGCCTCATGACCAAGGGAGGATTTGAACAGGAGAAAATGTAGAAGGACCTTCAGGGGGGTGGGGCGCAGGAGCGAGGGCGGGGGTGGGGGACAGGCTGGCTCTGAGGTCCTGGGCCGCTGTGCCCTTGCAATTCAGCTAGTCCCCCAGCCAGAGGGCCATGGAGAGGGTTCTTGTGGTGTGCCCGTGTGGGTGGGGGGGTTGGTGAGAGAACCGAGGACATAAGAGAGAACAGCAGAAAGTGCTCTGCCTGGAAGGAGGGGTGCGTGAGTCTGTCCCCTCGCCTCTCCCGTCCCTTTCTCTCCCCAACTCCTTCTGCACATCCCCAGGCCGTCCTCCAGTCCTGGTGTGTCTGTCACCCTCGGGGTGGAGTTTGATGGCCTTTGTGGGTACAAGTGTCCCAGGGCCTCTCCCCCCACTTTCCTTGTCTGGATGGGACCACGCAAGGTGGAGACAGCAGAGGCGGGAGAGGGAGGGGAGAAGCTTCTCCCATGAGGGAGGGGACTGCACCTCTCCAACCCTGGTTTGGCATTTTCTGTGCTGGGAATGAGAAACCGGGCGTTGCTATGGAAACTGCCATCCCCTGCTCCCTGTGTCATTCTCTGTGGGAAGTTCCCGCGTGTAGGGGGTGGGGGAGGTGTGCAGGGGACGGTCCTGCTGCACTGGGTGCTGGAATGCCGAAGCACCAGCTCTGGGGGCGGTGGAGGGGGAGGGATGGTTGTGCAGGGGCGGATGGGTGGGGACAGGGGTCCCCCGGTGGCCCTGCTCCCAGGACGGGCTGCAGGGCTCCTGACGTGAGGGGGAAGGGCAGCCCTGGAGCTCGGACTGTGTCTCTGGAACTGTCCTGGGAAGGGTCACTCACACTTGAAAGACAAAGAACAGTTTGCTGAACCCTGTCGTGTAGGCTCTGGAAAGTTTGGGACCAATAGTCACTGAAACTCGGGCTTGAATACCTGCATAGCTGGCTTCCCTGTGTCTCGGTTTCTCCATAGCTACAAGATGGGTCGAGGGACAGCAGCCTCATAGAGTGGTGACATGGGGCCATGACTCCATGCACCTGTCTTCTGCCTGGTGTCTATACCGGAGGCAGCATCTCATTAAGTGGGGTCCCCTTCTCACTTGACCCCATTCAGGCCACTAGTGTGTGTCCCACTTTACAGATGAGGAGACCAAGGTCCAGTTAGGGGAAGGAAAGGGCTCCCAGTCCATAGGAAGTCAGGGCAGAACCCCTTCCCAGGAGGGCTTCCAGCTCGAGGCTGCTCCTGGAGCTGATCTTAATTGCCGGGCATGTGACCTATAGGACTCCCTCTCCCCGAGTCACATGCTATATCCCAGTGTCTCTTGCCACTGTCCTCAGAGGGACCCGGCCTGTGGCAGAAACACCTCTCTTTTGGCTTTTAATAGTAAAGGAAAGGGCTTTGCTTTCTCTGTGGAAACAAAAGATGGTGGTAGGGAGATAACCCCCAAGTCCCAACATCAACACCCCGTTCCACACAAGCACCCCTCTCAGCTCCCAGAATGGAAAGGTGCCTTCCAGGTGACTTGTTATCTCTTTCTGGGGCAGAAGAAGGTGGAGAACTAATTTTAACTTCTCAGGGATTTTTTTTTTTTTTAGCCTTTATGTTTTTCAGACCAGGGGTAGGACATCAGGTGCCCCCTGAGTCCACAGAGTTGGGGGAAGAATTAAAGAAAGTGGTGATTTTGCTTCCACCAGACAGGTCCTGCCAATTGCAGGGGGTAGGGATGACAAGAAGGTCAGGGTCCTGCAGTGCTCGCCTTCTCCCCATCCCAGAAAACTCCTGCTCATTCCTCCCCCAGATACAAGGAAAAGTATCATCCAGGGAATTAGGAGACTGAAACCAGATGCAGGAATTTGTGAAACCCAGATTTGCTGTGTGGCCTTGGACAAGTCACTTCCCCTCTCTGGGCCTCAATTGCCTCATCAGTTACAAGGGGACAGTAATGGCTGTCTTGCCCAACTCCCAGGGTAGCCGTGGAGGCTCAAGGCAGCGCTGGACTGATTTCTTGGCCCCAGCAAAAAGACGGAAATAGCAAAACTGGAGAAGTTCCAAACAATAATTGGAATGGGGCAGGAACCCCCAGTCTACCCACTGGAGAAGGAGGACCAAGAGATCAGGCTCTGTTTTGTGCCCAGCCCAATGCTTGACACATGGAGGGTCTCTAATGCACATTTATCCGTGAGGATTCCTGCTGGGGATGGTGACGAAGATCAGCCTGGAGAAGGGGACAGATTTCAATTCCATACAAGGGTCATGGGCTAACAGTGGGGGAAATGAGTTCCCCTTACTCCCAAGCTCTTTTTTTTTTTTTTTAAGTACATTGCACACCCAACATGGGTCTTAAACTCACGACCTTGAGATCAAGGGTTCCATGTTCTACAAACTGAGTTGGAAATGAGTTCCCATTGAGCATTTGTCATGTGATAGGGAACTGAATAGAAACTGCTAAGCTTTACTGAGTCCCAGGCATGAGGCTGTAAAGGTTTTCCTGAACTCCTGTGAGCACTGGTGCTGGGACCCCTGTAACAGGCAATGCCCCCCCCCCCACTGTAGCACCCCTTCCCCACCCCCCAGCAGGCAGGGCTTGCCACCAGATGAGCCAGACCCATCTCCCCCTACCTTTACCACCCAGCGAAAGGTGGAGGAGTCTGCTCCCTCTGGGCTGGCCTGTCTCCCACACCCCCCTGCCCCAGTCACCTCAAGAGACGGGCGTGTGTCCCCAGAACGAAGCCTGGAGAGTGACCAAGGCCAATGCTGTCCTGGCTGCCGGTGTCCACTCCTGCTGAATAAATCATTATCAGGCCCATCAAGCATCTTCCCCGAGAGGAGCGCTCTCTGCCTCCCAGATGCTATCTCCCCCCAGGAAGCCAGGTGGCACTTCTGTGCCCCTTCAGCAGATGGTGAGCAGGGCCGAGCCTTCCACCTGGTCAGGCTCACGTTTCCCAAGCTGGAACCAGCCCTCCCGGCCATCCGTGTGCAGCCCAGCTGATGGCCGCTCTGCCCCTCTCAGAAGCCCCCGGGGCTCCCCAGCCCCTGCTGAAGGGGGTCCCCCACAACCTCACCAAGCTCTGCACCTGCCACTTTCCCAAAGGAACCTCTGCTGGAGTCACCCCAGCGTTTTCACACGCTCTGCGTAAGGCCACCTCTGGGCTTTGCTCATGCCGTCCCCTCCCTTCCCATTGCTAAGGTGCACCCTGCTTCTGGGCCATTCTGACGGCTGCACCCGTAGGGGTGGGTTTTGCCAGCGGAACCGCATGTGCTGACTCTGAGCCTCTCCAGGGCTGTGCCCACGTCCCCAGTGTTTCACCCAGGCCGAGCACACCCGCCCCTCCGCACACTCCGGGCTCATTGCCCGCTCACCTGCCTCTCCTCCCCTGGACCCAAAGATCCAGAAGGGCAGGGCTGTGTCCCTGTTACCCACCAGTGTCTATTTCTACCTCCTTTGTATTCCCAGGGCCTGGAACAGAGTCTACCCTCACTCCGGGAAGGAAGGAAGGAAGGAAGAAATGAAGGCAGGAAGGAAGGAAGGAGGGAGGGAGGGGAGAAGGAGGGAGGGAAGGAAGAAATATTATTTGTCTTGAAAGCTGATCTCTCCAGACGCCTCCGATTCATTGAATCTCTGCTTTAGAAACCCTCAACCCAGCGTATCTTCCTATTATTATCTTATTCCACCTTTATATCAGGATTCTCGTCTAAAATACCTTGGGAGCAGTTTTGACTCGATTCCAGAGAAGATGGTTTATACCTGACACAGACGAGTAAATAGCTCTTAGATCGATTACCTACTTTGCTCCCGTTACGCAGGCTGACACAGCCATCCCGCCGTCATGGCTGGGAGCCGCTCCCGTAATCCCCGCTGCAAGATGACCTTTGCCGGCTACGCATTTTCGGGCAGAGAAATTCAGTTCAAGTTTGTAACCGACTCTGGCTATCACATGTCTCTGAATATTCTTCGGCCAAAAGTAACAAAAGCTGAGGGGACCAGATAAGAAAGATGGGGGATTAATTACTCATCTTGCTTGAGTGCTGCTGGCGGGCTGGGCACGGTTCATCCTCCGGAGAGTGAGGGAAGGACGAGAGGGGGGTGGGGACAGAGGGACACACGCGTGTCACGTTTCTGCCTTCTCTAGAAGTCCTCATCTCATCCAGTCCCCCAGCCTCAAGAGGACAGAAAGGTCACCCAGTGTGGTCTCAAATCTCGGCATTCTCCCCAAAGATGCCCATCCCACCTGTGCTGGCCCAGGGCCGGCGACGGGCAGCAACTCGCTCCAGCCTGAATGGCACCATGGTTAGAAGATGTGGCCGGGGTGGAAAGCAAGCCTGTGGGCTTCAGAGCCCAATTTTGGAGTTCTGCTTCTAGGCATCCCTGTGACTCTGAGTGACATATTTGCTGCCCTCTGGACCTCTGCCCCCAGGGGTCTGGGAAGTGGGGACATGGTGGTGTGTTTCTCAGGGCGGTGATAGAGCATCACAGGTCTTAGGAGTGCGGGTTCCCAGTAGACAGAATGGAACTCAAGTGGGACTGCCACTTGCAAGATGGGTGACCTTGGGCACATTGCACGGGTCTCGGTTTTCCCATCTGGTAAAGGGAGTAATAACGGCACCTCTCAGAGGGTTATCATGAAGATTAAATGAAACCCAGTAGCTGGGACCAAGGGAAAGTGATGATACTGGCTGTCACGCACGCAGCGCACGACTGAACGCTTACTGTTGGCGGGGCCCTGTTCTAGGATACATGTATGTCTGTATCTCTAGCTCCCAGGGACACAGAGATGGGAAGTAACTCTCCCAGCAGCACACAGCTGGCTCGTGGCAGGGGCAGGATTTGAACGCAGGTCGTGGCTCCAGAGACCAGGTCCTCTCCCTAACCTTTACAGCCTTTCAGCAAGGTCAGTGAGGCCGGGTCCTTGTAATGCCAGGCAGACCTGCCCCTGACACAGCCTGCGGACCCCTCTCCTGTTGTATGTGTGTGCAGCGCCCACACCTGGGCGTACATGTCCTGCTGCGTGCTTGCACACCAGAGCTGTACTGTGTTTTCATATCCAAATAGGTGTCACGTTAAGTGACTAAGCAATCGTAAATCATCACCGATAAAACATAGCCGGTGTTGGCATGCTCCATCTTTCCGAAACCTGCTCCCATCCATAAAAATATGATCTGTGGGTTTCATAATCCTGTGTGCTGAAGAGGGGTCAGAGAAGGGTCACCCAACTAGCTAGTGACACCACAAGGAGAGGTCAAATCCTTAGGAGCCCTGGTTCATAGTACTGCTCTACGAGACAGATCTCTCATGATCTGCCCCTAAGGGGTGTGGCCCGCACGCCTCCAGGCCAGCCTAGCAATTCATAACACTTCTAACTTACTGCTAATTTTGTTCGGAGGATGGTTTTTATTTGATTTAATGATGGGCAAGGAACCTGGGAACTCAGAAGCTGGTCAGAAGTTCAGATCAGTCACCTAACATTTTTAGTCAAAGTTTGCATTTTTACCATGCACAACAAAACCCAACCCTGCTTCCCTCCTTCTCTTGATGTGTGGCCGAGAAGGCTGGGGCTGGCCATGAGCAGGCACCTCCCCAACCCAGCCCAGCCCAGCCATTCAGTTTCCTTAATAGGGATAACCACCGCCCCCCCACCCCTTTAAAAGCTAAGCAGGCATGCCCTCAGTGAATTGCGACAATAACCCTATAAAGCGGGTATTAATCTTATCCCCATGTTGCAGATGGGGAAACGAAGGTCTGGAGAGGCTCAGTGATGACGTACTTACGGTTATAAAGGCAGGAAGTGGTGGGGCTGAGATCCACACCAAGTCTGTGTGTGTCCCCAGTGTCTGGGGGAGTCACCGTCCCTGCGAGGCTCTACGGACCACCCTCAACTCCCCCTCGACTCTGGCTTCTTTGCTCCGGCTCCTTTGACAACGGGGCTCCTCCTCCTCGGCTGCCAGGACCCCAGTGGGGGAGGACCATGGAGCTGGGAAGTGCCCGGGGAGAGAGGGGGAGCCCTGGCTTGCAGCAGTGGTCACCCAAGGCCAGGGCGACTCGGCGGCTAACCTGCACGAGGCAGCCCATCAGCCTTCTCCCTCCGGCTCCTCATTACAGTCCTTAATTACGTGCTAACAGCGGTTCCCGAGTGGAGGGCGAGAAGGAAGGGAGGCAGAGCCAGCATCCAGATGGCCCTTCTGGCGAGCGTGGGCTTCATCTGGTCTTTATGTAAGAGTCACTCGGCTTCCCAGATTGCCTTGGAGGCAGACGTTTAAACACTTGTTTTGTGTTTATGATACAGAGGAAGAAATTAAAAGGCCCCCAGAGGAAAAGGAGAAAGAAAAAAAAAAAACCAGGAGTGATTCTGGGGGCTTGTCAGGCGAGATGGAGAGAGAAACCAGGTCTGGGACTGTTTTCAAGAGAACGGCAGGCAGGCGGCTTCCCTGGGCGTGGGTGGTGAGATCCAGGATTCCATGCTCACGAGTAGGGAGGAGGGCGAGCACCCTTCTGGGGACAGAACAGGGCAAGAAATGGCCCGTGATCGAGGGTCTGATGTGTGCTAAGCACTGAGGTAGTCTTGATATATTCTCTAATTCTCTCAACATCATTACTGATGCAGAAACAGAGGCCAGGGATGCCAACATTAGCTCGTCTGCACAGCTAGCCTTGGATGGGGACTTCTAGAAGTTTTCCACCGGGAACACCTTCTCACATCTTCCCCCATTCCACCCCTCCTTCTGCAGGAAGCCTCCTTGGAAAACCCAGCCCGGGGGTGTGAGCCTCTCTTCCCCAAGCTCCCCATCTTCATGGGTTCTGAACCAGATCTCTAACTTCCTCTGACTTTGGGTTGCTTTGGAGCTTAGGCTCCTGGGGTCTGTTGGAAGATCTCGGCAGCCATCACTCCAAGCTACCACGGGGTTTTCAGATTCTCCCCGAGGCACCCTGACCTCGGCTCAAACATTTGCATGAACAGGGAGTGAACCTCTCGCACATGCTTGGGCAGACTTTGTGGTCTGACACTTCTCTGTTACAGAATCACCTAACGGACAGCAAGTACCAAGCCTTTTCCCTTCTTGTCTACACCCTTCGGGGGGTAGGTTGCCAGGGTATACCATCCATCACCATGTCTTTATGGATAAGGACACTAAGGCCCAGGATCCTGGAGGGTTTGCCCACGGTCACACAGCAAGCTGGGGACTGAGCAGGAAGGAGAACTCAGGCACAGTCCCTAGCCTGGTGCTCCTCCCTCTGTCCACCTAGCTTCAGTGATGAGCCACGACCCCTGACCCCCAGGGAGGGTGGGGTTCAAAAGATCACAGGACTTGGTGGTGAGAGGGCGAGTAGGAAGATGGGGCTGGAGGCAGAGGGAGGCATACTTGACATGAGATCCAAAATGACCTGATGAGAAAAAGAAAGGAAGAAGAAGGAGAAACTCCCTGGGTATTGACTTAGAATAAGCCAGTTTTCTTTCTGGTATTTTATGGGCCTGTATATCCTTGCAGACACTGTGGCCAAAATTGAGGGTTACAAGATAGAAACAAAGCAAATGGATCTATTTCTGTTGTTTTTGGTTATATAACAAACCATCCCCAAACTCAGTGGCTTAAAATAACAATGGTTCTATGATTTCTTGTGCTTCGCTGGTAGGCAGGGTCACAGCTGGACACGCATGCAGCCATTCAGCTGGTGACTTGGAAGGTTCTAGAAGGGCCACATCGGTTCCCCTCTATGTGGCCTTTCTCACCACCTGGTTTCTCCTTCCTCTAGGACAGCTTGGATCTCCTTACTACATGGTGGCTGGATTTGGGGAGAGTGAAGGCAGGAGCTTCTGGGCTCTTCTGTTCCAGCCTGGGAACTCTCTCTTCCACCACATTCTGTTGGTCTAACCGAGTCACGATGTTCTCCGGATTCCAGTGGGGAGGAAATAAACTCCACGTCTTGATGAGAGGACTCGTGGGCGACCATATTTGCAAACAAACTCCCAGAGGAAGTGGATAGGCATCAGGAAAGTTGGGAGGGACATAAGATGGGATTTGCACAAATTTGACTTAGACACAACTTTCCGGAAGCACGGTAAAGGGAGGCTCATGGCCCTTCTGCACGGGGCTGGAGCTGGGATTTCTGCGCAGCTGTCTCTGCCTCTCTTCCACTACCCTGCTTTCTTCTTCTTCAAATAACCCCATCGGCGGGAGACCACTAAAGCGAAAGAGAAATACAGCAAGGCCACAGCCATTAGCATCCTGGAACATTGGATTCTATTTCTGGCAGATCTGAGGTAGTTGGCAAACCTCTACCCCCTGCATCCCTGGCTCAGCACTCCGAGGTAATGAGCCCACTGTATTATGTGGCATTAGCAGAAGTGCCGGGTGCCAACCAAGAGAGGAAGTAGACTCCTCACACCCCATGGGCATCAGCATGCACCTGGCGCTTGGGGTTCTGCTCTGGGCTCAGAGGAAGGCAACTCACCTCGATTGAGTGCCCACTGCGTGCCAAGCGCTGCTTGGCACGTCTGGCCCCTTTTGCTCTTCTGAGCCTCCACTCGTGCTCTTTTCCCTCTCCCTGCCTTCCAGTCAATCTGGGTGTATCCTCGGTCTTCCAACGGGCCACTCATTCTCTTCCTGGCCTTTGCGTGTTCTGTTCCTTCTGCCTGAAACACGCTTTCCCTGGTTAACTCCGGTGAAACTCCACAAATCAGGATCGCTGCCTTCTCTGCTAGGTTGTAGGTTCCTGGTCCAGTGTTCTCCAAGTGTTTGTTGAATGACTGAATGATGGAATGAATGAGACGTCACAACAGCTCCTTTGACAGATGAGACAACTGTGGCTCAGAGAGAAGTAACTTGTCCCAGGTCAGAAGGATGTGAGAGACAGATCACCAGATGGTTTAGTGGCCACGCTTGTGTCCTTTCTATCACACCTGGCTCATAAGTGCAAACACAGGTGTGGTTAACGGTGATGAGGAGGGGCGGGGAGTGCTGGGAGAATAAGTGAGAGCCCAGGTACTTCTCTGCCCCATTCCTCACAGAGAGTAATGCCAGAGACAGAGGTGGACCCTGGAGCCCGACTGCTGAGCTGTACAGTGTTTGGCTGAGCCTCGGTCTCCCTCTGGAAAGTTGTGCTAACCCGTAGGGTCTTTGACACCCTCTGGGTAAAAGGGACGAGGATAGATTCCAGGTCAGAATCAGGAAGTATTAATCCCAGAGGGCCATTCAGAAGCTGCATTGAAGAGGACTTCCTACCGTGGAGAGGGCACTGATTTCAGAGTCCCACACAGATTTAGGATCCCAGCTCCATCAATAAGAGCTGAGTGACTTTGGCTAAGTTACTTAACCTCTCTGAGCCTCACTTTCCTTGTCTGAAAATGGGGATAATAATATACTCTTCATAGGGTTCTTGGGAAAGGTAAAGGAGTTATCTGTGCAGCATGCTTACAACAGAGCTGCCTCCCCAACTTGAGCCTGGCCTAAAGGAAGCAGTTGACAAATATTAAGTTAGAAGACCCGTTGTTCTCCCTTTGCCATTGAACCTCTCCTGCCTCAGTTTCTCTTCCATGTAATGTTTTGTTCTGCATGCTTCCTGGGGCTCTGGGAAGATTAAATGGGAGGAAGGATGAAGAAGACACCTGTAGAGTACTGTCTGAAGGGCAAGGCTAAAGCAAGTTGTGTTGCCTTCGTGTCTCCGTCTGGACCACACCGAGTTAAGGTCAATGGCCTGATGAACATCCGGTGAGGAGAAGAAATTTCATGGGCTTGGGAAATGGTGATGGTGATGATGACGGAGGAGGAGATGATGATGGAGTCGGAGATGATGCAGATGGGGATGATGATGATGATGATGATGATGAGATGATGACGACGATGGAGATGATGATGGAGATGGTGACCATGATATTGGGTGGATAGATGGAGGGCCGAGGGAGCTCATTATAGCATATTCAGGCCAAGCCTTAAGAAGACAATAGGATGTCATAAAAAGATTAAAGGACTACTTGTTCAAAGACCCGTATTTTTTCCGTCCACGCTCTGCCTCTTACTAGTCAAGGGACTCTGGACAAATCACGACACATCACCGAGCTTCAGTTCCATCACCTATACAGTGGGAACAAAACTGCTGTCCTGCTTACTCCCCAGGGAGCCCCCAGGGAGATCACACCATGATCATTTTCATGCACGCAAGCAGCTGTGGTTGTTGCCGCTGTGTCTGGGAGTGAAGCCTACACGCAGGCAGTCATTGCCATCGAGGAAATTGACATCAGCTCAAGCTCTTCTGTTTCCTTGCCCCCGTGTCTTTAAGCCAATGAGACCTCTTCTAGCCTCCTCATCTACAAATGAGGCTTAGTAGTGTTACCCCCACAAAGGATTGTGGCCTGGCTAAAACGGGTTCTCGTAGGTACAGGGACCAACCCAGTACCTGAGAGAAGTGGGAGTTTCAGAAATGGTCCTCATTATGATTAAAAGCCTCTGGTCAATTCTGGTTTTTTCTTTCCTGGCTATACCCTTAGCTTGGCCTGACCTACTATAATGATCCTCCTCTCCTGGTCATCACTGCTCCCTGCAAAACACTCCTTTGGCACATTCTTCAGATCTAGATGAGGTCTCAAAGGGCTGCCCTGTAAGGTTGTGCAGGTTGCTTACTGGTTCAAGGGCACTCAACTAAGGAAATTCAGCTTGTGTTCCTCCCCTTCCCCTGCCTGCCAAAGCTGTGGGACCTTCTCTAAGGCTCTTCCTGAAGGAGGCAACTTTTCTAATTGGCATAAAAACCAGAGCTGGGAGGCACCAGAGTCATTCACTTAGCTTAGAAATGTAGAAACAGGTGGGGATCTCAGAGAGGATCTGACCCAATGTTCTTCTTGCAAAGAAAAAGGAACTAACCACTACTTATTAATTCATTTATTCATTCATTCATTTATTCCTTAATGAATTCATTCATTTCTCTATTGGACGTCTACTGAATACTTCCCATGAGAAATGCCATCTCTACGCTCAGCTGGAGGCAGAAGTGGTCAGATGGGGAGAAGGACACAAGGTGTGTCTCGTTCTCCTGTATTCCTGCTGACCCATCCTTACTGTTCCACCTCAAGGGATGTTTGGCGAGGCCCTGTGATGCTGACTGTCCCCTGACCCCGTGCTCCTGATCCAGCCGGACTCATGCTGCTGGTGACCCAATGGCCCATGCTAAAGTCTTGAGGCTGATTCAGATGCCTGTGTTCTGAGTCTAGCCTGCTAGTAACATGCGTTGAACTTGATGAAGCCACCAACCATCCCTTTGTCTTCAACATGGAAAGATCGGGCCACGTGACTGCTAAGGTTTTGCCAACTCTGATCTAATCAGTGTTTCTCAAACTTTGGCATGCATTGGAATTAAAACCCCGAAGGCTGGGCCTTGCCTCAGGTCCTCTGATTCAGTGGGTCTGGGGTGAGACCTGTATTTCTAACAAGTTCTCTAGACAGTGCTAATGCTGCTGATCCAGGGACCATCCTTTGTGAACCACTGCTCTACCCCTGAGCAAACCAGGCGGCACATTAGAATCACTTGGGAGAGCTTTAAACAGTGTGGATATCAAGCCCGACATCAGAGCAATTAAATCAGCCTCTCGGAGCAGGAGCCTGGGCTTTGTTATCATGTAAGCCTCCCCCAAGGTGATTTTTTTTTTTTTATCCTCCACCAGGGATAGGAACCACTGTTCTAGAAAAGCAGCCAGGGATGTGACAGGATGTTGGTTGGGCAAACACCTTATTTCCGTTTGGAGAAATGGCTTTCGGGTGTCTCGCATTAGTGGCCTGGTTCTGAACAGCTCCATGAGCCTCAGTTTTCCCTTCCGTAAGTGGTGTTGTTAGAAGAACTAAACTGAACTCCCCCTCGCTGTGTCTGCCCTCCCCTTCCTCTTGTTTCCCAGGAGAGCTTGTGCGTGCTTCTGCCCTGTGGCCGTTAAGCTGAGCACAATTCAATAAGCATTTATTAAAAACGCACTACATGTAAGATGCTGTCCTTAATGATGCAGGAATACGAAGATGAATCAGGCCTAGTCCCACTCCCAAGGAGCACGTGTGCTAATGGGGATGGTGAGGCACCTGTCCAAAATGTAAGACAGGATGTGATATAGGCCATAAAGGAAGTAATCACGATAAAGGCCACTGCACGCAGGGCCCCCAGCGCAAGGCACCTTATAATATATTTTAATCCTCCCAACAACCCATAAGGCGGATACCGTAACACCCACTTTACAGGTAAAGAAACTGAGGTTTAAAGGAGTGATCAGTTACCTACGTGCAAGAGACAGGTTTGGGGTTTTCTTGATTTTTGTTTTGTTTTTGTTTTTGTTTTGCCACAGGATCCCGGAAGAGGACAACATTCACACCACTAGGAAGGCTAGGCTTTTGTGGGGAGAGGTGTGGACACCATGTTTTGAAGGATGTGTAGAAGTTCGCTGAGTGAAGACAGAGAAAAAGTTCTCCCAGATAGAGGGATCAGATACACAGAGGCCCGGAGGAGGGAAATCCCAACGTCTCAAGGGATCTGAAAGTGGTTTGATTTAGCTGAAATGCAGGCTGATGGTGGGGTGATGGGAACTAAAGCCTATTTTGAGGCTTTGTATGCCGGACTAAGGAGTTTAGATTTTATGTCTTAAGTCATGACAATTCTTGAGCAGGGCGTGGCATATTTTTGAAGAAGTTGAAAGTGGTCCTGGATTCGGGGCGGTGGGACAGGGAGCCCAGTAAGTAGGGGTGGGGGACTACTGACAAATGGGCCATTTGAGATAGTGAGGCAAATGGGCAGGGGACGGATAGGAAAGCGGGGCACACTGGGAAGCGTGCTGTTGGAGCTGCTTTGGGCATCCGTCCCTTATGTGCACCTGCTTATTGACTGAGCCATTCTGCATTTGAGGAGGGGTGGGGGTGGGGGCAGGAGCAGGTGGGTCTCCCAGGGCCCTGGGGCTCCGGGTACAGCAACCCTCAAGATATGCCCCAATGGAGCGTGACTGGCTCTGAGTGGAAGTCGGGGCTGAAGCAGCAAGTAATGGGTCTCAGGTTGGCTTGAAGCTAGCCACCTGCTGCATTTCCTGGATGGGAGTGGGAGAACCGGCCCCACGGCCCGAGTGCTTCTGACCACAGCCTTCCAGGCGAAGCATGACACGTTGCCTGCCTCCTACTCTCCAGCTTACAGTCAGCTCAAGGCGCGCAGCCTCTGTGTATTGAGCTGAGCACAAGCCCTCCTGGGCTGAAGCCAGTTCCTAGAAGCAAAGTCTGGATGTGGAAAGAGTGCTGGGCTGGGATCTGCCATTTGCTGGCTGAGTGGCATTGGGCAGAATCCTTAGTCCTAGCCCAGATTTCACATCCTCTGATCAGAGCACTAAACCCAGCCAAGTAATGCAAGTGCCACGCTCTCCACCTAGTCCCTCCACCTCTACCTACCCCATATTCTCTGGTTGATGTCCCCAGGGAAACTCAAGACCACACAGGGACAGAGCAGAGCAAGCCACTTTCTAAAATCCAAGTCGAAGACAATTTCAGCACTTTGGGCACACTGTGGACCTAGCATATCATACCCATTTTCTAGGTGATACAACTAAGACCCAGAGGAAAGCGTGAGCTGAATTTCCTTAGCTAAGTGCCCTTGAGCCAGTAAGCAACATGTGCAACCATACAGGGCAGCACTTTGTGACCCCATCTAGACCTTGAAGATTGATTAGTCATGTATTTGAGGGGTTACAGAAGCAGGACTTGAATGCCAGTCTCTCACCCATTGGAGCTGGACCCCCAGCTTGGTAACCCTCAGAACCTCACCACCCACCAAGAGGTGGGAGGACAGGTCTGGTAGTGGAGGGAAGATTGGCAGACATTCTCCAGGTCCAGGGTTCTCTGGATGATACAGAATATGGTTCAATAGACAGTATTCGTCCCTTCACCGCATCACACAGTGAGAACATTCTCTTTTCAGCCTCCCGAAAGCATGAAGGAAGAAGTCTTTGATGGGTGCTAATAGGTCTTTGACACCTCTCCAAAATTCGCCAATCTCCCTTCTTTCACTGAGGGCACATCTCAAGCCTTGGCATGCAAGTTTCCAACTAGAATTTAATAACCTTGGTTTGTTTTCGTTGTGTTTATTTTTACTCTTACCTTCTATTTATGGCAAGTGATACTGGCTTCCCATTTAAGGCAGTGATATAACGATCCTCTAAAAAAATGTGTTGGGGGGAGAGTGGGTCTTGGACTTAAGAAAATAATAGGAACGACTGATGTCTGCCCTAGTTCAAAGCGGGGAGAATGGAGGTGAATGCTTCCGATTCGCCGCCAGCAGGGCTCTCTCTACAGTGCTCTCCAAGACCTCCACTCAGAAGCGCGGAGGCTAAGGTGACTCCGCCGCTCCTCCCGGCGGCACGTGCGGGGTCCACGCGCCATCCCGCAGAGTCTCGCGGGCCCGAGATCTTGGGGCGGGCAGGACGGACACCGGCAGGGCACCTGGGCATTTCTGCAAGAGAGGAGGGCGCGGGAGTTCGGGCACGCGGGCTGGGGACCTCGGGCGACTGGCTGCGGGACCCTCGCGGGTCACCAGCGGTCGGCGCGGTGTGCGTGCGAATGCGCGTGCAGACGTCAGCCTCCGAGGCCGGTGCCCCCTTCCGGTCACGGTGCACGCCCACCGCCGCCCCACCAGTCGCCCCGGCCCCACGCGCCCGGGCACGCGGAACGCCGGACTGCTGCGCCTGGGTGGCCGCGGGCGGGTGGGGCGGGGCCGGGCCGCAGGACCCACCGCCCATTGGCCGAGCCCAGTGCCGGGGGCGGGGCGCCGGGCAAGGCGGGCGAGCGCGCTCCGGCAGGCCGAGGCGGGCGCTGGGTGGCGGGACCCGCTGCTCGCTAGCAGCGAAGGGGGCGGGCGGGCGCTGAGCGAAGGGCCCACGGACCGACGCTCGCAGGCGCGGCGGAGAGCGCCCAGGCCTGAGGTGGGCTTCTGCTGCTGGGCTCGCCAACGGGCGCCCCGGCTGCGATTGCTTTCCCGAGGGACCGTTGACCTCGCCCTGCGGGAAAGAGGGGCGTTCGCCTCCAGGAGAGGGAGGGAGGGAGGAGCTTGGGTCCGCAGAAAGTTCGCCCCCACCGCGGGCCAGAGGAGGTGAAGTGGGAGGAGGAGCAGGTTTAAGGCTAACTCGGAGCTACGTGCGAAACCTTGGGGCGGCGTTCAAGGCCCCCTCCCACACGCGCGCGGAGCTGAGCGCCCTGCTCCTCCTCCAGCTGCTGGCGTCGCCTCGCAGGGAGAGAGGAGCCGTCCCTCTGGCGCGGGGAGAGCTGCAGAGCTGCAGGCAGAAGAGGAGGCCGCGGCGAGCAGGGCAGCACTCCCACCCCGAGCGACCCCCTTTGGCGCGGGCGGAGAAGGTGGCATAGGCGGCCGGAATAGATTTGCCCTCTCGGGACGCGCACACACGCACGCACCCCCCAGGCACCTCCAAAGGACCCTCCAGGAGTCTCTAAGGACCCTCTTAAAGCCCGGAGTCTCCCCTACCGCCCTTCCCCACCCCCGGAGACCAAGGCGGGGACCCCGGGATCGGACGTCCCCGCGCCTCCGGGCACCTGGCTCAGCAGGAGTCCCCCGGGTCGGGGCAGGGCAGGGCCGGTAGCGGCGAGCCCGAGCCCGCCCGGCGCCCAGGCCCCTCCGAGCCCTCAGAACCCACCCATGGGGCGCCGGCTCCCCATGTCCCCTCGCCCGGCCGCGCCCAGCCCGGCGCCCAGAGCCGCGCAGAGGAGGAGCCCGGCGCAGTGACCCAGGAGCCGCTGCAGACTCTGGAAGCCTCGGCGGCAGCGGCGGCGGCGACCGGAGAGGCCAGCGGTTCCCCGCACCTCCAGGCGCTTCCAGGCAGCCCTCCAAGCTGTGCCAGAGGCGCAGCGCGCCATTCTCAGGTAGGAGAGAGACACCCCATCAGAACTAGGGAGCTGGCTGATGTGGGGGAAGCCAGGAAGAAGGGTTTGAGTCTTGTGGGAGGAAGGCTAGAGGAAGCATTACGTGACTAGGGAAAGTTAAGCTGATTGAGCATCTGTGACGGGATCATAGGCAACTTTATTTATCTCAAGAAAATGATCCTAGTTGAGCACCTACTGTGTGTCAGGCTGAATGCTAGGCCCTTTCCTTATCCCAGGTGGGAAAGACATATGGAGCTTCTACTTTGTGCTAGATGGGTTCCTAGGAGCTTTCCATTTCAGGGACCTAGAGCAACAGCCATTTAAATATGAGGACACAGGCTCAGGGAGGAGGGAAGCTTAAGGAGCACCTTCCTGTCCAGTGTTCCTCAAGCGTTTTGGAGGGATGGTACAGGGAGTGAGTTTCCTGGGTGATTCTTTCCCCCGGAAATATTTCCTGTCTTCAGCTGGCCTGGAGGGCCTCCAAGTCCCTCTGGTGGGCTCCTTCTGATCTCTCCTCCCTTTCGCTCCTGCCCTGGGAGGATGACGAATTTACAGCAGGTAGGAGGCCAGGCTGGGATGGGGCAGTGAGTTCAGGAGCCGGTGATTCAGGCTTACCCTGATGTCACAGTGACAAAACGGACCCCCGCCCAAGACCTCTGCCTGCACTCCAGTCCCACCACCCTGGCTATGCCAGGAGGACCCTTGAATGCCCAGAGGAGGTGCCCCAAAGGAACCCACTTGCTATGTGCCAGGAGCTGTATTAGCCTCTCGACTTCTGGCTGAATAATCCGGGCCACCCTACGGGTTTGTTTCCACAGTCGCCATTTGGTCGATGGCCGGCCCTACCAAGCCAACCCATTTGCCCAAGGGTGCTGAGCTGGAGAGAAGCAGGGCTGGTCTGGGAGAGACCGATGGCGGCCCACTTTTTATCATCCTGAACTGCCAGGGGTAGCCAGGAGGGCTTGGCCAAGCCCCCGAGGACACCTCTCGGTGTGGGGATGGAAGTCAGTGAATAACATGTATGTCTAGAGGGGCTGGGATATGTGCTAATGGAGGAGGCTTGAGGTGTGTGGGAGGGAGTGATGGGGGGGCTGGTGCAATGTACCCAGCTCTGGGGACTCACAGGGAGAAGGACATGTCAAGCCTCTTGTCTTGACTCTTGTCACCAGGCAGACCCTAGGTGAGGGGTTTGAGGGTGAAGAAGGAGGTGAACCCATAGATGCATTTGCTGGGAGCCGGCTGGGCAGGGTTTGGGGTGAGTCCTGGGCAGGGTGCCTGTCCCCAGCCACCTGTGGGAAGAGAGAGGGCACGAGAATCTAATAGGGCCTCAGGGGTCATTCCTCTGCCTGACGCCAGCTGAAGCTTTAGAGTCAGGCGCTCTGTTTGGAAAAAGACGGGTTTTGGCCAGGAGGTGGGTTTTTATGGAGGTAAGAGCCCAGCCGCCTAATTCTCATCCTGGCCTGGCCGGTGGGTGATCCGTGTGAGCTGGGGCAAGTGACTCAGCCACACTGATCCCCAGGGTTCCCAGCAGTGCAGTGGGTGGTGGGGGTCTGCTCTTCACGGGACAGTCGGGAGGTCCCTGGAACAAGGTACGCGAAGCACCCGGTGTGACAGAAACCTCTCTGGCTAGGTTGCTGTCTCCCCTCTGCCTGCCCCACTCCATCTCCGCTCTGGGACTCTCTGCCTCCCAGGGCCCCTGGGAATGGCCGGGAGTGGGGTCAGCTGAGAGTCACAGAGCTCCCCTTGGGGTTCTGGTGCTGTGAGGGGTCCCCATTAGCCACTCTCTGAGCCTCCAGGGTTAGGCTTTACATTTTCAAAGGGCCCCTCTCTGCTTCTCGCTGTGTGGGGTCAGGCCGGCTGAGGATGGAGAGGGGAGAGCGGGTAGCAGGGGAAGGAAGCTGTGCCCACAGCGGCCCACAGTGCTGCCTCTGGGGGAGGAGAGGGAAGGAGGATATGGGGACAGGAGGTGGGGCTCACAGAAGCCGTCAGCTGGCGTCCAGGTGTCTGGGTGCCACACACAGCCCCACGTGCCTGGGGCCATGTGAAGACTTACAGTTGTCTCCCAGAGAGGAAAGCCACTCCCCCCTCCCTCTCCCCCCTCCCCCGCCCCTCCTTTGCCTCCTTCTGACGCCCTGTTTCCTCTCTGACTCTCCTCTGATTCCTCAGGCTCCTTCAGCCACTGATAGAAGCATGTCTGTACCAGGAACTCCAGGCTAGAAGCCGGGCAGGCGATGATGGGGACTAGCATGGTCCCTGGGTCCCTGGGGGCTGCCGGCCTCCTTCCCTCTCTGTCTAGCCAGAGGTGATCACAGCAGAATCAAGCTCCCTGCAGGGGGACTGCGGAGGGGTGTGTTGTGGCATGGGGCCTCTTTCCCTCCCGTCTCCGCTGAAGGCCCAGGCTGGCTTGCTGAGAAGCCTTCAGCTCCCCGTCCCCAGCTGGGCACCCACAGGTGTGTCCAGGGAACAGAGACCCTCAGCACAGCACCTGGGTCAGCCAGGCGGGGCAGGGCTGGAGGGACAAGGCCTCAGAAGGAAGCTGCAGGAGAGCCCCAAAGGCAGACCCTGTTGCTTCATTCATTCCTGGATCATCCATTGAGCACTTGCTGGGTACAAGGCCCTGAGATCCTATGGGATAAATTGAGAGATGGCTGCAGGCATGAAGGGGTGTGTGGCGGGGCGGGGGGGGGGGGGGGGGAGGTGGGCGTCTTTATCTTGGAATCACTGTCCTGGCTCCCTTATTAACTACACAGGCCAGTCATGGGGACTTTTAAGTATCAGGGTCCTTATTTGTAATAGGCAGATAATATCTTCCCTGTAGGGAGACGGTGAGGACGCTCCCGTGCATGGGGCAGACAGCCTGGGGTCAGATCTCTCCTTTGCTGGTTATTGGCTTTGTGACCGTGAGCAGTTACTAAGCTTCTCTCTGCCTCAGTATCCCTTCCTATAAACTGGGGGAGCAGCACCTACCTGTTACTCGGTAGTAACTGGGGTTACTCGGGGTGGGGAGCAAGTGAGTACACATTAATCAGGGCGCTCAGGACACTCTGGCATATGTTGACTGCAAGGTCAATGTCAGCTCCCACCAGAATCCACTTGGAATCCCTGATTTTGTTCCTGTACTTAGCACAGGGCCGGGCACACAGCTGGGGCTGGGTGAGTGATGGTTGTCAGGGCTCCAGGCTTGCTTAGGGTCAGCGGTGTGCCGAGCGGGCTTACGTGTGCCTCTCTTTGCAGTTCTTTCATCGAGGTCCTCCTGGTAGCTGGGAATTGGCCATGGTAGGAATGTGTGTTCCATGGAGGTTGATAAATGCTACCAATAAAAGCTTTTGAAAAAGGTATTTCTGAGAGCCGGTTTACTGCATGGTGGCTCTCAGTTGGACAAGGCGCCAGTGGGGGCAGACGCCTGAATGCCCTGAACAGGGCGTATGCCCGAAGACACACACGAGGTCCCTCCACCTCCAGTCTCTTAGCCTGACAGCAGAGGACATTATGATGTCGGAGAGGGCCTTGGGGTAAATGGATGAGGCATTCCAGGTGCCTGAGCTGGAGAACTCAGGCGGGCCGACCAGTGGGAGCTGGCCTGTACAGTTCCCAGTGCGCCCTGAAAAGAGGTGCCTTCTCTGGGCAGATGAACTCCACAAAGACATTCCCTGCTTTCCCACTCAGCTGGGTGCCTTGTGCAGTGCCCAGCCTGCACAACTGTGTGTGGCAGCAGGCTGAGGGCGCAGGGGACTGATACCCAGCAGGCCTGTATCCACTCCTGGTTCCTCTTCTCTAGAGGGAGGAGGGATTCCTGCTGGGGTGGGCTGGGGAGCCAGAGAAGCCTCTAGAGAGGAGGTGGTATGTGAGCCAGGGCTTGAAGCAGAAAGAGAAGAGGGTGTTCTGGCAGAGGGACCAGCACGAGCTAAGAAGTGGAGGCAGATCTCAGCAGAGCTCCAACAGAGTGATGGGCTCAGGGATTCTGAGTGGATTCTGGTGGATGCTGACGGAGTGAAGGGGAGTGGCAGGGCTGCGGCTGGCCTTTGGAGGGGGGGCCTGTTGGGGCCCTGGGGCTCTATTTATCTCCATTTGGACTTTGGAGCTGGGACCTATTTCAGTCTCTTCCACGAGGCCGAGGAGCCCCCATAGAAAGTTTTGGGTGTGCCTCCGAACCATAAAACCTTGGAGCTCTGAGGGACTCTAGTTGTTCCTGGGTCATTTCTCTGACCCACATGCAGGTCTCTGGATCTCCTGGAGGTTAGCAAATTCCCAGGGCCTAGGGCTGAAATGGCTGGGCCTGGGCTGCGGAGGACGTGGTCTGGACCTTGCTTTTTCCTCTGTTTCTGGGAAGGCCCCAAAGGCCACAGCACCACCACCACCCCCAACCTCTACCCCAGGCCTAAGAAACGGCTCTCTAGTGCCTTCCCCAGGTCGTGGCCTGCAGTCACAGCTCCTGAGAGGCCAGAACAGGGAAAGGCCCCAACAAAGGGCCAGGGAGAGATCAGGTTCTAGCAGGAGTTAAGGTTTTGTGACCTGAGCCTGTGCAACAGTCCTGGGAGCGGAGTCCCTTTTATAGACACGACAAGTGACTCTCGGGAAACATCAGCGACTGGCCAGCCGAGAGCAGCAGGGAGCTGGCGTAAAGTGAAAATTCAGGCCCCAGCCGTCCGGGGCCGGAATAAACGGGATGAACGGACGCCCCTGTGTGGTGGGTGGGTGGGCAGGAAGGAGGCCTAGAGGGCATGAATGAAGGCGCGGGCAGGACTGCCAGGCCCCCTAGAGACGCCCCAGTCTAACGTCTCCGTCTTACAGACAGAAAGCGGACACCTAGACAGGAGCCCCGCGGAGGAGGCCAAGGCGGCCAGCAAGAGGCTGCAGGGCCGGGTACAGGGCCTCCTGGCGTCGGCTCCCCGCTCCGTACCGCCGGCCCGAGCCATGATGAAGACCTTGTCCAGCGGGAACTGCACGCTCAGCGTGCCCGCCAAGAACTCGTACCGCATGGTGGTGCTGGGCGCCTCGCGGGTGGGCAAGAGCTCCATCGTCTCCCGCTTCCTCAACGGCCGCTTCGAGGACCAGTACACGCCCACCATCGAGGACTTCCACCGGAAGGTCTACAACATCCGAGGTGACATGTACCAGCTGGACATCCTGGACACGTCCGGCAACCACCCATTCCCTGCCATGCGCAGGCTCTCCATCCTCACAGGTGGGTGCCGGGGGTGGGGAGGGGGACGTGTCCGCTCACCGCCAGCCCCACCCCCGGGCGTGGGGAGTTGGCAGAGAGGGTGGGGGCCGCTTGCCAGAGCAGGTGACCGAGCTGGGGCCCAACTCCCACACCGGCTGGCTGGCATCGAGGGCTGCAGGGCTGCCTTCCAGATCAGGCGCTGGTGCAGGCGGGTATGGGGACGGGGGAGAGGGGTCGTCCTCTCCGGGGAGCAGAGAGGGGCCTCCCGCCTTCCTGCTGCTGGAGGTGGCCCTGCAGAGGGTCAGGGTCAGTCTGCTGGCCTCAGCTCTCTTGACATCCCAGGCCTTTGCTGCCCCTCAGAGCAGTAAGGGCGGGCCCCGGGGAGCAGTCAGTCAAAGGGCAGGCGGGGAGCCCGGTCCAGGCCGGTACCTTAGTAATAATCACGGTTAACAGTGGTGGCAATAACTAATGCTTCTCAAGCTGCGTGCCTGGGCCCATTCTTAGAGCGTGTGTGCGTTTCTTTCGTCCTCACAACCACCCTGGGAGAAGGGGCTTTGCTTCCATTTTACAGGTGGGGAAACTGAGGCCCGGGGAGGTTAAGTTAGTCCCGGTGGTAACACAGGCGGTCCCTGGCCGTCTGGCTCTTCTTCTCCACCACGAAACTGTCCTGTAGTCTCTTGGCCCCACTGGGAATGGCGGGGAGGGAAGAGAGACTGCCCGGGATTAAGGGGGCGGGTGGAGTTGGGGGCCTGAGCCGTCCTTTGCCTAGCCCAGGCAGTTTCCCCGTGGTGGTTGTAGGAGGGCGGGCCGGAAACCGGTCTGCCCGGGGGGCAGCTGCTTCCTGGTTTCGTACCACTGGGCAAGTGACTCTATCTGTCAGCAGCTTGGTCCTCTCTCTGTGGGAGCATGGTGTCAGTGCCCACCCCAAAGGTCACGGTGAGAAGTAAGTGAGTTCATAGAGCAGAAGTGCTTGGTGACCAGAGAGTAAGTGCTCAGTAAACACCGGTTTTACGCTAACCCAGCATTCATAGAGTGTCTGCTCCGGGCTAGGCAGAGTTCTTGCCAGAGCCGTGCTTCTCCCACTGCTGGGCGGTGAGGAAGGGAAGGAGTGAGCAAGTGCCCCCTAGCCATCACTAAAAGAACCCCCCAAACGGAGATGCTCTTGGACTAAGAAACGCACGCCTTGTGCACTCCTGCCCCCACAGCCAGGCCAAGCCGCCTCCTTGAGCACCCTGGGCAGATGGCTTCTTCCTGCAGGCTGTCCTTGCCGACTCTCCGACCCACCCCATAGTCTGGAGAGGCTGTGTGCGGATGGAAGGAGCCCTGGGTTGACCTGGAGCCACTTGGTGGCTCCGAGGTGTGATCAGAGGTCTGAGTCTCAGTCTCCCCAGCGGCACGGCGGACATGGGCTTGCTTCCCCCGCAGTATGGCTGTGGGGACACTCCTAGCACCTGCTGGGCGTGAAGGGATGTCTGCTTTCCTTGCCTTGGGGAGGGGACTGGGCACCCACTAGTATCAATAAGGCTAACGTTAGAGGGAGGAGGGAGACGGATCTAGAGGAGGACCGCGAGCATATTTCCGAAATTCATTTTTTAATTACACCAGTGATATGCAAACGCACCCTCCTGTAGACAGAGAAGGCTAAGGAAGCCCCCACGTCCTGTGTCCCCAACGCCAGACTCCTGTCCCCTCCCTGGCGGTGGCCACCCCATCAGTCTGGCGGGGACGCTTCTGGACCCCCCACGAACACACTGACCTTTATGTTTGTATCATCGTTGAGACCGGGAGGGTTTTTGTCCGTCTCATTTGAACGTGCACTTAGGATTCGGAGCACATCTGTCTGCTGCTTTTTTTTTTTTTTTTCACCCACCAGCCCGTGCCTCGTTTTCCAACCTGGTGCTGGTGCGCAGGAAATTCTGAAAGCCATTAATTCTGCTGCCCGCTCTCTTTCCAGCTGCCAGCCAGGCTGTCTCTGAAGCTTGGCATCGCGGTCTCGCATCTGAATATGTCAAGGCCGCTGAGTCCTCAGGGGCCCAGGATTGGCCTAACGGGATGGGGTTGGCAGGCCAGGCTGGGGCCGCCTTGCAGGTGCCTCTCTCAGGGGCCCCCACCCCCATTTTTTCCATCCCATTCTGCCCATTCACCCAGCTTTACAGACATCCATCGGGCACTGGGCACTGGGAGTCAAGGTCATGGGTGACACAGTCTCCCTCTGTCCTGGAGCGCACGGTGAAGGGCACACCATTGGCCGGATCATGGTTCTGAATGTAGCATGAGTCTCTGAGCCTCAGTTTCCTTGTTTGGGAAATGGATTTTGGAGATATCCAAAATCCAGTTTGAGTGTGAGCCTGTAATCCCAGTGGTAACCTCCAGAGACTGGGATGTGGGCACCGCCCAGCCTCTCTCTCCCTGCCCCCCGCTCCCCCTGAGCAGCCCGTTTCAGACCCAAAGACCTGTCTTGAGTGATACAGGGAGTTGAAGCAGGGACTGTGTGGATCTTGGAGGCTGGCACTCACTTACTCATCCGTGATTTACTCAAGAAGCAGAGAGCACATGTGGGCCAGGCACTGGCTAGGTAAGGACAGCAGCGGGTCCATGTTTCGACCTAGCCACGTTCACAATGTGTGAGCTTGGGCGAGTTGCGCGCCCTTTCTGGGCTTCTCTTTGCTCACCTATACTAGGAAGGTGCAGAAATCCCCCTGGCAGAGGCTTTGGGAGGAAAGTGCGCATGGAGCCCACGGCCCACGCTGGTTCTGGCAGGTCCCCCTTGGTATCTCGAAACGTAAGACCTCTGAGCCTTGGCCACTCTCCATTCATTATCCAGGGAAACCCGCACAAAAAGATGTATTTCATCCATGTGGGACGGACGGAGAAGACTAAGGTTTAGAGAGGCCGCCTGCCCTGCCCCGGGCCGCGTGGCCAGCAAGTGGCAGGGGCCAGATATGAACCTAGGCGTGTCAGGTGCCCGCACTCTGAGTGCCTCCGATGTGTCAGGCGTGATTCCAGGCCCCGGGAGATGTGTACCAAACAAGTCGGCAAGACCCCTGCTGTCGTGAAAATTGTACTGTTATTATTATTATTATTATTATTATTCTAACACGGTCTGCACAAATTCACAAATGGCTCACTCCATCTCCAGCCCTGCTCGGCAGTGTTGGGGGAATTAACTGTGTGCCAGCCAGGCTGAGCCACACATTTGCTGTGTGACCTTGAACAAGGGCTTGACCCCTCTGGGCCTTGGCTTCCTGCTCTGGAAAATGGGGAGAACAGCGACTCCTCCTTGGACTGGCCGGGAGGGTTGAGTCAGTGTCTGGAAGGGGCGGCCTCCCCACCTGTGTCCCTCTCCCCGCAGGTGACGTCTTCATCCTGGTGTTCAGCCTGGATAACCGGGAGTCCTTCGACGAGGTCAAGCGCCTCCAGAAGCAGATCCTGGAAGTCAAATCCTGCCTGAAGAACAAGACCAAGGAGGCGGCGGAACTGCCCATGGTCATCTGCGGCAATAAGAACGACCACGGTGAGCTGTGTCGGCAGGTGCCCACCACCGAGGCCGAGCTGCTGGTGTCCGGGGACGAGAACTGCGCCTACTTCGAGGTGTCGGCCAAGAAGAACACCAACGTGGACGAGATGTTCTACGTGCTCTTCAGCATGGCCAAGCTGCCCCACGAGATGAGCCCGGCCTTGCACCGCAAGATCTCCGTGCAGTACGGCGACGCCTTCCACCCCCGGCCCTTCTGCATGCGCCGCGTCAAGGACATGGACGCCTACGGCATGGTCTCGCCCTTTGCCCGCCGCCCCAGCGTCAACAGTGACCTCAAGTACATCAAGGCCAAGGTCCTCCGGGAGGGCCAGGCCCGCGAGCGGGACAAATGCACCATCCAGTGACCGGGAGGGACACTGGGGTGGGGCTAGGGCAGTGCCTTCCAGGAGGTGGCCCCATGTGCCCGCTGTCCATGTCCCCCCGCAACGAGACCCCCAACGGCAGCCATGTTCGAAGGCCTCTGGCGCCAGAATGGGCGACCCCAGTCTCTGACCTCTGTATGTTCTCCTGCCTTTTCACCACTTCCCTCTGATTCTGCTTTTCTGAGGTCCCCTGTGCTTCTAGCACCCAAATCAGGGCCGCCCTAACCTTAGGGCTGTAAGAAATGCTGATGCCAGAGGGGCCAGACTCCCTACCTGGAGGGAGACTCCTGGAACAGTCGTGGTGGGGTGGAACCGAGCCCCCCAGAGCAAGGTGGCAAAGGACTCAGGCCCTCTGGTCTCGGCTTAGCTGTTCCCACCCCCATCCTGGGGGTGGCCCTCAGGTGTCCCTGACGGTGAGCCAGTGGCCGCTGACTGTATGAAGGAAGAGGAGCGTGGCCATGTCCCTGGACCACGCCCATCCCTGGACTGCCTGGCCTCCACCGGCCTCTGCCGTGTCTGTCTGTCTGTCTGTCTCTCTCTCTCTCTCTCTCTCTCTCGCAGTTTCCTCCCCTCTGTCTGCTGGTTGTGCTTTGAAGTTCTAGCTGTCCTCCTGTTGTGCGTAGCCGTAGGAACGGAAATCCTTGTACTGTAAAAGCTGCCCCCGCCTCGCTGGCCGGACCCCACTGCCTCTCCTGGGGACCCCTCCCTCCCCCGATCCTGATCCCGGACAGGGCTCCGGGGTCCTGCCTCCGTCTCGACACTGCCCTCCGTCATGAGCTTCACAGTTTATACTTGCACTAGGCGGGGGCAGGCTGGAGCTGCTTCTCCTCCGGCCCCCTCCCTCCCCCCGACCCCCGGCCCCTTCCCTCCCCCGTGTCACAGAGGAGGCGGGTGAGACACGGGGAGGTGGTACGCTTCAGCCTATCCCCGCCGCACCCCGTTCAGGGCAGGGAGCTGCCTAGAACCACGCTGTCTCCTACTGTGCTCGCTTCTTAAGCGTTTATTGAGCACCTGCTGGGTGCTGGGTCCACTGTGTGCTAGGGAACAAAGAGGGTGAGCAGTGCACTTTATGCCTCCCAGGCCAGGCCCTTTCCCAGCCCTGGTCTCTTTCCCTCACCCGCATGGCCTGTGCCCACCCCTGCTGCCCCATTGCCCTGTGCCCTGTGTGCTGTTTGGGGGTGGGGGGGTGGGGGGTGCAGGAGCAGCTGGGAACCGGAGCAGAGCCCAGAGAGGTAGGTGGGAAAGCTCCTCGGGGGTCCCTAGCCTGTGCCTAGTGCTGGACTGCTGCGGACCAGGTGTGGCAGGATTCGAGCATGTGGATCAAAGGTCTTGTCGTCTTGTCCTCAGCTCTTAACAAATATATTTTGTATCTTAATCTCCTTTAAAATATTGAGATTTAGACCTACCAGGAACCTTAGTGATCATCTAGTGACTCTTTCTGAGGCCCAGGGAGGGTGACTAACTCTCTGGTCCCAGCGCACACGGCAAGTCCGTGACTGGCAGAAGTGGGGCTAAGTCTGGGTATCGGGCACCCCCCCATGCTTCCTCAGCCCGGTTGGGGGGAGGGGCCCTTCAGAAACCAGAGGCGCCTTTTCCCTGACCCTTTCTCTAGATCGCCCTTTGAGGGTTCCTGTAAATTCTGTGTATACACACGTGAACACCGAGTTCTACACGGGCCCCAACCCCAGCTTGCCATACCCTATCCCTCTCCCCTGGCACCCCGCTTCCATGCCCTCACCCAGCCCCAGCCTGCACCCTCTAAGCAGACCGGGTACCATCGCCAGGATAGGTGTGTGGCCTGGTCCCACCCCATGAATCCCCCCCACTGCCCCAGATCTCTGTGTACGCTACCAATTAAAGTGGGTTTGTTTCTAAGCTCTGTTCCTGACCATGTGAATTTTCTCTGCTTCCCAGAGGTTTGCTTCTTCCTCCAACCAAAGCTGGCCTTGGCCTCCCCGGATCACACCTGCCCTTGGGGCAGCACTGAGTCAGTCTTCAAGTTTGAATAGATGGGGGAGGGACACCCCCAAAATAGGAGATTGTGCCCCTCTCTTGGCCCTTGCCCTTCCGGGGCTTCTGGGAGGTGTGTGCTGAGTTGGCAGTGTCCCTCTGGAGGGGTAGGGAGGTCAGATGAGAAATTCCCCCCACCCCACGGATCATTAGCCCTTTGGGGCCACCGTAGGTCTGAGTTCTGTGGGGCCCCTGGAGACCATTGATTTGGCCCTCGGGAATGATTGGCATCGTCTGGAAACATTTTTGCATCACCAAGCCTTGGGTGGGGGGTTCCTGCTGGGATCGAGCAGAGAGAGCGCCCCTGTGCTCAGGTCATGCCCCACAATAGTTATCTGTCAGTAGTGGGCACCTTCAGTTGGACAGTTGGACAGTTCTCAAGGTCAGGACAGAGCCCAGGTCTGTATGGTTGACTTGATGTGCAACTTTCTGGACAGTATTTAGTAAATTCTGGGCGAGCAGAGTGAGCCCTCGTGGGGAGTGAAGCAGGGTTTGGGAGGGGATGAAGGTGGAGGTCAAGGGACAGGATCTTGAGCCTGTGCCCCCCGAACCTGCCCCCAGGGTGGAGGGAGGAGGAGGAGACCAGCCTTGCCCCTGCTGCTATCCTTGGCGTCTCCAGCCCCTCCCCACTTCAGCTCCATGAGAAACCCGCTCCTCGTGTTCACCCCGCTGTCCCCTCCTTGTCCCAGATGGCACAAGCTGGTGCCGTGGCAGATGGGGGTTTCGAAACCAGAGGCCATCTTAGCTTCGTGTGGGCGAGAGAAGGATTTTTGCATTGATGGTCTGTTTTGTTTTTTTTTTTTTTAAGATTTTATTTATTTATTTGACAGGCAGAGATCGCAGGTAGGCAGAGAGGCAGGCAGAGAGAGAATAAGGGAAGCAGGCTCCCTGCTGAGAAGAGCCCCCCCCCCCAATGTGGGGCTTGATCCCAGGACCCTGGGATCACGACCTGAGCTGAAGGCAGAGGCTTTAACCCACTGAGCCACCCAGGCACCGCAATGGTCTGTGTTTTTGATCAAGAAATGCCAATGAGTGTGTAGGTGGCCAGGCTCCCAATTCAGAGGGCGAGATCTCTGTCCGGGTATTCACAAAGTGAGGGGAGCCTGGCTAGGGTAGAAGCGAAACCAGGCGGGCCTGGGGCGTGGGGGAGCAGGAGGAGAGCTCTCCGCTCTGCCCACCTGGGAGCCTAGCCCCCCTCCCATCCTTTGCCCACACTAGGCAGAGAGGGCAATTGTAGGAGGCAAATCACGTTGACGCTTTCCTTGTCCTGGACTTTGTAAGCATGAGACATGGAGGCCGACACTGTCCCCTGTATCACAGGCCAATGCAGTGTCCTTAGAAGGGCTCATGGGACGCAGCTGGGCTCACCAGAGCAAGCCTTCCCTTGTGGGCCAAGCCCCAGCCCTCTCCGCCACTCCCTCCCCCTGCTGGGGACTCTGAATAAGTCATGTCCTTTCCCAGACACTTGAGCTTCTTTATCTCTACATGGGAGGTGGGGACAGGGCAGTTGGACCAGATGAGATACAAAGAAGCCCCTTGCAACCCTATGTTCTCTGCAAGGAGGAATTAATATTCCCATTATACAATCCATGACATTCTGCTCGTTACTAAACAGAGCACGCTTGCTCCAGCCTGGGCCTGGCCTCAGCTCCTTGCATCTCTCAGGCTCTCCCTGGGATGGGGTTACTGGGCATGGGGGGCTGGCTGCAGCAGAGGACACTAGCCCCACAGATCTCTGCTTAGCCCTGGGACAGAGGGTAGAAGCGGATGGTCGGAAAATTCCCCCACTGTGAAACCGTTCAGAGAGGGACAGGACAGCTGTCTTAGTTCCCCACCCCAGGACGGGCACGCTGGGAATCTGAGTTCAGAGAATTCTGTGTTGCGAACTCCAAGTACTTATTTCGTTCCACCTCCCTGAACCTGTCACTTACGCGAAAGGAAAACTTCAGTCTGGGTCACGGCTTACTGGGGCCAGCTGGGGCTCTGCAGCAAAGGCTGCCAGGAACAGCGGTGGGGAAGGAGGGTGGCCTTTGTTGAAGACCTATGGTGCAGTGAGCACCATGCTGGGCCTCTTGTTGGATCCTTGTAGCAAACCTGTGTGGAAGGATTATGACTCCCTCTTTGTCTTATACACCAGGAACCGAGGCCCAGAGAGGTAAAGCCACTCGTTTGAGGTTGCACAGTGGTGAGGGGGCAGAGCTGAGCTAGAAGCCCCATCTGATCACCAACTCCCCAGAGTTTTCATCACTGAGTTGGCTGAGGGGCTGCTCTCTGGAGGGAGAGACATCTGAACATAGTTCAGTAACCTGGAGCAGATGTCGTGCACAGGGAGTGAGATGATCTATAGCTCATTGCAAAAGGTCTAGCTGTGGCAACAGAGGAACATGATGACGACTGTTTCATGGCAAAGTCTGAGCTGAGTGTGCTAGGCCAGGGGCTGACTCTGCTCCACGGGTCATGCGGGCAACCAGGTTTCGGGCCGTCCCATCTCTAGGGCCATGTCACCATCTGCAAGGTCAAAGCCACGTTCACCCCATGAACCACATTCCCCTTTAGCCAGCGGGGGTGGGGAAGAGACTGCAGAGGGTGCTGCAGTCAGGCCCCTCCACTCCCTTCCCCTGGCCATGCACGCTGGCGAGAAGGGCTGGGAAACACAGTTCCTTGCCCGGTGGCCCCACACCCAGTGGTACCTCTGCAAGGAGAAATGGAAGAGGCCACCTGGCTGGCCAGCTAACGGTCCTCCCGGCACCCTCACGCATTAGGTCCAGACCTCGGGCCACCGAGCGCAACCTGACTTCCCTGCCGCTGCTTCCTTAAAGTGAATCTGGGCTTGATTTTCCCTTGATGACCTGCACCTTGATCAAAACCTGGACTGTCCCGTGGTTTTTCTCATCTGTACCAAACGCTCTTCAGGTAACAGATGTAACCTCCCTTAAAATCCTCTGCCCGAGTGATGATGGACAGTTCAGTCTTCGGGCAAAGGGAAGACCTTCCCTCCTCCCCTCCCCTGTGGTCTGCTTGCACAAAAAGGTGGAAACTGGGGAAGAGAAGGATGGGCAAGTTCTCCTTTCCTTGCTCTCTGGCTTCCCTTTTTAGTTTCTCTCTCCCCTGCCCTTGGTCCTTGGGAGGTGGGTCTGGTAGGGGTCGGGGGAGGAGGTCGGGGAAGCATGAAAGGTCTTAGTTGCCTGGTACTGTGGTGTCACAGTAAGAAAGTGTCACACTTGGAGCATGGGTGATGTTTCACAATGACATTAAAATCACAAGCATTTTGTAGATTTCCCCAACCCCGTCCCACCATCCCAGGCAGTGGCTCACCTGCGGGCAGCTTGATGTAGTTCCGTGCATCTTTATGTGGGTTGCTTGCTATGTTCTTCCACAGCCTCTAGGAATGTTCTAATACCTGTTGGTTTCCTGTGCTGAGATCTCTTGTCCCTCCAGTGAACTCCCTTAGATGAGGCTTCAGGCATCGCCAGCTGTCTCTTGTGGATTTCCCACATCTGGTCCATACGAAACTGACATCCTTGGCCCCGACCAGCGTTAAGAGTATAAACTGCTCTGAATTCAGGAAGGATCTCCGGTCTCTAACTCAGATCGCCTATCACTCATTAGATTTATCAGGCAGAGGACAGACAGTGGTCCACAGAGTCCTCAGCTACAAGGACATGCGTCAAGCACTCTAGACTTAAAATGAGGAGCAGACATTCCCACAGCATGCCATAGTGGTCTTGGAAATGTCCCTTTCCCCCAAGACCCTTTCATGACCAACTCCTTTATATCTTTGACATAGGTGAGAAGTATGAGAATCAAGTAGCTGGTTCTTGGCCGGCTATATTGAAGCTTATGCCTTCAGTCTGGCACCTGGCTTTGGAAATTGAGATCAATCTCGTTAGGGTCTCCTCAGAAATTAGGGGAGAGACCCAGGACCATCTGCCAGGCGGAGGAGGCTGGAGAATGGACCCAGGGAGGGACTCCAGCCTCAACTAGGAAAAGGAACTCTGCACAGGCCTGGGCTGGGCTTTGATATGGATCCCGTCCTTACGGGAAATGTTGCTATTTTGCTCATTGTGAATGTCTCAGTCCATTCAGGTTGCTATAACAAAAATACCATAAATTGAGTATTAACAGCATTCCCATATTGCGACATAAACAGACTTAAAAACAACAGAAATTTATTTCTCACAGTTCTGGAGGCTGGGAAGCCCAAGGTTAAGATGCCGGCAATTCCTGGATCTGGTGAAATCTGCTTGCTCATAGATGGCAGTCTTCTTACTGCACGCTCATAGTGGAAGGGATGAAGAAGTTCTCTGGGGTCTTTTTTTTTATACGGGTATTAATCCCACTCATGTAGGCCCTACCCTCATGACCTTATCACCTCCCAAAGACCCCCCTCCAGACATCATCCCCCTGGGAGTTGGGTTTCAACATGGGAATTTGGGGACACATGGGAATTTGGGGACACAAACACTCAGTCTATAGCAGCAGATTTATTTTTAAAATTTTACATGAAAATATTATTCAGCTTGAGTCCCGAGTTTTTTTGGCAGCTCTCCAAATTTTGCCCCAGAGACGGATGCCACACACACATCCCTCTGGTCCTGGCCCTGGCTCCAGGGTCCCAGCTGGGTTCTAGTCTGTTTCATGCATCTGTTTTGGGACCCCCGGGGCTAAAGAAGCCCGCAACCACCCAGGGAATGCATTTCTCAGGACAGATCATGGGATCACAAAAGGGTGGGCCTCAGCCCGGGACGGAAACACAGTCACTTCCTGTTCCACTGGCCAAGGCAAGTCACATGACCAGCCCACACGCCACGGGGTCAGGAATCGCACTGTCCACTCCAGGGGAGTCATGCAGAAAAGGGCTCACACGTATGGCATGAAGCATGGTGAGCGTGGCTTCATCTGCCGCACCGAACTTCTCTGTGACTCGCTTTCCTCTTTTGTAAGAGAGGTAAGCATGGGCGCCTGGGTGGCTCAGTCGGTTAAGCGTCTCCCTTTGGCTCGGGTCATGGTCCCAGGGTCCTGGGATCAAGTACCGAATTAGGCTCCCTGGTCAGTGGAGAGCCTGCTTCTCCCTCTTCTGCTATCCCTGCTTGTGCTCTCTCTCTCTCTCTCTGTCAAATAAATACATAAAATTTAAAAAAAGAGACAGGTCATCACACCACCATCTCACTGGGTTGTAAAGAGTTAATGAATTAATACTTGTGAAACACTCAGTCAGAAGGCTGCCTGGCATGTGCTAAGTGCCAGCCACGATGGCTTCTGTGCCAGGAGGCTCTCTGGCAAGCCCACCTGGGCGGGCATGCTCCCCGGTCCTGCCCCAGCAGCTCTGGCGGCGTGCCTCCCGGGAGCCCACTTGGACACATCGCTTCTCGGCACCTCTTGCTTCCTCCTCCCTGAACCTCAGTGGGGACCACAGAGACAAGCTGTATGTCCACACATGGTCACTGCAGGGTTCTAAGACGTGGCTCCCAAATTCCACGAAACACCTCCCCTCAAAAGGTGGGGTCTATGTCCCCTCCCCGTAACCTGGATGGACTTCTAATGGCTTCGATCCACACAGTGTGCTAGGAGGGACGCTCTGTGCCTTCCGAGGCCAGCTCAGGAAAGGCCATGTGCTCCGCCTGGTTTTTTAGAACACTGTCTTGCTCTCAGGACCCAGCCACTGTGCTGTGAGGAGTCCCATCCACGATCCACATGGGAAGGCTGTCTGTGGGAGGTGCTCCTGGCGCCGTCCTAGATGAGCCCCGCCTGAAAGCCAGACACGTGGGTGCTGGAGACTCCAGGTGGCTCCGGCCTCAGCCGTTCGAATCTTCTGGACATGATGGAACAGAGATAAGCCCTTCCTGCTGTGCTCTGGCCAAATTCATGATCACAGGATCTGAGAGCAGAATAAAGTGGTGGTTGTTTTGTGCCACTGACTTTGGAGGGGTTGGTTAGGCAGCGAGACACATTTAAGACATTTACCAAACGCTCTTCACTGTCCAGGTCTCAGGGCACATATACGAATCAGAAGTAGTCCCTGCTCCACAAAGAACAAGCAGCCAAATAAACAGCAATTGCAAGGTAGTTTGTCACATGGTATGATCGGGCTGTGGAAGCCCAGAGGAGGGCCTCCAGCAGGGGTGAGGACCTGCACTGATCTCTCTGGGGCAGATGATGCTGGACTTAAAACTAACAAATTAAAAGTTAGAAGTATGTTTCTAAACAGAGTGTACAAGGGACTAGAGCTCAATGCAGGTGGAACATAGAGGGCAAAAGCCTACTGAATACCCAGCTGCCACAGGGCCTTTGCACTGGCTGTTAACTCTGCCTGAAACATTGCTTCCTCTACAGACCCCACTGGCTCACTTGGCCACTCCATTCACAAATATCATGTCCTCAAAGAAGCTCCTCCTGACCTTTCTACTTAAGATTCCCCTGGTCCATCCCTCTCCATCCTCTTCCCTGCTTTATCTTTCTATGTAAACTTATCACCCCTTGACTGTATAACCTGTGGCTACTTGTCTCTTCCCCTGGAATGTGAACTGCCCAGGACTAAGGCACATGTCCAGCATAGCATAGTGCACCCCATACAGTAGGTCTTCAATAAATATGTCGGGAGCGGGTAGATGAATGGAAGAGACATGATCAGCTACCCGTTTGGGAAGCCCACTCTTGCTGCAGGGGAGGGCTGGGGGGCAGGACAGGAGGCAAGGGAAGCAGGTAAGAGACAGCTGCGGTTGTCCAGGAGGGAGCTGCTGCCACGGAAGAGCCTCTTTGGGGACATGCTGTGGGATGGTGGGGGAAGGGCAGATTTGGGGGGACAGACCTGGGATCCAGCGGCTGTGGGGTGTTGCATGGGGTGGAGAGTCGGTGCTGGCATTTAGGCAGCTGGGTGGCCGGTGGGGCCAGTCACCAAAATGGCAGCTCTAAGCAAAAGGGTGTAAGTAGCAAGGCCATGGCGAGGAGCAGGAGGGGAAGAAGAACTCAATTTGAGGGCATGGATCCGAGGCCCCCACAGACCTTCAAGTGCAATTGCCCAGCAGGATGTGAGGGTCTGAAGCCTGGAGAGACGTCAGCCTCCGTAGATCTGCGCTCCTGTCCCTGTGGGGAGAGCACCGACAGGACCGACCAAGCAGGAAGAAAAGGAAGCAGAAGAACATGGTGGTTTAGGAGAGGACAGACAGCCAAAGAGAGGAGAGGGACGCGGAATACTAGAGCTTGGAGCCGTGGAAGCCAAGGGAACAGGAAGTTTTGAGAAGGCACAGATGGGCTCAACTGCCAAAAGCTTCCAAGAAGGGGGCCGAAGAGGGTCGACAGGATACCAGAGGAAGCCTGCCGGAGGGGTAGAGCGCGTGGTGAGGGAGACCATGGTGCGCACCCAGCAACAGCGCCTTTCCCTCCTTCCTCCTAAATGCCCATGGCTGTGAAGGGGAAAGGAAGCACGGCACGAAAACGAGGGAGCTGGGTGGCTCCAGGGGCTCTGCCGGTAGAGTCGCCAACATTTTCGAGGACGGAGAGGTTTGCGCTTGCCCGGATGCTGTTGAGAAAGATCCAGAAGAAGGCGAGCAGGAAGGGCTGGAGTCAGGGGCCCCCGGCGAGGCTCCGAGGACAGCCAAGGAGGAGGGGGCGGAGAGGGCAGAGCCCGACCGGACCAAACTGGGCCTCGAGGAAGCCTGCCTTCGGGGGAGACTGGCATCCTGGTGTGCTGCCTGCTGGGGACAGAGGCCAGTTCCCCAGAGACCCATCCCAACTCGCCAGTGTTTTCGCAAGAAATTAAACCCTGCGTAGAAAAGCCCGCTCCATTTTCATCCAAAATGAGAGAGAGCAGCGGTGCTGGCTGCCATCCAGCGGGTGGGGAGTGGAGTCCCCAGAGATAGTGGAAAGGAAGAAGACTGTGTGACTTTTATTTTTTATTTTTTTAAAGATTTTATGTATTTATTTGAGGTAGAGGGGGAGCAGAGGGAGAGGGAGAAGCAGACTGCGCTGGAGCACGGAGCCCAATACGGGGCTCGATCCCAGGACCCTGAGATCGTAACCTGAGCTGAAGGCAGACACCCAACTGACTGAGCCACCCAGGTGTCCCGTGTGACATTTAATGTCCACCCCACACACCCAAGTTCTCTCTGTGCTCCGATCCATGCAGGGACTGGGGAGGGGAACTTGGGGATGTGGCAGGGCCCGTTACCGTGATTGAGGGAACTAATCGCTAACACGGGTGGGAGAGGTTCCTCAGAGGAGGTCGCACTCTTAGCTGCCTCTGGAGGATTTGTAGCATTTACCAGCAAGAGCTTCCTGGAGGTGGGGGAAATCACATCATTCTACTTAGTATAATTATACTTAATACAAAAGCTCCCAGCTTCGTGTCTGCCCTCTTGCCAGCTCTCAATATAGATGAGCCATTAAAATATTAAAACTAATAATTTCCACGTCTTTGTAAGTTTGATGCCACCCAAGCCCTCGCGGTGTTTTTGAGGCGCTAGGGAGTTAAGACAAGTGATCTTGAAGACTCCTACCCGGGCCAGCAGTTTCCAGCACAGACCACCCCTCGAAGAAGGAGCAGAACCAAAATTTGACGCTGCTGTCTCAGGCGGTCAGCGACTTGTCGTCAACACGAAAACCAGCCTCGCACACACGCCTCGGCAGCCTTGCCCGAGGCGTCCCCCGCACGGAGCCCGGCGGGGTGTCACTTTCCCTGATGTTCGCTGACAGCAGCATATGGTGGGCTGGTCTGGAGCCACAGATCTAAGCCGGGGCCAAGTCCCACTCTCTGCTCTTTAATCCACTAAGAGCCAATAACATAATGTTTCAGATGTCTTCATCTCTCTTTTCATGATGAGCTCTGGCAACCAGCGTTCTTTGGGGGCCATTTTCCTGAAAGAAATCATATTTATCACTGGGTGGCCAGCGAGGCTCATTTACTAGCTCCGTTCCATGCTGACATTTTTGACTCATCAAAAATATCCACGATGATAAGCCACAGGCCTTTGGGTTGCTTGTACTGAGCCCGTGTTGCAAGCCAACCCCTTGGATGTCAAGGGCTTTGGAGGCTTTCTACTCCTCCTCCCTCCCGCAGAGCACAGACTTGAAGTCATCTAACGTTCCAGAAGGCCCGGCACACACATGTGCACACAGGCATGCGTGTGCACACAGACATGCACCAGCACATGTGTGCACAGACAACGCACACAGAGGCATATGCATTTGCTCGTGTGAGCACACATACGCACACAGGCACATCAGGGAGGTGTGTGCAGCACACGCAGGTTCACAAGCATGCTTGCACACACACATGCTCATACGCACACATTCATACAGGTGGCTCACGGGTGTGTACACTTCTACAACCACACACACACACACAACCCCATACATGCACAGGAACAGACAGGTGTGTGCAGTCATCATGCACACACACACAGACATACAAATGCTTGCATGCACACACCTGCCCAATGTATATGCATGGGGACACCCTCACACACACACACATGCACACACAACATGCATGGGTGCAAAGCACACCCTTTGCACACTCGTGCACAAGCATGTGTCCAGCACACTCACGTGCAGGCATTCTTGCACACAGTGCACACAGGTGCAGGCACGCACAATACCCTGCTTGGAACAAGTGAGGAGGAGGAAGGTAGACACATCATTCTTTTTCCCCTGGTTCAAACGACTTCTCTTGGCACCAACTTTTGTTTTGATGTCTTTTATTATTTTATTAGATCACAAAGACATGGGACTGGAACCAAACCCCGGAGTTTTACAGATGGGTGATGTGATTTCTAGCAAAGAATCTGCTGGAACAAAATGACATATGGAAAGAAGAACTTGGAGGCCTCTCGGAGTGTCTGCAGAAGCCCCGTCCCCACCGCCACGCTCCCAGCAAGGAGGGGACTCAGCGGAGGAAGAGTTGCCGGGCTGGAAGCCTTGCTCTTGCTCCAAGCGACTCTGCCACTCAGCTGTGCACACCTGGCCCAGCTGCTCCCCGTCTCTGGTCCTTCCACCTTTGCCGTTGGAAGGCTCCGGTCCCCTTACCTAGCCGATAGAGAGACTGTGGAACTTTCCTCAGTCACATAACCAGAACTCAAGCGTCGGAGCTTCCGTCCGGGGGCCCGTGACTACAGGGCTTCCCAAATGTGAACGTGTGTATGAATCGCCTGGGGATCTTGTTAAAATGCAGACTCTGAGTCACTAGGTCTGGAATGGCCCTGAGATTTCTTTCTAACAAGCTCCCAGGCGACTACACCTTTACTACAAAGGACTGATGCTCTTCTGCACTTTTTTTTTTTTTAAGGGAAGGCTGGGGCTGAGATCTGGCTTCCCCACACTGCACCCCAAATTCCTGGCTGAGATGGGGTGATGACATCATCTCTCAGAGCTCCCTGGCTCTGGGTTCCCCCACCCCATAGTGTTACCTACCCCCCTTTCCCGAGCCAGCTCCTAACCCCACCCCCACCTTTGGAGCCCCGAGGAGCCAGCTCCTAACCCCACCCCCACCTTTGGAGCCCCGAGGAGCACTGTCCCAGCCTCGGGGTTCCTTTCTACTGGGAGGCCTGGGGCAGGTCCCTCCGCCTCTTGGAGCCTCTGTAGGGAGAGGAAGCTGGGCTTGCTCTCAGCCCTGGTTGCATTTTACCGAGGAATCTGGCCCGGAGCCACGCTCAAAGATTTCTTTTAACTGGACTGGGGTGTGGTGAGGCTCAGACGTAGGGGATTTAAAACAGCTGCCCACATGCTTCTAAGGGACACCAGGGCTGAGGAGCACAGGTCTGGGGCTCACGAAGGACCAGCACGCAGCGTCCACCGTCAGCCCATCAGGGGGTCTGCCAACGGACCCCACACTGTCCGATGCTGGGCTCAGGGACAGCTCAGGGAAGCTGCAGAGGGATTTGGGTCCCGCTATTAGACAAGGTCACACTATCCACCCGCCCCCTGGGAAAGAACTCTTGAAAGGAGGCTCAGGATAATGACCCCAGCTTCAAGTTGAACTTTCTTTTCTTCTCACTGGCACACGATGCCTGTTTTAATTAAAGTACACAACCCCACACGTCAATCACCCGCAGACCTCCCCCACCAACGCACCTTCCCACGGGAGGGCTGGAAACGGCGTCTCTGTGCGCCTAGCAGGGAGGAGAGCCGCTCCCAGGCGGCTGCACGCCCGCAGGTTAGCTTGACATCCTGGCCAAATGGGGGGCTCATTTAGCCGGAGCCGCCTCAGCCGCCTCACAGCAGAGCCTCAGATGGAGCCATGGAAAGGTTTCCCCAAAGCCAGCCCTGGGATGGCTGTAGAGTCCCGTGGTTTCCATAGCGACTTGTCTCTTCCCAAGGCTGACAATGGGTTCTGTCACCAGGGGGACATTTCCAGTATTGGAGAAGCCCTGCCCAGCCCAGAATGGGTCAGGGGCCCCTGTCTAATCTCGGCTCCGTGATGCCTGCTGGCGGCTCAGGGCACATCCTTTTGGCAAGGGACTGAGCTGTCACTTGGGAAGCAGCACCACCCACATCAGGTCTCCCCCACCCGCCCCAGAGGATGGGAAGGCAGTGGGTACCTCTCAACACTCACTAGCGAGGAATGGAGGATGGCCCGGCACTGGACCCCGGAACCAGACTACCCAGCCTTCCGGTCCTGCATCTGCCACCTGGTGACTGGGAAACTGCGCATGTTACTTCGTAGCTCCAGCCTCAGTGTTCCCATCTGTGAAATGGAACATCTTGTTCATCAGCCTCTTCTAAGGATGACACGAGTTAATTAAGGAAAGTCCGTACAACAGTATCTAGCCCACCATAGCCTCTGGGTTTTCTCTTGTTATTTCCAGCCCCACAGTCCTACACAGTGAGACAGTCCAGACTCCAGGTAGAAGTACTCTACCCAGGATAATGACCCCAGCTCCCCCATCCCGCCCAGTCTCCCCTCTGGGCAGGGCAGTGGCTCTGAGGCTTGGCCTGGGGGGGACTTGCAGGGCTCCCGATGTCCAGTGCACCCCAGATCTATACCGGAATCTCTGAGCACGGGACTCAGACATCCGCTTTTTTGAAAAGTCTACGGATGGTGTGAATGCTCAGCCCAAGTGAGGAACCAAGAGAAATCTGGAAGCACTGGCCCCTGGAAGGTTTACTCAGTCTGAGTCCTGAGTCCCTGGGAGCTCCTGAGGTCAGAGTGGAATCCAAGGGCGGGGAGTGGATGGGAATGAAGATTCGCCCGGTCTGGACCACCCTCCGCTTATTCACACCCCCGCACACAAGCATTTCAGCTCCGGCAGTGAGTCTGAGCCGTGCACAAAGCCGGGAGGGAGGCCGGGCCGCTGCCGTGCGGGGCTCACTCGCTTGTGGGGAAACACACGTGTTTCCACTTATCACACAAACACACCTGTCAGTGGTCAGGGAAGACTTCCCACGCGGGTGGGACCTGGTGGGTACGGAGAAGCCGGCAAGCGGAAGGGGACATATTCCAGGTGGAGAAACCCCCACAGGCCCTGTCGAGTGTGACATCTTCGGGAAACCAGAGGAGGGGTGTGTAGTTAAGTCTGGGAGAGGGAGGGCGGCGAGGGGAGAGAGAGAGCACCGGCCGATAGCAGCAGTGTAGGCCCGCTGGGGCCATGAGCCTTCGTCCAGGCAGTGAGGCCACTGATAGGTTTCAAGCAAGGGGTGACAGGGTTGGATTTGCAATTTAAAAAGATCCTTCTGGCTGCTGCTGTCAGGGACCAGACTGACAACCTCACAAGGACCCTGTCAGCTAAGTCTATTAGACAAACAGTGCACAGAGGTCCAGGAGCCCGGGTCACCTGTCAAGGTCACGTGGCCAGCAAGCAGCAGAGGCCGGACTCCAGCTGGGTCTTCACACCCAGATCTGGGCTCTTTTCACTCCCCTCCCTTGGCTGTGTCCGCGCTGGCCTTGTCACTCCTCCCCTGTTTGTCCTACACAGCCCCCCCTCATCCCCACAATCTCATTAAAAAGTCCAGACGCCCCGCAGATCCCATTTGGTTCTGCTAATCCACGTTGGCTGACATCCTTCCCCAAGCCCGTTGTGAGGACAAATCTTCCTTCTTTGGATGTTGATCTGATTTCGAGATGCATCCCAAGGCTAGTGGCAGCCAAACTTGGCAGGCTGAGGCGGCTGATGTCGGTCATCTGTTGCTGTGGAACAAACCATCCAAAAACTTAGTGGGAACAGTCAACACTTAATGATCTCACACAGTTTCCGTGGGTCAGGAATCTGGGAGCAGCTTAGCTGTGTGCCCCTGGCTCCCGGGCTCTCATGGGATTGTAGTCGAACGTCAGCCAGGGGCTGCCTTCATCGGAAGGCTGGACTGGGGCTGGAGGTCCCACATCCAAGGTGGCTCCCTCACACGGTGGGCCGTTGACTCTGGCCACTGGCTGGAGGTGGGGGGTGGGGGTCCCTCCCAACATGGCAGCTGGCTTCTCCCACACTGAGCCATCCCAGAGAGCGAGGAGGAAGCCACAGTGTTTTTTATGACTCAGCCTCAGAAATCACACACATCCTTGCTGTAATATCCAGCTGGTTATTCAGTGTGGAGGAGAACACACAACAGCGTGAATACCAGGAGGGGATGATCGTTGGAGGTTGTCTTGGAGGCGACGAGCTCGGTGATCTTTGGGGGATGTGGTTTGGTGGTGTCTCTTGTGATGTCTTGATAATTAGAGACAGAGACTGGTTCCTTGGGCGCTGGCAGAAACTCTTTCACCTCCTTCCTGAGGTGCAGGACCTGGAGAGTCGCTCAGGAAATGCAAGCAGTCACCTTCAATTCAGCTCAGATCCACCAGCATTGATTGGGCACCTACTGTATGCCAACCCACATCCCTTACCTCATCTCTCCCTCACGGCCGGCTTGTGATAGGCATTTTGGGTTTCCCTCTTACAAATGAGGAAACTGAGGGCCAGCGGGGAAATTGGTCAGGGAGCAGGTGCCCTCCTTAGGAGTGCAGTGGGCAGGGTCAGCCAGGCTGGGAACCCGGGCTCAGAAGGCAGAGGGACAAATCTCCAGGTACCAGACTGTGGGAGAGGAGGCTGTATGATTCCACTTCGTCTTCTTCCTAGAGACTAGGTCACATTCATAGAGACGGAAAATGGATGGGGGTCGACAGCGGCTGGGGGCGGGGGATGAGAGGTTCTTGCTTAATGGGTGCAAGGTTTTAGCTTTGCAAGAGGGAAAGAGTTCTGGAGCGAGGACCACACAGTGATGCGAATATGCCCATGCCACTGAATTGTGCATTTAAAAATGGTAAAAATGAGAAATTGTGTGTCATGTGTGTTTTACCACAATAAAGACACTGGGGGAAAAGATTTCCCAGGATCCCGATCCCAAGACAGCTCCTGGCCATCAGGTCTTGGCCGTTGGGGGAGTCAGGACTTGAAAATACCCCAGAGGCAGGGAACATGAGTTCCTGAGTTATTAGGGACATGGAACTTGCTAGAGTGGGGAAGACAACAGTGATTCCGCCCCCCCGCCCCAGCTCACCCCCAAAATGAAAGACAGCCCTCACAGAGCTCATCATTGAGTGAGTGAGGCAGACAGATATCAATCAAATAATCAGAGCGAAAGGGGAAAATTCTACTTTAGGAAGGCTACTGGAGAACAGAAAAGGGAATGCAAAGTGGGGGTTGCTGGAGAAGGCTCCTGGGGAGGGGGTTTGCCTGAGCTTAGAAGGAGATAACCAGGCAGAAATAAAATGAGGAGAAGAGTACCCCCTCCCCCAGGAGCTCCTTTGCTTTTTCAAGGGGGGGAGGTTGCAGGGAGAGTGCTGGAGAGGTGTGAGGTTGGGATGGGGTTAAGTGGCTAAGGCAGCTGGGCTCTGAGCGTGGTTGGAATCAGAGACCCAGCCTGGGCCGTCATCCTGGGCAGTTTTCCTGAGGGCTGGCACAGGACAATGGGGAGGGGGCATTCACAGACCCGCCAGCAGCCTGAATTCCAGCCGATGTGCACTCTCAGGGCTTGGCCTCACCCCAGAGGACACCCCGTTGTCCCTGTCAGTCACTCCCAGAAGCCGGCACTCCCTGCTCACTGGTTCTGGGCCCATGTGGCCCTCCCAGGGCTCTGACCATGCTGAAGCCAGCCCCCAGGCCCTCTGAGCCCCACATGGTGGCAAGAACCTCCTTCGTAGGTCTCCCTGACCTCGGTTCTTCTACCGAGGTCTCTACCCGGACAACAGGCCGATCGGACCTCTCCCCTGATGCAAGCCACCCACAGGCTCCCCACCTCTCTTGGCAAGACAGCCAGACTCCTTCCTGGGACCTCCGAGGCTCGAGCCCCCTCTCAGGCCTCCTGGCCCATTCCTGCAGAGGCCTTCTCCCTGCCTCCAGCTCCCCGGTTACACACCCACCTCAGGACTTTTGTATCTGCTCTGCCCGTCTGCTTAAATCTCTAGTCAAAGAGGCTCTCTCTGGCTACTCTGCTCAGAATAACCCCTCCAGCGCTCTCTCTGCCTCATTCTTCTCCATGGTACTTACTATACATCGTATATATGCAGCTGATTTATTGGTCATCCGGGTCTCCCCTAGAGTGCAAATTCCGTGGAGTCAGAAAATTGGGTTTGCTCACTGTTACATCCCCAGGGCCAAAGGCACAGTCTGGCGCATAGTAGGCCCTCAGAAATACTGACTGACTGAATGAATGGATGGATGAGGCCCGAGGTAGTTTTCAAAACAGAGATGCAATGAAGGAGAAGGTTCTGATGGCCAAAATTTGGCCCCAAGTTGGTGGATGGTAGACGTTTGTTGAATGACTATATGAACACACACTAAAGTAGGTGCCACTCACTGATCAGTGTCATAATTGTACCCTCCTAAGGTCTCAGTCTCCCTCTCTGTAATATGGGGGATTTGGATTAGGCTAATGACTTTTTAAAAAACGTCTTATTTTAATTAATTAATTAATTTTAAAATGTCTTACTTTTTTAAAAGCGCTTTCAAACGGAAAGGTATGTAGCACCACGACAGTTGCCGTGGAGGGATTCTTGCTGAAGGTGGCGGTCTTGGAACCCGGGCCACTTGTGGCCCCCCCAAATCTCAGCATTCCCTAATTCACCATGGCTCAAGGGGGTCGGGAGTGTTTCTGAGAACAGCTTAAAATCCACCGGACTCGGGACCCCTAGGTCCCAGTAATAGATTATATTATTGTCCAGCAAAATAGTCCTCAGCAGCCCCACCCATTGGTGTTGAGCTTAGCCCTGTGACTTGATTTACCCCTCAATATGTGAGCCTAATTGACAGTGTGGAAGTTGCCAGTGGAGGCCTGAAGAGGCGTTGGAAGTTTTCTCCTTCCCTGCTAGGCTCCCGCCCTCTGCTGTGAGAATATGCAGCCCAGATAAGATCTGCTTCTCCAGCCGGTGGAAGGAGAGACGTGTGCAACTGACCTGACTCTGTGCACAGCTGGGACCTGAGCCACAGCTACTGATCCCCTGGCCCGGACATGCAGCGGGAATGAGAAATAAACAGTGTTGCTGTAAGAAGCTGAACTTTGGGGCCACTTGTTACACAGAATAACGTGGTGAGAGCTGGCTAATACAGGTCCCTGGTAGCATCGAAGCAACAGGATCTGAACTCTGCAGGGAGGAACCCAGATTTGGAATTTCTTTTCAAGCTTTTAGCTGTTTCCTCAGCTCACAATCTATCCCTAAGAATACGATTTCTCCTCCTTACCCTAATGCCCAGAGGTCTCAAGCTTGTGGTTCCTGGCTACATGTAACTTGAAGATGTGCCCTTTTTTTCCCCCAAAGATTTTATTTATTTATTTTAGAGTGAGCCATGTGAGCCAGGGAGAGGGGCAGAGAGAGGGGGAGAGAGAAGCTCAAACAGATCCCCCGCCGAGAGCAGAGCCAGACGCAGGGCTCGATCTCATGACCTGAGATCGTGATCGGAGCTGAAATCAAGAGTCTGATGCTCGACCGACTGAGCCACTCCGGTGCCCCAAGGACATGTCTTTTTTTTTTTTTTTTAAGATTTTATTTATTTGGAGGCGCCTGGGTGGCTCAGTGGGTTAAAGCCTCTGCCTTCGGCTCAGGTCATGATCTCAGCGTCCTGGGATCAAGCCCTGCGTCCGGCTTTCTGCTCAGCGGGGAGACTGCTTCCAACCCCTTCCCCCTCCGCCTGCCTCTCTGCCTACTTGTGACCTCTGTCAAACAAATAAATAAAATCTAAAAAAAAAAAAAAAAGGATAAAAAATTTATGTATTTATTTGTCAGAGAGAGAGAGGGGGGGAGTGGCAGGCAGAGGGAGAAGCAGACTCCCCACTGAGCAGGGAGCCCGGTGAAGAACTTGACCCCAGGACCCTGGGATCACGACCTAAGCCGAAGGCAGATGCTTAACTGACTGAGCCACCCAGGTGTCCCAAGGCATTCCTTTTTTTGGCCCAAATCCATCCATCTATCCATCCATCCACCCACCCACCTGCCCATACTATATGCCTCTCCCCAGCACGGGAATACACAGACTCTCTCGACTCTAGATTTCAGAATGGCCATTCGGGAAAAACCTTCTCTTCAGCAAATGCTAGTGGTGCACCTACTTAGGGCTGAAGAGATGAAGAAGAATCAGTCCCTGCCTCCTTGAGATTTAGGATATTACACACAGGCTAGGAAAAGCCTGTCTGACGTGAGTAAACCACCATCAACAGCACACACAAAAAACACCCCTCTTCATCTCAAATTCAAAAAGCACCCATCATTTTTAGTTAGTGAGGCTGGATAATTTCTGAAATTGATGGATGCTTATAGCATACACAAGAAGAGCATTTTTGCAACAACAGAACCTTTTATCCGGCTTTCAGGCAGCTAAAAACATCCCAACCCATGCTTTTTAGCTATCTTTACCGAGACTAATTTTCACAAACATCATTTTGAAAGAGGGCTGCAGTGCGCCAAAGTGGGGAGACATGCCCCAAGGTTGAGGCAGACTATGCGGCTGGGGGTCCGGGGGAGGGAACGTCCTTTTTCCCGTTCAAGCCTCAGTTTCTTCATCTGCAGGGTGGGCTCATGTGAACAAAGCGGGCTGGACCAGATTTTAAGAGCACGTTCTTGTCCAGCTGCTAAGCCCAAGGGGATTGCTATACTTGGGGGCAGGGGTCTTGGAGGGGTGACCCCAAAGAATGCTCTCTCTCCCTAGCCCAGGGAGGCAAGGATCCCTAAGCAGCTTTTCTATCACTTCCTCTGCCCCAACCTTTCCCTCTCTGACCCTACCCGCTTCCTCCCACCTGCCGGGTTCACCGCACTCTGGCCCCAACGCCTTCTTGCCAAGCTTCTTGCCAATTGTCACACATGCCAACCAGCTGAGAGCCTCAGAGCTTTGCCCTTGCCGTGCTCTCTGCCAGAAACGCATTTGCCCCAGCTGTGCGCACGGCCCCCACCCGACTCCTTCAGGGTCTTGCTCAAATGCGCCCCTGCCCGGAAGAGGACTTCTCGGACCCTCTACCGGACAAACACCCCAGTCCCTCGGCAGCCCCCCGCTTTTATTTTCCTCCCGGGTGCTCTTCACCATCTGTTCTGCGGAATCTGACTGCCGCCACCGGAGTGTCAGCTTCCTAAGGTATGACCTCGACTACTGCTGAGCCCCCAGCACCTAGAACCTGGCTTAGGGTAGATGCTCAGACGGTATTTGTTGAAGGAGTGAGCAAATGAACACATATGCCAGGAGAGGGGAAACCTGTCCCCCACCCCAGCCCTCGACCTTGCCCAGTGGCACCCCGGCCCTGCCCTCACAGGGTGGGCTAGCTGGTGGAAGTCCTGAGACCCAGTTGGACAAAGGGGAGACTGAGGCCCGGAAGGAGAAGGAGGCTCATTGCCTCAGCTCCGCGAGGTCGCAGGGTAAGCTGTCCAGAGCCATCTTCCTGATGTCAAGAGCTGTAGCTCCTTCACTCACCCACGCCACCCCAGCCCCTGCCAGGTCTCCAGCTCCTGTCTCTGCTAAACTGCCCCCGCCACCAGGGGCGGAAGGATGCCACGTCCTGTCTCAGACCAGCAGTCCCTCTCTGCCTCCTGGGGGCATGGGGTGTGAAGGAACTGGGGTGCTGAGTCCACTAGGGGCTGCATATTTTGTATGCAAACTTCTTCTGCCGCGCTCCCACTGGCCAGTGGGGCTGCAGCAACTGTCCCCACTTTATGGATGAGCAAAGTGAGGCCCAGAGAAGCGAAGGTCACAGCAAGCCAGGAAGTGGCCCAGAAAAGCCCATCCCCCATCTCTCCCCGCCCCCAGTCAGAGAAAAGCCATCTGGGGCTAGGGCTGCAGCTCCCGGAGCTCCCCACCCAGAGGGAGAGCTGTCAGTCAGCAGGGAGTTCTTCTCCTCCTCCCTCCCACGCGCCCCCCCCCCCAGTGTCACATGGCCCCGGGAAGGAGCAGAACCTGCGGGGGCGCCTCCCCTGGGAGGCTGTGCAGGGAGCCCTGGGAGCCGCACCTGTGGGTGGCGGAGGGGGGGACATGCACGTGTTCAGGTGCATACACGTGCTCACCCGCGCCCTCCTCTCTCTGGCTCTTGGACTTTCTAAGCACCTCCTCTAGAGGGTGTCACTCGCTGGGTCTGTGCCCCCAGACTGGGGGCTCACGTGGAGAAGCCTCCCAGGTCAGAGATGGCAGGGAAGCTTGGAGAGGAGCCAGGCCAGCCTCTCTCCCTTGTCACTGGGATCTAGAGTCCTGTAGGTGGGAACTGGTGTCGTGTGGCATGAGGTCAGGTTCCTTATGAGAGCACACACGTTGAACATAGCCATTGAGGAGGTGTGCTCCAAGGTCAGACCACCCGGGTTAGAATCCAGGCTCTCTCTCCACTGGTTGCCCCCAGACAAGTTCCAGGATCTCTCTGAGTCCCCATTTCCTTATCTACTTTAAGACAATGTATACTGAGCCCTCGCTTAGGGACAGGCATGACTCTAAGCTCTGTAACTATACTCACTCTTCCCAGCAACCCTAGGAAGGAAATACTCTTGTCATGCAATTGAGAGCTGAGGAAAATGAAGCCCAGAGTGGTTAGGTAATTGGCCCAAGATGACACAGCTGAGAAGTAATGGTGCCAAGATTTAATCCCAGACAATGAGGCTCCAGAGTCCCGGAGCTGGATCACTGTTGAAGTTCACTGTCTGGTGAGGATTCGATGTGTATGAGCACTTAGCCCAATAGTGGCTCGAGCGGGCACTCAATAAATGATTAGTAGCGACAATATCACAAACCTCTTGAAAATCTGGTGGAGGACGGACCTTTTGGTAGAAGACTGCACATGCACACATAAAATACTGCCTATGGTTTCAGGGTTCCTGAAGTCCACCCACGACTCCCCTGTGGGCCCTCAGCTCAAGCCCAACCCTGCTATTTACATATGGGGAAGGGGGAGGAGGGGCGGTGTGGGACATGCCCACACCCTATTACGTCATTTGGTCCTCTGATGTGGGCATCACTAGCCCAGTGGGCAGATGAGAAAATGGAGGGAAATATTGAGACCTCACAGCAAGCGGGTGGCCGACAGAACTCTCCTCTGCTCAGGGTCTGCCCCCCCTTCTCCCTGGCTGTGGGTTGCCCGGCTCTGAAGTCAAGTTAGGAAATGAACACTCTGGGGTCAGGCCCTGATGTGGTATATTTGGAGGGGGGTGAGTCACAAGTGGGTTCATGCTGGGTTGAGCCATGTACCAGCCAGGGACCCTGAAATCTTCCTGACCCAGCTCCTAACCTGGTCCCTCACAACCTTTCATGAGGACGAGAATTTGGGAAGAAATGAAGAGCCCCAGGAATCCTGGCATGACAGGAGCCACTCCCACAAGCCCCCCTTTTATGGGCAAGAAAACTGAGGCCCCAAACCTGACTTGTCATACACGGTCACACACCAAGGTGGCCGCCGGGATCAGACAGTGGGTCTCTGATGCCCAGACCAGAGCCCAGGCAGCAGTGGTCAGATGGAGGAGAACTGAACTTGAAGTCAGGGCACTTGGGTCCAAATCCTGTCTTTTGTTAGTGCTGTGACTTCAGGCCACCCCATGGCCCTGGTTTCTGCACTGGGAAAATGATGACAGTACCTCCCTTGTAGAGCTGCTGTTAGAATTAAGCAACGTGACAACTGTCCAGTTGAGGTTGTCCAGAGTACTCCCCCACCTGTCAACCAGGGCAGGTTGTCGGGAGGACCAAGTGAGGAGGTAGGCAGAATGCCTGGTGTAAAGCGAGGGTAGTGGTGACTATTCCTACAGCAGGTGCTGCAGCACGGCTGAGCACAGAGGATACACCTGTTAATGTGATGTGAATGGGTGGGTGGGACCAGTACCCAGGCTGGCAAGTCGGTTGGCAGGACACTAGGAAGCGGGGTGGGGTGATGGATGGATGGGAGGAAGGTGGTGAATGGATGGCTGGGTGGAGAAACTGGTAAGAGGATAGATGGATGGATGGATAAGCAGACCAATGAACAGGCAAAGAGATAGGTTTGGGGCTGACAATAGGTGAATGAGGGAGAGTGTAAGACAGATGGATGGATGGGTGGATGGATGGATAGATGGATGGATGGGTGGGTGGGTGGATGGATGGATGGATGGATGGATGGATGTGTGGATGGATGGATGGATGGATGGATGGATGGATGTGTGGATGGGTGGATGATGGATGGGTGGATGGATGGATGGATGGGTGGATGGGTGGATGGATGGATGGATAGGTGGATGGATGGATGTGTGGATGGATGGATGGATGGATGGATGGATGGATGGATGGATAGATGGATAGATGGATGGATGGATGGGTGGATGGATGGATGGGTGGATGGATGGATGGTAGGTGGATGGATGGATGGGTGGATAGGTGGATGGATGGGTGGATGGATGGATGGATGGGTGGATGGATGGATGGGTGGATGGATGGATGGTAGGTGGATGGATGGATGGGTGGATAGGTGGATGGATGGGTGGATGGATGGATGGGTGGATGAGTGGATGGACAGGTGGGTAGATGGGTGAGTGGGTGGGTGGTGGACAGGCTGGATAGATGAGAGGATAGATCAATAACAATCAGACATAGATTGGTGGCTATTCAGACCAGCGGTGTGTAGATGGACATATGGGTGTGATAACTGAGTTAGTAAGTGGAAAGATGAACAAATGGGCAGTAAGATAGAGAGGAGAAGGGCTGGAACACCAGTGACCAGAGGATGGTGGGTGTTCATTACCCTTGAACTGATGCTGAGGGGCTGGCCCCTCGGCCACGGAATGGGCATCCACGGAATGGGGAAGAAAGGGAGGTGAGGGACGGGGCACCTAGGCGGCTCAGTCAGTTAAGCAGCTCGGGTTGTGATCTCAGGGTTGTGAGACGGACCCCGGCATCAGACTCGATACTCAACTCGACGTCTACTTGAGATTTTCTCTCTTCCCTCAATCCTTCCCCCCAATCATGCATGTGTGCTCTCTCTGTCTCTCAAATAAACAAAATCTTTAAAAGAGAGACAGAGAGAGGGGGCAGGAGCTGCTTATTTTGTTTACTGTTCCATGAGGACAACTCTGGACGTGGGGCAGCCGTTGCTTATTGTGTCCCCGCGTCTGTGCTTGGAACAGAAGCCCTAGGGAGCGAGATGCCTGGGAGGAGGCCAGGGGCAGGGGCCGGGGCCGCGCACACACGCAAACACACTTCAGTGTGGAGCGCAGGTGGGCGGTTGCCCCAGCTGGACACAGGTTCTGCCAGCCGTGGGGGCAGCCCCATAGCCTGGAAGGGACCCCTAGCTGGAGGGGCCATTGCAAAGTCAAACCCCTAGAGGGCCCTGGGGACTCCTTAGATCTGGGCTGGAAGAAGGAAACCAGCAGGAGGGGAAAGGCTCTGGGAGGTCGCAGCCTTGGGCTTTACTGCCGACTGGGCCACCATGCACCGAGTGGCCTGGGACGAGCCCCTCCCTCTCCAGGCTCCCTGCCTCACCTGTCAGACAAACCACCTCCAAGGTACCTTTGAGCACTGGCACCTTGCTCCCGTCTGATCCTTATTTCCAGAAGCATCCTAGGGAGGGCTGGGCCATGGGGAGGGGTGGAGGGTGGCTCTCCCTCCCCTCCAGTGGTGGCCCCGGGTCTAAGGCCCTGTGGCAGGCTTTGGAAGGTTAGTTGACAACAAGGACCCTTTCTGAGGGCTCCCACGTCAGTCATGTGAAAGCCCGGACACCCCATGGCCACCATGGTCTGTGGCTCTGACGCACTCACCCCTGGTCCCTCCTGCTGCGGCCAGGACGTTCGCTGTTCGGGCCTCCCTGGCCTCTGGGAGCCTCGTGGTCACACCCTCACCTCCCACGTGACAGGTGTAAATGGGCCCCTGCCCCCAGCCCGCATCCCCTCTCCCCGGCACTTACTCCTTCCGACCGCGCTGGTGACCGTGCACACTTACCTTGGTGGCTGTCTTTCCTGCACCAGAATGCCAGCTCCGGGCAGGGACTTCCGTGTCGGGGTCCCACACCCAGGACGCACGGTATTATTGACGGTTACTTAGTAACTGAAGTGTGCCCACAATAGGGGCTATCGGTGACGGGGCAATGAGCAGAGGCTGGGGAGCAGGGCCCCCTGCGTTTTTTCCTTGCGGCACCCCTGCCTCCGTGATCACGGAGGACAGAGCCCGAGCTCCAAGAGGAAGGAGTCCGCTCAGGTCCCACAGCAAGGCTGAGACCAGCGCAGGCCAGAGTCAGTTCCAGGGTCATCCCTCGAAAGCTCCTAGAGTTAGCGGAGGCTCAGTGCTGCCACGTGGGGCCTTGACTTTGGGCGAGTTGCCCCCCTCCCTGAGTCTCGGTTTCCTCGTCCGTCAAATGGGACAGTAGCATCCTGGCCTCTGCAGGGCTGTTGTAGAGGGAGGATGCCGTGGGTACAACTGCTTTAGGAAGAACATGCAGGTGTTTGCTGGGTGTGACGGTGCCACCTGCGGCCCCCATGGGCCGGGGCAGCGAGACCCACAGTCCCCCGGATCAGTCCAGACCCCAGGCTTGGTTTAAGGTAATCCAGAATGGTGCCGCCCGCTGGCTCGGGATCAGGGATCAAGTCCCCTTTCTGGATGGCTCTTCCCTCCAGCTCCAGTGGACACTGCCTCCAGGGAACTTGTCACAGCTGTGGAGGGGCAAGGCAGGCGGGGACAGGAAGACCTCAGAGCTTTCCCAGGCTGAAGGCCACCAAGGAGCTGCTCTCAAATTCCTCCACCACAGCTGGGCTGCTCTTGACGTGGCTTTCCCAGACCCCGCTGGCCTCTGTCTGCTGGGGACAAATACGGAGGAGCAGCTCCGTAGGGGGAGGGGAGGGCCTCATGTGGAGGAGGACTCCCAGAGCTTCCGGTTTGCTTGTGTCCTGTCAACTTGGGGCTCAGGTTGCCACTCTCTTGGACAACTCCAGGCCTCAGTTTCCTCACCTGGAAAATGGGTTTGGATTACTTGAAACCTTCCTGACTGCCCAGTGCTGGCTTGCGGAAGAACAGAGCAAGCATCTCCAGGACTGGGCGCGGGAGACAGCTCCCTCTGTGATATGAGGCGAGCTGTAGGCTAACTCTGGCCTCAGTCTCCTCATCTGTAAAATGGGCTCTTTGAGCTGCAATATCCCGGGAGTCCTTTCTCCCTCGGCCATTTTGTTATAACCAGAAGAAAGAAGATTAGGGCTGGGAAGGAAAGAGCATTTCATGAGCTCTAACTGGATGCCAGTGGCTTTTTGGATATTATCTCCTTTGTTTGGCAGTTCCTTGCCACTATCGTGACCACATTAGGTGACCAGACGCTTGGTAGCTTATCACAACACACCTTTACTACCTTACAGTTCTGGAAGCCAGAACTCCCACATCAGTCTCACTGGGTGACAGGTGTCAGCGGGGCTGGGTCCTTCTGGAAGCTTCCGTGGAGAAGGCTTGTCTAGGATGCATGCTATCTTCATTTCCACATCACCTTTGCTCCCATCGCCTTCTAACTCCTCACAGCCCTGCCTCCCACTCAGAAGAATTCTTGGGATTCCTTGGGCTCACCTGGATAATCCCAGATCATGTCCTCATGTCAGGATCCTGAATCACAGCAGCAGGGCTGCCTTTGCAATGTAAGGTGACATTCCTTGGGCTTTATTTGGATGTGCGCCATCCTCCTGTCTCTCAAGGAGCTAGGTTTCCGATCCCAGCTTCAGACACTTTGGAGCTGTGTGACCATGGGCAAGGACCCCACTTCTCTGGGCCTGTTTCTTCACTCTTAAAATAGAGATAATGTCTGAGAACTGTTTGAAACGGTACGGGGAAACCTCTGAACACGGAGCTGGCTGCTGTTGTTGAGTGAACGTATACCGTCATCGTCATGGTCATATTAATTAATAATACCAGCTCCTGTTTATGGAAGACGTATTTTGTGTCCGACGCTGAGCTGAGTGTTTCTGGAGGTGAGCTGCCGAGACATGATCCCGGCCCTCGAGATGTAGAACAAAGAATCACACATCATTAGTTAATCACCAGAGAGGCCCAGAGAGGACCAGGGTCACACAGCTGGGAAGAGGAGAAGTGGGCGGGATTCACACCCAAGGCTGTCTGACCTCCAAGTCCTTATTTTTCCAAGTCTCTCAAGGCTGGCCGAAGCCAACACAGGACCAGAGATGGGGAGGGACTTGCCAGATGCAGACCCAGATCTCTGGGCATGCTGCCCGCGGTTCCTCCCAGGGGAGACGCGGAGACGAGTAGTAATGACCGGCGACAGACAAGACTCACTGAGGCTTGCTCTGGGCCACGAGGCAGGAGAGACACCACCCATGCTTGATGTTGTTGGGTCTCCATGGTGCCCCAGAAGGGACTTGCTGTCGTCTGCCATCACAGATGAAGAACCGGAGGATACCCGCTTTGAGGACGGCCTGCCATGGAGCCTCCAGCTGCAAGTTGGCCTGACCCTAAGGCTCATGCCCAGCCCCCATCCACCCTGCCTCTGGAGGCTGGCGGGTCTGCAGGGGGAGGGCTGCAGAGATGGCTGTGGTCCCTGGAACCCCTGGGAGGGAATTCCTCCCGAGGCCCGCCTTCAGGGAGACCCATGAGCCAATCGCTCCACCTAGTGGCCTTGAGGAAGCTTGCCGCTCCCCCAGGGCCTCGGGCACCCACAGAGGCACCAGGAGACACAGCCAGGCAGACCTCCTCCTCATCTTCCATCCGGCCAGATCCTTGTAGTGAACTGACAAGGCTGAGCCAAAAGGGACCTGAATGACCGTCTTCATCTTGCACTTGAGGAAATCCCATGATTCTTAGAGACAAACATAGTCCTTGTCCTCAAGGAGCTTCACTCATTCAACAGTCACTGACCACCTGCTCTGGGTCTGCCCCGTAGAAGGGTGGGGTGCCAGCGACCCTCAGGGCAACCTGGCCTGATTCTTGCTCTGCAGGACCCCGAGGCCCAGCGGGGATGACAAACAGCTAAACAGAGGAACCCACGAGGCCCCCAGAGCACCATGGGCTCTGCGGCCAGGCAGATCTAGCTGCTGATCCTGGCGAAAAGAGGGACATTTATCGAGTGCCTACGGTGGCCAGGCCCGGGGGTAAGCACTTCCCCTCTATTAGCTAATTTGGTGAAATCTTGACTCTCACTAGCTGTGTGACTTGGGGCAAAGCAATGACCCCTCTGATCCTTGAGGTTCTCATTTGCAAAATGGGAGCCACAATTTCTACCTTCTAGGTCATCGTGGCTTTACATGAGATGGGGTGTGCGTGCACGTGCAGGGGATACACGTGGGACTCCATGAACCGTAGCCACCAAGGACGTGAGGCTTCTAAGGGAGGGATGTTGAACACGTCCCACAGCCTCATGCCTCTACCACTGTTGTCTTAGGGTTGGGGAGAGGACAGGAGGGAGCCAATTAGGACAGACCCCTGAGAAGGAGGAGAGGCTTGGTGGGGACCTCGCTTTCCCCTCCCCTCACCTCCCACCTCTCTTTGGCTCCCCCATCCCCTCCCCTCCATTTCCAAGTCTACTGCCCTGAGCCAGGCCTCCCCATCTCCAGCCTGGATCTGGGCTTCCACAAGCCTCACTGCCCCTCCTCCGCTTCTCTGCAGCCCAAGGAAGCTTCTAGAACACAAATCAATCCATCCCTGTCTCACTCCTGCTCATCGACTCCCACCCCACCAGAAGGCCAGTTTAAGTGTGAGGTTCGAGGCCTGCCAGCTCTCCTCACTCACCCCCTTCCTTGTTTGCAGTGTCCCAGGGTGTGAGCTCCCCAAACTACACTGAACAGTCTGCTGCTCCCTAGCCTGCCTTGTGGGCTCCCTTCCAGCCCGTGTCCCCTGCTGCCCCTTTCCAGATTCCTTCTGGGCACCCCTCCCCTACAGGCTCAGAGGAGTCACCCCCCACCCCAGCAGCGCTGCTCCCGCCCCCAGACCACAGGACACTCTCTGCTAGTGATGGTCATGGTGAAGGGACAGCGGCGTCACGAAAAGCTCGAGATGGCGCCTCAGTCTTGTTAGGCGTTCTGGTTCCGACCGGCACAGGGTCTCTGTCATGCTTGTGTGCCACTGTTGAATAACGATCAGGACACGCGCAGTCCCCAGCACTGACTCAGCATCAGGTGCCATGCTAAGGGCTTTCCCTGGGGGTACCTTCCCAATGCTCTTCACCCCGCAAGAGGTAGGACTGTTGTTATCCCCATTCACAGATGGGGAAACTGAGGCCAGTGGGGGAAGCAAATGAGCATTGGAGCCAGGCAGGCTGTTCCCCGCGGCTGCCACACCGTTTCCTCTCATGGTTCACAGATGCTATTCCCTCTGCCGGGAACAGCATACCTGCCCGCCTTCCCTCAACTTCTCCCTGAGGAGGCCCTCCCCCTGGCCACTTTGTCGTATGTTGCCATGCCATCCTGCTTGTTTTCCTTAGAGAGCGTGTCTCAGGGCTTTCTTTGGGGTGCTCTGTTGTTTCTTGCACTCACCTCCACACGCATACGCACACGCACTCACGCACCATCACACTAGGCTAGGAGAGCGAGAACTGTGATTTTGGTAGCCACCACGGAAGCGGGCCCCTCCAGCCCCCGTCCAGCTTTCGGATGAGGGCAGCCCTGCCGCCGCCCTGAAGGCCGCCCCACAGATACCGGGAGACCATAAATAAATGTGGACTATTTTAAGCCACAGAGTCCTGGAGTCCTTTGTTAGGAAGCCATGGGTAATGAATTCAACACTTCCTAAATATCTGTTGTGCAAATATGTGGGTACGTAACAACAGCTCCCACTCAGGAGCCCTTTCTCTGTGCCGGGCACTGTGCTCAGGGCTGTGCACGTATGATGTGGAGAAAATCGTCATGACAACCTTGTAAGATGGCTGTACTCTGTGTGCATTTCATGGGTGAAGACCAGGTATAGTGAGATCACCCGACATCACACGGGCAGAGCTTGGACGTGCTCCCTGGCCAGAGGGGGCCGCAGGATTCACTGTACGCTACAGCGCCCTGGTGCCTTCTGTCCTTTCCCGGCCCCTTTCACAAACTCCCTGGGGGCCGGGAAGGGGGTCTCTCCTGCAGGCTGTGTGCTTCTGCAGAAGCCGAGCCCGGAGCCAAGGTAACATGGCAGAGATAAGCATGGTGGAGCTCGTCGCCCAGAGTGGCTCCTCTTGTCCAGCCCCCCAGGGGCACTGCCCTGTCCCCACCTGTGGATGCCAGCTGGCCGGGACGCATGGGGGTGGGTGGCTTCTGTCAAGTCAGCCCCAGTGGAACCTGGTTGCTGTGGGAGTAGGGAGGGTCAGAGAGCTCAGATTCCAGGCAGCTCGTCATCTGTGCTCCTTAGCAAACCTGCTAAGGTTACACACCCCGGGGAGCTGGCAGGGCACACAGAGGACCTCGGAGGCTCTGTTCCCTGATCTAAAACAATGAGGTGGGGGCAGGACTAAAAATATCGATGGAAAACCACCAGCCCGTCTTGACCTCTAAGAAAGGGAGTCTTGGAGGGTCTCCTGGGGAGCACAGTGTGCTCATTTCATAAGAGGGGAACTGGGCTAGGCAGGGCCAGGCCCCTTGTGAGAAGTGTGAGGGATGAGGGACCTGGGCGCAGGTCAGGTCTACCTGTCACCTTCACCGTGTGACCTCAGGCAGGTTCATTAACCTCTCTGTGCTCCTGAAAACTTCGTCTGAAAAAGATTAGATAATGACAGCACCTGCTCCCCAAGAATGAAGGAGCGTGGCAGGAGACAAATGTCTCGTGGGCCCGGGGGCTTTGCCTGCTGGGAGTGTCTCTAGTGACCTTGCAAGGTGGGCGTTGTGACTGCCATTTACAGATGAAGTCATTCTCAGGGGCTACACAGAGCTAGTAGGACGTAACAGTCAGGAGTCAAACCCGAGCAATGCCCTTGCCTCCGTGTCACCTCGTCCCTGTATGTTTTTGAGCCTTCAGCACCTGCTACTGTGTGTGTGTCCCCTGTTGGAGCCCTGTCCTTGTCATGAAGCAATTTAGCAGAATGGGTTGCGTGGGTAGTGAGCTCGCTGTCACTCCAGAGGTATGCAAGCATTGCCTGGGTGTGGTAGGGGTCATGAAACATTAGATTCGGGGTGGAACTCAGTGCCATTTACGGTCCTTTCCTGCCCCCTAGATGCTAGGGTTCGTCTTTCTCTTTCCCTGAAAGACAAAGAGGACACAGAAATTATCAAGCTTGTTTTCCAGGGGGGGAAACTGAGGCCCAAAGCCAGGATTTGCCCAAGGTCAATCATCCGGCCCAAGGTGAATCTGTGTGGTGGTAGATGGTCCGTTGAGTCTGCTTTGAGACATACCAGACATGGAGGAGACATAGCAGAGAGCAGCTCCTGCCTTTGAGGGACAAGAGGAGACAGTGAAAAACTGAGGACGCGGGACCCGGGGCCAGGCAGGTGCGAATCCTAAAGCCACAGGCAGGTTCTCAGGGAGTGTGTGGGACCAGGAAGGAGGCAAGGGCCACCAGAAACAGGGACCTTAAGCTTCTTTTGGTCCAGTTCTGTCAGTGGACAGATGAACGAAAGGGGACCCAGAAAGGAGGTCTCTAACATCACGCAGGGCGCGTGACTGCTGAGGATGGAGGGGGAAGGGAATATGGGGGCCCTCGTGCAGAGCCTGCTGCGCTAGCCACGTGGGGGATAATTCATGCCAGGCAGGAGCAGGACTGAATTTGGGACCTTCCGCTCACTCAGCCCTCCTCCTCGCTCCTCCCTCCGCCAGCAGGAGAAAGAGCCCTTATTTCCCAAGCACTCAGGATCTGCTTCTCCCTGTACCCTCTGTTCTGCACAGATGACGTCATTTATCCTAACAACAGCCCCGTGCAGTGAGGACTGGGAAGAGCATCACCTCCATTTCTCCAGGAGAGACTGCAGCCAGAGAGGTTAAGCAACTTGCCCAAGGCCACACAGCCAGCTACAGAGAGACAGAACTGGGAATTCAATTCTGGCAGTGGCTGCTGAGTGTCCCAGGTCTTTGCCCCATGCTGCTGAGTGTCCCCTGCCCACCCTGGCTCTGGTAGCCTCCTCCTGAGGGTAGAAGTTGGGCCCACCCTGCTTTGCCTCCAAAGTCATCTCATCTGACCTTCAGCTTCTGCCTTCTGGAAAATCACTCGTGCCCTGGCCAAGAAGCCACCGCGCACGCCCAGGATGTGGGGCAGGTGGGCGCCCACGTGTGCTCGCCCCAGAGCAGGCATCTCCCTTTCTTCGCTAGCTTTCTGGAGCTAGAGCTCACATTCCATACCCTTCACCCATTTAAATCGCACAAGTCAGTGGTTTTTATATATATTCACAGTTGGCAGCCATCGCTATCATCCCTTTTAGGACGTTTCCATCGCCCCAGACGAAACCCTGCTAAATGAAACCCCATTCCCTTGTCTGCCCTGCCCTGGGCACCCACTCATCTGCTGTCTCCTTCTACGGATTTGCCTTTTCTGGACGTTTCTAAAAATGGAGCCACACGCCACGTGGTCATCCGCAGGCCACCTCTTTTTGAAGCCTTCCCTTTTGTGGTAAGATGGTGCTCTCTTGATTTCATAGGTGAGGGAGCCGTGCTCAGAGGGGTCAAGTAACTAGCCCAAGGTCACCCAGCTCAGAGTTGGTGGCTGGATTTGAATTATGTCTGGTTCCAAAGACCCTGAGGCCGCCCTCTCAGGCCTGGAGCCCAGGGCCGCTGGACAGCTCCTGGGGTCAGGGGGAGGGGACAGAGGGACAGAGGTCTGGGAGTGGAAGGAAGACGGAGAGGGTAGGGGTAGTTTTGGGTGGGCGGGGTGGGGGGCAGGGGACGGCGGGCTTGGAGTGGCAGAGGAGCTGGGGGAGGCACGGAGTCCCACCAGCAGGTAGCAGGATCACCGGGGAGGAAAGGACACGGCGGGGGCAGGCAGGGGTAGCAGCGGCTGAATTTCCTCCCAGGCAGGCGCAAGGCCCCCAGCTCTCTGCCCTTCCCTGCTGATTGGTCCGATCACACCGCCCAGATGACTTGCCCACTTCTGCCTCCTCTCTGTCTAGAAATAGCTCTCTCCCCCCCAAGCTCCCAGACCCCAGCCCTGCAGGATGACTCAGCCTGAGCCCTGGAGCCGGCTGTCCCCCTGTCTCCTCCCCCTCCCCTGCACCTGTCCTCTCTGGCTGAAACTCCCAGGACAGACTTATCACCAACGCCAGGGTGCCTGGGCAGGGCCTGCCTTGGCCAGCACCCAAGGGCGGGGCAGCTCTGCCCAGCACGTCCGCTGACCTGCCTCTGCCCTTGTGCCCTTTTTGTTGAAGCACTCCTTCCCCCCTCCTGGTAAGCCCCTTTCGGGTAGACAAGATAACCTCGGGTCCTCTTGTAATCCTCGTTGTACTTTTAAAATGTGTTCTTATCTTTCCCCCAAAGAAATCAAGTTCTAGGTTATGGTCTTTCAGGCTGCTCTGAGCTTAGGACCCCCACCCCCACCCCAGTCCAATCCATCCCACCAGTCCCCGTAAGAATCAGAGACTCAATGAACAGCCGTAGAGTTTCCTCTCTTATGACTGGGGAAACCGAGGCTAGGGGAGGGAGAGGGACTTCTCCAAGTCCCCGCATCCAGGAAGGGGCAGTCTTGGAGTGGGAACATGTATCGCAGGCTCCCAGCACCGCAAACCTCTGGAAATGGAATCTGAGGGAATGGTCTGGAGCCCAGTCTACCAGTGTGGGCAGAGGAGCTCTGCGACCTTTGGGGGCACAGGTCAAATGACAGCAGCCCGTGCCTACTGAGCTCGAACGCCAAACTTCTACCCACTTTTCCATCCACTCCTTCATTTACAGCCAGACAGCCTGAGTTGGAGAGCGCATTGTGTGGGCAGAGGCCGCTGGCACGGCCGCCCACCGCCAGCCTCCAGGAGCTCACAGGGAAGTGCAGGGGCAGTCAGGAAAATGGAGCTGTTTGGTCCACTGCTGGTCCACAGCACTTGGTCCAGTGCTGGAGTGGAATCTGGCACTGGGCTTGCAGGACCCAGAAAGGGGACCTGCCCCAGCCTGGGGGCCCCCAGGGAGGTCCCCGGTGCTGTGCAGAGTGCCTGCTAGCAGTAGAGACGGGGCTCCCGCTCCAGCTCCCTGCCCACCTGTTCTGTGACCTTGGGCAGGTCACTTGCCCACCCTGGGCTGCAGGTTTGCACTCTGCATGGCGCTGGACTCTCCCTGCAGAGACCTGGCAGGCCAACACCTGGAAGCCCGCCACAGCTCCCTGGGCTATTTTTACCAGGACTGTGGGCTGCCACACCACTCGTCCGCATCAGGACCTGGGCGGATGCAAGGGAGCCTCAAGGTCATCCAGTGAGCTCTTCTGTGTCTGAGGCTGGGCTGGCTTGCTCAGCAGGCTCCCCGGGCCCAGTCTTGCCCCCTGCGGGACCCGAGGTTGGGGCACAGCTGGACTCATCCGTAAGCCCCCGTGAGGCCCGCACACCAGGCACCACAACCCGTTCTCATCCCCCACTGCATGTTTGTAAACTTTATTTTTATTTGTATATTAAACTGTTTGGAAAGCCACAGAGAAGTCATGGGATTGGAGGTGGGGAGGCAGGGAGGGATAGAGACTGGCTGTGAGTGGCAGAGACATAGAAAGACAGAGACGCAGAGATGAGAGGGACAGAGACAGGGATAGGAACAGACAGACAGATAGATAGCCAAACACAAGGAGACAGAGGAGGAAAAATAGAATAGGGTTTAGAGAGAAGGAAGAGACGCGGGGAAGACACAGTGAGAGAGAGCGCAAGTTGGAGAAGACAGAGACAGACTGAAGGCAGGGGCGCACCCAGCACCCCCTAACCCCGTGCATGAACCCCCTCCCCTAGCCTGTGCACAACACAGCCCGGTGGCCAAAAGGGGCCAGGAGTGGGGAGCCCAGACCAAGGTTTACCTTCTCTGGGCCTCAGTTTTGTCATCTGTAAACCAGATCCGAGCAAAGTGACCCCAGGCCCTCCTTGGACTCTGTTGGGGGCATGGGGCCTGCACATTTCATGATGCTTCAGACAAAGCCCTAAGCCTCAATGGCCCACTATCTGCTCAGGGACAAGGAGCGGACGGGAGGCTGGAGCTCAGAGAGGAGCAGACGTTTTTGTGAGGTCACTCAGCAGGATCTAGGGCTCCTGCCTCCTTGTGTCCGGGCGCCCCAGACCCTCCTGTCCCCATGGCTGCCCCCCCCACCCCGCTTCATCCCGGCCCTGGCCCTCAGTGCTCAGCAGACCCCGCTGCCCACATGCTCTTCCCATGTGCTCTGCGGACCTTCTCTCAGCAAAGAGCCAGGCATGATGGGGTGTTCCTTACCTGGGCTCCTTCTCCCCACTTCCTCCAGGAGAAATTGCAGCCTGGGGACCCTTAGCAAAGGACAGGAATAAATTCAAGGGAAAGGGGCCGGGTTTCAGCCGACAGCAAGGCGGCCCCTCTCCCCGGGTGAAGAAGGTGAGGAAGAGCCAGGCGCTGTGCTAGGCCTGGGATGTGTGTTGCTTCCTTTGATCCTCAGGAAGGGCTTTTGGGGTGAGTCAGAAGAAAATCGTTATCTTCATTCACAGGCGAGGAAACAGAGGCTCGGAGCGGCACGATCATCGTTTGCCCCAGCTCACACCCTGGGAAGAGCCAGGGAGCTCCAGCGCCTGGGTTGGTGACAGCTAAGGGGTGGGTAACACTGTTACTCTTTCGCATTCACACCTGAGTCTGTTAAGGGTGACAGCCCGCCCTCGCCGGGTGTCCTCACATCCTAGCAGCCGGCTAAGTGCCAAGTGTGGACTATCTTGCTTCCTCCCCACGGCCCAACACCTTCCCTGCTGTACGAGTCTCCTACGAGAGTCACCAGTGATGCTCAGGGATGATGATGATGAATCCAACCTGTCCCCAGTCTGAGCCCAGAGACCTCAGGCCACCTTTGTGGTCTTGCCCATGATTGGCTTAGTTAAGCAAGGGTGTGTGATTGAGTCCTGGAAAATGAGGGCTGAGAAGGAACCTGTGAGAGTGGAGGGAGAAGGGCTTCTAGGAATGACTTCTTTTCAAAAGGGGACATGAGGCAAAAACTTCATTTTCCTTGCTTTGGCCGTCGGGTAAAGATGTGATGCCTGGAGCTATGGCAGCAATAATGTGAGCTTGAGGGGAAAGTGAATAGAATAGCAGACCTAAAGCCCAGTGAGTGACCCTGAGCCAGGACCCCCCTGCTGAGTCCTGTCCATCCTGAGAGCCATGAGAGGCAATAGAGAAATATTGAACTGTTGTGTTTCAAACCATTACATTTTGGAGTGATATGTTATGCATCAACAGAAATCACAACAGTGAGCGATTCATAGATATTTGGGGAGTTAAACATATTGGATATATGATTAGGAACTTTTTAAAAAGATTTAATTTATTTATTTGACACAGAGAGAGATCATAAGTAAGCAAAGAAGCAGGTAGAGAAAGAAGGGGAAGCAGGCTCCCCACTGAGCAGGGAGCCCGATGTGGGGCTCGATCTCAGGACCCTGAGATCCTGACCTAAGCCAAAGGCAGAGGCTCAACCCACTGAGCCACCCAGGTGCCCCTGGAATTTTTTTTTTTTTAAGAAAAGCCACCATGTAAAAGAAGACAAGTTTCTACTGAGTGGCAATGACCTCAGGTCCTTCCGGGGTAGCTCACGTCTGCCTCAGAGGGTTTGTTAGCAGCTTCTCATAGACACTGTCACGCTAGGTGAGAGGTGAGATACGAGTGATCCGGATCTGGCCAACCCAGTAGCCCTTGGAACATCACGTACAGATTAGGATTCTCTCCAGCCCAGCCTGTAGACACTTCGCGGGGGATTTGGTCTCTTGGCTTTGACTGCCAGGTTAGTCTTGCCTGGGGAATATCATCGTATGTCATCAGCCCTGCCTCGGGGTGCCTGCAGGTTGGAGGACGGGACTCCAGGACCCAGGTCTCTGGACGGGAAGCGTCAGCCCCTACCAGGAGAGAGAGGTATCAAGATCACAACCCTGTGGCTAGAGACAGGGGCAGCACCAGACAGTGCCACAGGGGGACAGATCAGGGCCTGGGGGGCCGTTTTCCACCCACATTTTGCAACCAGACTACCCCCCCCCCCCAGCCCTGGACTCAGTTGGCCCCTGGATTCTTGGACAATGCAGGAAGCAAGCAGAGGCCCCAGTGGAGAAGCTGGACTTCCTGCTGATTTGAAAGTGGAGTTTCAAGCTGGCTTTCCTTTGAAAAACGTGGGAGTTGGGGGACCATCTGTCCCCAGGCTGATGAGGCATGCCACACATCTTACGTCAGCTTGTGCATCCCACGAGGCAGGGGGCAGCTGAGACCGTGGGCGCCGCCCCATCCCCTTCTCAGCTGGGCCATCCAAGGCAAGTCGCTTACACTCTGCCTTGATTTCCCCTTCTGTGAAATAGGGATGGAGACTGTGACTGCAGGGTCGGTCCTCAGGAGACACAGAACCAATGAGCTGTCTCCAGACAGGGGTTTATTTTAAGGAACGGGTTCCTGTGATCGTGGAGATCTTGGCTCGTCCCAGATCTGCAGGGCGGGTGGGGAGCTCCTATAACCCATCCCGACCCAACCCCTCTGCCTACATGCTTCCTCCCGCCCCGACCTTGAAGCTCTCTCCTCCACGCCCGTGTTTGAGCCTGGCACATAGCACACCCAGCCCCCCAGAACCCCCCAAAACCGCTGCTCAGTTCTCCTTCACACTGTGGGTTCCACCCAACTGTTTCCACACGGGACCTGCTTCATCGCAACCCCACACCACCACTTGCGCTCCTCACTCCCGCCCCCTCCCCACCACAAGGACCGTGAACTCCTGCCCACCCTTCAAGGCCCAGTGCTCCCTGATCTCCTCTGGGAATATTGAGCATGTCTCCTTACTCTGCGTAACCCTGTACCCTGTGGACACTCCTCCCTGTCTCTCTCTCTCTCTTTCTCTCTCTCTCTATCTCTTCCTAGATTGCAAATTGCCTGAAGCTGGCGATTTTGTTTTATTCTTCTTTTTGTTTCTCCTAGTCTCTCTATGCCTGGCACAGGGGCCTGTGGCAAGCGTTGTTGAATGAGTTGTCTGGTCCCAGCCAGTGGTCATTTTGTCCATTCTTGGTTGTGTGTGATGATGGGGAGCTCACTCCCTATCCGGGCAGCCAGCTCCATTTTCAGAAACTCTAATCCATTGTAATGGTACAAAAAGTATGGATGTGGGACATCTACAGAGTCTCCTTCTTCTGGACCTGGCAAAGACTATCTTTTGATTATTTGTCCATTTTTTTGCCCTCCTCCTCTTCCTAAAGAGGAAGGCCAATTTCTAATTGCTGGGAGAGAAGCTAATTTGTTGTATATAATACAGTCATGGAAGATGGAGAGGAAGAGGGGGAAAATTGCTTTGGCTAGGAGATTTAAGAAGGAAGGTTCTACTGCAGTCTTTTTCTTTCTTTCTTTCTTTTTTTTTTTTAGAGATTTTATTTATTTGAAAGTGAGAGAGAGAGAGTGAGCATGCGCGGGGGGTGGGGATGGGTACAGAGGGAGAGGGAGAAGCAGATTCCTCATTGAGCAGGAAGCCCAACACAGGGCTTGATCCCAGGACCCTGAGATCATGACCTGAATCGAAGGCAGATGCTTAACCCACTGAGCCAGGTGCCCCAGTCGTTTTTTAAAAGATTTATTTATTCATTTGAGAGAGAGAGAGAGGGAGAGAGAGAGAACATACAAACAGGGGAAGGGACAGAGGGAGAGGGAGAGAATCTCAAGCAGATTCCATGCCAAGCCCAGAGCCCAATGCAGGGCTTGATCTCACAACCCCAAGATCATGACCTGAGCTGAAACCAAGAATTGGCTGCTCAAGCGACTGAGGCACCCAGGTGCCCCTCTACTGCTGTCTTGAGGCGTGAGAGAAATAGATAAGGAAAGACAATTCTAGTAAGTACTGATGTGGTCAATGTCCCGAGGGCTCTTTTATTGCCCTTCAAGAAATTCAAGACTAATTGCTCCTTAATTATTTTTGGTTATTGAACTGTCTTATTTCAACCTGACATTGCTCTGAACCTGAGCCACATGGGTCTCTAAATGTATTAGGGTTATCCATTATACACACTCAGTGGTAGATTAATGGGTGTTTGGACACAGTTTTCTCTTTGATGTCATTACTTTTCCTTATGTAGATGCACAGTGGTGTTAATGAGCATCTAGTTTACAAACAGTCCATGTACTTTCTGAAGGTTAATTATTATCTAACTGTCGCAGAACTTTCATGAATATTCTCTCCTGCACCTCCCACCCCAGCCCCCTGTACGGTTGGAGTACCAGAAGCCGGCACCAACCCAGAAGGCTCCAGATCAGTAATTAGCAATGCCACCAGACAGTACCCCTCTCTTTACAACAAATATTTGGTAACACCCCCTTTGCTGTCTTTAAATGAGGCTTACAGATAATATAACTTACCTACATCCATAATTTAAAAAATTCACTACAGAATGTATATAAAGATAAACAGAAAGTTTTCAATAATCAAATAAAATGTTTTTCAATATTTAATATTTTTATCTTTTTTTAGAGAGGGAGGGGGCAGAGGGAGGGAAAGTCTCAATCAGGCTCCACGCCCAGCACAGAGCTGGACACGGGGCCCGATCTCACAACCCTGAGGTCACAACCTGAGCTGAAATCAAAAGTCAGATGCTAAACCCACTGAGACACCCAAATGCTCAATATTTAATGTTTTTTAAATAACTGATCTGATGGCCGCGGAGGCCATACGCCACAGTGAGGTCGTCGCACTTCTGAATAGAATCTCCCCGGGTGCCATGCGCATGCGCACCGGGATGTGGGGTCAGTGGCTGCACAGGGGGGATGGGATGGGCTTTGCGGCAAATGTCACAACATCACAAGTTTCTTCTCATCACATTTCATGTCCGTCGTGGCTGGCAGGGGCTCTTCTCCTCTTGGAGAGAACCAGCCTACAGCAGGAGCTCCACGTAGACACACGCGGTCATAACCTCTGTGACAGGGGAGGGGTGTGGAGACCAGACATCGACTCGCACAACTACCCCCGGAAGTGACACACGTCCACTCAAATGCCACCTACTAGGTTCCGGAAAGGAGAGGACACTCAGAATCCTGACAGACGTCCATAATGACTCTGAGGGCCCAGGGCCCTGCTGGGGGGGTCCCATTTCTTTGGAATGGTGAACAAGTCTTGGTAAAGTTCCCAAATCATTGCCCCCCTCCCCAGCAATGCAACAGATTTTTAAAGTGTTCAAAGATAATGGATTTATAAGTTCTAGAATTTGGCCTAGAACATGGGGGAGATTTGCCATGTGCATGTTTCTTGCACATTCCAGAACACCGGGTATCCCTTCCTCCCCTCCTCCCACCACGTGTCAGCATCTTCATCCCCGCAACAAGACACTCCCACAAAAATACAAAGAGCCCCCATTAGGGACGATACAGCCCCACTGAGAACCATCCTTCTAAGCTAGTGGGCTGTAGAAACCTTTTCTAGCAGAATAGCCCCATTTGGTTTATTTCTAAAGAACTGTCATGCAGAAACCCATGACACATATTCGGTGAAATGTACCACTGCCCTGGGTGACTCGGGGACACCCATCCAACCCCCCCTCCTCCCCGACCTTCGCCCTCCCCAGTGCGTGTCAGTCATACTGGGTTCCCCGGGGCTCAAGCTCTGAGGTTCCAAATAACCCAGGAGCAAACTCACTGGGCCTATGAAGTCACCTCCTCTCCCCACAGTGTGCGGCGAGGCAGCCATTCTGCCTTCTGAGTGTTTTGAATCTGATACATCTAACACTTCATGTGAAAACTTCTGACGAGCTGATTAAAATCAACATTTGCCACCACGTGGAGCAAAGGCTACCGACCAGAACATCAGGAGCTCCGCGCCTCGGACAAGACGCCAGTTTTCCCTGAGGAGACGACGTCCTTTGATGAGCGGAAATATTTCCAGCGAAGATCCTACTTTTCTAAATGCGTTAACATGGGCTCGATATTGCGTTTCTATTTCTGTGCGAAATGCCAGCACAGAAGGAATTTTCACGTCTGTGGGGAATCTGCGGTCAGACAGAAGCCACGGAATTGATGCGGGGCGGTGCAAGGTGAAAGTTTTATGGTTTTTTGGGGTTTTTTTTGAAGGTACACCTTTTGCTTGTCTGGGATCACACAATGGATGGGGGGTGTGTGTGAGAGAGAGAGAGATAAAGAGAGAGGGAGAGACAGAGACAGAGACACCACACCAGGAAACACAAAATGTAAGGTATAATTTAGATTACCAATAAAATGGCAATCACGGGTGTGTGCTGTGTGCCGTGTGGCACGTTCCATGACGTCTGTCCCGCCAGCATCTGCTCTGATGACACCTGGTGCCTCTAGCTTGCTTAGCTAAAGATTTGCTGAGAGCTCAAAGGAGTTGTCACGCACATGGCTCCTGGCAATTTATGGCTTCTGCTCTCCAGATGGGACCCAAGCCCCTGTAGCTTTCCCACCCTGTAGCTCCCCAGTCCAGCTGCTCCCAGAGAGCACAGTCGTAGGCGGAAGCCGCGGAGCTGGCCTGTGCATCCCTGAGTGAAGGTCACCCTGGTGGTCCTGGGGGCATGACTCCTGCGGATTTCAGAAATGCAGGGAGGGGAGGAGTCAAATGGGTGGTCACTGTCACACGCACACACGCAAATGCACACACACCAGGCATCCTCATGGAGATGTGGTGCACACGGTGACGGACAGACAGACAGACACATACACGCAATTCAACTTCAGCAACCAGATTTTCGGAACCAGGCTCCCCTGGGGCCTCCTGAATCAATTATTTTAAAAATGATCTAGAGTTGACCACATGCTCTTCTGCCTGTGAGAGAAAGAGGGCCATGTAACTCAGGTCCCCAGTCGGCACTCACTGGGCTGCTGGGAGGGAGGGGGGCACGGGGCCGGCAGCTGGGGTTGTGAAGGTGAGCAAAACGCAAGGGACCCCTGCCCTCTGTGTCCAATACGGGAGAAACAAAACAAACCAGGGAAACAAAACGGATTTTAAAAACCCAAATTCTTTGGGACGCCTGGGTGGCTCAGTGGGTTAAAGCCTCTGCCTTCGGCTCAGGTCATGATCTCAGGGTCTCGGAATTGAGCCCCGCATCGGGCTCTCTGCTCAGTGGGAGCCTGCTTCCCTTCCTCTCTCGCTGCCTGCCTCTCTGCCTGCTTGTGATCTCTCTCTGTCAAATAAATAAATAAAATCTTAAAAAAAAAAAAAAAAACACCCAACCCAAATTCCTAATTATAAATTCTGACACGGATTTCCATTTCTGGAAGCACAGCAGACTAGGTAGGGCAAAACACACTGCCTTCCCGATGCCGGAATAACTCTGGATAAAAAACACCGGAACAACTTCAAAAACGTAGAACTCAGCAAGGAAATAAGAGATCCTTACTCAGAGGGCAACATAGCAAAAAGGTAGAAAACAGGAAAGAGTCACAGAAGAGAGTGCGAGTCAATCTAAAAAAACAGGAATGCCAGGGGCTCCTGGGGGGGCTCAGTCAGTTGAGCGGCTGACTCTTGATTTCAGCTCAGGTCATGATCTTGGGGTCCTGGGATCGAGCCCGGCATCAGGCTCCGCTCTCAGCAGGGACTATGCTCCCTCTCCCCCTGCCCCTCCCTCTGCTTGCTCGCTCTCTCTCTCTCTCAAATAAATAATTTAATTCAAATTATTTATTTATTTGAGAGAAAAAGGGAGATAAATTATTTATTTATCTGAAAGAGAGAGAGAGAGAGAGCAAGCGTGGGGAGGGCCACAGGGAGACAGAAACGTTAGCCGACTCCTCGCTGAGCTCTGAGCCTGAGGCTGGGCTCGATCTCAGGACCCTGAGATCATGACCTGAGGTGAAATCAAGAGTCAGTTGCTTAACTGACTGGGCCCTCCAGGTGCCCCTCGAATAAATAAATCTTTTTTTTTTAAATTTAATTAATTAATTTTTTTCAGCGTAACAGTATTCATTGTTTTTGCACAACACCCAGTGCTCCATGCAATACGTGCCCTCCCTATTACCCACCACCTGTCGAATAAATAAATCTTAACAACAACAACAAAACCCAGGAATTCTAGAAGGAGATAATGAATGTAGGAAAGGCAACATTTGAATTAGATATTCTATACTGATATTCTATGTAGTTTGTTATCCATGTCTTAAATATAAAATCCCTCTTCAAACATGAAATCTTACACATTTATATTATATATAAAATATATATTTATAAAGTATATTATATATAAGAAAATAAATCCTCTTGGTTTGTTTCTCTGGAGGACGCTGACAGATCGGCCACCATCTTTGTGACTCTGGTCTGCCGCAACGGGGGCCCCCAACTCCTCAGATGCTTCAGGATCCAGCCTCGCTGGCCTCCCTGTGCCCAGAGCTCTATGTGCACTCCCCAAAGGCGGGGCCAGGCCTGTGGGCTCACCATGGCCCCCCAGAGCCAAACCCGGTGCCCGGCACAATGCGGGCCTCGGTAAAGTTTAGATGAACACACCGTGGTTCTCTGCCTCTGACTCTGTCTCCCACTTTCCCTGCATATCACCCCCCCCCCCCACCCCCTAACCTCACTGTCCTTGAAGATCCGTGAGAGCAGAGACCGTGCCGGTCCTCCTCACGCCTAGGAGACTAGTCCCAGTCAGGAGCCCGGCCCCCAGTACTGGCTCCAAAAACAGTCACTGAATCAACACAGGATAAAAGCCATTGAGGGATTACATTTGTAAAATATAGCCCTACTCCCCTCACCCCCTGGCCCCTGCCCAGGATTTCTCTTCTTTTGCTCTTTCCTTTTCAGTCAGCAAGGCTCTTCTGAGCCCCAGCCTCAGGAAAAGACGTGACAGCCGAAAGCGAGGAGAACATGTCTCTTGTGTGCTTTTGTGGATTCAAAAAGCTCAGGCCCTGAGAGGACCAGAAAGAACCCACAGAAAGGGCAAAGATTCAGAGGACATCGTGAGGCGTCCCTGCTTCTCGGGCTGGAAAGTAATGTTCTGAACTGTCAGGAGGAAGAAACAGATGGCATTTGGTGGTGGTCCCCAGAGAAAGTAGTTTGTGTCCTTGCTGGAGGCCGCTGCTAGCTCGGAGGGTAACCTTGTGCAAATTAGAAAGAGGCACCCCTTCTGGGCGCACAGCTTGGCCACTGGGGCACAGACTGGATGCACCCCTGAATTGGATCCCTCTACCATGAGCTCTCGTGGTGTGCACAACCTATACAACCACACAGGGCAGCCCTGCGCACCCCTGCCAAGTCCTGGAGGAGGCTGGGTAAGTTCAGACAGGCCCGTGGGGGTCTAAACTCAGAGGAGACTTGTGCCTCCTGTCCCAGGTCAAGGTCTCATGGGACAGGAATGTCCCAAAGAAGAAGTGGCCGGGGCAGAAGGAGCTTCGGACAGCCTCAGGGTTTCCTCAAGTGCCTGATGAGGACTCTAAGGGAAGACCAGGTGGGGTGCAGCATCCCTGAGGACCACTGGGAACAGATGACTCCAACAGATTGCCACCTGTTCGCCCACACACGCCACCCGCGTAAGTCCCCTTAGAATGAGCCAAAACCCCAGGGAAAAGCGGAACCAGAGAGCAACCTCAGGGAGGCTGAGATCAGTGTCTGCCTCGCCGCCGCAGTGAAGATTCCAAAGAGAAAAAAAGAAGTTGAAGGGGCGTCTGGGTGGTTCAGTCATTAACTGTCTGCCTTCTGTTCAGGTCAGGATCCCAAGGTCATGGCATGGAGCCCGCATGGGGCTTCCTGCTCTGCAGGGGAGCCTGCTTTCCCCTCTCCCACTCCCCCTGCTTGTGCTCCCTCTCTCTCTGTCAAATCGATAAAAAAAAAAATCTAAAAAAAAAAAAAGTTGCATTTTGTGCACGTCCAAGGTATAAACTGAGATTTTCCCACCGGCTGTGCTCAGCAGCTACGTGTCAGAGGCCATGCAGAATGAATGACAAACTCCTGGTCCTTCTTGGCTACGCTCATTTTCTTCTGCCCGGATTTAATTATCCGAGCACAGGGAGCCCTGACTAGATTGTCAATTGCTTGAGGGCAGGGCCCAGCCCATTCAGCTTTAAATACTGCCTAGTTACCTACCGAGAAGTTCTCCCTGCCTGGGCTTCTGACTGAATAACTACAAATGAATGGAATTTTCCCCAGGTGCCATAATAAAAAACCTCCCCTCCCTCTCTGAGAGCAGAACCCCCAAAGCCCGGGGCCGACCGAGGAGGCGGACCCTCTCATGCTCTTGTGGCCACAGCTGCATAGCCCGATGGATGAAGCTTTTAGGATTTAGGACACATCTACGCTGAGAGAGGAGCTCCACCCTGTTCAGCTGCCGGGAACCTTGGCATGGTCTGAGGTCAGGCTCATGGCTGGGGGTTGGGCCCCGAGGATTCAAGGGCAGGGGTGACGAGGTCACATGTCCTGGGAGTTCCCGGAGCTTTATGAGGCTGGGGATTTGAGGCTTCCCGGAGTTCGTATCCCGAGTCTTGGGTGCCATTCGAGGCCCTCCCGGCTTGGGTGCTCCGAGGGACTCAGGCCACCTTTTCCATGGGCCCTGTCCATGGCCTCAGTTCCAACCTGCTGCCTGGCCGCCGTGGTCACATGCCAACATTTTATTCTAGGTCCCCGCCACAACATCACACATTCTGTCTGTGTGCGCTGCGGTTGTAGACACGGATCGTGTCTCCTGGCCTCTGTTTGTGAGTTATTCCCCATGCATCTGTCCTTTCTCTGTGGCCAGAAGGTCAGTGCCCGTCACCGGCTGGCCACCTCTTTGTCTCCCCAGCTGGAGTCCCGGCTGCCTCCCCAGCTTTGAACCCGGCTTTGCAGCTCACTGGCCGGTGTCCTTGGCGTGTTATTGAAGTTGCTGTAACCACGGTGACCGCCTCCCCCTGGGTCCTCTCCTTTGGGCGCCCTGCACCTGTTTGCCTCTTACTGCAAAGGTCTGCTGAGCAGCCCACCTCCACCACCGGACAGGACTGCCCCTCCCCACCCGGCACCCAGCACTGTCCCCGCCACTGAGGGCTGCTCTAAGGAAGGCAGCTTCCTGTCTCTCTCTCCCTCCTGCCCCATTTCCCTCCGCTCCTCCTCTCTGCCGCACAGGGTTGTCTGCACACACCGTCCCAGGCATTTCGTCCTTGGGGACCCCTTCACGTGCTCCCGGAGAGGAAGATCACTAGGGAGAGGCTGTGACATAGCAAGGTCTTTTATTAAAACCAGGTGAGTCACTCCATTCGCACACTTTACGTCCCAGACCCCCGCTGCCTCTCTCTCTCGGGATGGACTGTTGCCCTCAGCCCAGACCTCTTTCTCATTGCAGATGGACATTTGTTGGGGCAGGGGCGGGGCTGATGGGTCAGAGCATCTTTATGGCTGGGCCTTGGTTTATGGCTTGGATTTGGGATTAGAGGTGAAGGTGAAGGTGTGGTTGAGTTTGGAGGTTGGAGGAATGGGGTTGGAGTTTAGGACAGAGGCAAGTGAAGTGAGCAAAGGGCCGCACATCTCCCGGTTCCCGGGATGATGACCCTCCACGAGGACCCCAGGCCCCAGTCTTGCGAAGCCACCGGAACAGCCTAGCTCCGCCTCTCATAAACAAAGCAGACACTCGGAAGCAAACTACTGGGCTACAGGAGATCACAGCCCACGTGCCCCTGGGCCCCAGGGCCCGAAGGGGTGGGGGTGGGACGGGGCGCCCAGGGACTTAGCCCTGGAAGCCCAGCTCCTTGTACTTGGCAGCGATGTCGTTCCGGAACAGTTCCAGAGCCTTCTTCATGGCCGCCTGGGCTTCGGCGCCGAAGTCCCCGGGGTGCTTGCTCTGCAGGACCTGGATGATGGCGTCTGAGATGAACTGCAGGGGGAGATGGGAGGGGCGCCGGTCACAGGGGCACACAGTCCAGGAGCTAGATGGGAATCAGACTGAGTCCCACCTTCTCTTTATTCCACAGCCCTTGATGGAGAGCTTATTACACACCAGAGGGATCTCCACGGATTAACTCCTTCTCTCCCTATCACCCCTCGAGACAGGTGCCAACGAGGAACCGGGCCCATCTCAGGGCAGGATCCCAGGACACCGCCTCCCCGCTGGCAGCAGAAATGAAGGGAAATGCTCCCATTCCATGGCTTTGCCCAGGATTTTGCAGTCAGAAAATCTAGAAAGAAACTATTTCCATTTGTATTTAATTTTTTGCATTTGATGGCTTAGTGTGGTTATTGCTTTAAGTAGGTTACTTGGGGGACTGGTGGGGGTGGGGAGTAGAGCGGCATGTTTCTGTGCCAAGAACAGAGCGGGGGCTCAGAATTATTGGTGGGCTGGAAGGAGGGAGGACGAGGAAGGGTCGAGGTCTGCAGCTTGCCACTGGGACCCAGCCTGTCCCGTCCCAGCCTTGCCTGTCCATCCCCATATGTGCTCAGACACCCACAACGTCATGACCAGGAATACCTACAGTACGGCTCTTTAGCGACTGAAAGATCTCGTGGGTGTAGAATGCTACTGGGCCTTCCAGACAGGGAGTCCAGATTTGGGGACAGCCACCACCCTGGCTGGAGGACCCAGCGGTGTCACTTTACAGAAGCCCAGACAGGGAAGAGCCAGCCTGAGGTCACGTAGCAAGTGGACGGCAGAGCTGGAATTTGCACCCAGGGGCTTGTGGACAAACAGCCACCAGAGCCAGGAACAGACGCGGGAACGGTACCTCGGTTGGCTTTTCTCACTTGGCACCCCAAGTTCAAGTGATTACAGACAGGTAGCCGGGTCGGGGACACAGGGTGACAGAAGGTTTAGGAGGCACACACAGGACAACACCCAGGGAACACGGTTCTGCCTAGAAATAGCGACAGCGGGGCACCCAAGGTTGGTTTCAGCTCAGGTCATGATCTCAGGGTCATGAGATCAAACCCGGCACTGGGCTCCGCCACGGGCATGGAGCCTGCTTCAGATTCTCCCTCTGCCCCTCCCCCATGCTCGCTCACATTCTCTCTCTCTCTCTCAAAAACAAAAAAGATAGGAAAGAGAGAGAGGGGCGCCTGGGTGGCTCAGTGGGTTAAGCCGCTGCCTTCAGCTCAGGTCATGATCTCAGGGTCCTGGGATCGAGTCCCGCATCGGGCTCTCTGCTCAGCAGCAAGCCTGCTTCCTCTCTCTCTCTCTCTGCCTGCCTCTCTGCCTACTTGTGATCTCTCTCTGTCAAATAAATAAATAAAATCTTAAAAAAAAAAAGAAAGAAAGAGAGAGAAAGAAAAAAAAGAAACAAGGACAGCTCCACAAACCCCTGTCTCTGGACATACGTCCCAAAACAAAGTTGGGGTTCGGGCTGCCATGAAGTCAATCCTCCCCCTGGAGAATGTGGGAGACCCAGGTTCTAGGCTGTGCTCTGTCGTGACCCTCGTGGGTGACTTCACCATAAAACAGGGGCTCAGCTGGCCCCATCGGGTTCCCCTGTTGAGCCTTTTCTGAGTTTGGGGCACAGCCGCTAATAGCCAGGTAAGTGTGGGCTGGGGCAGCTGGACAATTGAGAAAAGTTGCCTTGACATCCAGCACCCACTGCGGCCCCCCCACTCCCACTGGGAAGAGCACGGAAGGAGGTCCCTGAGTGCGAGGGGAGAGCAGACAAGTTGCATTGTGAGCCCTCCACATGCCACCGGGGTTCAGAAATGGGGAACTCATGCTCCAGCCAGGAGAGAGCTGGGGAAAGAGATAAATCCCAGTGCAGACGGGTGGGCACCATGACAAGGGATGAGAATAAAGCGGCTTTGCCGGGGAGAGACGGGGGGGCCCCCACTGACAGTCACATGCAGAGAAGGTGGCTTCTAAGCTGGGCCCTGGAGGCTGGACGGGAGTCTGCTGCCAAGAGCAGATGGGGAGGGCAGGGCTGCAGCATGCTCTCGAAGGCGGGACCCCCTCCTCATATCTGTGATACTGAGCGCGATGGGCAGGCTGGTTTGTCTCTGTATGATTTGCGGGGGCAGCTGGAGTGCGGAAAGGTGAGGCTGCGAGGCTGACGAGGTGGTGGTGGTTGATGCTCGACATTGTGCCACAATGTCGGGATTAAGAGCTTGAGTTCCCAAGTACCGGTAGATCAGACTGTGCCTACTGGCTCATTAGCTGTGTGACCTTGAGCAAGCTCCTTAACTTCTCTGAGACTTCAGTTTCTAAATCTGTAAAGTGGGTATGAGAGGGGTACCTGCCTGGCACCGAGACTGCTAGTGGCCTGCCCCATGTCCATCTTCTCCTTCTTTCTTGGTAACAGAACACTAGCTGTAGTTGGAGTGGCAACAGACCACAGCTCCCAGCTTTCCATGCAGGTGGGTGTGGTCTTGTAACTAACTTTTGGCCAATAAAACTGTTGAATGGGATTTCTGGGACTCCTTAAAAGACAGCTTTCCTCTCTTCCTCGTGCTTCCTGTTTGGAACACGAATCAGATGGCCGGAGCTCTAGCAGCCGTCTTGGACCATGAGCCAACTTTGAGGACTCATGCCAACTTTGGCAGCACAGAAAGAGTTTGCATCCCTGGTGACTGTGGGGTGCCCATACCAGCTCTGGACTCCCTACCTCTGTACTTACTTCGTGTCAGAGAAAAAGAAGACCCGGAATGCAGTTCCTTACCTCAGGGTGGGGTGGGGGGGAACTGAGAATTCCATGCAGTGATCCAGGCGATTGCCTACCATGGCCTATCCCTACGGGTAGCCATGACCATGGTCTTCATCCTCATCACTGCACCAGCCTGCTCCCTGCTCCCTTCCCCAGGGTTTGCACCTATCCCTAAGGCCCTTTATCCTCCAGATCTCAGTGCGGCCACTCACCACACCTCTCCCCCCACTGGTTATAAAGGCAGAACCTGAAGCTCAGGCCCTGCCCACCCTACTTCTCAGCCCTTCACAAGAGATTCAAACAAATTCCCCTTGCCTAGGACCCCAGGGCTCTCTTTTCATCTGTAAAGATGCTGGAACCAATGGCGCCACCTGCTGGCTACCCAGAGGGAGCACCCACTACTGTACTGTGGCTCCTGGTGACACAGGGTTCAGGAGCTGGGAGGCGGTGGTGGGGTCTGGAAGAACAGAACCCTAGTTTGAATCCTGGGAGTGTGCCAGGGACAAGCTATCGCTCTCTCTGTGCCTCCGTTTACTCATCTGCCCAGTGGGTACAATAATAATGGTACCTTCTTGTGCAGGGGAATGCAAGGGGTGCCCCCGATATCCATTCTCCCCTTCTTCACCTGGATGACATACTGATTTGGGGAAGAAGTGGGTTTACTCTCAGTGACCCCCGAGGAAGGGAAAATAAGCGACAGCTCATCTCACAGACGAGGGCCCTGGGGCACAAAGAGGAACACCGTGGGCAGAGCTGGGACTGGAACCCAAACTGCATCCCTCTGCGCCCCCCCCCCGCCCGCCTCCCACCCTGGCCCCACCTCCCACCTCCAGGTACTTGACAGGGATCTTGTGCTTGGTGGCGTGTGACTGGGCCAGCGGCTTCAGCTCCGCCTCGTGCTGCCCCTTCTTCTTGAGGATGCCCCCCAGGGCGGTGAGCACAGTGTTGCCATGCTTCTTCAGGTCCTCAGAACCCTTCATCTCGTCCTCCGACTTCAGGTGCTTGAACTTGTCAAACTTCTCCAGGGTCTCCGGGTGGCCCTTAAATAGCCTGTGGGCACAAGGTGGTTGGGAGTCAGACACAGGAATGCACCGTGGGGTTCTGGAGGGACCAAACACGAGTTCCGGGCCGGGCTCCCGCAACTGCCCAGCTGTGTGACCTTGGGCACTCTACCTCTCTGGGCATCTGCTTCCTCATCCAAGCAAAGGGGATGACCGGTCCCTACCCAGAGCAGAGGCGCTGTGATTCAATGGGAGCATACACGCTGAGCACACGCAGCACGCTAAACAAACTCAGCTTTGTGATTTTTCTTATCCTCGTGACCCGTCTCTTCTGCATTGCCACTGGGAGAGGCAGGAAGGAAGGACGTGTCTGCATTAGTCCCTGGCTTCACCCCAACTTTCTCTAAGTTGTTTGAAGAGTAGGTGACTAACTGGAATCAGGGAGAGGAGGTGGCCGGAAGACCAGAGACTCAGAGGTATGAAGGCGTAACTCAATGTTACAAGGCTGGTGTGCGGAAAGGCCAGCTGGAAACAGATCTGAGTGACTCAAAAAAAAGAAAAGAAAAGACCATGCAGGGGACCATCTCTGCAGTTCCCTACCTAGGGATCATCCTTCAGTTGCTTGCATACTTCCACCTACAAGAGGCTCACTACCACCTGTGATGGCCAGTCCACTCCAGATTAACTCTCAGGCTCAGAAAGTTCTTGCTTACTTTGCTCAGACTCCCTGTCCCTCCTAGGCTCCTCACAGTGGGGGTTGATGAGGCCCCAGGGGGAGCTTCCTGCCAAAGACCAGGTCCCAGCTTCAGCCAGGGAGCCAGTGATCTGGCCACAGAGGGAATTTGCCCTTGAACCTGAGCAGCCACCTGTAACCTTGGACCTTAGTATTTCCTGCTGTGGAAAGGTGAGTGTCGGTAAAAGGGAGTCTTAGCTGCCACCTAGGTGGGAATAGTTTTCCCCATTTCACTTGTGGGTGAACAGACCTCAGAGGTAAGTGACGTGTCCAGGGTCACGTGGCTGGCTGGTGGCAAAGCCCACAGCAGAGACTGGCTGGTTCTAGAGCTCATGCTCTCTGTCTCGTGTCAGACCCCGAAATGTTTGCAGGAATGATCCTGCCTGTCCAGGCTTTCCCTCTTCTTCTCTAATGGGTTCAGGAATGTTTCCCTTTCATAGCTTCTTAGCTAAATCACAGCCTCCAGCCCTGCTGCGAACACACCCCAGTTTCTGGAAGCTTCTCACAGCACACACCCATATTCACGTGCATGCACACCCAGACACACACAAGCGTGCACAGGGTAGCACCAACAGGGAGTGCACCCTTCTCCCAGAAGCGAATCCCTCCTGCTTCCCCAGAATGCCCAGGGCTGTCCATGCCCTCTGCCCAATGTCACCACCTCACCACCTGGGTCCCCGTGCAGCCAAGCCGTGTGTGTCACTGACAGCTCATCTCTGGCACTTTTCACCCAAGGGTCCCTGAGCTCCTCTTATTATCTGGTGACAATGATCCCTGACAGACACGAGACCTAGCCCCCACAGGGGAAGGTTGGAGGTCGGGACACTGAAGGGAGCTCTCTGGGGCAGATGAGGACCAAGGACTGGGTCCCCAAGGCAGCCAGGGTCTCAGATATTCTGGGAAACCCCCAGATGTATAGGAGAAAGAACATGGGACTGAAAATTTTGAAAACTGGGTTCTGGTCCCTGCTCTGTCTCCAACGTGCTGTGTGACATTGAAGAAGTCACTCAACTTCTCTGGGTCTTGATTCATCCATCTATAAACCGAAAGGATTGGTCTAGCTGATACTTCAGCCTCCAAATTCTAAGGCTCGAGCCCTGCTTCACCTTCCACTCTCCACCAGTGAGGCGGCAAGGGAGCCCAGATTTACTTCCAACAGTGCAGGAAAATTGGGCTGACCCGTGCTCACCAGATCATTCTGGCAACATTCAGCCACCTCCCTCCCTCAGCCCACAGTCCTGTCCCTGGGAGTCCCAGGCAGGCACAGAAGGCCACACCTGGATTTACCTAACAGCAGGCCCCTGCGAATGGACAAAGGAAGGCCTCACCCTGCGAAGGATGGATGGGTTTTCTCTACGGTTGCCGAAGCCCTTGCTTGCCTCATCTTGTCATCTTCCATCCTATGTCCCCCTGCTCGGCCCATCACAGGCCTGCAGGCAAGTCAGCGAGAAAGCAGGCCACCTCCCAGCCATCCTCTGACCTGAGGCCCGATCAGACCCCCACACGGTGGACTGGGGACTCAGACTTGCAGAACTCCTGCGCTTCAAACTGAGGAATGGGACTGAGGAGGGGATCCCCTCTCTGGTGTGTAGCATGGGGCTCCAGAACAGGGGTGTGATAAGCGAGGGTCCAGGCTTCCTGGATTTGAATTCCAGCTGTGTGACTCTGGGCAAGTTCCTTAACCTCTCTGTTCATGATGGTGATCATAACCATCTCATAAGGCACTTGTGAGTCTCAAGTGAGTTAATATACACAAAGCACCGAACACAGGGCCAGGCGGGGTATACCGCGTAACAATGTGCTACCCTCCCCCTCCTCATTGTTGCTGCCACCCATATGCTGTCACTGCCACGGCCACCGCTGTCACCACCACCAGCATCATCCTCATCGCCATCAGGTCAGGGAATCGAGTTCTATCTATAGCCACCCCTGGCCATGTTTCCTCCCTGTAACATGACAAGTATTGGCCACCAGCCGTGAGATTCAAACTTTTCGTGGCTTCAGAATTCCTTGTCCAGATCAAAAATAAATAAAGCAGAAAGGGTTTGGGCAAGAGAAGGAAAGGCAGGGGGGTACACTCAGCAGCCCCCCTCCCTCCTGGGCCCCCCCCACTCCCGGAGCCAGGCTCTCCAACCGACCTTCTGGCTTTTATGTTCTAGACCTTTATGATCATGTCCTTGGAGTGAAGCCCTTCGTGTTTCATTAGCAGGCTCAGCAGGACAGAATTTGCTGTCTTTTATAATCAGGGGCATAGGAGAAATGACCTTGCCAAGGTCAGTAAGGAAGCCCAGGCTCAGTGTCTGGAACAGAACCAAGAGACCAGCTCCCACAGAGGCACGTGCAGCCCCGGGAGTTAGCATTCCCTCCCCCTCCTCCACGGGGGTGGGGGCGGGGGTGTGGTGAACCTCCTCCCCAGTCTGCAAACACTAAAAGGGCAGAACCGGTTGGCACGGTCTCTGCATGTCCCACAGCCTAAGACGTGACAAGGCACTGGGCTTTCTGGGACCTTCCAAGGGCTGGAGTCTCAGGCATCACGTCTCATCCCTGGTCCCTGGCCCCTGGCAGCTCTCTCTGTTCCACCCTGGGGAGGGAGGGAATGTTTCCCCTGATGACATAATACCCCAAGTCTCCTTCAAGTCACTGCCTTGGGGGCTGGCAGCTCCCAGATCACCTTAGAGAGACTCGTGCTTGGCAAACTCGGTCCCCAACCCCAACCCCAACTTCCCTGCCTCTTCTCTCCACAAGCAGGGAAGGAGCATGGGTTCAGGGAATGCCTGGGCATGACAGCAGAAAGGGACCTCAGAGACCCCAACGGACGATGGCTTCACTCAACCAATAGGCAAATGGGACCCAGAGAGGAGGAGTAACTTGTCCAAGGTCACATCCAAGCAAACGTGGCTGAGGAGCAGATGTCAACCTGGAAGGATCTTTTGTCCTACCAAACAGGACCTGTTGCAGCCTCAGCAGCCTGCTGTCAGGGATGGAAGGAGAAAGACATCAGGAAACACCCCCATGATGCCAGTCAGAGTCAACAAAGAACTTGACCATCCTTCCCCAGGTGTTTCTAGCATGGACCACTAAGGGCTCGGACTTGAGATCACAGAGCTTACGGGACTGGCCATTCTCCCCAGACACGGGAGCTGGAAATGAGTGATGCCCAAGGGAGACCGAAAAGGCATCTGAATGGGAGAGCAAATCCTGGCTCACAAAGCAGAAGAAACTCATCTATAAATTAAAGTGCGAATGACAACGTACCCACTCATGGCAGCTCCCAGGTGCAGAGATGTTGATGAATGCCCCATTAGATACTTGACTCGTGCTGGCCCAGAGCATGAGAGAAGGGACCAGGAGCAGAGGGATCCAACACCATCTGGGGTTGAGGGCGATGGGAAAATAAAATCCCACAGGCCATTCTTTATGTACAAGGCTTGGGATTTTTTGTTTGTTTTTTTGTTTGTTTATTCAGGACGCTTTACTATAGCAGTGAAGATGCCCTTGGAGACCACCCCCTTCAGAGCTCTCCAGTTCAAGACTTCCTCAACATCACATGTCACGAATGGGCCCCTGTCTTCTGTTTTCTAAGTATAATACTGTGAAGGCCCTTAGTCCGGCTCTGTCCATAGCAATTACTAACATCCTCTCGAAGCTGCCATATTCCAGGAACAGCGGCAGGTCCCTTCAAGCATTATCTTATTCAGTTCTCACTTCCGCTCTAAAATGCAGATATCAGCATTTTCCCCCATTGTACAGTAGAGGAAATGGACTCAGAGAGGTTGGGTACCTTCCCCAAGGTCACACAGCTGCTCAGTGGCTGAGCCCATTCCAGTAGTGCAGGTCTCATCTTGAAGACCTTGTCTTAGCCTTGACAGTTCACAGACCTTAATGGACTTGTGACTCGGAGGAGGTCCTGTCCCTCTCAGGTCCTTTTTGTCCTCAACCATTAAGTGAAGCAGCTGGAGAAGATCTCTCAGGGACTAAGAGATCGTTTACTCTGTCTACAATTCTAGGAGTCCTCTTAGTGCGCACTAGGCACCCAGCGTTTGAGCACCAGACTTCTCCTGCTGCTGATACGGGTATGGGCGGGATCTCTTTTCCTCTCATTCTTTCTGGACTCAAGCCCCTGACACAAGCAAAAGGGAACCAAGTGGGGGTTTTATACAGCTAACTGGTCAACCCCAGGCAACTGACGCAGCCAACTGGTCAACCCCAGGCAACCGTTCCACCTTACAAGCACACCCTTGATCTTTGGGGAGTGAGTGACAGAGGCAATGGAATCTCTTCCTTTTACCTGATGAGGACCTCCTGCCCATGGCCCGCGAGGTCAGCCTCTACCTTCCCCCAGACGTTCAGCACCAACTGCCATTCCCCGTCGCTGAGCCCCATGGCGCAGTCTGAAGAAGACAAAAAGAGCAAGTCCGGCTGACTCGGTGTCCTGGCTCTGATAGCTGGGGTTTGAGATCGCCTGGCCCCAAAGTGATTTTATACTTTCACTGAAGCTTGACACAGATCACTTGACGGCTTGCTCACTCTCTCTCCTCCTCCTCCTCCTCCTCCCTCCTTTGCATGCAGGGTCTAATCTTTTCCTTTCTGTAGCTCTCACATGGAAGCTATTTTGGGGCAGGTGCCATTGTGGGGAGGTAGGACAACTCAGGCCACAGGGGCGTGGGGGTGTTTTTTTATGTGGCAAGAGCAGGGAGAAGGCTGGCCCACTGTCTGCAGTCTCAAAGGCCAGTAGAAAGGGCACCACCAAGGCCAAGGCCAGCAGCCTGAAACTCAACTCTCCCCGTTGTCAACCATCCCAGGAGGAACTGTCATGTTTCCAAGCTCGCGCAGCAGCACCCTGGCCAGCCCTGGGGCTGTCATGGCCCTTAGCAGTCTCCTTGTCCACAGCCAGCCCACTTTGCCAGAGGGTCCCTTGCCCAGCCAGCAGCAGGGGGAGGGATCTGAGGTGGTTCCTGCCCATAGCTGCACGAATCCATAGGCTCTTGGAGTCTGAATTTTCCCACTCCACCCAGAAAACTTCTGGCTTCGTGGCCTTCTTGACCTTACTCAAATATTTCCTTCTGAGAAACTTTGTTTGACCTCCCGCCTCCCACCTTGAGGCACAATTAATTTCTTCCTCCTTCCATTTACTTGTAGGTTCTCCTGTCATGCTCCTTCTTTCATTGTGCCATATTTCATAGTTTCCATGCTGGTTCTGCCATGACTGTGTAACAGCAGCTGATACACACTCTGGGCACTTTACATCTGGTACTTGTTTAATCCCCCGACAGCCATATCTCTATGATAGATATGACATTATCCTCAGTTAATCAAGGGGAAGTTTGGGAAACTTGCCATGGTCACACAGTTGATGGTAGAGAGCTGGGATTTGAACCCAGAAAGTCAGGTTCTTGAGTCCAGGCTCCCAAATACCTTATTTTGATTTTCAGAGCAGCAGGGGTTCTATTTTATTCACTTATGTATCTCTTGGAGTTCACACAAGGCCCTGTGCCAAATTGGAACTGAATAAATGTTTTTTGAATACAAAGATAGATGGCCGTTGTACAAAAGGCAAGTGAAGATGATTGGCCTTTCTTATATTTAGCCATCATCCATCCATCCATCCATCCATCCATCTTCCCATCATCCATTTATCCATCCATTCATCCATCCATCTGCCCGTCATCTATCCATCCATCCATCCATCCATCCATCTGCCCATCATCTAGTCATCCATCCATCCATCTTCCCATCATCCATTTATCCATCCATCCATCCATCCATCCATCCACACCCATTCCCCCATTTGTCATCTGTCCATCCATCCAACACAGAGTTACATAGTATCTACATAGTGTTGAAAACCACTACATGCCAAGAACAACAAAACTCAACGAACATATCCTTGTGTTCAAGAAACTCACTTTACCTTAGAGAGATAAAAGGAACAAGCTTACAGTACAGTTGATGGAGTGCTACGATCAAGGTACACAGGCCCTTCCTTCCATCTACACAGGATTTTACAGGTTACCAAGTGCCTCCTTGGGCAGGATTAGATCTAATTTTCACAATAGCTCTGCAAGGTAATGAGTATCATCCCATTTTATAGCTGCGAACAATGAGGTTCAGAAAAAATAAGCAAGTATCCTGGGTGTGGTCTGTATTGGACACGTCAGTTAGGACTACCCCACATATACAGCTCTTGCTAAAGGCAACGGCCCAGCCCCAGCCGCTCCGTGACCATGTAGGTCATGTTCTTTCCCCACGCTACCCCCGGTCACAGGTGACCGGACCAGAGCTAGCACGTAACCCGCGGCAGCCAATGGCAGGGCTCTGTCCAACAGCCAGTGCCTACTAGCTACACCAATCAGATGCCCTCAGCAAAACATGAGCGAGGGCGTGTGGCAAGAATTGTTGAGTTCGTAGGAAATGCGGCATCGAAGAGAGTCCGTTTCATGGCCAGCATGGAGTAAGAACCCCAAACTGAGAGCTCTTGAGTGTAGGGTCCCAGAGTTCACTCCTTTCTCTGTCTAGCCTAGCCCAGTTACCATTTGGGGTCATCATGAGCTGCTACTTCCCATATGACCCCTCGTGCATCATTTCGGTGAGCTCTATTTCAGCTCGTTCCTAACCAGAGGTGCCCCTCCCTGACACTGTGCTCCAGGCTTATGGCAACCCAGGGATGCTGAGCCCATCCACTGTTCCCAGGTGAGGATGTCATAGCAGAATGAGTATCTAAAGATGCCACAGGGATGGGGAGGGGCAGAAGGAAGGGGCTGTCTTTTGTCTATTCGTTCAGCAGCCCATACTAAGGGCTTACCCCAGGCCAGGCCCAGGAACAAGAGGAAGGCAGCTCTGAGAGGGTCTGTCAAGGGCTCAGACCCTTAGCAGGCGCAGTGCCTTATCCCAGTCACTCACTGGAGGCGGAGCCCTGCATGGTGGCAGGGCAGGGTGGGACAGGGCAGGGCAGGGCGGTGTGGTACCGCACCCAGTGGTGAGGGAACAGGGTCCTGGCAAGGATGCGCTCCCGCCACCCAGGGCTGGTTAGCTGCAGCTCTGCTGTCTCCAGCCTCCAAGCCGGCTGGGGACAGCCTGAGCATTTAAAAGCTCATCAAATCATTACCGATGCTAAAGTGTTTAATACTTAGCTGTCACCTCTTGGCAGGCGTCCCCATTAACTGGCGCTCATGGAGACCTGTGGCTTTGAAGTCGACGGACCTTTTAAGTTTTACCATTTAAGCTAATAGGAAGGCACTGACATCTGTTTGCACTTACACATCTCTACAACAGAACAGGCATCACCTAACAGTTGCCATGGCTACCTGCAGTCGCCAGCTTTGTTTGGGGGCTATAATTATCCCGCAACAGTCTTCAAACGGCTGGGGCAAGAAGCTGGAGATGCACGAAAGAGGAAAACCTCCAGCAGCCTTACACTCACGTGTCGCACACGCACACGCGCAGAGGTGAGCTGGTTTTGACACCCTGGGGGACAAAACTGCATTCCCCCCAAAGTCAGATGTGCCCCCAACCTCTTTCTCTTCTCAGGAGATCATGTCACAGGGTCCTTTGAATGCAACCATCTCAGATGTAAAAGATCATTCTCAAGCCTTCAAATTTTAGAGCCTTAAGATCCCAGAGTTAAGATTCTGGGGCGCCAAAGTTGAAGACTTTGGCCACTCTGGAAAGGGGGCTCTAGATTCCAGAGTCATGGAAAGGCTGAGGTAGAGAACTGTAGAAGGATAGGGCCATCGTGTCTTCAAGCTAACCCAGGACTTTGATGGCATCTTGTCTAAGTTCCCACTACATGCAGGAATTTTCCCTACAGGTCATCATTCAGCATCCACTTGAATTCTCCTAGGAGCAGCGAGCTCACTACCTAAAGCTTTAAAGTGTCTCCTTTATATGGAACCAAAAACATGCCTTCTTGTCACGCTCACTCCCTTGTCTGTGCTCTGCTGGCTCTTTGGGGATACAGAGGACCAGCAGAGTCTCTCTCACGAGGCAAGCTGTAGGTTCAAAGACTGGTCCATACTAACTGTACCCAGGACTTGAAATGAGCGCCCTCCCCTGGCAAGGTAAACCAGGAGCCTGCCTGGTGAAAAAAGCTCAGTTTCGCTATTTTCAAGACAGCAATTCTCTCCTCTCCTGGAGCACATAAAAGAACTCTCTAGGAAGGGGCTTCCAGCATCCCCCCTGCCTCCATACACAGGTTTGAGTCCCCAGGTGACTGTGCCTCACGCTGCTCTTCCCCCGAGAACCTGGGAGTTTGCTGGCCCCTGGGCAGCCAACAATTCCCAGCAGCGAATCTGGGGGATTAGACTTTAAGACTCCAGCAAGGGAGAGGGTGACTTTGGTCCTTCAGAGCCAAGGGTCCCATCCATCTTGACCACCTCCCTTTCTCCTCCTCCTCCTGGGAGCCGCCCCCTTGGAGGCCAGCCTGGGCAGTGCCTTCCTCCCGCCCAGCTTAGCTTGCTCCTTCCTGGCCGTCTGCCCTCCTGGTCCAGCGCCAGGCCGGACTCAGAGCGGACTTGATGGGGTAGCGGGACCCCTGAGCTTGCCCCAGACCCCACTCCTCCCAGCCCCCTGGCAGCCATGGTACTGACCAAGTCTCCCTTTCTCCCCAGCTGTCCTCCTGGAGCCTCCAGCCAAGCGGTGGGGCTGGGGGTGGGGAGAGGTGTCTTATAGCAGCCGGAGGCACAGGGAACTAAAAATACAGTTTACATGGCAAGGCTCCTCCTCTCCCTGGAGGCCTGGAGGGGCTTTATTGGAAGAGGGCTGGCAGGGACACAAAGATCCTAACATCCCAGTAACAGGTGTGGCCTAAGGACACCAGCCTTCCTCCCCCTCCCCTCCCCTCCGCAGCAGTCGCAGAAGCCCCACCTTCCACCTGTCCCGGGATGCAGCCCTGCCCCACCCCCCACAGCCCCACCCCCACAGCCCCACCCCCACAGTCCCATCCCAACAGCCCCCTCCCACCATCCCTGCCCTCCCCGCCCATCTCAAAAAAACATCTCCCCCTCCATGAAGCCTCCCCCAACTCCATCCCCTTCCTAGCAGGTGTGCCTTTCTCCACCCCGCCCCCCACCAAGGTTCTGGCAGCCTTATCTCTCCCGCTCCGGGCTGAGCTCCCCATTTCTGCCAGGCGAGCTTCTTCAGAAGCAGGCACACAAAAGCAACAGGCTGCACTCCAGGGACACTGCCCTCCACGCTCCCCCCCTCCCCCCGCCAGCAGCCCTTTTTGATAGACACTTCTACAAAGCCCACTTTCCGCAAGAGGAGACGGAGGCACAGAGAGGTTAAGTAACCACCAAAGTCACACAGCTTGGAGACGCCAGGCACGAAATTCAAACCCAGGCTATCTGGTTTCAAGAGTTCGTGCTTCACAGCTAGGGACTTGTCTAACTTTTGGGTTCTTCTTCTCCCTCTCGCCTTTCTGACAGCACGCCTAGCAGAGAGCTGGGTCAGTAAGCTCTTTGAATGTTTATTTTATTGAACTGAGTCCATCCCTGGTCTTGGCTTCCCCGGAGGTAAAGGCAAAGGCAGTTGGGATGCGGAGCGCCGGGTGGCCCTGCTGCCATCTAGTGGCGGCGAGGAGAAAAGCCTCCACCTCTGGCTCTGCCCCTCCCACTAGGTCCCTGGGTTCACCCATCCACCCTGCCCCTCTCTTTCCAACTCTATATTCATGGCACCGATCAGGTGCTCTCCAAATGATTAAAAGATAAATAGCCATGGTCTTTTCTCTCAAGGGACTCGAGGTCGAGTGGAGGAAACCCTTGGGGGGATTTGGAATGCAGCAGAGATTGCAGCATTCCAGTTTGGAATTTGGAATGCAGCAAAGGGCTTTGGGAGGGTAGGAAGCCTGCTAGGGGTGTGTGTTGGGGGGGTGTGTGTGTGATGGGCTCCGTGGAGAAGACCTGCTGGCAGAGGTGAGAAGGGGGCTGGATCTTAAAGTATGAGGGAGTGTGCCCTCTCAGCAGAGGTAGCGAACTGTGTGGGCAAAAGCCCAAGGCATACAGGGGGGCTACACGGGGAAAAGGGTGCTGGGGAGGTGACCCTACCTGGGAAGGCCCTCCTGCGCTAGAACCTGGATAGGAGACTTTGAATCGACAGTGCAACTTCACGTGTGCTCACCAGGGACAGGGCTCTGTGCTGGGTCCCAGGGAGACCAAGGTGAATGTCACAGGGTCCCTGGACTTTAGGGGGTGACAGGAGGGACTGATGTGTAAACAGGTGATAAAGGGCTTTGAAATAAGGGTAGTAACGCGATGGTGCGGCGTAGGGGCAAACCATAGGGAATCAGACAGCAGGAATTGGCATTTGGCCCCGCCTCCTGTTACTTTTGTGATCCAGGGAGAGTTATCGTAACTTTTCAAGGTTTTGGGTTTTTATCTGTAAACTGGGAACTTTGAAAATAATTAGCGATCCCAAACATCCTTATGAGAATGAAAAGAGGGAGTTTATGTACCCGACTCAGCGTGGTCCCTGGTAAGTGCTCAGTAATTGCTCACTGTGATACAAGGAACAAAGGAATCATTAGGGAGGAAATGATTACTCCCACCAAAGCACATGTAACAGAGAAGGTAATGCCTGAGTAGGGATTTGGACGGTTATTAGGGGTTTGCTAGTGGCAAGGTGAGGAAAGACTGTTCTAAGCACAAGGGTCAAAGCATTCAGGGGCATGGCCGTTGGTGTGTTGGGACCGGGTCTGGTTGTGGGGGACAGAAAGCCCAAAATAACAGGGCTTCCTCAAGAGAGGATTCATTCCTCTTTCATACGGAAGTCCAGAGGTAGTGGTCCAGGGCGGGTAAGGCACATACCCAGCCATGGCCTGCTTTTGTGCTCTGCTGTATCACACACATGGCCTCCACCTCCTAACACAGGGTGGTTGCCTGAGCTCCAACCATCGTGTCACCATTCCAACCAGCAGGAATGCATAGGGGTAAATGCAGTTGTGTAATGTAAAGTTGTGTAAATGTAAAGACAGTTGTGCCCCCTACCTCGAGGGACACTTTCTGGAAGCTGTAATCAATACTTCTTCCCAGGGATGCCTGGGTGGCTCAGTCGGTTAAGCATTTGCCTTCAGCTCAGGTCATGATCCTGGGGTCCTGGAATTGAGTCCCATGTCAGGCTCCTTACTCAGCGGAAAGCCTGTTTCTCCCTCTGCCTGAGACTCCCTCTGCTTGCATGCTCTCTCTCTTTCTGACAAATAAATACATAAAATCTTAAAAAAAAAATACTTCTTCCCATTACACGGCCACAGCTTTCTGCAAGAGAGGCCTGGAAATGTAGTGTTTGTTTCTATATGGCCATATCCCCAGACAAAAATTGGGGGAGTTCTCTTACTCAGGAAGAAAAGGAAAATGAAAGTTGGATGAATACTAGAAATGTCTACCACAGGATGTGTAAAGAGCATGATATATGCAGGCAAGAAGAAGTACTTTAGTGTTTCTGTGGTGGGAAGAGGGAGGGAGGAAGGAATGGAATGGAAAAAAAAACAAGCAGAAAAATAAACAGTGGCCAACCACGGATGGCCTTGGAAGCCACAGGGGCCAAAGTTTCTCCCCAGCGGAGAGCCACTGGCAGGGTGTGAGCAGGAGAGGGCCAGGGGACTTGTGCCCTCCTAGGAGCATCATACTAGTTGCAGTGGGTATCACATCATGGAGGGGACAAGTCTGGAGACAGGAGACACTGTCCCCCAACATTTTATTCTGAAAATGTTCACACATGCAGCAGAGTTGAAAGAATTTTAGAGCAAACACTCTATGCCCACCACCTATGTTCCACCACTGACATTTTTTTTTTATTATTTTATTTATTTGACAGACAGAGATCAGAAGTAGACAGAGGCAGGCAGAGAGAGAGGGGGAAGCAGGCTCCTGGCTGAGCAGGGAGCCCGATGTGGGACTCGATCCCAGGACGTCGATCCCAGGACCCTGGGATCATGACCTGAGCCGAAGGCGGAGGCTTTAACCCACTGAGCCACCCAGGCACCCTCCACCACTGACATTTTACTAAACTAGTTTGATCACATATCCATCCAAGCCCCCCTCCCCCCAACCACCAGTCTTTCTTACTTTTGTGGCATTTCAAAGCAAATTGCAGACCTCTGTCTCTTCCCTCCCTGCTGAAATCATGGGCCTGCCGGTCATTCATGAGAGTTCAATATTTGTTTGCATTTTGTCTCTTCTGATGGGAAATTTACATCCAATGAAACGGACCTGTGCAAAGCATCTATTTACGGAGTTTTGGAAGTTCCTACACCTGTGTAACCCACACCCCTATCAGAATACAGAACATTATCAACACCCCCAGAAAGTTCCCACCTGCCCTTTCCTGGCCAGTGCCCACCTCCTCCATCGCCCAGAGGCAACCACGGTCCTGATAATTTGTCTTTTTCAGGCACAGATTGGTTTGGGGAAGGAGGGCTAGGAGCTGAGGGATAAAGAGGAGACGGACAGACGCTGCAAGTTGGGGGGGGGGGGACGAGGGAGGGAGCTAAGTAGTTGACCCTGGGCCAGCAGTGGGAGTCAGAGTCTGGCTGTGTGACCGGGCAGAGGGTGGTGCCATTTACCAAGGCCGGCGGGGTACCGGGAGGACAGAGGAGCAAGTCTCCCTTGGGACAGCAGCCTCTGGAGCGTCTGTGGAACATCTGTCTGGCAGGTATAGGGATATATGTGTCCCCGAGGCATGACTGTCCTCTGGCAAGGTGGCCATGTTGTGTCCTCCCTGTCTCTCCACCCCAGTGCCCACGAGGCTCCTGCCACCAAGAAAGACAAAGGAGCCCCTCCTTCACCTGGCTGGAAGGCAGGAGCTGCATGGGCATGGAGGGGGCATGTCTAGTTAGCAGGTCACAGGGAGGAGTCCTCCCTTCCCAGGGGGAGCCCTTGGGCTGTCTCCCCTTTCCCCCACTCCTTCCAGCCTCTCTCCCCAGCACCCTGCAGCCGTGCCCTTCCTCACCCAGCCTTTTCCTCAAACCTCCTCCCTTCCCTCTGAAAACAATCAAAGCCCAGGTCCTAGCTCCCAAAAACTCCTCCAGGGAGGGGCTCACCAGCTCCGCTGCCTGGGAGGGGACAGAAGAACTGGAGACAAAGGAAAACATGGACCCACACCCCAGACTGCAGCTGAGCTCTCTCTGGTTTATCTGAAATCAAACCCAGCTCACAGCTGCGAAGAGTGACTCCCTTCTCCAAAGCCCACTTCGTCCCGTCCCCGGGAGATATTCCCGTTCACTGGTGTGACTTCGCTCTTTTTCTCGAGAATTCATTCCCTGACCTTATTCTGCTGAGACACGACATCCCCCCGACCCTGTCCCCCACCCGGAGTTGTAGCTCGGAACATCCGGAATTTATCTGGAGACTTGGAGGAGCCTCAGTTTACCCCATCAGGCACAGGGTCAGAGCCTGAGGGAGTTGTCATGGGAGAGGAAGCTGCCAAGATTACTCCAGAGAGGGTGCCGAGGAAGAAGAGAAGAACCCGGGGGGACACACCAGGTTCGAAGCACTGGGAGGAGAAGAGGACCGGGGAGGAAACTTCCAAGGGCAGTGGGGCACCCCGGGAAGTTCTGGGGAGGGAGGACAGGGTCAGGTGTGGACGTGGAGGATGGAACGGAGGCTAGCCGCATGGGGGCTGCAGGTGGACGGGAAGGACTTAGTACCAGGTGTGGGTGAGAGCGTGTTAGTGCCCTAGTTAGAGCACCAGCTGCCGTAACCAACAGCACGCCCAGCCTCCGTGGCTTATTGGCTCTCACTGTGGCTTCCTAGGTTCAATTGTCCCCCTCCATCCCGTCCCGTCTCATGCAAGCTCTGCACAGTGATCCAGGGCCCCATGCTCTGTCCCCACGCACCCTGAAGGCCTCTGCTCCCTCTGTATACAGCAGGCCAGCCGCCGAGAGAGAAGGGAGTGTGAGAGGTCTGGGGGCCATGCCTGACAGTAAGGCTGGTCGTTTCCTGCCCTGTTCCATCCGCCCATCATGGCCACACGGCCATGCCAGCTTCCAGGGAGGCCGGGAGTGAGACCTCCCCGTGGGCCCCGAGGAAGGGAGACAGGCTTGGTGACACACAGCACGCTGTCAGCCGCTGTCCCGGCCTGAGACAGTAAAATGCCTTGTGATCTAGTGGAAAGATGAGAGAGAAGGGCTGGGCATCAAGCTTTCCTGCAGCTGATGTCTTAATCTCCCCAGAGCACGTCGTAGGAGCTCCCGGTCTGTCCTCTGGGGGAGTGTGGTCACCACTGAAAAGGTGGCAGGTGCAGGGGTGCCGGGGAGGGGCGGCCCCTTGGTCTGGGATGTCTACAAGGGCATCCTCCAAAAGGGGGCATTTGAATGGGGACCTGAAAGGTGGTCCAGGGACCTAAGGGAGCAGAAATGTTCCAGAATGTTTGGGAAACCCTGAGAAGACTCGTCGACAGGACCAGAAGTTTGGTGAAGCCGATTGGTCACGGATGAGGCTGGAATGCCGGCTTGGAGCAGATGGGAAATGACCTTGAACTTTAAGAATTTTGGCAGTTCTTGGGCAGGCCTGGAGGAGTGGCTGCGGCTGGCTCTGGCTGGGGCTGGGCCGGGGTGGGGGAGGGAGCCATCCCCGATGAATCAGCAGGTCAGTTAAAATTAGGCGCGGTGGCCCAGCCTGGAGAGCCAGCTGGCCTGGCTCGGGTGGCAACCACGGCTTCTTTCTCCACGGAATCCTTGGCCTTCCCACTTTGGACTGGGGGCCCTCAGAGCTGGAACAGGGTTCTGGCCTATCCTGTGACCTCTGCCCTGGGCTGTTGGGCCAGCACGTCCCGGGGCTCTGACCTTGGCACCAGGAGCTGCAACTCCCCGGTCAGACTCTGGGACCACCTAGACCTGGAGTGGTGTCCCCCGTTGCCCTTGCCAGCCCCTCCCGGGGACCATCCACCGCAGACCAGGTGACAGACGCTTGTACTTCCCCTACATGGCGATATTCATATGTGTAAACTGGGTAATGGTTGTGAAATTTTTACACCATGTGCCATTTAGCACACCCTCTCCGAAGTCCCATTGCCCCCTCTCCTCCCATACGCAGGCACCATGCTTTTTTTTTTTTTTTTTAAGATTTTACTTATTGATTTGATGGAGAGAAAGCGCAGAGCATGTGCACAGACATGGGAGTGGGAGAGGGAGAAGCTCATTGGGGAGCCCCATGCAAGGCTCACTCTCAGGACCTTGGGATCATGACCTGAGCCGAAGGCAGATGCTTAATCAACTGAGCCCCGCAGGTGCCCTACCCACTCCCCCTCCCCCCCGCCCCAGGCATCGTTCTTGAAGAGGAGCGAGTGTAGTGGTGGTTAGGGGCTGGGGTGGGGGTCAGCGGAGGACACAGAATCTGCGGCAGTGAACACTTACTGGGAAAGGCTGAGATCCCAGTAACCGGTCCAAACTAAGTTTGGCCCCCTTTGCCCCCCATCCCATGGCAAGGAGGGGGTGCTTAAAAGCAAGAGATAAACATACGGGGATCAACGGTGTGGGTTCTGGAGCCAGACTACTGGGTTTGAACTCTGCTTTGGTATTTTCTAGCTGTGTGACTTCAAGCAAGTTACTTAACCTCTCTGTGCCTCAGTTTCTTGCTCTGCCAACCAAATGACAATCATAAAGGTACCTGCCTCACAGGATGTTGTGAAATGTAAACTCGATAAAATGCCTTCAACTGGGACTGACACAGAGTCAGCACTCAATACGCTGTGGTTCCAGGTCTCGGTTACGGCTAATAAAGAAACGATGTTCTTCAAGAAATCACCTTTTCCAAACATCTGAATTGAAATGGTTTGAATGTTGACCATGTTTATAATTAGTGAATCATGTCCTTCTTCCTGATGGACTGTGGGGCCCATGAGAACAGGGACCATATCTATCCTGTAGTTCCATCGCCTGGTACAGGCCAAGTTCATATTGACACATCTGCCCCGCTCCCCCTTCCCCAGCACATAAGCAGGCTCTGCGGACCGGCCAGGACCCAGGCAGGGCCCTAAGTCCTGTATGCAGAGGCCCACTTGGTCCTCCTGACCCCCACCCCCCAAGCAGGAAGTTCTTGATAAGTATTTATTGGGTGAGGAAATTCCTACCACTCAGGACCAGGTAGATAGTGGATGCGGAAATGCTTTGTAAACCATAAAGTATCCAACTCGTGAGGATGTAAAAACTTAGGACCTCTTCCCCTGAAGGTCTAGGATCTCATTCTACTTATGGCTTAGCTGGAGCGCTTTTGGAGAGCATACCCTGTGTTCCAGAACTTTCCATCCAATTGCCCCTCAGTCAAAATGTAGCTAGCTTGAACCCCATTGTCCCCCCTGTGACTTGTCTTAATGGTCACTAGATGGGATTCCACCACTCACCCCCAGGGATTTTACTTTAACAAAGGCCAGCACAAGCTTGATATCTAACCCCAAAGAAAGACCTTGTGGAACTGTCAAGTTGAAGTATAAAATTAACCATCACACCTACTGCATGCAAGGCCTCGTCCTAGGTGGTAGAACTACAACAGTTAAAAAAAAAAAAAAAAAAGACAAAAATCCTACTTAGTGGAGCTTGCATGGTAGTGGGGAAGGGGGTGTAAGTAGAAAGGCAATGCACAAAATCAATAATAAAAATAGCGTGTTAAATGATGATAAATGTTATAGAGAAAAATAAAGCACTAAGGTAGTAAAGTAGTAAAAGGCATACAGAGTGTTGGTTAAATTATTTTTTAAATTTAAATGTATCTGAGAAAGATCTAAAGAGGTAAAGGGGAGATCCCTGGAAATATCTGGGAGAAAAGTTTTCTGACAGAGGGAACAGCGAGTGCAAAGGCCCTGAGGTAGGGGTGCATTGTGCTTATTCAAAATATTGTCATTGTCACATTGCATAACATTCTGGTCTGTGCACAAAGCAGTTTGAGTTAGATTTCTGTCACTGCAATAAAAAGACTCCTACTGACACAGCTTCTCTGATCACCTCCGAGGAGCAAATGCTCGCTCTCCCGGATCCTCCTATCTGTTGTCTGTATATCTTACCACATTTATTGTCTTGGCCTCACACAGCTGCCTTTATTTTAATTCATGTGTTATTCAGAAATAGTGTCAAACACCTGTTGTCTGCCAAACAGTATGTGCACTCCTATCCTGGTCTCAAGATTATCCCCCTTTCATGGATGTGGTCAGGAACGTCCAGAGAGAAGCCCTTTTTCCCAGGGCCACGCTCCCAGGCAAGGGCAGAGCTGGGATTCAAACCCAGGCTTGTCCAACTCCAGACTTACTTGTTGAAGACACGGGGCACAGACTTGGGAAGAAAGTGAACTTCTCCTTTGGAGCTCATCTGCCGTTCAAGCCACAGCTCCCCGGTAGGACAATGGTACCTTGACCCATAAAGCTTCAGCCAGATGTTCCGTCCGTCATTGAATGTGTATCCCCTCATTTCGGTTCCTATACCCCTTATAAGGCTAGGATTGCTGTGTCCAGCTCCAGGAGAGAAAAGTGAGGCTCTGACCACCCTGTGAAAACTCAGGGGTCTTTGCCTGGGCTCCTGGTTCCCACGTCTCCTAATCCCCCCCTCCCAAGCCTGCAAAGCCCTTTGCCCTGGGTTACATCTTGCCATCAGCACCCCTTGCTCTGACCTGGGCAGCCTGGCACCCCCTGAGCTGAGACCTTAGAAGTCCAGGAGCCCCTCCACAGAGCCATTGCAGCCCTAGAGAAGATGCTGGCCCGTGGCCCTTTGTCCCGGCTGCCCACCCCAGCTGGGACTCTGGGTTCCTGGGAGGTGGCCCTGCCAGGGCTGGTATCCCACATGCCCTACTCTCCACCTTCTGGTTCCTGGCGGGGTGGAGAATCCTTCTCTGTGGTTTGAATTTCCACCTTCCGCTCCCCAGGCCGGGAGCCCCACTGTGGGTCTGGGCAGCCTAGCTTCCGTGTACAGAAGGCCCATCATTTGGAGCTTGAAATGCAGTCATCGGCTGCAGATTTTGGCTTCTCAACTCAGCTGCGAGCTTCTCAGGGTGGGAGCAAAGTTTGAGGCGCTCATAGACCGCTCTTAACCCCCGGGGGGACTTGCTGGCCCCATTTGTTCTCTCAGAGATGGGGGGACTGGATTCCTGTGGCTGCCCAAAGGAATGACCACAACTTCGAACAGCTTCGAACAGCAGAAGCGCGCACTCTCACAGTTGCAGAGGCCCCGAGTCTGAAATCAAGGCGTGGGTAGGCTGGTTTTCTGTAGACTCTGTTGCCTGCTTCTCTCCCACCTGCCAGCGGCTGCCAGCCACCCTTTGCTCTGGGGCTCTGTCCCTCAGATCTTTGCCTGTGTCTTCACGCAGCCTTCCCCTCGTGTGTCTTTGTGTCTTCTCCTGTCCTTTTAAGGACCCTGTCATTGGGTTCAGGGCCCACCTTAAATCCAGTATGATCTCGTCCGGCCACCCTTCACTTAATTACAGTGGCAAAGATCCTACTTCCAAATAAGATCACGTTCACAGGTACTGAGCTTAGGACTTGGATCTATCTTTCTGGGATCACGAGTCAACCCATGGCAGATGGAGAAATGCAGGCGCAGAGGGGAAGGGATTCGCTCCAGGATCCCATGGTACCTTAGGGCAGCCAGGGGCCTGCCTGTTCTCCTGACACTGGCCAGAGCTCTGGCCCAGCCCACAGTCTGTCCTGGATTCCCAAGATTCTCTGGGAAAGTCTTCAGTGAAAAACCATCTGGAGACTGTCTGGGCTTCGGGGGAGCCTGCCCTTTCCTGTGCGGAATGGCCGAGAATAGGATCATGGGAGGGAGTTTCCTTTCCTGGTTGGCTCTATGCCTGGGGCCTGGGCTGGTGGACAGGCCCCACCCTGGGGAAGAGGCCACGTGCTGCCTGCTCATGGTGTCCCTTCTCCCATCCCCTTCTCCGCAGAGACCAGAGGTGGTTCTGGTCACTATGGGGAGGGGCAAGAGGAACGAGTTTCCCCTGAGGCTTTCTTTCCAGGCAGTGCTTCCTGCTGTCCTTGGGAACAGCCAGGGAACGTTGGATGGGATTTACAACTGATGCATCCAACTATAAATCCTCAGGCCTCAGAGCCTGCAGAGAATACTGGTTAGGATTCTGGCTTCTGGGCCGCCTGGGTGTCTCAGTTGGTTAAGACTTCGGCTCAGGTTGTGATCTCAGGGTCCTGGGATCGAGTCCCGTAGTGGGCTCCCTGCTCAGCAGGGAGCCTGCTTCTCCCCTGTGCCTCCTCCGTTCATGCTCTCATTCTCTCTCTCTGTCTCCCAAATAAACACAATCTTTAAAAAAAAAAAAAATTCTGTGCCCAGAACAGACAGCCTCGCTCAGGCTCCAGCTCTGTCCTTTGCTTGACTATGCGGCCTTGGGGACATCACTGACTTCTCTAAGTCTCTGTGTTCTCATTGGTAAGACAGGGACAACAGCAGACTGACCCTACGCAGTTGTTAAAAGGATTAAACTAAGCACAGAAAGCCATGATCACAGAGCGCATAGGAAGATGGCCCTTGTCATTGCGTATAAACTGTGGGTACCACTGACAGGGAGCTCAGGCTATGGGTAAAGTCGAATGTCTGCAGTGATCAAATTACCCCCCCCCCAAATTAGCCCCCAGCTCGTCCTTGCTGGAAGTGTCTCTCCCCTTCCCAGGTATCACAGGAGCCCCAGGGTCTTGCTTTTCTGTGCGAATGAGAATTCAGGTCCACCTCTAGCGAATGGCCAGGGGTCATTTGCTGGCCGTGAGTCTGTTCCAAGCTCCGGCTAAGGAGGCATCCGCCAGGCCCTTCCCCAGGGGGTGGGGTCCATGGCATCTCCTGCCCAGTCTGCCCTCGCGCAGAGCCCCGTTCTCTGGGAACTCACCTCCCCGAAATCAGGGAGGACCCTGTTAGGGCCACTCTGTGGCCCTAGTCTCAGACCTTCCCAGGGGACATGGGGTAGAGTGACACAAGGCACTCAGTTCGTTGCCCCACCGATGAGCTTCCCTCCTCCCTATGGCCAGGGGTCATTTGAATCAATCCAGGTTTTAAGAACTTCTACGAGAAAAAGGGGGACAGAGTCATGGCCAGTCTGATGTCACATACATTCAGGCCTGGTCGGGACCCAAGAGGCAAAAGAGCACCTAAGATTGGTCTCTAGTACCTGTGGCTGAGACAGAATCCTGGGGTCTGCCCTCTTCTTGTAATGTGGGACCCCCCCATCCCAGGGTAGCCTGAGCACAGGTCAGCAGGCCGGATTTGGGGGCCAAGCTACCGGGGCTTGGGCTGCGGCGGTCTGGTCTCCTCACTGGTCTCAGGCTCACGGTGCTGATCATGGCCATGGGGACTGCCACCCCTCTCCTGGAAGACCTTTGGGCCACCCTGCAAATCCGCCCACCCCCTGGCCAGCAACCCTTGTGTTCTGCATAGCCCAGGATGAGATGTGAGTTTGGGTTGTTACGTGTCAAGCCAAATACTTGCTTTCTTTCCCGGGGAATTTTAGCATCTAGAACGAGGATCCAGTACCTGAGACACTGGGCAGTGTGGGGTATCCCAGCAGCCAGGGTTGGTCTTCTCTGGGCGGAACTGCGGGCCTCTTTCTGCCTGCACTTCCTGAGAACCGCATTGGACAAGACCCACAGACAGGAAGAGTGAGCAGCGTTATCCTTACTGATGGGGTCACAGGGACATACGGGTGTGTTGGGGGAGTGGTCTTGGGGCACAGCAGGGGGCAACAGCTAAATTAACTTCCTTCTGACCCCTCTGGCCCCTCCCAGCTCCACATCTCTGCCACCAATTCCCACGAGCTCGCCCTCCTGCCTCAAAACGTGCCTTGCCCAGGGCCTGAGTCTAGTCCTGTGCCAGGCCTACCCCAACTTCTCTGGAGTTCTGGCAAAAAACACATTCTACCTCTCACCAGACTGGAGCTTCACGTACTGTGAGCTGTGGAATTTAGGTTATGTGGGGCCAACAAAGGTTCATGGTGCCAGGAGGGAATGGCCAAGGAGAAAACATGACAAAGGTCAGTCCCTGCCCCGTGCCTCCCAGTGGTGGGTATGCAAATGGACCCATTCGCAGTCCACCTCATGAGACAGCCAGGGAGAGACCAACCCTCATTTTGTGTGGATGGCCTTCTTGGGTGCAAGCGGGGGTCTGGAAAGATCCATGGGGAGAGAATAAGGCTTGGATCCAAAGCCATAGTCAAAGACACAAAATAATGGAGGTTTTTCAGTCCCCAGGATCTCCGAATCATGGAACATTAGGTTCTAAGAATCTTGGAGTCACTGCCAAGAAAAGGACCCTAGCTCACCCAGTGGGATTTCCTCATTTTACAGATGTGGGCAGGGAGCTGGCGATTTCAGGGCAAGCCTCATTCCTGAAGGATGAGCTCCTGCCCTATGGCAGACCTCACTCCCTGTGAGGTCACAGGAGACCCCTCACTCCTCAACCCCCAAGTACCCTGGCCAGTGAGCTGGCGATTTCAGGGCAAGCCTCATTCCTGAAGGATGAGCTCCTGCCCTATGGCAGACCTCACTCCCTGTGCGGTCACAGGAGACCCCTCACTCTTCAACCCCCAAGTCCCCTGGCCAGTCCCTAGAGCCAACTTGCCCTCCCATGCAGGGGAAGAGGTATGCCCACAGCCACAGCAGGAAGCGAGCCGACCTAGGTCTGCTGGCCTCCCGCCAGGCTCCAGTGGCCTCCGGATTTGTATCCTTGGCCATCACGTGGCTTCCTGGAGCCACCCCAGCAGTTCCTTGGATACATAAATAAAGCCTCTGGGTAAGATGTCACCACCCCCGACCAAGCAAGAAGGCGAGTTTTGTTGCCAGAGAGACTGCCCTTCTGCAAGCAACTTGGAAACACTGGCCACCAGCTGTCTTTTCCAGAAGCCCACGTCTGGAGAGGTTAGCAGACATCTGAGATGGTCGGTTCCCATTGGAGCAGAATGGGGGTGGGGTGGGCTCAGCCAGGGATCTGCAGACCGACAGGAGGCCCAGATCCCACCCCTGACCCTCTTGGAGCATCAGCTGCTGGGCAAACTGATGCTTTACAAGATGCTATCCGGGCGGTCCCTGGGCCAGTTCAACAGCAGCCCCACTTGGGTACCCAGACCCTTTCATAGAGAGCAGTCATAAGTTGACTCGTCCACTAGAACACCCCCCTTTTTGGGCCTCATTTCTTCCTCCCTCCAATCTCACGGTTCCAGGGAAAACTTCCAGAAACAGTGTGCTGCTTTTGCTATGGGTCAGGGGATGGGACCCAGGCTGGGGAATCAGAGAACCCCATTGCCCCGGCCACAAGGAACCAGCGGGACGTGGGACACAAAGAATCTTCTTGCTTCATCTGGAGGGGGAGATGCCCTTACATCCACAGTCCTGGAACCAGAAGGCCGTGAGTTGGAATAGGCATGAGGTTCTGTTCTCTCTACTACAGAAAAAGCCTACCTATACTGAGAGTGAATGAGGCTGGTACCCTGGAAGAAACACAGAGCTGGGGAATAGGAAAGAGAGAGAAAGAGAGAGAGAGACCTATGACCATGATGAGGTCCCTAATCTCAGGACATAAAGGTTCAGGAGCAGCCTGAAACCTGTAGATTTCCCTTTGGTTTCATGAGCTAGATCAGCCGCTCACGTTCTACCTACCTGCACACAGCAATCCAGAACGCACACATAAGCACAGGATGGAAGGTGTATGATGTTCATGAAACAATGTTTATACCATTGTTATGTATGACACATTCTTTTTTTACAAAAAAGATTTTACTTATTTATTTGAGAGAGTGAACATGAGGGGGGAGGTGTGGCAGAGGGAGGAGAAACAGAAGCAGGCTCTCTGCTGAGCAGAGAGCCCGATGCGGGGCTGCATCCCAGGACCCTGAGATCATGCCCCGAGCTGAAGGCAGACGCTTTACTGACTGAGCCACTCAGGCGCCCCTGTATGATACGTTCTGGTACTTTCCATTCTCTTACATGGCATTTGCTTTTCCTACCAGCGGAGACCCACTAAATTCATCTCATGACATACTCAAGGTTGTGATCTACAGTAGAAAAACCACCAAAAAAACAAAAAAACCACCAAGCTCGGTCAAGAGCCTTCCAATAAATCCATTGTTTTTGCCAAAGCTAGTTCAAGTTGGGTTTGCCAATTGCAACCCCCCAAAAATGCTGCTGGAATTCACCCCTTGCACACTCTTGGTGTGTATCCAGCCTCGTGCCCCCCACGCCGGACCAGGCCACTGTGAGGAATACAGTCTGCGTCTATATATTCCTCCGTGGAAGGGTGCTGTGGGCTCCTGCGATGGGATTTAGCGGCAGGAGAACAGGGATGCATGCAGACCTCGATTCTAACACCAACCCTGGCGCTTAGTGGTATCAGACACTGCGCCCTTGGGTAAGGTGCCCAGACCCACAAGCCTCAGTCTTAGCAACTGTAAATTGGGCTTATATTCCCTGCCTCTTAGATGGACTATGTGGACAGAATGAGTTCATGTGTGAAACTCTCTGTGATATTGTGATTTATAATAAGGGACATATTTTAGAGGCTCCTGGGTGGCTCAGTCAGTTAAACATCTGTCTCCAGCTCAGGTCATGATCTCAGGGTCCTGAGATCGAGCCCCATATCAGGCTCCCTGCTCAGTGGGAAGTCTGCTTCTTCCTCTCCCTCTGCTGTTCCCCCTGCTTTTACTCTCTTGCTCAAACACACTCTCTCGAATAAATAAATAAATAAAAATCTTTTTTTTTTAAAAAAAACCATATTTTGGGGGTGCCTGGATGGCTCAGTCTGCTAAGCACCAGATTCTTGGCTTAGACTCAGGTCATGATCTCAGGGTTGTGAGATCGAGCCCAGCGTCAGGTTCTGCACTCAGCCCGGAGTCTGCTTGAAATTCTCTGTCTCCCCTTCTATCCCTCTATCCTTCCTTCACCCTCTCAAATAAATAAATAAATCTAAAAAAAAAAAAAAGGAAACGAATTTTTGCTCTTCAACTCCAATCTGGGCACAGAACTCCCAAAACCCTTGTAATTTCCTAAATCCCAATGAAGTTGTCTTTTGCTAAGTTCATAAGCTGATTTTTAGAATGCTCCTACATCACCTGAAAATGGGGGCTGGTTTCCAGTGGAACCAACTATGTGATTAGAAGGTTGGAATTTTCAGTATTCCCCCTATCTGGGGATGGGGGAGGGAAAGAGGCTGGAGATTTGAGTTTGATCCCCCGTGGCCAATGATTTAATCAGTCATGCCTATGGAGTGAAGCCTGAAGTTCCTGACATCGAGCCCCACATCGGGCTCCCTGCTCAGCGGGAAGTCTGCTTCTCCCTCTCTCTGGAGAGGGCACAGAAGCTCCTCATCTCTGTCCCAGACCTAGCCCTGTGCCTGTCTTCCAAACATCTGTTCCTGACTTCGCTCCTTTTGTGACAATCTGGCATTCTAGTTTTGTGAGCTCCTTCCCGAATTAACTGAACCCAAGGAGGAGGTCCTGGGGACCTCTGATCTATAGTCACTAGGACAGAAACACAGGTGACAGCCTGGACTTGTGGGCTCCGTCTGCAGGTGCGGGAGGGGCATACTTACAGGACTGAGCCCTTAACCTGTGGATCTGATGCCATCTCTGGGGAGGGAGTATCGGAACGGAGTTAAATTGCAGTCAGTCATCTCTCTGGTGTCAGAGACTTGTTTGCTGATGTGGGGGAAGGGCACGCGTAGGAAGCAGGTGCAGAACCGTACGCTCCAGGCACAGGGATCCAATGCAATGTCCTGCACTTGGCGGTTCCCACCCCTCCAAGCCCACAATCACAGAAATATGGATTTTTCATGCGGGGTAGGAGAAGGAGGGGGATGTGCCCCTAAGAGCATCTTAAAATATCCCATGAAAGGGGAGTCCAGCGTGTGTAACAAAGCAGTAGCCGTGACATGCGTACCTGGTGATGGCCTTCCCATTGTCAAGGTGAACTCACTGGACCCTTGCAGCAACCGGGAGAGGGTGTTGGAGGAGAATGAGGACAAGCAGGAAGGACCGGGTTCAGTGCTCTCTGCCCTTTGACTGCTGCCTTTCTGCTCCCTTCCATTGAGGCCCTGGGGCTTCTGGGGCTGATTGCAAAGCTGTGGGGACGGGGAGGGAACTTTCACTGCATTTGGCAAATTGTGTTCCCCGGGCACGCAAGGAGGGAAGAGATTCCCAGAATCCAGGAATTTCAGGGTCAGCGTGTTCCTTAAGGCCCCTTCTCCCCAGCACATGGCGGTCGCTTTCTGAGCTAAGTTTGCCCAAGGATCACAAGATCCCTTTCGGGTTATGAGCCCTGGAGCTGTGATTTAAGATTTTTCCAACAGTGGCCCTAAAGCGCCCTGCTCTGAGGGTCCCAGCTGGATGTAGGTGTGCCAGTGTCCCTACTGCCAGGCGCCTTGGGGGGTGAGGGGGTGCCGGTCAGCCGCTTGGCTGTCTTCCATGTGCAATCCTGGGGGCCTCCCTGGCAGCTTTGGGAAGGAAGAGAGAGTGCCTGTCTGCAGCTCGGGGCCCCACTGAACAGGCACCTCGGAGCAGAGAACAGCAAGTTCTACACAAAATCAACCATCATAGTCACTTCCAAGGGCACGGTTCAGTGGCAGTGAGTACCTTCACGTGGTCTTGCCGCCATCACCTCGCCCCTCCCCCCCCCCACCCACCCACACAACATCCACCCCAGGGAGCTTTTCATCTTGCAAAACTGAAAGACATGGTGTCCCCATTAAACACTAACTTCCCATTCCGTCCATCCCCCAGCCCGACAACCACCATCCTCCTCTTGGTCCCTGTGAGTCTGAGTCCTCTAGGGACCTCATCCGAGTGGGATCACAGCGTAGTTGTCCTTTTGTGGCCAGTTTCTTTCACCACACGTGGCGCTTCCCAGGCTGATCCGTGGCGGAGCAGGTGTCAGAATTTCCTTCCCTTTGAAGGTTGACCAGTCGTCCCTCCAAGTGTTGACTATATTGTATGTAAAACAAGCATATTTCGGTGCGCGCTTATCTCATTTTGTTTATCCGCGGACAATGGGTGGCATCTACCTTCTCACTATTGTGAATAATGCTGCTGTGAACACGGGTGTGCAAATATCTCTGAGACTCGGCTTCTAATTCTTTTGGATATATAACCAGACGTGGCATTGCTAGATTATATGGTAATTTCAGTTTTAGGTTGTTTTTTTTTAAATATTTTATTTATTTATTTGACAGAGAGAGAGGTCACAAGTAGGCAGAGAGGCAGGCAGAGAGAGAGAGGGAGAAACAGGCTCCCCACTGAGCAGAGAGCCCGATGCGGGGCTCGATCCCAGGACCCTGAGATCATGACCTGAGCCGAAGGCAGAGACTTAAACCACTGAGCCACCCAGGAGCCCCTCAGTTTTACGTTTTGAGAAACTCCATGCTATTTTCTGCATGGGTGGTACCATTTTACTTTCCCACCAGCACCACACAAGGGTTCCAATCTCTCCACATCCTTGCTAACACTTGTTTCCCAAAAAAATTTTTTTTGAAGATTTTACTTATTTATTTGAGAGCGAGAGAGAGAGAGAAGACGAGCAGGGGGTGGGAGAGGGGTAGAGCAAGAGGGAGAAGGAGACTCACCACTGCACAGGGAGCCCCACGCGGGACTTGATCTCAGGACCCCAGGATCATGACCTGAGCTGAAGGCAAACGCTTAACCGACTGAGCCACCCAGGCGCTCCTGAAATTTTCTTAATAATCCGCATCTTAACAGGTATAAGGGAGGCAGGGTCCTGTGGTGATGGGGAACCCAGCTGTTCCCCTGCTTATCTGCAGGAACAGAGATGCCAGGGACCGCAGAGGGAGTAGGGTGGACTTCTGTCTCGCAGGATCCTTGCAAGCAACAGCCCACGTGTCCTTTTCTCCAATAACCAAAGTGCAGAGCCCAGGAACCACTGGGTGGGGGGCAAGGGGCACCGTCTGTCCCAAAATGTGGAACCCCATCCCATAACTTGAGGGTCTACATGTCCAGAGGTTTTGATATTCCTCCAAAGGGGGAATACGGCCACCAGTTTACTCAGTAATGGTTCAGTTCAAGCTGAAGGTGTGAGCTGGCCTTTCCAACGGCTCACGTAGCTTTATCGAGCTATCATTAACATACCATACATTCCACCCATCAAAAGGACACCTTAGTGGTTTTTAGTACATTCCTAGAGTTGGGCAACCATCAGAAGTGTCTCCAGAACATCTTTTTTCCTTTTTTTTAAAAGATTTTATTTACTTCTTTGACAGACAGAGATCACAAGTAGGCAGAGAGGCAGGCAGAGAGAGAAGGGGAAGCAGGCTCCTCGCTGAGCAGAGAGCCCGACGTGGGGCTCGATCCCAGGACCCTGAGATCATGACCTGAGCCAAAGGCAGAGGCTCAACCCACTGAGCTACCCAGGCACCCATCTCCATAACCTCTTCATCACCTCCAAAAGAAACCCCACGGCCATGAGCAATCACTCTCCATTCCTCCCTCCACAGGGACCCTAGAAGCCAGCTTCTCCTTTCTGTCTCTATGCACTTGCTTACCCCGGAAACGCCGTATAAACGGAATCACACTCTGTGTGGTCCTCAGTGCCTGACTTCTGTCACTCAGCATGATCTCAGGGTCCATCCACGTCGTAATGCATGCCAGGACCTGATTCTTTGGTATTGCCAAGGAATATTCCATTGTACGGATGGAGACCCTATGCTATTTAGCCATTCATGAAGTGATGGACACTGGGCTGTTTGCACTCTTTGGCAGTTATGAATAACGCCGCTATGAACTTTCAGCCCAAGTTTGGGATACATGTTTTCATTTCTCTTGGGTATATACCTGGGATTGAAATTGCTGGATTATATGGTACTTCTATGTTTATCTTATTTTTTTTTTATCCAGAAGAAGATTGCATTTACTAACAAAATCCTAACTTTTCAGACTGATATCCATTTTTCTGACTTTTTAAAAATTGAAGTGAAATACATAGGACAGAGAATTAGCTAATTTTTAAAAATTTATTTATTTATTTTAGTGGGGGGGGGCAGAGGAAGAGGGAGAGGGAGAATCCCAAGAAGACACCCACTGAGAGCAGACCCCCCAATGTGGGCTAGATCTCACAACTCATTAGATTGTGACCTGAGCCGAAATCCCAAGTAAGACACTCAACTGACTGAGCCACCCAGGTGCCCCTGAATTAGGTATTTTAAAGCAAATATTTGTGTTTAGTACATTTGTTTTGGGGGAGGGGTTGAAAAGATTTTATTTACTTATTTATTTGACAGAGAAAGAGAGAGAGAGAGCACAAGCAGGAGAAGCAGCAGGCAGAGGGAGAGGGAGAAGCAGGCTTCCCTCTAAGCAGGGAGCCCGATGTGGGACTCAATCCCAGGACCTCGGAATCATGACCTGAGCTGAAGGCAGATGCTTAACTGACTGAGCCACCCAGGGGCTTAGTACATTCGTAATGGGGTGCAACCATCACTTCTCCCTGGTTCCTGAATGTTTTCATCACGCCCAAAAGAAACCCTATGCCCATTAAGTGGTTACTCCCCAAGCCCTCGCCCTCTGGTCTCCCTGGCAACCACCAGCCTGTTTTGCGTCTCTATAAACTTAGCTGTTTTAGGTATTTCACGGAAATGGAATCATGCAACATGTGGCCTTTGGTGCCTGGTTTCCTTCATTTAGCAGCAGAAGGCCTTGGGGGTTCATTTACATTATAGCATGTGTTGGTATTTATGGTGAATGAAATTCCATCGTATGTATATGCCATGATTTATGCGTCTACTCACCCACTGATGGCAATCTTACCTTTTTGAGGGACTTCTAGACTGTTTGGGGGGACTGTTGTTGACAAAGGTGGTTGACTGTGTTCATCAAAGGAAGTAGGACCATCGCCCACATGTTCTGGGTGCTGTGGGGAGGGGGGTCTGTGCCTGCTTGCCCTACCATGGCTAGGGGGAAGCTGCTGGAAGGCTACCTCCCCCCGTCCCCGATTCCGGGACACGTGAAGCTTAGGGTCTGTCCTTCGGAAAGGGCTCCAACTTGATGAGGAGCTGGCTGAAGACAAGGGGATAAAACAATGGGTAATTAGGAGGAAAGTCACAAATACCCGCCGTGACCTTGAGCTAGTTCTTGTAAAGCCCTTGGAACAGCACCTGGCACAAGGCAAGTGCTCGGTAAATTCAAGCCGTAGTGATCACTGCCATTATTTTTACTAATATTTTTGAAGCTGGCCATAATATCATGAATGCCAGTTTCATAAAAAGATTATCACCAAAAGATTGCAACTCCCTGCTTGACATGTCAGCATGAATTTTCCAGAATTTTCCTTCCCTCTCCTCATTCTTTTTATTATCTACCAGGGATGGTTAGATTTGCCGCTGAGGTCATAGGGTGGAGAATGTTGATAAAGGTTGTGACAGAATGAGAGAAGGCCAGAGACTCTGGGTCCGTTGGGTAGATCATTGCCAGCAGATACAACCCCTGGGTGTGAATTCCCGTACAGCTCTTGGGGAGAAGTGGTGACTTCCAGAGCTCTATCTGGGTTGTCCCATCTCATAAGGAAGGACTTCTTTACTCCTAAACCTGGAAGGAGGGTGTGTGGGGCGGTGGGCAGGGAGCACAGTGCAAAGGATGGGATACAGAGGACACCTGTTGCTTTTGCCTGCCCAGCATCCTTTCTTGGCCGATTCTAGGAACAGCGCTCCCTTCCTTTGGGTAACTGCCTCTGCTCTACCCCATGGGGTTCTGGTGGGCACAATAACCAAAAAGCACACTAACTGTACCTCCCAGCCTGTAAAGCCCAACTGTCTATGCCCCCGACTCCAGATTCCTGGGTTGGAATCCTACACCCCATGAGATGGTATTTGGAGGTGGGGCCTTTGGAAGGTGGACAGGTCACGAGGATGGAGACTTCAGCTGCAGGATGGGTACCCTTCGAAGAGAGACCCCACACACAGCTCCCTGGTTCCTTCCACGGGCGAGCACAGAAAGAGAAGTCAGCAGTGTGCAACCCCGCAGTGGGTCCTCACCAGAACCCGCCCTTGCTGGCGTCACGAGCTTGGACTTCTGACCTCCATGACGGTGAGAAACTAGTGTCTGTTGTTGACAAGCCGTCCAGCCTGCAGTATTTCACTATAGCAACCCCCAAAGGACCAAGCCACACCCCAAAACACACCCGGTGACCTCCGCTGGGCCAACCAGATTCTCTCAAAGGATCACAATGGACGAAAAGGGGCAGGTGGCTGAATTGTGAGCCTCCCGAGGTGTCCTCCTGGGGGTAGGTTGCTGGCGGCCTGCTCCCTGTTCTCTCCCAGGCCTGCTGGGTCCGCTGCGCCTCTGAAGCTGGAGCTGCCTCGGGGGTGTTCCAGAACATTCTTCAGTTACATTAGCCTGAATTAATCTCTAGGGCTTGTGTTAGAAAAACTTAATCAAACCACAGCTCCAGGCAGCCCAGAAGTGTCTGGCTGTCAGCTCCTTAATTCTCCAGCACCAGTGACTGGAGCCAGGTCCCCAGCGGGGGATGGAGCCCTGCAGGGCCTGATTCCGAACATCAGATTGACTAACGGGCTGGCTTTCCTACCATCCTCACTCAGGTCACAAAAGGGAGGCACTGGCTGGTGTGTTTGGTAACAGAAACTCTCCAAGCCTTTGACGAGAGCATGTACAGTTCCCTTTAACCGTGTGATGTCTCCCTCCCCAACCCCCTTCGCTGCCAATCTCTCGAGGAATAACAAAGGACAAGAAATCGTCAGGATGTGGGGGTCAGGGGGTGCAGACCTGACCTTAGAGAAGTCCCTACAGAGAGGGGGTATAGGATTGGGAGAGCAATAGGCAGAAGGAGGGACAGGAGCATCAAGGCAAGGGTTCATGTCGCAGGTGCAGCTCCTCCCCAGTCTGGCAGAAGTGGAAAGAAAAGTCCGTGTGGGGGGAGGAAGGAGGCAGCTGGGAGCAGAGAGGCCTAGGGCAGGAGCCAGAGCCAGAGAAGGCCCTGTGGTCTGTGTTTGGGTCAAGAAAAGGGCTTGACTACCTCCTCCCCTGCCCTCGGGCCTCCCCAGCTTGCTCTACACCCCACCCCCCCCCGCGCCCTCCCCCGCAGGTCCCCAAGGGCCTGAACAAGGCCTGCAAAGAGGATGTGGGCCCAGGGCGTGGGCCCCTCACCTGCTCCCTGGGCGCGTGGGTGGGAGGCTGGAGTGGCTGAAACCAGAGCCCAGGGGCCACCACCAAGCCAGCAGCCAGCTGGATGGGCTTCCCCAGGCCGAGGCAGCTGCCGCCCAGTGGGGCGGTGGGACACAGGAGGCCCTGATGGCCGGTTCGGGTCCAAATTTGCCTGTACATTCACCCGCCAAATAGCCAACTTTGCCCAAAACGGCGTGTTTGAAATCGCAAGAGACAGAAGGAGCTTCGGGTGAGTTTGTAGTCAGCAGGGTCGGGGCCCCTGAGGAAGGGCAGGTGAGGTTTACAAAATGAAGCCGCTTGGCTAGGTGACAAACAGCGTGTTTTCTGTGTCGCCCCAGAAGCAGCATGTCCTGCACGTAACATTGTTTTGCTCTCCCCGCGCCTCTCGGGGCGTCTTGCTTCACCAGCGCCACTGTGGTAAACATCACCCTGGTCCAGTGGCCGCCTGGTCCCCGAGGCCCCCAGGCCCCTGGGTAGGCCTCGGCATCTGGGTCCGTTGCCAGGGAGAGCCGCAGGGAGGCCGGAGGGTGGCTGCCCCAGGTGGAGGACAGCCTCTGTCCAGAGTGCGGAAGGCCAGGATTCCGGGGCGCCTCAGGCCCCTCCAAGTCCCAGCTCAGCAGCCCACCCGCCTCTCATCCCTCCTCCCTGCCCGGAGGGCCCAGAGGACACCTGCAGAGCCCAGGCTGGCTAGCTGGGCCAACCCATCTGCCACCAAGAGCCCCCAGTGTGGCCTCCGGAAGAGGGTGGGGGAGGGCTGGGGAGACGACCCCGGGGCTTCCTGCCTTATCAACATGACCAAATGACACAGCCCCCCACAGTGGGGAACCACTGGCATCCACGCCCCGGGGTCTCAGTTTCCCCAGCTGTAATGCAGGAGAGTCACGACCACGGTCCTGTATCTCAAACCTTTGGGGCCAGTTGTGTTTCAGAGTTGCCCATGGTTTGGATTCAGGGGAAGGTTTTGGAAAGGCTTTTCAACCCCCTCCCCGCCCTGATAGGTCAACTGCTACTATTTCCCCAGGAAGCCACAAATATGCAAATGAAGCGGGAGACTCAAAAACCATGTCTTTACCGGCGCCCCCCCCCCCCACCCCCCGCCATGGGTCAGGGTCAGGTCCCTCGGTCTTCAGCGACTTTGGCAATTCACAGTTACAGGTTCAAGACATCAGCCCTCGCCCATCCCCCAGCTCCTCCCCACAGCTCCGGGCCGCAAGAACTGTTTTGATACCCATTTCACAGCTGCGGAATCGAGGCCAAGGGCCAGCGAGGAACAGCTCCCCGCAGACCGAGTCCTCGCCTTGTTGGCCACCGTCTTTGCGCCTGGCACACAGCGAGGACAGAGCGACGGGGACTGGGGCCTCTGTCTACGGTTCCACCGCTTTCCTTCACTACAAGGGCTAGAAGAGAAGGAGGCAAACAAAGAAAACAAAAGTGAAAACCTTTTCTCAGAAAGCCCTGCTCTTGCGGGAAGTGTTGTTTCAGTTTCAGGAAGCGCGCAGAGTCTCCAGCAGGTTTTCCACCCCCTCGGGGGAGAGCCCGAGGCTCTACTTGGCATCTTGTGAGTCAGCTGAGGACTTGCTGCGCACCCCACCAGGCCAGAGGCCCCGCAGAGGTGAGGACAGAGCGCGGGGTGGGGGTCCTCCTTCCCCGGGGCCCCGAGGCCTCAGCGAGACAGAGACAGCGGGCGGCGGCGGAGGGAGGCTGCAGGCACTTGACTGGGGACAAAGATCTGGGACCAGGGCTGTCCTGCGAGGGCTCCGGCCTCGGGAAAGGCCTGAAGCTCAATTTCTTTGATCGCAAATTAGGGTAGGACTCGCTCCTCCTGGGCTGTTTGAAGTTCACATGGAGACAAGATTACGAAGGTGATAGGACAGACCAGATTACAGCTCCCCTCTGCCAGCTGGGGACCCTCCCCCACAACCGGAGCTAGACCAGAGGGTCGGTCCCCAGAGCGTAGGAGTCCTCGCGGGTGACCCATGTTTCCTGTGAGGGGATGTCATCCTTGGAGAAAGAAAGAGGCCAAGAGACTTGTTTCCAAAGTGCAAAGACAACCAGTAGTGTTCCCGGGATGGTAGGTTCATTAGGGGGAGAGGGTAGACTTGGGGAAGGGAGAATGCTTCCCTGCTGTATCTGCGTGTTTGGCTGGTTCTTTCTTTTTTTTAAATAGACTTCATATTTTATTTATCTTTTTAAAAGATTTTATTTATTGGGGCGCCTGGGTGGCTCAGTGTGTTAAGCCTCTGCCTTCAGCTCAGGTCATGATCCCAGGGTCCTGGGATTGAGCCCCACATCTGGCTCTCTGCTCGGCAGGGAGCCTGCTTTCCCCCTCTCTCTCTGCCTGCCTCTCTGCCTACTTGTGATCACTCTCTGTTAAGTAAATAAATAAAATCTTAAAAAAAAAGATTTTATTTATTTATTTGAGAGAGAGAGAGCGCATGAGAAGGGGGAGGGTCAGAGGGAGAAGCAGATTCCCTGCCGAGCCGGGAGCCCGATTTGGGAGATTTGGGATTCGATCCCGGGACTCCAGGATCATGACCTGAGCCGAAGGCAGTCGCTTAACCACCTGAGCCACCCAGGCACCCTTAGACTTCATATTTTAAAATAGTTTTAGATCTACAGCAAAAGTGAGGGGAAAGTACACATTTCCCATACACCCCTTGGCTCCCTCTCCCCCCCCCCATGCACAGCTCCCCCCATCAACATCCCAGACCAGAGCGGGACACATGTCGCAGCCGGTGAGCTTACACTGACACACCATTATATCCCAGCGTCCATAGTTTCACTGGGCTTCTCTCTTGGTGCTGTATACTTTATGGGTTTGGGCAAATGTATATTGACATGGGTCCATCCACCATTACAGAATCTGGAAGAGAAGTCTCCTGCCCTAAAAATCCTCCGTGCTCTATTAACCACTCCCTTTCCCCAGCTCCCGGCAACCACGGCGCTTTTTATTGTCCCCAGAATTATGCCTTTCCAGAATGCCCTATAGCTGGAATCGCACAGAACATAGCTTTTTCAGGCTGGCTACCTTCGCTTAGTCATGTGCATTTAAGGTTCCCCCAGGTCTTTCCATGGCTTGATAGCTCCTTTCTTACAGTGCTGGATAATACTCCTTAATCTGGCTGGACCACCGTTTGCTTACTCACTACTCAAAGCTATCTTGGTGCTCTCCGAGTTTGGGCAATTACAAATAAAGTTGCTATAAATACCTGCGAGCAGATTTTTGTGTGGACACAAGTTTTCAAGTCCTTTGGGTAAATATCAAGGAATGTGATTGCTGGACCGCGTGGTCAGGGTATGTTTAGTTTCCTAAGAAATTTGCAACCGTCTTTCAAAGTGTCTTTGCATTTCCGCCAGCAATCTGCGAGGGTTCCTGTCGCTCCCTATCTATCCTCACCAGCATTTGGGGTTGTGATGTTCTGGATTTTAGCCATTCCAATAGGTGGATGCTATGGTATTTTTAAGTTTTCATTTCGAGATAATGGTAGATTCAGAGGCAGTTGTAAGAAATAATACAGGGAGAGCCTATGTAACCCCTTTACTTGGATTCTCCTGTGTAAGGCTTTGCAACATTGTCCTAGGGGATCACAACTGGGAAATTGACATTGATACAAACCACCAACTTATTCAGAGTCCACCAGCTTGACTCCCACTGGAATATGTGTGTGTGTGTGTGTGTGTGTGTGCATGTGTGTGAACATATGTGTGTGTTTATTTAGTTCTAGGCAATTTCCTCCCATGTATAGATTTGTGTGGTTAACGCGAGAATTAAGATACCCAACAGTTCCACCATATAGAGCCCTTAACCTACCCTTCATAGATACAGCTACCTTCCTGGGCTGCTCTGACTTTGTCTATTTTAGTTTTAACTTTTCTGAGTCACTGTGCTTCAGATGTATCTCTTGTAAGCCCTGTATATGGTTGGTTTTGCTTTCTAAATGAATATCAAGGTCTTTTCCTTTCGAAAGAGGATATATTTTTTTAATTTTTTATTTATTTTTTAATAAACGTATAATGTATTTTTATCCCTAGGGGTACAGGTCTGTGAATCGCCAGGTTTACACACTTCACAGCACTCACCGTAGCACATACCCTCCCCAATGTCCATAACCCCACTCCCCCTCTCCCAACCCCTCTCCCCCCAGCAACCCTCGTTTTTTTTTGTGAGATTAAGAGTCACTTATGGTTTGTCTTCCTCCCAATCCCATCTTGTTTCATTTATTCTTCTCCTACCCCCCAACCCCCCCATGTTGCATCTGCACGTCCTCATATCAGGGAGATCATATAATAGTTGTCTTTCTCCGATGGACTTATTTCACTAAGCATGATACCCTCTAGTTCCATCCACGTCATCGCAAATGGCAAGATTTCATTTCTTTTGATGGCTGCATAGTGTTCCATTGTGTATATATACCACATCTTCTTTATCCATTCATCTGTTGATGGACATCTAGGTTCTTTCCATAGTTTGGCTATTGTAGACATTGCTGCTATAAACATTCGGGTGCACGTGCCCCTTCGGATCACTACGTTTGTATCTTTAGGGTAAATACCCAGTAGTGCGATTGCTGGGTCATAGGGTAGTTCTATTTTCAACATTTTGAGGAACCTCCATGTTGTTTTCCAGAACGGCTGCACCAGCTTGCATTCCCACCGACAGTGTAGGAGGGTTGAAAGAGGATATTTATCCTGTTTATAATTGCAGAAAGTGTAGGACCTCCTGCATTTATTTATTGGGGTTGGTATTTTCCTCAACATTTATTTATTTATTTGGGGTTGGCATTTTCCTAGCTAGTTCACAGAGAAGGAAAAAGAAACAGAGCAGTGAGTTAATTTTCTTGAAACTTCAGAACTGGTAAGTGGCAGAGGGGGGCTTCCAATCCCCTTTACCACACTGTCTCTATATTAACGATAGGTTGGTTTCCTCCTCTGGAAGGTTAAAACAATGTCTTTTCCCAGCCAGACTCCCTGTCCTTCTGATACGGAAAAGAGCAGAGACGCCTTTCTGAGCTTCACAGCAGCAGAGACCCCTGAAATCTGCCAAGGTGGGCTTTCCTCCATCCCAGTCATTTTTGCTAGAAGGTAAAGCAGAATCCACGGATGTCTTTGTAAGAGAAAGATGGGAAGGAGAATGCCTCCCAGAACATTTAAAAATACAAAGATACACCAGATGTGGCTTCCAAAATGTCAAATTCTTCGTTCTCCACTGTTCCTTCTCCACTTCTTGTCTTCTTCCTGGGCTTGCCTGCTGGGGTACTCTGGACCTCAGTCATGGACCACACTTGACCTTTACCAGTACTTTCTTCCTAGGGTTCTTATGCAATTTCATGGCTTTAAGTACTTTCTATACAAATGGCTCCCAGATTGAATCTCCCGGCCAGAACAGGGATCCTCTATCCAGCACTGCTCGGGTGTGTAATGGGCACGTCCAACTTAACCCACCCCAAACTGAAGTCTATTTCCTGCCCAGAAAACCTCGACCCTTCCCATCTCAGGAAATAGAATCTTCCCTGTAACAGTCCTTGATGCCCCAAACTTGACTCAACCTGAAGTCATTCTGGCCTCTGCTTTCCCAGGTCCCACATCCCCTGAGGAATCCTGGGGCTTCCTGCAAACACAGTCTTTCTCATTGCTCTGCCAGTCTTGTCCAAGTGGCTGTCCTCTCTTACTCTAACCACCGCAACAGCTTAACTGGTCTCCTTGCTTCCTGTCTTGCAAATCTGGAGTCTCTTTTCCAACCTGAGTGACCCTTTTATCATCTAAGTTAGATCAAGGCCACCGCTAGCCCATTCGGTGCCCTGGAGCTTAGTAGGAAAAGCCTACCCAGCCTGCGAATGGATATAGCTCTGAGGTTACATTCTCTACAACTGGGTGTCTGGGTGGCTTAGTTGGTTGAGTGTCTGCCTTTGGCTTAGGTCATGATCCCAGGGCCCTGGGTTCGAGTCCTGCATCGGGCTCTCTACTCAGCGGGAAGTCTGCTTCTCCCTCTCCAACTCAAATAAATAAATAAAATCTTTCAAAAAATGGATAATAACTCTGTGCAAGCAAGCACACATCCAATCAAAGTGCTCCCTTCTCTAGATAAGACATAGTATCCCCCCATCCCTGGCCCCCAGGTCTTGCCCCTGGCAAGCAGATGGATTTCAGACCCCACCTGTATGCGCTGGCAGGATTTTTTGCAGTCCTTGTACTATTAATAGAATATTAAAATGTCTGTTGGAATGTAATTTATACAAAGGGACCTCGTAAGTTGTTGCCTTGTTCTGTGAAATGATTTTTAATCATTATAATCAATTCACTCATAATAGTCAATGACCAGAAACAACCCAAACATGTCAATCGACGGAAGAACAGATCAACAAATTGTAGTGTATTTGTTTATTTGAGAGAAAGAGAGAGGAGCCAAGGGAGAAGGGCAAGCAGACTCCCCACGGAGCTTGGAGCCCGACGTAGGGCTCGATCTCACCACCTTGAGATCATGACCTGAGCTGCAATCAAGAGTCCGATGCTTAAGCCGCTGGGCCACCCAGGCGCCCTGCAGTGTATTTATAGAATGAAATGCTCCAAAGCAATCATTTTTAAAACCAGTGATACCCGCAACAGGAGCGAATTTCACACACATTAAGTTGAGTGACAGAGGCCAAACAAACAAATGACTCCATTTATATGAAGTTCAAGAACAGGCAAAGTGATCAGTGGTTATGGAAGACTGGTTACCCCCCCCCCGGCGTGGGGTGAGTACGACTGCAAGTGGGGCAAAGAAAGCTGCTTTCCTCCATCTTGATCAGGGCGGTGACTCCTCGGGTTTGTGGTTACGTGACAGTCTCTCGAGCTGAGGACCCGACTTTCTGTGCGTACCGCACTAAAGCAACGGCACCCAGTGGTTTGCAAATATTTAGAACGTGGCCAGTATTTCATCACTATTTTGATTTTATGTGACCTAAAAATCCTGCGGCAAATCTTGAAATTCACGTTTCCTGGCACCTGCGGTAACCTTGTTTTCCAGGTGTGCAAGCGGAACATCGTGTGAGCCCCGAGCACGCCTCTAATCCTCCCATGGACCGAAAGAGCTCAACTTTGGCGTGGCAGGAGCCTCTGGACGACGACGAGGCAGGGACAGAATGCCCGAGGTAATGGGGAGGGCTTTATCCCTGGGGAGGGCAGCTCCTGCTGAAACCCTCCAGGCTTCCTCCTGATACCCACAGGGAAACGAATATTCCACGGCCAAGCTGCGTATTTTGGAGAGGCCAGATCAGTCAGGTGCCCGACATGGGGCAATAGGCCTGGAAGGGCAGAAACTGCCCCGCTTCTGGGGTGGGGCCCGCGTGGATGCAGCTGTTACCGAAAGAGCCCGTTGGTGTCACCGCATAGAAGGAGTCTGGCCCCGGGGGCCGCTCCACAGCCGACATCGCCCCCGCCCCCTCCAACTTCGAGTGCAATGTGGACAGTCAGCCTGAGTCCGCTGAGTAAGCCAGGGAAGCCGTCTGCGAGGCAGTGCCTTCTGGGGCGGGACGGCCACGCTGCACCTGTCAGCCGGCCCTGGGGCCCCGTGAGGAAGCACTGTGGCAGGAAGTCCACATCAGAGATGTTTGGGCTCATTCGAAAGCACAGGAAGCCCAGCACCTGTTCTCTCTCAACTACACTAAAGACAAAACTTGGCAGGGGACACAAAGTGGGGCTGTCTGTCCCTGCACCTCCTTGTCCTTTTGTCTCCTTGTCCCCACTCACCCTGAGGAAACACAAGCGCAGGGATGGCCGGACTGTGGCATCCGCAAAGGGTAGGGGTCCTCAGCAGTGTCCCCCCTCCTGGCCTTCGTCCCTCCCCCTTTGCCCTGCGAGCCCCCGGCAGGCAGCCTTCTGCGCTGCGAAATGATTTACAGCAGGTGATTAACGGATCACGGGGCCTGAGTCCGCTCGTGACTATCGCTAAGGGGTTTCCTTGGAAGTATGTTTGGGTTTTCACCTTTTCCACTGAGAAGTTACGTGTGTGTGTGTGTGTGTGTGTGTGTGTGTGTGTGTGAAGAGAGAGAGAGATTGAAAGGTGTATGCATATACTCTCCGGTGGGGAACTCCTGACATCGGCTGACAGAGGAGAGAAGCAACCCAGAGGGGCAGTGGGCTCTGAGCTCCATCTCTACCTCACGCGTCCCTTTGGGCAAGTCCCCTTTCCTCTCTGGGCTTCTGTTCCCTCTGATGACAAGTAAAGGCAGTAGCTTGGACCCTGGCTGGGGCTCCTTCCAGTTCTGATTCTCTCCTCTAGGCCGGGGAATCTGCCATCGCCGGGCCTCCTAAGCTCTCGACCGGAAGGAGACGCAGCAATGGTCCTCGGCATGAGGAAAGTGCCCGAAGGAGTAGGCTTACTCTTCCCCGAACTGCTGTCCCATAAAGGCCAAACTCCGCTGGGGTGACGAAGATCCCTTAAAACTTTGTACTGTGAGACCCCGGGGAAGAGAGGCCCTTTGTCCCTGACATCTTCCATGAAGGACCCATCCTATCTGCTTGAGTTGTCCAATAAAGCCGGCCAAGGGCCGAGGAGAACTTTCAGAATATTAGTGATAATTTACCTCAACCCTCTCAGTGTTCAACCCCAGAAGGAGGCAAAGGCCACCACAGAAGCCGAACTCGAGGTCATGGCGGTGTAGGCTATGTTGTACAATACGGCCTCTCCTTCCTCTGACTCACCTCTGCAAATACAGGACCTTCCACCTGGTCTCCTCTTTCTCCTGCTTTTCCCACACCAGTCCTCCCCATTAGCCCCAGCTTCGTTACCTTGCCTCCGTTCTCAGCATCCCCTCGCTGCCCCTCCTGGGTGTCCGTCTCTTTGAACAAAGCTGCACGCGCCCGTCGGGTCTACCTTCTCCATCTCTTAGGCAAGGCTGTGTTTCTCCCGTTTGTCCCTCCAGAAACCCCTCTTATGTGTTTCTTCTCTTCATAGACACTACAGCTCCCAACAATAGGTTCTGGGACTCCCCCGTGGCTGGGTGAATGGTGACAGAGGTATCAGGGAGAGGCAGGAAGGATTCAGAGGCAGGACTGGCCAGAACATCCAGAAACCACGATGGGCCTGACTGAGAATGTGACTTTCCCATCGGAGAGACTCAAGCAAAACCTTTATTTTGTTCACCCGCAGGGACCAGGAGGACATTCTTCTGTGCGAAGGTGTGCAGCAACAAGATAAAGACCTGTCGGCTGAAAAAACAGTATTTCTGAAGGAGTTTCCCAGCTTCAAAGAGGAGCTAGAGGTGGACATTAGAGAGCTCTATGCCCTTGCAGAGGTACTAGACACAGCCCACAGAACAGTCACCAAGACCAACGTGGTGGCTACCTCCATCGCTGTGGCCTCAGACGCCATGAGCATCCTGGGTCTGGTCCTCGCGCCGGCAACAATAGGAGGAAGTCTTGTGCTCTCTGCCGCTGGTAAAGCTCTGGGGACAGCGGCCAGCCTCACCAGCGTCTTCACCAACGTTGTGGAACACTTCCAGATTCAAGAAGCTCGAACCCGGGCCAGCAGCCTAGTGCCCACCTGTGACCACATGGTCGAGGAGGCTCAGGAAAAGGCCTTCCACGTCATGAGTGTCGGAAAGAAGGCCTTCAGTTGCGGAAGCAACATCAGGGACGTCAAGAGGAACATCCGCGCCTTTCAGGTGGCCAGAGCCCACCCGCGCCTGGCCGCTGCCGCCAAGCGTCTCCTGACCACCGGCCAAGTCTCGGCCCGAAGGAGCAGGCAGTTGCAAAGGGTCTTTAAGGGCACCGAGGTGCTGATGAAGAAAAGTGCTCGCGTGCTGTGTGGTGCTGTGTCTGGCATCTTCCTCTGCCAGAACATGGTCACCCTCCTGAGCGACTGGAAGCAACTGAAGGAAGGAGCCGGAACCAAGATGGCGGAAGAGCTGAGGGCCCGTGCCTGGGAGCTGGAAAACCAGCTGGTGGAACTCACGCAGCTCTACGAGAGCCTTCGGCACTAAGTGACACTACCACGTCCCTCGTGGGTAGGGCTGGAGGGAGAGGGGGAGAATTGACCGGGGCTTAAGGGCACCAAGATTTAAGGAGAGGGTGTGAAGGGAGCCGGCGTGTGTGTGTGTGTGTGTGTGTGTGTGTGTGTGTGTGTGTGTGTGTGTGAAGTTTGCTTGGATGCTCCTGAGGCTGTGGCACACTGGTGGCCCGGGGAGAGGGCATCCAAACGACGTCAGGGACCTCTCGATGATAATGGCACCTGTCCTGGACAGACCTGGTCATGGCTTCTATTTCTGTCTCAGTGCTCCTGGAGGCCCATGTGCTGGCAACAGGGTCCTCCCAGGTGTGCAGAAGAGGTCACTGAGCCACAGGGAGTGTTGCAGACCGAAATGTGTGCCCGAAAATTCACAGGTTGAAGCCGTCAGCCCCAGTGGGACTCCGTGGAGGTGGGGCCTTCCGGAGGCAACTGGGGCTGACTCAGGTCCTAGGAAGGGGTGATCCTATGAGTCTGGTGTCCTTCTAAGAGGAGGAGGGAATGCAGGACGGCGCTCTCTCTCTCTGCCTGCGCCCACACAGAGGGAAAGTCTGTGAGAGGACACGGCGAGAAGGTGACTGCCTGCAGAGCCAGGGGAGAGGCCCACCAGAAACCCAACTGGCTGGAGCCTCCAGGACTAGGAGAAATTCCGCTAGGCCAGCCCCAGCTGTCGGAGACCGGGAGCTTCTGTGACTCGCAGCCGGGGGTGGCAGAGTCAGGATACCAAGCCAGGAAGCCCGCCGGCAGAGGCAGCACACAGAGCCGCCCGCCAGGCTGCCCCGAGCCCTCGGAAGCCCTCCAGTGACTGGTGTTTTTGTTTCTTTACAGAACCTCTTGCAAGAGAGAAGGCCCAGGACCTCATCCTCGGGCGGAGCCCCGGGGTCTCTGGCTCAGTCCCCAGGCAGGCATGGGGAAGCGGGACCCCAGGGGACAGGAGAGGATTAGGGCGGGCTGAGTCCAGGCGCCTCTGAGCAGAATTAAAGGGGACAGGGTGAGGACAGGCTCGATTGGCAGAGGCGATGCCTGGAGACTTAGCCACCAGGAGGTCCAACTGGGACCTGAGGGCGCTGTCAGGGAGTGAGTGTGGCGAGGTCCGCCTGTCCTGCCTGTCTTTCGCCACATTGCTTCTGCTTCTTCACTGTCCCCCATCCCTTCACTCGGGCACCGCCTCATTCCCGCTGCTTCTCCTGTGCCCCACTCCCTCACTTGCGCACAGTAGGTCTGCATGAAGCATGTAGTGATCCGTGTGGGCTCTATATCCCATGCAGAGGATAGGATAAGAGGGTCCCTGTGGTGAGGGACACCTCGAGCTCACCTTTCCGTGGCCCCGGCTGCCTGCTGCGCTCCTTCCTCCCCCATCAGAGGTAACGCTGGGTGAGACCAGGGTTTGCACTCACTGGAACCTGCTCGGCCAGATTCCATCCAGAAGGAGAGAGGCCCAGGAGCCCTTCTCTCCTCCCCAAGTTCAGAGCAACTTAGGATGTCCTCGGAATCTGCGAAGACCTCTCCAGGCTTCCCAAGTCACCTGTCTTCAACCTACTTCTTTCTTATGTTTTAGCTACTATTTTGAAAGCAGTGCGTGGACATTAAATTAAAGTTTTTAAAATTCAGGCTGGGGCACTGGGTGGCTCAGTTGATTAAGCATCTGCCTTCGGTTAAGGTCATGATCCCAGTGATCCCGTGATCCCATGATCAATCAATCCCATGATCGAGTTCCGTATTTGGCTCCTTGCTCAAGGTGGCGTCTGCTTCTCCCTCTCCCTCTGCCTGCCACTCCCCCTCTTTATGCTCTCTCTCTATCAAATAAATAAATAAAATCTTTAAAAAATAATAAAATAAAATTCAGGCAAGTAAAACATAAGGATTATTTTTGAAATTTTAAAAAAGATTTTATTTATTTATTTGAGAGCGTGAGAGAGAGAGACAGAGATCAGGAGCAGCGGGAGTGGGAGAAAGAGAAGCAGACTCCCCGCTGATCAGGGATCTCGATGTGGGGCTCGATCCTGGGACTCTGGGATCACGACCTAAGCCGAAGGCAGACTCCTAACTGACTGAGCCACCCAGGCGCCGCATAAGGGTTAGAAATAATGCGTGAACCAAGGGTGACGATTGTTGGCAGTCTGGCATAGAATTTCCATCCTGTGCTTCTCTTGCTTTGGGGTGTTCAAGTGTTCAAGCCTTCCATACTTGTCCTGAGACTGCCCACTGGGGACCCTCCCTCAAGGTTCATACTAGATTTTTTTCCTACAACCCAGAGTTTTCTCTCTCTCATTCTCATTTCCCTCATTTGCCCACAGATCTAGAACTTTCCATGTTGCTGTGTCCACTTGGCAATATTTTCCTACCATTCTCTATTTCACTCAGTTTTTACCGACTTTTTCTTAAGTTACAAAATATTCTCTTGATTATATATACAATTGTTTAAATGAGGTACGTGTTAGTCATACTTTCTGTTTTAAGTAGCCAAAGGTCACGTAAAAACTGGCTTACGCAAAAAAGGGAGGTCATTGATTTGTGTGCTTAGACAACTTAGGGGTAGAGCGAGCTTCAGGTGTGTCTGGATGGAGGATAAAAATGATGTCATCAGGCCTTTGTCTTTCCATGGCAACCTGATGACAGGCCTCATCAGGTTCAGAAACGAGCCCCCCAACAACTCCCTCCCCCTCCCCCCCCCCCGCACCCCAGTGCTGTGCTGAGTGCTCGGGAGAGGAGAGGAGCCGGGCAGAGGTCCAGAGACCACTCTGATTGGTCAGGACTGGGTCACATGCCTTTACTGCGCCAGAGGCTGGCCTGAGCAGTGGGCGCTGTAGGGTCTGGGAATGTAGAAAGGAGGCCGGAGATGAAGAGCAGCCAGGGCAGCACCGACTGCCCTCCTCTTTCAGGAACATTTAGATTGTTTCAAAAAATTTTTTTATGCATGGGCACCTGGGTGGTTCAGTGGGTTAAAGCCTTCGCCTTCAGCTCAGGTCATGATCGGAGGGTCCTGGGATGGAGCCCAGAGTCGGGCTCTCTGCTCTCCGGGGAAGCTGCCTCCCCCTTTCTCTCTGCCTGTCTCACTGTCTACTTATGATCACTGTCTGTCAAATAAATAAATAAAATCTTTAAAAAAAAATTTTTTTATGCGTAGTGGTAAAATGACTATCTGCGCCAAAAGCTTGTTGCATGATTATTACGACTTCTTTTCTTAAAATAGAGTCCCTGAATTGGGATTCCTGGATAAAGAAGGACCCTATGAAGGGAAAGGGGGGGTCTCTACCTGCCCCCCAATACAGTAGTGAAATATATCATGGGAAACAAGAAAGATTTAAAGAGTGGAGGGGAAAGAGAGCCACTGTCCCCACTTCAGGCCACAGCCTGCCAGTCCCGTTTCCCACCCTTTCCCATGGGGGGGGGGGGGGGGGGCTTGGTAGACGGTCGCCATGCCACGTCCCAGCCACTGCGCTTCCTGCCTTTGCTGTTCTCATTGCCTCTCAGAAGTTCTTCATGAGCAGAAAGCGGACAGAAAAACCCTCTGAAGGCCTGAGATACGTGGGAAGCCACTTTAAATTTCCAAGTCAACATGACTATGTAGAAACGGGTCCCATCAGAAGCCTGATTTAGGGCCCTCCGCGCATGCGCCATGCCACGTACACCTGCTTTGCGAACGGGCCGCGGGCAGGAAAGCCATCTTGTCCTTGAGATGCCCTTCAAGGCTCCTCGTGCCCGCATTCCTTTCTGGTAAACCCGGGATTCCCGCCTGCGTGCAAATCTGTCATGGTTAGAGCTTTTGCAAGATGTAAGGAAGGCGGAACCCCGTAGACACGTTCATTCTCCGCAGCGCGCTCTTCCCTGTGAAGAGGCTTCTCTGGGCCCCTGTCCTTCCCCACTCGGGCTCCAATAAGCCTCTCCTTCTGCCTTCTGGAGGTCCTAAAAGGTGTGTTCGTTGTGTGTCCATAGGAAGGGAATAAACAGTTTTCTCCACGTTTAATATCGTGCACGAGCATCCACACGGCGCCAAAGGCGCGCTCTCCATAATCATCCCGGGCCCAGAAGAGGGCGTCCCTCCGCGGGGGCTTTCGTTTCTTCCCTGGACTGTCTGGGAGGAAACGGAAAAGAGTGAGCTGGAGTGGAGCTCGGAGAGCCGCCTGCGACCCTCCGCTGCCTGCTTCGGTGTCCGCGTTCTGGTGCGTGAGCCCGAGGTGAGGCCGGAGTGAAACCCGGGGCAGGCGCGGGCGGGCATGTGCGGTGCCCCTGTGGGCAGACGTGACAGAAATGCCCGTCCTTACCACGGCTGGCCATCCGTGCTGCTCAGGGGGACCCCACCTGACCCCTGTCCTCTCTCTAACAGCTCGAGCGCGGTTCTTTGTGGGGACCCAGGAGCTCTGAGAAGCCGATGGGATCTGAGATGGAATCTCTCTGTCAAAGAAGACGCACACGATCGCATGGTTAGATGAGAATGGAGCCAGCAGCTGTCAGGTGCCCCTCGATGCCGCCATGGACACAAGCTCCAGGCTTTTCCAAAATGCTGGGCCTTCCAAAGCGGCCGGTGAATTTGTCCGGCCGTTCTGAGGTCAGTGACAGCAGCAAAAAGATCAACCGTCCTGCTCATGCCCTGCCCCCCACCCCACTAGAAGGAAATTAGGAGTCTCGGTCAGTAAGCTAAACCCCAAGTCCCCTGGGGATGGGGGAGGGGCTCTGACTAGGTTTCAGAAACCCAGACTAGTTGGGGGTGGCCTCAAGGGGCCTTCCCTTGTCACCCCAGCTCACTGAGGTCCGCCCTCAACCATGAGCTTCAGGTGGCCCTTGAATTCGTGATGAAATGTGAAATATTGTCATCAGTAAATCACAGTCCCATTCTTGGTCTCTTGAGAAAATGAAAAAGATGTGTGTTTGTGGGGAGGGGAGAGGAAGGGAGAGATAGCCTTAATTACAGTTGTAATTCACCTAGACAAAATTACGGTGGAAAACTAGCTTTCTTTCCCTGATAGGCAAGACCACATAGACCAGTCCTGTTCAATATGGCGGCCGCTAGCCATGTGGCTATTGAGCACTTGAAATGTGGCAAGTCCAAGTTAGGATGTCCTCTGAGTATAAAATACACACTGGATTTCAAAGGCATAGTGTACAAAATACATTAAATATCCAATTAATGGGGTGTCAGACGGGCTCAGTCAGTCATGTCCAGCTCTTGATCTCAGAACAGGTCATGATCTCTGGGTCGTGAGTTCAAGACCCATATTGGGCTTCATGCTGGCTGTGGAGCCTATTTAAAAAAAAAAATTCGGTTAATCATTTTTTTTTAAAGATTTTATTCATTTATTTGACAGAGAGAGAAAGATCACAAGCAGGCAGAGAGGCAGGCAGAGGCAGAGGGAGAAGCAGGCTCCCCGCCAAGCAAGGAGCCCGATATGGGACTCGATCCCAGGACGCTAGGATCATGACCTGAGCCGAAGGCAGCCGCCCAACCAACTGAGCCACCCAGGCGTCCCTCGGTTAATCATTTTAATTGATCACATGTTGATATGATAACATTTTGGACAGATTGCATTAAATTAAATGTATTTTTAAAATCAATTCCATCTGTTCTTTTAAATGTGCCTACGGAAAATTTTTTAGAAGATTTTATTTATTCATTTGAGAGAGAGCATGAGAGAGTACTAGCAGGGGGGCGGGGAGGGGCAGAGGGAAAGGGAGTAGCAGACTCCCTGCTGAGCAGGGAGTCCAACATGGGGCTCCATCCCAAGACCCAGAGCCAATGAAGAAATAGACCAGAGTCAGGCAGGCAGAGATGAAAGTATCAGCTTGATTAAATTTGTTGGAGGAAATGGCTTTGTGTTGGATGCCCAAGCTGGCTTGCTTCTACTTCACTCTTCCATTAGATGGCCTCACCCCTTGCCATGCACAGTACTGGACAACCTTGGGCCAACCCTGTACGCTTAGGGGCACAGACACTGAGTGCCCTGGAAGGCCAGAGGACCTCAAATTCATGGCATTTCCTTCTGGCCAACTTGTCTACCATATAACTTGCTCAAGGGTGGAAAGAGGCCAGGAGCTCTACTTGGATAGAATTCCTCTACATGGAAATAGGACTAAGGGAATAAGTGATCCTTCCACTACTTCTAAACTTTTTATTTTAAGATTTTATTTATTTATTTGAGAGAGAAAGAGAGTGTGAGAGAGCACAAGTGGGGGAGAGGGAGAAGCAGTCTCCCCACGGAGCAAGGAGTCCAACAAGGCGCTTGATCCCAGGACCCTGGGATTATGACCTAAGCCGAAGGCAGATGCTTAACTGACTGAGCCACCCAGGCGCCCCATACTTCTAACCATCTTTTAAATAAGCAGTGGGTTTTTCGGTCAAGTCCATAGTCAGCAGATGGCAAGCAACCATCCAGTAAAAGACCCCTGCTCTCAGCTTTACCTGTCTGTTCCCTCTGTATCAACCACTTCTGCCTGGATCATCCTGGGTCTGCTGGTGGGCCATATGAAGCTAGCTGAAAAAGATGTTGAAATGGGTCAGATCAAAACATTAATTAATTAACTCCAAGTTCTTGCTAAAACCAGAATTTCTCCATTTCCCATCCCAAGAGAGAGTAAACCCTGTCGAATATACCTCTTCAAAGATTGTGCAGTGAGATCAAGATTTAGCATAAAGATAGTCCAACAGTAAAGAGTCAACAGCGAGAACTCCCACATTGCTTGTAAACCCCCTTCCATTGCAAATATCTAGGAAAAAATATTAAAATTTGATCTCCTTGCAAATTAGAACTTCAAAGAGTCTGAAATCGAATTGTGTTGTCCTCACGAGATGACAGTTCAAAGAGACCAAAATCTTTTAAAGTCCAAAAAATCAAAGAAGTCCAAAATCAGTTTCTCTTCGGGAGTCCAATGCTGTTTTTAAAGTCAAAAAATCATCCTCCCCAACGTTTTATTTTGGTTTTCAGCTAAAGGGGTTCTTTAAGTGCTTAAACGTAGGAATAATTCCAGACATACAGGAGAGTTCAAGCATAGTACAAGGAACTCTCAGAGACCTTCCCCCAGATTCACAACTGTTAGCATCTTGTCCCTGTGCCGGTCATCAATAGGGCGATTCAGCTCCAAACCCACCCGGAGTGCTGGGCTTCTGACGGTTTCCTTAGTTGACGGGCTGCATGTTAAGCTTTGTCGGTAGAGGGCGCATTGCAGGCATCGCTTCCCGGCTCTGGCGTGAGCTCCTTTCCTGGTGCTCAGCCGCCAGGTGAGTCAGTGGGGATCCATCCCAGTGACTTCAACACCACCCCAGAGACAGCTTTCTGGCGAGCACCACGGGTGTCCCTCGCCCGGCTTCTCAGCTGAGACTTACCCTGAAGATGGCTTCTGCCCAGCTGGATTCCCAGAGAGGTCAGCAGCCACCCCCCACCCCTAACCACCTTGTGCGGTTTTTTGGACAGGTGCCTGCTTCCAGCTTGGCCAGCAGCACCTCGGCCAACTCCTCTGCCTCCATTCCTTTTAAAAATGATTATCTATAAGATCCACCGCCGTTCTTCAGGTGAAGCCATGGTTTGAGCATGTGATTCTAAAACCGCGGGGATGCTTCTGGGATGAAGACATTCATCGTGGTGATGCGCCTTGGAACCCATAGACAAGTCTGAGGAATTCAGGGTTGGCCCCTCCCTGGTACCCTCTCTTGGTCCTGAAGGTGGATCAAAATCATTTCAAGAAAAGAGGGGAGTGCCTGGGTGGTTCAGTGGGTTAAGCCTCTGCATTCGGCTCAGGTCATGGTCTTAGGGTCCTGGGGTTGAGTCCCGCATTGGGCTCTCTGCTCTCTTTCAGCGGGAAGCCTGCTTCTCCCCCCATCTCTCTCTGCCTGCCTCTCTGCCTACTTGTGATCTCTGTCAAATAAATATATAGAGTCTTAAAAAAAAAAAAAAAAGAAAGAAAGAAAGAAAAGAGGGACAGAGGGGCACCTGGGTGGCTCAGTTTGTTAAGTGTCTGCCTTCTGCTCAGGTCATGATCCCAGAGTCCTGGGATCGAGCCCCATATCGGGCTCCCTGCTCAGCGGGGAGCCTGCTTCTCCTTCTGCCCTTCACCCTGTTTGTGTCCCCTCTCTCTCTCAAATAAGTAAAAATCTTTTGAAAAGGAAAAGAAAAGAAAACAAAAAAATAAATAAAAGGACAGAGTTTGGGGCCCTTGAATGAACACAACCTACCCACGCATGACACGAACAGATTTTTTTTTAATTGGGTAAATGACAATTCTCTTTCTCTTTTTCAAAAATTGCAGTAAAATAAACGTAACATGAAATGTCCCATTGAAACCGTTTCTATGTGTGGGTTCAGCGGCACAAAGTGCAATCACATGGTTGTGCAACCATCACCAATGTGATGTCCAGAATTTTTTTCATCATCTGAAACCGAAACTGTCCCCGGTAAGCGCCAACTCAGCAGCCCCTCCCCCGGGGGCCCCTGGTGACCAGTGACCTGTGTGTGCCTACTCTGGGTACCTTATTTAAGTGCAATCACACAATATTTGTCCATTTGTGGCTGGCTCATTTCACGTTGTATAATGTCCTCAAGACCCGTCCACATCAGACCTCGGGTCAGAGCTCCCCTCCTTCTTCGGGCTAACTCTCCGTCATACAGATGCACCATGCTTTGTTTACCCATCTATCCCCTGTGGCCACCGGGTTGTTTCCACCTTTGGGCTGCTGTGAGAAAAATGCTACTGGGAACAAGGGAGAACAAATACCAGGGGGAGTCCCTGCTTTCAATTCTTTTGAGTACACCCCCAGAAGTGGAAATGCCTGATTAAGTGATACATCTATACATTTTTAAAGATTGTTTATTTATTTAGAGAGAGAATGCATGGGGGGAGGAGGAAGGGGAGAGAAAGGTGGGGAGGGAATTTCAAGCAGGCTCCCCACAGGGAGCCTGACACCAGGCTCAATCTCAGGACCCTGGGATCATGACCTGAGCCGAAGGTAGACACTTAATGACTGAGCCACCCAGACACTCCTAAAATGTCTACTCAAAATCATTGCCCAGGGGCTCCTAGGTGGCTCAGTCATTAAACGTCTGCCTTCGGCTCAGGTCATGATCCCAGGGTCCTGAGATCGAGCCCCACATCGGGCTGTCTGCTCATCAGAAGGTCTGCTTTTCCTTCTCCCATTCCCTCTCTCGCTGTGTTTCTCTCTGTCAAATAAATAAAATCTTTAAAAAAAATCATTGCCCAGTGAATTTTTAACGTCATAAATTTTTAATGGCAGACATCGATTTGAGACTGCTGTGCGCAGCCTGGCTGAGAAACTACCCTAATAGTAGAGAAAAAGGGGGCTCTCGCTCCCATCTATCAATATCGAGAAGAGCTGTAAGCCGAGCTTCTCTTTCCTGTAAGTGATCTACCTCCTGAGCTGCACCGATTACTAAGGCCAAAGACTGGCATCAACCAAGACCTATTCCTGCGAAAGAGAGAGAGAAAGGGAGAGAGACAGCAGCCTTTCGTGAGGACAAGGCCACCTGCCTCTGTGAGCTGCCAAGTTCATAACCATACATGACCTACATAACCAAAGCCAAAGGCCCAAATGTAGGCATTAGCAACACGATCTCCGGGTATCATTTTGCCCCTTATACTCTTAGTATACTGCTCAGAGTTTTCGGCTCACACCAGCAACCCAGAAATAGACACAACAATGAGGCAGATGGAGAGATGGTCAGAATATGACCTTCATGGCTGATGAGGCCGTTGGAAAGTGAGGGGAGCCTTCTCGGCAAGCCACAAGGGCTTGAGGATTCCACCCCACAAGTGGGCAGCTCTCCCTCGGAGGCGCCGGCATGCTGGGTGACAGCCAGCCTTGGCCGTGGGCTTGCCTCCCTGACACGTGTAGCTTGTGGGAGCAGAAGCCAACACACGCTCTCCTGCAAGCAGGCAAGTCCTAAGGAGAGTTTTGAGCAAAGGGCTGAGCTGTGCATAAACCCACTCCTGCAGAAATGAGCTGATAAATCCCTCCTCCCCCGGGAGAAGATGAAGAGAGGCCAGGCGTTCCTCTCCCAGAGCTCCCTCCGCACAGGTAAAGGGAAGGGTTTCCTCCTACGTGACGCAATGGAAAACCTTGCTATGCACAATAATCTTGTTCCTGACACACAGAGAATGGAGGTTTTCAGATGGGCTTGGAAACATTTGTAAAAATAGGTCAGGTCCTTGTCTATAAAGCAAATCATGAGAAATTAGAAAAACAGAAAAATAAATGATCTAGGTTGCACTCTATGCCCATAATGCAATAAAGCCGGAACGGAACAAGTAAGTAACTTCTATTTTTTTAGAAGTTTAATTCCAGGGAGTTACTGTAGGGTGTTATATTAGTGTCAGGTGTGCGGTAATGATGCAGCACATCTAGGCACTCTACCCAGTGCTCATCAGGCCAAGCACGTGCCTTCATCCCCATCACCTGCGTCACCCATCCCCCACTCACCTCCACCATTTTCTTTTTTTTTTCCTCCTAAAATTAGACAGACGTGGGGGCTCATTTCCTATTTTTAGAAATACAACTTAATGAATTTTTACCCTACGTGTATCCCATGTAACTACCCGTTGATGAAGACATGGAATGTTTCTGGCGCCCTAGAAGGCTTCCCTTATTCTCCTTCCCACCCCATACTCAGTGTATCGGTTTTCTGTGGCCGCCGTACTAAATTCATAATCAATGACCACAAACTCAGCAGCCTGGAACAACACCAAGTATTACCCAACGGCTGCGAAGGTGAGAAATGCAGGGAGCATCACTGGTTTCTGTGCTTCGGGTCTCACAACGTCAAAGCCAAGTATCCTGGGGAGAGTCTGCTTCCAGGCTCATGCATGGTGTTGGCGAAATTCATTTCCTTCCGGATCTTTCCACAGAGGCGCATGGTCCTCCTCACACCCTGAATCTGTCCGACCTTCTTGTGCCTCCATCCAGAGAAACTTCTCTATCTCTAAGGGCTTGTGTGATGAGACAAGTCCTGTCTGGATCCTCTCTTTCTCTTGGGGTCAACTGACCAGTAACTTTCATTCCATCTGCAAAGGCCCTTTTGCCATGTGGCATAACATAGTCATAGCCTCTGGGGATTCAGGTAGGACATCTGAGGGAGTCGTTGTTCTGCCTACCATCTCCCCTCTTCTGATGTCCAACCCCATTGAGGAATTTTGCCTGCTCTTAAAAATGCATCCAAGTTAGGGGCACCTGGGTGGCCCAGTCGGTTAAGCATCTGCCTTCGGCTCAGGTCATGATTCCAGAGTCTTGGGATCAAACCCCACATCGGGCTCCCTGCTCAGTGGAGACCCTGCTTCTCCCTCTCCCTCTGCCCCTTCCCCTCCCTGTGGTCTCTCTCTCAAATAAATAAATAAAATCTTAAAAATAATTCATCTAAATAAGTCATACAGTATGTAGTCTTTTGTACTCAAAGTTTTATCTATGAGATGGCATGTAGCCCAAGTTCATTATTTTTCACCAGTGATTATTATTCCACTATACGAATATATCACAATGTGTTTATCCATTCTAAAGGGGATGGACACGTTTGGGGCTGTTGTAGATAAGGCTGTTATGTACGTCCTTGTGAATACGTACCTTGGTAGACTCAAATACTCATCTCACGTAGACATGTACTCAGTAGTAGGATTGCTGGTTGAGGCTACATGAATAGGTATCTTTATTAATATGTCTGAACACTTTTCTAGAGTGATGGTGTCAAGGTTCACTCCCGTCAGTAATATATGAGAGTTCCAGGTCCTTCACACCCTTGTCATCTCCTGAGATGGTCACTTTTTACATTGTTAGCCATTTTGCTAAGCATGTAATGATGCCTGTGTGATTGCTGACTTTAATGTACATTTCTTTGACTATTAGTGATGTTGAGTACATATCCACATGCTTGTTGACCCCTTGGATATCCTTTTTGGTGAAGCGCCTGTCCAAGCCTTTTACCTGTTTTTTATCATGTTACTTTTCTTAATGATTTGTGGGAGTTCTTTATATTTTATAGATAAAAATCTTTTGTTAGATATATTTATCACAAATATCTTCTCCCAGGTTGTGTCTTGACTTTAACTTGCTAACTGGTGTGTGTGTATATATATCTTTTAATTTAGTTTTTCAGTAGTAAAATATACATAATATGAAATTTACCACCTTAACCATTTTTAAATGTACCTGAAATCCATTAAGTGAATTCATGATGTCTTGCAACAGTCACCATCATCTGTTTCCAAAACTTTTCCGCCTTAACCCTCCTACACTGTTGGTGGGAATGCAAGCTGGTACAGCCGCTCTGGAAAACAGCATGGAGGTTCCTCAAAAAGTTGAAAATAGAGCTACCCTACGACCCCGCAATCGCACTTCTGGGTATTTACCCTAAAGATACAAACGTAGTGATCTGAAGGGGCACATGCACCCGAATGTTTATAGCAGAAATGTCCACAATAGCCAAACTATGCAAAGAACCTAGATGTCCATCAACAGATGAATGGAAAAAAACAAAAACAAAAACAAAAAACAAACAAACAAAAAAATCCAGATGAATGGATAAAGAAGATGTGGTATATATATATAATGGAACACTCTGCAGCCATCAAAAGAAATGAAGTTTTGCCTTTTGTGACGACGTGGATGGAACTAGAGGGTATTATGCTTAGTGAAATAAGTTAATCAGAGAAAGACAACTATCATATGATCTCCCTGATATGAGGAAGTGGAGATGCAATGTGGGGGGCTTGGGGGGGGATAGGAAAAGAATAAATGAAACAAGATGGGATTGGGAGGGAGACAAACCATAAGAGACTCTTAATCTCACAAAACAAACTGAGGGTTGCCAGGGGCGAGGGGGATAGGGAGAGGGTGGTGGGGTTATGGACACTGGGGATGGTGAGTGCTGTGAAGTGTATAAACCTGGTGATTCACAGACCTGTACCCCTGGGGCTAATAATACGTTATATGTTAAAAAAATTAAAAAATTAAAAAAAAACTTTTCCATCTTGCAAAACTGAAACTCTGTGTTGATTGAACACCAACACTCCATTCCCCTATCTCTCCAGCCCGTGGCATCCACCATCCTACCTTCTGCCTCTGTAAATTTGACTACTCTGGGTACCTCATATGAGTGGAATCCTGTGGTATCTGTCCTTTATAATCACTGAGCATAATGGCTTCAAGTTTCATCCATGTTGTAACATGTGCCAGAATTTCATTCCTTCTGCAGGCTGAATAATATGTCTGTATGGACTACATTTTATTTACCCATCCATCCGTTGATAGACAAGTGGATTGCTTCCACTCTTTGGCTACCACGAATAATGCTGCTGTGAAATAGGCTGTACTCTTCCTGGTCTATTTTAATATTCGGAAGTTCTTAATTTTAGTCAATTCCAAGTTTCAACTTTTTTCTGTTATCTGTGGCTTTTATCTTGTATATAATATTTGCATATCCCAAGGTAATGAACATAGCCTCTTAGGGGTTTTTTGCTACAAGTTTTCATGTTTTACTTCATCACTGATGCCCATAATTCTTTAGGTATGATGCAAGGAAAGGATTGAGATTCACTTTTTTTTTTGCATATGATATCCAATTGGTTGAAAAGATCATCTTACCAATCCAAGGTTAGGCAAATAGACCTGTGGAAATTACACAGTTTTTTCCTTTGGTCTATTTGTTTAGCCTTGTGCAATACTGTAGCTTTGCAGTAAACTGTGATGTCTGGTTGTGCAAGTCTTCCAACTCATCCTTTCTCAGGATGACCTTTATTATTCTAGGGCCTTTTTTTTCCCACATAACTTTTAGAATTAGCTTGTCCATTTCAACAAAACACCTGCTGGGATATTTTTCTTAAGATTGCATTGAATCTATAGATCAATTTATTTATTTATTTTTAAAGATTTTATTTATTTGTCAGAGAGAGAGAGAGAGTGAGCACAGGCAGACAGAGTGGCAGGCAGAGGCAGAGGGAGAAGCAGGCTCCCCACCGAGCACGGAGCCCGATGTGGGACTCGATCCCAGGACTCCGGGATCATGACCTGAGCCGAAGGCAGCCGCTAGATCAATTTATTTTTTAAAAAAGATTTATTTGTTTGTTTGAGAGAAAGAGAGAATGTGCAAGTGGGGAGAGGGGCAGAAGGAGAGAATCTTCAAGCAGACTCCACTCTGAGCATGGAACCCGTTGCATGAGCAACGTGTGGGGCTCAGTCTCACAACCAGTGAGATCATGATCAGAGCTGAAACCAAGAGTTGGACATTTAACTGACTGAAACACACAGGAGCCCCAAATCTATAGATCAATTTAGAACGCACTTACTTCTTAACAATATTGACTGTTTCAATCCTGGTATCTCCCCATTTACTTAAGTCTTTCATACAAAGCAATACTTTGTAATTTCAGTGTAGAGATCTTGACCTTTTTGCTGGCTATCTCCTTAGGTATTTGGTGGTGCATTCTAATGTCATCATAAGTTGTTTATTTCATCCATTTTTGTTTCTTAGTATAAAGAAATGCAACTGACTTCTGCATACTGACCTTATATCCAGTAATTTTACTAAATTCATTATTAATTCTAATGGTTTGCCAGTCAATTCTTTTGGATTTTCTACAAATACATCAGTATATCAAGTTGTAATATGAGGATGGGCTAGCAAATCATATTGTATCATCTACAAAGAGAGAAAATTATTTGCCACAGCCAGAAACTCACTCCTGGACTACTCACTGTTCTGATCTGGAATGACCCATGTATTTTCAGCTCATATTTAATTGGCCCGAACTGGCCACATGGCCCTTCCAGCTGTGGGGGGCTCAATCGTAGGGAGCAGATGAAGTATTTATTGAGGCGTTGCTAGTATTAGGATGATGACTTCAGTGTACTGAAAGAAAAGAACTGTCAACCTAGGATTTGATACTCTGTGAAAGTATCTTTTCAAAATGAGGACTTGAGGAAATATTCTGAAACAAAAACTGATTCTTCCCAAGGCTTCTGGATGGCTCAGTCGGTTCAGTGTCTGACTCTTGGTTTCGTCTCAGGTCATGATCTCAGGGCTGTGGGATCGAGTCCCGCATTGGACTTCGTGCTCACTGGAGATTCTCTCTCTCCCTCTGCCCCTCTCCCAGCTCGCATGCTTGCTCTCTCTCTCTCAAATAAATAAATAATCTTTTTTGAAAAAATGGACTCTTCCTACAGCCCATGTGATTGACCACCACCGAGGGGCTCCCCCTAGGGAGCAGGCAGGAAATTAGAGAGGGACCATTGTCCATCCCCCCAACCCCACAGGGAGCCAGACTAAAGCACTGGGGGGACTGAAGCCCAGCGGACTTGGGAATTCCTTGTTTTCTTAGTTCCTAAAGATGAGAAAGGCAAATGAATGAGACCAGAACAGGGCATTTTTGTTTGTTTGTTGAGCTATCTTGTGTTTTGTCTTCTTGAGCAAGACAGAGTTCTCTGATATCTCTGAGAGAGCACTGGTGATCTCCCTATGGAGGGAGGGAAGGAAAGGGGGCGGAGAGAGAGAGAGAAGGAAAGGGAAAAGAGGGAGGAGGAAAGGAAACCGAAACTGACCCTAGTGGACGTTGCCAAACATCTGGCCACCCAGCCTGTGAACCATGAACTCACCTTCTCAGTCAGAAGCCAGAGTGGACACGGGTGCTCTGGGCTGGAACTGGAAGCTGGTTTGGAGCTGGAGAAAGTAACTGATGTGTCTTTTTTTTTTTTTTTAAAGATTTATTTATTTGACAGATAGAGATTACAAGTAGGCAAGTAGGCAGAAAGGCAGGCAGAGAGAGAGAGAGGAGGAAGCAGGCTCCCAGCCAAGCAGAGAGCCCGATGCGGGGCTCGATCCCAGGACCCTGGGATCATGACCTGAGCCGAAGGCAGAGGCTTTAACCCGCTGAGCCACATCTTTTTGTTTGTATGAGGCATAAGAGCAGCATATAAAAGGAAAACATTTCACATTTTTTCTGCCAATTTGTTTATGTCAGGGTGTGCGTGCGTGTGTGCCTGTGTGCGTGCGTGCACGCATGCGACCATGTGGGGCAGCCAAAGGCTTTGGCTCTCATGGACGTTTGTTAATCTTCCTGCCTCTCGGACACTTTTCCCCTGTTTGGCGCGGTTCCCTGCGTGATCATCCTTGGGCTGGAGAGACTGGCTTCCACCGCGGAGATCAGATACTCATTCCTGCTCTCTCGATGCAGAGTCCCCCAAGCAGCTGTACCCGCAGGAGACTTCTTGTGAGACCCCTCCAGAACGTGTGCTGGGGACAGCAGCGGCTCCGACAGCATCCAGAGCCACCCGTGGGTGAGGTCCCAGCAAGGCTGCAGCGCTGAGCTGGGCCCGTGGCTGCCACCGCCTGAGTGGTTTCTCGCCAGCCCACTTCTCAGGGGATCCTGGGGCTGTTGTCCCCGATTCTGGGTGTCTCCGGACGGATTTCTCTCTCTCTAGTCCTGAGATGGCTCACATTCTTCTCTGTGTTGCTTTCCTGATTAAACCAGGTGGCGTTCATTGAAGCTGTCAGCAGCTGGAGATGAAATGTGCCGCAAACGTATTCATCAGAACCTCATTTGTCATTGAAATTGCCTAGTACCCGGCTTTCATGCCGTGCCCTGAATGGCCTTTATGGACCCAACATTGTGAAAAACATTCTTTTGGGGTTTTACCCCTTCATGTCTTATGTTCATGTATGATTTTGCTGTTGGTTTCTGATACGTTTATGGATAGTTTTTCCTTCTATTTCTAGTTTATTAAGTTTTTATTTGGATTTTATTACATGACTTTAAGTATTTGTTGGGTGGAGCCTCATAGCGAAGGGGCAGGTGAGGAGGAGGGCAAGGGGACACGGGGTGGAGGGGAGGGGTGGGGAGGGGCTGGCAGCAGCTCGGCGGGGCAGGGAGTTGGGGGGTGGCGTCCGAGTCAGAGATTTCCAGCAGCTGCTTGGGGTCTCCTAACAGCAAGATCCCATGTTGTCAATAGATCACAGCTGTCTGGCGAGGCTTCACAGGCATACAAATCAGGCGGGCCCTAAATGGTGAAGAATCGGCCTGTCTGGGCTATTTCAAAAATCACTGGATGTGTAAAAATTCAAGTTCAGTGCCAGTGGGCTTTGGAGCTAACGGGTCTCAGCCCGCCGTGGAGAAATAAACAAGCCGGGGCCAACAGACAGAGGCATCTCTGGCCCATTTATGTAACAAGAGCTTAGAGACAGCCTGGAGCCTGGAGACTTCAGTAGAAAGAGTAAAGCTGCTCTTTCCTTTGCCGCGTACCGTGGTGCAGAGCCTGTCTGAGGAGAAAACTGGCGGGTCCCAGAGTAGTGATGGAGAGCTGGCAGAGATGACGAAGGAGGACACCCCGCACAGTGCACATTCCTTCCATGGAAGCTCTCGGGGCAGGGGAGGGGCAGGGCGGGGCAGGGGGAGAAAAGCTGAAATGGGCAATGGTAAGACCACCAGAGCCAAAGGAATGCCAGTAATCTGTAATATGATCTCAGGCTTTCCAGAGTTATTTCTCCCTTTGACAAATCACCCATATGTCCTCCCATTTTCAAGATGAGCACACAGGTACAGAGAGGTTAATTCACTTACCCAAGGCCACACAGCAAGTACATAGGAAAGCCTTGCATTTGAACCCAGGCAATCTACCTCAGGGTCTGCTCCTGACTCTGTGCAATCCGCAGAATCAGGGCTGGGGGAAGAGGTTCTGGGGACGGAAGACAAGGAAATGTGGTCAGAGAATGAGCCGAGGGTTCTTGCTGGTCTCCTTTGATGGGCTCCAAGAAGGAAAAGGTATCCTGATCCGAAAGGATGCCTTCTGCACTGTCGTTGTAACGGGCTCTGGAGACACCGAGTGCAGGAGGGAGGAACACGGGGTGCGGGAGCAGGGAGAGCACCCCGTTTCCACTCCTCTGCACACGCTCTGCACCTCCCTGCCCCTTCCCTTGCATCTCCTTTTCCCTCGACTTCTTCTGCCCCATCCACAAAAATAAATAACCTCACTCTTCTAAGCGAGAGAGCAACAGGGAGAGCTCGGGTTGGGGACCAGCCTGATGACTTACATCTCCGGACCAATGGACCTACAACCCCCCCATCACTTAAGAGCAGCCCCAGGGACACACCTGCAGTCCAGAGGAGAGTGGACACCCCGTGGAAATCCCCCACCAAGCAGAGGACAATGCTGGAGGCTGGCCCATCTCCCTGGGGCTTTTTCCGGAGGAGCGGGCCAAAATAGTTATGCACTTCCTGCAGCCTGGTGATAAGTGGCTACTTATTTACCGAGCTCACTGTTAGCTTGTGAGTGGTAGAGCGGACTGGGGTCAGCTGCTCCCCGGAGCCGTGGAAACCCGGCTCAGAGCCGCCTCATCTCATCTTCTTAAAATTCCAAAGTTAGAGAGAAGGACCTGGCAGTTATGGGGACCCGGGGTAGGAGCTCTGAGTGGGCTGACCGTGGAGCTGGTGAACCTGAACTCATCCCCTGGGCACACACGAGGAGAAGCCTGAGTAAGTATGAGAAACATAAACACGCTTACCTTACAAATGAGGTTTGAAGCAATGTGGGAGAAAATGCATGGAGAAGTTGTGAAACACTCTGCTAGTTAAGATACTAGTTTGCCTCCTCATCATCACGGGCGATGGCATCAAAAGGGATTGTGTCTTATTTCACTCAGCATAATCTCTTCCAGTCCCATCCATGTTGATGCAAAACTTGGGTAAGTCAAGCAGAGAGAGTCAATTATCATATGGTCTCACTTACTTGTGGAACATAAGAAATAACACGGAGGACATGGGGAGATGGAGAGGAGAAGGGAATTGAGGGAAATTGGAGGGGGAGATGAACCAGGAGAGACTCTGAAAAACAATCTGAGGGTTTTGAAGGGGTCGGGGGTGGGAAGTTGAGTGAACATGGTGGTGGGTATTAGGGAGGGCACGTATTGCATGGGACACTGGGTGTGGTGCATAAACAATGAATTCTGGTACACTGAAAAGAAATTAAAAAAAGAAAAACTTTTTAAAAAAGAAGAAAAAAGGGATTGTGTCCTCTTTCTGACATTTATCTAAAGCACCTGCTTTTCTTACAATGAACACGTAAAAAGTATGTGTATGTAGGCTTTGTTTTGTTTTTATTGTTCTGTTTGTAGGTTTTGAATAAGAGGTAAAAAGATAGAAGGCTTATCAGTTTCTGGGTAAATCCTAAAAGGTAAATCTAAGATACTATGAATCGAAATGTTTCTTTCCATGCTCCTAAGAACTGATAGCATGCCAATCTCCCAGGACACAGGCATGACAAAGTTGTCACACACAGACCCAGGATCACCACAAACAGCTTGCAGGTGCTGCTCCGTGGCTCTTGGGCTGCACTGTTAAGGGAAGTCTGAAGCCCATGTGCTTGGTGGCCCCAGGGTCCTTCTGTTCTCTCTGGAGTCTGGTAGCTTTGCTAGACTCTGGCCTGGTACTACCATTCGGTGGCCATTCTCCTGGGACATGGTGTGCTCTTTTATGTCCAGAAAGATTTCTTGAATTTTAACTTTATTTTATTTGTTTAAAGATTTATTTTTAAGTTGACTCCAATCCCAACATGGGGCTCGAACTTGAGACCCCGACCGAGATCAAGAGTCACACTCTCTTCTGATCGAGCCAGCCAGGCACCCTCTAGATTTTTACTTTAAATATTTGTTCTGTTCATGCTTCTCAGTCTTCTTTGGGAATTCCAATTAGCAGATGTTGGAGTTTTGCATTTTTCCCGTGCATTCTTGCCCGACCTTTGTTTTCACTTCACTTGGCTCATTGTCTTCATTGTCAGTTACTTTTTTTTTAAAGGATTTTATTTATTTCGAGAGAGAGAGAGAGAGCGAGCAAGAGCAGGGGGAGGGGCAGAGGGAGAGAGAGAAGCAGGCTCCCCACCAAGCAGGGAGCCCAGCGTGAGGCTCGATCCCAGGACCCTGGGATCATGACCTTAGCCAAAGGCAGACGCTGAACTGACTGAGCCACCAGGCACCCCAATCGATCACTTTTTTTTTTTTAAACAACATCTTTTCCCTTTTGTGAGAATTCTGATAGCATTTATTTTTGTGATGGCTTTATTTTTCTCATCTCTTCCTTCTTAAGCCTGACCAGTTTCCTCTTCATTTCCTCCTGGTGTCTTGCTGAGCCCTGAAATCCCTGTTTTGCTCTTGTACAGGGAACTGCAGCACTTGCTTTAAAAAAAGTAATTGCAAAGTAATTGTTCACGTTTTCTTCCCTTTTTAAAAAGAGTTAATTTATTTATTTGAGAGAGAGAGCGGACACGCATGAGTGAGGGGAGGGATAGAGGGAGAGGGAGAAAGAATTCCAAGCACACACCCAATTAAGCACAGAGCCTGATGTGGGGCTGAATCCCACGATCCTGAGGTCATGACCTCAGCTGAAAGCAAGAGGCAGACACTCGACCAACTGAGCCACCCAGGCGCCCCCTTTTTTTTCCTTTTAAATTGTTCACAATTTTCATCAGCTTTTGGGCAAAAGCTTTCTGGAGAGTTCTTTATATGCCATTTATTTCTGTTATTTGTTTCTGCTTCTACTTGCAACTGTTTTTGTTTTTACTGTTTCCAGTTTGATATTGAACATATATGTTTTTTTATTGTCATAAAATATGCATCACATAAAACTGACCATTTTCATCCCTTTTTAGATGTGTATTCAGCAGTATCAAGTACATTCACATTGTTTGGCTGCCATCTCCAGAACTTTCTCATCTTCCCAAATGGCAACTGTGCCCCTTACGCACTGACTCCCCAGGGGTTCGCCCAGCCCCACCGCTCCCCACGACCACTCTTCTACCTCCCATCTTTATGAACTTGACTCCTCTTGCAACCACATACAATGAAATCATGCAATGTTTGTCTCTTGGGTCTGGCTTATTTCACTGAGCCTAATGTCTTCAAGGTTCTACCATGTTGTAGCATGTGTCAGAACTTCCCTCCTTCTGAAGGCTGAATAATATTTCCTTGTATGTGTTCTATGCATCTATTCCATATACCACATGTTCTATTTATTCATTCATCCATCAGTGGACATCTAGGTTGTCTCTACCATTTCGGCTATTGTGACTGATGCTGCTATGAACACAGGAAGACAGCGATTGGCTGGAGTCCCAGCGTCCAGTTCTCTTGTGTATATACTCAGGAATGGAATTGCCAGTAGTTCATATTGTAATTCTATTTTTCATTTTTTGGGTATCTGTCCTGCCGCTGGTTGCGCCATTTTATATTCCCATGAGCAATGTGCAAGTGTTCTGATTTCTTCACAATCCTGCCAACACTTGTTGTTTTCTGTTTAATAATCCCTTTCTTAACAGGTATGAGATGGTATCTCATTATGATTTTGATTTGCATTTCCCTGACAATGAGTGATGTTAAACATCTTTTCATGGGCTTATTGGCCACTTGTGTGTCTTCTTTGGAGAGGCATCTACTCAAGTCCTCTGCCCGTTCTTCAGTTGGGTTGATTGTTTTTTTGATGTCGAGTTAATATTTTTTTATGTAGACTTTGTTTTGGTTGCTTGTTTTCATGGAACAGCTATTTATGGGAGACTCAAATAAGGAAGAAGCCAGGACTGTGTTCTATGCCAGCAGAACTCTTCTTTCTTCTGTGGGCGTTCTATGTGAGTTTCTGTTTCTGTTTCCCCCAGGCTGTGGAATCAGGCAGTTTTCAAATTGTTCACAGTGCAGATTCTCCTCTGCATTTGAAGGACAAACTGCTTCCTACAGATAGGGCCTGTCTCACTGTGTTTCTTCATTTAGTTCATTGGTTCTTGGAACCAATCCAAATTTGGTGCCAATCTGTACAGATTATTCTATTTTAGAGACAGATTTTACTTCTGCACTTTGGGAATGCCCTTCACCTTGAAAGGGGCCTTTTTGTTTTTCTTTTCCTTCCTTCCTTCCTTTTTTTTTTTTTTCTTTTTGGCAATTATTGGCGTTGTCTCTCCTTTTCCTGCCAAAGTCCTACTCATTTCTCTGACTTCTGACATCCTTTAGAAGAACAGGAAAAATGGTACCTGCTTTTCACAGTTTCTAATGGATGATGCTTGTATCCTTTCCTTGTTACTTTCAAATAACAGCCAGGAGACGCTGACAACAGGATCCATTCATCCAGCACCCATTTATCCAGAAGTCCAGCATCATCACAGGAAAATGGAGGAAAGAAAGAGACTTCTGGGTCCCTCCCTTTACTTCCACTTCTTGGGCAAGTTCCTCTGAGTCTTTAGGAGGTCCCTTTTATTTCCCTATTCCCTCTTTCATGTTGGAAGTTCTCGGGGTTCCATTCTTGGTTCTCTCTTCTCCTTCTAGGCTCACCGTCTTCCATGGATTCCATATGTTTACAAATTCTTAGGTCTGACTCCCTAGGTGTCAGCTCTGTGTAAAGCCACCGCCTCTCTGGATGACTGTGGGGTCTGTTTTCTTCTTTAGGAGGTGAAGCTGCCTCCCTTCTGGCTCAGGACCCATTCTCACCTGTGGTGAGAGGAGCACCTGGGAGCGGTCAGAGCACATTGCCTACAGCATCACCTGGAATCTTCCCAGGTAACACTCCCCTTCCCTCAGATTCTTCTGACCACAGTGCAGTCTCCATCAACAAGGGGAGATGCTGGAGACTGGCAAGTAGCCTGGGGCCCTGAGTATGGGTGGTCCTAGGTCCTAAAGTGAAGGCGAGGGTCTAAGGCCTCATTCTCATTCTCATTTCCCACAAGATCCAGCTCACAACCACTTTACAATTTCAGACACTGCATCCAGGACCCCTAAGCTCCAGGTACCATATTTTATGAACCCCAAATCAGAATATATATTCAGATTGAGATACAGCCTCTGCATGCGCCCCACTGATCCCTGCACCCCTCAACTGGTAGGCTTGTGCAGTGAGTTTGGGGGTCAGCTTTCACTTGTGCGTTCAGGAACCCAGACGTACCTGCACTTGGCCTCTGTCCAGCCACACCCCTCACTCAGTGGTCCTTGGAGAAGATATTAGCACAAGGGGTTATGGCATCTCCTGGCTTGGGCTTGAATCTCCAGAGCCCAAGAATTTGCCAGACTGTTCCCTGGCAAAGTGGATTTCATTATGTGGTTTACTCCAAGAGAACCTCTCTCTCCCTGTAAACTCAAACCCAGATCTCAGGAGCACTCTGGTCTCTGGCTGATGAACTTGGAGTGCCCAACCGAGGAGAGATGAGGGAGCAAGATGGACAGGCCAGTTCATCACTTCTTGGGGTCAGAGACAGGAAGCCGAGAAAGAGAGGGCTCGTGCGTGTGTGTGTGGTCCTTGAACGGAGGGTGGCTACAGCCAAGGCCCCTCAGTGCTAGGGAATCTAAGCCAATCAGAGGAGTGTGAAGTCCTTTTTGGGAGAAGGGTGGCTGCTTCCTCCCAGGTAGTGTGACGTTCTGAGCGCTCCTGCCAGAAAGTACATTTTAAACTACAGAAATGATATGGAATATGGGATATGAATATTCATGAAACTTGCCTCTAATCCTCCGCATAAATCACAAAGTCTTCGAGGAGCTTCCTAAAACTGAAGGGATACGGGCCCATCTCAAGGAGACCCAGCACTGCCAGGCCTTGGTCCCGTTCACTCACTCTTACTTTTCCCCACAAAATGAGGTAGCGCCATCTCCCCAAGGTCTGTTCTAGGCCAGGACTGGGAAGACAGTCAACCACAGTTTTATTTTATTTTAATTTTTAAAAAGGATTTTATTTTTTATTTGAGAGAGAGAGAAAAAACACAAGCAGGGGAGGGAGAGAGCGAGAGGGAAAAGCAGGCTCCCCACTGAGCAGGGAGCCCAACGTGGGGCTCAATCCCAGGACCCTGGGATCATGGCCAGAGCCAAAGGCAGATGCTTAACCGACTGAGCAACTTAGGTGCCCCTCAATCACAATTTTAAATAGAAAAAAATTCAGTTTCGTGAATGATGAGCCCTTCTTCTAACTGTGCCCCCATTATGGGTTGTTCACCAGTTACAGTGTAGACAGGAGAGCAAAGGCATGTCTACCTTCAAGGAGCTTTCATGGGCAGCCACTCAAAAGCACTTACCACGTCAGCTGAGACCTCTTCAGTGTGTCTGTGTGGGCTGGAAAGAAAGCAAAGAAGGAAAGAGCAGAACACTTAAAACAATGTGATTCAGATCAAGGTGGAACAATTATGGCAATAAATAAGAACAATTCATATCTATAGCATTAATTAGTAAAGAGTATTAAACTGGGTACAAATCAGATTGGAATCATTTTCTGCATATAGGAGATACTCTGTAATAAAAATGACCCAAAATGTCAAAATAACAGGTTAGGAAACCTTGTCACATGTAGATTTTTTTTAAATGACAAATATTAATATTTAATGACATTAATTCATCCAAATTTTGCTTGTCTCACTACGTGCTCAACAGTGTTCCCTGCACTAAACGCCTTACTACACAAGCTGGAGGGTTGGTCATGACCAGGGGGTGAGGAATAAGGATGCCTTGTTACGAAGGTGTTTTTATTTTACTGGGTTTTTTTTAAAGATTTTATTTATGGGGGCGCCTGGGTGGCTCAGTGGGTTAAGCCGCTGCCTTCGGCTCAGGTCATGATCTCAGGGTCCTGGGATCGAGCCCGGCATCGGGCTGTCTGCTCGGCAGGGAGCCTGCTTCCCTCTCTCTCTCTCTCTCTCTGCCTGCCTCTCTGCCTACTTGTGATCTCTCTCTGTCAAATAAATAAATAAAATATTTAAAAAAAAAGATTTTATTTATGTATTTAATAGAGAGAGAGCACGTGTCCGCAAGCACAAGTGGGGGGGAGGGGCAGAGAGAGAGGGAGAAGCCGACTGATCAGGGAGCCTGATGCAGCATTTGATCCCAAGACCCTGGGATCGTGACCTGTGCTGAAGGCAGACACTTAACCGACTGAACCACCCAGGCGCCCTATTTTACTGGTTTTTATTGTGAAAGAAGAATGTGGTTTCTGTAACAAAGTCCAGTAAGACGGATGAGCCAAAAGTAGAGGGGTGGGTCTTCCCTCCCCCAACCGCAGCCTCTCTCCCCCAGGCTAAGCCTGCTCACCACTGAGTGTACCTCGGCCCGGAATTTTCCCCTAGTCTTAGACCACATATATAATCTTTTTTAAAATGGAGATCATGTTATTCACTCTTTTTCCCCCTAACTTAACAAATCCTGGATCTCTTTCCAGGTCGGTTCATATAGATTGGGTTCATTCTTTCTCGCATCTGTAAGTCCTTCTTTTATGTTGGTGTGTTTAAAAGTAGATGGTCTCCCTACATGGATATTTGCGGGTGTTTTCATTTCTCTTGACCACTGCAAGGAACTGGTGAGGGTCTTATACATGCTTCTCTGTGTATAAGCCATTTTGTTTGTGGGGGACGACTTTCCAGAGGAGGAATGGGAACTTCAGCCTACACACATTTATGTTTTGAGATACTCCAAATCATCATTCTGAAAGTGTTATCACTTTCTGCTCCAACCAAGTGTCTCAGAAGACAGTCCCCTCTCTCTTTCTTGGCAGCATGGGATACTTTTATTCTTTTCTCTTTTTTTAAGATTAATTTATTTATTTGAGAGAGAGAGTGCAAAACTCAAGCAGACGGTGTGCTGGCCATGGAGCCCTACACAGAGCTCGATCTCACAACCCTAAGATCACAACCTGAGCCAAATCCAAGAGTCGGATGCTTAACCAACTGCGCCACCCAGGTGCCCCAAAGATGCTTTCATTCTTTTAACCTTTCCCGAAGTGGTCGATGAGATGATATTTTGTTGTGGCCTAAATATGAATTTTGGGGGGCTGCCAATGTATTTATTGGCCATTGTATTTCTTCTTCTGTGAAACATCTTTTCAAAGAATGTGAGAAATACCTGTTTACAGAAAATGAGAAGCAAAGTTGAAATATCACGGATTTTGTTATTGCCCCTTAAATCTTCAAAACAGGAAGAGGTATGGGTGAGGGCTAGGGCCAGGGAGGAGAAACATTTATGAATCACATTAAAAACCTTTAAAAATCGAAAGCATCCCATGAAGCTGTGGCAAACATCAGAAAGCTTGAAAATGCTGTTAAGCTTCCAGAAAACAAGCAATTATCATGTCATATAAATTGCCCCAGAAACAGAAAACACAGTATGTATTGAGCAGTGAATGAATATAACACTAATAATAAGCTCTGATTACACAGAAAGAAAACTATACCTCAATATTTGAGACCCTAAGATGAACATATTAAGTACAGTAGGGAATGTAAATCTATAGCAGATTGATACGGAAATCTGCAATGACCACATTGAGGTTTTCATGAAATACAGGAACAATTCGATATATGGAAATTTATGCAGACAATCCATTATATTCATGGGATAAATTTTAAAAAAGGAAAATTACGATCATGTCCTTAGAGTCTGAAAATAATCCTAATAAAAATATTTTAATATAGGAATAAAACACAAACCTTAGCATGCTGAAGAGCGGTTTTGGCAAACCAGCTGCCAATAGCAAAATGCTACAGCCATTTCATAAAATTAAATAATTTAAGAACTCAAGCTAACCGGGGCGCCTGGGTGGCTCAGTAGGTTAAAGCCTCTGCCTTCGGCTCAGGTCATGATCTCAGGGTCCTGGGATCGAGCCCCGCATTGGGCTCTCTGCTCAGCAGGGAGCCTGCTTCTTCCCTCTCTCTCTGCCTGCCTCTCTGCCTACTTGTGATATCTCTCTCTATCAAATAAATAAAATATTAAAAAAAAAAGAACTCAAGCTAACCAACAAGGCATGGAACCAAAATGAGAAAAATAAGTATTGAAAAAATGGGAAAACCACCCAAGATTATGTATTCTTGAGGCATTCATTCAATGATGATTATAATTAGCAAGCATTCAGTGAAGCACAGAGGAGTGTTGAAAACAAGTAACATTTCTATAGAGTAACATTTCTGTAGAGTAACATTTCTGTAGAGTAACATTTCTGTAGAGTAACAAAGCAAGTCAGACACCTAAGAGATCACCAGTTTCACGAGGTCCTGGGTAGCACTGAGTCTTATCAGAGTTTAATGGTTGGTTAAAATCATTAGACCAAGATGATGTGAAATTTTCAAGACGTTAAGATTTTTGATATTCTAACCTTGCTTTTCTTGTCTACAATGTTATGACTAGGTAGTCCGTTTTGCCAGAGCATCATTGAAGGTTTTCTGGAAAAGATGACTAAAGAAGAAGTGTGCTACATCCTCTTTCATCCCGAGGCTTGGGAGGCAATGGTGGCGAGAAGTGGTTTGGACAGGTAATCCTAGAACAGTGATGTGTGTGTGTGGCGGGCGGCGGGGAGCGGGGGGGGGTGCGTGGTAATCACCACAATGTGTGTTCTACAAAGGCGGGGGTTTGGACGGATGGGCTCAGAGACCTAATCCCAGCCTCTAGAACAGCATCTGGCACCGACCTGACTCCCAGGATATTTGAGCTGGGGAAGGAAATCTGATTGTTAATATCCAGATTCTGTCACTAAGCTGTGGCCAGTTTCATGGTAGGAAACATAAGACCCTCCGCCTATTGGCCGATGAATTCCTAGAAGCAGAATTTGCTTCCTTTTCCCCATCTTTGCTCATGTCACCAGAACATCTAGGCCTTGGGACCCAAACTCCTGGGCCTCCTCTTTCACAGCCTTTGCCCGGCCCTTTAGGCTCTCCAGCAGAGCCTGGCCCCAGCCTTAGAGAGACTGTCTTTACTCTTGCCCAAGGGTCCATACGTTCTGTAAAATGAGCTCCAGGGCCGACCCTAAACTCTTAAATTATTAAAATCTTCCTGAGACATGCAAACCAGGGCTGCCTGCCCTTTTACGATGGGAAAAGTCCATTCCATGTACCTCTGTTGTGGGCCTAGCCTCCCTACCTCCCTCCCCCATCCGTCCCTCTTCCAGTCTTCAGACTCACGGGGCCCACTGATCCTGGGGCAGCTCAGAACAAAGCCCTTTACACATGTTGCTGGCTGATGGACTTGGACTCAAGTTAATTAGGTCACGTCCACAGTGCCTGTGCACGGGCTTGTCCCCCCTCCTTTGGTGAAGGCAGAGAGACGGTTTCCCTTTTCTCAAGGGAACAGTAGCCTCGACCAGCAGGTGAGGCCAACTAGACACTTCTGGGAAGCTGGAGTCCCAGGTTCTCAGCCAAATCCCATCACAGACTGGCTTGTCATCTAGGGAGAGTCACTTCACCCTTGGGACCAGCATTGTCCTCAGAGGCAGGGGCTTGGACACAATGATGGAGCGAATGTGGCAGATGGCCACTTTCCTTCTGCACCAGGCTGGCAGAGAGCCTCAGGGCCAATGTAGCAGTCCTTCTCAGAGCCTACAGGTGTATCAAAATACTCCTGTGACAGTGGTCTGGACACCCCAACCGCTGTGGCAGGGGCGTGGACGCCTCTCTGCCATCTATGTCCAGACCATCTGGGGAAGCCTTCCTCCTCTAGCACTGTGCAGTTCTAAGACTGGTTGGAGGGCGGCTCAACTCCTACATGTACAGAAACGTCCCAAAGGCTTACTCTGAGTAAGTCTTTGTTAGAGTGACATGGTGCTGGGGTTTTGGGAGGCTCCTGCTGCTTTCCTGGGCAGGGGTCTGTTGACTGGTCTACCTTAGGCTGCTGATGGCCTTGCCCGGGGCTCTAAAGTGATGGTCAACAATCCCTTTTTGGAGGACTCAGGACTGCTTGGTCTCAGTGTGGTTTTCCCAGGAGCCCTGCCTTCTTTTCCAAAGACCTCCTCTCCAGTATTAAACCCATGCCTGGTCTGTTGTGGGTGCTCACGTAGGACGAGGACGAGAACAAGCCTAAGGGTCAGAGAAGTCAGATTCTGAGACGTGCTGTAGGCAGCTGTTTCCGGTATCCTGTGCAATCCAATGGTGTCCGCCTGGGAAGCCCCCGATCCTGTAAGACAAATTTGCTCAGAACGGTGATTCCCAAACACAGAGCCTGCGGAAACTTACGTTCCAGGAACTAGACCAAATCAATTCCACAGGAAAATGGAGTAATGGTGATCTTTTCTCCAAAATATGGGGGAAATTTTAATTTAATGGAGAGAACTTTTTATATTTCATTTTAATTTAATGGAAGAATTTTTTTCCTTCCTCATTACTTCTTCTTAAGATGACGTGTTTCTCCAACTTGCCTGCTCACAAGCGAACCGAGCAGAACCTTCTGTGTCTAAGCATGACTGCCCTCTTGTTAGAAATCTACTTCTGATTTGCCAAAATAACACAACACCATCAAACCAAATGGTGAACGATGAGCCCTTCTCTATAAAGGAGGTCATATTTGGGGTCTCCTTGGACGTCCTCCCTCCTTTTTCCTTGCAAGTGTCATTTTGTTAATTTTCGGAGTTAGTTCTAGTACATGTACGTGATAAAAAAAACTTCAAAGGAGAAGGGCAGTCAAAAGTAAAGTCTCCCCCAAGCCGTTCCCTACTCCCCAGCTCTCTTCCCCAGAAGCAACCACGTCTTCCAGGTAGATCCCTTTTTGACGGAAAAAAACAGAAAACCAAGCCCTCTCCTCTAAAGGTTGTCAGGACTCTCATTTCCCTGGATAGCCTTGCTCACGAGCTGTTCTAGATGTATAAATTACACACGTGTGCATATCTATAGTCATTAAGAGAAGATAACAAAAGTCATTGGTGCTCTCAGCGTTTGATGTACTCATCACAGTGGTCATTAGTCCCCTGGACAGCCAGACGAGAGTTGTTTGTGGGTGCGTGGACCAGCAAGCCAGTCTGGACGCACAGAGCAATGGCTTCGACTTTGTTCCACTGTAAACATGCGGGTCACCCCCCGCCCCAGGTGATCCTCTAGAGAGGAACCCTGTGTCTCGATGCCTCATGCCCAGGACACTGCTCCCTGAATGCGTGAGAGAACTCGGATGACCTAAAAGTTTTAGCTTTATTGGGGAGCCCATCCCAGAGCTGGAGAAATAATTCTGTGACTTGGGCTGTCCACAGGGATGAGGCAAACATGCTGTACCACATCCTGATGGAAGAGATGATCCGATGGAGGGAAGTGTCCCTGCCGGGAGACCTCTCGCAGGAGGAGAAGCTGTTTCTCTTATGCTTTCCCCTGCAGAAGCAGAAGCTGGAAAAGAGCATCAAGGAGCTTCACGCCATCGCAGACCAAGTGGACGCCACCCATAAGATGCTCACCAAGACCAACCTGGTGGCCAGCTCCTCGGGCACTATCTCTGGAGTCTTGAGCCTCCTGGGTTTGGCCCTGTCCCCCGTGACAGGAGGGGCCAGTCTGATGCTCTCAACGGCTGGGCTGGGCCTGGGGGTGGCAGCGGCTGCCACCAGCATGTTGACAAGTGTCTTAGAAAGCAAAAATAACTCGACAGCCCGAGAGAGAGCCAGCGAGGTGATACCGATGGAAGACAGCGCAGTGTACAACGTTCTGGAAGGAATAAACTTTCCCCAAATCGGTCCTACTTTGGCCTGCGTCGATAGGTGTGTCAAAGCCATTCGGCACGTCAAGGGACTTCGGGCCTACCAGATGGCCAAAGCCAACTCTGGCTTCATGGCTAAGGTCAATAATTTCATAGGCACAGGCCGTGTCCCCTTCTGGAGGGCGGGAGGGCAGCAGGCAGCCCTTGAAACCTCCGCTCTGACCATGAGCAGAGGTGCGCGGCTGCTGGGGGCTGTTGGGGCTGGCTTCCTACTCATACACGACGTGAAGAGCCTCCTGGAGAGCTGGAAGCACCTGGAGGACGGGGCCAGGGCAGAGACCGCCGAGGAGCTGAGGATGGTTGCCGAGCAGCTGGAGCAGAAGCTAAGGCGGCTCACCGAGTGCTACAGGCGGACCCTCCGGGGCGGGGCTGGCGGAAGAGCCGGTCACCAGAGCAGGAGGTAGGAAGGAAGGGGTGTGGGTGTGCATAGGGCAGATGTGGTCCTGGTCTTCCTGAAGCTCCCCCAGGGCCAAGGTTGGAATCTGTCCTCCCTGCCGAGACAGAGGATGTCGTCCGCACCCTTCCGCCCAAAGAGGTCCCTCCTCTTTTTTCCAGAATCCCATCTTTTTCGATTGAAGTGCTGCCCACACACTTCAGAAATCACAAATTTCTTCAGAAATCACAAATTTCGTGTAGGTGCTCACTGCCCGTCTTCCCGTAGGGTGTGCCCCCTGGGAGGGCAGGGGTGCGTGCGTCCCCGGAATCCGGCGGGCAGCCTTCCAGGATATAGGTGACGTTTCAAATGAGCTGGGAAAAGAATTTTATTTGAAAAATAGTTTATATTTCTAGACTCCTTTTAAAAAATATATTTTATTTATTTGACAGAGTGAGAGAGAGAGAGCACAAGCAGGGCAGCGGCCGGCAGAGCCGAGAGCAGGCTCCCCGCTGAGCAGGGAGCCTGACGTGGGGCTCAGTCATGATCATGGATCAGGGTCATGACCTGAGCCGGAGGCAGATGCCCCACCGACTGAGCCACCCAGGCGCCGCTAGACTTTCCTTTTTAGGGACATTAAATATCTAGCTGTAAAAACTAAAAACCATTCCTGGGGAAATAAAGGAGAATTTCCAAACTCCTCTTTAATTTTATAGGGAGGATAGAATGGGACTGGGTAGCAAGGCCACCTCCTGGGGTCCCGGGGAGGGGCACCAGCCTTTGCTGAGGGTGTGAAGGCTCATAGTTATAAATTCATTCATTCATTCATTCATTCATTCATTCATTCCACAGATTTTAGTTAACTGAAGCCCGTAACAGGGACCCAGGACCTACGGGAGTGTTTCCAAACTTGACTGCAAGTTGGAACCACCCGGGAAAATTCAACGACTACGGATGAGGGGGTGGGTCCCTCATCCCCAGGGACTGGGATTTCCTGGACTGGGGTTATGACCTGCACCTGGGAGTTCTAAAGGCTCTCCCAGTAATTCCACTGTACAGCCGAGGTTGGGAACCACGGCTTGGAGGTGTGTGAGGTCTGCTTACTCCACTGCACCAATAGACTTTTTACTCTTCCGGTCCTTTTTCTCGCTTCTTAATAAGCTGGGGCAGATTTGGGGGTAAACTATGAAACGCAAGGATTCATATCCTAAAGGGTCTTGCCCGCCTCCCTCCACCTATGCCCATCCTGGAGTACAAGGTTAGGCCAGGACATCTTGAGAAAAGACACAGTCTCTGCTCTAATGGCCCTGGGGACCCAGGAAGGGGACAGACCCCAGATAAGCCAAGCTAATGAGGAAGAGGTCAATGGTAGGGCACAAGGATAGCAGGGTGCTGGGGGAGCCCCTGACAGGTGCACTTACTCCTCGGGGGGAGGGGGGAGAGAGAAGCCAGGGCCTTGCTGGGCTTTGTCTCTGCCAGGCACCTGGCCGAGCCCTGCGTGCACACTGGCCGTGTGCATTTGTGGGCAGAGGGACCGTTCATGAACTTGGTGGATGCACAGATACTCATTGAGCACCTCTGTGTCCGACAGCATAGCAGACCTGGCTGCACGAGACACACAAAGTCCGAGGGTGGGAAGCGAGAGCAGTACCTCTGCCAGCCCCAGCATGTCTAGATGCCCAAGGAAACCTTCTAGAAGATTCCAGTTAGAGCACAGAGGTGAGTAAAATACTCGTTTTCCCTTTCTGCCCGACCCGGTCTGGCTGCCTCCAGGGAATCTTGGTCCAGCAGAGGCAAAATACGGTCTTCGACTAAGAAACTCAGGGTCGGGACATTTGTCTGCAATGATCTAATGATGGCAGAAGGAAGACCTGCAGTGGCCCGTGATAATCCCGGGGGACTCCAGAAATGCCGGCGTTGGAAGGGAAATTTGTGAAGAGACAGGATTTTCTGGGCGTACACATGGGGTTCGAGGCCAAGGAGACCTAAATATTCATGCTAATTTAAGCCGAGTGTGCATGTATTTAGAATACCTCTTTTCCAAACTGTATGTAACTACCCAGTACATTTAGAATTAAGACTTTAAAAAAAAAGATTTGAGAGAGAGAAAGAGAGCATGCGTGTGCATGGACGCAAGCAGGGGAAGGGGCAGAGGGGAAGGGAGAGCGGAAGAATCTCGAGCAGACCCTACAGTGAGCACGGAGCCTGACACGGTCTGGATCTCACGGCGCTGAGCTCATGACCTGAGCTGAAACTAAGAGTCAGGATGCCTAACCGACTGAGCCGCCCAGGCGCCCCTGGAATTAAAACTTTAAAAAACCCCTTTATTTTAAAATTAACTGTGCCTGGGATGCCTGGCTGGCTCTGTCCATGTAGCATGCAACTCTTGATCTCAGGGTTGTGAGTTCGAGCCCCACTTTGGGTGTAGAGAGGACTGAAAATGAAGTCCAAAAATAAAATAATAAAATAAAATAAAAATCTGCTCTGTAACTCCTCCACCGCCTTCCCACCCTGCTCCCACCCTTTCTCTCATTAGGCAGGACTCAGGAAGTCTGGCCCGTGGTCTGTTGCTCACACCCAGATTCAACTTCCATCCCCAGTGCCCTGCAAGGAGGAGTCCAAGATTTACAAAAGGCTGTTACTGAAAGTTAATCCCTTCATACAGTAGAATTGATAGTTGTGAAAAACTAGACACCATTAACATGGCCCAGAGCTAGCACACTGGTCCAAGACAACAGTCATCCATTTGAGAGAACATGATGGACCTATCCAGATGGTGTTCACGAGAGCCCATCATTGGATTAGTGTGGAAAATGTCTCTTCTACCCAATTAGATAGAAAAGCAGGATGAGAATTGTGTACACACTTTCTCTTCTCGGATCTAAGCAGGAGAGACTCAGCAAGGTCCCACAACAGCCACCTCTGTCTTGGGGGGACGTGCTTATGTGTTCCTTCTTTCCATCTGTCTGTAGTTATCAAGTTTTCTATGATGTGGACTACTTGTTTTATGAAATAGAAAGCAGATAAATAGTATTGACATCAAAATAACAGATTTTTTTTTTTTAAAGAAGAACGACCCATTATCTGCTGGTCTTAGGTTAGTCCCTTCAGTCACTTGAATGGACACAGCCTCCTCTCCCCACTGAACAAAGCCATCCTGGGAGGAGGAGAAGGAGGGTGTTTTCTGGGAAGACTGTTCTCACGATGTGAGCAGTGGCTGAAAACCCAGGAAGTCTAAGTCTTTTGGGTTCTTGGACCCAATTCCAATATGTGTGTGTGTGGTGTGTGTGTGTGTGTGATGTGTGTGTGGTGTGTGTGTGTGTGTGTGTGTGTGTGTGTGTGTGTGTAATCACCACGGTAAGGTAGCAGATGCTGGACTGTTCTACCCTAAGAAATCTCTAGGCCAACCTGACTGATTTATGAACTTGTTTTGCAGAAGTTGACCAATCACCAGTAAGACTGGCTAAGACAGGAGCAAACCAGGAAGAATTCTTGCAACTGTGCAGAAGGGACCAGGAGCGAATGAAAGTAATCTCTGTGAGGACACACCGTGAGATGTCCCCCCATTCATCACACTTATATTTTTGAACGCTTGTCCCATGAAGGGATGTGCTTGCTCAGAAAGAAAGGCACCTGCCTTTCCCTCTATCCAATTAGCATATTTCATTCCACTTGCATGCTGACCCCTTGTCCTTAAACATAATCAACCCCCAACCCTTCAGGGAGAAGATCTGAGGTTTGTTTGGCCGCCTCTTGAATAAACCCTTTCCTTGAGGCATAATCCTCGTGTCAGTGACCACCTCTGTTGTGCACTGGATAGAGCTCGGGTTTGGTTACATGTGTGTGTGCGCTGGGGAGGCTTCTGCACCCCACAGCAATTTTGTGGCGCCAACGCCATCCAAGAATTCAGTTCAATTCTTACACTGTCTACTCGGGAGAGAGCATCACATTCCACAGGGGAAGGTTCGGTCCCACAAGCCCACCCTCCACTTCAGAGGCCAATTCTTACCGCCTGGCTGTCCATCAGAGGTTCCCACAACCCCCTCCTTGGATTTGATTAATTTGCTACAGCAGCTCCCAGAACTCAAGGAAACCCTTTTACTCACAAGATTACCCATTTGTCACGAAGGAAATTGAAGAATATGAATGGACAGCCAGAGGAAGAAATACATAAGGCAAGGACCTGAACAAAGGAGCTTCTGTCCCCACTGAAGTTTGGGGCCAGCACGGTGGCCCATGCAAGTGTTCTGGCTTCCTGACCTGGAAGATCTCTGAACCCTGTCCTTTTTGGGGTTTTAGGGGGCTTCATCACGGAGGCATGATTGATTAACTCCTTGGCCATTGAGTGATTCAAACTTTAGCCTCTGTACCCTCCCAGAAAATCAGGACATGAGACTGAAAGTTCCAACCCTCAGTTCGTGGTTGGTTCCCCTGACAAGCAGACCCCAATCTTAGGTGTTTCCCAAAGTCACCTCGGGAATCTAACTCTAGCTGTGGTGGACTTACCATGTGCTGTGAATAACAAGACACTCGTTTCACCTCAGAAGCTCTGCAGTGTTTTCAGGAGCTGAGGACAAGAGACCAAATATCATAACACAAGGTGTATCCATGGCTTTTATCACTCAGGAAATTCCAAGGGTTTTTGGGAGCTGTGAGCCAGGAACTGTAGATGAAGATCATATATATATATATATGCATATATATATATATATGATCTTCATCCATATATATATATATATGAAAAATATATTTTGGTCATCCAAATGAATGACCAAATATATGTATTTCTTATAAATCACAGTATTTTTCCTACATAGTCTCTAACCTATTCATCCATCCATCTCACCTATCCATCTGTCCATCATCCATCCATCTACCACCCGCACACCACCCATCCGTTCATTCTATCCATCTGTCCATTCATCCAGCCACCCACTAATTTGTCCATCCATTTATCCATCCATGTACCACCTATCCACCCATCCATGAACCCATGCCCTCCATGCCCTCCATCCATCCATCCATCCATCCATTTCATCCAACCATTAGTCTAGTTATCCACTCTCCATCTATCCATTCATCTACCCATCCATCTATCCATCCATGCACCACCTGTGTACCCATCCACCCACCCATGCCCCCATCCATCCATCCATCCATCCATCCATCCATCCATCCACCCATCTCATCTGTCCATTGGTCCATTCACCTATCTGTCCATCCATCTATCCATCCATCCATCCATCCATCCATCCATCCACCACCCACCATCCACTCACCCACCCATCCAGATATTCACTGATTACCTACCAAGTGAAAGACATTTTTCTAGGCAGTTGGGATAGATCAGTGAACAAAACACATCCCTACCTCTGTGGGGTTTATAATCTCATGGTGGTGGTGGGAGAGGCAGACAAGAAAGATAATAAATAAGTAAATCATACAGTATAATATAAAGTAATGGATGTTAGGGAGAAAAATAAATCTGGGAAGGAAGATACAGAGTGTAGGATGGGGCAAGAAATCAATTTAAATAAGATCATCAAGGAAAACCTCTGAGAAGCTTTTATCTGAGCAAAGACACGAAAGCGGTGAGGGAGCTAGCCAAGGAGATATCTGGGAGATATTCTAGACAGAGGGACAGCAAAGGTGACACAGGTGACAGGTTTAAGGAGCTGCAACGAGGCTGTGTATTAGGAGCAGAGTAACAGCTTGGGGAACTCGAAGGGAGGATGGAAGATGAGGTCAGAAAGGCAGCTGGAGGCCACAAGGTGCAGAGTCTTATAGTCTATGGTAGGAGTTTGGCTTTTACTGAGTGAGATGGGAACACATTGGAAGGTTTCAAGCAGGGGAGTGGGGGGACATAAACTATCTTAGATTTTAACAGCATCGCCCTGGCTGTTGTGTGGGGAAGAGGCCACAGGGGCAAGTCTATCGCAGGGACACCAGTTAGCAAGTTACTGAAACAATCCTTGGGAGAGTGGATAGTGGCTTAGAGCAGTGTGGTAGCTGAAGAGGTGGTGAGAGGTGTCGGATCCTGGACCCTATTCTGAAGGTAAAGCCCACAGGATTTGCTCATGGACCGGGTGTACGGTGTGAGAGGAAAAGAAGAGCCCGGATGAGGCCAAGATTTTAGCCTGAACAACTGGTTATCACCTAAAATAGACAGGCTTTGTGGGAATGGGAGTAAGGGGCAAGATGAAGTTGCTCAGTCTGGACATGTTAAGTTCAAGATACCCAATAGACAAGCAAGTGGAGATGCTGGGTGGATGGTGAGATCTGTAAATCTAGATTCGGGATGTTGGGTCTCCACCAACAAACTGGTCAGAGATGCAAATTTGGAAATAAATGGCGTTTAAAATCATAAGAGTGGATAGGGTTACCAAAGACTTGGGTATATGTACAAAAGAGTAAGTGTACAGTTTCAGTTCCCTTCGCCGCCCCTTGAAGAGCATGGGGAGAAGTGGAGGAACCATCAGAGCAGACAGAGGAGCAGCCGCCAAAGTTGGAAGGGACCCGGGAGTGGGGTGTCCGGGGAGCCACGTGAAGAAAGCCTCAAGGACAATGGGCCCTGATCTGATTTAGCAACTTGGATGCCATTGGTGGCCTTCACTAGAGCAGCTATGGTGGAACGAATGCTAGAAGACAAAAGCTTGGCTGGAGAGGGTTTATAAGAAGGAAGAAGGCAACTGGAGACAAAGTATAGACAAAGATTTTGCGTTTTGTTGGAGAGTCTTCCAGAAAAATGGGGCAATCAGCGGTGGGGTAGGGAAACAGGGCGTGAGGTCAAGAAAGGAAATAACATTTTTTAAGATAGAAGAAATATTGGGGCACCTGGGTGGCGCAGTTGGTTAAGAGTCTGACTCTTGGTTTTGGCTCAGGTTGTGGTCTCAAGGTCATGAGGTCCGTGCTCAGCATGGAGTCTGTTTAAAATTCTCTCTCCTTGGGCGCCTGAGTGGTTTAAGCCGCTGCCTTCGGCTCAGGTCATGATCTCAGGGTCCTGGGATCGAGTCCTGAGTCGGGCTCTCTGCTTGGCAGGGAGCCTGCTTCCCTCTCACTCTCTCTGCCTGCCTCTCTGCCTACTTGTGATCTCTCTCTGTCAAATAAATAAATAAAATCTTAAAAAAAAATAAAATAAAAATAAAATTCTCTCTCCTTCTCACCCTACCCCCTCTAAAAATAAATAAATAAATAAATAAATCTTTTTAAAAAAGTACTACTAACACGATTCTGTGAGGATGGGAATGACCCAATAATGAAGAGACGGCGGTGCCAATGCCCAGTGTCCACCCCATGTTCTTCGAGGGTCTGGTGCCCATGTTGGACTGATGCCCATGTTTCTAGACTTTTCATACCCGCCTGGACCTCTGGGTCAACTCCATCTTATTTCCTCCACACCTCTTGCCAGATGGTCATTAGGAATACAGGGCAACTCGGCGATACGATTGGATGCATGACATTCTATAGGTAAGTTCTCATTTTTCACACATATTTTAAGAGAGCACGGTCCTGGGGCATCTTCCGTGCTATTCCCCATCAGCAAGAAGGTTCATTTCAACCTTCCCAACCTGAGGAATCCTTGTGCACATCGAGAAACTCCTTGCTTCCTGTCCCGCTCTCCCTCAATAAAGAAAAGAGGAAAGAGATACGATTTACGCTGCACTAGGATCTCTGCTAAATGCCTTACCAGTTATTGAATCGTAGCCCATAGTTATTGAATACTTAGCACTTTCTAGACACCGTGCTGAGTAGTCTACAAATATTGTCCTATTTCATCCTTGCAACTGACTACTACAATGGTACATGTGCCATCTTCCAATTTGTAGCTGAGGATTCTAATGCACAGAGACGTGAAATTTTTCGAGGTCGACCAGTTAGCAGGTGGCAGCTCAGGGCTGGAACTCAGAGCTCTCTTGACTCTTGATTCCTTGCTCATAACCACTACCCTGCGCTGCCTTGGTTAGGTGTCCCAATTAGGAAACCGGTAACTTTCTCGAGGTCACACCATCAAGGAGCAGTAGGGCTGGAATTTGTGCACGTCTGAGTTTGTAGGGCCGGGGCAGACACTTTAAGTTTGTCTATGTATGCCAATTCTGACATCACTCACATTTTAAACAGTATGGGGAGACTTGGCATTTTTTACCCTTGCACACCCACACCAAGATTAGCAAGTACGTTCAGTCTGTACTTGGTGGGGGATTTTTCACAAGCCCTGATCTAAAGCCTTCCGGAGATTGCTGGAGCCTTGTGATCTGTCCAAGACAAGAGTCAGCAGATTGCGGCCCACGGGCCCCATCTGGCCCACCACCTGGCTTTGTAAATAAAGTCTTATTGGAACACAGACACGTCCATTTGCGCCTGGGTCAGGTTGCTTTCCAGCTACACTGGCAGGACGTGAGACGCTGTGAGAGACTAGGTGGTCTGCGAAACCTAAAATACCAATTATCTGGCACTTTACAGAAAATTTGTTGACTCTTGATCTACATGTTTCAAGAGGGGACACCGGGGGGCTCAGTGGTTAAGCATCTGCCTTTGGCTCAGGTCAAGATGCCAGAGTTCTGGGATGGAGCCCCGCATTGAGCTCCCTGCTCAGTGGGGAGCCTGCTTCTCCCTCTCCCTCTGCTGCTCCCTCTGCTTGTGCTCTCTCTCTCTGTCTGTTTCTCTGTCAAATAAATAAAGCAATCTTCAAAAAAATAAAAAAATAAATGTTTCAAGAGAAGCAACTTTGGATTTTCTGGAATCCTGGCTTTTGAAAGGGGATCAACCCCTGTGAACCGGGAAGTCAATTTCAGAACCCAGAAGGAACCAACGGTGTGATGGAGAAGCGGCGGCGATCCCAGGAGCACCTGCCCCCTTTCAGCTGCAAGGTCAAGGGCCAGCCTGGATGGCGGCTTTATTGTTAGCCTGTGGGGCTTTACTGTTAGGACCGCTGGGTCCAGAGCTGGGCAGCCTCCCCTCCTGCCAGCCCCAGCCCACAGGCCTACCTGTTCGCCAGCCTCCTTCTCCGGCAGAGCCCACACAGCACAGAGCCAGGGATGGTGGGGGGAAAGGCAACACCGGGGGGCCCAGAGGCAAGACGGAGGGAGGCGCACAGAGCCACGGCCCTCGCACACCGTGGCTCACCGGCTGAGTTGGGCCAGTGACCCCCTTCCCCGCGTTTCTGGAAATATTAATAGATGTTATTTGTTTAGACGCAGTTTAAGGCCAAGCTGAGCAGACGTCCAGGGCTCCCACCCGAGTCCTCTCCCAACCCACACAAGCGGACCATGTTTGGGACCACGGGCCAGGCAGCCCCGAGACGCCAACACCAGCCTTTCTAAGCGAGCTTTTCTACTTTCCGCCTCTCAGGAGACCTCAGGAAGTCTTCTGCTCTCGAGGAGAAGGCAGGACCCCAAATCATTTACTGGGTGGGATCCAGCCAGGGTGCAGGCCGGCGTCGCGTCTTCCCCCTCTCCAGATCCAGAGGCCCGGCCTCTCCTGGGGGGTCCAGCTGGGCCAGAAGCTCCGGGCACGCAGCTTGGGTCTGTAAGTAGGATTCTGGCCTGCAGGTCTGCTTGGGAACCCCCGGGGCCTGGCCGTGAACCGGAACAGGGAGTTTCAGAAACTGATTTGTCATTTTCCTGACAAGCCCCTGGGTAGTGCTGGCTTTTGCTAGCACTTGGTCAAAGTGTTGGCATGATTGCCCTCCTGAGGCTTCTTTATGGGGCTCTGTGGGTGCAGAGGCCTAGGACTGACCCAGGAGGAGAAGGAACTTTGCTCCAAGGGCAAGATGGAACACTTGGGTGGGCGTGCACGACCGGACTGGCCTCCGCCCTCGGACCGAGCATTTGTCTAGGCCTGGTTTTCACCTGGAGAGAGTTCTGTGTCCACACACGGAATCAGGGCTTCAGCCTGGGGAGAGACTCCATGGGCTGCCCGGCCTATCGGGACATTTCATACGCGGGGGCAGTGACTTGACCAAGAGCACACGGCTGGCTGTGGCCAAGAGAAACGGAAGCCCGGGTGGTCCTCCTTGCACTCGAGTCCACTCTTCAAACCAAGAGCCGTGACCTTGGGTGCCAAGGGTCTCTCCCGGCCCCTCGTGGTGGAGGTGCAGAAACAGGGACCTGAGGCTCAGAGTCAGATTTCCGACCCTCGTCTTAAAGTCCCCTTGTGTTCTACGTAAAATCTTTGGGGAGTCAGTGTTTGGTCCTCAGAAGGAGAGCTTGTGCCCGTTGTACCTGGCGCATCCCTGGCTGTGTTCCAGACCCTGCCTTTTTGTGGCACCTGCAGTACAGCTCAGGGGCGGGAAGCAGGTGCCCAGCAAGCCGGGAGAGCTGTCTGTTTCCCTGCCCCCTGGCAGCTGGAGTGGTGGGAGAAAAGACACAGGCACGACTCCCTCACAGAACACGCACCTTCTCCAGGTCTCGTCTCCAAATGGCTCGGTTCTGGGGCTGCAGGGGCCTGATGTCTGCATGACTAACGGATGCTGCACCCCTGGGCTGAGCTCTGTGCAAAGAGAAGCTTCGCAGGGACGTCTGTGGAGCAGAAAGAGTGATGGGAGCGAGGGGCAGGTCAACGAAATCAAACCCCTGAAGAGCGCGCTGTGTGCTGAGGGCGAGCTGGCACCAGGTGGGTGCCGGCTCGGCAGGCCGGATGCAGAGCCGGGAAGGCAAGGGATGCTGTGGGTTCTCTGGAAGCAAAGAGGGAGCGAGGTCAAGAAGTGCCATTTGAGCTGAGCTTTGAAAGTCAAGGACAAGTTCATTTGGAAGGGGGAGAGGGGCCAGGGCAATGAGAGAGGGAGGCATGGCTTGTCTGGGGGTGGGGGGCATACAGCACCCAGGAGCCAGGGGAGCAAGGGAGGCCCTGAGTGTCGGGTTAAGGAATTTGGATTTCAGACTCTGGAAAACGGGACTTTCTCAAGGATTTGGGGGCCAGGGATGATACAGTCACACTTACTTGAGAAGGAGAAGTCAGGCCAGAGTGCAGACGACTAGCTGGGTAGAAGAGGAAGGTGGGGGAGGCTGGAGTCGGGCCACTGAGCGTTCACCTCCAGCCCAGGCCCTGGGCCCGCGCAGTGGGTGGGGCTGTCTGCCCCCTCCCCTCCCGGAGCTTACCTGCTCATAACGGGATCCCGTGCAAGGAGTGAGAAGCAAGAAACAAGCTGTCTTGAGATCATCTCAGAGCGGTTAAGTGCCAGGTGGGGGGCAGGGTTTAATTGGAGCCCAGGAGGGTGAGAGGGGGCGCCAGGGTTCCAAAGCGGGGGGTGGGGTGGGGGGTGGGGGAGGGAGCAGCTCAGGCCCAGGGCCTGGGGCGGGGATGAGCTTGGCCAAGGGGCAGAAGGCAGGCCAGGGCGGCTCCGCGGGGAGTGTGCAGGCGGGCAGAGGGCAGAGCTGGATGCGGGCGCCCAGGGGGTTTGCGTGGAGGGGGTGTCCCAGGCTCAGGAGTCGGTGCCACTTGAGTCGCGCGCATGCGCCCAGGGCAAGGAGGATGGGCAAGGCGGCAGGGAAAACAGACCTCAAAGGGGCAGATGCCCTAGAGACCAAGGTGGGGGGACATCTTCCCTCGGGGGAGATTCGGCACTCATTTCTCTTTCCCCCTCTGGGTTTTCACCGGATCGTTGCCAACCTTTGTTCAGTTTCCTGCCCAAGGGAACACAGGCCCTGGGGGGGATGCGGCCATCTCAAGCCTAGTGCAAGGGAGCAGCTGGGGGGACAGCAGCGGGCAGGGTGGGGAGGGGGGAGCCCGGACTTGGGCGTGGGAGAGTCAGGGTGCAGGGCGGAGTCACTGGCCCACAGCCGACACTGACGGGAGATCTGTGAGCTGGGAGGAGGAAGGGGACCCTACAGAAGGTGCGGGGACAGCTGGGGAGGTTGGGGGAGGGGGACGCCAGCTCCCGGACTTCTGCGGGAGTTCTGGCAGGAGAAGCACCAGAAACACTAGCGCTTGGCGGTCCAGGGAGCTGGACTGGCTGCGTGTGGCTCCTAGATCCGCCACTTCCTACTCAGGGGACTCGGGGCCAAAGCGATGTCATCCCTCCGCTATGCAGTTTCCTCGGCTTAAATGGGGGAGAAAGGGTCTGGGGTTTGACTTCTCCATGGGGAGCTAAGGCGGCCGGTTTGGGGTTTCCTGCGTCCTGGCAGAAACACTGGCGCTGGTGGCACAGGGGGCAGCGTGAGCATCCGTGTCCCCAACTCCCGTGGGCGTGGGGCGAGGTGACAGGACCCGGGACGGAGGCAGCTGACGGGTGCCGAGGGTCCCCCTCTTTCCCTGCTTGCTCTTCGTCCCGGAGGGCCCCTCACTCCTCACGGTGACTTGCTGCACACGCAGCGCGAGCGACGGGCCGGGAGCAGAGTAGTCGGGTCGCTGCTCCCGTGACCTGCCGGGCAAGAAGGGGGGCACCGGGAAGACCCCGGGAGGCGCGCGGCCAGGCAGACTGAGAAGATAGCGTGGACGGCTCTGGATCGGGCTCTGCAAGTGTGGTCGTCCCCCGGGTGACAATAGACAGGGAGGTAGGGTGAAAACTGAGTCTCACTTCATGCAAAACATTGGAAAAGGGAACTGGACAGGTATCTGTAGGGTGTCGACACGTGCGGGGCACTGGGCGCCCCACGGTGAACAGCAGTTTGGAGACCTGGGTGCCCAGGCCAGGCTTGGGGGTGGGGGTCGGTACAGAAACGCGCCCCCATGCAGTGGTGTGGATGGAAACAGGCGGCCTCGGAGAACAGCCCCAGGGGGTGGGTGCAGCCAGCGGAGGATGGAACCAGGGAGATTGAAGGAGCGGAGGCGACCCGCTGGCTGGGCCGGTGGGGGGGAGGGGTGGGCAGCAGGGGAGACCTCTCCCCCCTTGGCCGTGCAAATGGAAGGGTCGAGAACACCTGGCAGTGCTGAATGCGACCCAGTCAGGTAAGGGCCCAGGAGGGGCAACCATCCACCTGCTGTGACCAGAAGAGGCTGCTTCAGGCTCCTAGAGGGAGAAGCCAGAGCAAGTCACTGGAGTCAGTGGGCAGAAACTTATTCCAGAAGTTTGTCGTGTAGGAGAGGACCTGGGATCTTGTGGAGTCATTTTTAAAACGTGTTCAAGATATAAGCACGTTTAAATGCTAATACCTTTCCTACTAACTCGTAGGCAGTGGAAGGTGGACCTTGCGGGAGGGCACGACAAAGCAAGGTCCCCAGAAGGACGCGGTGCGAGCGCAAGGTGGGGTCGGCTCAGGAGGTGAGGACGGTCTCTCGCGTGGAACAGGAGGGGGAAGAAGGGGCGTGGACTCAGGTGGCGTCTAGAATTAGAAGCAAACATGCTTCCAGGGGGCCCTGTGCAGTGATGGCTTCAGCCCCTCCAGGACGTGGAAAGCCGGGTGACCCGAGGGCCAAGCAAAGGGCACTGGAGACTTCTGGAGCTTCGGTGGGGGGGGGGGGGGTCACTGAGGGGCAGGTGAGGCCTGGGTAGAAGGGCCGGCAGGACCCCACAGTTAGGAGCACTGAACCTGGGCGGCCAGGAGCCAGGGGGACACAGTGACAGGGGCAGTGAGGCAGGAAGGTCAAGTGGCCGGACGGGGAGGCGGGCAGCCAGGATCCAGGAGAGCACGAAGGCTGAGAGGGGGGCAGCAGCGGGAGCATCAACACCAGCTCCTGCCAAGCCTGGAGGAATCCGCAGAGGCTCTTGGGCCGCGCCCGCCTTGGGCCTCATGTACCCCAAGGCTCCACGGGACCCTGAGGGCCCTCCGTCCAGGGTGCGCTTTGCCTCCTCTTCCCACCAACTTTCAAAGTCAAATCCCAGGGGGAGGTTCTGAGCCTCAGGAAGAGGGAACCGGGGATCCCCCCCAAATCAACACACAGAGGCCAAAGAATGGTGTTTCTCTCTTTTATTTAAAAACAGTGCTTCATTACCGTTTGCAAAGGCAGAGGCGGCGCTCCTCCTCCTTCGCTTAGAGTTTATAAAAGCCAGCAACATGATCAATAATTTATACACATGGATAGTAATACAAAAAAAAAAATAAGGAATAAAAGCTAAAGATCTAACTACTCCGACCTTCACAATTCCAGCTACTTGATAATAATAGGAGTAACCCAATGAATACTGTATGGTCTGAAAGCTACTATACAATATGGTTCTTAATGAGAAGGGGAGGGAGTTAGAGACTGTCACAAAGCCCCGGGGTGCTTCTCTGGGGTTTGCAGGGAAACAGGACCCTGGGCAAGCAGCTCGGGTGTCCTAGGAAGTGACTCTGGGGGTGGGGGGTGGGGAGAGAAGGCGAGGTGGTTACACAAGCATCCCACGTGATGCCCCCACGCCCCAAAGGTACCTGTTTCGCCATGGCAGTGGGAGGGGGCCGGGGAAGCTGCATGTCGCATGTCGGGATGGTCCAGTCCCTGCCATGGGGAGTGGGGAGAAGAGGAGAGGTTCTGTGGCGTTTTTAGCCTTGCAGAGAGTCGGACTGAAAAGCTCAGAGACGCGGGGAGGCCAGCCTGTCAGGGACAAGGCAACCCCACCAGCCCCGTCCGCACTTCGCAGCCCCGGCTGACGTGTGTCAAGCCCCAGGTTTGCTCCAGCCATTCACAAAGCAGAATTATAACACAAGATAAAAAAACAATTCATATCCCTTAGGGTAAAAAAGAGGATCAATTCATCACTCGATATATAATACAGCCGAAATGAGCTGCCCAAACAAGCACACACACACGAAAATACTGTGAACAGAAAAACACGAGAAAATGGCTAAGCTGGGAGTCTCGACGGGGTATAGACGTTGCTTAAAGCACTTATCAGTCCCCAGAAAAACCAAACCAAAAGTCACTTTTTAAAAAAAATTCAAAACCGCACGTACCCCTGGGGACCCGGCGTCGGTAACCGGGGCCAGGGGGTGGGGGGAGGAAAGAGGACCGGCGGTCCCTTTCCGCCCCGCATGTGACCGCGAGCCCGAGCGGACCGGGCCCCACGAGGGCAGTCTCCTTAAAGGCAAGGCTTGCGTTTTGGCTGATGAGCGGCTCTCTCGGTTACCAGTCCCTGCCAACCAGCACTATCATGGCTGAGTTGATCTACCGTTTTCCTGAGTAAACTGTTCACTGGCTACAGTCCGGGTAACAGGGAGGAGAACAGCTCCTACAGCCAACTTGGGTAACTTGAGAGATCCCCCGCGCCCTCGGCTCCCCATTCCTAGAGCATCTGATTCAGGAACTGGAGACCAGGCCGCAGCCTGGGCCGAAAGCCTTATCTGAAAGGCGGGTGCCCGGACTCGACCATGCTCACTACACCGGGGCGGGGGGGCGGGGTGCGCTGGCTGAGGACACCCGGCGCCCACCTGGGGAGGGCCCTGCTCCATGCTCTAGCTCCTGGATGGCTATTGCCTGGGTGATCAGTAAAGCAAGTACAGAGGAAGTACATAGGAAAAGGGAAAGGGAGGGAAGAGGCTTCTGGACAGTAACATTACAAAAAAAAAAAAAAAAGAAGAAGAAGAAAGAAAGAAAGAAAAATAGTGTTTTACGTAACAGAACCAAGTCTCACTGGTGTGTACTACAGATGGCCAGACATTTTCAAGAGCGTGACAGAACAAAAACACACAGATTTACGTCTGATGTTCACCTCACCCACTATTCTTTCTTCCTATCTTAAAACAGTGCAAACAGGTAACGTATGCTTTTTAAAACACCACTATCCCTTCCCCACCCCGAAGTCCCTTTCTTCCTCTCACTGCGGTGGGGGTGGAGACCTGCAATTCTGCAAATGTCACTGTGCTAGAGGTTGCAAGCCCCAGAGGAGGCCGGACTGGGCGAGAGGGGAGGGCGCGAGCCGTTTCCCTCCCCGCTCCTGGCCAGGGCGCCTCCCAGAGGGGCCCCCACTGGGCCCCGCTGTCCTGTCCCAGGGAAGGGGGGTTATGAAGCCCTTCTGGCAGACCCTCAGGGCGGCTTCAATCCCGAGTTTAGGACGTCCCTCCCACCGGGGAGCTAAGTGACTGGCGAAGGGGGTAGTGCTCACCTACGTGTCTGCGAAGTCGGTAGGAACAGGAACGGGAACCTAAAGAGCGAGCGGTTCAGCCCCTGAGGAGTTTGACTTTTGAGGAAAAGCTGCTACCCCTGGTTTCTACTGAATAATCTCCACTAGCTCCCCTTGAACTAAGAGGTGGGCCCCAGACCCCTTCTTTTTCAAGGAAAAATAACATTGGCTCAATCCCACCCGTGGCTGTCGGAGGATGGTGGTGATGGCAAGTCTGGGAAAACCTGAGAGCCTTAAAAACGGTGAGTCGCAATGGCTGAGCGGGGTTCGCGGGAGCGAACACGAAGGATTCCGGAGAAGACCGAAGGTTAGCTCTCTGGGCTGAAAGAGGGTTAGGAGATAAAGGTTTGCACTGGCGGTCTCCTTACAGGAGGCCGGCTTCTAGCAGTAAGACGCTAAGTATGGAAGTCCATGTCGTGAGCTACAGTAAAGCTGTGGAAATCATCCACGTGCTGTGACTCAGCATCAGCGTTTTTTGGAAGCGTCAACCAGCATCCTCTAATGACCCACAGATGCCAAACTCTCTTCCGCCTGTTTCCTAGTCCAATGGGAACCAGAGCCGGGAGCGGACAAGCACTGGTGCTTCGAGGAACCTGCCTCCGGTGAAGCTGGCTGTGCGGAGTCTCCGAGCTCAAAGGGAGACGGGGAGGCCGCTGCGCTCTCATCTGGGCGCTCACAAGAGCTCCTACTCTCGGTGCTGATGCGGAAGAGCAGAGGCCCTCGAGCGAAAAGTCTGCTTTGCCTCCCTTAGAAAAAGGAGCTGGAGGAAGCCGTGTTACGACCATCCCTGCAAATGCAGCAGAGCGCACAGAGCTTGCCTGCCGAGTCCTCAGCCAGAACCAGCTGAACTGAAATGCAGTAAAGGCAGCCCAAGCTCGAGCTTCTGCCTCTTTTAAAAGTGGGAGCTGCCTTCTCTACCTTGCCCACCATCCTTGTCTCTTTCTTGGAAAAAAGAACAGAAAATTACTAAATTCATTCCCCTATTCTCCTCCCCTGCTACAGACACAACCATTTAAAATTTGGCCTTGTCTCCACTGCGCGGTGGCTTGCCATTTCTGCGAATGGCCCCTATTTGAACATGACATGAAATTTCTCTTTCTTTAGTGAGTAAAAGCTCTCCCTCAAAACAAAAGCAAAAGAAAAGACAAAAAAATCCTCCCTGCCCCCATTCCCTAGAACAGTGAAAGCCCCACATCCCATACCCCTTCCTCTAACTAAAATATTTATATACATACAACAAAAATTGTCTTAACAGCAACGAACCAAACTTTGGCTTGGGGAGGGGAACCCATAAAAATGGCCAATGGCCCAGGGCAGTTTGATGTCCCCTAGTCCATGCATTCCTCCCCAGCATCAGTAAGATTGCATCGAGGCCTCTAGCTTCCTTGATGTCTCCCCTCATTTCAGGGACAGCCTCTCCCCCAGTCATCGGCAGAGAGAGAGGGGGAGAAGGCATGTACTTTACACGACAGGCCAGTCCCTCCCGGATCGATCACTCTGCTTACAAAGAATGCTTGATGCTGTCATAGGTCAGTCATTTTAATTCAGGGACATGAATCAGTTATCAGTCAAGAACATGTGTGGAGGCAGGAGTAAAAAAACAAAACAAAACAAAACAACAAAACAAATGGAAAACAAACCCATAACAAACCGGAAGCTCCATGTCTCTGAATTACTCCCTTTAGCAGCTATCCCTTGGGTGAGAGGTCACCCTAGTACCAATGTGAATAGACCAGGGAGCCAAACAGACCGTGCTTTTCTGTTTTCTAATGCCTTCGTTTCGGAAATGCTGCAGGACCCTTGCCTTTATCGCTGACAGCTAGTGGCTAGAAGAGAAACGCCTTCTCCTCTACTTTGTCTATATGCATGAAGTCAAAGCCGGGGGGGCCGCAGGAGTGACTCGCCACAGTGGCCACCACACGACTCTTTCTGGCAACTGAGATCCTTGCCAGGTCACACCCTCTTTCCACTAGGGGAGGGGAGGAACCCCGGGGGCTCTGGATTTGTGTCCTGTAGTGTTCATGTATGCCAAGGGGTCAAGTGCTCGGCTGGATGTCTTTGGAGGATAATGAGGAGCCAGGTGGAGAGGCCATGGGAGCTCAAGACCATGGACAGAGAAGTGGCTCACAGAATGCTCTGGAAGATGGAAATTCCTATGGCTTTGGAGCTAGTTAGTACAAAGTACCTCTGCCTGCCCTTACATGCCCTGATCACCACAAACTTCCAGGGACAACCGCCCCAGGACTCGGTGCTTCACATTTTGCCAACACTCTTCGCATGCTTCATACCCTGTACTGACCTCCTGATGCCAGAGAAAGCACAGGAACATCAGAGCCATGCCGGACATCATCCGAGATCCCTTTTCCTTGCCCTCTTTACTGGCTCCCAACACTTCGTACTTCTAACCCTCCAGCCGAGAAATGTGGTCGCTGGCTATTTATTCTCCCGTCCCTGGGTCCTAAATTCCTGACTCTTGAGGACTCGGGAGCAGTGAGTTCATAGAAGGATAGATGAGCTAAGCTGTGGTTCAGAGAAAGGGGAAGAAGCCCAGCAGGAATGCTAGGATCTCAGGAAAGAAGAGAATGGTCTTTTTCACACTCCAGAGTTCATTCTGAGATCAGTTTCCTAATGAGGTGTTTATTAGCCACAGTCTGAGAGCATGTTTGGAAATATTAATACTATAATTCCAAAGACGATGCCAACTGACTCAGGCTGTGCAGGTAAGATGATTGTAAAAAGGATGGAGAAGACAGGAGGGAAGAGGAGAGGAAAGTGTCCTTTTAATCCTCTTGCTTTGCAAGCACAAATTCCTGTCGTCTATCAGCATGTGGATTCCAGCCACAGCCAATCAGAACTGCCTGCCGAAGACCAGAAACTCAGAAGACTAGAAGAACATCCTGTTGCAGAAAGATCTCCTCCACGTGTGCTCGCCCCCACCCAGCCACTCAGCACCGCATACACTTTGGTAGCTCTGTCTGCTGATTTCTGATCACATGCATTCATCAGCTCCTAGGGTCTCCCCTTCCTCATCAACTGCCTCTTCCGTGATTGACAGAATAAGCTAAGCACGGACATACAGACATGGAAATGCATTATTTTTTTTTTTTTTACCACAGTTAAAAAAAAAAAGAAAATAAAAAGAAAAAAATGCACAATCTTTGGAACAAAAGAATTAAAGGCAGAAATGTAAAGGAAAAATACATATTCAAAGAACATAGTGAGGTATAAAAAAGTATTCTCTTTTTTTGTGTTTTTGTGTTTGTTTGTTTGTTTTCCTCTTCATCTCGCTATAGAGTTCCTCTACTAGGAAATATTGCAATAGCCAGGCCTCGCGGACCGGGGGGCGGTCCCGTCTGCAGGGTCTCACGTCACTTCAGTAAGGGGCAAATCGGCTGTAGCCACCTCGGTATAAACTCGCCTGCAGTGATTAAAGACATAAAAATAATTAAAGATTGAGGAGAGAAGCACGGAAAATGAAGGAAAATGTCCTGAAAAGGGAGTTAGAAGCAACTGGTAAGACGCTACCTAGGGCAGCGGAGCCAGGAAACCGACTTCTGCCTCTAAGATGCCCAAGCCGGAGCCCAGAACGCTTACTGAGGACCTGACAGTCTCAAGAGAGTACGGCAATGCTTTGTTCCATTATTTACAGCCATCGGCACAGAAGGGAAACTCAATACAGTTTAAAACCAGCTCTGTAAATAATGTGATGCTTAAAAGCACGAGAGTGTTTGTTTACCTCGATCACATCACAACCGTGACCTGAAGCAGCTAGCTGGTTTCACCTTCGTCCATGTTACCTGTCCGTGGAGAAGAGGCTCCTCTGAGCACCAGCGGTCACGGCCCATGTCTGAGCCGGGGCTGGATTTAAACCGGAGTCAACTTCCAACTCATCCTAGCTCCTCTATAATCTAGAATATATGCCAGCTAGGCTGCCTGTGGACATACCTGAATTTATTTCTATCTGTCTCTCTGGAGCTTTAACTGGGCTTTGTTCCTTTATCAGGATCGGACTTGTTATCTTTCTGGCATATAAAATCTCAGGAACTTCCGTCACCAGCTTTATTCTGTCCGTCTCTACCTCAATTCCACACCTCCACTCCCTTAGGGCCCTGTTACTTCCTCCCACAAATCTTCCTATCAGCGGAAACTGAGTGTGAGAAATGACGGGTTCTCTCATATCCCTCCAAGTCTTGAATTTCACTTCTCACTCTGCCTCCCCGTCACACACCTCCGTCCGCGTTCCCAGGCTGCCGCCCAGCAGACAACATTAGGAGTGTTGCTGTGGAACCACAGGCTGCACAGGCTGTAGCCTGGAGGCCTCCAGAAATACGGCCGTGAGGATTCCGGTTCGACTGGAGGGGACTGGGAGTGGCAGTGGGGAGTTATTCTAGATGAGCTCTCTGGACCTTTCCTACAACGTCCAGGAAAAGACCCTATTTTGCCACAAATGTTACTGATAAAAAAATGTCAGGCATTCACTGGGTGATTTCTAGCACCAGCTGCCAGGAGGCTCAGGAACGGCAGGGACAGCCTTTGGTATCGGCATCTGCGACTAATGTCCATGTTCTGAAAAGCTCAGTGTGAAAGCTGGAAAGCCTGGTGCCCCTACATCTTCCCTAATACCCATCAATGAAACAGCCACAGGCAGGCACCCGACAGCAGAGCCAGTAGAAAGCGTCAACCTGCTCCTTTCCTTCTCTCCCAAATGATGCCGGGACTCAGGGAAGACCACTCCTTCCTCTCAGCCCTTAACCAGGCCAAGCGGCTCACACTACGACACCCAGAGAAAGAAGGCGATGTGAACCTTCCAGACAGTCCTCTGTGGCTTCAGGACTTTGGCAACAGAAGAAGGGCCGGATTTATCACCGCTTTAGATCTTTTGGAATCTGCAGGTACAAGTTAAAAGGAGTCAAACGGTTAAGAAACAAAGGGCACGCGTGATACTCACCACAGCGCCAACTCCATAGCTAGCGGCAGGGGCCAGGGCATGGTAGGGGTCGGCTGTGTACACCCTGCCATAACTGGAAAGAAGAAATGCAATCAGAGAGATCAAGCCCCGGCGGCGCTCCTCAAGCATGAGAGGGTTTACTGTGCTAGACACTTGTGGGGAACTCGGGGCCTGGGACTTTACTGGGAAACCTTCTCCTTCTCCTCCCAAATGTGCTAACTGGGAAGAATTCTCAAGGACCTCTATAAACCCGGGAAGGAAGCAGTTGGGGGTGAGAAAGAGGGGGAGTGGGGTCACGGCCAGGAAAGGGACAAGGAGAATAAGCAGGAGCACGGGAGTGGCCTCCGGCCCACGGAAACCCTGTGCGGGGGCCCATGCGGGCAGCCCCGCGGGCAGTGGGGACAGGAGGGTGCGGGCGGCACGTACCCATCGCTGTAGGCGGCGGCGGCGGCGGCGGCAGCTGTGGCCGCGGTCGCAGTGGCGGGCTGGGCGTATCTGTAGGCCGCGTATCCGCCCTACAGGAGAGAAGAGAACTGACTTTACAGATACCTCTCCCCCCCACCCCGGGGCCGGCCGAACACACACCCGCCCACACGCAGACGTACGCGCACAGTGACACGGGGACAGACACGAACACAGACACACACGTGGGAGGAGAATGTTTCAAACTGCCTCGGTCTGCATGTCATCGTTCCTCTGGCACAGAACGGAGCTCCGCCCGGCGCAGGGATGCGCTTTCCGATCCGGGACGGTAGCAGAAGTAAACTCTCCCCGTAGGACCCGGTCTCCGATTTAAGAAACGAAGGCAGGATTCCGGATCCATCTTTCTCCACAGCCTTGGCTGGGCTTTCAACAGGGCAAGCATCTGCAGGGAGCTGGGGGACTCTACCGGACGGGGAATGTAAATTACAGAACTAGGACACACTAAATCTGCACGTGTTAACTTGAGGCTCTCCCGCGGCTTTACTGCCCAGTAACTAACTGCGGAGATCACGGTAGGTAGTGGAAAGGTCCTCTACAGGGCTGGGCTCCTCAGGCCTCGCACGTTTGCCGAGAGGCTAAGATAACCAGGCAACATGGAGAAGGCAAACCCAGTGCAGATCAGGGGCGGCAAACTTCGATCTGTGAGCCGACGCAGCCTGCCACCTGCTTCTGGACGCAGGTGTGAAGAGACCGTCCGGGCTCCAAAGCCGAAAATATTCACCACTTGGCCCTTCAGAGACAAAGCCTGCCAGCTCCGATCTACACTTCAGACTCAGACAAATGACATTACAAACGGCCGAGGACCCTGCAGTAGGACTCACCTAGGGGAGGAAGCCCTCCTTCCACGCCCTGGGCATTTAACTGCATTTATTCTCCTCTCCCAAAAGATTCGGAGACTCTGACGCTCCTGTCTCATAGCAGGCTCTGGAGCTGTTCTGGAGCTGTTCTGCCAACGGGCCCAATCTCCTCTCAGGCCTGGAGACTTTCAGACTCCCACATCCTGTTTCTTCCCCTCAGTTTAGGGGAACCAAACACCCCCAAAGGTGTCCTCCCATTCAGTATTTCGAAGATAATCACAACAGTGAGTGCCACATGAAACAGGTTATTTTAAAAAGTGGCGAGCCCTATGGTTTCCTCTTCTTTGCCCTTCTAGAATTTATCTATTTCATCTAAACCTAATTCAGCGGCGAATTTTTATGACTCTCTTCTCGCTATCAGATGTAACCATGTTCAGCTGGTGCACTCAGACTACAGCCTTTCACTCGCGCTCTCTCAAGTGGACACACCGCCTTAGCGGGGAACAGGGCCTCCCGCTCCCTAGACGGACGCCGCGTGACGCCAGCCCACGGAGAGGCAGACGTACACTGAGTGGCCCTCACTGAACATCAGGAGTCATGCACTACTCCTCTTTCTTCTTCAAGTGAATCACTCGGAGAAGTAAACGTTTCTTTCTCAATTACATATTCGTCCACAGATACCCATATAATAAATCAGAAGATTCTAATTAATATTACCGAACACTGACAATGAGATGGTGGCCTTCTACCATGGCAAGAAGCACCCTCGGGGCTGTGTGGTCAGCACGTTCGCTTTGACATCCAGCCAGGTGTACGGGAAAGGGCAGGCCAGGCTAGTTTGGGCAAAGCTACACACCCCGGGCTGTCATATCCCCTGCTGTAGCCGTGTCTGTAACTGGATCTACCTACACAGACACACGGTGTACGTGAACTAAAGGGTCTCTTTACCTTATTCCTTTTTTAAGCTTCTAAGGAGGACATAAAGCAGGAAAACCATCTGTTAAAGCAACAGGCTAATCTTTATAGTTGAAATTTTGAGCTTTAAATGAACCTTTAAAGGCTCAATTCTTCATTATAACTACAGAGGATTCCTCTAAGTTTAGGACTGAAGTTTGCTGGTGTGAAGTCTACAGCTGGGCTGATTTTAGTAAAACTTCCTGTAAACAAGGGCAATGTGGAGGGCAAGCAGTACGTGGTTTGTCTCCTTCGCGTTCCTTCAAGCACCAAAATGATCTTTAAAAATTTAAAAAGGCAAGGCAATAAAAGCAGTTAAAGCCCAATTTATGTTTACCTGAGCAAAACATTTAAAAAAAACTGAAGTTCTATGCCATAGGGCAGAGTCTACATTCTCATTAAGGGATTCTGAGGTTCAAAAGCACTGACCCGACTCTCAGAAAGTCTCAGTAAAGTCGGAGACACTGGGGATTCTGTCTACTCACGGCTCTGAGCGGTAGGGCACTAATTCTGGAAGAAGAGGTTCTGAATGACAGAGAGAACCACTTCCCCTCTCCTTCCTTGGCCTGGAAGAAGCCACCAGAACGGCAATGGTTTGGGGGTAATGTTACAGTTAACCAGAACAATTCAAAATGGATCAGACTGTGGGAAAGAGGCTTCCTTCCACACCAGGAGGAGACGGGGAGAGTCTATCTGCCACAGTCTCCTTCTGCTATAAGTGAACTCAGACTTTGGAGTCTGAATGTGATGAGGTTCTTTTCTATTTAAATTCAGGAAAATGGAACGGGGATGCAAATAATCTTATTGCCAACAAAAGGCCTGAGAAGCATATTAGCATTAAGAAAAACTACACTAATTTTTTTTTAAAAGCTGATATTTCAATGACTACTCTCCTAATTACTTTACAACGGGGCTACAAGGAGGCCCTTTAAAGGAGGGGGGCAGATAACAGTCTAATACACTAATTTGCTCATTCATCGGTGACTGTCCCCAAATTAGAAAAGTTAAATTGTGTAACATGGATTTACTTCTCTCAGATACGGTCTCACCAGAGCATCTCTGCTGCTGCTTTAAACAAAAGATATCAAAAACTGAGAGACAAAGAAAATTCGGATGTGTACTTCGACTCCGATTTTGGAGTGCATCAAGCTTCCCGGCCGAGAAATGTTTTTTTTTTTCCCCTCCAAATTTTACCTCTGCTAGCAAGTCTGAAATTTTTTACAGAACATGAGAACAAAGTGCAGTTTGAAACACCAAGGTTTTCATTACTGTTTCTTAAGTTTTTCCAAAAGAACAAGGGAGTCGGGAAGGGAGTAGGAGAGACAGGGTTCAGGCGTGGGGGGGGGGTATGGCGCCACATTTATTAATCACATTAAAAACTAAGCATGCCAACATCTGGAGCTAAAACAACCAGCAAAATCACCACGTTCAGACTCGTATCGGCTAACTCTATCTATCCCAGCATTCTCTTGGGACAGCGGTTTGCCCTAGGCTCTACCACAAGCTCGGTGAAGTACACAGCCTCAATTACTAGAGCGTGCAGCCACAACCACCTGCCATTACGGAAACAGTCAGTCACCACTTGAGTTAACATTCCAGACCCTAACGACTGGCCCTCCCCAGCCCAAAGAAATAGTCAAGGTCGCCCGCCCTCGCCCTGGCCCACACCACAATGTTAATAATTATAACAAGCAGTAACCCATCTGTTATATCAGAGAAGGGAACAGAGACTCCACTGAGAGATTTAGAGTGAGATGTTAACATGTCTTCAGCTGACTGCACAAACAAACAAACAAAAAAAAAAAAGAGGAGAAATAATTCATTTGGAGATATGAAGTCATGAAATAGCTGATGTGTATTGCTTTTAACCATGCACTGATGCAAAACTGAAGCAACCATTAAGAATAAAAATTAAAAAGGACATATGTATTTACACACAATCAGACCTGTTGGATCTGAAGCAGTTTGCAGACTCTATCTGTGTGTGATTTGAAATAAAACAAAAAATGGGGATTAGCATGGCCGCGGCACACCCTAGTGTAGGAGGGCACACACGGACCGCTTTTTGGAACCCTGAGGGCTGGATCCACTTGGCATGGCTGAGCCTGGTCCAAACACACATGTGCCCCTTTACAGGATTACTTTCTTATTCCTTTTGTAATTCACTGTGAATGCCTCTGGTGTGTTCCCAAAAGGGGCAGCCAGATACTCTATAACTCCCCTATGCGCCCTTCCTGACCCCGCGAGCTTGGGTGCTGGCCCTCGGGCAGCAGCCATCCATTCTGACCCAGGGTTCTTCAGACGTAGTTCCTGGGCTTAAGCAGTCTGTCTTTCCACATATCCGTGACACATCCCTGCCTTCCGCTTCCAGCTCTTTCCCGGGAAAGCATGGTTACCTTTAAGATCCTTAGTTGTTCAAGTCTCAGCTCTCCAGGATCCATCAACACCTGCTAGGGATTCTCTCCTCTACTCTGAACTGGTTTTATCATTTAATTAACTTCATAATGTTGCCACACTGACCGCAGGACTTTTCTAAAACAGTTCTGTTTTAACCAGAAGAAAACGGAAGGGCTCTACATATCTACCTCTCCCGTACCTGACCTTCATCTGCACTGTCCATTGGCATGATCTCACACGGGCAGAAATTCCCCTTGAGTTCAACCTAGCCATTAATTTTATTATATTTTGGTTTCAGATTTACATTAAAACAGGACTTTGGTGAGCATGTGATGTCAAGACACCTTCTTTCTACCTGGAAGACAGTGACATTATGTGACACTGAGGAGAAGAGTATTTCAAGACCAGCAGACAACACGAAAGCTTGTTCTCTGCATGTGGTGTGCAGATTTATAGAACGAGGGGCGTGGGGGTGGGTGGGTGTAGAGAAAGGCAGGTGTGGTGCTTAAAGTCACTACGGGGGGTAGAGATCTAGCCCAAGGAGCTTGGGTTGAGTTGTGTCTCTGGGCATCACTTTATCTGACCCTCCCCGATTCTGACCCCTTCCTTCTCTCGCCTCCTCCCTACTCCAGCTGAGGGCCACTGCTGTAGATGGACCCTGCAGAAGGGGCTCTTAGGTCACTGTTCTTCTGTGGCAATATGGCACCCGGATTAACTGTGAGTTAACACAGATGTGAATACCAACACCTGTAATAATGAGAATATTGTTGCTGTTTTTGACAGTGACCTATCTACTTTGGAAAGTAGATATGAGAAGGTCTTAAAGAGAAGTATTTAAATCTTATTTTATTATTATTTAAAATTGGGGTGAAGGGAAGAAATGGTTATGATTAACTTCTTATCTTCCACTTATGACTTCCATGCTAGATGAGAGATGATCTTTCATGAATCAAACCTCTCAAATACCCCACTATTTCACATCTCCCCAGATTAGTTCATCTCCCAAATCTCGCTGGGTAGGCACAGTAAGAAACTGGCCAAACTGGGACAGGCTGTCTGCGGTTCTCCTTCCCTAGCCGCCCAGCTGTCGGCAAACCTAACAACGCACCATTATCCAAATGAACCCACTGACCTTGTTCTAAGGAGAAAGGCAAAGAGGGCAAGGGGAATACAAGTTTCAAGTTTTAGAGTCCCAGTGGGTCTAGATTTTTCGGCAACTTCAAACTTAGGGAACGGCACGGTCCAATCACTACTGTGGTCTCAGTGTGGGGTCCAACTGGGGATTCAGGACTCCTGCCCCGCATAGACTCGACTTCCTCCCTTTCCTCATTTCTTTCACGGGGGCGGGAAGATACCCCCACCTGCTAAGATCTGCAAGTAGAAAAGCCCAGTTTGAACACCGTGGATAAATGCGATTGACAAACTGAAAGAGGCGGCAGTGATGGGACAGTGCACAGCACCCGCCTGGCGCGGGCGGCGGCAAGGGGACAGCAGCACTTAATTTCGGGGGAGTTGCTGTCGCGCACAGAACTTGACGGTGCGCGGCTGGGGTGGCAGGGCCTAGATCACACGCTCACAAGTCTCGGTTGTCCAAAAAAGCCTCTGTTCCCATCTCTAACGTGGAGCTGGAATGGTTAGTATAGTTCAATCTGTTCACTGCAATCCACAATCTGATTGATTGGCAGGTCACACTGGCGCTCCTACCTGAGGTATTTTAGCGCTAATGATTGGTTCCTGTAAGACTATTCTATAACAGAACACAGGAAGAGCAGTTCAAAAAACACAGCTGTGGAAGGAAAACAATCATACAAAAAGCCCGCTAAGGGGCCCACCAGCCTTTTCTTTCCTTTGGATGCAAGCATGCTTTTCACAGGGTAAGAATTAGGAGCGGGTTGTTATCCCTCTAAAACGTGAATTAGGGTGGACCCTGCCTTTTCGACTGGTCAAGAAAAAAGAGGGGCGGGGAGGACTCATGATCTCTCTGCTACAGTCAAGCCTTCTCCCTGGGGTCTCTTTACAAACTGTGGGCACAACTGCCAGATCAGGCCTCCCGAGAGGAAAGTGCCACGGGAGAAACAGGAAGGAAGCAAATGGCCAGCAGGGATTACGGACTAACAACAGAACAGGGAAAGAGGGTTATAAAAACAAAAAAACAAACCAAAAAAACCAAAAAACCAACTCCACAATTAACAGCCTAAATTAGAATAATGTAAGACAAAACGGGCAGCTTCAACTCTTTTCCCCCATGATGTTCCTTCAAGCTCTGGTTCGGTGCACTCCGGGGAGAGGAAAAACCCTTCACTCGTCCTATCGCTCATCTGTTATTTCCAAGGAAACAAGGGCTCCGTGTATATGGACAGATCTCCACAGGTGGCAAAATGTACAGAGTGAAGCAGAACAGACTCAAGGAAACAGTGTGTGTGTGTGTGTGTGTGTGTGTGTGTGTGTGTGTGTGTGTGTGTAAAAGAAGCATCCCTTGCTCCCTCACAGCTGGAAGTGGGAATACCAAGTTCCCCGAGCCTCAGTCCTGTGAGCCCCCGCTCAGCGGCGGCCCCACTGTGCAGTCTCGTCTTCCCCGCACGGGGTCAGATCTGGCACTTGGAGCAACTTTAAGATAGGAACTAAGAAAGGACGATAACATTATGATTAATTCTTTTTGTTAAGAAAGCACCACTGGTCAAACAAGTATTTCAGCAAGGTCACTAAATTATCTCTGTTTAGCTTCATAAGGTGATTTGGTCAGATTTAAAAAAATTTTTTTTCAAGAGTATTTTCTCAGTAAGCACAGAAAAATCATCTCTCTCTTAATAAAATCATACTGTGAATAAGGAAATGAGAGAACTATAAGCAAATATTTGATGGGTTCACTTAAGGTGGAAGTAGGCAAATCTTTATAAGGTAGCAGTAAGCCATACTTTAAAAAAAAAATCCCCAAAGAAAACATTAGAGAGAGAGAGAAAAAAAAAAAAACAAACGCCTTTGACTTAAGTTATAATTCCAGTGGAAAAGCATGCTCTTATAGATCAGATTTCAGGAAAACACTTTAAATAACATAAAGATGAGTTTCATGAGAATATGGGTACTAATGTATATGGGAGAATGTACATGCTAAGATCATATGCAAATACATATATCTAGAAGTGTCATTTGGTATAAAAGGAGGAGTATTTCCCCAACCCTCAAGTTTCACTGTGAGCCCAGGGGAAAAAAAAAATGTATCTTTCATTACTTATTGAAAACCATCTGAGGAAAGATGTGGATTTTAATTAAAGCACTGAGAGAGATAATGAAATATGAATTGAGTTTTGTGCTTGGCTATAAAATAATTGATGTAATCTGGGAAAGTCACAATCTCTAAGAAATGTGTACAACGAAGAGAGAGGGTTGGACCAATTCACGGCTAAGACTCCTTTAATCATTTGTTAAACTAAGGCAAACTTTGAAGGTCTGCTCCAAAGAGGACAGGTGTGTCCAGTCACCTACAGTAACCCAGAGGACTGCTTAATCCTATCTGTACTTCCTCCAACACACAGAACCTCTAAGTATATTCTGAAAGTGCATTAGTTTTCTGATTGCAGAGAAACTCTGGCAGAAATTTGTGGGAACAGCTCACTGCGGAGGTATATGCCCTTACTGATTTGGGGAGCTGAGGGCGGAGAAAGCATTTCTGGACAATTCTAACCTATGCCCAAGGAATAACTTCACGCTGACAAATTTTCCTTAAGAAAGTGTTCATGACTTGGGTGGTTAGACTAAGCTTGCATTCAGAAACAGATCATCTGGAGAGGTCTTAATAAAAGATTTCAAAGCTCGCAAATTTTTGGATTCTTTGTCAGTCAAGTCACTTTGTCCACATTTGTAATAATTTGTGACAAACCAATCATGATATCACAAGACAGTTTCAGGAATGGGTAATAATGGTGTTAACATGGCTGGTAGAAACAACAGATCCTAGGTGACAGTCAAATGTTCGTAAGAAGAGTCTAGGTTGCTAATTACGCCACTCACTTCCCTCTAGATGGCTCTCAAGAAAATGACCTGCCAGTTGTGGACCTTTTTGATAAAGCAAGGCTGGACGCACTGAGTGTCTGGTTTCCTGTCTTTATCCCCATTCTTCACGGGCATTAGCTCCTTCCACCCCTTTCACAGGGTAACGCTCTAATTATATAAAACAGGAAAACATGTAGTTCAAAAACCTTACTACCATCTACGTAAATCAAAGTTCCAGTGATCTAAAGAGGGTTATGGAATGAGAAGAAAAGCAGAAAAGAGAGAGAGTTGGTTTAAGCTAATATAACTATCCTGTTATTTATGTATGCACATGACACGACAGTAATAAAAGACTTTAAACCTGCTGATCATCTCGCAAATAAATCACTGAGACACAGAACATCTGTGGGTCTAGGGAAGGGAAAAGAATATGTCCAGTAGACTGACTCTAGCAATGATCAGGAAACCCAAAGGCTCAGTTTTTGCACCCAGGGGCAAGCGCAGTGGCAGAGAAGCATGCTTGCATTCTTAAATATATAAATATATATATATATATATCCACAAGGAAAAAGAAAATAAAAATTAAACAAATTATATGTAAAAAAACAAACAAAAAAAACCAAACCAAACCAAATCAAAGAAACAGAAAAAAAAAGGCTGGCTTGTCAGGGAATGGGTCGAGAAGGCCCCGGTGTGTGTACTTACATAGAGGTCAGCACCGTAAAATCCGTCCTGGTAAACCACACTGCAGAAAATCCACACAAAAACAAAAACAAAAAACAAAAGAACAGAAACACATTCCGGTTATTGAGGACGGCGGCATGCACATGCGCTCTACACAGGCAGGTGATGTATGAATATGGAACCGGGGCTGGGGGCCCAGCGCATCGGTGGGAGGACCGTGCGGGTGCGCGTGCACGTTATGCAGCTCCAGGACGTGCGAGGAGGGGGAGGAGCGCACCACTGCAAGGGACACCTGGATACTTGATCGTTGCAGGAAGTATACAACCATAAAAGGCATTCCCACAGGGCCCAAGAGAACTATCAGAAATCTGCTGGATGAGAAACAGCCAGTTTTCATACCCGGAGTTTTTGTTTTGTTCTGTTTTTTTTTTCCATAAAGCTTGCCCTAGGAGGACATTTTTCCTGAGTTTCAAAATGATTGCATGGGTATGGGGTAGGGCACGGAGAGATTGCAGGGTATGGAGCACGGAGAGAGGGATCTAACGTGAAAAAAATGAACCCAAAGAATTCCATCAGGGCAGGATCTGTATGCAGAGTATGCTTCAAAATTATGTTTAGTAATTTGTTTTCAGTTTCCTAGAAGTATGAACATTTTTTTTCTGATATCCATACATCACCTGCTTTTTTACCCTGCACATTAGACATGCGATAAGATTTGGCTGATCACACAAGCATGCAAAGTATTATTATTCAGCATTTTAAGAACCAATGCAACACCTCAGAAAAACAAGTCAATCAATTCTGACCAAAGTAAACAGAGAAATGTAATTAAAAAAAAAAACACAACCAAAAATACCCACAATGCATTGCTTTCACAAGCAGAGATAATGAGCTAAAGGTTAAGGTGATTGGTCCAAGGTCCAAGAATTGAAAGGTGCAGTGGGGATCCCAGATAGTAACAATATAATCCAGAGCGGGAAGGAGAGGAACTGGAAGATTTTAAGGGTTCTTTTTTGACCATAAGCATATTCATGGAACTCTGAAAAACAGAACTGATAACTGAGGTTCTGGGCATGACCAAGGATCATCCTGTTTTATTTAAAAGGTAACACTGAGAAAGTAGCTGATTAGGAACAGAAGGGTTTATTTGCCTGTTTAGAGAAATGAATCTGTATCAAACAGAATATATGAATTTTTGTTTGCTTGATTTTTAAAATCCTGGACAACACTAAACTATTATAATCACAGGTTTCAAGCCTTTTGAGGTATTCTTCTGCATATAGACTTTCCCCAAAACATTATTTTGGGACCAAAAGACATGGAACAGCAGTAGGGATAAAAGGTAAGACTTTCTTCTTCACCTTGTTAAATCAAGATTTGGATATTTTAAGTGAGAAGATCTGTTTATTGTTTATTCAACTAAGAAAGCTGGATAATTTTCACCACTATCTTCTCTGCTGTAATAAGTAAACTAGGGTGAAGTCTTTAAATCATATTTTTAACTTGAATATTTTTTGCAGATAGCTGGAAAGCTTCCGAATTCTATTTACAATGATATTTTGTTGGGCTTACAGGACAGTATGGCCACACTTTGCAGTGGCCCCAATACACTGCGCCTTTGCATCGCACAACAGGAGGACTGAACCCGTCTGTGATGCTCATTTAGCTACTACGTTTTGTTCTTTTTCATAGTTTCCAATTGCTGTTAAAGCCTGATATCAGAAAGTGATCTGCCTTTCAACTGCATTTGAGTCAAAAAGACACTTGTTCTGACAGAATGGAAAGCACTGAAGCCAAGTGGTAATTAATTAACCTTCATCTATTTCAGTAAGGCACACAGGCAAAGATTTCAAACATCTCTTCTACAAAGAAGAGTGGTGGCATTAAAAACATGAATGAAGTTTACCCTAAGTTGCATCACTCACTGGGAATATTCACCTAAATTCTAGAAGAATTCTAATATTCCCTGTATGCCACAAGGAGGCTAGAACATAATGATTAATGATGAAATTAGTTTACTAAGCTGAAAAGCAATTTTAGGCCATTCCCCATATAATACTGGACTTATTCCTTGCCATCTTCCATGTAAATCGGTGGTTTAGTTAATAAAAAAGAAAACATGGGAAATCAGTGTTCAATGTAATGCACAGAGATTGGTATGATCAGACATAAAGATAAAATATCTTTGCGCGAACACAATCCTGACACAGACTTGGCAGAGAATGGGTTCTCAAGTTTGGCCAATATGTTGAAATGAGGTACATCGAATAGGAACGAATCCAACCGTTTTTATAAAGTAACTCAGGGAGATTACAAAATAAAGAAGTCCCATGTTTCTGGTGAGTGGGAGGTATCGCTTTGCAAGCATGACAGTCAACGGTCTTGGACTGAAATGGAAGGCGCTTCATGAGCAATTTTCCTGGTGTGCAGAACTTCCAAAAGGTTTGTTTTTATATTTTACTGTGAGTATTTCTTGATGAAATCATACTGCATCTTTATTCACTTCTTTAAAGAGATGTCAGAGGTTGAAGGTCAGAGGTCAAGTTGAGAGCAGAAAGAATAAAATTAAAAGCAAGTCATGGCAGAAGATGGAGATGATGGAATGCATGGGAGTTAAACATCTATAAACTGCAAACAAAAGTTTATTTCTAAAGCAGTTCCCTTCCTGCAGCTTCTGGAGCCTGTCCATTTCAACATGCATACTTGTCTAATAAAACTGCTCTAATTCTGTGCCACGGAGGACCCCTAATGGCGTGTCCACTTGGTCTATGGATGAATGCTACGTTCGTATACCTCAAAGCCAATTTTGCTGTCAGAAAAGGACCTACGAAGGAGGCTCTTCCCCTTTGAGTTTTAACTAAGTAGCAGTGAAGAGGCTCCTCCGCCCCTGAGTTTGCTCCTCAGGAAGAATATGGGACAAAACCTGTCAGAGGCAGAGAAAAGATGAAGAACGCAAACGTCACCTCTCTGAGGAAAGGAAAGTCCTTGGTACAACTAACTTGTTGAAGTCCACTCTTTATAAAAATAGACATTTTAGGCTGACACTGAGAAACAACTAAAAACAAAACCTGCCATCTTCGCTCCTTCTCCCCCATTCGACAGCCAAGGATTGATTTGTTGCTATGGAATCAGTCCACTGCGGGAGACAGCCTCCACACCAAATTCAAAGGGTGAAGGACGCTCAGCTCCATTAGTTGTTTTACCATCATTCAGAAGCCAACTGTGGTTTAATTCTTCCTACTTCTCCCTTTCTCCCTGGATTCAATTGGACTTGGTTCATCTTTGAATTAACCTCTTTTAATCCGTTTCCTACAAAGAAAGCAAATCCATTGTGGGTAGCTAGCTCTGCTGCTCACCACCCAGGCAGTGAAACCAAAAGGGAGGGCGATGTGGTAGCCTCAGCCCCAACACAGGGTGGCGGTAAGGGGGTGAGCACAGCAGAGGCGGTCTCGTACTACGGTCTTGAGCTCCTAGTTTGGTTCTCTGCAGTAGTGTTAATCCGCATTCGTGCGATGCTGAGTGAACTCCATGCCAACACACTGCTAGTAAACACAAGACAGTTCTGGCTGCTGTCTTAAGCCACTACCACGAGGGCTTAAGGTGGCCAAAATGAAGATTTATATAACGAATTGGTATTACGTTACATTCTGATCATGGTATGTTTTGGTTCTTGCCATCTAATCCATTAATGTACAAATATTCATAGAATGTCTACGATGTGGCACGGCGACATCCCAGAAGTTTTGAGAGGGCCATGGTATTCTTTTCTGTCCAGCTGCTTATTTTGGAGTCTCATGCTTACCCTGGATAGGCGGGAATGGCTGTTGGAGGTACCGCTCGGACCGCACCGTATACCGTCCGCCCTCTGCCCCTCAGATGGGCTCCTCTGAAAGCGGCCGCCGTGGTGGCTGCAGTCGGGTAAGGGAAGCCAGGAACTAAAGGGAGACCCAAAATATGACAGGAATGTCAACTTGCATTCAGTCGCAGGAGGTACAATCCCAACTTGCTTTGAACCACCTCCAGGAAAGGTTGAAAGATACATGCCCCATCTTTCCTGAGAAAGAAACGGAGAGAGCCAATACGCAAAGCCAATGAGGCGCGCTCCGCTCGTCACCCGTCTTGAGTGAGTCCACTCTGTGCCTTCTCAGTTCTGGCGTTTACACGTGATGAGAAACAGGCCCAGCAGCTCTGAGAACTACTGCCATCCTAAGGGATGAGACTTTTCACTTCTGTGGGCCGTTTCCATGGATTGACATGAACTCTCTAACTGGCCAATTATTAATCTTGTCTTCACATGTTATTATGCCCATTATAGTAATTATTCTTTGTAAGAATAGTCTTTTGTGTTTGTACATGGTGCCAACCTCCGAGGCACACAATAATCTTTAGACGTTACATTAGTCCACTTTGTTCTTTTATCTAAAATGCTTTAACCCAGAAATGTAAGGGGAGAGGGAACCGACTTCTCCCCTGTAATCTTGTGGCCCTTAGGGAGGTAGGCAGTTTCTAAAGGTCTATTTTAAATATGTTATCCTTTGGAAAGCACACAGAAACGTTTATTCCATGTTCGCTGAACTCGTTTTAATTATACCTTTCACTGGAGCAAAATGGCTCAGATCAGAATGACTTCAGCGGTATCGACAGAGCGGAGAAGAACCATTAATTCTGGAGGTGCTTCTAAATGATACTCTAGAGAGGGCCCAAGGCAGACTTGCACAGGACGTAATATATCCCACAAGCACCTATTGCTTTGGTTTTCTTTAAAATCAAGTGCAGATTAAAATGTTCTACCCATGTCCTCACCCGCCCCGACCTCTCCCAAGTATTTAAGCTTCATGACAATCTTAGTATCTTAGATTCTAACACAGGTTAAGGAGGACGGGGCACTGTGACAGCATTTAACTCTCTCTTGAGAAGGTCTCCTCTTCAGTTACAGATTATACTTGAGGAAGAAAAAAAGACTAGCACACAGCACTGTTTACTCCCAACAGTCAAAATCCATGCCAGGCCAACATAGGCTACTTACTGATTAAAGGAATGTAAGTGTTAATACCCCCTCTTCCCGACAGGGGCACTGCTGCATCATTGCCTAGGGACACGTCTGCTTGAAAGCTGGATGCTGATTGCATTTAAGAAAAATGAAAAAATGCAAAAAGATTACAAAGGAATAGTAGACTGAAAAACAACAGATGTTACAGGTAACTAGCATAACCAGAAAAACGAACGAGCTTCTACCTGCATATAACTCAGGGCCATATACAGCTCCAACGACGGGGCTTAATTTCCAACCTGGAATGGAAGAGAGAACAGTAAGCGCCTAAGACTACGTGAGGAACACAGGGCAGAGGGGTGAGGAGGGCACGTGCGAGCTGCCTCCAGAGAGCCCTACGCACAGCCAAGCTTAGCTATGCATCACCACCTTCTCTGCAGATGCCAGCTGGGGGGTTCTAGGGAGGGGAAGGACATCTCCACAGCTGAGCATCTTTCAGCAGGACTAGCACAGTGAAGGGATAATGAGGAGCTGGGGGTGGGGGCAAGGACAGGTGCAAACTGGAGGGAGAGAAAAACTGGGAGGGAATGAGAGAAGGACAAAGAAATACAAGAAATATAAATGAATCCTGGGCTCTGGTACAGTCTCTCTCACAGAACCGCTTAGAACGTATTCCTTCTTTTTAGAAAGAGGAGAAAGACAGAGTATGTCCTTCTACACCACACCGTGATGCATTTTTTTTATATATCATCTTCACACTGTTGACTACTTTCGCTGCTTTATAAAGGTATCCTCTGAGCTCAAGTTTGAGCTAATCTTTAACCCCGTGTTCAATAATACCACACTGATGGAAACCTGGGTAAGCCCAAATCCCCTTTCTTTGGGATTTGCCACTGGAACCTCAGGCACGTGAGTAAGAAGAGACACACAGGAGTAAAATTCAAGGTACATCCCCACCTTCATGCATGTCATGGGATTTTATTTGGTAATATACATACTTAAGTTAATCAGTCATTTTAGCTAAAGTAGTACCCTTTATTTTATATAAAAAAGAAAGATGTACTACCGCCCAGTTAAGGAGAATTCCAGATGAAATAATCAATAGGTATTCATAGAATTTTACACATAAATAAGCAAACATGCTCCATTTATTTTTCTGAAAGACTGGAGACAATATTCAAGAAAAAAATGCATTCATTCTGAACCAATCCAATCCTCATTAATTACTTTAGGTGCTCATAGATGATGAGCACATTATTTCACATAAAAAATGAGCAAATACCTCTGTTCAAATCCTACTGGAGTTGTAAAAACTCAATGCTCTGCAATGTCTGACAAATCACATTATTTCAACCAACGTAAATTAAACTGCTGGCTGAGAATTCACCAGAAGGCACCTCGAATACTCTTCTCAGAAGCTTTAACCATAAGCAGCTGTAGGTCTCTAAAGTTTGGCTCTGTTAGGCTTGAATATTAATTTAGACTAATACTCAAAAAAAATGACTTTTTTCCTTCCTGCCAATGCCACTATTACTTAAGCATTCCCTTAAGTAAAAATACACATTTTAATATTGGTATATAATGGTATGCAGTAAATAATACTTTGAATATGTTTAGTTTGGTACAATTTATAATATATTTTGACCTTTACAAAACCCAAAGAGAGAGTTAAGAAAGTTGTTGTCCCAGCAGGACAACAAGTAAATACTACACTTCTCTAGGCTTAATTTCCTAAATAATAAGCTAAGAGGGCTGGGTTTTGAAGACTTCCACAGAGTCTTCAGGTGCTAAAATTCCGTGACTGCCTATTAATGGAGATGAAAACAGAATCAGGTTAAAAAAGACTGGCCCAACGACATAAAAGCAAAATGAAGAGTCAAATCTAGAAGTCGAATTTCTGTCTTCTGAATTCCAATCAGTGACTCCTTCTCTGACAGTGTTCTCCCTGGATCTAAAGGAAATTTGACTTACTTTGCTTCTCCTTCCTATTTTGTTTACAGTGGGTTAAATAACCCACTGGAAAGTCAGCAGTAATAATCTACTACAAGGCAGAAACTTGTGTTTTTGTTTTTTTTAAGATTTTATTTATTTGTCAGAGAGAGAGAGGGAGAGAAGGAGAGCACCCGACAGAGGGAGAAGCAGGCTCCCCACTGAGCAAGGAGCCCAATGTGGGACTCAATTCCAGGATCCTGGGTTTGTGACCCAAGCCAGAGGCAGATGCTCAACAAACTGAGCCACTCAGGCATCCCAGAAACTTGTTTTTGTGATAGCAGTGTTAAAAACAAACAAACAAAAAACCCAAACAAACAAACAAGAGGTAAAGGGGAGGTGGTAGTACCACATCATATACCACTGATAAAATGGGTAGGGAAAATGTAAATTACACTGATTTGGACCATCCGTTTGAAAAGCTGGGCTACATGTATCTACTGAAGACATACCAGAAAATATACTAAGATCCTTGTATTTGACTTAAGACGTTACCAGCACATACTATCGTACTCTAGCAGTAGAGTCAAACTTTTAAGGAGCAGCAGAAAACACCCCATTCGATTCTGGATAAAATTCCACGCAGGACGCTAAAATATGCGACAGAGAAGGAGTTGCTTCAGGCCTCAAGACCCAACCCACGGGTTTCCTCTCCACCCCTCCCCACGAGGCCCGAGAGCACTGCCGGCAAAACCACTGGGCACTGCAGATCCAAATTCGGTTCTGTCCCAGGTAGATAACACGCGTCCAGATTAAGTGGACACATTTGCTTTTGTCAGGCAAAATATTCACAGGGTTTCCTTCTTATGGAGACACATGTATGAAACGCCCTCTATAGCACGCAGTCCCGGGACAGAGGATGGAAAACACATGCACGTGCGCACCATGGCTGTTATCTCTAGAGCATACCTTTAGGAGGAGAGCAAGGGATCAAGAATTAGTCCACTCCTGCGCAGCAGTGGGCAGGGATCCATAGTAAAAGTGAGCACTGGTGGGCACATATTACAGACAAGCCTATCCTATCACAAAGAATGATAGCAGCTAAAAATGAGGGTGCCTTAGTGGGACCCCACTGGGTTAATAGGTCACCCCAAATGACGTGGCTGTGTGTATGATGAACTTCACTGAGACCATTACAGCTTAGTAACTGAAAAACTAAGCTTAATTCTAAGAAAAAAGTTAACTTTAAAAATAGGATACTAGGGTGCCTGGGTGGCTCAGTGGGTTAAGCCTCTGCCTTCGGCTCAGGTCATGATCTCAGGGTCCTAGTCGGGCTCTGTGCTCAGCAGGGAGCCTGCTTCTTCCTCTCTCTCTGCCTACTTGTGATCTCTGTCAAATAAATAAATAAAATCTTAAAAAAAAAATAGAATACTCTTCTAGTAAAGTACTTCACTGTAAATTAAACTGCCATAAGACTGGAATCAAGAGAGATTCTCTGATTACCAGAAGTTCACATAGTAATACAAGAATAAGTGGCATCCTTCTGAAATGACTTGTAATCTCTTACCATTTGCATATGGTGTGACCATCTTCTTATTGGTCATTACACGTGCTGTAGCATTATTCACCTAAAAATATAAAGGAAAAAGAAGGGGCAGGGAGAAAGTAGACCACATTAAGGAACACGGAGTTGCTCATCCAGTAACACAGCACTCAGTTTAATAAAATGTAAATTTCAGAGAACATTGATTTAAATAATATAGCAATATAAAATATTAATATATAGTATTTTAATTAAAGTGTTTATAAAATGAGGCTAACAAGAGTAAAATGCAGTTTCTTGGTCTCCAAATGGAAAACTCGGGCTAGTTTACCACCAAGTGCTCAAAAGGAAAGATCTATTTGCAAGTCCTTTGGCGATCTCGTAAACAGAAAAGTCTCTGCATTATGGGAAATACGGGAAAAAGTCAATAGGAAAAAACTCTGTGCATGAACTTTGAAGTTCATTAATAAAACAGAGGCTTGCCATATGGTTGGGGAATAGATGTACAGGAAGAAAATAAATCTATGGATTTCACCTGTTCTAATGTTCAGCATTTTTGAGGACTGTGCAAATTTTACTGTTTGCGGAGAAAAAACATAATAAGAACTTAGAATTCCATGTTGACCATCTTCAGGACCATGCTGAATTTTTTAGACTATGTGGTCTATCCATTTAAGAATAATGTTTTCAGAAGGCCTTTAAATGAGGCACTTAACTGAAAAAATAAGGCTCCGGTTTCTTCTGTTGTATGGTTCTCTCCACCCTCGTTACAGAAGTGCAGAATCCAGAGCATTCTCGGTGCTAGGGTAAGTAGGTGTTACAAAGATGGTGCCGAAGGCAAGAAGATGAATGGAGCCTGAAGCCAGGAGACTGCAGCCCAGTGTGAAAACCAGCTCTTGCAAGGAGGGTGCAACAGCACCACAGAACCTGGCTGTCTGCCGTGTGGTCAAGTCAGAGAACAGGCCAGCGTTTAGAAAAAGAATTCTAAAACACACCAAATATAAATGTCTTATTTTGCCTCTGGGGATTTACATTAATGGCAAAATTTGTATGGTGATAAATTTGTGTTATGGAAAGACCAATTTTTGGTAGAACCAGAGCCCAAAAATGTCTTAACAGGTCCTTCAGGATTGGCAAGAGTGGGAATCTTCCTTTGTGAGGAAAAGAAACTCCATTTACTCTAGTTCGACCCACCAAATAATAGAAACATTTCACATTTAAAAAGAAAGAATGGGATACAACAATGATGACTGAGAGCATGCAGTTAGAACACACACACACAAATAAAAGAAAGAAAAAAACAATCAGTTTTGGAAAGAAGGGAGAGAGTGAAGAGCGAGGTTCTCGCAGACAAGGATTAGAATGGGGTCAGAGCTTACACTAGCCGCTAGAGCAGAGTGCACCAAAGCGCTAAAAGGAAAATGGCCAGAACCAATCAGAAATCACCAGTCAGCAAGAGACCCATAGCTGCAAGTGACAGAGGGAAGGGTCAGGAGAGACAGAGGGAGAAGGGTGGGGACAGAACCTGAGGCGAGAGAGCAAGAAGGCAGGGGAAAAGAAAAGAGAAAGTCAGGGGTGTCACAGGCAACAAAGAGAGCTGTCAAGGGCAAGGAAAGAACAGAGCTACATACAGGTTTGGGGGAGGGGAAGGGAAGTAGAGGCGGGAAGTGCATTAATAAAACCAGCCAAACTTGGAGCTCAGTAACTCTGAGTAAGATGTGCAAGGGGGAAAAATCACCATGATGTCAGTAATCAAACAGCTCAGACCGCTACAAACAACATGTACATCCAAAGTCCAGGCGGCACTACTCAAGAGCATTGAAAATAAAAGGGGAAAGGAAAAGGAAGAGGAACAAGTCAAATCACATTTTGTAGTGTTAATGTGAGATGGCAGATGGACTTTTTCTTTCTTATTTAATTGTTTTGTAATTAACAATTGAAAAAGCTTCTTGTCTAGTGCTTGGTTTCACTTACCGCCAACGGGCACCATCGCCAGCATTGTGTATAGTTACCAGGGAAAGAGGGAGTCAAGTGAAGGGCCCTAAATGCTAAACCATTGGAAAGGGAGGGAAAAAGCAAAATATGCAGACATCTTACTCAAAATGGTGGCTTTTATATTTCATACTTTAAAAAAACTGGGAAAGGGGAAAGGAGCCAGTTAACCTTCACTGCGTTCTTAAAAAGGACTGGCAAACACCACAGGACCGCCGGGAACACAGTAAAAAGCAAATTCGCCGGGCAGCCATCAGACCCTCTTGTATGAGGATTTTATCCACCATTCCCCGGTGGCAATTTGTGATAGTAAATATACTTAAAAATGCCACGAGTTTTGGGTTCTTTCTTCCCTCCCCACCACCTCTGCCGTCTTGTACTCCTTGCTTATCACACGCACATGGAGGCGAACTGGCCGCCCAAGAGAGAGGGTACTGGCTGGTTCCTTGATTCATTATAGGACACAATGTCACAACTGGATCGTTTTTAGACATTTATAAAGTTAGTTTAATTTTGGCCTGATCACAGGTATTCATACAGAGTCTCGCAAACTGAAGCAAAGGAAAAAAATCAAGAGAGCAGAAAGATGAACATTTTGGAGGAAAAAAGTAAATGAGAAACAAATACACATGTACACGCACACAAGTAAATCAAAAGGAGACCCCCCCCGCCAACAACCAAAAAATGGGGAAAGGACAGAAGTGTTACTTTTACAGATTTTAGTGCAAGAAGGTGAAGGACACAGAGACACACACACACACACATATGCATGTGTGCAGACACACACAAGACAGGGCTCCAAATGTGAAATAAGTGAGGGAATACACAAAAAGAGAAATAAAAATATAAACCAGAAATTGAATTATTGAAGACATGCACCTCGATTTTACGGCCCTCTACCACGGTGCCGTGTAATTTCTCCCTGGCCCTGTCTGCATCAGCACTATTCTCGAAAGTTACGAACCCGAATCCCTGCATGCAGCGGGAGAAGGGGGGAAAACATGCACATCGTTATATTGAAATATTGATCTCTTGGTAAACAGAGAAAAAAATATCACAGTATGAAACTGACATCAGCATCGACCCAGCAGTACTCTCCCAAAGTCACATTTTTGGTCCATGCATATTTGGTAAAGGGAAATTAAATCCAGTAACCATATAGAACTGTAGTAGTAGTAGTAATAATAATAATAATAGCAACAACAACAGCAATAATAATAATGATAATGTAATTAACAACAAGAACAATAATAAAATAAAACGTAAAGCATGTGAGGCCAGACCAAAATTAAGGTATAGAGCTACTCGGGTCAAACTCTCCCACTAAGAATCTCAACATTGTTTTAGATGTTCTGTCTCTTTCAATTCATGCTGTTAATTTACATGTCCTTTTATGTAATGCTAAAAAATAATTAAATCTGTCATTCCCCAGTAACTGCTACATGAGGCCTTCCATTTAGGTGTAATCACTGCATGATGGGATTTTTAGGAGATCTCATCATTTGGCCCCACTCTGCCTGTTCTCTCGTAGCAACATAATTCCTCTGGGAACAGAATAATTTAAAACATAGCCTCCATCTATAATTCTGTAGGGACTGGGTGTGGAAGAAGAGAGCACCCATGTTCATCTAAGCTAATGAAAATATCACTAAGCAGTGGCCAATTATGCCTTTTCTTCAACGAATTTTAAACAACCAGACTGGCAGTCAGAGTAAAAATAGGTTCAGCTGAATTCCAGAGAATAGCTTATCCAAATTTGCCTAAATTACACATTTGTTGAAGCCTACATCTGCTACTAAATGTATTAGTAATTTTCCATGTAGACAGGAAAAAGGAATCAAAAGGCAGTGCGAATGAGATCTGTTAGTGACATCAGCTGTATACTGTCCAACAGGAAAAGAATACCATAAAACAGCAATACACTTGGTCCCGAGTTAGAATTAATTTATTTGTGCATTGTACACAAAGAAATCGTATGGAGCTTTAACTCACTGAGTGGAAAATGCAGGAACCAGGGAGTTAACCCACTTACTCCTACATTCACATGTATCTGAAAAGACGGTCTTGGTCATAATTGTACCATCAACGTCAAAAGCAGGATTTACTATATATTTCTGTGACTATTTCATCAAGCGTTCTATCAATTTCATCCTACTGCTTTGTCCTCCTCTTTCCACTCTGCAACTGTAACATTTTCCCAAGCTATTCACATGTGTAGAATAGTTAATTCTTTGGATTTTCTGGGCAAGTCCCCATTTCTCAAGAGCTGCACTGTCCCTCTGGCATTCTTCTAACGTTCCACTGTAGGATAACCTGGAAACCTTTGTTATTTTACGGAAGTTCTGCTTTGCTGCCCTCCTCGAGTCCTTCCATATACAAACAAAATGTGTTCTTAACCGAGATGGTCAATGGTGTGCATAGCTCAGTAAGATTTTAGAAAAGTGATTTCATCCTTTTGATGGATCTCGTTACTTTGCATTTACATGACTAAATGGTTGCTGAGTGGCGATCCATGGAGAATCCCAACGGAGTATCTTTACCTGTAATCTGGGTATCACCACAACTACCCTGGAAAGTGCAATGCTGAGCTGACAGAAAACTTTAGATGTCTGCTGCTGGATGGAGGTGGACTGCTCCGGGTAATTGTATTAACGTTTTCTTTAAAAATGTAAGTATGTGGAAAATATCAATGGAAACACATTTTCAGAAACAAATTTTGATACCAACATGTTACAGCCACATCGACAGCTCGAGGTATACGATCTCAGGTTACTTATTAATGACATCGTGCGTTTGTCACCTACACTGGGCATCTGCTGAAGACAGGAAGCCAGCTCTCCAATCCTGGGGCACCCTCCAATAAAGAAGTTAAGTAAACCTTTCAAGAAAGGTCACAGGTAGTGAGGAGTTTCACAGCACACTGTGGAAGTACCGTAAACTGTGTTCCAACTGGTTCCCACAGCCTCATACAGATTATAAGCCTTGGGTTAAATAAATAAATGATAAATTAGGAGCTGGGTAACAAATGATGTGGAGACCAACACCCAAGGTTTGGACAACTGGCCTTATGACTACCTACGCCGACACACCCATACACTCACATACTTGTGCGTCTTGTAAATACAACTGCGAGGTAGAGAAAGGATAAATCTGTTGTTTTCATTTTTTAAGATTAAGAAAGTAAATCAAACTGAGGTGAGACACCCAAGCACCAACAAGGCCTTCTTCCTTCCAGGTGGCTTCTTTCTATAGCTAATGGTGAGAAAATAAGAAATAAAGCTCTAAACCCCAAGTTCAGTACTCTATTAACCAAACTCCACTCGTCCTAAAACGCTTCTAATTTTCTTTTTCAAATCCAATTGCTAAAGGTGTTCTGCAAGCCTCTGGTCTGTAATGCGCTGACCCAGCACCTGTGACGAAGTGACAGCAGCCGGAAGAATTCAGGGTGGTGTCAGAATACTCCACAGGAAATGTTACTCAAAATGCCAAAGATACAAATTGAACCAATCTTCACCTAGGGTAAAGGAGGAAGAAGGTCTTGCTGGTGATACTCTGGGACTTCTGATAGGAAGAGGTAAGCAGATTTCCTTCTTTCCTCTGAAGATAAACAGACTTAGCGGCGGGCAGAACAACGGCCCCCCGAAGTTGTCCACTTCCTAATCCTTGGAACCTGTGCATGTTACCACCTTACCCGGCAAAAGGGATTTTGCAAATGTGATTAAATTAACGATCTTGAGATAGGGAGATTATCCTGGATTATCCAGGCAAGTCCAGTGTAACCACAAGGGTGCTTATAAGCTAAAAGAGGGAAACAGGAGAGTCGGAATTGGAGTGCAGCAGCCTGAGAAAGACTGAACTGGCCATTTTTGGCTTTGAAGATGAAAGGGGGCTACAGGTCAAGGAAGGTGGGTTCCCTCTAGAAGCTGAAAAAGGCAAGGACTGGTTTATGCCTTAGAGCCATCTGAAAGAATGCAGCCCTGCAACACTTTGGTTTTAGCTTGGTGAGACCCATTTTGGACTTCCGGGTTCCAGAACTATGTACAATAACAAATCTGTTTTTAAGCCACCAACTTCAAGATAATTTGTTCAGAAGCAATAGGAAATGAGCATGTATCTCTCAGAAGTTTGTGGTTAGAAAGGTGAGAAGTTTAGGCAGCGTTTTTAGAATACTGTTCTTTAATACTTTCCTCTTGTGTTGAAACTTTAGATTTTCCATCAACTTAACTACAATGCGGTTGCAAGAATATTAACTCAAGTAAAACCTGAAAAGAAGTTTAAGGTACCATTCTGAAAATGTGCCAGGAACTGAGCTAAGGATATTCACAGATTATCCAGGCTTAAAAAGTTACTAACAGGAAAATATGCTTACGTGAAATTATGTTTTAGTGTCCCTCCATTCTTGGAAATCTAATTCACATTAAGTTTGGTCATTTGGATCTCTTGCTTTAAAAAGAAAAATTTAATTTAAAAAACCCCTCAATGTTGACATGTTTGTCTATACTAGGGCTATATGACAGAAATAGAACACAAGCCACAGACATAATTTTAAATATTCTACTAGCCACACTGAAGAAGTAAAAATATATGAAAGTAATGTCAGTAATATATTTAAAATAAAGTATGTGCAAATACTATCATTTCAACATGGCATTAATATAAAAACATTAATGAGATATTCCTTTTTTCGGCTAAGTCTTTGAAATCACGTGTATTTTGCACTGAAAGCACATCTGAATTTAGAACTTGCCGCATTCCAGGTGCCCAATATGGACACCGTGTAGGACAATGCAGGTCTCTATGCTTTATACTATAACCTACCGTTCTCAGTTCCCAAATTCCTTTTGTGTTAATAATTTAAGATTAACCAGTTTTCCATGTGTGATTTACTCCTATCTTAGCTGTCTTGTGAAAACTGAGGAATGGGGTATGTATCAGGATTATGGTTGTGGTCAAAAATTCTACTAAGTGTGACAAGCATTTTATCACCTGTCCTGACATCCGTTTATCATCAAGGGCCTATAGGAGCCGAATAACTACCACCTTTTTAGTCTGGCCTCAGACAGCAATAAATAACAAGCAACAGATGAGCACTGGAAAAATATTCTGAATTTGTATAATCTTTGAGTTTTTCCATCTCAGAAGAATGAGAAAGAAAATTTACCATGTAACTTTTAAGGGAGAAATCAAAAGCAGACGTTCTCCTGGGTATGGCCAGAACACAGAAATTTAAAAATAAATAAAAGTAAAATAAAACTAAAAACAATAAGATGGTAACAAAAAATAAACTAAGCCCTTTGAAAATACATGCACTGTTAATTCAGTTTTACGTATCACGAAAAACATTTCAACTCAGCATTACCTATCAAATTTTACTGAAAAGCAAAGGCCTAGTTAGTGCAATTTCAAAGACAGTTTTTGACCATATTTTGAAAGAAATAAATAATTTCCCTTTGCATGAAATCAAAATCCAGGGAAACGGGCAAGAAATTACAGCACATTACTTTTGTCTGAGGATGGGATTAGAGGCTTTATCTACCCTAACTCCAGCCTAACCTGAAGCCTAACCCCAATTCAGATCCCCATCATCCCAGATATCCATATCCACCTGAAAGAAGTAATGAGAACACATGAGCTAAAAACTTGCTAGAAATGTCAATAACGGTTGCTGCGATGTGGTCTGTGGTCCTTCAGTGAACTTAATTAATAGCTGGCACTGTCTGAAGACGTGAAGAGCTCCTACACATTCAGTCTCTATGAGACACGTCCCTTGGAGCAACAACCACACCAAAAGTAGGTCGACAAAACTTTATGGCAAATATAAATGTTAGAATGTGTACATTTCTTTACTTAGTAATACAACTGTATGTGATAATTATCACAAACAAATTGTTATGGGCTGGGTGATAGTGAACAGAATGGTGGAGAGTCATGAATGAGTCAGAGAAAGAGAAATACTGTATGATTTCACTCATATGTGGAATTTAAGGAACAAAAGAAACGAGCAAAAGGGAAAAAGAGAGAAAGAGAACGAGGAGAGGAGAGAGGGAAATCAAGAAACAGAGACTTAACTACAGAGAACAAAGGGATGGTTCCCAGAGGGGAGGTGGTGGGGGATGGGTGGAACAGGGGACAGTGGTTGGGAGTGCAATTCCTGTGAGGAGCTCCAGGTGTCCTATGGAGTGCTGAATCCCCACACTGCACACCTGAAACTAGCCCCTCACTGCATGTTAATCAATTGGAGTTTAAATAAAAACTTAAAAAAGAGTTTTGAAAAGCAACGCATTCTTCGTCGCTGGAAGTATCTAACAGCCAATGCAAAGTCAAGTGGAACTAGGTAACCATTATTTAGAATTCTGCTCAAGATTCTATGTGAGAAAAAAGACTGGAAGGAAATGCAAGAGATTATTAGTGAATATGCTCTTTTAATGAACCATTTATGCTTTTTTGGGGGGGGTCTGGACATGAAAAATCACGTTTTTCTTTTATAATGGTTTTGAAAAGGGTGCATTTTAGAAGTTGTTACTCAAAGGATCTATAAGGAGGGGCAATACAATTTATGGTTCAAACTGGAGCACTTTGGGGGAGGAAGGGGACATTAATAATTATGCTAAGAAAAGGCTACAGACTGGGACTATTCTGGATGAACCAGGACATATGGCCATGCTACCAATGTATTATCTTTCTATTGTTTATAGCAATACATTGTTAGGACTGGTGACATCTGGGGAATCAGTAAAGTTATACGTATCAGTATAATCATTTGCTAGATTCTGTCTGAGTATATTCCTTCCATTTTTGGGCAGGTGTAGCATTTTTCATCATACATCCTCAGTGAACATTTTCAAAATGAGAGCCTACCTTTGTTTTAGTTAATCACAGAAAATTAGATAGGACTGATTTTATATTTTACAAAGGAGTATGGGGTTAAAAAAAAAAGATTTTTTAAAAAAATCACATGAAATAATCTAAGTATATATTTTTGCATGTATATGAATGTAAATGATATACATTCATCCCATAATCTAGGAAAACCGAATCTAGACTAGGAAGGTCAAAGACAAAAAAGGAAGATACTCAGCAATTTTTTCAGGCAAGCTGAAAAAGGAGAATGCTGGCAAGCCAGGGTGGGAGGGATGGGGACGGGCAAGGCAGCATGACCGTGCTCACCTGTGTTTTTAAGTGGGTATGTTCTAAAACCATAGGCTGAGGGTCTCATTATAAAAAAGAAGACATGTTTCTTTTTTGCTTTGGAGCCCTGTGGTTATCTGTTTCACTGATAACTGTTTTACATGTTAGTATCACTTATCTCAGAATTAATTTTGTGATTCATTTTTCAATTACTGCTTCAAAAAAATTCAATAAACCTAATTTTTGGACAGAAAAGCACTCAGTTCAAAGACTGAGCAACCCTAAAGTGAAGAAAAGCACCACTTACGTCTCCTTATCGCTGGTTCCTTTCAAGACATGTTGTAATTTTATAGTCAACCAGAAACACAGGAGGAATGAGAAAATAAACTTAATTTACAAAAAGAAAAGTACCCTTTAATTTATGTGAGGTGGATCCCAGAAGAGGCCCCTGGGGTTTGACTCCAAAATAAACCTCTGTTAACGAGTTTCCAGAACAGTTCCAGGGGAACCCATTCCAGGAGAGAACTTTAGGTGACAGTTAAGAAGGACAAAGGATGCAGACAGATTTTGTATCAGTCCTTGAAGGCAGATCCGGGCAATTCTGAATTCTGTGCTTTGTTTTAAGAACAACTGCCAATGAGTACACAGTCTGTCTACTCTTTAGCACCCCAAAGGAAAAGGGGCAGTGAGGACCCAGCATTTTACTGTGGGGAGCAGCATAGGCTTTTAGATGCCCTAAAGAGAAAAGGAAGGCGTGTGTCATTTAAACATGAAAATTACAGGGAGAAGCAACTGAATAGGGAAATTAAACAATTTTTGGTAGTAGGCAAATCTTTAAAGTCAATGAAAGAAGCCTTAAGAAAGATCGATTTCCTTTGCTTCACAAGAATTCAATCCAATTCTTTTCTTGGTAAGGAGCAAGGCCCCAGAGCCTGATGAAACCATACTGGGCGTCAGGTTTTTGGGGTGTACTTAGCAACAGTTCAAGTGCATACACTTAGAACTAAAAACGTTTAGACTACGACTTTGGATAAACAGTGTCGCATAGAATCGTTACATATTTATGAGATGTTCATGCACTTCTCATCTCTAAACCACTGTCATTTTTCCACCTTGGATCTAAAAAGCTCCCCCCAAAATAAAAGCCAAGGGCCAGAAATCCACTGTGAAGAAACTACAAGCATAAATAGTTTTACTGGTTACAGGTTGAACAGATTTGACTTTAAAAATACTTACCAAGTTAAGTGCTGGAGAAAGTTCTGTATAGGCATGTTAATCTTTTTTGTTTTAACTGAAAACTGGAAGCTTAGAGTATAATTACCTCTTTAATAATTAACAAAGAATTATTATAATCAGAATTAGACACTATTAGTGATGATGAATTCTATAAAGGAAGGGAATAATCAGGACCGTTAGAAGAGTACATACATTTGTGTTAGTTTAGGTGGGGTGGGAGGTACCTGTAATTTTGTAGGTGTATGCTATTAATTCTCAGGGTAGGGTGAATTTGGAGTGGGAAATTGAAGAGGTAAGTATTCACTCATTTATTTGCTTTATTTAGCTTTTCTCAAATTATATTCTTAGAGATTTAATCATAGCCAAGGGGTAACTTGCAAAGTTCAGGAGAGATAACCAAATGGAAAATTAACTCAAAAATGGTTCTACACTAAAAATGCAAGTAGAAGTGAACACAGCAAGGTAAATATTTACAAGGCTGACCACGGCTGATTGTGTCTGTGGCAGGTATTTCGTTTGTTGAGGAGGAAGAAAACTGTTGAATGAAACTGTGAAATTTGGTTCATTAAATATTGTTTCACACCACTGTAAGACTTCATCATTCCCTCCTTCCTAAAATCACTGCTGCTTATTTTAGGGCATGGAAATTCTAAATCATACAGATTGGGAATTTAAAATAGTCAATTATTAGGGGGAAATCAGTTTTAACTAGAATGTTCAGTTCTCATACAGAACACACTTCGAAGAGAGTACATATATCGGACTGTGCACTGTTACTACATTCATTCCGATGCCAAAAAAACCCCAGCTCACTATTTGAAACGGAAGGGATTCTCTATCCCAAAGCTTACCTCTCTGGGTAGAACTCAGAGGAGGAAATCAGCTTACAGTGAATTCCTGAGTCACTATTCCCTGTTTTTACGCCTTGTCGGATTTATTCAAAAGAGAGAGCAAGTCAACTGAGGAACTGAAATATTAAATTTGTTCTAAGTATGTCATTTCAAAGTCTGATTTTTAAAAGTGGAATTCACAATAGAATTCTCATAGAATTTCACCCGAGTCTTTTCTCTTTGCCTTTAAAATAAGCTGGTGAGGGCGATTTCGTCCATCCGAGAAAGGGCAGGTGTCTCCTGCTCCCGACCTCCCTCCTCACACCTGTCTTGCTCTTACCCCCACCCCTTCACTCTCCCAACTGAAGTATCAGGATAAAGACGGGCCATGTGGTCGCTTAGTGTTAGAGATCAACTGATCCAAGCCAGGTAGGTTGGGATACTTTCCGCAGGCTTGAAAAACAGCTTTAAATTGTCTGATTCCTTGCTATTTAAAACAAAACTAAAAAGAAGCCAGGCACACTTAATACTGAGAGGGAGCTTACCTTAGAGCCACGTTCATTAAAGATTATTTCTACATCTAGGATTTTGCCAAACTGCTGCAGAGACAAAAATAAAAAACATTTATTCATGGTCAGCTTTTTGACCACATACTTTATTCTCGCCTGAAAAAGGCACAGTTTTTTTTGTTTTTGTTTTTTAACTACTTATTCAACCTCCATGTTTCTACTTGGCAAGTCCCAATACCAGTTTCTGATCTTCCCTCGTCAATGAGCCGACAAGGCCTCCTTTTTCACTCTTTTTTCAGTTCGTCCACTCACGCAGTACCCACCTCTACCTGGCAGGAGCCGTTCTCGGAAGACCCTCACAGTGTTACCCTTCGGATACTTCCTCACCGACAAGAACTGGAGCTTTTCCTAACTACATGTTTAATGTTTTAAATGTCTCTGTTTTTAAGAAGAAAATCCTAAGCGGAAAGATAAACTAGTGAAGGCGGTTTTTCTTTTTCTTCTTTTTTTTTAATTGATAAAAGTAAATCATATTCACTGTAAAAGTCAGGAAATACAGATACATAAAAAGGAAAAGAGGAAACAGAACGAAGATCATCTGCACACCTACCATCTTCCCACTGAGGTTCACAGCCTTCGCTGCTTTTCCTTAAGTATACTTTGTTAAGCACATATTTCCATGTATTACTTTTTTTTTTTAATATGCTAGACAGCTTTCCAAGCCATTAACTTTACAGTGTGTTCTCATTTCTATAGACTACATGCTACTTTCCATCGTACTTAAAATTCACGGACATTAGACATGATTTCATTTATTTGCCATTTTAATATTTCGGCACTGAATGTCATCAAGAACATTTTAAGTAATAACTCTGTTTTGTAATTAATTAAATATTTTAACATTTGGGAACAAGCTAGAAACACCAAGCGTAAATAACTGGGTTAGTGGCAGCTCAATGACTAACTGGAGGGGCGTGCAATCACAGCGATTATGCAGAGCAGAGGCGTGGAGAAGGTGACAAGCTGGCCTGTTTGCCTCAATGCTTGGATCAACTGAACGGGAGGGATGCGTAGGAAATCTCCAGGGATCTTTCTGCCCCCACTTTCCTCGGAGTACTGGCCTCACAGACCCAGTGATCTCTTTCACTTGGATTTTAAATCAGAATTTGGGAAATGTGAAAACACTAAAAAAAAAAAACGAAAAGAGCAAAACAAATCATGCTTTCTCACTGGGCTGAATCATTACTATCTTTTTCAGAAAACATGTACTAAGAGCCCATGTTTTCTAGAGTAAGGCTTCTGGGCTTGACTCCAGTTTCATCATTTAACAGAACATTAGGAAATTAAAGGAGAGAAGAAAATGTCTTATTTTAGGTAGGAGGGGATTTAATTTTATTTCTATGCCTATCCAAATAACTAAGATTGGAATGGTGTTTTAGAGTTTTCCTTTTACATTCTCTAAGGCGTCTTTATGCCGTCCTGCTCGGGTTAGGACTGCCTTCCTTCAACGGTTAAGGAAAATGAGGCTGAAGGAAGTCACCAGTCAAGTCCACACAGCAAATGAAACAAAGCATGGAACCCTCGCTCTACACCGCTGCTGGTGTCCTTCCAAGGGACAGGTGCTAACCAGGCAGGAGACAGAGCAACCCTACCAGGTATCCCTTGCGAGGAACAATTTCTTTTTTCTTTCTGGATGTAGCGGCCTTATAGGAAAGGCATACTACATTTCAAGAAATCACTGATGAACTCGCCGAGGCAGATCTTCAATGGACACAATTTTTCTGACCCGAGAGAAAACACACTTGTGACAGATGAGCATATGTTCCATTTTCACTGAGCTCCAGAGACTAGGACTCCGTATTAGCCCTGCTAATTCAGTAGAGAACCTCGTAACTCCTACTCCTGGGAAACTTCTTTTTAAATATAACCTCAATTCTTGAAGCTGCCCTTTATATATTCTGCTGTTTTCTCTTCTGGAGAGATGAAGAGTTGGCTACCTTTTTCTGTGTAAAGTCTCTTCAAGTACTTCAAGAATGTTATTAAAACTCAACGCTGGCATTGGCTTCGGTACAGAAAACACTCCAGGTACTCAGCTGTCAGTGACAAAATTTTGCTCCAGGGTCTTGTCGCCACGAAGTGGCCATGACCAGGAACTTCACGCGGGGCGCCTATTTCCTGATAGAGCACCACGCAGCAAAAGCCATGAAGGTTTTTTTTAAACCATGATCTCTTGTTTCTAGTTCAAGTTAAGAGTTTGCTGAAGTGAAATCTGGCAATAGCGCATATGCCCGGAAAAAACGTAAGACTTCCGGCAGTCATTCACTTTCCAGTAACTTAAATCTTTGCTGTTATACTATGTTTTCATGGCGGTGATTTCGGGAGGAAGGGGAAGCCGGAAGAACACATCAGGGTAGCAAATCAAACACCTCCACCTGATTCTTGATTCTTTGGTAGCAAATCAAACACCTCCACCTGGTCTTGATGCTGCTAAATTACAAGCAGGGAAGCAGAAACAAAACACGGGGACTATCCGCTTCACAGACACAAGGTCACTGAACTCGGAACACTCTGAAAAGGATTACTGTCTTTGTCCTGATTTTAGTACTGAAAGGCTCACATCCCAAGAGACCCCTCGGTCTCGGGCAAACCAGGCGGCACAGTCACCTGCTGTACGTGAGAACCTGCAAGGTCCACATCTAGAATGACAGGAGTGACGGCGCTAGGTGACAGAAGTCCCTGAAGACCGAAGAAAACACTGACTCACCTTAGGATCTCTCTCAATCGATGCGCAGTCTTATCCTAGAGTCCTAATGACTTATTGAAGTACAACGGCCGGATTAAATTGTATACCCACGGAAGGACTCCAGAGACTTACCCCAAACATCTGTCGGAGGTCGGGGTCTCGGAAGCGGAAGGGAATATTAGAGACGTGCAGGCGTTTAGGGGTGGATTTGCTCTCTGAGTTCTCACTACTTTGTGTCTGTGACTGCTGGCCATCTGTCTGGGCTCCCCCTTCCGTCTGCTAAAGCGAAGAAACAGACAACATGGAGCAAAAAATAAATAGATTACTTCACGAGAATTCTGTAAAATTAAGGCCCTGCCCAACCCCACATGTTCTTAAACAATTCTCAAAGCGTCTTTAAGCAACAATTAGAGTTGTCCCTTCACAGGGAAAAAAACAAAACCAAGCATGTTACCTTGTTCAAATTGCTATCATTTATAATTCGAGTTTGTTTTTTTTTAAAGATTTATATTTATTTATTAGACAGAGATCACAAGTAGGCAGAGAGGCAGGCAGAGAGAGGGGGGAAGCAGGCTCTCCGCTAAGCAGAGAACCCGATTCGGGGCTCGATCCCAGGGCCCTGGAACCACGACTGAAGCCGAAGGCAAAGGCTTTAACCCACCGAGCCACCCAGGCGCCCCTCGAGTATTTTGAATATTTACAGAACATTAATGAAATGGGAGAAAAGAGGAATACTAAGTGACCTGCCCAGGACCACGTGGAGATCCATTAGATATGAAAGATACCAAAACTGAAGACATAAAAATGGTACCATTAGTCTTAGATTCTTAGTACAGTTTTCCATTTCTGAGATCTTTCTATTTTGAAAGTGAAGAGTCTGTTATACATAGTTGAGGTCACTGCATTTTTGGTCTATCATTTTAGGAAATAAGGGAATATCTGAATGTTTCATTCCCTCTATAAGTTCCAGAGTTTATGACTATGGGGTCACCAAAGTATCCCAACATAATTCCTGAAGAGGAGACACCTAATGACAATGGGCATTTGGCTTCAACCTGAAGGAGCATCTACTCTGAAACCCATCAGCAGTCTCCTCCTAATCCATGTGACTGCACCTGACAAACCCCGCTGACATCAGCCCAGGGACCCCCAGGCTCCTGCAACCCAGAGCAAGGCCCCATTTACAAAATCTGCGGGGAGAGGCTTTATGGGTCCAGCATAACCTACTGGACAATGTAAACACGGGGTCTATGTACCCCCACAGTGAAAGGGAACATGTAAGCATGGGTGTACTTTTTTTTTTCTCTTTTTAAAGATTTTATTTTATTTATTTGACAGAGAGAGAGAGATCACAAGTAGGCAGAGAGGCAGGCAGAGAGAGGAGGAAGCAGGCTCCCTGTGGAGCAGAGAGCCCGATGCGGGGCTCGATCTCAGGACCCTGAGATCATGACCTGAGCCGAAGGCAGTGGCTTAATCCACTGAGCCACCCAGGCGCCCCATGGGTGTACTTTTAACCCTCAATCTTTTTTGCAACACGGCAGGCTTTTTTTTCCTCCCGGTAAATCCTCAAAAAGGTTGTGACAGAGAGAAATACTTCTGACAAACATCCAACATTTGTCCAATTTCACTGGACAAATATCCAACAGGTGTGATACATTCAACGTATTCAAAACACATTTATTTTAAAGTTCTCATCTGGCAATTTAGGAACCTTATGTTTTCACTATTCCCTGTGAAGTGCATGCCAAACTGGGCTCACGGAGCTGATGAAACCAAGAGTGGAACTCACTGTTCTTAGTATCTCGAGTGAGTTACAACTGAGTCCCTAACAGATTCTTCTGCGTGACACAGAAACAGAGCCCTCCCTTTGACCCAACCTTCAAGTCAAAGAAACTGTGAATCACAGATGCTTTTGGCTCAGAGACATTACCAACCATCTCAAAATGGAGTTTGAGACTTCAAAATATAAAGGATAATCAGGAATAAACCCGGAATGAATGCTAGCTTTTCAAGTGTCAATCGAAGTGATGGCAGCTTTTATCTCATTCCATTCAGGCCTTGCAGATGGCTTAAATGTGCAATGATTCATTTGATATAAAAATAGCAGAAAAGGGAAGAGCTATGAAGCAATGTTCTGCGAAAGTGTAAGGTTTTCAATCATCAATCTGGGCACAATGCAGACTAAACAAAACAAGTCCATTCAAAGACGAAACTCACTGAGTTACTGAAACAGCATCAGGGACACCAAAGCAATAAGCAGGAAGTATAAGCATCGACTACAACTAATGATCACCCCAGCACCTTCGACTCGCCTCTTCTATCTCACAGCTAGAGCCGAAGTTTAAAACCACCAGATCTGACCTGCAGGATGTCAGTGCATCACTTTGATAAAAAGTTACCAGTTTTATATATAATTTACCCATGTAGTTCATGTAATCTGTAATATTATAATGAGGTGGCAGGATAAATGAAAACTGATTATTTCAAAGTATGTTGCCCAACCTACTTGTCACTTCAAGTTTTTACGGCCTTGAAGACACAATTTAAGCAGGATAGAAGCCAGATTGGATCATTTTCTGCCTTGTAGTGAAAACCTACATTTTACGTTTTTTTCTTATTTAAGTAATCTCTACACCCAATGAGGGGCTCGAACTCAGGACCCCGAGGTCAAGAGTTGCATGCTCTTCCGACTGAGTCAGCCAGGTGCCCCCGCACATCTACATTCTTTAAAAGTACTAAATCTTGTGCTCGCTTCGGCAGCACATATACTAAAAGTACTAAATCTTTAACTCTAGGGACACTTGGCAAGTTGGAAAAGTAAATTATCATTTCCAAAATTCTCAAGTCTTCTGACTTATTATATGTTTCAAAACTGCAGTTTAACATACATAGATAAAAACGCAGAAATCAGAAGCATGAATGAATGTTCACAAAGAAAATATACCCAATTGAACTATCAAATCAGATAGCAACAGAACCCCAGGAGCACCCTAGTCACTGTCCCCTTATGAAAGGGTCCCCACTGCCCCAACCTCTAATTCAATAGATTAGTTTGGCTGTTCCTGAACTGGAACAAAACAGAACAAAACAAAACAAAAAAGAAATAAAAAGAAAAGGAATTAATACAGTATGCATTCTGTTGTGTTTGTCTTCCTGTATGTAGTGTCTAATACACACACCCACATTGTTGTAATTCATCATTCTTCTTTCATTTTATAAACATATAGAACTTACTGGAGTTGCTCCAGTTTGGGGGATTAAGGATAATGTTTCTGTGAATATTCTTGCTGCATTCTCGTCTTTCGGTGCAAACAGCCATTTCTGTTGGGTACACATGCACGTAGGAGTGGATTTGCTGGGTTAAGGACACACACTAAGTTCAACCTTACCAGGTATCACCAGTTTTCCCCAGGGGCTCTACTGACTTATTCTCGGCTCAGGATGGCTGTGAGAGTTCTATCTGCTCTCAGTATTGTCATTCTCATTGTAAAAATCCTGGCAGGAGGCAGGGGCACCATATTGTGGTTTTAATTTGCCTTCTTCTCTTTAAACCTCAGATCCTTCCTGCTTTCCACTTAAGAGAATTTTGTTGAAAAGCGGGAACTCCCTGTGAAATAGCAACTATTTCTTCAGCCCATACTATATCATAGACCCTCTCGTAAACCTTTTAATAACACTTATACCTTACATAGTGTTTACTCTTTGCCAAACACCGGCCCAAGCATTTTATGTCTTTTAATTAATGTAATTCTTAACAACAAACCCTAAGAGTAGGTACCGTTTTTTTTTTTTTTTTTTCAAACATGAGAATGTAGGAGGTACTATTTTTGACCCCACTTTTCAGATGAGGAATCTGAAAACCAGAAAGACTGCCTAAGTTCTGGATCAGGGGTTCAAACCCAGGCAGTTTGGCCCCAGAGTACATGGTCTTAACCACTACGTCATATTGGAATGTATATGCACTTTCATCTTCTCTAATCCTCACAATAATCTACAAGGCAGGCACTATTACTACCCCAACTGACAGAGGCAGAAAGTAAGACACAGAGAAGTGAAGCAGGTGCCCCAGGTCCCATTAAGTGGCAGAGCAGCAGCTGAAAACCAGGTGGCTTTCATGGGCTAGCCTCCTGCCCAGCATGGCACCCGTGCTTCCTCCTTCTCAGTAGAAGGGAGAACACGTGTGGATCCCACTCTTTCTCAGGACCCTCGTGGGGTGGAGCAAGACCTCCCCTGGGCTGCAGGCAGGCATGGGGTAAGACAAGGAAAGCTGTATAAGAATGACATATATCCTATATTTTGAGGGAAGAGAAACAGGTCAGGCCACAAAGGGAGGAAAAACAAGACTAAGAAAACTGGCAAAGGCTCACTGGCACTCATAGGAAAACAGCCAGACAGCTAGTAAACGGATACTCAAAGGGGCTGAGGGGCCGATTTCTGTACACAGTGGACACAGGAATGTGAAATACACATTGGGGGTGCCTAGTGGCTCAGTCATTAGGCGTCTGCCTTTGGCTCAGGTCATGATCCCAGGGTCCTGGATGGAGCCCTGCACTGGGCTCTCTGGGGGAGCTTCTCCCTCTCCTCCTCGCCTGTGCTCTCTCGTTATCTCTCTCTCTCTCAAATAAATAAAATCTTAAAAAAAAAAAGGAAATATACATTGAATGTAATTAAACAAGATACTTCCCTATTCGACATCCCCAACTTTAAGTTTGCCTCAATATCAACTACTAATTGTTGAAATACATCAGACAGAAGAAGTAAGGAGTTTTTAGGCTGTATCTTTTTTTTTTTTTTTTTTTTTAGGCTGTATCTTTGGCAAAGTGGACAGCAGAACTGTTTGTTCTGAGAAAAATCTCAGTGTACACTACTGGTTTGCTTTATTTTCTATTGTTAGCTACTGAGCCACTTTACGGACTGCATAAACAACCTCCCAAGGTTCTGTTCTTCCCTTCTGTGGTCATTTTCTGACCTAATTTATTCGCTGGGCAGGAGATGAAACAGAAGAGGCTGGAGTCTGTGCGCCGCAAGTTTACAGCGAGGGCCGCCCATGGCACCGTTGAGGCAATCTTGGGACTAGTGGCTATGGATATCTTTCAACAATCTGGCTGCCCCCGTGAGGTCTAGCTATCTGACCACACCGCAGAGGAGCCTGGAGCTTTTTACAAGGAGAAGCAAATCAGATTTATAAGTCTCAAAGCCTCATTCTAGAAATGAAAACTAAAAATGTCTTGGTTTGATGAGCTCACACTTTTAAAATTCCTAGAACTGTGAAGTGGATTAATTTTCTGACTTCTCTACGAAACAGCAGCAGTATTTCCACTACGGACTGTGACGAGTGTTCTGGGCAATATGAGATGAAGTATTACTTTCCAAAGTAACATTTAACACATAATCTGTGATAGTAAGGAACCTCTTGATAAATTCAGAAACAATATACTTTGATTTATGGATTCTCTTCAATATTTATTCCTTTTGTTTTCTGAGATGACTTCATTTCTTATTTTCACCTCTGTGAGGCTGAAGAGGAAGAAGAAATTTCATTCACAGCAATTTTCTTGAGAATCAGATTCATGTCTGAAAACATCTACTAAATTAATCCATGTCAATGACAGTTTGTGTATCTAGGTTGAAAAAATTGCTTTAGAATTTTGAAGGCAGCTCTAAAGTGTTGTCTAGTTTTCCAAGCTGCTGTTCAGAAACCCGAAGGCATTCTTTCCTCCCATTCTCTCTGGTTTGGAGACTGTCCAGTGTGTCTAGTGTGCTATAATTTCATAACGATATCCCTTAATGTGAGTTTGTTTTATTCTGATCGATTTTGCTGGTAATTCTGTAGTCTCTTTTAAATTGAAAATTAATGTCCTTCAGTCCTGGGAAGTCTTCTTGAATTGTTTTGCTGATGATTCCCACCCTCACATTTGGTCTTTCTCTCTGGAACTTGTATTATTGGACACTGGATGTTTTGGACTGGTCCTCTTATTTTCATACTTCTTTATTTCCTCTCTGGCTTTTGGATCTTTTTTGGGGGGGGGGATAATAGGTGTTTAATTCCTTATTTGAAATCTTTGGGGCCAAATGGGTAACAGAATTCAGAAGTTTTAGGATTTTAGGAAGGTAATGGGTATAACCCATAATGTAACTCAATCAGACTTGGGACAGTGATATTTCTTTATGTGCATTCATACAAATGTGACAAAGATATATATAGGTTTTGAGTTTTGCTGCTAACTTATGAAAAATCATCTGATTTTCAGAACATTTTTGGATTTTAGATTGTGGTTAAGGGACTATAGACCTCTACTTCTTTGATCTCATCTTCCAGCCCTCCCACAAAGTTTTTACATTTTGTTGCCTTCTTTTCCTTTAAGATTTTATTTATCTCTTTATTTGACAGAGAGGGAGAGAGAGAAGCAGGCTCCCCACTGAGCAGAGGGCCTTGATCCCAGGACCCCAGGATCATGACCTGAACCGAAAGCAGACGCTTAACCAACTGAGCCACCCAGACACCCCTGTTGCCATGTGTTTAATTTCAAGGTTCATTTTTCTTCTCTGAATCCCCCAGTCTCCACCCTTTTAAACTTCATTCTTGTTTAGTATCTTCAGAATCTTCTCTTTATCTCTCTAAAGCTGTAGATTATTGCTTTGGTGGTTGTTCGGAAGTAAAAGTTTCTTTTCATTCCCAATTTCCTTTTTGTTTGCTTCTTTTTGTTTTCCATCTTGCACATTGTAGGTTTCCCTCAGGAATCTAGGTATCCTTGGTTGTCGGCTTAGAATTAAGAACTGAATGGGGGGAGGTAGCTAAAAAAAACTGGTAGTTCTAAATGGATGGGGTGGAGGGGCATGAGGACTTGGACTCACTCCAGTTAGGGAAGCGATGTGTTGGGGGGACACCCTGACATGTCCATCTTCAAGTCTTTCCTCTTGAGTCAGGCTCCCAGAAAAGAGTTTTCCAGTCTTCTATCCGGAGCTGTCAGTTTCTGCAACTTCTAAAATTTTTGTGGTGTAAATGGAATTATTTCTCAGACTTCTCCCACAACTGGCTTAGAAATACGTTCGTGTGGGTCTGCTAAGCTCATCACTAACTGGGACATCTGCTTTCTAGCTTCCAAATTATTAATTTTCCGATTCTTATTGGTTTATAGCCCTAAAAACTCACAAACACAAAAACCATTTACTGCATTCTTGGAGGGAGCAAAACTAGATGGGTGTATTCAAAAGTAACCTGGAAATAACTCCTGTTTGATAAAACCTTATAATACCATATGTACATATGCAACAAAGCTTATGTGTGTTTTGAGCTGACATGTATAGAATATTTTGGCAAATACCGCTTGCTTTCAAAATAACCTTTGTTTCTCAAGGCGAGCCTGCATTAGAGCCCTTTGCCAACGCACACTTAAAAGGCTGTGGGAGAATAAGCAGAGACCTTGACAATGAGACATGGTTCTCAGCTAACAGCAAGCCTATAAATATAAATACAAAGTTTTTTCCTTTCTCTGTTCTTCAGAGACGGAAACTACTCCAGATATAAGCTGAATGTGATTAAAATATTCTGGAATAAGGAGACATGACAACTAACTGCAATATGGGATCCTGAACTGGGTTTAGAACAGAAAAAAGGACATTAGTGGAAAAACTGGTAAAATGTGAATAAGGTCTATATTCTGCCTTAGTATCGTACCAACATTTCTTACTGCCTTGTTTGGAAAATTGTACTGTATCTGTGTAAGGTAATGACATTAGGGGAGGTTAGGTGAAGGATTATGCAGAAATTTTTTGCATTATTTTTGCCACTTTCCTGTGAGTCTAAGATTATTTCAAAATAAAAAGTTAAAAAGAAGGGAAAGGTATTTGGGGATTGCCAGATTCCAAACCCTAAAGAATATTAAAACACAAAGAATGTCTAGTTGGTTTAGTGACTATACACAAGCACAACTGTGGACAAATGCTTGTAATTGTATTCAGTATGCGGGTTGGACCACTTATAAAAGTTAGAAATGGGCCGAACAGTCTATTCATTCCAAATTCCTGGCATGGTGAAGAAAGAAACCCATTTAATCTGAAACCACTATAATGTACCCCAAAATGAGAAGCAACTTAACTTACAAATCTCCCTACAGAAGGGAAGCCCCATAAAGTGTTATCTCCTGCAGCAGCTTCCCTGAAGATCTCATCATTTTGAGAACAAAAGCATGATTCCTAGTTGGGTTCAATTTCTTTCGGATGGGGACTGGTCTTCGGTTAAGGTTTAAGCGGATCCTTCTCATAGGATGAATCAGGGATTTTCACAATGTTACAAAGTCAGTCACATACGGTATAAGGGACATGGTTCTGAAAACTGCGAAGTTCAAGACTAAACTTATCAAAAGATATCAGATTATTTCTCTTAACTGCTAAAAGTAGAGCTGCCTTGTCAATCGCCATGCATTTCCAACAGCTGTGAAATCAGGCAACGATTACCAAAGGTTTCACTTGGGAATATTCACATTGGTTCTGTTAAAAGAACCACACTGGTGCTCGCTTCGGCAGCACATATACTAAAAAAGAATCACACTGTGTCCAGGAGGGAGTCACTCATGCCAATAAGCCCCAGTTCAGCAAACCAAACATGAACTCCGTTTCTTTGCAGGGGCTCTCCCAGAAAAGCAAGGCCTGGGTCAACCAATCAGACTTGCCTGCTCAGCAAACGTTACCTGACCTGGCTCTGCACCATGTAAGGAAAGCAACCTTGCTCTAACCAATCAGCAAATGCCCAGTGTAACTTCTTGTTCCTGCTCCTTTCTGCCTATAAAATCTCTTGTACAGCTCTTCCCGGCTCCTTTCTACCTGCTTAGATTGGATGCAGCCCAACTCACGAATCACAGAGCATGGTGTGCGTAATTTACTCAGTTGAATTTTGTTAACAGTTAAAAATTTACACAAAAATGAAATTTCATTAATTTTTCTCTATTACCTTTTTCAAATTTGAATGATTCAAATTTATATAAAATAAGACCGTGATGTATCTTATACCCAAGAAAATCTAATGGAAAGATCACCCCGAAAATAGTTTTAAGCGCATCTAAAAGCACAGGTGTAGGGGCGCCTGGGTGGCTCACTGGGTTAAAGCCTCTGCCGTCAGCTCAGGTCATGATCCCGGGGTCCTGGGATCGAGCCCCACATTGGGCACTCTGCTTGGCGGTGAGCCTGCCCTCCCCCCACCCCCCCCTGCCTGCCTCTCTGCCTGCTTGTGATCTCTGCCTGTCAAATAAATAAATAAAATCTTGAAAAAAAAAAAAAAAAGCACAGGTGTATGCGTGAACTTCAAAAATCTCGCAGCAATACCTCCCAATGGGTAGAATGGCAGTTCTACAAGATGTTAACTGGTATTTTGCAGAAAAAGGATTTCATGGTCAAATAAATGTGGGAAATACTAGACTAAGCAAAGTCAACAGGTTTCCTGTTTTCTCCCCAAACATGTATTACACATATAATTCATTCCCTTCTTTTTGCAGAGCCGGCTGTAACATTCCCTGATAAAGGTATGGCTCTTAGGGCACCAGCTCCTATGCAGGTGAGGGAAGAAAGGTTCTCACAGGAGAGAGAACTGGATGGCCCATTCATTTCATAAATCAAGGCTGCCTGTGACACCTTCTTTGAAATAATTATATAGTAACAGTATTGTAGCTAATGCGTACTGACAGTTACTCTGTGCCAGGCATTATCTTCAGTGCTTGCTATTCATCTTCTCATTTAATCCAAAAAACCCTATCGGTAGAAACTATTATCACCATTTTTACAGATGAGGAAAATGAGCATTAGAGTTATAATTTTCAGATGGTTATGCATTTAGCAAATGGAAGGAGGAGCTGGGAGCTAAACCCAACTCTACCTGATTTCTGATCAGAGAGATTTCTGGGCTCAAGCAACCTAAGCACAATCATAGTATTATGTAATAAAGTTTTTTCTAAAACAACTTTAAAAACCAAATTTCAGTTTTTCCTCATAAAACTTTAAAGAATGGGTTGGGATACTTTTCATTAGGTCATTTTACATTACTTTAAAAAGAGGGGGGAGGGACTACAACCCATGTTGGTCCACCATTTGAAGTATTTTTATAAATGTTTATATTGGGGAGTGTGATGGCTTAAAACGTGGTGGAATATATGAATATGAATATGAATTCCTTCTTCGAGAGTACAAATGCCCTAATATGATCAAATGATTTTCTTCAGAGTGAAATCTTGACCCCATGCTTATTTGCTGAAAATAAGGGTATTTCACAATGCTCAAACTTGTGATAGAACACTTGCAATATACTAAACATAAAATTATTTTATCTAATGCCACCATCAGACACAATTTTTGGGGCATGGAAAATGAATTTATGTCTCTGTAGAGCAATTCACTAGTCAAGAAAAATTACTTTCAGATTTAGTTATTTTTAAAAGAAATGCTTATGCGTTTCCTTTGTGTATTTGACTACTGCTATGACAACCCAAATTCTGAGACTCTAGTCTTGTCTGGGCATTTAAATGTAAGCACACTTTTTTTTTTTCCAATTAACTAGTAATTCAATTTTCTTCAGATAATATCTAGTTCCACCTTCTCAGTAGGTCAAAGTGCTATAAAAAGGAATTATAAAAGGCATCATTTGCGTATATAATATCATCATTAGCTGGTATCCCACTGTGAAACAGAAACCATAGCAAGTCACTTATTTTTTTAAACGAGAGTGAGAATCATAGAAAAATTACATATAATGTAAAACAGGGAAACACGCACAGAAGATCACCTCAATTAAAAACTTTATCCTTAACTGAATGCTTCTTTAATATTTTAATGTACATTTTAGAATGAAAGAAATCTGTCTGTACAATCTAGGTGGAGTTCTTCAGTTTAAAGTCAAAGAATCAGTGGAAGCTAAGAAGACATCCCCGTAGAAGCCTTTTATTTTTTATAATTTGCATAGGGAAGCAGAAGAAAAGCATTTGGCTGATAGCAGATTTCCTGAGCTCTGTTACCAGCTAGCTATAACCTTCTGTGTTCAAGTCACTTAGAACTGTTGACCTCTGTTGTAAAAGGCAAGCATAAAATGATTTCTAAAATCCATTTTAGCTTTCAGACTCAGTGATTCTAATCAGTTTACTGATTTCAAAAAATAGTACAAGATATTTATGAAAAATGTACAACTCTTTAGACAGGTTAAGAACAACCATGCCCATAAATGAACCCTTAGAGCTTCTTTATCCTGGCCCTAACACAGGAGAGCAGGAAAGAGCAGCAGAGCACAGAATTACCATTCCCAGCACTGCTTAGTTCTAGTTGCTTTTGGCAGGGGAGGGAGTTGGCAGGGTGGGTAAGTAAAAGTAAATAAATGAATGAAGACACGCAAGGGAGAAGCAGCGATCATCATGAGGCTAACAATATTAACAATATAATATGCTGAAAGGTGTCTTGAGTGTCATGAACCAAAGGGCAAGTTTCTCCATTAAAAATATCCATGTCTGGGGCGCCTGGGTGGCTCAGTCGCTTGAGCATCCAACTCTTGATTTCGGTTCAGGTCATGATCTCAGGGTTAGGGTTAGGGTGGGATCAAGCCCTGCATCAGGCTCCATGCTCAGCAGGTAATCTGCATCTCTCCTCTTCCCTCTGACCCTCTCTCCTGCTCTCATACGTGCTCTAATAAATAAAAAAATCTAAAACAAAAATATCCAAGCCTGGTTTGGAGTGTGGTTTTCTGTAGCATCTCTTGCACTTTCAGACCAGCCTACAGTTTGCTCATGGATCGAGCTCGGAAACAGCCAAGATGATCACAGGCATCATAACCGGTAAATTGGAAACAATTGTGGATGGTTTGTGCAGGCTCACCATCTTCTCCCTTTTATTACTCTGGAGGGGAAATGAGGGATTCTCTTGGGAGTGGATAGTCAGATGAGTAACTTCCTCTGTGCTCCCAGGCCTTCTAATTCTAGCTTGGAAGCAGACACGTTAATGATAATGCCTACGCTGCAGGCTGGGGGGTCACATGGGCCACGACACGCAACGTGAGAGAAGGATTTGGACCCCACGCTTCCCATTATGTTCGAGAAATCCTCCCTTGGGCAAATGGACCCATGTTAAGGGCTATCACTCCTTGGCTCTGTTTTAGTGGGATACCAGTCCACAAGGCACTTGCAAGTAAGGGAGTCAGTGGGCAATTGCATGGAGGATGGTCACACTGATCTTGTGATAGAGAAAGTGACAGAAAAGCTGGCTTCAACTCCAAGAAAGGGCACGCAACAAAGCAAAGAAACTGAGGATGGTGGACAGCATAGTGTTCTAGTTACCTTTCATTCAGAAGTGTGCCCGAGGGCTACCAGTGAGGAGGGCTGTGGGGTCTACGGCTGCCCCACACAGTAAAGGAGGGTCCCTCAGCTGTGCCTTCAAATCTCTGCTTTACAGCCATCAACAACTCTGTTCAAATACTTCAAAAGAGGATATTAACACTTCCTACTAACCAGTCACAGATGCTGAACCTTTATGATTTCTTTTTCTCTTCACTCAAAACACACTTATTAGGGTGCCTGGTGGCTCAGTGGGTTAAGCCTCTGCCTTCGGCTTGGGTCATGATCTCAGGGTCCTGGGATCAAGCCCCACGTCGGGCTCTCTGCTCAGTGGGGAGCCTGCCCCCCCCCCCCCGCACCCGCCTGCCTCTCTGTCTACTTGTGATCTCTCTCTCTCTGTCAAATAAATAAAATCTTTAAAACAAGACAAAACAAACAAACAAGAAACACTTATTAAACATCCATTATGCGCAGTAACTCCCGTCCTCAAGGAAAAAACAGTCGACTAGGTGGGCAGAACGTGCATGTGGACACAACCCTCTGAAGGGGACTCACAAAGCCTGTCTACCACACATGCTCCAGTCACTTACGCCTGCCAGCACTTGGAAGAGCATCTAAACACACACCAGCTGAGCTCCTTTCTTCTCTGCAGGCGGGCGCGGGGTAATCAGGACCCCTGGCTGCCATCTCTTGGCTAACACACAGTATGGGACAAACTGACTGTCTTGTCTAAAGGGCACAAGAAGCTTCTAGCCCAATGTGAAAACCAACTTCTGAAATACATTTTAGAAATAAAATTCCAGATTTCATCGCTTATTTCTCATTTTTTAGTTTTTTTTGTGGTTCTCTCACACAAGATGAGACTATTCAAAATAAACAAAATCTCTATTGCACTATAGCTGTGGCTCACAATAATAAAACCACAAATCAAGGATATCAAAGACAACTGATTTTAAAGATGGTTCTAGGGGTGCCTGGGTGGCTTAGTTGTTAACTGTCCACCTTCGCTCAGGTCATGATCCCAGGGTCCTGGGATCGAGCCCTGCATCAGGCTCCCTGCTTGGCAGGAAGCCTGCCTCTCCCTCTCCCACTCCCCCTGCTTATGTTCCCTCTCTCACTGTCTGTCAACTAAATAAATTAAAAATAAATAAATAAAACTGAAAGATGGTATTAAACAAGCAATTAAAGGGGCTCCTGAGTGGCTCAGTTGGTTCCAAGTGTCCAACTCTTGGTTTCGGCTCAGGTCAGAGCCTGAGTTGGGCTTTGTGGTCAGCGGGGAGCCTGCCTGAGATTCTCTCCCTCTCCCTCTGCCCCTCCCCCTGCAGTGTGTGTACTTTCTCTAAATAAAGAAAATCTTTTTAAAAAAAGGCTATTAAAGAACTATTTAAACCTGTAATTTCCCAAACATCTCTCATTCCTGTTCAGTACAGTCCTGTAACTAGGCACAGCTGGCTCATGTAATAGATGGGGAATCTGGAGTTTGGGAGGTGCAATGATTTATTCACGACACAGTTCTTGCACTAAGGAGGACACACTCTTTGACTCCGCTCTCCTTGTTTTACTCCATCAGCTGTCGTGTATTCTACTGTGGCAATTTCTCTCCCATTCATCCTTCCTCTCTATAACCGCTGCAGCCCCCTGGTCCAGAACCTCGGAGGACTCTTTCCTAACCGGCCCCCTGCTTCTCCCCTGCAGCTGGTACACAACGTATCGGTCTTCTGCAAGCACAGCTCTGCTCATTCCATTTCCTGGCTGAAAAACCTCCGATAAAGTCATTTCTCAGCCGGGCATTCAAGTACCCTTCCCTTCCTGATTGGCACTCAAGCGACTTTTCTTCTACTTTATTTTCCTCTGTATCCACCAACCACCCCAAGCTTCAGGCTGCTGGAAACCGGAAACTGTTTTTATTCAAAGACATCTGATCTTGTCCATCTCTCTAACTCTGCTTTGAGAAATGACTTTCCCGGTTCTTCCCATCGTGTCTAATTCTGTGCACATTCCAATTCTAATCACTCTTCATAGGAAGACCAGGATCGATGCCACCCGCCTTGGGAAGTCTCAGCTTCTCCCTGCTCAGGCCTCCCACCGTACCTCCTTTAACTACCCTGACCACCTGAGCAACTGCTAAGTGCCAGGCACTATGGTAAGTCAGAGAATGCGAAGATGAACTAGAAGAACGTTTTCTTTAAAAGCTTAGAGTTTAATTAAGGAGACAAAAGGGAATAAAAAAACAACATCTTGTGAGTTCCACAAAAAGCGGTCAACCCAGGAGTCTCCCTGAGCCTCAGTGAAGGACAAGCTTGGCTTTGCCTGGGACACTGAAGGCTTCCTAGCAGAGCTGACACTTGAGCTGAGTGGGACAAGGTGCACAGACGCCGGCTATCGGGACTGGTGCCTATACATGCGCTGTCTCCTGTCGCTGAGCTGGAGCTGGGGAAGCCAAGGGGCGGAACGGAGAGAACGGACTCCGAATTCCCCTACTGCAAAACCCTCACACGCACGAAGGCCTAGTTTATGAACCACAATAAAAAACAGTGTTTGTGGAAGCAGGTTTTAAACAAAGTGTTACAGAAATTTAAGGAATCATTTCTTTGTAAATAACAAAGTTTCCTATCTACCTTTTGAATGTAATTGGCCATAGGAATTATCAGATCCATTTTAAGAAACATGCTAGTAGAGAGTATAAGTTTACCAGAATAATCTATAATGTTGTCAAATCTAAGTTTTATGACGTACTGCTCTACTGTTCAGTCTCTCCCTACGTTCCCCCCAGAACACCCACACACTCACAACTGCCAAAGGCAAGTGGCTTAAGAGCAGTGAATTCACACTCTCACTTAAATGTACACTTGAAACAAATAAGAAGCGTCTTCAATCAGAGCCTCCTAATTTCCCATTATTAGGATTAGGGATGGGGGGGGGGTGGCCAGGAGAAAACCCACGGCTCTGTCGGCTGAAAGTGGCAAGTCTGGTAGAGGCCCTAACGGGGGAAACACAGTTCTTTTGTCTTGAGCTTGTGTTCTGACTGAGGTGAGTGGTGGAGCAGCCAGCAACGTGAAGGGGAGAACCTGGAAATGAGAGAACCACAGAGGAGCTAGATAGATACGCTCTTCTCACACCTGTGGCCAACGGTGAAACTACAACCATGAGGAGGGGACACATGAGAGAGCCCAAAAGAGAGAAGGCCAAGCAGACCTGAGAACTGGCTGAACTCTGAACTCTGCCCAACTCACAAACAGATGAACTGACAGAGGGTGGAAGCTTTACAAGTTCAAGGTGCTTAAATACAACCTCTGCCCAAATCAATGGCTGACCACCGAGCTATGGAGACACAGGGTTAACGCCTGGCCAGGCTAGAAGTAAAAATGAGAGGAAAAATCACTAAGATTTTGTGCAGAAACAGCAGTGGCACCGTCGAGAAGTCACAGTCCACAGTTTAAGTCAGGCAAATCACTTGAAATATACACATATACACACACCTATACCTCTAAAAAAAAACCCAACACTTCAGAGTTGCTGAAATATATTATTAAAATGTCCAGGTTATTTAAAAAGTTACAATACCTATAAAGAAACAGGAGAGTCTGGCCCAAACTCGAGATAAGAAATGACCCTTGAGTGGGTCTGGATGTTGGATTCAGCAGGTGACTTTAAAGTGGCAATTACACATGTATTCAAAGAATGAAGGAAATATGATGACAGGGAATCTCAACAGAGGAACAAATCACAAATGAGAATTCTATAGAGTTGGAAAGCACAGTAACTGAAATAAAAAATTCACTAGATGGGGTCCCAAGCTGATGCAATGTAGCAGAATAAGAGTGAGTGGACTGGAAGAGACATCAACAGAAATTCTCCACTCTCGTGAACAGAAAGACAAAACATCAAAGAAAAATGAACAGAACTTTAGATTGTTCTGATTCAACTCAGAGACAAATAAACAAAAAAACCAGAACTTGAACCTGTGGGTGACTGACATCAAGTTCCCAACATATTTGTGGTGAAAGTCCCAGGAAGAGAGGAGAAAGAGAAAAAACAAATAGTTGAAGAAATTGTGTTCAAAAACTTGCCAAATTTGATAAAAAAATATTAATCTACAGATCCAAGTACGATAAAAAGAAGAGATCCACATCAGAGTCAAACTGCACAAAGCCAAAGATACACTGAAAATCTTGAAAGCAGCAAGAGAAAAGCAATTCATCACAGAAAGGGGAACAGAGAATGAATGGTGGACTCCTCAGAACCAGCTGGTTCTTGTCAGAGGCCAGAGGGCTGTGGGGTGACAGGTTTAAAGTGCTGGGAAGCGGTGAAAAAATAGTCAATGAAGAATTCTACAGCGAGCAGAACTAGCCTTCAAAAGTGAAGACAAACTGAAGACATTCCTAGATACACAAAAACAGAGAAATTTGTTTCAAACAGACCTAGTCTACAGAAAACACTGAAAGATGTCCTAGGGGTTGAAAGGAAAGGGTATCAGAATACCACGCAAATCCACGGGAAGATTCGAAGATTACTGAAAATGCTAACTTCCTTTGAGAATATAAGATTCTTTAAAGTAATAATTACAAACACTGTGTTGTTGCATTTCTAATACATATTTGTCTCCATCAATACTTATCCATTTTGTCTGATATTAACATAATTACTTCAGGTCTCTTATGATTACAATTTGTATGACATCTTTTTCCTTCATTTTGTCTCAAATTCTTTGAATCTAAAGGGTGTCCCTGGTAAAAAACATACAACTGGATCTTACATGTATAATGTAGATGACAATAACAGTATAAAGGATGGTGAGGAACAAAGCTATATTAGACCAAAGTTGCAATATTTTACCAGAATAAGACACACACACGTGTGTACCGACGAGTAAGTGAGCGAGTGCACGCATCAGTAAGTTAAGCTGAAGATGTAATACTTGATGAAGAACTAAGAAAATATAAAAAAAAACACAAAATAACTAATTAAAAAATCACAAAGGGATTTAAAAGGTACAGTTAAGAATTATTTAACAGAAATCAGTAGAAAAGAAACAGAGGAACAATAAAAGATAGGAGGCAAAGAACAAGTAGTTACATGGCACACACAAATCTACCCATACTAACAATCACTTAAAGTGTAAACAGACTAAATGCTCCAATAAAAAGGCAGTCATTTTCAGATCGGTTAAAGATTCAGGTTTTGTTTTGTTTTTTTTTTTAACCAGAGACACATCTTAGAGTCTAAGAGTTTGAGACAAAGATGAAGGAAAAAGATGTCATACAAATAGTAATGACAGGAGAGCTGAAGTGACTATATTAATATCAGACAAAACAGACTGAAGAAATAATGACAGAGTCGGAGGAACATTTCATAATGAGAAAACACCAACTGGTTAGGAAAAGTCTGTAGGAAAGACCATCTACTAAGCCTCAAAACAAGTCTCAATTTTTAAGAATTGAATCATACAAAGTATGTTTTCTCTCTACAATGTGATTAAATTATAAATCAAGAAAAGAAAGCTGGAAAATCCTCAAACATTTGGGAATTAAGAAACACATCTGTCACCCAGGACCAAAGAAGAAATCATTAAGGAGAAATTTTAAAATATCTTGAATGAAAACTAAAACACAACGTATCACATTTTATGGGAAACTTAAAGGGAAAGGTATAGCTTTAAACACGTATCAGAAAGGAAAAAAAAAATCTAAAATCAATGATTTAAAGCTACAACTCAAGAGGCTAAAAAATAAACAAAGACCAAATCAAAGTCAAAGCTAGTAGAAGGAAGGAAATAATAAAGATCAAAAAGGAAATCAATGAAATATAAAATAGAAAAACAATAGTTTTTTTAAAAAGCCATGAAATCAAAAGCAATTTGGAAAGATCTGCAAAATTAATAAACCTTAGCTAGACCGACCAAGAAGAAAAGCAAGAAGGCAAAATTACCAAAATCAATAATGAAAGAGGGGCTATCACTACAGATGCTATAGAAATTAAAAAGGATTATATGGCATTATTATTATAAATAACTTTGCACCAACAAAATAGACAATTTAGTTGGAAAAGAAAAATTCCTAGAAAGTCACAAACTACCAAGACTAATTTTATATGAAATTGAAAGTAGAAATAAAAATAGGAAAAGGACAGATAACTAGTAAAGAAACAGACTTAGTAATTTAAATACATGATAAAGCCTCAGATTTCTATTTTATTCCTTCTTTGCACAGTTGTTCTGGTAAGACTGTGAGTTCATAATCATTTGAGTGATTTGGAAATGCAGCCAAGATAGCAGCCAATATATTCATGATTCTAGAACAAATGCTACAGAATCCTCATCTGTTACCCATCATGCTTCCATCTTCCTAATAAATTGTCTACTGTAGCCCATTACTTACGAAGTATAAAATTATGTGCTTATGTATAACTGATCAACACTGAAAAGATAACATGTTTGCAAGGAAAGAATGGATTTCTTTGTGGTTTGGTATCTAATAAAAGAAAATGGAAGTATTTGAAGGTTAAATCCATCCTTATGCAACAAAAGCATCCACTGTAAGGCTCTTTATTGGGAAGTAAATCATATCAAGTGGTTTAAAGGCTGAGTAAAGCTCTCCTGATAATCTGAAACAGGAAGGGCAAAAAGAAATCTAAAAACCAGACACAGATCTTTCCATCCAGAGTATAGAACATTTTTATCTTTGGAGACAGACCAGCAATCCCACAGACAATATGACTTCCTGTGTATTGATATACATGTGATATATACCTACTGGATGATTTTTAGCATTTCTTTTACTTTAGCAGGTTAGTAGTACGAGGCAAAGCCAAAGAGTTCGGCTGGGGCCCCGGATTAGTAAACCAAGTACAGAGTTTGGATTTTATTGCAAGTAGTGAGGGAACTGTTAGCGTTAAGCAGCAAAGTAACATTATTTGCACAAGAAAACAGCACTATGTTGGCCGCTGTGTGGGGAGAGGATAGGCAGGTAGCAGTAACAGGAGAAATAAGCCATGAGGTCCGGACCCAGGGTGGGGACGACGACAATGATGATACCATACATGACTTCGACTCTTTAAATCTCCTAGCAGGGCGCCTAGGTGGCTCAGTGGGTTAAAACCTCACTCAGGTCATGGTCTCAGGTCCTGGGATCGAGCCCCACATTGGGCTCTCTGCTCAGTGGGGAGCCTGCTTCCTCCTCTCTCTGCCTACCTCTCTGCCTACTTGTGATCTCTCTCTCTGCCAAATAAACAAATAAATTAAATTAAATTAAAAAAATAAACTCCAGAAGCCAGTGGAGGCAGGTACTGCTGTCTTCCTTTTCTAGGTACAGATAAGTATTTGTTGCCACTGAGCAAGCCAGCGCGGAAAGAGGTTAAATAAAGTCACGCTGCTAAGGAGGGCCCAAGTCAAACCCAAGAAATCTGGCAGAAGAGCTGAGCTGTTAATCATGTACGCTATCCCGTCAGAGTATTAGTCTAAGAGAAGAGTCGAAGTAAGAGAATGCTTCGAGTTAGTTACTGGACTTGCAAATGCACTGGACATGGAGATGAAAGAAAGAGAGAAGACTCGTAGGTTCTGCTTGACACCAAGGTGAATTTAGCAGTATCATTATAGAGAGAGAGGAATACAGGAAGAGGAAGGGAGTCCTAGGGCCCAGGCCTGGAACGCTGCAACATTTAAAAACTGAACAGAGGGGCGCGTGGATGGCTCAGTCTGCCTTCAGCTCAGGTCATGAGCCCAGGGTCCTGGGATCGAGCCCCACCTGGGGCTCCCTGCTAGGCAGGGAGTCTGCTTCTCCCTCTTCCTCTGCCCCTCCCTCCCCTTGTGCTCTTTTACAGGCTCTCTCTCAAACAAATAAATAAAATGTTTCAAAAAAATAAATAAAGGGGCACCTGGGTGGCTCAGTGGGTTAAGCCTCTGCCTTCGGCTCAGGTCATAATCTCAGGGTCCTGAGATAGAGTCCCACATTGGGATCTCTGCTCAGCAGGGAGCCTGCTTCCCTCCCCTCTCCACCGCCTGCTTATTTGTGATCTCTGTCTGTCAAATAAATAAATAAAATCTTAAATAAATAAATAAAAATTGAACAGAGAGGGGGCTCCTGGACGGCTCAGTCAGAGTTAAGCCTCGGACTCTTGGTTTCGGCGGGGGTCCTGATCTCAGGGGTGTGAGCCCTGTGTTGGGTTCCGTGCTCAGCAGAGAGTCTGCTTGAGATTCTCTCTCTCCCTCTTCCTCTGCCCTTACCTCCACTCCTGCGAGCTCTCTCTCCCAAATAAACAAATCTTGTAAATAAATAAATAAATAAAAACTTAAAAACATTTAAGAAATAAAAACTGAACAGACAGGAACCAGCAAAGGGGACTAAAAGAGAACTGCCAGTACACAGGAGGGAAACAGGGAGTGTCCGAGAGCAAGAGACGGAGTATGTCAAGGAGGAGAGAGGAGGCGACGTGTGGGACGCTGCTGAGAGACTGTGTACCGTGACAACACAGGAAGCGCCTCAAGGTGTGGCGAAATGAAGCTTCCTGGTGAAACTGACCTAAGTGTGCCCTTGCAGCAGCGCTCACCTTGTGTTGGCTGTCCTGTCCCTAGGCCCTAAGCTCCTGGGCAGTGACTGCGAGCTCAGATCTGAGCCCTTAACTTCTAATTTCAACACGGTGTGGTGGGGGAATGAAATTACATAAAAGCTACGTAGCGTCATGTCGATGCCAGATGAGTTCAGAGGGCTTTCTGGTGTGATGACTCAGGTGAGGACTGCGGTGTGACGGCAGGCACTCCTCCACGTCCCACCTCGCAGGTCACATACCGTGAGAGATCCGTTTTGTGTGCTGGGTGAGTTGCTACTCTGCTCCCCGTGGGCTTGCGTGCTTCCGTAGAGTGTCAGGTTATGCTCACTGGTCTGGCCGGCATAGTCCTGAGTGTGTGGCACTCCGTATTCTGTGGGAATTCCATTCTGTGGAGGTGGTGGAAACGGGATGGTAGTAAAAGGCTGAACCATTGCGTCAGGAGTTGTTGTTGGCTCCTGGTTACCCTAAAACAAATAGTGGAAGAGAAAATAAGGAGAAAAAACGACTTTAGTTCTTGTTACATGACTATTTTTAAGGTGAGCATACAAAATTCTCTGAATATACTCTCTTTGCTCCTTACTGCCTCAGGACTGGGGCAAACACTGCAGGCATAGAGATGTACGCACACAGCCACACAAACATACACCCAACTTGGGCCAATCTGTGGTTCTTAAACAGGCCCATGACCATATTAAAGTTGATTAGTTACCAAAGAGATAAAAAATTTCCTTTAACCCAAGTTTTAAAAAAAATGCATGCCAGGAAATTTCTCACACAAGAAGAGTTTTTAAGAGTTGAAGTTAATTTGGGCCATTAGTATTTTCTTTAGGACACTCTATCCCTTTATAGAGATTCAGGGAAAAATAAAGTGATTTCATCAAATTACAATTCATAACAATATGGTAGGGTGACATTAGAAATTAAGTTCTCAAAACAAGACAACCTAGCTCTCTAGATTTTAAGAGCACAGAGTTCAGAAGAAACTTCATTATTAAAACATTAATGTTTGGATTTCAAGATAGAGATTTATTTAAGTCTCGGCTACTAGTTAATAGTTAAAAAAATAGGTTCCTTAAATTATAAATATTAGAGATACACCCCCCCAAAAAAAAATCCCCAGATAAAAAAAAGTTCAAGGTTCTTCACAATCCCTATGAGTTTTATAAGGCTAACAGCACAGCAGGATACCTCTCCATGTGATAAGCATTCCCAGATGCTTACCTGGAATTCTCGGTGATATCTGAAATACCAACAGAGTATCCAGGAACCAGAGGGAACTGTTAGAAGGAGCCATTGTGGCTCAAAGCCCCTTTCTCACTTCTGTCCTAAGTTCAGATACAAAAGAGTTTGAATCTTGCACCCCCTCCCCCAGCCTCCCATTGTATTCCAGAAAAAGCAAAGCCATTATTTTACTGAAGATACACAAGTCTGCAAAGTCTTGGGCCACTGTACTTCTGTAAGTAGTTGGCAGAGATGGACAAATGCTTCAAACCGTCAGCACTTTGATAGGTGCCCCCCCGGCCCCTAGTTTTAGACATCATATCATTAGGTAATCAAAGAAAATCTGGGTTTATGTCACCTGGTTCCCTTCTACCCGTGAGCATCACTCCCATCAGGCAAGGGAGCAATAATTCCTCTTTTTCTCCCACTCCCAATTATCCTTCTTTCCCCTCAGTTCAAGAAGGGGTTCTCTATCCACTGAGAGCCACAGGACATGGAACTTTCAGCAGCATTTTCTAAACATCGTCCTAGGCTTTCAACACTATCTTGATGGCCATTAAACTCATATACATCGCAAACAAAATGGATCCAAAGCTGCAGAAAGATCTCACACAATTTTTAAAGAAAAGTTTTGCCATCATTGTTATAATAAGTTCTTCTACATAAAATGAAACAGAACAACCATACAAAGGCTCTTATGAATGGAGAAATACATGATCATGGACTGGAAAGCTAGGTATTCTTTCTTTCCTTTTTTTTTTTTTTAAGATTTATTTATTTATTTATTGACAGACAGAGATCACAAGTAGGCAGAGAGAGAGAGGAAGAAGCAGGCTCCCCGCTGAGCAGAGAGCCCGCTGCGGGGCTTGATCCCAGGACCCTGAGATCATGACCTGAGCCGAAGGCAGAGGCTTTAACCCACTGAGCCACCCAGGTGCCCCGAAAGCTAGGCATTCTTAAGATAGCTACACAACCCCAAATCCTACACACTCAATCAAAATCTCTGATATTTTTGCAGAAACTGACAAGGTGTTACTAAAATTCAAATGGAAATGCAAACAGCCTAGAAAAGGCAAAGCAATTCTGAAAAAGAACACAAACTGGGCTTACACTACCTGATTTCAAGACGTATTACAAAGCTGCAGTAATCACAACAGTACGGCACCAGCTTAAAGACAGACAGACCAATCAATGAATCAGCAGAAAAGAATCCAGACAGACACATGCATATACAGTCAGTATTTTTTTTTTAAAGATTTTATTTATTTATTAGTCAGAGAGAGAGAGAGAGAGCACAGGCAGACAGAGTGGCAGGCAGAGGCAGAGGGAGAAGCAGGCTCCCTGCCGAGAAGGAGCCGGATGTGGGACTCGATCCCAGGACGCTAGGATCATGACCTGAGCCGAAGGCAGCCGCTTAACCAACTGAGCCACCCAGGCGTCCCCATATACAGTCAGTATTAAGTCATCAAGTCAGTTCAGGAGGAGAAAGGAAAGCCTTTTTAACAGATAAAAAACCGAATACCCAATGGAAAAAAAAATTAACCTCAACTCATCCCACATATGCAAAAGTTAACTGAAAAGAGATAACAGACCTAAATATAAGAGTGTTTTAAAACTCTAAAACATCCAGGGGAAAAGAAAAAAGAAAAAAAAAGGACAATTGTCACAATATTGCAATAAACAAAGAACTCTTTGGTCATAACAAACAAGAACAATTGAAGAAAAAAGTTGATAAACCGAACTCCATCAAAATTTAAAAATTTCTTACTCTTTGAAAGGTACTACTAAGATACTGGAAAGACAAGATGGACTGGGAGGCAGCATTCACAGTACACATACCTGGCAAAGAACACACATCCAGAATCTACAAAGAACTGCTACAAATCATAATGAAAAGACCAAAGCATCTTTTTTTTTTTCAGATGGGTCAATGACTTCAACAGACAAACTCCCACAAACAGATATGTCAATGGGCAGAAAATACCTGAATGTGTGGCTCAACATTAGTTATCAGGGGTAGGAAATTAAAACCAAACAAGCTGGGGCGCCTGGGTGGTTCAGTGGTTTAGGCCACTGCCTTCGGCTCAGGTCATGATCTCAGGGTCCTGGGATCGAGCCCCGCATCGGGCTCTCTGCTCGGCAGGGAGCCTGCTTCCCTCTCACTCTCTCTGCTTGCCTCTCTGCCTACTTGTGATCTCTCTCTGTCAAATAAATAAATAAAAATCTTTAAAAAAAAAAAAAAAAAAACCAAACAAGCTACCATTTTGCCCCCATTAAAAGGGCCACAAGACTGAAAACTCCGAATGTTGACCAGGATGTGGAACAAGAACTTTCATGCACTGCTTGTCAAAGTGTAAAACAGTGTATCATGGTAGAGATGTTCTGCAGTTCTACTTTTTTATACAGTTTGAATACTCCTTATATTCACCCCAAAGAAATAAAAGCATATGTGTACAGAAACACTTGTGCAAGTATGTTCATGGAAGCTTTATTCATAATAGCCCCAAACTGAAAATGACTGTACTGAAACCAATAGGAAAATGGATAAACAAATTGTGGTTTATTCACAAAATGCAATGTTACATAGCTTAAAAAAAAAAGAGAGAATAAACTACCAACAGCATAGATGAATCTTAAAGATATGCTGAATGAGATTATAAATCTATTGTAACAGAAGTGAGAAAGTAGTGGGTCTTTTGGAGGAGGCAGGGAGTGATGATGGAGATCTGGAACATTCTAGGACGGAACACTCTAGGATGACAGAAACGTTAAATTACTTGTTAAGGATGATGGTACCAAATTGTTAAAATTCATTTTGCCAAACACCTGATAAATGTCACTACATGTTAATTATAACAAAGGAAAAATAAGGCTATAACTGGCAAACATATTAAACTGTGAAGTACCTGTCATCATTATAAATCACTGTCCCTATGACTCATTCTACACAAAATAAGGTGACAACCTGAAATGGAGATAAAGAGAACACAGAGACAACTAGAGCTAAGTACCTAGAGAAGCCCACAAAATTAACTACAAATGAGTAGACCCAACAATAAAATTTTGTCACGTTTATACACTATTTTATAGCCAGCAGTTATTCAGAAGGGCAAGAAAATGTACAGGATAAAACACACGATGTAGGATACAAAACAAGGCCTGAATAAACAGAGACCTATTTTGTTTCTGGAGTAATGCTTCATATAGAAATGTTAATACTTGTTAAAATAAAATGTACACCTAATGTCATTTTTTAAGACTTTATTTAGAGAATATGTGAGGGGGGGGCAGAGGGGGAGGGAGAGAGAATCTGAAGCAGACGCCCTGCTGAGCGTGGAGCCTGCCATGGGGCTCGGTCTCACGACCCCGAGATCAGGACCTGAGCCGAAACCAGGAGTCTGATGCTCAAACACTGAGCTACCCTGGGTTCCCTACCTAATGTCATTTCCAATCGGAAGCAAACAGAGCGTCGGGGAAGAAAACAGGACTAAAGAGAATTCTAACTGGTATGTGAAAAACTACTATGGAAGTCCGCAAAGGAGAAAAGCTGTGAAGTAGGGCACGCTCTCTCATACAGTAAGACGTGCATCGAGCTACTGTGACAAAACACTAAGAGTGTACACAGTGATCACAGAACACTGCTTATCCTACAACGGTTTCAAGTTTATACAGAAAATTAATACAAGATAAAAGCTGCATTTCACTTCATGGGGAGAAATTGTTTATTTACCACAGAGGATTTGTAAAAGTTGGCTACCCACCAGCAAGAAAATAAATGAGCCCCTTCACAGTGTATACTCTGTATGAGAAAAATTCAAGAAGGAATAAAATCTAAAGATTTTATTTATTTGACAGAGAGAGAGAGAGAGAGAGCACAAGTAGGCAGAGAGGCAGGCAGAGAGAGAGGGAGAAACAGGCTGTCCGCTGGGCAGAGAGCCTGATGCAGGACTCGATTCCAGGATCCTGGCATCATGACCAGAGTTGAAGGCAGACGCTTAACGACTGAGCCACCCAGGCTCCCCAGGAATAAAATCTAAGAGAACAATGAAAACTATGAAAATATAACAAAACCTAGGAGTATAACTGGGGTTGGGGGACTCTCACATAAGATAGCAAGGTAGGAAACCTAAAAAACGAGGAAGGACAAAAGGGACTGACATGGCCGCAGAAGTTAGGAAGGAAAGGGGTCGGGGTGGGGGGTACAGAAGGCAAAGGAAGGGAGGAGGGAATGGCCTTTAAAGTAAAAAAAAAAAACCAACTGGGGCAACGAATTGCAACAGATTAAGACAGACACTGGGTTGTCACTACTAATGTAAGAGCAGGTTACACAAATTGACAAGAAACACAGAACAGAGAAAGGCAAAGACTATAACAGAACAATTCACAGATGATGAAATACCATTAAAATGTTCAATCTCACCGACATATGGAAAAACATATTAACAGCAAAACACGTCCAATTTTTAGTCATCTAATCAATAAATTTTTTTAAAAGTTTTACTGCGACAGAATGGACCTAACACAGTGAACTGCATTTACTTATGCACAGCATGAGCGCGGAAGTAGATAGGCGCACACTCATGAAGTCGTCACCGCAGTCAAACTAGTGGGCGCATCTACTCCAAATCCCCAAAGGTTTCCTCATGCTCCTAATAATAAACTGTATTACTTTCGTAGTAAAGCTTACCAAGTATTTTTTTTATATAAAAGAGGATGACGAGAAAAATGTAATCAGTAAGAGGAAGCCAATCTACTGACTGAAGCACTGAGTTATTCCTGGGCTTTCCTGAAGAAAATGGTAGCGACATTATCTAGAGACAAAATTCGTAACTGTCTTTCATTTTCAAGTTACACGGCATCAAAATTCAGCTGTCTCCGGTGCCCAAGAATCATCTTTAAGTGGTGTTAATGACTGCTTTACATAAAAATCTTTCATCTGTTTAGTTTTTAGAAATTAGGCTATGAAAACCTATGAAAGCGGTAAATTTTCACCGTAAGTTTTTAGGAAAAGGTCTATCTTTGTCACCCGGCACCATGTAAGATGTTCTCGTCGTCTCCAGGCTAGGGTACTGCATATGACTTGCACATGATTCTTCTTAGCCCTTCTTCAAGTCACACAGGGCCGTATTCACATCCACCTGCCGGCCTGGGCCCCCTTGAAGCACACGGCCTTAGAAGCCCTCCCGGGATTTACTGGCCTGAAGTCGGATACGAAAGAGAAAACTCAAATTCAGGTGGGTTGGTGAATGCAACAGAGCCAGAGCACCAAAGGTCTCCAGGGAGATGCACTTCCAGCATAAATATAATCTCACAGTATGTAAGGGTCTACTAAATGATCGATAAGGCTAAAAGACACTGCTTTCCAGTTATGATTAACATAGCAAAAGGACTTCCTATCCATACTCCAACTCGGCTCCTTGCAGACTGTCCTGCTCTGGCCTCCATTTGCCCCCAACCCAACTGTGCTGGGAGTGAGGCGCTGGTACCTGAGTTCCCCGTACTGGCTCTCCCACAGCAGCAGTCTCCACCAAGCCGGCTCAGTCAACTGAATCAACACATCAGTTAGCAGTGGGGGGTAGGGGGAGAAAGGTAAAAACATTTTATAGAATCTACTTCTATCCTTGACACTTCGTGTTTCAGAGAAATACAAGGCAGGTGGAGGCTGAACTATTATTTCCTGAAATAAGGGAAATGTAAACCTTTGTTACGAGGCCAAAAGGAAATTCTTAGCAGATTATTTTATTCCTTATAGGAATTTTTAAATTAAAAAAAAAAAAAACATGTTTCTATATTAAGGGAATGAAATGGGAATAGGAGCGATTTTGCATTTTTAATGTCTGAAAATATCCCTGATGATGATGATGATGATGATGATTGTGAATGCTAAATGGTTTCAGATTTCTATTAAATTCCCAGGCTATATTCCAAAGCTATAAGTTCAGAAGGGAAATATGATAGCCCCACAAACTATGAGCTAACAGTTCATGTGATCATTTCCAGGCAAGATTTTACCTCTACGCTTAATATGAAAATGTTTTGTTTTTAAAATCATAGGTTAAGTAGCTTAGGTATGTATCACCCGAGAAAATGAGTTATTAACTTTTTTCTTGTAGTCCACAAAACGAGACATAACTTCTCTTTTACCTAATTCAGCAGTCTATCAACTTCCCCTTCCACGAGATGAACAGACAATACAGAGTACTGAATGCAAATACAGTCTGTACCTCACTTAACAAGAATCTAATAAAGATCTAATTTTAACTCCTTTCTTCCCTAGAATACAAACTGGGATTTTATGTGAAAGATGAGGAGAAAAACAAACTGCATTTCCTGTTAGTTCTTGCCAGTATATCCCAGGAAAATGGAAGTTCTCTGAGAGCAGGACGACCTGCCCCCCACAGAAAGGCCCGGGTGCAGAAGAAGCCCTCACAGGACTGAGCACTCTGCACCCCAAGTAGTCCAATGTCTGCGGACTTCACACCTCCCTCACAGCTACGCTCAAATGCCAGCTTCCCTGAACACTCTAAAATCTCAATCCCTACTTCTCTCTGTCTTCTCAGCTATAATAATACTTCATTCATTTCGTGTCCTCTGTTAGAACACAAGCAAGAAGTTTTGCCCGTCTGGCCCCGACACATCCCCAGCACTAAGAGCTACAGCAGGCACAGGGTCTCACAACGCAACTCTTACTTACGGGGTTCGCAGGAGCAGAATAATGAAGCAGAACATCTAAGATGAAGAGTGGTCCCCATCTTGTGGAAAGCTAATTGTAAAGACAGAGCGGGTTATATCTCATTCTCCTAGGATCCGCATGAATTTACTACAGGAATTGGCAGGGAATTAGAAACGAAGCCATTCTTTGGTTAACTGCCTTCCCATCAGCAACACGACTGAACAGTCACATCTTCCAAATTTCCAAAAAAGCTACCTACATTTCCTAACACTCGGGCTTAAAAAATAAGATGTGGCTCACTCTTCAATGAGTAGCAAAGCTGCTTTTCTAAAGATATTTTTAAATAGAAGGAGAAGGAGAAGGAGAAGAAGAAAAACCCCGAGACTTACATGAAACAGATACACGTGGGATACAGAATTATCTGATAGTTCAATAATTACTCGACACACCAATTCCATGTTCTGCCATCTCACTATTGTTTTATCACCTACACAAAAGTTCAAGAAGAGAAATATTAACAGGACAAAAAATAGTATTTTATTTCACACAGAATGCAGGCCACTGTGACTTAATTTTTAGGATGCCGTTCCGATGAAAACCTCAAGATGATGCCCCACAGGAAAGGAATGTGGGGATATAATGACTGACAATCAGGTATCCAATGTATTATTCCTCAACACAAACAAATCTGTTACATGACTTAGACCCTACCTAAAAGATTATCCAATCCGCCCGAGACCCAATAAATATAACCTTTCACCAAGGGCAATGCTGAAGTCCATGGTTAGAACACAATTTGAATCTCAGCTTTGTCATTACTATAGCTGTAAACACTATGCTTCGGTTTCTTTCCTGTGCTTCGGTTTCTTCCTCTATAAAACAGCAATGTTAATGTCACACTTTGTTACAAAGACTTGTAAGATAAAATGGGAAGTGACTAATAAAGTCACTCCCAATAAAGCACTGGGCAGATTGTGGGATCAAACTTCCACAATTTAGCAAATGTTAAAATCCTGCTAGAGCCACTGTTGTGGATGTTACGTGAAATTTTAGAAAAACCCTTGAAGACAATGTTCCCATGTTATGGGAACAACATGATGAAACAAACTACAGATACACAAAACTAACCAAAGCGTAAGGGAAAACAACCAGCCGAACAACAACAACAACATAACCAAACAAACAGAAAAGAAAAAAATAATAAATCCACCAATGTCGTTTTTAAAGCAATCACTAGCCAAAATGGCAGTGGGGAGAGAGATTTGAAATTCTATCTATTTCAATTCTAAGATATACTCATACCTGCTATGGGTCCACAACTTGTGGGCACTGAAAACATCATAACACAAGTTAGAAATCTCCCTTCCAGGGGTTTTCAATCACATTAAGAAGCCTACCATGAACTTCAGTGCAAGTCAGAGCGCTACATATGGCCCCGAACTGGTGACACAAAGGTTCACCATCATCTACTAAACAATTCTAACTTCCTCTAGGCCCTCCCTCAAGGCTATGTAGTAAATGCCTACATTTAATGAATGCTTATTAAGTATCTGGCTATACACCAAGCACGTTGTATGTACTTACACACCACATCCATAAACGGATTTGATTCTCACAGCTGTAAAAGGTAGATATTGCCATTATTCTCCTTTTACAGATAAGGAAACTACCATTTAAAAGGGTTAAGTACTTTACTTATTTACTTTACTGCAAAACTGGCTCATAACTGGCATAAGCAGACGCAAATCCGAATCTAAGCCATTTCTCAAGCTGGTGTCGCTAGTCGCTGCTCCATGTGGCATCTCCGGCGGTGTCTGCAACCATGTTCCCCCAGGGCAGAGCACACACAACTCCCAGCCATTAATGCTGTGTTGCAATGAGTCTAGACTTCTACATCCCCCGCATACGGTGCCTCCCCAAACGACAGCCGGACCGCTACCGCACAGATCGGTTTTGCTCCCCATGCTGTATCCTCTATCAAGAATATTCATGCATAATGAAAACTTAGCTAGACATACAGGATTAGCTCAAATAATCCCTTCTCCATGAAGCTATCCCTAGAAAGGAAGTATGGTATAAAGCAGGGGTCAGCAGACTTTTCCTGTAAAAGGCCAGATAGTATTTTAAGGCCTTGCAGGCGGTCTGATTTCTGACACAACTATGGGCCTCTGCTGTTCTGGTATGAAAAGAGCCACAGACATTATGTAAACAAGTAAGCGTGGCTGTGTTCCAGGACAACTTCATTCATAGGCACCGACACATTAATTTCATCTAATTTTCCCATCTCAAAATCTTCTTCTTTTGATCTTTTTCTAACCATTTAAAAATTTAAGAATCATTCTTAATTCATGAGCCTTACAAAAACAGGCCCTGGGCCAGATATGGTCTGTAGGATAATTTTTTGACCCCTGATGTAAAGGAAGGAGGTTAAGGTTTAGAGCCAAATGGGCCTGGGGTCGAATCCTCACTTGATAACCTGTTAGCTCTGTGACACTGAACAGGAAAGTCAGTCTGTTTTGCCAACTACAGCACAGGACAGCTATGGACTGTGAGGCTAACATGAGACAAAGAAAAGGCCACAGACCAGGTCTAATAGAGCACTCTTGCCAGCAAGGGTTGCATTCCCATTTCCAGTTAGAAGAAATTCCTTCCTCTCCTGTATTCCCATAGCACTTAGCTTGCACTATGACTGTACAAGATCTATAAATTCAAAGACTTAGACTTGACTTATCGAGATAAGTGTCTTATCTTTCCACTAAAAGCCTCTTTATAGGTGCCTGGGTGGTTCAGGTGGTTAAGGGTCTGCCTTCTGAGCAGGTCATGATCCTGGGGTCTTGGGATGGAGGCCCACATAGCATCGCATCGGGCTCCCTGCTCAGCAGGGAGTTTGCTTCTCCCTCTGCCCCTGCCCTCTGCTTGTGCTCTCTCTCAAATAAGTAAAATCTTTTTTTTAAAAAAAAACCTTCTTTATGATGAGAGGGGATTGTTTTGCACATTGTAGAATCTCATACAGTACATGATAGACACGGAGCATTAACTAAAAATTTTAAATGGAGGAGGATTAAGATGGAGAGTCACATGTATGTGCACCATAGCAGACTGCCTTGTTTGGCCGGAGCAGGGAGCATAACTCATGAGGATAATACATGCTGAAACAAATGTTACCTTGGGTTGACATCAAGTCGGAGAAGAATGTTGGGGTAGGAAGTGAGAATTGGTAGAGTACCATTAGGAGAGAAAAGACCCAACATTCATGTGTTTGCGCTTTAGGTCCACAATGTCCCTCACTCCTACAAACACAAAAGTTAAGAATGATGTCTTTCTCCTTTAGGTAGTAACGGAGGCGATGCATTGCCATGTATGGTCTTCTGGTATACAAATGTGGACTCTGCTAAAGATTTTAATTCTAAATTCAGACACACAATCACAGTAAACAGGTCCCATCACACAGGAAAAATGCATAACCCCAAGACCAAGTTTCAACCCTTCTATCAGTCAATTTCCGATTACAGTCTCAGAGCTTCAACCATTCCCTACTTCCGGGTGACTTCCAAACATTTTTTTAGGTCCAACCGTGTCCTTTCTCCCACGCTTTCATGGGAGGGAGAGTAAAAACTAAAACAGAAACAAAAAGGAGCATAAGCCTGACAGACCTGAGTTAAAATCTCGGTTGTACCTCTTACCAGATGCAGGGTAAATTACATAAGCCTTTCCAGCCTGCCTGCTCACCTGCAAGATGGACTGTTCACTGCAGAGTCAGCTGCAGTGGGTGCACTGGGAGCACACGGAACTACTGACATGGTGCCAGGCACCCACCTCGATCGGGTCTCTCGTCCAGCTTCTGGTCCTTCCCACTGCACATTCCCACCTCAGATCTGATCCTTCCACCCTCGGTGTCTCACTTCCACTACAAACTGTGTGTCTAAAAAGTGAGCTTACTGCCGTCTTTTACTGAGTGAATCATCTTTCCAGTCAAACATACTAACCTGGAACCTCTCCCTTATCCTTTATGATACTTTGCTCTATGTAGTGAGTATCCCAATATCCAAGTCCATTGGATAGTGATGGTTTTAATCAGTATTTCCAGGTAAGAAAGAACCATCAAAATAGGAGAATCACAGACTCATAGCTTATGTAATGTTAACAGCAGACAGGATATACTTAGGGGGTGGCAACCAGAACGCAGAGACAAGAGCATACTGGAGCCTCCTGGAGAGGACATGTGGGCCTACGCAAGGGGAGTGGGGCAAAGGGAATGGAATCAAGAGATGCTGTGGAGGGAATTTAAGGATGTGGCAACCAACCAGTTATAGGCAACGGGCAAACGAGATGATTTTAAGCCTTACAGTTGCAGCCTCACGATTCGGGACTTATTAACCCTCTCACCTTCATCAACACTTTAAAGAACACTTTGCTCATTACTTACAAGTCACGTTACTTGGGGTAAGCGAGTCTGTGTTGTTATTGTTTCTTAACCATATTTTCTGTTATACTGAATTATTCTGAGTATTACTTGAATCCCCTTTTAATGATGTTTAAACGGCTACAACATGCTAGTCTTTAACATCAGGGAGAGGGAAAGCACATGGGAAAAAATAAGATTTGCTTTTGTACGACCAAAATTAAAAGGTGAGAAAGGCATGTAAACTAATAACTATATCAATATTATTTGTGCTATAAATAAAGCTAAGCAGAGAGTACAATAGGAGAATACACAAAGAATGGCCAAATGGAATTGCCCGAATTGTTCCAGGGTAATTAAAGTCTATGTAATCTTGGAGAGAGAAGAGTACTTTTATTTATTTCTTCCCATTTATTTTTTCAACTTCATTCTAATTTTTTCAGTTTGGTAATCCTGAGGCCCACTGACATACCCGATCTGCTCTCATGCTTCTACTCAACACGCTGCAAATCCTACCTCAAGAGAAAAGTTTCCAATCCCTGCACTACATGCATGATCAGAATGAGTCACTGATAAAAAGAGATCGATGTGAATTTTACAACAGTAATCATCTTGTGCGTTAGGCAGAGCATCTCCTAACCAGTTCATCACCACGGCGGGTGTCACTTAGCATTTTCGTCATGCTGCAGAAAAATGGAAATTAATTCTCTAGCTTTGTAACAAAAAATATTTTTGCCCTTAAGTCTTTTACAAATTAGATCATTTGTATCCCCTGGGATCTGCCTAGACAGGCTAAAATTTCAAACTCTACCTGCCTTTGTGAGAAAGAGTTTTACGAAAGCACTCAGCCGACAGAACCTAAGCAAAGACCCACCATTCTTCTGAGACCTTGTCCTGAATGGCGTCTACCCGATGTCCGTGACCCTATCACAGAAAGAACACCGGACTGAAAATCATCAAGAAACAATTAAAATAATTTTTTAAAGATCTGGAGTGCCTGGGTGGTTCAGCTGGTTAAGCATTTGCCTTCGGCTCTGGTCATGACCCCCGGGGTCCTGGGATGGAGCCCCGCTGAGCAGGGAGCCCGCTTTTCCTTCTTCCTCTGCCCTCGCTCCTTCTCCCCAAACTTGTGTTCTCTCTCTCACATAAATCTTACAAAAAAAAAAGGGGGGGGGGAAAGCTCTGTAGAAGAATGACAGACCAAGAAGATGACCTAGAGAAATAAAATGAACGGAAGGATATGGACAAAGACAAAACAATGCATTTATCAGACATACAGTGAGACCCATTCTGGAGTCTCCATTTACTTACACACTTAAAAGAGGGCCATCCCAAATCTACGTCCTTTGGTATTTGAAATACTCTGTGTTGAAAACAAATGTCCCTTCCATCAGTCTAAAAACAGTCAGGTTCTCTATTACACTACTGGTGTCTCCTTCTGTTCTTCAAACTACCACAATAACCTGGGGGCAGCGCTGTAAAATACGAGTGTTTCCACTTCTCATCTCCACAGAGTCTCACCCTCTGAACACCTAGCGCTGAAAGCATTAGGATCTAATAGTCCTGAAAATATTTCTGGGAGCAAAGGTAAGTTAGATAAAAGTCATGTGCTTTCTCTTTAGCAGTGAATAGAAATCATACCCAGAGCCGTAAGATGTCAGACAATCTGCAGGTAAATAAAAACTTGAAGGAAAAGGCTATGCATGGAGGTTCCCTGTAGCCTCCGGTTTTCACGTTCAGGTTCAATTCCAACAGTTCATTCTTCAACCAGCTGTCTGTGACTTATGTAGATGGTTGGGATCCCGAGGAAATTCACAACAACAGATTAAATGATTGTATGATAACGATTACAGTAAAAAAAACCCATCACCAACTAAAATATTACGTTTATAACTGAAGTATTATCTGATTCCAAGAAAGGAGTCTAGGGACCCATTTATTCCTGCCACAGTCTCAACAAGATCACTCACCCTATGCGGTACCCACTTCCATGACACTCTGCCTTGCACACCCACAAACTCCTTTTACTTGCTTCCTTGACAGCAGATTCCCATATTTAATTGTGCGTAACAATCACCCTGGGAACATGTTTTTTAAAAAAAATCAAGATTCTTGCCCCACAGATGATGATTCAGTGCGCTGGGAGTAGGCCCTGGTACTCCAGGTATAGGTGGTCTGGGAAACACGGAGAAGCATGAGGAGGCTTTGCTGGCACCATGAGAGAGCACTATGGCAGTGAGAGGTACTTCCAGAAAATGCCCTCTTCCTAGGACAGAGATTACAGAGGGAGGAAATTATGAGAGGAAGGTAGACGTGGCCAGAAATGTAAGTTACTGAAAGCTGAGGGACCTTCTTATATGGAACCCACAGACAAGAGAATCAACACTAGTTGTTGTTGTTATTGTTTTTTAAAGGCAAACCTAATGAAGTACAAGCCTAACAATGGTCCTTCTTTCAGAGTAGGTGTAACTGACACCCCAGCACCCAAAGCAGGAGTGGGCTACAGCCACATGAAGGGGGGATGGCGTGCAGGAGGGGACCCAGTGCAATCTCGAGCTCTTGCAAATGAAGAATAAATAAAAGAGGAAATACTTCATGCTTAGAATTAAAGTAAGTTAGAGGACTTGGCAATATGCAAGTCTAAGGATAGATACAGGCTTGGCCAACAAGTCACCTACACGCTTGTCTCCAAATCACTTGTCTTCAACGCGCGCGCACACACACACACACACACACACACACACACACATCTTTCAAACTACTCAGAGAAAAGCCAGCCTGACCCCTCCCCTGAGGCTGAGTTCTGCCATCTCAAAGCAATGAATATTTAAACAGAAAAATAAATATTTCAGAACAAAGTCATTCAAACCAATAGTCTATTAGGTTAAAAATGAGAAACCCTTTAATGGTCTTAATGTCTCCAACCTCCTAAAAGCTCTCTCTTCCGTATCTTCTGTAAGCAGTATTTAGAACATCAAACATCATGGAACATGTCTTCCATCCACAAGAGACAACAGGAAATACTTTGGTCCAGCTACCTACTTCCTTGGAAACGTTAGGTCCCTAGACCCAACATGGCTGGTTGTCTATTCTAGCCAATATAATTGATTTATACAATTCATGGGTGATTATTCTTTTTCTTAACCAAATTTTCAATATAATTTAAATTAGCTTACTCTTTATTTTCATCTTCATAGGCAATTAAGTTTGTACCCTCTATATGCTGAACTGCAATATCCTTGAAAAAAGCCGTAACTCAGGTTCAGAATAAAACACAAGCAAGGTTTTGTAGTGCCCCCTGAATCAGAAAATATTGAATTCTTCTTTATAGATATTGCACTGGATGTCCTATTATAGTTCACTTCTTCAAAATGAATAAGTCATATTACCTACAGTAACAGACAGAATTCTTCCCCATACCCTTCCTTAAACAAAAATGCATTCAGTCTGCAACCACAACCACAGGATGGTTTATATTTCCTCTCTTGGCTTCATCAATAAAACCCCTATGTAGATCAGGGGCTGAATCACCCGCCCTTTGTCATCACTTCCTCATCAAACAAATGGTAAGTGCACCGCAGGTAATTTTTAGAAAGTGTCTGCTAATTGAAGCGGCCAGGTAGTTGAGTATCTGCCTCTGAGGCTGTAGGTCTCTAAGAAACCTAAGAACCCTCTCTTCCTAGATTTAGAAAGTCTGAAGAAAGCTCACCGTGATATCAAGAATTGTTCTTGAGTATGCACGGCACAAAACAAGTGATTACAGGTCTTTTAAATGCACGTGCTGCTGGGAAGGCAGTGGGCGAATCTGTGCCCCGCAGGAGACAGAGGTAACAATAGCCTCTGCTCTCAGCAGCTCCCATCCAGGCTGTTCCCAGCATCTCTCTTCTAGGAATTCTCCTGTCTTGAACAACCTCAACCTGATCAATTTTCAAGCAGCTCCCAGAACGATCTCTCTAAAATAAGTCTGAATCAGATATTGTTAACCAATTCTCTTCTGAAAGTCCTAGGCTCCTAGATGTCCATGGTCTCAAGTCCAAACACCTTTGTATGGAAGTCCTACCCCTTCACCATTGCCACTGAGTATTTACTGAGTACCCCTGGGGGGTGAGACACTTGGTCTGGGGAAACAACAGTGACTGACTGCAGAGACAAAGTTCCTACCCTCAGGGAGTTTACATTCTGGTAAGGAAAGACAAAAAAGCAACAGGCAAGCCAAATGGGAAACAGTTGGGGAAACAGTTGGTGAGCCGTGGAGGAGAATAAAGCATGAAAGGGGGTGCGGGAGCACTGGGGGAGCACTGGGCTGGAGCGAAAGAGAACTGCTCTTTGATACCGGGTAGTCAGGGAGGGGAATGACTGAGCCGATACCAGAAGAAATCCACAGAGCAAGCCCTGTGTCTGTTGGGGTGAGGTGGGGGGAGACTCCAGACAAAAGGAACACAAATGCGAAGGCTCAGCCACGACAACATGCTCACCTTGTTCTAGGAACTAGGAACAAGGAGGCCCGTCGTGACAGAGCTGGAAAAAGCAGCAAGGAACAGAGCAGCAGGAGATGGAGGGAGAAAGGTGGCAGTGGGCAAGGAGAGACTGGGGGGGGGGGGGGGGGCGGCAGACATCTTATAAAGATGAAGGGCACTACAGGGATTTTGACTCTTATTCTCCAGTGAGGATTTTGAGCAAAGTGGCACAGTCAGGTCTAGGTTTTCCAGGGACCACTCAGCAAGGCAGAAGCAGGTAGACCAGTTAGGAGGCCATCGCAATACCCCGCCGGAGAGACGACAGCGGCTCAGTCCAGGTGCTGCTCTCGTGTGTACTAATTCCTGGAAGACACCTTGTGCTGTCTCACCGCCGGTGTCTTTGCACCTGCTATGCCTTCTGCTTGGAAAGCCTTTCTCCTTCCTACCCATCTGGCTAACTTGTACACACTCTTTAAGATTTGGTTCAGTCACCCACTGTTCTCGGACTCACCCAAATAGGGATAAAAACATTCCTTCCCTTTATCCCCCCTGAACCTAACACTTATATTCTATTACAGTTATCTGTTTACATAAATACCGCTTCTATAGAACATGGATTCTTTAAGGGCATGTAACTTGTAACTGTCCAGGTCTAATTAATCTTTGCATCCCCAGTGACTGCCTTAAAAATGTTCAGTAAGTCCTTGTTTTGTTTTGTTTTCTTAAAGATTTTATTTATTTATTTGACAGAGGAAGAGAGAAAGCACACAAGCAGGGGGAGCAGCAGGCAGAGGGAAAGGGAGAAGCAGGTTCCCCACTGAGCAGGGGACGCGGGGGCTCCCACTGATGTGGGGCTTGGGATCATGACCAGAGCTGAAGGCAGACACTTAACCGACTGAGCCACCCAGTCACCCTCCAATAAATCCTTGTTAAAGGAAAAAAAAAAGAAATACATTCAAATTACTAGAGTGTATAAATAGCTAGAGACTTTTGTTAGTTTCTAAGAGAGACAATGAAATTAGTACAGGAAGAGACCCAAACCCATCCAGCATGAGGAAACATGGGTGACAAAAGGAAGGGAAGACGGATCTGCGAGGACACCACAAACTCTGAAGGGGCTTACAACAAGATTATGAGCCAGAGCAGAGGCCGAGGGAAGCACATAAGCGGACAAGTGCTGGAGGTAATCGGGGCGGTGGGGGGCTCAGAGTCTGGAAACGGGCATGAGGGAGGGAAAGAGGCTCCTAGATCTCAGTTCGAGGGGCTGTATGAGAACAGGCAGTGAGGGGGGAATGGGTAAACAATTCTAGAAGCCTAATTTTCTTAAACAAGATTTTCCTGATATAAACTACTAAGTAGATTTTACCTTTCAATATTTGAAGTTCATTTCTTTTTTCAAATGCATTCTAAAAGATCTTTCATAGTTATTTCGAGGGTGTTTGGGGCAATTTATTTTCCCCTTTTAAATTTAATTTTTATTTTTCTCAAATTAATGCACGTCCCTGATAGTACATCAATGGGTGCAGAAGAACTCATCAGAAAAACACAGCAGTCTCCTACTATTCTTCCCTTTGCCAACCCTCTTGTGAGTGACCCTCTTTTAACAGTTTCTTAAAAGGCAGCAGGTTCAAGGCTGAACGCTGCCATTAGGGGTACCGATTCCTCTCACCTCTCCAGGCTTAGAGGACACGTCACTCTGTAGATCTGTGCGCACAGGATGTAGGATTGGCCTCCCCCTTGAGGCAACTAGCGGGGAGCAGGTGGGCTGACTGTTCATAGGGTAAACTCTGTCCAAAAGAGGGAGGAACAAACGTTGATAAAAGACGTCTCCGCACTCCCTTTGGAAGGACCAGCCAGAGGAACAACAGTTCTACAGAACCTCTCTGAAGACTTCTACCAGAATCAAGTACAGATGATCCCCAACTTAATGATTGTGTGATGATTCAACTTCACCATGGTGTTAAAGAGATACGTATTCAGCAGGAACTATGCTTCAAAGTTTGAATTTGGATGTTTTCCCAGGCTCGTGATATGCAGTACGATCCTCTCTCCTGATGCTGGGCAGATGCAGCCACAGCTCCCCATCAGCCAGCCATGTGAGCATGAGGGTCAGCAATGTCCTGTCCCTGCACAGGGACATCCCTTCTGCCCCCCGCTAGCCACTGTCTCTCGCTTCCAGTACAGTATTCAGTAAGTTACACGACATAGTCAACACCTTATTATAAAATAGGCTTTGTGTTGGATGATTTTGGTAACTATAGGCTACTTTAAGTTTTCTGAGCATGTTTAAGGTAGGCTGAGTTAATAAGTTTGGTAGCATTAAGTGCATTATATTCTATTACAGTTATCTGTTTACATAAATACCGCTTCTATAGAACATGGATTCTTTAAGGGCATGTAACTGTCCAGGTCTAATTAATCTTTGCATCCCCAGTGACTGCCTTAAAAATGTTCAGTAAGTCCTTGTTTTGTTTTGTTTTCTTAAAGATTTTATTTATTTGACAGAGGAAGGGAGAGAGCACACAAGCAGGGGGAGCAGCATTTAAATAAATGCATTTTTATTTAAATAAATGCATTGACTTACCACATTTTCAACTTCCGCTGAGTTTATCAGGGCATAAATCAAGGAAAATCTGTAATCTGGAATATCTGTTACAAAGTTCTGGCCAGTCCACCTTCCTCATTTCACTCCCCTTATCTCACCCCTGCTTTCCTAGGACTCTAGTAAAATAGAAGTGAGGAAGGTTTTTTTCTGTTTTTTTTTTTCATTTTCAGTGGAGGTAAAATTGGTATATGACATTATGTTAGTTTTAGGCATACAACATTATAATTCATATTTGTATATACTATAAAGTGACCACCACAGGAAGTCCAATTATCACCAGTTACCATACAATTGACCCTCTTCTCTGATAAGCACCAATCTGTTCTCTGGATCTGAGCTTTGTTTTGTTCATTTGTTTTGTTTTGTTTTTTAGATTCCACACATAAGTGAAATCGTATGGTATTTGTCTTTCTCTGACTTATACTGTTTAGCACAATACTTTCAAAGTCCATCCATGTGGTTGCAAATAGCAAGATTTCCTTCTTTTTATGGCTGAGTAGTATTCCACAGTTTATACGTGTAAGTGTGTGTGTGTGTGTGTGTGTGTGTGTATCTCACACCTTTATCCATTCATCTGCTGTTGGACCCTTAGGTTGTTTCCGTATGGCACTGTGAATAATTTAGCAGGTAAGGTTTTGTCTTGGTCTTTGCTTTCTAAGATGACTGAGGAGATCATCTGTCTTATCTCTTGTGTTTTCCATCTTTACGTCTTAAGGCTCAACATTTTGGGAGGTACCTTCAATTCTATTTTCTATTTGTCTGAGGCATGTTTTCTTTTGACAATCACATTCTTGATCTCTAATCCTCTTGTGCATTTTCAAATTGCTCCCTCTCCATTACACTCCACCACTGTTTTATGAATGTATTATCTTCTTGAACCGGACTTTAGTTGGAATGCTGCTTTAAATTTTCCTCTATCCCTTGGATTGCCCGTTTCCTTGAGGGTCAACTTTTCTTTCTGTTTCTACTGGTCTCTTTCATACTGAAAGTTCCTCTCATATGGCTAATGGTCTTCATGCACTAATTATCCAGGTAATAAGGACTTGATTAGCTGATGTGGGTTTTCTCAGCTATTGTATAAGTAAACCTGTTTTCCAATTAGCTCTCTCCCTAGAATTAAAATTTCTACCTGGGAACTCAGTATAAGACCAAAAAAAGAGCATGTCAACCAGCAGGATTCATTTTGGTGTAAGCTGCTAGGAAAGCGTGGAATGATCTCTTCCCCAAATATAAGACTGAAGGAAGGGTTGCCAATACCTAATAGGAAAAGAATTAAATTAAATTTCCCCAAGCATTCTGATCTACTTCTTTAGAGCCAAACCATCTGGCGTCCTTGTTTTTCCTTTTTTTTGATGCTGGAGAAAGGGTCAGCCCAATACTTGCTGGCCATTTCCATTGGGAAAGCACTGGAGATGCCAAACAGGTCAGTTATCCCCACATAATACACATGGAATCCCTGTTCGCTCTTCCTCCTTCACTCCTGCTCTGAGTCCAGAGCCTCTCTGGGGTTCCTGCTGGGCAGATTGGCTTCCATAGCCCTAGCAGCCTCCTTGTCCTCATTGTTAGGCTTTAGCTTCCACTCCACATACCCATTGGTTGGTTCCCATTTGCTTTAGTTTTTCCAGAAATTTGTTTAACTCTCTTGTTCATTAGTAATACCACTTTTCGCCCTTTTCTCGTTGCTGTTACTGGTTTAGTTCTTTCTACGCTTTCATATTTTCAGTGGGGTCTCACTAAGAGATGAGAGGCTGTGAAAGTACCCTATAACTTGACCCAGAAGTCATGATTTATTTTCTGCAAAAGATTTCAACCACAAGGAAGCTGTAGAATTCAGGTTCCTTTTTAATTTTGTGAAAGGACATGGGTTCGTGAATTTCACTGTTTCTTTAAAATAACCCTTTAAGAACACCAAGATTCATTAAAAAGCGAACTAGAGAAGCTTCAAGGAAAACGAAAAGTATGTACTGCAATTCCTCAAAGAGCCCTTGTACTTACATTTTTGTAAATTAGATGCATTTGGATCAAACGAAACAAAGCAACTCAGGAAATATCAGCATTAAACGCATTATTATCAGCATTAAACTCTTAAGTCACAGTCCAGACGTCACCTACAAGCTTACTCAGCACTATGTGATAAATCCTGACAAATACAAAACACTTTCACCAGTCTAATCACTCTCAGAAAACAAAGCAAAAACAAAACAAAACAAAACAAAAACCCCCCAAATCAAGTATTTACCGATTAGGATGCCTAACTCTTCACCTCCTACCTCCTTCACAGAACATAGGATCTGGCCAAGGTCAGATGGCAGTCTGAAAGGGAGAAAAACACTCCCCAAAACCCTTCTGATCTCTAGCACATGGATCAATAAGGCATGTCATAAACTCTGACCCTTCAGTCAGAAATGGAATGGCCATGAAATATAAACGAGCGGCTGCAATATTTAATCCTTTATCACAGCGAGACAAATAAATCCAGAGAAGGAATTAGAGCCCTATGCTGGAAAAGTCCACCCAAAAAGTGATTTTGAGTAAGCTATTACACTAAAACAGGAAAACCTGTCCCAGAGTAAGAGAGAATATTCAACTTAAGAAAGCGAGCATGCAGGAAACACAGAATGGAGATCCAAAATCAGTTCCTAAGAGCACCAAAAAGAAGCTATCTAAACATCAGTGGTTGCTTAGTAACAAAACACTTCTCAGACTTCACTCTACACTTCTATCCACGTCAAACCAAATGATCCAAAACAAAAACAAAAAATCTTCAAGCATCTTTAAAAAACAAACAAACAAACAGAAAAAACAAAGGGCATATCTATTTCTTCTTTTTTAAAAATATTTTATTTATCTATTTGATAGAGAGATCACAAGTAGGCAGAGAGGCAGGCAGAGAGAGAGGGAAGAAGCAGGCTCCCTGCTGAGCAGAGAGCCCAATGCGGGGCTCGATCCCAGGACCCTGAGACCATGACCTGAGCCGAAGGCAGAGGCTTTAACCTACTGAGCCACCTAGGCACCCCTATTTCTTCTTTCTACTTTCCATCTTCCTTCCCTATAACTAAGTTACCATTATCCCATCAACCAGACTAGCCAGCTTCATTCAAGAATAATTTTTCAGCAAAGAATGCCCAAAATATAGGAGTTGAACTTTTTACTCATTCTAGGATTTTCCCTTTGAGGAATGAGGAGCATAAAGACTTGGTATTTTAGCCTTTACAGACTAAACATCTTCTGCTAAAGGTCTGAACTTCTCAGGAGGATGTTCTGACAGCAGAAAGAACACCAAACAGAGACAACATAAAAATGAATTCTAGGGGTGCCTGTGTGGCTCAGTGGGTTAAATAAAGCCTCTGCCTTGGGCTCAGGTCATGGTCTCAGGGTCCTAGGATAGAGCTCTGCTCAGCAGGGAGCCTGCTTCCCCCCTCCCCCTGCCTACTTGTGATCTCTGTCAAATAAATAAATATAATCTTTAAAAAATAAAAATGAATTCTAGTTCCAGTTCTGCCATTACTTTGCCATATGACCTTGGACAATTCACTTCCCCTTGGGATCCACATCCTGACTCCATAAAATAAAGTTCACTTTAGTTCTAAGAATCAGTGATTCTGTGATAAAGAAGCCCTACCCAAGGGACAGAATGCACTAAAAAGGAAGAAACATTAGGTGTATTACCATGCGAAACTAAGTATTTTCTTTGTAACAGAGAGAGTCAATGAAGTGCCATTAAGTAGTTTATCTGCTCCTAGGCCCAAAGTGGCTAAGAGCTACTGTAAGGAGCTAATACCTTGATTTCTCTCTTATCCTGAACAAATGCTCCCACATGATTACCAAACCATCAAACTGCAAAACCTTTGTGCTGAGATAAAATTTCAGGAAGTTAATGCTTGTACAGAATTGTCAAATTGATCAATTCCGCACTTTCCCATAGGTACCTAAGGCTCCAAGAAAATTGGCAGACATTTCTCAGGGTTTTGGCTAAGGGTGAGTCAGAGATTTTTCTAATGTAAAGAAAAAGTTAGGGGCGCTTGTCTGGCTCGGTCAGTGGAGCATACGACTCTTGATCTTGGGGCTATGAGTTCAAGCCCCACACTGGGTGCAGAGATTACATGAAAAAATAAAATCTTTTAAAAAAAGTTAAATATTAAGGGCCTATATTCATCATATATTACATATATATCATATATATAATATATATCATCATATATTATACTTAATACTGTGGCTATCATCAAAAAAGAGGTAGAAATAGCATAAACTTTGGAGTAAGATAAACCCCAGGCTCTGCCATGTACAGCTGCATGACTCTGGAGAAGTCATTTAATCTCTCAATGCCTTAATATTTTTATCTGTAAAACTAGTGAGAGGATGGCGATCTAATGGGGTATCCCCAAGAATTAACTGACAACGTGTATACGAAATTCTTCATTTCTGGCTTTAAAAAAAACATGAATGGGGGCACTTGGGTGGTTCAGTTGGTTGGATATTCCACTCTTGGTTCCAGCTCAGGTCATGATCTCAGGGTCCTGAGATCTAGCCCCCGATCTGGCTCCATCCTGGGCATTACACCTGCTTAAGATTCTCTCTCTCCCTCTGCCCCTCCCCCACTAAACAAGCAAGCAAACAAACAAAAAACCACGAATGGTACAGATAATAACCACTATCTGTGGAGGAAGATGACAAAGGGAAAGAGAATACAGTCCACAGTATGAGACCTAACAGCTGAGCTCTAACCTTGAAGATCTTCACGCTCTTTTTCAAATAAACAGTTACATCAACATAAACAGGGGGAAAGCAACCACATTCTTCTTACTAAAGGTTTTATATAAAAACACAGGTGAAGTGAAATTAACTCGAATGCAGCACAGACATTCCCAGCTTCTCAAAAACTTCCTGGTTCCTCCAGAGAGAAGACTTGAAGGCATATACGTGGGTGAATTCTTGCTTTGCTGCTCTGCTAGCAAATGACTGACAATCATGTCACTGGAAATCAAGAACACTGTAAGCAACACCACCTACATTCTTTAGTTTATACAACGTGTTTAGTTCCGCAGTGCCCTCTCACCGCTGAAATTTCTAGAGAACCTGAAAACCAGTGAAAAAGCAATGGCTAAAGGTCTAACTACTGCTTTACTGAAGGTTTCTAAAGTTCCACATGTTTTAGAACAATGATCATCATCTCCACAGTCCAGAGTATCCTATTTTCTACACTAAATGAACAAATGGTACGTTGACTTTTCTCCCTCCCTATTCTGTAAGAATTGCAGTTAACAGGTAATATACAGGAGAAAAAAATCTTTTTCCCTTTCCACAACAGACCACAAAGCATGCTAAGCTATAAAAACATAGAAACCCTACTTCTCCTACGATCTTGACCATATATTTTTGTTAAAGAACTATTTTTACCTTTAATTAAGTCAGTCCTAGACACCCTCTGAAACATTCTACCTCTGAATCTCATTCAGTACTCAAGAGTTTGATTCTAGATTCATAAAAACATCTTGCGTCTCTCACACTCACTCACACACACACACACCCTCTCCTCTCACCCAAGGCCACTGCCAAACTTCCCAAACTATTCTCTCCTCATCTGAACTTATAATGGTAGTTTACTGACATCATACTCATGGAATTTACCATGTTCCGCCTTGTATTTCAACTATTAATACATATATGTATTCTCTAGTACTCCTGGGATTTACTGTTCAAATGAGCTTTCATTCATAAATTAGGAATATATTAAACGAGGTTACCACTCAGTTCATTTAAAAATCAGTGGTCTCACTTCTGCTTCCAATCAAGATGGATTAACAAGAACTGGACTTATCTTGCTGTCTCAAAATAAAACAAACAAAACCCAGAAAAAAGAATATGGAACAACAGCATTCAAGACACTGTATGGCTGGCAAAGGACACCGATCCATGAGACAGGAAAAAACAAGGTGAGCTTTGTAACTGCCCAGCTTACTGCCTGGAGGAAGCTTCCAGGCTGTGGCACGGACAGAGGGAAGTGGAGGAAGCTCCTAGCAGGTGGTCACCATGAGTTGAAGATACGAAGCCAGAAGACCAGGGAAGCCAAGGCAGCTAGAGTTCCCAGGGCAGAGTGCCACAGCACAGAGAGAGAATGCTGAAGAGATACAGAGGGCTGTCCTCAGATGTTCGGTTAAGTCATGACCACTGCATCTGTGTGAGGAGCTACCTGAGGCTGGAGAACGGACCACCTAAAGGAGTGGGAGGGAATAATGCCAGGAGGTCACACAGTGCCCGGAACAGAGCCTGTTCCCAAAGATGAGTGTGGACAAGCTGGTAATTTAAGAAACATCAGGTAGAGACTAAGAGTCTTGCACCTCAACAGTGAAGAAAAATTAAGCAGAAACTAAACACAGCTCTGGACCTTTCCAAAAAAAACTTAAAAACAAGACCTGAAAGGAGCAAACCATTTCTAAGAAACTCAGCTGTGTTGCAGACAATGCTCAAGAATATACGTAAAATGTATAGAGAGATACATAAAAAGATATGTATCCAGCTTCCAACAAGGTAAAAATTTCAGTGCCTGACACCCAATCAAAAATTACCAGGCATGCAAACAAGCAGAAAAATACAATCCATAATGATGAGAAAAATCAATAGGAACTGATCTAGAACTAATACAGATGTTAGACTTAGCAGACAAGAATATTAAAACATTTGTATTTCACACACTCAAGGAAAATTGTATGTAAAAGAAAAATTGAGCATGTTAAAGAGACATGGGAAAAAAATATACATGAAGACCCACATCAAATTCCAGAGACAAAAACTATAATGTCTGAGATTAAAAACCAACCAACCAACCAACCAACCAACCACGCACTGGCTTGGATTAATAGCATTAGATGTTTCAGAAGAAAAAAAGGAGCACACTTGGTAATACCATAAAAGAAACTATCCAAAAGGAAATACACAGAGAGGAAAAGACTATAAAACAATGAATAGTGAGCCTTGAAGATGACATGGAATGGTCATAGTCTAATATGCATCTGTACTGACAGCTTTTCAAAGGAATATGCAAAGAATCTAACTCTTGGTCATCTTGAGTAGAAAAAAAAGAGAAGGAGACAGCAATACTTATGTTCATGTTTAATATACTTACGAGGTTTGGCCAAACTCTAAAATTTCATTGTCACCTTCCCACGTCTCTTTGCCCTTCCCACTGGTGGGGCCAGGCTCTTCTTTCTCCCTTTCCTGGCTTCCCTGGAGACTGGAGCTACTATGCCACTTACCTGCATGCTATCTTCTGGATACATGCTGCCTTCCACGAGAACATCTACAGAAGGTCTGTGTATTCCCCAAAAAACTGTTTGTTCCCCCAAATCCTCCTAGCCAAATAAAGCATCCATTTCTAAAATGACACTTACATTTTAGTTATTGACTGATTTAAGTAATAAGCACTAGGATGTGTGTGATTACCCAATTTAACTCTCTCATTTTTCATTTCAAAAGAAAACCCTGTTAATGAATTAAAAAGTTAAAATTCATTAATTCAATTACAAAGTATTTACCAGATACCAAATTGAACCAGACACAATAAAGAACGCTGGCGGTATAGTCACAATCCTGAAAGAAACCGGTGTGGTGGGTAAAAACAGATCAATACACTCACAACTACAACACCGCACAGTATGGGCTAAGACAGCAACACATACACAATGCCAAAGAAGCACAAAAAAGGGACAAGCCTATTAGACAGGGCAAGCTTTCTGAAAGAAGTGAAGTCTAAGCTGCACATTTAAGGCCAGAAATTAACCATGTTGGAGAGAAAGGTATTCTGGCTCAAAGTAACAGTACATGAAAACTATGAAAAATAGGAAGGTATAAAATATGACATATTTGGGGACTGCAAATGGCTCAGATTTGGGGGTAGAATGGAAGGAAAAAGGAAGAGAAAAACGGAGAAGAATTTTGATATTTTCTGGAGGGAAATGAGAGAGCAAGTCAAGGGCTTCACTCTAACAGGGACCCAAGATGACGTGCCAAAACCGCTAGAAACTGGGTCCCTGCCCCTGTCATCAAGCTGTACGAGAAAACCTTCCCACTATTAGTAAAGGAAGGAGGACCCGCATCCCTCTAAGTCAGGGGTTGGCAAACTATGGCTCTGGTCTAAAGGCGGTCCACCACCCATTTTTGTACGATCTAAATGCCAAGCATGGTTTTTATATTTTTAAATAGCTAAAAAAAATTCAAAAGAAGAATATTTTGTGACACATGGAAATTATATGAAATTCAAATTTCAGTGTCCATAAATAAAGTTTTACTGGAACATGGCCACACTCATTCATTTATGTATCGTCTATGACTTCTTTTATGTTTCAACAGCAGAGCTGAATAGTTGTGACAGAAACACCATGGCCCGCAAAACTGAAAATATTTACTATCAAGACATTAGCAGAGAGTTTGTGATCTTTCAAAAAAATCTCATCTTCTTCACTTATGTCTCAGTTCGTCTCTTCAGAACTTTTCACAAGGAATCTCAACATCAATATTAGATTAAAATATCATTCTGTTATTTACAGATATAAAAGCATTATTTTATAATTTCATAAAATAATAACTGATTTCCATTTTCATATTTTCTAGTTAAATATTCCTTTATACATGATATATCAAATTCTGATTGCAGAACTTTATCCTGTAATTCTGAAAGAATTAAATGTCATTAGTTATATGATTTCAAGTTACAATTTTAAAAACTGCATTTCCTTTTGTTTATAGCAAGACTGGTCATACTTATTTCCCGAGCCTTAATTAAATAAGAAATATCATTCTAATGTTCTGAAACTGATAGTGCTTTGAAAGAACTCAAGAGGCATGATGAAAAGAATTTACCAAAGGAAGGGAATCCAAGAGTGTTTCTATGATATGTGATTTATAATAAGTATTATTACATCAGAATATTTTTCAAGGGTTGAAGGCATCTTTTGGTTGTGTTCTACCTCTATTCTCAACAGGAAAACCAGATTGCGTTTTACTGTTGCTACCAAGTGAAAAGCCCCTTATACTTCCTAATTTTGTCTTCAACATATTTTGATACAATTTCAACATCTCAAGGGAAGTTATCATATTTACTTTTGCTGACCTTGCTGAACTGAACAGCTGACAGCCTGCATAGCTTTACAACGGAGAAGAAAATTAATATTCTACCTAAGAATCCCCTCATTTTTAATCTGAGAGGCAGGGTGGGGGGGTTAGGGAGGGGAAAAATGAAACAAGGTGGGACCAGGGAGGCAGACAAAGCATAAGAGACTCTTAATCTCAGGAAATAAACTGAGGGTTGCTGGGGGTTTGAAGGGTGGGGTAGGGATAGGGTGGCTGGGTGATGGACATTGGGGAAGGTATGTGCTATGGTAAGTGCTGTGAATTGTATAAGTCTGACGATTCACAGACCTATACCCCTGAAGCAAATAATACATTATGTGTTAATTAAAAAAAAAAAGAGATCCCCTCATTTTTGAAGTTATAAATTGCTGATAACACTATATGATCGATAAGCTATGAAAGCTGAGTGAAGTCAAAACACATCAAAAAACAAAATTTATAATAAAGATATGATCCTTGACACTCATAATTGATATTTTACTTAGTAATTAGATGTAAATGGTAAATCATTCACAGACATTGAGGCGAGTAGTCCGAGACAGTCAAGTCTCTGGAAACCGTATGTTTTCTACCTGTGAGGACTGATGCAAGGAAGTAAGTAAGAAGTACAAAAAGGACCGAAGATGAAAGGGAACACTTAGCAGTTATCTTCACTTATTTAGCTTTCACAGAGATTAAATCTCTCTGTGTGACTCTGGATGACAGAATGAGGTGAGGTGAGAAAACCCTAATGAGAACAGCCTGCTGTAGGGAAAACCTTCTACCTTTGAATGGCCGAATGGCCCGCACTGGACTATTGTCTCATGAGGCTGCTGGGGCAATGGAAGAGTATGCAAATACAGAATTAAACCGATTTCAAGTCTGAAACCTCTCTCTGTATCTAGGGCCACCCAAGTGCCTGACCTCTCAAATCTCAAAGTCTAATGTATGGTAAAAATACTACCTATCTCAAAGAGATTAAGAAGCCTGGGGGGCTCAGTCACTTAAGCTTCTGCCTTAGGCAGGTCATGATCTTGGGGTCCTGGGATGGAGTCCCCCATCGCATCAGGCTCCCTGCTCAGCAGGGAGTCTGCTTGTCCCTCTCCCTCTAACCCTTCCCCTGCTCCGTTTCTGTACCTCTCTCAAATAAATAAAATCTTAAAAAAGAGAGATTGATAAGTGATGTATGATGTGACCACAATAATGATTATGTACGTAAATTATGTATATTACTGTGCATGTAAGGTATGTGTTGTACGTATGTTATTGCAAGTACAGCTGACCCCTGAACGATGTGGGGGTTGGGGTGCCAACCCTGCCTCTGCCCTCACATTGTCCAAAATCTGCATATAACTTTTGACTCTCCAAAAACTTTACTAGTAAGTAGTCTACTGTTGACAGAGCCTTATCATTAACAGTCAGTTAACCCAAATAGTGTATGTTATATGTACTATGTACGTATTCTTACAATAAAGTAAGCTAGAGAAAAGAAAATGTTATTAGGAAAACCATAAGACAGAGAAATACATTTACAATACTGCACTTATTGAAAAAAAAAAAATCCATGCAAGTGGGTGTGTGCTGTCCAAACATGTTGTTCAAGTGTCAACTATATTCCATCAAAGCCTAGAATAAGTCAGAGATGGAAATTCCAGAAGTAAATCAGAGAGTCTCAACTAAATTAATTCATTCACACATTCAACAAACATGTGCTCAATACATAATACCTACAAGAGGCACTGGGGTACCACTGTTAAAGAGTGTGGATTCCCAAGCCAGTATATGCATATGAATCCCCACTTCTCTTAGCAGCTATATAAACTTGGGCAAGTAACCTTTTATGTCTCGGGTTCCTCTTCTATACCAAGGGGAGAATGACAGGGCTGTGGAGAGGAGTTCAATGAGCTAATGTAGACAAAGTGGTTAGCATGGTACCGGACAGTATCACATCCTGTATTTAAGGGTTAGCTGATTAGCTGTATTCTGACCATATTAAGACTACCCACCAGACGCAGAGTATGCCACAGACTGCTGACGAGGTCCCTGACCTCGAAGGGCTTACAGTCTTTGTAGGGGTTGGGTGGCACAGAAAATAAACAATCAAGCATACCTATAACAACTACTGATAAGCTAAAATCAGTGTTAAATGAAGGAAAAGCAGCATATGGGGATAGGGAGGTTCAGGTGAGATGGGCTGGTCAAGGGAGTGCTCTCCCATGAGAAGCCTGTGGTTATCTGGGTGAAGAGCATTTCAGGCTGAGAGGAAAACAAAAACAAACAAACAAACAAAACAGAAGGGAAGGCCCAGGGCAGGAGGATACAGGTGCGTTAAGAGATGAGCGGAGAGGCCAGCATCAATGGAGCGAAATAAAGGGAGGAGAAAGAGAGAAGTCTGGAGAGGCAGGCAGGTTCCTGACCACACCGAGCTCAGAGACCAGAGTAAGGACACCGGATTTTATCCTGAGTCTGCAGGGAAACCACCGGGAAGGTTTAAAGCACAGGAGTACAGGAGTGACGAAATCAGACTTGCACTTTAATAATTCACTCTGCCCATGACCTCTAATGAATTATCTGACTCTAAGGCTTCCCGAAGTCATCATTCGGACAGAATCAGAGGCACACTGAAGCACCCGGAGATGGCAGCACTGCGGCCTGGCGGACGGGCCGCGGGGCTTCTGACTGCTTAGCCTGGACGTCCAGCACCGAAGCCCAGGCATAAAGTTGCTGCGTTCACCGCAGAGCATTTAAAGCAGGGGTGTGTCCCATTTGGGTTTGTTGGATTTCAGAGACCAAGCGTGGTGAAGGAAGTTTAAAAGAAAGACTGGACAGTGGTTCTGGAATGACGAAACAGAAAGAGCAAGGGCTTATGGCTCCAGAACAACATGCCTTGGGACACCAACAATGTCGGGTTTTGGAGCGGAACCAGAACACCAGAAAGAGGCCGCTGGGCAGAGGGCTAGTAGCAGCTCTGTGACTGGTTCCTGGTGACCACCCAAGTGTCATCTAGAGATCCCAAGAAACAACCCGAGGTAAGGAGTTACACAAAGAGATGTTAAAATGTGGCTGTCCACAAACCAGAAGTCAAAAGAGGGATGAAACTGTTTTCACATGGCCATCTGCGTGGATACGAGTTTGGAAATTTTCAGGCAAGAACAGACAACTAAAGGAACAAAACCAGGCCTTTACGCCATGTGCTGTCACAGGGAGGGATGAAGTGTCCTTTACCTTGCCACAGGGAGATGTCCTCCAGGACCATACACACTTGAATAGTGGATTATCAAACACTAAGCTCACTGAGTCTCAACTGCAAAACTAAGGAGAAAGGTGAAGTTTAAAAAAAAAAAAAAAGAGAGAGAAGGGGCCAAAGAGGTGTGTGTTTGGGTGGCAGGGGTGTGGGCATGGGGATGACCAGGAAGAAAAATCATCTAACAAGTCAAAACTGCTCAGATTTAATCACATTTATGCAATTCTGGGTATGTTTTCAAGAAAGCTTAGTAATTGTCGGCATAGCAATCTTTTTCAAGAGTCCGTCTTGGCTCTGGCAAGGCATTGGTTAGAACTGAAGATATGGAGCAGTGTAGAAGAATTCCAAAAGAAACCGAATCTCTGGAAAAAGTGAGGCTTTTTTTGGTTCATTGTAAAGGAACATAAATTAGCCTCCAAGCCACAATCTGCAGCTAGCCCCAACTTCCCAGCGTCCTGCGCAGCCCATAGAAAGGGGAAAGTGTGCCAAAGCAAACAGCGGGGCCGGAGCTCTGTGGATGAAGGGTGGGATGAGGTTCGGGTGGGCCGAGCCGGCAACCGAATGGACTCACTTCAAAGCACTGCCACAAAATGGAGACTAAATAATCACGAGCACTTTCAAGATCCACCGAAGATGGGCTATGCTTAAGCTAGATGGCAGAACTGATTCCCCTACTCCAACTCGTTCCAAGAAAACAAACACAAGAGAGGAAAGGGGAGAGAATGAAACAAAGCAAAACATACCTGCTCTGTTATCTGTCTTTAATTAAAGCAGAAAATACCCTCCCTCTTCTCTTCTCCCAACCACCCTGGAACAGAATAGCGAACCAGCGGTGGCTCAGGTGGAAGACTTCAGCCTTCCAGCTACAAAGAGGGGAGATAGCAGACAATGGAACTGGTGATTCATTACAGAAGAATACACTCCCGAGCCGGCCTGCTGCCACATGGGCTCACTGCACTATTTAAAGGAACAGCAACCCCCTTTCCAACCTCCCTTTTTCTTAACACCTTCCCTCCTCTCGGTCCTGATGGAAAACAGATTTTGAAGAAAATGCCAGCAAAGCACTGAGCTGTCCAAGAAAGGGAGGGCTTTGTGTTCCACAGAAACTGGCAGTCTTACACTATAGGAGTACAAAAATTTTCTTTCACATCCATACTGTGAGATCTTTTCCTCTCTGCCCGGTATACTTTTCCTTCCAACAACAAACAGTTTAACGGAGTCTGAGTCTGGCGAAACACTTTTTTATTAACTGAAGTCATTTGCAATTTTGTTTTTCTAAATCTACACATATTAAAAGAATGACTTCTCTTTCTTTCCTTTTATTCCGTGTTGTTTTCATAGACGTGAAGAGATGCAGTAATTTCATTCACATACTCAGAAATAACAGAGTATCTCAGTGAAATACTCCTATGACATTTACATGAACAATGGATACACCTAAAGTTGTATCTTAAAAAGTCACAGGAGCATGTCTGTCTAGCATATTAGAATTTTGTGATTAAATTGTCATTTGCTTTTTTTTTTTTAAACAAAACACTGATTAGCTATTGTAAATGACAGAGCAGTTTGCTCATTACCCCCAAAACTGGCCTTATAAAACTAGAGCCGATATGATAATAAGGCACAACTACTGATATGGGTCTAATATTGTCATCCACTGAAAGCCCTTCGCCCTTCTTCCATCAAAGTGAGCAATTAATTTAAAATAAAGGGATACAGAAATGTCAAGATCTAATATGCAGAGAACCTAGGTGACAAAATGATAAAAACATATCTAAATACCTTTCTTAATATACTGAAGTCAAGACCCTAGACAACATATTTAACCATTTCACTGTAATCATTGAACCCTGAACAGCACAGACATTTTATATTCAGAAAGTTTATCTGACAGATCATTATCAAATATTGGGATTAGATGTCTGGCTTGAAAAACAAAAACCAAAAACAAATTAAAAAAAACCCAAAACCTTGTAAGGACAAATAAAAAGATCTGGCCCATTTGGTTATTTTCTTTGATTTTTTTTTTTGTTGTTGTTTGTTTTAAGATTACCAGCAACCACGTATGTTACATTACACAGAAAGAGTACACCCAAAACAAAATATGCTGGCATACATACTGAAAATCCACAAATCTCATACTCTCATGTACTTGCCTGTTACAGAGATTCGGGATGGGCAAAAAGGAGCAACTTCCTTCTCAGCATCCAGCACATCCTCAGACAATCACAGTGATTCTAATTGACCTCTTAGAATTCTTAACCACCAAGAAATCAATCCTCCTTTCCAGTTCTTATTTCTCTCTTCTGCTTCACTGCTAAGACAACCGTTTTCTTAAATACTAATCACTCAGGCTGCACTAAAGCGTGCATGAGCGCAAGCATTCGAACTTGTGCGTACACATGCTCACCCAGCTCCTCCAGAAATGAAGGGCACATGTTCCAGGAGGCCACAGAAACCCTCTGATTAGAAAAAGCACTAGTTTAGAGAACTCTTTCACTGATTTTAAAATATATATAATGAAAAGTCAAGTAGTTGGAAAGCCCTCAGTAACAGCTGAGAAAGAAGAGAGCTGTCGCCCTGTAATAGTGCCAGTTAATGAAAATTGAATGAGGGCTCCAAGGTTAAGAAGTATCATTTCCCAAGCAACAAAGAGAATCCAGAAATAGGTCTTCTCTTTTATGGAAATTTTTAAAAAGTAAAGCAATATTTCTAAAGAGCTAATTAGGCTAACAACAAAGGGATAAGAACTGGGAGAGAAAATATGTCAAAGATTTCTCCCCTTTCCAAAAGGGGAGGGTTTCTTGATCATCTCCAAACTCAGATCTGGTGAAAAATCACTTTGGAAAGATATATTCTTCGGAACTTCGTTTCCCTCTAGGTCACGCTGGCAGAATCTCCCTAATGCTTTCCCTCCTTCCAAACAGCACTGCAGGGCATTATATAACATTTAACGGAACAGTGTTCCTGCTCCTAAAATGATGCCTCTATCCAGACAGCTAGCCGACTCTCTCGCCCTCCGGTGGTGACTCGGAGAGGAAAAGAGAAGAGAGAATACAAAAAAAAAAAAAAAAAAAAAAGGCAAACTCCTTAAAAGGAAAGCACTGTCCAGAGATGAAATTTCCCTACAGCGGATAAAAGCCTGGAGTGACACTGATCCTAAGTCTGAGCCTAGAGGACAGGAACACTCACCCTAGCAAATGATTTCACTGATCAATTGCAGTCTCGTCATTCCCTCTCCTCAGACGCGTAAATAAAAGAGGGTAAAAGGAACATACAGAGGGTGCCAACGAGAAAAAGAGCATGGCCAGGGGGGAACCGTGGAAGAGTATTCACGTTTTCATTTGTCAGGAATGACTTGCTAAAATGCAGATTAGATATTGCCTGGCATAACCAAAGACAGGCAGAGAGAGAGAGAGAGAGAGAGAGAGAGAGAGAAATCTTCCATTTCCTACTCCCTCTCCTTCAAATGCCTTTTACTGCCCCTGTGATTGTCATTTATGCGTTCAGATTTGTTCTCCTGAGTCTCACAGAGGGCTCTACCTGCCTCTGCTACACCTGGATATTCCCATGGTTCCTACCAAAAACATTCTTTGCCAGTAACAAAGCCATGAAAACGAAGCCTATTTTTCTAGCCTTCATTTTTAATAAGCCATTTACGGCGAAGGCAGCAGAACGGCAATTCCATAGCCAATCCTGAGAAACTACAGTGGATCAGGAATCAGATTTCCCTAGAACACAAATTCTTCTGCAATTCTTAAAAGGAAGTCAGTCCTTTCCCCCTCTTTTTTGGCAGTCTGTTAAGAATCTCTTCCTACCTCTGCAGTCTCTCTCCCTCCCTCTTCTCAGAACCAAGACAAAGAGGTAGACAAATCCCCACAGGGTCTTTCCTGAGCTACAGCTGCACAGTACAGGAAACAGGAATCTGCTACGGAGCTGAGGGAGGGGAAGAGAGAAAAGGATATGGATACATCTCTCTCTCTCTCTCTCTCACACACACACACACACACACACACAGCAGACCCAGACTAACACTTTCCAGTTGATAACAATAAATCTGGCCTTCTCTGAGAAGACAATCATTATTAAAACTCTGCCTACTATGCCCGACCCCCAGGTCTTTATTTAGATCGCAGAGACCAGAAAAGAGGCACGACGGAGGAAACACAAATCTTACCTGAGTGACCATTTTCTTTTCCTCCATAAACCAAATGGCACAGAGGATGAGCCCTTCAGGGCGGTCGTGCTGGGGCACACCTCCACAGCTCCCCCCCACCCCCCCCAGGCCAGCTATTTCGGGGCGGGCAACTGATCTCCTTTTACCCCGTTCCCCTTCCTTTTCTTTCTAGCGTTTCTTCCTTTCTTTTCTCTTCCTCTCTGGCAGCCTCTCCCCCTCCTTCTCTCTCCAGCTCCCTCCCATATCTCAGGCAGATGGCTGAAGGAAGCCCCACCCCTGAATGCCTAAGGTAATTAATCAGAGTGGAGCCCCACCTCTTCCTCCTCCCCCCACCCCTCCCGGCAGGCTGACATCTCCCAACTCCAGAAACAGGCCTGCTGGAGAATGGCAGTTTGTGTGTGCTCTGCGCACGCGTGTGTGCGTGTGCGTGTGTGTGTGTGTGTGTAGGAGGGAAGAAGGGGGAGAGAGGGGGGAGGGAGGGGCAGGCGCCATGTGCAGGCATATTTTAAGGAATGAATATCTGCTATGGGGGCATTAATTACACAGCACTGGAAGCATTCATAGCAGCTCGGCATCGTTAATACAGACTTAAAGTATTCCACCCGTGACTATCTGATCATAAATAAGAAACGAAACAAAAATCATTAAAAAAAAAACATTTCACTTATGTACAGTTTACAGATGTAGTGGATTTAATGAAAGACGGGGAAGCTGCTGAATGACCACTTACAGGAGGGTTTTCAAGGAATGAGAATGGGCAAGAACCTGCCTGTCCTAAATCAGTCTAATGACTGCAAAGGCCGAAAAGAGAGGAGGAAGGTGATCTAAGTACTTATTTCTTCTACTGTAAAAAAACCTGGGGATTCTGGAAAAGGTTGTCTATAAACATGACGGCTTAAGAAACTGAAGGTGTATACAAAAGCGCATACCGATTTGACTGCTGAAGGCTTCCAGCTTCATTATTAATTCTGGTTAACAGAAGCCGCCCTTTGTGTTCCCCAGGCCTTCTGGATATCAGCCTCTCCTGAAGATCAAAAACCCTTTCCTATATGCACACCGGGCACCTGTGTCATTACCGTAAACAGTAATTGTTACTATTGAGTACTATAGTTATAAAAGATTTGCGAGAGCATTTACTGAACACGAGAGTTTCTTTAATATTCTCTTATTAAAATGACATAATGAAAAAAGCATAAAGGAGTGACTCAGTCTAGAAGTCTGGGTCTAAGTCCTGATTCTGCCCTTTCCAAGTGATCTCGTTAAAGTCTTTAATTTCCAAATATAAATTCCATAATCTCCCTACTTTAAATTATTAAATTTTCAAATAAAATAATCTGTGTAGATGATGAGTTTATGGTGTTTGTCATTTACCTAATAAAAATAAGATGTCCTATTTTTTAGTATCCTAATAAATAAGATCCTATTCTAAAGGATTTTTCATACTTTCATTATATTTTTATTGTTATAATCTCTAACAGATTACCCAAAAGCAAAGAGATTAATTCTAAAATTAAGCTTCCTATTTTAAAATAAACCCTAAAGAGATCAAAATTTAAAATCACAGGGCGTCTGGGTGGCTCAGTGGTTTAAGCCCCTGCCCTCAGCTCAGGTCATGATCTCAGGGTCCTGGGATCGAGTCCCACATCGGGCTCTCTGCTCGGCGGGGAGCCTGCTTCCCTCTCACTCTCTCTGCCTGCCTCTCTGCCTACTTATGATCTCTCTCTGTCAAATAAATAAATAAAATCTTTAAAAAAAAATTTAAAATCACAAATCAAAAAATAGTAAAATAAAATCACAGATCACACCGAGAATACACTGTGTTTTGCTATCTCTATGAGGATTTGTTTTGGCGAAATGCATAACCAGGCTTTTTAAAATGTACTGTATAATAATGTGGGTTGGCACATTGCCAATATAACATCATCATGCTCCTACCCAAAATAATAATCATTTTAACGATTCTAAAAAGAATACAGAAACTACCAATCTGGAAAACCTGCAGACTATTTACTGAACACCTACAATATGTCAGGTACTATTCTGGGCATTTTACAGGTATCTGCATACTTTTGGTACAATCCACAATGCGTAAGGAAATACGTACCAAAGAATGGGATCTTTAGACATTGGGGGAAAAAAAATTCCACCATGAGAAAAGGAATACATCGGTACTAGGCTTGTTCTTACTTAACATTTTTAGAAATGATCTGGAAGATAGGACATAGTGCATTTTCTGAGTCTGCCACTGAAAAGCCAATTAAGAGATAAAACACAGTCAAATTTTTTAAAAATACAAGAGTAAGCAGAAAAGAGGTAGGCGAGTTGCACTGGAAGCAAAGGCAACCCAGTGTACTTTTCAAAAAATCTAAATCATGCTTATGGGATAATTTTTTATATTTTTGGTTCTAATATAAGAAACAAATCTGATAATCACTACATACCATTCTCTGAATCCACTAGTCCATATAGTGCGAAGGGCAAAAAAACCTCGAGCAAGACAGACTCCCCCATTCCCCATCTCTCTCTCTCTCTCTCTCTCTCTCACACACACACACACACACTACCATTATGAAAGCCATGGTTATCCTGAAGCTTGTGTGTGACTGCAGCCTCCATACATAAAGACACAACAAGGCCCTAAGTGAAAAAAATTTTTTTTAAAATAAAGAGTCAGATGAGGAATCCCTACATGCTAAAAGCCCAGGACTAGGGCCAGGACACAAGTTTCCTTTGGCCTGGTATTCATGCTTCCTTTGCTCATGCAGGACGAACACTTTATGCTGCAAATAATAAGCTTACAACAGTCATTGCTGCAAGAAAGAGTTAGTATGAGCTAATGTCAAAATAAATATGACAGTGATTTTCAAAAACTCACCAAATAACAGGATCATAATGAACACTGGACAAATTCTCGGGTATTCTGAAGTGTGTCCCTGCCTTTCAAGGCTGGCATTATAGAGGACAATTTGCTCCCTAATGCCCAAGAGAGAGAAGAGCAATTCAACAGCCTGGATCTGACCCAGCAAAACAACCAGAGTCCCCTAGTGGCTGAATGTGCCCTGCAGCGTACCAACGAGTAACTCATTCCAGGGCATTTTTGGGGATGGAATGTCTGGGCCCCTTCCAAGATCCTCCTTCTCACTCAACACCACATCAAACCAGAAGCAAGTCCTTTTGATTTCTGTGAAATCTGCCCTTTCTTTCCACCCCTAGCACCACAAACTCAGTTCTGACCATATTATTTTCTATCTAGCCTCCTACTTGTCCCTCTGCCTCCAGTCTACCACTCTTGCCATCCAAGCTGCTCACCACTGCTGGGGACCTCCTTCTAAGTGTACATCCCACCATGCCATCTCCCTCAACTATTCCCCACAGGCTAAAAGAGGGGAAAGTGCTAACTCCTAAGTAGGTGCCTACCCTACAACCTAGCCTCGCCACGCCGAGTCAAAGTCCCTGCTTCCCGCTCTGCGGCCCACTGCCCTGCTCCTAGCACACTGAACCACGTTCCTCAATGATACCATGTTTTTGTTCTTCTCTGTTTCATGTTCTTACTCCCTTGAACAGGGCCTTGTATCTGGCTAACTGGTGAATTCTTCCTTCAAAGCTCATTTCAGGGATTCCCTGCCCTAGAGCCTTTCCTGACCCCACCTGCTCCCATATCTGGGGTAGGTGCCCCCTTTCCCTGCGCCTTAGTGTCTAGCCTATGGTTCGTAACTGCTGGGGTTACTGTTTCTGCGTAACTCTGACCTGCCGAAGAGCAATTTGAGGATAGGAATTGTGTGTTTCGTATCATATCCCCAGTTCCCAATGCAGTGCCTGAATATACGGTAAATGAAGGAAGAAATGTTTGCTGAAATCAAGCTATGATGCCTTGATTTCTAACCTACCCATTTATTTTACATACATGGGTACCTAAGAATGAAGAGTATCCACGTGGTTATCAAATCATCATAAAAGTGTTCTCTTCTCCCAAAAAGGTACTTGGAAATACGTTCAAATTTATAAATCTACTTCTGTATCTCAGAAATTTGAGGCTGAAAGAAAGATGTACAAAAAGAGAGTGGGAGAAAGGCTTTATTTTCAACTTGATCAGAACAGTTCAGATTCTGGACAAAATAATACTCACTGATTAAGGGGGGGAAAAAAAAGCCACAAGTCTAGGTGCCCTTGCTCCTCACAATTTTACATCAGATGTGACTCAACTTCCGTACCTCCCACCCACGCACCAGCAATGCTATAAAGCAGATCCACTAGTCCCTGGCTGGAAGGCAGGTTTTGCTCATACTTTCCCAGGCTGCCTCTGACACCCAAGTGAAAAGCAACATTAAAGGGATAGCATTTCCGGCAATAATAAAAACTTGTTAGTATAAAAGCTTTTCACAGCACACCCCCACACAATAACCCTAAGTGTAAATAACAATTTACACCTAATAGATATTAAATACCTTCCCCGAAGCACCTCTGACACAATGCCACTTTAATGGCCTTTGCCCCCACACTCCCTTTAGCCTAAATGAAGCCGAATTAAGGCTAACTCTATTATTTCCTCGCTTTTCTCTAGTTTTGGCAGGGTTCAGTTTTATAGAACCCATTCTCAAAAAAAAAAAAAAAAGGTGAGAGCTACATTTGAAATGACTGCTTTAGACTTTACATGTTCATAAAACCTAAATAACCCTCACATTTATTTCTTGTCCCTAAAAATCAAACCTTTAGAACAAGACCACAAATAATATACTCCAGGGCAGAGGTGGGGCCAGAGAAATTAGAAAATATTACTTCATAGATTATCATCTAGATGTGGGCAGCATATTCTTGGATCTTTAAAATATCCCCAAATCTAGACAACTAGAGTTATATATACAACTGAAATGATGTATACACTCTCTGTATTCCGCGAGATTCAGGAAATACGAGATAAATAACAAAAGGGACGGGATGTAAACAAATTTATCAATAACCAGATTATCGAGACAATAATACCTAATGAACCTGTGAAAACTGCAGTGTGTTGCTTCGTCAATCCTAAAATATGCTGTCTCTATTACTAAGTAAACTCCTGGAGACGTGCCTGTCTTCTTCACCACGAAACCCGTGTGTGGCACAGTGCCCGGCGCGCAGCGGGCACGCCAGAAAAAGTCCACGAGAGATTAAAGAATACATATATCCCTCTACGTCAAGGTTGCCTTCCCGCAAAGAACCCATCACCTATGAGCTAATTCAGTCCGCAGCATTCTGCAGACCCGAGCACGCGGTAGGCAAATGGATCCTTCACAGAGGCAAGTTTCTTTCTCCCCATCTTCCAGATGCTGACTATCCGTAAGCTGTATCTGGCTGTCCTAAATTCTCGAAAAGGGACACTTAGCTGCACCCCCGTAACGTAAGGCCTCGCTTCTTCCTCAACGGCTCATTCACCTCAAAATGATAATCAGTGCCGATGTGTGCAGCGGGTGCCAGTCAAGCAAAACTGCCTCGGGAAAAACTGGGGTAACAGACAAACCCTTGACTTCCAACAACAGTTACATTGTCCCCCTTAATATTTTCTGTTATGGCAAAATACGCATAAAATTTACTCTCTTAGCCATTTTCAAGTACAGCTGACCCTTGAACAACACGGGGGTTAAGGGCCCTGACCCCCAACGTGGTCAAAAACCCATGTATAACCTTGGACTCCCCCAGAACTTCACTACTAACAGCCTCGTCCTGACCGGAAGATGTACTGAGAACACGGACAGTCACTGAACACAGACTTTACAGGCAGTATTACCCATTGTGTTCGCATCGTAAGCTAGAGGGGAAGAAAACATCCTAAGAAAAGAACATCGTGAGAGCAAGAGAATACACCCCCAATGCTGTCCTGTAAAAACTCCACGTGGAAGCGGACCCAGACAGTTCAAACCTGTGCTGTTCAAGGGTCCACCAAACACAGCTCCGTGACATCGAATCGATTAATAATGTGCTATTGCTGCCACCATCCATCGCCAGAACGCTCTTCATCTTTTAAAATGAAAACTCTGTACCCATTGAACAAGAACTCCCCATTCTCCTTGTCCCCAGGAGCCCCTGGCAACTACCGCTCTACTTGCTGTCTCTGTGAATCTGACGACCCTCAGTGCCGCAGACGTGGCATCCTATGGTACTTGTCTCTTTGTGACTGGCTTATTTCACGGAGCATAACTATCCTCGAGGTTTATCCATATTGCAGCTTCTGCCAGAATTTCCCTTTTTTTACGACTGAGTAGGGGCGCCTGGGTGGCTCAGTCGGCTGAGTGTCCGACTCATGATTTCAGTTCAGGTCATGATCTCAGGGTCGTGAGTTCGAGCCCTGCATCAGTTCCCTGCTCAGCAAGGAATCTGCTTGAGATTCTCTCTCTCCCTCTCCAGCTCTGCCCCTCCCCCTACTTATTCTCATTCTCTAATAAATCTTTAAGACTGAGTAATATTCCACTGTGCATGTATACCATATTTCGGTTATCCATTCATTCACCCAGTGATGGACACTTGGGTTGTTGCTTCCACCTTCTGGCTATTGTGAATAATGTTGCTGTGAACAAGGGTGTACAAGTATCTCTTTGAGGCCCTGCTTTCAATTCTTTTGGGTATACACCCAGAAGTGGAATGCTGGGCCATATGGTAGTTCTATTTTTAATTTTCTGAGCAACCACCATACTGTTTTCCATAGCAGCTGCACCATTTTATATGCCCACCAACAGTGCACAAGGATTCCAATTTCTCCACATCCTCACCAACATTTGTTTTCTGTTTTTGGGGTTTTAGGGTGGTTTTTTTTTTTTTTTTTTGACAGAAGCACCCTAACAAAGTTATATTTTAACCATTCAGTTAGAGGCAGTAATGTTTAATCCAAACGAATAATTCCAGAAATAGATTCTCAATGAACAGATTTTTGTTCTGGGCAAGGAGGCTATTGTCATTGTCCTTTAAATCATTTCTAGCAAGCCCCTATCTACTTACTCTGCTTGTATTTTAACCTGATTTGGTCCAGAGTTAGTTCTGCAAAAATTATAATAAAACAACCAGTTTCAACTGCACACTCTTAAGACATGAGTGATTTTATTACGAATAAGAGCAATGAATGATCAAGTTCTTCATTGCCTTATGTTGGGGAGAAATTCAAAAAAAGGTGCAAAATCTTTAATTTTTAAAAAAATACTGTTCAGCCATATCTTCCATAATTTCTAATGGCATAATGGTCTGTACCTAATGGTATAGAACCACACAGTGTTATCCAGTGAGGAGTTTTAATTTACCAGAGTATAAGAATATAACAGAAACCAATAAGAAAATCTTGCAACCATAGTTGAGACAAAAATTTAGGTAGCAAATAACAATCTATTACCTATTTATAAATACACTGAAAGACAATTATTACCGTAAGTGAATTAATAAATAAGATTGTAAAACAGTTTTGGATCTTTCAATTTCAAGTTGTTTTTCAACCCTATTAATTTCCCTGATGTGGTGGAATGGAAAGTATACTCTTAAATTTTAACATCTCATTACCTATCTTTCTAAGCTACCTTAATTTCAGATAGAATAAGTCTACTCAATTGAGCAAGGCCAGGAAAGTTGTTTCAAATACCGAGCATGACATTTATCAACACTAACTCTTAATGACCAAAGAGATTTGGTGGGACAAATTCATTTTATTATAAATGAATAAATTTTACTGCAAGACTTCAGTAAACATGTCATAATTTCTTTTTAAAAAAGATCTTATTTATTTGAGAGAGAGTGTGTGCAAGAGGGGGAAGGGGCAGAGGGAGAAAATATTCAAGCAGACTCCCACTGACTGCGGAGCCCAAGGTTGGATCGCACACCGGGCTGGATCTCACGACCTATGAGATCAGGACCTGAGCCGAAACCAAGAGTCAGACACTAACCCTACTGAGCCACCCAGGCGCCCCTCATGTCATAATTTCTAAACAGGAATTCTTTAATCCAACCCACAAGCTTCGCTATGGGGTGGCCAGTTTTCTACCTCAAAACTTCTTTTACATATTATAATTGGTTTTTTTGGTTTTTTTTCCATATATATGTCTGATACTTCACTCTTCCTTGGAAACACTTTTGCTTTCCCAGTTTTATTTTCTCAGACAATTTTACTTATATGACTGCTATTACATGTCCCTTACTTTGTCAGTTGGGTCCCAGAAAAAAACTGTTCACAGATGCTTCTCTTCAAAAGCACGTCAATACTTAAAGAAGCTCGGCTTCTAACGTAGTGTCTCATAACACTCCCAGCCTTAAACTGTTATGCAGACCAACCTACTGTTTTATGCCCATAGAGACTGAGTGCACAGGTAGTAAGACCCATAAATATATCAAAATTTCATTATGGTAAATGTAATGTGCTCTTCATCTGCATAACTCAAAATAATAGAAACACATATATATATAACAGAACAGGAGTAAACCACACAGTATAGACCAATGTGCTGGAATACAGTTGAAGAATCATAACCATATAACCACATGCCCTCCCATCTGCCTTCAACGCTGTAGCATCAGACCTGAATGAGAGCTGTGAATTTACTCTGGAGAGCTTACCCAAGAGGTCCAGGTCCAGGTCCAGTTAAAAATAGCCTGCTTTAGCCTTTAGGCCCAAAATACCTAATAGGATGTACTATAGTTTGACACTTCCTTTAGCCCTATGCATTTCTGTCCAGCCTACAACTTAGGAGCCGACTATCAGAGAAATGGCCACTTGAAAGAGAAGAAAAAAATAATTAAGTGCCATGAAAACACAAATAAACCGAAACTGAGAGAACAGCTAGGAGCTGTAGTTCAGAATTAACTGTATTAACTGTCTTTATTTTCCTATTCTAGGTTTTCAGCACAATCAATTAATATTTCAAAAAATCATGGCATATGAAGGATCACTCAGTCCGAACCCTTCATTTCTTACAGGGATAGTAAAGTCAGGTAAAATGAAGCTGTCTGAGCATATCATGAAGGTGGTTAACACTGTAGTTTGAATCAGAATCCAGGATTCTTCAACATTACTCACTGAAAGCTACTAATTTATTTATTTTATTTATTTTTTAAAGATTTTATTTATTTATTAGACACACAGAGAGAGATCACAAGTAGGCAGAGAGGCAGGCAGTGAGAGAGGGGAAGCAGGCTCCCTGCGGAGCAGAAAGCCTGATGTGGGGCTCGATCCCAGGACCCTGAGATCATGACCTGAGCCGAAGGCAAAGGCTTAACCCACTGAGCCACCCAGGTGCCCCGAAAGCTACTAATTTAAAGGCAAATGGATACCAGAAATGTATTTGATATTGACTTAAAATTTTCTGGTTCCAGACTTTAGTTAAGTTCATAACTACAATGCTATTTAGTGCATCGCAAAATAGTCTAAAATATTAAGTGTAGAGAGAGTGCCCTCTACTGTACATTACCTTTCTGAAAAACAGCAACATTTGGAAACTGCCATCTGTACTTCTCATCTACTCAAAATGAAGCCTCAAGTTTACTATACGCCAGTGACTTAGTTATGTTACATTTATAATGCCAAGTCCACTGCTTAAGACACACACACACACACACACACACACACACAGGAATCTCTCTTAAGTTTCAGAACTTCTAGAGTTGAAAGCAGCCACCCCTGCCCAGCCCTTAATACTATAAAACTCAGATCTCCTGTTATAGCAAACTACCAAATTCTATGGGAAGTCTATGCCCTGAATGGTACCACGTCAAAAGACAGAAAGCTTATAAGCATTTCATCTCACCATAAAGCCTTCACATCAATCAAACAGTCCCTTAAACAGAACAAAAACCCCCAAAACCAAGTTATGGCCCTTAGCTTACCTGGACAACAGGATATTGATAGTCCATACAATATACACCATACATAGCAAAGGGGGAAAAAAAATCTTCAGATAAAGACAGTATCAAAAGTGTCTACACTTTTGCGTTTGCTCTGGCTGTCCTTCCAAAAGAACTAGGTAGCACCAGAAAATCTTTGGCCGACTCCCAGTCTACGCGGAGAGGTATGCTGGCTCAGATGATGAAGCTGGAGCTTGGTTCAGCCCAGGCTTCCACCCCAGTAAGATTCAACACTACCCAGAAGAACTGTTCAGGGAAAAAGCAAAAAGCTCCAACCGAGTGACCAGTTGCAGACTGAAAACTGTACAAGAGACTGGCTATTACTGTTGGTTTTAAACTGACAACTCCACCAGAAACTCAAGAGGCAGAGAATGACAGCCGGGGAAAAGAACATGGGCTCCGCAAAGAGGAAAACAAAAACGGTAGGAAGCACAAGGTATCCAGGATCCAAAATGATATATATGTTTCCGGCTTTAAGTGCGTCAGAAGGAACACTCCCAATCCAGGACATGGAAAGGCAGATGGGACTGGTATTATTTCTCTACTCCTTCTTGGACAGGATGGTGCGCACGCGCACACCGCCCCTCCCCAACACACACACATACCACACACACCCCTGCTAAGTGTCTCCGGCAGAAACAGGTGCTAGGATTAACAGTATAAAACCCCTCTGTCGTGGAAAGGAATAGGAGAAGAAAGAAGTCACACTGCTACATGTGGTAAAGGGATCCCTTTCATGACAGTGTATGTTTGTGTATCATTTAACACCTCCTTCACTGTGCTTTAACAGAGGCTGGGACAGCTGGCAGGATCAGCACTAGAAAAGAGGAAGGTGGCCCCAACTCTGAGGCAACATGAGTCCACTGGAGACCTTCAGATATGCAAGACACTCTCTCAGCTGTTCCGATCAAACATGTAAGGATTAACTCCGGCTGCCTGCAAAAAGGTGGGGGTGGAAAGGTCTTTTCAGAAAAGCCAGCTGCTTTTCCTCTTTTAGGAAGCTGCGGGACCCACCCTACCATTACATACAAACACACATGTGCACGCATATTTCTATAACAGATATTAAAAGCAGTAACGAACATGGACAGGTGTGAAGTCAGTCTGAAAAGGCATGGCAGGTTAGCTTTCAAAGTCTGAACAGCCCATCGAAAACCAGAGAACTGAAGTAATTCTTAGAAAATAGGGCGTACAGTAAGCAGAAAGTAAACGCTTCGTAAGAGGTATACTATTTTATAACTCTTGCTCCCAAGAAATCCCCTGCTTGCGGCAAGCATTCAAAAGTTCAAAATGATAATTCTAAATGAGTTTCAGGGGCTATGATATCTCTCATCTCAGAGAGCCAGGAACACAGCAAGCTTCCAGAAGATTAAACCGTGAGGACTAAAGCTACTGTGAGGCACCTGTGAAAGTTTAGGCACCACTGTGCCCCACCCCCCACCCCCAGGGCAATTTTTCTCCTTTTATGGTCATTGCATTTCATTTTCAGATTGTTCAGAAGAAATTGTTTTTTAAGAGTCAAAATGGCTTTAGTACATCGAAGACAGTTCACTTGGTTAAACATTTGCCTCCAATCGGTTCTAAGGGATTAGGAGGACCTTACAAGGTACTAGATTATCTTCAGACTATCTTCAGGCATGAGGCAGTGGATTCCGGAGGAGTGACAATAATGCATCAGTTCACTACAACTAAAAAAAAACTTGCTAAACCTCTATTACACACTAGGTACTGGGCTTAAGAACTGGATAGGAGCAGACACCGTCCGTGTCAAGAACTTCACGGTTTTGGGGGAAACAGCACAAGGGTAAAACCAAAAGCCGAAAGGATGCAACAGCACAAAATTAAACCTTGTGAGCAAGTTCTCACACGAAGAAGGACATTTTTCCGAAGCTGCTCTTAATGAACACATCCATTGTGTCGCTTTCTCACCACAACTATGCGACTCTGGCTTTGTCAGTTCTCAACAGACATTATCTGAGCCTCACAACATGGTCGATCTGATTTGTCACACACGAAGGGCCTATAATACACATTCTGACTATCTCCCATACAGCTATTAAAATGCTAATTAAGAAATAGCTAAGGTAATGTTTCTGTATTAAAATCTTACACTAAATTTCTACATCGAATCAAATCCTTCTCCAACCCTTTTCTTCCCCGCGCACCAGGCCATTCTGCTCTGCCCCACCTCACCTCACATACAGCGGTGCTGGCCCCGGAGATCCTTATACACTGACATCCGAAATCACTGTTACATTCTTGATGTGACTGGTATCAAGATTCTTCCTGATGGGAAGACTGGGAAATGATGATACCCTATAAACCACAGAGGGCTGCGGTAATGAACTATGGCTGACAAACTTCGTGAGTTAACTCTGCTCGGTGTTTGGTCAGTTTATTCCAGAAGATGGAGTTCCCAGACTGTATTGTAGTTAAGACAACACACTGTAGTTCAAATTCTAGAACAGCTGATATAATTTAAACTTGAAAATGGTCTCTATGTTACTGAGGGCCTCGTTAATTTCTAGAGCTTTAAATTCTTCTTGAGGATAGACCTATATATACAAGGTGAAAAGATGTGACTGACGGTTTATTAAGTGAACAAAATTATATTACTGAACATAATATTACTGAATAATGTGTACAGTGTAACTCTATATTTCTAAATGCATTATGTATCTCCGTATGCCAATCAATCATGTAATTTCTAAGCTTCATATGTCTTACATATGGTGTGTTATGTTTACACATACATGCATGCACATGTGACTTATGACACACTACAGATGCCACATACACACTATGTATTACACATAACATGTATTCTATTCATACACACATATATTATAGGCATAAGACAAAACCTACACTTCTAAGGGGTGGGATGGTAGGAAGGTAGTTGGTTTTCATTTATTACCTTAGAGATAAACTTCTAATATGTTCAAATACATTTAAATTAGCCTTTGGTACTCATATAATTTATCCTTTTATTTTTAAGTTTAAGGGAATCAAGACAGATTTCCCTTTGAGTATAAGTACTTTAAAAATTAGCAATACTGGGGCGCCTGGGTGGCTCAGTGGGTTAAGCCTCTACCTTCGGCTCAGGTCATGATCCCAGGGTCCTGAGATCGACCCCTGCATCGGGCTCTCTGCTCAGCGGGGAGCCTGTTTCCTCCTCTCTCTCTGCCTGCCTCTCTGTCTACTTGTGATCTCTGTCTGTCAAATAAATAACTAAAATCTTTAAAAAAAAATTAGCAATACTTTCTTAGTCTAGTCTATTATTATCACCTTTGCTTTACTTTACATGATGGCCTTACTATAAACCCTCTGGAGGACAGAGTTGATAAACAATCTTAATCATGTTTTACCTAGATTCTGCCAAAACTATGCTCAGGTCTAATAATAATTAGCCCCTCAGAAAAATGGCAAAGTAACTAAATATTTGAATTTGGATTATAATGGCTTCTTGCCTTGCCTTGTAACTTATCTCCTGTAAAAATTTTTAAATTGTAATTTAAGACCAATAACAAACTAAAATCCTAAAAAATACTTATGCCATTTGAAAAGGCACATACTTTGCAATATTATGAATGCTTTCATAGTATTAAAGTCTTTGTGTACTGATCTATTAGAAACATAAATACAGAAAATGGCCTTTTATATATATTTCTCTGCATCTCTTTAGCGAGACACACAGACTTCCAATTTCAACAGCTGGCATACCTATGATGTCTGTTAGAATGTAATGATATCAGAGAGAAACAGATGTAGTAATATTTAAGAGTGAGATCTCTAGAAACTACCTTGAGATTTACGAGATTTAGGTTTTGCTAAGGATAAAGCAGACCATCTACCATGTCAGTCCCATGCTATAGGACATGACCAGTGGTGACCTTGCAATGTGATCTGTACCATCTACAACCGAGGCCTCCCAAGACTTACCACGTACTGCAACACCAGAAAATAGTTGAGATTCTTTTCTTTTCTACTTTTTCATTTTTTTTTTAAAGATTTTATTTATTTGTTTGACAGACAGAGATCACAGGCAAAGAAGCAGGCAGAGAGAGGAGGAAGCAGGCTCCCTGCTGAGCAGAGAGCCCGATGCGGGGCTCGATCCCAGGACGCTGGGATCATGACCTGAGCCAAAGGCAGAGGCTTAACCCACTGAGCCACCCAGGCGCCCCAACTTTCTCATTTTTTCTTCTCTCCTTTTCCTTCCCTCTAATTATGCCACAATCCTACCGTGAGTGTCCAAAGACAGTGAGGCTTCACAGTAGAATGTTTTAGCAGAGATTGCAAAGATCTCTGCTCTAAAGATATAAAATTAGCTTTAGGGACAATAATCTCAAAAGATTCCAAAGATTTCTGTGTACAGGGATAACGCAGAAGTTCAAAAAGGACAAGGCTTGAGACAGACAGATGATGAAGGGGAAGAGAGAAAGAAAGACATACATGTGGGCAAAATATGTAATTAGAAATCTGTAAGACTTACTTAAGGATCAGTGTGACCAGTCTGGATGACTGTGGGTGAACAGTGGCAAATGCTAAGAAAAGCAGGCTGGAGTCACTGTGGAGAGCCTAGGACATCAAGCTCTGTATTTCAGACCTTGTATCTTCAAAGACTGTTTGAGAAGGAAAGTGTTACAAAATTAACATTTTGTGAAAATGGCTCTGGCAACTGGAAGAAGAAGAGAAAAGGGAACAGCCTGAAGGCAGGGAGGCAGGGAGGCCAATTAGAGGCTAGAATTACAACAGTCCAGAGATTATTAATGCAAAACCACAGGTTAGCAGTAGGAATAAGGAAGGTCTAGATGTAGCAGACACTACAAAGGCACCATCCACGGAAGTGCACACTGTTCAGAAACAGGGCATAAGAGAAAGGGTAATTAAATATAACACTGTGGTTCTAAGTCTAGTTGACTGGCCAAGTAAGTATTACACTAATAAAATAGGGAAATCAGAAGCATAAACTGGTTTGAAGTTATGGCAGGACATCCAATAGGAAATGTCGTACCAGAGCCAACAGGAGTCTGGAAGGAACAGCCAAGGGCAGAATGTGGTTGATTGTTCTCCCATATTGACCTAGTCAATGTTTAGCGAACAACAATAATGTGCTTCAAAAACAAAAGAGAGAGAGGACAGACAGACAAAAGACAGAGAGGAAGAAAGGAAGAAAGAGAAAGAGAGAAAGAGAGGGAGAAGAAAGAACAGCGGATACAAGGCAAAGGGCTGAAAATAGAACCTTAAGGAATACTCACTTCTAGAAGGCAGAAATAGCAACCAAGGATAAAAAAGATTAAGCAGGGTCATGTCCGATTCACAAAACCCAGGACAGAGAATATCTGTCACTATTCTTACACTAGGGAAAGTATTTCATAAATTGATACCAGCGGTGAGCATACAGCAATGTCAAGTAGAAACAGAGAAAAGTTTTTTTTTTTAAATGACAATTTAGGAAAGATAACTGAATTTAGCAAAAAGGGGATCGAAAGAAGTTTTGTGAGTGAGCTGTTTTTGCAATATCAAAAGGATGCAGCAAAATTAATACATTCTTGATCAGCATGGAAAATACACACGATACCTACGCATAAATTTTAACAAAACTTTCTATCTTAGGATACTTGTCTTGCAAATGAAGTACAAAAATAATTACTGATACATTCCACCACCCGCTGTCGCCTCTGTCAAGGTGGACTGTTACCTTTTTTGTCTCTGTGCCTTTGATCATATTGTTTTCTTACCCATTTCAAAATTACCAAACCTTTAAACAGATTCCTTCGAGGTCTACCTTCAATGCTATCTGTTTCATGAAGCTCTTCCTGATTACTTCCAGACAGAAGTAATTTCTCTTCTGTCTAAACTTCATGGTACTTTATCTTTAGCTGACTAACAGCACTAACCACTTTCTATGTGTTTAGCCACACTTGTTTAATCTATTAGATGATTTCCTTCAGAGCAGGACCTGTCTGTTCAATTCTGTATTTCTTTCAAAGGAAACACTAAAGCCAATACCTCTCACAAGCACTGCCCACCAGCATGTGAGAAGGGAAAGTCCACAAACACCTGAAACCACGAATCAGGCTGAAATGAACGGACTACCAGGAACAGACCATCTTGCGTGTGTTCCTTCAGTCAATACACGATCGTTCCACTGAGATATCCCCAATGTTGTGTGAAGTCCCAGGAACAGAAAAAGCTCTCAAAGAGCTGCCGGCAGAGGAGAGAAAACAGGAAACAATAATCACCAAAATACCATTTAACAAATGCCCTTCTGTGTTAGTATGAAACTAACTAGTTTCATACTAGTTAGTTTAACTAGTTAGTTAGGGAGAAAAGCCACAGCTGCCACCACTGCCACCACTGAACTCCCTAGAGGGACGAGAGCCAGGAATATTCCACAAGCAGTCAGTGCTTGAAACTAACTGTGAAAAACTGTGAAAAACTCGTTAAGAGTTTTCCAGGAGGGTTGGGGTGGGTGGTGGGAGCTCAGAGGCAATGGAACAGCATTCCAAATGCATACAACAGCGCCATACTTAGGGCGCGTACAGAAAGGCAGGCAGGTAAATATACGCACAGAAGTCTAAAAAATAAAATTCTGTTGGTCCTAAGGTACTGTGAGGATTACTGAATTTTCTAGACCAATGGAAATGCTTGAAATTACACCTACCAGAGAACAGTAAATCACAGTTAAGTAAGGACTCCTCTGTGTGACACGTGGTACAAAAGGAAGTGTGGGTAACAACAGGACAAGCCATGCTATGGCTGAAATGCATTATTCTATTTGGAGACAGAGACGAGGCATGCAAATGGTGAGGCTAGGAATTAGCATTTTTGTTAGAAGTGTCTTTTGTTACTCTTTTCCCTCCACATCATTACTACTAAGAAGTAAAATATATCCATAATATATAGGCCAAAAGACAGTCACCGTAAATCCAGAAAGACAGTACGTAAAGGGTAAGGGTAAGGATATCTTTTAAAGCAGAAAATAACTATAAATATTCAAATACTGTTAGGAAAATACGTCTACAAATGATCCCACATACATTATCTTACATAACAGAGCCTTTTAGCCTCCCCAGAAACTTTAATCTTAACTTGTTCATAATACCTCTACGACAGGTTACAAAAATCATCACGCTATCTCGGAGCCCCTCCAAAAAGAGGCAGATTTTTTCTCCAGCCCTTGAAATTGCTCTTAGCCTTCCCTGTGGCTTGCATTGGCCGTTGGGCATTGGGCGGTTGGCACACGTGATGCAATCAGAGACCTGACAGGTGTTCGTTCACTGGGCCTTGCCCTCCCTTGCTACTCTCTGGCACCCTGTGACTACCGTGTGAGGGTGGATGGAAAACGAAGTGGAACAGAAATGAACTATTCCAGTTGTGTTCCCGTGACCCATCAGCTTGCCAAGTGCCAAGTGTGAAAGTCAGGTCATCCCGGACCACCCAGCCCCAGCCAGTCCAGACAAGAAGAACCACTCAAATTCCTGACCCGTGGAATGGTGAACGGGCAAATGATTAACACTGTTTAAAGCCATTAAGTTTGGGGGAGGTTTGTTATACAGCAAAACCTAACTGACACAATCTCATTTCATAACATTAAGAGGTACATGCCTCCCTACTGATGCCAACATCACACTGTCTTAATCACTGAAGCCGGAAATCAAGCTGTGCTAGTTCTCGAAATTTTCTTTTTCAAAAGTGTTTTGGCTTCTAGGTCCTTGGCATTTCCATATGAATTTTAGAATTAGCCTGTTAGCTTCTATAAAAAAATCTTGCTTGGATTTTGCCTGGGATTACATTGAACCTAAAGCCCAGTTTGGAGAGAATGAACATGCTAGGATACCGAGTCTTCCGGCTCATGACCCCAGTTACCTCTCGGAGAATATCTCTCAGAGTATATTTCTCATTCCACTGTTCAAAAACAGGTTTTAAAGTTTACGACTATCTTTTCTCTGGGCATGTACTGCAATCAAATGCTATACCTGAGGTTTGTGATAGGTCATGATCACTTTCCTCAAGTCCACTAGATCCCAAAATACTCACATCCCTATAATGTCTTATAGTGTGGTATTGGTGTCGAGGTCGAAAAACACTTCAGTGGAACAGAATAAAAAATGCAAAAGTAGATCCACAGACACAAAAGCAATTCAGTGGATAAAGAATAGTCTTTTCAACAAATGGCATCAGAACAACCGGATAGCCACATATAATAAAAATGAACCTAGATCCATACCTTATACCACATACAACATCTAATCTAAATGCACCACAGCCTAAAAATGTAAAAGATGAAATGATAAAACTCCTAAAGAAAACCTTCATGACCTTGGATGAGGCAAAGATTTCTAGGATATGACCCCAAAGGCACAGTTTGTGAAAGAACAAACTAATGAAATGAACTTCATTAAAATATTCTGCTCTACAAAGGATACTGTAAGGAGAATAAAAAGACAAGCCACAACTGAGAGAAAGTATTTGCAAAGCATGCATCCGATAAAGCACTTATATCCAAAATATATAGAAACTCAACCACAAGAAAACAAGTAATCCAATTTTTTTTTAAGAAAATGCGTAAAAGATTTGGAGACTGGGCCAAAGAAGATGTAGAGATAGCAAGTAGGCATATGGAAAGAAGCTCGGTGCCATTATTCATTCAGAAACTAAAACCACAAACAATCCCACTACATACCTATGAGAACAACTCATATTCAATGGATGGACAATAGTGAACGCTGGCAAGGCAATGGAGGAACAGAAAGTCTCAGATACTGCTGGTAAAAGTGTCAAATGGTAGAGTCGGTGGTGAAGCAGTTCAGCAATTTCTTAAAAAGTTAAACATACACCTACACAGGATCCATCCATTGCGCTTCTCAGTATTTATCCAAGAGAAATGAAAACAAATATTCAAATAAAGACTTGTTCAGGAATAGTCCCAGCAGCTTTATATCTTCATCAGAAGGTGAATGATGACCAAATTAGGGTATGTCCAATGTAGACGATTATTCAGCAACAGAAATGAATGAGCCACTGGTATATGCAAGAACATGGATGAATCTCAAAGTAATTACGTTGGGTGAAATAAACCAGGAAAAAGAGTATTTATTGTGCTTTCATTTTTACAAAACATTAGAAAACGCAAACTAATCCATGCTGAGAGAAAGAAAGATTATCAGTGGTTGCTTGGAGATGTGGAGGGAGAGTTGGAAGGATTACAAGGGGCATGAGGGACCTTTTGGAGATGATTAATATTGTCATTATCTTGGTCGTGGGGGTGATTTCATGGGTGTGCACATACGTTAAAACTTACCAAATTATAGCTTTACATATGTGCAATCTATTGTATGTCAATTAAACTTCAGCAGAGCTGTACAAAAACAGATGAATTCCTGCCCCACTCACCACAATGAGTTCGTGGAGGGCTAGTTATTTTCTTTGGGGAGGGGGTGGACAGGTAAAGGGAGCTGGGGAAAGTCACTGGCATGCCCTACAACACTACAGAGGAGGTCTTATAAAAAGGGAGAGGGTGGGTAGGGTAGCAAATTAGGTGGAGATTTAAGCATAAGAGCAGGTTTTTTTGAAAATCACTTCTGATTAATCGACTTTCGATCACTGCTGCATACCCCCTTAGCACTGGCACATGTCCTTTTCAACTTCTCAGGCATGTAATTTCTGCCTCTCCCACCCCAGGAGGCCAGGAACTATATAATCTGTCCTATTCCTCGAGGCATCCCTAACACCTACCTAGCAGAGTGCCTCACCAGTGCACAGAAGCCACACAGTGTGCGGTTAAGAGCTCAGGGCTCTGAAGCCAGACCATCACTTCCTAGCAGTGTAGCTTTGAGAAAGTCATTTCGCGTCTCTCTGCCTCAGGCCCCATATCTGGAAAAAGAGACAGTGCTAGCAATGCCCACCTCATAGGGCTGCTGTGACGGTTACATCGGCCAGCATACGATGCGCCGGGTATCCAACGAGTGAGTATTAGGTTAGAGCTGCTCTACCCCGTCACTGCCTTCGTCACCATCATCATCTCCAGTAATTTGGGAAGGGCGTTTAAAGGAGATTCAGAATTATCCGATTTATGAAGCCGGATCTATATATGTGAGGGCTAAGTGGCCTCGAAAGGAAGCAGAAAGCTTGTGAAGAGCTATGTAATTGTGTTAGAGGGAGGAAAGGCAGTAGTGGGGAAGGAGGAAGGAAGAGGAAACTCCCACACACGTGCGGCATAAGGCAGTGCATTTCTGTCAAATTACTCAGTCCAGTGAGAAGACCATGCTGACCAGGAAGGCACTGGAAATATATAAAGGAGCAGAGAAAGTACAAGTGATTTTTATCCCAAAGCACATCTCCTCAATTGCAAAGCAGGTAACACGTTCTCTCTTTTTAACTAACGGTACTGAAAAACACTAATAAACCATTCCCTTGTGCTCCGAATGAAAAGCTACCCGAAAAGCGAGGCCATGGGGTCTTGAACGTCGAACTGCCTCCCTTCTTGGATTGTGTTCCCCAGGCTTGTGCTTACAGATGAACTGTCAGGCATCACCTGCCTCTCATCCCTCCTGGGGACTGGGACAAGGTTCTGACAGCAGCAATGCAGCAGTGTGGGAATCCTTGGGTTGGCACGAGCCCCTTGCTTGATTCAGACCTGTAATCTCTTCTGACTTTGATTTAATGCAGCAATTACTTTTAATGTGGTTTGAAGGAGATAAATGCCCAGTGTAGCCGGCTGTCGCTTACTCTGCTCACGATGCAAGAACATTTTTTAATTAAAATTCTCTTTATGATAAAGGAGCTGCTTCGCTGAATGTTTCTGTGCAGCTCTGATATGGAGCTTCCCCCAAAGCGGATTAGAAATCAAAGTCGCCCCTCCTCACTTCTGGCAAAGCATGCACATACACAATCACTCCATCACCTAAAGTGAGTTCTTTACCCTAAATTTTTCCCATTTATATAATTAGATCCTGGTAGCAACTTCTTTCCACTTCCCACAGTCTCAGTGTCAGCATTACAGCCCCGCCAGTAACGAAGACATCTTGCATTTTTGCAAAGAAGTTCCCTTAAATAAATTCTCCTTAACCTAAAGTTCCCTTACATAAATACATAAGTTAAGTTCCCTTAAATACTTTATTTCCTTTAAAATGAATATGCAAAGTAAACATCCATAACTATATATGCATCAAAGGGCTGTACCCACTTCATTTGGAAAAAATAAAGGATAACTGATATAAAATATCAACAGTTCTAAAGGACAGTTTAATTTTAATTCATGATACCATGATTTGCTTTATATTCTATATTTAGGAATCCCTGAGTAATTGTTGTAAGTGAAATAATCATAGAAAGATTAAAATAGAGCCCACCAGGCTATTTTTCCTCATGACATAAAACCATCATGTTCCAGAAGTTGAAGGACTCGACATCAGATACTCCAATCATTAGTTTAAAAAAACGAGAGCAACCACCACCCAACAACTGGAGGTAATTCTGTGGGGCTTCAAGAGAGATCATTTACTGGTTCCTGAATCCATCAGTAAAACTTTTGGTCCAATTACAAAACTTCCCACCCTTAAAAGAAGAAATAAGAAAAGAAAAAAGAAATAATGTCTTATGCTTAGTTAGGACCTATCATGTTTATTGCCTGAAGAGGACAGACATTGACAATTATCCTTTAAGAGAAAGAAGGTAAGAAACAACACGAGGTCCAAAGCAGTTAAGTTCTGTGAAGTGGAAGCAAAGAGATCCAAGATGAAATACATACGTATTTTCTTTTTCTAAGGCACACAGCACAATATCAATGTGAAGGTCAAAAGGTAAGAACTGATTTTCTGTTCTAGTATGGGAGAGTGGTATCTCAATTATAACCATTTTAACTGTATTTGTTGACTAAGAGCCTCTAAACTCAAATGACATTCCCCTTTTAGAAGAGTGCCACATGCCTTCTTAGGAAATCCAAGACGAGCACTAGATTCCCTCTCAGGAGGCCTTGCGGAGACTTACTTTAATCTTGGGTATAAGAATACAGAACTGATGTCATCCTTGCAATACTAATGCTACTCTGGAGAAGTGCATGTGGCTCCATGGCTCTTTGTGAGAAAACTGATCTTCGTTATCAGAGAGAAAGATACCTTTGGAAACACAACTATATGAATACATACTCTACACACACACACACATACATCCTGACCCTTGGGAAAGCGGTCTGGCATAATTAACAAGATTAAAGAGAGATTTAGGATAAATAAGATGAAAGTTAGTCTGATCCTTACAGGATTAAACCCCAAATCCTAATATGAATCCAACGATTTTTAAGATCAACACCATATAACAGGATTAAACCAATAGCTGCTTTTGTTTTCATACTGGAAACAATCACAGTTGGCAAATCCAGGGCCTACAGCAGACCTTAGCAGTTTAACAGTGTGGAGTTCAGGGCTAAAAATAGGGCCCTTACTCCAGCTCCGCTTGCTGACTGCCCTACTTCCACAGGTCCAAAATCCCTTATGTGTAATTCCAAAGTCCAAAAAGCTTGGAAAACTACATTTCTTTCTTGCCTCCTTCCCCACCCAGTTTTTGTGCTGGTGGAAGACAGGCTCATTTGGTGATAAAATGGGACAACACCATAATTGGTGTAAGTAAGCAAAAACATTTAGCTGTAAACAGATGGATGAATGTGATTACAAGGTGTTGCCCACAGCCAACTAGGGGTGTATACGCCCCACTATATGTACTATCTTTCCTCTCCAAACTACAAAATATTCCCAATTATGACACAATATCCGGCCCAGGAGTTTCAGAAAAAAGACTGTGCACAGTTCTTCAGCTTAGAAGTAACCATGACATGAATAATGGCAAATCAGGAAAACAGGCTTAAATTGCTGACACAATAAGCAATACCATGCAAAATAATTAGCCGGCAAACTGCAGCCAGTGTGCTGAAGATGGACGTCACTGGGGATAAACCAGGACGGACAGACACGCCTGGAACCACGGATGCTGAAGACTGATATGCTGTTTTAAGAAAGGCAGGATATTTTAAGGCAGATTTCTCAAAAAGTGTGGGTTAGGGGTAAGTGACAGTATTTATTTCTCTTGGAACATTTATATTTATACATTAATTTAAACAAATATTTCTCTTTGACCAAAAAACTACCAATTAACATAAAGCAAAACTACCGACTTCTGCTTCCAGTAAGAAGGAATATACTTTCCCCTATTTCTCCCAATTTAAAACCCTAGATAGCTGATATATTAAACAAACAGAAGACTCCTACAGGTGGAAAGAAGACAGCAACTTGGCTCAGGAACTCAGGACACGGTGGTGAGCTCCCTAGGTTTTCTTTTTGCCTCACGGAGCCTGGACTTGGGAGCAGCAAAACCTGGAAATGCCAGCAGGCGCAGACCCCCCCCCCCAAAAAAAACAAAAGGCCCTAAGGAGAGCCTATTCTCTGCAATCAAAGGACAAGGAAAGGGGAAGTCAAGCAAGACAGAAAACGTTTAGACTGCTCTAACACAGCCAAAGCTAACCTCAGTCCCACCCATGTCCGTAAAGACCTAGTGGTGAGCCTAAACTGCCCTTACCAGGCTATCCCCAGGCATTCCAATACCCGGCCCAAGCAACCTTAGAGAAGAGAAGCAGGGAGCCCGTATGTTCACCCCTACAGATTTATAAAACTTTTAGGAAAAAAACACAGAAGAAAATCTTCAGGACCTAGGGCTAGGCAAAGAGTTCTTTTTGACTTGACACCAAAAACATGATTCATAAAAGGAAAAATTGATAAGTTATACTTCATCAAAATTAAAGACTTTTGTTCTAGGAAAAGACAAGCTACAGAGTGAGAGAAATGTTAGCAAACCACACATCTGACATATGGGACTACTATGTGGAATACAGAAAGAACTCTTAAAACTCAGCAGTATGGATACAATCCAATTGGAACCTGGGGAAGACACTGAGGCTTCACCAAAGCAGATCTACAAACGGTAAATCAACGCAAACAAAGATGTCTAACATCATTAGCCATTAGGGAAATGCAAATTACAACTACAATGAGATCCCTAAAGTATCTGTCAGTATGGCTAGGAAAGAAAAAATAACAGCATCAAATCGTGGTGCGGATGCCGAGAAACTAACTAGCACACTGCCGGTAGGGACCTAAAATGGTACAGCCACTAGAAAGCAGTTTAACAGCTCCCTAAACAAGCAAGTATGCGATTACCCTCACATCGCTGGCAACAGCACACCTGTGCTAGGTCTACCCCTGAGGACTGTTCACACAGACATCTGTACACAAATGTCTACAGCAGCTTTATTCATAAGAGGCAAAAACTGGAATTGACCTAGATGTCTTTCAACATGTGAATGTTTAAAAAACTATGGTACATCCAAACTATAGAATACTAGGAAAGAGGAAAAAGGATGGACATAAAGGCAAGGACCAAGATGAATCTCTAGGGAACTATGCTGTTTCAGAATGTAATCTCCAAAGCTTATATGCGACCTGATTTTATTTATAAAACATTCTTGAGATGACAAAAGTACAGAAATGGAGAACAAATCAGTGGTTGCAATGAGTCAAGGAGAAGCAGGGGCAGGTGGCAATGCCTGTGGCATGAGCGGGCAACACGAGGGGTCCTTCTGGTGATAGAAGGATTCTGTATCTTGACGGTGTAAAGTCAATTTCCTGGTTGTTGATACTGTACTTTTAGTTTTGCAAGATGTTACCAATGATACCCATGGGATATCTCTAATCAATTTCTTGCAACTGCATGCAAATCTGCATTTATTAAAAATAGAAGTTTAGTGAAAAGGAAAGTCTTTCTGTTGTTATAAAGGACATTACTGGGACAATTAGTAAACTGGGATGTGGGCTGCACATCAGATAACAGTATCTATATGAAATGTCCTGGTTGTTTTAAGTGTACTGTGGTTATGTTTTTAGAAAATAAATATGCATTTTGGGCTAAAGGGGCATGAAATATATGTGTGTATATATACACATACACACACACACACATATTTTAAAAATTTATTCTCGGGCGCCTGGGTGGCTCAGTGGGTTGAGCCTCTGCCTTCGGCTCAGGTCATGGTCTCAGGGTCCTGGGATCAAGTCCCGCTTCAGGCTCTCTGCTCGTCAGGGAGCCTGCTTCCTCCTCTCTCTCTCTCTGCCTGCCTCTCTGCCTAACTTGTGATCAATCTCTGTCAAATAAATAAATAAAATCTTTAAAAATAAATTAATTAATTAATTTAAAAATAAAAATTTGCTCTCAAAGGCTCAAAAAGAATTATAGACAGAATAGTAAAGCAAATGTGACAAAATGATATGGAAAAAAAACTTTTGGGGAGCGAGGAATACATTCATTACCTTGACTGTGTCGCAGGTATTTACCTATGCCAAAATCTCATTAAATGCCACTTTAAAATATGTGTAGTGAATCCATAACTATCTCAAAATAAAAAGTTTAATTTAAAAAAAGACCACTTGGCCCTGAAATCCAGAATGCTCTAAATACATCTGCCAGCAGCTTTATATTTTGATGTCACCCAGAAAACGACAAAACAATTATGCTTAATGTTTATGATTATTATAGCATGTACAGAGTTACCAAAACATTTTTCCGCCTTTACAATGTATTCTTTGTGTTTACTAGACACACAGCTGCCCACGACCTAAGACAAAATCAGTCTGCAGATACCTCCTCACAACAGCCTCTGTATTTATTACTCATGCTTCTTAAATATATTAACTAAAGGCTGTTGCTCTGGTAAGGCTACTAGAACTTATAAGAGGTTTCCTCTCTTAATGTTTGATCGGCTTTTTTTCATTAGCATTCTTTGAAGATTATTTTATAAAGAAAAAAACAAGGTGATCCATTTGATCATCCATTTCAGAGTTAAAATTTCTTTCACTGTCTTCAGAGTAAGTTCCTTTCAATTACCTTAGCCAAAAACGAAAGACAGCAAACACTTTTAGATATGCTTACTTTGCCAATGTAATAGCCAACATTGCATAACACACCTCTTTTTAAAAACTAGGTTTTATTTTACCTATATGAACTTTTAAAACAGGAAGGGGGGAAGGTTTAAGACAGAAGCTCTGGTTCGAATCAATTAAGGACCAATACTAAATTGTAGGATCTTTCTAGAAAGTCTGGGGTTACTACTACATTACTTATCACTTCCCACTTAAAACCACCACGAGAAAGGACCTATCAGACTTGGAAATCATCTTTTAAAACTAAGACAACATGCACAAAATCCTGAAAAAATGATCATCAAAACCACGTTTCTTATGAAACTGTCCAAAAGTATGCCATTATTCACCACCTGAATCAAAAGAATCCAGGAAAATCAGTCCCCCGGTTCTAAAATATCTGTGACAGCAAGAAGGAAAAACTGACTTGCTATCTCTTTCCCTTCCAGTCCAACCGGGCTGTCTCACACTCGTCAAGCTTTGGGCTAACAAGTTTAGTAATTCATTTCTACCTTCGCCCAAAACATACAGAAGTCGCTGGATCTGTGATGAAGCAATGGATTGACTCAGCATCCCAATCAAGCCTGCTACTGGTTCACAGTACATACAACAGTGCTTGGCCAATGTACTGTAGGCCTGCACAGGTGTGCACAATGTATTGGCAGAAATAAAAGAAAACTAGATAAAGGAATAGTGTCTTCAGCATTTTTATCAGAGTGGCCTTGAACCCCTAGTGTCCAGGCACCAAGAGTCCCCTCCCTAAAATACCACCTGACCTATTTACCTCAGCTTCAGTATCCTCGGATTCTAGACTGGCCCATGGATCTTCGATATTGCCTGACCTTTCAGTTCCTACTCAACCCTGGGTGAGTAAGCCCACTCTGGCTGTGATTGTCTACACATATAGACCCTCACTCCAAATATATCATCTGGATCCAGCCTGCCATCTCCAGCACAAGCTACCAGAGATGGAAACAGCCAATTTCACGTTGGCCTCTGTGATCTTGATTCCCTGTCCCGTACTTCCCACTACCTGTATTTTTAGTGTGGAAGATGTGACTGGAGCAATTCTGTATTTGTTACTTTTCGGTATCGTACAATTTAGTTTGCTAGCAGTATCTTCTTAGGATGTATCCTTTTATACAATAGGATACATGACTTCTTCAGAGTCACAGTGAATGATAAAGCCTGGTTTGCCACTGTTTTTCCAGTATCTTCCATCCGGCCCATTAAATAACATGCTCATATCTCAGGTCCATCAATTACCTTCCCTTTTTTTTTAAAGTACTTGATCAAGAAGTTAAGTTCTTTAAAATCCGAATTCTATTACACATATTTTTACCTTGAATTTAATCCATTCTTCATGCACATGTCAAGCAACATTAATCACTGTTTAGCCTCCAAATACTTCCTGGGGCACCAAGTTCACTGAATTTTGGCTAAGTCTAGGTAGAGGTAGACGACAAAAGAGTTAGTGCATTCTTAATATAGTTGGGCTTCACAGGGCCCATGATCCTCTGAAAATTGTGTGCAAAATGCCATAAATATGTACATTGTTCTGGGGACCTGGTCCAGGGCTCTCATTAGATTCTCAATGAGGTTCAAGACCCAAAATAAAGATTAAGAACCAATAGGCCAGAAAATTAACAGGGTTTTGAGATAATTCCTTCTTTATGGAGCTGTTCCATTCAAACACTCCTATTTTTCCTTGGCAAACAACTAATATTTCTAGTTCAGGTATTTTCCCTAAGCTCACATCTGAATCCTACCTCTTTTGAATGTTTCCCTTTGATTAAGGGACCTTTAATTTCATTTCCAAACCTCTCCTGCTTTCACAAACCCCAACCGCCTCCTCCTCTATGGGCTAGTAGGCCAGAGACCCAAATCCTAGTCCCACTGTAATTCTTCCAAGTCAGTGACCAACTGACAAGAAACATTCCAACTCCAACATTCCAACTGTCTTACTAAGGGGCTAGTTCACTAAGAGAGATCTTTGTTGTGTGTGTGTGTGTGTTGTTTTTTATTAAACAGTTGTTTAAACCAATCTGGCTTCAAATCCTCAAGGGAAAATATGGGGTCAAGAATCTATGGTCTCTTTTTGGCCATGCCTGAATTTTCCTCAAGTCATCCTACAGCTTTCAGGCTGAACAAGCTTCAAGACAGACATTCTTTTGGTCACTCAGTAAAAATGACAGACATGAAATCAGTGTTTCTTAACCACTTTTAACACCCTTGTCCTACAGCATTTACTCACTTGTATCTTCCATCAGCCCAGAAGAGCACAAACAGCCTTACTTTCTGAAATGTTCATTATGACTTAGAGGTTTAAATATAGTCTCTCTCACCCCATCCCTGGACTCTGATTTATATACCTCCTTCTCATCCCTGACTGAGATCCTGGCTCTAAACATACAGAATATGAATAAGGACTTCTGGGACAGGGTCCCTTTAAAGAAGGTTAAAAATAGTAATCTATATACAAAATGCTAACAGAAAAGGGCTTTTCAACAACCTTTTTGTCATAACGCAAATAATACAAGTGAGAAAAAAAAAAACAATAGGGGTTTCTGGTTAACTGAGAACTGTAATATGTAAGAATCAATAAAATAACCCAGAACCATACTGAGACTATCTGAATCACATTATGAACATAAATATTGCAGAGTACGTGTAGACAAAGAAGGAGATGGCTAGATTTAGACAGAGCATACCCTTTTCTGGGTAAATGGCTGATAAAAGCAGGTCTCAGTTTCCTCTCAAAATCAGTAGGGTTTGCTTGGAGGCAACAAGGAGTTTAATAAACTCTATTCTCTTTTTTAACATTTTTTAAAAGATTTTATTGACTTATTTGACAGAGAGAGAATGAGCGAGAGAACATAAGCAGGAGCGGCAGCAGAGAGAGGAGAAGCAGGCTCCTTGTTGAAGAGGGAGCCCAACATGGGACTCAATCCCAGGACCCTGGGATTATGACCTGAGCCAAGGCAGACGCTTAATGGACTGGGCCTCCCAGGCGCCCCTACTGAACTATATTCTTTTGACCTTTTATTTGAAGAACACATAAAAAAATGTGATTTCGTCCACTTAGCAATGCAATGAGAGGCATGACTACAGAGAACATGAAATTTAAAGAAACCAATTCACTCTCAATATATTCAGGAGTGCTTTTATTATTATTGAAAAATATATGATTTTCTACATTAGAGTGAGCAGCACCACTTCGCCCATCCCTTGCTGGTCTTGTTTCCATTGGTTCCATAGTTCCGAATTGTTAATTTTAAAGGTTTAGTCTTCTTGTTCTTACTTCTTCGTGCCAATTGGCTTCCACTCAACAGTACCCCGGGGGAGTTGGTATGTTGCTACCTCCCTTGAAAGCTGTTCTAAAAGGTCACTATTTTCATTTGTGTTAAGTACCTGGGGAGAGATAGACGAAGAGCAACTGAACTCCGGCAGTGCATAAACACGATTCCGAGACCTACACTCTGAAGGAGCCTCAGGGTTCCTGAGGGGATGCGTGCTACATGGCTGGAGGAGAGGGGAACAAGAGAAACAGGAAGGTATGATAAGGAAAGGAAAACAAGGAAGGAAGCTGTGCAGGGCCTAGTGTGGGAGGAGTGAAGTTCTGTCCAGTGGGGACATGGAGCATCTGACTGAGCATAACATCAGCAGGTGGCAGTGGGAACACCGATGACGGCAAAGTCCTGGGAGCAAGGAGCGACTCCACGGACATAAAGACTGCTCGAGATGCAGCCTGGGAAAACACTGACCTCCTGCAGGAAGACGCCAAGACCCAAATGATCAAGTCGTAAGGACAGAGTGAACTAGCCTAATCTGAGCCATTCTTAGCCAAAGGGCTCAGTGTGACAGCACAAGGCAAAGTCTGACTTTTCCTCGAAAAACAGGATGGAATGCCATCAAACTCAAATCACGAAAAAAAAAAAATCCAGATCCAATGAATTTTTTAAGAAGTCACCAGGAAGAAATGGCTGAGTGACTCCCCTCAGTCAACTGGATGAGGATTCAGAGTTGGGCGCAGGTCCCAGGGAAAGCTAGAGCGCCACCCTGTGCCAGAACAAAAAGACCAAGGCAAGGTCTTTTTTTTTCCAGGTTAAAAACTTTCTATTTGGAAGAAAACAAAACAAAAAACCACTCCAGAAAAAAGGTCAAGGGAGGAACACTGTAGGAAAGTCAAGCCGCTGACCTCCGGCGGATCACAAGAGCCCGCGCTGAAGCTGGCCCAAGTAAATCCTCATCTTGGTACTGTCACTTGTCTTCCGCACCCAGATCTCATTGGCTCCGACAAAGCTGATCACGCAGCTCAGCTTCTGGTTGTCCTTTGACTCCAGACAGATGGCCTGGCTCTTGTGGTACCATCTTTTATCATAGTACAGTTTCCCGTCTTCTATTCGAGCTTCGAATCTCTGGGCTGGAGACTCTGCCGGTGTGGCAGGCAAGTGTTCAGGAGAGGACGGGGATGCTGGTCTCTTGGGTGACTTAAGCTTATTTAACGTTCTCAGATCCTCCATGATCTGTTCGTCTGTTAACAAATAGTTTAGCTGGGCAGGAGCGGTTTTCTCCTCTTGTCTGGGATGGGGACAGGATCATTTGGTCGCCTCCGCAACTTTCTGGTCATGATGGGTTTCACTTCCATAGAATCTCCCGTCAGCTCCATAGTCAGCTTTTCATTTTCGATCATCTTCTTCTTCTCCTCCAGCTCAGCGATCAGGTTCTCCTTCAGCTCCACCTTCTTGTCTTCGAATTCTTTCACCGATGAGCCAATCTAATAAGGATGTTTAAGCCCTGGCACATGGGTAATAGGGCATCAGATTATTTAAAGACTGTGCTGACTAGTGGGAGAGCAGCTCCTTAACATAAGGGCAGATTAAACTTTCTAACTCAGAGTAGGTAAGTGCACTCGCATGCCCTGTATATCTGTAGCTGGGCAGGGCAAGGGCAGACAGAGACTGACAATTTTAAGCAAGATGGTACACTTGAGCTCAAATCAGTTCAACATCTATTAATGAGTACTGATAGGTGTTCAGCACTGCTGGAACACTGAGAATTCATCCCTGACTGGGAAGAATTTATAGGAGAAACTGGAGTGGCCTGTCCATGACCACTGACCATAGGGCTATCAGGATTTGATATGTTAATGACTAAAATGGTCAGTATAAAGGCTAGCAAATAGTAGGCATTCAAAAATCGGCAGCTGCTAATTCGCGTCATTACAATTACGACCGCCATTATCACAATACCTATTAGTGCGTTGTAGGGATAGCAGATTTTTAAGTCCTAGGAGAAACAGCTTTAAAAGGTGCAGAATTTGCTTCCAGATGGTTTCTTAAGACTGCGCATCAGACCAAGGATTTATATTAAAACTAGGACAAGACCTCTCCCCACTCATGATCTAGTTTCTACAACAGTCTCATTGACACTGTTTCTGGCAAACTTTCTCCATCAGTCATGGAAATGTTAGCACCAACAAAGTCTCGCACCCATGTCACCCATTTTTTTTACATCCTGTGAAGCTCACTTCAAAGTTTGTTGTGATATTCACAAAAGAAGAAAAGCCACTGAGACTGCAGAACAACTACTTTCAAATGTCACAGATCAAAAGGGAGAAATTGGGGAGAGGGGCCGGCCCAAGGCTCTTCCTTCTCCAAGAGTAAAAAATACATCACTGTCATCATCGACTCCCATAATGACCGAGAGGCTTTAGTAAAAGCACACATGAAGAACAATACCCCTAGCCTCCCCAGACTAAATTTTATGAAATAATGGTGTGGTATCTTGCCCAGTAAAGGGCAGGGGACTAGAGGAAAACAAACCAGATTATGTTCTAAAGTAATTAAAAAGCAATTAATTTAGACTAAAATTGGTTTAAAGGTTTGCAGTATGTTTAACAGAAAGAAATATAAAACACTCCATCTACTTGCTAAATTTTTTTCCTTTCCTTTTCTTTCTTTCTTTTTTTTTTTTTGAGAAAGAGAGTGAGCACACGCATGTGTGCATGAATGGTGGCAGGGGCAGAGTGGGGGGAATCTCAAACAGACCCCCCCCCCCGCATGGGGTCTAACTCAGGGCTGGATCCCAGGACCCCAAGATTATGACCTGAGCCAAAATCAAGAGTCGGATGCTTAACCAACTGAGCCACCCAGGTGCCCCCTGCTTGCTAAACTTATAAAGGGCTAAAAAATATAGGAAACTCATAAGTTCTTAGAAAATACACCCAATTCAGGGAAGAGGTGAACAGAGAAAGAGGGCAGAACATGAGAATAAAAATACAAAGAAACCAAAGGAGAGAAAAGGATAGGGTAAAAACATCAAGGACCAATCCTAAATACACCAGGGAAGGAGTTAAAGAAGAGAGGAAAATGAAAATGGAATGAATATTGGTTGAGTCAGAATGAATCATAGCTACTGACCTGCTCAACACCTTCACTTCACCGATGAAAGACACTGTGGCCTCACAAGGTAGAGTGATTTCTTTGAGTTTACTGAGCTAGATAATGGCAGGTCTGTAAAGGCAGTGAGTGCAAAATAAATATTCAAATTTTTGAAGAATTAAAAAGGTAAGTGTAGGGGCGCCTGGGTGGCTCAGTGGGTTAAAGCCTCTGCCTTCGGCTCGGGTCATGATCTCAGGATCCTGGGATCGAGTCCCGCATCGGGCTCTCTGCTCAGCGGAGAGCCTGCTTCCCTTCCTCTCTCTCTGCCTGCCTCTCTTGTGATTTCTCTCTGTCAAATAAATAAAATCTTTAAAAAAAAAAAAGAATAGAGCCCGGCATTGGGCTCTCTGCTCAGCGGGGAGCCTGCTTCCTCCTCTCTCTCTCTGCCTGCCTCTCTGCCTACTTGTGATCTCTGTCTTTTAAATTAATAAATTAAATCTTTGGGGAAAAAAAAAAAGGTTAAGTGTAATGGTCTAACCATTTGCGTGTCTCTCCCCTCCAAAATTCAGTAGTAAAGCCCTAAACCCCACTGTGGCTATATCTGGACACAGGCCTCTAAGGAACTACTTAGGGTTAAACGAGGTCATGAAGGGATGAGATTAGTGTCCTTACAAGAAGAGACATCAGAGAACTTGCCACATGTGCACCCATGCATTCCTGCTCTTGCCCTCTCCCCCAACATGTGCATGAAAAGGTCATATGAGCACACAGGGTGATGGTGGCAAACTACAGGCCAAGAGCAGAGGCCTTGGGATGAAACCTGCTCTGCAGGCACCTTGGTCTCGGACTTCCCAGCATCCCGGACTATGAGAGAGAAGCCACCTGCTAGTGGTAATCTGTCACAGCAGCCCTGGTGGCCTAACACAGCAACCACTGAAGTCCTTTGGCGAAGCATTCAAACAGAAAAGTTTTGACTTATCTGTTAAACCTAAAATATACACACACCTTAGCCCGTTTTCTTTCTGTTTGAGAATGAGGATCGAGCCACTCCCTGGCTAGGTGCAGGTAACACTTCCAGACGCAAACCTTCCCTACAAGGTATGATAAATAGTAGAAACTCAGTAAACTTTCAAGCAAATAATTAATGGTCAAAACCTGATTCTGTACTTAAGAAAATAACACACTCTTTACCTAGTTCCACACTATGCACCACTGATAGCAAGTAACAAATGCTCAAATGTGTGCGTGCGCACACGTGTGTGTGTGTGTGTGTGTGTGTGTTTGCAGCCCACACCATAGAGAAGTAAGTGCTGTTTTAAAAGTCTGAACAAGTCCAGACACCCTTTCCAACTTGCCTACTCTCTCCCTAAACCTCTTTTTATCCCCTTAGGAGTTATGCCTTGACATTTTAAATTTCACGTTTTATTGGCAAAACAAAGAAGAATTCTCACTACCAGATTTTAAGAAATCTGCCTAATCTACTTTGTTTGGTAAAATAGTTACAATAAAAGTAAAGAGCTTTACTGTCCACTCTAACATAAATTTTTAAAGTTATAATTAAAAGTTAGCTTACTTTTTAGTGAAAAGTGGCAAAAATCCTGAGAGTTCAAAGGAAAAAAAGTCACTGTTAAAAAAATGCAAATTATCAATACAAAAAGTAGCACTTTTAATTATGCCTTCTAGTACTGTCCTTTCCCAAACTAGTCGCCGCCAATTACCATGGACTGGAAAACTGATAAATGAATGGACTAAATATATAAAAGACAAAAAGCCATGCAGGACATTAGGAAAAGAAAGGGAAAAATGAAGGGGGGGGGATCAGAGTGGGAGATGAACCATGAGACTCAAACTGAGGGTTTCAGGGGGCAGGGGATGGGGGATGGGTATTAAGGAGGGTACATACTGCACGGAGCCCTGGGTGTTATACGCAGATAATGAATCATGGAACACTACATCAAAAACTAATGATGTCCTGTATGGTGACTAACATAACATAATAAAATTAAAAAACAATTTTTTTAAAGGATAAAATAAATAAATAAATAAAATAAAAATAAAAGAGACCAGTTACAGCACTAAAAATACCAATTCATAGCTATATTACACAAAACAACAGAATTTGGACATTATAAATACCAAAATAGTTTTTCTGTGATTTCATGGAGGAGAATTTTCCTATCTTATATCACAAAAGTGTAATTTGATATCTGGGGTTTAATTCCTGCAAATAAAACTAAAATGAAAAAGAAAAAGACAAAAAATAAAAAGAACCCAGAGTTTATAAATATGAAGGGAAACTATTTTAATTAGCATTTTCAATTGTCTTAAATTTGTTAATGAAATGTGTCCAGAAAAAAAAAAAAAAAGGTTGTATCAAGAAAAGGAAGCAAAAGGAATACTGTTCTCCGCCTGACATTTACTAGGCAATATACCACAGCACACCTTACAGATGAAAGCCCCTTAGGATCTCAAAATAAAGCCTCTTTAAATGGACGCCTGTATGGGTCCATTCGTCTGTCTATGGGTCGTATGTTGTGGGTCACATGCTAAAAATGCATTTTTATTTCTGTTGTTCAGAACTCTGATCACATTTCCCCATTAAAACCCATTAAAAGAAATACACATGCACACATACACACACACACACACACACACACACACACATTTACAAATGGTGGCTGAACTTCCGGACCAGATAACGAGTAATATCATGGGGAGTAGTGCGGAAGAACGTGAGTGTACCCAACCAGTAACACACATAAAATGCCATATATGTGAAATAACAGAAAATGTAAAATTTAAAATGGCAGCAAATTACAAATAATGCCAATGTAATTAAGAAATGACTTTTCTTTGCAAATCATCTTGTATAGTGGTTAGTAGAAGACAAATTTAATTCGCTGACAAAGACAGTGGAGAGATCCATGGAGATTTAGGGAAGAAGTGGTACTTTCAAGGGTTTTAGCGACTGGTGCCATTTTTTTAAATGTGGTTTTTAAAAAGAGAATTCCAATTTTATTTTAACACCTACAACATTTCCTCTTTCCTGGATACAAGTATCATTAAGGCAGAATGCAGCTGAGGCCGATCTGAAACCTAGTCAACAGTTCCAAGGCCGGCACCGTGAAGCTCTACTGATTCCTCAGCACAAACCGGCAGATGCGCACAGGGATGAGTGGTCCCAGCAAATGAGAGAGAAGGGCTGAATGACAAATAGAGAGAGAGAGTTCCACCCTATAAATTCCTATAGTTACTAAGTATGCTCTTGTTAATGAAAAAGTAACAAGTAGAAAACCTCTGGGATTTAACGCCCATATGACAAGTATTTACTGAACACCATTCACTTTTCTAGACACCAAGGACAGGATACAGCAGTAAACAAACCAGCCATCTCTATAGGAGACACAAGTAGTAAAAAAAGATGTTTTTAAAACATACTAGATGGAAAAAGAAACAAAAAACAAAATATACGAGATGGTAGGGGCTATGGAGAATTTAAAAACAGACTGACTAACAATGAACTGAAGAGGTCCTATCCAAGCAGAAATGGGAAGGAAATCACGCTCTTCTGGAGAAGAGTATCACAAGTGGAGTGAACAAGTCCCAAGTGCCCAGCAGACCTGAGAAGCAGCAAGACGGCCAGTGCGGTGAGCGGACAGGAAGAACGGAATGGGAAGAACAGGAGGGGACCAGTGGCAAAGAGGTACCTAGGAGCCAGCTCGACCAGAGCCTTAGAGGGACGACTCTGGCTTTTCCTCTGAGTGGAACACATCAGTGGCGTTTTGAGCATTATCAGATGTGTATTTTAAAAGGATCATGACAGATGCTGTGCTCGGAGTAAATTACTTGGAGTCGATGGTATAAAGCAGGGAGACCAGGTAGGAGACTATTAGAATAATCCAGGCAAGAAAGGAAGATGTACCGACAGATGTGGTAGAGCCAGTGAAGAGAGATGGGTCTAACTCATTTTTGAAGGCAGAGCCTAAAGGATTTGCTGAACTAATAAGACCTGCTGTGAGAGAGAAAGAAGAGTCCGGGATGACTCCAAGGTCCAAGCAACAGAACTATGTATTATCAAAGATTAAAAGAAAAACAAAAACACAAAAGACAAAACTCTTCAATACTGGACTTAGACCATGTAAATATAAGAAGAACCAGAAGCAATAATAAGCTATACCCTATTTGAGATATATTTAGAATCCAGAATCCGATTTCATGGTAAGGTGAGAATTTTCTGGGTTGATACAAGACAGTTTATAGGCAATTAAATTTCATTCAAAGGACGATGCCTTTTGAGCTCCAGATGCTTTCAAAACCAGAAAAATAGGGGATAAAAACTCAAACAGTGTCTGTCAGTGAAACGCATATTTGGAAGATTCAGATCCACACGGGTACAGACCTACAAAAGGAGCGAGCAGAACAAAGGGTCAAAGGCAGTACAAGCATCGACACAGAACTTAAAACGCACGGCATAAATAGAACGGGACAATTTTAGAACAGGTCTGGGATTGGCCTGAGTAGTACTCAGCAAAAAAAAAACTTGCCTTAGTTTGCCTTCTTGTTAGGAAGAATAGGGTTGAATTTCAATATATTTTCACAGATGGAAAAGGAAGAGAAATCAAGAGCACATTATTTGGATTTCAAAGAGATTCAATGATTCTGTCTTACGGAAAAAAAAATTGCTGATGCTCTTCTCAGCTCAATGTATTCTCAAATGTTAATAGATTCAAAAATCCCTTGTTTAAAAAAAAATCACGTAAAATGATCTTTACTGTTAACAAGGCTAAAGAAGTGGCAGACACACTGATAAGAGTTAAAATCTATACTTGCCAGAGACTGCACGATAGCCACTGTCTGCCTGCTTCATTATGATTGATATTAGTACAACAGTGAATGCTTTAATTTGACAGGAAAAGCTTCCATCACAAGAAAGACTGCAGAATAACAAGACAATTCCTCACATGGCTAAGAACTGAGCTTGCAGGAATAAATAGAGAACTAGGGAGAGAATGTCCACTCTCAACCATAAGCATGGTTCTCAGAGAACAGAAAGAGGATACAAAAAGGATAGAAAAACACAAAATGCTGCCAAAAAAGATTAAAAAAACAAACAAGGGGCGCCTGGGTGGCTCAGTGGGTTAAGCGTCTGCCTCCAGCTTAGGTCATGATCCCAAGGTCCTAAGATCAAGCCCCACACTGGGTTCTCTGCTGAGCGGGAGTCAGCTTCCTCCTCTGCCCCTGCCTTGTGCACACACGCTCTCTCTAATAAATAAATAAAATCTTTAAAACAAACAAACACGAACAACGTTCTAATGTGATTTGTTGTCATTACGGGGGTGACATATAATTAGCTGCATGAGTGTTATTTTTTTCTTATTTCTAATAAAGTTGTTTTTCACTACCACTTCTTATTTCTTAAGTTCATTATAAGAGTTAAACAATATAAAAGATCAGAGAATTCACCAGACCCGAGGACAGGTGATTCTGGCTACCCTGGTTAACTGAAAGCTAAATCCATGAGATTTGATGAAATCACTAAATGAGAGAAAATCAAAAAAAGTCCAAAGACCTAGCCCAGCATATGGCAACTTTAGAAATGAGACGTAATCACCAAAGAAGAAGAAAACCAGGAAGTATGACTTCCTAGAAGTCAAGGGCCCAAAACAGTTTATCGGAGGGAGGGAACGGTCAGGGATGTTATACTCTACAGACAGGACAGGCAACATGAAGAAGACTGAGACCTGGTCACTGACGGGACTTAGCACACGGAAGTTTCTGGTAATCTCGACAAGAGCCAGTTCAGTGGCACGGTGACAATAAAAACCCGAGTGGGCTTAAGGGGGAAGGTAAGTGGAGAAGAACTGATATGAGCAAATGCAGACAACTCTGTTGAGTTTTGCTCTAAAGGAAAAGAAATTTAGCAGCGGCTGGCAGAAAAGTGAGGTCAAGAGTATTATTTTTGAATGGATGAAAGAAAATAGCTTAATTTTGTGTTAATGGGACTAATCTAGTAAAGACAGAAAACCTGATGATCTCAAAGAGAGAAGGGAGAGAACTGCGGAGTCCGGGTCCCAACTGGGCCAGCACAGATGGGACCCAGGATAAAATGGGTTGATGGCCTCCTACAGGAATGCAACTGCTTCACGTACAGAGACAGGTGAGACAAAAGGTTTACTGCCACTGGGGGTAGAAGGCAGGTACGTGTGCTGGTAAGAAATCTCCTGATTGCTTTCGTTTTCTTACATATACTCTGGAAACTGTAAGACTTATAAACAAAAGCTGAAAGCAGCTGACTAAGCAGTAGGTGTGGCATTCTGGGGAGCCTGGCTGAAATGGCACCGTACCCAGGCACCTTTCTCACTAGCCTTCTTCTGGTTTCCATTACTGTGGCATCTCTTGTCATCTCCAATTGGCACAACCACTTCTTCAAAAGGCGTGGGAGTGGGAGACACGAAGGAGTCGTCGCTGGTCCATAGTGATTCTGAAATCTAGCTGAGCAAATGCTGGAGTTCTTTGATTAGGTCTCAAGGCTGGGATAACAATTCTCCATGGCTCTTGTCTGCGTCATCCTTCCTTTTTCATGGAAGGTAGCATGTCTTAGCAACTTAGCAGTCTGTTTGGCCTGCTTCCTGCCGGAAGAATCTGGTAGGGGTTCAACAGCCTCTTTTCATTTTGAACTGTTTCTTTTCCTTTTCCATCTTAGCTGCAGTAGGTCTCCTGTGAATCTCAATGAGATTCACTGCATTAGACAAAAGCCATATCCACAAATATCTTCAAGATAAGCCCTTCACTACCTGCGAGGCTGCAAAAATGGCTAGAAGCCCTATTGTGAGATTGAGAGGTCTTTTGTGTGGCTCTTAAGGCACTACCTTTGATTCTTCTGGGGTCTTTAACAAAAGGTTTTACAGTCACATCTGCAGCTTCATCTTTAGACTACCATTCTCTCCTGGCGGTGCCCTTGAACTGACCTTTGCCAGGAACCCACAACTTAAATTTGACTATCTTTTGCCAGACAGAATGCCTGAGGACTTTCAAAACCATCAAGTGCTGGCTCCTTTTTTGTTTAACAATCCTTCCCTCAATTTGTTTCTCTCCTCTCACCCTTCGCTGAAGCGGCAAGACGAAACCATGGGGCACCTTCAGTGTGTTGCTTGGAAATGTCCCTCAGCTCAATCTCCCAGGTCATGAGGCACACTGTCTTCTTTCCACATAACTACAGATAGTGTTGCTCAACTTTCTGTCAGCACAGAATGAGGATCCCTTTCCTCCAGTTTCCATTCCTTTAAGCCCTCATGGCCGTTCCCCTCAAAGTCCCAAATTTCATAAACAACATGATAAAGGTACCGTCATCTTTCACTGACTCCTCAAAGTCCGCTGCCCGGTTCCCAAGTCACTCCCACAAATGTAGATTTCTGCTACAGAAGCACTCCACCTTTGGTACCAGATTCTGCAGTTATCTCTTCCTGTGTAACAAATCACTCTCAAACCCAGTAGCACAAAACAACACTTACTATCTCATGGTTTCTGTGGACTGGGACTCCAGGGGAGGCTTAGCTGGGTGCCTCTGGCTCAGGGTCTATCACAGGCTGCAAGCAGGGTGCCGGCTGGGGCTCAGTCATCTCCAGGCAGGACTGACACAGATCTGCTGCCAAGTTCACTCACCTGGCTGTTGGCAGGCTCAGACCCTCACTGGCTGCTGGCCCAAGACACCAGCTCCTTGCCACGTGGGCCTCTCTGCAGGGCCACTCACAACACGGCAGTCTGTTCCTTCCAACGCAAGAGCTCAAAGAGAGAAAGCTAGAAGGGCAAGCGTCCACAAGATGAAAGCCATGGTCTTTGCCGTCAACTCTTGGACGTGACATCTCGTCACTTTTGCCATATTCTATTAGTTCAGAGTGAGTCACTAAGGCCCACCCCACACTGAAAGGCAAGAGATGACACGAGGGCATGAATACCAGGAGGCAGGAATCGCTGGGGACCATCCAGGTTTATCTCAGATTAGCTGAAAGCGTTATAACATATTGGTTAGGAGTACTGACTCTGAAGGGAGACTACTGGGTCTGATTCTTGCTTCTGAATCCCAAGATGAAAAACGGAACATAAAGTAATAGTTGTGAAAGCACTGACCTCATACACAGGAGGCACTTGGGAATTTCTTTTCCCTTCTCTCTTCCAATCCCAACTGTCTTTAACAACCTTGAAGATTTCTCTGGTATCGGATGTAATCTGCAAACATCCAGGGCCAGAGAACACGGTCTTGAGCAACATGCACAAAATGAGATTTTGACTTTCAATGAGGCCAAGAAACTTATTTTCAATTAACTGAAGAAATTAAACAAGAAAACAAAAGGATTAAGATATACATTTGGAATTAATGAAATGTAGCAGAGGAGAACATATACAAAAAAGAGCAACTATTCCCCCATACCCATGGCCCCTACTCCAGCACCTGCTTTTCAACTGTAATGTTTGTAAGACTTTCAATCCCGTCCTAGCAAAAAATTATATACTGCTTTTTATCTGACAACTACAAGTGCAATAAACAGAACAAAGCATTAAAACTGTTTTAATTTAGATGCCCATTCATCTGAGAAATAGTATTCAACGATCAACTAGGTAAGTGGTAGCCTCCCCACTTCACAGAAGAGATACATGGGCCATAAGGATCACGTGACTTGTTGTAATTGCACAGCAGGTTAAGGTCTGAGCCAGAAGCAGAACTATAACCAGCATATGATGTCACACACAATGAAGCTATAATCAGTCGTTCCTGATTTTCATGGACATGGCAATCTAGCTAAAATGGCCAGTGATTAAAGGGTTCGTCTCACATTCGGGAAAAATAACAGTTATCTTAAAGAATGAAAGGTAAGTCTGATTTATTTAATGTCTGAATTAACGATCTAGATTCATATAAGCAAGTAAAATGCCAAATGAGTTAATACACAGTAAGAGTACAGAACTTTACAGATTTGAGTGGAATCAAAAGCCAGTATTTTAGTTGGACACTTTGCTACCTACACAGCTCATTATCTTAAGAATATCTAATTAACCTTTCCATCAGTATTTGTGAGTACTTATTCTCTAAAGGCCTTACGTATAAGCACTCTATGCCATCTCACTTAGTAACAGTGAGGGATTCTGAAAAAGCATTTGTGTAGGGGAGCAGCAAGCTCCCATTCAGAAGAGGGTATTAATTCTAAACAACAATGCAGTGTTTGAAACCAGATCCTAAGTTTCAAAAGCACATTTCCAAAACCAAGAAGGGAAAAAAGGAGCTAGTGAAGGAAGATTCCAACTCCTAAAATGTACTTCACTCTCTGCAAACGGAAACTAAGGGACCCAAGAAAATGTGTCTTGGGAGTTGGTAAGCTCCCTCCACCCCCTCATATGTGTGCTCCGACCACACTAATTTTCAAGCCCTCCAAATGAACAACTTAAAATTTAGAAAGATGCGCATTTGCTTAATTGGTTCCAAATTTACACCTTAATATAAAAATTTTAAAACAAAATTCCGTATTTTGAATTCAAACATGACAAAAGGGGTGCCTGGGTGGCTCAGATGGTTAAGCGTCTGCCTTCGGCTGAGGTCATGATTTCCAGGTCCTGGGACTGAGCCCCACGTCGGGCTCTATGCTCAGCAGAGAGTCTGCTTCTCCCTCTCCCTCTGCCTCTCCCCATATCTCTCTGTCTCAAATGAATAAATGAAATCTTTAAAGAATTATTAATTAATTAAGTAAAAGAAACATGACAAAAGAAAATTGTTTAAGGTTAAATGCTATATCAAAACAAAGAGTATTAAAACACACATATTAAAACAGGCATCTTTCTTATACAAATGCAAACTTCTCATTTACATTCATGCATAAGACTTTTATTCCTACTTAAAAAATTTTACTCCCATTTCCAAATGGGATCTAAATCTTGATCTAAAGCCATTTGACTCCTACCTGCAAAACCCGTGGTTATTACCCAACAACAACACAATAGTAATCTCCCTGCTTCTAGCCTCCCCCCCAAACCATTCTGTGCCTAGAACCCAATTACATGGCTCTATTTCGAGAAGGTTAAATATTGCTGTAGTGAAATTTTTTTTAAAGAATTTCTTATTTTCTACAGACTGGATCTAGTACTCAAGATCCTCCAGTTTGTCCTCTAAGCCATCTCTTCCTCTCCTACTTCTTCCAGTAAACTGGTCTCTTCACTATTTCCCAATCTTTACTTCGTCCCTTCTTTTCCCTCCACCAATGCCCAGTCAGGGCCAACTAGTGTCAGGTACCATTCTACGCACACAGAATACCTGGGCTTTCCTGGAGCACAGGAGAAAGACAACAAATAAATATACAGCAAGTCAGATGCTGGTAGGTGTTATGGAGAAAAACGGAGATGGGAAAACAGATGAGAAATGCGGGGCAGAGAGGCGGCAATTAACATTTATATAGGGTGCTCGTGATACCTGATAACACGCAACTGAGTAGATTTCATACAAACAAGGCAGTCTTGCGGATATCTGGAGAAAGAGCAGGGGTTTAGGCCAAGCGCTAAGGCGCGGAGGCAAGGGTGTGTTTCATATGTTCAAAGACTGGCCAGTGTAGAAGAACCCTTGGCCAGGGGAGCCAGTCATACCGGGCCTTACAGGCCGGCACCTGACTTCTCTGCTCAGTGACAGCCCAAGCCACTGGGGAGTTTGGGGCAGGCAAGCAATATAGTGTGACATTTAAAGGATCACTCTGACTTCTGTGTTGAGGACAGACTTTGGGAAGGGGCTGGGGGGAAAGAACTGAAGCCAGGAGGCCCATTAGAAAATTATTATTAAATACAGACAATGGAGTCTTGGGCCACGAAAGCAACGGGACTCACTGAGCAGTCATCGAGCTTCATGCTCACTGTTGACTCCGCACCCGTGCATGTGTCAGTTCTCCGTCTGGCTTGTCTCTGGTGGTTCTGCTAGGTCTACCGTAAATCACACTTCCTTCACGAAACCCTTCCCTGATCAATCCCATCTTCAATGACCATTTTTCTGAGCTCCTGTTGACAACCGCCCACACCTCCCAGGGACTGGCATGTCGCCTTTGCTGCAGTGTGTGGTCATTCACCTACTTGACTTCTGTGCCCCTTTAACCTCACTATCCTTGAGAAAGAAAACAGAACTTCTGGGATCCTCATTTTGCTGCATAAAACAGATACTCAATAAATGTTTGGTGATCATCAAATATTTGCTGATAATCACTTAAAAATTATTATCCCTCGATAAAAATTATCATATACTCACTTCCTCCTTAAACTGCCGAAGTCAGAGAAGCCTGACACAGCTGTTTCAAGGAAACCTCTGCCCATCGTCCAGGCTATACTTCATCTTGAGCTACAGTTCAAAAGAGCTTCTTACTTAGCCACGAGTATTTTCCCTGGACCAATGATTTTCAAGTATAATTTCTGGACCAGCAGCATCAGCATCACCTGGGAGTTTATTAGAAATGCAAACTCCCAGATGCAGCTATAATGCATCTAACACTTTGGAGGTGTGGCTTGGTGATCTGTAGCATTCTAAAGCACTATAAATTTTGAGAACTACTGCTCTGGCTTAAAGGTTTAACTAATTATCTCGTTTTTCCGAGAGATTTTCGGATCGATTCCATCCTGGCTCATACCCTCATTCACCTCGATCATCATCAGAGGTCCAAGACTTCCAGGTGGCTCAACCCATGGAGCTGTGCACATCTGTTGTGACCCCATCACCTGCTCGTCCTGCCCTCCCAAGCCCCAGAAGCCATGAGCCATCCTCGGTAAACGCTCCTGTATACTCGCTCTCTTTTCCGTGATGTTCCCTTCACCTTTTTGCTCCAAGGGAAACCTAACTGCCCCTGAGAATCCTCCTTCTACTGCAGTAAAAGCTTCTCTCCCACTCCTTATATACCTCAGTGGGGGCCACCAGCTTCATCGATCCCCATTACCACAGAGTGCTGGACCATACAGGCACCTTGCACCCCAAGTGCAGATCCCTTGGAACAGAGATCACCTCCTCCAACCTTGCCACTGGGCTCCCTCTCTTCTCTCCTTTATTAGTCTTATCGTTCTTGACAATTTCAAACCGCCCCCCCCAACACGTGATTCACCCAACACTCTGGCCTCCTAGCTGTGTTGTCTCCATGTTTTTAGCACCAACTGTATTTTGTTGCCGCTTCACCTAATCACCCACCTGGCACCACATCCTGGCACCGTCATCACCAGTAACACCATCTCCAAACCTCTCGAGCAGCTGGAGCACACCACCCTTACACCAAGTCGGCTCACTCGTGCAGTTCCCCCACACCACATTTCTCCATCTCCAACCCCCTGAAGACCTCGAAGCTATACAAGGACCCTACCACTTTTCCACTCCCCCCACCTCCCCCCTCCTCACGTTCTTACTTCCCTCCTAAGCCAGTTCTGATTTAAGGGTCCAACACCATATACATTCTTTTTCAAAAGTCTTAATTCCTTTGCCCTTTCTTCATCTAACTCATCTAATAAAATCTCAACTCCCGGTGAATGCAACTATCTATATATTCCTCTCTTGTGTCTAAACAACAGGAGCCTGCTGGATAAAAATCACACGGCTGACTTGCCAGCACTCACATCAGGCTGAGGAACACAGATCGTAAGCCTACTACACCTCTCTAGTATATTCACTCCCATTTTTTTGAGCTGGACCACTAATTCACACCGTGTCCCCACTCCTTAAATCTGCAATACTTCTCCACTCCCTACATTGCCATTTTCAGTTCTGTTCATCTTGTGTCTAAAAAAAAGCAGACACAATCATAGGACTCCCTCTTCTGCCCGAGAACAATGCTGCCAGAGAGAACTGCTTCTGGCCCAATCTAAGGCCAATCCCTGTGTGTGTGCTGGGTAACATATTCTGGTCCTGCCATTAGCCTCTACTTTTGGCATCCTCAATTTCTTCCCCTCAACTGGCTCTTTCCTACTGACATAAAACATGCCTTAATACCACCTATCTTTTCGGGGCGCCTGGGTGGCTCAGTCGATTAAGCATCTGCCTTCAGCTCAGGTCATGATCTCAGGGTCTTGGGATCAAGCCCCATGTCAGGCTCTGCTCAGTGGGGAGTCTGCTCCTCATTCTCCCTCTCTACTATCCTTCTCTCTCTCTCAAATAAATAAAGAACATCTTAAAAAAAAATACCACCTATCTTTTAAAAATCTCCCCTTGAGTGTTGTATGTAAACGATGAGTCACTGAATTCTATTCCAGAAACCAATATTGCACTGTATATTAACTAAGTAAAATTTAAATTTAAAAAAAAAAAAGGCCTTACCAAAAAACCCCCAAATATATGAGTTCATTGCCATAAAAATTAGCGTATCAGAGATAATGCTATGCGACACCCGGGTGGCTCAGTCGGTTAAGTGTCTGCCTTCAACTCAGGTCATGATCCCAGGGTCCTGGAATCCAGACCCACATCAGACTCCTTGCTCAGTAGGGAGCCTGCTTCTCCCACCATCCTTCAACCTGCTCATGTTCTCTTGCTCTCTCTCACTCTATCTCTCTCTCTCTCAAATAAATGGCTAAAATCTTAAAAAAAAAAAAAAGACAATGCTTAAGCTCACATTGACCCCAGTGTTGCCATTTTGATCTCATTTATCCTTACTAGAGGCAAACATTATGAGTTTTGTAAATGTATTTTTCTAGTTTTTTGCATATACAGGCATTTACAGGAAAAAATACATATTACTTTGATTTTTAAAAATTAAAATAATTTTGAAAATCTTAAAATCTTCCCTTGAACCTATATATATACCCATCCAGTCCCTGCCCCAGTTCTTTGCCCCACTCTATGACTAAACATTCATTATCTCAACAGCCTCACCTACCAATTAACAACCCAGCCCATTCCAACTGGCTTTTTTTAATCCCCATAATTCCAACTGAAAGAGCTCTTACCAAGTTCCCAATAACCAACATTCTACCAGGCCAATGATAAATTATTTGGTCTCAAATTATCCAAGTCCAGCCCCTTCCTCTTCAGAGTCTACAACAGCATACACTCGCCTTATCTCCCTCCTACTCTACCCAATTCTCAGTACTCTCAGACCTCTACTGCAATGCCCTGGGCTTTGGCCTCAGCCCTGTACTCTAGTTACGGTCTTCACCCAAGCTTTAAATATGTGCAGATGAATCTCAACCTTACAACCCCATCTCATACTTCTCCTCTGAACTCTAGACTCCTATCAAACTGCCACTGAACTTCTCCACCAGGATGTCTAACAGAGCTCAAATTTAACGAGTCCAAACCGTAAGTACTATTTTTTCTGCGGACACTCTGTTCTGTTGTAAGGAAACAGCCTGTCCATCTTAATTCTTCAACCCAAAAGCTGAATAACCCAGAGTCCTCTTTCTCACCACACAGACAAGCCATCTTTAGTCCTCTCCAACTGCCCTCCAGAGTCTAAGTCATCATCAACTCTTGCTTTGACTACAACAGCTTCCTGACCTCCCTTATCACCTTCCCTGAAGAAAGCCACTCTCCTGGTTGAAGTCTCCCGTTACCGTCCCATTTTAACAAATCTCCATCATGGGGAATGGTCTGACCCCTACCTCTCTCTCTGTTTTGTCTTCCTATAACCTTTTGGCTCTCTACATTCCAACCACACCACCCCTCTTTCTGTTCTTTATATACCCAAACTTACTTGTTTCTGAGGACTCTGTATTTACTACTCCTTTTGCTTATAATGCTGCCCTCCCATATTTTAACAAGATGATGTTAATCATTCAGGCCTATCTCACCCTAGCTAAAGCATTCAGAGTCATATTTGTTTACATGTTTTACAATTTTATTTTCCCAGTTAAAAAACTCTTTATGGGAAAAAATTTTGTCTTGTTCATGCTCTTTTCCCACCCCTTAGAAAATGATCGACACATAATTGTCATCAATAAGTATGTTAACCACTCGAGTCTCCTATTAATACAATTATTTGTTTAACCCCTTACAGTTTTCTGAGCTTTTAAAATATGCATCAAACCAATGTCACCCACAATATAAATATAAACTCTCCAATAATAATAGAAACCTCTTACTATCTTTCTAATATACAAATCTGATCGTATCTGATCCTGCTTACAATCCATCAACGGCTCCTTACTGAGTAAACAAGCACATATTGTACACTGTTCAGATCACCTGGTCTCCACAATTCTAAATTTTCATCCACCACTATTCCACTCATCCCACACATACAAGCCACATGGAATTACATACAGTTCCCAAATATACAATTATCTCACCAATCATCAAAATCAGTGACCCTTTCTACTCCTCACCCACTCTGCTTGCCTGTCTCAGCTTCTGTTAAAGACTTCTCTGAACTCCTAGATGTTGTCGGCGTATTTCAATTCTCTCTTCCTGCCACTCTTTTACCTTGATTTCCCAGCGTGCTGGTTTTCCTCCTGAAGAACTAGCTCTCTAGAACCTTGCTCCCTGCGTACTTTGAGGGTTGGTTCATCTTCTACCAGACATTAATTTCTCTTCTTGCTCTGCATTTTCTGCCATTTCTTAGGACGTTCCCATCTTAAGCCATCATCATACCTACACGTAGCTCTATTACCAAAGCAGGCAGATTTCTCACAAATTTATAGCTTAAACCTCTATCTTCCCTTATATTTCCAGACCTAGGTAGCCAACTACCTAAGCAGAATTTCCCCCTGAACTTTTCAAAGTTACCCTAAAACAATAAATTCAAATCTAACTCATGATCCCCTTCAGCTTCCCTCCTCTAAAAACCCTGGTCCTCCTTCCAAATGCTGACAACATTCCATTAATTTTTTAAAAAGATTTATTTATTCATTTGAGAGAGAGCGAGGGCATGTGGGGAGGGGGGACAGAGGGAGAAAATCCTCAAGTAGATTCCCCACTGAGCGCCCCCATGCTGTCCAGTTTACCCTGGGCACGTCTCTCATACAGTTCCCATGGTCTCTGGCATTCTCTGCCGCTTCCAGTATTACACGCCAACACCTGGCCTCTCTCTGCACTCTTACTCCCCTCTAATCCGCCAGGTTTATCTTCAAAACAAAACAAAACAAAACAAAAAAACACCAAACAAACAAATCTAATTATCAACTCCACTTCAGCCTACTCCCAATCCTACTTAAAATCTTTTAATGGCTTTTCACTGCCAAGTATCTGTTCACAGGATCTGGCCTCCAGTGTTATCTGAATTGAACTGCTTCTGTGTTTTGTGAAACCCAGTTCACTACTCAGTCTAGTTTTCTCGCTGTGTACACCAACTAGAATGGCAAAGTTGTAACCAAAACTGAGCATTAAGAGATTAGCCTGCGGGTGCCTGGGTGGCTCAGTCCCTTCAGTGTCTGACTCGGTTTTGGCTCAGGTTGTGATACTGAGCCCTGTCTCAGGATGGGGGGTGGGGATCGGGGTCTGCTTGAGATTTATCTCTCTCCCTTGATCTCTGCCCCTCCCCCACCCCAAAAGAAAACTAAAGCTAGAAGGGTCATACACTGGTAAATGGCTTTATCAGGACCAAAAACTCTGTCTTCAGACTCACAGTCTGTGGCTTCCACGTTTTAGGATAAAGCATCAGTTACTGATTTACTTTATTATAAGATATTATAATCTTTATTATACTTTATTATATGCTTTATTTATATATATAAGTATACTTTATTTATATATACATATATAAATATATGTATATTTATATATATAAATATAATATAATATAAATATAAAAATATATATATTTATATATGTATATATAAATAAAGTATACTTTATATACTTTATTATAAGATAGCGGATCACTTTTCTGAGATGACTCCATTAATGTTTCCCAGAACTACCACACTCTTTTTACAACCTGGAAAACCAAGGTCTATACAGCTACGTAACTCATCTCAAGTAATTGATGGATATGGAAACAGAATTCAGGGTACCTTATTTTCATTTCTCTAGTTTAGCCCATAGCGTGCTAAATGGCAGCGGTGACAAACTAAACACTACCGAACAAATAGAAGAAGATGTCACACGTGTGCGGTAAGCTCTGAGGCCAGAGAGACTAGGGTTCAAATCCCACCTCTGCCAACTCTCAACTATGTGACTATCAGGTCACTAAAGGTGCTGCTTTCCTATTTGTAAAATGAAGGCTAATGGCCAACTCCCAGGTGTGCTGAGAACTAAATGAGGTGGTTTGCCTAACATACATGCTACCACTCAATAAACAAACAGTTAAAGTAAATGACCAAAAACATCAGCTTCTCCCAAAAGAGGAGAGTGTGAAAAGAAAAACTGCCATAGAGTTAAAAACAGATGGGACTGAGCTTCCGGCTCTGCCATTTCCCGTCACGTGCTCTCTCCGTGTCTTTCCTCGCTTGTACAATAGAGACAATGATATTTAGCCCTTAGCACTGCTGTGAGGATGAAATAAGATAACGTTTAAAAGCATCTTCTTAAGTGAAGAGCATCATACAAAAATCATTATTATCTGTGTACACACGCTTACAGCTGCTGTGTTCTAAATGTTTCAAGGGCATGAGAAGTCTTTAATCATCTTTGTCTTTGTACCAGCTGGTAGCACAGTCCTCTGCCCATCATAGGCATCTGTTAAATGTTGGCTGAGTGGAATTATTAAGAAGAAAGGACTGAACTATGACAAAACAACAGTTTAAAATGAAATCCACAAGTTCAGCCATTGAGAATACGGGCAAGGGAGCCTGGAACCAGCCTAGCTAAGTTCAGCTCAGACAGAACACATCGTAATTTCTGGGAATTTAAATAAATGGTCTGTAATTTTGTTTACTGGATATAAATTGTATAATTATCAAACAAGTAAGTTCCGTCACTACAGGAATTATGTGTCTCCCACCCTCCATCCCTCCCTCCCCTTCCCCTTTGCGCCACCCTCCTCCCTGTGTTAAGCCATGAAGAGGAGAGAGAGAATATAAAGGACATAAGGAATGCTTACCAGTATTGTACACTCCCCCACACACACCAGTTAAAAAAAAAATTTTTTTTTTGAAAAAAAAAATCAATGGGGATGTTTTCCATCAGGAGGCAACTTAAAGGAGGGTTCTCCAGCCACAGGTATTTAAAATACTGATTAAGGGGAGATAGTTCACCTGAAACTAGTATGTGTTTATCAGAGTTCTCCCTACACAAAGTCAAACACTTCCTTAATTTGCTAGAGCTAATGCTGGCGGGTGGAGGGGAGAGCAGTCTGTCCATGCAAATTTCAAAGCAAAAAGTTGACCTGCACTAATTATTTACTGAGCATCTACTATGTGCCATTCAACACATCTTAGATGATCTCAGATTCTCACAATAACCCCCGTGAAAGGTTATTATTCTCCCTCTGTGATAGATAAAGAAACGAAGGTTCGGAGAGGTTAAGTAATTTGTTCACGGCCATACGACTGGAAATGACAGAGGTGGGATTTAGGCCCAGTAAAGTCTCAAAACCCAAGTTCTTGGTGCCATACCCTACTGTCTACTGATGCTAGCAAACTCTCTAAAAGGGAAGGGGACTCTACAGGAAAGTAGGGAGAAGATCTGGCAAAGAGACATGCACAGAGAGCCCAAGATGGTGCTCCACCTCAGAGTTCTAGACACGGAACCAAATGAAGGAGCCACGTCCAACTACACACACCAAAATGCCTGGAAGAGCCTTTTATTCTTCAGATTCCTCAGAATCTATTCTTCAGGTTCTAAGAATGTCAATACCACTCAGACATACTGATGACTGAACACTGTTCAGTAATTTTTCTAGAATTCTGAGAAACAGTATTATAACTCACTGCGGGTAACAAACCAAGCAGGCAACAGGGATGACTACGCCTCCCAGTCTTCTCATGCTTAGCAGGACCCAAACGCTTTGATGCAACTGGGTGTCCTTCCGGCATATGTACTTCTACACAAATTCACCTCACAGACCAGAGCATTAGAAGATCTATTATCTTACGAAAGTAGAAACTGAGGCTCGGAGTAGCTCAACGATTGCCCAGTGTCACATGGCTGGCCCCGGCCTAGACAAAACTCTGATCTCCTAGTCAGCAAATTTCCCCCACCAAACCTCTTCAGTGCCTACCCACTTGACGCCAGACCACCTAGATGTCCTTCTCTATATTGGGTTCTTATGCAGCTATGGCTCCTTCTGGACATTTTCACTGAATTCGACAAATGTGTGGGGCATTGGGAGAGATGAGGCAGATAATAACAGAGTTGACGCACATTTGCCCTCTGGACAGTGCTACTCTAACTTTCAGATGTCACAGCACATATAGAAAATTGTAATATTTTTAAGGCACAAAGTGGTAAACTAGAATGCATGTGGTCCAAGTGACCAGGAGAGTCCTGGGCCCCACCTGGCTGCTCCAAGTGTGGAGGGGAGTAGTTATGTCGGCATATGTGTATCACAGTCCAATATATGGCACTTTGGTGGGGAAGTTCTGTTCTAAGGCTTTAAGTTCAGGGAACTGAGATAAATTTACAAATAACTATAAGCACAAAGAAAGCAACTGAGACCGCCACTGTCTGCTCTCACCAAACATTAATGAGTAGAAGTAAGATTAATTCAATTTGTTTCCTTTCGTAACTCCTCTTCCAATAAATCAAGACTGAAGAACTCATCCTCTGGTCAACAGAGAGCTGATCAGTCCCACCACCAAGACCACAAAGACCCTTGACACAGACCTTGCTCACAGGAAGCTAAAAAAACTACTTAAAGCTCGTAAAGTGTGTCAGAGAGTTCTTTAACTTCTTACAAACACCAGAAAAATAAATCAATGGAGAGGAGGAAATTGCATTTCAAGGTCATATTCAAATATGAAGGGAGAATCAGGAAAGAAGCATCCCCCAATACACACATACACACACAGTGACCAAGCTCCATCTCCAGAAACCTCATTAAAACTTTGACTTCTGATATTTATAAATTTAGTCTGCCTGAGCCAAGTAGGTTTCTGCAATTCCAGACATCTAGGCTGAAGGGCAAAGGGCAAAGTAAAACTTTCAAAAGCTGGCAGGTAGCCAAGGGCATCACGTCGAGGAGGCTCCCTTAGCAACACACAACAGCTGTCCGCTCAAGAGAGGGCGCCGCCATCTTTGCAGGGGTTATAGATGCTCTTATTTTCACAACTAAAAGCAAGGGTTGTTTTTTTCTGGCATTATTTTTCCTGTCATTCCCCTAAAAGCTACCACATCTCACAATTTCAAAACCTCTCCAATCCCAGTATGTTTCTCTTCATCCCAAATTACAATGTCACAGTTAACGATACGTTAAAATAATGTAAGGTATTCATTCTTGGCAAATATGAAATGCTTTATAATGTCTAGTTATTAATTACTATTCTACCTGCTACAGACTTGGTTTCTAACTATGGGCAAGTCACTCTGTGTGACTTAATTACTTCCCTCATAAAATTTTCATAACAACAGTGACCTACTTCATAAGACTATGGGGAAGGACAATAAAAATTATTAGATAAAACCTTACAAACACTCATTCCTAATTAAGAATCATGCCACCCATCGGCTTTCGCTATCTAAAGAGATGGTTTGATTACCGAAGACAGTGCCCCCAACACACAACACGGGTGGGTCCTGACCCGGCAGGAAGAGCCCGGGTCCTGAAGCGCCTGGGTCCTCTCGGCTGCCCCATCTGCCTTCTCCAACCCTACCAAGCCCAGGGGATGACACCGCACTGGGAGCTCACCCTCATGCCTAAGCCTAACAAGATAAACAACATTTAAAAAAAACAAACAAACAAACCCAACTAATGTCACAATCACTGCCAGGTTTCAAAAACCTAACACCTGGGAGCAGAAGGGGATGTGGTAGTCTGTGCTCTGAGAGGAAGGCCATTTGTGCGAGCGCCGAACCTCGCAGCTTTCCACTCCTTATATGTGCAAGTGCAAGCCCTCAGCCACAGCACTCCGTACTCACCCAGAGGTACATCATGTCAGACCCGGCTGCTCAGACTCAGCGGTCAGTTGATCGTGGACTGCAAAAAGGCACTTCAGTGAACTGTGGGAAAGGAGGTGCCAGACTGTGGGGGGGGCAAGTGTTCAGGGTGGGGAGAAACCCCCCCAAATCACTTGAGTTTAAAAATCTACAAGGACCGGTCTCCTCCCCCCTCCTCCCTCCTCTCCAGCTGACTGTTCTGTTGTTCTCTCTCCTCCCTCTCCCCCCTCCCTCTCCCCCCTCCCGTTCTCCCTCTCCCTCTCTCTGGGAGTTCCCAGCCCCGTGCGTCTGAACTGGAGTGTACAGCACTCTCTCTATTTGCCTTCAGGGAATCTCTCTCTGTCATTCTACTTCTAGAAACACAATCATCACTCACAGAGATTATTGCAAAAGGCAGGGATAGGCGGGGCTAGTAATAAACCACCAGCGCCAGTTTCTAATGCTAGACTCAAACTAGTTTAAGATGGGTTCTCTAAACATGAAAGGAGCAATGAAAACACTCTGCCCTCCAAGATGAAGGGGAGTTGAGTCAAGTTTCCCCTCGGTCCAATTCTTCCAGAGCACCCCCTCAGAAGCCAAGCACAAACAGAGCTTGCTCAGAGCCTGTATTCCCTCCCTGCAATGCTGGCCTTACACCACTCTTCTAAATAATTCTGAATTTAAAACAGAGGGAAAAGTACATGTAAACTCAAATAGGCTTTCATCTTTTTTATCACTGTTGCCCTAGTTCAGATCAACACAGCCAGCTCCTTTCTGAAGGGAGAGAGCACAAGCAAGGGTTTAGAGTCACATGAATTCGGGGCCCCTAGCACGGGTTTGGAAGCTGGGTCCACCATTATTCTCATGATGGCCTAGGGAAAGTTATTTAACTTAAGACTAGGCCCCTGTTTCCTCAACCAAAAACTGCATATAGTACTCCTTGTGGAGTAGCTGTAATTGGATCAAATGACAGAACGGTGTAAACTATCTGTCAAGCTCCTGGTGACCACGTTCCCTAAGTGCCGTTCAAACACTTAGTGCCTCTGATACGCCAGGCATATTCGAATCCATTATGTTCTACAGTGAACAAGTATCATCAAATCATGTGTCCTAGTGGTTTTGATTCTGAAATAGCTGACTCCTCCATACACCAGTGCCCATGCTCTTTCCTTACTTCCTACCCATTTCCTGCTCGCTGGAATCCAAAAGCCCACCCCAGCTGCACGTGAAACCCTCCCTCCTCTGCGAGGAGCCAGGCGTCTGTAACACGGCTTTCACCATTTGGGCCAGTGACGACTGCATTCCTGTACCTACCACCCTTATCTCCTTTATCCATATCTTTCAGGGCAGAGCCCATCTAATGTTGGCCCGTGGAGTCTTGTGTATAGTACCCAGCACACGGTAGGTGCACCATACACTCTCCAAGGATTCTGTGTTTTGGGGAATACTTCATTCCATTAAAGAAAAAACAATATGAGACAAAAAAACAAAAACAAGAGGCCTACCACCTTCCAGCTGCCTCAGGGTTCTGTTCCCCTCAGACATGTTGAGACGGCTCTCCTGTGCTCGTAAAATCTCCAAGTAAGGTCTGCAAGCCTCACCCTCAAGGCCGGCCTTGCGCTGGTACAGGTCCACTTGCTCTCCTCCACCGAACCCTTCCCCACTGTAAGGCTCCTGTGTGAGGGGCCTTCTACAATGGAACTCCTTTTTTCCTTAGGGTAGAAGTCAAGTCACTTTTCCTTTCCTTCCCCACTATGCGCCTTCTGCCAGAGAGCTTATAATAAATACCTTTTCTCTCCTCCCACTTATTAAAATCCCAGCTCATTTAAACTTGGGAGAGGTGGGGCAGGTGTTTTCAGCCTCACCCAAACCTTTTCTTTTTCTTTATGCAGAACGTCTCTGCTTCCTCTGAAGGCAGGATTACCTCATCTCCAGTACAAAAGAGCAGTAAGGACTTCCAAGCCTAACCCTGAGACAGCCTTTTTTTTCCTAATGGGAAAACAAACCTTGACCTTCTACAAACTGTTAACATCTATAATCAATTTTATATGAATATAAAAACAGTTCTTAATAAGTATTAAAATCACACTGTTAAGCCATTATAGTCTTTTCAAACTCTCTGAAGATAGAAAATGGTCTCGTTCATTCTTAACCAAGTATCAAAAGAACAAATACAATAGAATTTCGCATATTATCACTTTATGGTGTTATCTTCTAATCAAGTTTGGGATGGGACAAAGATACCCGTGCTCTTCTGGAGCAAAGAAAGATAAAAACACAGAAAAGGGGTCCTCGATACAAAACTGGAAAAGTTTAAACATGTCACCAAAACCCAAAAACGACCTCCAAAACACCTGTAAGTGGCCCCATTATAAATTTTGGAACCACAGGGAAAGCTCGCAAATCCCTCAAACGCTTCTTTTCCTTTTCCGATAGTAATTTTATAAAACTGGGTAAGCAGTCTGGCAAAATCAAACTCTTTTGTGTTTTCTTCACACACACCAAAAAACTCCAAAAACCCACAGGCAAGCTAAGTGAAACTTCTTTTATTCATGCTCCTGCATGTCCACATTTTCCTACCTTTAAAAAAAAGGGGGGGGGGGACAAAGAGGTTGGAGGAAAAAACAAATCTCTCAAATTGTCAAAGTCAAAGGAGGAAACCCATGCTTTATAGGTACTCGGGATTCGGATTAAGAGACACAAAAGTACAACCATTCCACGCTACGAAGACACTGTGAGGAAGATCACGGTCTTCAATGACACAGAGGATAAGGGCGCACACATACCTCATTCTCTGAGAACATTTTATCAGACTGTGTGACCGTGCCCTGAGATTTATCCGCCTGTATGTTAGTTCAGAGGACGGAGCATGTGAACTGGAGCTTCAGAGAGGGAAATGTCCCAGGGAGGGCCCACAGAGGAAGTCTGGCACGCATGCTTCCGAGAAAGAAAAATCAGATTACCAGGGACAGCAATATGGGTGCTGCCAGTAATTCTAACTGTATAATGCGTCCTGAATTCCTGCTTCTGAAAGCGCTAGATTTTGTAATGTGGAGAGTCTGGTGGGCCAGACTCTCAGATAGGGTTTGGAGCCACATTTTGTAGTCTCTGCCACAAAGTCTAACAATTCAAGAGACTGCCTGTTTTATGCAAGTTTCTCTGTGGGTGCAGAAGGCTGGTGGGGGATGTGTGCACCTCTGGGGAGCCAAGACAATTCCGTAAACATATACCTGAGAAATCAGGCCCTGAAGATTTCCAAAAGAAATCCAAAGGCAACCTTCTCTCCATAATGTATATTCCTTTCACCTTCGGGAAGGGTAGAGACAATACAGACTCCCCACAACACTGAGCTATAGACATGGGCCACATGAGGTCCAACTGAATTTGACTTAAAAAAAAAAAAAAAAAAAGTTGAAAGAATAGGGCTCTTTTAACCTTGCCTCCTCTCAGCTTAAAATAGCAAGGATTCCCACAGGGCAATTCTCTAATAGAATTCTGCTACTCAAGATCTGACCCACGGACTAGCCTCAGCAGCACTACGGTCGGGGTCGGTCATGGTCAGGTCAGTCAGTGGGCTGGAAGCTACTTAAATATGAAGACTCCCGGGCCCCCAGCCTGGATTTACAGAATCCAAATAAAGCCCCAGGTGGTCTGCATGCACGAAAGTCTGAAAAGCTGGTCCAGACAGCTCACTGCCCTCACAAAACAGCAGAGACTCAGGAAGGAGAGACAGGGTGGCCACCTTCCAGGCCACCTTCAACCTCGGAAGACACACCGGGAGCATGCCTCCCGGGCTTACGGATTTGGTGTAAGACACCGCCAGCGGCCAGCACTCACCCAGGACAGACTCTGCGCCGGAACTGGGCAGGCATTTTCTCCTTACACCTTCACAGTATCACTGTACAGCAGGCCCTGCTTTGTCCTTTTCACATATAAAAGGAAACGGGGGCTCAAAGGAGCCCAAAGCTAAACACAAGGCTGTGGGACTCCAAGATGGTGTCCCCTGCACACACTTCCTCACTTGTAAAATCTTACCGAGAGTGACAGAATCGATGGGCGTTTTACCCTAGATATAACCCTGCAGGCTACCTCTGCCCATCACCAAGGCCTCCAGCAACAAACGATGGGGACACAGGCTGTGCGTGAGCTTCCAAAGGCTGCAGCTCTGGTCAAGGACCACTCCTGCTCCCTAGGACCGATGTCACTAAGAGCACAGTTTTAGAAACCTCTTGGAAACTGTGGTCACCTTCTATGATCTCTAACGTGAGCTCAAGATGCACACACGGAGAAAAGAAAGGGTGTGTCGCAAGCTCACTTCTCTGAACAGCCACAGGCACCTTGAGGATATTAGAGCTCTTACCCTACGCAGAGCAACTATCTCTAAAAGAAGAAAATACATTGTCTTAAGAAAGCTCTGTTTTCCCTTATTATGTTTTTTCAACCATTCTCTCAAATAAGCTCCCATACGTCCAAGTTACTCACTCTGGTACCCCTTCCAGTACAATTTCTGCCCTCCTGGGAAGTCCCTATCCCGACCACTTTTTCATTATCTACCCACACCAGTCCTGTCCTCCTTTCCCTCCTCTGTGCAACTGTCATTCCAATGGTCCATAATTACAATCCCTCCTCTGCAAATACCCTCAATCATGTGTCCTCTCCATCCCTGCCATGTGGCAAAACTCCAAACTTGGTGAAACAGTTATCTGCCTTCTCTGTGCCTGTGCCCACACAGCTGAACGCTGCTGGAAAGAGATCACATAACCAAGCTGACCGACTTGACTACAAGTTCAGGATCACAAAGCTCAAATGGGCTCTTGACAGTGCCAAGCAATTCCACCAAAGCTGCCCCTGTGAGCTTCCCACTCTCCAAAATGACTCCACTCTTACCTTCTCCTCAACCCTATTTCAATCTCTCCCCACCACCCAACTTTCGGCTGTTGCTCTATCCAAATATTTCATTTTAAAAGAGAAGCATTCAGGGGCACCTGACTGGCTGAGACAGTGGAGCGCATGACTCCTGATCGCGGGGTTGTAAGTTCAAGCCCCATGTTGAGTGCAGAAGTTACTTAAAAATAAAATCTTTATTTTATTTAAATAAATTTTATTTTATTTAAATTATTTAAATATGAAATACTAAATTATTATTTATTTAAATTATTTTATTTAAATAAATAAATACGTAAATAAAAATAAAAGAGAAGCATTCAGACAGTCTTCTGCCCACCAAATCTACAATCCTACCTAGAAATGCATGCATCTCCTCTCCCTTATGCTCTTTTACAATGATGGACGCATCCCTGGCATCAAGGCCCATTTCACCTCTTGAGCTCACACCCCTCCCCAGGCACCTACATAAGGACTGCACTGCTCTGCTGATCATCCCCTCTCCCGAACCATCAATCTCTCCCCTCTCTACTCATCACTGTCAGGCCAGCAAACAAACATACGTCCATCTTCAGAAAACCTCCCACTGCTCTCATGCAGCGATGCGGAAAGTATACAGTGGTGTCACCACTCTGGAGGTCAGTTGGGCAGTACCTATGACATTTGGAAACATGCGTGGCCTGTGGCTCAGCAATCCCATCTCCAAGAAGCCTATCTTAGAAAAGCCCCACAAGGGACACCTGGGTGGCTAAGTCGGGCATCTACCTTCAGCTAGGATCGTGGTCCCAGGGTCCTGGGATCAGGTCCCACATTTGGATCCTTGCCCAGTGGGGAGCCTGCTTCTCCCTCCGCTTGCTTCTCCCTCTGCCTGCTGCTCCCCGCTGCTTGTGCTGGCTCTCTCTTACTCTCTGACAAATAAATAAGTAAATCTTTAAAAAAGAAAGAAAGAAAGAAAAGCCCCAAAAGTGTAGAAGGAAGCTCATCATAGCAATCTGTAAGAGCAAAAGAACTTGAAAAAAACGTAATGTTCAATAACAGGCAAGTGACTAAATGAACGTCGGTTTTTATAAAATTCTCCTTTGACCCCTTACCTCCCTACCATTTCCCAGCTCACCACCTCACAGTGATACTTCTCAAAAAAGTTGACCACACCTGGTCTCTACTTCAGGCCTCTTTTCTTCTTCAATCTACTGAAAGTTTCCAAGCTCTCTACTCCATTAAACTGACTGGCCAATGTCAACTACTTCCCTGTCACTTAATTCAATGCGGTCCTCAACTTATCTCACCTCTTATCAGGATTCAACAAAGTTGGCAACTTCCTTGAAACACTCTCTTTCTCTAAGCTTCTGAGATACTGCAGTCCCGGGGGGTTTCCCCCCTATATTACTGATTACTTCTTCTCAGTGCCTTTTTCTGGTTTCCCCCTCAACAGATCTCTCAAAAAGAAGTGCTCCTTGGGGCTCAATCCTGGCTCATCGTCTTTTATCTGAGTTATCTCGCTCGTTCCCATTGCTGCATATACCACCCACATCCCAATAATTACAAATTTATACCCCCAGCCTAGACCTCTTCTCACGCTCCAGTAAGACTCTTCACCATCTCATAGACGAGTTGAACATACATGTGCCCCACACTGGGCTTTAATTCCCACCAGCACCACCTCAAAATCTAATATATACTTGGTGTTCCCTACCCCACTAAGTGGTACCACCAGGCAATAATGAAAGGCAGAGTTCCTTCCCAGACCCCTCACCCCTCACACGAAAGCCATGAGCAATCCTGCATGTCTGACTTCTCTGTCTCCACTACCACCACCTTAACCCCAGCCCCCAGCAGCTCCTTCCTGGACATCTCCGGGCTTCCTCCACTTTCGCTGTGGCTCCCCTTCAAAACATTCATCGCAGAGCAGCCGGAGGGAGTTTTTTAAAACACAACTCAGATTGTATCACTTTCCCTGATTCTACAGCGTCACGTCACACTTAAAAATGTTTGCTTCCTGGGGGCACCTGGGTGGCTCGGTCAGTTAAGCATCTGCCTTCAGCTCAGGTCATGATCTCAGGGTCGTGGGGATGGAGCTCCAAGCTGGGCTCTGTGCTCAGCGGGGAGCTGGCCTGAGATTCTCCCTCCTCCTCTCCCTCTGCCCTTGCCTTCACTCATGTGCTCATGCACGCATGCGTTTTCTCTCTCTCTCAAATAAATAAAATAAATTGTTAAAAAATGTTCTCTATCTAAAGTCCTTATAATGGCCTTTAAGACCGGTCCTATATGATCTGTTAAGTGCCTGCCTCTCCAAGATCAGTGCGGATCATTATCTCACCTTCAATCTCTAGGCTCATGACTACATGAGCAGACCTCATGCCAGTTCCTGATCTAGAGCAAGTCCATCCCTCTCCCCGGGACCCCTCAACTCCTTTATTCCCTCTTCTTGAAATCCCTCCTCATCCTCTGCAAGGCCGGCTCCCTCTTATCTTCAGGCCTCAACTTAAAAACACCTCCTCAAAGAAAACTCTCCAGACCGCTCTCTTTCGTTGGAGGTCCTTCCTCTCCTGCTGCGCTGGTTTATTTTCTTCCTAGTTGATATCAAAATCTATCACTTCTTGATTCCTATGGTTTCTTATTTGTTTCTAGTACGACTTTGTTTTCTCCATTAAAAAGTAACATTTTGTGTATACCACATGCAACGGAGATCTTCTACTATGGAACATTTTATCCCTTGACTTTCTATTAGGAAAGGTCAAAGTTATTTGTAGGCGTTTTGGGCACTCAGGCAACTGTCTAACCGAGTCCTATAAATAAAGTTAGAGTGCTACTAAATTTTGCCCTAGTAACCAAAAGGACTCAAAGTTTTACCACAGCCAGAAACCACAAATACATGCCTGCACCAATGGCTTTAGAATAATTGTCTGAAATAATCGTAATATTAATATGAAAAAGTAGCTCCCATCTAACCATTTACTTTAAGGTAATCCGAACATCACCATTCCAAACTGCCTCTCTTCCAATACCATAAATTTATTCTGCTCAACACAATAAAACAGCATCCCAACCCAAACTCCATTATAACCACACTTGCTGTAAACAAGTTAATTATCTAGAGTCTAGAATCATGCCTCTGACACAGCAGCCACTGGTCATTATAAGAATTTAATTTAGTTAATACTGAATTTTCAGTTCCTCAGTCACACTAGCCACATTTCAAGTGCTCAAGAACCACATGAGGCCAGCAGACAGGGCGGATATAAAACATTTCCAGTGCCAAAGAAAATTCTATTGGACAGAGCTGTTTTAGAACATGGTAATAACTAGGAAGCAAATGGCTCCCTAAGTATCCAAAATACCAAAGTGTTCGTGTACTTTCATCAGCAGTAAAGCTCTACCAGGCCTTCTCTCTCAATCTATTTATTTTTATTTTAGAAGTAAATTTCTGTCCTGGTTATCTGGCTACTTGCCCACTGAAAATTTCAAAGGCAAATTAGGAAAAGGGAACTTGGAAGCAGTTAAGGACTAAGTACCAGAGGAAAGGGGACTATTATGTCAGAGGCAGCTACATCAGGAGCACGAGGGACCAAGAGAAAAAATATCCAAAAACCAGGTAAGATATCAAAATGCAGACACATGTCAAAATGGGACTATACGGTAAGGCCAAACCAGCAGATTCTCCTGAAATATCATCCTTTAAGTCAGAAACAATAATTGATGTTGACAACTGTGTTAAAACCATTAAGAAAAGTGTCTACTATTATACTATGAAAAAGAAATATATAGTTACATAATACCTTTTACAAGGATTTATTTCCAAAATAACTTAAACATCTTGGTGCTCAGAGAAGGGAAAATCCTCTCAGGGAATTGGAATACACCACAACCAGAAATAACTCATTCCTAAAATATTCTGCATAGTCAAATTCAACTCAGTTCAAGCAACATGAACGAATGTTAAGTTCAACCAATATGAACAAATGTTGTTTACAGAGCAGGGACAGATAGGAGAATAAGACAAGATCCTTCTGTTCAATGAATTATGTATGGTTCCTCCTCACAAAAGAGCACCATATAGCCTGGGCAGGGGGGAGAAAGTTCTTAAAATACTGTTAGGAAATACTCTACTATGTATTTTTAAGAGATAAAAGAAAGGTTCAGAACAATGTACAGCATAATAACATTGAAAAGAAAAAATGAGGAATGATACACGAAATGGTAAAACACTCATTGCCTCCAGGGGATAGGCACTGCGAGGGCTCAAGACCAGAATCAAGGAGCAACTTTTCACTATATGACTATTTTATACTTTTTAAAGAATTTATTTATTTATTTATTTATTTATTTATTTGAGAGAGTGAGTGAGACAGAGGGGAGAAGTGAACACAAGCAGGGCAAAGGGGAAGAGGGAGAAACAAGAGAAAGCTCTATGCACATTCATAGCGTGCTCACCTGATGACTATGACGGAAATTATCAAAGAATCTTTAAATGTCTAGGCTGCAAGTCAAGGCCAAAAAGTCAACTAGTCTATTTCCCTAATGTACTGTCCCTAACCATTCCACACCAAAATGGTAGAAATATAACTTTAATTTCCGGATTCCAGTATGAAAAACAGTCAAATATATGTGTATGTATGTGTATACACACACACTCTCTCTCTCTCTTCATCATCTATAAAACAGGGGTACTAATGCCGACATCACAGGGATACTGTCAGACTGAAATCAAACAGACTATGTAACTAGTCTGTCATCAGAGCGTTACATCTATCATTACCATTGCCAATTACTGCTAGAACAGCCAACTAGTAGTGGGAGTCACAAAACGAAATTTACATGAAAGCAATTACACGGAAACTCGGGTTTGGGATCCAAGGAATTCCATGAACCTGTCAAGCCCATCTCACCAACTTACTTATCTCTTCACCTTTCAGAATACACTGTATCAGGAGAACCTCGGCTTTCTTTTCTAAAGTATTGGGGGGATGGGGGAGCTGAGTGGTTGTTAAGGGAAGAAAAAGAGGCACAGCAGTAAAGGGGTTAAAGCACTTCGGGAATGTGACACCTTGGGTTAGTACATAACCCTGTTTGAGCATTTCACCAAAGGTCAGGAGGCAGCCAGACAGTTTTTCGATGGATGTTAGCAATGGTTTACTTCTACAATGTGTTCATTCGAAAGAAAACACCAAATACATGCATGCAGCACTCAAAGTGGATGCCGGTTCTGAGAAATGAGGAGAACGAGCGAGATTGCCTGATACAAAAAGACTTTGTGTAACCAGGGTGCTCAGGCAAGGGCAGTGCACGTAAAACAAAAAATGGCTTAATCTCTTTCATGTTTACACTTTAAAATGATTTAACTTCTCCAAAATATGCGTTGAAGCCTTAAAAAAAAAAAAAAGAGCAAATAATTCACTTCTTGAAGCCATTAGCTCGTCTTTAAAACCATTTCTGGGGACTACTTTAATCCCGGCCCACATCGAGCATGAGTCATACCTCACTGTGTGGTTCTGCTCATTACAGTTCGCAAAGTATTCCCTGGTCAAAGAACTTTGAGGAATATGCTTTAAGCAATTCCACTGTTAGCCAAATTTCAGCTTCTCATAATCTTCTAAGAGGATACTGAAATTAAAATAGATGCTTTTTACTCATTTCAAATACACTCGCAGGAAGAAAACAAGCTAGCCAGGGGTGTCAGAGATTCGCTGACAGGCAGACAGATGCCAAGAATTTGCCGCACGTTTTAAAGGGTTACAATCAGGATAACAGGAGTGTGAGAAACAAAGTCAGACATCTTGAAGGTTTTTGTTCCGAGAAGGGCTATCGGAGAATGTACTGCCTGCCAATTTATATGCCATCCTCCTCTGAATGGCCATAGCCAACCTGCTCTAATTAAGTAGTACGATTTCTGGGGAATTCGAACTATTTTACCTTCCCTAGATGACACACTTATTTTATAATGCCTGTTTGTGAGTCTGGTGTATGACTGCGGGTTGGGGGTCTTCTGACCCAGCAGGAAAACTAAAAACACCAAAATAACATCACTTTCTGAGAAGGTAATCTATCTAATCTATGCTGGAGTGAACCAGACCATTCTATCCCAGACCTAACTGATGGCTTCAATATCAAAGTTCTCCCAAAAGGTAGTACATACTAAACTCTATAAACTTATTTTCAGGCTATGACTACACTTTTAGTAACATAAATGAGTTCAGTGGGGCTTACTTTAATCATTTCTGAAACACAGTTTATTTTTAGTAAATATAACAGTCCCCCACATGGGAAGCTACAACCATGCCAAACATTCTCTATGAGGAGATAAAATCCTATTTATAGACCTATCAGTTGCTCCTTGCTTAGGTTGTAACATAGTTTCCACTTTAAGCCCGATATGACCTCCCCTGACTTCTCTCCTCTCTAATGTTCTTTTCTTCCTGAAGGTTCTCACGTTTATCTTTACCTTCACAGGGTACTTAAGTTAAGCTACTATGAAGCTGGGGAGGGGGGAGAGGGAGAGATGAATCTCCTTTCCCTACGCCTTCTCCCACTGGAGGGTTTAGGTAGGTTTCAGGACCCAAAATGGGGGAGAGAGAGGGGTTCTTCATTAGGTGAGCTTTTCGCAAGGGAACCTAATAAAATATCTGACAACCTGCAAGAACACTGCTACACAAGAGAGGCGTGCTTCTGGCAAACGGGCCTCCTAAGGTCTTCAGCGGTGTATGACTTAGCTTAAAGTTCTCTACCTTTTAAAAACCCAACAAGGATAAATGTCAAGGTTTCTACAATAGGGAATACTGTTCTCCAAAGCTAACCAAGGAACCGAAAGAGAAATACAGAGATTGCTTAATTTTTTTTGTAAAACCTGTGATCTCAGGGACCAAGCTGCCGTTGTGTCACACGAGCCGCCAGTATCTCCACGTTGCCACTTAAAATGCCGACTGCTGGGCCTCCACCACCGATTCCAGAAGGGTAAGGGCCTTATCCTCATCCAGTGAGCCGTGTTCACTGCCTCCTTTCCCCAGGAGTGGCATGAGCCATACCCCACTTTGCCCTGGCCCTGCCCCGCCCCACCCTGGACAAGATTGTAAATGAACCCTGTCTTTACTATGCAGGCAAACCCGAACCCCTGTGATCTGTGAACCCCAGTAAAATGTGCCATCCCTGTTTCACTTATTTTTTCACAACCTTATGCGTATAACTGCCTTTTGTTAATTCTGTGTCTGTAGGTCTTATATCCTGAATGAGACTGCAAATTCGATTATGAGAGCCTCAAGGTCAGTGGTCATGTCTTATCCATCTCAGGCTCATCGGTGTTATGCCAGGTGACTGGCATATAACAGGCACACGGTACTCGTTGTTGAAATATTTGTTAGGCTGATCCGGATGGCAGGGACCACCTAGTAAAATATACTTCTCTTGCGTGAATGTCTCACTGCACACAACTCAAGAGAACCGGGAGAGCCCAACAGAACTTTAACGGAAGTGAATTGTAAGTGGGTCCTGAAAGGAGGGAGAAGCCTGAGGCCCGAGTAATTAATACCCAGCCGCCTTGCGTTGTGGGTTCTTGTCCCCACTCTCACGTGCTCAAAGACAAGGTGAACAGAGGATATACCAAATGCTGGAGCAAATGATAGTATTTCCTTACTCCAAGAAAATTCAACCTGCTTTTCTCTATCTACCTGTACATTACTCCTCTTCTAAGGCCCACCTCTTCCTGCCCACCCTAATTCAAAGTGAAATTCCTAACTCTCCAGGATCTGATGATGAGTAGCTGTTTAGTATTTTCATTTATAACCAGAAGGGATGGATTTCAGTTTCAGTGAAAGTAATTCAAACTAAACATCAGTAAAAATTACCTGATTGTAAAAGTTGGCAAAGACCAGGAAATAACACCTCTCTTAAAAATTTGTTTTCAACTCTGATGTTTATCACGTAACATGGCACTTCCTTTTTTAAAAGCAGACATAGATTTTCTGGGGTGATCAGAGCTGAGGCATGGCCACAGATGCTTAAATGAACTCTCAGGATCATTTTCTGGAGGCAGCATGGTACTAAAGAAAGAACCTGGTTTTGGAAGTGGCATCAAATTGCCAAATCACCACTCACAGGCTCTGACCTTGAGCAAGGACTCTAACCTAACCTCTTCAATCGCTATTCCTTCGTCTATAAATGCAGGGCTGTTATGAAAATCAGAAATAATGTATATACAACACTTAGGTTAGTGCCTGTCTAAATAATGATAATTGTTCAATGATCTGTTTATTGTCATTTTTTTCTCAGCCCACAACAAAGGACAGAAAATGCCTCCTTGGCAAATCTGACAGTTAGGGCCACTACTATAATTTCTTTTAAATTGGTAGCAACAGAATATCGATGAGAACTCACCTAAAAAGAGCTATTTTCTCTGTGACTTTTAAAGGAAAACCTGCAGGAAGAGAAACACGAAGTGTTCCACTGGGCAAGATGTCCCTGTTATAACAGATGGCTAGGAGAATTTATGGGGACTATCATGAAAAACAAAGCTCTTCGAAAGGGGGAGCTTCTAACACGGGGTGTGGTGGGGGTGGGGAGACAGATGTCAGGGGTTCCCAGTAGGAGTAAAGCCAATACTGCAGGATCTATGTCACAGAAAAGCTTCAAGTAAAGGGGTTTTTTGGTTCTTTTATTTTTTTTAACTCTCTTCAAAATTGCACCCCTCCCTTAAATCAGAAATACTTACCCGACAACCATAAAACACCAGCCACAGAGGAAAGGAAATACCTGCCTGTGCATGAGGGAGGGGGGATGCGTAGGGAGCGGGGAGATGCTGGCTAGAAAGGATGACCACTTTGCTATAGAGGGAAGGGAAGAATGAGCGGCTGCGCCATCTTCCTTCATGACTCAGAAGATGACAAGACTGTTGAAGCCACTAGGGTCACTTTAGGGACAGGGCTGTGAAGGGGAAGACAGCCATGTGTGGGCTTCCACAGGACAGGACTAAAAGCCACTAAGGAGTTAAAGCTTTCAGAGCACTGAGACTGAAAACGCTGGAAGGACTTCTAGGGCTTTTTTAGCCAGCCCAGTGGAATGGAAGAAAGCCTGGGCATTAGAGCCAGATGGGCCTTCCTAGTTTTGACCTTGGGCAAGTCGGACAGCCTCCCTAGCCTTCACTCTGCTCATCTAGAAAATCAGGTGAATGGCATGTGCCCTGCAGACGGCAAAGTGTAAAATGCCAACTGCTTCAGAGGAGGCACACGGTGCAGGCTGCATGTCTGTCCGCACACCTCAGGACAGCCGTACGTGAAACACTGGCGGCTGGCACAGATCGCCGTGTCACATATGTTTGCTCTCCCCCTTTCCTTTCCACTTAACTTAGCAGAAAGGGAATCGAGTCCAAGTAGGGAAAGTAACTTTCCCAAGGTTACACCGCTGGTGACTGGCAGCATTAAGGCTTAAAATCAGCTTCTGCAAGCTCAGTGCATTGCACCTTGCCTCATTAGGAACATTCTCTTGAGGGCACAAGCAAGCTTAGCTTAACATCATACGGGCTCAGAGAGCCCACGTGAACTACGGAACAAGCTAACTGCAAGGTCAGCAGCTCCCCGTGATTCAGACACCCAAGAGTTAAGTGCTCAGCCTCCGCCAAGGCTCCAGAGAGCCTGGGCTGGGCAGACTCCTATGGGAGGAGGCCAGAGAGGCACTGAAATCCACTCCTTGCTGTGATTGGTCGGCTTCCCAAGGGGTGGGGAAGAATGTCACCCGATCCCCACGGGTAAACAAGAGCAGGAGCATCTGCTCAGGTTTTCAACTCAATCTGTAAAATATTTCTGAACACTTGACCACCAAACTCAGAAGACTGTAACCTCTGACCTTCGTGAACAACAGAACACTTGTTCTTTAATGACCAGATTCTTAGTAATACGATCTGGAGGAGCGAGCCAGTGCAAAAAGGCAGTTTTAATACTGGTCTAGCACAAAATTAGTAAGGAACGTTCCTGCTCTAGGTGCTTGAAATCAACACCGCCAACATCCTGCCTGCCCCCTTGCCCTTGCAGTGGGGAACCAGCCTGCTGGCCTCCATGGTACCATTTTTCTCCAAGTCTGCCATTCCAGAAACATGACGAGACTACACAAGCACATTCCCTCCCCCTGAATTTCTCTCCATCCTCTTTAGGAGGAGGCCCTCCTTTTAAAAAAGGATATCTTATTGCAAGACGCAACCTCTCTGTAATTATGTTGGCACACATGTGCAGAGCAGAGAGAAGGAAGGGTTGGGGGAGAGAGAAACCCAATACCTTGCCAAATCCACTGGGAAGTCTGCCCAAGTTATTAATCCAGGACAGGGCCACTTAACTGAATTGGTTGAGGCAATGCCCTTCAATCTTGGCTATATTCTTTCCCCCAGGGAAGAGTGCAGGAAGGGCCTGTCTCCTCAAAACCTTATGGCCCCAACAACTCTCGTTGCCTCAGAAGTTTCTCTCCCATTTCAAGGGTATACCAAAATATTTCAGTTCTGAGCAGAGAGTCAGAGAGCCAGTCCTATCCCCAAGACTCCACGGGGACTCCACAGGACTGGTCACTGAAGAGCCACCAAAACCTGCATTCCCTGTGCTCCTATGTACAGCCACAGGTCACCGGCTCAATTCTAAACTTCCAGTAACTGAAATGGGAGTCGGGGGTCGAGAGAGTGGATCAAAATAAAATCAAAGAGAAGGTCTCCTAATAAAGGATGGAAACAGAAGACCCTTGAAGAAACAAGTCAGCCCAGGGACCAACACAAGCCTTTCTCAGTGTGAGCCCAGGAACCAGGGTGAGGCCCACCGAAAACAATCCAGAATGGCCAGGCAGACCCATCCCCCAGGAAAGGTGCAGACTAGCAATGACCTGACCCACGGTGGGCTCAAAAAGCAAAGACTCCTCAACACGCAGCCAAAGCAAATCAGCTTCAGGAAGTGGCAGAGACTCCTTATGGCTCCCTTTTGTTTCTGCTCTATAATCCCAAAGCCAAATCTAATCCAAACTATGCTACGAGTACCCTTTATTACACAGATGTCTCCTTTCTAAGTCCCAGGGAACATAAATGACTCAGCTCTCTTTTTCAGGAATGCTCAGCAAATCAACTACTCAAGGAGATGCCACGTGGTTATTAAAAACAGGCCCCATTGCCAGGCAGGCGCAGGTTCAAACACCTATTCCACCGCTTTCCAGCTCTGTGACCTACAGCTCTTCAGAGCTCAGTGCCTTCATCTGCCAGACTGGGTTTCCACCACCGATCGCACAGGGAAGGCTGCTAAGAATGGTGAGGAACTGGGGCGGGGGGGGGGGGGGTACTGCACACAGGATTGGCTGCACCGTCAGCATTCAATAAATAGTAGCCATCACTATAAATTATTCCTGAAGACCATAAAACAACTTCTATGAAGAGGTAACAGCGCCAAATGACAAGTGTTTTAGCATCCCTGCCCCTTTACCCCGCCCGCCCCCCCCCCCCCCCGGGAGACTGGTAAACAGCACCAAGATGCCAAAGGCTATTTAATGACTATCTACTGTGCAACGTGCCAGGCGCTGGGGGAAGAGCGAGGGACTCCACCTCTCCCTGCACGGCCGTTCAGGCTGGTGAGGGAGGACAGGACAGACAGGACGCAAGGGGACGAAGGGAAGTACTGCCCAGAGCTTGTGTTCCTCTAAGAATGGGCTGCTTTTAAGGCTGATGCCAGCAGTTGGGGTCACAGTGCAGAAATCTGTCCGCGTCACAGGGCAGGCAGGGGTGCCGGAACATGAGGCGCACTCTGGAGCTCTGTGCGCCAACCAAGAGCGAGGGGAAGGAGAACGGGGCCATGCACTGGGGGAGAAGAACCGTGGGTCGGTTCTCTTCACGACACACCGGGGAGAAAATGACACCGAGCCTGGAGCTGGCAGCCACGAGCCGGCACTTTCAGACAGACACGACAAGATGCTGCAGCAGCACATACATTTTTTTAGCAAACAGACACGGGGCTCTCAAAGAATGACAATCCTATCATCAAAAACATGACTTTTCACCGCAAAGCTGCGTCGGGGAGGGTCAGAAGGGGGCTGCGTTCTATCAGCCAGCGGCACCCAAACTCACAGTCCAGTGCTCTTGCTCTTTCTTACTTGACAAATTTTCATCCTCACAATCCCAATCTGTCAAGCTGTCTCACACTCACACACACCCCATAAAACGTGTACTGCTGAAGGACCAGGGCAGGGCTGGGCCACTCCTTGGTCATGACAGCACACGGCCATCAGGACACCGCGCCATGCAGAGGGGAAAGGCACCGGCCTGAGAACAAAGGTTCTGTACCACAGACCCAGCTCCGCCACCAGCCAGAGCTCTAAGCACATGGGACCACAGCCTTGCATAGTCAACTTCTCTGAGACTCGGTTTCCCTGAGAGCAGAACACAGCGATGCGATGACACCCAGCCCTGACATTCAAGGGGACCTGAGGGCCAAGCTGATGCTCCCTACCCTGCACTTGTGTTCCCGTGTCATGGCAGACGGGCCACAGGAGAGCTGGGGTATGACAATGTACTCTCAAGCGATGACAGTTTCCTCTCTCAACTAGACTGGAAGTTCAGGCAGAGGAGAAAGCCAGCTACAACCTTTCTGGAACACAAACGACAAGGTCTGGGGACTTGCAGTCCTAGTCCCTGAAGTCAGGACTCTCTGTTCCCTCACAGTAAGCCGGGAAAGAAAGCAATGGAAAGCGACGGGAAAACGGTGAAGTCCCCTGGCACCTGCGAGGGCACACGGAGCCCTCCAAACAGGATGCTGAGAAGGACACACAGGAATGGCAGTTGCTATTTCTGGCCAACAGATCAGGACCTGGACGCCAGGTGTATACTCTCCACCGGACAAATCGTGCGGTCAGAAACAATCGTGCAACTGCCAGCACTCAACAAACCGGCAGCTCTTGAGGGAGGGCTCTCTGGAGACGCGGAGCTGCGGCAACCGAGGGACATGTACCCAGATTAGATCGGCGAAGGCCTCTCGGGTTCCACAGGAGGTATTGTAGGGAGCAGGGGCACAGGCCGGCGCAGAGAGCAGCACAATGAACTCCTGAGCGCCGCACGTGCTCAGGTCAGAAGAGCCGCTGCCCTGCCACCAGCGACTCCGGGAGCCACCAGGCATCCACATACCTGTGCCTCCGCTCACAGTTCCTCTAGAGCGCCTGACAGCCTGGCTTTGCAGGGCAGCCGCCCGTTCCCTCCATTTTCTATTAGGAGGAGGAGTTCTCATTTTCTGTCCTGTTCTCTTCACCTTTCCCTTCCCAACGTAAAAGCACGAATCAGAAGTGGGGCGTGCACCCCGTGGGATGTTATCTAACAACGGCAAAGAAGGAAGTACTGGTGCACAGCGCACTGCGGGGGCACCCCGAAAACGCGCTAAGTGAAAGAAGCCAGACACAAACGGGTCACGTATCACAAGGTCCATTTTCTAGAAGTATCCAGAACGGGCAAATCGGCGGAGACAGAAACTAGACTAGTGACTGCCTACAGCGTGGGGGAGAAGGGCCTAGAGGAACTGGGAAATGATGATGTGGGGTCCATAGTTTTTTTGGTTTTTTTTGGAGTGACGAAAATGTTCTGCAGTTGACCATGGTGACGGCTGAACAACTCTGAACTACTAAAGCCACGGAACTGTATACTTTAAATGGATGAACTGCATAGTATTGAATTATATTCAACAAAGCCATTTTTAAATGCCTCGAAGGAATTACAACTTCCTCAGGAAGGGAAATGTAATGAGGGAGATGAGCTCCCTGGCCGTCCCTGGTTTCCACACGCCGCCCTCGTTCCTTCCGATCAGCTGCTCATGGTGCTATTCCATGCGTGCTCCGCTGCTCAGCCGACCCCTTTCCCAAGATAACTGGGCAGGATGGCAGCTTTGCTTGGGTCTCAAAGTCTACCCTTGCTCTGTCTTGACTTTAGTGTCCCTTCTTCCACATCTCGTTTGCCTGTCCCCACAGACACTGTTAAAATCGCCCCCACGCCCGAGCAGCGGCTCATGACCTACAGTGCCATGGAAAGGAATGAAGGTAAATGACACTAAAGAAGCACAGGTTTGGGAAGTTTCAACACATCTGGGGTCCAAAGTGCCTGACGAGTGACTCTGCCCACTCTCAGTTTCCACTTCTGTAAAATGGGCAAAACACTACCTGACGCGTCTAGTGCACGCAGTTATTATCAAAGCTAAATGGGAAGCTCTATGTAAGTGATTAATATGCTGCCTGGCACCCAGAAGGTACTCAATAAATAATAACTGTTATTTACAGAAGCCGTATGCCCACTGTTTCATGTTGTCATCCAGCACATCAGCCTCAGTGCCCAAAAGGCAATAATAAAAAGCAGGCCATTGATGTGCCCCTAAGTTAAATATATTAAGGCCATTTTTATTTTATTCTTTTGGTCTCCTGTATTTTTTCAACTTTCTTCAAAGAACGTGTATTACTTTTAAGAAAATGATTTTAGGGGCGCCTGGGTGGCTCAGTCAGTTAAGCGTCTGCCTTCAGCTCAGGTCATGATACCAGGGTCCTGGGATCCAGCCTCCTATCAGGCTCCCTGCTCAGCAAGGAGCCTGCTTCTCCTTCTCCTTCTGCCTGCTGTTCCCCCTACTTGTGCTTTCTCTGTCAAATAAATAAATGAAATCTTAAAAAAAAAAAAAAACATTTTTTTAAATTAAAAGATTTCAGGGATTTTTTTCCTTTAATGAATTTAAATAGGGGCATCTGGGTGGCTCAGGCGGTTAAGCATCTGATACTGGTATCAGCTCAGGTCCCGATCTCAGTGTCTTGAGTTCAAACCCCGCACTGGGCTCCACCCTGGGCATGGAGCCTCCTTTAAATAACAATAATGATAATAAAATAAAATATCTGACTTCAGTGTGGGACAAAACGTCTGAGAATGTGGGCACAGACCAAACAAACTGCAAGAGACAGTCGCACGGTGAGTCCAGCACCGTGAGTCCACTGCACGTTGCCCGGTGCCTGCCTGGGGAGCCGGGCACAGCCTTCGGGTGTCACAGAGCACTTGCTTTGCTCTGGGTGCCCTCTGTTGACAAAAACAGTTATAGCCACTTGCTCTGGGGCTCTCTCCCTTTTCTCCTCCCACCCCAGGAGAGCCTAAAGTCCTCTGAGTGTAACTCAGACTTGAGGACAGGGCTTCCAGTTACAAAATCTTCCTAAGCTCCCTATATAATCAGGACAGCCCTTTTCTTCTTCTGATTTCCCAAGTCCCCCCTCACTTTGTATCCGAAGCTTATCTCCAAACAGGCGAGCTCTCTCGCAGGCTGGCAGAACACGAAGTGAGCGGCCTTTACAAGAACATATGTGGAACTTCAACTACGGCTGCCGTTCACTTAAGAAACTCTCCAGCATCAGCACAGCAGGAATAAACTGCTATTGTAAATAGTCTCCAACACAATGTGAAACCCAATAAATATGAAACAATTTAAAAAAAAAACACAAAAAACACTAACTGGTCGGAAGTACTTAAGAGCTTCTATAGATGAAAATTACTTAACAGCACCATTCCAGACAACCAAGAACTAAGAATAGAATAAAAGCACGTCAGAGTTGCCAGGATCTCAAATATTATCATCTCGAACTTCCTTATTTCTAGGAGGAAACTGAAGGGCCCAAAGAAGCAAAGTGACATATGCAAAGTGAAAATCAGTGAAAAAGCCAAGTTTCCTGACTCCCTCATGACGCATGGTCTCTCCATTATACTATCCAGTCTTTATTCAGAAACTACTTCATGTAAGCATTACCCAAGACAAGGACAACTGCATTTTAACCACGTATAGGAGGTAAAGAAACTGAAACATGTAATAATTCTTGAAAGGAAATGGAGGGAAAAAAAAATCCTTTTTCTACTGTGAAATGAAGTCTTTTATAATATCACTACTTTCTTAATAGCAATCATTTTTTAAATTAAATTACTCTTCACAGAGTTAAAAACTACACTGTCAAAAAGCAATATCTAAATAAGGAGTCAGCAAGCTGTGGTCCACGGACCAGATCCAGCTTGTCACTTGCTTTTGTACAACCTGCATACGGACCATGAGCTGAGATGGTTTTTACATTTTTTTTTAAATGGTTGGGGAAAAAAAAAATCCAAAGAAGCATATTTCATGACATATGGAAATTCCATGACATTCAGTGCCCTCAAAGTTTTATTAGAACACAGCCACAGCCATTCATCCCCATGCTATCTACAGCTGCTCACACACCACACAGCAGCAGAGCTGAACAGCTGCAACAGAGGCCTGATGGCCCCCAAAGCCCAAAATATCTGCACACCGATCCTTTGCAAAATGTGTCTGTCCAGTCCTGTTCTCAACGATTGATAAAAGTTATGTGTGAACCTTCAGCCAAGTGCAAAGTACAGTGCTGTAAGTTCTGGGAGCGCAGCCTCAGCAACAAGCTCCCCACACTCTCCAGCAGGAGCCCTGCACATGCTGAGTGGCCAACCTCGACCTCCTGACAGACTGATCGCTCCTCCAGAGAAGCCCAGTGGCCACTGTGCTAGGCTCCGGCATGCTTGTTGGTTAACATGCACCAGCAATCCTACCGAAGCACACCCACTTTACAAATGAGCACCCGAAAGCGAGGTGAAACATCAGGCAGAAACTAAAACTCTGAACCCAGGTCTGCTTGACACTAGGTTCTTTGATTATTCCCCAGCGGTCTCCAAACGGTGTTCCAATCAGTTGAGAGAGCTTCAGGGTCAAAAGGATGCTCAGAGTGTGAGTCTCCAAGTCCTCCAAACAAATCTTTGCTACTAGGACCGCCCCACTTACATTTTTCATAGATTGCGCCCACGGACTTCATTAGAAAAAGAAGGTACTGCTGCAGAGTTTAGTCTGGAGGGCAGTGCACCTCTTCAAAACAACAGCTATGCTCTTCTCCCTGCGCCACTTATTACCCCCCTTGGAAGATCTCTCACAAAGCCGGACATTTAATTTCCTCATCTGCCAAAGGAGATTAAAAACCCGGCCCTCCCCCGCCCCCCGCCCACATGTAGATCTCAATGGGGCTCACCAAGATCAAATGAAAATGGACAGGAAAGTGATCTGGAAACTCTACAGGACTAGAGGAATATAATACAGAATTATTATCCCCTCAGTGTAGCGCTGGGGAGGGGAACCAGAAAGGAAATAACATTTGCTACCAACTAAAGAAAAATCAAACATGCAGGTAAGATGTTAAAAAAACAAAAACAACAAAAAAAAAAACCACGCTTTTTTTTTTTTTTTAAGCTTTTACTCATTTATTTGAGAGAAAGCGAGAAAGGCCACAGATTACAGAGGGAGAGGGAGAAGTAGACTCTCTGCTGAGCAGGAAGCCTGACGCAGGGCTGGATCCCAGGACCCTGGTATCATGACCTGAGCTGAAGGCAGACACTTAACCCACTGAGCCACACAGGCACCCCAGAACACATATTTAATTAAAAGTAAATAAGGAGGGGCTCCTGGGTGGCTCAGTCGTTAAGCGTCTGCCTTCGGCTCAAGTCATGAACCCCAGGTCCTGGGATCGAGCCCCACATCGGGCTCCCTGCTCGGTGGGAAGCCTACTTTCTCTCTCCCATCCCCCTGCTGATGTTCTGCTCTCATGGTCTCTCTCTGTGTCAAATAAATAAATGAAATCTTGAAAAAAAAAAAGTAAATAAGGAAAATATATGTGCTCTTTTGGTGGAAATATCATCAATGTTCCAATCTAACGTTCAGATTTAAAACTCAACTTTACGGGGCGCCTGGGTAGCTCGGTCAGTTGGGCGTCTGCTTTTGGCATGTGTCATGATCCCAGGGTGGTGGAATGGAGCCCTGCATTGGGCTCTCTGCTCAGGGTGGAGCCCACTTCTCCCTTTCCCCTGTGCTTGTGCTCTCTCGTGTGCTCTCTCTCTCAAATAAATAAATAAAATCTTTTTAAAAACAAACAAAAAAACTTCAGGGGTGCCTGGGCAGCTTAGTCGGTTACGCATTTGACTCTTTGATGTCAGCTTGGGTCATGATCTCAGGGTTGTGAGATCGAATTGGAGCCTTGAAGTTTCCCTCTCTCCCTCTCCCCCAACTTCTAAAAAATAAAATTAAAACTAAAACCCAACTTCACTAATTATTAGCTACACAGTCTTGGGCAATGACTTAAATCTCTTTGAGCCTTGGTTTCCTCACCTGCAAAAGGGAGGAATAAAATAATACTTGCTAAATGCTTGATACAGGACTTGGCACATAATCAGTGTCCAATACACGTTAGCTCTCTTTTCCTGGGAACTGCTACTTGCAAGCCTAAACTTTAGACACAAGCATTAAAATGAGTGCATGAACGCCCAACACCAATGACAAAATAACAGAATTAAGGAGCGAGAAGCATCTTTAGCTTAGATGATTCTATGATCCACATGACACCCCAAAGTTTCTGAGAGCACAGGCTAAAGATGCTCTAAGGAACAATGACAGATCCTAATAATAGGAGATACACAGGCAGGCCCTTGTTGAAAAGTTCTACTAATTCAATAAGGATGTTTATTGAGTGGTTTAAGAGCCTTGTGTGGCTCCACAAAATGGCAGATTTACATTTAATATCCACTTGACGAAACCCATTAAACTTGTGAGAGGCACTCTCTCTCGCTGAAGATCAGATATCTACCTTCTTAAGTATTATTTTTTTATATAGCTCTGGCAAGGCAAAAGCAAAAAACCCAATGAAAGCCTGAACAAAGATTTTTGTTGTTTGTTTGTTTTTTAAATCTTCCACGGGAAGAAATCCCAACAGAGCAGTCTCCATATTTCAAGAAGGCTAGAGATAAGTTTACTTTTTAATTGATCCCTTTACCAAATTCTTACTGAGTACTTACTCTGAGCAAAGTATTTAAGAATATCAAGAAGTATGATAGGATCCTTGCTCTCACAGAACAGTATGGGCCAACGTGATATAATATGCAGTGATCAAGTGCCATTATAAAGTGGAAATTCTGTGCCTTGGGAGTTCAGCAGGCAAGACTTTCTGAAGGAGACAGCATCTGAAGGGGGATTTAAATGATGGTAAGGATGGCCAGTATCTAACATGCAAAAGACCATAAAAAAAAGAAATTGGAATTAAAACCCTTATCTGATTTCAAAACTACACCACCCCAACCTATAGTGTGGCTAGAACACAGAGAACCTTACAAGACACAGAAGGATAAAGACTGGGGCCATACCACGGACGTCCCAGAGTAGCCACTGAAGAGTCTTCGGCAATGAAACAGCTAAGCAGAATAATGATACTCCACTGAGATCAGAACTGAGCCTTTGTTTAAATGTATGATTACATGGAATTTACTGAAATTATCTTCTGGTGGCACCACGTTTTCTAACACAAAGACCTTAAATCATCTGTTGTGGTCCCCCTGCCTTTCTAAATCAACCCTAAATCAGCTCAGTATAATGGCATACACTAATGCTATCAAGAAAATAAAAATATTGGGGCGCCTGGGTGGCTCAGTGGGTTAAAGCCTCTGCCTTCAGCTCAGGTCATGATCCCAGTGTCCTGGGATCGAGCCCCGCATCGGGTTCTCTGCTCAGCAGGGAGCCTGCTTCCTCCTCTCTCTCTCTCTCTCTCTGCTTCTCTGCCTACTTGAAATCTCTGTCTGTCAAATAAATAAATAAAATCTTTAAAAAAAAAAAAAGAAAATAAAAATATTTTATCTATAACTGAAACACGTTTGGGCCACCAACTATGAGGCCTTTTGCTTTATCTTACAGTTTACTAGTTGGTTTCATTCTAAATCGCCTGCCAGTGGCTGTCTGTTGAAGGACAACGGGTTGAAGAGATCGATCACGTTTCTTAAAAGTAACTCACGAAATGGCAGCCAGGTGTGATTATGGCTATTTGCTGCTTACGTCTACTAACTACGTGGCCACCCTGAAAAAGTCTAAAGAGATGAATTACCTGATTTTGAAAACTGCGAATAAAGAAAATTCTAGAGTTTTCCTATATAAGTAGTCCCAGTGATTAATAATCTTTAGTCAGATAAATCTTTTTGAAGGCCATATTAAACTTCTCATTACAACACAAATCAAATGCCCATAAGGGTTAGGCCAATCTACTGGAAAGCCAACCGGTGAAGTTATGATGCATCCATTTACAAAATAGTAAGGATCTGCGTCAAGAGACGAGTACAAACTGTTCTGACAGCCTAAAATCACAGCAAATCCAAACTGAGTGAAAACTGGCAAAGCCGGGGGAAGAAGTCCAACCACGGAATAAAAGACAGGACGTGACAAAGAAACCACGTCCAGAAGAGGGATGAGAAGAAAGCCAGCCATCCTTTCTATGCTTCTGGTTTGAGTTACTCATCTATCCCCAGATCCAGAGCAGCCCTGCTGAATTCAGAGGTAGGAAGTTAAGTGATAAAAACTCCCATTGTTTCCATTAGGAAGCATGATACTGTCAAGAACCACAAAGTCAAACCCATTAGAGCCAAAAGACTTCTTAAAGGAAAAAAAAAAAACTTGAGCCCAGAGATGAGAAGAGACTTTCTGGACTGCAGAAAAAGCAGAAAGTAGAAGCAGTGAAATATTATGTCAGCTAATAAGTCACTTTTAACTTGGGAAATTTAACAATGTAATGCTTACAAAAGTAAGTACTGTCCTCCCCACTTTCATCGATGACAACACTGAGCCTTAAAGAAGTTAGATTTTTCTCATAGTCATCATAAATTTACCAAACTCACTGGCTCTAACACTTACGGAAATGCTATGCATATGACGTGTTAAATGAGTTCAAATGAGTAGAGGCAGTAAGCAAAGGTCTCATACAGCAGGTTAAGTTATGGCCGGGGACCCTGAAGAATACTTAGGGTTCTGCTGGGAACAGGAGAAATTTTCAAGCAAAAGGCACTAGGAAGAAATAAATATCCAGGACAGAGATCTGAAGGACTCTGAAGAGCCATGCACAGTAGAAGAAATACGTGGAAGGGACTAACAATGAGCACAATGATTGTAGAGAGCCTCGAACGGCACGGTTTGGCCAGATTCTGTCCAAGTCATAACAATCTCAAAACTGATTCCACTCCCTCTTTCTACTGATGCTGCCAAGACCCATAATGAATTATGTAAATAAACTGACACAGGTTTCATTCCCCACACCCAAGCATATTATTTTTGGAAATATGGTAAAGCAATGCTCCTGAGCTAGAAATTTCAAATCTACAGATTTAAGTCATTTCACATGGTAAATCAAAAGAACAAAGACTTAAATCAAAGCTAAATATCTCCTTATAAAGCTCCCGAAGGCCTCTTTTCCATAAAATTAAAGAGAAAAATAATTCAATGACCCTATCGTATGCTGGGAAATTTATGTATGTTACCTCTAATTGCACAACAACCTTTCATAGTAGATACTATTCCTATTTTATAGATCAAGAAACTGAGGCTCAGAGAAGGAAAGTACTTACCCAAAGTCATACAGCCTGCAAACACTGGTTTTTAAATCCAAAGCCAGGGTGTGGTTTGTGCAGGTGTGTGTATGTTTGTGTCCAGAGGAATTTCCACGAAACAGCCTTACGGAAGCTACAGTGCCTTGGTTAAATAAAGAAAAGTCAATGACTGTGGCTACTCCTCTACCACATCACATCTCTTAGGACAAGCAGAAATCAGCATAACTGCTCTTCACTACCTGAAGAGCTTTCCTGCCTAAACATGCCTGCCACTAAGGATCTGGAGGCTATGTCAGCCAAACACGAAACCACTATAAACCTACCGGTCTTCCTGGGAGCCATCTCCAGTACTGAACAAAGATAGTCAAATGCCTGTTTCCATAGTTTTCTTTCCCAGGATAGTTACATAGAGTTTATCCGAATTTAGTAAATAAGGATGAAAATATAGTTTTGTTTTATTAGGGAGAGGGGACAGATTTGTCTTGCAAAATCTCATAACTGAGAAAAAAAAATTTGCAAATTGTAAATGTGACAAAGAACTTGTATCCAGAATATATAAAGAACTCTTACAATACAATAAGACAAACGAACCAAGTAAAAAGTAGGCAGAATAAAAGACTTAAACAGGTATTTCAACAAAGAAAACATACAAATGGCTAATAAGCAGAAAAAAAAAAGGCAACTCTACATCTTTCAGTATAAAGAAATGCAAACTAAAACCAAATGAGCTACCAACACATACTCTGTATGATAAAAAAAGGTGAATAAAACCAAGACACTTTGGAAAATAGTGTGATAGTTTCTGACACACGAGCTTACCATAAAACCCAGCAATTCCACTCCTAGAAATCTGCCCAAGAGAAATTAAAACATATGCTCACACAAAGACTTCAATGCAAATGTTCATAACAGTATTATTCATAACAGCCAAACTGAAAATGATCCAAATTATCTATCAACTGGTAAATGGATTAACGAAATGGCATACATCCATAGAAAAGAATACTCTTCAGCAACAAAGAGTCATGACATAGCGATGCATACTACAACGTGGATGAACCTCAAAAACATGACGCTAAATGACAGACGTCCCACACGAAAGACTCCGTACATATCATACGATCCCATTTACATGAAATATCCAGGAAAGACAGAGTCAGGAAACAGATCAGCAGTTTCTGTTTGGGGTAAGAGTGGGAATTGCAAAAAAATTCAAGAAAATCTGGGCGGGAAGGGTAGGGGTGTGTGTTATGGAAATATTCTAAAACCAAACTGTGGTGATGTCAGCACCACTCTATAAATTTTATAAGATCAGTGAATAAGTTTACCTACACTGAATGACTTTCATGGTACAGAAATTACATCTCAATTGTGCTTTTAAGTGATTACTAAATTTATTTATCTACTTATTATTTTCTATATATATGCATATATATATTTAATAACTCCAGGGAAAATGGAAAAGTATATAAGAAAGTGAATATAACCACCTTATGATTCAGCTACATTTAGTCATAATAATATAAATATTATATAACCATAAATTAGTAATAAGCATGGATTTTTTTTAAAACTGGCTTTATTAGAAAGGAGACAGTGTCTAGAAAACTGTTAATATCTCATCTCCAACAGCAGGAAGCCAAAATATAGTGTCTAAAATTGGTAAATCAAGAAATAGCAGAATAGGCATGTTATTTAGACACATGGCAGACAGCAGCAGATGAAATGAAATGGTCTTTTCCAAAAGGAAAAGGCTTACGAACTATTTGTAGAAGGAAATGATCTAAAATGCAAGAGTGAGTCTGAAGCTAATTATATGGTTCGAACAAAATGCTCAAACACCAGATGCCACAGCATTTACCAGCCCTTCATCCACTAGAGGGTGTAAGGCAACACCACAGAGGACCTGACCACTGATGGGTGACCTGGTGTCAGAGACTGGGGCGAAGCAACCATTTTATAATATACTTTGCATGGCTGAGAATGGGGTTCTATACGACCTAGCAGAGAGAGGGGGGGGGGAAAAAGGAATTTTATATGTAATTTAAAGCAAAGCAGAAGTATTTTTAATTAAAAGGGGACCAGTAAGAAAATTGTTATAGATTGTGAGATACAGAAGGGGTATGAAACAATTTACTTCTGAACCAGTCATTTTAATAGTTTTCAGCCATGGGGGGGGGGTGGGTAAAATTTCTCATTTGACAATTAAGTCCTAGCTGGAACTGATAGTAAACACAGCAAATAATTAAACTTGTTGCCTAGACCGTTCTGAAGGCTGCTTTTTTTTCCTTTCTTTCTTTCTTTGGTTGTCCTAAAATTCAATTCTTCACAGCAGCCAGAATGTTGTTTTTAAAAATGTAAAATAAATCACATCACTTCCCTGCCTCAAATCTTTCAAGGTCTTTGACGTTAAACAAAATAATTTTCACTTATTCTTTCAACAACTATCTATTGATCTCCTCCTACACGTCAGGCTCTGCTCTAAGCGAACTCACAGCTTGCCCAGCGTGTTTTAGAGGGAGAGACACACCATGAAGTACGTGCTGTGGACAATTTCAGACGCCAGTGAGAGATGTAAAGAAAGTGCAGCTGCACGGTCAGGTTATGGATCTGGGTATCTTCAGACCAGTGTAGTCAGGAAAGGCTTCTCGGAGGAGTAAATTGTGTAGCTGTGGCCTGAATGAGAAGGTGAGCAGCGGGGTGAAGAGCAGTGCACAGAAAGCAGAAGGGACCTTGATTCCACACTGAAGCTGGGGTTGTGCTTGTTCCAGAACACCCACGTGGCAAATGCCAACTGCAGGTCGGAGGGCGGCGGGGAGCTCCAGAGGGAGGCAGGAGGCTCATTTACAGTCCTCCCTGCACCATACGATGGGATAGGACTCAACCAACAGGAGCCACTTTCATTCCTGCTACAACATGGATGAATCTTGAAAAGATCATGCTGAGTGAAAAGAAACCAGTCACAAAAGACCAGATATTGTGGGATTCCATTTATATGAAAAGTCCAGAAGTGGCAAATCCACAGAGACGGAGAGCAGATGAGTGGCTGCAGAGGGATGTGGAGTAGGGAAGCAACTGATAAAGGATAAGGAGTTAAGGCTGTATTTTTAAGGACAATTACTAGAATTTTGTTCTTTGAAACTACAGACGGCCATCTACTAGTAGGTCCCGAAAACCAATTTTGCTCAAACAACTGCTGAATGGAAAGGAATAGAAAATATACAGTACTTATAACACAGTAAGGGTAAGTACTATTTGAAGATTAATTCTCAATTATACTCGTGTGTGTGTATAAACTGGGTCATGATGCTAAAGGTATTACTTACTAGGGGGTATTGTCTTTTTTAAGCTTGAAAGCACTGAGCTAGAACTTGAACCCTCTCTTACCATGTCTTCCATTGTAACAAGGGAGGAAAAGGAGCCATCGTTTCTCTGGCACCGAACAAAATGAGTAGGACAGAAAATGCATTTGCTATTGTTCATGGCTCCCAATCAAAGTAACTGAAAGCCCTAAAAGTTAATTTATAAAAACGTTGACTAAAATAAAGCCCATACCAGGGATAAAAGGAAGAACTGGTTAGAAAAAGGGAAATTTTTTTTCAATCCTTAAGAAAGAAAATACTTTTGAAAAAGAAATCCCTTAGGTCACTTTTATTTTTTTTATTATTTTTTAAGTAGGCTCCAGACCCAGCGTGAGGCTTGAACAAGAGGCTTGAACTCGAGGCTTGAACTCAGGACCCTGAGATCAAGACCTGCAATCAAGAGTCAGACACTTAACTGACTGAGTTAACTCAACTGACTTAACCGACTGAGCCACCCAGGCGCCCCTCGTAGGTCATTTTTAATCTATCCTCTCAATTAAAAGTACGGCTGCCACTCCCAATTAAAATCTCTTAACAGTCAAAGTCGTATCTGCCAACTTGAACATCTCCTTTGACATTCTGTTTCTGTGTTTCACCTAAACATGTCGACAGAGTGGTTTATTCAACAGAATTTTAGGAAAAGGAAAAAAATTTCAAGGAGCCACTGACCAGCATTTTAGAAATAAGATAAAAAGCCTAACACCATGACATTAATTTTTTCTTTATATTTAAAATACAAAAAGATAAACTGTGGACACCATAAGCTATTTTAACAAACAAGACAGGAAGAAAATTTGACAGACATGTTACTCAAGAGACATCCGGGTCATACGAAACCTTTTCATGTTGCTACATTCCCCAAGGATTCCATAATATCTTGTCACACTAGCAAGAGAACACCCCCATTCAAGGAATAGAGAACAATGCCAGAAGAATACAAATGGGAAAGAAATACAAGACACTGGAGGCTGAAAATCCAGGGTTCAAGTCCATTTCTGCCATCTCCCCTCTATGTGACGTTGGAAATTCATCTAAAAATCTCTGTGATGGGACACCTGGGTGGCTTAGTCATTAAGGTCAGCTCATGTCATGATCCCAGTATCCTGGATCGAGCCCCATATCAGGCTTCCTCTCCGGCTCCTCCTGCTTGTGTTCCCTGTCTTGCTATCTCTCTGTCATAAATAAACTCTTTTTTAAAAAAATAATAAAAAATATAAATAAATAAAAATAAAAATCTCTGCGTTGGTTCTTTTTTTTTTTTTTAAGATTTATTTATTTGAGAGAGTGTGTGCACAAGTAGGGGGAGGGGCAGAGGGAAAGGGAGAGAATTTCCAAGCAGACTCCCTGCTGAGTGGGCAGCCCAATATGGGGCTTGATTCCAGGACTCTGAGATCATGACATGAACTGAAATCAAAAGTCAGATGCTTAACTGAGACACCCAAGCACCCTTCTGTGTCGGTTTTCTCATGGATAGAGATAATAAAGCCCCACCCACCTAGCAGAGCTATTGTGAGGGTCAAAACTCAGTAACCATGGAAGCACACTGTAAAGTACTTTATAAACATTAGTCTTTTTTTTTTTTTAACATACTATTACTCTCAGCTCTACACCTGACTCAACACCTGAACCCAACCAAGAGTCTGTACTCTCTCATCTCAAACCTGAATGGCACTGTTTCATTCCCGCACAGGTTAAATGTTATGATATGCACTGTGCCATAATCCCAATTCCTGATCACAACAGTCAAGGGGGACATGACCACACACCCCACCCATCTCGGTTTGCCTGGGACTGTTTCAACATGAGCATTGCTTTTCACTCTCAAAGGCGCCCCAAACAGAATGAGGAATGGTATGGCCACCCTAATGTAGTAGACATAAAGTTACAGCACCAAGAGGTGGCAAGGGGCTGGCCTTGGGACTCCCACTGTACTCTCCCAAAGCCCCTGAAAGCCATCCTAAATAAACAAATAATGTTAGCAAGAACAGTAAGCCTGCTCTGCAGAACTAAGTCCACTTCTCACCAGACTGCTACGCCTAAGCCCCTCCTATCTAAAAACTCTGGAGCTAATACTCAGACATTCTCTCATTTAAAAATGTTACAAACCCACAAAATATTCCAGCCTTAACACTCAAATAAGCACCTGCACATATACATAAACCACAGAGAAACAATCAGCTGGGAATCTAAACCCTATATTGTTATCAACCTGACCCTCAGCCTTCCAGCTGGTTTTCACTCCTGTAGTCTGGACGATGTCCGTCTCCTGCACCGCCACAGAGAGAGCCCATTAGCAAGCACGGTGAAGCGCTTGGAGTGCCTTATGAATGCAATGGCCTGTCACCTCAGAAAGCTGGCTAACTGACTGGGCAAGAAGGCTGAGGCAACCGCACATAAAAAAAGCAAAACCTCCAGAAGGTGGCAGGTGTTTTTTTCCCCTTCCTTTGCTCCGAAAGTTTCTGATTCAAATGTGCCAGCGGGAGCTTACATAACAGCAGGAAAAAGGTCACTGAACAGTGAGATGTCGGTCTACTTGGTGCTCAGCAACTCAGGGGCAATAACCCTTAACCAGGGGCCATGGCTTCCTAGATCTGTGGTTGAGCTTCCCGAGGCCTGTGAAGCCGCCAAACGATAAACGAAGTATGGAGGTGAGCAGGCACACACGCACATGACCACATTCTCCTTGTAAGAGGGAACAATCCCCAGGACAGAGGAAAGGGCCCTCAACAAAAGAGAAGACAAATTTCAGTCCTTACACAGCTCCTATCGGGTATGGCTGCCTTGCATACGCGACTTTAATCTCCGTGTGCCTCATTCCCTACTCTCTCCAAAGGAAGTGTTTGCTTTATCTACCTCAAGAGGTGACTGTGAGGATGAGGTGGGAAAGCACGGATGACAGTGCCCTAGGAGGACCAGGATTTTAACTCTGCCTCTTTTAAAATCACGAGGAGATGCTGATAAAAATCACGTCTCGGGACGGTTCCCATCTGTTTAGAAAGGAACGGCCAAAGAATGAGGAGGGCAAATAAAGACACAATTAAAATTCACCTTCACCTCACCCTCCCTGGCTCCTGGATTTGCTGAGCCAAACCACTCTGGGGAGATGTAAAGATCACACGTTGCGTTTCTGCCCAGCTCAGACTGCTCGGCGACCAGTGCCGCACACCGAGCAATGCCTCCCAAACCTCCGCGCGCAAAGTGAGAGTTCACAAGGTTAGGGGCATTAATTAGCACTACTCATTTGGATTCCGTATTCATCAAATACAACAAGCAGCTATTCAATATTTGCCTGTTTGCACTGCTCTAAGATCTCTCATTCAGAGATCCAGCCAGAGAACAAAATAAAGCCCAAGAAAATAAACTAATATAAACCTGTCACCATCAGAATGTGCCTCAAAGTAAATGAGCAGCTTTAAACTGTGGCAAAAGGGTCTGCCTAGACCTACAGCAGACAGAGTCTGAGTATGAGGGTGCGGGTGACAGAAGTCGGTCCCTACCACAAGAGAAAGGAAAAATAAAGCCGTTCCAAGCAACTGGGCTTTAACAAATTCCTCTTAACTCTTTTTCCTTAGTTTCTCATTGATCTGCAATCCCCACAGGAGGGAGAGAGCATTACAGTACCTTTCGGATCCTTTAAACTCAGCACATCTATCCCCAAGCTTTGTCAATTACTTTTACCTTCCCATAGCTAAAATAAGCCTACATCCAACATAAGTAACATTTTATAAGGAAGTAAACATATGCACTGGTATGCAAGACTGGAGACTGACCACGAGCCTTTCTGTTTTAAGGGTCCTAGGTGAAAAGTACAGGATGAAACAGAAAATGCCACTCCTTTTAACGTAGCCCATAGCACTACTTTTCAACTCCGGCTGCAAAACAGCATCAGCTGTAGAGGGTTCTAAATAAATCAATGACTAAACCCGATTTTAGACCTACTCAATCAGAACGTCTGCGGGCTGAGCTCTAGGCTGTAGTACTTTTCCTGATATATGGCCACGGTACAGAACTACTATCAAAGGGCATAAATTCCACAGTTTACAAAAGCTCCAGAGCAGACCCAAACCAGGAAAGAAGGAAGGAAGGAAGGATGGATCATCTATATTTTGTTTAGATCTGTAGTAAATGACTATTATCTTTCAACAAAACTTCCATAGGGACAAACTTCAATTGCTATGGTGATGATCCCACTGGGAGATGAGCACAGGGATCAACACCACTCTCCCTCCCCCTTTTTCTCCTTACCCTACCTGGGGCAGTCTGATACCAACCCAGCACCAAAAGTGCAAGAACTGGGCAAGTACTCAGAGGACTGCGATGATGGGTCGTCCTAGTTGTTAAGATCAGCATCAGGGGCTCTAATGAGATCCAACCATGTCACAACACTTTGATTTAGCACTCTGATGACACATGTCCTTTGGACAAGCCTAATAGTGAGGGGTTTTTTTGGACAACCCTATAGGGAAGTTGGACAGGCATTCAAAGATAGTGCTAAGAGCTATCCTTTCAGATCTCCTGAAAAGTATCTATATGCCCGGACATCAAGGAGGCAAATTTCAGAGGGTAGGTATCTTAAGCCGCATCATTCCTCTGAAGCAGCTTTACCTGTTTTTCTAGCCTAATCGGCTTCAGCCTCATCTACTCAAGGTTTCAGACAGTGGAAGGCTAGGGGAGGCATTTTATACACTCACCTAAAGCATCCAGAGGATGTCTCATAGGAAGCAGTACTGCTCTACCCACAATAGGGCCTGGGCTTTTTTCCAATCATCCTCACTATCTAAGAAAGAAAGACAGCAGAAACTTCCCTCTCTCAAGCAAGCCTTCCCTGATTAAAACCATAAGGCTGAATTCCCCCAGGAAAGAGAATGGAATTTTCTTGCTGCAAATTATTGCAAGGACTCAAAAAAATCTGTGCAGGCAGGGGCTAAGTGGCAGAGAATTAAGAGACAAGCCCAGCACTTAGAATTATGAGACATCAAGAAAACCAGGTTAAAAAATTATCATCAGCCTGGAGAAGAAAAAACAAAAGCAATTACGGCTGTGCCTGGGTGGATATTTCCCCTGTAATATCCAGTTTCAGTAACATGATTATAATTCTTTTAGGATTAAAAATATATATTTTATTCGTATCTTTAAATGTAAATTCATTGCTGAAACTAACCGTATCACTCTCCAAAATTATTTCAGGAAATGCTCTCTACCACATCATCCTTAGTATGAAAACACACACACACACACACACACACACACACACACACACACACACACACCCCCACCCCCCCATCTCATCTGAGTTATAACAGCAGATACCAACCTGGCTGTCCCGTGCTGGGAATCCATGATAACCTGGGGTCAGAGGCTCGTTCTAAGAAAAAGAAAAGAAAATCAAACTATAAGACAAAAGAAAATGTTAAGAATCACCAAAATCATCCAAATTGATCAAATATAAATCCCTGCAACAGTTCCTAAGATGTTCCATTGCTATACTCCACTCTAACTACACACCTCTCCCAGTTCAGCCTCTACAATGGCAAAAACCAAACCAAACAAATAGTATTTGCTTCCAAACACAACTCATAACACTATTTTCCTCCTTACACAGCTAAATCTGTTTCCTTCAAGAATATTGCAAATAGGAAGCCACTGCGATTTGGGGCAAATCAACTCCTAACTCCACACTATGGGACTTTAGCCTCCCTGGCCCTTAACCACTAAAAGCCAATAGCAATCCTGAATACTAGGACAACCAAAAATACTCATACTTTCCCAGAAGTCTCCTGGCTGAACAGTGCCACCCATTCTGAGAACTACCTCTTGGCCTGAAGTTTTCGCCACTCCCCTCTATCAATATGTGTTCCTTCAGTTCTTTGAGCCCGGTGTGAAATCCCACCTCCGCTCAGGACTTCTTCCCACACTGTATCACCTTGTGGATCCAAGTGACTCCTAACGTGTATATATTAAAATGTATTTGGGCTATTTGTACAATTTCTTTTTCATATGATTTATGACTCAATAAATCTTATTTTTGTAAAGCTGTATCATGTTGAGCATCTCATCTTCACATTTACCCCTAAATCAAGAACCTTGAGGGCAAGAATGATAGCCAATGAAAGCTATGCAAACCCTAATTTAGTATAAGGTCATAAGATAGGAGCACTCATTCATGGCTTGACCCATTCAATTATTCAGTCAACAAATACTGAGCACCTAATTTTTTTTTTAGAAAGAAAGGGGGTAAGAGGGGCAGAGGGACAGCCAGAACCATAAGCAGGCTCCACGCCCAACGTGGAGCCCAATGCAAGGCTCGACCTCCCAACCCTGAGATCATGACCTGAGGCAAAATCAAGAGTTGGACACTTACCTGAGTCACCCAGGCTTCCTGAACACCTAATATTTTTAAAGTACTGTTAGATGACAGTCATCAGTAAGAAAGACGAATAACACAAGGCCCTTGCCTTCAAGTGAACTTTTAAATGGGAGATTTATGTGCACACCCAAGTGTAAATGAGAACATACAGTGCCTTTGTAATTTTTTCAACATGCGCAACATCTACCTGGAAAATGCTCATTCTCTTCTTCCATCCATTTATACTTCCATTCCGACTAGCAGAATAACAAGGTAAGAATTTGCACTGATAGGACTTTCAAATATGGTAAGAGCACTTTCCAACCAATGATAGATCTGCTTTGATTATATCCTTTGATCTATCAAATGTCTACACTGCATTCAAAAACACGAAACCAGGAGCCAACATAAGCTTGCTGCAGAGACGCCGTGTGTGTTCATCCCAGTTTCCCTGCAAAATAGCACAGTGTCTAACACACGGTGGGCACACAAAATAATGGATAAAGAAGTAAGTGGAGGTCAATAAGCTGAAGTTATTTTGGCATTTATCACTGATCCAATCACACAAAATCCAAGTTCTCCTTTTGATTCCTAAGTCTCTATTTTGGATATTTATAAATTAAGTCTCCCAAGAAAAAACACACCAAAGATAACAGCCTTAACAGATCACAGGTGCCAAACAACGCCAAGAAAGAAGAGTAAAGCTGAACAACTCATGCTACCTGATTTCAAAGTTTCCCACAAAGCTATTGTGATCAAGATAGTGTAATACTGGCCTACCGCTGGACATAGAGACCAATGGGCTACAACTGAGAGTCCAGAAAAAAACCCTTAAAATTATGATAAAATTATGATTTTTGAAAAGGGTGCCAAGAAAATCAACGGGGAAAAGAACAATCTTTTTCAACAAATGGTGTTGGGACAAATGGATATCAACATACTAAGAAATGAAGTTGGAATGCTATCTTACACCATATAGAAAATTAACTCAAAACAGATCACAGATCTAAAACCACAAAACTCTTAGAAGAAAACAAGAGAAGCAAATCTTCATGACTTTTGGTTAGGCAATAGCTTCTTCAGTATGAGACCAAAAATCCAAGTGACAAAGTAAACAACAGATAAATCGGACTTCAACAAAATTAAAAACTTCTGAACTTTTTGAGTTGGTGGAGGGTGGGGAGGAGGGACAGGGTGGCTGTGTTATGGACACTGGGGAGGGTATGTGCTGCGGTGAGTGCTGTGAAATGTGTAAGCCCGAGGATTCACAGACCTGTACCCCTGGGGCAAATAATACATTGTATGTTAATTTAAAAAAACTAAAAACTTCTGGAACTCGAAGGAAAACGTCAATTCTGGGAATCTAATGTCTGGCTTAGTGATTAGAGTTAGTAATACTGTATTATATACCTGAAAGGTCCTAAGACTGTAGATCTTAAACATTCTCACCAGAACAAATATATGGTAATAATGTGACATGAGGCAGGCGTTAACTAACACTGCGTTGGTAATCAGTTCCCAATATCTAAAGGCACCAAATCAAAACTTTATACACCTTGAACTTATACAATGTTATAGGTCAATTATATTGCAGTAGAGTGAGGGGGAACTCCATCAATAAATGAAAAGAAAACTCCCAGAATGGGAGAAAATACTGCGAGTCATCTGTCTGATAAAGGGCCTGTATTCAAAATAGATGTAAAGAATTCTTTTTTCTTTTTTAAGATTTTATTTATTTGACAGAGAGAGAAATCACAAGTAGGGAGAGAGGTGGGCAGAGGGAGGGGGGGAAGGCAGGCTCGATCCCAGGACCCTGAGATCACGACCTGGGCCGAAGGCAGAGGCTTAACCCGCTGAGCCACCCAGGCGCCCTAGATATAAAGAACTCTTTTAAACAACCACCTAAATTTTAAAATGAGGAAAGGATTAGCACAGGAAGTTCTCCAAAGAAGACATACAAATGGCCAATAAGTACATGAAAAGATGCTCGCCCTCATTAGTCATTAGGAAAATGCAAATCGAAATAGCAGGGAGAAAATACTTCACACCTGTTAGAAAAAGGAGACACACTTTAGTGAAGATGTGGAGAAAGTGGCATTTCATACATTGCCGGTAGGAATATAAAGTGGTAAAGGCACTCCGGAAACCGCGAGGAAACCTAGGGGCCGCCCCTCAAAATGTTACACCAGAGTAACCATCCGATTCAGCAATTCCACACTTGCTGTGAGGAAGAAAACTAAAAACACAGATCCACACAAAACCTTGTACTGGAATGTGCACAGCAGCTTTATTTCATCATCGCCAAAAAGTAGAAACAATCCAAATGCTCACCAGGTGACGAATGGATAAATAAAGTATGATATAACTATAACTGAATATTACTGGGTAACACAAAGGAACAAAGTACTGATACAACATAATACTGAAAACACCATGCTAAGTTAAAAAGAAACAGCGAATTCTATGATTCCATTTATATGAAATATTCAGAATGGAAAAATCTACAGAGAAAGAAGAGATTAGCAGCTTTAGGGAATAAATGGGCAAAATGGGGAGTAAGTGCTAACAGGTAATGGGTTTGGTTTTGGTGATGACAATGTTCTGGAATTCGTGATGACAGATGTGTAGCTTTATGATTATACTAAAAACTACTAATATCACTTTAAAAACATGAGATTTGGGCCACATGGGTGATTAAGCATCTGCCGTCAGCACAGGTCATGATCCCGGGGTCCTGGGATTGAGCCCTCTGTCAGACTCCTTACTCAGTATGCAGACTGCTTCTCCCTCTGTCCTTCCCCCTGCTTGTGTTCTCTCTCAAATAAATAAAATCTTGGGCGCCTGGGTGGCTCAGTGGGTTAGGCCGCTGCCTTCAGCTCAGGTCATGATCTCAGGATCCTGGGATTGAGTCCCGCATCGGGCTCTCTGCTCAGCAGAGAGCCTGCTTCCCTTCCTCTCTCTCTGCCTGCCTCTCTTGTGATTTCTCTCTGTCAAATAAATAAATAAAATCTTAAAAAAAAAAAAAGATTAAAAAATAAATAAATAAATAAATAAATAAAATCTTTAAACATTAAAAAAAAGGTGAGATTTATGGTCTGTGAATTCTATGTCAATCAACCTGTTACTTATTAACAGTAATAATAATAATGGGCCATGATTAGCTGCTTTCACACTAATTTTCACAGGGGAGACATATACAGCTTAGACCATAACAAAAAGAACAGAGTTCCATGAGTGCCTTGTTTGTTCTGGATTCTGTAATTTACTTTGACACCATTCCCTACAGATTTTAACAACAATGACGATGATAAGGATGGTGATAACTACTAGATACTAAGCAACTAAATCAGGTCTAGTTTCAGGATGGAGGGGAGGAGCAGCAGAAAGCAGCAAAGAGAAGATAATAAAGCACAGGTATTGAGTGGGGAAAAAAATTTCAACCCAGGCCTGTTGGACTCCAAGCTCCTATTTCTTCCATTTTATCAAGTTTTCTTCTACAATAACTGTTCCACATTAATTTTTTACAGTAACTATTTCAAAATCATCTGAGAAAGAAATTATATGATTAAGAAAGTAATGGAATACACCCAAAAACAAAATTAACATTCATCACTCCCAGAGAATATCCCACATATTAACTATATTCTTAAGTTCAACAACACAGAGAACTTTTTATAAGGAAAAAAAATAATCAAACCTACAAGCTGGTATTCTCAGAAACATTAACAGCAAAGACAAATGTAGCAGGAAGCACAGATAGATGTCAGAGGAAATGGACTCCTTCCTTCATGGGCCTTGGCAAAGTCAAGCTCTCTCCCCACCCTCCCCCTCACGTAAGGTTATCTGGAACTCACCAGCCCTCAGAAACTCCCCGCCTCTGAAAGTAGCCTACTCTTAATGACAAAGGGTCATCACTTGCTTTCCTTTTTAACTTTGCCATGTATAAATATGTCCCTTCAAAATGCATTAATTTTGCATGTTTTTTTAATTTATAGAAATGGATCTTATAGTCCATATTCTTTTTTTTTTTGTTTTGTTTTTTAAAAGAATTATGTATTTATTTATTTGACACAGAAATCACAAGTAGGCGGAGAGGCAGGCAGGGGCACGGGGAAGCAGGCTCCCTCTGAGCAGAGAGCTTGATGTGGGGCTCCATCCCATGATCCTGAGACCATAATCTGAGCCGAAGGCAGAGACTTAACCCACTGAGCCACCCAGGCGCCCTTACTCCACCTAGTTTTGTTTTTTTGTTTTGTTTTGTTTTGTTTTAATTTTTATTTGTTTATTTACAGCATAACAGTGTTCATTGTTTTGGCATCACACCCAGTGCTCCATGCAGTACGTGCCCTCCCTATTACCCACCACCTGGTTCCTCAACATCCCACCCCCCCACCCCCCTGCCACCCCTTCATAACCCTCTGGTTGTTTTTCAGAGTCCATAGTCTCTCATGGTTCATCTCCCCTTCCAGTTTCCCTCAACTCCCTCTCCTCTCCATCTCCCCATGTCCTCCATGTTATTTGTTATGCTCCTCAAATAAGTGAGACCATATGATACTTGACTCTCTCTGCTTGACTTATTTCGCTCAGCATAATTTCTTCCAGTCCCGTCCATGTTGCTACAAAAGTTGGGTATTCATCCTTTCTGATGGAGGCATAATACTCCATCGTGTATATGGACCACATCTTCCTTATCCATTCATCCGTTGAAGGGCATCTTGGTTCTTTCCACAGTTTGGCGACTGTAGCCATTGCTGCAATAAACATTGGGGTACAGATGGCCCTTCTTTTCACTACATCTGTATCTTTGGGGTAAATACCCAGCAGTGCAATTGCAGGGTCATAGGGAAGCTCTATTTTTAATTTCTTCAGGAATCTCCACACTGTTTTCCAAAGTGGCTGCACTAACTTGCATTCCCACCAACAGTGTAAGAGGGTTCCCCTTTCTCCACATCCTCTCCAACACACGTTGTTTCCTGTCTTGCTAATTTTGGCCATTCTAACTGGTGTTAGGTGGTATCTCAATGTTGTTTTAATTTGAATCTCCCTGATGGCTAGTGATGATGAACATTTTTTCGTGTGTCTGATAGCCATTTGTATGTCTTCATTGGAGAAGTGTCTGTTCATATCTTCTGCCCATTTTTTGATATGATTATCTGTTTTGTGTGTGTTGAGTTTGAGAAGTTCTTTATAGATCCTGGATATCAACCTTTTGTCTGTACTGTCATTTGCAAATATCTTCTCCCATTCCGTGGGTTGCCTCTTTGTTTTGTTGACTGTTTCCTTTGCTGTGCAGAAGCTTTTGATCTTGATGAAGTCCCAAAAGTTCATTTTTGCTTTTGTTTCCTTGGCCTTTGGAGACATTATCTTGAAAGAAGTTGCTGTGGCTGATATCGAAGAGGTTACTGCCTATGTTCTCCTCTAGGATTCTGATAGATTCCTGTCTCACGTTGAGGTCTTTTATCCATTTCGAGTTTATCTTTGTGTACGGTGTAAGAGAATGGTCGAGTTTCATTCTTCTACATATCACTGTCCAGTTTTCCCAGCACCATTTATTGAAGAGACTGTCTTTTTTCCATTGAATATTTTTTCCTGTTTTGTCGAAGATTATTTGACCATAGAGTTGAGAGTCCATATCTGGGCTCTCCACTCTGTTCCACTGGTCTATGTGTCTGTTTTTATGCCAGTACCACGCTGTCTTGGTGATCACAGCTTTGTAGTAAAGCTTGAAATCGGGTAACGTGATGCCGCCAGTTTTGTTTTTGTTTTTCAACATTTCCTTAGCAATTCGGGGTCTCTTCTGGCTCCATACAAATTTTAGGATTATTTGCTCCAGTTCATGTACTAGAGGCAGAAAGATTTCCTCCCAAGATTTTAGATTCTCGAAAGTCCTCACAGCACCTTACCGTTAGAATGGGGAATTTTGTTTCAAGAGAGACCCTCTTAAAAGCAGCTAGGACAAAGAAGCTTCTTACATACAGAGGAAAGCCCATTAGAATAACGTCAGACCTTTCCACAGAGACCTGGAAAGCCAGGAAGGGCTGGCAAAATATATTCAGAGTACTAAATGAGAAGAACATGCAACCAAGAATACTCTATCCAGCAAGACTGACATTTAAAATGGATGGAGAGATAAAGAGTTTCCAAGACCGGCAAGGCTTAAAAGACTATGCAACCACCAAGCCGACACTGCAGGAAATATTAAGGGGGGTCCTATAAGAGAGGAAAAATCCTAAGAATATCATTGAACAGAAATACAGAAACAATCTATAGACAGAAAGACTTCAAAGGCAACACGATGTCAATAAAAACCTATCTCTCAATAATCACTCTCAATGTGAATGGCCTAAATGCGCCCATAAAACGACACAGGGTTGCAGATTGGATAAAACGACAGGACCCATCCATATGTTGTCTACAAGAGACCCATTTTGAACCTAAGGATACACCCAGACTGAAAGTGAAGGGATGGAGAAGCATCTTTCATGCCAATGGGCCTCAAAAGAAGGCCGGAGTAGCGATTCTCATATCAGATAAATTAGATTTTAAACTAAAGACTGTAGTCAGAGATACAGAAGGACACTACATAATTCTTAAAGGGACTATCCGCCAAGACGATCTAACAATTGTGAATATCTATGCCCCCAATATGGGAGCACCCAATTACATAAGAAAACTATTAATCAAGATAAAGAGTCATATTGATACGAATACAATAATAGTAGGAGATCTTAATACGCCTCTCTCAGAAATAGACAGATCATCGAAGCAGAAAATTAATAAAGAAATAAGAGCATTGAATGAAACATTGGACCAGATGGACCTCATCGACGTATACAGAACATTCCACCCTAAAACAACAGAATATTCATTCTTCTCAAGTGCACATGGAACCTTCTCCAGAATAGACCACATACTGGGTCACAAAGCAGGACTCAACCGATACCAAAAGACTGACATTATTCCCTGCATATTCTCCGATCACAATGCTTTGAAACTGGAGCTCAATCACAAGGAAAAGTTCAGAAGGAACTCAAACACCTGGAAGCTAAAGACCACCTTGCTTAAGAATGCTTGGATCAACCAGGAGATCAAAGACGAACTTAAACAATTCATGGAAACCAATGAGAATGAAGACACCTCGGTCCAAAACCTATGGGATACAGCAAAGGCGGTTCTAAGGGGGAAATACATAGCCATCCAAGCCTCCCTCAAAAACATTGAAAAATCCAGAATACACCAGCTGTCTCTACACCTTAAAGAACTGGAGAATCAACAACAAATCAAACCAACTCCACATGCAAGAAGGGAAATAATCAAGATTAGAGCAGAGATCAATGAGGTAGAAACGAGAGATACAGTAGAACGTATCAATGAAACTAGAAGCTGGTTTTTTGAAAGAATCAATAAGATCGATAAACCATTGGCCACACTAATCCAAAAGAAAAGAGAGAAAGCCCAAATTAATAAAAGTATGAATGAAAAGGGAGAGATCACAACTAACACCAAGGAAATAGAAACAATCATCAGAAATTATTACCAACAGTTATATGCCAATAAGCTAAGCAACCTAGATGAAATGGATGCATTCCTGGAAAGCTACAAACTCCCAAAATTGAACCAGGAAGAAATTGACAACCTGAATAGACCGATATCTAGTAATGAGATTGAAGCAGTGATCAAAAACCTCCCAAAAAACAAGAGCCCAGGACCTGACGGATTCCCTGGGGAATTCTACCAAACTTTCAAAGAAGAAATAACACCAATTCTCCTGAAGCTGTTCCAAAAAATTGAAGCAGAAGGAAAACTTCCAGACTCTTTTTATGAAGCCAGCATTACCCTGATCCCCAAACCAGGCAAAGACCCTACCAAAAAGGAGAATTTCAGACCAATATCACTGATGAATATGGATGCAAAGATTCTCAACAATATCCTAGCAAACAGGATCCAGCAGCACATTAAAAAGATTATCCACCATGACCAGGTGGGATTCATCCCTGGGTTGCAAGGTTGGTTCAACATTCGCAAATCAATCAGTGTGATAGAACACATCAATAAGAGAAGAGAGAAGAACCACATGGTCCTCTCAATTGATGCAGAAAAAGCATTTGACAAAATCCAGCATCCGTTCCTGATGAAAACGCTTCAAAGTATAGGGATAGAGAGAACATTCCTGAACTTTATAGTCCATATTCTTTAGCAATTTCCTTTTCTTGCTCCGGACTGTGAGAAATCAGCCCCCCTTATGCGTCTCACTAGCTCGGACCCCTGTTTAATATTCCATCTTACAGCCACATTACAATTTATTCACCTGTCTTATTTTCCTCTTAATGGGTTTTTAAATTGTTTCCGGTTATGCTTTTTCTTTGCAGTCACAAACCATACTGTCTATGAACATTCTTTTGGATTTGAGAGATCATTTTTCACTCTTAAGACTGGCAAAAATGAAAATGAAAATGTCACAATTTAGCAAGAAGAGTAAATAGGCACCTTCCCATCTAATGGTCGGAATATAAGTATATTGCGACCACTGCTTTGGAAAGCAATTTGACAGTAATCGTTAAGATGCTGAGTGCACACATCTTCTTGTAATTTCACATCTTCGCTCTCCGTAGGCACTCTAGATAACCATTTTGCACATGGGCTCCAAGAAGCATGTGCAAAGACTTTCAACGCAGTGCTGTTTGCAATAGTGAAAAACTGGAAAAGAACCTTGGTCTTCCTTAATAATGAGAAACTGTGCTACTATTTCATCTCAACAAGTTTTTATTTTTTTAAAAGATTTTATTTATTTATTTGACAGACAGAGATCACAAGTAGGCAGAGAGGCAGGCAGACAGAGAGAGACGGAGAAGCAGGTTCCCTGCTGAGCAGATCCCAGGACCCTGGGTTCATGACCTTGGCCAAAGGCAGACGCTTTAACCCACTGAGCTACCCAGGTGCCCTCGACAAGTTTTTCAAAAGGTAAAATCTCTACAATCTCATGTCATATTAAATGATAGCAGAACAGCATACTTCTTTAAATCATAATACAAAAAGAGATTTCTATATGCATATTTAAAAAAGTAAATAAATGCACAGAGTAATAAATGCATAGAGGTTACCTCTATGGAGAAGACCTGTGGAAGGCCGAGAGGTCAGGCTTTATCTGAATTGTTTCAGTTTTACAAAATGTAAAATTCACATATTATTTGGCGTATTATAAAGAACCCAAAAAGTCACTATTACCAGTATTCTGTAACGTTTTATAACTTACAAAAATGCCTTCATTTAATCTTACTTAGGCCTCACAATGCAGAAAACGGGTTTTTATAACCCTCATTTTACAGATAACAAAACAGAATCTCAGAAAGATAAAGTGATTTGCTCAAAGCCAAAGAGCTAATGACCGTGGCTGCGCGGCCTCACATCGGCTCTGACTCTGTCCCCAGGACTTCTGCTGCTCCGCGACAACACCCAGAGAACTCTCCTCTGGTCCCAAGATGGGGCTGACCAACTAAGACATGCAGATCTAAGTTTTCGATCAGTGCAGAAGTTATAACTGATATTTAAAGCAGAGATGGAATTGCGAGCTAACGGAACAGATGGGATGGCAATCAGACGTGTTAAACTCCAAGGGAAAAGGATTGCGCAGCTCTGCCTACGCCTCCAATAAGCAAAACTCCGGGCCTAGCAAGACTGTACGAGTTCAAAATTGACTCTGCCTAGGCACAGAGGCGGCTCAGGAATAAAAAGAATATATAAGAAATAAAATGCCAACCTCAAGTATCCTTAGTGACTACAGAGGTCAGCAATGAAGACTGTTTAGAAGCTTCTGGTTAGTGGACCTGTGAAAGAGTAACAGAAGGCTCCCGACGTAAAGGTCAAACAGAGCAACGCGGTGGGCCATGCAGGCAGAGGAGACGCAGAGAGAAGAAAAGGAGCACCTGACTCGGATTCTTTCACGGGCGGCTGAGAGGCCCCCACGTGCACCTATGTTTGAAAAATTCGTTTAAGCAAAAGAATTCTTCCTTTAACAATAAAAATGATTGAACAATCGCCTATGACAAATGCAGCGTTGGTATCCTTGCCCTTGAGGAGCTCAAACTTACAGTAAGTACAAGATAATGTAACTGGTACGATAACTAACATCTAGTTAAAACAATGGCAACAACAAATCTCAGGCCTCCAGAAGGTCTGTGCAACAGTGTGTGTGGGCATGGGGTCGGGTGCTCACCGGAGGACCACGGCTCAGCGCAGTGACTGATGCATGCTTACAAGACAGCAGGGTTTCTAAAGCCATTTTCCTAAATGATTCTGAAAGTCAATACCATTTCTGAATGATTAGACAAATATCTGCCCATTGCAAAAAGTACCCAATACTGCACCTGAGAGGGAAAGCAAAAGGCACTGACTGCTTCCTTGAGCATTTTTAAAATGCGGCTGAAAGAGGAGTGTCAGGAGAAATTACCAACGCTGAAGATCAAGAATGCCCTGCATTCCCACGGAAATACAGTAGTGATAAAATGCTCTAGTCATGACTCCTGAGCAATGGGATGACCCATAAAACATTAACAGGAGCCTAAGGAAAATAGCCTCTGCCAATCTCCCCTGGTTTCACCTGCTGAACAGATCGCAAGTCCACTGTCCAGAGCTTTGTTACCAGAATGTTTCTTATTGGCTTCTATCACTGGCAGAGCTGTCTAGGAGCAGAGTGGAGAAAACGAGGAATGTACAAGGAAGTTACACCAAGCAATAAAAAAATTAAAATAAAAAGCCACCCATTGTCTTCTTTTTGTGTCTAACAAAATCAAACCCACTCCACAAAATGAAAAAGGAAAGGAAAATACTGAGAATGGAACAAAGTAAATTCTTGCCACCAGGCAATTTGGGGGGAGATGAGTAAAAAAGCAGCAAAGGAAAGAAATAGAAACGAAGCTGTCCGCTACAAACAAAACTTGGGCAATGGTAACAAGCCCAGATTTTTCAACAACTTACTTCCAGCTGAAAATGAACTTCACATTACCCTACGCACATTTAACGATGGAAGGAAAGATTGATTTAAACCACACTGGCTGGAAAAAGAAGTGAATCAAGTTTCCCAAGATATTTCACTACCTTGTTCTGCAGCCAAAGTTACTGTTTTTCAAGCATGGACATGGAAGGGAACACCACAGGAACTAAAGATGGACCGAAATTCCATATGCTACTGCCTGCAAAACCCAATACCAACAACAGGAACCTTGGGCTCTGGAAGAGAGATTGCTAAGCAATCAGAGGGTATCATTCTGCTTCCAAGCCATACAGAGTTCAAGGTAGCCAGAGACAAGATGAAGACTTCGAAGGGCTATGAATCTGGTAGCATCTAACAAGAGAATCTCAGCGTAAGTCCTACTGGTAACTGGTAAACTGAGCTTTCATGCACCAATAAAATAAAACATAATTTATTCTACGTCCTGATCAAGACAACTGATGTAAGTACTTTGTCACACTCACCACCTCCCACCCCAAACACCCCCCTTTTTTTTTAAGGTTAAAAAAAAAAAAAAAAGCCCCAGTATAAGTAATATGTTTCATGTCAAAATCTGACAGTGATTGACTGGGTCCTCAAAGCCCACCTTTGGAATACACTAAAATTTCTTCTTTTCAATTAACAGTGACAGATTTCAAAAAGAGAACCAATCAAATCCCTTTTCTTTATAGGTGAAGAAACTGAGGCTCAAAGAGAAGTGTTCTGTCTAAGTACTTCGATTAAGCAGACAGAATAGAGAACCTAGAGCTGAGTACTCTTCTCTCTCAAATCATGGAAGCAATTCATGCCTCCGACTCTGCTAACTGCTGATACAAATAGCTCCTTTCATGATACGATACAGAAAGCAGGGGCTTTGCGAGTGAGAACAGATGAAGATTCAAACACTGGCTATATCACTTTCTAACTCTGTGACTCTGGGCAAATCACGTAATCTCTCTGAGCCTCAATTTTCTCAAACGTGTAATAGACAAACTCTGCCTCGGAAAGTTGTGATGATTAAAGACGATAACTCTGGTTCGGCTCATCCCGCACAGTATTTAACATGCTGTGAAGTTGTAGGGAACTCCCCCATGCCTATCAGTTGCAAATGACTTGAGAGAGAAATCTGGTCAATCTGCAGGACTCACTCCTACAAAGTCACACATTTCCAAATAACTAACCTTCAATCTTTCTTAGCTTAAAGTCAGTTCTTTAGAAATATGTGTGAAAGGGCCATCCATCATCACTGAAGGTGTTCGAAAACGAGAGTAAACATTAGTCATGTTGGGAATTCATTCCAGCAGTTAATGAGAGAAACTAGCGAGATCAACTCTAAGGAAACCAAAATGACTTGGCCTTTCTCGACATATATTTGCTTCATACAGCTAAGCAGGCCACTCTGCTGGATCAAGTTCCTGATTGGCTAACACTCCCAGTTCCTAAATTTCCTTTAAAAATCCATTCTGTTCTTACTTTTTTAATTAAAATCCAATCATGATAACCAAATTATATTTTGAAGTACATTAATAATAAATAAAATCCTACTTCAATCTACCCCTCCCGGTACTAAGGTTTGAGATCATCCTCTAAATATTCTTCAGCAGTTTCTGCTTTTTCTTTTTTTAAAAAGTTGCGGTTATATACAAATAATACAAAATTTACCATTTCAACCATATTTCAGTGTACATTTCTTCAGCATTTAGTACATTCACACTGTTGGGACCATCACGACATCCACCTCCAACAACCCTCTCCAACTGAAATTCCATAGTCACGAAACTCCCCATTCTCCCCTTCCTTTATCCCTTGGCAATCACCATTCTATTTTGTCTCTATAAATCTGACTACTATACCTCACCTAAGTGGAATCATAGCTTTTCGTCATTGGCTTATTTTATTTACCATAATGTCTTCAAAGTTCATCCACATTGTAGCCTAAGTCAGAATTTCCTTCTTTTTAAGGCTGAATAATATTCCACTGTATGGACAGACCTCGTTTCGTTTAACCATTCATCTGTTCGTGTACATTGGTCTCCTTCCACCTTTTGGCTACTGTGAATAATGCTACTGGGAACATGGTGTGCAAATAACTACTAGAGTCCCTGCCTTCAGTTTTGCCGGTGTACATCTAGAAGTAGAACAGCCGAATTACTGGTAATTCCATGTTTAACATTTTGAGGAATTGCATACCCCTTTCCTGCACAGCTGCACCATTTTACATTCCCTCCAACAATACACAAGGATTCTGATTTCTCCACATCCTCGCCAACACTTCTTTTCTTGTTTTTGTTTGTTTTTTTTTTTTACAATAGCCATTATAATGAGTATGAACTATTATTTCATGGTCGTCTTGATTAGCACTGCCCCTATGATTAGTGATGCTGAGCATCATTCCAAGTGCTTACTAGGCATTTGTGTATCCTCTTTGGAGAAATGTCTATTCAAGTCCTTTGCAATTTTTTAATCAGGCTGTTTCTTTCACATCTGGTATTTTCACCATTAGCAACTCTGCCACAAGCATTTTTTTTTTTCTGCAAACATTTTTACTGCATAGCTAAGTGGCCATGAAGCAATCTTGCCATAAAAGAGAAATTCACAAAAGATAAAAGGGACATTCAACAAAAAGAACATAATGAAACACGAAAAATGAATAATAAAATGAGAAAGACTATTGGAAAATATAAAATACTTGAATACATTTGAAATGTATAGTATAGATTCATAGTAATAGCATTCAAATAGCTCATTTCATTTTGTGGATTATACCTAATCATTTGTCTTCATGTCTTTCATGCATAGCATTATATATATATTTTTTTCCTCCTGATTGGTCTCCTTGTTTGGCATCTCACTTTTCCTTTTTTTTCCACTAAAATTACTTCCTTCATTAAAAGAGGTATCAGTTTCCAAACACGAGGGTGTCTGCTTATAACTAGGCTCTGTGTTGGACTACGAAAGCCTTCTACACTGTTGTCTTGGCATCCTGTCACATGTTTGCTGACAGACATTACAAAGTTCTATGGGGAGTAAGGGGGGTTTAAAACTCTGCACCACTACATGGACCACAGGAGGGCTAAGATTTATATAATATACAAATGGGAGTACTGTGTCAATAGAGAAATAAAACCCGTCGGCCACTTGCTGAAAACAACAACTGTCAAAACAGTCAACCGGTTATTTTTGTTTTTTAACCTTTTACCACAAAATTGTCTTACAACCAATTAGTTATGCAGCAGAAATACTTGTGGCAAAAACACCTTCCATGAAACAACCTAGAACCTGTTCTTTTGTTGTTGAGTTGTAGAAGTTCTTTAAATATTGTAGATATTAATCCCTTACTACATATAGGATTTATAAATATTTTCTCCCATCTGTGGCTACTTTTCCATTCTGTTGATGGTATGCATCCTTTGATGCACCAAAGTTTCTCATTTTCATGAAGTTCAATTTATCTGTTTTTTTAAATCTGTGCTTTTAGTACGAAGTCACACCCAAGAGTCTACTGCCAAATCCAAGGTCATGAAGATTTAGCCCTATGTTTTCTTCTTAGGGTTTTATAGTTTTAGATTTTCTGTTTAGGTCTTAGATCCATTCTGAGTTAACTTTTGTATACGGTATAAGGCAAGGGTCCAAATTCGGGGTGTTCTGCATGCGGCTCACTTTATTTAAGGTCCTTAGATCTCTGTTTGCCATCTTCCTGGTTTCCGAGCATCTGGAATGAAGCAAGGCATTCCACCCACATACTGTTCACCCATCAGCGGCTGCACAATTCCACAGTCACCCTTTTTGCCTGCTCTGTGAAAATGCATCTGGGCCTTTTAAGTATTCTTCCTTTGGCGCATGATGTCAAGTTGTGTCTGCAGAGGGCACAGGAAATGCACTCTACAGGGAAAGGGTTTTGCTTCTAAGTTCCAATGTGCCCTCTCAGCAGTTTCTTACAAGACTGGGGGTTTCCTCCTTGCCGGCTCCTGAAGCACGCAACAGCAAGCGGCAGCAGCCGGCTGCCAGCACCGTCCCCGAGCCGCTCCCCACTTGGACTGGGCTACAACAGGGTACATCTGGTAAGACAATTTCCTGTGAACAGCTTTCCTCGGGACAGGTGCCCCCCACCTTTTTGAAAGTTTGTCTTATATCGCTTTAAAGAAAAACCCACATTCATATCTGGGATTTTGCTAACAGAAAGAAATCCAAAGAGAAATTTCACTTTCACAAAGAAAGGCACAGAGTGCAAATTGCCCAGTGACCATTTGTAAGCAAGTCATGACAGGGCAGCACTGAGCGCCAGTAGCCGCCGAGGCGCCACCACGCTCCTTCCCAAGAAACCATGCTCAGTATCACAGCATCGAGCCACCCATCTCTGAACTGCATGCGGGAGCAGCCAAGGTTTATCTCTGGTCTGTGCAGCAGCTAGCAAGATGTGTCCAAAGGTGTCAAAAACACCAAAGGAAGTTATTTTGGGGGTCCACAAATGCTCAAAAACTTTTTTCCCATCTATATTAATGGTAATCATTTCTTCACTTTATTCCGTGTAGGCTTACAAAGCGTTTCATAGGAATGCTCTACTTTCCAATGGCAGAGAAAACCTGTACCCTCAAAGGTAGATTTCTGGCAATTTTTTAAAAGGCAGATTTCCAACTGCAGGTCTGACACCACAGGGACTCAGAGAGCTCTCACACTCAGAGCCACAGCCGTGCCCTCCCTAGCAAAGTCTAGATCTCAGCCCCTGGTGCAGGGAACGGGGGATGGAAGGACACCTCTGTCTTTGGGTGCCTTATCTCAGCCTGGGGGGAAATTGCCATTATATATTAATTCTATCGATGTTATTTTATCACATTATTACATTATATTATACCTGCTATATTACATTTGCTATTCTTTTGAGCGCTCTTTACTTCTTAATACTCGTGAGCTGAAACAAAATGTCAACATACACAGGACACATATTACGTGTAGTTATAGTGTTTTCTATACATTATCACTTGGTATTCTCATTAAACTCTATGATACATCTCTCTATAGTAAGAAAGTGAGGCTCAGAAAACTATGCAATTTGCCTACAATAACACAAACCCAGGTCTGGCAGACAGTAAAGTCCCTGCTGGTTTTCTACTTTGGCATTTGATTTTCTTTACAGAACATGGCAACACTTTTTAAGGAGTTAAAACATCTATCCATAGGAAAAGAATATAGAAGCCTTAACTGCCATCCTTGGAAAGGGCAGCTTGCAAGGCTGACCTCAGTTGGTATCTGAGAACTTACATTTCTTTTCGGGAGGGTATTGAGAACTGATAAAAAGAGTGGTCCACTGTGCCAAAATTGTGCAAATAATATGGTTTATACTGAACACTGCCTTCCGAGAGTCTGGATTTGGGATGTACAGTAAGTAGAGGTCCCTCTTTGAACAATCCTTCCCACTTACCCTTCCAAAAAGAAAAATCTCAGCACTATGTCTCTAACGAGCTTCCCTGGCAGACAACATTGTCACAATTTGCCGCGGAAGAGAACAAGCACATCTTGTACGGCTCTACTGGGAGAGAACTCGTAGAAGCCTGAGCCCGGTTTCTTCTGGACTTCACCCCCATGCACTCTTTCCCACTGCTGAATCTGCTTCATAGCCTTTCACTGTTATAATTCACAGCCATGACCATGACTATGAGCCATGTTGATTAACTCTGCGCTGAGTTCTGTACATCCTAGTGAATCACTGGACCTAGGACCATCTTGGAGACCCCCAACACCACCTGTGACATGCCAAACATTTTATTAAGTGCAGAGGACACAAAGATGAATAGGTCCTCTGCCTTCAAGGAATTTCAAGTCTATTTAAATTTCCCTTCTCTCACTTCTCTGATCTTCACTTCTTAGTCTGTTACCACTTAAAATAGATTAGATACATTTCCCTAAGCTAAATTTCCTTCTTAGTGCTGAAGTGATGCTAAATATTTAATAAGTCCATCAGGCAAAATCTGAGATACAAAGCTCTAATAAACTCAAAGGCCACACATATTTTCTCTTTCCTTTCCCCATCTTATTGTGTTCCTCATTAAAAATAAATTGACAAACCCTTGTACGCTGCTGGTAGGAATATAAAATGGTGCAGCTGCTGCTGTAGAAAACAGTTTGGTGGTTCCTCAAAATGTTAAATATAGAGCTACCATATGGCCCAGCAATTCCACTCCTAGGTATATTCCCCAAAGAACCGAAAACAGATACTCAAATACTTGTACACACAGGTTCATCACGTCACTATGCACAACAGCTAAGAGATGGAAACAAATGTTCACCCACTAAGGAAGAGATAAATTGTGGTATATACATACAAAGGAAGAGGATCCAGCTATAAAAAGAAACAAAGTACTGGTACGTGCTACAATATAGATGAACCTTCAAAACATGATGCTAAGTGAAAGGAGCCAGACACGGAAGTCACAGACTATATGATTCCATTTATATGAAATGTGCAGAACAGGTGCATTCGTGGAGGCAGAAAGCAGACTGGGGGCTGTCAGGAGCTGAGGAGAAGGGGACATGGAGGGCAACTGCTTACTGGGTACAGGGTTCTTCTAGGGGTGATGAAAATGTTTGGAAATCGGGGTGGTTGCTACACAACGCTGTGAATATAATCAATACCACCAAACTGTTCACTCTAAGAAGGTTAATTTCTGGTGAATTTCCTCTCGATAAAAACAACTTTTTAAGCAATGCAGTATACAATATGGTGTAAATAAAGAAAACCAACCTTCCTAATGTCATCTGAATGGATACTTATAGCTTGAAATAAAGTCATCTGCCGCTATAAGAGATAAGAGAGTGCTGTATCTCAGTATATGACCTAGAAAATTGTCTGAAGACTTCAGATGGTTCTAAGCAATGATACAGATACTGATGCAGCAGACTATGGGTAAAACCACAGAAGACAAAATGTTTCTACTTATATAGTTTTTGTATATCATTTTAGATATGGATGAATAAACAAAATTAACATTTTACAGACATCTGCCTATTTCATCAACATCCCTAAACATTTACATATTTATATTTAGGTCAGCCTATCCTTTCGATAAGGAAACAGCACAAAGCCTTTTATCTAGGGTTTCCTTATGTGCAAGCATAGATACAGCACATCGACATACCTTTTTTTTTTTTAAAGATTTTATTTATTTATTTGACAGATAGAGATCACAAGTAGGCAGAGTCAGGCAGAGAGAGAGGGGGAAGAAGGCTCCCTGCTGAGCAGAGAGACCGATATGGGGCTCGATCCCAGGACCCTGGGATCATGACCCAAACCGAAGGCAGAGGCTTTAACCCACTGAGCCACCCAGGCGCCCCCTCCCCTTTTTTTTTTTAAAGTCTGAAAGGATATATACCAAAATGCTTAGTGGTTATATGTTTTGGTGCTGAGTTCGGATTTACAAGTCATACACATTATTTTTCTTCTGCCTATCTGCATTTTCTAATTTTTCAACAATGAACATGTATTTTTACTGAACCATCAAAAAATGGAAACAACAACCAAAAAAGGAAATAACAGTACCTCTTCAGGATGCGATGAAGATCAAATGAGATAATACACACTGAGCTCTTAATACAGTATTCAGGATATTGTAAGTATGCAATAAATGTTAGGTAGCATGGGTATTGTTGTGTTTATATTTTTATAAATATTCCTCAGGATATGTGTCTTTCATTAGCTATGACAAAAGCATTCACCTTAATCTAGCCCAGGGTCACCTGACTCAAGTCTAAATTATAATAATAGTTTTTTGGCTGGTCCAGCACCCTCCATCCACCTCTTCCCAATTTTCTCACCAGGGCCAGGCTTAATTTCATAAAACGCCACCCATACCATTCCCATGCTTACATGATTAAGCTCCAAACACCCATATATCTGGCCTCACCTGGTCATTCCTCCCCATTTATTTATTCTTTCAACAAACATTTACTAAGAGTCTTTCATGGGTCTGGTATTATGATAGAAACAGAAAGGTTACTAATTCTTCTCTTAAAGAACTCCCAGTCTGGTAAGAGAAAGAGGCATGTAAATAAATACAACAGGAATCACGCAATAAAATATAAATACGAGGCCCAGAAGGAACAAGTGTATGTGGCTGATAATGGAGTGAGAAAGGCATGAAGAAATCACAAGGGGAACTCACAGAAGACAAGATCTGAATGGGGTTTGCAGGATGACTGCAAACAGCTATTTCCAGATAAAAACTCTACTCAATTTACTTCACATCTTAGGGTGTTTGTTCTCCCATATCAATTCAGCTTAGGCAAAATCTAGCAAAGTCCTACCTCCCTACACAAAGCAACTGCTGTGACTCTAGCTCAGTACTTTGTCAAGCAATGGATCAAGACCATTCATGACGTACTGAAGACGTCTTGATCATTGTTAAAAAGGGGGGGGGGGGGCAACTCTCAAACTTTTTGGTCTTCGGATCATTTTACTTTCTTAAAAATTGTGAAAGCTTCCAAAGAATTCTTGTTTCTGTGGGTTGTAAGTAGTGGTATTTGCCTATTAAAAACTAAAACTGAATAATTTTTCAAATATTTGCCAATCCATTTTACAACAATAGTAAACCATTACACTAAAAATACTATAACTACATTTAATAAAACAAAAAGAAAATTTTAGTGAAAATGATTTCATGTTTTACATTTTTGCAAACATCTTTCACATCCAACTTAAAAGAAGATGGCTAGAATGTTCTATCTGTTTCTGCACTCAATCTGTGGTATTATGTTATTTTGGTTGAACTGTAAGAAGAAAATCTGGCCTTCCACAGATATGTATTTGGAAAAGGTAGGAATACTGGGGTGCAGGTGGCTCAGCCAGTTAGGCATCTGACTCTTGATCTCAGCTCAGGTCTTGATCTCAGCTCAGGTCTTGATCTCAGTTCAAGGCCTGTGCTGGGCTCCACATTGGGCATGGAGCCTACTTTAAAAAAAAAAAAAAAAAAAAAAAAAAAAAGTAGGAGTATTTTAATAGTCTTCTTCATACTCTGTTATATCAATATCCACTGGTCTTAGATTTTGAATGGATTTTTACCTATTATGATTATTTAACATTATGCATTTTTCATTTATAAAATACTGGTTCACTAAGTTATAAGATCTCTTAAGTGCTGAAACATTCCATTACAAAATGCCAAAAAAATTCCCATTCACTAACATTACCACACTATCATGGGAAAAGTCTAAGTATTAGAGCTGTCAAGCCCACTGTCCAGAACAAAAGTTTTCCGAAATTCTAATTTCAATCAGAATTTTCCTGGAAGGCTCAAAATTTATTATTGATACCAAATATTGTCATTGTTTTCTTCTGAACAGGCTCACTTCATTTTTAATAAAATATCTGCCAGATACCCAAGTCTAAATAACAATATCCAGTCAATCTGATTTTTAAGCAAGACTGTTAGTCCATGAAAAAAGTGGCTAGTTCAGCTGGAAACTCAAACAATCAAAAAATGTTTCTCCTTGAGATAACCCTCATACTCAGTATGCAAAAACGCCTTACACATACTACCCACTTTGTCACATAAAATACTAAAAAGATGCATAATCAAGGTGGAGATTTAAAAACAGCAATAATTTTTACTGCTTCATAGAGAACATTCTTGAGTGAAATTGGCTTTTCCTTCTTTAACTCCAAGTGTGCGGTGGTGAAGAAGACTAAGGGTACAATCTGTTCCACTGCTCTGATTCTTGCTAGGGTGTCAGTAGTTCTAAGCATCACTGCTTATGCAACACCAGGGCAAATATCATCTTAGTGCAATTACAAAAATAGTTCTGACCTTTAAGTCCCTCTTTAAAAAGTGACTTGAGGGGGCACCCAGGTGACTCAGTTAGTTAAGTGCCTGCCTTCAGCTCAGGTCATGATCCCAAGGTCCTGGGACCGAGCTCTGCATTGGGCTCCCTGCTCATCGGGGAGCCTACTTCTCCCTCTCCCTCTGCCGTTCCCCCTGCTTGTGCTCTCTGGTTTTCTCTCTCTGTGTGTCAAATAAACAAATAAAATCTTTAAAAAAAAAAAGCACCTTGAGGGTCCCACTGGCCACACTTTTAAGAATCACTAGACTAGACTATAATAGAATTTTTAAAAAGAAAGAATCAGGGGCGACTGGGTGGCTCAGTCATTAAGTGTCTACCTTCAGCTCAGGTCATGATCTCAGGGTCCTCGGATGGAGTCCCACGTCAGACTCTGCTCAGCAGGGAGTCTGGTTCTCCCTCTCATTCTCCCTCTCTAATAAATAAAATCTTTAAAAAAAAAAAAAAGAATCAAGTACATTGAGTAAGGGTAAGAAATATTTCATGAAACTTGTTTTTTAATATATACATATAAATATTCATATATTAGGTTGTCACATAAAATGAATCTCTTATCACAGGTCATGGTCAAAAAAAGCTTGCAAAACAACCTCCAGCCCATACTAAATACTCTCTTCTTAAATCAGCATTTTACTACAGCGTGTTACCGAGAATCACCTGACCTTATTCTGCCACAGACTAATTTCTGAATGTATTATGTATATGTTTGTGCCTATGTCCAAACAGATCATACGCTCTCCAACTACATCTTACACATCTTTGTATATTCTCCCAATGACAATAGCTACATCACAAGTTAGCAAAAAAAATTTTTTGTTGAATTCCTCATTACTATATAATAGGCCTAAGAAGCAATTTGTCTGTGGCACAATAAGTCCACAAATACTTCCTAGCTTTGACATGTCACAAATAGTTCTACGCATACTAAGGGACAGAAAGGAAAGTACAGTTGTTGGTATCACACTGACCTACGTCTCTGACACTTAAATGTCCATGACTCGGAAATGTTAGTTCATCTCTGAGCCTCAAATTCTTCTTCTTCTAAATCATACCAACCACCTCACAGAGTTGTTACAAAGATTAACTGAGATAATACATGCAAAGTGACGTGTACAGTACCTATTCCTTAAGAGGATATCAAGCTAAAGAACAATAATGAGAATGAAAACCAATGCCTTATTGTACATAACACTTCACCACCCCCGACACACAGGCAGGCGCTGTGGGGCCCAAAGAGACCATCTAATTATAATCCAGCTCCCTTATCTGCGCTCTCCTCACCTCACGCCACACTCACACAGACCTTACAGATAAGAAAACCAAAGTAGCAGAGGTGTTAAATGGCTTTCTCATGGTTACAGTCAGTGACAGGCAGAACTTGTATCAAACACATCCTCTTATTCAAAACAATCCTGCTAAATAGAGCCTATTAATTTTGTTTGATTGATAAGGGAAACTCAAGTCAGACTTCTTAAGGTAAAGTGACATGTACAAGGTCTCACAGGTAGTAAACAACAAAAAGGGGCATGGGACCCGAGTCCTCCAATTCCAAGTTTGGGGTTCTTTCAACTAATTAGAAATCTATCTAAGAATATGAAATTCGCTTTGTGCAATCATTGATAATTATCTGCATTTGGATCAGAATGAAATAATAGACATGATTATGCAAATACTTATTATAGTTAAATATGCCAATTGATAACCACTAACAAATTAGTCTGTGTTGTGATATTTAATTCAAACTGGTATTTCCATGAACTGAAGACTTCACAAGCTTTGGCTTTTAAAAATAGATGGCTCTTAATTAGCCTCAGAGTATAAAGGAAATATATCCCAAAAGGATAATTCTGCAACATTCAAAAAATCCCTCTAAGACAGGGAAACATGTTGAATATCACAATCTTAATTTAAATTAACACCTTCACCAAAAAGGTCACTATAAACAAAATAAATTTTATTTAACTGGTGTGTATTGGCTATTTCAACTTAGCTTTTGTCACGGTCTCATCACTCACACTGCTACTCAACATTCTGTCAAAGCAGCTCTTGTAGCCTGCTTCTCAGCAGTGACTGAGACAAGTTACCCAACCTTTCTATTCTGTAGAATATAGGGATTGCGCCCATACATTGCAGGGATGTTAAGATTAAGGATAACGTATACAAAGTGCCTAGGAATGTATCTATCCTACAGAGGACAGCTATTATAACAATTTTTATTACCTGCTTTGAGTTCACAATTCTGCCGCATCCCTCAGTCCCCGAACATCTGGATGACTGAGTTTAATGGACCTACCGATCTCCTGCTCCTGCTTCCCAAGCCCTATTGGCCACTACTGCTGATCCTCGGACTTAAGCGCTCTGCCATCTATTTCTCGTGTCCCCAGGGCAAGTCTCTGAACTTCCTCTGACTACATTAATTCCCTGATCAGAAAAAAATAATGCTCATTACTTGTCAATTCAATGATCTTCTGATAATCGCTATATTAATTCTTGCTTGGAACTGATCTAATAAGGCCTCAAATGTAACCACCTGAATTAATGGACTTTTATCTATGCTTTTTTTGTTTTTTTTTTTTTTAAGTACACTCCAGGCTGGGTGTGCAGCTTGAACTCACGACCCTGAGATCAAGACTTGAGTGGAGATCAAGACCTGAGCAGAGATCAAGAGTTGGGACGCTTAAACAACTGAGCTACCTAGGCACCCCTCTATATCTTTTTTTTTTTAAAGCACAAACATGATTGTTTTAAACATATGGTCAACTAATAAGAATTCACGAAAGAGCTGCCTCTCTCTCAGCTCTCTTCACACCTTGACTCCTATACCAGCTCAACTACTCAACTCCTACATTTCTTCCAGCCCTCGTGGATAGCAGTCTACATTATGTAAAAGGCCCCTCAGAGAAAAAAGTAGCAAAGAAAACGATCCATACAGGTTTCTCAGTACAATGAGATGCTCGACATAGCTGGGAGATGGGCAAGAGACACGGAACCTACACAGGGAGGATGGCCACATGACTGGTGGCCCCTTCGGAGGGGACAGAACTACATCCAGACAGATTACTGGAAGGTTGCAGGGGAAGGCACTAACGCATGCAGGCACTGTATTGTGCTAAATGCTTTATTACATTATTTCACGGTCTAAGGATTACTTCATCACCAGGTGAAGAGGCTGGGATGCAGAGGGGTTAAATGACTGGACCAAGGCCAAACAGCTAGTAAATGGTAGAGCTAGAGCCCCAATTATCATCCCGCTCTTCCATGCGGTAACTCAGCCCAGAAAAGCATTCACCCCTAGGCCAAGCAGCAGGGGAGATAAAGCGCATGCTCATCTACACAACAGCTTAGCCAGACTGTTTCTCTTCCACCGATGGGAATAAGTGCAAGATAATTCACCTCTAACATGTAGTTAGCACCCAATTACTCCCGTTGGTAGAAGAAACGCAGTGTTTCCTACATTTTAACGTGTATACAGGTCACCATAGGGTTATCTTGTTAAAAATGCAGATTCTGATTTGGTGGGTTTGGGTTGCAGGGGCGGGGGGCGGGGGGGTGGTACCAGAGATTTTGCATTTCTACCCAGCTGCCAGGAAATGATGAGGATTCTGGTGCTTGGATCAATCTCAGATTATGCTCAGTGGTCCCCAAACCTGGTTGACCATCAGAAGACTCATCTGGGAATCATTTAAAAACTATAGATCACTGCCCCCACCCTCCACCGCTCCAGAACATTCAGCAGTGCATGGGACCTTCTACCTCGCAATTCTGTAACTCAAAGAAATGTAAACTATTAATGACAGGAGTTAAGTAAGCATCCACTGAGAACACAGTAAACGTCTAAGTGCTTTACACATTAGCTATTTACCCCTAAGCACCACATTATCAGATGGGTAACTTAAAACACCATTATTCCTACTTATAAATGAGGAAACCAACACAGCCCGGGACTGTCACTTGTCACTTGTCCAAGGTCAGTCAGGGAGTAGCAGAACAGGGTTTGTTCAAGATTTAGCCGATCTGATTCCAAAGAGACTGTGCTCTTACACACTACATCATGCTGTTTCCCACATTATGCAATGGTAATGTCAACAGACACTCTTTGAACAAATAAATCCAAATGGGTCACCTCGGAAGATGTCGCCCCCGGAAGGTTTTGCTCTTATTCCTCAGATGCTGCCATCATTCAAAACACGGCCACCGCTGAACGAAACAATCTAAGAGCTCTCTATCTGCAACTGAAAATACCTTCAGAACCTCCACCTAGGACTTGAGATATCTTTAACCGGGATAAAGGCTTGTCTTTTGTGCATCAATCTGATTTTCTGACAACCGAAATCAGGAAAAGCCAATCCAAAGAAACCTAGCCTCAGATCAACTAGGTATTTTTTTAAATTAAAAAAAAAAAAAAAAATTTAGGGTTAGGTATTGAAAATGTTTTCCTTATCTCTCATCTCTGTAGCTGATTCCAGATGAGAATTCTTTATGTTTTGCGCAATGTCTGTATCACCACAGCCAAAGAGACTATTTTGAAGGGCAGTACTCATTTGGATGCACAGATTCTGTTATATTTGTTTAAAAAAAAAAAAAAAAGCCTCTCAGTCATTCCAAAAGAAACACATTTGCCCTTCACTAGCAATACGAACACGCAGCATATGCTCAGAATGACTGTCTTGGAGCATGCAGTTTTCCTCTCTGCTGCAAAAGCAACTGTTTTGATTCTCTTTCAGTTTTGTTTTTTTTTTAAACATAAGCAGTGAGTTTTCTGTATACATGCCCAACCCCAGAAAAATAAATACGATCATCAGGCATTAGCGAAGCATTTAGCTGCATGCAGCATCATAAAAGGCATCCTACAAAGGCAACTACATACCCAAACTGTGTGCACAAATATCCTCACATACAAGGAATGAAAGGCGCACACAAATACTACAGGGAATTAGACTATAAGAATATATGATTTCTACATCTAGATGAGCTCCTTCGTTAAACGAACACATCCTCTTTCAACAAAGAAAATATTCTGCAAATTCAGAATGATTTACGGATTTTTAAAAAGCAGGCATTAATGCAGATCAGCACAATTCCATACAACCAACCTCTCTGCTTGAACTGGACTCCCCACACCTTACTGAAGTCACCATTTCCCTGTGCCAACTCCCACTCCACCACCCCCCACGCACACCCAGCTCCCCACCAACCTCACAGGGGTTCCTGGGCTGGTCCATGGAATCTGATGACATCACTCTCTCTTCCTTCCTGGAATTCTAAACCCTGCTGCTCTCCCCTCGCACACAGCTACCATCTCCATGGCAACCTCACCTCCTCCTGCTTCCCTATTGGCTTCATGGAGCAGGATACACAAAAAGGTTTTTCCGTTTTCCCCCCACCACCCGCCCCAAAAGAAAATGATGCTTTCAACAGGAACCTGAGCTAAATTTAGCTACTTGGGATTCAGAGTCCTATGACTAAGAAAATACAGAGAACCTTCGTCCTTCCTGCATTTCACCCTCCTCTCAGCCCCGCCCTGGGGTGGTTGCTTCACCTCCTTGCCCCCAACCCAAAAGCCCAATGGCAATACCTGCTGAGCATCGAAACAGTTCGACTGACCCACACATAAGGCTGGTGTACACAGAAAATTCGTACACCCACCTCTCCTCCCAGGAGAGAGGGCAGAAAAGGAGAACAAAAATAAAAGTAAGCGCCCGTCAAAAAAACAGCTGGGACATTTCATGTGCGGAGCATCAGACTTCTGAAATCCGGAGCCAGGGACTGGGAACTCCATGCCTAAAGGCAGAAATCTCTCAGCTCTCACAGCCGGATTCTCTTGCTATTTGCTCGGTATTATTTCCTCCACCAGAGGAAACACGCTAAGCCTGGAACCACAAATCCTGGGTCCAATTTCCCATCCCAGGACTGACCTGCTATGGAAACTGGAGCAAGTTCTCACATCCCTCATCTAAAAGCAGCTCCCACACAGGGATGTTGTAAGAATTACTGACAAAATTCATGTAAAGTAGTTTAAGTCCCTGAGCCAAAGGGACTGAATAAAGAGAGAGTAAGCTGATATCATTAGTAGCGAAATTCCTGTGGATATTAACAGAAATTAATAAGCCCCAGAGGAAGAACATCGACTTCTAAAAAAATGATCCTTTCATGAGCATAGATATACCACAAAATATGCGTAGTTTCTTGAACCACAGACAGTTCCCCCAACAGTGTCGATTTCTGGTAAAATCCAGCTTTACTCACCTCATACACCAGCCAATCTGTGACTGGCACTCAACTGGGGAACGAGCCCTACTCGTTCCCTGCTTAGTTCTAACTCTGATTTTGAACTTGCTGCTCACTCTCCCTAAATGATGACTAAACAAGAGCCAGGGCTTCATGTTCCAGCTCAGCTGCCCACTGCTTATTCTAGGAAAGTAATTTTTTTCTCAGAGCCATATTTGAGAGCTCCACAAGGAATCAACCCAGTGCCTATGTCCTGTATGACTCCGAAGGACAAAGCATCAATTGTAACCAAGTAGGAAAGGCTCCAAGCAGGTCAGAGCCCTGTAATATGAAAGGGAGTGGATTAAAATAAGACACACCCAGGAAAACTATATTTTTGGTTTGCAGGGCCAAGACTCAGCTCCAGGGCACCAACTCTGCAGTGAAAAAATAGACAGGAAAGGAAAATGATTCTGTGTAATGAGAAATAGTCATTTACCTGAAACAGAATTTAAACAATCTAGAACATTTATTTAGCAAAGTCAAAATGCTTACCAGTTAACACAGAGGCATCCAGATAAAAACTGCTGTGGAAAACAGCAAAGGATGCAATATTTGCTAATAATCTGAAACTCACATTCCAGGGAAAGGAGAGGGAGAAGGAACTCAGTCTGAGTAGCCCATCCTTGAGATATGTGCTTTCCTCTCTCAACTTTTCTGGACTCCTAACAAGTCACCTGTGTGTGAAACCCTTGCTGTATACACCTTCCCAAGGGCAGATGGTTCCACAGGCTATGATGAGTCCTCTTCTAAAAGATCTTTTTACACTCAAAGTCAAAAAGAAGGCCAGTCACCTTCTGCTACAACGGGAAGACACAGCACAGTGTCCAAGATGCCCATCAAATCCACGACTGAGCTTGGTTCATGCTAGTGATCGTTATGAAATCCACCCCCACAACAGCCTCGGCTAAGTGGGCCGCCGCAAACACCGCTCTATTCACCTGCTCACTTCGTTCGTGTGAGCATTAGGTGCCCTCGCGATGTCCCGGGGAAGTCTTATAGGGCTTGTCTCTCATCCATTCTCAGAATAAAACCGCACAACCACAAGTGGTACACCTTCTTACCTCACTTTGCAAACAGGGAGACAAGAGTTCCAGAGATATCAGCGTGACCAAGGTTATATAACACAGTCTTTAATTTTTTTAAAAAGCCAAGATTCTAACCCAGATCTGCTGGACTCCAAAGCCACTGCTTTTTCTACTTGGCCTCCTATTTATAGACAGTTGGGGCTGGAAAGGAATATTTAAAAATCATTTTATATCTGTGTTTTCTTAGGTCATCAATAAAATGTATCATCAATATGTTTCTTGACATTAAGATCAAAATTATACTTTTCACATATTCCCGAAAGTATTAAACCCTAAGCAAGCGCTCAATACTTACTAATTTATTATTCTAATCCTATTATTCTAAACTTCTAGACAAATGGCAATGATTCTACTCAGATCTTTTTAAATGAAAATTGGCTTAAGAAATTACATGCTGAAGTGAAATGACAAAACTTCAGATAACATATTCTGGAATTTAATTTTATGATATTTGAGATGAACAAAATCACCACTCTCTTAATGGTCTAGTCAGAATGTCCTATCGCTGCTGTTTTAATCCATTAACCCTAATGCAGTCAGGATCTATACATTAGATTTATGATTTCTAAATTCTGCATATAGAACCAGAGCATTTCAAAGTATTTCTCCAGGGATTCCACTAAAATTAAATCAGCTGATTAGAGAACCATGCTAAAAGAGGCCAAGGTCATGTGTCTGGTACCCACGTGAACCAGTTAGCATCACTCTCTCCTACTGCCACAATATGCACCCTGTTGTAAATACACACCCCTCCTTTTAAGAAACTAATGCAAAGCAAACTTCTTCGGAAAAAAATGTTTAAACATATATCTACTGATGTCAAATATTATAACTGGCTTTTATTCTTTAGAAAGTAAATACTGTCTTTCAGAAAACATGCCCAATTGCTCATCTTTTCTTTCAATATTTACTGTGTGCCTACCCCATGCCAGTTGACAATTTCGAAAGGATGTGGCCGAGGTATATATAGGTACAGGGAGCGTACACAAGAGGAAATGGCTAACTCTAGAATGTGTCCTGAAGAATGAGCTCCAGGAGTTCATCAGGTAAATGAAGCAGGTGAGGGCCTTCCATGGGAGCAAAGATTTACGAAGGTATGATCATAAGACAATACAGCAAACTTAGGAGAACTTTCAAGTATTTTCAAGTATTTTGCTAAAGCCAGGTTAGGAATTGAGAGAGATGGCCAGCTGAGAGAAGGCAGGGCAACATCTTTAGATTTTCTACCTCATCCAGGTTAGATTTTCCTAAAATGCCTTACTTCTACTTCGAGTTAGACTTCCTTTGCAGGGGAGGGGATTTCCATGCAGAGAGTTTTTCTCTTTATAGCTTCCGTGATAAAAATAAAAGTCAATAAAACACTTCTGCATAGCAAAGAAAATCATCAACAAAATGAAAAGGCAACCTCCAGAATAGGAGAAAATATCTGCAAGTCATGCATCTGTTAAGGGGTTAATATCTAAAATATATAAAGAGCTCCTACAACTCAATAGCAAAACAACAAACAATTCAATTAGAAAATGTGGAGAGGATCTGGACATTCTTCCAAAGAAGACATACAGATGGCCAACAGGTACCTGAAAAGGTGCTCTACATGACTAGTCCGCAGGGAAATGTAACAAAACTACAGTGAGGTATCCCCTCACAGCTGCTAGAAAGGCTATTATCAAAAAGAAAAAACAAGTGCTAGTGAGCACGTGGAGAAAAGGGACCCCTAGTGCACGGCTGGTAGGAATCGAAATTCGTTCAGCCACTATGGAAAAAAGTATGGAGCTTCCTCAAAAAGTTGAAAATCGAAATACCAGCAATTCTACTTCTGGGTATTTATCGGAAAAAAACAAAAACATGGATTCAAAAAATACCTGCACCGCCATGTTCACTGCGGCACGCTTGTAATAGCCAAGACAAAAAAAAAAAAAAAAAAAAACAATCTAAGTACCTATTGATAGATAAGTAGATAAAGAAAATGTGCATATATACAATGGAATATTATTCAGCCACAAAAAGAAGGAAATCCTGCTGTTTTCAACAACATGAATGGACCTTGAGGGCATTAGGTTAAGTGAAATAAGACCAAGAAAGACAAATACCATATGATCTCACTTACATGTGAAACCGGAAGGGAGGCAAGGGAGGGGCAAACTGACAGACACAGAAAACAGACTGGTGGTTACCAGAAGTGGGGTATGGGGAGTGGGCAAAATGGGTGAAGGTGGTCAAAAGGCAAAAATTTCTGGTTATAAAATAAATTAAGACATGAAGACGTACACCATGGGGACAACAGTTAAGAATTCCACACTAGATACTTGAAAATTGCTAAGAATAGGGGTTTTTTCCCCAAAGTTTATTTTTTATTTTTATTTTTTGTTATTAAGTAAACTTTATGCCCAACGTGGGGCTTAAAGTCGCGACCCCAAGATCAAGAGTCGGGTGTTCCACCGAGACAGCCAGCACCCTGCCAAGACAGTAGATCTTAAAAGTTCTTATCACAAGAAAAAAAGAAAAATGTACAATTTTGCATGGTGATGGATGTTAAGCAGATGGATGTTAAGTGATTGCGATCACTTTACAATATACACAGATATTCAATCACTATGTTGTCTACTTAAAGCTAATATAATGCTATATATAACAACAACATCTCAATTAAAAAAATAAAGGTCCAAATGAGGTGCATCGGTCTGAAAATGAAGACTTTAGTAGTTGGGAACCATTAATGGAGAGGCTCTTCTGTCTGTAGAGTAAAATCCAAATTTGCTACCCTATGAGGCAAAGTTTCCTCCTTCGTCTCAGAGAACTGGTTTGTAAACTCATCGGTGCAGTTCAATTTTCTTTTTCCACTGATGTCTAAAACTTAGTATGCTGAATAAGTGACAAGGAAACCTACATGAGTAGAAGGAGCATCTTCATGCCATACAATGCCCCGAACAGAGAGACATGCAAGTTTATGTACACACCCACACTCCACCAGCTTTGACAGGCAAAGGGTAAGTACATGCATAAGGGGAAAAGCTACCTATCCGCTGCAGCCATCACTGCACAAAAGCAGAATCTAATTTTTAAGCAAACCTTTTACTGAAGTGACTATATATATACACAAAGAAATGGGAAACGGACAATGAATTTCCTCAAAGTGAACCCACCCACATAATCAGCAACTAGGCAAAAAAAAAAGAAAAACAAAAAAAAAACCAAAACCAACAACAACAACAAAACACTAACACAATCAGCACTCTAGAAGCCTAGCTCACACATGTCCAAAGGCACAGCTATCAGCCTACAACAATGACTTTAATTAACACCATAAATTCATTCTGCCTGTTTCTGAACTTTATATTCATGGAATCAATCACACATCATACACTCTATCATGCTGGCTTCTTACATTCCAAACGACACTTGTGCAACTGCTCCATTTGTTGAAGACAGCGATGGTTCCACCCACTGCCATCACTGTAGAGCACTCCCCTGTACAAATACACCACCATTTATTGAAAACCATTTCGGTAATACTGAAAGGCATTTGTGCCATTTACCACCTGGGGCTACTACTAAAAAGGCTTCTGTGTACATTCTTACCCATGTCCTTTGGTTCATCTGAGTACACGTCTGCCAAATGCCAGTTTTCCACACGTGTACCACTTTACATTCCCACTAGCAGTGCGTGAGTGTTCCCGATGCTGAACAACCTTGGTGGTGTCCACCTTTCCCATGTTAGCCATTCTGGAGTTGGCATAGTAGTATCTCACTGTGGCTATCTACTTTACTCTGATTAATGGCGCTGACTACTTTTGGGGCATTTAGATATCACCTTTTGTCAAGTATCCAAATCTTTTGCCTATTTTTTAACTGGGTTGTCCCAAGACTGATAGGACTTCTTTTATATATTGATCTGTAGGAGTTATCTATATATTCTGGATACCAGCCAGATACCTGTACTGCAAATATCTTCTCCTGAACTCTGTGGTCTGATTTGCCTTTTTGCTTTCTTAATGGTGTCTTTTAATGAATACATATTCTTAATTTTAATGTAGATAATTTATCTTTTTTTTCCTTTATAGTTAGTCTTTATGTCCTGGTTCAAATAAGTAACATGAAAATATTCTCATATGTTTTCCTCTAGAAAAGAAATTTTTTTTAAGACTTTTTATTTAGGGGTGCTTGGGTGGCTCAGTCATTAAGCATCTGCCTTCGGCTCAGGTCATGGTCCCTGGGACTGAGCCCCTCATCGCACTCCCTGCTTGGCAGGAAGCGTGCTTCTTCCTCTCCCACTCCCTCTGTTTGTGTTCCCTCTCTCACTATGCTCTTTCTCTGTCAAATAAATAAATAAATAAAATCTTTTTTTTAAATTTATTTATTTATTTATTTGACAGAAAGAGGGAACGCTAGCAGGAGGAGTGGGAGAGGGAGAACCAGGCCTCCCGCTGAGCAGGGAGTCCAATGTGGGGGTCAATTCCAGGACCCCAGGAGCCATGACCTGAGCCGAAAGCAGACACTTAACGACTGAGCCACCCAAGCATGCCTCCTCTAGAAACTTTAATAAAGTAGCATCTAAACTGTATATTTTTGAAATTCCCAGCATATCATGTATGTGTATATAAACAAATGAGGTTTTCTTTCACCAACCAAATCAAACAACCTAAGAATTGAGCAAGATCACACTAAATTAAAGTCATTAAGCACTTCTTCTGTGCCAAGGACTGTGTCCTGTGCTACGAGAGAGATAAACGTGGTATGTAAGATCCCTGTCCCAAGTGAACATTAACCTTGGCTAATGATACGATATTCAGGTATTAGCTGTGAGGATTCTGACATCAGAGCTCAAAAACAATAACTAATCCTCCGCCATCCTGAGCTATCCAAGCAAATTTCTATTTCAATAAGGAGCAGCAGGCCAGAGGTTACTGCTACTCCTTCTTCAATACACATATCTAAAAACCACATCATTTACCAATTTTCAGAAGAGTATACGTAAGATCTTAATAAGATAACAACTACAAAGTCAGCATTTTATGGCTCAACTACCCAAAAGAAACAGCTAGATCGGGAAATTATGCAATTCTTCCTGAAATTAAAAAAAAAAAATTCTCACTCTAGCTTGAGAAGAGTGGGGCAGAGAAGGGAAAAAATATGGATGTATACACACATATTCTTACACACCCACAAAACCCTACATTTTTTCCTTAAATGTTTTCTAATTTTCTTGCCCATAATTACTTATCCTTTTTCTTCCTGGTCTTGGAGAGAGAGGTTTACCTTTAAAAAGAAGAGCCAAGCTTAAGAAAGAGTCTCAGTGAGATAGGAATCAAATTATTATGACCCTTTTATGAGAGGTAAATTAGGAAGATGAATTCTGAGATGAGAAGTTGAAGGGGTAAAAAAAAGAATAGTCATTAAACCAATTCAGATGAGCAGAGAGTTTTTAAACCGAGTCACCGAGTTTTCTCTATTCTTTTTTGTAACAGGCCTCAAAATAGAATCATGCTACTCTTCCAAACATGTAGAACAGGAGAGAAAAGAACAAGTCTGCTCATTTTAGAGGTCAAAGTAGACCAGATGCTTCATAGGTTGGGTTTCTAAGCCTTAAGCATATTTTCTGAAATAATGCAAGAGTCCATTAGTACAACTTAAGGGATGACCTCAAGCTAAAATAGTTTACTACTTTGTTTATGAGATAAAAAGAAGTCTATGACATTAAAATTCTTTTATCTAGAAAATTTTCAAAGTCAGTCCTCTGACCCAAAATAACAGGCAAAGGCTTGACCAGCTACAATTAAGCTCTTCAGCAAGAATCGTAATTTCCCATGGTATTCATTCATTCAACCAACTTGTACGACGTGTACACTGACTATGGTCCCATAGCCTTGGGAGCATGTGTAACAGTGTGAAAAACTGACACAGTCCCCGCCCTCGTGAAGTCTGCGGACAAAGTGTGGACAAAAAATTACACCAAGTAAGTATCTAGTTACAGATCATGATAAACACTAAAGAAAACTGAGGTAAATGTACTTTAGGTGAAAGGTAGCCCCCTTCAGAAGATGACATCTAACTCACGGAAAAACAATGAAAGGAGTCTTCCTGGTGATCCAACCAAAGACGTCTGGTTGAGTCACCCTCAGCAATTCCAACTCACTCTTCCTGTTTCTAAGACTGCCTCCCCCTCCAACCTATCCCTTCATTCTGAATGTTGTCTCTGATCTAGCCGATCAAGATTTCACGGTACCGCCTCCCTGAACTAGAAACTGCAACCGAGGGCCTCTCTCCACACAGTACTGTCTTCGCAGCAAGCGTGCATCCCAAAGACAGCAGAGAGCTGCTCAGGCCAAGCGGCCGTCTCCAGAGCCCCGCATGCAACCTCCTTCCACGCCGCCGCAGAAGATGAGCGGGGGCCTCTACCTGCCTCTGAATCAGAGCCTCTGCCTTTCTACCGTTTCAAAAGCGGCTCTTGTACAACTGCTTATGGGTCTACAATTATCCCAATAAAATATTCGATTTAAAAAAAAGCAACTTGCAGAGTCTCAAAGCCTCTCTGTAAACAGTAACTAAATGGTTCACCTCCGTCCTTTCTCCAGTACGAGTTTTTCATATATCAGAGGCATGAAGCCAGCAAGCCTAAGAAGGGAAGAAGAGGACAATAAAGTTCTAAACAATCTTAAAAAAAAAAAAAAAAAAAAAATTTTAATCACTGCATTTTCCTTAGAAAAGAATTTTTTTCTGAGAAGAGTTTAGGACTTATCTGTTAACCCAGAGTGCGAGAGAACATATACTGCCTTTGGATCCAGAATGTCATGGACTGAAGCCGTCTCCGGCACTTACTGGCAATGTAACACCGGGCAAGAGCACTTTTCTCCTCTCCTGATGGAGCTAAGGCCACCAAGCATTAAGTGAGGTAATAAGGGTCTGATATTGGCAAATAATAGCCAAGACAAACAAACACACCTTAGCCGCCCTCTTCTCCTTCACGCCTACAGGGGGATTTTAAAAAAATAAAGGGAAGAGGGAAGATCCTACTGGTAAATTGAAAACATTATTACAAGCAGCTATGGTTAAAAATACCAACTAATTCTTCATTAGCGTCAATGCCATATTGCTAAGACTCACTCATAAGAAGGGCAACTATGTGATCTAGCTTAAGAGATCCCAATTCGAAACACTGATCCATTATTCCCACTAGCATCAGAATATCTCAGAAATTCAAATATTTCCATTTCCCATTTCCCAACTGTATCTCCCAATCTCACTATCAAGAAATAGCACAAAAACTGTTCACCATACAATATATTCCACACATTTGACTCAAAAAGAAAGAAAAAAAAAGTGATCACCATACTGACATGAGGGCAAAGGGGGCACTGAAAGTATGGACAGATCAGGAAAACAAACCTAGGCTGCCGGGAACTTACGCCTACCTGTATTTTTCAATATTCTATCTGAACAAATTCACTTTTATGCAACAACATGGATACAATAGCCAAATGAATCAGAATAAAACTACAAAGACCCAGATAAAAACCTGGGACCACATTCTGCAACAGCAGGTAGATCCAAACAAACGAGATTCAAACACCAACCATACCCTCAAGTCTAACAGGCATTTGCACCAAAATACAAAGTCAAATTTATGCATCAACTATATCCCCAGGGGAGTCTGGAAGGCTCCTAAGAACGATTCACTGTCCCTGCAATACAGCATCACCAAAAATCCTCTTTTAACCTTTGCAGAGCACCTGCAAGAACTGAGAAGCTAGCTGAATTTGAGCAGACATCAGAGCACAGAACAGATGCTCCTGTGGCAACGATGCTGGGATCTGAGTGCGAAACACCTTTCTATTCTACTGGATTTAAAAGCATCATCAAACTCGCCCTTTGGCGCGCAACCAGAAAGGGCCACTGATTCTCAGCTTATAACATAAACAAACCACCCATATGCAACATTCTGAACCTTTTGGAAAGAGTACAGTTGGGGGGGGGAGGGGTGTGCGGAGAATGAATGAATGAATGAATGAATGAATGAATGATGGCTTCATTTTCCAAGTCTGCTTCACATTCTCATGTTCCCAATATCCACTGCCAGCAAATACCTCCCAGGTCCCGGAAAAAAGCCTTTCAGCATCTGCCTTTAATTTAGCCATTCCACCCTCCTCCTCCCTTCCCGCCCCCCTTTCCTTCTTTCCCCTCCTCCCAGCTCCCACCCCACAAGGAATAGGGAGGAACACACAAACATAAATACATAAAGTGCTCCCTGCAAACAAATGGAGAAGAGATTAGAAACGGAAGGGGACAAGGATGCGAGGATGCGGAGGTAGACCAGACAGGAGGAAAGGGCAGTTCCCAGAATGAGGTCTGAAGAGAACCCAAGATGGCTGCCCTTGAGCTCCAGCAGGCAGGGCTGTTTCTGATTAGGTGAGTACAATTGCAGAGCTGCACAGGAAGTGCTCAGGGGGCCCTCTTGGTCTGCCCCATCCCAAACACACTGAAAACCTTTGTACTGTAGCAGGCCCATCTGGAATCAGTTAGGACCAAGCTCCTAGCAGGCCTTTCCTATAAAAACATAAAATGAAATGAAAACTCCCTAAAATCACTATGCTGAGCTTTCCCGCCTACAACTTTCTCAGCCCTTCCCCCCAAATCACCCTTCAGATCACATTTCTGCATCTCCCATTCTGGGGTCACCTCGAACAAAACATGAAGCATCCAGAGAGCTAGAATCCTCCCCGGGCCCAGGAACTCCCAGAAAATTACAGCATTTGTGCAACTAAAATAGCTCTTCACACAATTTTGGGATTTTTTAAGTGTTATTTTTAGAAATACAAAGTGGCCTACTTTTTTCTGCATTAAGTGAAGCATATCCTTTGTGAAACTTTTTCGTCTTGTAACATCAGAGTAGAAAGAGTAAAGAGAGACACTGTGGGATAGTTCTCCTAGCATTCAAAAGGGAAAATGTTTTTCCACTCACATTCCTAAGTGAAATTGCCAGTATTTGCTTCTGCAGGAATCCGATTTTTACTGATGCTTTCTATTAAAAAAGAAAAAAAAAAAAAAAAGACTTCAGACGTCTCTGGTAAACGCCTAGACCTAAGATCCAGGAGATCAGGAGAACAGTCTTGATGGCCATGAAGTACCCACGTGGCTAGGAATAAACCACTTAAACCTTTCTGGGTCTCTCTTTTTTCACCGGCAAAACGTCGGGGTATGGCAGACTCCCTGAGATTATTTCCAGCACCACTACCTCCTGAAATTCCACGCACCTCACAAAAATAAAGAGTACACGCACAACTAGCCACCAGCTTCACCTGGGAATCAGCACTTCAAAGCAACTGGACCACCTGGAAAAGAGTTAGGTGTGCGGTGGCAGAGAATGGGCAGAGCCTGTCAGCTAGTACATTCTATAAGCCACATCCCCGGTGTTCATATCGCTTACCGACAGCAGAACCAAGGCAGGGGACAAAATGTTTAAGGGTGAGGACCAGGCTAGTCTTCTGGGCCCCACAACTTAATCGGACAGCACAGAGACCTGGAGAATTCAATTCCAAAGAAACCACTGAAATACAACTCTGTTCTTTGTCCTTAGAAGCTTCTTATTCATTTAACAAATATAACAAATATTTATTGAACCTACCAAGGTGGCCAAATTCTCTGGGGGCTACAAAAAAAAAAAAAAATAGAAACTACCCTCTCCTCAGGAAATGTCTCATCTACTGGACAAACACAGAGCTGCTCAAATATAATTTTAGTTCAGGACTTGATAACTATGAGGTAATTTAAAATCCCTGACTGCCGCTTCCTCCGTGTACCTCATTCCCTTATCTTCTTGCGTCTGTTAAACTCTTAAGAGGGTTCTAATAAATCTGAAAATTATCCAAATTATTTCACCACAAAATTTAAAGGCTGGCATTATAAACTGCCTAAACTTATCACAGGGCTCATGCAATGCTGAGTAAGTTTCCATCCGCAGAGTGAGGAGCGGACCGACAAACCCCTGCCCGCACGCCGCAGCTGTCACCACTGCAGGGGCAACGCAATCAGGAACAAATTCTTGACCCTGCGCTGCGTCCTAGGGATTAAGAACCAGCCGAGCAGGAAAAAGGTTCAGGGTTAGAAGGGTTATTTGTTCACCGCCCTGCCTGCAGCCACGCCCTCCGCCACAACCAGAAGGGCCGCAGTACCGCAGATGACAGGTAAGGTCTTGGGCAAGAGGTCAGAGTGGGCAGTACCCGCCTTTATCAGAGGTCAAGGTCACTGAGGTTTCTTTCATAACTAAAATGGGTCACCAAGCAGGGGTCTATTCTTAGACCCCCTGTTTTGCCATTTCAGATGTGGAAGTGGAGAGAAAAACCATCCTGTAAAACTGAGACCACTTGCCCTAATCTCATATCCTAGCTCACCTGAAGGACGAGGGGGTTGCTTCCCCTGTGCCACTGCATGCGGTGTCCCACTCTGGGTAGGCTCCCCAAACACAAGACCCCTTGGGTGAGCTGAACGTGCCCCTTCCCTAACCTGGCAGGACTTCAAAGGAATTCAGAGAGAAGCACGAGTCTCCGACATGGGCCTCCAGAAACAGCAGGGTCACATTTCCTCCCGGCCCCCCAGGAAAGCCGAACCCGGGGCCCCAGCCCACTCCCTGAACACAAGCGCATTTCAGATTAGGCACAGACAACTTGGCAGCTCGGCTGAGTCCCAACCCAGCTCTAAACAAAACCGGACTGGTCAGGATTCTTCGTGGCCAACTGCAGCAGAGGGGCCAATGCAAACTCTCGGCCCTGCCAAAGAACCGCAGTCTTTCCCTTAAAGGGAAAACGCCAAGGTATGGGTTCATGTGCGTGTACTTGGGAGGAGAGAAAAGGAGGTTTTCGATGTTCGGAATTTCTGCCTTCAGTTTACTTTATTTCTGTAAATTCCGTCGCCCGTATTTGCCCTCCTCTAGAACAACACCAGCATGGCTGCAGGGTGACACAAAAAGCACAAACTCAGCAGAAAGCTGACCATCGTCCAGACACATGTCACCAATGGTGTGCCTCCTCAAGGAGAGAAGGGAGATTCACCCTTCCTCACAGCTACCGCTTAAGGGCACTTTGGAGACTTCTCCCAAAGATCCTTTGCCTAGCTCCTCACCTTTCCCTACTGCCTCTTTCCCTTTCTCTGACCCTGTCTCCCCTGCCACTGGGAACGCGGAGTGAGCAGGAGCCTGCCGCAGTGCAACAGCTCACTGTGCCCTGATGCAAGCAGCTGGAGGGCAGAGACGTCGCCCCGTACAGGGCAGGGCTGCGGCAACGGCTTGCAGCACATCTGTTTGTGAAGCCTCCAACCATCACAGAATGGTACTTTTATAAAACACCATAAAATGGATTATGAGGAAAAAAACTAGAATTTTAAGAAACAAAGACATACAAAATGCAAGCCCAAACTTGTTATCATTAGATTTGACACTCATAAACTTACTCTGTCAAATTGCTGTAAGTTTCTCAGTGCTCACGATCAATTTCTGTACTTATCTTGCAGTGAACTGGTAAGAAACCAGTAAGAAAACTGGTAAGAAACTGTGGAAGAATGCCAGTCTACACAGACCACCATGGTTTGCTCCAGCACAGTGAAAAGACACCAAACTCTGGTGCCGCACAGGTCCAGGGATGAATCCCAGTATGGCTTTGGACACGTTATTTAATTTCTCTGAATCTTAATTTCTGCATGTACAAAACAGGAATGTAGTATCACCAAATACTTTGCAAGGTTATAGAAGAATCAGGAAAATGTAATGGCAAGGAGCCTAACACAGTGCCTGAATTAGAGCAAGAATCCACTAAAATAATAACTATTATTATCAGGTTTCTCCAGATACTTCCTTTCACCATTCTCTTTTAGTCCAAAGGCAATTCTAATTCCAGTAAATCCTAACCTTGAGAGTTAGTATTTTCATAGCTAATTACAACAGCAAAAGCCAGATCTATGATCTCTCATTGCATTTAGTGTCCTTTCCCTTTGGGTGTCAGAAAGAACGAAACATTCCTGGTGTGCCAAAAATGCATTCCTATTTGATTTCTTTCTCTTTTTTTCTTTAAAGATTTTATTTATTTATTTGAGAGAGAGATCAGAAGTAGGCAGAGAGGCGGGGGGGTGGGGGGAGCAGGCTCCCCGCTGAGCAGAGAGTCCGATGTGGGGCTCGATCCTAGGACCCTGAGACCATGATCTGAGCTGAAGGCAGAGGCTTAACCTACTGAGTCACCCAGGCGCCCCTCCTATTTGATTTCTCGTGTTTACTGTTTAAACCAAAATATATTCCAATTGCATTTATAGTCAAACTCTTACCAATCACCAGTTCTGCTGTCATTCCAGTTTTGTTATGTTTTAGTAAATACTGAATAACATGCAAGAAGAGTTTTCATAAATTATGTGGAAGACATGCAGATCACAAGAGCAGGTTGCCCCAGTTTCGTCAGAATTCTAGTCTTCCCCCTCCCTCTCATGTGCTGAGGCCCTTCTTCACAGCTGTTCTCTAAGATCTGAATTTAAGTCTCAGCTCTGCCACTTTATAACCCCCATAATCTTCAGAAAGTCGCATCCCCTTGTGGGGCCTCTCTCTTTTCTGGCAAATGAATCCCCAGCTGGATCTCACCCAGGTTCAACACTTTCAACACAATCCATGTCAGAGTTCCCTGGCTCCTTTCATTATCCGTACCTTTCGACTGTGAACAATTCTAGCAGCCGTTCTCCCACCCTGGAATCGGCTGCCCTGGTCCCTCCCACCAAAGACTCCAGCCACCACCACCGCTCGTCTTATTTTTCATCGGTCCTTCCTTTCTTTTCTCAACCAAGGACCCTCACTCAGTCACCGGGAGGAGGCAATTAATTCCACCGGATCCTCCAGGATCTCCAACTCCCCTCAAGCCTTGATTGATCCTCTTACAAAGGCCTCTCTGGGGGTATTCACAGCATAAAGACTATATGGAAAGCCCCAGAGAATCCAGTCCAAAACTTTCCACATAACTCTAAAGTTATATAAAGAAGCTGTATTTATAATTTAAAATGACAGAATGGGAAAAGATATTTGCAAACACATAACTGATTAAGGACTAGAAACAACAATATACAAAAAACTCTCAAAACTCATTAAGACAACAAACAACCCAGAATATCGGGGTGGCTCAGTCAGTTAAGCATCTGCCTTCACCTCAGGTCATGATCCTGGGATGGAGTCCATACTGGGACTCCACGCGGGGAATCTGCTTCTCCCTCTCCCTCGGCCCTTTCCCACTCGTTCTCTCTCTCTCTCTCTCTAATAAATAAATAAAATCTTTTAAAAAACAAAGAGACAACAAACCACCCAATTTCTAAAATGAGCAAAAGGTTTAACAGAGCCATCATCAAAGACATATGGATGGGAAATATGCAAATGAAAAGATGCTCAACACCATTAACATTTAGGGAAATTATATTCAAAACCACAAAGAGATACCATTACATACCTATGAGAAGGATTCAACATTTTTTTTTAACTGACAATATCAGATAGTGGAAAGGATGTGGAGCAACTAGAACTTCCTCATACATTCAATGCTGATGGGAATGCAAAAATGGTAAGTTACTTTGGAAAACAGTTTGGCAGTTTCTTAAACATGCATAAGATATGACCAACAACCCTACCCATAGGTATTCACCCAAAAGAAATTAAGATACATGCCCATACATGGGGGGGGGAGGGGGGACAGAGACAAAGAAAAGAAAAGAAAAGAAAAGAAAAAGAAAAAGAAACGAAAAGAAAAAAGAGGGGACGCCTGGGTGTCCCAGTTGGTTAAGCTTCCAACTCTTGATTTCAGCTCAGGTCATGATGTCAGGGGTCATAGATCAAGACTCTTGTTGGGCTCTGTGCTGGGCATGAAGCCTGCTTGGGATTCTCTCTCTCCCTCTGCCCCAATTCTCCACTGGCACGCTCTCAAAAAAGAGGGAAAAAAATATATGTATATGTACATATACACGTGTGTGTATATATGTATATATATACATACACATGAATATACATACATATACATGTATGTGTATATATATATTTCCACACAAACTATAGAACTATATACAAATATTTATTGAACCGTTATTCATAATCCTCAAAAGCTGAAAACCCAAGTGTCCATCAACTGGTGAACGGACAAATTGTGGCACATGTCAATAATATATATAAATAAATGTCAATATATATATATAAATGTCAGTAATAAAAAGGAAGAAGTTACTAATATATAAAATAGCATGGATGAATCTCAAAAGAACACAAAGCAGAAGCCAGACACAAAAAGCTGTGCAGTAATTCCATTTACATGACATTTCAGAAAAGGCAAAACCATAGAAGAAATCAGATCAGTGACTGCCAGCAGCTGGGGATGGGAAGACAGCTTGACTAGAAAGAGAGCTCTTTGTGGTAACAAAGTATTTTATATCTTGACTGTGACAGTCCTTACATGACTGTACTATGTCTGTCAAAATTCACAGGTATGTGTATCTCTCAAAAGGAAGAACTTTACTGGATGATGTAAATTATACTTCAAAAAACAAACAAAAAACATAAAGTCTCCCTCAAAAAATAAGATACCCCTACCTCCTCCCCTTCCATCATAGAGGAGTTAGCTAAGGAGGCAGGTGGGGCAGGAGAGAAAGAATTATAAGGAGGCACAGGCCAGCAGGTCCACAGACTAGGTCACAGAGTGTTTGTGGGAGCTGAAGGACTATAAGGAAGCAGGAAGGCCATATGGTAAAACAGGTCAGAGAGCCGAGTGGCAGAGGATTCCAAGTCATGAGGAATGGGGTAAAGAGGTGAAGGAGACAACTTTCGTGGCTGGGAAATTGGTTACACCAAGCAAATTAACGAAATAAGTAAATGTACTGAGGATAAAAGGAGCCAAGTTTTTCCCTACTTGAGAATATTTTACAAAACTGGAAAGAGGTTGTCTGGACTTAAGATGGAGTTATCAATATGAATTCTGGTTTTATGATCTAAAACTCAGGGTTTTACGGCATAAAATCTATAATATATATACACAGATATATATAATGTATATATATGATCACACACATGCAAACATCACACGTTTGCACACTCACATAGGAATATAGAAATAGTCACAGATGTACATATATGGTGTGTATACATATATACACAAGTATATTTTCTGTCTGCTGAGAGAGCCTAGAGGCAGTGACACGCCAGCAGCAATGTGTACATGTTAGCACCCAGATTTTGGTTTCTAATTACTATGCTCCATTTAAAAGAAGCAGGGCTCCTTGGAAATGGCTGAGTCCAGGGCTAGAGTGGGAAAAGAACAAAATAAGCTTAGAAAATCTTTTGCCAGCAAGTCAAGAAATGTACTATTAAGGATGGGGTCAAGCCAAAAGAACACAGGAGCCAGCAGGAAGCAGGTCCCATTGGCTAAACTGGCAAAAGCTAAGGATCAGAACATAGAATTTCAACTTACTACAAACTATTGAAGAAAACAGGAATCCATGAATCTCTGCTGACAGAAATAAACAAATGAGAAGAGAAAACTCTTCCTTACGGTGGAATGCCAACTAATAAATACAGACAGACTGACAGAAACAGAGAGTCACCACCTGGCAATAGTCCCAGGAAGGAGTGGTCGTGGATGCTAAGGCTGTGAGGCAGAGGTCAGGTGAGCAACAGGATCGTGGTATAATCTCAGAATATCTTTGCACAAGATAATAATCAGTAACAAAGGGGGAAATGGTGAATTTGATGTGGAGAAACCTGGCAAACACCAACTTAACCAAGTGATCAAGGTTAACATCACAGGTAACGGGACAGGTAGACATCAACTGCTTCCATGTGACACACTATTCCTGACAAAAATGAGCTGACGGTTGTCATGAAGAAACAGATGAACCCAGATCTAGATACTTCAAATTCTCAAGGACAGGAAAGAAAGGCAAAAACTCAGAACTGTTCCAGACTGAAGGAGTCGGAGGAGACATGCAGCTAAATGTAACACATATTCCTAGAGAGGATCCTGGACCAAAACAGAAAAAAGACATCACGTGGTCAGCTGGTGAAATGTTCACGGGCTCTGTGGATGGATGGCGACAGTGCACCAACACTGCTTTCCAGATCTGGAGAGTGGATCCAGGCTACGTAAGACAGTCCTGCTCCGGGGAGTACACGCTGAAGTGTTTCCCGGTGAAGAGAGATCAGATCCGTGGCTTGCTCTCACAAGTTAGAAAACAACGATAGAGGATGCATGGATGCACACACAAAGAGAGTGGACAGGGGCACCTGCGTGGCTCAGCCGGTTAAGTGTCTGCCTTTGGCTCGGGTCATGATCCCAGGGTCCTGGAATCGAGCCCCACATCAGGCTCCCTGCTCAGCGGGAAGTCTGCTTCTTCCTCTCCCACTTCCCCGCTCATGCTCCCTCTCTCAAATAAATAAATAAAATCTTTTTAAAAAGAGAGAGAGAGGGGCACCTGGATGGCTCAGTGCGTTAAACCTTTGCCTTCAGCTCAGGTCATGATTTCAAGGTCCTGGGATTGAGCCCCACATGGGGCTCTCTGCTCAGCGGGGAGCCTGCTTCCCCTCCCCGTGCACCGCCCCCCCCCACCCCGTCTCTGCCTACTTGTGATCTCTGTCTCTGTTAAATAAATCAATAAAATATTTTTTTAAAAAAGATGAAAAACACCTCAAACCAGCCATGAATACCGTTCCCAGACATTCAAAATATTTGTAATTTAAAAAATCTAATTATGTGGTTTTAAAAAATAAATAAATAAATAAAAAGAGAGAGGACAATGGAGCACAGGCAATAAAATATTAACTGGGAAATATGAGTAAAAGGAAATAGTTTCTTTGAGAGTTTTTCTTGGTTTTTTTATTGCTGTTGTTTTTTAGTTGTTTTGGCAACTCCTCTCTAATTGTAAAGTTATTTCAAAATAAGTGCTTGGGGAAAAATAATAGCCCTCCAGTGCCAGGTAGCGTGCAGGGCACAATACCTTTATCTTCACAAAAAAGCTGATCCTAACGCTCAGAAAAGTTAAAATCCGGTCCAAGGTCCTCCAGCTAACAAGTGCTGGACCCACTCTAACTGAGGTCTGCCAAATTTGAGAGCCTTCCGGCTTCTACTGCACCGTGCTGCCTTGGTCCACAAACAGCTAACCACTGTGTCCTAGGGATTGCCAACACGGGTGCTGACCACTGAGGATGTAAAATGAATCAGGCCATCCCTGCCCTCAAGGAATGCAGTCTAACAGACGGGCAGACCTATCAAGTGACGAAGAGATATAAGGCCATGGTCAGCCTTTTCTTCCGTCGGGAATGTTGGCCCTCACTCCATCGTAAGTTCCGAGTGACCCATCGGAGGGTCACAATTTGCAATGTACAGGACAAATAGACCAATGGCCACCATGGAATGTATTTAGGTCATGTGAGTGAGAGGTCCCTGTCTAACACACACACATGCACGCACACACACACACTCTCTCCCTCTCTCTCTCACTCACTCCTCCAAGGTCTAAACAGCCCTAAAGAAAAGTGGGGGTAATACAAGGGTTTTTGAGGAGTCTCAAACTGCTGTTCCCCTTAGGTTTATATCATCCCCAGAGGTAGTGGCTATTTTGTTTGAAGGCGTCCTCTTCTGGGAAGTAGTGGTTGTGGTGGGATTAGGACTGTTTGCCCCAATTTTGACACTGGCTTCCTGCCAGAAGTCATACTCTTCATTTCTAGTGGTTTTCTCCTCAAAGGAGAAAAACAACTATTATTCATGAAAAACAGCAAAGGTCTGAAGCTCTACCAAAGCACCAAGAATCGGGTTTACTTGGCTCGCTGCTTCAATGACTCTGAAAGCCAAATTTACCCTCAGAGGAAGTAGGTTTTCCCATCAATTATGTGTAAATTAAGTGGGGTTTTTTCCGGTTATAAACCAACTGGGGACAGGGGGATACAGTGCCTCTTAGTGCTGTCCTGAGTTTTGCAAACAGCTCGGGTTTGGACCGTACGTCGTCATCTCAGTGAAGGGAAGGAGGCACAGCTACAGAGCGACAGCGCGATGGCACACGTGACCGTCACTGTCTCCAGAAAATGTTCAGTTCTACAACGGAGACAGCCAAAGAGTGCTACGGAACATCCTAGAAAGAGTATCTTCTGGACTGGGGTGAGAATAGGGAAAGGTTTCCTTAATAAACAGAACACCAAACAGCTGAGACCCAAGTAACAGGAGAGGATTAACCTAAATTAGCCAGGTTTGTGAATTCATGTGGGTTTTACTTGGAGGCAGATTTTCTGAGCAGGCAGGTAAAAAGCCATACAAGAAAAGATGTATCCAAAGGCAAAAAGGGGAAAGAAATAGCAAGCGATTGTGCCTTGCTGAGAAATAAATACCAGGAAAGAAGCCTGTGGAAGGCCTTTGGTAGCAGAATAATAAATGCTTAATTGTCACAACAACTCAGCGATGGCTATTATTAGCTCCAGTTTACTAATGAGAAAAGTGGCCTGGACAAGGTCACACAACAAAGAAATGGCAGATCCGGGGTGCCCGGGAGGCGCAGTTGGTTAAGTGCCTGACTTGCGATTTTTGGCTCAGGTAGTGATCTCAGGGTCATGAGATCAAGGCCCACGCCAGGCTCTGTGCTCAGCGGGGCATCTGCCCGAGATTCTCTCTCCTTCTCCCCTAACTCATGCTCTAAATAAGTAAGTAAATAAATAAATAAAATCTTTTTAAAAAAATGGCGGATCGGCCATAAAAACCATCCTCTTTCTGTTTCACTCCCCTCCATTTTACCCAGAACATAGCTTAGTTCCTCGGATTCCCAGACAAATCACCTTTTCCCTGGATAGCCAACCCTTGGTATCTAACACTTCTGAAATCCAAACACTCACCAAAGTTAATTTTAGCTCCATTTAGAAGTCAGTCCCTCACTAAAATTTGGTGTACTCATTTTCCTAGTGTTTTCACCAATGTGGATTTCTATTAACAACAACAACAAATTGTTTTCCCCTGATGCTGCAGAGACCCCAAAAGTTGACGGCTGCACGAAGACAAGAGCCCACACAGAAGTCCTCGTTTGCTCTGTAATGCACAACACATCGGCATCTACTTTAGCTGGCAGCAGGAAGATACAGGAGTTAGGACCCCACAATTATCCCTGTAGAGAAGCACATGAAAGGGAATGCAGGCATAAGAGCTACAATAATGGTAACACAAATAGCCATCTGTACTTATAGCCGGTCATGCCAAGAGCTTTTTAAACACCCACATCCCTAATGCCTCCCTCTCCTCCCATGCAGGTGGGCCCATTCCTCTCCATTCTTCTCCAACCCACGTAATTCCAGAGGAAGAGATAATCCGCTGCCAGGAGTGGGAAGCAAAGAAAGCTGCTATACTTCTGTGCACAAAAGACCACAAAGGAAGGGTCCTAACTCCCCTCCCTGTGCTCTATCCATTAAGCCAGTATTTCCCCGTTTCTTCTACTATCTAAATACACGGAAATGTCGCTTCTGCTACAACCTCCAGGCCTGGTCCCTGCCACCCATGCTGCTCATGCCAGATCGGGTGCCCTCTCCCCCATCTCAGTGCTCACTCACCTTTCCCACTGCACTCACCACGTTACACCTCTGCTCAGCCTCAGTCTCCCCCCTCTCTACTGAGAGCTCCCAAGGGCAGTGACTGTCTCTCTGCCTTCCCCCACACCCTCGGCAGCCAGCACAGTGCTGAGCATTCAGGCGCTGAGAAGGCTTATGTGGCGCATACAAGAAGGGCAGATTGAAAGGGGAAGTGGGCAGTGGGGAGAGGAAATGGTTGGAGAGTAATCTGAGGTCTGAGGATCCAGGATATCGAAATAGAAATCATGGTACAGCCTCCTCTCTGGACCAGTATGTTGAGCGCAACATTTACATAAGAAAATCATCCTTTAACAGTCACTAATAATTTGCAACAAAAGATTTACTGAGAGTATCATGAAAAAATTAAAAACTAACCATAGTTATTACTAGTGTGACGTCCCCCAAAGCAGGACAGCAGTGAGAAGGACCACAGCCTACGAAAGCACCACAGCCCTCCCATCCTGCTTCAGTTCTCACAAATAGCTTTTCAAGGCTCTTTCCCCCCGCCACACACCTTTTCTGCAAACTTTTTTTGCTTTCCACATTCCCTTCCCCTTCCCCTCTCCACTCTCCCAACAACCTTCCAGGGAAAACAATGAATGCGTGCAACACCCAAGCCTCAGAACCACACATGCCCCCAGTTCTCCTAAGTTTATTCTGAGAGCTGCTGGCACGAGGAGAACTTCTTTCCCAATTTTGACTTCATCTGGGTGACAAATGTAGCCAAGAAGTCCTCAGCAAGGTGCCAGGGACAATGGAGGATCTCAAACACATTCTTGGGGGGCACACTTGCCGGTCTGCCTGCAGCTCTCCCGGCTTCTCATCCTGCCACTACTTACTTCCTCCCCTGGGGACATCCACTCTCCACTCTCCCTTACCAAGTGTACTTGTCAAAACCCCACAGAACCTGACAGAAAGGTAAGATGGGGGAAAGGGTGTGATAAGGTCCTGGGATTCTTTCAATTTAAACCCTTAGCTGTACTTTTCTTTGGGTTGTTTTTTGTTTTTTGTTCTTTTCCTACTGAAACAACTACATCATCACTGTGAAGAGGTGCTGATTTTTACTAGGATTTTACTTCAAACTACTGCAGTATGATGTCTAAGCTGAAAAGAACCTCAGAAAAAATTTCATCATATCCCCATATTTCACAGATGGAGAAAGGCCCAGAGAAGTTAAGAACTGCCTAACTACAGCTACACAAAGAACTCCCCAGAATCTCGGATCCGGAATGGGCAAGAGTTGTTACCTAATCCATCTCCAGAATCCAACACAGAGTACAACCTTAATAAATAGCTGGTAACCAGAACTAAATGAACACAACTAATAGTGGGAAATTTAGGACTATGACCCACAATATCTTACTTTAAGAACAGTGTTTTGGGATGGCGGGGTGGCTCAGTCGGGGTTAAGTGTCTGCCTTCGGTTAGGTCATGATCCTGGGGTCCTGGGATCCAGTCCCACATCGGGCTCCTTCCTTGGCGGGGAGCCTGGCTCTCCCTCTGCTGGCCACTCCCCCTGCTTGTACGCACCCACTCTCACCCTCTCTGACAAATAAATAAAATCTTAAAAAACAACAACAACAACAAAAAAAAAGTGTTTTTGCATCACATGTGACTAGAAAGCTGGAGTCTCTGGATGATAATTCATGGGGGGAGGGGGACAGCTGACCCCATGGAATTCAGACTCTCTCCCTCCTCAACAACTAGGTATACTTCCTTTATCTCTGACACCACCTATAATTCCAACCTCTTTACATTCTAATTGCTCTAAAAATCATGTATTTCTAAACTGATTTCCTAAAATACCCCTTCTCTCACACTCAGAACATCTTTTATCTTCAATTACTATTTTTTTTCCTCAAGTTTTTATTTAAATTCCAGTTAGTTACCCTACGGTGTAATATTAGTTTCCATGTACAATTCAGTGATTTGGCACTTCCATACGACACTTGGTGCTCATCAAGACAAGGGCTCTCCTGAACCCCGATCACCCATTTCACCCGTCCCCCTCCCCCCTCCCCTCTGGTAACCATCAGTGTGTTCTTTACAGTTATGAGTCTGTTTCTTGGTTTGCCACTCCCCCCGCTACAATGTTCATCTGTTTTGTTTCTTAAATTCCACGTATGAATGAAATCATAGGGTATTCATCCTTCTCTGATCTTCAATTACTTTCTTAGTGACTGTCCTCTTTAGGTTCCCTCCTTATACTTCCCTTGCGCTTCCCTAAGTCAATGGTTCTCAACCTTGGCTGTGTACTGGAATCATCTGGGGAAGTTTAAAAGAATATAAATTCCTAGGTCCTACCCTCAGAGTTCCTGATTTAACTGGCCTAGGTGGGGGATGGCCAAGGAATGAAATTTTTTAAAAAACTCCCTGGGGGGGGGGGGGCGCCTGGGTGGCTCAATGGTTTAAGCCTCTGCCTTCGGCTCACTAACGTAGACAGCTTCTGCCTACACCCTCAGAAATTCACTGCTTGTGTCCATTATATACCCTAAAGATAACCTGTTGTTCTGGACATGCAAAATCTTAGACTGAAGACACATCAAAACAACACCCTTAATTTATATCCGTCATATTTAGTAAATATGCCAGTGATGTTCTCTAAATCACTAATTATAATGAATGGCCAGTATCCTGCTAAAAGACTATGAAGGAGACAGAAAAAGCTACACTGGAGTTTTCTGACTCAGAAACACACTTAGTTTATGATTTTTTTTTTTCAACCAAGGATCCAGGGTCTTTCAAATCCAGATGGTCTTTCTGTTATCAAAAACAGCTTTTTACAGCCAACCCCAAAGAAGCACAAGAACACATCGTGTATTTTCATGACTCTGTTCATACCAATATTTCTGTGTGGAACTCCCTTCACTGTCTGCACGGAAAACTCCTATTCGTCCCTCAAAGCTCAGTTCTATGTATCGCCTCCTTTAGTCATTCATCAAAAATAGAATCTACTCAGTGTCAGGGATTTTTCCAGGCAATGGAGGTAAAACGCTGTTCAAGACATACTCACTGGTCTCACAGTGCTTACATTCTATTTAGGAAGCCAGACAGTAAGCAAGGAGGCAAACTAAAATAATTCCAGATGGTGGTTAAGTGATAAGAAGATAAAGCAATCTAACAGGATAGAATAATGTTGGGTATTAACTTTCCCCAAAGGCAGACTCATTTGGTCTTTGAAGACTGAATCAAGAACAGGCAGATTTACCATATATTTCTTTTACATTCCCAGCATTTACTCTTAGTACCGAAAAGATGAATATTTTGAATGAACAGAAAACATAATGGTAAGAAAAACTTGTTAAAAAAATAAACCTGCACAAATAATCATCATAATCAATTAAGAGTCAAGAAGCATGACTTTTTATCTAAGTTCTTCCTGTCACCTGTAAGATTTGGGACCATTGTCTTTCTCTCCTCTGTAAAATGGTTTAGAGCGGGATTATGGTAGAGTGGTTTAGAGCGGGATTATAATGCTCACCAGAGGTAAATAAAAACTGACATGCATAGGCAGAGGCCGTGTGGTACGGGAGCGAACTGGCACTCCTCTAGGAGCCACTGTGCGGCTCCAAGCGAGGGCACCCCGCAGGAATGCAGGCCCTCTATTGCCCTGAAAAGACAGGAATCTGGATTTCATGTGTGGTCTCCCAGTGTTTAAATATTAAATCCACATGCCTTCAAAATAGTGTGTAAGCCAAACAAAACCCCATATGTAAGGGCCAGACCACAGGCCTCCAGTTTGCAGCCTCTGGACTGGACCATTCTGAGCCCTTCTAGTCCTGACAGAGGTCTTCAAGGAGACATCTTCTTAAAAACACTGAAGAGAACAGGATTAGAGAACAACTCCGTCCCCAATGTTCCAATCAGATCACAGAAGATTCCTCTTCATAATTCCCCAGCAGTAAATTCTTGTTGCCCAGAAAGCAATATTCTGTGTCCTGGACAACAAAAAGATCAACCCCAACTTCTCGTTTAGATTATAAAAGCAGTGTGTCCACTATATTCTTGGTGATCTGGAGTAAACGTTTGTGCTTTTGCCCACGTGTGCAACTAAATATTCCTCTCCTAGGCAATCAAGAATGCTTCAACAGAGGCACAACTCGTGTGCACACACACACACACACACACACACACACACCACAAAGCAAGGAAATCAATTATGCTGAAGACTGGCAAGATGCCCCAAAGACACAGCAGGAATTTGATATGAACAGCAGGATGAGGAAGAGAATGAATAATTCAGACTCCCGGATTCACTTAACAAAGTTCTGTCTAGCACAAGCTGAGACCCATGGCTTGTGGGCTGAGCTCCCTCATCTGAAAGGCGACGCTCCCTCACTGAATGGAAAGCCGACGGTGCCTGCCTGAAGGTGAGAGAGGGAAGAAATGACAAACTTGCACCAGGAATCAGTCAAGTTCTTTTTCTGAGAGCCAACTCATCATGAAAGACCAAACCTAACAACAGATGATGTTCCCTTACCATCATTAGCAGAGAGAAAAAGAACATGCGTATTTTATTTATGTCCACCCTTTAGGCAGGCCTCCATTAGACTAGAAAGCCAAAGTAAACAAGATAATGGGAAAGGTGAAAGAAAAGATACCAGCCAGAACAGCTAAAACTGAACAGACATCCTCCCAACCCCTACTGTCCTCCTTCCAGGGCTGAAGCAAGTTACCAGCACTATCTTTAAACTAGCAATAATGACCGATTTACCAACTATTCGTCGATTGCTTAGCCTAAGTTCTACATTATTTTTATTTTTTTTAGGATTTTATTTATTTATTTGACAGACAGCACAAGTAGGTACAGCAGCAGGCAGAGGGAGAGGGAGAAACGGGCTCTCCAAGCGGGGAGCCCGATGTGGGGCTCGATCCCAGGACCCTGGGATCATAACCTGAGCTGAAGGCCGCCAATTAACTGGCTAAGCCATCCAGGCGACCCCTACGTTTTATTTTTAGACACAGGCAATTCTGAAAACAGATCCAAATCTATCCTGAGAAAATCAGTCCTCATAAATTCAGTCTGTTGGAAGCAAAGGGTTTGTAAATATCTATTAAAAAACAAAAATAACAGAGCTTCTACATAAATGGCCTGGCGAAAAGAAAGGTGAACAAGCTAACCTTGTCTCTTGTGTCTCTATGATAAGGTTGGTGTTTTATCTTCCATTCTTGGTTTCCAGTGACAAGAATGAAATATTTGTTAACATTCAACATTTAAATCTCTCAAATGTATGGTGCTCACTGATGCAAGTAATTCCTTCAATCTCACATCTGTGACAATGTTACTTGTAAACCTCATACCAGGAACGTGTTAACTCCTGAGGGTCCTAGTACTAACATTGCGTTGGTACAAAAATCAGGGAAAGAGAGCAAATCTGAGGTGCTCCTCACATCATTCTAAGGCTGTGAAGATAGAGTCTCTATGCAATAAATAGATCCCAAGGAGCACCTGGGTGGCTCAGTCAGTTAAGCATCAGCCTTCAGCTTAGGACTAATCTCAGAGTCCTGGGATCGAGCCCAGTATCAGGCTTCCTGTTCAGTGAGGAGTCTGCTTCTCCCTCTCCCTCTGCTCCTCCACTCCCACCCCTCCCCCCTCCCCCACTCACATGCCATGCATGCACTCTCTCAAGTAAATAAAGAAAATCTTTTAAAAATAGAAAAATAAAAATAGGAGCACCTGGGCAGCTCAGTCAGTTAAACATCTGCCTTCAGCTCAGGTCATGATCCCAGGGTACTGGGATCAAGCCCCACATCAGGCTCCCGGTTCAGTGAAGTCGTCTTCTCCCTCTCCTACTGCTCCCCCTGCTTGGACTCTCTCTCTCAGTCAAATAAATAAATATATAAAATCTAAGAAAATAAAAATAAATAGATTCCAAATATTGTACCAGTTGAGTAGCAGAAACAGTATCAAGAATTACCATCACAAAGAAATGCAGTCAAGAGTAAGCTCACACTTTTTAAAAAAGATTTTATTCATTCATTTTGAGAGAGAGAGAGCACACGCACAGAGGAAGAGGCACAGGGAGAGGGAGAGAGCATCCTAAGCAGACTCCATGCTGAGTGCAGAGCCCCACATGGGGCTTGATTCCACGACGGCAAGATCATGACTGGAGAGGAAACCAAGAGCTGGACAGTCAACCAAGTGAGCCACCCTGGCACCCCAAGAGAAAGCTCACACTTCTAAAAATCATTTTTAAAATTAGCCTGATTCCAGGGGTACCTGGGTGGCTCAGTCATTAAGCATCTGCCTTCAGCTCAGGTCATGATCCCAGCGTCCTGGGATCCAGCCCCGCATCAGGCTCCCTGCTCTGCGGAAAGCCTACTTCTCCCACTCCCACTCCCCCTGCTTATGTCCCCTCTCTTGCTGTCTCTCTCTCTCTGTCAAATAAATAAATCTTTAAAAAAAAAAAATTAGCCTGAGTCCTCAAAAGTTATCAAAAGCAACAAACAACTCCAAAATTCCAATGGCCAGACAGGAGCTATTTCAGCCCTACAGGCAAAGCAGAAATAGCATTTTAAAAAGTAGTAAGGGGAGCCCGGTTGCTCCGTCCACTGAGCACTCCCTTAGGTTCAGGTCAGAATCCCAGGGCCCTCCCCGCCGGAAGGTCTCCCTGCTCAGTGGGAAGCCTGCTTCTCTCTCTCCCTCTGCTGCTCCCCCTGCATATTCTCTCGCGGTGTCAAATAAATAAATAAAATCTTTAAAAATAAATAAATAAATAAATAAATAACAACCTGCTCTTTCTGGTGACAATAACCAAATTTTCCTACCTGCTTCGGGCCAGCCCCTAGGGGATTAATCTATCACGCCATCATGAAGAGCCATGTGATCCAAGAGCAATGACTCCAACCAGACACCCCCACGGAAGGGACAGTGATTACGCCAGATGGAGACTGTTTGCCCACGTTCTATGTTACAGATCACAATTCAAGAGTTCATAAGTCAAGCTTCTAAGGGTCACAGACAGAAAAGGGCCTCTAATTTCCAAATGCTTAATGACAGGCACTTCTAGAAATCAGGTAATATAAAGACCTACCTGCTATTTCTTTTGTCAAAGAGCAAATAAGACTGCTGCTGATCAACTTTAACACAGCAGAAATGGGGGACATCCTCCCAGAAAAAGTTTTATTTGGTCAATTTGGAGCAATGAGGATTAAAAAAAAAAAAAAAAGAAGAACCTCCCCAAATGATGTGAATGGGCAGCCAGAACTGAGAAACGTGGGTCCACCCAAGTTTTGAAACAAACTAGCTAGGGCTGCTTAACTAGTGAGATAAGGGTAATATATTCAAAGGTGGTTTTGGCCTTTGCATATGACCGTTTGAAATGATTACCTCCAGCAAAAGACCAAACGTCACTCAGTGATCATTCACCCTGAAAATCTGGGACATGTATTCTACACAGATAAGGTTCTTTCAGCTCTAAAAGCCTATCATCTGTCCAACCATTAATAATCCATTAAATACTGGGCCAACTATGTATCAGGCACTGTGCTAGATGATAGGAATTTACAAAGAGAAAGATCAAAGCTTAGTCCTTACCCTCAAGGAACTTACAGTTCGGTAGGAATTCAAGGTAAAGAGGCACTTAACAGACCGTGAGAGAAATAGACAGTGAAGACACTTCACCCAGAAAGGGTAAAGTGCAAGGAGCCGTGCTAGCAGTTAGGAGAGTTCTTAACCCCACTGCGATATTGCGCACAAGGTTTCCAAAGAAAACTGACCTGTAAACCAAGATCGCGAAGCTGAAAGATAGTGTGTAAAAGGTGGAAAGAGAACCATTCCAGAAATACCTGCCAGTAAAGGGGGAGGCTCTGTGCATGAGCGGGTCAAGCGTTCAGGAGATGAGGCAGGAGCTGGGTCACCAGAGCCGCCTGACAGGACTAAAGGGCACTGATACGATCAGAGCTGTTTCAGATGATCACTTCTAAGAAAGGTCACTGCAATGCAGTGGCTCGGGATTGGAGGGCCATCGGATGGGTAAGCGGCGGCACCGGTCATTGAACTACACAACAGCAGAGTTTTGCCAAGGGGGTGGATGAGGAGAGGTCAAGCGCGGAAATGGTGGCTTCGCCGTGACTATGGGGCCCAAGTGCAGATGCCCACGAAGCAGCTGGAAACAGACACGTGAAGCGCAGGAAGGAGATCTAGGCTACAGATAACAATTTGGAAGCTGTCAGCATAAATCTACCTTTGTGTATCTTTTACACAAAGATACACAATAGATGATATTGTGATATATAAAGATGATATAGATAGATAGATAGATGATAAATAAAGCCTTCGCTGTGCATGAGCTGGCCCAAGGAGAGCACATGTAACAGAGGAAAACGCCTAGAACAGAATCCTGAAAAATGGCAATTCTAAGTGGAACTAAGAAAGCAACCAGGAAAAGGTCCTGGGGGGTGGGGAAGTGCACGTTAAAAGGATGGTGCCATTAAAGGGATGGTGCCGGGGCGCCTGGGTGGTTTAGTGGGTTAAAGCCTCTGCCTTTGGCTCGGGTCATGGTCCTGGGGTCCTGGGATCAAGCCCCACGTTGGGCTCTCTGTTCTGCGGGGAGCCTGCTTCCTCCTCTCTCTCTCTGCCTACTTGTGACCTCTGTCTGCCAAATAAATAAATTTAAAAAAAAAAAAAAAAAAGGATGGTGCCAGAGAGGCATTTCAAGGGCAGGGAAGACCTAAAGGATCGCCACTGGACTTAGCCACGGGGGTTACTGGTGACCTTGGGGGAATGGAGTTTAAATGTCATAGCTGAGGAAGAAACCAGACTGCAGTGGGTTCAAAGGATACAGACAATTATTTCAAGAAGTTGATTTGTAGTTTATAGAAGGGAGAAGAGTAAAAAGCAGCTAGAGGGTAGAGGACACTAAAGGACTGAATATGCCAGATTTTATTTAAGTTTAATGAGAGAGACATGTATAATGTTGATAAGAAAAGATACACAAAGGTAGATTTCGGGGCACTCGGCTGGCTCAGTTATAGAGCATTGTGACTCTTGATCTTGGGGTTGTGAGTTCCTGCCCCAAAATGGGTATAGAGATTACTCAAAAATAAAATCTCTTTAAAAAAAAAAAGGTAGACTTAAAGATCTAGGAAAGAGATGGAACAGACAGTTGATAGGGTTAATGGCAGGAAGTGAAGGCTTCCCAATCTGGTAGCCTCTGTTCCATCTATACATTAAGAGACCAAAATTCTTACTTAGGGGAAGGGAAAGTGAATGTAGAACAATGACAACCATTTGAAACAGCCTTAGTGGCAAATCCCCAGGAGGGGTCACTCAAAAACACAGAGGTTGGGGTGCCTAGGTGGCTCAGTGGGTTAAGCCTCTGCCTTAGGCTCAGGTCATGATCTCAGGGTCCTGGGATCAAGCCCGCATCAGGCTCTCTGCTCAGCGGGGACCCTGCTTCCCCCTCTTTCTTTGCCTGCCTCTCTGCCTACTTCTGATCTCTCTGTCAAATAAATAAATAAAGTCTTAAAAAGAAAGAAAAAAAAAAAAGCCCACAAAGGTTGCCAGGCAGGAGTCAAGGGTCCAGGAAACTTTGGAAACCATGAAGGCAGACAGCCGTATCCATCTAGGCCTAGGGTTTTGCTAGGTAGGTAAAACAAAATGAAAATAAAGAGAGAATACTGGCCAAAGAGCAGTTTAAGCAAAGAACTGTGAAATCTAAAAAAGGTAGGAGGAAGCAAAGACGGGAGGTTCACAGGAAGGGAGAGAGCACAGGGAGGGCCAGCGCGGTGGACTTCTCCATGACACTAAAGACACGATACAGTGACAGTCACTGAACAAGAGCACTGGGAGGGCACTGAAGAGAAGATAACAATCCCCCCCCATCTTTAAATTTTCAGAAATGAAGCAGTTCCAGATGGACAAGACAGAGGGTGTGTCCTCAGAACAGGCGGTGCAAGTGCCCTGCAATTGCAGTCAGGGAAGAGAAGCGGACTCCGAGGAACAAAGAATGGAGAGGACTGGCCCACTGAGGCGCTGGATCAGCCATCCGCACAGACCTTGGGGTCTCCCATCTCTGAAGACAATAAAGGAAGAACGAAAGCCCACAAACCATTGCCACCCTTAGATGGTTTGGGGTTGGGGTTTTGGTTTTGGTTTTGTTTTTATTGTTTCTTTACAAAGGAGAGAAGCAAGGTAATGGACAAATGACAGCACTGAGCAAGGGAAGAGGGTTGATGAGCCAAATTTTAAGAGCTTTTAAGGAGCAGGGAATTTCGCCCAAGGATAAAAGATTAGATAGGGTACTGGAGAGAAGAGGACAGGATAGCAACCTCCCTAAAGTAGCAGAACAAAAAACCACCAGGTAGGAGGGGGATGGGATATCCTCAGAAAGAAACTGAACTTAGTTAAAAGGGGTGAAATAACTCAGTGAAAACGCTGAGGATGAGGAAGACTGTACTACGCAACGGGAAAAATGGGACAGTCTATGAGGGGACCGGCTACTGGAAGGTCAGGTCAGGAGAGAGAATACACAGCCGGGCCTGAGATCACAGGAGCATACAGATGACCACAGCTGCTTGGATGCTGACCAAGGAGTGCAGAGTTGAAAGGGATGACTGGTTTGGCTACTGCAAGTAAAGAGAGGAGAGGAGAAGGGGGAGGAGAGGAGAGAGGAGAGAAGAGGAAAGGAGAGGAGAGGGAAAAGAGGAGAAAAGAAAAAACAGAAAAGGAAAGAGAAAAGAAAAGAATCCCAAGAGTTCCTTAACAGAAAACTGGCACCGGGCAGGACTTGGGCCTTTTGATAGGAGTCAGCATCATTAATCGATCCGGAGGGGTCAGGGTCAGCCAAGAGAGGACTACTGGAATCCCACAGGCTCCACCCTACATAAACCAATGGCAGCCTCTGGTCTCTGGAGAGAGGGGGGCGCCCTCAGGCTCCGCCAGGAAAAAGCCTGGAAGACCTGCACGGCCACAGCAGACAAGAACACTGAGCCGTCAGTCGTGACCTGGGCCGCGCTGACCAGAACGCGCACCAGAGTCAGGCTTCCAGTACGGGACCGGTGACTGAGCAACCAGTATGTAATGGCAAATAAATAACGAGAGGCTCAAGATTCAGGAAGTCTCGTGCCTCTAATAAAAAGCATTAATAAGCTAAACGATTACGCTGCTACAAGTCTAACATATGTAACTGTTCCTGTGCTAAGTGCCTTACGTGCAGTTATCTCATTAGTTTTCACAACTCTATGAGGCAAAAACTATGATTAACATTTTACAGATGAAGGAGCTTAGCCTCAGAGAAATTAAGACACTTGTCCAAGGTTATAAATGTATTAAAGCAGCGGAGCCGGTAGGAGTCCAAACCCCAACTCTCCATCACCACGCTCTGTGCCTCTCACAGCGCCAGCAGACGCTGCCAACCTTTCTAAGCACACGTCCTCTTGAACACACGGCTCAGAATGGCTGCTGTCGGGCAAAGCACAAAGAAATAAAAGGCTGGTCCTCAAGAAAACGAAGTCCGCTTAGAGAGACAAGAGATAAAGACACACGCGTGCGCACGCACACAATGAGAAAGCAACAATCCAAAAGCTACACTTAAGTATAAGAATACGGTGACGATAACAAGGCAGAGAAGACAACGAGCTTTGACAGATTTTTAATTTTCAGTCCAAAGCAACAAACTGTCTAACAACCCATTCATCGAAGCTTTCAGACATCTCAAATGGAAAAGATAACGTCAAATTCCTTAGCAAATGCCTGAGTAAATCATAGCGAGATGCCAGAAAAAATGAAGCCAAGTGGTCTGAAATGAATACCTGCTTCCTGAGTCCTGAGCCTGTTCTTTTTTTTTTTTTAAGATTTTATTTATTTATTCGTCACAGAGAGAGAGAGAGAGAGAGAGCACACAAGCAGGCAGTCAGAGAGAGAAGCAGGCTCCCTGCTGAGCAAGGAGCCTGGATGTGGGACTCCACCCCAGGACTCCGGGATCATGATCTGAGCCCAAGGCATAGGCTTTACCGACTGAGCCCCCCAGGCATCCCTCCTGAGCCCATTCTAATCCAACCACTTTCCCATATGTGCCTAGTTTCCTTGACCTGAAGCTCTCCTCTCACGGAGACCAGACAAAAACTGGCCCCACTGATTATGTCCACAGGCTCGCGTGTCCTGTAGGTCTTGCCTCCCGTGTCAATCTCAACTTTGGAAGTTTGAGGCCAAGCCAAATCAAACAGCTACAGGGAGGAGAGGCATGCAGGAGCCCACCTTCGGATCCCCAGCCCCGGTCTGCTTCCACACTCCCGTCTAACAGGACCTTAGCTCCCACGCTACAGCTCAAGGTCCCGAGTGCACCATTTCTGTCTCTGCCTCACATGCCTCCTCACCCCTTGCCCCACCTTCACTCGGCCTCCCACACAAGTGAACTCACCTCCATTTCCCTTGCAGCAGAAAACAGAAGGACACCCTGGTTTGCCTTTCAAACGTCTCCAAGGTAGAATGAGATACAAATTCGTTCTTAAGGGCTCTGAACCCTCACTGAGAGAACTATGACATGCAAGTCACAGTGACACACTGACCATGGGATACCCAACAGCCTTACTCCGCTGCTAAAAACCCAACTGAGGCACAGACATGCCACACGTCAACACAGGCATATACCAGCGTTTAAAGCTCAAGCAAAGCTGAATTCAACCTTGCCTCCCCCAGCTCTCTGCACCACCAAAAAAAGACAATTTTGATCACAGGTCAGAGCTGGCGGCCTCAAAATGAATAAACCTGCTCCAGGTAACACTGCTGAAGTAGCAGGGGCAGGACAGATGGACTTCGGCCACTGAACTCTGACATTTCTAGAGGCGGTCAGTGAAACACAGGTACCCTAATGGGAAAGCAGCAGAAAAATAGGGAGGCGTAGCAGTTCCCAAATAGGTCCACAAATTCCTTTATACTACTCCCTTCAAGAAGTGGAGCCTAGAAAAGAGTAATAAGTGGCACTTAATTCTCCTCCCCTTGAGAAGAATTAGACTCAGACACTTGCTTCTAACAAATAAATTAAAGCAGAAAGGATAGTGTATACCCACACGCTCCATCATGAAAAGCACTGCAACTTCCCCTTCACTGGCCCTCTCCCTTACTCAATCTCTCACTTGACCACTCACTCTAAGGGAAGTCAACATGAGGGAGGGAAGACACTCAAGGAGCCTACGGAGAGGTCCTCAGGTTTCCCACCAACAGCCAGCGAGGAACCTACAACATGCCGACAGCCATGAAATGAACCATTATGGAATCTCCCAGTCCCAGTTTAGCCTTCGGATGAGAACATCCCCAGCAACAGCTTCAGTGGAACTTCATGAGGGATCCTGAGCCAGAACCACGCAGCTAAGCTGCTATCAGATTTATGACCCACGGAAGCTGGAAGATAATGTCTGCTGTTTCACGTCTGTAAGCAGAGGGGTCATCTGTTGCATAGCACAAGAGAACTACTATCGACAACACATGGTTGTACACTGGGTCCTGAGTCCCAAACCATCACTTGGGTTCTGGGAACAGACACTACCAGAGAGGAGCACACTGGGAGTTCAGTAACCTCCTCTTCTCTTTAGAGCAGTGATGGCTAACAGAAATATAATGAGAGCAAGAAATACAGGCCATGTGTAATTTACAATTTCCCAGTAACAACATTTGAAGAAGAAACTGGTAAGATAAACCTTAATGTACCTTTTTTGCACTGAGACTTTAAAACCCAGTATGTATTTTGCTCTCACAGTGCAACTCAATCTGGACTAGCCATATTTGAAGCCCAGGACAGTCACAGGTGGCTAATGGCTACTACGTATTAGAGGAGGCCTAGAGAATTTTTTTCTGCAGCTTGGTACCCTTTTAGAAATATGAGTCCAGAGCTCAAAGAGGTAAAAGTAAAGAATTTTTTTAAATGCCTAAGGAATTTTTTTTATATTTTCTTTACTGAGATACATCATTTGTATAGGTTCCCAAGCTAGGAAGAAATGGCCTTCGTGGAAGGAAAGACAGAGGGTAAGGGCAGTGCTTGCTGTTAGGAACTGGAGGGACCACTTTGAAAACAAGAATCAGGGCACCTGGGGGGCTCAGTGGGTTGAGCCGCTGCCTTCAGCTCGGGTCGTGATCTCAGGGTCCTGGGAGCCAGTCCCGCATCGGGCTCTCTGCTCAGCGGAGAGCCTGCTTCCCTCTCTCTCTCTGCCTACTTGTGGTCTCTCTCTGTCAAATAAATAAATAAAATCTTAAAAAAAAAAAAAAAATCAGAGGGAGTACAGAGAATATCACCTGCACTTTTTTTTTTGAAGGCTTTATATATTCGTTTGACAGAGATCACAAGTAGGCAGAGAGGCAGACAGAGAGAGGGAGAAGCAGGCTCCCCAGTGAGCAGAGAGCCCGATGCGGGGCTCGATCCCAGGACCCTGAGATCATGACCCAAGCCGAAGGCAGAGGCTTAACCCACGGAGCCACCCAGGCAGCCCCGTATCACCTGCACTTTTAACCAACACTTCCCTCAGTGTGTGCTCATCTACCCATTTTACACAGCCCTACATCCATCTGAAAAGGAAAGCTACAGTTTGTTCTGAAGCATATCTGGAAGGAAAAGAAAAAAAAAAAAAAAGGCAAAGTAAAAGAACATTTGGCTTTCACAAAAACAGTTCTCCAGCTAACACATTTGCCTCCCCTCCCCAGTGATGTTATCTTCTAAGATCACTGCTGTGAGGAGGAACAAATCAAAACCAGAGCCCTGGGCAGAGTAATCACAAGCAAACCTCCAGTGCAACCAGAGGCACCCTTTTTCTCCTCTCTGCTCCTTCTTGAGAAGCTAGATTCAGGCCACTCTGGAAAAAAGTCAGTTGTGTGAGTCACTGCAGCCATCCCAAGGGGCCTGGGCAAAATCCAGAGGACAGCTGGAAACAGCTGTTGTGAGATCAACTGCAACTGAGGGGGAGGAGGAAAAAGAGAATGAATTCATAGTTTATTACACATGATCCCATTCTGGCCTCAGAAAAGCTGGTTTTTATTTTCTCTCCCAAACAGAAAGTTGCTTCTCCCTTCTTACTTAAAATTCTTTTCCTAATGAAGGAAGCAACAACAGATTCACCACTAAAGCCCCCGAGACCATCACCCAGTGTGGGATACCACTCCCACTGTGTGTCCCAGTGGGGGGTAAACAGGAACCCACCAGGTAAGAAAAAATTATTAAAGAGCAGCGGTAAAGGCAGATGCCTTTGACTTAAACTAAACTCTTAAAAAAAAAAAAATCACCAGGAAATATGAGACTGCTGAAATTTAGCAGAGAAAGAGCCTCAGGGAAAGAGGAGTTCCACTCTCATTCCTCGCAGGCTAACGAGGTTACAAGCACTGTCCATTAAGGAAAAAGGAAGATATGCCTGAGAGTGTTTCCTTGCAGGACCAGAGGCAACCAGTCTCTAGACTTCTAGTCCGCCTTCCTGTTAGCCAAAAGAATGTCAGTCTTCACACATCAAGCCTAGAAGTCCTGGAGAAAGGTGGCTGACGTCTGGTCCAGATATTGTACTAAAACAATGAGCTGTGTAACAACAGCTACCTTTCCCACACAAGAACTCCTCAGAGTGTGACAAGCGAGGGAAGAATGGGGATTTCCTGGCACCTGACACAAACTAGTCTAACCAGGCTCTGGTAATATGAGACGCAAGGAACTGGGAAGCATGCACCTCGCCACCTGGTCTCAGCACACCCAGAAAGCCACCCTTGAAAACCCCGTGCCTACAGCTCCGGTGGCTTCCATCCACACACGCTCCACGGTGCTCAGCTGTGGATTCGACATCATTCTAGACACTCCGTGGTAGAAGCAGTCCCTGTTCCTCAAATTCACCAGGCAAACCACCCAAGAGAACAGCAGACTTGCTGCCTTCACAAGAGGTCTAGAGAGATGTTTAAAAGCCGGTGAAAAATCCCTCCAACTCTCCCCGTTGCCCCCCTGCCGTCAAGTGACACTGTTCCTCAAGTTAAGATACGAAGATTCAAATATCTCATTACCCTCCCTTCCCCAAAGTGCTGTTTTTCACTATAAACTTTAGTTATTTCTTCCACAAATGTTTAAGTATTTACCATATTACATCATATAGAGGATCTCTTGCAATGAACTTCCAAAGCCAGCGGCTGGAGATCCTGCCGAGGGCAGAAGGAACTGAGATGGGGAGGGAATGCAGAGGAAAGTCTGAGTCAGCTTCCAGGGCCAGAGGAAAGTTTCCCTTGGCCTCCCAGGTTTAAGATTACAATAATTAATGACAACTTGTGAAAGTCATAAAAACTTTTTCAACTGCCAGAGCTTACATCCTGGATCCCTTTTGTTTTTTCCTCCTCAATGTCTCACCTTTTCAAGTGTCCAGCAAACCTAGAAAACAACTGTGGTACAATTCCATCCGAAATCCAGTCTTGCTCACCAACAAATCAGCAAGATTTAGGACCCTTTACCGCGTTTCACATCATCAACTTAAACTGTTCAATTTAACTCTGGCTGAGTTTACACACCATCTACCCAACTAAATCAAAAGGCTTTACAAATCCATTCCCTGGATCTTACTCTTCCTGCCCAAACCCCCTCACTGAGTAGAATCTCAAATAACACCTCTTGGCTAGCTTTTAATTTAAGTAAAAAGTACAGGAATGAGACAGAGAGACTGAGTCTAACACGTACAAAATGCAGAAGCAATGAGGGACACCTTGGGTAGCTCAGTCGGTTAAGCATCTGCCTCAGCCCAGGGTCCTGGGATCGAGCCCCACGTCATGCTCCCCGCTCAGTGGGAAGCGTGCTTCTCCCTCTGCCTGCTGCTGCCCCTGCTTGTGCACAACCTCTCTCTGAAAATACATAAATAAAATCTTTAAAAAAAAAAAAAATGAGGAAGGAATGAAGTTGTGTCTTTCCAAAAGAAGCCACGCTCCAGAAGCAAAAAAAGTTGTTTTTTTTTTTATCAAGTCTCAGGACAAGATGACATCCAAAGTCCCTGCATCTCCTCACAACAGCCAACTTCTGCATAACACAGCTCGGCAGCCAAAGTCACTTGCGCTTTCATCCCCTTTTCCTCCAGAAAGTACTCCTGATAACCCCAATAACTTCCTTCCCAATGAGCCCATGGCGGCTGGCACTGCAGTGATGACCAGCAAGGATTAGTAAATCTAGTCATCTGTGTTGAAAGGCAACTTGAGGAAGCCAACAGATAAGCATGTCCCAGGCCCACCCTCGGGGTGGGGAGCCCACCAGGTTGAAAAGGTAAGGGGGCTGTGAGAGGAATTTACCACCAACTGTAAGGTCAGACTGTCTTCAACTTAGTATGTTCATGGTAGTAACCATACTATTTTGTTCAGGGTTTTTATTTTCCCAACTGAGGCAACAAGAAAAAAGAATCATAATTAGGGTCTAAGGGCAAAGTACAAATTGATTTTTAAAAAAGTAAGTAACGGAGGAGCGCCTGGGTGGCTCAGTCGGTTGAGCGGCGAAGTCTTGATTTTGGCTCAGGCCATGATCTCAGGGCCATGAGACCGATTGAGCCCTGCACCGGCCTCCACTTTGGACGTGGAACCTGCTTAAGATTCCCACTTTCCCTCTCCCTCTGCCTCTCCACTCTCTAAAAAAATAATAAGTAACGAAAATAATTGAACCTTAGACTGTAGAGGGTCTGGGCACGTGGGAATTTTAGTTCCCTACACATTGCTCTGTGCATACTATCATCCGTGCCTAGGAGACAGCGAAACTCTTAAACGGGAAGCAGTGGAGTAGCCCAGCCAAGGTCTTCACAGGAGACAGGGGTCCACAGGCAGAAGCTAGGCTTCTTAAGGGTATAATCTGGGGGGAGAACTTGTCTTAGACATAAAAAAAAAGCACACAGGAAGGCACTATTAACTTCACAGATTTAAAATCTAAAAGGAGGAAATGCAGGATTTACAGTTCTTAGAGGAATGCTAAAACCCACACACAATATTTAAACACAGAATTTTAGACCTGGAAAGGGACTGATTGCTAGACAATAAATCAGTATTATAAGAACAATTCCAACGCACACTTGTGTCCAAGGAGTTCAAAGCACCTGGCCCTAAGCATTGTGTATGTGCGGCATGAGGAAGACTAAAGCTTTAACTTTTGCTCTTTAGGATTTGTGCTAATTCACAACTTTGTGTTACACTTATCTTTCTTCTAAGGAAGGAAGGCAAACAGAAGGATGGAGGGAAGGGGAAAAGAGGGAGAGGGAATGAACAAAGGTACCCAAAATGTGTTTTACCTCCTACGATACGAAAAATGCATCCCACCAGGGGTCTCAGCTACACCTTCCTTGTGTCTGTTTTCCTATGCTTTTCCTCGATCTTCTCTAGGGCTGTTTTGGATTTTGTCCACAGTCTTGGGTTTCTCTCTCCACCCCACTTTGTGCCTTTTGCCTATCTTCCTTCGTTGTCTGCCTGTCAACCTCTTTACCTCTTTCCCTATCCCTGCCCCCTACTCACATCTCTACACAACACAAAAGTAAATTTCACTCAAAAGCAAACAAATGTGGGGCGCCCGGATGGCTCAGTCAGTTAAGCATCTGCCTTGGGCTCAGGTCATGATCCCAAGGTCCTGGGATGGAGACCCACATCAGCCTCTCTACTGGGTGGGGAGCCTGCTTCTCCTTCTCCCTCTGTTGCTCTCCCTGCTTGTGCATGGTGCTCTCTCTAATAAATAAATAAAATATTTTTTTTAAAAAAAAGGGCAAACAAATGTTATAACTGAAAGTTCCTTACAATGTTACAAATCATCTGATCTGATCCTTCTAGTTTAAGAAACTGAGGCTCTGAGAGATTTCCCTGATGTCACCAAACTAAATAAACAACAGAAGTGAAACTAAAATCCAGGTTGTTCCATTAAAATACTAAAAGAAAGCATGAAAAGTTTTTATTTTTTTTTTTTAATTTATGTATTTACTGGAGAGAGAGAGAGCGCGCACACACACAGGGAGAAGGACAAGGAGAAGCAGACTCCCTGCTGCTCAGGGAGCCCAATGCAGGGCTGGATCCCAGGACCCTAGGATCATGACCCGACCTACTGAGTCACCTAGATCCCCCAAGAAAGTTATTTTTAAAGCTCAGAGTGTAAGAAGCTCTTTCCCAAAAAAAAAAAAAAAATCTGAAATTTTGAAAATCCTTATATATTCAACTACATTCCAAAATACATCACATACATACTTGTAAGCTACAAACAAATTCAAAGGACAATGACAAAATGAATGGGAAATTGTGCATCATGAATGACAGGAGCTAATTTCCTTAATGCATAAACATTATCAATTAAAGAAAAATTCTTTAATTCTTTCAAACCTGAGTTCATGACAAAGAAATACAAATGAATTTGAGGCATTTAAAAAAAAATCCCATTACAGACATACAAAAGATCAAGACACCATTTTTCACTTCGACTGTTGAAAATCAAAGTATGGAAACAGTTTGCCAAGGGGACAGGTAAAAGTCACTCTGCTTTGCCGTTCACAGGAGTACACAATTTTGGAGGCTGCTTGGCAGTACTTATAAAAAATTTAAACATACCTGCCCTTAGAAGCCAACAATTCCACTTCTCAGAATCTGTTCTCCGGTACTTACCTATGTGCACAGAAGAACACACATACAAGCGGCATTGCTTAGAGTAGCAAAAGAGTGGCAACAACCTACGTGTCTAGCAACAGGAATGTTTAAACAAATCATGATTTAAAAAAGAAAAAAAACAAAAAACTTTCTATGGAGTACTATGTGGTCATTTCCAAAGAATGAGGTTGATCTGCATAAACTGAAACAAAATGTTCCCTAACACATTCCGTTCACTGAAAAATAAAGAGGAGACTTTAGGTATATAAAGGAGTACGCATCTCTAAGTACCTAAATAAACAGAATTCCTCCAGGACAGAACAGAAACTACCAAAGCTTCTATCACACCAACACTCCAGAAGGAACTCTAGCACTCTTCCAGTTCCGTGGAAAGCTAAGTTCTCCACTGCTAACATGCAATGACCTTCTTCAAAAGACTCGTCCCCTAATACCTCTCCCTGAACTCTTGAACCCTGAAGCTCTCTGTTCCTTCTCAACCCCTTCTTTGCCAACGTACCGGCTCATCACCTGTGCTCCCGGCAACCTTTTCACACCCCTACAGCTTTGAATTTTTCTTCACTCTCAATATTTCTCTATATTAGCATTAACTCATTTTCCCCATAAACCTGCCCTATCGCCTTCCAAAGCCTAAAGGCCATGACTAGGACTTGGCATTCTCTTTGTTCTCCCCACTGCTCCTTTTCCACCAACTCATTAATTTTTCATCAAACACTTACTGGGTGACAACTGTATACCATGCATATTATAGTAAGAAGTCAAAAAGAGAAACGTGACACCTGGTCCCTGTTTTAAGAAACATGCAGCCTAGGACAAATGTTCCCAAGCACACTTCAAAGCATCCAAGAGAAGGAAAGAAAAGAGATGCAGGGGAGGCACCCTAATGTCCAAACCGACAGCTCTGGCTACCTCTAGAGAAGGAACTGCAGGTGGTGGTCAAAGCCACCACCGGCTTTACCTGTTCGTTTCTAGGTTTTTTATTTGTAAGAATATATTTACATATGAATTTATAATTTAAAATGAACTTTAAAAAGGAGGTGATGTCTAACTACTCTTTGTGTTCCTAACGCCCACCTAGCGTGCTGTCTTGCAAATAAGCGGAGCTCAAAGTAAAGCACAAACGATGTGCAGAGTCCTACAGAGCAGAGCGGAAGGGAGGAGAAATGATCAAATTCTGTTGCCTTTATGCAACAAAGGCAATGCGGGGTTTGTCTACCTTGGCACTACTGACTTCTCAGATCGGCTCACTCGTCATGAGGCGCCTACCCTATGTGTTTTAGGGTGTTAAACAGCACCCCTGGCCTCTACCCAGCAGACACCAGCAGCACCATGACAGCCACAAAAATCAAAAACGTCTCCAGACATCACCAAATGTTTTGGTGGGCAAAATCTCCCTAAGTTGAGAACAACCGAGTTAACGCTCATACATCGCACTCCCTCAACTGCCATGACCTTCTGTCAACCTGCCCAATGATCCCAATGCTTAGTCCTCAGTGATGTCATTCCTCGGGCTGACAATCCTTCCAAAGCCTCCAAGTTCAACCTATTTATTTCCAAGGGGCTTTCCTCCACCATAATCATCCCTCTGATAACTACTCCTTGGGAATGGTCACTATCCAAACTCTTCCAACATCAAGATCTCAAATTCGTATCACAAGCTCCTGTCCTTCGTCTTCTCCCACCGGCTTACTGCACCTGAACTTGTCTGTTCCGGCTTCCCCACGCCCCACCCAGGGTAACAGGCACTAGGCTACAGTCCAGCTTCTCAGTACAGTCTGATAAAGATACCAACAGGACCACCTCAATTCAAGCTGCCACTTAGCTGAGACTTAGTAATCCTTTTATCCCACTTTTTGATGAATTCTTACCATACTTTGTTTAAACTTTCTCTCCTCTCCTCAAGGTGCCAAGAACACCCTGCCCGCAGGCTACTTTTCTCCCCGAACTGAAGGAAGGAGGTCCTGGGACGGGAGCTTAGTCACCTGCCTTCTCCTTACCTCCTAGACATTCGGTGCTCAATAAACAGGTGTTAAATTCAGAAAGGAAAAACATCATGGCTTTATATTTAAAAGAGTGCTTTCTACAAGGGGGAAAAAAAGCTCTAAATTTCGTTCTAATTCAAGATTTTATTTTGCAACTCTAAGCAACCTCAAGGAAAGTCGACATTGCCTCTCCAGTTTCTCAAGCTATCCCCGCCCACCGACGGCACACCCTGCTGCTGCAAATGGGTCCTTGGGGTCATCACGAAAGCATGGAGAGGTGTGAGAATGAAGAATAAAATGTAAGTGCCAACTGTAACTGGCCGTACCCGAAATAAAGAAGCGCCACCCGTAACTGTGAGCGACTCCAGAACTCCGGGAGAGGCAGAGGAGTACCTGAACAGGCTAAGAGACCATCGGCGGCAATCCCACATGCTAAAGACCCATCCCCCGGTTCTCTGTGAAGAATGACCAACATGCTCCAAGAGTACAACAGCTCTGCAACAGGACACAAGGACTTCAAGTCATTCGTCAGCAGAAACCATGGTACAATAGCTTTAGAATTAAATGTCCCATTTGCACCCACCCTAATGCCTTCCGCAGGTACAAGCTTACTGTCAGAAGGAACAGGCGGCATACACAGTTCACTTAAAGAACCTCAAGGTCCCTATCGAATCGAAGGCATAACACTTTCCACCAGCTTTTGTCCCATGAGATAATTATGGAATAAGAAGCTTGGCAAAAGCTTTGGCAAAATAGAGCCAATCATTTCTCAAGACATGTTCTAAACGTTTTTCTTGACCTTCAGCTTACGGTAGCTTAGACAAGTATCTTAAAAGCATTTCTAGTGAGCCGTTTTTGGTAACTTGGGAGCAAAATTATTTTTAGCTAAAAAAGTTTATTTCAATCCCTCTCCCATAACTCAGAAGCATTTAACCAGGTTTAGTTCAAGCTTTCCAGAATAATTTTTCTTTGAGTGAACTCAAAGCACAGAGGATGTCCCAGCTTCAAAGGAGAAACTTTCTCCTTAAGAGGCACTGACAACCAAAATGGGCTAATATACAAGGTCTGTAAAAAACAGAACAAAACAAAAATCACTTGCCGACCTGCCACCTACCCTGGTATACTGTGAGATCAAGCACACTGACATTCATAAAATTTTTTGGACGCCTCTGACGGACAAAACATTGTTGTTACAGCATTCCAAACTATGAAGAGCAAAACGCGTGCCTGCACGGGAGAAAGTACGTCACATAAACTTAAATGTGATGAAAGGGAACATCAGGTTCAAGTTGTTTCCGTGCAGCACTCAAACCGTGATTCCAAACAGAGAGAAGAAGGCCTCTTCAAGGATGAAGGCAGCTGCAGAAAAATAAGGAATTCCGCTAGAAGACAGGTCAACCACACGCATACAACCTTAACCAAATACAGGTTTTCTTTGTTCTCTCTTGTTTTTCTCCCGTGAACAAAGAACGTCACTACTCCACCTACCATGAGGTTATGTTCCTTGAGTGGTGGGAGAATCCAATCACCATCACCATCACGTCAACTTCAAGAACAACGGTACACATGATTGCAGGAGGACAGCAGTCTGTGGGTGAACCAACCGCCAACGACTTCGGAAAAACGCCTATCCTCACGCCCTCCGTTCCCACCCCACTGATCTGCCCGCGGTTCCTCTCTAACCTTGTCCTTGCACGTGCTGCCACTTCTGCCTGGAACAGCCTGTCCCTCCCTCTCCTCTCCCTGCCTAGCCCCTACTCACTCACTCAGTCCTCAGCAACAGCTCCTGCAGAATGTTCTTCCTGGGCCCATGCCACCCAGCTGGATAAGAATCTCTTTATTATGCTCCCATAGAAACACTGCACTCATTCCTATCAGGGTACAGAAGCTCCTCTATTACCCCAGGTTGGGTCTGGAATGAAAGGCTGTTCCTAAGTCCACTAGTCCATAAAATTCCAATGTGAAAAAAATCCAAGTAACCCACTGGGTATACATCTAGTGAGGAAACACTGAAGAGAAATGGCTTATAGTAACGGTTCTAACTTGCTTTGTTTCTTCTCAACTCACTTCATGACTTGCCCTTGACTCTTCACAACTGTCTGCGTTGTCGAAGAATTCACCCTGTACAAGTATGCACCCATCACTGCTCACATGACTTCCATTTGAAATCGTGTCTACATTTACCCACCCCATCGTATCAGCATTCTTGTTATAATCAGAGATTTTAGCCTTACGGAACAAGGCACAGTTAATAATAAATATAAGCTCCAGTAACACCTTATATGCTAACAAACGTGACAGACAAAATTAAAATGGCCGTGTGCCACGACCGGCACTCTTTTCTTCTTTGTGGTAAGCAGAACTAGCGCACTTCGGCTCTACCTAACACACGACTTCATTTTTCTATAAAAATTAGCAAATCCAATTATAAGTAAAACAGCTCCTATACTTACTCCTAATTCATTTTAATAAATTATTTTTAAAACAACACGAGCAAGTAATACGAAACTCTAAAGGCACAAAGGACTATAGTCAGTCTTCACCTATACCCCTACTTCTCTGTCACTTAATAACCCTCCCCAGAGACAACGCACTATCGGAATCTTGTGATTCCCAGCAAAGAGAGTCTGTGTGTACAAGAATATATGCTCTTCATTATTACATTAATAATATATTATTATATTATCTTTATTAACAGCAGCAAACTATACACTTTTCTGCACCCTGAATTTTACACTTGATGTATTTGAGTCTTCTGTTTGTTCATGGAGAGCGGTCTGATTCTCTGTAAGGACTGCATGATATCCCATCCTATCAAATGTACCTTATTTTAGTTCACAGATTTCCTGTCGAAGAGCATTTTCTTTTGTTCAGTGGTTTGCTACTTCAAGTAATTTTGTAATGTATATTCTCACGCACAGATGCAGAAGTATCTGTTGGATAAATTCCTAGAAATAGAGCTGCTGAGTCAAAGAATACATGCATTTTACGTTTTAGCAGATATTGCTAAACAGCTTTTCATGAAGGGTATGTGGCTTTTCACCCCACCAGCAACGTGAGTACCTACTTCTCTACCTATACACTCTGCAATACATTGTGTCTCTAAATTTTTGTTTCAATGTACAGCGGGTTCCAGAAACCTCCCATGATAAACTTCACAGGTTCCATTATAATTATAATGTTCCTTTTACTCTGAAGCCCCATGGTCTAGCCTATTGGACGCATTTAAATGTTGTTAAATGAATAAATGAAACGCCAAGCGAAAGAGCAGGGGCTTTTGGGGGGGGACGCCTCTGACGTTTTTGGGGGGGTCTGCCTGGCTGAGGCAGAGGAGTGTGCAATCTTGATCTCAGGGTGGTGAGTCTGAACCCCATGCTGGGCAGAGAGATAACTTTTAAAAAAATAAAAAGAGTAGGGGTTTTTGCACAATGAGGGGTTTACCTTTTTTCTTTTTTAAGATTTTATTTATTTATTTGAGAGAGAGACAGAGATCAGGAGAAAGGGGAGGGGCAGAGGGAAAAGGAGAGGGAGAGGCAGACTCTCCCCTGAACATGGAGCCTGATGCGGGGCTGGATTCCAGGATCCTGAGATCATGACCTGGGACGAAGTCAGATGCTCAACCAACTGAGCCACCCAGGCACCCCGAGGTTTACCTTTAATATAAGGAAAAATGAAAGTGATTTAAATATCAGCAACGTTTCCCTTTTAGAAGGGAGAGGTAGGTAAGAAAGGATGGATGGAAGGATAGATTCTGATCTAAAACAGTTTCTCCTGGGGGGCGGGGCGGTTAAAAAGCAAGAAATACTTACCCGAAATAAAGTATTATCCTACCTTAAAGATATACAGCCTATCTTTAAAATTTCAAGAAAGCAGAGGGCCTCCCATGCAACTCCCAAAGGAACAGTAAGGTTCCTTCTCTGAAACTGCCATGCGATCCTGAAGCTTCTCACATTATTTTTCTTACCCAACTTTCCGAATAATGGACTCTCATCGTATACTGTACACAATCACAGAGCTGGTTAACATCTCATTCATTTGCTTCTGTACAGTCCCTGGCATTGTGCTAAAAATCTTGCAGGGGATACAATAAATCCTGAACTCTGCGCTGTCACTGGTCAGCACGTGTTTGCCGTGGTCTCTGGTGCCCCTGCTTGGTGCCACAACCACCACCATAACCGGTGACACGTACAGTGTTCACCATGGACCAGGCACTCCTCCAAACACATTTTACTGTACACACTCATTTAATACAACAACTCTGCCAGGAGAAACATTTTCCCCATTTTACAGATGAACAGCTGAAGCACAGAGTAACTTCAAGTTAACTCTGTGTAACTACGAGTAACTACAAGTAAGTAACTTGCCCTAAGGACACACAGATAAGCAGGCATACAGACAATCTGAATCTAAGCAGTCTGATACCAGAATGCTTTTAATCCAGGATCTTAATACAGCGTGATAATCGTTGTGCAAAGAGTATATGTTGTGCAAAGAGTATATGTTCCCAAGTCCTAGGCTTTGACATATACTCAGTGTGTATCTCTATCACAACAATTATCACAGGGCATGAAAGTTACCTGTGTACACATCTACTTCCCCACTGCAAGTTCAAGTCTTAGGCATCACTGTGCCTGACACTACCAGACTCGATAAAATCTTTAACTGGGTTTTAAGTTAAAAGACTAAATAATCTCATTTCTAGTCCTTGGGCTTGTACTTCCTATTTTCTATGTTGGTTCTCCTTCTGCTCCTATGTGTCACCATTTCCTAAGACCCATCTCCTCTAAGGCAAGATCTGCCTCTCAAATTGCACTGCTTGCCTAGAGGTGCCGGCCAAACTTCTCAGGCTGCCTTGGGTACACTGCTGGGAGTCCTGAAACACCAGACAGACCCGCACCACCATTCCTGCTGGGCAGGGCACTGGCAATAAAGCTCCTACCCCCCACCTCACCCCCAGCAGCCACCAGTATGGATCAATGGCTCTTATCAGGAACATGGTAGTAACTTGAGCCACCTGCCAAGACAGGCGCTTTCTGCGATCGGGTTGCACAAATGCCTGGAAACCTTACACCAGGTACGAGGGAAGAAGCAACAGGGGAAACAACAGAGCATCTGGTGCCCCGCCTGCTTCCATTCACTGCGTGGGGCCAGAGACTGAGCAGGCCTCATTCACTCATGGCAAAGCCTTGGGACCATAAAGGCTGTTTGGCGAGAATAGCATCGCCATATAATGGAGGTTAGCATCCATCTAGAGTACAAGACATCCCCACTGGCCTCATTCTCCAAACAGCTAGAATGCTACCTCCTCTCCCTCTCTAACATCCTTGTGGAGATAAAGGTCCACTGCAGAAGCTAACTATGAAAAGCACAGTTTTACTGCAGACCTTTAGATGCTCTCTAAAGGTTAACAGAGCTAGACTCAAGCCTAAGCATGCAATCCTTAATGCTGTCTTAATGTCTGAATCAGAATCCACTGTCTACTAAACATGAGAAAAATATTCTGCGTTTGTGGAACCGTATCTCTTTACTCCCCATCAGGTCTCAATGGGAGAATGGTCATATCCCAACGATGATGACCGTTCCCTCAGTCCTGGACTGTCAACAAACACAGAGGTTACGTGAAACCAACAGCAGTTATGGTTGCTGAGACACAAACACCTACTAGGAACTAAACCTTCCTCTCTCACAATTCAACACCAAACTTGGTTCATTGACCAGCCTCCTGACAGCAGCGACATTCAATCAGGATGAGCTGGACATTCTGGATCCATCTGGTATAGAAAGTGTCATACCGAATAAAATCACACTGCAGTTAGAGTCTATGTGCAATGACTCAAGGCAGATCCTGAGTATCATTACTAACTCAATGACAAACAGGACATCTGACCCAAAAAGGGCCCTTCTAGTGGATAAGGACAGGATCGGGAGCAGCTGACTTGGACAGGTGGAGAGCTAAGGACGCCTATCTTTTGCCCAAACATCTTTAAAGGTATCATCAGTCAGAGATTTGTAGGGTATTCACAGGAAAGACTGGAGATGCAGATCAGGTCTCTGAAAATAAAAACAAGAAACATTAAAAAGAAAGATTAGGTTTCTGACCCCGTGAGTCCATGAAATACAGACACCCACTTCATGAGGGCTTGTACTAATCAGGGTCAGCCTTACCAGAGACACTTAGATTTAGTTTTATCTCAGTAGCCCAGGACAGAATAATCCTAACTCCAGAAACCTAATTTAAAAAAAAAAAATCTACAAAAAAATGTTCTGATCTCCAAATACAGAGAAAAAGAAAAGCAGAGTACAGGTAGCATGCATATTAATACCACCATGTGAGTTGCTAAAAGGGAGTGGAGAAGATATTATATAGGTACTACCTCTGGAAGGATAGCCAGGAAACTAACCACAGTTACCTCCAAGGAGAAACCAGGTAGTTGGGACAAGGCAGAGACTTTTTTACTTTTTTGCATATTTTGAATCATTCACCATGTGAACATATGCTTAAAAAATAAATGACAATGGGAGAGGGGGAGGGGGGTTATGGACATTGGGGAGGGTATGTGCTATGGTGAGTGCTGTGAAGTGTGTAAACCTGGCAATTCACAGACCTGTACCCCTGGGGATAAAAATACATTATATGTTAATAAAAAATTAAAAAAATAAGAAGGAAATAAATAAATAAATAAATAAATGACAAGCCGGGGGGGGGGGTACATTCCATATAAGAAACCCTCAGAGAAACTGTACCAGAATAGTAAGAAAGATGAAGAAATGAAAGATTCTACTTAGACCTAAAGCCAAAAGTCTGAGCTTACTGCTTGCCGTCATACACAGTCTCTGAGCCTGAAATAACTGAAATGAGTACATGGTCTCCCTTGCCCGACTGAAGCAGGGAGCTGGTTGGATGACTTCTAGATGCCTTCGACCTTCATTTCATACTACCCACCGTTATTAATCCAGTGATTTATCTATTGCTGATCTACTAGCTGATAGTAAAATTATAGATGGGATAACTTTGAGGCAAATAACAAGCAAACAATAATAACAAATTACCATATACACAGCAACTAACTATCCCATTGAACTTCCCCCAAATATGAACTACAGGAAAGTGAGATAAACACATGAAGCCTCTCGTACAATGCGTGGCACATACAAACACACACTAAATCTTAGCAAAATGCCGATTCAAAACACTGGCCACTTTCTGTGCTCATGGTGGGAGCAGCAGGTGCGCCTTCAACATGCAGACAGATGCCGGCAAGTTTGTGGACCTGCTCGTGCCATGCCTCGGACATGCTCTGCCAGCAAACGCACCACTGGCACCAAAGACCACACACCCGTCCAGGGGATCAGGCCTGACAAGGCCACAGGCAGGTTCAACTGCCAGTTTAAAACCTAGGCTATCTGTGGGGCCATTAGCAGGATGGGTGAGTCAGACTCCATCCTCCAACTGGCCAAGGCCGACAGCATCATTTCAAAGAACTTCTGACTGGAGAGGATCATGGATGTGGAATATTTGTTATAAATAAATAGTAAGCCGGAAAAAAAACAAAAACCCACTGGTTAGATCCAAATTACTGAAGAAACTGAGGATCAGTGTTGACTTCTACATGACTCAAGAATTACTGTAATTATGTGAATTACTGTTAGGTAACAGACAAAATACTTTCAATATTAAATATATGTCACGTGAAGACAATGAAGTTCATGTTCAATATTCATTCTTTCTCAATCATGCCCTTTGGTCTGAGGGGCACAAGGCCCAAAGGAAAAGGCACTGAGTAAAAAGCCACAAAATCTGGTAGAAGCATCAGTTTTGCTACTTCCTAGTCACGAGACTTAAAGAAGCATATCTTTACCGTATGAAAAATAGGAAAAAGAATCACCTATCTTTTGGGGTTGTTGCAGGGAATAAACAAGAACCTATATCAAAGCATTTTATACACTATAAAACATTATATAAATTTAATTACTGTACATTTTGTACAATTTTAGTCACCAAGCTACAAATCCAAAGACGGTGATTACAGAAAAAGCAACAAAAATTATTAAAGAGATTTTTTTTTACAAATAAGCCCTATAAAGACTGATTTTTTTTTCAACAAACATTTACTGGCTTCTTATTATATTTCCTTGACATTCATGGAGAAGCTGAAGAGAGAAAGACTAAGAGACTGTTCCTGCCTTTAAAGAAGTCAAGGGGCAGGGCGCCTGGGTGGCTCAGTGGGTTAAAGCCTCTGCCTTCGGCTCAGGTCATGATCCCAGTGTCCTGGGATCCAGCCCCCATCGGGCTCTCTGTTCAGTGGGGAGCCTGCTTCCCTTCCTCCTCTCTCTGCCTGCGTCTCTGCCTAACTGTAATCTCTGTCTGTCAAATAAATAAATAAAATTTAAAAAAAAAAAAGTCACAGGGCATCTGGGTGGCTCAGTCGGTTAAGCATCTGACTCTCGATTTTGGCTCGGATAATAATCTCAGGGTCCTGGGGTTGAGTCCCGTGTCCAGCTCCATGTTCATCTCAGGGTCTGAGATTCTCTCTCGTCCTCCTTCAACCCCATCCCCTATGCTCGTGCTCTCTCTAAAAAAATAAACTTTAAAAAAACTGGGGTACAAAAAAATAAGGTTTGATAATTATAACAAATACGGCTCTTATACACTGAACACCTATTATGTGTCAGGCCCTGAATAAGCACATGCTATATATCATCTCTTTCAATTCTTAGAGAATATATTTTACAAGGGAAGAAGCTGAGGCTTAAAAAGGTTAAATAACTTCACCAAGATCATACAACTGTGATACGGAAAAGCTAAGGTTGCAACTCAGCTCTGCCTGGCAGCCTATTCTATGTTTTACAATCTTGGAGCGGGAAAAGCTTTTCTTATTTATTTATTTATTTGACAGAGAGAGATCACAAGTAGGCAGAGAGGCAGGCAAAGAGAAAGGGGAAAGCGGGCTCCCCGCTGAGCAGAGAGCCCGATGCGGGGCTCGATCCCAGGACCCTGGGATCATGACCTGAGCCGAAGGCACAGGCTTTAACCCACTGAGCCACCCAGGCGCCCCGGGAAAAGCTTTTCTAAGCAGGGGACACACACGCATGCGTGCGCGCATGCACAACCGAACCAGTTCCTGAAAACATCAGGAGACCTTATTACATTAAAAAAAAAAAAAATCGGGGTGCCTGGGTGGCTCAGTGGGTTAAGCCTCTGCCTTTGGCTCAGGTCATGATCTCCAGGTCCTGGGATCCAGCCCTGCATCAGGCTCTCTGCTCAGCAGGGAACCTGCTCCCCCCCACCCCGCCCCGCCTGCTACTCTGCCTACTTGTGATCTCTGTCTGTCAAATAAATAAAAAATATCTTAAAAAAAAAAATTAACCTTCTGGTATCTGGCCAGCTCTGTTAGTACGGCTTGCGACTCTTGATCTCAAGGTTGTGAGTTTGAGCAGCCCCACACTGGGTGGAGAGGTTACTTAAAAATAAAAAAACCCAAAAATAAAAATAGAAATATTTTTTTTTAAAATCTTAAAAAACAAAATACCTTCTGATATAGTCATTGAAAATAGCAGTGTGCAAAGGCACCAGTTTGCTGGTGTCTGTGGGAAAAAAGGAGAGGATAACACAAGAAACAAAAAACAGGGGTTAGCTGTTTAGTGAAGGGGTACAGGGCACCTGGGGACAGATGCTTTAATAAATACATTTTTATAAATGTAGGGTTGCATCTGCTTATGAAGTAATATGTGACAGTTTCAAATTTTGTTTAACTCTATTTTGTTTCAAATTTTGTTTAACTCTATTCCAAAGTTATTTGATTTCTCTTTTCTCAGCTGAATGACACCTATTCTCCTTTCTCAAAAAGCCATCGATGGAAAACAGCCTGGGACACTGAATTACACAAATTCCTCACCTGAAACAGGATGCTGGACCAGTCAGGTGTTTCTCTTGTATTATTAGAACTGATACTTTTTTTTTAACTGAAGTATGGCTGAAAAATTGTTTAGGGTTTGTTCAGACTCTGGGATACTACTAAACCAAACAAGCATGTACTATTTACCTAAAACTAACACTGAAAAAACAACTCATGGTGAAGCTCAAATCCAATAAGGATAAATGATCCCCACAAAAGCCCAAGAAAATCAAACACAAAAGTTTCCTGAAACACGTTTCCCAGGATTAAAGCAAAGGACAACACTCACTCCGAACTACTCCCAGAGAGGAAAAGAAATGCAAAGCCAGCATAAAGGAGAACTGCACACACACAGGTACTCGGTATCTGTTAATCGCAGCATTTTTACACAGCTGACAAAAATCACTAATGGTCTGTGATAAGAACCTTTCTGAACGACTTCTGCTGTATGTATGCAAAATGCCAAAATTAACCAATTCATCTCCAACACTGTAAAACACAGCCAGATCAAAGCCAAAATGTTACAGCAAAAATGGGGAATCAAATTCTTGGAATCAAAACAAGCAGCTAGGGACCTGTAACACCAAGCAGAGGGACCAAAAACATGCGTCTATAACACCTATGAGTAGCACCTGGGGCTGGGGAGGGGGCTTGCCAACAGAAACAGTAACCTCTAAGCCCCCACATGGACCTTCTAAATATGACCAGCATCACTCAAAGTCCAGGATGATACCAAAATCAGCCAAATCAGCTTATTCAAAGTCAGGAGTCAGACCACGGCTTCAAGTTCGAATACAACACCCAGAACACGCGGTAAACCGTGCAGGTCAGGATGGCACAGGCCAACATGTATAAAATGGCCCCACATCTGTGACAGCTGCATAGCACCTCTCCCCATTCTTCAAGCAAGTCTGCCCTGCCTTTCTCACAGAGACACGCAGGAGCGTAAGACCAGAGGCGCGCTCTCAAAACAAGCCCTACCAACTCCCGGTAAGCCTTGCCAAAGCTCCCACTGTGAGAGGGAGCCATTGTGGAGACTTCCTGAAGTTCCAGCAAAGTCCTCAAACCCATTGTGCCAGCTAGTGACAGGGACAGTGTTCCTGCAAGTTTGTATGAGGTGCAAACCAATGAGTTTAAGCTCTGTGGGTGCTGGGAGCCACCACAAAACGTCTTCCAGTTCTGCCAGGTTTCGCTTTGAAACGGCACAATCCCACAATCCCATCCCCGGAAACCAAGAAACAGCAGGTGAAAGCTGTCAAAGCCACAGATTCAGCACACCAGGGGACAAGACAGTCTGAGGAGGGGAGAAGCGACCTCATTTGCAGACACTTTTGCAAAGGACTGGGGGTGAAGGGGGGAGTAAGAAAAGAGGGGAGAGGGAGCTAAACAATTCCTGCTTTTTACCCCAAATTATTTTACTTTTTCTTAACCCAGAATCATGACCCACCCTCCTCAGAATGTTTGTGGCATACTGAACTGCAGAAGGGAAAAAAAAAAAGGAGAAGAAACCTTAAGGCTCTAAATGTAACTGTATAAAAACCCCCAAGAGGATGACCTAGGAAACTAAGCTCCACGCAACAAGGACCCACTGTGCAGCTGCTTTTCTTCTGGCCTAACTGTCCAAGATAAATAGCACAGGCTCCTGAAGCCCGGCGACTTCCAGGAAAATGGAACCAAAGTCCTCCTGACTCAGGACAAACCACATACTCCTGAAATAAGTCCCTAAATGAATTCCATATAGGTCTGTTTTGGAAATCATTCTGGCGGACAGCAATTAACGCCCCCTCCTCCAAACAGCTGCCAATGTGCGAGGAAAAAGCTGCTCAAAATAAGGCAAATGGAAGAACTTCCCATGAGCCTCTGTTCCCAAAGTGTTCCAACTCAGGCAGTAGCTGGAGCTCACACTCAGAGCCCGGAGCGCCCCCAACCAGGTCTGCTCTTCCTGTAGTTCCACTAGGACGGTTTCCGCCCCCGGCCGTGCAAAACCCCATCCCTAAGAGAGTCCCACAGCAACCCTGCCTACCCGTCATGATAAATCGTGCCTTGCCATGATATTTACGATTAGGATCCAACAAAGTCGATTCAGCCAAAAAGAAAAATAAACATTATGCCTCCTCAGAAACCACATGCCTGGAATGAAACATCCAATACTCAGTGCAAAGTCTCTTTTCCTCAGCAAAGGAAAAACCAAGGAACCAGCCGTCCCATGGGAAAAATCCCACATACCAAGGTATTATCTGAAGACTTAGGTCTCTAAAAAACCCAAGTATTATGGCTGAACACACCCAAGCATTATGGGAAGTCTAAACTTCAAAGGCTGTTTCCACCCTTGGGAAAACGGGTTTCTAAGCAGTTACTCAACCATTATCATTTAGCAATTCAAAATTGTCATCTCCTTCATAAGCGGTATTTATCATGTGCCCCGTGCCTTGAATCCTCAGCGGAAATTTCTAGATGCCACGTATGTGCAGGGCACATCAGAAGGAAGTGATATTATTACTGGTTGCTGTCTCTCTCATTCCTTTCTTAGAACCTGCTTTTTTCACTCAGAACCCAAAAAGCCAAAGGCATTACAAAGTCCTTCTGGTTGCCTAGAAAGGGGCCCCGACTGAAGAAGTAAGGGAAGTCTCAAGGTTAGAGAGAACAGGCTAGGATTATAGAGCAGCTGAAATCAGAAGCTGAGAGGGAAGGAGGCAGGAGAACAAGGGAAGGGGGGGGGGGGCAGGGGGGGGAACGAGTCCTGTAAAATACATCTATGAATCTATTTCCAAGGTTGCGGTTTAAAAGAACTCCATCAAGCTTCCTCATTTTCAAGCACATCCAATGGGTGATCTGGAAAACAGCCTGCACTTTGTGAGGTGTCTCAGTTGGTATTTTTCCTGTGGCCACAAAAGAAGCTATAATAGCTTATGAAATTCATTCGCTGGGAAGGGAAAGGTTAAGGTCCACCGTTGATCAAATGGGCTTAGTCCAGATGATGGTAATATCTCCGAACTGCAACACTCCAGCATCTCTCCGCAGCGCTGTAAAAGGCAGATCAACAGACTGCTCCAATGAACTGGAACAGGTTAGCTTTAATTGCTCCTTACTTGTGTGGGTCCTCTCTTCTCCTTAACCACACCATCACAAAGGCGCTTTTTACACATACACACGTGCACTCAATTAATATCTGAGCACAGGAAACTAAACATTACGTTGCCATGCCCACCCAACACATTCAACAGTTAAATTCCACCCCTGCTTCTGTTTTCAAAGACCCCTTTCTCACCTTTAACCCTGATATCAATGGAAAGATCAGGTACCATTCACAAATCCCACGACTCCCAGTCTTCACACGAGCTGGGAAGCAGACCTGGGAAGCAGACTGAGGGCCAGACCCCCCAGGGAAAATCTGGAGAAACAATTAAAGCCATCTGCAGGCCCTACTGAGGGGCAGAGAGACAAAGTTCAATTCAACAAAAATCCTAGTTTCGTGACTACTGGGGCGCAGGCACAGTTCTGAATCCTAGGGATCCCAAAGGCTCCCTCGATCTCACAGTTTGGACAGGGGTGGAGGGGCAGGCACTGGAACAAATGGTGAAGTAAAATGTGCTAAAACAGAGCTTTGGACACCATGTTTTAGAAACCGGCAGGATGTGGGAGGGATGGGAGCAGACACAAAAGGCATCCAGGAGGAGTCAGTATCCCAAATGATCCTGAAGACTGAGCCTTACGGATGAGAGAGAGAGATGCTAAGGCAGGAATTTCAGGTAGAAAAAAACAGAAACAAAGGCACAGAGGTACGAATGAGCCCACGTGGCACAGCGTGCTCAGGAAACTAGAAGCCTCATACCCCAGACTCAGAGGTGGACCGCAGAAAATTCAATGAAGCTACAACGACAGGCCAAAGTCAAGCCAGAAGGAGGCCAAATGAGAGAGAATGGACTTTATCTATAAGTCAAAGACAAACTGCCAAGTGTTTTTAAAAATTAAGCTCTTTTAGGTGGGTGACTTAGAAGTCTGCAGGCAGGTTTGAAGAGACTGGGGACAGACCACAAGAGACAAAGGCATCCCAGCTCAATTTCCACAAACCAGAAAGAGAGCAAAAGGTGTCATCTATTCGATGTAATATTAACCGGCAAACCTTGTAACATCTGAAACGCAACCAACATTCTCACCACTCCTGCATCCCGGGTACCACCCAAACGGCCAGGGCATCTGTCATGCACATTCCCAGTGGAGATCCCACAGGTTCCACGAAAAGTCCACATGCTCAGTGCAGGCACTGTGATAACTCGCTAGCTCTTTCAGTGCTTAGCAAAGAAGCAAACCTCTCCTCTTCCTCCTCCTCCTCTAACTAGAAAGCCCATTCACCTCCTCCACCCGGAGGCCGAGCAAATTCAGTTCAACACACTGCTCATCTCTAGTAGTTCCCAACTCTGACACTTCATCAGTCGCAAACACATTAACCTCTCCAGCTGATCAAGCAGTAAGCAGGACCTCACGGAGCGCTGTACGGCAGCCTATAAGGGAGGCAAGGAATAAGCAGGTACTGCTGAGCTCCATGATAGACACTTCAGATCATCTCGGTTACTCATTACAGCAGCTCATTAGAGTATGTATTAATTCTCCCAGATCACAGATGTGTAATCAGGAGCTCAGATGTTAGACATCCTACCAAAAGTCATTCATCTGCTAAGTGGAGGAGCCAAGAGTCAAACCCAAAATGAGAAACTCTAAATAGGGTTTCTTTCACCACGCCATATTTGACGTATACGTGGATATCAAACATAATTACGTATGTTAAGGTCGGTCGTAATAATACTAATAACAACATCTCCCCTTTAAAAACTAAGAGAGGGGACCCATGCCGTACGGTCTCAGATCAAGGGTTCACTCAGAATAGTCATAATTAAGTGATGACAACTGGGATCCCCAAATGCTACTAAAAAAGATTACTACTGACTATTGGTGACCCAAAAAAAAAGTCAGACTCAAATAATCAAAGCAACTTGTCTATACTCCAGAGAAATAGATCAAATCTTCCATACACTTTCCGCCTAGAGTCCCTACAAGAACATCTGAAAAAACTCACGGCTGATTGTTCACTCATGTCTCTCTCCCTCTCTCTCTCTTGCAAGTGATTTTCCAAACAACTTTACCCACCCAAATTACAGAAATATGTCCAGGATTCACATGGCAGTTCTGATCCGATTTGCCCCAATCCTGGCTCAAGCAGCTTTTGCACTACCCTCCTAACTAGATCAGCGCCAGCCAATGGGTTTATTCAAGCTGATCTGTGATGGATTAGATAATGAAACCTTAGCCATGTAAGCCGCCTGCTTATATTGGGGCCGTAGGGGAGAAGAATAAGAAATTCAATACTCCTAGGGGCCACCTAAAACACCAAATGCACTCGCCGGCCCTCGCTCCATCTGCCCACTCATCCAATTACTGTCATTTCCTTCCATCAGCCCTGATGCTCTTCCCTTCCCATCTCTGAAGGGAGTGCACATAGGCACCAGAACAAAGGCGTTTACTATGCTCTATAAATGCATATCAACAAAAATTCAAGCAAAGCCACTCTCTAAAATGACTGCCTTTACTGTCGTACAAATTGTGAAAACCTGGCATCAAACTGACGACCTGAGAGATGGCAGACCAGAGCTGCGCGGGCAACACTCCAGTTTACACGTAGTAGAAAAGCAAGCGTCTTTCTCCCCAGTCCTGTAATCTTGAGGCCTGTCTGCACCAGTCTGATTTATACCAACATTAAAGTTAAATCTCTGGTTAGCTTCTGTTGTGTTCACATGTCAGTGTGAGAGAGAAAAACATGACAAGGTGACTAGAAAACGGGGAGCGGGAGTTGGGAGGCAAATTCAACTCAGGCTTGTCTCGTGAGTCACCATAAAGAATAGACCTACTTGGAATTCAGATCTGTCCTCCTCCTTCTCAAAGACATTCCAAGTGTTACATTCACAGGCTTTCCTTGTGAGGCTTGGGAAAAAATCAGTAATTTTTAAAGTGACTGTGCCTCAGTTTCTCCATCTACACTATTTACAGCTCTAGTAGCGTTATAGGTTGAACGTCTGTCTTCCCACGAAATTAGTATGTTGAAGCCCTAGCCCATAGGGTGATGGTACTTGGTGGGGGAGGGGGCTTTGGGAGGTGATGAGGTTTAGTGGAGGTCATATGGGTGGGACCCCCACGATAGGATTAGTTCCCTTCTAAGAAGAGGAAGAGAGAGATTTCTCTCTGTCCAGGAGCACACACCGAGAAAAGGCCATGTGAACACAGTGAGAAGCCAGAAAGAGAACCCCTCAGCAGAAACCGGATCTGCCAGCGCCTTGATCTTGGGACTTCTAGACTCAAGAATTGTGAGAAATAAATTTCTGTTGTTTAAGCCACCCAGTCTTTGGTATGTTGTTATGATGCACTAGGAGACTAAGACAAGTAGAAACAAAAAATTCCCTAATTTTTGTGAGACATCATTCATGAAATTACTTGAAAGGAAAGCACAATATTTGTATAGCTCTACCCCAATAGTAGCACCATGTCCAGCATCAGCACCAAACACCCAAACGAGAATCCAAAGAGACATGCACCTAGGAGGAAAGAAACCCAGAAACAAGCAAATAGGAAGACAAACTATTTCAAGAACTGTAGCACACACATAGAAATCACAGGCTACCTAGAACCTCTGCCCTAAGACCAGGAAGAAAGCTTTCCTACTACCAGAATAACTGCCGAACCCACTTTACTAAACTGGATTTACGACTCGATGGTCAGAAGCAGTTAGCTGGCCGTATAATAATCACATACCAACATCTCGCTGCCATAAAGGATTTTGCTGAAAGCTCTAAGTCATAATTAAGGCGCACCTCGCCTTATTTATATAGCAGCCAAGTTCCTAGAAAGTCACACAAAAACTGAATTTTTGATCATCAAATTGTTTACATTCTCTAGGAGAGCTGACCGAAGGAAACTGACTCCCCAGGATGTTTTATAAAACCCAAGTTCCACACATATCAGACTTGCTTACAGTGAAATGAACCGCCCACACCTATCCATGTAACTCATTTCACTTTTCACCAGGTAAGCATTCCCAGCACCCTCTTTGACAACTAACTACATTTCTCAAACCATACTTCAATTTTCAGGTTGAATTTGCTCTTCGCTCCTGCCCCGCTCAGGGTTCTCTATTTCTATACTGTTCCCAGGGCTGCGCTAACTCCTCTTCTGTCCACATGAAGCAAAAGGCACAATCCTTCCTCTCACTCCCCTACGGTTTCTTCTTAGCCGAAAAATTGTAAGAGAAGCACCACAGACCCTCTCATGTCCTCTGTGCCCACTTTGGGAAGTAATGATTTACTCCAAAAGCTTCCTGACTATAACTCAACAGGGTTCAGCTTTGGAATCTACAGCTTTGAGCTGTACTTCCATTTAGTGGGCAGCCTTGGGAAATTAACCCCAGTAAAGGACTTCAGTCTGTAAAAAAAAATTAATTCTCTGACACTCAGAAGATTGAGGAATTTTCATAAACAAACTCTCACCCCTAAATTTCTTGATTTTTTCCAACCCCTTAATCATTTGTAAAAAGTAAATTTCAACTTCACAGGCAGTGTGCATTTACTTTGTACCCAACACTGTCAGGTCTTACAAAGGAGAGAACAAAGGGAATACAGTTCCTGTCTTCTAGAAGCTTACAGTCTCACTAGGGAAATATGAATAAAACAAGGAACAACACAAGATGATGTATAATTAAGCATCCGTGTAAGAGGAGGCCAGAGGAGAGTCTGACTGGTGTGACAGTTGTCAGGGAAGGCTTCCTAGAAGGGGCTATGACCTCAGAAAAACTCCATCTGTATTAAGCTATAAGGAAAACAAACAAACAAACAAACGTGCTTTAAGACCAACCCATATACTAAAAAGTTGGCTACTCTAGACTGTTTAAGTGCCTGCTTGCACAGGGCCCACGGGCATCTCTACACAGCCACAGTCATCTGCCTCTCCGCCGCTGCTTCTTCTCCAGCTCCACCGGCCTCTGCTCTCAGACACATCAAGTATACCTCTTTCTCAATGCCTCTGCTCCCACAGTTCCTCCACCTGAACCCCTTTCCCTCAAATATCTGAATGGTCCACCTCCCTTCACTGCGTTCTAAGGTCATCCATCAATCAGAGAGGTCTTTCCGAACCATCTTCTTCACTCTCCATCCCCCTCCCTGCTTTATTTTGCTTCTTGGCACTTACCACCCCTTAATAACAGTTGTTGATTTCTTTACTATTTCTTTCTATGACATTATTAGTTACATGAGAGCGGAGTCTTTGTTTTATATATTGCCATGTCTCCTACACTGTGAAACAGAGCCTGGCACATAGCAGCTGCTCAATAAACATTAGTTAAATGACTATTAACTATCCTACCATTGTTATCAAAATGATATAGCAAAGTACTAGAGGTGTGTGGGTCACCCAGCGTTAAATTTTATCTTTTTGGGAGCATTACTTCTCTTTTACTCAGATTATACCACAAACTTCAACCTTGCCTAAAGCCTTCCTTCACCATTTCAGCAGGAACGATCATCTCCTCCTTCTGGACCCACTGGCACAAATCCTTGGCATACTTTGGCTCTAAATTATGCAGTGACTTGTGACATGCATCCACCCCATGGTATCTCTGCTCCTGGTCTCTGAAACTTTCTCTCTTGCACAGATACACCACACACACACACACACACACACACACACACACAGAAAACCACACATACATTAAGTGCATGCTCTTTTTTTTTTTTAATTTTTCACCATATTTGTCTCTCCACCCAGACTGGAAACATCAGGCACCTTAAGGTCAGGGGACTTATTATTTTTTTTTAGAAAATTTAGAAATCCTCCTATACAAACCCTTTATTTTACAACTAAGGAATCAGAGGCCCCAAAAGAAGGGATTTTCTCAGAGGCTTACAGCTAGTTGTAGGCAGGGGGCTAGATCAATGATGATTTGAATACCTGTGTGACATGGTCTGTCAGAACTACAGCAATGAGAACACATGACCTGAAAAATAAATAAAGATCCACAAATACACAGAGTGAGAAGAAGATTCTCTGTGGGATAGTTCTGCACCCAAAGGGCCTAATCCACTCCTTCCTCTGCATACTCCGAAGTCCCTACACACTGCTCCATTTCCAAATACTACTATCGTTGGCCAATTTGAAGGCAACCAGCAAATAATGGGCCCCAGGAGGAAAGGAGAGGAAAGAGAGGGGGGTGTCTGTTAACCGTGGTTGACAGAAACAATGAATGAATACAGACATACACAGATTTACACACGCACCAAACAGTGCTCACCAGCACCCACATCCAGTCACCTCTTTTGATCAGCCAATGTTGACACACTTCACCCGAAGTCTCCCCATGTTCCTCAGTATTTTTTTTCCATGGCCCTGAGCTTTTAATTCTCACAATCACTCTGCCTGACAAGAGTTCTGATGGAGAACAAGAGCAGACAAACAGAACAAAAGAATTCAAAAATAAACAGCAAGAGGGTCATCTTACCGAAATCAACACAAGTAACTGAGTGGCTTCTGCAAAGGAGACCCAAAAGCACACAGCAAACATGCCACGCTTAAATACAGCTCCATCTCTAACACAGGAAGTCAGGCAGAGCCTTGAAAAGCTGGGAGCGGAGCACAGGAAGTCTTTTAGCACTGCAGGGACTTCCAAGAGTGGTGTAATGGAGAGAGCACAGGAATAGGAATTAGAAGACTAGGCTTCTAGCTCTAGTTTTGCTACCAGCTAGCTGGGTGGCCTTAGGCAAGTCAATAGTCTTCTCTGGACTTTTGAGTCCCCATCTACAAAATGTGGTGGTTAAAATATTTGGAGACTTGAATCCTCTCCCAAAAAAGAAAAAAAAAATTAAAAAAAAAAACCCACAAAGATGAAAACTACTGACTTCCTCACCACCACCAAAAAGTGCATGTAAACTACTCAACGTAAGACTCTTCCAAGCCGATCCAGGGGAAGAACCCCTGGAAAAGATGATGTCTCTGGTCCCCTCTATCTCTAACATTCTATGATTCTAAGAGGATTAGGCAGGTCTCTAAACAATTGCTCCACCATTTCACAGCAACTCTTCTCCGAACAGAGACCAAATCCTAAAAGGTCCGAAGGTTTCAGCTCTTCTTCAAACTACAAAGCCAACTGACATCATCACTACCTTTCCCATTCCCTACCCAAAACAACCAGCTTATCCTTGAGTCCACAACTCAGAATCCAGTCTCCCAACAGCTCCACAAATTTTCTTCTATACCCCAGGACATTAAAGAGCGGGTCGGTATCCTCGGCCCCGCCGTGTAAGAAGCAACTGGCAAAGGAAGGAGGGGCACGTCCTGTGTCTCTCTCCAGACTCATGAGCATGCTCCACAAACTTAATGAGACCGAGCACCACGGTGTCCCCACACCACTACCGAACTCCTGGTACTTCTCACACTCCTTGTGTAACTGATTGAACCCACAAGCTAAGCCACATCCCCTTTGGGCTCTCGAGGAGTTTTCTCGCTTTTCACTCCCTCCCTTATAACGCCGCTCCCCTTCCCCATCGCCGCGAGTGTCTAGAGCTGCCAAAACGGTGTGATTCAAGTCTCCACCACTGGCCCCCCCCACCGGGTCCCCCGCCCCGTCCTCGACTCAGTGCAGCGGCTCTCTGGGCAACAGACCCAGGATCTCCCGGCTTCCACTCCACTCCAAGGAACTAGAGAAAGGGTCTGAAGAAATGGAACCCGCCTCAACCATGTTCGATTTCCCCACCAAAACCTATTCACGCGTCGAGCCCCTCGCACCCTCAGGAATCGGGACCCTCTCGGGCACCCAGGGCTCCTCCTGCACTCTTCGCCTCCAAGCCAGGGGAGCCCGCCCCACCTTCCCCACCAGGCCCCGACCGGCCCCCTCCCACCTCCAAGCCAGGACCCCCGGAGGCCCTCCCCCTCCCGGCCCCGGTACCCCCGCCGCCCTCGCGGCCCCCGCGCCGCACCCCCGCCGTAACGGGGCGCCGTCCCGCGCGGTCACCTGCATCCCGCCGCCGCCGTCGGCCGCCGCCTCCTCGGTGCGCGGCCGCTTGCTCAGGCCGGGCTCGGCTCCGTCTCCTCCCCCTCCGGGCACCGGCAGCTCCAGCTCCGACTCCCGCTTCATCCCCCGGGCAGCGGCGCCGGGCCCGAGCTGAGGCGGCTGCTGCGGCTGGGCGCCTTCCGCCATCCGCCCGCGCCCCCCTCGCCTCCGGGAGCCGGGCGACCCGCGACAGGCCACCTCCCCCTGGGCCTCGGCCCCGACTGTCGCGACAGGCGGGCGCGCGCCTGCCCCCGCCCCCGCGTGCGTGCGTGCGTGCGCGCGCGCGGGCCCGGCGCCCCTCGGCGGCTGGCGGTGGCCGCTTGTCGCTCGCCGGCGGCTCGCTCGCGGCGGCCGGCGGGTCGCGACGGGCACTCGCTCGCGCCCCCACGCGCACACGCGACCCCGGCCCGGCCCGGCCCGCCGCGCGCCCCGCCTCTCGCACTCACGGAGCTCGCCCGCCGGCCCGCGCTCGCTCCTTCACACTGTCCCTCGCCACACGCCAGGCCGAGGGAGGAAGGGGGCGGTCCGGGCTCCCGAGGCGTGGGGAGGGCTGTTTGTTTGGGGGGTGGGGGAGGAGGGGCCCGGGGCCGGAACGAGCTGACTGGCCGGGAGCCTCCGACCCGCCACTGTGGCAGCCCCGGGAAGGCGGGCGGAGAGAAAGGAGGAGGGAGGAACCGGGATCTGGGACTCCAGCCCGCGCGGGAGGCCGTGGCGGGGCGGGGGCGGCGGCGGGGGCGGGGCCAGCGCCCCTCGGCAATCTCCGCCGCCTCCGCTCCGGGCGTCCGAGGGAGGCCGGGAAGAGATCGGGGGAGTTCGGGAATCTCCGGCCCGGCCGAAGGCTTGTCCTGGAGGCGCCTCGCGGCTGGAGTGCCGGCCCTCGCGGAGGAGGCGGAGTTTGCGGTTTTAGGGCGGGGCCACAGCCCAGGGCGGGCGGAGCTTGAGAGGCCTAAGAGCCAGGGAGGGCCAGTCGTGCGAAGCTGCGACCTGAGTTCGCCCAGGTGGCTGCGATGATTCCAGGCGAGGAAGGTTCTTAGGCTGCTCCTCTTCTCGGAGAAGAAAGGGGACCTCGACTTGGAAGGTCCAGGAATGAAGCCACCACTACACGGCTCTCCCCGGTTCTGAAAGACTAATCATAATTATTTCCGCATTCCTGATCATCATAATAACACCTGATGCTTTAAGAGCTTTACAGTTCGCACAAGGCGTTCACAGACCCCTTCTGAAGCTGTTGGTGTAGGCAGAGTAAATACCATCATCTCGGTCTCATTGATGATGAACATGAACCTGAAACTTGGTTAAGTACTGCCCCTAAAAAGTGTTAGATCCAGAGCTCTGTACACCGTATCATATTTTCTGCACCTTGCTGCCCGTGCAGCAGTTTGTTGCTTCTCGACGTCCTGAGCTGGAGATATATGTGCAGCAGTAGCTTTTCTCTCCTACAGACTGTAAGCACCAAGAACGCATCTACTTCCTCTGAGTTCCACGTGTGCTGTGTACATTACAGGAATATGGTGATGCTGTGTGAATGACCTGGATTCTGCTACCCAGCTTGACCAAATGACTTCATCTCTCTGGACCCCTGCTCCATCGTTTGTAAAATGAGGAGCTGGTTTAGATCGGTGGTTGACAACCATGGCAATTTTCCCCTTCCTCTCTCTCCCAGGATGTTTGTCAACAGCTGGAGACATATTTGTTTGTTAAAGCTGGGAGGGGGGTGGGGGGGTAAATCTGGTATCTGGTGGGTAGAGGCCAGGAACGTTGTTCAACATCCTGCTATGAACAGGAGAGTCGCCACAACAGTTATCCAGCCCAAAATGTCAATAATGCTGAGGTTGAGAAACCGTGGCTTAGATGATTTCTAAGGTCATTTCCAGATGGGTCTATGATTTGTCCTTTGAACTTGGGTTTAACCTGGCTAGTGCTATAATAGTACAGTGGTAAAGATCCCTGCTTTGGAGTCAGACCAACACAAATTTGAATCCAAGCTTTACCACCTACTACCCATGCGATGTTGAGCTAGTGAAGACAGAAGAATTCCTATACAGAAGGGATTTAGGGCCCGCACACTGCTTGGAAGACAGGACTGAAGGGATTGCCTTGAAGCTGAGTTTTCATAGCAAGCACATTTTTTAAAATCTAAGCTGTGTTATAGATCAATAAAAATAACCAAGTTTTAGCTCTCCCACTTGCAAGTTTCATTTGCCTTGTAAAACCTTCCTTTCCTCTCTATGCCTCACTTTCTTCATCTAAAAATCAAGACAGGGGCGCCTGGGTGGCTCAGTGGGTTAAGCCTCTGCCTTTGGCTCAGGTTGTGATCTCAAGGTCCTGGGATTGAGCCCCATATCAGGCTCTCTGCTCAGCAGCTCTGCCTCTCTGCCTACTTGTGATCTCTCTCTCTCTCTGTCAAAGAAATAAATAAAATCTAAAAAAAAATCAAGATAATAATAGTACCTCCCTGGGATGCATGGGTGGCTCAGTCGGTTAAGCATCTGCCTTCAGCTCAGGTCATGATCCAAGGGTCCTGGGATGGAGTCCTGAGTCAGGCTCCCTGCTCAGCAGGGAGTCTGCTTCTCCCTCTGCCTGCTGCTCCCCCTGTTTGTGTGCTCTCTCTCTCCCTGATAAAGTCTTTAAAAAAATAATAATTGTACCTCTCTGGAGGAATTGTTGTGAAGCTTAAAGGAGTTATCATATACTAAGAACTTCAAACAAATTGCCCAACAGTGAGTCCTCAATAAATGTTAATTATTATTATTACTATTACCATGATCATTTTATTCACATTTTAAATGAGAGTGAAAAAAGTTGATTATCAAGATCAAAGACTGTCAGTATCACTACTATCGGTTTTTAAATTTACATCAGTTGGCTTCAGTGTGGCTGCTGGAGATGAAGAGAGGCAGACAGAGTTCAGAGTTCCCCAAATCACCCCTCGGTGCAACCACCGAGTTGGGCAAATCATTTATTTTCACTAAGCCTTATATTCCTTGTTTGTAAGATGACAACAGCAGTCACAGTGTTTTTCTAAGGATTAAATGAGACAAAATAATGCACTTAACACAGCCCCTGACATATAGCGACTGCTTAACAAGTGGTAAATATTTATCATCCAATTTGTTTAGTGATTGTAAGCTACTGGCTAGGGGCCCATGGGCCTGGAAGGAGAAGCCTAGCATCTCTTAATACTGCTACTTGGGCAATATTCAGGATCCCATTAAGTTGGAAGTATAAATGCCTGTAAGCTTCTTGAGCTGAATTAGGCAACCACAATTTAAGTCAGGGTTCCCTGTTGGCAGCACCTTCACAGCTGATGGGGCTTGAACCCATCCAACCAAGCATTATGGCTTTGAAGAAAAACCAGGATATTTCCTTGTGAGGCTGTGGAACAACAATTTTTTTTTTTTTAATCTAGGGACATCAGTGGTGGGCTTTCTGAAAATTTTACCTTCCAAACTGGTATCTTAAAAATTCTCCTCCTGTCCCTACCTGCCTTTCCAAAATACTGGAATCTAAATGAGGCTAGCTAGGTCCTTCCTGGCCTGCTCCATGACCCAACAAGAAATGAGATTTGGGATTGGAGCTACTTGTGACTCGAATCAGCGTTATCCAAGTAGTGCACATGCCCCTAAGAAATAGAGTGATGTAGTATAGGAATGTTTGAATGACCAGGCAGAACAAAGAGAAATTGGACCCTGCCATGTAAAGAAGCATGAAGCATTTAGGGAGAGAGAGACTAGAAGCCTGTAACTAGTAGAAGAGGCCGGAGGCACCCATGGTGACACAGAGACCAGATTCTTTCTTGCATATCACATCTACAGCTACCAGTCTGGGTACGGACTAGAAAACATTACAGAGGAAGAGGACAATTAAAGAACATTTTCCTAGAAAGAATTTTTAGCTGCAGAAACTACTGAAGTCCTAACATTTATTCATTTTTCCACTTAACAAACTATGGGCAAGAGTCTAGGATACCAAGGGGAGTAGAATTGATTCCTGGTACCAAGGAGCTCCCAGGCTAGGGAAGAAGGGATGAACAAATAAAAAGACAATGGTAACACATCGTGCTAAGGAGGTCATCTCTCATAGCAGTTAAGGATATGGCCTCTGGCATCAAGCAGACATGGTTTGGAATCTGCCTTGGCCACATATCTGACCTTGGACAAGACCCTGAGCGTCTCTGATGCCTACTTTTTTCATTTGTGTGACAAACATGGGTAGTTTCTAATCCGATATCCTCTTCTTCCTTACTGGCAGGACTCCAGCTTTGTTCAGAACAGAAACCTGCCCAGCCTTAAGAAGAAAAAAAAAAATGCAGAATTCTAGGGTTCCCTGGTAGCTGAGTGTGGCCACACAACACAGTTCTGGCCAGCAAGATGTAGGTAAGCGACGACGTCCCTTCCCAACTAATAAGACAAAACCCCAGGAAGAAGAGGCTCTTTGCCTTTCATCATTTTCCATTTGCCCTTCCTCCTGCCTGGAACACAGATTGGGAAACAGCAGATCTCTTGTTTCCACAGTGACAAAAGCCACATGCTAAGAATTGTATTATAGAACCACCATAGCAGCCTTACCCATCTACTTCCACTTTGTGTCATTTGAGCAAAATAAGTTCCCGTTTGGTTAAGCCACTGTGAACAGGTTTCTACCTGCAGCCAAACTTAATGCCTAATTCATATAATCTATAAACTGAGGGTAATAATAGTACCTCCCCCTAGGGTTCTTCTGAGCATTGAATAATGCATGCAAAGCACTTAACAGGACACCTGGCTCAGAGATACATTCAGCAAATGGTAACTTTAACCTTCTTCCTTCTATTATTACTCCTATTGTCCTTATTAATACGAGTACTCTATATGCCAGCATCTCTAGGAGCATATGGGAAGATGGAACTCCGCCTGCCTAAGGGAGCTAGGACAAGCTTCACCGAGAATGTTGTGTTTCCTATGGGTCTTCAAAAATGAGGAGTTTCCCAGCCTAGGGGTTCTGATCAAAAGTGGGGAAATTCTTGTGTGCCTGCAATGGCTTGGGAGGGAGGCGGTACTGTTTACCAGGAGAAACACTCTGCCAGAAAGTACTAACACTGAAGTTGGGGTCAGATCACTGGGACTGGAGCCCGTTCTGTCTGTGGTCCTCAAACGGAGCCCGGAAGAGCTAAGAGGGTACCCGAGCCCCTCACCACAGGGCTATCATGGGGCCACGGGAAATACAGTAGTCCCCACTTTTCCATGGTTTTGCTTTCCCCCAGTTCAGGTCCTCATGGCCTGGAAGCAGAGGTCCCCTTTCTGAGACGCTGTCGGAAAGTCACAGTAGCCTGATGCTCCATGACAGCACGTGCGTCATTCATCCTTCAACGCACTTCATCTCATCGTGGTGGCCTTTTGTCATTTCCCGTCACCACAAGAAGAAGGGTGAGTATGGGACACCAAGATATTTTGAGAGAACTAGAGAGAGAGACTGCATTCCTATAACTTGTATTACAGTTATTGTTATAACTGTTTTATTTTATTATTGTTGTTGTTAATCTCTTACTGTGACTAATTTATAAATTAAACTTTGTTGTAAATATGTACAAATGGGGGGGAACATAGTATATAGAGGGTTCGGTACTCTCCGCAGCTTCAGGCATCCACTAGAGGGTCGTGGAAAGTCTCCCTGGGGCATGAGGGGGGACTCCGGTAATACGTCTTATGGAAGATCTAATCAAATGCCGGTTATTGTTAACCCAGTACTCTGGTTACCGACAGCCATCAGACAAGCTGGGGGCATCAATCTCTCTATGTGTAAACTCTTTGAGAATATGAGCCTTTCCTTTCTTTCTTTCTTTTTTTTTTTTTAAGATTTTATGTATTTATTTATTTGACAGAGAGAGATCACAAGTAGGCAGAGAGGCGGGGGGTGGGGGGGTGGAAGCAGGCTCCCTGCCTAGCAGACAGCCTGATGTGGGCCTGATCCCAGGACCCTGGGACCATGACCTGAGCCAAAGGCAGAGGCTTAACCCACTGAGCCACCCAGGTGTCCCACAATATGAACCTTTTCTTAATCCCTTACTCCATTTCTGTGTCCCTAGCACTGAGCACAGAGCTTGGCACAAATATTCAAAAACTCAGTCCTCGCGCTCAGATCTCCCCTGGAAGAACAGAAAAAGAGACCCAGAGCAAAGCAGATCCTCTTAGAAAGTGCTGTCTCCACCATGCCCTCTTCTAAATAAAGACAGAGCTCGGGGCCTGACTTCTTCCCCAAAATTTATCATCTCTCTAATCAGAGAGAGAAGGGTAGATATAAATAGAAGAGAGCATTTTCTACTCCAAAGCTTTCTTTTCCCAAAAAAGAAAGGCGGAGAATACCCTTGATAATTCCTCCGCCAGAGGAAGTGAAAGCAGTCCCTGCCATGTGGCTGGCTGATCCGGGAGCAGATACAGAGCCTAATGAGAAACTGAGTTCAGCAAAAGAGGAACGTGTGATGTTTAAGCCTCATTAGGACTATAAAACCAGCCTTTCCGACACAAACCCCGCTATTGACTTTGACCTCACTTCCCTACCTCCCTCCGCTGGTGGCATTATTGAACCTGGGTTTTTCCTATAGGCCAGAACCTTGCCAACCCTTTTGCCCTTCACATAATGTGTTTGTCTGGTTTCTATTTCTGTAGTTTGATGAAGGATGATAGCAGGGTATTGAGTTGTTGTTCTTCATTTAGTGAAGTCACCGCGCTCACCCTACCCCGACCCCCACCCCACCCTCAAGTCGGGCTTTCGTTGTCTATTTTGTGCCTTGTCCCAGGTTTTTATTGCTTCCTTACAGAGCAGGGGAAAGCATTTTCTTTTATTTTCCAGGCCCCGGTACATATATAACCTCATGCATCCATCTTTCCCACAGAGATGTGTGGCATTTGGGATTGGAAATGACCTCAGAAGGGAAAGACAGGGAAAGTTCAGATATCCATAGAGCCCCTGACATGGGCTGGGGTTCTCTCCTTTTTCTTTCTTTCTTTCTTTGTCTTTTTTTTCTTTTCTTTTCTTTTTTTTGGGGGGGGGGATTTAATCCTCATAGCACATCTGCGAAAGAGGTAGTATTATATCTCATTTTACAGATGAGAACACTGAGATCCAGAGAAGTACAAGGACAGACTCAAGGTCACACAGGATGTTTGCTGCCAAAGGTCCCCCTACTCCAAGTCCCCTGCCCCTCTCCCATGCCTCCCCATGTCCTTATGGACATTTTAGGGTGTTTTAGTGTGGGTAGATACAAATCTTCCAAGAAAGAGGGCACCAAAAATGTTTAACTTTTTTGTTCACTGAAACAGAACAGAAACACTGTCATGATCCTGCATTCCACGTGAACATAAGCTCCCCGGCCTCTACTGCATGAAGGCATCAGGTTTTCATAGTCTCTGTGGGTACCTGCTTCGGCATCTTCCTCCGGGCCCCGTCTGACATTGACATTGCTCTGGGGGACCTCCACTGAGCTGCCCTGTCTGCCAGAGTGCAGCTTACCCAGGGTGTCTCCAGGAAAGGCTCTGTGTTAGGCCTTGCACCTCTGCCAAGGTCACGGAAAACTCTACTCCCACACCGCTCTGGGGCCTTGGGAATCTCTGAGAGGCTGTCTCTGGCCCCCATTCTGTAGACACACTGAGGAGGCATCACTGCTTTTCGTATCCTTGCTGTATCCGGGTCCCCTCCAGGGCCTCTGGTGGGGTTTGGAGGAACAGAGCTCCCCTCCCTACAGATGTCCACCCATCTGGAGCTCTTTGTCCCCCATCCCCTCCCTGGGTCTCCTTTGAGGAGGAGGCAGGAGACTGGGACCCTCCAGATTCCCAGGTCTGTTCCCCTCGGCAGCTCGCCTGTCTCTCTCCTCAGCCTTTGCCCCATCTGTTCTCTTGGGATGGGAGGCCAGACAGGTCCCAGCTAATTCTGATTCTGGGAAAAATCTCTAGGTGGTGTGGGGCATCAATGGCACGACCAGAGTCACAGAGGGGTTAGACTATGGGAGTTCAAAGACTGGTCTTTTGAAACACAGAGGCTTTTCTCTCAAGCCATGTGTTTCCAAAGTCTATTGTGAAATTCAAAAGCTCGGTCCTGACTCTTCTCTCTCTCTACAGTTCCACGGTAACAGCTTTCCTCCTGAAAGGAAGGGAGAGTGGGGATAGTGGAAGTACCTGCCAGAGGGGGAAGAGAGAGCGTGAGCTAACGTTTTGGAGGCAAAGACCATCTGTACATGGTTTCCTTCTCCTGCCGACAAAAGGAGAGTTTCCCAGCATCCCCTGCTGTAGGGATGGGGATGTGTGACAATATATGGGTCAAAGTGAAGGAGGCCACTTACAGCCCTGGTCCCTGAAAACATCCCAGGCAAACCTCGGGCCCTCTTTCCCACTCTGCAGCAGCTGTGAAGACCACCAGCTAAAGACAGTGATGCCCTAAGAGGGAAGGAGCCTGGGACCTGAGTCTTCGACTGGAGGAGAGCTACTTATGTAAGAGGCTGTCCCACCAGCAACAGACAAGAAATGAAACTGAATTGTGTTAAGCCACTGAGGTTTATTTAGGTCGCGCGTGTATATTTTCTAGCGAGTTATACTACTTACTCTGAGAAAAATATCTAAATAGTGTTCTATCTCATAATCAATGGATTAAAGATCAGAGAATGGGCATCGGAAGCATTAACCATTCGGATTAAAGCCTATGACGCTGAAGGTGCATAAAATGACACCAATTCGGAAAACAATGCTGTTATTACCTTACAACATTCAAAATCTGATGTCAAAAGAGAGTGATGGGAAAGGAACAGGAAAGACATCTCAAATCCCTTCTTTCAACCAGCCTGTCCTACTACCTGCCATACTCAGATGCTTTGTAAGTAATGATTGAATGAATAAAATATCCATTAACCTATTGACTCCGATTAAGCCCAGAACATTGACTTTCTTGGGTTTTATGGGGAAGAGTAAAGGAGACAGAGATGAAGAAAAGAGAAGAAAAGGAAAAAATAATGAAAGGCAAGGTAGAAATAGGGATGTACCTCTCCTACGTCCCTCTTTTGTGACTTAACCCGATGCTTATCAGCCAGAACCCCCGTAATGTTGCTGTCTGCATAGTCACAAAGTAAACACACACGTGAAGTTGCCATTGCTGTTGGTTACTCATGCTAACACAGAGCATGAAGCTGAACATGAAAAATGCCACAGTGCGAGGCAGGCAAAAGCCAGTAAGTTGGAGAAAGCCTTTTCGGGATGGGGGTCAGAGATGACAGCCACTGACACAGATGGGAAACCAGCAGCTGCCCCCGCAGGGACAGGGCAGTGGCTGCGGTGCAGAGAGCTAACCAGAAACCCCTGCTCTCAGGCAGAAGCAGATCTCCAGAAAGAATAAGAAAGGAGCCGAGCCAAGCCTATGTCCAGTTTTTCTTCCCCAATCCCCAATCAGATCAATCACTCCTTCTACTAGTCAGCTAAGGCAGTGGCTTACAACCACCGCCATTTCTTGTTCCCATATCCATTCTGGACTGGCTGCCGTACTGTCTTTGCTCTGGGACCCAGGACAATAGGCTGGTCTGTGTCTTGGTCATTACTGTTCTGTGGCAGAGGGAAGAGAGGGAGGACCGTGGGCCACGTGAAGCGGGAGGCACACCTGTATTCTCCTCTTAGTCCATCGACCAAAGCAAGTTACATGGCCAAGCCTGCCCTCAATAGCGTGGGGATGTTTAATCCTCCTGAAGGGAGAAGCAATAAATATTTTTTAATGAGAATATAATTACTACACTCCTTCTCCCTAGGGGAAAATGAAGACGTGGGATTCCTTTTCCCCAATCTGCACCCAAAGGCCACAGGAGAAGTAGCAGATGCTGTTGCTGCCATAAAAGCTTCCCTTTGGCCATAAAAGTCACCGAAGGGATCTGCAGACAGTTCCCATACATTCCGCACATGTTATTGGCTCCCTAACTTGGGCACCTGCCAGAAGAGCTTTCTTTGGCTGCAGGAGCATGGCTACCTCGTGGACCCAGGATTTCCAGGAGCAACCCCAGGAAGAGCCCCAGGAGCACCCCCAGGGACACCCCTGACCCAAAGAGGAACAGAAGTTGGTGTCTAAAGTTCCCATCCTCCTCGCCTCTTGGTAGGACAATTTTGAGGCATTTCTACACAATCCCTCAAAGGACCCACAATGGGAGTAAGCCCCAGTTGCCCACAACGTTGACTTGTTCATAAATGTACCTTTTCCTCTCTTCCTTCCGTGTCTTCCTTCCCCACGGCCTCACTGTGCTTCCTGGGATCACGAGCCCAATAAACCACTGTACTCTCATCCCTGGGTCAGGGTCTGGTTTGAAAAAAACAAAACAAAACAAAACAAAAAAAACAATTCAAACAGGGATGGACGTTTCTCCTATGAAAAACCTATTTCCTAATCTCTCATGATTCTCCTGTAGTTCTTTTGCCTGCTTAGACCCACAGCACAAAACACAGTGCGGAAGCAATTTAATCCTGAGCCGTAACGGACACCTTCTTTTCGTGGGCAACAGCCATCTTCCGGGAATACTCCAAAATGATCAACGGAAAGAGGTGAGGCACCGCTCAGTGTTCTCCGGGCCTTTGAGAAGACCTGGAATTGTTCTTCAACACGTACTTGTGAAACAGCAAGGAAGATGATGTTGCAGACATCAAGGGAACGGACACTGTTCAAAAGGAACGGCCCCACCCATGTTACCACAGCAAAGCGGGAAGGGTCCGCCAGGTTGCCCAGCATGCTGCTGGCATTGTAGTAAACACACTCAGGGCAAGATTTCTGCCAAGAGAATGGATGTCTATATCGAGCATCTTAAGTGCTTAAGAGCCGAGATAGCTCCCTGAAACGTGGGAAGGAAAATTATCAGAAAAAAGGAGGAAGCAAAAGAGCAAGGTTCCCTGGGCTTGACTCAAGGATCAGCTTGCCCACCAGGGGAAGCACGCTTTGTGAGAAAGGAGCCTGGGCTGCTGCTGAGACCCATTTGCTATAATTCATGGCTTCCTAAGTGTGAATACATACATCCATACATCCATAACCAACCAACCAACCAACACCTGGACTGTAAATAATAAATAAATAAGTATCTTCTGTATACCAAGCACTCTCCTATACTGAACCTCTCTTACTTATTCTCAAAATAACTGCCTAAGGTTGGTATCGTATTATCATCCCCGTTTTGTGGATGAGCCAACTGGGGCTCAGAAAGGACTCTCCCTTTGGAGTCTGACCGGCTCCCTTAGCCCTCGTGGGGAGACTTCTGGCTCCTTGTCAAACCACCTTGACGCTGTGGCCAATCTCAGCTAGTGTCAGCCAGCCCCTCTTTAGACATCCCGGTGCCTCTCTTTCTTTCCAGCCTGTCATTTAGGATTTCTCAACTGCCCCTCTCTCTCCATCACCGTGTATCTTGTACACGGTTCATTCACATCCAGCAAATGTCGAGCGACTCGTAAGCGGCAGGACCATGAAGAAGGCAGACCAGGTCCCAGCTCTCACCAAGTTTATTTTCCTGTGGGGAGAGACCGAAAATACACCCTATGAATGTTGGATAGTGGTAGGATCCGAGAATCAGAAGAGGAGGACAGGATTGAGGGGGAGCGGGTGGTTCTTCATCCTCAGGGGAACAGAGAAAGCTTCTCGGAGAGGGGCACTTCGAAGCTAAAAGCTGAATAACAAGAAGGTGCCAGCCGTGGAAGGAGATGGAGGGAGAACATCCCACGCAGGGAGAGCTGCTATGGGGAGGCCTTCAAGGGAACACTGGCTTGAGGAGATAAAACTAGGAGGGTGTTAATAATAACGCTCACCTCCGGTCGTGTACGTCTGTAAGAGGCAGGCAGGCTGGAGGTCTGCACTTTGAAAAGTCAATCCGGAGTGGGGACTGAGCTCACAGCTTCTCCCTATCCCCACCTGTTTGAGGGGATTCTCTCTCAACACGGCTTGGGATCTGGAATCTGCTCCTCTCCCAGCTTGGGTGAGATGAACTGCTCCTTCAAGACCCCACAATTGGGGTGGCTCAGCCGGTTAGGTGTCTGCCTTCAGCTCAGGTCATGATCGTGGTCCTGGGATTGAGTCTTCCTCTCCCTCTGCTTCTCTCCGTGCTCGTGCGCTCTCTCTCTCTCTCTCTCTCTGTCTCAAATAAATAAATAATTTGGGGAGGAGGGGAAGACCAGCACTGTAATTCTGCATAATTCTGTATCAGCGGTCTGGCTCCCTCCTAGACGAGGGGTTCTCCAGGAGATGGCATCCCTCTCTCCCATTCTCTCCCCGACTCTAGCCTTGGGAAATGGGCAGGACACAGGGCGGATGTGCTAAGCACGCCCCCTTAGCACTCAGCAGCAGTTCCAGCGCAGTGTTTCACACGTTGCTCCCTATTAACATGTCTGCCTGCCCCTCCAACTGTACATCAAGGCGCAGACTCAAATGCCCACCGAGTCAAGCAGGGAAGGTGGGACTGTAGCAAGTGAGGACAGCTGGGGAAGCGCTAGAAAACTAATTCTCACAGGATGTCGGAAAATTTGGCTTTTTATGTGAAATCCCCAGATACTTAAATGTTGGCAACTAATTATTTGGAAAAGTTAAATGTGTTCTCAAGTGCATTTTAAGTGCATTTGCAATAAAAGGCATCCTAAGTGCATTTTATTCCCACTGGTATTCTCAGGATCCCACATTACAAACGACAAAGAAACGCTGCTCGGTAATATTTGTTGAATGAATGAATAAAAGAAATAAACTTTATGGGAATTCATCATATCAGCTCGTCTCGTTGGAGTCTCTCTGAGACCTAAATGGCCAGCGCTTGGCTTCGCTGGAACCAGATTCCAGATGAAACGGAGGGTGGACTTCAGGCTCTTCATTACATCGTTACATTGGGCATTGGGATTCCAGTTTGTTTTCTTTATGGCTCCACTATCCCAGATGTCTCCAGTGGCCCCAGGGTTTTCTGGGCAGGAGATCAAATGTCTTCAACGCAGGCTCAGCTGGGTTCCTGCGCTCCATCAGACAGACAACTCATGAGTAAGTGCTTGGAATTCTACATTAGTAGAACCGGAGAAGGTTAACAGCAGAAGCACTCTTAGCCATCTCCTAGGGACTAATCTCTAGTTGCATAGCCCCAGCGAGCGGAGGGAGAAACTGATTTGAAAGTGACCCACCCAAGGTCATGTGACGGCACCCCCACTCCCCAGTCACATCTCCTCCACCCCACTCTGCTTGCTCTGGCTCCGCTCAGAAGAGGCCATATGTGCTCATCTCTCATCATTGCTAAGGCAGTGAGCAGCCTTTGGGAGAAACACCCACATGTGTCAGAAGGCGCTCCAGACTGTAACGGTGTGGGCTGACTGCGTACTCTTGGACTCACACCAGGACGGCTGCCCTGAAAGGGTTTCTAGAGAAACAGAGAATTAGGTTGAGCACGAATATCCTACCCGAAGTCCTTCTGGGCTCCTGGAGAGGGGAGGGACTTCGAGGGGAGGGGCTGGGGCTTTCCTCCTTGTGCGTCACCAAGAACACCTAGCAGAGGTGCCTAAAGAGAGAACCTGCTCTCTTTAGAGCGGGCACCGAGCACAGATTTGCTGAGTAGTGCGTGCTACGTGCTGGGCATGGTTCTAAATAGTGGTTCTCAAGGGGCGCCTGGTGGCTCAGTGGATTAAGCCGCTGCCTTCGGCTCAGGTCATGATCTCAGGGTCCTGGGATCGAGCCCCGCATCGGGCTCTCTGCTCTGCAGGGAGCCTGCTTCCTCCTCTCTCTCTGCCTGCCTCTCTGCCTACTTGTGATCTCTCTCTCTCTCTGTCAAATAAATAAATAAAATCTTTAAATAGTGGTTCTCAAACTAGAGTCCCAGATACTCCTGGAGGTTCCTCAGGCCCTTTCCAGGGTTCCCCAAGGTCAAAACTATTTTCATACCGAATATGACTTAAAAAACTTTTCTCACTCTCATTCTCCTGTGACGTTACATGGAGTTTTCCAGAAGCTACCTGATGTCTGACAGCTTCCGGAATGCATGCTTGTGAGTCTTGTGTTTTGACATTTTGAATTTCAGACATGGAAAATATAAAAAATATAATCTGCATTACAAGAGTGTTTTGAAGTCTTCAATAATATTTAAAAGCATGGGGCACCTGGGTGGCTCAGTGGGTTAAGGCCTCTGCCTTCAGCTCAGGTCATGATCCCAGGGTCCTGGGATCGAGCCCCATATCGAGCTCTCTGCTCAGCAGGGAGCCTGCTTCCTCCTCTCTCTGTGCCTGCCTCTCTGCCTAGTTGTGATCTCTCTCTGTCAAATAAATAAATAAAATCTTTAAAAAATAATAATAATATTTAAAAGCATAAAATGGGCCTTGGGCCGATAATGTTGAGACCCACTGTCCTAGAGGATGTAAGACACTAATAAGTACCAGGAGAAAAAAGCAAAGTAAAACAGGGTAAGAGGATTGGAAGGGCCTGTGGATGAGGGGCAGGTGATAGAGGCAGGGAAGGGGTGATGGGAAGAGGAAGGGCAGCTAACAGTATCGAATAAGGTGATACAATTTATAAAACTACAAACCAAATACCCAATTTCCCTGAGTTGCCTTTAAAAAATCCCCTCCATTGGGGCACCTGGGTGGCTCAGTGGGTTAAGCCTCTGCCTTCGGCTCAGATCATGATCTCAGGGTCTTGGGATCAAGCCCCACATCGGGCTCTTTACTCAGTGGGGAGCCTGCCTCTCCCCTCTCTCTGCCTGCCTCTCTGCCTACTTGTGATCTCTGCCTGTCAAATAAATAAATAAAATCTTTAAAAAAAAGTGTATTGCGAATTGAATCATAATTACCTAAGATTCTATAACTACGTGTCTGCCACTTAAATAAACTGGTCAAGAAATAAGATTCTTTCTGGTAGCTTACAAATTCCACCCCGAGCCCCTCCCAGATGGCATCGCTCTGCTCACAGAGGTAAACCCTGGTCTGAATCTTAAGTATTTCCTCCCACTTCTTGGCAATTTTGTCATTTGCACGTGGTTATGTGTGTATCCATAAACAATATATTGTTTGCTTTTGGAAAAGTGGGAAGCGAGCTCAAGCCACCGTAAGGAAAAGGGCAGAAATCTTCCAGGAGACAATGACTTGGACGCCCCGAGGGATGACAATGTGGCACTTGTGAATGGCTGAGCACTCACTGGGGATTATCAGAGCATCTGAGAGGGCTGTCAGGTTCGTCATGGCGCAAATACATTCACGGGGATTGGGCGACTCGGTATTGGTTGTGGTTTTGCCTTGCTTCTCATCTCCGTGACCTCTCTCCAGGCCTAGGGAATGGGTCGAAGCTGAACACTCACATGGAGTTCAACAATTTCAGGGCATGGTGGGAAAAGCCGAAACTCCACAAACATCAGGCCAAGGCAGTTCGAATCTAGAAAAAGCCTGGAGTTTGGCTTATCCGGGCATTCTTTGCTTTGAGCTGGGATCTTGGTGATAATACCGCAACAACATGTCTATATACTGAGGTCCAGGACTCCCTCTGGATGGGTCGAACTGGTTGTCCTTTGAGCCTGGGACATGATTGTCAAACAAACTTCCTATTAATGGCTTACATTCTCTGTTTTGCTGGGGCTCATTCTCCAGTAGCTTTCTGAGAAAGGCTGCATGGGAAAGTATTGGGGGATTTCCGATATCTCAGTATGTTTTTGTCAAACCCTCATAACTGGTTTATACCTTCACTGAGAACAGGATTTTAGATTAAAGACTAGTTTCATTAAGACTTTTGAAGGTCCTGGGTCATCTTCTGGACCCAGGGGTCATTGTGAGAATTCTGGAGCTGTTCTGTTTTATTTTGTTTTGTTGTTCCCTCTCTCTGGAAGATGTCAAATCTTGTCTTCCTCAGTATTCTGGAATTTCAGCCACGTGCCTTCATCTGGGTCTGTGTTCATCCATCATGGGGCACTGGGTCCTTTCGGTTTGGAAACTTGCATTCTGCAGAATTTGTTGCGTTTCTTCCATGTGATTCCTTCCTCCCCACTTTCTCTGCCTTCTTCTTCTGGGGCCCCTGCTATTCTGCTGTTGATCTCCTGGTGTGGACTTCTGTTTGTTTAGCTTTGTTTCTGGCTTTGTCTTCTTGTTCTAATTTCTCGGGTATTTCTCCCTCTAGATCTTCCCGCTCTTTTATTGTTTTTATCTCAACCCATTTATCTTTCATTTCTAGAGCGCTTTCCAAACCTTTGAATGTTTTCTAAAGGTCTCCTGCTTTTGTTTTGGTTCGGGGATGCAATCATCTTTTCTCATCTCTCTGATGACATGATGCTTTAAAAAAAACAAAAACAGGGGCGCCTGGGTGGCTCAGTGGGTTAAGCCTCTGCCTTCAGCTTGGGTCATGATCCCAGGGTCCTGGGATTGAGCCCCACATTGGGCTCTACGCTCGGCGGGGAGCCTGCTTCCTCCTCTCTCTCTACCTGCTTCTCTGCCTACTTGTGATCTCTGTCAAAAAATAAATAAAAATCTAAATAAAAATTAAAATAAACAAAACAAAACAAAACAAAAAACCAGAAAAACCTCCCTGTCCCTGTTTGTTCCAGATTGCTTTTATCCTGTTTGTTTTGGTGTCTCTCTTCAATGATCAAGGTTGTCCTCAGACAGGAGGTATCCCTCAGCCCTACTGTCAAGGAAATACAAAACGTTCATTGGAAGCTTTCAGCGCACGAGGAACTGTCGTCTTGGAGCTCCATAGCAGAGTAATCTGCGGGGACCATTTGTTGGGAAATACAGTATGTCAGTGTTTTTAAGTCTTTCCTTGAAGCCAGACATCTTCCAGCCCCCTCCCTGGAGGGGCCACCTAGAACTCTTGGCTGCCGGAGTTCTAGGAACCAACCAAGGGAGGAGGGATGGAACAGGGAGGGTGTGGTCGTTCCACATTCAGCACTGCCACGCATTCGGCTTCTTTATCCCCCATTTTCTGTGCCATAGTCCCGTCCTCGCTGCGCTGAGTGTTACCTCCCCCGCCCCTCCCCGCCCCCGGGCCAGAGAAGCTCTGTTCCACCCTCTCCTGAGAAGAACCTTCCAGACTTCTTCCAGTGTGGAGGATGATCAGTTGCAGAGGTGGGAGGGAGGGGGAATTGTGGGGTGGGAGAGGAAATCTAGGACCTCTTTGCTTCCTAGAGAGCACTTCCGTTCTTCTTACTTTAGGACTCGTGCTGCTGCCGCACCCCCACCCCCAACAGAGGGACCTGGTGTTGCCAGTTTCTTTCTCTTGGGCTGAGTCTGCTGTGTAAATCAGGTTTATGCTCAGCCCTTCCCAAGGCTGCTTTTCTCGGCTTTCCCAGGCCTGCCAGATTAGTTACCACTCTGCATCTCCTCTTGTGGCTGTGGTTTCCCGTCCTCTTTTCTCAACATTGTGGGTTTGGGTTGTTTTTTTTTTTTTTTTTTGTTTTTTTTTTTTTCAATCTCTCTTCCAGAAGTTCTAGTGGGATTTCGGGAAGGAGAAAATTAGATGCATACATCCAATCTGTCACTGTAACCAGAACAGTACCCTGAAATTCCGAGATCCAATCTGCTCCTTAAGATGTGGTGTGGAGTTCTCCACGAAGTTATGGAAAATTCAGAAAATCAGCTTATCCCGCAGAGTTTGCTGCATGTGACCGCACACACCGGGCGCTCGTTGGAATCCAGGAACACAGATGTGTTTAGGACACGATAGCCATCATCACCGATATCAACAGAGGAGATGGACGTACTCAGGAGAACAAAATACAAGTTCACAGTCACTCACTCCAAATCCTTGGGGGTCAATGGGTTTTAGATTTCAGAATTTATCAGATTTTGGAAGGATAATCATACCATTATTCTCATCCCCATGGGCCCGCAGCAACACTTGGGAATTCAGACATTTATATGACTGCAGTGATACGGACGACTATTTGTATTAAATACAGTTAAGAAAAAAGACTATAAATAGCCTCACATCCATCTAGGGCAGGTTTTAAAACCAATGATTTCCCAAACCAAAATTCAGTTTGCCATTTGGGTATTTCTGAGTTGCTGAGAAGTCCTTGTGAACCTCTACAGCACAAGGACTGAGAAGTCCTTGTGAACCTCTACAGAACTTCTCTATATAAATGAAGTTTGTACAAAGCACTGCGGGTAGAAACAGGAGGGAGAGGGGGTGTTATTTCCTAACACATTACTTGCTTTTTAAAAACCCTATTGAGGGGCTCAGTGGGTTCAGCCTCTGCCTTCAGCTCATGTCATGATCCCAGGGTCCTAGGATCGAGCCCCGCATCCGGCTCCCTGCTCAGCGGGGAGCCTGCTTCCCGCCCCCTCCCCGCCTGCCTCTCTGCCTACTTGTGATCTCTGTCTGTCAAATAAATAAATAAAATCTTTAAAAAAATAAAAATAAATACCTTATTGACATATGCAAGGATGCAAAAGCAATATTGAGTAAAACTACTGGCCCCTTAATGGGAATCAAGTCACCAAACTGTAGAAGTACCCGCCTCACTCTTCTGCATAGCCTGGTCACCACGTGGTGTATCTTTGTTTGTTTATGTATTTTATGCTTCCCTTGGGTAGCATGTATGCTCTCTGAGAAAAGAGATGCTTGAGATCTGTATCTCCAACATCTGGAATGAAGCCTGGCCCTAGTAGATGTTCAATATTTATTTGCTGAACAAACGAATGAATGAACAAATGAATGATGTGATACCTACCGAAGGTTTTGTTTGGAAAAAAGCAAAAAAGAACTTTGAACACCACTAATCTTTGGAGATGAGCTGTGGCTCACACGTTCCTTGGTGGTACCTGCTACAACAGCTAGCATTTGCTGAGCCCTTACTGTATAATGAACTAAGTATTTTTCAGGTTTTCTCTCATTAATCTTTCCAGCAACCTATAAAATGGACACCATGATCCCCATTTTACACATGAGGAAACTGAGGCACAGTGATTAAGTTGCCCAAAATCACACACCTAGTTGGTGTCAGGGCAAGAGCTGGACCAAGTGACTTGGCCCAGTAGTCCAGATCGTTAACACTCCGCCATGCTTAATGGATCTGGGAAAACCCTAAACATCTCATATGAAGGGGTTGGGGCATAAGCTCTGAGGTGTTTCCAGTTCTATGGGTCTATGACCTTGAGATTCTATCTATCTAGAATTTTCATTGATTGGCTACTTAATTTATGTATAAATATATATTATGAGTTAAATCAATACTATGTATAACATTTATAATAATTCATAAAATTATTCATTTATTTGACCATTATTTATTGACTGTATATGCCACATGCCGGGCACTGTGCTAGGCGCTTCTCACACATCTTCTTTAATCCTAGGAGGTGGGGGACGCCTGGGGACTCAGTTGGTTAAGCATCTGCCTTCAGCTCAGGTCAAGATCTCTGGGTCCTGGGTTCGAGCCCCTCATCAGGCTCCCAGCTCAGTGGGGGAGCCTGCTTCTCTCTCTGCTCGCTGCTCCCCTTGCTTGTGCTCTCTCTCTTTCTCAAATAAATAAATAAAACCTTTAAAAAAATTCTAGGAAGGGGATATACAATGCCCATCTTACAGATGAGAAAACTGAGGCTCATAGACTTTAAAAATGTAACTAGGGTCAAGATGGTATTAACAGAAACAAGAGTCCAGCCCTGGCCTCAGGCCTGCTTGTTTCCAAAATGCAAGCTCCTTCCCTGACCCCAGCCTGCCTCTCTCCAAGCATGGAGGGGGCATGGAGGGGGCTTTGGGGGCCGGATGCGCGTGAGGCACTGGTGAAGTCCTTGAGGGGCCTGAGGGGTCAGGGGACAAAGGCTGCCTCTTGACTTCCCAGGCAGGACTCTGCACTCTGAGAGCCCCAGCCTCGTCCAGAAGTCCTGGCTGGGGGGTTCGTAAAGGGAACAATTTGTAACAAAGCCCCACGAGGTGCCACTTTTTATCCTGATCCTCTCCTTTCCCTCCAGCGTCCTGTGGCCAGTGTCTGCCACCTTCACATAAACGATGCCTCTGGAGCAGAAGGCCAGGCCGGGTGATGTCCAGGTACTGGAACAGCAGGGACGGACCCTACAGACCTCCCAAGGGGTGCATTCCCATCAGGCACTTTCCCATCAGAGGCTAAATAAAGCTCCCTCGGCTCCAACATGCAAGAGGGAGACTGGCATCGTCCAACCTAAATCTAAAGAAGGGCTTATTCAGGGAGGAGAGTGAGGGGGGCAGAGGTAACCGCAGCCCGGCTCCAAGGAATGCACAGCCCCCCCCCGCCCCCCTCCCTCAGGAAACCAGACCCGGCCACGTGACTGGCGTCCTCCAGGCTGGCAGGCCAGATGAAATCACGGCCACAGTCACACCCTGAGTCACGGACTGTCGAGGTCCCCACCCAGCCGGCTACAGGAAATGCAGTGTTTTCCAAGAGCGCGCCCGAGTCCCGCCCGCCCCGGGGCGCAGCGAAGCTCGGTGGCGCCCCCTGGAGGCGCGCGGCTGCCGGCTCCGTCGCGCCTGGTTGCGGACGCGGCGCGATTCCGCCCGCGTCTCGCGCGCTGCGGTAGCCCCTCCGAGGAGCTGCCCAAGTGTCTTCCGAAATGAGGGGAGGAGAACACCTCTCCCGGGTGCTGCTCTCCGTCCCACCGCGAAGCTGCCCGCGTCCCAAGCGGTTATTTCCCATGTGTTATTCCCTTCGCTTCCTCGGGGGGGCGCGCGCGCAACTTTACTTGCATGTTTACTTGGTAAGCATGCGGTGGGGGGGGCGGGGGGCAACATCACAGGGGTTCGTGCTGGTAAGCACTGTGTTAAGTCACCAAAGTAGGAACCCAGGAGAGGTATACGCCTGTTCCTACCTTCCCTTGCATTATTTGTTCCTCTCCACCCTCCCACAAGGTGCGCTCCCTGGGGGACTCACCCCCTCGCAAGGCCAGCTCCCACCACTGCATAAGCTGATGTCTTGTGTCTCCGTGGTTCCGTTTGTCCAGGTGAACTCCGGCTGACCGCGGACCGAGGACCAGACAGATGACACCCCTCTTTTTTGGTTCAATGGAAGTCCCCTCCAGAGGCCAGCCGCCACCCCAGTGGAGAGTAGCAAACCCCCCAGATTGACTCAGGTAAGTTTCCATCATCAAAGGGAATGGAGAATCCATAAAGAAATTCAGTTCTGACACTGAAAACTGAAGGAAGAGACATTTTGCGCTGCCCAGTTTATGGGCTAGGTAGATTCACACCTACTACACCCTTTTAACAACTTACACCTACTTCAGGGTACAACAGACAGAGACGCAATAACACTAGCCCAGCCATAAAAATAAGAGTAATAACTACCTTGCAGCAAGAGATTCTCGGGTGTCTGGTATCGTGCTTTCCTTACATCATCCAGTTGGTCCTCACGGCGACCTTGTGAAGGAGAGGTGCTTATTAGCCCCGCTTGCAGAAGAGGAACTGAGATCTGGGAAGGTGAATGACCGCCCCAATGTTCCTGGGCTGGCGACTAAGAGTCAGGATTCAAGACCTGGTCTATTTGCCTCCAGAACTTTACTGAGGGCTATACTGGTCTCTGGCCAAATGACTGAAACTTCCCCTTCAGACCCACCATTTCTCCTGCGAAGATCCCAGAGACTCTTACGGGTGCTTCTCAGACTTCTTCTCCCTCCTGGCATCTGTTTTGTGTTCTTTGATCACCCCCAGAACCCACTGGGAGACTCCCAGACTCTACCGCTCTCTCTGCTCCAGGATGAGGAGTGTTGCCGTGTCTCAGGACTGGTCGCCGCTGCTGCCTCATTGGGTTCCGACAGTCCACCCAGCCCTCATCCTTCCTTATGCTCCCAGGGCTAGGGGCTTGCTCCTCATCGCCACCCTGATGTCCATCCACTGATGAGTGGGGGAAATGTGGCCCACCCTACAGTGGCCTCCGATTCAGCCACGAGAAGGAATGGAAGCTGACCCCTGCTCCATGTGGATGAACCTGAAACACCTCCTGCTAAGTGAAAGCTGCCAGACGCAAATGTCACGTATTGTGTGTTTCTGTTTCTATGAAAAATCCGGAAGAGGTGAATCTGCACAGGCTGAAAACAGATGAGTGGTTGCTGGGGACCAGGGGGAAGGGGGAAATAGGGAGAGACTGCTTAACGGGCAGCAGGGTGTCCTTTGGCGGGTGATGGAAATGTTTTGGAGGGTGATCATCCAACATTGTGAATGTACTAAATGCCACTGAATTGCACACCTTAAAAACGGCTAATTTTATGTTATGCGAAATTTGCCCCAATAGGAATACACACACACACACACACACACACACACACACACACGCGTGCGTGCACATAACTAAGTACTAGGTCATCCATGTACGACCAGCTGTATTGCTTTTCCATCAGACTGACTTTTGTCATCACGTCAGCTGTCCTTTCCCTAGGAACTTGGTTCAAGATCCTGAAAATCCTTGCAGGCGATTTGACAGCATCGTGCTGGTCCGCCGTAAGCTTCCCTGCCCTTCTGGTCCCTGCTGAGTCTTCCCTAGCAAGTGGGGGAAGCTGCCTGTCTGGGAGACCTCTCCCACCTGCTATCTGCCGGTGGCAGGGCGGGGGCGGTGTTAGAGGGCCATTAGTTGGGCTTTTCCTTGCAAGTAACAGAAACACACACACGCTGGCTGAGTAAGCAGAAAAGGAGCTTCTTAAAAAGATATTAACTCACGGGATGGGTTGAAGGGCTGTTGGACCTGGCTGGAGGCTATGCCTCCAGGATCAATGCCTGGAAACGACCATGGAAACAGCTGGATGAGCAAAACACCAGCACGCTGTCGCTCTGCTAGGACATTTCTGCACCAAGAACTTGCCCAAAACTGCAGGCCTATAGCCACCCTCCCCACACTGATCCTCATTCCCTGGGTTCCCACTTCTTTATAGTCTCCCCTGGGCATCGGATTGGTGGAGCCGGGACATGCCCAGATGCCTTAGCTTCAAGGAAGGCTGGAAAGATGATGTTCCTGGGTCCCACCTCCTCCATGGGGAGATGGAAATTTCTCAAATATTACAAAATGTTGAAAACGTGGCAGGCATACAGAAAACACGGCACACAGTGGATACTGCCTCTATTATTCCCCAAGTGCTTGAAGAACCATATGGCAGCCCAAGCTCATTTGACCTTATCTCTTCTCATGAGGGAACAGGGGACTTCTGCAGAGACCCAGCCTGGCCAGCTCTGCTTTGCAACTATCCAGAACCTTCACACCTGCTCCCCTCCCCGAGATGTGTAGGTTTCAAGGGGCTGTGTGGGAGAAAAAGTCCACCCACCCCTAGTAATGGGTTAGGTAGATAACTCAGACCCGTCGACCACTACATTCCATTTCACAACAACAGTGATTGGTCCAAGGTAGGCCCATGATCAGAACAGTGACTTTTCAAGTCTTCCCTGGGATTGATAAGGTGATGTATGTGTGTGTGTAGGGGGAAGGGGTGGAAAAGTTCTCTTTTGCCCTGGAGTTGTTAAGCTAGGAAGAAATGCAGCTGGGGTCATCTTCCCTCACCCTAAGAAAGAAATTATATGCAAAAGAAAAATCTCCTATGGAAAGGAAGGATTGGTGAGACAGCCAGGAAAATATGCTTTCATTTCCTGGATCCAGCTAAGCCTGAAGCCTTTCCATCTCTGGTCTTTAATTACAGGAGCCAAAATTCCTTTATACAGCTTCAGTTAGTTAGAGTTGGGTTTCTCTGAGAACTGAGCCTTTGTAATTCGCCACCCACTCTCTAGTGGGAAATTGACTATGAAACATTTTCTGTCCATTAGTTCATTTGGCAGTGGATTTTAAAGTAAGGAGGGGACTTTAGTATTGTTACAGAGATTTTACGTAGAAGAAATTTTGGGTTCCGAGAGGTAAAGGGACTTGTCCAAGTTCACACAACTAGTTGTACTGGCTTATATTTGAATTCATTTCTGCCCACCTTTACATTCAGCACTTGTTCTAGAATTCCAAAGGTCAGGTTCTATTTTCAGAACTAATTCTGTTCTTCATAGTTTTCTGCAGTCCTTGGTATACTCAGGACTTTCAAAGCTAGTTCTGTCCTCCTGATAACAGAGTAACTACAAGAGCTTATAGAATATTCCTAGGCATTTTCATTTTCAAAATGTATAAAGGCCAAGGTATAAAGCTTTGAAGGAGAAATTTCAGTCTGATCGGGGATGTGGGGGACTCAGAGTTTCTGGAATCTCAATCCTTGTACCCACACTTATGGGAAACCCTGACCCTCTCTGGTTCTCTGCTTTTTTTTTCCTGGGAAACCCAAGGATTTCCTAGATGGTAGGGGCCGCCATATTAACATGTCTCTGGAGTCCTGTGTCATCCATAGGGACCTATCTATCATTTGAGCATAGCCTCATCCAAGTCCAAACGTTGACCACACCAGGCCAATACCGGGAGGTCAGTTACTGGGGAAAGAAACATGAGAGAGAAGAATCATGGGAAATGAGTACTCGTTGAGCACAGGCCAGCGATGGCAAATCTGGTTCTTCTCCACCTCAGCTTCGCTCGCACGCTGACAAGAAGGCCAACGGGACCTCGGAGCTCAGCTGGGAATGAGCGTGGACGCCAGCTCTCTGTCCTCTCTGGCCGAGCGCCAGGCACCTCGCATCATTAACCCCACGTTCTTGCCACAACCTCTGAGGTGAGACTTACTTGTCCTCTGTCCCAGAGGAGGAAACTGGCGTTCAGAGAAGACGTTAACTGCCCTGTAAAAGCTCCTAACAGGAGATTCGTATATAAAAACTAATAAAAATAAACAACACACCAGTGTATTACTTGTCATTTACCTTCCGCACCCAAGACATGTGCCGAGCCTGTTGGGTGTCGTCTTCGCTCGTTTCCCGAAGGCCTGGGAGGCGACCCGCCATTTTACAGGAGGCGGAAGTAGGAAGTGAAGGCAGGAGCCCAGCGTGTCCAGGACCAGTGCCTGGTTCTAACTGTTGCTCCCCGCTGGTTCATCTCCTTGAGTTGCTGCGTGAGTGTGGGCAGGGACTCTGAGAAAGCAACGGGCTCAGGATGACCCCAAAAGCTGCCCTAAGCACTTCCGGAGAGGTCTCCTAGCATCTCCCTTCTGCCAGAAGCACGTGAGGGGGCCTCAGCACAGCATGCTTATTCCGAGCAGGGCTGGCCCATCCCTGTGGCAACCACCCTTCTCCAGCTCTTTGAGCTCCCTGCCCTGCACGGGGGAGGCGGTCACCCTCCAGCCCCTCAGTGCCACCTGCCCTGGCCTGTTCCCATCTGGGGGAGTCAGAAGCATAGAGAAATTTCTGCATGAGAAGGACGCCTTGGGAAAAAGCCTCGAGGCAGCTTGGTACTGTGACAAAAACGTTGCCATTGCTCCTGGCCAGGTGACATGAGACAGTGGAGGCTTCTGTATCTGGAAAGCAAGGAGGCCGGCCTGTAGGACCACCCCAGCGACTCAGTTGCTCTAAATTACGTGCAATGAGTGGGTCCACGGATGGTTTCTGTGGCCTCCCTCAGACCCTGCTCATTCTCTCTCGCTCATTCTCTCTCTCTTTCCCCAATGCCCACCCACCCAGCTAGTCATCTTCCCAGCATCTGACTAAGAACATTTTCAAACAAGCAGCAAAACTGAATCGGTCTTAACAGGGAGCTCCCATATACTCACCTGCTAGATTCCATCCGGTTCTCTTAGCTCGTTTCCGCAGTGACCGTGGAGGCAGAAGGCCCCACACGCCTCCCAGAGAACGCGCTGGTGGGGTTCACTGAGACCCCCTTCTTCCTCCCGCAGTTCATGCACCCTCCTTGCCCCAAACTCCTTCTGTTGGCGGCCATCCCTCTGGCCACACACAGTCTACACCCTGCAGTGGTGACCATGGACCGGACCCTCAGCGCCCTTCTCACAGGGCATCAGAAAGGGAAGGAGCCTGCCGGCCGGGAGGTGACCTCTCAGGAGGTCACTCTGTGCCAGGCACTTGCCGTGGGCTGTTCTAATACTTCTCCCCAGAGATGTGGAAGTGATACACAACCGATGTAGAAACTTTGGGGGATTCCACAGAAGCGGAATGAAAACCTTAAAATCATCCATAATTCTGCAGACTGCAGTAGCCTGCGTTTATGGAGTGCCTACTGTATACCGGGCATTGTGCGTGGTGCCCGTATATCCTCAGGCACCATATTTGGTATGGAGATAGCTACCACGATCTCCAAGTTCCAGCTGAGGAAATAGGCACAGAGAAGGTAGGTGATTTACTCAGAGCCGCACAGCTAGGAAGGGATGCGATGGGGATTTCCACCCCACCCGGTTCTAGTTAGTGTGAGGTTTTCAACAGCAGTTTCCACTGTGTCCCCTGACCCTGTGATAAACGATTCAGGTATTTTCTGTGCAGTAACATTTGAGCATGTGCCTGTATATTTCTTTTAATAAAACTGAGATCATGTTATTTTTCTCATCTGCTTTTTTCCCCTTAAAATATTTAACCATCTCTATTCCAATACTACTCCTCCAAACAACGCTGTGAAATAAAGTAGGCCAGGCACTGTCCTGAGTGCTCTACAAGTAATAACAATCTTGGGGCGCCTGGCTGGCTCTGCCTTCAGATCAGGTCATGATGTCAGGGTCCTGGGATTGAGCCCTGCGTAAGGCTGCCTGCTTAGCGGGGAGCCGCCTTCTCTCTCTCCCTCTGCTGCTCCCCCTGCTTGTGCTCTCTCTCTCTCTGTCAGATACATAAATTCAAAAAATCTTTAAAAACAAAAGTAGTTATAATCTTCACAGCAACCTATGGGGAACATACTCACTAACTGCAATTTACAAGGGAAACCAAGGCACAGAGAGGTGAAGTAACTTGCCCAAAGTCACACAGCTAGGAGGGGGCAGAGCCCTAAACAAACCCAACAGTCTGGCTCCGATGTCTGGGCGCTTCCCACTAGACACTGTCTTCTTGAATCAGTCTTGGTCCTTCTATCATACCTGACCATGCACCTTTGTAAACGCTGTTGATCTGACCAACAAAAGTTGTGAGGCCGGACATGCCAAGAACCGTGTGTTGGCGCTCCTGCCGCATCACAAATGTCTCCAGAAAACATACATGTATTATGTCGTGGTTTCTGTGGGTCAAGGCCCCGGATGTAGGTCAGCGGGTCCCTCCAGCTCTAGGTCTCTCTCATGGCTATAGTCAAGGTGCCGGCTGGGACCACCATCTTCCCGAGTTTACCTGTGGCAGGACCCCCTTCCAAGTACACTCAGGGGCAGGGCTCGGTTGGAGTAAGGACTTCCGTTCCTTGGCGTCGTCTCTCCTTGGGGCAGCTCCCAACACAGTTGCTGGCTTCATCAAAGGCCGCAGTGGAAGACAGAGGAGTCCAGCAAGACAGAAGTCCCACTTCTAGAACATATTAATAATTTTGTGTCATCGTGCCTGAATGTGTATAACACAAAATTCACCATTTTAGCCATTGTCAACTGTACGGTTTTGTGACATCGCGCACATTCATACCCTGCACAACCATCACCACCATCCATCCCCAGAAGTTTCTCATCTTCTCAGAGACTCTGTCCCATTAAACACTAACTTTCCATTCCTCCCCTCCCCCAGCCCCTGGCAACCTCTTTGCTACTCTGCAGCTCTACGGATTGACTTCTCTCACTGGTGAAATAGGAGAGGAGTCTTACAAGTCGACCCAGATAATACTTTTTGTGGCTGATTTATTTCACTTAGCATAAGGTCTTCATGCTTCTCCACATTATAGCACGTGTCAGAACGTCCTCCTTTTGGGGACTGAATAATATTCCACCGTATGCGTAGACCCTACTGCGTCCATCCACTCAACTGTCGGTGGACAGGCTCCCATCCCTTGGCTGCTGTGAACACAGGTGTGCAAATATCTGCTGGAGTCCCTGCTTTCGGTTCCTTTGGATAGACATCTAGGAGTGCAACTTGCTGGATCATATGGTAATTCTATACTTAACCTTTGGAGGAACCGCCATATTGTTTTCCATGGCGGCGGCGCCATTTGACCTTCTCACCAGCAAGGCACAAGGGCTCCGATTTCTCCACATCCTCGCCAACACTTGTTGTTTCCTGTTTTGCTTTGGCTTCATGATAACCATCCCAGGGAGTGTGATGTCGTATTTCATTAATGGCATCCGTTTTACAACCTCACCTCAGAAATTAGATCCCTTCCGTTCTGCCATATTCTATTTATAAGAAACAAGTGACTAAGCTTGGCCCACACTTGAGGGAGGACATCACTGAGGGCCTAAATGACAGGAGGCAGGGATCATTGGAGCTGTTTTAGAAGGCTGCCTATTGCAAATGTCACGAGTGTCTTGTTTTTGTGTTTTTATTACTTTAAATGTACAGCGGTATGTTATTGGATTTGGCTCCATTGCGTAATGGCAAATATATGGGCTTTTGGGCTAGAAAGATTGGAGTTTAAATTGGATCCTTGTCTTCCCAGCTGTGTGATCTTGAGAAGTTACTAGACCTCTCTGAGGCTTGGTTTTCTTTGTTAAATGCAAACAAAAATACCTACCTTGAAAGATTATTGCAAGAATGAAATGAACTAATGTATGTGATGTATCCTACACACTGTAGGAGCTCAGTAAATGATATCTCACCACCATCATCACCATCATCACCGTCGCCATCATCGCTGTGGCAAGAACGAAGTTAGTGATCAAAACCAGGCTTGGTGGTTTTCCGGCAGGGTGTCCTTACAAGCTTCACCACCAGGTGGCAGCTGTGGTCAGACTGGGTATTAACCTCCCTTTGTTGGTACGAGATAAAGGTGTGTGTATAGTAATAGCTAAGGATTATTTTGGGCAGGGTGAGCATATGAAAAAACATAGTATCACAATCCCTACATTGGGATTAAGTTATTATTTCAGTTTCCTTCCGTGAGCTTATGTTCTGTTCCTCTGCCGCTCCCGCCCCCTACCCGCTGCAGAGGACATAGCCTTCCCCACACCCTCCTGGCTTGGCTGGCTCCTGCCAGCCCCATTATGGGCAGCTCAGAAACCTTTCCCAAGCTTCCTTGCTTTTGCTTGAGCTTCTTCTTCTGTCCTACTTATGTCAGGTCTCACCTTACTCTAGAAGCTTAAGCAGCTCCTGCTGTCCCCAATCTACTCATGTCAGGTCTAACATCTTTCTAGAAGCCCTTCCTGATCTCCCCCACCCATACCCCAGGTGGCATAGGCTCCCTCATCCAGGCTCTCGTCAATCACAGCCCTTGACTCCACACCTCTGATCTGTGGTCACAGGGCCTGGCAACCCAGGAGGACACACGGGTGCACAATCATTCTGTAAATATTTACCAAGTTCCCTCTGTGTGCTGGGCATTAGGTGTGCGGGACCTGCTGGAGCCTTTCTCTGAATAAACAAACCAGAATCTTGAAATACGGAGCCTCTCCTGAAGACGTCATCAGACCTCGAGCCATCTGAACCTTGCACCTGCCAGATAAAATACAGGATGCCCATTTAAATTCAAATTTCAGAAAAGCAACACACCATTTTTCAGTATTAATGTATCTGAATCAATATATAAGACATACTCAATAATAATGGAAATAATAAATAATAGGTCCTAAACGTTGCCGAGGGCATGTGAATACTAAAACTGTGTTGTTGTTTATCTGAAATTCAACCTGGATTGGGCTTCATGGGTGTTTGTTGTTTTGGTATCGGATTAGGGTTCTGGCCAGTGCCGTGAAAGGCCTCATTTGTAAGGTGTCCCTGAAGCATGTCAGTGTGGTTACATTTCCATGAGGCACAAGCCTGCCCCTGTTGAGAACCAAAGGTATTTTGAAGTTTAATGGACTATTATTTTTGAACCAGAAATCCCTCTTTCTAGCTGATTGTATGTTTTCTGACCTCGAGGGACCTCTTCTTAGAATTTACACGCCCACTCCAGAAATGCTTGGTGTGATGCATGGGAAAACTTTGGTCTTAAAGCAGCCATGACAGCGGGGAGGGCAGGATGGGGCTCAGGGCAGGATGGGGCTCAGGGGAGAGGGCTTTTCTTGGCTGCCCTTAGACAGGTTTAAATTCCGCTCCGCCCTGATGGTCTTCGGGGATGGTGGCCAGTCCATTAGCTCTTCTCCTCTGGCCTTGAAGCTGCATCCCAGGCACGCCGCCCCCTGCCCTGATTTCATGGAGTCATGGAGCGGGTTGGAGGCTCCTCGGAGAGCATCCCGGGCAGGTAGCTTAGCGGCTGATACTGGACGTCCCCTCGGGGCACTGCAGGGGAAACAGCGCGGGGCCTGGGGCTAAGACTCGAATCGGGGTCCTGACTCTGCAACCTGCCAGCTGAATGACACTCGTTCTAAAGTCCCACACTGGTCTATGAATTGGCTATCGGACTCCATGCTAGGGACCAGGGTATGAATAATGCTAATGAGACATTTCTCTTAGCTTCAAGTCTCCGAAGTGTTACCTCTTTGAGCCTGTTTCTAATCTGTAAATATGCGTTCTGTAGAAGGGAGCACATAAGAAGGACCTACAACAATTCCTCTAAAACCCTAGGGGCCAGACGTGCTCCCTAATTTAGAAAGGTCCCGTTTGTAGGCAGGTAATGACGTAGTGTACATTATGTCTAACGAAACAAACGCCTATTTATGCTGGGGTGGGGAGGGGATAAATTCCTCCTCTCTCTGTAGGTACACTCACTGCCCCTGCCGTGGATTTATTTCCCCTCCCCTTGAGTCCAGGCTGGACCGTGACTACTTTGACCAATAGAACACGGCAAACAGTACAATGACCTTGGGTGGACTCGCAGCTCTGCCTCGTTCTCGTGGAGCACGAGTCACCATGTGAAAGTCTAACTACCCTGCTGGGGAGAACACATGGGGAGGAAAAGGCTCTCCACTGAGCCCAGCCATCCAGACATCCTTGCCAACGCGCCCAACATAGGAATGAAGCCACGTGACACTCTCCAGCCCAGCCCAGCCCAGCCCAGCCTCCCACTGAACGCCCCTCCCCTGCATCCCACGACCACTGTTGCCACCATGGGAAGCAGAAGACTCACCCAGCCAAGCTCTGCCCCGATTCCTGACCCCAAATGCCACGACAAAATGGTGGTTGTTTTAAGTCAGTGGATTTTGAGGTCATTTGTTGTCCAGGAGGACAAAGCTGGCGCTCCTGACGGCCCGAGCTGGAGCCAAACCTGGAGCTTGGTCTCATCTGGAAGCTCGAGAGGGGCAGGAGGGCAGAAGGAAGGAGGGGAATGGTCTGAAGAGCCAGGGAAGATTATGAAAGTAAAAAAAGGGATATGCCTTTTAGCCCAGAAATGTCATTCCTGGGAATTCACCCTACTGAAATATTTGCACATGGGTTTGCTAGAATATGTGAGCAAGACTGTTCCTGCAGAGGTGTGTGGGATCGGGAGCAGGGGAAGGCAACCTAGGGATCCACCAACAGGAGGATTAAGTCAACGAGGGCACATCTAAACAATACGACTGTGAGGAGGCATTTTATTTTATTTTTTTTTAAAGAGTTTGTTTGTTTATTATCGAGAGAGAGAACACAAGTAGGGGGAGCAGCCGGGACAAGCAGACTTCTCGCCAGCCTGTGGCCTGACTCAGGGCTCAATCCCAAGAGCCTGAGACCACGACCCTGAGCTGAAATCAAGAGTCAGACACCCAACCAACTAAGCCAACTAACCCTGTAAAGAGGTATTTTAAAAAAGAATGGAGTAGATCTGTGTGTACTGATAAGGAAAGGCGCTGAGTCATGAGACGGGCATGTCCTCAGTGCGTTGTTGAGGGAAACAAGGCAGGTTACAGAATGGTGTATTATTATAAATATATTTCTGTGTGTACATACGGATGTAGTTATTCTGTCTTTATCTACACCTGGATCCAGCTCCAGCGCAGCCCTATCTGCCATCTAGAAGGATCCTGTAGGAGACACCTGTCGCTCCTGCTTGTCCAGAGACATTCATTCTGGCCTCTTCCGGAAATAGCACCCAGATCCCCTCCTGAGAACGGATTCTTCCCCCCCATTCTGTGCCGGTGGTTTGGGTTGGACTCTATTCCTCCTTCTGTCCCCAGGGCTGGAGCATGGGACTCGGGCCTGGCCAAGCATGGCACCAGGTTTTCTCAGCCATGGTGATGGTTCTGGACAACCAAGCTTGTCAGATCACAAGTCAGGGCATGGGCAATCCCGAGCTGTCCATCTTCCTCGGGAGGTCTGACTTGGCGCCGCAATGCCTCAGCCACTGAGCAGACATGATTGGAGCTGCCTGTTGCGACGGTGGGGCCCCCCTGAGACTGCAGCTCGGCTTCCGATCTGGGAACCCCGGGATCTCAAAACTGAGCGAACTCGCACCATTCCGACGAACCCCATCCCTGCCCGCCTTCACCAGGGCTGGCACCTTGAAACCAAAACACCCTCATGGACCCAGAGGCTCGCAGTATCATAATAGTGGTCACCTCTGAGGGGTGAGAGTCAAGAGGCTTTTCAGTTATATCTCTACATGAGTCACGAGTTTTGATGAGCGTGTACTGCTTTCATAATTCGAAAGTACGTTGTGAAGACACGGGTCTGGGGATGTCTTTTTCAGCTTCTGTCCTTTCGCTTCCCATCTTCCTGGCTTCCTGGAAACAGGTCTCCTTGGTTGCAGGTTATGTAAAGTAAATCAAGGTGGGCTATAAATTTTTAATAACAGCTTTATTGAGGTATAATTCACGTGCCATAAAATTCGTCCTTTCAAAGTGCAGCATCCAGGGTTTTTAAGGTAGCCGTGAGGCTGTGCCATCAGTGCTCATGCCAACTTCAGAACAGTCTCATCGCCCCAGCAGGAAGCTCAGTGCGGACTGGCAGCCTCTGGCCACCTCCGATCCGTTCTGTGTCTCTCTGGATCTGCCTTCTCTGGCCGTCCCACATACACCGAATTAGAGGGTCTGTGATCTTTCGGGCCTGGCTTCTTCCACATGGCGTCATGTTTTGTTTTGTTTTTAAGATTTTATCTATTTATTTGTCAGAGAGAAAGAGAGAGACAGAATAAGTAAGCAAGGGGAGCAGCAGACAGAGGGGGAGGGAGAAGCAGGCTCCCCGCTGAGCAAGGAGCCCGTCGCAGGACTCGATCCCAGGACCCTCAGATCATAACCCAAGCCAGACAGACACTTAATGGACAGAGTCACCCAGGCATCCCCAGCATCAAGTTTTTAAGGTTCGTCTGTGTTGTAGCAGGTGTCAGTCACTGCTTCATTCCTTCTTTTGTTTCTATATAGTTTTTAAAGCATTTTTTTTTTGCTTTAGTAATATGTGCCTAATACTTACGTTTTAGTCATTTTTTCAGTGTGCAGGTCAGTGGCTTTAAGGATCTTTCCACCATCATGCAAACATTGCCACACCCATCTCCAGAATGTTTCCATCATCCTATGTTGAAACTCTGTCCCCCTTAAAAGGATAGCTCTCTGCTCCTCTCCCTCAGCCCCTGACAAGCAGAGTTCCACTTTCTAATCTGTGCATTTGACTATTCCATGGACCCCCATATAAGTGGAAGAATACAGTAAAATTGTATATGTAGAGTAGTAAAAAAAATATATATATATATATATACACACACATATATATATATGTATATACACACACACATATATATGTATATACACACACACACACACACACACACATACATACACGTCCTTTCGTGTCTGGCTTAATTCACTTAACATAATGTCTTCCAGGTTCATCCATTTCCTCCACGTTGGAGCTGTATCAGGATTTCTTTTTTTTTTTCTCTTTGTCTTTTTTTAAGAGAGTGAGTTAGAGAGCATGCTTGCATGCAAGCCAGGGGGCAGGGGCAGAGGGAAAGGAGAGAGAGAATCTCAAGCAGGCTTCATGCCCAGCAGGGAACACTATATGAGGCTTGATCTCACCACCCTGAGATCATAACCTGAGCTGAAACCAAGAGTCAGATGCTTAACCGACTGAGCTACACAGGCACCCCAGGATTTCATTGCTTTTTAAGGTGAAATACTATTCCATTGTATGGATGGACCACATTTTACTTATACATTCATCCGTTGATTTGGTCCGACATTTGGGTTGTTTTCACTTTTTGCCTACTGGGAATAATGGTCTCATGCATATTGACATACAAGTTTTTGTGTGCGCATATGTTTTTGTTTCTCTTGGGTTGACACCTAGGAGCAGAATTGCTGAGTCATATGGGAACTGGACATTCGTATTTTTGAACAACGGTCCCACTGCTTGCTAAGCCAGCTGTGTCATTTTACATTCCCACCAACAACTGAAAAGGGGTCTGATTTCTCCACATCTTCACCAATGATTGTGATTTTTGGTCTTTTTTAATGAAGTAGTATCTCACTGTGGTTTCGATTGCATTTCCCTAATGAGTAACGATGCTGTGCATCTTTCCTTGTGCTTTTGGCTTGTTTCCATCTACTGTTTTCTCATGATCCGATTCCACACAGTGGAATTTAATTCAGCAATATTCCCTGCTCATGAACAACATGCCAGTCAGTGTGTCAAGGGTCAAGGGTACAAAGATAAAGAAGACAAAACCTTGCTCTGGAAGATATTTTCAGGCTAGCTGAAGACCCAAGATACATCTAGCAAAATGAATAGTACTGTGGAGTCTAGTTTCCATGAGATGGGCAGCGTCTCTTGTTTTACGCTATAACTGTGGAGCATGCAAGTGTACCTGATACCTAGAAGGGGTTTGTGACGCATGACACAAGGTCAAAATCTCTTTTATAGTTCTTCTATTGAGAGGTGGGGTCTACGTTCCTCCCCCTTGGGTTGGGTGGGCCTTCTGACTGCTTTGACGGATAGAATATGGCAGAAGCCACACTGTGCTCATTTCTGCGTCCAAGTCTTAAGAGACTATCTGTTTCCATTTTGGGTTTCTTGGAATACTCACTCCTGAAACTCAGCTTCCCTGTTGCAAGGAAACCCAAGTAGCCCTAAGGAGAGGCCCACACAAAGAGGAACTGGGAAGTGCCCCAGCCAACAGCCTACATTAACATATCAGCCATGGGAGTAAGCCGTCTTGGAAATGGATCTTCTCTCCCCAGCTGAATCACCCTGCATGCTGGGAATGGACATGGGCTGTCTCACACAGCCCTGTTTAAACTGAAGTTTCAAGAGCTAAATAAGTGGGTGTTATTATTTCAAGCCACTGGGTTTTGGGAGTGGAATGTTACGCAGAACTAGATATTCACAACAGCATTCAATAAATAATTGTTGGCTGTCTGATCATTGACAGTCTGTGATTGTCCAGAGGGATAACACACATCATCTCATTTAATCTTTTCAACAATACTGCTGATGAAGCGACCTTCCCAAGATGATACAGCTGGTCAGTGGTAGTACTGGGAGTAGACTGCTAAATATTTCAGATGTCAAAACTAGATTTCCACATTTCCACTACACCATGCTACCTCTCTCTAGAGAACTGGAAGGATGTTCCTTAGCCTCCAAGGCGGAACTGGATCCTTATGGGCTAGACTGATCAAGGAAGGCTCTACGGAGATGGAGTTTGAGCTAACTCTTAAAGAATGAGGAGGAATTACCCAAGTAAAAAAAGAGAATCAATGGCATTCCAGGGAAAGATAACAATATGAAAATGGTCCTCATGCCACTGAGCCCTCCGTGGCTTGCGTCCCAGTGATTATTTTGGGTTGTCTAACTTTAAGTTCGGAAGTGTGAAACAACCATTTTATAATGTTCATGGATTCTCTGGGTCAGGAGTTTGGACCGGGCACAGCTGGGACAGCTTGCCTCTGGCCCACCATGCTTGGGACCTCAGCTGGGAAGATTCAAAAACTGGGAGTGACTTGCCAGGTAAGGTCTGGATTCATCAAGATATGGCTTCATTCACATGTGTAGCAGCTGAGGCCACCTGTCAGCTGGGATGTCAGCTGAACTGCACGTGGCCTCTCCATGTGGGCTAATTTGGGCTTCCTCAGAGTATGGTGGCTGGGTTTCAAGTGTCAGTGTCCCCAGAGAGCAAGGGGGAGGTGCCAGGCATTTTCAAAATTCAGCCCCAGAAGCTAGAGAGCGATTTCTGCCATAAAACAGAAAGTTCAAGGACAGAAGACATAGACCCTTTCGCTCCCTGGAAGGAACGTTAAGGGTATGTAAGGATGCAAGATGGTGGATACAGTTACAGCCATTATGGAAAAGCATAAATTGATCTACAGCCATACCACCCTGAATGTGCTCGATCTCATCTGAAAAGCATAAATTGCCTTGATGCAGTTTATCAGCATGGCACGTTAGAAGGAAACATTAGTGTGACATCCAAAGCCTTACTGTAGGCTCTTGATAAGATGCCAAGCGCGGGCAGCGGCAGTGGTGGCAGGAGTGGATTTTATAACACTCAGTAATGGTTTGAAAAATTATCTTTCTTGGGGGTTGGGTCCATATGCTAAACTGTGCCCAGGTTTTTATGGCTACTTTCATCCTCAATCCCTAGAAATGACAGAAGAGAAATATTTAAGAACAGTAGACTCTTAACAGGACTTGAAACCTGAGAGCCAAAAGCCAACCGCCCACTGATGTTGAGGAATCCCAGAAGGACAGAGAACATAGAGAATTGATTTGTTAGGGGAACCACAGCCCAAAACACGTGTCAAAGAGGAAGGTTGTGAGAAGTGGGAGTTCTGAGTCTCGGACAATGGATTTGAGGAGCAGGAAGAGTCTTGAGGTCATTATCGGGGTGGTTGGTTGAGAACAGACATCTAGAACAGCTGGCAGTGGACGCTGTCCTTTGTCCAGCAGTAGGCAGCAAAGGCGCTTGGCCCCAGCCCAGAACAGTGTGTCCAGAACTTGGGTGGGAAAAGCAAGAGATCGGTCAGAGTCCCAGGCAGCTGGTAAAATCTAGAACAGTCTGAGGCCCCCGACTCCCAAAAGATAGCTTCTAGAACATATTTCCCCACTTTTTCTCTTTGCTGCCATTGGCCCCAGACATGCAACAAACTTCCCTGAAATCAGTAAAAGCAAAATTATTAAAGAGAAGCATTCAAGGAAACAGAAGGAAGTTTAACAGAAGTTGTTCAATGTCGTCCAAGGAAAATGAGATGACTAATGCACCCATGAAAGGAGACATAGTCAATGCCTTAACCATGTCCCCTCATGTTTCCCATTTTGGTTCACTGTGCCTGCATTTCTTTGCATGAGGCCTTTTCCCTCCTTCAGCCTCCAGAATTCTCTTTGCGGGGCATGCTGCAAGTGCTGAGGAATTAACATCCCCTCCACTAGGAGAAGCCCTCAACCAATGGCCGTGGGAGTCGGTATAAATACCCCGGCTCTCTCACCCCTGGAGTAGCTCTGAGAGGCGTGTTCTACGGGGTCTTCCAGGGCTCACTGGTGCATCCGTCGTTGGCTGCCTTTCCTTCCCCGTCTCACTTCCCCACTGGTCTACAGGTAGTTTCTGGTGTCATCCCCCAAATAAGCCACTTGAACTCAAACAATTTCTGGGGGGGGGGGGTTTCTTACTGGAGAATCCAAACTAAGCCTGAGAAACAGGCAGTTATGAAAAAGGAAGTGGGGAGTTGGCCTGGATAATATAAGAGCATAGAAGGTAAACGGTCAGGAGCGTATGGGAAATGGGAAAAATGTTGTGACGTGGATGACAGATCCAGAGACTCCAACACCTCTCTTAAAGAGCAGAAATAACTCAAAGGAAGAAATAATCCAATAAATAACAAGAGAAAAACTCCCCAGACTGGAAAAAACCCACATGTCTTCAGATTGAATGGCCCATGAACGAAGAACAACTCATGTTGATAAAATCTACAAACACCAAGGGAAATTTCTAAAAGATTTTAGAGGTAAAAAGCAGATTCCCTACAAGGAAATAAGTTTCAGGGTGCCTGAGTGGCTCAGTGGGTTAAACATCTGACTCGTGGTTTTGGCTCAGGTCATGACCTCAGTGTCGTGAGATAGAGCACCACACACTCTCTCTCTCTCTCTCTCCAAAGAAGAGAAGAGAGGACAGGAGGGGAGAGGATGGGAGGGGGGGAAGGGAGGGGAGAGGAGGGGAGGGGGAAAAGGGAAGGGAGAGGAGGGGAAAGGAGAAGAGAGGAGAGGAAAAGAGAGGACGAGAGAGAGGTGAGTAGGGGGAAGGGGAAGGAGAAAAGAAAAGAAGTTTCGATAGGGTCAGAAATCACATCAGTCACAAGTGCTGAAAGACCACGGGACAATCCCTTCTAAGTTCCGAGGGAAAGCCTCTGGAACTTAGAATACTATGCCTAGCTAAAAATCATTTATCTGACAGGGGAAAATAAAGACATTTATAAACACGTCAGAGCCCAGACCCAGAGTCACTTTCAATCAACGTGAAAATGAATCCGAGAGCAGGGTTTGCAGTGCAGAAAGCAGGGAGCCGAGTCCTGACCATTCCCGGGGGCTCTGCTCAACGCACACCTCCATGTGCCGTGCTGTGCCCGGAGCCCGCAGGAGCCTTGCCCACTTCTGACTTCTCCTTCCTAATGGTCAGGGCCGCTGCTTTGACACTGAAGCGTGCGCTGCCTGGACAGCTGGCAGGTGGGGCCACAGCAAACCATTTGGCTCTTGCGAGGCAACCTCACAGCTGTTCACGGGTTTGCTTTGCCTTCCTGCCTGGCTCACAAACTCCCAGTACCAAGGACCAGATCTTGTACATCATCAATCAGTAGTCACCGATCTTTAACAGAGCCTGGGCTCTCAGTTCACAGAGTAGGGTGTCCGCTGCTCCCAGCCTCTCCTTCCCCATCTGAGCTGCTCCAAACACCTGCTCGAAACTTAGTCTGCTGGATTTTCTCCCCTTGCTTTGCCTTTCCAGCTCCCTGTCTTCCTTCCCCTACCCCTCGGCCTTGTCCCCAGGCCTCTGCATCTCCTGGGGGTTAGGTCCTCACTCTCCTGATCAATAGAATTAACGCCAAGATCCAAGGAGGTGAAGGGTTGGTCCAGACCCCACAACATGCCAGGCAGAGTTCTAAGCCCTTCATGTACGTTGATGAATTCCCTTCCCACAGCCTGTCCTGTGGGAGAAGAGCTATTATCCGTTCCACCTTTTCAGGTGGGGAAACCGAGGCACAGAGAGGGAAAGTAGCTTGCTCAAGGGCTCACAGCAGCTGATAGCGGGAGCTGGGTTTCTGCCTTGACAGTCTTGCTCTGAACTGTGATGAATTTCTGAGGCCTGGCTAGGTCTGACCCCTTGCCAACCAGTAAATGCCCAGAGATCTAAAAATGAGTGGGATATACACGGGATGGGGGAGCACATCGGAGCAGAACTGCTGAGTGAGGATTGGAGTTAGAGCTTGGAAGGCGTGGCACGCACAGAGCGGTAATAGGTCACGTGAGATGTGTACATATTTGTAGAGTTTGCAAAGGACACTTGGGTGCACATTTTGCATCCCATTCGATCCTGAGAGCAATACTTGGAGAGTGGATTCAAGTGAACCATCACCTTTGACCTTTTTTTAGATGATGAGTCTGAAGTCCAGAGAGGTCAAGTGACTGGCTCAAGGTCACACAGCCAAGAAATGGCAGAGCAGGCTCCCGAACACTAGAGGCCCCTGACTGGAGGCACAAGTGACTGGAGCATGAACGCGGTGCTTAAGCAATATTTATTAACTGATATGTATTTATTGAGCAATATTTATTAACTAATTCTCTGCACTTACAAAACATGTTGTTTCTATTAATATATCTACTGCTTGTTCTCTGGACAAAGACCAGTAATATTTTTGGTGAGGGTTCCACAAGAGAAGGATTTCCTCCTCCGCCCTTGGCCTCCAATCATCGCCGGCTATGCAGCCGCCCGACCCCTTCCAAAGGAGAACAATTCTCGTCTGGAACAGAAACCAGGCAGGGGTGGGGAGGGGAGAGGGAAGACAGCAGGAAACCAGGAGTGCTTTTATTTTCCACGACGCAGGAGTGATTTCCACCCATTTTCATCGGAAATTTTTAAGATGCTTTACCTCTTTTTTTCCAATTACCTGGCTGTTAGGGTAGGCGGGAGGGGAGGAGGAAGGGAGGATGGCAGAGGCCAAAGCAAGAGCCCGCCTCAGCTCCAGACACTGCAGGACGCTTGAGTTTTCACAGAGATGTTGCTGGAAAAAAAAAGAGTGACCTGCTGACTGCTGGAGCTAGAAAGCCAGCACCCAGAGCACATCCCAGGCTTCTGCAGCCCTCTTGGCTGTGGGGCAAGGACCTCGTGAAGGATGGCCTCGAGGATATCCGCCCGATCACGCTGGAAGGTCCCTTCGGCTACCTTTTTCCCAAGTGTCCCCTGGTCCTCGCCTGGCCTCGGGGAGCAAAGGTGAATAATGCCTAGTCCCCGTTCTAGATTTCTAGCCACGGACGAGGGAGGCACACACAGATGTCGTGCCTCTAATCCGGACACACGCATGACACAGGGGCTCCCAAGGGTCTGGGCGGGACAAGCAGCTAGGACTGGACCGAAGGACAAAGACTTGAGCTGTCGGCCAGTGCAGGAATCATGGCTCCCCTGTCTCCAAGCTCTGTGACCCCGCCTGGACTCCTTTAGGCTTTGGTTCTCCCTGCTGTGAAATGGGGACACAGAACCACTCACTTTGCAGGGCGGTTGAGAAGAGAAATAACACCACGGGGACAGGGCAGGGCCTTCATCACTTGGAGCAAAAAGTGTGAGCTTGGGAGGAGAGGGTGGACTGTGGGTCTGGAAAGGGGAGCAGTGCAGAGAGGAGGGCTGAGGTCCTTAGCAGTAGGGAAGGGAGCTTAAGCCAACGGAAGTGCTCCACTCCCCAGGGACCGGCAGGAGAGGTAGGCTAGGCCCAGGGAGAAGGGGATCGGGGCCAGGGCGCACATGTGTTGGAGAACCTGTGGACCTATCTCTAGGTCCGGACTGCCCTCCCACCTCTGCTCAGACAGGTAGCTTCCTGCCGGGATGGGAAATTGCTTTGCCCTGGAATTTTTCTGCCTGGGGGTGTGTTTTTAGAGTCAGGTTCAGTGTTAAGAATCTGCAGTTACCAATATTCCTGAGGACCCAGACCCCGGACTACACAGTCTCCAGTGAGAAGCAGGGAGGGAGCCGCGAGGGACAGAGACGACTGCCAGAAGCCCCTGCCCAACTCTGGGGCCATCCCTGGGGTCCTCTTGTGTAGCCACGGCCTCTCCTCTCAGTGTTAGAGAGGATAAGTGGAGGTCCCACGGGAAGATTCAGTCCAGAAGTGCCCAGAATCCTGGAACGCCAGGATTGGGAGAGCACCTTGCTCGGCCCACCCACTGTCCAAGAAAGAAAGAGAGAAAGGACTATCTGAGGTCACACCCTCCGCCATGCTGGAGAGTCCCCACAGAGAGGCGAGCTCATCATTGTGCTCTGCTGTGGACAGCCACCTGCCACCATCCCTCAGCGCTGAGCTGTGACTGACTGCTCACTTTTCAGGAGTTTGCTAGACTAACAACAGTGTTAAACCATTCAATAGGGAACATTATCTTCCCCCTGTTCCCGATGAAGGAATGGAACTCAGAGGGGCTGGGTGACCTCTCCAAGATCACGGCTGTAGTTTATGGGGACCCGGGTCATTCTGCCTCAGGGACCATGTCCGTCCCGCTGGCTCAGGAGGTCTCCAGAGGAGTGCCACTGTGCTCCGACCTTAGAAAGTTGCTGCCTTTGAAAGCAGCTCAAATCCCAGCAGGCCTCTGAGAATGTCACTTCTCTGTGGCAGGTACAGGCGTCTGTACCTTCCCTTGGATTTCTGCTACCTCTTTTATGTCCCAGCAGTGCCCAAGTGGATCAATTTAGGTTAAAAGGGTGGATTTATGTAACATCTTGTGATGCCGGGAACAAACTCAGGTTCATGGTTGCAGATCTGGGTTTGAGTCCTCTCTTTGCCTCCTGGTACCGAGTGACCTTGCTTAGGTCACTTACAAAATGGGGGGGGGGGGGCGGTTTGCTTGACCAAGTGATCAAAAGTCCAAGTTACAAAAGCCAAAAGCATACAGACTGAAAAACAAATCTCTCTCCCAGTCTGTTCTCTAGCCCCTCTGTTTCCTTTCCCAGAGGCAATTATTTATCATTTCCCTGCATCTTCCAGAGATGCTCAATGAATGTGCAGGCATGTTGTGCTCGATCGTCAGGATAAAGCTACATTAAGGAGAGAGGCCTCAGTGAACACCTAGGTTTCATGCATAGTGGGAAGATAAAAGCTATTGTAAGGCCTTCCATCTGCATTTGTCGTCCTTCCTGGACTTTTGCTTCCTGAGTGTACAGGTGTGATGGAGGAAGCTTTTAGAGTCAGAGGGTCAAAATGCCTGTGATTTACCCTCAAATGGGTCAGCAAAAACGTTACTGGCAGTAATACAATTAATCATAAGGAGCACCAAAATGTTAACCCATGAGGATTCTTGGGCAAACAGTGCTCAAGGATTGATGGCACCATTCTTTTAACTTTTCTGCAAGCTTGAACAGGTTTTCCAAATGAAAATTTAGGGGAAAAGCAAGAAACGACTTAGGAAACTAGGAAGTCTAAGTCCAGGCAGCAAAAAGCAGGAGTGGAACAAAATGCCTGAGTGGTTGGCAGCTGCTCAGGGTGGGCGGGAAGTGCCAGGAAGGCTGTGGGGTCTGGGCCAGCTAGGAAGCCAGCCAGCCCAGTGCTGAAACTCTCTTTCGTGAACCCATCTCTGTCTAGCTCCCTAGCTGCAGCCAGGGGGGGTAGGAAGAACAAGGTCGTGTTACGGTTTTAATGAGCATTTCCCACTTTCTAATGAGGTTCTTTGGCCATTGTCTCCAAATGCCTGTTCATGTCTGTGTCCATCTTTCTATTGTGTTGTTTGCTTTTTCCTTAAGGATTTGAAAAATCCTTTCTACGTTCTAGATAATAATCCTGTATAATTTATGTGTTGAAATTATCTTCACCTAGTTTGAGGGGAGGTTTTTTTTTTTCACTCCCATAGTGGTAGTTTTTGATAAATTTTAATGTAGTGAAATTTATGAATCTTTTTTCTTGAATGGTTTGGGCCTTTTATGTTTTAAGAAATCCTTCCCCGGGCTGCCTGGTGGCTCAATTGTTTAAGCATCCAACTCTTGATTTCAGCTCAGGTCATAATCTCAGGGTCGTGAGATAGAGCCCTGATTTGGGCTCTGTGCCCAGTGGGGAGTTTGCTTGAGATTCTCTCTCTTCCTCTCCCTCTGTCCTTCCTCATGCTCTCTCTCTCTCTCAAATAAATAAATAAATAAATACATAAATAGATCTTTTTAAAAAGAAGGAAAGAAAGAAATCCTTCCCTGTCCCAGTGTCAGAGAGATACTATCTTATTTTTCTCCCTAAAAATCTTGAAGTTTTGCCCTTCATATTTACATCTGGAGTTGACTTTGTTATGGTGTGAGGTAGGGATGTGTTCTCACTTTTTGAAAAAACTCTATTAATTTGAGAGAGAAAGAGAGAGAATGAGCACACCCTTACATCAGTTGGGGGAGGGGTGGGGGGTGAGAATCAGACTCTGCTGAGCACAGAGTCTGACATGGAGCTTGATCTCACGACCCTGAGATCAAAATCAAGAGTCAGATGCTCAACCAACTAAACCACGCAGGTGCCCCTTTTGTCCACCCTCCTCCCCCGCCTTTTGGCTACTCACTGTTGTTTGCAGACCTGCTGGAAAATAGTCATGTTGGAGACACCAACACAGGCCAGGCTCCAGCACAAGGCTCCAGCAATGATGGGGAGAACTTGTAAGAAGTGGTCCTGGTGCAAAGGCCAATATCACCAACCTTCCCACCATACACAAAAAGAGTAAGTCTTGCCAAACCACAGATGGTCTTTAGGATCAGCTACAGTGAGGGAGGGGGGCCTTAGTGAAGAACAGAAGACCCACTCAAGAGTGAGTGTGGTTTTAGTAACTGGGGTGATCCTGTAGTGGCCCTAAAGATGCTCAAGGTAGTTGAGGAATTCAGCTGCTCTCTGGAGGAAGCCAGAAGTCAGGTTGGACAATACAGGTCTGAGCAGAGACTCCAGCCCTCTCTTGCCTGCTCCAGCTCCAGCTGAGCCCTGCCTGGACTTAGGGGGCCTTCGGCCTCATCAAAGCTCCCACCTTGCCTGGGGCCTGAGCTCATCTAGGCTGCAGTGCAGCCATAAGCACAGAGAAGCGTATGATGAGAAGAGGAGGCCAGAGACACACCAGTGGGAGGGGCCCCATCACTTCCTGCCGAAGGAAGCCCAGACCTCCCACTGCACATGCAGGAAACCACACCGCCTACGTGAGCCTGAGTGCTGCGCTACTAGTAGGATGACCTGGGGGAACCAACGGCACCTGTGGGCGCCCCTGCAAAGCGGATTCTTTTTTTTTTTTTTAAGATTTTTAAAAAATTTATTTATTTGACAGATAGAGATCACAAGTAGGCAGAGAGGGAGGCAGAGAGAGAGGAGGAAGCAGGTTCGCCACTGAGCAGAGAGCCCGATGCAGGGCTCGATCCCAGGACCCTGGGATCATGACCTGAGGCGAAGACAGAGGCTTTAACCCACTGAGCCACCCAGGCGCCCCTGCAAAGCGGATTCTAATGGTGATCTACCCAAGCAGGTTATTGTGAAGCCTGGAGATAATGAGGCAAATAGTTGGTACTCGATACACGAATGAAATTTATCATTTGCTTGGAGCTACAGTGCTGATGATCAAGCCCAGGGTGATTTTCCCCACAACCTCTTTTTGCGGTCTTATTTCTTGGGACTCCATCCATTTCTGCTAGACCCAGCTACCCCTGTGTGTTGTGACCATCTATTTTGGGGTCTACTTAAATACACAATGGCCCTTCCATTGGATGGAATACTACATAGTCATTAAAAGGAAGAGGATACATCTGAACCAACGAATCAAAATCATCGTCCAGCTAGACTGCCAATCGGATGAGGCAAGACCAGAACCTGTGTAAAGCAGAGTACTTTGATCCCATACTTGAAATCATATTGCTCAGCGCACACGGCTGTGCACACATGTATGTGCTGGTATACAGTGGGTTATCTCCTGTACGCACATTCCTCTGGGGGAAGGACCCAGGGGAGCAGGCCAGCCTTTGCTTTTCTTTTTCCTCTTTCTGTGCCATTGATATTCCCTACCAACACGGATTCGGGGCGGCTTTGCAGCCTCAGATCCCAGCACTCTTTGCGGACGGGCTCCGCATCATCACCCCCGCGCACGGCGGGCTCCACCGCTGTCCCCACTTTACAGGTGAACGAAGCAAGGCACAGAGAGATTAAGTAACTCGATGAAAGACACACAGCAAATAAGGCGTGGAGCTGGGATTCACATTCAGACAGTGAAGTCCCAGAGTCCCCACTTGCCACGTGACCCTGTCTCTTAACATATTCTTCACCTGTTAGAGAAATTCACACAGTTTTTTGTTTTAGGCCATTTTTAAGCCTTTTTTTTTTTAAGATTTTATTTCTTTATTTGACAGACAGAGATCACAAGTAGGCAGAGAGGGAGGCAGAGAGAGAGGAGGAAGCAGGCTCCCCGCTGAGCAGAGAGCCCGATGTGGGGCTTGATCCCAGGACCCTGGGATCATGACCTGAGCTGAAAGCAGAGGCTTTAACCCACTGAGCCACCCAGGCACCCCAGCTTTTTTTCTTTTTTTAAAGAGAGTATGTGCAGGCATGTGTGAGAGTTGGGGGACAGAGAAGAGGGAGAGAGAGAATCTTAAGCAGACTCCTTGCCCAGTGCAGAGCCTGACACAGGGCTTGATCTCATAACTCGGAGATGGTGACCCAAGCCAAAAATCAAGAGTCAGATGCTTAAAGGACTGTGCCACCCAGGTGCCCTCAGGCCATTTTTAAATTCTTGGGTTTTTTTTGTTTTGTTTTGTTTTTTTGTTGTTTTGTTTTGTTTTACAGAGAGAAAGGTCACAAGTAGGCAGAGAGTCAGGCAAAGAGAGAGGGGGACAGAGGAGGCAGAGAGAGAGGGGGACGCAGGCTCCCCACTGAGCGGAAAGCCCGATGCAGGGCTCGATCCCAGGACCCTGAGATCATGACCTGAGCTGAAGGCAGTGGCTTAACCCACTGAGCCACCCAGGCACCCCCATTTTTAAATTCTTGTGTGTGTGTGTGTGTGTGTGTGTGTGAACAGAAACAGCAATACCCCATGACAAATTGTTCCCTAATCTGTATTTCTTTAATCCCAGTTAACACACAGCATGATACTATTTTCAGATGTATAACGTAGGGCATAATCTATAAATCTTAGCATCTGTTGGTTGTTTTCAGCCCTCCCTGACCACGACCAGGGGAGCCGCAGGTGAGGGAAGAACGTGACTCTGGGAGTCAGGCGGTCCCAGCCCCATCTCAGCTCTGCGTGAGCTGCAGCACGATGGTGGCCAGGCCCCTTCCCCTCCCTGGCCTCAGCCTCCATCTGTAGAGCTGGGATGACCCTGGAGCCAGTGACCTCCACGGGCCCAAGGATTCTCTGGCTCTCTCTGGTCTATTTTTGCCCAACACCTTTCCCAGGGGCCTGTGGGCCTGAGCTAGTTTCCCTGGCTGGCCCCGATCCAGGCAGCTCAGGTGGAGAGCGCCAAGCTAATGAGGCCAAGGTCATGGGCCAGTTAGTGGCTCTCGGAGAAAACCATGGCTCTGCAGCCAGATGGCAGCTTCCCCATCCGTCCCTGGGCTCAGGCACAGGAGGACCCTGGGTGGGGGACAGGGATGAGAACAAAGATCCTGTAAGTCATCACTTCCAGTGGGAGCCCCTCAGAGCCCAGGTCCCGGTTACCTTTTGTGACTGCGGTGCAGGGTGCGGCATGGGCGCGTGTCTCCCCATCACACTGACAAGCCGGGAGCGGAGAAGGTTTGGGGGTAAGGGGAAGACTAAATGGTTTACCAAGTTTGTCCCTTCCCTGCAAGCGGACCCACACCAGGTGGAGCCAAGAAGTGGAAAACCAAGATGAGCCCCCCACAGCTACCCGCGGGGGGGGGGGGGGGGGTCTTCCCTTTCCTCTCCTGTGGGAGTCAGGTCCATGCCTCCTGATCAGAGGCGAGGTAGGGAAGAGCTTCCTCTTTTATGTTATTACCTGCTGTGAGCACGAGCTGCGTCTGTTTTGCTCACGGCAGCCTCCCTGATGCCTAGATCCATGCCTGCCATGCACGCAAGAAAAGCTCCGTATGTGCTCTTTGAGTCGATCGACTCACCTTTATCCCAGAGAGAGGCTGTGAGCTGCGTTAGGAAGGACACAGCATCATCAATGGGTTCTCCTTGGTTGTTTCCAATGAGTGTGGGCAAGTTGAAACTCAGGAAAACCATGTAACGACTGTAGGAAAGACGAATAATTCCTTTATAATGTGCCACCACTCCCTAATTTGAACATTTTTGCCAATTTGAATTTTCTTATTCCAGATTTTTCATTTCAGTTCACTGAATATTTATGATTAATGATGATATATTTCTATTAATTTTTTAAAGATTTTTATTTGAGAGAGAGAGAGAGAGCATGGGTCGGGGCGATGGTGGGGCCAGAGGGAAAGGGAGAAGCAGACTCCCCACTGAGCAGAGAACCTGATACTGGGCTTGATTCCAGGACCCCAAGATCATTACCTAAGCTGAAGGCAGACGCTTAACCGACTGAGACACCCAGGTGGCCCTTTATTAATCTTTAATTGCATTCTTACCATCAACCAGGCTTTGGGCTAAGCACCTAACAAGGACTGATTCATTAACTTTCAGAATAACTGTGTAAGGTGGGCACTACCAGGGGCGCCTGGGTGGGCTCGGTGGGTTAAGCCTCTGTCTTCGGCCTTGATCTCTACGATGAGACTAACCACACTCAATGGACCAACACTACCGAATTCTAGGGCTCTGATGGGGATTCATGAGACAAGATTTGCCATAGAACGTCGCATAATAAGCGAACAGTAGTAAGTGCCCACTAAGTGATATCCAGTGTTGTTCATTCTAATTCTAGTTTACGTAAGAAATTAAAGATACGCGTTTTTCACAGCACCCTATAGATAGGGTCACAATTTCCAGGGGCTTTGCTGTATCAGGCAGGATAGTGGAGTCGATTCTCCAGCAACGACCCCCAAACCTCCAGGGCTTATAACATAAGTTTACCTTTATTTATGTATTTTTTTAAAGATTTTATTTATTTGACAGACAGAGATCACAAGTAGGCAGAGAGGCAGGTAGAGAGGGGGAAGCAGGCTCCTTTCTGAGAAGATAGCCCGATGCGGGACTCGATCCCAGGACCCTGGATCATGATCTGAGCCGAAGGCAGAGGCTTTAACCCACTGAGCCACCCAGACGCCCCTATTTATGTATTTTTTTAAGTAGGATCCACACCCAGCACGGAACTAGACATTGGGCTTGAACTCAAGACCTTGAGATCAAGACCTGAGCCGAGATTGAGTTAGAGGCTTAACCGACTGCGCCCCCCAGGCACCCCTCAGAGTTTCCTTCGTGTTCATGCCACATGTCCGTCATGGGTCAGGCGTAGACCTGCTCCTGTGATCTTTCCTCCTGGGCCAGAAGCAGAGAGAGGCCAGTCTCTGGAACACGGCTTGTCGTCATGGTAAAGAAAACAGTTCTTAGATCAACATTAAATGTCATGGATTAGAAACGACACACATTATTTCCATTCAGAACTCACTGGTCAGAACTGGTTACAGATTCCCACCCTACCATCCGGAGGACAGGAAGAATAAATCTACCCAGCGTCTGAAAGGGAGGAAACCAGAGAATGTGGCCAACAGCCCTACGGACTACATTGGAGAATCACTGCCTTGCCCAGAGGGATGGCTAGACAGAGGCGGGGTAGTGGGAGGCAGAGGCGAGCAGAGGGGACAAGGAGGGCCCCTAGGGAGGGCAATAGGTCAGTGTGCAGGGCTGAGGCCAGAGGAGTGTTGAGCCCCTTTACCCTCTGGATCTGATGCAGACAAGGTCTGGACCATTCTGTTCTGCAGGCAAAGCAGCCAGCCCCGCTAGCTGCGGGGAGTGCCGGGCTCTCCACCAGGGCAGCGAGGCCATACATAGCCTGGTTCCCTGGCCCTCCAGTTCATGGGCAAAACAGTCACAAAGCAGGATCTCTTCAGCTCCACCCCTCCTTCCCTGTTGGATCCCAGAGCCTATTCTCCTGAGGATTGGCGGGAGCCCCCAGGCAGTCAGCATCTCTCCTGTGCTCTTTCCCTGCCCCTTCCCCACCCCCTTAGGAGACCCCAGTCCCTCCTTGCTCTGGCTCGGGCCTCTCCCGTCACTGCTGACTTCAAAGGTCCCCAGGGCTGCAGCTCCGACAGCAGCCATGCCTGGGCGGACAGCGCCACCTCCTGTCCTTTGCAGGCTGCTGGTGGCATCTGTGTCCCCAGTGCCCCAGATCTTGCCCAGCAGCCCTTGCCAGAAGATTCCGCAGGAGTCCTGGCACAAGGGAGCCTGAGTGACCAGTGCTGGCTTTCTTGCAGGTTCTGGGCCTCAGACTCTCCTTTGTCCCCTCCCAGCACAGGCCTTTGCAGGACGGGCGCCTCTGCCTCGAATACCCTTACTACCGCCTCCTTCCCCATCCTCCTCAACCCTGGACTCCTCAACCAAAGTCAAGGCCCCGGTCTAAGACTCCCCTTCCTGTCGAATCTGCAGCTAATGACGGCCAGCCTGGGAGAAGAGACCTGCTGGTCCAAAGCATTTCCAAACAGCAAACAAATTCGTCCTCTTGCTCATGGGAATTCCCACCTTGCCCAGGGCCAGCTGCTCACACATCCTTGTGACCTTCAGGGGAGGGAGGCGGGGCCGGTCAGACACGTTGGCCTCAGTGAGGAAACTTCTGGGGGTTTCTAGCTTGCCCCAGTGAGCTGGTGTGGCTAAGTATACACCCGGACCCGCGTGGCTAGGAAAAGGGCCGTCTTTGTTCTTCATTTGCCGTGGCTGTGCATTCCTTGGACCAAGGAGAGCACCTGTTTCCTTGCCAGTGGAGTTCTGGCCGTCACCGGAGGCCAGGGAAGGCAGAGCCAACGTCCCAGGCAGGGCGGGTTCCCCAGGGGCCCATCCTCCCTCCAGAGCTGGCTCTTACCCAGCACCGCCTCCAACGAATCAAAGAATATCAAGGAAGCTCGGTAGCAGCGCACCTGTCAGGAACAGGCGGGTAGATTACGATGCACTCTTACCAGGGACACCGATGCCCAGAGAACACACATGCCCACAGCTGCTGCCCTCCGGGGCCGCCTGGCCGCGCGCCCACGGGCCGGCTCCCGTGCACAGCACTTCCCCTTCCCGGGCATGACGACACGGAAAGAGCAGTCGGATTCGAATCCAGGTCCGGATCCAGACTCTGCTACCTTGCACCAGTTACCTGAACTTTCCATGCCTCAGTTTCTCCGTTTGTCAATGGGGGAGGCCATAATCCTGCCTACAAACGGTTATTTCGGGGAAGAGGTGAGAGGAAGGCCGTCCCCCCCTGCCCCCACGCACCCGAGATCGCTGACCAAGAAGGCGTGGCTGTTGGGACGCCGGTGGACCCAGTTACCCCACATCCTCCACCAGTATCCAAGATAGACCCGAAAAGGAAACAGATCTCCCAGAAGAAGTACCTTGGCCAGACTCCGCCGTCAGCCTCAGCCCCAGCGCTCGGCTGGCGGACTCCGAGGAAGCCCACGTCCACACCCGCTGGGGCCTCCTGCGGTCACACCGGAGGCAGGACTAACCGGCTGGTGGCCTGAGCTCTCCACTCCGCGCCCCTCCCGGCCCCCTTGCGGCGGCCACGCAGCCCGGGCTTGCGGGCTCCGAGCAGGGGGCTCGCGGGTACGCGGGTACCGTACCTGACTCCTGTCCTTGTCGCTCTCGTGTCCCTTCAGGTGACTCTAGTAGAACTATGTCAGCATCGGGCAGCTTTCTCCAGCACGTTACCGTTTCAAAGCAAATCAGGGGCGAGTTTCCCCACAATCCAACAGACTAGGCAGAGACGCAGACTATCCATAGGACGCACAGAACCACCTTCTTCTCCCGTCGCCCCCAGTCCCGAACGGCTTCCAGCTGCCCCCCCTTCCGTGCGGGGCCGGGGCTGCTCCTGCGCCTCCAAGAGCCTCTGAGCTTTCTGTGACATTAACCTTTGTATGAAGCTGTGAGTGCGGAAGAGGAAGCTGTGAAGTCATTTCCCACCCTATTGCAATGATGGATAATCAAGAAGGCTACACCTGGATCTGATTTTCTTAGAGAGAGAGAGAAAGAGCGAGAGCGTGCCCTGAGCCAGGGGTGGGGGGGGGGGGTGGGGAGGAAAGGGAGAAGGAGAGAGAATCTTTAGGAGGTTCCACACTCAGTGTGGAACCAAATGCAGGGCTCGATCTCAGGACCCTGAGATCATGAGCTGAGGCAAAATCAAGAGTCACATGCTCAAATGACTGAGCCACCCAGGTGCCCCAGATCTGATTTTCGTTTTGATGAAAATAGTCCCTATTATAAGCAGGAGCTCCCCAGCACTTACCTCTTGAAAGAAGGATCAGAATCCTCAGGACTCCAGGTTACCAAGCATTGACTGGCTGTGATGACAGGAGCCCAGGATGCTGGAGGTTTAATTGGGAAGGGATTTTCATCCGGATTATTATGGTTTGGACTAGTGTTCCAGTTCAGGTTTGGAGGGGTCTTTCTCAACATAAATTTTTCATCAGCCCTATTAGTTGTGGTTCAGGCTCTTGCAATGTACATGGTGTTAGAGTAGAAACAGCTGTCGTGATGGTTGTGCTGAATGCCATCTACTTACCTGCGTGCCTCCAGGTGTCAGATCATGACATTCCTTCTACCAGGACCCTTGATTCCATCACCTGGAAAGATCTAGGTCATCCTCCCAAAGCCTAACCTCCTTGGAGGAACTCTCCAGAATCTTCCATGGCAGAGTTGACTGTCACCAGCTCCTTGCTTCCATGATACCTGTGGGCCCATAAATATAGCCTCATGCCTCTTTCCTTATCTGTCTCCTTCTGGTAGACTTTCTGGGTTTTCTTAGTGCATCTATGTCTCCAGTGTCCTAGACTCAAGTAGTCAGAAGTGAATAGTTTTTGAATAAAACTGGAAATTTAGAAAGCATGAGTTCATGGCCACGATGTTTGGTGGACATGGAAGGAGGTGGGAGCCTATTTTCAGAAAACCTGGATTTTCTGCAGCAGCTCATCTCTGCTTCACTGCTTCTCTTGAAACAGAGGGAGCAAGAAGTGGCAAGTATTACAGTAGTTTGGAAGGGATGCAGGAAGGAAAGCAAATCTTATTTCTGCCCAATGGCTGTGGAGGACAGCAGTCAGCTGTTGAAGGCTTAGTGTGAAAAGGTCCTACAAGAAGTTTTGAATTTAATTCTGACATCCACTCCACATTTCATAATGAAGAAATCAAGGCTGAGAGAGGAGAACCAATTACCCAAGATCTCAGAGATACAGAGAGAAGTAAAAATCCAGGGGCGCCTGGGTGGCTCAGTGGGTTAAAGCCTCTGCCTTCGGCTCGGGTTGTGATCCCAGGGTTCTGGGATCGAGCCCCACATCGGCCTCTCTGCTCAGCAGGGAGCCTGCTTCCCTTCCTCTCTGCCTACTTGTGATCTCTGTCTGTCAAATAAATAAATAAAATCTTAAAAAAAAAATCCAGTTCTGACTCCAAAGCTGGTAGTCTTTATTCTGATTTATCGCCAAGGAGAAGTGGATGGGAGTGGCGCTGGAATTGAAAGGTCCAGGTTCACTCTCACCGTAAGAGCCTGTTTTGCTAGGATAAACCTCTGGACCGTTAACAGCCTGTGAAAAGACTGAAGAGAGATGAATGTTGTTATAGCAGAAGAGCACATGCAGTTTGCAATTTATTTACTTCTTTATCATATACTTCTGAGTAAGGACAGAATTATGTCAGGTACAGAGGGAAACTGAGGCAAAAGCAGGGGCAGTGGCTTGCTCTACCTCACACAGCAAGTTTTTAAAGGACCTAAAGCTCAAAATTAATTTCAATTAAGTACCTAACAAATGGACTGTCTTGAAGATAACAACCATACACTCTGGAAAGTGAAAAAACAACCACTTCAGGACTCAGTAGAATGAACAACAGCAGGAAGATTTTGAGGGGAGTCCATATAAATTAAGTGAGGAGCAAAGAGTGAGTTCTCCATTATTGCAACTTTCCCTTGAAAGCAGATGTAATTGTGGCACAACTCAATGTGGCTAAAATTCTGATAGAAAAAAAATGGAAATGAGAGGACAGAGCCCAGGGCAGCCATGAATGCTGAAGAGTGCCAGCACATGGTTAAAAGAGAAAGCCAAAGAAGGGGAAAATGGTAGACTTAAGTCCAATAACATGAATAACTACACTAAATATTAATAAACTAAATACTCCCAATAAAAGGCTGAGATTACCAGAATAGATGGGAAAACACCATGCAACCATATGCTGTCTATAAGATATATTATAAAGATCATAAACAAACATAAGTAGATACAAATATAAAGATACAGATGGGTTGAAAGTAAGTGGGTGGAAATATATATACTATGCAAACTGCCACCATAAAAAAGCAGGGATGGCCCTCGTAATATCAGATAACATAGACTTCAAGACAAAATATATTACCAGACATAACAAGGGACATCTCATAATGATGAAAGGGTCAATTCATTTGGGAGACATACAATAAAAAAGGTGTATATATCTATAAAAGAGCTTCAAAATACATGATGCAAAAATACATACAAATAAAAGAGAGAATGTTCCAACTCACAGCTGGAAAATTTAACATCCTCCTTCTTAACAACTGGTAGACAAGTAAATAAATGAATTGGTAAAGCCATAGAGAATCTGAACAGCACTATTAATTATTTTGAGCTAAGTGATATTTACAGAACCCTGCACACAACTGCTGAATACACATTCTTTTCTGGGCACATGGCATGGTCACTAAACTAGACCATTTTCTGGGCCATTAAGCAAATATCTATAAAATTAAAGGATTGAAATCATGCAGACAAGATTTTCTAACCACAACTGAATTATATTCAAAATCAATAAAGAGAAGATGCGAAGAGAATCCCAAATATTTGGAAACAAAAAAATATACTTCTAAATAATCCATAGGCCGAAGAAGAATTCTCAAGGGAAACTTAAAAACCAGACACTGAACTAAATTAAAATGAAGAGACAAAGTATAAAAATTGTTGGGATGCTGCAAAAGTATGGCTTAGAGGAATATTTATAATGGTGATAGGCTCAGTAATGGCCCTCCCAGATATGTCCATGTCCTAATCTCTGGAACCTGTGACTACCACCTCATATGACAAAATGGACTTTGCTGGTGTGATTAAGTTAAGGATCCTGAGTAAGGAGATTGTTTTGGATTATCTAAATTAGCACACAATGTAATCACAAGTGCCCTTATAAGAGAGAGAAAGGGGGAGATTTGCCTTCATTTTCATTTTAAAAGAGAAGCATTCAGGGTCACCTGCGTGGCTCAGTTGGGGGAGCGTGTGACTCTTGATCTCATAATGGGGTTGTGAGTTCAAGCCCCATGTGGGGTGTACAGGTTACTTAAAAAATAAAATAAAATCTGTTAAAAAATCCATTTACAATTGTGCCAATAACCACAACATACTTAAGTGTAAGTTTAATAAAAGTGATGCAAGAGCTCTTCACCAGAAACTACAGAACATTGCTGAGAGCAGTTTGACAAGACTTAAATGAACACAAACATATAACATGTCACAAACTGGAAGACTTAATATTGCTACCATGTCAGCTTCCTCCAAATTTATCTGCAGTTGATGTAATACCCATCCAAATCCCGGTAGACATTTTTGGTAGAAATTGAAAAGCTGATTCTAAAATGTATATGGAAATACACATGATCTGGAATGGCCAAAGCAATTTTAAAAAAAGAAGAACAAAGTTGGATGTCTTACTCTACTTCATCATATGACTCGCTGTTTAGCTATAGAAAACAAGACAGTGCGGTGTTAGCAGGAGGACAGACATATAAATTAATGAGACAGACTGGAGAATCCAGAAGTAGACCGAAATACATATGCTCGGTTGATTTTCAGAAGAGGAGCCAAGGCAGTTCAGGAGAGAAAGAAAAGTCTCTTCAACAAATGGTACTGGGACAACTAGATATTCACACGACACAGATGATCATCAGTCTCTTTCTCACATCATACCCAAAACTTAACTTGAAATGGATCAAAAAGTTAAATGCAAAAATTTTAACTTAACAACTTGTAGAAGAAAATGGAGGAGAAAGTAATTGTAGCTTTGGAGTTAGGCAGTGATTTCTTAGATAAGACTCAAAAAGCATGAGCCGTAAAAGAAAAACGTTGATCAATTGTATTTTATAAAAAAAATGTATTTTATCAAAATGAAAAACTCCGATTAAAAAAAAAAATGAAGAAAGGGAAAAACAAGTCCCAGAACAGGAGAAAATATTCTCAGTACACATATGTGACAAATGACTTGTATCTAGAACATATTAAACTTCTTACAACTCAATAATAAGACTCAATTTTGAAGGGGGGCAATAGATTTATTTCTATTTATTAATTTGAGAGAGAGAGAGTACATAAGCAGGGGAAGGGGCAGAGGGAGAGGAAGAGGGGAAGAAGACTCCCTGCCAGTCACAAGGCTAGATGCCATGCCCCTGAGATCATGATCTGAGTCAAAACCAAGATCATGATAAACCGCCTGAGCCACCCAGGCTAAGTGGGCAATAGATATAAACAGACACTTCACAAAGAGAAGATACAGGAATGCTTCATAAGGATATGATAAGATGACTGACATTATCACCAGGAAAACGCAAATTAAACCTTCAGTGAGACACTACTACACTCCCATGGGAATGGCTACAATGAAAGAAATGGCCAATTACAGGTACTGGTGAGGACACAGAGCAACCAGAAATCTCATAATTGCTGGTGAGAGCATATGGTGTACAGCCACTCTGGAAGATTTCTTGGCACGTTCTTCAGAAGCTAAGTATCAACCTACCATACCACGCAGCCTCTCTTAGCACATACCCAAGAAAAATGAAAACATGCCCATACAAGGCTAGGACAGAGCAGTCTTGATGACAACTGCTTCTCACAAACAACCAGAGCACCTGGCTGGCTCAGTCAGTATGTGACTCTTGATCTCGGGCCAATGAGTTCAAGCCCCACTTTGGGTGTAGAGATTACTTAAAAATGAAATATTTAAAAAGAAGAAGAAATGAAACAACCCAACTGTCTGTTAAGAAGATAGGCAAAATGTATCATATCTATACATATCACTCATTTTTTAAAAATGAACTACCAGGGCTCCTAGATGTTCAGTTGATTGAGTGTCAGACTCTTGGTTTGGGCTCAGATTGTGACCTCAGGGTCCTGGGATCGAGCCCCAAGAGTCGGGCTCCATGCTCATCAAGGAGACTGCTTCTCTCTCTCTCCCTGTCCTTATGCTCCTCCCTTACCCTGCTTGTGCTTTCCCTCTCTCTCTCTCTCTCTCTCTCTCTCTCAGTCTCTTAAAAAGAAGTGGGGGCACCTGGGTGGCTCAGTATCTGTCTTCAGCTCAGGTCATGATCTCAGGACCTTCAGTATACCATGGTCAGAGGTTCCCAGCATTCGTATTCTGACACCAAGTCTGAACTCTGTCATTTAAACCAATCTCAGTCCTTCCTGATCCTCTGAGCAACAACATTCCTATAATCCAGATGCCTAGGGGCCTTTTAAATTCTTAACTGCTGGATTTTTAATAATCCTATGGAGATTTTTCACTCCTGGAAGATAGTGGTGACATCACAGCATCTGAATGATTAGGGCCCGCATCCTCCTGGTTGGTTCAGTGACAGAATGGTCGGTCCCTGGCATCCGGCGTCCCGTGGCTGAGGCCGGCACAGGGAGCTCTCCATATCCCCATGCATCATGTGCTGGGGGGTGGTCGGTTCCTGGGTCCCACGGTCTTTGATCTGAGAGGTTGGCCCCACCATGGGCCCTCCCTGCTGGAAGATGACATTCCAAGGATGCCAAGAACAGAATTTGGGGCAGCTGACCTATTGCTCCTAGCAGAACCACCTGAAGGCCTCAGACCTCACAGCCTGAGTATGCCCTGCTCCCCGCAGAACACACCAGAGGCTTTTCAGTTCACACCTTTGGTCTCTCACAGGATGACTACAGGGTGGTGAGATAAACAACAAGCTGTGGAGCCAAGAATTATTCCACTCACCGAAGATGAGGAAGCCTGGATAACAAGACTCCTTGCTTTGAGTAGAGCTTCCAATAGCTTCCAATAAATGAACGAGGCTCCTTTCCACCACATGGGGGCCCCTGGAATCCCCATGTTGTCCCTTGGTGTCCAAATCCTAGCATGTCGTCATGCATCTTCTCAGGCTAACATGCCCTCCAATACGTGAGGGGTTCTGGGTGAGGCTTGTTCCTTGAATCCTCCTGACACCTCACCTCCCTCCTCAACTTCCCACAGTGCTCGCCAGGCACAAAGCAATAGACACATGGAAACAAATTAAGGGCTCGATTCCTTAACGCTGGGGAAACCTCTAATATCTCCTTCTCTTTAACCCCAGCACAGAAAATCTCTGGTCATGAGTCCTGGGGGACAACTGGACCAGGAAGCTAAGTGAGGCTTTTCTTGCCTTCCCTGAGCCCTCCCCACCTCTGAATCTAATGGCTGGGCTGATGAAGCCATAGGAACAAGGATGGCCAGGAGCCCCTCCCCACCTCCTGTGGAGACAGACCAGAAATAGGGCAGGACCACTGACTGGGAAGAAGGGAAAGGAGGTGGGGTCTGGGAAAGAAGGAAGGAAGAGAGAATTCCATGACTCTGTGGTGGGGACAGGAAGGCCTTGAGGTGCTTGGTGGTCCACGAGGGAAGGAGGGAGGAGGAAGTCTGCAGCTTTCAAGGCTCGGTTCCCCTGTATACCAGAAAAACACAGCCATCCGTTCCTTCGATCCCGGTTTCTGCATGGTGGCTGAGGGACAGGCTTTTGTTCAGTGCCACACCAGGTGTGTGCAAGCTTCCCCTGGGAGTCCCAATGGGGCCTGCAGGGTGCTGAGCTCTGAGGAAAATAACCAGGTGGGAGAGTGGGAGCCCAGGGAGTGAGCCGGAGAAGCAATGGAGGACTTGGTCCCCGAGATCCCAGAAGACAAACCCATGAAGAAGGGAAATCAGGCCTCCAGAGCCCAGGGGAGCCCCACAGTGAACTCAACGAAAAGCACAATGCATCAGTCCATATTTATGGAAGCAGGCGATAGAAGACAGGATTGGGAAAGCCACACAGATCTTCGATACACTGCCCCCAAACAAGCGATGAGGACTCTGAGTCTCAGAGAGGCGGTGTCTCCTGGCCCCCGAGCTAGTTGATCTCCTCGACATATGGCGAGGTTTCTTGACTTGTGGCTGGCCTCTGCTGTCTCTTTTCTATTCTCCCGCCTTCCACCACAGCTTTTTTTTTTTTTTTCCAAATCAACTACTGTCCCAACACCACCTTTAGATTATCATTGGAATTTCACTCTTCACTCAAGAGCACCCTGAACCCAAAGAGCACCAACAATTTGCTAAACATTCCCCGCTAACCTTCTGCCATCTGCAATAACCCCTCCCACACTGGACTCAGCTTCAGAAATGCCAAACTCCTCCACCTCCCAACACAAAAGCTTTATTTGGCACTTTTCCCCCCTCTAATAAGGCACCTCCATGTCTTTGTCCCACACAAGTCCCTGCTTCCCGCCCTGCTCGGGGATCACGGAGTCGGGCCCTCCTTCAGACTTTCATAGATCTCGGTGAGCTTCTCCAACTTGCACTCCAGTTCCCGGGCCTGCCACCTCATGCCTTCAGCTGACTCTGTCTTTGCTCCCTTTTGCAAGTGCCCTGAGTCTTTCACCAGGTTGACCACATCCATTGCAAGGGAGAGACCTGCGGTGGCCACACCCATGATCCAGGCTTGTTTGGTCATTGCCAGAGCAGTGCCTCCAAAAGCTTTCTGCACCTGCTGGCCACCTCGAACTGAGACTCTCTGAGCTGTCATGAGGCATCTGGAATTGACTACAAGGCGAGGTTTGACTTTGGCAAGCTTGATGGCACGAATATTCTTTGCAATGTTTTGCAGGGCTCTAAAGCATTTATCTGTTAAGGAATAAATCTGGGGTATGCGGTCACGCAGAACCTTTGCAACGACCTCCTGTTTCTCAAAATCAGTTGATGTCAGGTGACTGGCTTGGGCTTTTGCGGACAACTCACTTGAGTCTTCCACGATGCTGGTAGACACCTGGGTCACAGTGGCTGCTGCTCCCAGCCCTATCCCAGTTGCCAAGAGTGCCAGACTGGCCCCTGCTGTCACAGGAGCCAGACCCAGACCAAGGATGCTTAAGAGGCCAGACACAACACCAGCGGAGCCGGCTACTACGTTGGCGATGGTGCAGTCCCAGTGTACCCTGTCCACCTCATCTGCAAGCTCGTGGAGCTTTCTTATGCGCTCCTCAATCTTGAGTTTCAACTCGGGAAACTTATGCAGAAAACTCTCCCTAGCCTGCTGATCTTCAGCCTCCAGATCCATGGTTCTTTGCAGCTCGTTCAGACCTTCACGTAGGGCTTCTGCCTCCTCCCTGTAACAGGGAAGGTCAAGGGATTAGGAGAAGCTCATCTGGAAAATGGGCTCCATTTGACCTAACCTACATACACCACAGAACTTTTACTGCAAATCAAATGGAAAAGAGTTTTACAAATGCAAAGAATCCTTCCTGCAATGTTACACACGTTCCGTACACTGCTCATGCTCCATAACACACACCAGTCAGGGAATAAATAAGTCCGGGACATACTCAGAGACTCTTAAATAGTGGCTATTGGAGGAAGACGGCCTCACAGTCAAGGACAGGGCCCCACAGTCAGTACCACAGTGTCTGTAGACTGGGAACTCTGCAGATGAAGAAAGGGAAGCGCGGCTGGAGCACTTAAACCTCCATTCGGAGAAACGTCGTGTGTGCTGAGGGATGAACTTCCCCACAGAGATCTGCTCTCGCCCTGGGCACTGGGAAGTGAGCTCTAGGCCCCACCTAGGATGTCAAGGGTCCTAGAACAAATACGACTGTCCTCCTTTGCCTGGGCCTTTGACCTCAGGACAGCCTGACAAGATGATGGCGTCTTTGGGTCATGAGCTGTCAGTTGTGGCCATGGAGGATCTAGAAACTGGCCTCACGGGGGAGCAGAAGACGACAGGTCACCCATGCAGGCAGATGGGATTGAGCCCCAGTAAACTCTGTCCTGAGGTTCAGGCTGAAAAATACTCTCTCCTGGAAAACACATTACCCGGGCTCTCATGAGCCCTCCTCTTGACTGTGCCTTGACCTTGGTCTTCTGGGCTCTGACCTTAACAGACTGGGTAAAGTCTTAGCAAGAACTGTGTTAAGACAGCTTAGTGAGAATCCACACAGTCTCAATATCTCGTCACCTTTGACACCTGATCAAATTCCACCTTTGATGCGGAAGTCCTTGACCTGCCTTCAGGAAGAACCCTGTTGGGTCAGGTTAGCAAGAATCCCTCCACTTTGATGTCTCCTCTTACTGATTTCCTATTCCTTGACCTCGCCCTGTTCCGCAGCTAGAAATCCCTACCGGTCTTCACTCTGTTCCAAGACGAGCCCAATCTCTCTCCCCTGTGACATCACTCTTGACGCCTATGGCTTGAATTGAGTCTTCTTGCCCATTGTAGTAAGTGTCACAGTAAGTGCTCACTTGCACAGTGTGAGCATCCCTGGCGGCCATGCTCCCCTTGCGCTGTCACACACTGGATACAGGACAGTAAGGCCTCCTGAGGACGATGGAAGCTTTGCACTGGAAACCCTCCCAGACTCTGCCCCAAGTGTCTCTCTCTTTGGCTGATGGGAACCTGTATCTTTCCCTGCCACACAGCATAACTGAGGGGACAGCTCTCAATGAGTTCTGTGAATGCTTCCAGGGAATCATCCAATCTTGGGGGGTGGGGGACACCCCCAAATTTTAGTTGGTGCCAAAAGTAGGGACAGTCTTAAGAACTGTCCCCTCAGACTTTGCAGTTGGCCTACTCTGGGTACCTGGAGTTTGAGAAAACAAGATCTCACAGCAAGAAGGGTCCTTAGTCACCTTTTTGCTTGCAGCTGCTGTCTCTCCCAAGCCTGCTGTCCTCTGACGGGGCCCAGCCACTGCCCCAACTGACTGAGAGCCACGACACCCACTACCCAGCTTCCCCTCAGACTTTCCAGCTCATGTCATGGATTCCCCACCCACCACCCAGCTCCGCCAACCTCACAGGTGTCACAGCCTAAATAACACCTTAGCTGGTCACAGCTTTGCATGCACGTACACCAAGGCCATGTGCAACTCTATGACATCTCTTAAAGATACAGGAGACTTTGTGAACCTTCTCTTATGATCTAGATTTGGGCAAGCTAGTGGAGAGAGTAGTTTCCTCTTTGGTGGGGAAACTGGAGGCTCAAAATCCCTCAAAGGGTACACAGTTGGCAGCTGCCCCCTGTGGAGCTGGAAGTTGTCACAGAGTCACAGTGACTCCTATTGGTCTGGGGCTGCTCTGTGTAGAAGATAGGGGCTTCCAAATGCTAGATAAGACCCACCCAGCTCCCAGGCAAGGCATGGAGGAAACTCTGCCCCATGGCTTGGCATGACCAGGGGTGAGGAGATCAAAGAAGGAAGGGAAGAATTGTCCCCTCTGCCTCTCATGGAACCTCTGTTAGATCCGTGGTCTCCTCAAGTTTGTGCCCTAGAGCTTCACTCAGTCGCAGATCCACTGCCCAAGCCTACCTAGTCCTCCAATCTAGATGCCCTGGCCCACTTATCAATTGTGACCACCGGCTCTGGCCCTGGTCCAAGACTCCTAGGACCTTGGACAGGATGCCTAGGTTCTTCACCTTTGACCTTGAAATTCACACCAAGGCCCTGGCCACAATCTTCTCAGATTGAATTACTGTTCCCATGGAACAAATGCCCAATCTGACACTCCCAGATACACAGAGCCAGAGAACCCCAGGGCTGGGCAGAGACAGAGTCAGGATCCAACCAGCTCAGTCCAATTGCACTCCAGCCTCTCCACCTCATGGGCCCGCAGGATCCTGCATGTTCATGGAACTGCTCAGATGGGGAGGGAAGGCTCTAGTCCGAATCCCCAGGGCCACAGACTGAGGTGTCAGTGTTCCTGTGACTGGTCCCAGGGGAAGTTGTGCTTGGCCCTCATCTCCAGGAAGAAGACCCTTACCCCCGTCTATTCTCGGTAATCCTCTAATGAGCTAACACTAATGGAGTCCTACTGTGTGTCATCACTATGCTAGGGACCTTCTGTGCGTTATCTGCACTTCCTCATGATAAAATTGAACAGATGAACAGATCAAGGCAGAGAAGGGTCAGCTTTAGGGTAAGGCCTAAGGTCACATAACCTGCCCTCTGCAGGTTTCCTTCTACTCAATGCGAGACCCTTCACTGCCAGCAAATGCCATGGAAGACATGTTCCTCATGGATTGTCGAGAAGGAACATACTCAACCCCAGCCCCAGACACTGTCCCGCAGAGACCTGGGTGACCATCCGGCGGCATCTGTACGGGGGCAGGGGGTACCTGGACAAAGTGGCCTCAGCCACAAATCTCTCCCAGGATTCATGGTCACTCAGCAGGAGGTATAGGTCCTCACACCTCACTGTGTTCCGGAAAGTCTCAATGACCTCCTCGAGAAGGCTTTCACTCTCTAGATGGGAAAAAAAAAATGAAAGGCTTTTAGTTTTTTCTTTTTCCTGCTTCGCTAAGGGAGAGATGAAACCAGGGCTTAGCTGGAGGGAAACCACAGCGCTAAACCATGCTTTTATGGACCTGGCGGTGGTGGGAGAGGGGAAATAGGTGAGAGCCGCCGAAGGGGTATTGAGATCAATAGATTCAGTTCCTGCCCCGCTTGCATTCTGATAAGCAGGGGCTTATAGCTGGGACACAGGACAATTGCCCTAACATAGCCATGGGAGGCCGGGGGATGCTAGGGGCGGGGAGGTTTTACCTGGAACTAACAGGTTCCAGGGAGGATACTCTGTGTAGCAGGCCCTGGCCCAAACACATGAACACATTCTTTGTGATCCTCATAGCCACACAAGAAAATACTCTCATTTTACAGGTAAGGTTAGGTAAGTCACACACAGCTGGGAGGTGGCAAAGACCAGTCTGGGGTCCAGGTCATGGCCCACTGACCCTCACAGGCTGACACCAGGGTGAGAGCGGGAGGAAATGGCCTCTCTTGTAAAGCCCCACAGTCATCCTGAGCCATGATGGAGGCTTGGACAGGGCAAGAGGGCAGGATCAGCCTCCAAGGTTGCTGGTCTACTCCCTCCCCCAACCCCCTCCCTCAGGATCCCTTTTTTCCCCTCCTTTCCCCTCTGCTGTCTCCACCTCCCTGTGGACTGTCTTGTCCTGGACCCTGTTCTGGGTCATTGATGGATTTGATGGGCAGCAGGGGAAGGGAGGAAGCAAGCACCTCAGCCATGACCCTCAGAAGACAAGAGGGAGGTGTCCCTACAGACTCCTGGGCTGGGAACTACTCTTGACCTCCCTTGGTGGCTCAAGGAAGCTCTTCAAGGGACCAATTCCTCTGCAGGTGAACTCAGCTGGAGGCATCCCCGCAATTCCAGGGATCATCCAGCAAAGTGGAAGGGGACTACCTGGGCTGAGCCCACGGGCTCCCGAGGTCATGGTGTCGCCATAGTTTTCCCTACTGCTTCTGTCCGTGTTGCAGTTAGAAGGAGCTGTCGCTTCACCCCTGGGGAAGAGAGAACAAATCTTGGGGTCAAATGTGAGCCAGCGGAGGCAGCAGGAAGCAGTGAGGGGCCAGGTCTTGGGGCTGCCCTCTGGGATGGCGACAAATGCCAAAATGGACTTTACCCCATGTGTCTGTGTACTGGGTTCTGCCAGCTGCTATTTAAGGAAAGTTACTCACCTCACTCCAGCTCACTCCCAAGCCGAGTCAGGGTCCTGTCGTCCTGTTGGGGCACAAGAAGAAGCTCATCGGACAAGGAGACTGCCATCTGAGAAGTTACAGAAGCAATGAAACCAAGAACAAAAAGAAGATGGGAGCAAGGGTTCTGGAAATTCCTTGAGGTCGGGAACGTGTGTGTTTACTAATGGGTAAGAGCTAATACTGATCAAGTATTGAAGACAGGCAGGCTCCTGATGTGTCCCCTCACTGAATACACACACACACTCCTGTTCGGGAACTTGAGTGTCTCTGATCCAAATCGTGTGTTTGTGACGACTGTGCTCTACTCCCTTTAACATACTAAAACGCTTATTCATGTATAGTTGATGGTTGAACTACCTGGGGGTTAAGGGCAATGACCCCCACCATCATGCAGTAAAAAATTCATGCATAACTTCTGACTTCCCCAAAATTTTTTTTAAAGATTTCTTATTTATTTGACAGAGAGAGAGAGAGAGACAATGAGTGAGGGAACATAAGCAGGGGGAGTGAGAGAGGGAGAAGCAGGCTTCCTACTGGGCAGGGAGCCCAATGCAGGGCTCAGTCCCAGGACTCTGGGATCATGACCTGAAATGAAGGCAGACCCTTGAAAACTGAGCCACCCAGGTGCCCCTTGACTTCCCAGAACTGAACTACTAATAGCCTACTCTTGACCAGAAGCCTTACCAATAACATAAACAGCTAATCAACACGTATTACATATGTTCTATGTATTATGTACTGAATTCTTGCAATAGAGTAAGCTAGAGAAAAGAAAGGGTTAAGAAAATCAATAGTAAGGGGCACCTGGGTAGCTCAGTCATTTAAGCATCTGCCTTCGGTTCAGGTCATGATCCCAGGTTCCCTGGATAGAGCCCGTACAACTGTCTCCCTCCTTAGTGGGGGGGTCTGCTTCTCCCTCTCCTTCTGCCCCTCCCCCCGTCTCATGTGTCCGCTCTGTCAATAAATAAATAAAATCTTAAAAAAGAAGAAAGTCATAAGGAAGAGCAAGTACATTTACCATTTTGTACATAGATTTAATGAAAAAATCTGCATATAAGTAGATCTGGTCGTGCAAACTTGTGTTGTTCAAGGGTCAGCTGTGTAAGTGTTTATTTGTAAATGACTCCTCTCCTTCCACAGCCTTGGCTTGCAGCACTAACCAGTCTTTGTCTGGATCAATTTCCTGGTGCCACAGCTTCCCACAGCCTGTGCCCTCCTTGCTTCTGCAAGATTCTTCATCCCACATGGTCTGGAGCCCTGCTGAGTCCTGGCGCAATCCCTACAGTCCGACTAAGGATTCTCAAGCCTTCCCAATAAGCCCAGTCTTCTCTGCTGTCCTCCCCCAACTTTGAACCTTCTTCAAGGTTCAAATTCAATTGCTTCTAATTCTTTATCTAAAGGAAAGTGAAAAGAACAATCTCTTTGTATAAAACTTTGCATTTTGCATTTGAGATTGTTTCCTTAAGTCATTTCTAGAAGCACGATGACTGGGTCAGAAGCTATCAGCACATACAAATTTTTTCATACCTAGCGCCACACTGTGATGAAAAAAATTATACCAATTCACATTCACACTCACAGTACATGAGGATGTCCATCCACTGCTCTGTTCTTAACAGTTCTTCGTAGTCTTTTGTAAAAAACACACCCTTACAGACAGAGAATTTATTTTATTTCAGTTATTAGCTTGTCTTGGGAGATGAGGAAAGACAGCAAATATTGATTATGTTTAAGCATTATTTTTTTAAGATCTTATTTATTTATTATTTGAGAGAGAAAGAGAGATTGAGAGAAGGACTATGAGAAGGGGCAGAGGGAGAATCAGACTCCCCATGGAGCTGGGAGCCTGATGTGGGGCTCAATTCCAGGACCCCAGGATCATGAACTGAGCCAAAGGCAGACAATCAACTGAGTCACCCATGCACCCTAAGCATTGTTTTTTGTTTGTTTGTTTTTTTAAAGATTTTATTTATTTATTTGACAGAGAGAGATCACAAGTAGGCAGAGACGCAGGCACAGAGAGAGAGAGAGAGAGAGAGAGAGAGAGAGAGGAGGAAGCAGGCTCCCTGCTGATCAGAGAGCCCGATTCGGGACTCGATCCCAGGACCCTGAGATCATGACCTGAGCTGAAGGCAGAGGCTTAACCCACTGAGCCACCCAGGCGCCCCCAACCATTGTTTTTAAGTTTATTTATTTTTTTTAGTCTCTACACCAAATTTGGGACTTGAACTCACAACCCCAACGTCAAGAGTCCCAAACTTTTCAGAATAAGCCAGCCAGGTACCCCAGGCCCTATTTGAAGAAGGCAAAAGAGCATTTATCAGCTTCCCCTCCTGAGACCTGACTGAAATGATAGTAAAGGTACTTACAGGTATAAAAATAACTAATGATAAGAGTGACTCACATTTGTGGCCTTTCCTCTGCACTGGTGATTGCTCTACGACTTTACAAATAATAACCTGTCTTCTTCCAATAATCATGGAGTTGTGTGTGTATCATTTGTCTCCCTGTTTGTAGATAAGGAAACTCAAGTACAGACTACGTGACGTGCCCCAGGTCAGAAATCTAGTAAGCGGTAGACTGGGCTCAAGTCTTCAAGGTCCTGCTTGCTGGACTCAAGAACCCCCACACTGCCTCTCTTCATTCTGCTATACTTTATTTTTTCTATTTTTTTATTATTCTTAAAAGATTTTATTTATTTATCTGACAGAGAGAGAAATCATAAGTAGGCAGAGAGGCAGGCAGAGAGAGAGGGGGAAGCAGGCTCCCCACTGAGCAGAGAGCCCAATATAGGGTTCGATATCAGGACCCTGAGATCATGACCTGAGCCAAAGGCAGAGGTTCAACCCACTGAGCCACCCAAGCCCTCTGCTACTACTTTAAAAGGACAATGAGCCCAACAGGAATCCAGAGGCTTAGACAAATGTTTGAAGGCAGATTGGATGGAGTATTGATAGCTGAATAAAGAAGAACAGAGGGAATTCCCATCAGAAAACCAGAGAGAGAACAAGGCAATAGGCAGGAAGAATGGTCTGCTAGGCAGAGCTGCGGAGAGGGAGACCAAAGATGAGAGGCAGGTGGAGGGGAAGCAGGAATAAGGTTACCAACCCCACACCTGACCCTATATTCATGGCAGCCTAAGTCTATACCAGAAGAGGGAAAATCAGAAATGAAATATTCCAGAAAAAATACCTCTGTCTTCTGACATCTAAAGGGTCCTCATTTGATCACTCTACATGGAAGCCTATCAGTCAACTTACCTCTCTCTTAAATACAGATGGGCAAGCTACGATCAGATACGTTAGAAAGATGACCAGATGGAAAGGGTGGCTAAGATCGATAGAAAAACAACGGCAGATTGGGCACCTGGCTGGCTCAGTAGATAGAGCATGCAACTCTTGATCTCGAGGTCATGAGTTCAAGCCCCATGTTGGGCATAGAGCTTACTGAAAAAACAACAACAACAAAATCAACTGGACTTCATAAACCTTAAAACAATACCAGAAAAAAACACATAATTTTGATTATAGAAAATGATTTTTTTTAAACCTTGACCCAACGTCCTCAGGGAGATTAGAAAGGTGTTGTCTTCATAGAATGAGAACATGATGCACTGAAAAAGTAAAATAATAATAATAATAATAACAATAATGGACCAAAAAAAGGGCTCTTGGGACTTAAAAAGTGATGGACAAACTAAAGAAGTCTAGGTAAAGGTTGGAATAGTCAAGAAAAACTTCCAGAAAATAAAACAAAAAGGTGAGAGAAGAAATGGAACTAAATGGGGAATGACAAGTTACCAATGCTATCAATTCTTAGAAAATTACTTGAGAAAGAGCTGCAGGGAAAAAAAAGTTCATGTGTTTAGGGGGTGAGGTGGAGGATAATGACCAAGAAACCAAGAGACAGAAAGATGGGAGGTCCAGGAAACAGGAAAATTAACATGGACAGAAAGGAACCCAAGGAATCCAGCTGGGCATGCAGCAGACCTAGTGAGCAACAGCCCAGAACGGAGTAAGAAGTGAAGAGTTGTGTGGGGAAAGGGGACTTATAATAATATGTACGATATAGTATCTTACTCAATGCACTGTTCAAAAGAAATTGAGGAAACGTTGAAGGTAACATTGCAAGGAGTAGAAAAAAAAGGCAATTAGAAATTCAGGAAAGGGGCGCCTGTGTGGCTCAGTGGGTTAAGCCGCTGCCTTCGGCTCAGGTCATGATCTCAGGGTTCTGGGATCGAGTCCCACATCGGGCTCTCTGCTTGGCGGCGAGCCTGCTTCCCTCTCTCTCTCTCTGCCTGCCTCTCTGTCTACTTGTGATCTCTCTCTGTCAAATAAATAAATAAAATCTTTTAAAAATAAATAAATAAATAAATAAATAAAATAAAAAATAAAAAATCTTAAAAAAAAAGAAATTCAGGAAAAACTAAAATTGTACAAGAAAGCATGTACAAAAAAAAAAACAACAACGAAAGAAAGACAGAAAAAGAAAGCATGTACAGGGGTGCCTGGGTGGCTCAGGGGGTTAAGCGTCTGCCTTCAGCTCAGGTCAGGATCCCAGGGGCCTGAGATCTTGTCTCACATCAGACTCCTCCCTCAGTGGGGAGCCTGCTTCTCCCTCTGCCTGCTGCCTCCCCTCTCAGTTTCTGACAAATTAATAAGAATCTTAAAAAAAAAGAAAAAGCACGTACAACCATATTTCCCAAGTCAGCTTTATAGTAAACAATACTGAAAACATCACATATATATAAACATTCTTGTGTGATTTTTTAACTTCTAGAACAAAAGAGGCCATTTAATTATGAGAACCAAATGCACTTGTTGCCAATACGTAAATCAAAGCACAATGGTGGAAGTTGGGAGCCGAAGCACTGAAGAGAGGAGGAGGATGAATATCCGCATTTTACAAAGTGAGGACCCAAAAATACCAGCTACAACTGAGAGGCTAGGAAATGAAGAGGTAAGAAAAGGAAGAAAAAAAAAAAAAGAAGGAATGAAAGAAACAAAGGTGTAAGTAAATGGCTTACGACTAGAAAGATTTCTGAGGACATAAATTTAGTGACAGAATGATATTAGGGGAAGGTGGGGAGGTGTGTAAGAAAAAGCATAAAAATAAGTGAAATCATTATCTGCCCTAGGAAGAAATAAGTAGCTCATATTGCAATTTAAAAATCAAGGGAATGAAGTTAGCTATCGTGATGGGTGACTACTGCTGTGCACCAGGCACCGTTCTAAGTGATTTGGACGCATCCACTCATACATTAGTTCTCACCATGACTCTGTAAGAAAAGGAACTGAAGCCCAGAAAGGGTAGGTAATTGACCCAGAGCACCCCGCTAGTGCCAGAGCCGAATTCAAATCCAGACTCCCTGTCTCCAGAGCCTACACTCTCACCTATTCTGTTCTCCCACTCTAGGAATATCATAGAAAGATACTGATTAACCACCTAAAGAAAAAGCAACACAATTAACAGTGATTGTTTTTAATTGGGAAAGTGGGTGAGCAGAGCCCTCGGAACTAATGGAATTGCTTTAACTGTGCTTATAACTTTGATTTCTTTTTTAATTTGAAGAAAGTGGAAGTCCCTTTAGAGCAGTGAGTAAAGGCTCACCCCAATAATGGGCTGGTTTCTGGCCCCACCACGTTCAAGATGATGGGAGCCGGTGGATCAGGTACCCATAAAAACTCAGCCTGACTCCTGATGTGACAAGCGGCAGCGTGGGAGAAACCACGGTGGTTGATAAAGTAAGTTCTCTAAGAAAAGTGGGATGATAACGTAGGTTCAACGAGAATAATGGTCTAGCCATCCCTGCCCACCTGTGTGGCCCCGACAGGACGCGGAGCCTCCCATCCCCAGCTCCCATTCCCACTGGCTCTGGCTAAGCTCTCTGGAGGCAGCAGGACAGAGAATGTCACCAAAGCATCTCCCTGGAAGGGCTGCAGGCAGGCTCCTCGGGCAGGGAGGAAAGGGGAGCCAAGGACAGGACCAAGTTCAAACTCCTTAGTCTGCTCCCGCTCCCAGTTCCTGTCTTCCTCACTGTGCCCTGATTCCGTGTTGCCTTGGTCTGGGCACCTTCAAGGACACCTTACTTCCCTGCTTGTCTTTTTTTTTTTTTTTTTCTTTTTTAACTTTTATTTTAAGTAGGCTCCATGCCCAACGTAGAGCTTGAACTCACACAGGGCCCTGGGATCAAGAATCGCAAGCTCTACCCACTGATCCAGACCCAAGCCTCTCCTCGCTTCTCATCACACCTCAGCCTCCAGGCCATTGCTTAGGCTGCTCCCTCCCATCTGGAATGCCTTTCTCCACCTTCCTCACCCTGTAAAAGTTTACCTGTGCTGAGAGGCCCAGCTCAACCACTGTTTCCCCTGCCGTCTTCCCCCATGGTCCCTCTGGGTTCCCCTTCAGTGTGCGCTGTCCTGACTGCAGTCCTCTGTGTGTCCTTCTCTGCTGGACTCTGGGCACTGGCGTGGCCCTGACTATTTATTCCCTGCTGCACCTCCTGTTCCAGGGCCTCCCGGGGAACCCTGAGCTGGGCTCAGAGCCGAGGTGTGGGAGCACAGCGCACCCAGCTTCACTCCCCCCTGAGCAGTTCCACTGTTTTCTTGTCTGTCTTGATGAAAAGCTTGTCGTGGCGGAGAACAAATGAAACCAGGCCTCAGATTTCACACGAATTGCCCTCCTGATTTAATGTGCTTCCGACAGTCCTCCCAGATTTCTGAGCGTTTCCATTTATTTCCTCATGCCTTCATGCTCCCGTCATAGTATTGTTTATGTGAAGAGAAAGAGGAAGAGGAAATTGCAGTAAAACATGGGTGTCCTGGGGCATCTGGGTGGTTCAGTGGGTTAAGCCTCTGCCTTCGGCTCAGGTCGTGATCTTAGGGTCCTGGGATCCAGCCCCACATCGGGCTCTGCTCGGCAGGGAGCTGTTTCCCTCTGTCTCTCTGCCTGCCTCTCTGCCTGCTTGTGATCTTTCTCTCTCTCTCTGTCAAATAAATAAATAAAATCTTAAAAAAAAAAAAATGGGTGTCCTGATGCCTGAGCCCTAGCAGATTTTCCAAAGCCTCCCCTCCCCGAGGGTGGCCAGGCCAGGTCTGGATGTCGGGCCCAGCTCCCTCCACACTCACCCCACGTTTGTCTGCTAACGGCTGCCAGCATCATGGGGAGAAGGTGGAGGTCATTTCCTGCCTGCCCTGCAGGCTCCTCTGAAGACACAAGAAAAACCATGGTCCTTTGGAGAGTAGCTGGCACCCAGTAAATGTGTCCTGAAGGAGAGGAGGATGAGGAGGAAGGAGAAGAAGGAAGAGGAGGAGGAGGGGAAGGGAGAAGAGGAGGACGAAGAAGAAGAGAGGGGAGGAGGGGGAAGAGATGGAGAAAGAGAAAAAGAAGGAGAAAAAAGAGGAGTGAAGAAGAAAAGGGGACAAGGAGGGGAGCCTGGGTGGCTCAGTGGGTTAAGCCTCTGCCTTCAGCTCAGGTCATGGGCTCTGGGTCCTGGGATCGAGCCCCGCATCGGGCTCTCTGCTTGGCAGGGAGCCTGCACACATCCCCTCTCTGCCTCTGCCAGCCTCTGCCTACCTATGATCTCTCTCTCTGTCAAATACATAAATACAATCTTTAAAAAGAGAAAAGTGGACAAGGAAGAAGGGGAGGAGAAAGGGGAGGAGAGAGGGAGGAGTGGGAGGAGAAGGAAAAACCAAAAGACTTGTACAAAATCAATCAATCAGTAGATCCCAACAGGACCTAAGCATAAGCTAGAACGAAAAAGCTACAAATATCCTGGGGAAAATATTTTTAAAAAATAATGTTCTGTTGGACAAACTTCTCTAATCAAGATGCAAATCCCAGATGCCAGAAAGGGAAAGTTTCCGTTATCTGATCTCTTAACAGTTAAACATTGCACAGGACACCATGAACAAAGTCAGACTACAGTGAGAGGCCAGGAGGCCCCACCCTCGATCCTTGGACCAGCAAAAGCTGAGCGCCCACGAAACACGACAGATCCTAGGAATCCCCATGAAGAGACTGAAGCCAAGTTCTTAAGAGATGGGATCAGAGAATCCCCAGGGAAGGGACTCACCAGACTCACACGGTTGTCGGCAGGCAGGGCAGAAGGGAAGACCAGGCCTCTGGAAGCAGGTGTTTGGTAAGAAATGAGATTTATACAACCCAAAGACTCCTAGGTTTACCTCTGCCGGCAAACACACGGATCTAAGTTCACGCCTGATCATCAACCCCAGGAGTCTACAGTTTGGTCTTTTCAGATTCGAAGCCTAGACCACACTACAGTGTAATCCTTCTCACCCCTGGTCCCTCTCTTCCCTCTGCTGCGAGCACACAGGCCGACCTCTTCTCTTCCTGCCCCACAGTGGGTGGAACAGAGGTCCCAGTGGGGGGCAGGGAGCAAAGCCCAGACATCTCCCTGCTCTGTCTCCCAGTCATGGTCGTGGTCACGGTCATAGTACCCTGGGCCAGTCAATCCCTGTCAGGCCCTCAGGCTCCCTGCAGGCTGGGCACTGCGCAGACACTCAGAGACTGTGGGCAACACAACCCTGAGTCCTTGTACCTCAAAAGGAAATCCCTTGCCGGGGGCGGCCCAGAGGCTCTTCCTCACCTGCCCTCCACCTGCCCTGCTTCCTCCAAATTCCCGAAGGCATGAGCATCCTGACATCTGCCTTCCATCTGGGGTCGCCTGCTCAGGTCACATGTAGTCTGCAACCTGGCCTGAGCAGTGTTCCCCTCCCTCTCCATTGTTTTGGGGCCCGGGGGCGGAGGGGAGAAGCAGTCAGACAAACCCAGCTACAAATCCGGCTGCGTCCCTGCTCCAACTGGGACCTGGGGCTGGAGCTGCAGGTTCCCCCTTCATCGACAAAATCGTGACAACACGCGATCCTTTCCTGACAGAGCTGTCTGGAGGGGGAGTTCACGGGCAAGTTTCCCACCCCCGAACTACCCAGGGATCGTCCTCAGAGCTGAGACACATCCAGGGGTTCGTGGCTGTGTGGACCCGGGTGTGTGTCTGGGCAATAACCACACCTCGGGGCCCGGATATATCAGGGACCTGAAGGGAAACTGAAAGTGTCCACGTCCCAGCAGCTCGTGAGGAAACACACACAACCAGGCCGGTGCCACCCTTCCGCCCACCCTCGGCTGTCCTGACTCCCTCAAAGGAACAAGCCCACACCTGACATTCCAGGTCCTTCTCCGCTCAGCACTTCCTGCCACTGACACACTGTGGAACCTTCAGCGAATGACTCCCCCACAGAGTAACCCACCCAGGGCTTGTTCCCAGGCCCTCCTCTCTGTCCCTCCCACCACACCCCCCACCGCCCTGCCTGTCCTATTCACCTCCCTGTCCCCAACATAATAGCTGCTCACCACGTACTTGCCATATGGCAGCCACTAAATGCCACCCAGGTGGCTTCCAGGCATTTGCTGATGCAGATCCTCCTCCCAGGAGATCAAACTTCAGAGTTCAGAGGCTCAAACTTCAGAGCCCCACTCAGGCATCACCTCCTCTGAGAAGCCCTCCAGCAGCCTCCCTGGCAGAGACCCTCTGCCCTACTTCGCTCCCATGGCACCTGGAGAAGGGGCAAATTACCCTTCTCTGGTCACCATGTCCCTGTCTTCCCTTCCCCCCTTCGGATCTAATCAGGTCTCTCTAGACTTGTCCTCGATGCCAGGACAGTCCCAGGACGCCCGCCCTTGGTGGCCAAGTGCCCTTGCAAGGCTGCAGACGCTGGCAGGAGACAGCTGAGGAACCACTGCTGTTTTCAACAGTGGACAGAACTGGGGGTCTACCAGGCGCTGGTCGGACCCCGTCCACGCAGTCCTGTCTGGTTCCCACAGCAGCTCTGGGAGATACCGGCCCCCTGCACAGACACAGAAGCCGAGGGGGAAGGGCCACATGGCTTGTGAGGTTTGCAGAGTCTGGACAGCAATGGGCCGTGCACCTGCACACAGGGAAGCCAACCTCACCCTTCCATACGGGAAGGTGTCCCCCGGCATCATATCTCCTCCCGCCTTCCATCTGGGGTCGCCTGCTCAGGTCACACGTAGTCTGCAACCTGGCCTGAGCAGTGTCCCCCTCCCTTCTCAGCACTGAGGAAGGGACAGAGGGACAGACTATGACCCAAGAATCACCCTCAAGTTTTGTGATGATCACCCCCATGGGTGGCCTGCGAGGTCGGCCTGAATTGGCAGATGGGGAAAGCCAGGTGAGGGGACAGGTGGTGGCTTGGGTCCAGCCACTCAGGGAAGGAGCCGAAAGTCAAGGCCACGCTGACACTGGGACCTCGGACTCGTGGTTGAAGTTCTGTTTGTCCACGTCGCCTTCCTTGGTTTCACGTTGCTCATTGTTGTGTGAACTCCCTTCCTCCTGATTGTTCTCCCTTTCCCGAACTGGCGGTTCTCCTGCCGCCATGATGGAACCACCGTGAGATGCGGAGCGCGACACGACATCCCTGGGAGCTGCAGCCCGAGGGGCTCATGCGTATGTGTCAAGGCCTCACCGTGTGTGGACCTTGTTGGACTCCGGAATCATGGCCCCGCAGGGCGGCAGCCAGGCTGGGGCTGCAGGTCCCTCAGGTGAGGCTTCGGTGTCTTTGACCTGCAGGGACGAGTGCTGAGTCCCCCCCACCTGGGGACCCGAAAGATCGAGTGGCTATAAAATCAGGCTCCTCTTGACCCCCAACGATCACAAGGAAAGTCACCCAGGATGACCACAGTTCCAGAGTTGGGGTCTCAGGCAACATCTTTGGTCAATAAGCCATGTCAGCCCTCAGGGACGATGACCCCGGCTCAGTGGGAGAGTCACCCTCACACCGCGGAGGGAGGTGTCTGGCTGATGCCACAGCACCATCAGGCAGAGGCGGGGACAGTCAGCAGACGGGAGCTCACGACCGGCACCCCCACCCCATCCCTCCATCCCATGGGGACGCGTGCTGGTCTGGGCCCTGCTGGACCTTAGGACTCATGTTTCAGAGCAGGGACCCCACCTGCCGGGTCTCCCTCTGTCTAGGGACCGGGGCGGGGGTGGCCCGAGTAGGGGCTGCAAACTGGACATCGGACAGGGGGGACTTCAGAAGCCATAAGAGTAGCTGGCAGAGACTGACACCTGAGGGGACTGCGTCCATGCGTCACTCATGGGATGTGGAAGGGAAGCCACGGGTCGCGGTCACTTGTGACCTGGCCGCATGCGTCACCCCGTGGACAACCTTATTGGTCTTTGCTCAGATCCCTGGTCAAATCCTACCCTGAACAGCATTTGTCAACTTCAGGAAGGCTCAGAACTAAGTATGAAGACGACAAAATCAAATCCGTCCTCTTCTCACACATTCCAACAATTCTAACTTTATTATTTCTGGCCTTCCCATTACTTGTTCCTCCACCCGTTTCTTGACCCATGTCCCCTGTGTCCCGTTTAGTCCCTTCCCCTCACTGTCTGTCCCCTCCTTCCTTATTCCAGGTTCCTTGTTCCTTCCCCTCCTTGACTCCCCCTGCCCACCCTGCATTAACCCTTCCCTCACTGGCTCAGCTTCAGAAATGCCTAATTCCTCAACACCCCATCTCAACACCCCAACACAAAAGCTTTATTTGGCAATTTTCCCCCCTCTAATAAGGCACCTCCATGTCATTGTCCCACACATGTCCCTGCTCCCCGCCCTGCTCGGGGATCACGGAAGCGGGCTCTCCCTCAGACGTTCATAGAACTCGGTGAGCTTCTCCAACTTGCTCTCCAGCTCCTGGGCTCGCTGCCTCATGACTTCAGCGGACTCTGCCTTTGCTCCCTCTTGCAAGTGCCTTGAGTGTCTCACAAGATCATACACATCTGATGCAAAAGAGAAAACTGAGAAAACCCCACCAGTGATCCGGGCTCCTCTGGTCATTGCCAGAGCAGTGCCTTGAAAAGTGTTCTGCACCCGCCTGGCAGTTCGACCTGAGACAGGCAAACCTCTTGTGAACAGCTGGGCCTGGACAGCCAGCTCAGGGTTCCCCCTGGCTGCCCTGATGACATTAACTCTATGTGCAAGGTCATTTGGGTGTCTATGTAACTCAGTTATTAAGGAAAGATTAGAGTCTATGTGGCGATACAGAAACCTTAGAAATACCTCGACTTCATCAGTATCACTTGATATCGGGTGATTCGCTTCGTAGATGGCGGAAAACTCTCTGAAATTTTCCACAATGCTGGTGCACAATCCGGTCACAGACGATGCTGCTCCCAGCGCGGTTGCAAACGCTGACGCTGCCAGACAGGGCACTGCTGCATAAGGCGCCAGAACAAGACCGAGGATGCTCAGGACACGGGACGCTGCCCCAGCAGAGCCGGATGCTACGTTGGCGATGGTGCAGCCCCTGTGTACCCTGTCCACCTCATCTGCGAGCTGTTTGAGCTTTCTTATGTGCTTCTCAATCTTGAGTTTCAACTCGGGAAACATGTTCAGAAACCTCTTCCTAGCCAGGTGCTCTTCAGCCTCCAGATCCATGGTTCTTTGCAGCTCGTTCAGACCTTCACGTAGGACTTCTGCCTCCTCCCTGTAACAGGGAAGGTCAAGGGGTTAGGAGAAGCTTATCTGGAAAATGGGCTCCATTTGCTCTAACCTACATACACCACAGAACTTTGACTGCAAACCAAATGGAAAAGAATGTTACAAATGCAAAGAATCCTTCCCGCAATGTTACACACGTTCCGCACACTGCTCATGCTCCATAACACACACCAGTCGGGGAGTAAATAAGTCCGTGTCATCCTCGGAGGCTCTTAAATAGTGGCTATTGGAGGAAGACGGCCTCGCAGTCAAGGACAGGGCCCCACAGTCAGTACCACAGTGTCTGCAGACTGGGAACTCTGCAGATGAAGAAGGGGAAGTGCGGTTGGAGTGGGAAAACCTTTGTTCAGAGATACCTCTGTGTGCTGAGGGATGAACCTACCCACAGAGGTCAGCTCTCGCCCTGGGCACTGGGAAGGGAGCACTAGGCCCCACCTGAGATGTCAAGGGTCCTAGAACAATACGACTGTCTTCCGCTGCTTGGGCCTTTGACCTCGGGACAGCCTGACTAGGATGATGGAGCCTTTGGGTCATGAGCTGTCAGTTCTGACCACGGAGGACCTAGAAACTGGCCTCCCGGGGGAGTGGAAGGCGACAGGTCAGCCATGCAGGCAGATGTGACTGAGCCCCAGCAAAACTCTCTACTCTGAGGCTCTGGTTGAAAAAAACTCTCTCCTGGACCACACGTAATTCAGGCCCTTCTGACTCTCCTTTGACTAGGTCCTGACCTTGGTCTTCTGGGCTCTGATCTTAACAGACTCATACCCAGTCTTAGCAAGAGGCGTGTTAAGACAGCATAGTAACAACCCACACACTCTCGATATCTCATCACCATTGACATCTGATCAAATTCCACCTTTGATGCAGAAGTCCTTGACCTCCCTTCAGGAAGAACCCTGTTGGGTCAGGTGAGCAAGAATCCCTCCGCTTTGATGTCTCCTCTTGCTGATTTCCCATCCCCTGCCCCTGCCCTGCTCCTCGGCTAGAAATCCCTACCGGTCTTCACTCTGTTCCAAGATGAGCCCAATCTCTCTCCCCTGTGACATCACTCTTGACGCCTATGGCTTGAATTGAGTCTTCTTGCCCATTGTAGTAAGTGTCACAGTAAGTGCTCACTTGCACAGTGTGAGCATCCCTGGCGGCCATGCTCCCCGTGCACTGTCACACATGGATACAGGACAGTAAGGCCTCCTGAGGACGATGGAAGCTTTGCACTGGAAACCTTCCCAGACTCTGCCCCAATTGTCTCTCTCCTTGGCTGATGGGAACCTGTATCCTCCCCTGTCACACGGCATAACTGAGGGGACAGCTCTCGGGGAGCTCTGTGAGTGCTTCCGGGGAATCCTCCAATCTCAGGGAGTTTTGGGGACCCCCCAACCCAATTTGCAGTTGGTGACAAAAATAGGGACAGTCTTAGGGATTGTGCCCTCAGACTTTGCAGTTGGCTAACTCTGGGTACCTGGAGTTTGAGAAAACAAGATCTCACAGCAAGAAGGGTCCTTAATCACCTTTTTGCTTGGCAGCTGCTGTCTCTCCCAAGCCTGCTGTCCACTGACGGGGCCCAGCCACTGCCCCAACTGACTGAGAGCCACGACACCCACTACCCTGGTTCTCCTCAGACTTTCCAGCTCATGTCATGGATTCCCCACCCACCACCCAGCTCCGCCAACCTCACAGGTGTCACAGTCTAAATAACACCTTAGCTGGTCACAGCTTTGCATGCATGTACACCAACGCCATGTGCAACTCTATGACATCTCTTAAAGATACAGGAGACTTTGTGAACCTTCTCTTTGAACCAGTAGGCTGGAAATGATCTAGATTTGGGTAAGCTAGTGGAGAAAGTAGATTCCTCTTTGGTGGGAATTTCTGAGGCTCAGAATCCCTCAAAGGGTACCCAGTTGGCAGCTGCCCCTGTAGAACTGGAAGTTGTCACAGAGTCACACTGCCTCCTATTGGTCCGGGGCTGCTCTGTGTAGAAGATAGGGGTTTCCAAATGCTAGATAAGACCCACCCAGCTCCCAGGCAAGGTAGAGAGGAAACCTTGCCCCATGGCCTGGCATGCCCAGGGGTGAGGAGATCAAAGAAGGAAGGGAAGAAATGTCCCCTCTCCCTCTCACAGGGCCTCTGCTAGGTCCCTGGTCTCCTCAAGTTTATGCCCTAGAGCTTCACTCAGTCGCAGATCCGCTGCCCAAGCCTAGATGCCTTGGCCCTCTTGTCAATTGTGACCACTGGCTCTGGCCCTGGTCCAAGCCTCCTGGGACCTTGGACAGGATGCCTAGGTTCTCCCCCTTTGACCTCGCAATTCACACTAAGGCCCTGGCCACAATCTTCTCAGATTGAGTTACTGTTCCCATGCAACAAATGCCCAATCTGACACTCCCAGATACACAGACCCAGAGAGCTCCAGGGCTATGCAGGGAGAGAGTCAGGATCCAACCAGCTCAGTCCAATTGCACTCCAGCCTCTCCACCTCATGGGCCCGCAGGATCCTGCATGTTCATGGAACTGCTCAGATGGGGAGGGAAGGCTCTAGTCCGAATCCCCAGGGCCACAGACTGAGGTGTCAGTGTTCTTGTGACTGGTCCCAGGGGAAGTTGTGCTTGGCCCTCATCTCCAGGAGAAAGACCCTTACCCCCGTCTATTCTCGGCAATCCTCTAATGAGCTAACACTAATGGAGTCCTACTGTGTGTCATCACTATGCTAGGGACCTTCTGTGCGTTATCTGCACTTCCTCATGATAAAATTGAACAGATGAACAGATCAAGGCAGAGAAGGGTCAGCTTTAGGGTAAGGCCCATGGTCACATAACCTGCCCTCTGGAGGTTTCACCACTCCTCAATCCGAGGCCATTCACTGCCAACAAATGTCGTGGAAGACATGTTCCTCATGGATTGTCAAGAAGGAACATGCTGAACTCCAACCCCAGGACACTGCCCCACAGAGAGCTGGGAGACCATCCGGGGGCATCTGTGCAGGGGACGGGGAGTACCTGGACAAAGTGGCCTCAGCCACAAATCTCTCCCAGGATTCATGGTCACTCAGCAGTAGGTATAGTCGCTCACGCGTCACTATGTTCCAGAAAGTCTCAATGACCACCTCAAGAAAACGTTCACTCTCTAGATGGAAAAAAAAAAAAAAAAGGAAAGGCTTTTAGGGTTTTCTTTTTCCTGCTTCTCAAAGGGAGAGAGGAAACTAGGTCTTAGCTGGAGGGAAACCCCAGCGCGAAATGGTACATTTATGGACCCAAGGGTGGGGAAATAGATGAGAGCAGGTCTAGGCAGGGTATTGAGATCAATAGATTCAGTTCTTGCCCCGCTTGCATTCTGATAAGCAGGTGCTTATCAGGACAAGTGCCCTAACATAGCCATGGGGGACTGGAGTTGCTAGGGGAGGGGAGGTTTTACCTGGAACTAAGAGGTTCCAGGGACAGGGGACAGCAACAATACGTAGTGAGGACACACTGTGTAGCAGGCCCTGGCCCAAACACATAAACACATTCTATTTGATCCTCATAACCACATAAGGAAACACTCATTTTACAGGTAAGGTTAGGTGAGGCACTCCAGATCACACAGCAGGGAGGTGGCAAAGACAAGACTGGGGTCCAGGTTGTGGCCCACTGACCCTCACAGAGCAATCAGGCTGGCGGCAGGGGAGAGCTAAAGGAAATGGCCTCTCTCGTAAAGCCCCACAGTCATCCTGAGCCATGCTGGAGGCTTGGACAGGGCAAGAGGGCAGGAGCAGGTTCCAAGATTGCTGATCTACCCCCTTGCCCCACCTCAGGATATGTTTTTTCCCCTTCCCTGCCCTCTGCTGTCCCCCTCATCTCTGTGGGCTGTCCTGGCCTCACTTCTGGGTCATTGATGGATTTGATGGGCAGCAGGGGAAGGGAGGAAGTAAGCACCTCAGCCATGACCCTCAGAAGACAAGAGGGAGATATCCCTACAGACTTCTGGGCTGGGGACTCCCCTTGACCTCTCTTGGGGGCTCAAGGAAGCTCTTCAAGGGACCGATTCCTCTGCAGGTGAACTCAGCTGGAGGCATCCCCGCAATTCCAGGGATCATCCAGAAAAGTGGAAGGGGACTACCTGGGCTGAGCCCACGGGCTCCCGAGGTCATGGTGTCGCCGTAGTTTTCCCTACTGCTTCTGTCCGTGTTGCAGTTAGAAGGAGCTGTCGCTTCACCCCTGGGGAAGAGAGAACAAATCTTGGGGTCAAATGTGAGCCAGCGGAGGCAGCAGGAAGCGGTGAGGGGCCAGGTCTTGGGGCTGCCCTCTGGGATGGCGACAAATGCCAAAATGGACTTTACCCCATGTGTCTGTGTACTGGGTTCTGCCAGCTGCTATTTAAGGAAAGTTACTCACCTCACTCCAGCTCACTCCCAAGCCGAGTCAGGGTCCTGTCGTCCTGTTGGGGCACAAGAAGAAGCTCATCGGACAAGGAGACTGCCATCTGAGAAGTTACAGAAGCAATGAAACCAAGAACAAAAAGAAGATGGGAGCAAGGGTTCTGGAAATTCCTTGAGGTCGGGAACGTGTGTGTTTACTAATGGGTAAGAGCTAATACTGATCAAGTATTGAAGACAGGCAGGCTCCTGATGTGTCCCCTCACTGAATACACACACACACTCCTGTTCGGGAACTTGAGTGTCTCTGATCCAAATCGTGTGTTTGTGACGACTGTGCTCTACTCCCTTTAACATACTAAAACGCTTATTCATGTACAGTTGATGGTTGAACTACCTGGGGGTTAAGGGCAATGACCCCCACCATCATGCAGTAAAAAATTCATGCATAACTTCTGACTTCCCCAAAATTTTTTTTAAAGATTTCTTATTTATTTGACAGAGAGAGAGAGAGAGAGACAATGAGTGAGGGAACATAAGCAGGGGGAGTGAGAGAGGGAGAAGCAGGCTTCCTACTGGGCAGGGAGCCCAATGCAGGGCTCAGTCCCAGGACTCTGGGATCATGACCTGAAATGAAGGCAGACCCTTGAAAACTGAGCCACCCAGGTGCCCCTTGACTTCCCAGAACTGAACTACTAATAGCCTACTCTTGACCAGAAGCCTTACCAATAACATAAACAGCTAATCAACACGTATTACATATGTTCTATGTATTATGTACTGAATTCTTGCAATAGAGTAAGCTAGAGAAAAGAAAGGGTTAAGAAAATCAATAGTAAGGGGCACCTGGGTAGCTCAGTCATTTAAGCATCTGCCTTCGGTTCAGGTCATGATCCCAGGTTCCCTGGATAGAGCCCGTACAACTGTCTCCCTCCTTAGTGGGGGGTCTGCTTCTCCCTCTCCTTCTGCCCCTCCCCCCGTCTCATGTGTCCGCTCTGTCAATAAATAAATAAAATCTTAAAAAAGAAGAAAGTCATAAGGAAGAGCAAGTACATTTACCATTTTGTACATAGATTTAATGAAAAAATCTGCATATAAGTAGATCTGGTCGTGCAAACTTGTGTTGTTCAAGGGTCAGCTGTGTAAGTGTTTATTTGTAAATGACTCCTCTCCTTCCACAGCCTTGGCTTGCAGCACTAACCAGTCTTTGTCTGGATCAATTTCCTGGTGCCACAGCTTCCCACAGCCTGTGCCCTCCTTGCTTCTGCAAGATTCTTCATCCCACATGGCCTGGAGCCCTGCTGAGTCCTGGCGCAATCCCTACAGTCCGACTAAGGATTCTCAAGCCTTCCCAATAAGCCCAGTCTTCTCTGCTGTCCTCCCCCAACTTTGAACCTTCTTCAAGGTTCAAATTCAATTGCTTCTAATTCTTTATCTAAAGGAAAGTGAAAAGAACAATCTCTTTGTATAAAACTTTGCATTTTGCATTTGAGATTGTTTCCTTAAGTCATTTCTAGAAGCACGATGACTGGGTCAGAAGCTATCCGCACATACGAATTTTTTCATACCTAGCGCCACACTGTGATGAAAAAAATTATACCAATTCACATTCACACTCACAGTACATGAGGATGTCCATCCACTGCTCTGTTCTTAACAGTTCTTCGTAGTCTTTTGTAAAAAACACACCCTTACAGACAGAGAATTTATTTTAGTTCAGTTATTAGCTTGTCTTGGGAGATGAGGAAAGACAGCAAATATTGATTATGTTTAAGCATTATTTTTTTAAGATCTTATTTATTTATTATTTGAGAGAGAAAGAGAGATTGAGAGAAGGACTATGAGAAGGGGCAGAGGGAGAATCAGACTCCCCATGGAGCTGGGAGCCTGATGTGGGGCTCAATTCCAGGACCCCAGGATCATGAACTGAGCCAAAGGCAGACAATCAACTGAGTCACCCATGCACCCTAAGCATTGTTTTTTGTTTGTTTGTTTTTTTAAAGATTTTATTTATTTATTTGACAGAGAGAGATCACAAGTAGGCAGAGACGCAGGCACAGAGAGAGAGAGAGAGAGAGAGAGAGAGGAGGAAGCAGGCTCCCTGCTGATCAGAGAGCCCGATTCGGGACTCGATCCCAGGACCCTGAGATCATGACCTGAGCTGAAGGCAGAGGCTTAACCCACTGAGCCACCCAGGCGCCCCCAACCATTGTTTTTAAGTTTATTTATTTTTTTTAGTCTCTACACCAAATTTGGGACTTGAACTCACAACCCCAACGTCAAGAGTCCCAAACTTTTCAGAATAAGCCAGCCAGGTACCCCAGGCCCTATTTGAAGAAGGCAAAAGAGCATTTATCAGCTTCCCCTCCTGAGACCTGACTGAAATGATAGTAAAGGTACTTACAGGTATAAAAATAACTAATGATAAGAGTGACTCACATTTGTGGCCTTTCCTCTGCACTGGTGATTGCTCTACGACTTTACAAATAATAACCTGTCTTCTTCCAATAATCATGGAGTTGTGTGTGTATCATTTGTCTCCCTGTTTGTAGATAAGGAAACTCAAGTACAGACTACGTGACGTGCCCCAGGTCAGAAATCTAGTAAGCGGTAGACTGGGCTCAAGTCTTCAAGGTCCTGCTTGCTGGACTCAAGAACCCCCACACTGCCTCTCTTCATTCTGCTATACTTTATTTTTTCTATTTTTTTATTATTCTTAAAAGATTTTATTTATTTATCTGACAGAGAGAGAAATCATAAGTAGGCAGAGAGGCAGGCAGAGAGAGAGGGGGAAGCAGGCTCCCCACTGAGCAGAGAGCCCAATATAGGGTTCGATATCAGGACCCTGAGATCATGACCTGAGCCAAAGGCAGAGGTTCAACCCACTGAGCCACCCAAGCCCTCTGCTACTACTTTAAAAGGACAATGAGCCCAACAGGAATCCAGAGGCTTAGACAAATGTTTGAAGGCAGATTGGATGGAGTATTGATAGCTGAATAAAGAAGAACAGAGGGAATTCCCATCAGAAAACCAGAGAGAGAACAAGGCAATAGGCAGGAAGAATGGTCTGCTAGGCAGAGCTGCGGAGAGGGAGACCAAAGATGAGAGGCAGGTGGAGGGGAAGCAGGAATAAGGTTACCAACCCCACACCTGACCCTATATTCATGGCAGCCTAAGTCTATACCAGAAGAGGGAAAATCAGAAATGAAATATTCCAGAAAAAATACCTCTGTCTTCTGACATCTAAAGGGTCCTCATTTGATCACTCTACATGGAAGCCTATCAGTCAACTTACCTCTCTCTTAAATACAGATGGGCAAGCTACGATCAGATACGTTAGAAAGATGACCAGATGGAAAGGGTGGCTAAGATCGATAGAAAAACAACGGCAGATTGGGCACCTGGCTGGCTCAGTAGATAGAGCATGCAACTCTTGATCTCGAGGTCATGAGTTCAAGCCCCATGTTGGGCATAGAGCTTACTGAAAAAACAACAACAACAAAATCAACTGGACTTCATAAACCTTAAAACAATACCAGAAAAAAACACATAATTTTGATTATAGAAAATGATTTTTTTTAAACCTTGACCCAACGTCCTCAGGGAGATTAGAAAGGTGTTGTCTTCATAGAATGAGAACATGATGCACTGAAAAAGTAAAATAATAATAATAATAATAACAATAATGGACCAAAAAAAGGGCTCTTGGGACTTAAAAAGTGATGGACAAACTAAAGAAGTCTAGGTAAAGGTTGGAATAGTCAAGAAAAACTTCCAGAAAATAAAACAAAAAGGTGAGAGAAGAAATGGAACTAAATGGGGAATGACAAGTTACCAATGCTATCAATTCTTAGAAAATTACTTGAGAAAGAGCTGCAGGGAAAAAAAAGTTCATGTGTTTAGGGGGTGAGGTGGAGGATAATGACCAAGAAACCAAGAGACAGAAAGATGGGAGGTCCAGGAAACAGGAAAATTAACATGGACAGAAAGGAACCCAAGGAATCCAGCTGGGCATGCAGTAGGCCTAGTGAGCAACAGCCCAGAACGGAGTAAGAAGTGAAGAGTTGTGTGGGGAAAGGGGACTTATAATAATATGTACGATATAGTATCTTATATAATGGGCGGTTCAAAAGAAATTGAGAAAACATTGAAGGTAACATTGCAAGGAGTAGAAAAAAAAGGCAATTAGAAATTCAGGAAAGGGGCGCCTGGGTGGCTCAGTGGGTTAAGCCGCTGCCTTCGGCTCAGGTCATGATCTCCGGGTCCTGGGATCGAGCCCCGCATCGGGCTCTCTGCTTGGCGGCGAGCCTGCTTCCCTCTCTCTCTCTCTGCCTGCCTCTCTCTCTACTTGTGATCTCTCTCTGTCAAATAAATAAATAAAATCTTTTAAAAATAAATAAATAAATAAATAAATAAAATAAAAAATAAAAAATCTTAAAAAAAAAGAAATTCAGGAAAAACTAAAATTGTACAAGAACGCATGTACAAAAAAAAAACAACAACGAAAGAAAGACAGAAAAAGAAAGCATGTACAGGGGTGCCTGGGTGGCTCAGGGGGTTAAGCGTCTGCCTTCAGCTCAGGTCAGGATCCCAGGGGCCTGAGATCTTGTCCCACATCAGACTCCTCCCTCAGTGGGGAGCCTGCTTCTCCCTCTGCCTGCTGCCTCCCCTCTCAGTTTCTGACAAATTAATAAGAATCTTAAAAAAAAAGAAAAAGCACGTACAACCATATTTCCCAAGTCAGCTTTATAGTAAACAATACTGAAAACATCACATATATATAAACATTCTTGTGTGATTTTTTAACTTCTAGAACAAAAGAGGCCATTTAATTATGAGAACCAAATGCACTTGTTGCCAATACGTAAATCAAAGCACAATGGTGGAAGTTGGGAGCCGAAGCACTGAAGAGAGGAGGAGGATGAATATCCGCATTTTACAAAGTGAGGACCCAAAAATACCAGCTACAACTGAGAGGCTAGGAAATGAAGAGGTAAGAAAAGGAAGAAAAAAAAAAAAAAAGAAGGAATGAAAGAAACAAAGGTGTAAGTAAATGGCTTACGACTAGAAAGATTTCTGAGGACATAAATTTAGTGACAGAATGATATTAGGGGAAGGTGGGGAGGTGTGTAAGAAAAAGCATAAAAATAAGTGAAATCATTATCTGCCCTAGGAAGAAATAAGTAGCTCATATTGCAATTTAAAAATCAAGGGAATGAAGTTAGCTATCGTGGTGGGTGACTACTGCTGTGCACCAGGCACCGTTCTAAGTGATTTAGACGCATCCACTCATACATTAGTTCTCACCATGATTCTGTAAGAAAAGGAACTGAAGCCCAGAAAGGGTAGGTAATTGACCCAGAGCACCCCGCTAGTGCCAGAGCCGAATTCAAATCCAGACTCCCTGTCTCCAGAGCCTACACTCTCACCTATTCTGTTCTCCCACTGTAGGAATATCATAGAAAGATACTGATTAACCACCTAAAGAAAAAGCAACACAATTAACAGTGATTGTTTTTAATTGGGAAAGTGGGTGAGCAGAGCCCTCGGAACTAATGGAATTGCTTTAACTGTGCTTATAACTTTGATTTCTTTTTTAATTTGAAGAAAGTGGAAGTCCCTTTAGAGCAGTGAGTAAAGGCTCACCCCAATAATGGGCTGGTTTCTGGCCCCACCACGTTCAAGATGATGGGAGCCGGTGGATCAGGTACCCATAAAAACTCAGCCTGACTCCTGATGTGACAAGCGGCAGCGTGGGAGAAACCACGGTGGTTGATAAAGTAAGTTCTCTAAGAAAAGTGGGATGATAACGTAGGTTCAACGAGAATAATGGTCTAGCCATCCCTGCCCACCTGTGTGGCCCCGACAGGACGCGGAGCCTCCCATCCCCAGCTCCCATTCCCACTGGCTCTGGCTAAGCTCTCTGGAGGCAGCAGGACAGAGAATGTCACCAAAGCATCTCCCTGGAAGGGCTGCAGGCAGGCTCCTCGGGCAGGGAGGAAAGGGGAGCCAAGGACAGGACCAAGTTCAAACTCCTTAGTCTGCTCCCGCTCCCAGTTCCTGTCTTCCTCACTGTGCCCTGATTCCGTGTTGCCTTGGTCTGGGCACCCTCCAGGACACCTTACTTCCCTGCTTGTCTTTTTTTTTTTTTTTTTTTTCTTTTTTAACTTTTATTTTAAGTAGGCTCCATGCCCAACGTAGAGCTTGAACTCACACAGGGCCCTGGGATCAAGAATCGCAAGCTCTACCCACTGATCCAGACCCAAGCCTCTCCTCGCTTCTCATCACACCTCAGCCTCCAGGCCATTGCTTAGGCTGCTCCCTCCCATCTGGAATGCCTTTCTCCACCTTCCTCACCCTGTAAAAGTTTACCTGTGCTGAGAGGCCCAGCTCAACCACTGTTTCCCCTGCCGTCTTCCCCCATGGTCCCTCTGGGTTCCCCTTCAGTGTGCGCTGTCCTGACTGCAGTCCTCTGTGTGTCCTTCTCTGCTGGACTCTGAGCACTGGCGTGGCCCTGACTATTTATTCCCTGCTGCACCTCCTGTTCCAGGGCCTCCCGGGGAACCCTGAGCTGGGCTCAGAGCCGAGGTGTGGGAGCACAGCGCACCCAGCTTCACTCCCCGCTGAGCAGTTCCACTGTTTTCTTGTCTGTCTTGATGAAAAGCTTGTCGTGGCGGAGAACAAATGAAACCAGGCCTCAGATTTCACACGAATTGCCCTCCTGATTTAATGTGCTTCCGACAGTCCTCCCAGATTTCTGAGCGTTTCCATTTATTTCCTCATGCCTTCATGCTCCCGTCATAGTATTGTTTATGTGAAGAGAAAGAGGAAGAGGAAATTGCAGTAAAACATGGGTGTCCTGGGGCATCTGGGTGGTTCAGTGGGTTAAGCCTCTGCCTTCGGCTCAGGTCGTGATCTTAGGGTCCTGGGATCCAGCCCCACATCGGGCTCTGCTCGGCAGGGAGCTGTTTCCCTCTGTCTCTCTGCCTGCCTCTCTGCCTGCTTGTGATCTTTCTCTCTCTCTCTGTCAAATAAATAAATAAAATCTTAAAAAAAAAAAAATGGGTGTCCTGATGCCTGAGCCCTAGCAGATTTTCCAAAGCCTCCCCTCCCCGAGGGTGGCCAGGCCAGGTCTGGATGTCGGGCCCAGCTCCCTCCACACTCACCCCACGTTTGTCTGCTAACGGCTGCCAGCATCATGGGGAGAAGGTGGAGGTCATTTCCTGCCTGCCCTGCAGGCTCCTCTGAAGACACAAGAAAAACCATGGTCCTTTGGAGAGTAGCTGGCACCCAGTAAATGTGTCCTGAAGGAGAGGAGGATGAGGAGGAAGGAGAAGAAGGAAGAGGAGGAGGAGGGGAAGGGAGAAGAGGAGGACGAAGAAGAAGAGAGGGGAGGAGGGGGAAGAGATGGAGAAAGAGAAAAAGAAGGAGAAAAAAGAGGAGTGAAGAAGAAAAGGGGACAAGGAGGGGAGCCTGGGTGGCTCAGTGGGTTAAGCCTCTGCCTTCAGCTCAGGTCATGGGCTCTGGGTCCTGGGATCGAGCCCCGCATCGGGCTCTCTGCTTGGCAGGGAGCCTGCACACATCCCCTCTCTGCCTCTGCCAGCCTCTGCCTACCTATGATCTCTCTCTCTGTCAAATACATAAATACAATCTTTAAAAAGAGAAAAGTGGACAAGGAAGAAGGGGAGGAGAAAGGGGAGGAGAGAGGGAGGAGTGGGAGGAGAAGGAAAAACCAAAAGACTTGTACAAAATCAATCAATCAGTAGATCCCAACAGGACCTAAGCATAAGCTAGAACGAAAAAGCTACAAATATCCTGGGGAAAATATTTTTAAAAAATAATGTTCTGTTGGACAAACTTCTCTAATCAAGATGCAAATCCCAGATGCCAGAAAGGGAAAGTTTCCGTTATCTGATCTCTTAACAGTTAAACATTGCACAGGACACCATGAACAAAGTCAGACTACAGTGAGAGGCCAGGAGGCCCCACCCTCGATCCTTGGACCAGCAAAAGCTGAGCGCCCACGAAACACGACAGATCCTAGGAATCCCCATGAAGAGACTGAAGCCAAGTTCTTAAGAGATGGGATCAGAGAATCCCCAGGGAAGGGACTCACCAGACTCACACGGTTGTCGGCAGGCAGGGCAGAAGGGAAGACCAGGCCTCTGGAAGCAGGTGTTTGGTAAGAAATGAGATTTATACAACCCAAAGACTCCTAGGTTTACCTCTGCCGGCAAACACACGGATCTAAGTTCACGCCTGATCATCAACCCCAGGAGTCTACAGTTTGGTCTTTTCAGATTCGAAGCCTAGACCACACTACAGTGTAATCCTTCTCACCCCTGGTCCCTCTCTTCCCTCTGCTGCGAGCACACAGGCCGACCTCTTCTCTTCCTGCCCCACAGTGGGTGGAACAGAGGTCCCAGTGGGGGGCAGGGAGCAAAGCCCAGACATCTCCCTGCTCTGTCTCCCAGTCATGGTCGTGGTCACGGTCATAGTACCCTGGGCCAGTCAATCCCTGTCAGGCCCTCAGGCTCCCTGCAGGCTGGGCACTGCGCAGACACTCAGAGACTGTGGGCAACACAACCCTGAGTCCTTGTACCTCAAAAGGAAATCCCTTGCCGGGGGCGGCCCAGAGGCTCTTCCTCACCTGCCGTCCACCTGCCCTGCTTCCTCCAAATTCCCGAAGGCATGAGCATCCTGACATCTGCCTTCCATCTGGGGTCGCCTGCTCAGGTCACATGTAGTCTGCAACCTGGCCTGAGCAGTGTTCCCCTCCCTCTCCATTGTTTTGGGGCCCGGGGGCGGAGGGGAGAAGCAGTCAGACAAACCCAGCTACAAATCCGGCTGCGTCCCTGCTCCAACTGGGACCTGGGGCTGGAGCTGCAGGTTCCCCCTTCATCGACAAAATCGTGACAACACGCGATCCTTTCCTGACAGAGCTGTCTGGAGGGGGAGTTCACGGGCAAGTTTCCCACCCCCGAACTACCCAGGGATCGTCCTCAGAGCTGAGACACATCCAGGGGTTCGTGGCTGTGTGGACCCGGGTGTGTGTCTGGGCAATAACCACACCTCGGGGCCCGGATATATCAGGGACCTGAAGGGAAACTGAAAGTGTCCACGTCCCAGCAGCTCGTGAGGAAACACACACAACCAGGCCGGTGCCACCCTTCCGCCCACCCTCGGCTGTCCTGACTCCCTCAAAGGAACAAGCCCACACCTGACATTCCAGGTCCTTCTCCGCTCAGCACTTCCTGCCACTGACACACTGTGGAACCTTCAGCGAATGACTCCCCCACAGAGTAACCCACCCAGGGCTTGTTCCCAGGCCCTCCTCTCTGTCCCTCCCACCACACCCCCCACCGCCCTGCCTGTCCTATTCACCTCCCTGTCCCCAACATAATAGCTGCTCACCACGTACTTGCCATATGGCAGCCACTAAATGCCACCCAGGTGGCTTCCAGGCATTTGCTGATGCAGATCCTCCTCCCAGGAGATCAAACTTCAGAGTTCAGAGGCTCAAACTTCAGAGCCCCACTCAGGCATCACCTCCTCTGAGAAGCCCTCCAGCAGCCTCCCTGGCAGAGACCCTCTGCCCTACTTCGCTCCCATGGCACCTGGAGAAGGGGCAAATTACCCTTCTCTGGTCACCATGTCCCTGTCTTCCCTTCCCCCCTTCGGATCTAATCAGGTCTCTCTAGACTTGTCCTCGATGCCAGGACAGTCCCAGGACGCCCGCCCTTGGTGGCCAAGTGCCCTTGCAAGGCTGCAGACGCTGGCAGGAGACAGCTGAGGAACCACTGCTGTTTTCAACAGTGGACAGAACTGGGGGTCTACCAGGCGCTGGTCGGACCCCGTCCACGCAGTCCTGTCTGGTTCCCACAGCAGCTCTGGGAGATACCGGCCCCCTGCACAGACACAGAAGCCGAGGGGGAAGGGCCACATGGCTTGTGAGGTTTGCAGAGTCTGGACAGCAATGGGCCGTGCACCTGCACACAGGGAAGCCAACCTCACCCTTCCATACGGGAAGGTGTCCCCCGGCATCATATCTCCTCCCGCCTTCCATCTGGGGTCGCCTGCTCAGGTCACACGTAGTCTGCAACCTGGCCTGAGCAGTGTCCCCCTCCCTTCTCAGCACTGAGGAAGGGACAGAGGGACAGACTATGACCCAAGAATCACCCTCAAGTTTTGTGATGATCACCCCCATGGGTGGCCTGCGAGGTCGGCCTGAATTGGCAGATGGGGAAAGCCAGGTGAGGGGACAGGTGGTGGCTTGGGTCCAGCCACTCAGGGAAGGAGCCGAAAGTCAAGGCCACGCTGACACTGGGACCTCGGACTCGTGGTTGAAGTTCTGTTTGTCCACGTCGCCTTCCTTGGTTTCACGTTGCTCATTGTTGTGTGAACTCCCTTCCTCCTGATTGTTCTCCCTTTCCCGAACTGGCGGTTCTCCTGCCGCCATGATGGAACCACCGTGAGATGCGGAGCGCGACACGACATCCCTGGGAGCTGCAGCCCGAGGGGCTCATGCGTATGTGTCAAGGCCTCACCGTGTGTGGACCTTGTTGGACTCCGGAATCATGGCCCCGCAGGGCGGCAGCCAGGCTGGGGCTGCAGGTCCCTCAGGTGAGGCTTCGGTGTCTTTGACCTGCAGGGACGAGTGCTGAGTCCCCCCCACCTGGGGACCCGAAAGATCGAGTGGCTATAAAATCAGGCTCCTCTTGACCCCCAACGATCACAAGGAAAGTCACCCAGGATGACCACAGTTCCAGAGTTGGGGTCTCAGGCAACATCTTTGGTCAATAAGCCATGTCAGCCCTCAGGGACGATGACCCCGGCTCAGTGGGAGAGTCACCCTCACACCGCGGAGGGAGGTGTCTGGCTGATGCCACAGCACCATCAGGCAGAGGCGGGGACAGTCAGCAGACGGGAGCTCACGACCGGCACCCCCACCCCATCCCTCCATCCCATGGGGACGCGTGCTGGTCTGGGCCCTGCTGGACCTTAGGACTCATGTTTCAGAGCAGGGACCCCACCTGCCGGGTCTCCCTCTGTCTAGGGACCGGGGCGGGGGTGGCCCGAGTAGGGGCTGCAAACTGGACATCGGACAGGGGGGACTTCAGAAGCCATAAGAGTAGCTGGCAGAGACTGACACCTGAGGGGACTGCGTCCATGCGTCACTCATGGGATGTGGAAGGGAAGCCACGGGTCGCGGTCACTTGTGACCTGGCCGCATGCGTCACCCCGTGGACAACCTTATTGGTCTTTGCTCAGATCCCTGGTCAAATCCTACCCTGAACAGCATTTGTCAACTTCAGGAAGGCTCAGAACTAAGTATGAAGACGACAAAATCAAATCCGTCCTCTTCTCACACATTCCAACAATTCTAACTTTATTATTTCTGGCCTTCCCATTACTTGTTCCTCCACCCGTTTCTTGACCCATGTCCCCTGTGTCCCGTTTAGTCCCTTCCCCTCACTGTCTGTCCCCTCCTTCCTTATTCCAGGTTCCTTGTTCCTTCCCCTCCTTGACTCCCCCTGCCCACCCTGCATTAACCCTTCCCTCACTGGCTCAGCTTCAGAAATGCCTAATTCCTCAACACCCCATCTCAACACCCCAACACAAAAGCTTTATTTGGCAATTTTCCCCCCTCTAATAAGGCACCTCCATGTCATTGTCCCACACATGTCCCTGCTCCCCGCCCTGCTCGGGGATCACGGAAGCGGGCTCTCCCTCAGACGTTCATAGAACTCGGTGAGCTTCTCCAACTTGCTCTCCAGCTCCTGGGCTCGCTGCCTCATGACTTCAGCGGACTCTGCCTTTGCTCCCTCTTGCAAGTGCCTTGAGTGTCTCACAAGATCATACACATCTGATGCAAAAGAGAAAACTGAGAAAACCCCACCAGTGATCCGGGCTCCTCTGGTCATTGCCAGAGCAGTGCCTTGAAAAGTGTTCTGCACCCGCCTGGCAGTTCGACCTGAGACAGGCAAACCTCTTGTGAACAGCTGGGCCTGGACAGCCAGCTCAGGGTTCCCCCTGGCTGCCCTGATGACATTAACTCTATGTGCAAGGTCATTTGGGTGTCTATGTAACTCAGTTATTAAGGAAAGATTAGAGTCTATGTGGCGATACAGAAACCTTAGAAATACCTCGACTTCATCAGTATCACTTGATATCGGGTGATTCGCTTCGTAGATGGCGGAAAACTCTCTGAAATTTTCCACAATGCTGGTGCACAATCCGGTCACAGACGATGCTGCTCCCAGCGCGGTTGCAAACGCTGACGCTGCCAGACAGGGCACTGCTGCATAAGGCGCCAGAACAAGACCGAGGATGCTCAGGACACGGGACGCTGCCCCAGCAGAGCCGGATGCTACGTTGGCGATGGTGCAGCCCCTGTGTACCCTGTCCACCTCATCTGCGAGCTGTTTGAGCTTTCTTATGTGCTTCTCAATCTTGAGTTTCAACTCGGGAAACATGTTCAGAAACCTCTTCCTAGCCAGGTGCTCTTCAGCCTCCAGATCCATGGTTCTTTGCAGCTCGTTCAGACCTTCACGTAGGACTTCTGCCTCCTCCCTGTAACAGGGAAGGTCAAGGGGTTAGGAGAAGCTTATCTGGAAAATGGGCTCCATTTGCTCTAACCTACATACACCACAGAACTTTGACTGCAAACCAAATGGAAAAGAATGTTACAAATGCAAAGAATCCTTCCCGCAATGTTACACACGTTCCGCACACTGCTCATGCTCCATAACACACACCAGTCGGGGAGTAAATAAGTCCGTGTCATCCTCGGAGGCTCTTAAATAGTGGCTATTGGAGGAAGACGGCCTCGCAGTCAAGGACAGGGCCCCACAGTCAGTACCACAGTGTCTGCAGACTGGGAACTCTGCAGATGAAGAAGGGGAAGTGCGGTTGGAGTGGGAAAACCTTTGTTCAGAGATACCTCTGTGTGCTGAGGGATGAACCTACCCACAGAGGTCAGCTCTCGCCCTGGGCACTGGGAAGGGAGCACTAGGCCCCACCTGAGATGTCAAGGGTCCTAGAACAATACGACTGTCTTCCGCTGCTTGGGCCTTTGACCTCGGGACAGCCTGACTAGGATGATGGAGCCTTTGGGTCATGAGCTGTCAGTTCTGACCACGGAGGACCTAGAAACTGGCCTCCCGGGGGAGTGGAAGGCGACAGGTCAGCCATGCAGGCAGATGTGACTGAGCCCCAGCAAAACTCTCTACTCTGAGGCTCTGGTTGAAAAAAACTCTCTCCTGGACCACACGTAATTCAGGCCCTTCTGACTCTCCTTTGACTAGGTCCTGACCTTGGTCTTCTGGGCTCTGATCTTAACAGACTCATACCCAGTCTTAGCAAGAGGCGTGTTAAGACAGCATAGTAACAACCCACACACTCTCGATATCTCATCACCATTGACATCTGATCAAATTCCACCTTTGATGCAGAAGTCCTTGACCTCCCTTCAGGAAGAACCCTGTTGGGTCAGGTGAGCAAGAATCCCTCCGCTTTGATGTCTCCTCTTGCTGATTTCCCATCCCCTGCCCCTGCCCTGCTCCTCGGCTAGAAATCCCTACCGGTCTTCACTCTGTTCCAAGATGAGCCCAATCTCTCTCCCCTGTGACATCACTCTTGACGCCTATGGCTTGAATTGAGTCTTCTTGCCCATTGTAGTAAGTGTCACAGTAAGTGCTCACTTGCACAGTGTGAGCATCCCTGGCGGCCATGCTCCCCGTGCACTGTCACACATGGATACAGGACAGTAAGGCCTCCTGAGGACGATGGAAGCTTTGCACTGGAAACCTTCCCAGACTCTGCCCCAATTGTCTCTCTCCTTGGCTGATGGGAACCTGTATCCTCCCCTGTCACACGGCATAACTGAGGGGACAGCTCTCGGGGAGCTCTGTGAGTGCTTCCGGGGAATCCTCCAATCTCAGGGAGTTTTGGGGACCCCCCAACCCAATTTGCAGTTGGTGACAAAAATAGGGACAGTCTTAGGGATTGTGCCCTCAGACTTTGCAGTTGGCTAACTCTGGGTACCTGGAGTTTGAGAAAACAAGATCTCACAGCAAGAAGGGTCCTTAATCACCTTTTTGCTTGGCAGCTGCTGTCTCTCCCAAGCCTGCTGTCCACTGACGGGGCCCAGCCACTGCCCCAACTGACTGAGAGCCACGACACCCACTACCCTGGTTCTCCTCAGACTTTCCAGCTCATGTCATGGATTCCCCACCCACCACCCAGCTCCGCCAACCTCACAGGTGTCACAGTCTAAATAACACCTTAGCTGGTCACAGCTTTGCATGCATGTACACCAACGCCATGTGCAACTCTATGACATCTCTTAAAGATACAGGAGACTTTGTGAACCTTCTCTTTGAACCAGTAGGCTGGAAATGATCTAGATTTGGGTAAGCTAGTGGAGAAAGTAGATTCCTCTTTGGTGGGAATTTCTGAGGCTCAGAATCCCTCAAAGGGTACCCAGTTGGCAGCTGCCCCTGTAGAACTGGAAGTTGTCACAGAGTCACACTGCCTCCTATTGGTCCGGGGCTGCTCTGTGTAGAAGATAGGGGTTTCCAAATGCTAGATAAGACCCACCCAGCTCCCAGGCAAGGTAGAGAGGAAACCTTGCCCCATGGCCTGGCATGCCCAGGGGTGAGGAGATCAAAGAAGGAAGGGAAGAAATGTCCCCTCTCCCTCTCACAGGGCCTCTGCTAGGTCCCTGGTCTCCTCAAGTTTATGCCCTAGAGCTTCACTCAGTCGCAGATCCGCTGCCCAAGCCTAGATGCCTTGGCCCTCTTGTCAATTGTGACCACTGGCTCTGGCCCTGGTCCAAGCCTCCTGGGACCTTGGACAGGATGCCTAGGTTCTCCCCCTTTGACCTCGCAATTCACACTAAGGCCCTGGCCACAATCTTCTCAGATTGAGTTACTGTTCCCATGCAACAAATGCCCAATCTGACACTCCCAGATACACAGACCCAGAGAGCTCCAGGGCTATGCAGGGAGAGAGTCAGGATCCAACCAGCTCAGTCCAATTGCACTCCAGCCTCTCCACCTCATGGGCCCGCAGGATCCTGCATGTTCATGGAACTGCTCAGATGGGGAGGGAAGGCTCTAGTCCGAATCCCCAGGGCCACAGACTGAGGTGTCAGTGTTCTTGTGACTGGTCCCAGGGGAAGTTGTGCTTGGCCCTCATCTCCAGGAGAAAGACCCTTACCCCCGTCTATTCTCGGCAATCCTCTAATGAGCTAACACTAATGGAGTCCTACTGTGTGTCATCACTATGCTAGGGACCTTCTGTGCGTTATCTGCACTTCCTCATGATAAAATTGAACAGATGAACAGATCAAGGCAGAGAAGGGTCAGCTTTAGGGTAAGGCCCATGGTCACATAACCTGCCCTCTGGAGGTTTCACCACTCCTCAATCCGAGGCCATTCACTGCCAACAAATGTCGTGGAAGACATGTTCCTCATGGATTGTCAAGAAGGAACATGCTGAACTCCAACCCCAGGACACTGCCCCACAGAGAGCTGGGAGACCATCCGGGGGCATCTGTGCAGGGGACGGGGAGTACCTGGACAAAGTGGCCTCAGCCACAAATCTCTCCCAGGATTCATGGTCACTCAGCAGTAGGTATAGTCGCTCACGCGTCACTATGTTCCAGAAAGTCTCAATGACCACCTCAAGAAAACGTTCACTCTCTAGATGGAAAAAAAAAAAAAAAAGGAAAGGCTTTTAGGGTTTTCTTTTTCCTGCTTCTCAAAGGGAGAGAGGAAACTAGGTCTTAGCTGGAGGGAAACCCCAGCGCGAAATGGTACATTTATGGACCCAAGGGTGGGGAAATAGATGAGAGCAGGTCTAGGCAGGGTATTGAGATCAATAGATTCAGTTCTTGCCCCGCTTGCATTCTGATAAGCAGGTGCTTATCAGGACAAGTGCCCTAACATAGCCATGGGGGACTGGAGTTGCTAGGGGAGGGGAGGTTTTACCTGGAACTAAGAGGTTCCAGGGACAGGGGACAGCAACAATACGTAGTGAGGACACACTGTGTAGCAGGCCCTGGCCCAAACACATAAACACATTCTATTTGATCCTCATAACCACATAAGGAAACACTCATTTTACAGGTAAGGTTAGGTGAGGCACTCCAGATCACACAGCAGGGAGGTGGCAAAGACAAGACTGGGGTCCAGGTTGTGGCCCACTGACCCTCACAGAGCAATCAGGCTGGCGGCAGGGGAGAGCTAAAGGAAATGGCCTCTCTCGTAAAGCCCCACAGTCATCCTGAGCCATGCTGGAGGCTTGGACAGGGCAAGAGGGCAGGAGCAGGTTCCAAGATTGCTGATCTACCCCCTTGCCCCACCTCAGGATATGTTTTTTCCCCTTCCCTGCCCTCTGCTGTCCCCCTCATCTCTGTGGGCTGTCCTGGCCTCACTTCTGGGTCATTGATGGATTTGATGGGCAGCAGGGGAAGGGAGGAAGTAAGCACCTCAGCCATGACCCTCAGAAGACAAGAGGGAGATATCCCTACAGACTTCTGGGCTGGGGACTCCCCTTGACCTCTCTTGGGGGCTCAAGGAAGCTCTTCAAGGGACCGATTCCTCTGCAGGTGAACTCAGCTGGAGGCATCCCCGCAATTCCAGGGATCATCCAGAAAAGTGGAAGGGGACTACCTGGGCTGAGCCCACGGGCTCCCGAGGTCATGGTGTCGCCATAGTTTTCCCTACTGCTTCTGTCCGTGTTGCAGTTAGAAGGAGCTGTCGCTTCACCCCTGGGGAAGAGAGAACAAATTCTGGGGTCAAATGTGAGCCAGCAGAGGCAGCAGGAAGCGGTGAGGGGCCAGGTCTTGGGGCTGCCCTCTGGGATGGCGACAAATGCCAAAATGGACTTTACCCCATGTGTCTGTGTACTGGGTTCTGCCAGCTGCTATTTAAGGAAAGTTACTCACCTCACTCCAGCTCACTCCCAAGCCGAGTCAGGGTCCTGTCGTCCTGTTGGGGCACAAGAAGAAGCTCATCGGACAAGGAGACTGCCATCTGAGAAGTTACAGAAGCAATGAAACCAAGAACAAAAAGAAGATGGGAGCAAGGGTTCTGGAAATTCCTTGAGGTCGGGAACGTGTGTGTTTACTAATGGGTAAGAGCTAATACTGATCAAGTATTGAAGACAGGCAGGCTCCTGATGTGTCCCCTCACTGAATACACACACACACTCCTGTTCGGGAACTTGAGTGTCTCTGATCCAAATCGTGTGTTTGTGACGACTGTGCTCTACTCCCTTTAACATACTAAAACGCTTATTCATGTACAGTTGATGGTTGAACTACCTGGGGGTTAAGGGCAATGACCCCCACCATCATGCAGTAAAAAATTCATGCATAACTTCTGACTTCCCCAAAATTTTTTTTAAAGATTTCTTATTTATTTGACAGAGAGAGAGAGAGAGAGACAATGAGTGAGGGAACATAAGCAGGGGGAGTGAGAGAGGGAGAAGCAGGCTTCCTACTGGGCAGGGAGCCCAATGCAGGGCTCAGTCCCAGGACTCTGGGATCATGACCTGAAATGAAGGCAGACCCTTGAAAACTGAGCCACCCAGGTGCCCCTTGACTTCCCAGAACTGAACTACTAATAGCCTACTCTTGACCAGAAGCCTTACCAATAACATAAACAGCTAATCAACACGTATTACATATGTTCTATGTATTATGTACTGAATTCTTGCAATAGAGTAAGCTAGAGAAAAGAAAGGGTTAAGAAAATCAATAGTAAGGGGCACCTGGGTAGCTCAGTCATTTAAGCATCTGCCTTCGGTTCAGGTCATGATCCCAGGTTCCCTGGATAGAGCCCGTACAACTGTCTCCCTCCTTAGTGGGGGGTCTGCTTCTCCCTCTCCTTCTGCCCCTCCCCCCGTCTCATGTGTCCGCTCTGTCAATAAATAAATAAAATCTTAAAAAAGAAGAAAGTCATAAGGAAGAGCAAGTACATTTACCATTTTGTACATAGATTTAATGAAAAAATCTGCATATAAGTAGATCTGGTCGTGCAAACTTGTGTTGTTCAAGGGTCAGCTGTGTAAGTGTTTATTTGTAAATGACTCCTCTCCTTCCACAGCCTTGGCTTGCAGCACTAACCAGTCTTTGTCTGGATCAATTTCCTGGTGCCACAGCTTCCCACAGCCTGTGCCCTCCTTGCTTCTGCAAGATTCTTCATCCCACATGGCCTGGAGCCCTGCTGAGTCCTGGCGCAATCCCTACAGTCCGACTAAGGATTCTCAAGCCTTCCCAATAAGCCCAGTCTTCTCTGCTGTCCTCCCCCAACTTTGAACCTTCTTCAAGGTTCAAATTCAATTGCTTCTAATTCTTTATCTAAAGGAAAGTGAAAAGAACAATCTCTTTGTATAAAACTTTGCATTTTGCATTTGAGATTGTTTCCTTAAGTCATTTCTAGAAGCACGATGACTGGGTCAGAAGCTATCCGCACATACGAATTTTTTCATACCTAGCGCCACACTGTGATGAAAAAAATTATACCAATTCACATTCACACTCACAGTACATGAGGATGTCCATCCACTGCTCTGTTCTTAACAGTTCTTCGTAGTCTTTTGTAAAAAACACACCCTTACAGACAGAGAATTTATTTTAGTTCAGTTATTAGCTTGTCTTGGGAGATGAGGAAAGACAGCAAATATTGATTATGTTTAAGCATTATTTTTTTAAGATCTTATTTATTTATTATTTGAGAGAGAAAGAGAGATTGAGAGAAGGACTATGAGAAGGGGCAGAGGGAGAATCAGACTCCCCATGGAGCTGGGAGCCTGATGTGGGGCTCAATTCCAGGACCCCAGGATCATGAACTGAGCCAAAGGCAGACAATCAACTGAGTCACCCATGCACCCTAAGCATTGTTTTTTGTTTGTTTGTTTTTTTAAAGATTTTATTTATTTATTTGACAGAGAGAGATCACAAGTAGGCAGAGACGCAGGCAGAGAGAGAGAGAGAGAGAGAGAGAGAGAGGAGGAAGCAGGCTCCCTGCTGATCAGAGAGCCCGATTCGGGACTCGATCCCAGGACCCTGAGATCATGACCTGAGCTGAAGGCAGAGGCTTAACCCACTGAGCCACCCAGGCGCCCCCAACCATTGTTTTTAAGTTTATTTATTTTTTTTAGTCTCTACACCAAATTTGGGACTTGAACTCACAACCCCAACGTCAAGAGTCCCAAACTTTTCAGAATAAGCCAGCCAGGTACCCCAGGCCCTATTTGAAGAAGGCAAAAGAGCATTTATCAGCTTCCCCTCCTGAGACCTGACTGAAATGATAGTAAAGGTACTTACAGGTATAAAAATAACTAATGATAAGAGTGACTCACATTTGTGGCCTTTCCTCTGCACTGGTGATTGCTCTACGACTTTACAAATAATAACCTGTCTTCTTCCAATAATCATGGAGTTGTGTGTGTATCATTTGTCTCCCTGTTTGTAGATAAGGAAACTCAAGTACAGACTACGTGACGTGCCCCAGGTCAGAAATCTAGTAAGCGGTAGACTGGGCTCAAGTCTTCAAGGTCCTGCTTGCTGGACTCAAGAACCCCCACACTGCCTCTCTTCATTCTGCTATACTTTATTTTTTCTATTTTTTTATTATTCTTAAAAGATTTTATTTATTTATCTGACAGAGAGAGAAATCATAAGTAGGCAGAGAGGCAGGCAGAGAGAGAGGGGGAAGCAGGCTCCCCACTGAGCAGAGAGCCCAATATAGGGTTCGATATCAGGACCCTGAGATCATGACCTGAGCCAAAGGCAGAGGTTCAACCCACTGAGCCACCCAAGCCCTCTGCTACTACTTTAAAAGGACAATGAGCCCAACAGGAATCCAGAGGCTTAGACAAATGTTTGAAGGCAGATTGGATGGAGTATTGATAGCTGAATAAAGAAGAACAGAGGGAATTCCCATCAGAAAACCAGAGAGAGAACAAGGCAATAGGCAGGAAGAATGGTCTGCTAGGCAGAGCTGCGGAGAGGGAGACCAAAGATGAGAGGCAGGTGGAGGGGAAGCAGGAATAAGGTTACCAACCCCACACCTGACCCTATATTCATGGCAGCCTAAGTCTATACCAGAAGAGGGAAAATCAGAAATGAAATATTCCAGAAAAAATACCTCTGTCTTCTGACATCTAAAGGGTCCTCATTTGATCACTCTACATGGAAGCCTATCAGTCAACTTACCTCTCTCTTAAATACAGATGGGCAAGCTACGATCAGATACGTTAGAAAGATGACCAGATGGAAAGGGTGGCTAAGATCGATAGAAAAACAACGGCAGATTGGGCACCTGGCTGGCTCAGTAGATAGAGCATGCAACTCTTGATCTCGAGGTCATGAGTTCAAGCCCCATGTTGGGCATAGAGCTTACTGAAAAAACAACAACAACAAAATCAACTGGACTTCATAAACCTTAAAACAATACCAGAAAAAAACACATAATTTTGATTATAGAAAATGATTTTTTTTAAACCTTGACCCAACGTCCTCAGGGAGATTAGAAAGGTGTTGTCTTCATAGAATGAGAACATGATGCACTGAAAAAGTAAAATAATAATAATAATAATAACAATAATGGACCAAAAAAAGGGCTCTTGGGACTTAAAAAGTGATGGACAAACTAAAGAAGTCTAGGTAAAGGTTGGAATAGTCAAGAAAAACTTCCAGAAAATAAAACAAAAAGGTGAGAGAAGAAATGGAACTAAATGGGGAATGACAAGTTACCAATGCTATCAATTCTTAGAAAATTACTTGAGAAAGAGCTGCAGGGAAAAAAAAGTTCATGTGTTTAGGGGGTGAGGTGGAGGATAATGACCAAGAAACCAAGAGACAGAAAGATGGGAGGTCCAGGAAACAGGAAAATTAACATGGACAGAAAGGAACCCAAGGAATCCAGCTGGGCATGCAGTAGGCCTAGTGAGCAACAGCCCAGAACGGAGTAAGAAGTGAAGAGTTGTGTGGGGAAAGGGGACTTATAATAATATGTACGATATAGTATCTTATATAATGGGCGGTTCAAAAGAAATTGAGAAAACATTGAAGGTAACATTGCAAGGAGTAGAAAAAAAAGGCAATTAGAAATTCAGGAAAGGGGCGCCTGGGTGGCTCAGTGGGTTAAGCCGCTGCCTTCGGCTCAGGTCATGATCTCCGGGTCCTGGGATCGAGCCCCGCATCGGGCTCTCTGCTTGGCGGCGAGCCTGCTTCCCTCTCTCTCTCTCTGCCTGCCTCTCTCTCTACTTGTGATCTCTCTCTGTCAAATAAATAAATAAAATCTTTTAAAAATAAATAAATAAATAAATAAATAAAATAAAAAATAAAAAATCTTAAAAAAAAAGAAATTCAGGAAAAACTAAAATTGTACAAGAACGCATGTACAAAAAAAAAACAACAACGAAAGAAAGACAGAAAAAGAAAGCATGTACAGGGGTGCCTGGGTGGCTCAGGGGGTTAAGCGTCTGCCTTCAGCTCAGGTCAGGATCCCAGGGGCCTGAGATCTTGTCCCACATCAGACTCCTCCCTCAGTGGGGAGCCTGCTTCTCCCTCTGCCTGCTGCCTCCCCTCTCAGTTTCTGACAAATTAATAAGAATCTTAAAAAAAAAGAAAAAGCACGTACAACCATATTTCCCAAGTCAGCTTTATAGTAAACAATACTGAAAACATCACATATATATAAACATTCTTGTGTGATTTTTTAACTTCTAGAACAAAAGAGGCCATTTAATTATGAGAACCAAATGCACTTGTTGCCAATACGTAAATCAAAGCACAATGGTGGAAGTTGGGAGCCGAAGCACTGAAGAGAGGAGGAGGATGAATATCCGCATTTTACAAAGTGAGGACCCAAAAATACCAGCTACAACTGAGAGGCTAGGAAATGAAGAGGTAAGAAAAGGAAGAAAAAAAAAAAAAAAGAAGGAATGAAAGAAACAAAGGTGTAAGTAAATGGCTTACGACTAGAAAGATTTCTGAGGACATAAATTTAGTGACAGAATGATATTAGGGGAAGGTGGGGAGGTGTGTAAGAAAAAGCATAAAAATAAGTGAAATCATTATCTGCCCTAGGAAGAAATAAGTAGCTCATATTGCAATTTAAAAATCAAGGGAATGAAGTTAGCTATCGTGGTGGGTGACTACTGCTGTGCACCAGGCACCGTTCTAAGTGATTTAGACGCATCCACTCATACATTAGTTCTCACCATGATTCTGTAAGAAAAGGAACTGAAGCCCAGAAAGGGTAGGTAATTGACCCAGAGCACCCCGCTAGTGCCAGAGCCGAATTCAAATCCAGACTCCCTGTCTCCAGAGCCTACACTCTCACCTATTCTGTTCTCCCACTGTAGGAATATCATAGAAAGATACTGATTAACCACCTAAAGAAAAAGCAACACAATTAACAGTGATTGTTTTTAATTGGGAAAGTGGGTGAGCAGAGCCCTCGGAACTAATGGAATTGCTTTAACTGTGCTTATAACTTTGATTTCTTTTTTAATTTGAAGAAAGTGGAAGTCCCTTTAGAGCAGTGAGTAAAGGCTCACCCCAATAATGGGCTGGTTTCTGGCCCCACCACGTTCAAGATGATGGGAGCCGGTGGATCAGGTACCCATAAAAACTCAGCCTGACTCCTGATGTGACAAGCGGCAGCGTGGGAGAAACCACGGTGGTTGATAAAGTAAGTTCTCTAAGAAAAGTGGGATGATAACGTAGGTTCAACGAGAATAATGGTCTAGCCATCCCTGCCCACCTGTGTGGCCCCGACAGGACGCGGAGCCTCCCATCCCCAGCTCCCATTCCCACTGGCTCTGGCTAAGCTCTCTGGAGGCAGCAGGACAGAGAATGTCACCAAAGCATCTCCCTGGAAGGGCTGCAGGCAGGCTCCTCGGGCAGGGAGGAAAGGGGAGCCAAGGACAGGACCAAGTTCAAACTCCTTAGTCTGCTCCCGCTCCCAGTTCCTGTCTTCCTCACTGTGCCCTGATTCCGTGTTGCCTTGGTCTGGGCACCCTCCAGGACACCTTACTTCCCTGCTTGTCTTTTTTTTTTTTTTTTTTCTTTTTTAACTTTTATTTTAAGTAGGCTCCATGCCCAACGTAGAGCTTGAACTCACACAGGGCCCTGGGATCAAGAATCGCAAGCTCTACCCACTGATCCAGACCCAAGCCTCTCCTCGCTTCTCATCACACCTCAGCCTCCAGGCCATTGCTTAGGCTGCTCCCTCCCATCTGGAATGCCTTTCTCCACCTTCCTCACCCTGTAAAAGTTTACCTGTGCTGAGAGGCCCAGCTCAACCACTGTTTCCCCTGCCGTCTTCCCCCATGGTCCCTCTGGGTTCCCCTTCAGTGTGCGCTGTCCTGACTGCAGTCCTCTGTGTGTCCTTCTCTGCTGGACTCTGGGCACTGGCGTGGCCCTGACTATTTATTCCCTGCTGCACCTCCTGTTCCAGGGCCTCCCGGGGAACCCTGAGCTGGGCTCAGAGCCGAGGTGTGGGAGCACAGCGCACCCAGCTTCACTCCCCGCTGAGCAGTTCCACTGTTTTCTTGTCTGTCTTGATGAAAAGCTTGTCGTGGCGGAGAACAAATGAAACCAGGCCTCAGATTTCACACGAATTGCCCTCCTGATTTAATGTGCTTCCGACAGTCCTCCCAGATTTCTGAGCGTTTCCATTTATTTCCTCATGCCTTCATGCTCCCGTCATAGTATTGTTTATGTGAAGAGAAAGAGGAAGAGGAAATTGCAGTAAAACATGGGTGTCCTGGGGCATCTGGGTGGTTCAGTGGGTTAAGCCTCTGCCTTCGGCTCAGGTCGTGATCTTAGGGTCCTGGGATCCAGCCCCACATCGGGCTCTGCTCGGCAGGGAGCTGTTTCCCTCTGTCTCTCTGCCTGCCTCTCTGCCTGCTTGTGATCTTTCTCTCTCTCTCTGTCAAATAAATAAATAAAATCTTAAAAAAAAAAAAATGGGTGTCCTGATGCCTGAGCCCTAGCAGATTTTCCAAAGCCTCCCCTCCCCGAGGGTGGCCAGGCCAGGTCTGGATGTCGGGCCCAGCTCCCTCCACACTCACCCCACGTTTGTCTGCTAACGGCTGCCAGCATCATGGGGAGAAGGTGGAGGTCATTTCCTGCCTGCCCTGCAGGCTCCTCTGAAGACACAAGAAAAACCATGGTCCTTTGGAGAGTAGCTGGCACCCAGTAAATGTGTCCTGAAGGAGAGGAGGATGAGGAGGAAGGAGAAGAAGGAAGAGGAGGAGGAGGGGAAGGGAGAAGAGGAGGACGAAGAAGAAGAGAGGGGAGGAGGGGGAAGAGATGGAGAAAGAGAAAAAGAAGGAGAAAAAAGAGGAGTGAAGAAGAAAAGGGGACAAGGAGGGGAGCCTGGGTGGCTCAGTGGGTTAAGCCTCTGCCTTCAGCTCAGGTCATGGGCTCTGGGTCCTGGGATCGAGCCCCGCATCGGGCTCTCTGCTTGGCAGGGAGCCTGCACACATCCCCTCTCTGCCTCTGCCAGCCTCTGCCTACCTATGATCTCTCTCTCTGTCAAATACATAAATACAATCTTTAAAAAGAGAAAAGTGGACAAGGAAGAAGGGGAGGAGAAAGGGGAGGAGAGAGGGAGGAGTGGGAGGAGAAGGAAAAACCAAAAGACTTGTACAAAATCAATCAATCAGTAGATCCCAACAGGACCTAAGCATAAGCTAGAACGAAAAAGCTACAAATATCCTGGGGAAAATATTTTTAAAAAATAATGTTCTGTTGGACAAACTTCTCTAATCAAGATGCAAATCCCAGATGCCAGAAAGGGAAAGTTTCCGTTATCTGATCTCTTAACAGTTAAACATTGCACAGGACACCATGAACAAAGTCAGACTACAGTGAGAGGCCAGGAGGCCCCACCCTCGATCCTTGGACCAGCAAAAGCTGAGCGCCCACGAAACACGACAGATCCTAGGAATCCCCATGAAGAGACTGAAGCCAAGTTCTTAAGAGATGGGATCAGAGAATCCCCAGGGAAGGGACTCACCAGACTCACACGGTTGTCGGCAGGCAGGGCAGAAGGGAAGACCAGGCCTCTGGAAGCAGGTGTTTGGTAAGAAATGAGATTTATACAACCCAAAGACTCCTAGGTTTACCTCTGCCGGCAAACACACGGATCTAAGTTCACGCCTGATCATCAACCCCAGGAGTCTACAGTTTGGTCTTTTCAGATTCGAAGCCTAGACCACACTACAGTGTAATCCTTCTCACCCCTGGTCCCTCTCTTCCCTCTGCTGCGAGCACACAGGCCGACCTCTTCTCTTCCTGCCCCACAGTGGGTGGAACAGAGGTCCCAGTGGGGGGCAGGGAGCAAAGCCCAGACATCTCCCTGCTCTGTCTCCCAGTCATGGTCGTGGTCACGGTCATAGTACCCTGGGCCAGTCAATCCCTGTCAGGCCCTCAGGCTCCCTGCAGGCTGGGCACTGCGCAGACACTCAGAGACTGTGGGCAACACAACCCTGAGTCCTTGTACCTCAAAAGGAAATCCCTTGCCGGGGGCGGCCCAGAGGCTCTTCCTCACCTGCCCTCCACCTGCCCTGCTTCCTCCAAATTCCCGAAGGCATGAGCATCCTGACATCTGCCTTCCATCTGGGGTCGCCTGCTCAGGTCACATGTAGTCTGCAACCTGGCCTGAGCAGTGTTCCCCTCCCTCTCCATTGTTTTGGGGCCCGGGGGCGGAGGGGAGAAGCAGTCAGACAAACCCAGCTACAAATCCGGCTGCGTCCCTGCTCCAACTGGGACCTGGGGCTGGAGCTGCAGGTTCCCCCTTCATCGACAAAATCGTGACAACACGCGATCCTTTCCTGACAGAGCTGTCTGGAGGGGGAGTTCACGGGCAAGTTTCCCACCCCCGAACTACCCAGGGATCGTCCTCAGAGCTGAGACACATCCAGGGGTTCGTGGCTGTGTGGACCCGGGTGTGTGTCTGGGCAATAACCACACCTCGGGGCCCGGATATATCAGGGACCTGAAGGGAAACTGAAAGTGTCCACGTCCCAGCAGCTCGTGAGGAAACACACACAACCAGGCCGGTGCCACCCTTCCGCCCACCCTCGGCTGTCCTGACTCCCTCAAAGGAACAAGCCCACACCTGACATTCCAGGTCCTTCTCCGCTCAGCACTTCCTGCCACTGACACACTGTGGAACCTTCAGCGAATGACTCCCCCACAGAGTAACCCACCCAGGGCTTGTTCCCAGGCCCTCCTCTCTGTCCCTCCCACCACACCCCCCACCGCCCTGCCTGTCCTATTCACCTCCCTGTCCCCAACATAATAGCTGCTCACCACGTACTTGCCATATGGCAGCCACTAAATGCCACCCAGGTGGCTTCCAGGCATTTGCTGATGCAGATCCTCCTCCCAGGAGATCAAACTTCAGAGTTCAGAGGCTCAAACTTCAGAGCCCCACTCAGGCATCACCTCCTCTGAGAAGCCCTCCAGCAGCCTCCCTGGCAGAGACCCTCTGCCCTACTTCGCTCCCATGGCACCTGGAGAAGGGGCAAATTACCCTTCTCTGGTCACCATGTCCCTGTCTTCCCTTCCCCCCTTCGGATCTAATCAGGTCTCTCTAGACTTGTCCTCGATGCCAGGACAGTCCCAGGACGCCCGCCCTTGGTGGCCAAGTGCCCTTGCAAGGCTGCAGACGCTGGCAGGAGACAGCTGAGGAACCACTGCTGTTTTCAACAGTGGACAGAACTGGGGGTCTACCAGGCGCTGGTCGGACCCCGTCCACGCAGTCCTGTCTGGTTCCCACAGCAGCTCTGGGAGATACCGGCCCCCTGCACAGACACAGAAGCCGAGGGGGAAGGGCCACATGGCTTGTGAGGTTTGCAGAGTCTGGACAGCAATGGGCCGTGCACCTGCACACAGGGAAGCCAACCTCACCCTTCCATACGGGAAGGTGTCCCCCGGCATCATATCTCCTCCCGCCTTCCATCTGGGGTCGCCTGCTCAGGTCACACGTAGTCTGCAACCTGGCCTGAGCAGTGTCCCCCTCCCTTCTCAGCACTGAGGAAGGGACAGAGGGACAGACTATGACCCAAGAATCACCCTCAAGTTTTGTGATGATCACCCCCATGGGTGGCCTGCGAGGTCGGCCTGAATTGGCAGATGGGGAAAGCCAGGTGAGGGGACAGGTGGTGGCTTGGGTCCAGCCACTCAGGGAAGGAGCCGAAAGTCAAGGCCACGCTGACACTGGGACCTCGGACTCGTGGTTGAAGTTCTGTTTGTCCACGTCGCCTTCCTTGGTTTCACGTTGCTCATTGTTGTGTGAACTCCCTTCCTCCTGATTGTTCTCCCTTTCCCGAACTGGCGGTTCTCCTGCCGCCATGATGGAACCACCGTGAGATGCGGAGCGCGACACGACATCCCTGGGAGCTGCAGCCCGAGGGGCTCATGCGTATGTGTCAAGGCCTCACCGTGTGTGGACCTTGTTGGACTCCGGAATCATGGCCCCGCAGGGCGGCAGCCAGGCTGGGGCTGCAGGTCCCTCAGGTGAGGCTTCGGTGTCTTTGACCTGCAGGGACGAGTGCTGAGTCCCCCCCACCTGGGGACCCGAAAGATCGAGTGGCTATAAAATCAGGCTCCTCTTGACCCCCAACGATCACAAGGAAAGTCACCCAGGATGACCACAGTTCCAGAGTCGGGGTCTCAGGCAACATCTTTGGTCAATAAGCCATGTCAGCCCTCAGGGACGATGACCCCGGCTCAGTGGGAGAGTCACCCTCACACCGCGGAGGGAGGTGTCTGGCTGATGCCACAGCACCATCAGGCAGAGGCGGGGACAGTCAGCAGACGGGAGCTCACGACCGGCACCCCCACCCCATCCCTCCATCCCATGGGGACGCGTGCTGGTCTGGGCCCTGCTGGACCTTAGGACTCATGTTTCAGAGCAGGGACCCCACCTGCCGGGTCTCCCTCTGTCTAGGGACCGGGGCGGGGGTGGCCCGAGTAGGGGCTGCAAACTGGACATCGGACAGGGGGGACTTCAGAAGCCATAAGAGTAGCTGGCAGAGACTGACACCTGAGGGGACTGCGTCCATGCGTCACTCATGGGATGTGGAAGGGAAGCCACGGGTCGCGGTCACTTGTGACCTGGCCGCATGCGTCACCCCGTGGACAACCTTATTGGTCTTTGCTCAGATCCCTGGTCAAATCCTACCCTGAACAGCATTTGTCAACTTCAGGAAGGCTCAGAACTAAGTATGAAGACGACAAAATCAAATCCGTCCTCTTCTCACACATTCCAACAATTCTAACTTTATTATTTCTGGCCTTCCCATTACTTGTTCCTCCACCCGTTTCTTGACCCATGTCCCCTGTGTCCCGTTTAGTCCCTTCCCCTCACTGTCTGTCCCCTCCTTCCTTATTCCAGGTTCCTTGTTCCTTCCCCTCCTTGACTCCCCCTGCCCACCCTGCATTAACCCTTCCCTCACTGGCTCAGCTTCAGAAATGCCTAATTCCTCAACACCCCATCTCAACACCCCAACACAAAAGCTTTATTTGGCAATTTTCCCCCCTCTAATAAGGCACCTCCATGTCATTGTCCCACACATGTCCCTGCTCCCCGCCCTGCTCGGGGATCACGGAAGCGGGCTCTCCCTCAGACGTTCATAGAACTCGGTGAGCTTCTCCAACTTGCTCTCCAGCTCCTGGGCTCGCTGCCTCATGACTTCAGCGGACTCTGCCTTTGCTCCCTCTTGCAAGTGCCTTGAGTGTCTCACAAGATCATACACATCTGATGCAAAAGAGAAAACTGAGAAAACCCCACCAGTGATCCGGGCTCCTCTGGTCATTGCCAGAGCAGTGCCTTGAAAAGTGTTCTGCACCCGCCTGGCAGTTCGACCTGAGACAGGCAAACCTCTTGTGAACAGCTGGGCCTGGACAGCCAGCTCAGGGTTCCCCCTGGCTGCCCTGATGACATTAACTCTATGTGCAAGGTCATTTGGGTGTCTATGTAACTCAGTTATTAAGGAAAGATTAGAGTCTATGTGGCGATACAGAAACCTTAGAAATACCTCGACTTCATCAGTATCACTTGATATCGGGTGATTCGCTTCGTAGATGGCGGAAAACTCTCTGAAATTTTCCACAATGCTGGTGCACAATCCGGTCACAGACGATGCTGCTCCCAGCGCGGTTGCAAACGCTGACGCTGCCAGACAGGGCACTGCTGCATAAGGCGCCAGAACAAGACCGAGGATGCTCAGGACACGGGACGCTGCCCCAGCAGAGCCGGATGCTACGTTGGCGATGGTGCAGCCCCTGTGTACCCTGTCCACCTCATCTGCGAGCTGTTTGAGCTTTCTTATGTGCTTCTCAATCTTGAGTTTCAACTCGGGAAACATGTTCAGAAACCTCTTCCTAGCCAGGTGCTCTTCAGCCTCCAGATCCATGGTTCTTTGCAGCTCGTTCAGACCTTCACGTAGGACTTCTGCCTCCTCCCTGTAACAGGGAAGGTCAAGGGGTTAGGAGAAGCTTATCTGGAAAATGGGCTCCATTTGCTCTAACCTACATACACCACAGAACTTTGACTGCAAACCAAATGGAAAAGAATGTTACAAATGCAAAGAATCCTTCCCGCAATGTTACACACGTTCCGTACACTGCTCATGCTCCATAACACACACCAGTCGGGGAGTAAATAAGTCCGTGTCATCCTTGGAGGCTCTTAAATAGTGGCTATTGGAGGAAGACGGCCTCGCAGTCAAGGACAGGGCCCCACAGGCAGTACCACAGTGTCTGCAGACTGGGAACTCTGCAGATGAAGAAGGGGAAGTGCGGTTGGAGTGGGAAAACCTTTGTTCAGAGATACCTCTGTGTGCTGAGGGATGAACCTACCCACAGAGGTCAGCTCTCGCCCTGGGCACTGGGAAGGGAGCACTAGGCCCCACCTGAGATGTCAAGGGTCCTAGAACAATACGACTGTCTTCCGCTGCTTGGGCCTTTGACCTCGGGACAGCCTGACTAGGATGATGGAGCCTTTGGGTCATGAGCTGTCAGTTCTGACCACGGAGGACCTAGAAACTGGCCTCCCGGGGGAGTGGAAGGCGACAGGTCAGCCATGCAGGCAGATGTGACTGAGCCCCAGCAAAACTCTCTACTCTGAGGCTCTGGTTGAAAAAAACTCTCTCCTGGACCACACGTAATTCAGGCCCTTCTGACTCTCCTTTGACTAGGTCCTGACCTTGGTCTTCTGGGCTCTGATCTTAACAGACTCATACCCAGTCTTAGCAAGAGGCGTGTTAAGACAGCATAGTAACAACCCACACACTCTCGATATCTCATCACCATTGACATCTGATCAAATTCCACCTTTGATGCAGAAGTCCTTGACCTCCCTTCAGGAAGAACCCTGTTGGGTCAGGTGAGCAAGAATCCCTCCGCTTTGATGTCTCCTCTTGCTGATTTCCCATCCCCTGCCCCTGCCCTGCTCCTCGGCTAGAAATCCCTACCGGTCTTCACTCTGTTCCAAGATGAGCCCAATCTCTCTCCCCTGTGACATCACTCTTGACGCCTATGGCTTGAATTGAGTCTTCTTGCCCATTGTAGTAAGTGTCACAGTAAGTGCTCACTTGCACAGTGTGAGCATCCCTGGCGGCCATGCTCCCCGTGCACTGTCACACATGGATACAGGACAGTAAGGCCTCCTGAGGACGATGGAAGCTTTGCACTGGAAACCCTCCCAGACTCTGCCCCAATTGTCTCTCTCCTTGGCTGATGGGAACCTGTATCCTCCCCTGTCACACGGCATAACTGAGGGGACAGCTCTCGGGGAGCTCTGTGAGTGCTTCCGGGGAATCCTCCAATCTCAGGGAGTTTTGGGGACCCCCCAACCCAATTTGCAGTTGGTGACAAAAATAGGGACAGTCTTAGGGATTGTGCCCTCAGACTTTGCAGTTGGCTAACTCTGGGTACCTGGAGTTTGAGAAAACAAGATCTCACAGCAAGAAGGGTCCTTAATCACCTTTTTGCTTGGCAGCTGCTGTCTCTCCCAAGCCTGCTGTCCACTGACGGGGCCCAGCCACTGCCCCAACTGACTGAGAGCCACGACACCCACTACCCTGGTTCTCCTCAGACTTTCCAGCTCATGTCATGGATTCCCCACCCACCACCCAGCTCCGCCAACCTCACAGGTGTCACAGTCTAAATAACACCTTAGCTGGTCACAGCTTTGCATGCATGTACACCAACGCCATGTGCAACTCTATGACATCTCTTAAAGATACAGGAGACTTTGTGAACCTTCTCTTTGAACCAGTAGGCTGGAAATGATCTAGATTTGGGTAAGCTAGTGGAGAAAGTAGATTCCTCTTTGGTGGGAATTTCTGAGGCTCAGAATCCCTCAAAGGGTACCCAGTTGGCAGCTGCCCCTGTAGAACTGGAAGTTGTCACAGAGTCACACTGCCTCCTATTGGTCCGGGGCTGCTCTGTGTAGAAGATAGGGGTTTCCAAATGCTAGATAAGACCCACCCAGCTCCCAGGCAAGGTAGAGAGGAAACCTTGCCCCATGGCCTGGCATGCCCAGGGGTGAGGAGATCAAAGAAGGAAGGGAAGAAATGTCCCCTCTCCCTCTCACAGGGCCTCTGCTAGGTCCCTGGTCTCCTCAAGTTTATGCCCTAGAGCTTCACTCAGTCGCAGATCCGCTGCCCAAGCCTAGATGCCTTGGCCCTCTTGTCAATTGTGACCACTGGCTCTGGCCCTGGTCCAAGCCTCCTGGGACCTTGGACAGGATGCCTAGGTTCTCCCCCTTTGACCTCGCAATTCACACTAAGGCCCTGGCCACAATCTTCTCAGATTGAGTTACTGTTCCCATGCAACAAATGCCCAATCTGACACTCCCAGATACACAGACCCAGAGAGCTCCAGGGCTATGCAGGGAGAGAGTCAGGATCCAACCAGCTCAGTCCAATTGCACTCCAGCCTCTCCACCTCATGGGCCCGCAGGATCCTGCATGTTCATGGAACTGCTCAGATGGGGAGGGAAGGCTCTAGTCCGAATCCCCAGGGCCACAGACTGAGGTGTCAGTGTTCTTGTGACTGGTCCCAGGGGAAGTTGTGCTTGGCCCTCATCTCCAGGAGAAAGACCCTTACCCCCGTCTATTCTCGGCAATCCTCTAATGAGCTAACACTAATGGAGTCCTACTGTGTGTCATCACTATGCTAGGGACCTTCTGTGCGTTATCTGCACTTCCTCATGATAAAATTGAACAGATGAACAGATCAAGGCAGAGAAGGGTCAGCTTTAGGGTAAGGCCCATGGTCACATAACCTGCCCTCTGGAGGTTTCACCACTCCTCAATCCGAGGCCATTCACTGCCAACAAATGTCGTGGAAGACATGTTCCTCATGGATTGTCAAGAAGGAACATGCTGAACTCCAACCCCAGGACACTGCCCCACAGAGAGCTGGGAGACCATCCGGGGGCATCTGTGCAGGGGACGGGGAGTACCTGGACAAAGTGGCCTCAGCCACAAATCTCTCCCAGGATTCATGGTCACTCAGCAGTAGGTATAGTCGCTCACGCGTCACTATGTTCCAGAAAGTCTCAATGACCACCTCAAGAAAACGTTCACTCTCTAGATGGAAAAAAAAAAAAAAAAGGAAAGGCTTTTAGGGTTTTCTTTTTCCTGCTTCTCAAAGGGAGAGAGGAAACTAGGTCTTAGCTGGAGGGAAACCCCAGCGCGAAATGGTACATTTATGGACCCAAGGGTGGGGAAATAGATGAGAGCAGGTCTAGGCAGGGTATTGAGATCAATAGATTCAGTTCTTGCCCCGCTTGCATTCTGATAAGCAGGTGCTTATCAGGACAAGTGCCCTAACATAGCCATGGGGGACTGGAGTTGCTAGGGGAGGGGAGGTTTTACCTGGAACTAAGAGGTTCCAGGGACAGGGGACAGCAACAATACGTAGTGAGGACACACTGTGTAGCAGGCCCTGGCCCAAACACATAAACACATTCTATTTGATCCTCATAACCACATAAGGAAACACTCATTTTACAGGTAAGGTTAGGTGAGGCACTCCAGATCACACAGCAGGGAGGTGGCAAAGACAAGACTGGGGTCCAGGTTGTGGCCCACTGACCCTCACAGAGCAATCAGGCTGGCGGCAGGGGAGAGCTAAAGGAAATGGCCTCTCTCGTAAAGCCCCACAGTCATCCTGAGCCATGCTGGAGGCTTGGACAGGGCAAGAGGGCAGGAGCAGGTTCCAAGATTGCTGATCTACCCCCTTGCCCCACCTCAGGATATGTTTTTTCCCCTTCCCTGCCCTCTGCTGTCCCCCTCATCTCTGTGGGCTGTCCTGGCCTCACTTCTGGGTCATTGATGGATTTGATGGGCAGCAGGGGAAGGGAGGAAGTAAGCACCTCAGCCATGACCCTCAGAAGACAAGAGGGAGATATCCCTACAGACTTCTGGGCTGGGGACTCCCCTTGACCTCTCTTGGGGGCTCAAGGAAGCTCTTCAAGGGACCGATTCCTCTGCAGGTGAACTCAGCTGGAGGCATCCCCGCAATTCCAGGGATCATCCAGAAAAGTGGAAGGGGACTACCTGGGCTGAGCCCACGGGCTCCCGAGGTCATGGTGTCGCCATAGTTTTCCCTACTGCTTCTGTCCGTGTTGCAGTTAGAAGGAGCTGTCGCTTCACCCCTGGGGAAGAGAGAACAAATTCTGGGGTCAAATGTGAGCCAGCAGAGGCAGCAGGAAGCGGTGAGGGGCCAGGTCTTGGGGCTGCCCTCTGGGATGGCGACAAATGCCAAAATGGACTTTACCCCATGTGTCTGTGTACTGGGTTCTGCCAGCTGCTATTTAAGGAAAGTTACTCACCTCACTCCAGCTCACTCCCAAGCCGAGTCAGGGTCCTGTCGTCCTGTTGGGGCACAAGAAGAAGCTCATCGGACAAGGAGACTGCCATCTGAGAAGTTACAGAAGCAATGAAACCAAGAACAAAAAGAAGATGGGAGCAAGGGTTCTGGAAATTCCTTGAGGTCGGGAACGTGTGTGTTTACTAATGGGTAAGAGCTAATACTGATCAAGTATTGAAGACAGGCAGGCTCCTGATGTGTCCCCTCACTGAATACACACACACACTCCTGTTCGGGAACTTGAGTGTCTCTGATCCAAATCGTGTGTTTGTGACGACTGTGCTCTACTCCCTTTAACATACTAAAACGCTTATTCATGTACAGTTGATGGTTGAACTACCTGGGGGTTAAGGGCAATGACCCCCACCATCATGCAGTAAAAAATTCATGCATAACTTCTGACTTCCCCAAAATTTTTTTTAAAGATTTCTTATTTATTTGACAGAGAGAGAGAGAGAGAGACAATGAGTGAGGGAACATAAGCAGGGGGAGTGAGAGAGGGAGAAGCAGGCTTCCTACTGGGCAGGGAGCCCAATGCAGGGCTCAGTCCCAGGACTCTGGGATCATGACCTGAAATGAAGGCAGACCCTTGAAAACTGAGCCACCCAGGTGCCCCTTGACTTCCCAGAACTGAACTACTAATAGCCTACTCTTGACCAGAAGCCTTACCAATAACATAAACAGCTAATCAACACGTATTACATATGTTCTATGTATTATGTACTGAATTCTTGCAATAGAGTAAGCTAGAGAAAAGAAAGGGTTAAGAAAATCAATAGTAAGGGGCACCTGGGTAGCTCAGTCATTTAAGCATCTGCCTTCGGTTCAGGTCATGATCCCAGGTTCCCTGGATAGAGCCCGTACAACTGTCTCCCTCCTTAGTGGGGGGTCTGCTTCTCCCTCTCCTTCTGCCCCTCCCCCCGTCTCATGTGTCCGCTCTGTCAATAAATAAATAAAATCTTAAAAAAGAAGAAAGTCATAAGGAAGAGCAAGTACATTTACCATTTTGTACATAGATTTAATGAAAAAATCTGCATATAAGTAGATCTGGTCGTGCAAACTTGTGTTGTTCAAGGGTCAGCTGTGTAAGTGTTTATTTGTAAATGACTCCTCTCCTTCCACAGCCTTGGCTTGCAGCACTAACCAGTCTTTGTCTGGATCAATTTCCTGGTGCCACAGCTTCCCACAGCCTGTGCCCTCCTTGCTTCTGCAAGATTCTTCATCCCACATGGCCTGGAGCCCTGCTGAGTCCTGGCGCAATCCCTACAGTCCGACTAAGGATTCTCAAGCCTTCCCAATAAGCCCAGTCTTCTCTGCTGTCCTCCCCCAACTTTGAACCTTCTTCAAGGTTCAAATTCAATTGCTTCTAATTCTTTATCTAAAGGAAAGTGAAAAGAACAATCTCTTTGTATAAAACTTTGCATTTTGCATTTGAGATTGTTTCCTTAAGTCATTTCTAGAAGCACGATGACTGGGTCAGAAGCTATCCGCACATACGAATTTTTTCATACCTAGCGCCACACTGTGATGAAAAAAATTATACCAATTCACATTCACACTCACAGTACATGAGGATGTCCATCCACTGCTCTGTTCTTAACAGTTCTTCGTAGTCTTTTGTAAAAAACACACCCTTACAGACAGAGAATTTATTTTAGTTCAGTTATTAGCTTGTCTTGGGAGATGAGGAAAGACAGCAAATATTGATTATGTTTAAGCATTATTTTTTTAAGATCTTATTTATTTATTATTTGAGAGAGAAAGAGAGATTGAGAGAAGGACTATGAGAAGGGGCAGAGGGAGAATCAGACTCCCCATGGAGCTGGGAGCCTGATGTGGGGCTCAATTCCAGGACCCCAGGATCATGAACTGAGCCAAAGGCAGACAATCAACTGAGTCACCCATGCACCCTAAGCATTGTTTTTTGTTTGTTTGTTTTTTTAAAGATTTTATTTATTTATTTGACAGAGAGAGATCACAAGTAGGCAGAGACGCAGGCAGAGAGAGAGAGAGAGAGAGAGAGAGAGAGAGGAGGAAGCAGGCTCCCTGCTGATCAGAGAGCCCGATTCGGGACTCGATCCCAGGACCCTGAGATCATGACCTGAGCTGAAGGCAGAGGCTTAACCCACTGAGCCACCCAGGCGCCCCCAACCATTGTTTTTAAGTTTATTTATTTTTTTTAGTCTCTACACCAAATTTGGGACTTGAACTCACAACCCCAACGTCAAGAGTCCCAAACTTTTCAGAATAAGCCAGCCAGGTACCCCAGGCCCTATTTGAAGAAGGCAAAAGAGCATTTATCAGCTTCCCCTCCTGAGACCTGACTGAAATGATAGTAAAGGTACTTACAGGTATAAAAATAACTAATGATAAGAGTGACTCACATTTGTGGCCTTTCCTTTGCACTGGTGATTGCTCTACGACTTTACAAATAATAACCTGTCTTCTTCCAATAATCATGGAGTTGTGTGTGTATCATTTGTCTCCCTGTTTGTAGATAAGGAAACTCAAGTACAGACTACGTGACGTGCCCCAGGTCAGAAATCTAGTAAGCGGTAGACTGGGCTCAAGTCTTCAAGGTCCTGCTTGCTGGACTCAAGAACCCCCACACTGCCTCTCTTCATTCTGCTATACTTTATTTTTTCTATTTTTTTATTATTCTTAAAAGATTTTATTTATTTATCTGACAGAGAGAGAAATCATAAGTAGGCAGAGAGGCAGGCAGAGAGAGAGGGGGAAGCAGGCTCCCCACTGAGCAGAGAGCCCAATATAGGGTTCGATATCAGGACCCTGAGATCATGACCTGAGCCAAAGGCAGAGGTTCAACCCACTGAGCCACCCAAGCCCTCTGCTACTACTTTAAAAGGACAATGAGCCCAACAGGAATCCAGAGGCTTAGACAAATGTTTGAAGGCAGATTGGATGGAGTATTGATAGCTGAATAAAGAAGAACAGAGGGAATTCCCATCAGAAAACCAGAGAGAGAACAAGGCAATAGGCAGGAAGAATGGTCTGCTAGGCAGAGCTGCGGAGAGGGAGACCAAAGATGAGAGGCAGGTGGAGGGGAAGCAGGAATAAGGTTACCAACCCCACACCTGACCCTATATTCATGGCAGCCTAAGTCTATACCAGAAGAGGGAAAATCAGAAATGAAATATTCCAGAAAAAATACCTCTGTCTTCTGACATCTAAAGGGTCCTCATTTGATCACTCTACATGGAAGCCTATCAGTCAACTTACCTCTCTCTTAAATACAGATGGGCAAGCTACGATCAGATACGTTAGAAAGATGACCAGATGGAAAGGGTGGCTAAGATCGATAGAAAAACAACGGCAGATTGGGCACCTGGCTGGCTCAGTAGATAGAGCATGCAACTCTTGATCTCGAGGTCATGAGTTCAAGCCCCATGTTGGGCATAGAGCTTACTGAAAAAACAACAACAACAAAATCAACTGGACTTCATAAACCTTAAAACAATACCAGAAAAAAACACATAATTTTGATTATAGAAAATGATTTTTTTTAAACCTTGACCCAACGTCCTCAGGGAGATTAGAAAGGTGTTGTCTTCATAGAATGAGAACATGATGCACTGAAAAAGTAAAATAATAATAATAATAATAACAATAATGGACCAAAAAAAGGGCTCTTGGGACTTAAAAAGTGATGGACAAACTAAAGAAGTCTAGGTAAAGGTTGGAATAGTCAAGAAAAACTTCCAGAAAATAAAACAAAAAGGTGAGAGAAGAAATGGAACTAAATGGGGAATGACAAGTTACCAATGCTATCAATTCTTAGAAAATTACTTGAGAAAGAGCTGCAGGGAAAAAAAAGTTCATGTGTTTAGGGGGTGAGGTGGAGGATAATGACCAAGAAACCAAGAGACAGAAAGATGGGAGGTCCAGGAAACAGGAAAATTAACATGGACAGAAAGGAACCCAAGGAATCCAGCTGGGCATACAGTAGGCCTAGTGAGCAACAGCCCAGAACGGAGTAAGAAGTGAAGAGTTGTGTGGGGAAAGGGGACTTATAATAATATGTACGATATAGTATCTTATATAATGGGCGGTTCAAAAGAAATTGAGAAAACATTGAAGGTAACATTGCAAGGAGTAGAAAAAAAAGGCAATTAGAAATTCAGGAAAGGGGCGCCTGGGTGGCTCAGTGGGTTAAGCCGCTGCCTTCGGCTCAGGTCATGATCTCCGGGTCCTGGGATCGAGCCCCGCATCGGGCTCTCTGCTTGGCGGCGAGCCTGCTTCCCTCTCTCTCTCTCTGCCTGCCTCTCTGTCTACTTGTGATCTCTCTCTGTCAAATAAATAAATAAAATCTTTTAAAAATAAATAAATAAATAAATAAATAAATAAAATAAAAAATAAAAAATCTTAAAAAAAAAGAAATTCAGGAAAAACTAAAATTGTACAAGAACGCATGTACAAAAAAAAAACAACAACGAAAGAAAGACAGAAAAAGAAAGCATGTACAGGGGTGCCTGGGTGGCTCAGGGGGTTAAGCGTCTGCCTTCAGCTCAGGTCAGGATCCCAGGGGCCTGAGATCTTGTCTCACATCAGACTCCTCCCTCAGTGGGGAGCCTGCTTCTCCCTCTGCCTGCTGCCTCCCCTCTCAGTTTCTGACAAATTAATAAGAATCTTAAAAAAAAAGAAAAAGCACGTACAACCATATTTCCCAAGTCAGCTTTATAGTAAACAATACTGAAAACATCACATATATATAAACATTCTTGTGTGATTTTTTAACTTCTAGAACAAAAGAGGCCATTTAATTATGAGAACCAAATGCACTTGTTGCCAATACGTAAATCAAAGCACAATGGTGGAAGTTGGGAGCCGAAGCACTGAAGAGAGGAGGAGGATGAATATCCGCATTTTACAAAGTGAGGACCCAAAAATACCAGCTACAACTGAGAGGCTAGGAAATGAAGAGGTAAGAAAAGGAAGAAAAAAAAAAAAAAAGAAGGAATGAAAGAAACAAAGGTGTAAGTAAATGGCTTACGACTAGAAAGATTTCTGAGGACATAAATTTAGTGACAGAATGATATTAGGGGAAGGTGGGGAGGTGTGTAAGAAAAAGCATAAAAATAAGTGAAATCATTATCTGCCCTAGGAAGAAATAAGTAGCTCATATTGCAATTTAAAAATCAAGGGAATGAAGTTAGCTATCGTGGTGGGTGACTACTGCTGTGCACCAGGCACCGTTCTAAGTGATTTAGACGCATCCACTCATACATTAGTTCTCACCATGATTCTGTAAGAAAAGGAACTGAAGCCCAGAAAGGGTAGGTAATTGACCCAGAGCACCCCGCTAGTGCCAGAGCCGAATTCAAATCCAGACTCCCTGTCTCCAGAGCCTACACTCTCACCTATTCTGTTCTCCCACTGTAGGAATATCATAGAAAGATACTGATTAACCACCTAAAGAAAAAGCAACACAATTAACAGTGATTGTTTTTAATTGGGAAAGTGGGTGAGCAGAGCCCTCGGAACTAATGGAATTGCTTTAACTGTGCTTATAACTTTGATTTCTTTTTTAATTTGAAGAAAGTGGAAGTCCCTTTAGAGCAGTGAGTAAAGGCTCACCCCAATAATGGGCTGGTTTCTGGCCCCACCACGTTCAAGATGATGGGAGCCGGTGGATCAGGTACCCATAAAAACTCAGCCTGACTCCTGATGTGACAAGCGGCAGCGTGGGAGAAACCACGGTGGTTGATAAAGTAAGTTCTCTAAGAAAAGTGGGATGATAACGTAGGTTCAACGAGAATAATGGTCTAGCCATCCCTGCCCACCTGTGTGGCCCCGACAGGACGCGGAGCCTCCCATCCCCAGCTCCCATTCCCACTGGCTCTGGCTAAGCTCTCTGGAGGCAGCAGGACAGAGAATGTCACCAAAGCATCTCCCTGGAAGGGCTGCAGACAGGCTCCTCGGGCAGGGAGGAAAGGGGAGCCAAGGACAGGACCAAGTTCAAACTCCTTAGTCTGCTCCCGCTCCCAGTTCCTGTCTTCCTCACTGTGCCCTGATTCCGTGTTGCCTTGGTCTGGGCACCCTCAAGGACACCTTACTTCCCTGCTTGTCTTTTTTTTTTTTTTTTTTCTTTTTTAACTTTTATTTTAAGTAGGCTCCATGCCCAACGTAGAGCTTGAACTCACACAGGGCCCTGGGATCAAGAATCGCAAGCTCTACCCACTGATCCAGACCCAAGCCTCTCCTCGCTTCTCATCACACCTCAGCCTCCAGGCCATTGCTTAGGCTGCTCCCTCCCATCTGGAATGCCTTTCTCCACCTTCCTCACCCTGTAAAAGTTTACCTGTGCTGAGAGGCCCAGCTCAACCACTGTTTCCCCTGCCGTCTTCCCCCATGGTCCCTCTGGGTTCCCCTTCAGTGTGCGCTGTCCTGACTGCAGTCCTCTGTGTGTCCTTCTCTGCTGGACTCTGAGCACTGGCGTGGCCCTGACTATTTATTCCCTGCTGCACCTCCTGTTCCAGGGCCTCCCGGGGAACCCTGAGCTGGGCTCAGAGCCGAGGTGTGGGAGCACAGCGCACCCAGCTTCACTCCCCGCTGAGCAGTTCCACTGTTTTCTTGTCTGTCTTGATGAAAAGCTTGTCGTGGCGGAGAACAAATGAAACCAGGCCTCAGATTTCACACGAATTGCCCTCCTGATTTAATGTGCTTCCGACAGTCCTCCCAGATTTCTGAGCGTTTCCATTTATTTCCTCATGCCTTCATGCTCCCGTCATAGTATTGTTTATGTGAAGAGAAAGAGGAAGAGGAAATTGCAGTAAAACATGGGTGTCCTGGGGCATCTGGGTGGTTCAGTGGGTTAAGCCTCTGCCTTCGGCTCAGGTCGTGATCTTAGGGTCCTGGGATCCAGCCCCACATCGGGCTCTGCTCGGCAGGGAGCTGTTTCCCTCTGTCTCTCTGCCTGCCTCTCTGCCTGCTTGTGATCTTTCTCTCTCTCTCTGTCAAATAAATAAATAAAATCTTAAAAAAAAAAAAATGGGTGTCCTGATGCCTGAGCCCTAGCAGATTTTCCAAAGCCTCCCCTCCCCGAGGGTGGCCAGGCCAGGTCTGGATGTCGGGCCCAGCTCCCTCCACACTCACCCCACGTTTGTCTGCTAACGGCTGCCAGCATCATGGGGAGAAGGTGGAGGTCATTTCCTGCCTGCCCTGCAGGCTCCTCTGAAGACACAAGAAAAACCATGGTCCTTTGGAGAGTAGCTGGCACCCAGTAAATGTGTCCTGAAGGAGAGGAGGATGAGGAGGAAGGAGAAGAAGGAAGAGGAGGAGGAGGGGAAGGGAGAAGAGGAGGACGAAGAAGAAGAGAGGGGAGGAGGGGGAAGAGATGGAGAAAGAGAAAAAGAAGGAGAAAAAAGAGGAGTGAAGAAGAAAAGGGGACAAGGAGGGGAGCCTGGGTGGCTCAGTGGGTTAAGCCTCTGCCTTCAGCTCAGGTCATGGGCTCTGGGTCCTGGGATCGAGCCCCGCATCGGGCTCTCTGCTTGGCAGGGAGCCTGCACACATCCCCTCTCTGCCTCTGCCAGCCTCTGCCTACCTATGATCTCTCTCTCTGTCAAATACATAAATACAATCTTTAAAAAGAGAAAAGTGGACAAGGAAGAAGGGGAGGAGAAAGGGGAGGAGAGAGGGAGGAGTGGGAGGAGAAGGAAAAACCAAAAGACTTGTACAAAATCAATCAATCAGTAGATCCCAACAGGACCTAAGCATAAGCTAGAACGAAAAAGCTACAAATATCCTGGGGAAAATATTTTTAAAAAATAATGTTCTGTTGGACAAACTTCTCTAATCAAGATGCAAATCCCAGATGCCAGAAAGGGAAAGTTTCCGTTATCTGATCTCTTAACAGTTAAACATTGCACAGGACACCATGAACAAAGTCAGACTACAGTGAGAGGCCAGGAGGCCCCACCCTCGATCCTTGGACCAGCAAAAGCTGAGCGCCCACGAAACACGACAGATCCTAGGAATCCCCATGAAGAGACTGAAGCCAAGTTCTTAAGAGATGGGATCAGAGAATCCCCAGGGAAGGGACTCACCAGACTCACACGGTTGTCGGCAGGCAGGGCAGAAGGGAAGACCAGGCCTCTGGAAGCAGGTGTTTGGTAAGAAATGAGATTTATACAACCCAAAGACTCCTAGGTTTACCTCTGCCGGCAAACACACGGATCTAAGTTCACGCCTGATCATCAACCCCAGGAGTCTACAGTTTGGTCTTTTCAGATTCGAAGCCTAGACCACACTACAGTGTAATCCTTCTCACCCCTGGTCCCTCTCTTCCCTCTGCTGCGAGCACACAGGCCGACCTCTTCTCTTCCTGCCCCACAGTGGGTGGAACAGAGGTCCCAGTGGGGGGCAGGGAGCAAAGCCCAGACATCTCCCTGCTCTGTCTCCCAGTCATGGTCCTGGTCACGGTCATAGTACCCTGGGCCAGTCAATCCCTGTCAGGCCCTCAGGCTCCCTGCAGGCTGGGCACTGCGCAGACACTCAGAGACTGTGGGCAACACAACCCTGAGTCCTTGTACCTCAAAAGGAAATCCCTTGCCGGGGGCGGCCCAGAGGCTCTTCCTCACCTGCCCTCCACCTGCCCTGCTTCCTCCAAATTCCCGAAGGCATGAGCATCCTGACATTTGCCTTCCATCTGGGGTCGCCTGCTCAGGTCACATGTAGTCTGCAACCTGGCCTGAGCAGTGTTCCCCTCCCTCTCCATTGTTTTGGGGCCCGGGGGCGGAGGGGAGAAGCAGTCAGACAAACCCAGCTACAAATCCGGCTGCGTCCCTGCTCCAACTGGGACCTGGGGCTGGAGCTGCAGGTTCCCCCTTCATCGACAAAATCGTGACAACACGCGATCCTTTCCTGACAGAGCTGTCTGGAGGGGGAGTTCACGGGCAAGTTTCCCACCCCCGAACTACCCAGGGATCGTCCTCAGAGCTGAGACACATCCAGGGGTTCGTGGCTGTGTGGACCCGGGTGTGTGTCTGGGCAATAACCACACCTCGGGGCCCGGATATATCAGGGACCTGAAGGGAAACTGAAAGTGTCCACGTCCCAGCAGCTCGTGAGGAAACACACACAACCAGGCCGGTGCCACCCTTCCGCCCACCCTCGGCTGTCCTGACTCCCTCAAAGGAACAAGCCCACACCTGACATTCCAGGTCCTTCTCCGCTCAGCACTTCCTGCCACTGACACACTGTGGAACCTTCAGCGAATGACTCCCCCACAGAGTAACCCACCCAGGGCTTGTTCCCAGGCCCTCCTCTCTGTCCCTCCCACCACACCCCCCACCGCCCTGCCTGTCCTATTCACCTCCCTGTCCCCAACATAATAGCTGCTCACCACGTACTTGCCATATGGCAGCCACTAAATGCCACCCAGGTGGCTTCCAGGCATTTGCTGATGCAGATCCTCCTCCCAGGAGATCAAACTTCAGAGTTCAGAGGCTCAAACTTCAGAGCCTCACTCGGGCATCACCTCCTCTGAGAAGCCCTCCAGCAGCCTCCCTGGCAGAGACCCTCTGCCCTACTTCGCTCCCATGGCACCTGGAGAAGGGGCAAATTACCCTTCTCTGGTCACCATGTCCCTGTCTTCCCTTCCCCCCTTCGGATCTAATCAGGTCTCTCTAGACTTGTCCTCGATGCCAGGACAGTCCCAGGACGCCCGCCCTTGGTGGCCAAGTGCCCTTGCAAGGCTGCAGACGCTGGCAGGAGACAGCTGAGGAACCACTGCTGTTTTCAACAGTGGACAGAACTGGGGGTCTACCAGGCGCTGGTCGGACCCCGTCCACGCAGTCCTGTCTGGTTCCCACAGCAGCTCTGGGAGATACCGGCCCCCTGCACAGACACAGAAGCCGAGGGGGAAGGGCCACATGGCTTGTGAGGTTTGCAGAGTCTGGACAGCAATGGGCCGTGCACCTGCACACAGGGAAGCCAACCTCACCCTTCCATACGGGAAGGTGTCCCCCGGCATCATATCTCCTCCCGCCTTCCATCTGGGGTCGCCTGCTCAGGTCACACGTAGTCTGCAACCTGGCCTGAGCAGTGTCCCCCTCCCTTCTCAGCACTGAGGAAGGGACAGAGGGACAGACTATGACCCAAGAATCACCCTCAAGTTTTGTGATGATCACCCCCATGGGTGGCCTGCGAGGTCGGCCTGAATTGGCAGATGGGGAAAGCCAGGTGAGGGGACAGGTGGTGGCTTGGGTCCAGCCACTCAGGGAAGGAGCCGAAAGTCAAGGCCACGCTGACACTGGGACCTCGGACTCGTGGTTGAAGTTCTGTTTGTCCACGTCGCCTTCCTTGGTTTCACGTTGCTCATTGTTGTGTGAACTCCCTTCCTCCTGATTGTTCTCCCTTTCCCGAACTGGCGGTTCTCCTGCCGCCATGATGGAACCACCGTGAGATGCGGAGCGCGACACGACATCCCTGGGAGCTGCAGCCCGAGGGGCTCATGCGTATGTGTCAAGGCCTCACCGTGTGTGGACCTTGTTGGACTCCGGAATCATGGCCCCGCAGGGCGGCAGCCAGGCTGGGGCTGCAGGTCCCTCAGGTGAGGCTTCGGTGTCTTTGACCTGCAGGGACGAGTGCTGAGTCCCCCCCACCTGGGGACCCGAAAGATCGAGTGGCTATAAAATCAGGCTCCTCTTGACCCCCAACGATCACAAGGAAAGTCACCCAGGATGACCACAGTTCCAGAGTCGGGGTCTCAGACAACATCTTTGGTCAATAAGCCATGTCAGGGGGCGCCTGGGTGGCTCAGTGGTTTAAGCCGCTGCCTTCGGCTCAGGTCATGATCTCAGGGTCCTGGGATCGAGTCCCACGTCGGGCTCTCTGCACTGAAGGGAGCCTGCTTCCCTCTCACTCTCTCTGCCTGCCTCTCTGCCTACTTGTGATCTCTCTCTGTCAAAATTAATAAATAAAATCTTTAAAAAAAAAAAAAAAAAAAATAAGCCATGTCAGCCCTCAGGGACGATGACCCCGGCTCAGTGGGAGAGTCACCCTCACACCGCGGAGGGAGGTGTCTGGCTGATGCCACAGCACCATCAGGCAGAGGCAGGGACAGTCAGCAGACGGGAGCTCACGACCGGCACCCCCACCCCATCCCTCCATCCCATGGGGACGCGTGCTGGTCTGGGCCCTGCTGGACCTTAGGACTCATGTTTCAGAGCAGGGACCCCACCTGCCGGGTCTCCCTCTGTCTAGGGACCGGGGCGGGGGTGGCCCGAGTAGGGGCTGCAAACTGGACATCGGACAGGGGGGACTTCAGAAGCCATAAGAGTAGCTGGCAGAGACTGACACCTGAGGGGACTGCGTCCATGCGTCACTCATGGGATGTGGAAGGGGAGCCACGGGTCGCGGTCACTTGTGACCTGGCCGCATGCGTCACCCCGTGGACAACCTTATTGGTCTTTGCTCAGATCCCTGGTCAAATCCTACCCTGAACAGCATTTGTCAACTTCAGGAAGGCTCAGAACTAAGTATGAAGACGACAAAATCAAATCCGTCCTCTTCTCACACATTCCAACAATTCTAACTTTATTATTTCTGGCCTTCCCATTACTTGTTCCTCCACCCGTCTCTTGACCCATGTCCCCTGTGTCCCGTTTAGCCCTTCCCCTCACTGTCTGTCCCCTCCTTCCTTATTCCAGGTTCCTTGTTCCTTCCCCTCCTTGACTCCCCCTGCCCACCCTGCATTAACCCTTCCCTCACTGGCTCAGCTTCAGAAATGCCTAATTCCTCAACACCCCATCTCAACACCCCAACACAAAAGCTTTAGTTGGCAATTTTCCCCCCTCTAATAAGGCACCTCCATGTCATTGTCCCACACATGTCCCTGCTCCCCGCCCTGCTCGGGGATCACGGAAGCGGGCTCTCCCTCAGACGTTCATAGAACTCGGTGAGCTTCTCCAACTTGCTCTCCAGCTCCTGGGCTCGCTGCCTCATGACTTCAGCGGACTCTGCCTTTGCTCCCTCTTGCAAGTGCCTTGAGTGTCTCACAAGATCATACACATCTGATGCAAAAGAGAAAACTGAGAAAACCCCACCAGTGATCCGGGCTCCTCTGGTCATTGCCAGAGCAGTGCCTTGAAAAGTGTTCTGCACCCGCCTGGCAGTTCGACCTGAGACAGGCAAACCTCTTGTGAACAGCTGGGCCTGGACAGCCAGCTCAGGGTTCCCCCTGGCTGCCCTGATGACATTAACTCTATGTGCAAGGTCATTTGGGTGTCTATGTAACTCAGTTATTAAGGAAAGATTAGAGTCTATGTGGCGATACAGAAACCTTAGAAATACCTCGACTTCATCAGTATCACTTGATATCGGGTGATTCGATTCGTAGATGGCGGAAAACTCTCTGAAATTTTCCACAATGCTGGTGCACAATCCGGTCACAGACGATGCTGCTCCCAGCGCGGTTGCAAACGCTGACGCTGCCAGACAGGGCACTGCTGCATAAGGCGCCAGAACAAGACCGAGGATGCTCAGGACACGGGACGCTGCCCCAGCAGAGCCGGATGCTACGTTGGCGATGGTGCAGCCCCTGTGTACCCTGTCCACCTCATCTGCGAGCTGTTTGAGCTTTCTTATGTGCTTCTCAATCTTGAGTTTCAACTCGGGAAACATGTTCAGAAACCTCTTCCTAGCCAGGTGCTCTTCAGCCTCCAGATCCATGGTTCTTTGCAGCTCGTTCAGACCTTCACGTAGGACTTCTGCCTCCTCCCTGTAACAGGGAAGGTCAAGGGATTAGGAGAAGCTTATCTGGAAAATGGGCTCCATTTGCTCTAACCTACATACACCACAGAACTTTGACTGCAAACCAAATGGAAAAGAATGTTACAAATGCAAAGAATCCTTCCCGCAATGTTACACACGTTCCGTACACTGCTCATGCTCCATAACACACACCAGTCGGGGAGTAAATAAGTCCGTGTCATCCTCGGAGGCTCTTAAATAGTGGCTATTGGAGGAAGACGGCCTCGCAGTCAAGGACAGGGCCCCACAGTCAGTACCACAGTGTCTGCAGACTGGGAACTCTGCAGATGAAGAAGGGGAAGTGCGGTTGGAGTGGGAAAACCTTTGTTCAGAGATACCTCTGTGTGCTGAGGGATGAACCTACCCACAGAGGTCAGCTCTCGCCCTGGGCACTGGGAAGGGAGCACTAGGCCCCACCTAAGATGTCAAGGGTCCTAGAACAATACGACTGTCTTCCGTTGCTTGGGCCTTTGACCTCGGGACAGCCTGACTAGAATGATGGAGCCTTTGGGTCATGAGCTGTCAGTTCTGACCACGGAGGACCTAGAAACTGGCCTCCCGGGGGAGTGGAAGGCGACAGGTCAGCCATGCAGGCAGATGTGACTGAGCCCCAGCAAAACTCTCTACTCTGAGGCTCTGGTTGAAAAAAACTCTCTCCTGGACCACACGTAATTCAGGCCCTTCTGACTCTCCTTTGACTAGGTCCTGACCTTGGTCTTCTGGGCTCTGATCTTAACAGACTCATACCCAGTCTTAGCAAGAGGCGTGTTAAGACAGCATAGTAACAACCCACACACTCTCGATATCTCATCACCATTGACATCTGATCAAATTCCACCTTTGATGCGGAAGTCCTTGACCTCCCTTCAGGAAGAACCCTGTTGGGTCAGGTGAGCAAGAATCCCTCCGCTTTGATGTCTCCTCTTGCTGATTTCCCATCCCCTGCCCCTGCCCTGCTCCTCGGCTAGAAATCCCTACCGGTCTTCACTCTGTTCCAAGATGAGCCCAATCTCTCTCCCCTGTGACATCACTCTTGACGCCTATGGCTTGAATTGAGTCTTCTTGCCCATTGTAGTAAGTGTCACAGTAACTGCTCACTTGCACAGTGTGAGCATCCCTGGCGGCCATGCTCCCCGTGCGCTGTCACACATGGATACAGGACAGTAAGACCTCCTGAGGACGATGGAAGCTTTGCACTGGAAACCCTCCCAGACTCTGCCCCAATTGTCTCTCTCCTTGGCTGATGGGAACCTGTATCCTCCCCTGTCACACGGCATAACTGAGGGGACAGCTCTCGGGGAGCTCTGTGAGTGCTTCCGGGGAATCATCCAATCTCAGGGAGTTTTGGGGACCCCCCAACCCAATTTGCAGTTGGTGACAAAAATAGGGACAGTCTTAGGGATTGTGCCCTCAGACTTTGCAGTTGGCTAACTCTGGGTACCTGGAGTTTGAGAAAACAAGATCTCACAGCAAGAAGGGTCCTTAATCACCTTTTTGCTTGGCAGCTGCTGTCTCTCCCAAGCCTGCTGTCCACTGACGGGGCCCAGCCACTGCCCCAACTGACTGAGAGCCATGACACCCACTACCCTGGTTCTCCTCAGACTTTCCAGCTCATGTCATGGATTCCCCACCCACCACCCAGTTCCGCCAACCTCACAGGTGTCACAGTCTAAATAACACCTTAGCTGGTCACAGCTTTGCATGCATGTACACCAACGCCATGTGCAACTCTATGACATCTCTTAAAGATACAGGAGACTTTGTGAACCTTCTCTTTGAACCAGTAGGCTGGAAATGATCTAGATTTGGGTAAGCTAGTGGAGAAAGTAGATTCCTCTTTGGTGGGAATTTCTGAGGCTCAGAATCCCTCAAAGGGTACCCAGTTGGCAGCTGCCCCTGTAGAACTGGAAGTTGTCACAGAGTCACACTGCCTCCTATTGGTCCGGGGCTGCTCTGTGTAGAAGATAGGGGTTTCCAAATGCTAGATAAGACCCACCCAGCTCCCAGGCAAGGTAGAGAGGAAACCTTGCCCCATGGCCTGGCATGCCCAGGGGTGAGGAGATCAAAGAAGGAAGGGAAGAAATGTCCCCTCTCCCTCTCACAGGGCCTCTGCTAGGTCCCTGGTCTCCTCAAGTTTATGCCCTAGAGCTTCACTCAGTCGCAGATCTGCTGCCCAAGCCTAGATGCCTTGGCCCTCTTGTCAATTGTGACCACTGGCTCTGGCCCTGGTCCAAGCCTCCTGGGACCTTGGACAGGATGCCTAGGTTCTCCCCCTTTGACCTCGCAATTCACACTAAGGCCCTGGCCACAATCTTCTCAGATTGAGTTACTGTTCCCATGCAACAAATGCCCAATCTGACACTCCCAGACACACAGACCCAGAGAGCTCCAGGGCTATGCAGGGAGAGAGTCAGGATCCAACCAGCTCAGTCCAATTGCACTCCAGCCTCTCCACCTCATGGGCCCGCAGGATCCTGCATGTTCATGGAACTGCTCAGATGGGGAGGGAAGGCTCTAGTCCGAATCCCCAGGGCCACAGACTGAGGTGTCAGTGTTCTTGTGACTGGTCCCAGGGGAAGTTGTGCTTGGCCCTCATCTCCAGGAGAAAGACCCTTACCCCCGTCTATTCTCGGCAATCCTCTAATGAGCTAACACTAATGGAGTCCTACTGTGTGTCATCACTATGCTAGGGACCTTCTGTGCGTTATCTGCACTTCCTCATGATAAAATTGAACAGATGAACAGATCAAGGCAGAGAAGGGTCAGCTTTAGGGTAAGGCCCATGGTCACATAACCTGCCCTCTGGAGGTTTCACCACTCCTCAATCCGAGGCCATTCACTGCCAACAAATGTCGTGGAAGACATGTTCCTCATGGATTGTCAAGAAGGAACATGCTGAACTCCAACTCCAGGACACTGCCCCACAGAGAGCTGGGAGACCATCCAGGGGCATCTGTGCAGGGGACGGGGGGTACCTGGACAAAGTGGCCTCAGCCACAAATCTCTCCCAGGATTCATGGTCACTCAGCAGTAGGTATAGTCGCTCACGCGTCACTATGTTCCAGAAAGTCTCAATGACCACCTCAAGAAAACGTTCACTCTCTAGATGGAAAAAAAAAAAAAAAAAAAAAAGGCTTTTAGGGTTTTCTTTTTCCTGCTTCTCAAAGGGAGAGAGGAAACTAGGTCTTAGCTGGAGGGAAACCCCAGAGCGAAATGGTACATTTATGGACCCAAGGGTGGGGAAATAGATGAGAGCAGGTCTAGGCAGGGTATTGAGATCAATAGATTCAGTTCTTGCCCCGCTTGCATTCTGATAAGCAGGTGCTTAGCAGGACAAGTGCCCTAACATAGCCATGGGGGACTGGAGTTGCTAGGGGAGGGGAGGTTTTACCTGGAACTAAGAGGTTCCAGGGACAGGGGACAGCAACAATACGTAGTGAGGACACACTGTGTAGCAGGCCCTGGCCCAAACACATAAACACATTCTATTTGATCCTCATAACCACATAAGGAAACACTCATTTTACAGGTAAGGTTAGGTGAGGCACTCCAGATCACACAGCAGGGAGGTGGCAAAGACAAGACTGGGGTCCAGGTTGTGGCCCACTGACCCTCACAGAGCAATCAGGCTGGCGGCAGGGGAGAGCTAAAGGAAATGGCCTCTCTCGTAAAGCCCCACAGTCATCCTGAGCCATGCTGGAGGCTTGGACAGGGCAAGAGGGCAGGAGCAGGTTCCAAGATTGCTGATCTACCCCCTTGCCCCACCTCAGGATATGTTTTTTCCCCTTCCCTGCCCTCTGCTGTCCCCCTCATCTCTGTGGGCTGTCCTGGCCTCACTTCTGGGTCATTGATGGATTTGATGGGCAGCAGGGGAAGGGAGGAAGTAAGCACCTCAGCCATGACCCTCAGAAGACAAGAGGGAGATATCCCTACAGACTTCTGGGCTGGGGACTCCCCTTGACCTCTCTTGGGGGCTCAAGGAAGCTCTTCAAGGGACCGATTCCTCTGCAGGTGAACTCAGCTGGAGGCATCCCCGCAATTCCAGGGATCATCCAGAAAAGTGGAAGGGGACTACCTGGGCTGAGCCCACGGGCTCCCGAGGTCATGGTGTCGCCGTAGTTTTCCCTACTGCTTCTGTCCGCGTTGCAGTTAGAAGGAGTTGTCGCTTCACCCCTGGGGAAGAGAGAACAAATCTTGGGGTCAAACGTGAGCCAGCGGAGGCAGCAGGAAGTGGTGAGGGGCCAGGTCTTAGGGCTCCCTCTGGGACGGCGACAAATGCCAAGATGGACTTTACCCCATGTGTTTGAAGGAGCAAATAAACTACTAAAAGGGTGGCAAAGACCCCGGAAAAATGCGCTGTAACCAAATCAGAAGAGACCCCAAATTGTGGGGGGGAGAAAGGGGATAAAACAGCTTGTGGAAAAAAAAGAAAAAAAAAAAAAGAAAGAAAAAAATTTAAAAAATAAAACAAATAAAAAAATACAAAAAAGAAAGAAAAAATATATATATTTAGATACTAGTCAAAAAATGTTAAAAAAGAAAAGGGTAAAAGTTTTAAAAAATTTAGCAGAAGAAGAAAAAAGAAAAAAGAAAAAAAAATTGAAAAAAAAAAATTGAAAAAAGAAAAAAAAATTGAAGTAGCCGCAAGACTAAAGAATCATGGGGAGAAAGCCATGAGTTCCGTGCTTTGCTTTCTCCTCCTCTGGAATTGCTCTGCTGTCTTAGGAATTGAATCTGCTTTCTCCTTGATAGATGAACTTCGTTCTGGCTGGATATTTTGTTGATCTTCTGGGGGAGGGGCCTGTTGTAGTGACTCTCAAGTGTCTTTGCCCGAGGCGGGATTGCACCGCCCTTACCGGCGGCCGGACTAAGTAATCGGCTCAGGTTCGCTTTTGGGAGCTTCTGTTCCCTGATCGCTTTCCGTAGAGTTCCGGAGGACGGGAATGAAAATGGCGGCCTCCCAGTCTCCGGCCCGGAGGAGCCGAGAGCCTGGGGCCCCACTCCTCAGTGCGCCCCCAGAGGACAGCACCCAATCACTCCCGTATCCCCAGCCTCTAGCCGCGCTCCGAGCTCACCCAGCCCGCGACCAGTTCAAGGTAACCCCGAGCTGAGAGTTCAGTCCTCGGCTCTGTCTCGGCAGCCGGCTTCTCCGTTCTAATAGCTGCGAGCTCTCCGACACTCTGACACCCCCGATCCTTCTGTGACCCTGCGGGGCCTGGGGCCACGCTGGCCCCGCGTGGGCTTCACCCCGGTTTAGCCCCTGGAGCAATGTCCCTCAGTGGAACAGACTTTTAAAAGTCCTGATTTTGTGCTCCGTTCCTCCGCCGCTTGCCGGGAGCCGGCCCCTCCCCCCGCGGTCTATCTTCCCGTCGTTTTAGATTCACTTCTCCGCCAGTCCTACCTTTCAGAAAGTGGTTGATTTTCTGTTTCTAGAGTTGCTGTTCTTCTTCTCTTCGCTCTCCCGTTGGATTTGTAGGTGTTTGCAATGTTTAGATAAGCTATCGAGCTGATCTCCTGTTACCTGATGTAGTCTCAGGCTGCTACTTCTCCGCCATCTTGACTCCTCCCCCCTACCCCATGTGTCTGTGTACTGGGTTCTGCCAGCTGCTATTTAAGGAAAGTTTCTCACCTCACTCCAGCTCACTCCCAAGCCGAGTCAGGGTCCTGTCGTCCTGTTGGGGCACAAGAAGAAGCTCATCGGACAAGGAGACTGCCATCTGAGAAGTTACAGAAGCAATGAAACCAAACACAGAAGGAAAGATGGGAGCAAGGGTTCTGGAAATTCCTTGAGGTCAGGAACATGTGTGTTTACTAACGGGTAAGAGCTAATACTGATCAAGTATTGAAGACAGGCAGGCTCCTGATGTGTCCCCTCACTGAGTACACACACACACTCCAGTTCGGGAACTTGAGTGTCTCTGATCCAAATCGTGTGTTTGTGACGACTGTGCTCTACTCCCTTTAACATACAAAAACACTTATTCATGTACAGTTGACCGTTGAAAAACACTGAGGTTAAGGGGAATGATCCCCATCATCGTGCAGTAAAAAATTCATGCATAACTTCTGACTTTTTAAAAAGATTTCTTATTTATTTGACAGAGAGAGAGAGAGAGAGTCAGCGAGGGAGGGAACACAAGCAGGGGCAATGAAAGAGGGAGAAGCAGGCTTCCTACTGGGCCGGGAGCCCGATGCAGGGCTCAGTCCCAGGACCCTGGGATCATGACCTGAGATGACAGCAGACCCTTACAACTCAGCCACCCAGGTGCCCCTTGACTTCCCAAAACTTAACTACTATTAGTCTACTCTTGACCAGAAGCCTTACCAATAACATAAACAGCTAATCAACACGTATTATGTATATTCTATGTATTATGTACTCAATTCTTGCAATAGAGTAAGCCAGAGAAAAGAAAGGGTTAAAAAAAATCATAAGTAGGGGCGCCTGGGTGGCTCAGTGGATTAAGCCTCTGTCTTTGGCTCAGGTCATGATCCCAGGGTCCTGGGATAGAGCACCACATCGGGCTCTCTGCTCAGCGGGGAGCCTGCTTCCTCCTCTCCCTCTCTCTGCCTGCCTCTCCGCATCCTTGTGATCTCTGTCAAATAAATAAATAAAATCTTAAAAAAGAAGAAAATCATAAGAGAAAGTACATTTACCATACTGTACATATATTTAATGAAAAAATCTGCATATAAGCAGATCTGTGTCGTTCAAATTTGTGTTGTTCAAGGGTCAGCTGTATAAATATTTTTTGTAAATGACTCCTCTCCTTCCACAGCGTTGGCTTGCAGCACTAACCAGTCTTTGTCTCGATCAATTTCCTGGTGCCACAGCTTCCCACAGCCTGTGTCCTCCTTGCTTCTGCAAGATTCTCCAGCCCACATGGCCTGGAGTCCTGCTGAGTCCTGGAGCAATCCCTACAGTCCGACTAAGGATTCTCAAGCCTTCCCAATAATGCCCAGTCTTCTCTGCTGTCCTCCCCCAACTTTGAACCTTAGACTGCTTCTAATTCTTTATCTAAAGGAAAGTGAAAAGAATAATCTCTTTGTATAAAACTTTGCATTTTGCATTTGAGATTGTTTCCTTAAGTCATTTCTGGAAACATGATGACTGGGTCAGAAGCTATCAGCACATACGAACTTTTTCAAACCTAGCGCCACACTGTGATGAAAAAAAATATACCAAGTCACATTCACACTCACAGTACATGAGGGTGTCCACTGCTCTGTTCTTAACAGTTCTTTGCAGTCTTTTGTAAAAAACACACCCTTATAGACAGAGAATTTCTTTTAGTTCTGTTATTAGCTTTTCTTGGGAGATAAGGAAAGACAGCAAATGTTGATTATATTTAAGCATTATTTCTTTAAGATCTTATTTATTTATTACTTGAGAGAGAAAGAGAGATTGAGAGAACGACTATGAGAAGGGGCAGAGGGAGAATCAGACTCCCCATGGAGCTGGGAGCCTGATGTGGGGCTCAATTCCAGGACCCCAGGATCATGAACTGAGCCAAAGACAGAAACTTAATCAACTGAGTCACCCATGCACCCCTAAGCATTATTTTTATTTATTTTGTTAGTAGTCTCTACACCCAATTTGGGACTTGAACTCACAACCCCAAGGTCAAGAGTCCCAAACTTTTCAGAATAAGCCAGCCAGGTGCCCCTAGGCCTTATTTGAAGAAGGCAAAAGAGCATTTATCAGCTTCCCCTCCTGAGACCTGACTGAAATGATAGTAAAGGTACTTACAGGTATAAAAATAACTAATAAGAGTAACTCACATTCGTGGCCTTTCCTCTGCACTGGTAATTGCTCTAAGACTTTACAAATAATAACCTGTCTTCTTCCAATAATCATGGAGTTGTGTGTGTATCATTTGTCTCCCTGTTTATAGATAAGGAAACTCAAGTACAGACTACGTGACGTGCTCCAGGTCAGAAATCTAGTAAGCGGTAGACTGGGTTCAAGTTTTCAAGGTCTTGCTTGCTGGACTCAAGAACTCACACACTGCCTCTCCTCATTCTGCTACCACTTGAAAAGGCCATTGGGCCCAACAGGAATCCAGAAGCTTAGACAAATGTTTGAAGGCAGATTGGATGGAGTATTGATAGCTGAATAAAGAAGAATAGAGGGAATTCCCATCAGAAAAACAGAGAGAAAGAACAAGGCAATAGGCAGGAAGAATGGTCTGCTAGGCAGAGCTTTGGAGAGGGAGACCAAAGATGAGAGGCAGGTGGAGGGGAAGCAGGAATAAGGTTACCAACCCCACACCCGACCCTATATTCATGGCAGCCTACGTCTACACCAGAAGAGGGAAAATCAGAAATGAAATACTCCAGAAAAAATACCTCTGTCTTCTGACATCTAAAGGGTCCTCATCTGATCACTCCACTGGGAAGCCTGTCAGTCAACTTACCTCTTTCTTAATATAAATGGGTAATCTATGATCAGATAGGTAAGAAAGATGACCAGATGGAAAGGGTGGCTAAGGTAAATAAAAAATGAGTCCAGAAGGGGTGCCTGTCGGTTCATTTGGTAGAGCATGCAACTCTTAATCTCAAGGTTATGAGTTCAAGCCCCAAAATGGGCACAGAGTTTCCTTTCAAAACAACAACAGGGCGCCTGGGTGGCTCAGTGGGTTAAGCCACTGCCTTCGGCTCAGGTCATGATCTCAGGGTCCTGGGATTGAGTCCCGTATTGGGTTCTCTGCTCAGCGGGGAGCTTGCTTCCCTCTCTCTCTCTCTGCCTGCCTCTCTGTCTACTTGTGATCGCTCTCTGTCAAATAAATAAATAAAATCTTAAAAAACAACAACAACAAAAATCAACTGGACTTAATAAACCTTAAAAACAATACCAGAAGAAGCACATAATTTTGATTATAGAAAATAATTTTTTAAATCTTGACCCAATGTCCTCGGGGAGATTAGAAAGGTGTTGTCTTCATAAAATGAGAACATGGTGCACTGAAAAAGTAAAATAATAATAATGATAATAATATACCAAAACAGGGCCTTTGGGACTTAAAAAGTGACTGATAAACTAAAGAAGTCTAGGTAAAGGTAGGAATAATCGCGGAAAACTTCCAGAAAATTAAACAAAAAGGTGAGAGAAGAAATGGATCTAAATGAGGAATGACAAGTTACCAATGCTATCAATTCTTACAAAATTACTTGAGAAAGAGCTGCAGGAAAAAAAAAAAAAGTTCATGTGTTTATAGGGTGAGGTGGAGGATAATGACCAAGAAAACAAGAGACAGAAAGATGGGAGGTCCAGGAAACAGGAAAATTAACATGGACAGAAAGGAACCCAAGGAATCCAGCTGGGCATGCAGTAGGCCTAGTGAGCAACAGCCCAGAATGGAGTAAGAAGTGAAGAGTTGTGTGGGGAAAGGGGACTTATAATAATATGTACGATATAGTATCTTATATAATGCACTGTTCAAAAGAAATTGAGGAAACGTTGAAAGTAACAGTGCAAGGGGTTAAAAAAAGGCAATTAGAAATTCAGGAAAAACTAAAGCTGTACAAGAAAGCATGTACAAAAAAAAAAAAAAGAAAGACAGAAAAAGAAAGCATGTACAGGGGTGCCTGGGTGGCTCACGGGGTTAAGCGTCTGCCTTCAGCTCAGGTCAGGATCCCAGGGTCCTGAGATCTTGTCCCACATCAGACTCCTCCCTCAGTGGGGAGCCTGCTTCTCCCTCTGCCTGCTGCTCCCCTCTCACTTTCTGACAAATTAATAAGAATCTTAAAAAAAAAAAAAAAAAGCACGTGCAACCTTATTTCACAAGTTAGCTTTACCGTAAACAATACTGAAAACATCACACATATGTAAACATTCTTCTCTGATTTTTCAACTTCTAAAACAAAAGAGGCCATTTAATTATGAGAACCAAATGCACTTGTTGCCAATATGTAAATCAAAGCACAATGGTGGAAGTTGGGAGCCAAAGCACTGAAGAGAGGAGGAGGATGAATATCCGCATTTTACAAAGTGAGGACCCAAAAATACCAGCTACAATTGAGATGCTAGGAAATGAAGAGGTAAGAAAGGGGGCAGGGGGAAAAGGAACAAAGGTGGGGAGGTGTGTAAGAAAAAATATAAAAATAACTGAAATCATCATCTGCCCTAGTAAGAAATAAGTAGCTCATATTGCAATTTAAAAATCAAGGGAATGAAGTTAGCTATCGTGGTGGGTGACTACTGCTGTGCACCAGGCACCGTTCTAAGTGATTTGGACGCATCCACTCATACATTAGTTCTCACCATGACTCTGTAAGAAAAGGAACTGAAGCCCAGAAAGGGTAGGTAATTGACCCAGAGCACCCCGCTAGTGCCAGAGCCAAATTCAAATCCAGACTCCCTGTCTCCAGAGCCTACACTCTCACCTACTCTGTTCTCCCACTGTAGGAATATCATAGAAAGATACTGATTAACCTAAAGGAAAAGCAACACAATTAACAGTGATTGTTTTTAATTGGGAAAGTGGGTGAGCAGAGCCCTCAGGACTAATGGATTTGTTTTACATGCATGTTACTATGTGCATGTTTGTGCATGCATGTTTGTGCATGTTACTATGATTTTTTTGATTTTTTTAAAGATTTTATTCATTTATTTAACAGACAGAGATCACAAGTAGGCAGAGAGGCAGGCAGAGAGAGAAGGGGGAAGCAGGCTCCCTGCCAAGCAGAGAGCCCGATGCGGGGCTCGATCCCAGGACCCTGGGATCATGACCTGAGCTGAAGGCAGAGGCTTAACTCACTGAGCCACCCAGGTGCCCCTTTTTCTTTAATTTTAAGAAAGTGGAAATCCCTTTAGAGCAGTGAGTAACAGCTCACCCCAATAATGGGCTGGTTTCTGGCACCACCACGTTCAAGATGATGAGAGCCAGTGGATCAGTACCCATAAGAAATCAGCCTGACTCCTGATGTGACAAGTGACAGTGTGGGGAAACCTCGGTGGTAGATAAAGTAAGTGCTCTAAGAAAAGTGGGATGATAACATAGGTTCAATGAGAATAATCAGCATGAGCGCCACCCTTCCACAGGTATATGGTCTAGCCATCCCTCACCCACTCCCACAGGCACCCATGGCTTTTCCTCCACTCAAAGGTAGCAAGACTCCTTGGAGGAAAACTGAATTCCAGGGGCCTTCAATAGCCCCTACTCCAGAAGGAAAGGATGCTTCGGGGATGTTCAGAGTGGTGCTCAATAGAGTACCCACTGGCAATCCTACCAAATTACATAGAATAATGATGATCCTTGATAATGATTATTCTGATCATGTTTAATTAGGCCAGTCTGAGTCTGTGAAAGGCCGTGAGTTCCTAATAGTGTTCAAAGGAGAAGAGCTGAGACCAAGTGCACAGAAAAGGTAGATAAAAAGGTCAAAAGTTGTAATGCAAAAAGGAGTTAGTATAATGGGGATTGTTTCACTGTTAATTAATCCTAATAAGAAATGCAGTCTTTTTTAAATAAAGATTTTGTTTATTTGAGAGATAGAAGCGAGAGCATGAACAGAGGGAGGGAGGGAGGAGGGGCAGGCAGAGGGAGAGGGGGAAGCAGAATTCCCACGGAGCAGGGGTCCCAGGCAGCAAAATGACATCATGAAGCACAAGGACCAAGAGCAAAAGCAGAGAGCAGCAGCAGTGTGTGGGCAGAATAAGCCAGAACCCGGGTGACACCAAATATTCGCCAATGTGTCTGCACTCTCGGGCCCAGCCTTCCGGTCCTCTGCTATTCTGGGCCTGGCCCTGACCCATGTCCTGGGCCTCAACTGGGTTTGATGCTGGACAATGCTCCCTCCTGTCTGATTAGTATCCGGGTGTCCCTGGCTAGCCTGCAGATTGCTCAGTTCCTGGCAAAGCTGGCAAGAGGAGAAGGAGGGAAGAAGCCTGCCCCTGCCCACCTCCGTGGCTCCAACAGGACACGGAGCCCTCCCATCTCCACCTCCCATCCCCCCTGGCTCTGGCTAAGCTCTCTGGAGGCAGCAGGACAGAGAGTCTCACCAAAGCATCTCCCTGGAAGGGCTGCAGGCAGGCTCCTCGGGCAGGGAGGAAAGGGGAGCCAAGGACAGGACCAAGTTCAAACTCCTTAGCCTGCCCCTGCCCCCAGTTCCCTAATGCCCCCACTCCTGTCTTCCTCACTGATCACTGATTCCGTGTTGCCTTGGTCCAGGCACCCTCATGGACACCTCGTTTCCCTGCTTCTTTCATTTTTTTTCTTTTTAATTTTTGTTTCAAGTAGGCTCCATGCCCAACGTGAAGCTTGAACTCACAACCCTGAGATGGAGAGTTGCAGACTCTAGCCAGAACCTGAGCCCATCCTTGCTTCTGATCACACCTCAGCCTCTAGGCCATTGCTTAGGCTGCCCCCCCCCCTCCAAAATGCCTTTCCCCACCTTCGTCACCCTGTAAAAGTTTACCTGTGCTGAGAGGCTCAGCTCAACCACTGCTTCCCCTGCCGTCTTCCCCCGTGGACCCTCCGGGTTCCCCTTCAGTGTGCGCTGTCCTGACTGCAGTCCTCTGTGTGTCCTCCTCCGTTGGACTCTGAGCACTGGCGGGACGATGTCTATTCCTTGCCGCACCTCCTGTCGGGGCCTCCCGGGGAACCCTGAGCTGCACTCAGATCCGAGGTGTGGGAGCACAGCGCACTCAGCTTCACTCCCCGCTGAGCAGTTCCACTGTTTTCTTGTCTATCCTGATGAAAAGCTTGTTGTGGCCGAGAACAAATAAGACCATGCCTCAGATTTCACACGAATTACCCTCCTGATTTAATGTGCTTTGGACAGTCCTCCCAGATTTCTGGGCATGGAAATGTTTTCATGCTCCAGCCATGGCGTTGTTTATGCGAAGAGAAAGAGAAAGAGGAAATTGCAGTAAAACATGGGTGTCCTGATGCCTGAGCCTTAGCAGGAATTTCCAAAGCCTCCCCACCCCCGGGGTGGCCAGGCCAGGTCTGGATGTTGGGCCCAGCTCCCTCCACCCTCACCCCACTTTTGTCTGCTAACTGCTGCCAGGAACATGGGGAGAAGGGGGGAGGCCATTTCCTTCCTGCCCTGTAGGCTCCTCTGAAGGCACAGAGAAACCATGTTCCTGTGGAGAGTAGCCGGCCCCCAATAAATACATTCTGAAGGAGAGGAGGAGGAGGAGGAAGGAGGAAAAAAAGGAGAAGAAGGGAAAAAGGAGGAGGAGGAGGACGACGAGGAGGAGAAAAAGGAGGAGGATGGAAGAAGAAAAGGGGACATGGGTGGGGTGGGATGGTGGTGGCGCTGGGTGGCTCAGTGGTTTGGGCCTCTGCCTTCAGGTCAGGTCATGATCTCAGGGTCCTGGGATTGAGCCCCACATCGGACTCTCTGCTCAGCGGGGAGCCTGCTTCCTCCTCTCTCTGCCTACTTGTGATCTCTCTCTGTCAAATAAATAAAATCTTAAAAAAAAAAAAGAAAGAAAAAGAAAAGGGGACAAGGAGGAGGAAGGGGAGGACAAAGAGGAGGAAAGAGGGAGGAGTGGGAGGAGGAGAAGGAAGAACCAAAAGACTTGTACAAAATCAATCAGTAGATCCCAACAGGACTTAAGTGTAAGCTAGAAAGAAAAATCTACAAATGTCCTGGGAAAAATATTTTTTAAAAATAATGTTGAGTTGGAGGAACTTTTCTTTTCTTTTTCTTTTTTTTTTTTTTTTTTTTGGAGGAACTTTTCTAATCAAGATGCAAATCCCAGATGCCAGAAAGGGAAAGTTTCCGTGATCTGACCTCTTAACAGTTAAAAATTGCATAGCACGCCATGAATGAACTCAGACTACAGCGAGAGTCCAGGAAGCCCCACCCTCGATCCTTGGACCAGCAAAAGCTGAGCGCCCACAAAACACGACAGATCCTAGGAATCCCCATGAAGAGACTGAAGCCAAGTTCTTAAGAGATGGGATCAGAGAATCCCCGGGAAGAGACTCACCCAGACTCACACGGTTGTTGGCAGGCAGGGCAGAAGGGAAGACCAGGCCTCCTGAAAGCACGTTTGGTAAGAAATGAGATTTTTACAATCCAAAGACTCCTAGGTTTACCTCTGCTGGCAAACACACGGATCTAAGTTCACGCCCTTATCATCAACCCCAGGAGTCTACAGTTTGGTCTTTTCAGATTCCAAGACGAGACCACGCTGCAGTGTGACCCTTCTCACCCCTGGCCCCTCTCTTCCCTCTGCTGCGAGCACACAGGCCAACCTCTTCCTCTTCCTGCCCCACAGTGGGCGGAACAGAGGCCCCAGTGGGGGCAGGGAGGAAAGCTCAGACATCTCCCTGCTCTGTCTCCCGGTCATGGTCGTGGTCGTGGTCACGGTACCCTGGGCCAGTCACTCCCTGTGAGGCCCCAGTTCCCTGCAGGCTGGGCCCTGCACAGACACTCAGAGACACTGTGGCAACACAACCCTGAGTCCTTGTACCTCAAAAGGAAATCCCTTGCTGGGGGCGGCCCAGAGGCCCTGCCTCACCTGCCCTCCACCTGCCCTGCTTTCTCCAAATTCCCGAAGGCATGAGCACCCCGACATCTGCCTTCCATCTGGGGTCACCTGTCTGCAACCCGAGTTGAGCAGTGTCCCACTCCCTCTCCACTGTTTTTGGGCACAGGGGGAGGGGAGAAGCAGTCAGACAAACCCGGCTACAAATCCGGGCTGTGTCCCTGCTCTGCGTGGGACCTGGGGCTGGAACTGCAGGTTCCCCTTCATCAACAAATCGTGACAACACACGTTCCTTTCCTGACAGAGCTCTTTGGAGGGGGAGTCCACAGGCAAGTCCCCACCCTGAACTACCCAGGGATCATCCTTGGAGCTGAGACACATCCAGGGGTTCGTGGCTGTGTGGACCCGCGTGTGTGTCTGGGCAATAACCACACCTCGGGGCCCAGATATATCGGGACCTGAACAGAAACTGAAAGTGTCCACGGCCCAGCAGCTTGTGAGCAAACGGACACGTCCGGGCCGGTCCCACCCTACCGCCCACCCTCGGCTGTCCTGACTCCCTCAAAGGAACAAGCCCACACCTGACATGCCAGGTCCTTCTCCCCTCAGCCCTTCCTGCCACTGACACACTGTGGGACGCTCAGCAAATGACTCCCCCACCCACTAACAACCCCCAGGGCTTGTTTCCAGCCCTTCCTCTCTGTCCCTCCCACCGCACCTCCTCCCTGCCATGCCTGCCTTTTTCACTTCCCTGTCCCCAACATACCAGCTGCTCACCACGTACTTGCCATATGGCAGCCACTAAATGCCACCGGGGGCTTCCAGGCATTCGCTGATGCAGATCCTTCTGCCAGGAGCACCCGCTTCACCAGCTGGAAAAATCAAGCTCATCCTTCAGAGCCTCACTCGGGCATCACCTCCTCTGAGAAGCCCTCCAGCAGCCTCCCTAGCAGAGTCCCTGTGTCTTACTCTGCTCCCATGGCACCTGGGGGAGGGACCGAAATCCACTTCTCTTGTCACCATGTCCTTGTCTTCCCTTCCCCCCTTCGGATCTAATCAGGTCTCTCTAGACTTGTCCTTGATGCCAGGACAGCCCCAGGACACCCGCCCTTGATGGCCAAGTGCCCCTTGCAAGGCTGCAGACGCTGGCAGGAGACAGCTGAGGAACCCCTGCTGTTCTCAACAGTGGACAGAGCTGGGGGTGTACCAGGCGCTGGGCGGGCCCCGTCCACGCAGTCTTGTCTGGTGCCACAGCAGCTCTGGGAGATCTGAACCCCTGCACGGACACAGAAGCCGAGGGGGAAGGACCCCACGGCTTGTGAGGTTTGCAGAGTCTGGACAGCAATGGGCCGTGCACCTGCACACAGGGAAGCCAACCTGACCCTCCCATCCGGGCAAGTGTCCCCAGGCATTGTGTCTCCTCTCCAGTGTTGAGGGAGGGACAGAGTGATACACTGATGACCCAAGAATCGCACCCCAAGGTTTGTGATGATCACCCCGTGGGTGGCCTGGGAGGTCGGCGTCATTGGCAGATGGGGAAAGCCAGGTGAGGGGACAGGTGGTGGCTTGGGTCCAGCCACTCAGGGAAGGAGCCGAAAGTCAAGGCCACACTGACACTCGGACCTCAGACACGTGGCTGAAGCTGTTCGTCCACGTCACCTTCCTCGGCTCCTTGTTGCTCATTGTTGTGTGAACTCCCTTCCTCCTGATTGTTCTCCCTTTCCCGAGCTGGCGGTTCACCTGCCGCCATGACGGAACCACGGTGAGATGCGGAGCGCGACACGACATCCCTGGGAGCTGCAGCCCGAGGGTCTCATGCCTGTGTGTCATGGCCTCGCAGTGTGTGGACCTCGCCGAGCTCCAGGATCACAGCCCCGCAGGGCGGCGGCCAGGCTGGGGCTGTAGACCCCTCAGGTGAGGATTCGGTGTCTTTGACCTGCAGGGACGAGTGCCGAGTCCCCCCCACCTGGGGACCCGATAGATCTAGTGACTATAAAATCAGGCTCCTCTTGACGCCCAAGGATCACAAAGAAAGTCACCCAGGATGAGCGCAGTTCCAGAGTCGGGGTCTCGGGCAACATATCTGGTTAATCAGCCATGCCAGCCCTCAGGGACGGTGACCCTGGCTCAGGGGAAAGTCACCTTCACACCTTAGAGCGAGGTGTCTGGCTGACAGCACAGCACCATCAGGCAGAGGCTGGGACAGTCAGCAGACGGGGGCTCACGACCAGCACCCCCACCTCGTCTCTCCATCCGTGGGGACACGTGGTGGGCTTGGCCCTGCTGGACCTTAGGCTTCGTGTTTCAGAGCAGGGACCCCACCTGCCGGGTCTCCCTCTGTCTAGGGACCGGGGCGGGGGTGGCCTGAGTAGGGGCTGCAAACTGGACATGGAACACCAAGGACTTCTGAAGCCATCAGAGTGGCTGGCAGAGACCGACACCTGAGGGGACTGCGTCCATGCTGATGGCACCTGGTCACTCATGGACGTGGAAGGGGAGCCACGGGTCAGGGTCACTTGTCACCCAGCTGCCAGGGTCACCGCGTGGACAACCTTATTGGTCTTTGCTCAGATCCCTGGTCAAATCCTACTTCAGGAAGGCTCAGAACTAAGTATGAAGATGACAAAATCAGGGGTACCAGGGTGGCTCAGTTGGTTGGGTGTCTGCCTTCGGTTCAGGTATCATTACAGGGTCCTGGGATCGAGACCCGCATGGGGCTCCCTGCTCAGCAGATAGCCCGCTTCTCTGTCTCCCTCTGCTTGCTGCTCTGCTTACTTGTGCTCTCTCTCCATCTCTGTCAAATAAATAAAATCTTTAAAAAAAAAAAAAAAGATGACAGAATCAAACATGTCGTCTTCTCACATAGTCCAACAATTCTAACTTTCTTATTCCTGGCCTTCCTATTGCTTGTTCCTCCAAACCTCTTTTGATCTACGTCCCCTGCATCCCCTTTCGTTCCGTCCCGTCAGTCCCCAATTTCCTTACTCCAGGTTCCTTGTTCCTTCCCCTCATTGACTCCCCCTGCCCGCCCTGCAATAACCCCTCCCTCACTGGGCTCAGCTTCAGAAATGCCAAACTCCTCCACCTCCCAACACAAAAGCTTTATTTGGCACTTTTCCCCCCTCTAATAAGGCACCTCCATGTCTTTGTCCCACACATGTCCCTGCTCCCCGCCCTGCTCGGGGATCACGGAGTCGGGCCCTCCTTCAGACTTTCATAGATCTCAGTGAGCTTCTCCAACTTGCTCTCCAGCTCCCGGGCCTGCCATCTCATGTCTTCAGCTGACTCTGTCTTTGCACCCTTTTGCAAGTGCTCTGAGTCTTTCAACAGGTTGACCACATCCTTTGCAAGGGAGAGACCTGCAGTGGCCGCACCCATGATCCGGGCTCCTTTGGTCATTGCCAGAGCAGGGCCTCCAAAAGCTTTCTGCACCTGCTGGCCACTTCGAACTGAGAATCTCGGAGCTGTCATAAGGAGCCTGGCATTGACTACAAGACGAGGTTTGACTTTGGCTAGCTTGATGGCACAAATATTCTTTGCAATGTTTTGCAGGGCTCTAAAACATTTATCCGTTAAGGAACTAATCTGGGGTCTATGGTCATACAGAACCTTTGCAACGACCTGCCCTTTGTCAAAACCAGCTGATGTCAGGTCTGCTTGGGCTTTTGCAGACAACTCGCTTGAGTCTTCCACGATGCTGGTAGACACCTGGGTCACAGTGGCTGCTGCTCCCAGCCCTATCCCAGTTGCCAAGAGTGCCAGACTGGCCCCTGCTGTCACAGGAGCCAGACCCAGACCAAGGATGCTCAGGAGGCCAGACACAACACCAGCAGAGCCGGATACTACGTTGGCGATGGTGCAGTCCCGGTGTACCCTGTCCACCTCCTCTGCAAGATCGTGGAGCTTTACTATACTCTCCTCAAGCTCCACTTTCAACTGGGGGAACTTATGTAGAAACCTTTCCGTAACCTGCTGCTCTTCAGCCTCCAGATCCATGGTTCTTTGCAGCTCATTCAGACCTTCACGTAGGGCTTCTGCCTCCTCCCTGTAACAGGGAAGGTCAAGGGATTAGGAGAAGCTTATCTGGAAAATGGGCTCCATTTGCTCTAACCTACACACACCACAGAACTTTTACTGTAAACCAAATGGAAAACAATGTTACAAATGCAAAGAATCCTTCCTGCAATCTAACACACACCAGTCAGGGAATAAATAAGTCCGTGTCATCCTCGGAAGCTCTTAAATAGTGGCTATTGGGGGAAGATGGCCTCACCGTCAAGGACAGGGCCCCACAGTCAGTACCACAGTGTCTGTAGACTGGGAACTCTGCAGATGAAGAAAGGGAAGTGCGGTTGGAGTGGGAAATCCTTCGTTCGGAGAAACGTCATGTGTGCTGAGGGATGAACCTACCCACAGAGGTCTGCTCTCACCCTGGACACTGGGAAGGGAGCGCTAGGCCCCACCTAGGATGTCAAGGGTCCTAGAACAATACGATTGTCTTCCGTTGCCTGGGTCTTTGGTCTCGGGACAGCCTGACAAGATGATGGAGTCTTTGGGTCATGAGCTGTCAGTTGTGACCATGGAGGATCTAGAAACTGGCCTCCCGGGGGAGCAGAAGGCAACAGGTCAGTGGCGCCTGGGTGGCTCAGTAGGTTAAAGACCCTGCCTTCGGATCAGGTCATGATCCCAGGGTCCTGGGATCGAGCCCCACGTCGGGCTCTCTGCTCAGTGGGGAGCCTGCTTCCCCCTCTCCCTCTCTCCACCTGCCTCTCTGCCTACTTGTGATCTCTGTCTGTCAAATAAATAAGTAACATCTTTACAAAAAAAAAAAAGAAGAAGAAGAAGGCGACAAGTCAGCCATGCCGGCAGATGGGATTGAGCCCCGTAAAACTCTCTCTTGAGGTTCAGGCTGAAAAATACTCTCTCCTGGAAAACACGGTACCCGGGCTCTCATGAGCCTCCTCCTGACTGTGCCTTGACCTTGGTCTTCTGTGACCTGCCCTTGACAGCCTGTTGTGCCCAGTCTGAACAAGAACCCTGTTGAGTCAGGTTAGCAAGAATCCCCCCACCATGAAGTCTCCTCTTCGTGATTTCCCATCCCCTGCCCCTGCCCTGCTCCTTGGCTAGAAATCCCTACGGGTCTTCACTCTGTTCCAAGATGAGCCCAATCTCTCTCCCCTGTGACATCACTCTTGACGCCTATGGCTTGAATTGAGTCTTCTTGCCCATTGTAGTAAGTGTCACAGTAACTGCTCACTTGCACAGTGTGAGCATCCCTGGAGGCCATGCTCCCCGTGCGCTGTCACACATGGATACAGGACAGCAAGGCCTCCTGAGGACGATGGAAGCTTTGCACTGGAAACCCTCCCAGACTCTGCCCCAAGTGTCTCTCTCTTTGGCTGATGGGAACCTGTATCTCCCCATCACACAGCCAAACTGAGGGGACAGCTCTAAGTAAGCTCTGTGAGTGCTTCCAGGGAATCATCCAATCTCAGGGGCATTTGGGCCCCCCCCAATTTGCAGCTGGTGCCAAAAGTAGTGGCAGTCTTAGGGATTGTGCCCTCAGACTTTGCACTTTGATTAACTCTGGGTGCTTGGAATTAAAAAAGAGGAAAAAAGAAATACTCAGAGCGAGAAAGGACCTTAGTGACCATTTTGCTTGACACCTGCTCTTCCTCCCAAGCCTGCTGTCCTCAGACGGGGCCCAACCACTGCCCCAACTGACTGAGAGCCAGGACACCCACTACCCTGGTTCCCCTCACTCTCCAGCTCATGTCACCGACTCCTGAGCCACCACCCAGCACCCCTGACCTCACAGGCGTTACCAGCCTAACTCACACCTTAGCTGGTACAGTAAGGCCATGTGCAAGTTTACGACATCTCTTAAAGATGCAGGAGACTTCGCGAACCTTCTATATGAATCACACAGCCGGAAATGACCTGCATTCTGGCAGCTAGGGGAGGAAGCACTTTCCTCTTTGGTGGGTTCTTCTGAGGCTCAGAATCCCTCAAAGGTACACAATGGCAGCTGCCCCCTGTGGAGCTGGAAGTTGTCACAAAGTCACTCCTGGTCTGGAGCTGCTCTGTGTAGAAGAAAGGGGCTTCCAAATGGTAGTCAAGACCCCCCAGATCCCAGGCAGGTATGGAAGAAACACCCCCTATGGCCCCATATGCCTGGTGGTGAGGAGATCAAAGGAGGGAGGGAAGAAATGTCCCCTGCCCCAGTCACAGGACCTCTGCTAGGTCCCTGGTCTCCTCAAGTTTATGCCCTAGGGCTTTCCTCAGTCCCAGACCTGCTGCCCAAGCCTACCTAGTCCTCCAACCTAGACGCCCCCTTGTCCATCCTGATTCTCATCTCTGGCCCTGGTCCAAGCCTCCTGGGACCTTGGACAGGATGACTCCACTTGGTTCTTCAACTTTCACCTGGCAATTCACACTAAGGCCCTGGCCACGAACTTCTTAGTTTGAATTACTGTTTCCATGGAACAAATGCCCAATCTGACACTCCCAGACACACAAATCCAGAGAGCTCCAGGGCTGGGCAGAGAGAGAGAGTCAGGATCCAACCAGCTCAGTCCAGTTCCACTCCAGCCTCTCCACCTCATGGGCCCGCAGGATCCTACATGTTCATGGAACTGCTCAGATGGGGAGGGAAGGCTCTAGTCCGAATCCCCAGGGCCACAGACTGAGGCATCAGCATTCTTGTGACTGGTCCCAGAGGATGTCGTGCTTGGCCCTCATCTCCAGGAAGAAGAACCTTGGCCCCTGTCACTTCTCGGCAATCCTCTAAAGACTCACCATGAATGGGGTACCAACTACGTGTCATCACTATGCTAGGGACGTTACACACATTGTCTTCATTTCCTCATTATAAAATCGAACAGATGAACACATCAAGGCAGAGAAGGGTCAGCTTTAGGTTAAAGGTCACATAACCTGCCCTCTGCAGGTTTTGCCTCTCCTTAATCCGAGACCATTCACTGCCAGCGATTGTCATGGAAGACATGTTCCTCATGGACTGTCGAGAAGAAACATGCTCAACTCCAACCCAGGACACTGTCCCACAGAGACCTGGGTGACCATCGTGGGGCATCTGGGTGGGGGGGTTACCTGGACAAAGTGGCCTCAGCCACGAATCTCTCCCAGGCTTCATGGTCAGTCAGCAGGACGTGCAGCATCTCTCTGTTCACTGAGTTCTAGAAAGTCTCAATGACCTCCTTGAGAAAACACTCTCTAGATGGAATGAAAAAATGAAAGTTTTTAGTTTTCTCTTATTCCTCTTCACTAAGGGAGAGAAGAAACCAGGGCTTAGCTGGAGGGAAAACACAGCGCTAAACTGTGCTTTTATGGACTTATTGTTGGGACCGGGCGGGAGAGCAGGGAAATAGCTGAGAGTCGGCCTAGGCAGGGGTACTGAGATCAACAGAATCAGTTCCTGCCCCACTTTCATATCTGAAAAGCAGGGGCTTACAGCTGGGACAAAGGACAAATGCCCTAACATAGCCATGGGAGGCTGGGGAATGCTAGGGGAGGAGAGGTTTTACCTGGAAATAACAGGTACCAGGGACAGGGGACACCAACAATACTTAGGGAGGACACACTGTGTAGCAGGCCCTGGCCCAAACACATAAACACATTCTATTTGATCCTTGTAACCACATAAGGAAATACTCTCGTTTTACAGGTAAGGTTAGGTGAGGCATTCCAGATCACACAGCTGGGAGGTGGCAAAGACCAGACCGGGGTCCAGATCATGGCCCACTGACCCTCACGGAGCACTCAGGCTGGCAGAAGGGTGAGAGCGGGAGGAAATGGCCTCTCTTGTAAGGCCCCACAGTCATTCTGAGCCACGCTGGAGGCTTGGGCAGGGGAAGAGGCCAGGAGAAGCGTTCAAGGTTGCTGGTCTACCCCCTCCCCCACCCTGCCTCTGGATCCCTTTTTTATCCTCCTTTCCCCTCTGCTGTCCCCCCTCTCCCTCTGGATTGTTCTGGCCTCACTTCTGGGTCATTGATGGATTTGATGGGCAGCAGGGGAAGGGAGGAAGTAAGCACCTACAACCATGACCCTCAGAAGACAAGAGGGAGGTGTTCCTACAGACTCCTGGGCTGGGGACTCCCCTTGACCTCTCTTGGGGGCTCAAGGAAGCTGTTCAAGGGACCGATTCCTCTGCAGGTTGAACTCAGCTGGAGGCATCCCCGCAATTCCAGGGATCATCCAGAGAAGTGGAAGGTGACTACCTGCGCTGAGCCCACGGGCTCCCGAGGTCATGGTGTTGCCGTAATTTTCCCTACTGCTTGCGTCCACATCACAGTTAGAAGGAGCTGTCGCTTCACCCCTGGGGAAGAGAGAACAAATCTTGGGGTCAAATGTGAGCCAGCGGAAGCAGCAGGAAGTGGTGAGGGGCCAGGTCTTGGGGCTGCCCTCTGGGACGGCGACAAATGCCAAGATGGACTTTACCCCATGTGTTTGTGTACTGGGTTCTGCCAGCTGCTATTTAAGGAAAGTTACTCACCTCACTCAAGCTCAATCCCAAGCCGAGTCAGGGTCCTGTCGTCCTGTTGGGGCACAAGAAGAAGCTCATCGGACAAGGAGACTGCCATCTGAGAAGTTACAGAAGCAATGAAAGCAAACACAGAAGAAAAGATGGGAACAGGTGTTCTGGAAATTCCTTGAGGTCGGGAACGTGTGTGTTTACTAGTGGGTAAGAGCTAATACTGATCAAGTATTGATGACAGGCAGGCTTCTGATGTGTCCCCTCACTGAGTACCCCACTCCAGGATGTGGGGCTCCTGGGGCTCCCACTAGTACGTGGAGGAAACCATCGCCTGAACTTAGGCTGGTCCAAGTTCTCACAGTAGTGCTAGAGCCAGGACGGGAACCTGAGTGTCTCTGATCCAAATCCTGTGCTCTGCTCCCTTTAATCTACAGAAAGATTTATTTATGTATAGTGACCTTTGATCAGTACAGGGGCTGGGGGTGCTGACCCTCATCCTCGTGAGGTAAAAAATGCTTGCGTAACTTCTGACTTCCAGAACTTAACGACTAATAGCCTACTTCTGACCAAAAGCCTCTCCAATAACATAAATAACCGATCAACACACCGTTTGTATGTTATATGTATTATGAAACATGTTCTTACAACAGAGAAAGCTAGAGAAAATTAAAATGCTAAAATCATAAGGAAGAGAAAGTACATTACTGTACTGCACATAGATTTAATGAAAAAATCTGCATATAAGTAGATCTGGTCGTGCAAACTTGTGTTGTTCAAGGGTCAGCTGTGTAAGTGTTTATTTGTAAATGACTCCTCTCCTTCCACAGCCTTGGCTTGCATCAGTAACCAGTCTTTGTCTGGATCAATTTCCTGGTGCCACAGCTTCCCACAGCCTGTATCCTCCTTGCTTCTACAAGATTCTTCATCCCACAGGGTCTGGACTCGTGCTGAGTCCTGGCGCAATCCCTACAGCCCTTGTCAAGCCTTCTTGATAATGTGCAGTCCTCTCTATAGTCCTCCCCCAACTGGGAACCTTAGACTCTTTCTGATTCTTCATCTAAATGAAAATGCAAAGAACAACCTCCTTGTATGAAACACTGCCTGTATTTGAGATTGTTTCCTTAAGACACTTCTAGAAGCAGGATGACTGGGTCAGAAGCTATCAACACGTACAAGTTTTTTTCTTACCTAGAGCTACACTGTTACAAAAAAAGTTATACCAATCACATGCACACTCACAGTACATGAGGGTGTCCATCATCCTATTTTTTCTTAAAAAAACAGAATGTTGGGCACCTGGGTGGCTAGGTTACTGAGCATTTGCCTTCAGCTCTAGTCATGATCCCAGGGTCCTAGGATGGAGTCCCACATTGCCGCTCTGCGGGAAGCCCTCTTCTCCCTCTCCTACTCCCCATGCTTGTGTTCCTGCTCTCCTATGTCTCTCTCTGTCAAATAAATAAATAAAATCTTTAACAATAAAAATAAAAATAAACTAAAAAATTAAAAACAGAACCTTAACAAGACAGAATTTATTTTTATTTTATGTTTATTTATATAAATATATATAATTATATAATTTATAAATTTATAAAATTTATAATTTATAAATTATGTAATTATATATTTATATATAATTATATAAATAATTTATATTTATTTTAGTTCTGTTATTACCTTGCCTTGGGACATGAGGAAAGACAGCAATTGTTGATTACATTTAAGCCTTATTTTTTTTTTAAAGATTTTATTTATCATTTGACAGAGAGTGAGAGATCACAAGTAGGCAGAGCAGCAGGCAGAGAGAGAGGAAGGGAAGCAGGCTCCCTGCTGAGCAAGGAGCCCAATGCGGGGCTCGATCCCAGGACCCTGGGACCATGACCTGAGCCAAAGGCAGAGGCTTAACCCACTGAGCCACCCAGGTGCCCCAAACCTTATATTTTAAGTTAACTTTTTTTTTTTTTTTTAAATAATCTCTACACTTGGTTTGGGACTCGAACTCACAACCTCAAGGTCCAGAGTCCCAGGCTTTTCCAAATGTGCCAGTCAGGAGCCCCTTGGCACTATCTGAACAAGACAAAAGATCATTTAACAGCCACCCCTCCTGAGACCTGACTGAAATGAGAGTAAAAGTACTTATAGGTATAAAAAAAACGAATGATAACAGTGACTCACATTTGTGTCCTAAGCTCTGGACTGGGATTGCTCTAAGCCTTTACAAATAATAACCTGTCTTCTTCCAGTAATCATTGAGCTGTGTATCGCTTGCATCCCTGTTTGCAGATAAGGAAACTAAAGCACAGACTATGTGATTTTTCCAGAGGCAGAAATCTGGTAAGCGGTAGCCTGGGTGCAAACCTGCCTGCTGGACTCAAGAACCCACACAGCGTCTCTCTTCATTCTGCTGCCAATGAAAAAGGAGAACGGGATCCAGCGGCAGTCCAGAGGCTTAGCCAAATGTTTGAATGCAGACTGGTCGGAGAATTGAAGCTGCATACAGAAAAATAGAGGGAATTTCCATCAGAAAAACAGAGAGAGGGCAAATAGGCACGGAGAATGGTTTGCTAGGCAGAGCTTTGGACAGGGAGACCAAACCTGAGAGGCAGGTGGAGGTGAGCAGGAATAAGGTTACCAACCCCACACCCGACCCCATATTCACATCAGCCCAGGTCTACACCAGAAGGGGAAAAGCAGAATTGAAAGCCTCCAGAAAAAAATACCTGTCTTCTGGTGTCTAGGAGGCCCTCATCCAATCACTCTACATGGAAGCCTGTCAGTCAACTTACCTCTCTCTTAAATACAGATGGGCAATCTACAATCAGATATGTAAGAAAGATGACCAGATGGAAAGGGTGGCTAAGATCGATGAAAAAAATGACACTAGAAGGGGTACATGGCTGACTCAGTTGGTAGAACATGCAACTCTTGTTGCATGAGTTCAAGCCCAATGTTGGGCATATAGCTCACATTATGAAAAAAGTCAGAATAACGGGGCATCTGGGTGGCTCAGTGGGTTAAGCCTCTGCCTTCGGCTCAGGACATGATCTCAGGGTCCTGGGATCGAGCCCCAAGTCGGGCTCTCTGCACAGCGGGGAGCCTGCTTCCCCCCTATCTCTCTGCCTGCTTGGGATCTCTCTCTTTCTCTCTCCATCAAATAAATATACAAAATCCTTTTTTTAAAAAAGTCAGAATACCAAAATCAACTGGACTTAATAAACCTTAAAAACACTGATACCAGAAGAAACACAATTTTGATAGAGAATAATTTGTTAAACCTCGAATCAATATCCTCTGGGAGATTAGAAAAGTGGTGTCTTCATAAAATGAGAACAGGATGCACTGAAAAGGGAAAAAATAATGGAATAAGAAAGAGATCTTGGGACTTAAAAAGTGACTGACATCTAAAGAAGTCTAAGGTAAGGTTAGAAAAGTCAAGGAAAACTTCCAGAAAAGAAAACAAAAAGGTGACAAAAGAAAGGGACCTAAATGGGGAATGACAAGTTACCATTTGCTAACATTTCTTAGAAAATTATTTGAGAAAGAGCTGCAGGAAAAAAAAAAAAAGTTCATGTGTTCCTGGCATGAGGTGGAGGATAATAACCAAGAAACCAAAAGACAGAAAGATGGGAGGTCCAGGAAACGGGAAAATTAACATAGACAGAAAGGAACCCAAGGAATACAGCGGGCATGCAGCAGGCCTAGAGAGCAACAGCCCAGAACGGAGTAAGAAGTGAAGAGTTGTGTGGGGAAATGGGGACTTGGTATAATACTTACATAATGCACTGTTCAAAAGAAATTGAGAAAATGTTGAAGGCAACATTTGCAAGGGGTAAAAACAAAGGCAATTAGAAAGTTGGGAAAAATTAAAACTGTACGAGAAAGCGTGTGCCACTATATTTCACAAGTTAGCTTTACAGTAAACAATACTGAAAACATCACAAATATGTAAACATTCTTATTTGATTTTTAACTTCTAGAACAAAAGAGACGATTTAAATATAAGAACTAAATGCACTTGTTGCCAATCAATACGTAAATCAAAGCACAATGGTGGAAGTTGGGAGCTGCAGCACTGAAGAGAGGAGAAGGATTAATATCCGCATTTTACACGGCGGGCAGTCCGAAAATACTGGCTGCAACTGAGAGGCTAGGAAATGAAGAGGTAAGAAAAAAGAAAAAAGAGGGGCGCCTGGGTGGCTCAGTGGGTTAAAGCCTCTGCCTTCGGCTCAGTTCATGATCCCAGAGTCCTGGGATCGAGCCCCACATCGGGCTCTCTGCTCAGCAGGGAGCCTGCTTCCTCCTCTCTCTCTGCCTGTTTCTCTGCCTACTTGTGATCTCTGTCTGTCAAATAAATAAATAAAATCTTTAAAAAAAAAAAAAAAAAGAAAAAAAAAGAAACAAAGGTGTAAGTAATTGCTTAAGACTAGAAAGGTTTCTAACTGAGGACATAAGTTTAGTGATAGAATATTAGGAGAAGGTGGGGATGTATGTAAGAAAAAGTATAAAAGTAAGTGAAATCATTCTCTGCCCTAGTAAGAAATAAATAGCTCATATTATAATTTAAAAGTCAAGGGAGGGGAGCCTGGATGACTCAGTGGGTTAAGCCTCTGCCTTCCACTCAGGTCATGATCTCAGGGTCCTGGGATTGAGCTGAGCCCCGCATTGGGCTCCCTGCTCAGCAAGGACTCTGCTTTCCCCTCTCTTTCTGCCTGCCTCTCTCTCTACTTGTGACCTCTCTCTCTGTCAAATAAATAAATTAAAAATCTTAAAATAAAAATAAATTAAAATCAAGGGAATGAAGTTAGCTATCGTGGTGGGTGACTATCTTCTCTGCACCAGGCACCGTTCTGAATGATTTGGACACATTGACTCATTAATTAGTTCTCACCATGACTCTGCAAGAAAAGGAACTGAAGCCCAGAAAGGGTAGGTAATTGACCCAAAGCACCCAGCTAGTGCCAGAGCCAGAATTCAAATCCAGACACCCTGTCTCCAGACCTTAGACTCTCACCTATTCTGTCCTCCCACTGTAGGAATATCACATAAAGATACTTATTAACCACCTAAAGAAAAAGCAACACATTAAAAGTGATTAAAAGTTTTTAATTGGGAAAGTGGGTGAGCAGAGCCCTTGGGACTAATGGATTTGTTTGAACCTTTTGCACTTGTTACTTCGATTTCTTTTTTCATTTTAAGAAAGTGGAAGTCCCTTTAGAGCAGTGAGTAACAGCTCACCCCAATAATGGGCTGGTTTCTGGCACCACCACGTTCAAGAGGATGAGAGCCAGTGGATCAGTTCCCATAAAAACTCAGCCTGACTCCTGATGTGACAAGTGGCAGTGTGGGAGAAAACTCGGTGGTTGATAAAGTAAGTTCTCTAAAAAAAGTGAGAAGATAATGTAGGTTCAACAAGAATAATCAGCATGAACACCACCCTTTCACAGATACATGGTCTAGCCATCCCTCGCCCACTCCCACAGGCACCCATGGCTTTTCCTCCACTCAAAGGTAGCAAGACTCCTTGGAAGAAAACTGAATTCCAGGAGCCTTTAATAGCCCCTACTCCAGAAGGAAAGGATGCTTCGGGGATGTTCAGAGCGGTGCTCAATAGGGCACCCACTGGCGATCCTACCAAATTACATGGAATAATGATGATACTTGATAATGATTATTCTGATCATGTTTAATTGGGCCAGGCTGAGTCTGTGAAAGGATGTGAGTTCCTAATAATGTTCAAAGGGGAAGAGCTGAGAAAAAGTGCACAGAAAAGGTAGATAAAAAGGTAAAAAGTTGTAATGCAAAAAGGAGTTAGTATAATGGGGACTGTTTCATGGTTAATTAATCCTAATAAGAAAGGGAGTCTTTTTTAAATAAAGATTTTAGTTATTTGAGACAGAGAGAGAGCAATCATGAAAGGGCGAGAGGGACAGGGAGTGGCAGGCAGAGGGAGAGGGAGAAGCAGGCTTCCTGCTCAGCAGGGAGCCCAACATGGGGCTCAGTCCCAGGACCCTGAGATCATAACCTGAGCAGAAGGCAGATGCTTAACCAGCTTAGCCACCCAGGCGCCACTTTTTTTCTTTCTTTTCACTTCATTTCAATTAATTAACATATACCATATCATTAGGTTCAGAGGTAGAAGGTCCATGATTCATCAGTCTTCCATAATACCCCCCTGCTCATTACACCACATCCCCTCAGTCCCTCACTGAGTTGCCCCTCCCCCACCCAACCCCCCACTCCCGGTTTCATCTCAGTTTGTTCCCTATGAGTAAGAGTCTCTTATGCTTTGTCTCCCTCTCTGACTTTTCTTGTTTTAGTTTTTCCTCTCCTCCCCTATGACCCTCTGTTTTGTTTCTTAAATTCCACATGCCAGTGAGACCATAGGATAATTGCTGCTATAAACATTGGGGTGCAGGTGCCCATTTGGATCACTTCATCTGTATCTCTGGGGTAAATACCCAGTGGTGCGATTGCTGGGTCCTAGGGCACCTCTATTTTCAACCCTTTGAGGAACTCCACGCTGTTTTCCAGAGCGGCTGCACCAGCTTGCTTTCTCTCCAGCAGTGCAGGAGGCTCCCCTTTCTCCGCATCCTCGCCAACACCTGCCCTTCCCTGACCTGCTCATTTTAGCCATTCTGACCAGTGTGAGGTGGGATCTCATTGTGGTTTTCATTTCTATTTCCCTGATGCCAAGTGATGCTGAGCATTTTTTCATGGGCCTGTTGGCCATCTGTACGTCTCCTCTGGAGAAATGTCTGTTCACGTCTTCTGCCCATTTCTTCTTTATTCTTTGGGTGTTAAATTTGACAAGTTCTGTATAGATTTTGGACACTAGCCCTTTATCTGACAAGACATGGCTATTATTTCTTTAGCAAGCTCTGTCCTCCTTCTGGCATCTCCTTCTATAGATCAGATTTCCAGAGACACCCACAGACAGAATTGCCCCCACCTTCGGCAGCACCCCATCTAGAGCGGCCCTGTTTCCTTAGAGCCTCCCCCAAAGCACCTGACCAAAGCCCAGATCCTAGAATCAATTCCAATGCCCTCTTACTCCCTCACTGAGAGATCAACAACTTGGGGAGTGTCCCCAGTGGGTCAAGGCTAAAGGACACAAACTGGAAGGCTGTGGATATACATCCTAGATATCCAGGGTTTCTGTTGGGGGAGGAGGAAGGAATAAACTTAGTCAGCCGTCAGGTTATCAAGGCAGGCCCGGGGAGGAGAGGATGGCTCCCAGCAGATTCCTTTCTCTCTCCAAGCCCCTGTTGCTCTGGTCATTTCCTGACACCTGTCCATGTCCAGCTGCTGATCTTTGCTCTTACCCTTGGTCTTAACAATACAGTGATTCTCATGGCCTTTGCCACTTTTCTGCCCAGCAGTTTCGATGCAACTCCAACCTCCTCCAAGGCCACTTGCACACCCTCCCCACTGCTGCCTCTCATCTTAGGACCTGGATTCAGGGATGTGTTTTCGGGGCCCCTTTGCAGTGAGGGGTGATGTGACCCAGGAAACTTTCTACTCTAAGGAGGAGAGGAGAGCTGGCTTGCCCCTTTCTCCTTCTTCTGCTTTGAATGCCACATGACCCTGGGGGTCCTAGGCAACAAAATGACATCACGAAGCACAAGGACCAAGAGCAAAAGCAGAGAGCAGCAGCAGTGTGCGGGCAGAAAGAGCCAGAACCCGGATGACACCAAACATTTGCAAATGTGTCTGCACTCTCGGGCCCAGCCTTCCAGTCCTCTGCTATTCTGGGCCCAGCCCTGACCCTTGTCCTGTGCCTCAACTGGGTCTGATGCTGGACAATGCTCCCTCCTGCCTGATTAGTACACGCGGTGTCCCTGGCTAGCCTGCAGATCGCTCAGTTCCTGGCAAGGTTGTCAGGAGGAGAAGGAGGGAAAAAGCCTGCCCCTGCCCACCTGCATGGCCCCGACAGGAAACGGAGCCCTCCCATCCCCACCTCCCATCCCCAGCAGCTCTGGCTAAGCTCTCTGGAGGCAGCAGGACAGAGAATCTCACCAAAGCGTCTCCCTGGAAGGGCTGCAGGCAGGCTCCTCGGGCAGGGAGGAAAGGGGAGCCAAGGAGAGGACCAGGTTCAAACTCCTTAGCCTGCCCCCCCTCCCAGTTCCCTAATGCTCCTGTTCCTGTCTTCCTCACTGTTCCCTGATTCCGTGTTGCCTTGGACCGGGCACCCTCAAGGATACCTCGCTTCCTTGCTTCTTTTCTTTTTTTCTATTTATTTTACAGGATCCATGCCCAACAGGGAGTTTAAAAACACAGGGCCCTGAGATCAAGAGTTGCAGGCTCTACTGACTGAATCAGCCCCGTGCCCCTCCTTGCTTCTCATCAGACCTCAGTCTCCAGGCCACTGCTTAGACTGTTCCCTCCCTTCGCGAATGCCTTTCCCCACCTTCCTCACCTTGTAAAAGTTTACCTGTGCTGAGAGGCCCGGCTCAACCACGGCTTCCCCTGCCATCTTTCCCATGGTCCCTCCGGGTTCCCCTTCAGTGTGCACTGTCCTGACTGCAGTCCTCTCTGTGTCCTCCTCTGTTGGACTCTGAGCACTGGCGGGGCCCTGCCTATTCCCTGCTGCACCTTCTGTTCCAGGGCCTTCCCAGGGAACCCTGAGCTGGGCTCAGATCCAAGGTGTGGGAGCATAGCACCCCCAGCTTCACTCACCGCTGAGCAATTCCACTGTTTTCTTGTCTGTCTTGATGAAAATCTTGTGGCCGAAAAAATAAGACCACGCCTCAGATTTCACATGAATTACTCTCCTGATTTAATGTGCTTTGGACGATTCAATGAGATTTCTGAGTTTTCATTTAGTTCCCCACATCTCTGTTCTCCAACCATAATATTTCATATATGAGGAGAAAGAGGAAGAGGACAGACATTTCAGGAAAGCAGTGGTGTGCTGATGCCCGAGACTTAGGAGGACTTACCAAAGCCTCCCCTCCCGCAGGGTGGCCAGGCCAGGTCTGGATCGTCTGGCTCAGCTCCCTCCACTCTTACCCCACTTTTGTTCACTAACAGTTGCCAGGAACTTTGGGGAGACATGTGGGGGTCATTTCCTTACTGCCCTGCAGGCTCCTTTGAAGGCATAAGAAAAGCCAGGTTTCTATGGATGGTAGCCAGCACCTATTAAAGATGTCTTGAAGAAGTAAGAGAAGAGGAAGAAGAAGAAGGAAAAGGAGGAGGAGTAAGGAGAGGAGGAGAAGGGGAAGCAGAAGCAGCAGAAGAAGAGGAGAAATGGGAGCAGAGAAGGGGGAGGGGAGAAAGAGAAGGGAAAACCGAAAGACTTGTACAAAATCAGTCAGTCAATTAATCAACAGGTCAATCCCAACAGAACTTATGCAAGCTAGAAGGAAAAAGCTACAAATGTCATGGAAGTAATGTTTAAAAAAGAGTAACGTTGAGTTGGAGAAACTTTTCTAATCAAGAAGCAAATCCCAGATGTCATAAAGGGGAAGTTTCCATTATCTGACCTATTAACAGTTAAACATTGCACAGGACACCATGAACAAAGTCAGACTACAGCGAGAGGCCAGGAGGCCCCACCCTCGATCCTTGGACCAGCAAAACCTGAGCACCCACGAAACATGACAGATCTTAGGAATCCCCATGAAAAGACTGAAGCCAAGTTCTTAAGAGATGGGATCAGAGAATCCCCAGGGAAAGGACTCACCCAGACTCATAAGGTTGTCGGCAGGCAGGGCAGAAGGGAAGACCAGGCCTCTGGAAGCAGGTGTTTGGTAAGAAATGAGATTTATACAACCCAAAGACTCCTAGGTTTACCTCTGCCGGCAAACACACCGACCTGGTATTGTCATCCCCGTGAGTCTACAGTTTGGTGTTTTCAGATTATGAAGCCTAGACCACTTTGCTATGATGACTTGGGATGACTCATGTTGACTTGGGATGACTTGGCCCTTCTCACCTGCAGCCCCTCTTTTCTTTCTGATGGGGGCACACAACTTAAGTCTCTTCTCTTCTGCCCCACAGTGGGTGGAACAGAGGCCCTGGTGGGGGACAGGGAGCAAAGCCCAGACATCTCCCTGCTCTGTCTCCCGGTCATGGTCGTGGTCACGGTCATAGCACCCTGGGCCAGTCACTCCCTGTCAGACCCTGGTTCCCTGCAGGCTGGGCACTGCGCAGACACTCAGAGACACTGTGGGCAACACAACCCTGATTCCTTTTACCTCAAAAGGAAATCCCTCGCTGGGGGCGACCCAGAGGCTCTTCCTCACCTGCCGTCCACCTGCTCTGCTTCCTCCCAAATTCCGAAAGGCATGAGCACCCCGACATCTGCCTTCCATCTGGGGTCGCCTGCTCAGGTCACACGTAGTCTGCAACCCGGCCTGAGCGGTGTCCCCCTCCCTCTCCACTGTTTTGGGGCACAGGGGGAGGGGAGAAGCAGTCAGACAAACCCGGCTACAAATCCGGGCTGCGTCCCTGCTCCACATGGGACCTGGGGCTGGAATTGCAGGTTCCCCCTCATCGACAAAATCGTGACAACACGAGCTCTTTGTGGGGGGAGTCCACGGGCAGGGCCCCCACCCCCGAACTACCCAGGGATCGTCCTCGGAGCTGAGACACATCCAGGGGTTCGTGCCTAAGTGGACATGGGTGTGTGTCTGGGCAATAACCACACCTCGGGGCCCAGATATATCGGGGACCTGAAGGGAAACTAAAAGTGTCCACGTCCCAGCAGCTCGTGAGGAAACAGACACATCCGGGCTGGTCCCACCCTCCTGCCCACTCTCAGCTGTCCTGAGGCCCTCAAAGGAACAAGTCCACACCTGACATTCTAGGATATTCTCTGCTCAGACCTACTTGCCAGTGACAGACTGTGGGACCCTCAGCAAATGACTCCTGCCCCACGATGTGACGTCCCTGAGAGCTGTGGCCTGAGGGTCTCATGCAGGTATGGCATGGCCTCAGGACCTCACCAGTCTCCGGGATCACAGGCCCGCAGGGCGGCAGCAGGCTGCGCCTGCAGGCCCCTCAGGTGAGGATTCGGTGTCTTTGACCTGCAGGGATGAGTGCTGAGTCAGATGACCAGAAAGATCGAGTGACTATAAAATCAGGCTCCTCTGGACCCCCAACGATCACAAGGAAAGTCACCCAGGATGACCGCAGTTCCAGAGTCGGGGTCTCAGGCAACATCTCTGGTCAATAAGCCATGTCAGCCCTTGGAGACGGAGACCCTGGCTCAGCAGGAGAGTCACCCTCACACCACAGAGGAAGGTGTTTGGCCGACGCCACAGCACCATCAGGCGGGGGCTGGGACAATCAGCAGACGAGGGGTCACGACCGGCACCCCCACCCCATCTCTCCATCCTGTGGGGACGTGTGCTGGGCTCGGTACTGCTGGACCTTAGGACTCGTGTTTCAAAGCAGGGACCCCACCTGCCGGGTCTCCCTCTGTCTAGGGACCGGGGCGGGGGTGGCCCGAGTAGGGGCTGCAAACTTGACATTGGACAGCGGGGACTACTGAAGCCATCAGAGTGGCTGGCAGAGACCGACACCTGAGGAGACTGCATCCATGCTGACAGCACCTGGTCACTCATGGGACGTGGAAGGGGAGCCATTGGTCGGGGTCACTTGTGACCTGGCCGCATGCGTCACCCCGTGGACAACCTTATTGGTCTTTGCTCAGATTGGTGGTCAAATCAGGCCCGAGCAGCAATTGTCAACTTCAGGAAGGTTCAGAACTAAGTATAAAAACAACAAAATCACGGGGCGCCTGGGTGGCTCAGTGGATTAAGCCGCTGCCTTCGGCTCAGGTCATGATCTCAGGGTCCTGGGATCGAGCCCCGCATCGGGCTCTCTGCTCCGCAGGGAGCCTGCTTCCTCCTCTCTCTCTGCCTGCCTCTCTGCCTACTTGTGATCTCTCTCTCTGTCAAATAAATAAATAAAATCTTTAAAAAAAAAAAAACAAAAAACAAAAAATCACACACGTCACCTTCATATTTTTATGTTGAAGCAAAGTAGATATGTGTTTCATTTTAAGGTATGTATGAAGTTTAAGAGAACTGGACATACTCTTAGAGTGAACAAAGTGGCTTTTGGGTTCCAATTTAAAACAGGTAAGGGAGTAACTGACTGACATCAATGATTTCAAGTTGAAAGGCAGCCTACTAAGTCCCAGGGGTGTTGCAAACAAGCATCAGCCCAGAGGAAGCAGCCTCAAGTTCCACAGATCCCAGAACTGGATGGGGAAGGAATGGCGGGCGTCAGGGGAGGGAGCTGGGAGAGTCACCCCAGCAGACATCTCTGGGGCATGTGCCCGGGGCACCACCAACCTCTGCCCCAGCAGTCAGGAGACCAGAGAGATTCTTATCTGGAGTCTCTGCAGCACTGAAGTATGACCTGAAAAAACATATGGCATCTAGTTGCTGTGGAAAACAGCATGGTGCTTCCTCAACAAATTAAACATAGAATTGCCATACAACCCAGCAGTCCTACTCTGGGGTATGCACACAAAATTATTCAGTAGAGTCTCGAGGGGTGCCTGGGTGGCTCAGTTGGTTGAGCATCAGACTCCTGGTTTGCACTCAGTAGTGGTCTCAGCGTTGTGGGATTGAGCCCCATGTGTTCGGTATGGAGTTGCTTAAGATTCTGTCCCTCCCTTTCCTTCTGCCCCTTGTCCCCTCCCATAGAAAGGGAAAAAAGGAAAGAAAGAAAGAAGAGTCTGAAAGAGTATACTCCCATGTTCAGAGTGTAAGAGGACACATAGGTGGTCAGGGCCAGGGTCCCCAGCAAGCAAACCGCAACCCAGGACAGCTAAGCTCAAACCGCACTAGCATCATGTTGGGCAGCCTCTGCAGGAGTGACGTCTGGAAAACATCCTGAAACACAACAATGGACCATGAAACATGGGTCAGCATCCCGGGCTGGGACAGTTTGTTGCCTGATGTCAGCCCCAAAGGCCAGCAACATGTGAACAATAACCTGGGAGGTAGACAAGTGCATGATCAAAGCCCTGAGGGGCACACCTTAACAGCCAGTCCCCAGTGGGGCCACATTCAGGATGTTTAAGACAGCTCCTCAAAAGGGCTTAAATACCCCTAGATTGGAAAGCCAAAATGGTAAGTCCTCTCGGGTCCCCTCCGTCTCTGGGAGCTTTGTCCTACTGCTCAAGGAACTTCACCTTGCTGCCCACCACTCTTCATCAGGTGGACCTCGTCATTCTTCAAAGCAGTGTGACCAAGAACTACGGGCACTAAGGGAACAAAAATCCTGTAACAATAGCAGTATTATCCCAATAGCCAAATGGCAGAAGCCACCCCAGGAACCCTCAACAGATGAATGGATAAGAAAAAGATGGGCCATCCCTACAATGGAGTATTACTCGGCCTTAAAAAGATGGTATTTGGTGCTCGGTGAAATAAGCCAGCCACCAAAAGACAAATGCCACGTGAGTCCACTTAATGAGTTACTTGGTCATATTCATAAATGCAAAAGTAGATGGTGGGTGCGGGGGGCTTTGGGAAGAGAGAGAGGAGTGAGTGTTTGCTGGGGACAGAGCTTCAATTTCATAAGATGAAAAGAGCTATGGGGACCGAGGGGAGTTTAGCCAGTCTCAGCCCATAGTTCATTAGTGTGGGGGTTGGAATGGCCCTTGGGTTTCTCATTCTGACAGCAACAGCCTTCGGCAACAGCCATCAGGAGACAGACAGGATAAAGATTTATATGTACAAGGCCCGAAAATTATGCGGCACGCCTGGGTCACACCGAAAGTTCATGGGGAGGGAGAGTATGCTCACCCAGGGCCTGGGGCTCTTTTATGGGGGTTGAGGGTGGGAGCCTAGGGTTTTGTGGGCTCACTCTTTCTTGGTGAATATAAAGCTTGGGAAGAGAAAAAACAAGTGGGCCTAAGTAGTCAGTTATGGAATTCAACCAAGATTTCCTAAAACAAAGGAGCCTCGTTTGGGCTGGGGGAAGGGGAATAGCCTGGCTGCTTAGTTAGCACAGTGTTTATGGAGGTGGCCCTCTTTCAGAAAGTGGATGCCCTGATGATCAAAGCCTCAATCAGGCACTCCTGTTACAAAAAAGAGGGGCACCTGGCTGGCTCAGTCAATGGAGTGTGTGACTCTTGATCTCCGTCGGGGTCATGAGTTTGAGCCCCATGTTGGGAGTAGAGATTACTAAAAAAAAAAAAAAAAACTTAAAAAAAAAAAACCTGGGGCGCCTGGGTGGCTCAGTGGGTTAAGCCTCTGCCTTCGGCTCAGGTCATGATCCCAGGGTCCTGGGATCGAGCCCCGAATCAGGCTCTGCTCGGCAGGGAGCCTGCTTCCTCCTCTCTCTCTCTCTCTCTCTGCCTGCCTCTCTGCCTACTTGTGATCTCTCTCTAATAAATAAAAATCTTAAAAAAAAATTTAAAAAAAATAAAATCTTTAAAAACAAAAACCAACAATGATAAAAGAGGCAACAATGGTAGAGCTGGTCGCACAACACTGTGAAAGCATTTAATCCTACTGAAGTGTACGCTGAACGAGGGCTACAATAGGAATGAGGTGTTATGCATATGTTACCCCAGTTAAAAAAAGGAAAAACGGGGGGCGGGGAAAGCCAGTCACAAAAGGACAAGTGCTGGATGATTCTATTCCTGTGAGGTACTCATCACCCCAAAGTAGTCAAACTCATAAAGACAGAAAGCACAGCAGTGGTTGCCAGGAGTGAACAGAGGTCCTGAGATGAAGCCCTGTCTTGGGTTAGAGACTCTCTCCCTCTGCCCCTCTCCCTGCTCCCCCACTCTCCCTCTCTCCCTCAAATGGATGAAAGGGTCTTTAAAAAAAATTTTTTTAATGAAAAAAATGGTTAAAATGGTGAACAACATCCAACAACATGGATGGATCTAGAGGGTGTGATCTAAGCATAATCGGTCAATCAGAGAAAGACAAATGCCCTACAATTTCACTCATATGTGGAATTTAGGAATGAAAACAGATGACCAAAGAAAAAAAGAGACAAACAAAAAACAGACTTTCTTTTTTTAATGTTTCAAATTTTTATTTAAGTCAGACTCTTTTTTTTTTAAGGTTTATTTGTCAGAGAGAGAGAGAGCGAGAGCGCAAGCACAGGCAGAGGCAGAGGGAGAAGCAGGCTCCGTGCTAAGCAAGGAGTTCCATGTGGGACCCAATCTCAGGATGCTGGGATCATGACCTGAGCCAAAGGCAGCCGCATAACACACTGAGCCACCCAGGTGTCCCAAGTCAGGGGGCACTCTCTGCAGGTTCCTCTCCCCACAGCCTGTAGCTCCATGGGGAAGAAGGCAGATGCAAATTCTCTAGATGAGGGAGGAAGCTTTTTTCTTTTTCTTTAGATTTTATTTATTTATCTGACAGAGAGAGAGAGAGGAAACACAAGCAGGGGGAAGGAGGGGGAGTGGGAGAGGGAGAAGCAGCCTCCCCACTGATTAGGGGGCTCACTGTGGGGCTCGATCTCATGACCTGAGCCAAAGGCATACACTTAGGGACTAAGCCACCCGGGCGCCCCAATGAGGGAGGATGCTTTTCATGCAGGGATTTCATCCTCTGCTTTTAAGAAAAAGAAGGAAGATCTCTCCCTGCCCCCACCACAACAGGCTCCCTACTGCTGCTGGTCAGGGAGAAAACGCCACAACCTTGAATGCCTCTGTTTCTGCACCAAACTTGTATTCCCAACAACCCTCCCCGGTTTCCTCCTAAAAGGTAGTAAAAGCTACCTTCCCTTTGTCTCTCGAGATTTGCTTGTGCTTCGCCATGGTTTGTCCAGAGTTGGAATTCCTCCGCTGTTCCAGAATACACTCACTTTGCTGGTGAAATAGCTGTTTTATTTTTAAGGTTGACAGCCCAGAGGAAGAGAAATCCTTAAAACCCTCAAGTGCTCTAAAAATGTAGTTTTCATCCCTAAGTTCTCCTTGTTGGCTGCAAATGAGTCACAAAACTTCACAAGTATCAAGAGAACTGGCTGCCAATCCCAGAGGGGCCAGCCTGGCAGTCTGAGTCCCTAGTGGCCCCAGGGAGGTCTAGGTCTGGCTGTGGCCACCTGGCGCAGGTGTCAGACGCTCCTGACACAGCTCCCCACCTCCAGGCCATCAGACAAGCTGCCTGACATGCTTCCGCCAAGGCGCTGAGGCCCAAACTCGGCTGTGTCCAGGTCCCCCTTCCACCAGTGAGGGAAACGACGGGCATCACGCAGCCCTGCTTGAATATGCCCCCACCCCATTTCCCACAGCACCTCGGTTTCCTTGCTTTTAGAAAGCATACACCTGACAGTGGTACTGAGGGGATGAATAGAGGCAAGGTAAGGACTATGCTCGGCACACAGTAGGTGCTCAGTTAATAAGAATCGCTATTTCCGGGGCTCCTGGGTCAGTTAAGAGTCTGCCCCTAGGAGTCCTGGGCTACAGACCCGCATCAGGCTCCCGGCTCAGCAGGGAGTCTGCTTCTCCATCTCCTTCTGCCCCTCCCTGCTTATGTTCCCACTCTCTCTAATAAATAAATAAAATCTAAAAAAATTTTAAAAGAGTTGCTGTTTCCTGAGCGCTCACTGCATTGGGCAGGCAATGAGCAGTCGCGGCGTCTGTATGACCTCCTTCCACCTTCCCAGCACTCCCCTGAGGGTGCCTGCTGTCCTGATCACCTCCGCGTATAGATGAGGACACACACAGACTTTCTGAGAAGGAAGTCATTTTCCCTGGATCATGAAACGGGCTGTGGCTTCCCTACTTTTGCCCAACAATCCTCCCCATCACCATCACCATCCAGCTCTTGAATCACAGACTTAAAAAAAGAAAACACAGGGCCACTGGGTGGCTCAGTTGGTTAAGTGACTGCCTTAGGCTCAGGTCATGATCCTGGAGCCACAATATCCAGTCACACATCGGGCTCCCGGCTCCACAGGGAGTCTGCTTCTCCCTCTGACCTTCATCCCTCTCATGCTTCTCACGCGCGCGCTCTCTCTCTCTCTCTCAAATAAATAAATAAAATCTTTTAAAAAAGAAACTTAGGTGTTAAAAAAAAACCCCACAAACTGTAGACTCACAAAACAAAAAATTACATTTCACCCCATTTCCACAGCATTGACATCTTCCCTAACTATGGTCAATCTCAAAGCGAGGACACGGACCCGGGTTCAAGGAATTAGATGACGGACCTCACTCAAACCGCCCTAGTTTCTGCCCACACTCACTGGTATGTCTGCAAGAGAGTCCGAGGACCTGTCGATTCACGGGACCCTCACAACACTCGAGACTGTTCTGTCCCTGCAAGCAAACTCCCTGGCACTCACCTTTTAGGGTCACACCTTCCCAGGACTTCCCTAACTCCTGGCAACCACTGACCTGCTTTCCATCTCTATAATTTTGGCATTTTGAGAATATTTGATAAGTGGAATCACACAGTATGTAAGCCTTTAAGACTGGCATTTAAAAAACACACCCAGGGGCGCCTGGGTGGCTCAGTGGGTTAAAGCCTCTGCCATCAGCTCAGAGTCCTGGGATAGAGCCCCGCATCGGACTCTCTGCTCTGCAGGGAGCCTGCTTCCTCCTCTCTCTCTGCCTGCCTCTCTGCCTACTTGTGATCTCTGTATGTCAAAAAGAAAAAAAAACAAAAAAAAAAACCAAAAACCCACACCCAGTGTAACGGGCTTGAGCCCCATCCAAGTTCCTGCCTATACAAATAGTCTTTTCCTTTCTCTGACTGAATGACCAGGCTCTAAAGAGAGGCAGGACCTTGGGGGCCCCTCCCAGCCTCGCACTGTGCCAGGATCCCCTCCAGAGCCCCAGACATGGGGGTTTCACATCCAGGAAGCAACTTTTCCACATCACTTTGCTTTTCTGCATGAACAGACCTACCTGTTCATGGCTTCCTCACCTCTGCCCTGTTCTTTGGCTGACTACTCCCTCCCTGTCCCCTTCCAAAATGTATGCTGTGAAACACTGTGAACTTATTTCCCTCTTGGCCTGGTGGGTGGGTCAGGCAACCCTGGACTGCCCATCCCTTGTGGGCATGCGGCTCCCCGGTCGGAATTTCCCCTGCACAAAAGGCTGTGTCGAGTCACAGATCTGAAGGCAAAGGACTATCTGTCCTTTAGAGTACTGCAGTGGACTGAATTGTGGTCCCTAAAAGACACACCCATGACCTCATCTCTGCACCCCATAACTGACTTTATGCAGAAAAGACCCTAGGTCTTTGCAAATCCTTTAAGTTAAAGATCTTGAGATCATCACAGAATATCTGGGTGGGCCCTAAATCCAATGACTATGGTCCTTACGGGAGACACCCAGAGGAGAGACACAGGGAGGTGAGGGGAGAAGGCCACGTGATGGCAGAGGCAGAGATCAGAGGGAAGCCTGGAGCCGTCACAGCTGGAGGAAGGGAGATCTCTCCTGGATCCTCTAAGGGAGAAGCACCCAGAATCTTCTGGTGCCTGGCTACCCCCAGCGTCATCTGTGGCTTCCTCCCCGGAGCCGGCGAGCACACCTGCACCTGTGCAGAGGCTGAAGGAGTGGGCCAATGGAAGCCACCGCTTTCTGTAGCAGACAAGCCAGCCCCACAGTGGTCCCGGGACCCTGGCAGTGCACAGGTGGGCTGCTTGGGTCCACGCCATAGCCCTTCTCTAAGGGATGCCTTTCCCTCTCCTCCCTCTTGTTGCTGCAGGGACCCCATGTCTTCCTTTTCCTTGTAGGGCAGGTGCCCAGCAAGGGGTCGGGTTCCCCTCTGCCTTTGTTAAAAGAACCAATGAAAGAACAAAAGTTTGGCGGCCTCCTGCTCCAATACACACAGGCCCCGCCACCGATTCCCTTGGTTATGCTTATGTACAACTCGAGATGAACCTCCAGAGGGCAGGCTTTGTCTAACAACCAAGGACGTTCCTAAGTCAGCACCTAGATTTGGGTCCCTAAACCCCAGTCAAGCGCACAGTGTGTACTCAGTAACTGAAGTAAACGGAAGTTTTAAAGACCCTCTTAGCATCTTTGCCCCGGTCCAGTCTCCCTTTCTAGCTTACTTTTCCTGCATGACTGCCACTCCTCACCCTTGTGCCTTGGCCATGCTGCACTACAGAAAGCTTTTGAAGATGCACAAAGGCTCAGTCAGTTAAGTGTCTGCCTTTGGCTCAGGTCGTGAATCCAGCATCCTGGGATCAAGTCCTTTACGTTGAGTTCCCTGCCCAGTGAGGAGCCTGCTTCTCCCTTCCCCTCCTCTTGTGCTCTTTCCCCATCTCTCAAATAAAGAAAAATATTAAAAAAGAAGAAGAAGATGCACAAAATGGGTGCCCACTGCAGAAGCCTCACCCAGAAGAAGATGTACAAAGTAGGCGCCGTCCCATCCCGGCAACCTGCTCGGGCAGACAGACACCAGCAGACACATGCTCGTAGCACAGTACTCTATTGTGACGCTCAGTGGAAAACATCTGTAAACCAGCTTACTGTAGTGGTGACAGCTATAACACATGCTAAGGCACTTTTATTATATAAAAAGGGGCTGGGGCTGGGAGCGCCATTCACTCCTTTGTGACAGCAACTGGGACCTGAATTCAGAGCTTCTTAGACATACGTAGCTTTCCTATATCTTCATGATTTGTTGAGTTTTCCTCAAAAAAGAAAAAAAAAGATGCCTTCTTTGCCATAAGTAAGTCTAAATGCAGCATATACAAAACAGTTAGGAATACAGGTAAATTCAGCAACCAGTGTAGACCAGTGTAGGACAAGCTACTCTCTTCTAAACATGGTTCCAAAGGATGATAAAGACTTGGAATTTTATCATTTATTATAAGGAGGGGGAGAAGAAACCTTTTTTTTTCCCTTTCAAACACATCCATGCAAATGGCAGATCTTTAAACCACACTGAGTCGACGGTGCAGATTATGTACCTTAGGCCCCAGTTCTGGAGTAGGTACAAGGTCATGTGGGAGGGCCACTGGCCCGTCCCAATGCTCTGGCTGTCAGACCTGGGACAAGTCCCCTAACCATTAAATATATTTGGTCCCCAAGAATGTTGGGACCCGATGGCCTTCCCAGCGTGGCCCCGAGACCCTGTCTGCTGGGCCCAGCAGCCCCCCAGTTGCAGGGGCCCGCTGCCCTCCACAAAGGAGGGAAGGGGGTCATCATTGCACTTGAGACACTCTGAAACAGGAAGGGGACCACTGTGGCGCTGCCCAGAGCATGTGGGGTGGAACGGCTCCTTCCTTGCACCCCACATTCTGTGCCCTGCACAGAGGGGGCGGCCCTGGGTCTGCTTTTATCCAATTGCCCAGGGCCCACGGGAGTGTGGGGCCAACGGGGCAGAGGTTGTGAGGTCGCCGTGTGTGATTGCCAACAGCAAAGGAGGAAGGGGAGCTGGTGGCGGAGGTGGGGGAAGGTGACAACTCTTCTGGGGTGCTGGGCTATCAAAACTATCAAACTATCAAAACTTCTTAGTCTGAAGATAAATAGATTCATAGAAAACTCTCTTTCCCCACCCCCAGTGGCCTGCCCTCCTTGCCTCACGGTCTTGTGCTATGCGGCAAGGGAGGGCTGAGATCCTGCTGGTCATTCAGTTCCCAGGCCGGGGCCCAAGACTCTGACTCTTTGGTATCGTGTGCTGGGGGTGGAGGGACGCAGAAGCGGACTGCAGTGGACGAAGCCAAATGCCCTCGGAAAGGCCGGGGCAGGGGGCGGGGGGCAGGGGGGGTGGGGGGTGGGGGGGTTGATGGGGAGGCGCGGGCTTGAGGTCTCCTGGCCGGGTGGGGAGGTCAGGACAGTCCCCAGAGGGCGGAGGAGGGTGCTGCAGGGTGGGGGGTGCTGGAAAGGGGAGGCGGAGTCATCTGGCGGTCTGTCCATCCGTTCCAGGCAGCAGGAGGAGAGATTACTCGGCAGCTTTGGCCTCAGCCCTATCTGCCTTGCCATCCACCTCCTCGTCTGAGCAGTCGCCAGCACCTTTCCGGGCCATCCGGCGGGGCACGACAAACGGAAGGTCCCCTCGCCTGGGGACAGAGGCACGGGGTCAGCAGGGCCGGCCAGGTGGGCTAGTACAGCTGGCACCCGTCCAAGCCATTTTAGATGGCCACCAGGCCCCAGCGCCCGGGGCACTGGGGGAAGAAACGGAGAAACACGGAGAAACAGCGGCTCCCACTTCATTCCAAAACAGCAGTGAGAAGCCGTGGGGAAGCCGGGGCTGACTGCCAGAGAGAAAGGCCCAGCAGCAGACGCGGTCACCCGTGGAGGCAGATGCCGGCCTGCACACCGATGCTCAAGCTGATGAGGGAGCAGGAGGCTGGCTGAGGACAAAGCAACAGCTGGCACCTTGCACCCCCTCTTCACGCGCTCCCCTCGGTAATACGTGTAGCATTCCTCAGGCACCCCTGACCACCAAACAAACAGTTCCCCTTGCTTTACAAACGTCCTAGAGATCTACAAACAAAGGAGTTACCTTGTGCTATTGATAATTTCCAGAGGCAAATAACTCAGTTCCTCAAGCCCTAAGGTCGCCCTCCCCTCCATACACAAAACTGAAGGAGGCTGAGGTCGAAGGAAACGTAAATATAGTTAAATCTCTTCTGAACCTATCTGATAGCAGAAATGTGACGTCCCACCGGGAATCTCCCAACTATCTTGATGTTAACAGCTTGCCAAAAGACAGCGTTGATCAAGCCGGAAGACCTCCGGGTATCCCCGAAGACCTTGGGGATACTCCCAGCACCTTGTAGGCCCTCTTTAGCATATGAAAACTCCGTTGAAACCTCCCTTCCCCTCACCTTCCCCCGACAGCAGGGTACAGAACCTGCCATCCCTCCCAACCCCGGGCAGCAGCTCTTTCTGCCCACGGATCCTGTCCCCGTGCTTTAATAAACCACCATTTTGCACCAAAGATGTCTCAAGAATTCTTTCTTGGTCATCGGCTCCGGACCTCACCCCACCGAACCTCACCTAGGTTCTAGAACTTCATCAAAACGACGCACCAGCAGGGGAGACGGAGACACAGTGACCGCACGCGGAACGAGACTCGACGCCTTCTCCGGATCGCGCACAATTAGCTACGGGCTAGAAGGCGGGCTCCTGTCACCTTCACACCGAAGGGAGAGAAGCAGCGAGAATCCCGGGGAAAAGAGCCTCTGCCTGCCCCGCCGGCTCCCCCTCCAGCGGCAACGGTCCCGAGAGCGCACAGCCGCGCCTCTCCGTGGGCACAGGGGCCGTCAAGGCCGCGGCGGGGGGGGGCCTCAGCGGGCGCCGACCAGGCCCCCAGCGCCTGCCAGGCCGAGCGGCCGCCAGTGCCCCACAGCCGGCCTGGAGCCCCTCTGGGCGGGCCTCGTTTTCCCAGAGACGGAGCGCAGTGCTCTCCCGGGAGCCCGGGGAGCGGTACCGGCGGAGGCGGCGCGGCATCTGATGCAGACAGGGGCGGCTTCTGGGACCTTCATCTGAAAGGAGCTTTCCCGCGCCCCGGAGCTCGGGGAGGGGAGGTCACGGGGCTCACCTGTGCTTGGTCTGGAGGGCGCTGACCTCGCGGTTCATGGCGTCGGCGGTCTCAGTGGCGTCCTTCAGCTCCCGCTGCAGCTTCCGGCGGGAGGCATTGACCCGCCCGGCCTCCTCCTCAGCCTCCTCCAGCTGCCGCTTGAGAAGCTTCAGGCGGGCGGACGCCTAGTCAGCCTGTGGAGACGAGCAGCCCCAGTCAGGCGATCAGGCACCAGAGGCCTACCAGGCCCCGCCGCCCGGTGCACGCGCTCGCACGCACGCACACGCTCCAACGTACGTACGCACACGCATGCGCACACACCTGGTCCTTGAAGTGCTCGGCGTTCTTCCGCTCGTCATTGCCTGCAGCAGCGCGTCCTTCAGCTTCTTCTCCGCCCGACGCACCTGTTTGCAGGCTGCCTGGCGCTCCCTGCGGGGTAGCGACGCGGCGGCTCGGGGACCCCGGCTCAGAGGGTCCTGTCAGAGCACACTGGCTAAATGACCTGTCCCCGGCCTCACGGGCATGTCCCCCACGGGGAAGCCCCCAGGCGGAGGCGGACCATCTCCACCCAACGCCCACGACCTGCTTGGTCTCCTGCGGGGGAGGCACGGCGACAACCCATTTCACAGAGGAGGAACCAGGCTCTGGGAGGGAGGGGACACAGCTTAAAGAGCAGGTACGTAGCAAGGAAAGGGGAAACTGAGATTTGCAACCCAGTGTGACCTGCCCGTTACCTCCAAAGACACCCCAGTCTTGCTGAGCCCACAGACTAGCTGCCCAAGCGGGCAGCAACCGCCACCTCTGCCTGATTCAGCCCCGAGAGACAGTTGTCCAAAGTCCCAACTCTAGAGGAGGGCCCGTGGGCTCCTATGAAAACTCTGAGAAGCCACTAGCGGAAGGGATGGGCAGCCTGTCAGGAGGGGGACAACAACCTCCGCCTCGGGCAGGAACAGAGGGGTCTGCAGGCTGTGGCAGGTGATGGGCATGACACCTGTGGAGGCCGAGAAAATTAAGGCCATCCCACCTCAGGTTTAGCTTTAGCATAAGTACAGCCATCTTAGCTCAGGCAGCCATCTCAGACCCCTGTGCCCAAGGGCTGAACTTTCTCCTACTTTAGTTCTAAGAAGCCCCACCCTGCTTTAGTAATCCCCACCCTGATTTGGTTCCAGAAAGCCCCACCCTCCTTTAGTAAACAGGAAGCCCCCACCCTGCTTTGGTTCCAGGAATCCCCACCCCGCTTTAGTAACAGGAAAGCATAAATACCCCTGCCTTAACTCAGCTCAGGGTCCAAGAACCTCCTCCGCTGTGTCGGGTATACTTGGGCCCAAGCTTAAGCTTGTGGAATAAACCCTCGTGTGATTGCATCGGTGCTTGGCTCCTTGGTGGTCTCTCAGACGTGAAAACTCGGGCACAACACACCTACTTGGTCTCGTCCAGCTGCTCCTCCAGCTGTGCGATCTTAGCCTCTATGGCCGTGATGGAAGCCTTGTACTTGGATTTGACAGCGCCCTCCATCTCCTACAGCTTGACCTTGAGCTCCTTGTTCTGGCGCTCCAGCTGCTGTCGCACATTCTCATTCTTCTGGGCGTGACTGCGCTCGAGGTTCAGGTCGGTGTTGATCTGGTCGATCTGCGGGAAGGAGGGCTGGTGACCCCAGGAAGGCTGGGGTGGGGGGCTTGCTGGGGCAGAAGCAGGGCCACTGGTTCCTCAAGAACCCCAGAAGACACTAGGCCCTCGCACCCCAAGCTCACAAGCTCTGGGCCCTCCTAGAAAAGGGTCCTCCCCCACAGCCAGGGTCCAGAGAATGAAACCAAGGGAGACCTTCACAGGTGCCAGGACATCTCTCTGAAGCCCAGGGAGTCCTAGGCTCCTGCCAGCATGGTCTGGGAGGAGCAGAGCCTGGTGCGGGAAAATGCCAGGCGGCCCTGGCCCCACCCATCTGCAGGTTCGCCTTCATCAGCTGGTCGTTCACCAGCTCCGTGTTGCCCTGCTCCTTCTCCAGCTTCTCCTCCAACTGGGCGATGCGGGCCTCCAAGCACCACTTCGCTTCTAGTGCCAGGGCTCTGGGTGAGAGCAGGGAGCTGTGAGACGGGGCCTGTCCCTGAGGATTGGCACCACCTGCCCTCAGCTCAACATGCCACACCATGGCTCACCCTTTGCCGCGGCTATTGGCAATCTCGTCGGCCAGCTCATCCTGCTCCCGCTGGGCCTTGAGCTTGGCACGCTCAATGGCTGCTAGTTCCTGCCATGAGAATGTAGACTGTGACCGTCTGGGATACCCCGAAGTTCCGAGAGCCCCCCTCTCCCATTCCTGGAACTCTGCAGTACCATGCTCTGCGAGCCCCTGGCCCTTCCTCTCAAACCCCTCCCAGGTCTGCCTCCTCCATGAAGCCCTTGCTCACGAACCCCTCTGGCTTACAGGGCTGATTCCTTCCTCTGAGACCATGACCTAGGCACTGTAAGGGCCTGGTTGGCCAGAGGGAGTCAATTTGTGTTAATGCAGTGAACTTAGATTGACCCTGCCCCTCCCAGAGGAACTTACTTGCAAAGCCTAGATACAAGGGCGGGTCAGGCCAGGTGGAGACTCCAATCAGTGGGGTGCGCATATATCTACTAGGGTAAATTGAAATTCAGTTGGCCACCCATGTGTTACCTAGCAGTTTTCTCTGTGTATGGCAGACCTAGCATGACTGTGCAGTTTTCTCTGTGTATTGCAATCTCACTGGCCACCTGTATATAGCCCGCTAAACTAACTCTATAAAAGTTAGTCTGTGAGGCTGGGAGGGGTCGCCTCTTTGCAAGAGACGGCCCTGACCGGCAAGTTTGATTCTCGATGCTTGGCGAGAAATAAAGCTTTGCTTGACCTTCACTTTGTATCAGTCTTGCTCCTTTGATTACGGACCCTAACAGTGGGGGCTTGTCCGGGATCAAACGACAAGAACTGAGCCAGCATCAGAATTTCTGGGAAAAGCCTCTGGAGGTCAGATCACGGGATCCTGTCTGTCTGGTGACGGAGCTCCAGGGTATGGCCCACTGGGGAGAAGCTGGATGCAGTCATGCTCCCCAGGGTTGGAGTGGATGCAGGGGACGCCCTATCCCTCTTCTGGGACCTGCCAGGGGGTTCGAATTCCCGTAGCAGGTCAGGGGACCTGCCGGGGGTTCGAGTCCTCCTGGGCAGTCAGGGGATCGCCAGCAGCTTTGAGTCCCCCTGGGCGGTCAGGGACCTGCCAGGGGGTTCGAGTCCCCCTAGGCGTTCAGGGGGCAGAGAAAACCCCACCAGTGGGTGGTTGCAGGAGACCGAGAAAATCTCCACCAGCCGCTGGTACCCAGCTTTCTCAGGGCCCTGTGTGAGTTCAAGCTCTACATTGGGCATGGATCCTACTTAAAATTTAAAAAAGAAAAAAAAAATAAGACAAGCAGGGAAGTAAGGTGTCCTTGAGGTTGCCCAGACCAAGGCAACATGGAATCAGGGCACAGTGAAGAAGACAGGAGCAGGAGCATTAGGGAATGGGGGGAGGGCAGGCTTTGGAGTTTGAACTTAGTCCTGTCCTTGGCTTCCCTTTCCTCCCTGCCCGAGGAGCCTGCCTGCAGCCCTTCCAGGGAGATGCTTTGGTGACATTCTCTGTCCTGCTGCCTCCGGAGAGCTTACCAGAGCCAGTGGGAATGGGAGGTGCGGATGGGAGGCTCTGCGTCCTGTCAGGGCCACGCAGGTGGGCAGGGATGGCTAGATCATGTATCTGTGGAAGGGTGACATTCACGCTGATTATTCTCGTTGAACCTACGTTATCATCCCACTTTTCTTAGAGAACTTACTTTATCAACCACCGTGGTTTCTCCCATACTGCCACTTGTCACATCAGGAATCAGGCTGAGTTTTATGGGTACTGATCCACCGGCTCCCATCATCTTGAACGTGGTGGTGCCAGAAACCAGTCCATTATTGGGGTGAGCCTTTACTCACTGCTCTAAGGGGACTTCCATTTTCTTCAAATTAAAAAAGAAATCAAAGTCACAAGCACAAATGGTTCAAACAAATCCATTAATCCCGAGGGCTCTGCTCACCCACTTTCCCAATTAAAAACAATCACTGTTAATGTGTTGCATTTCCTTTAGGTGGTTAAGCAGTATCTTTCTATGAGATTCCTACAGTGGGAGAACAGAATAGGTGAGAGTGTAGGCTCTGGAGACAGGGAGCCTGGATTTGAATTCTGCCTCTGGCACTAGTGGGTGCTTTGGGTCAATTACCTACCCTTTCTGGGCTTCAGTTCCTTTTCTTACAGAGTCATGGTGAAAACTAATGTATGAGTGGATGCGGCCAAATCACTTAGAACGATGCCTGGTGCAAAGCAGTAGTCACCCACCACGATAGCTAACTTCATTCCCTTGATTTTTATTTTTATTTATTTTTTTTTAAGATTTGATTTATTTATTTGACAGAGAGAGAGATCACAAGTAGGCAGAGAGGCAGGCAGAGAGATGAGGAAGCAGGCTGAGAGATGAGGAAGAGAGCCCCATGCGGGGCTTGATCCCAGGACCCTGGGATCATGACCGGAGCTGAAGGCAGAGGCTTTAACCCACTGAGCCACCCAGGTGCCCCCCCTTGATTTTTAAATTGCAATATGAGCTACTTATTTCTTACTAGGGCAGATGATGATTTCACTTATTTTTATACTTTTTCTTACATACTTCCCCACTCCTAATATTATTCTGTCACTAAATTTATGTCCTCAGTTAGAAACCTTCCTAGTCGTAAGCAATTTACTTATACCTACCTTCCTTTCTTTCTTTCTTTCTTTCTTTCTTTCTTTCTTTCTTTCTTTCTTTCTTTTTTTTCTTACTTCTTCATTTCCTAGCCTCTCAATGGTAGCTGGTATTTTTGGGCTCCTCACTTTGTAAAATGAGGATATTAATCCTCCTCCTCTCTTCAGTGCTTCAGCTCCCAACTTCTACCATTGTACTTTGATTTACATATTGGCAATAAGGGCATTTGGTTCTCATATTTAAATGGTCTCTTTTGTTCTAGAAGTTAAAAATCACCCAAGAATGTTTACATATGTGTGATGTTTTCAGTATTATTTACTATAAAGCTAACTTGTAAAATATGGTTGTACGTGCTTTTTAAAATTTTTTTTTAAGATTCTTATTAATTTGTCAGAAACTGAGAGGGGAGCAGCCAGCAGAGGGAGAAGCAGGCTCCCCACTGAGAGAGGAGTCTGATGTGGGACAAGATCTCAGGACCCTGGGATCCTGACTTGGGCTGAAGGCAGATGCTTAACCCACTGAGCCAGCCAGGCACCCTGGTACATGCTTTCTTTTACTTTCTTTCTCCCTCCCTCTCTCTCTCTCTTTTTTTTTTTTTTTTTGTACATGCTTTCTTGTACAGCTTTAGTTTTTCCTGAATTTCTAATTGCCTTTTTTTCCTACTCCTTGCAATATTACCTTCAACATTTTCTCAATTTCTTTTGAACCATCCATCATATAATATATAATATCATATATTTTATTGTAAGTCCCCTTTCCCCACACAGCTCTTCACTTCTTACTCCATTCTGGGCTGTTGCTCTCTAGGCCTGCTGCATGCCCAGCTGTATTCCTTGCACTCCTTTCTGTCTATGTTAATTTTCCTGTTTTCTGCACCTCACATCTTTCTATCTTGGTTTCTTGGTCATTATCCTCCACCTCAACCCATAAACACATGAACTTTTTTTTTCCTGCAGCTCTTTCTCAAGTAATTTTCTACGAATTGATAGCATTGGTAACTTGTCATTCCTCATTTAGATCCATTTCTTCTGTCACCTTTTTGTTTTATTTCCTGGAAGTTTTTCTTGACTATTCCAACCTTTACCTAGACTTCTTTAGTTTGTCCATCACTTTTTAAGTCCCAAGTGCCCTTTTTTGGTCCATTATTATTATTTTACTTTTTCAGTGCATCATGTTCTCATTTTATGAGGACAACACCTTTCTAATCTCCTGGAGGATGCTGGCTCAAGGTTTAAAAAAATTATTTTTAGGGCGCCTGGTGGCTCAGTGGGTTAAAGCCTCTGCCTTCGGCTCAGGTCATGATCCCGGGGTCCTGGGATTGAGCCCTGCATCAGGCTCTCTGCTCTGCAGGGAGCCTGCTTCCTCCTCTCTCTCTGCTTGCCTCTCTGCCTAGTTGTGATTTCTCTCTGTCAAATAAATAAAAAATAAAAAATAAAAATAAAAATAAATAAACCCTGAGACAGACAATTAACCATCAGTTCAGTCATCTCTTTGCTAACAGATTTCATGTTCCATCTGGACCCATTCCAATTCAGACGCCATGCTTTCCCGCCAGCAAGGGGGAGGGGCTAGGCAGTCCACGTTGGGCCAGAGAAGGCAAGGGAATTCCCCGAAACAAAAGGAGTTTCAGCAGCTGCTTGGGAATATTCCTTAAAGTCTCTGTCCCAAGTTAGACTAACCCTAGTTGGCTCCAGTTATAGCCCTTAACACAGAAAATGAGTGAGGAAGAAGCCCCACATCTATTATGAGGAACAGAGAGACAAAAGTCAGAGTCACCTTACTCTTTGCTTGCCCCATTCCTTCAAACATAACAAACAACACAACAGACAACAAAAAAAAAAACAAGACAAAGACAACTGCAGGCCCAGCGGTCCTGCCACCGGTGGGGATTTTCTAGGAGACTCAAATCCCCTGACTGCCTAGGGGGACTCGAACCCCCAATGACCACCTCGGGGGACTCGAACCCCCAATGACCACCTAGGGGGAATCGAATGCCCCCGACCGCCCAGGGGGACTCGAACCCCTGTCGATCTACCAGCAGAGGGATGGGGCGTCCCCGCATCCACTCTAGCCCTGGAAAGCATAGCTGCGTCCAGCTTCTCCCTGGTGGGCCATACCCTGGAGCTCCAACCAGACAGACCGACAAGATCCCAACACCTCCGGAGGCTTTTCCCATAAATTCCGATGCTGGCTCAGTTCTCGTTGTTGGATCCCGGACGAGCCCCCAGTGTTAGGGTCCATGATCAAAGGAACAAGACTGACACAAAGCAAAAATCAAACAAAGCTTTATATCACGCCAAGCATCGAAAATCAAACCGACCGGTAGGGGCCATTTCTTACGTAGAGGCGGCGACGACGAGGACGCCGCTCCCGATGACAAAGAGGCGAGGAGGACAACCCTGACGACACAGACTCTGCTCCCCATGAGGCCACTCCGACAAGGCCACTCTCCAGAGGAGGCCGCTCCCCAGACAAGGCTGCTCCCGACGATGAAGAGGCTGCTCTGGACAAGGCCATTCCTGACGATGAAGAGGCCACTCTGAACAAGGCTGCTCAAGGACGAGGCCGCATGCCGATGAGGCCGCTCCCCGGAATGACGCCGCTCTGGCGAGGCTGCTCCGGACCAGCCCACTCCAGCGAGGTCGCGACTCGGGGCAGCAAGGCTGCTGGCAGCGGCGAGGCTGGTTGCGGTGGGGCTGCAGCTCAGGGCGGCGAGGCCCTTGGCGGCAGGGCTGTGGCTTGGGGCAGCGAGGCCACTGGTGGTGGGGCTGCAGCTGGCGGTGGCAAGGCTGCTCGTGGCGGGGCTGCGGCTTGGGGCAGTGCTGCTCCCGATGACCCCAACGCTATCATTCCTATGACTACCCTAATGGCTCCCAAAGGCTACCCTAACGGCTACTCTAATGGCTCCCAAAGGCTACTTTTAACAGCTACTCTAACGGCTATACTAACTGCTATTCTAACTCCTCCTATTTCTCCAATGGCTATTCTAACTCCTCCTACTTCTCCCCCCTCCCAGCCTCACAGACTAACCTTTATAGAGGTGGTTGAGCCCAGCCCACACACAGGTGGCCAATGAGATTTCAACTCACCACAGTTAATATATGTGCACTCCACTGATTGGATACGGCTATCTGGCCTGGCCCGCCCCTATATCCGGGGTTTACAAGTAAGTTCCTCTGGCTAACCAGGCCCCTACACTAGGAAGAGCAATAGGTCAGTGTGCAGGGCTGAGGCCAGAGGAGTGTTGAGCCCCTTTCCCCTCTGGATCTGATGCAGACAAGGTCTGGACCATTCTGTTCTGCAGGCAAAGCAGCCAGCCCCGCTAGCTGTGGGGAGTGCCAGGCTCTCCACCAGGGCAGCGAGGCCATACATAGCCTGGTTCCCTGGCCCTCCAGTTCATGGGCAAAACAGTCACAAAGCAGGATCTCTTCAGCTCCACCCCTCCTTCCCTGTTGGATCCCAGAGCCTATTCTCCTGAGGATTGGCGGGAGCCCCAGGCAGTCAGCATCTTTCCTATGCTCTTTCCCTGCCCCCTCTCTGCCCCCTTAGCAGACCCCAGCCCCTCCCTGCTCTGGCTCAGGCCTCTCCTGTCACTGTTGACTTCAAAGGTCCCCAGGGCTGAGGCTCCGACAGCAGCCATGCCTGGGCGGACAGCGCCACCTCCTGTCCTTTGCAGGCTGCTGGTGGCATCTTGTGTCCCCAGTGCCCCAGATCTTGCCCAGCAGCCCTTGCCAGAAGATTCCGCAGGAGTCCTGGCACAGGGGAGCCTGAGTGACCAGTGCTGGCTCTCTTGCAGATTCTGGGCCTCAGACTCTCCTTTGTCCCCCTCCCAGCACAGGCCTTTGCAGGACGGGCGCCTCTGCCTCGAATATTCTTATGACCACCTCCATCCCCATCCTCCTCAACCCTGGACTCCTCAACCAAAGTCAAGGCCCCGGTCTAAGACTCCCCTTCCTGTCGAATCTGCAGCTAATGACGGCCAGCCTGGGAGAAGAGACCTGCTGGTCCAAAGGCATTTCCAAACAGCAAACAAATTCGTCCTCTTGCTCATGGGAATTCCCACCTTGCCCAGGGCCAGCTGCTCACACATCCTTTGTGACCTTCAGGGGAGGGAGGCGGGGCCGGTCAGACACGTTGGCCTCAGTGAGGAAACTTCTGGGGGTTTCTAGCTTGCCCCAGTGAGCTGGTGTGGCTAAGTATACACCCGGACCCGCGTGGCTAGGAAAAGGGCCGTCTTTGTTCTTCATTTGCCATGGCTGCGCATTCTTTGGACCAAGGAGAGCACCTGTTTCCTTGCCAGTGGAGTTCTGGCCGTCACCGGAGGCCAGGGAAGGCAGAGCCAACGTCCCAGGCAGGGCGGGTTCCCCAGGGGCCCATCCTCCCTCCAGAGCTGACTCTTACCCAGCACCGCCTCCAACGAATCAAAGAATATCAAGGAAGCTCGGTAGCAGTGCACCTGTCAGGAAAAGGCGGGTAAATTATGATGCACTCTTACCAGGGACACCGATGCCCAGAGAACACACATGCCCACAGCTGCTGCCCTCCGGGGCCGCCTGGCCGCGCGCCCACAGGCGGGCTCGCGTGCACAGCACTTCCCCTTCTGGAGCGTGGCGACGTGGAAAGAGCAGTCGGATTCGAATCCAGGTCCGGATCCAGGCTCTGCTACCTTGCACCAGTTACCTGAACTTTCCATGCATCGGTTTCTCCATTTGTCAATGGGGGAGGCCATAATCCTGCCTACAAACGGTTATTTCGGAGAAGAGGTGAGAGGAAAGCCGTCTCCTCCTACACCCCTGCCCCCACGCACCCGAGATCGCTGACCAAGAAGGCGTGGCTGTTGGGACGCCGGTGGACCCAGTTACCCCACATCCTCCACCAGTATCCAAGATAGACCCGAAAAGGAAACAGATCACCCAGAAGAAGTACCTTGGCCAGACTCCACCGTCAGCCTCAGCCCCAGCGCTCGGCTGGCGGACTCCGAGGAAGCCCACGTCCACACCCGCTGGGGCCTCCTGCGGTCACCCGGGAGACAGGACTAACCGGCTGGTGGCCTGAGCTCTCCACTCCGCGTCCCTCCCAGCCCCCTTGCGGCGGCCACACAGCCTGGGCTTGCCGGCTCCCAGCAGGGGGATCACGGGTACCATACCTGACTCCTGTCCTTGTTGCTTTCGTGTCCCCTCAGGTGATTCTAGTAGAACTGTGGCAGCTTTCTCCAGCACGTTACCGTTTCAAAGCAAATCAGGGGCGAGTTTCCCCACAATCCAAAAGACTAGGCAGAGACGCAGACTATCTGCAGGACGCACAGGACCACCTTCTTCTCCCATCGCCCCCAGTCCCAAATGGCTTCCAGCTGCCCCCCCTTCCGTGCGGGACCAGGGCTGCTCCAGCGCCTCCCAGAGCCTCTGAGCTTTCCGTGACAATAACCTTTGTATGAAGCTGTGAGTGCGGAGGAGGAAGCTGTGAAGTCATTTCCCACCCTATTGCAATGATGGGTTAATCAAGAAGGATCTGATTTTCTTTCTTAGAAAGAAAAAGAAAGAGCCAGAGCGTGCCCTGAGCCAGCGGTGGCGGGGTGGGGGTGGGGGTGGGGGACAAAGGGAGAAGGAGAGAGAATCTTAAGCAGATTCCACACTCAGTGTGGAACCAAATGCAGGGCTCGATCTCAGAACCCTGAGATCATGAGCTGAGGCAAAATCAAGAGTCACATGCTCAAATGACTGAGCCACCCAGGCGCCCCAGTTCTGATTTTCATTTTGATGAAAATAGTCTCTATTACAAGCAAGAGCTCCCCAGCACTTCCTCTTGAAAGAAGGATCAGAACCCTTAGGACTCCAGGCTACCAAGCATTGACTGGCTGTGATGACAGGAGCCCAGGATGCTGGAGGTTTAATTGGGAAGGGATTTTCCTCCGGATCATTATGGTTTGGGCTAGTGTTCCAGTTACAAAGTCGCACAGGTTTGGAGGGGTCTTTCTCAACGTAAATTTTTCATCAGCCCTATTAGTTGTGGTTCAGGCTCTTGCAATGTACATGGTGTTAGAGTAGAAACAGCTGTCATGATGGTTGTGCTGAATGCCATCTACTTACTCTTAGGGTCCGTGATCAAAGGAACGAGACTGACACAAAGTGAAAATTAAGCAAAGCTTTATTTCACGCCAAGCATCGAAAATCAAACCGACCGGTCGGGGCCATTTCTTACAAAGAGGCGACGACGACGAGGATGTTGCTCCTGACAACAAAGAGGCGAAGAGGACAAGGACGACAACCCCGACAACACAGACTCTACTCCCCATGACGCCACTCCGACTAGGCCGTTCCCCAGATGAGGCCTCTCTGGACAAGGCCGCTCCGGACAAGGCTGCTAATCGACGAGGCCGCTCCCCAGACAAGGCCGCTCTGGATGAGGCTGCATGCCAACGAGGCCGCTCCCCGGAATGACTCAATGGCTCATGGCGGCGAGGCCGGTCGCGGCTCAGGGTGGCGAGGCTGGTCGTGGGCCACTGCTGCTTGGGGCGGCAAGGCCGCTTGTGGCGGGGCCGCGGCTTGGGGCAACGCTGCTCCCAATGACCCCGACACTATCACTCCTGTGACTACTCTAATGGCTCCCAAAGGCTACCCTAACGGCTACTCTAACGGCTCCCAAAGGCTACTTTTAACAGCTACTCTAACAGCTATTCTAACTGCTATTCTAACTCCTCCTACTTCTCCCCCCTCCCAGCCTCACAGACTAACCTTTATAGAGGTGGTTGAGCCCGACCCACACGCAGGTGGCCAATGAGATTTCAACTCAACACAGTTAATATATGTGCACTCCACTGATTGGATATGGCTAGCTGGCCTGACCCGCCCCTATATCTGGGGTTTACAAGTAAGTTCCTCTGGCTAACCAGGCCCCTACACTTACCTGCGTGCCTCCAGGTGTCAGATCATGACATTCCTTCTACCAGGACGCTTGATTCCATCACCTGGGAAGATCTAGGTCATCCTCCCAAAGCCTAACCCCCTTGGAGGAACTCTCCAGAATCTTCCATGGCAGAGTTGACTGTCACCAGCTCCTTGCTTCCATGATACCTGTGGGCCCATAAATATAGCCTCATGCCTCTTTCCTTATCTGTCTCCTTCTGGTAGACTTTCTGGGTTTTCCTAGTGCATCTGTGTCTCCAGTGTCCTAGACTCAAGTAGTCAGAAGTGAATAGTTTTTGAATAAAACTGGAAATTTAGAAAGCATGAGTTCATGGCCACGATGTTTGGTGGACATGGAAGGAGGTGGGAGCCTATTTTCAGAAAACCTGGATTTTCTGCAGCAGCTCATCTCTGCTTGACTCCTTCCCTTGAAACAGAGGGAGCCAGGAGTGGCAAGTATTACAGTAGTTTGGAAGGGATGCAGGAAGGAAAGCAAATCTTATTTCTGCCCAATGGCTGTGGAGGACAGCAGTCAGCTGTTGAAGGCTTAGTGTGAAAAGGTCCTACAAGAAGTTTTGAATTTAATTCTGACATCCACTCCACATTTCATAAATGAAGAAATCAAGGCTGAGAGGAGAACCAATTACCCAAGATCTTAGAGATACAGAGAGAAATAAAAATCGAGGTCTGTCCAAACTGGTAGTCTTTATTCTGATTAACCGCCAAGGGGAAGTGGATGGGAGTGGCGCTGGAATGGAAAGGTCCAGGTTCACTCTCACTGTAAGAGCCTGTTTTGCTAGAATAAACCTCTGGACTGTTAACAGCCTGTGAAAAGACTGAAGAGAGATGAATGTTGTTATAGCAGAAGAGCACATGCAGTTTGCAATTTATTTACTTCTTTATCATATACTTCTGAGTAAGGACAGAATTATGTCAGGTACAGAGGGAAACTGAGGCAAAAGCAGGGGCAGTGGCTTGCTCTACCTCACACAGCAAGTTTTTAAAGGACCTAAAGCTCAAAATTAATTTCAATTAAGTACCTAACAAATGGACTGTCTTGAAGATAACAACCATACACTCTGGAAAGTGAAAAAACAACCACTTCAGGGCTCAGTAGAATGAACAACAGCAGGAAGATTTTGAGGGGAGTCCATATAAATTAAGTGATGAGCAAAGAGTGAGTTCTCCATTTTGCAGCTTTCTCTTGAAAGCAGATGTAATTGTGGCACAACTCAATGTGGCTAAAATTCTGATAGAAAACTTGCCATCTTCCTAGGGGGAAAAAATGGAAATGAGAGGACAGAGCCCAGGGCAGCCATGAATGCTGAAGAGTGCCAGCACACTGTTAAAAGAGAAAGCCAAAGAAGGGGAAAATGGTAGACTTAAGTCCAATAACATGAATAACTACACTAAATATTAATAAACTAAATACCCCCAATAAAAGGCTGAGATTATCAGAATAGATGGGAAAGCACCATGCAACCATATGCTGTCTATAAGAGATATTATAAAGATCATAAACAAACATAAGTAGATACAAATATAAAGATACAGATGGGTTGAAAGTAAGTGGGTGGAAAAATATATACTATGCAAACTGCCACCATAAAAAAGCAGGGATGGCCCTCGTAATATCAGATAACATAGACTTCAAGACAAAATATATTACCAGACATAACAAGGGACATCTCATAATGATGAAAGGGTCAATTCATTTGGAAGACATACAATAAAAAAGGTGTATATATCTATAAAAGAGCTTCAAAATACATGATGCAAAAATACATACAAATAAAAGAGAGAAAGTTCCAACTCACAGCTGGAAAATTTAACATCCTCCTTCTTAACAACTGGTAGACAACTAAATAAATGAATTGGTAAAGCCATAGAGAATCTGAACAGCACTATTAATTATTTTGAGCTAAGTGATATTTACAGAACCCTGCACACAACTGCTGAATACACATTCTTTTCTGGGCACATGGCATGGTCACTAAACTAGACCATTTTCTGGGCCATTAAGCAAATATCTATAAAATTAAAGGATTGAAATCATGCAGACAAGGTTTTCTAACCACAACTGAATTATATTCAAAATCAATAAAAAGAAGATGCGAAGAGAATCCCAAATATTTGGAAACAAAAAGATATACTTCTAAATAATCCATAGGCCAAAGAAGAATTCTCAAGGGAAACTTAAAAACCAGACATTGAACTAAATTAAAATGAAGAGACAATGTATAAAAATTGATGGGATGCTGCAAAAGTATGGCTTAGAGGAATATTTATAATGGTGATAGGCTCAGTAATGGCCCTCCCAGATATGTTCATGTCCTAATCTCTGGAACTTGTGACTACCACCTCATATGACAAAATGGACTTTGCTGGTATGATTAAGTTAAGGATCCTGAGTAAGGAGATTGTTTTGGATTATCTAAATTAGCACACAATGTAATCACAAGTGCCCTTATAAGAGAGAGAAAGGGGGAGATTTGCCTTCATTTTCATTTTAAAAGAGAAGCATTTAGGGTCACCTGTGTGGCTCAGTTGGGGGAGCGTGTGACTCTTGATCTCATAATGGGGTTGTGAGTTCAAGCCCCATGTGGGGTGTACAGGTTACTTAAAAAATAAAATAAAATCTGTTAAAAAATCCATTTACAATTGTGCCAATAACCACAACATACTTAAGTGTAAGTTTAATAAAAGTGATGCAAGAGCTCTTCACCAGAAACTACAGAACATTGCTGAGAGCAGTTTGACAAGACTTAAATGAACACAAACATATAACATGTCACAAACTGGAAGACTCAATATTGCTACCATGTCAGCTTCCTCCAAATTTATCTGCAGTTGATGTAATACCCATCCAAATCCCAGTAGACATTTTTGGTAGAAATTGAAAAGCTGATTCTAAAATGTATATGGAAATACACATGATCTGGAATGGCCAAAGCAATTTTAAAAAAAGAAGAACAAAGTCAGATGTCTTACTCTACTTCATCATATGACTCGCTGTTTAGCTATAGAAAACAAGACAGTGTGGTGTTAGCAGAAGGACAGACATATAAATTAATGAGACAGACTGGAGAATCCAGAAGTAGACCGAAATACATATGCTCAGTTGATTTTCAGAAGAGGAGCCAAGGCAGTTCAGGAGAGAAAGAAAAGTCTCTTCAACAAATGGTACTGGGACAACTAGATATTCATACGACACAGATGATCATCAGTCTCTTTCTCACATCATACCCAAAACTTAACTTGAAATGGATCAAAAAGTTAAATGCAAAAACTTGAACTTAACAACTTGTAGAAGAAAATGGAGGAGAAAGTAATTGTAGCTTTGGAGTTAGGCAGTGATTTCTTAGATAAGACTCAAAAAGCATGAGCTGTAAAAGAAAAAAGTTGATCAATTGTATTTTATAAAAAAATGTATTTTATCAAAATGAAAAACTCCGATTTTTTCAAAAAAAATGAAGAAAGGGAAAAACAAGTCCCAGAACAGGAGAAAATATTCTCAGTACACATATCTGACAAATGACTTGTATCTAGAACATACTAAACTTCCTACAACTCAATAATAAGACTCAATTTTGAAGGGGGGCAATAGATTTATTTCTATTTATTTATTTGAGAGAGAGAGAGTACATAAGCAGGGGAAGGGGCAGAGGGAGAGGAAGAGGGGAAGAAGACTCCCCGCCAGTCACAAGGCTAGATGCCATGCACCTGAGATCATGATCTGAGTCAAAACCAAGATCATGATAAATCGCCTGAGCCACCCAGGCTAAGTGGGAAATAGATATAAACAGGCACTTCACAAAGAGAAGATACAGGAATGCTTCATAAGGATATGATAAGATGACTGACATTATCACCAGGAAAACGCAAATTAAACCTTCAGTGAGACACTACTACACTCCCATGGGAATGGCTACAATGAAAGAAATGGCCAATTACAGGTACTGGTGAGAACACAGAGCAACCAGAACTCTCATAATTGCTGGTGAGAGCATATGGTGTACAGCCACTCTGGAAGATTTCTTGGCACGTTCTTCAGAAGCTAAGTATCAACCTACCATACCACGCAGCCTCTCTTAGCGCATACCCAAGAAAAATGAAAACATGCCCATACAAGGCTAGGACAGAGCAGTCTTGGTCACAACTGCTTCTCACAAACAACCAGAGCACCTGGCTGGCTCAGTCAGTATGTGACTCTTGATCTCGGGCCATGAGTTCAAGCCCCACTTTGGGTGTAGAGATTACTTAAAAATGAAATATTTAAAAAGAAGAAGAAATGAAACAACCCAAGTGTTTGTTAAGAAGATAGGCAAAATGTATCATATCTATACATATCACTCATTTTTAAAAATGAACTACCAGGGCTCCTAGATGTTCAGTTGATTGAGCATCAGACTCTTGGTTTGGGCTCAGGTTGTGACCTCAGGGTCCTGGGATCGAGCCCCGAGAGTCAAGCTTCATGCTCATCACGGAGACTGCTTCTCTCACTCTCCCTCTCATTATGCCCCTCCCTTACCCTGCTTGTGCTTTCTCTCTCTCTCTCTCTCTCTCTCAGTCTCTTAAAAAGAAGTGGGGGCACCTGGGTGGCTCAGTGGATCTGCCTTCAGCTCAGGTCATGATCTCAGGACCTTCAGTATACCATGGTCAGAGGTTCCCAGCATTCGTATTCTGACACCAAGTCTGAACTCTGTCATTTAAACCAATCTCAGTCCTTCCTGATCCTCTGAGCAACAACATTCCTATAATCCAGATGCCTAGGGGCCTTTTAAATTCTTAACTGCTGGATTTTTAATAATCCTATGGAGATTTTTCACTCCTAGAAGATAGTGGTGACATCACAGCATCTGAATGATTAGGGCCCGCATCCTCCTGGTTGGTTCAGTGACAGAACGGTCGGTCCCTGGCATCCGGCGTCCTGTGGCTGAGGCCGGCACAGGGAGCTCTCCATATCCCCATGCATCATGTGCCGGGGGGTGGTCGGTTCCTGGGTCCCACGGTCTTTGATCTGAGAGGTTGGCCCCACCATGGGCCCTCCCTGCTGGAAGATGACATTCCAAGGATGCCAAGAACAGAATTTGGGGCAGCTGACCTATTGCTCCTAGCAGAACCATCTGAAGGCCTCAGACCTCACAGCCTGAGTATGCCCTGCTCCCCGCAGAACACACCAGAGGCTTTTCAGTTCACACCTTTGGTCTCTCACAGGATGACTACAAGGTGGTGAGATAAACAACAAGCTGTGGAGCCAAGAATTATTCCACTCACCGAAGATGAGGAAGCCTGGATAACAAGACTCCTTGCTTTGAGTAGAGCTTCCAATAAATGAACGAGGCTCCTTTCCACCACATGGGGCCCCTGGAATCCCCATGTTGTCCCTTGGTGTCCAAATCCTAGCGTGTCGTCATGCATCTTCTCAGGCTAACATGCCCTCCAATACGTGAGGGGTTCTGGGTGAGGCTTGTTCCTTGAATCCTCCTGACACCTCACCTCCCTCCTCAACTTCCCACAGTGCTCGCCAGGCACAGAGCAATAGACACATGGAAACAAATTAAGGGCTGGATTCCTTAACACTGGGGAAACCTCTAATACCTCCTTCTCTTTAACCCCAGCACAGAAAATCTCTGTTCATGAGTCCTGGGGGACAACTGGACCAGAAAGCTAAGATAGGCTTTTCTCACCTTCCCCGCAATCCTCCACCCCCAGAATATAATTGCTGGGTTGATGAAGCCATAGGAACAAGGATGGCCAGGAGCCCCTCCCCACCTCCTGTGGGCACAGACCCAAAATAGGGCTGGATGAGTGACTGGGAAGAAGGGAAAGGAGGTGGGGTCTGGGAAAGAAGGAAGGAAGAGAGAATCCCATGACTCTGTGGTGGGGACAGCGAAGTCTTGAGGTGCTTGGTGGTCCACGAGGGAGGGAGGGAGGAGGAAGTCTGCAGCTTTCAAGGCTTGGTTCCCCAGCCCACCAGAAAAACACAGCCATCCGTCCCTTCGATCCTGGGTTCTGGATGGTGGCTGAGGGACAGGATTGTGTTCAGTGCCACACCAGGTTTGTGCAAGCTTTCCCAGGGAGTCCCAGCGGGGCCTGCAGGGTGCTGAGTTCTGAGGAAAATAACCAGATGGGAGAGTGGGAGCCCAGCCCAGGGAGTGAGCAGGAGAAGCAATGAAGGACTTGGTCCCCAATCCCAGAAGACAAGCCCATGGAGAAGGGAAGTCAGGCCTCCAGAGCCCAGGCGAACCCCACGATGAACTCAACCAAAGGCACAATGCATGAGTCCATATTTATTGAAGCAGGCAATAGAAGACAAGATTGCGAAAGCCACACAGATCTTCGATACACTCCCCCCCTCCAAGTGATGAGGACTCTGAGGCTCAGGGAGCTAGCATCTCTTGGCCCCTGAGCTGGTTGATCTCCTTGACATATGGCGAGGTTCCTTGACTTGTGGCTGGCCTCTGCTGTCTCTTTTCTATTCCCTCCCTTCCATCATCACTTTTATTTTTTTCCAAATCAATCACTGTTCCAACACCACCTTTAGATTATTATTGGAATTTGACTGGTCGCTCAGCGCACCCCGAACCCAAACAGCACCAACAATTTACTAAACTTTCCCCCCTAACCTTCTGCCATCTGCAATAACCTCTCCCTCACTGGGCTCAGCTTCAGAAATGCCAAATGCCTCAACACCCCAACACAAAAACTTGATTTTCTCCTCTTTTCTCCTCTGATAAGGCACCTCATGTCTCTGTCCCACACATGTCCCTGCTCCCCGCCCAGCGCGGGGATCATGGAGTCGGGTCCTCCTTCAGGCGTTCATAGATCTTGGTGAGCTTCTTCAACTTCCTCTCCAGCTTCCGGGCCTGCCGTCTCATGTCTTTAGCTGACTCTGTCTTTGCTCCCTTTTTCAAGTGCACTGAGTCATTCACGAGGCTGACCACATCCACTGCAAGGAAGACACCTGCAGTGGCCAAACCCATGATCCGGGCTTGTTTGGTCATTGCCAGAGCAGTGCCTCCAAAAGCTTTCTGCACCTGCCCGCCACCTCGAACTGAGATTCTCTGAGCTGTCATGAGGTAGCTGGCATTGCCTACAGGGAGAGGGTTGACTTTGGACAACTTGATGGCACGAATTATCTTGGCAATTTTTTGCAGGGCTCTAAAGCATTTACCCATCGAGGAACTAATCTGGGATCTATGGTCACGCAGAACCTTTGCAATGACCTGGCCTTTGTCAAAACCAGTTGATGTCCAGGCAGCTTGGGTTTTTGCAGACGACTCACGTAAGGCTTCCACGACGCTGGTAGACACCTGGGTCACAGTGGCTGCTGCTCCCAGCCCTATTCCAGTTGCCAAGAGTACCAGACTGGCCCCTGCTGTCACAGGAGCCAGACTCAGACCAAGGATGCTCAGGAGGCCAGACACAACACCAGCGGAGTCGGCTACTATGTTGGCGATGGTGCAGTCCCGGTGTACCCTGTCCACCTCCTCTGCAAGCTCGTGGAGCTTTCTTATGTGCTTCTCAAGCTCCACTTTCAACTGGGGAAACATGTTCAGAAACCTCTCCCTAGCCAGGTGCTCTTTGGTCTCCATATCCATAGTTCCTTGCAGCTCATTCAGACGTTCACGTAGGGCTTCTGCCTCCTCCCTGTAACAGGGAAGGTCAAGGGATTAGGAGAAGCTTATCTGGAAAATGGGCTCCATTTGCTCTAACCTTCATACACCACAGAACTTTTACTGTAAATCAAATGGAAAACAGTTTTAAAAATGCAAAGAATCCTTCCTGCAATGTTACACACGTTCCATACACTACTCATGCTCCATAACACACACCTAGTCGGGGAATAAGTCCGTGTCATCCTCAGAGGCTCTTAAATAGTGGCTATTGGGGGAAGACGGCCTCACAGTCAAGGACAGGGCCCCACGTCAGTAACACAGTGTCTGCAGACTGGGAACTCTGCAGATGAAGAAGGGGAAGTGCAGTTGGAGCAGGAAAAGCTTCGTTCGGAGAAACGTCGTGTGTACTGAGGAATGAATCTCCCCGCAGAGGTCTGCTCTCGCCCTGGGCACTGGGAAGGAAGCTCTAGGCCCCACGTAGGATGTCAAGGGTCCTAGAATGATACAACTGTCTTCCGTTGCCTGGGCCATTGGCCACGGGACAGCCTGACAGGATGATGCAGTCTTTGCGTCATGAGCTGTCAGTTGTGACCACGGAGGATCTAGAAACTGGTCTCCCGGGGGAGTGGAAGGCGACAGGTCAGCCATGCAGGCAGATGTGACTGAGCTGCATTAAAACTCTGCACTCTGAAGCTCTGATTGAAAAAAACTCTCTCCTGGACCACATGTTATTCGGGCCCTTCTGACTCTCCTCTTGACTAGGCCCTGACCTTGGTCTTCTGGGCTCTGACCTTAACAGACTCATACCCAGTCTTAGCAAGAGGCATGTTAAGACAGCATAATGACAACCCACATACTCTCGATATCTCATCCCTTTGACATCTGATCAAATTCCACCTTTGATGTGGAAGTCCTTGACCTGCCTTCAGGAAGAACCCTGTTGGGTCAGGTGAGCAAGAATCCCTCCGCTTTGATGTCTCCTCTTGCTGATTTCCCATCCCCTGCCCCTGCCCTGCTCCTTGGCTAGAAATCCCTACCGGTCTTCACTCTGTTCCAAGATGAGCCCAATCTCTCTCCCCTGTGACATCACTCTTGACGCCCATGGCTTGAATTGAGTCTTCTTGACCATTGTAGTAAGTGTCACAGTAACTGCTCACTTGCACAGTGTGAGCATCCCTGGCGGCCATGCTCCCCGTGCGCTGTCACACACTGGATACAGGACAGTAAGGCCTCCTGAGGACGATGGAAGCTTTGCACTGGAAACCCTCCCAGACTCTGCCCCAAGTGTCTCTCTCCTTGGCTGATGGGAACCTGTCTCCTCCCCTGTCACACGGCATAACTGAGGGGACAGCTCTCGGGGAGCTCTGTGAGTGCCTCCGGGAAATCACTCAATCTCAGGGAGGTTTGGAGACCCCCCCACCCAATTTGCAGTTGGTGACAAAAGTAGGGACAGTCTTAGGGATTGTCCCCTCAGACTTTACAGTTGGCTAACTCTGGGTACCTGGAGGTTGAGAAAACAAGATCTCACAGCAAGAAGGGTCCTTAATGACCATTTGGCTTTGCAGCTGCTGTCTCTCCCAAGCCTGCTGTCCACTGACGGGGCCCAGCCACTGCCCCAACTGACTGAGAGCCACGACACCCACTACCCTGGTTCCCTTCAGACTTTCCAGCTCATGTCATGGATTCCCCACCCACCACCCAGCATCCCCAACCTCACAGGCGTCACAGCCTAAATAACACCTTAGCTGGTCACAGCTTTGCATGCATGTACACCAAGGCCATGTGCAACTCTATGACATCTCTTAAAGGTACAAGAGACCTTGTGAACCTTCTCTTTGAACCAGTAAGCTGGAAATGATCTAGATTTGGGCAAGCTACTGGAGAAAGTAGTCTCCTCTTTGGTGGGGACTTCGGAGGCTCACAATCCCTCAAAGGGTACACAACTGGCAGCTGCCCCTGTGGAGCTGGAAGTTGTCACCAAGTCACACTGTCTCCTATTGGTCTGGGGCTGCTCTGTGTAGAAGAAAGGGACTTCCAAATGGTAGTCAAGACCCACCCAGCTCCATGACCAGGTATAGAAGAAACCCTGCCCCGTAGCCTGGCTATCCCAGGGGTGAGGAGATCAAAGAAGGAAGGGAAGAAATGTCCCCTCTCCCTCTCACAGGACCTCTGCTAGGTCCCTGGTCTCTTCAAGTTTTTGCCCTAGAGCTTCTCTCAGTCGCAGATCCGCTGCCCAAGCCTAGTCCTCCAATCTTGATGCCCTGGCCCTCTTGTCAATTGTAACCACTGGCTCTGGCCCTGGTCCAAGCCTCCTGGGACCTTGGACAGGATGCCTAGGTTCTCCACCTTTGACCTCCCTATTCACGCTAAGGCCCTGGATACAATCTTCTCAGATTGAGTTACTGTTCCCATGGAACAAATGCCCAATCTGACACTCCCAGATACACAGACCCAGAGAACCCCAGGGCTGGGCAGAGACAGAGTCAGGATCCAACCAGCTCAGTCCAATTGCACTCCAGCCTCTCTACCTCATGGGCCCGCAGAATCCTGCATGTTCATGGAACTGCTCAGATGGGGAGGGAAAGCTCTAGTCTGAATCCCCAGAGCCGCAGACTGAGGTGTCAGTGTTCTTGTGACTGGTCCCAGAGGAAGTCGTGCTTGGCCCTCATCTCCAGGAGAAAGACCCTTACCCCTGTCTATTCTCAGCAATCCTCTAATGAGCTAACACTAATGGAGTCCTACTGTGTGTCATCACTATGCTAGGGACCTTCTGTGCATTATCTGCACTTCCTCATGATAAAATTGAACAGATGAACAGATCAAGGCAGAGAAGGGTCAGCTTTAGGTTAAGGCCTAAGGTCACATAACCTGCCCTCTGCAGTTTTCATCTCTCCTCAATCTGAGGCCATTCACGGCCAGTGATTGTCATGGAAGACATGTTCCTCATGGATTGTCGAGAAGGAACATGCTGAACTCCAACCCCAGGACACTACCCCACAGAGAGCTGGGAGACCATCCGGGGGCATCTGTGCAGGGGGCAGGGGGTACCTGGACAAAGTGGCCTGAATCACGAATCTCTCCCAGACTTCATGGTCAGTCAGCAGGAGGTATAGTTCCTCACTCCTCACCATGTTCCGGAAAGTCTCAATGACCACCTTGATAAACCTTTCACCCTCTAGATTGAAAAAATAAATAAATAAAAGGCTTATAGTTTTTTCTTTTTCCTGCTTCGTGAAGGCAGAGAGGAAACCAGGACTTAGCTAAAAGGAAACCATAGCACTAAATGGTGCATTTATGGACCCAGGGGTGGGAAAATAGGTGCGAGTCGGCCTAGGCAGCATATTGAGATATACAGATTCAGTCCCTGCCCCGCTTTCATTCTGATAAGCAGGGGCTTACAGCTGGGACACAAGACAAGAGCCCTATCTATCATAGACAGAGGGGCCTGGGGTTGCTAGGGGAGGGGAGGTTTTACCTGGGACTAACAGGTTCCAGGGACAGGGGACACCAACAATACTTAGGAAGGACACACTTTGTAGCAGGCACTGGCCCAAACATATAAACACATTCTATTTGATCCTCATAACCACATGAGGAAATACTCTCGTTTCACAGGTAAGGTTAGGTGAGGCACTCCAGATCACACAGCTGGGAGGTGGCAAAGACCAGACCGGGGTCCAGGTCGTGGCCCACTGACCCTCACAGAGCACTCAGGCTGGCAGCAGGGTGAGAGCTGGAGGAAATGGCCTCTCTTGTAAGGCCCCACAGTCATTCTGAGCCATGCTGGAGGCTTGGACAGGGCAGGAGGGCAGCAGTAGTCTCCAAGTTTGCTGGTCTACCCCCTCCCCCACCCTGCCTCAGGATCCCTTTTTCCCCTCCTTTTCCCTCTGCTGTCCCCCACCTCCCTGTGGACTGTCCTGGCCTCACTTCTGTATCATTGATGGATTTTATGGGCAGCAGGGGAAGGGAGGAAGTAAGCACCTCAGCCATGACCCTCAGAAGACAAGAGGGAGGTGTCCCTACAGACTCCTGGGCTGGGGACTCCCCTTGACCTCTCTTGGGGGCTCAAGGAAGCTCTTCAAGGGACCGATTCCTCTGCAGGTGAACTCAGCTGGAGGCATCCCCACAATTCCAGGGATCATCCAGAAAAGTGGAAGGGGACTACCTGGGCTGAGCCCACGGGCTCCTGAGGTCATGGTGTCAGCAGTGGGATCTGAGAGTTTTCCCTACAGCTTGCGTCCACGTCGAAGTTAGAAGAGCTGTCGCTTCACTCCTGGGGAAGAGAGAACAAATTCTGGGGTCAAATGTGAGCCAGCGGAGGCAGCAGGAAGCAGTGAGGGGCCAGGTCTCTGGGGCTGCCCTCTGGGATGGCGACAAATGCCAAAATGGACTTTACCCCATGTGTCTGTGTACTGGGTTCTGCCAGCTGCTATTTAAGGAAAGTTACTCACCTCACTCCAGCTCACTCCCAAGCCAAGTCAGGGTCTTGTTGTCCTGTTGGGGCACAAGAAGAAGCTCATCAGACAAGGAGACTGCCATCTGAGAAGTTACAGAAGCAATGAAACCAAACACAGAAGAAAAGATGGGAGCAAGGGTTCTGGAAATTCCTTGAGGTCAGGAACATGTGTGTTTACTAATGGGTAAGAGCTAATACTGATCAAGTATTGATGACAGGCAGCCTCACTGAGTACCCACACACACTCCAGGACGGGAACCTGAATGTCTCTGATCCAAATCCTGTGTGACGACTGTCCTCTACTCCCTTTAACATACAAAAACGCTTATTCATGTACAGTGACCTTTGAACAACATGGGAGTTAAGGGTAATGACCCCCATCATCGTGCAGTAAAAAATTCATGCATAACTTCTAACTTCCCCAAACTTTTTAAAAAGAGTTCTTATTTATTTGACAGAGAGAGAGAGAAAGTGAGGGAGGAAACACAAGTAAAGGACGTGTAGAGGGAAAAGCAGGCTTCCTACTGGGCAGGGAGCCCGATGCAGGGCTCAGTCCCAGGACTCTGCAATCATGACCTGAGATGAAGGCAGACCCTTAACAACTGAGGTGCCCCTTGACTTCCCAAAATTTAAGTACTGAAAGCCTACTTTTGACCAGAAGACTTACCAATAACATAAATAGCTAATCAACATGTATTATATATGTTCTATGTATTATGTACTGAATTCTTGCAATAGAGTAAGCCAGAGAAAAGAAAGTGTTAAGAAAATCATAAGTAGGGGTGCCTGGTTGGTTCAGTGGGTTAAACCTCTGCCTTCAGTGCAGGTCATGATCCCAGGGTCCTGGGATGTTGCCTCTACAACTGGCTCCCTCCGTAGTGGGCGTCTGCTTCTCCCTCTCCCTCTGCCCCTCCCCCCTGCTCATTTGTTCTGTCAAATAAATAAATAAAATCTTAAAAAAGAAGAAAATTATAAGGAAAAGCAAGTACATCTACCATTTTGTACATATATTTAATGAAAAAATCTGCATATAAGTAGATCTGTGTTGTTCAACCTGTGTTGTTCAAGGGTCAGCTGTGTAAGTGTTTATTTGTAAATGACTCCTCTCCTTCCACAGTGTTGGCTTGCATCGCTAACCAGTCTTTGCTTTGATTAATTTCCTGGTGCCACTACTTCCCAAAGCCTGTGCCCTCATTGCTTCTGCAAGATTCTTCATCCCACATGGCCTGGAGTCCTGCTGAGTCCTGGCGCAATCCCTATAGTCCGACTCTCAAGCCTTCCCAATAATGCCCAGTCTTCTCTGCTTCTAATTCTTTATCTAAAGGAAAGTGAAAAGAACAATCTCCTTGTATAAAACTTTGCGTTTTGCATTTGAGACTGTTTCCTTAAGTCATTTCTAGAAGCACGATCACTGGGTCAGAAGCTATCAGCACATATGAATTTTTTCATACCTAGCGCCACACTGTGATGAAAAAAATTATACCAATTCACATTCACACTCACAGTACATGAGGGTGTCCATCCACTGCTCTGTTCTTAACAGTTCTTCGTAGCCTTTTGTAAAAAACACACCCTTATAGACAGAGAATTTATTTGATTCTGTTATTAGCTTGTCTTGGGAGACGAGGAAAGACAGCAAATGTTGATTATGTTTAAACATTATTTCTTTAAGATCTTATTTATTTATTACTTGGGGGGGGTTTGAGAGAATGACTAGGAGAAGGGGCAGAGGGAGAATCAGACTCTCCATGGAGCTGGGAGCCTGATGGGGGACTCAATTCTAGGACCCCAGGATAATGAGGTGAGCCAAAAGAGACACTTAATCAACTGAGTCACCCATGCACCCCTAAGCATTATTTTTAAGTTTATTTATTTTTTTAGTCTCTACACCCAATTTGGGACTTGAACTCACAACTCCAAGGTCAAGAGTCCCAAACTTTTCAGAATAAGCCAGCCAGGTGCCCCCAGGCCCTATTTGAAGAAGGCAAAAGAGCATTTATCAGCTTCCCCTCCTGAGACCTGACTGAAATGATAGTAAAGGTACTTACAGGTATAAAAATAACTAATGATAAGAGTGACTCGCCTTTGTGGCCTTTCCTCTGCACTGGCGATTGCTCTACGACTTTACAAATAATAACCTGTCTTCTTCCAATAATCATGGAGTTGTGCGTGTATCATGTGCCGCCCTGTTTATAGATAAGGAAACTCAAGTACAGACTCTGTGACTTGCCCCAGGTCAGAAATCTAGTAAGTGGTAGACTGGGTTCAAGTCTTCAAGGTCCTGCTTGCTGGACTCAAGAACCCACACACTGCCTCTCCTCATTCTGCTATCACTTTAAAAGGCCATTGGGCCCAACAGGAATCCAGAAGCTTAGACAAATGTTTGAAGGCAGATTGGATGGAGTATTGATAGCTGAATAAAGAAGAATAGAGGGAATTCCCATCAGAAAACCAGAGAGAGAACAAGGCAATAGGCAGGAAGAATGGTCTGCTAGGCAGAGCTTTGGAGAGGGAGACCAAAGATGAGAGGCAGGTGGAGGGGAAGCAGGAATAAGGTTACCAACCCCACACCCGACCCTATATTCATGGCAGCCTACGTCTACACCAGAAGAGGGAAAATCAGAAATGAAATACTCCAGAAAAAATAATTTAGATGTCTTCTGACATTTAAGGGTCCTCATCCGATCACCCCACTGGGAAGCCTGTCAGTCCACTTACCTCTTTCTTAATATAAATGGGTAATCTATGATCAGATAGGTAAGAAAGATGACCAGATGGAAAGGGTGGCTAAGGTAGATAAAAAACGAGTCCAGAAGGGGTGCCTGTCGGTTCATTTGGTAGAGCATGCAACTCTTAATCTCAAGGTTATGAGTTCAAGCCCCACAATGGGCATAGAGTTTCCTTTCAAAACAACAACAACAAAAATCAACTGGACTTAATAAACCTTAAAAACAATGCCAGAGAAGCACATGATTTTGATTATAGAAAATAATTTTTCAAACCTTGCCCAATGACCTCAGGGAGATTAGAAAGGTGTTGTCTTCATAAAATGAGAACATGGTGCACTGAAAAAGTAAAATAATAATAATGATAATAATATACCAAAACAGGGCCTTTAGGACTTAAAAAGTGATTGACAAACTAAACAAGTTTAGGTAAAGGTTGGAATAGTCAAGGAAAACTTCCAGAAAATAAAACAAAAAGGTGAGAGAAGAAATGGAACTAAATGAGGAATGACAAGTTACCAATGCTATCAATTCTTAGAAAATTACTTGAGAAAGAGCTGCAGGAAAAAAAAAAGTTCATGTGTTTAGGGGGTGAGGTGGAGGATAATGACCAAGAAACCAAGAGACAGAAAGATGGGAGGTCCGGGAAACAGGAAAATTAACATGGACAGAAAGGAACCCAAGGAATCCAGCTGGGCATGCAGCAGACCTAGTGAGCAACAGCCCAGAACGGAGTAAGAAGTGAAGAGTTGTGTGGGGAAAGGGGACTTATAATAATATGTACGATATAGTATCTTACTCAATGCACTGTTCAAAAGAAATTGAGGAAACGTTGAAGGTAACATTGCAAGGGGTTAAGAAAGTAGGCAATTAGAAATTCAGGAAAAACTAAAGCTGTACAGGAAAGCATGTACCGGGGTGCCTGGGTGGCTCAGTGGGTTAAGCATCTGCCTTCAGCCCAAGTCAGGATCCCAGGGGCCTGAGATCTTGTCCCACATCAGACTCCTCGCTCAGTGGGGAGCCTGCTTCTCCCTCTGCCTGCCGCTCCCCTCTCACTTTCTGACAAATTAATAAGAATATATTTTTTTTAAAAAGGCACGTACAACCATATTTTACAAGTTAATTTTACAGTAAACAATACTGAAAATATCACACATATATAAACCTTCTTGTCTGATTTTTTAACTTTTAGAACAAAAGAGGCCATTTAATTATGAGAACCAAATGCGCTTGTTGTCAATATGTAAATCAAAGCACAATGGTGGAAGTTGGGAGCCAAAGCACTGAAGAGAGGAGGAGGATTAATATCCACATTTTACAAAGTGAGGACCCAAAAATACCAGCTACAATTAAAAGGCTAGGAAATGAAGAGGTAAGAAAGGGGGCAGGGGGGAAAGGAACAAAGGTAGGGAGGTGTGTAAGAAAAAGTATAAAAATAACTGAAATCATCATCTGCCTTAGTTAGCAATAAGTAGCTCATATTACAACTTAAAAATCAAGGGAAAAAGGGGCGCCTGGGTGGCTCAGTGGTTAAAGCCTCTGTCTTCGGCTCAGGTCATGATCTCAGGGTCCTGGGATCGAGCCCCACATCGGGCTCCCTGCTTGGCGGAGAGCCTGCTTCTCTCTCTCCCTCTGCCTGTCACTCTGCTTACTTGTGCTCTCTGTCTCTCTGTCAATTAAATAAATAAAATCTTTTAAAAAAATTAAGGGAAAAGGGGCACCTGGGTGGCTCAATGGGTTAAAGTCTCTGTCTTCAGCTCAGGTCATGGTCCCAGGTCCTGGGATTGAGACCCGCATCGGGCTCTCTGCTTGGCAGGGAGCCTGCTTCCTCCTCTCTCTCTGCCTGCCTTTCTGCCTACTTGTGATCTTTGTCTGTCAAATAAATAAATAATTTAAAAAAAAAAATCAAGGGAATGAAGTTAGCTATCGTGGTGGGTGACTATCTGCTTTGCACCAGGCACCGTTCTAAGTGATTTGGACACATCGACTCATACATTAGTTCTCACCGTGACTCTGTAAAAAAAGGAACTGAAGCCCAGAAAGGGTAGATAATTGACCCGAAGCACCCAGCTAGTGCCAGAGCCGAATTCAAATCCAGACTCTCTGTCTCCCTGTCTCTCACCTATTCTGTTCTCCCACTGTAGGAATATCATAGAAAGATACTGATTAACCACCAAAAGGAAAAGCAACACATTAAAAGTGATTGTTTTTAATTGAGAAAGGGGGTGAGCAGAGCCCTCGGGACTAATGGATTTTTTTTAATCATATGCGCTTGTTACTTCGATTTATTTTTTAATTTTAAGAAAGTGGAAGTCCCTTTAGAGCAGTGAGTAAAGGCTCACCCCAATAATGGGCTGGTTTCTGGCACCACCACGTTCAAGATGATGAGAGCCAGTGGATCAGTTCCCATAAGAAATCAGCCTGACTCCTGATGTGACAAGTGACAGTGTGGGGAAACCTCGGTGGTAGATAAAGTAAGTGCTCTAAGAAAAGTGGGATGATAACATAGGTTCAACGAGAATAATCAGAGTGAACGCCATCCTTCCACAGGTATATATATGGTCTAGCCATCCCTCGCCCACTCCCACAGGCACCCATGGCTTTTCCTCCACTCAAAGGTAGCCAGACACCTTGGAAGAAAACTGAATTCCAGGGGCCTTCAATAGCCCCTACTCCAGAAGGAAACGATGCTTCGGGGATGTTCAGAGCGGTGCTCAATAGGGCACCCACTGGCGATCCTTACAAATTATATAGAATAATAGTGATCCTTGATAAAGATTATTTTGATCATGTTTAATTGGGCCAGGCTGAGTCTGTGAAAGGATGTGAGTCCCTAATAATGTTCAAAGGAGAAGACTGAGACCAAGTGCACAGAAAAGGTAGATAAAAAGGTAAAAAGTTGTAATGCAAAAAGGAGTTAGTATAATGGGGACTGTTTCATGGTTAATTAATCCTAATAAGAAAGGGAGCCTTGTTTTCTTTTTCTTTATTTTTTTAAAGATTTTATTTATTTATTTGACAGAGAGATCACAAGTAGGGAGAGAGGCAGGCAGAGAAAGAGGGGGATGCAGGCTACCCGCCGAGCAGAGAGCCCAATGCGGGGCTCGATCCCAGGACCCTGAGATCATGACCCGAGCTGAAGACAGAGGCCTTAACCCACTGAGCCACCCAGGAGCCCCTGGAGTCTTTGTTTTCTAATGAAGATTTTATTTATTTATTTGAGAGAGAGAGAGAAAGTGACAGAGTATGAACAGGGGGAGGGAGGGAGGAGGGGCAGGCAGAGGGAGAGGGAGAAGCAGAATCCCACGGAGCAGGAGTCCCAGGCAGCGAAATGACATCATGAAGCACAAGGACCAGGAGAAAAAGCAGAGAGCAGCAGCGTTTACTGGCAGAAAGAGCCAGAACCCGGATGACACCAAACATTCGCAAATGTGTCTGCACTCTCGGGCTCAGCCTTCTGGTCCTCTGCTATTCTGGGCCCGGCTGTGACCCTTCTCTTGGGCTTCAGCAGGGTTTGATGCTGGACAATGCTCCCTCCAGCCTGATTAGTACCCGGGTTGTCCCTGGCTAGCCTGCAGATCGCTCAGTTCCTGGCAATGTTGTCAGGAGGAGAAGGAGGGAAAAAGGCTGCCCCTGCCCACCTGCATGACCCCGACAGGACACGGAGCCCTCCCATCCCCACCTCCCATCCCCCCTGGCTCTGGCTAAACTCTCCGGAGGCAGCAGGACAGAGAGTCTCACCAAAGCATCTCCCTGGAAGGGCTGCAGGCAGGCTCCTCGAGCAGGGAGGAAAGGGGAGCCAAGGACAGGACCAAGTTCAAACTCCTTAACCTGCCCTGCCCCCAGTTCCTGTCTTCCTCACTGTTCCCTGATTCCGTGTTGCCTTGGTCCGTGCACCCTCAAGGACATCTCGTTTTCCTGCTTCTTTTATTTTTTCTTTTTAATTTTTATTTCAAGTAGGCTCCTTGCCCAACGTGAAGCTTGAACTCACAACCCTGAGATGAAGAGTTGCAGACTCTACCAACTGACCCATCCCCGAGCCCCTCCTTGCTTCTGATCACACCTCAGCCTCCAGGCTATTGCTTAGACTGTTCCCCCCGTCCCCGAATGCCTTTCCCCACTTTCCTCACCCTGTAAACGTTTACCTGTGCTGAGAGACCTGGCTCAACCACTGCTTCCCCTGCCGTCTTCCCCCGTGGACCCTCGGGTTCCCCTTCAGTGTGCGCTGTCCTGACTGCAGTCCTCTGTGTGTCTTCCTCCGTTGGACTCTGAGCACTGGCGGGACGATGTCTATTCCTTGACACAACTCCTGTTCCAGGGCCTCTCGGGGAACTCTGAGCTGGGCTCAGAGCCAAGGTGTGGGATCACAGCGCACCCAGCTTCACTCCCCGCTGAGCAATTCCACTGTTTTCTTGTCTGTCTGGATGAAAAGCTTGTTGTGGCCGAGAACAAATAAGACCACGCCTCAGATTTCACATGAATTACCCTCCTGATTTAATGTGCTTTAGACAGTCCTCCCAGATTTCTGGGCATTTCCATTTATTTCCTCATGTCTTCATGCTCCAGCCATGGTGTTGTTTATGTGAAGAGAAAGAGAAAGAGGAAATTGCAGTAAATTATTGGTTTCCTGATGCCTGAGCCTTAGCAGGTTTTCCAAAGCCTCCCCTCGCCCAGGGTGGCCAGGCCAGGTCTGGATGTCGGGCCCAGCTCCCTCCACCCTCACCCCATGTTTGTCTGCTAATGGCTGCCAGTTGCAGTTAGGTCCTTGCAACATGAGGAGAAGGGGGAGGCCATTTCCTTCCTGCCCTGCGGTCCTCTGAAGGCACAATAAAAACCATGTTCTTTTGGAGAGTAGCCGACACCCATTAAATACTCCTGAAGGAGAGGAGGAGGAGAAGAAGGAGGAGGAAGAAGAAGGAGAAGGAGAAAAAGGAGGAGCAGAAAAAGGAGGAGGACTGAGAAAGACAAGGGGACAAGGAGGGGAGGTGCCTGGGGGCTTAGTGAGTTAAGCCTCTGCCTTCCGCTCAGGTCATGGTCTCAGGGTCCTGAGATCGAGCCCCGCATCGGGCTCTCTGCTCATTGGGGAGCCTGCTTCTCCCTCTCTCTGCCTGCCTCTCTGCCTACTTGTGATTTCTCTCTCTGTCAAATAAATAAATAAAATCTTTAAAAAAAAAAAAGTGGGGGGGGCAAGGAAGAAGGGGAGGAGAAAGGGGGGGAGGAGAGAGGGAGGAATTGGAGGAGGAGAAGGAAAAACCAAAAGACTTGTATGAAATCAATCAGTAGATCCCAATAGGACCTAAGCATAAGCTAGAAAGAAAAATCTACAAATGTCCTGGGGAAAATATTTTTTAAAAATAACGTTGAGTTGGACAAACTTTTCTAATCAAGATGCAAATCCCAGATGCCAGAAAGGGAAAGTTTCCGTTATCTGATCTCTTAGCAGTTAAACATTGCATAGCACGCCATGAACAAAGTCAGACTACAGCGAGAGGCCAGGAGGCCCCACCCTCAATCCTTGGACCAGCAAAAGCTGAGCACCCACGAAACACGACAGATCCTAGGAATCCCCATGAAGAGACTGAAGCCAAGTTCTTAAGAGATGGGATCAGAGAATCCCCAGGGAAGGGACTCACCAGACTCACACGGTTGTCGGCAGGCAAGGCAGAAGGGAAGACCAGGCCTCCGGAAGCAGGTGTTTGGTAAGAAATGATTTTTACAGCCCGAAGGCTTCTAGGTTTGCCTCCGCTGGCAAACACACGGATCTAAGTTCACGCCTGATCATCAACCCCAGGAGTCTACAGTTTGGTCTTTTCAGATTCCAAGACGAGACCACGCTGCAGTGTGACCCTTCTCACCCCTGGTCCCTCTCTTCACTCTGCTGCGAGCACACAGGTCGGCCTCTTCCTCTTCCTGCCCCACAGTGGGTGGAACAGAGGGCCCAGTGGGGAACAGGGAGCAAAGCCCAGACATCTCCCTGCTCTGTCTCCCAGTCATGGTCGTGGTCACGGTCATAGTACCCTGGGCCAGTCAATCCCTGTCAGGCCCTCAGGCTCCCTGCAGGCTGGGCCCTGCGCAGACACTCAGAGACTGTGGGCAACACAACCCTGAGTCCTTGTACCTCAAAAGGAAATCTCTTGCTGGGGGAAGGCCAGAGGCTCTTCCTCACCTGCCCTCCACCTGCCCTGCTTCCTCCAAATTCCCGAAGGCATGAGCACCCCGACATCTGCCTTCCATCTGGGGTCGCCTGCTCAGGTCACAAGTAGTCTGCAACCTGGTATGAGTGGTGTCCCCCTCCCTCTCCACTGTTTTGGGGGCACAGGGGGAAGGGAGAAGCAGTCAGACAAACCCGGCTACAAATCTGGGCTGCGTCCCTGCTCCACATGGGACCTGGGCTGGAACTGCAGGTTCCCCCTTCATCGACAAAATCATGACAACCCGCGATCCTTTCCTGACAGAGCTGTTTGGAGGGGGAGTCCACGGGCAGGACCCCCACCCCCGAGCTCACCAGGGATCGTCCTTGGAGCTGAGACATATCCAGGGGTTCGTGCCTAGGTGGACACGGGTGTGTGTCTGGGCAATAACCACACCTCGGGGCCCAGATATATCGGGGACCTGAAAGGAAACTGAAAGTGTCCACGTCCCAGCAGCTCGTGAGGAAACAGACATGACCAGGCCGGTGCCACCCTTTCGCCCACCCTCAGCTGTCCTGACTCCCTCCAAGGAACAAGCCCACACCTGACATTCCAGGTCCTTCTCCGCTCAGCACTTCCTGCCACTGACACACTGTGGGAACCTCAGCAAAGGACTCCCCCACCCACTAACAACCCCAGGGCTTGTTCCCAGCCCTTCCTCTCTGTCCCTCCTGCCGCACCCCCCACTACCATGCCTGCCCTATTCACCTCCCTGTCCCCAACATATCAGGTGCTCACCACGTACTTGCCATATGGCAGCCACTAAATGTCACCGGTGGCTTCCAGACATTTGCTGATGCAGATCCTTCTGCCAGGAGCACCCGCCTCACCACCTGGAAAAATCAGGCTCATACTTCAGAGCCCCACTCGGGCATCACCTCCTCTGAGAAGCCCTCCAGCAGCCTCCCTGGCAGAGTCCCTGTGCCCTACTCTGCTCCCATGACATGTGGGCGAGGGGTCGAAATCCCCTTCTCTGGTCACCATGTCCCTGTCTTCCCTTCCCCCCTCGGATCTAATCAGATCTCTCTAGACTTGTCCCTGATGCCAGGACAGTCCCAGGACACCCGGCCTTGGTGGCCAAGTGCCCTGGCAAGGCTGCAGACGCTGGCAGGAGACAGCTGAGGAACCCCTGCTGTTCTCAACAGTGGACAGAACTAGGGGTGCACCAGGCGCTGGGCGGACCCCGTCCACGCAGTCCTGTCTGGTGCCCACAGCAGCTCTGGGAGCTCCCAGCCCCCTGCACCGACACAGAAGCCGAGGGGGAAGGGCCGCACGACTTGCGAGGTTTGCAGAGTCTGGACAGCAATGGGCCGTGCACCTGCACACAGGGAAGCCAACCTGACCCTCCCATCTGGGCAAGTGTCCCCGGGCATCATGTCTCCTCCCTAGCATTGAGGGAAGGACAGAGTGACAGACTGATGACCCAAGAATCGCACCCCAAGGTTTGTGATGATCACCTCGGGGGTGGCCCGGGAGGTCAGCGTCATTGGCAGATGGGGAAAGCCAGGTGAGGGGACAGGTGGTGGCTTGGGTCCAGCCACTCAGGGAAGGAGCCGAAAGTCAAGGCCACACTGACACTCGGACCTCAGACACGTGGCTGAAGCTGTTCGTCCACGTCACCTTCCTCGGCTCCTTGTTGCTCATTGTTGTGTGAACTCCCTTCCTCCTGATTGTTCTCCCTTTCCCGAGCTGGCGGTTCACCTGCTGCCATGATGGAACCACGGTGAGATGCGGAGCGCGACACGACATCCCTGGGAGCTGCGGCCCGAGGGTCTCATGCCTGTGTGTCGTGGCCTCGCAGTGTGTGGACCTCGCCGAGCTCCAGGATCACGGCCCTGCAGGGCGGCGGCCAGGCTGGGGCTGCAGGCCCCTGAGGTGAGGATTCGGTGTCTTTGACCTGCAGGGACGAGCGCCGAGTCCGCCCCACCTGGGGACCCGAAAGATCTAGTGACTATAAAATCAGGCTCCTCTTCACGCCCAACGATCACAAGGAAAGTCACCCAGGATGACCACAGTTCCAGAGTCGGGGTCTCGAGCAATCTCTGGTCAATAAGCCATGTCAGCCCTCGGGGACAGTGACCCCGGCTCAGCGGGAGAGTCACCCTCACACCGCGGAGGGAGGTGTCTGGCCGACGCCACAGCACCATCAGGCAGAGGCTGGGACAGTCAGCAGACGGGGGCTCACGACCGGCACCCCCACCCCATCCCTCCATCCCGTGGGGACGCGTGCTGGACTGGGCCCTGCTGGACCTTAGGACTCATGTTTCAGAGCAGGGACCCCACCTGCCGGGTCTCCCTCTGTCTAGGGACCGGGGCGGGGGTGGCCCGAGTGGGGGTTGCAAACTGGACATGGGACAGCAGGGACTTCTGAAGCCATCACAGTGGCTGGCAGAGACTGTCACCTGAGGCGACTGCGTCCATGCTGCCGGCACCTGGTCACTCATGGGTCGTGGAAGGGGAGCCACGGGTCGGGGTCACTTGTGACCTGGCCGCATGCGTCACCCCGTGGACAACCTTATTGGTCTTTGCTCAGATCCCTGGTCAAATCCTACCCTGAACAGCATTTGTCAACTTCAGGAAGGCTCAGAACTAAGAATGAAGACGACAAAATCAAACCCGTCCTCTTCTCACACATTCCAACAATTCTAACTTTATTATTTCTGGCCTTTCCATTACTTGTTCCTCCACCCGTCTCTTGACCCATGTCCCCTGTGTCCCCTTTCGTCCCTTCCCCTCACTGTCTGTCCCCTCCGTCCTTATTCCAGGTTTCATGTTCCTTCCCCTCCTTCACTCCCCCTGCCTGCCCTGCATTAACCCCTCCCTCCCTGGCTCAGCTTCAGAAATGCCTAATTCCTCAACAGTCCATCCCAACACCCCAACCCTTTCCCCCCCTCTAACAAGGCACCTCCATGTCTTTGTCCCACCCCTGTCCCTGCTCCCTGCTCTGCTCGGGGATCACGGAGACGGGTCCTCCTTCAGACGTTCATCGATCTCACTGAGCTTCTCCAACTTGCTCTCCAGCTCCCGGGCCTGTCCCCTCATGTCTTCAGCAGACTCTGCCTTTGCTCCCTCTTGCAAGTGCCCTGAGTCTTTCACAAGATCATGCACATCTGACCCAAGCGAGTGAACTGAGGAAACTGCACTCCCGATCCGGGCTCCTCTGGTCATTGCCAGAGCAGTGCCTCGAAAAGTGTTCTGCACCCGCCTGGCAGTTCCACCTGAGACAGGCAAACCTGTCGTGAGGCACTGGGCCTGGACAGCCAGCTCAGGGTTCCCCCTGGCTTCCTTGATGGCACGAACTTTATTTGCAAGTTCCTTTAGCTCATTGCGTAAATCAGTTCCTGAGGAAGAAATAGAGTCTCTGGGGCGATCCCGAAACTTTTGAAATACCTCATCTTCATCAGTGTCACTTGATATCAGGCGATTCGCTTCATCAACAGCGGAAGACTCGCTGCACAATTCCACAAGGATGCTGCACAGTTCGGTCACAGAGGATACTGCTCCCAGCCACTCTGCAGGTACATAAAGTTCCAGAATATGACGAATATTGTCCAGGACGCCAGACACAAAAGTAGCGGAGCTCAGTACTACGTTGGAGATGGTGCGGTCCCTGTGTTCCCTGTCAACATCATCTGCACACTTGTGGAGCTTTCTTATACTCTCCTCAAGCTCCGCTTTCAACCGGGGAAACTTATCCAGAAACCTCTCCCTGCCCTGCTGCTCTTCGGCCTCCAGATCCTTGGCTCCTTGCAGCTCGTTCAGAAGTTCACGTAGGGCTTCTGCCTCCTCCCTGTAACAGGGAAGGTCAAGGGATTAGGAGAAGCTTATCTGGAAAATGGGCTCCATTTGCTCTAACCTACATACACCACAGAACTTTGATTGCAAACCAAATGGAAAAGAATGTTACAAATGCAAAGAATCCTTCCCCCAATGTTACACACGTTCCGTACACTGCTCATGCTCCATAACACACACCAGTCGGGGAGTAAATAAGTCCGTGTCATCCTCACAGGCTCTTAAATAGTGGCTATTGGAGGAAGACGGCCTCGCAGTCAAGGACAGGGCCCCACAGTCAGTACCACAGTGTCTGTAGACTGGGAACTCTGCAGATGAAGAAAGGGGAGCACGGTTGGAGCGGGAAAACCTCCATTCGGAGAAACGTTCTGTGCTGAGGGATGAACTTCCCCACAGAGATCTGCTCTCACCCTGGCACTGAGAAGGGAGCTCCAGGCCCCACCTAGGATGTCAAGTGTCCTAGAACGATACGACTGTCTTCCTTTGCCTGGGCCGTTGGCCTCGGGACAGCCTGACTATGGTCTGGGCTCAGGATAGCCTGACTATGCTACTAGGATTATGGAGTCTTTGGGTCATAAGCTGTCAGCTGTGACCACCAGGATCTAGAAACTGGCCTCCAGGGGGAGCAGAAGGTCACAGGTCAGCCATGCAGGCAGATGAGACTGAGCCCCAGTAAAACTCTGTCCTAAGGATCGGGCTGAAAAATACTCTGTCCTGGACCACAGGTTACCCTGGCTCTTATGAGCATCCTCCTGACTGCGCCTTGACCTTGGTCATCTGTGCCCTGCCCTTCACAGCCTGCCATGCCCAGTGAACAAGAACCCTGTGCGTTCAGGTTAGCAGGAATCTGACCACCATGAAGTCTCCTCTTAGTGATTTCCCATCCCCTGCCCCCGCCCTGCTCCTCGGCTAGAAATCCCTACCGGTCTTCACTCTATTCAAGATGAGCCCAATCTCTCTCCCCTATGACATGACTCTTGACGCCTATGGCTTGAATTGAGTCTTCGTGACCATTGTAGTAAGTGTTACAGTAACTGCTCACTTGCACAGTGTGAGCATCCCTGGCGGCCATGCTCCCCGTGCACTGTCACACACTGGATACAGGACAGTAAGGCCTCCTGAGGACGACGGAAGCTTTGCACTGGAAACCCTCCCAGACTCTGCCCCAAGTGTCTCTCACTTTGGCTGATGGGAACCTGTATCCTCCCCTGTTACACAGTGTAACTGAGGGGACAGCTCTAGACGAGTTCCATGAATGCTTCCGGGGAATCCGGGAATCATCCAATCTCGGGGGAATTGGGGAACCCCCGTTTTGCAGCTGGTGCCAAAAGTAAAGTCAGTCGTAGGGACTGTGCCTCAGACTTTGCAGTATGGCTAACTATGGGTAATTGGAATTTAAAAGAAAATAAAAGACTTCAGAGCTAGAAAGGACCTTACTGACCCTTTTGCTTGGTAGCTGCTGTCTCCCCCAAGCCTGCTGTCCTCTGATGGAGCCCAGCCACTGCCCCAACTGACTGAGAGCCACGACACCCACTACCCTGGTTCCCTTCAGACTTTCCAGCTCATGTCACCGACTCCCAAACCACCACCCAGCACACCCACCCCCCTGCATTACCTCACAGGTGTCACCAGCCTAAATCACACCTTCGCTGGTACACCACGGCCATGTGCAAGATTAAGACATCTCTTAAAGATGCAGGACACTTCGCGAACCTTGTATATGAATCACACAGAAAAATGACCTGCATTCTGGCAGCTAGCAGAGGAAGTACTTTCCTCTTTGGTGGGGACCTCTGAGGCTCAGCATCCCTCAAAGGTAGACAATTGGCAGCTGCCCTCTGAGGAGCTGGAACTTGTCACAAAGTCACACTGCCTCGTATTGCTCTGGAGCTGCTCTGTGTAGACGAAAGGGGCTTCCAAATAGTAGTCAAGACCCCCCAGATCCCAGGCAAGGTATGGAAGAAACACCCCTTATGGCCCCATATGCCCGGTGGTGAGGAGATCAAAGAAGGAAGAGAAGAAATGTCCCCTGCCCCAGTCACAGGACCTCTGCTAGGTCCCTGGTCTCCTCAAGTTTGTGCCCTAGAGCTTCACTCAGTCCCAGGTCTGCTGCCCAAGCCTACCCAGTCCTCCAACCTAGACGCCCCCTTGTCCATCCTGATTCTCATCTCTGGCCCTGGTCCAAGCCTCCTGGGACCTTGGACAGGATGACTCCACTTGGTTCTTCAACTTTCTCCTTGCAATTCACACAAAGGCCCTGGCCACAATCCTTTCAGTTTGAATTACTGTTTCCATGGAAAAATGCCCAATCTGACACTCCCAGACACACAGACCCAGAGAGCTCCAGGGCTGGGCAGAGAGAGAGTCAGGATCCAACCAGCTCAGTCCAATTCCACTCCAGCCTCTCCAACTCATGGGCCTGCAGGATCCTGCAAGTCCCTGAAACTGCTCAGATGGGGAAGGAAGGCTCTGTTCCAATTCCCCAGGGCCACAGACTGAGGCATCAGCATTCTTGTGACTGGTCCCAGAGGGAGTCGTGCTTGGCCCTCATCTCCGGGAAGAAGACTCTTAGGCCCTGTCACTTCTTGGGAATCTTCTAAAGTCTTAACCTTAATGGGGTACCAACTATGTATCATCACTATGCTAGGGACGTTACGCACATTATCTTCATTTCCTCATGATAAAATTGAACAGATGAACCATCAAGGCAGAGAAGGGTCAGCTTTAGGTTAAAGCCCAAGGTCACATGACCTGCCCTCTGCAGGTTTTGCCTCTCCTCAATCCGAGGCCATTCACTGCCAGTGATTGTCACGGAAGACATATCCCTCATGGATTGTTAACAAGGAACATACTCAACCCCAACCCCAGGACACTGTCCCGCAGAGACCTGAGTGACCATCCGGGGGCATCTGTGTAGGGGGGCCGTTACCTGGACAAAGTGGCCTCAGCCAAGAATCTCTCCCAGTCTTCATCGTCAGTCAGCAGGACGTGCAGCATCTCTCTGACCACTGAGTTCTGGAGGGTCTTAATGACTTCCTTGAGAAAACTTTCACTCTCTAGATGAAAGAAAAAAATGAAAGACTTTTTGTTTTCTCTTTTTCCTTCTTCACAATGGGAGAGAGGAACCAGGGCTTAGCTGGAGGGAAACCACAGCACAAAACCATGCTTTCCTGGACTCGAGGTGGGGGTGGGCAGGGAAATAGCTGACAGTCGGCCTAGGCAGGGGTACTGAATCAACAGAATCAGTTCTGCCCCGCTTTCGTATCTGAGAAGCAGGGGCTTACAGCTACGGCACAGGACAGGACAAGCGCCCTAACATAGCCGTGGGAGGCTGGGGATGTTAGGGGAGGCGAGGTTTTACCTGGAAATAACAGGTTCCGGGGACAGGGGACAGCAACAATACTTAGGGAGGACACACTGTGTAGCAGGCCCTGGCCCAAACACATAAACACATTCTATTTGATCCTCGTAACCACATAAGGAAATACTCTCATTTCACAGGTAAGGTTAGGTGAGGCACTCCAGACCACACAGCTGGGAGGTGGCAAAGACCAGACTGGGGTCCAGGTTGTGGCCCACTGACCCTCACAGAGCACTCAGCCTGGCAGCAGGGTGAGAGCGGGAGGAAATGGCCTCTCTTGTAAGGCCCCACAGTCATCCTGAGCCATGCTAGAGGCTTGGACAGGGCAAGACAGCAGGAGCAAGCTCTAAGTTGCTGGTCTATCTCCTCCATCCACCCTGTCTCAGGATCCCTTTTTTCCTTCCTCTCTGCTCTACTGTCCCCTGCCATCCTGTGTTCTGTCCTGGCCTCACTTCTGGGTCATTGATGGATTTGATGGGCAGCGGGGGTAGGAAGGAAATAAGCACCTCAGCCATGACCCTGAGAAGACAAGAGGGAGGTGTCCCTACAGACTTCTGGGTTGGGGACTCCCCTTGACCTCTCTTGGGGGCTCAAGGAAGCTGTTCAAGGGACCGATTACTCTCTAGGTGAACTCAGCTGGAGGCATCCCCGCAATTCCAAGAATCATCCAGACACCTGGAAGGTGACTACCTGGGAAGAGCTCTCTGGCTTCTGAGGTCATGGTGTCAGCAGTGGGATCTGAGCGTTTTCCCTACAGCTTGCATCCACGTCGCAGTTAGCAGCTGTCGCTTCACCCCTGGGGAAGGGAGAACAAATCGTGGGGTCAAATGTGAGCCAGCGGAGGCAGCAGGAAGCAGTGAGGGGCCAGGTCTCTGGGGCTTCCCTCTGGGATGGCGACAAATGCCAAAATGGACCTTACCCGATGTGTCTGTCTGTGTACTGGCTTCTGCCAGCTGCTAGTTAAGTTACGTTACTCACCTCCCTCCAGCTCACTCCCAAGCCGAGTCAGGGTCCTGTCGTCCTGTGGGGGCACAAGAAGACGATCATTGGACAAGGAAGTGGAAGAAACCATCACCTGAACGTAGGTTAGTCCTAGTTCTCACAGTACTGCTAGAGTCAGGACAGGAACACGAGTGTCTCGTTCATTTCCTGACTTGTTCGTGTTGGCCGTTCTGACTGGTGTGAGGTGGTATCTCATTGTGGTTTTGACTTGTATTTCCCTGATGCCAAGTGATGTTGAGCATGCCTGTTGGCCAACTGGGTGTCTTCTTTGGAGAAATGTCTGTTCATGTCTTCTGCCCATTTCTTGATTGGATTGTTTGTTCTTTGGGTGTTGCATTTGACAAGTTCCATATAGATATTGGACACAAGCCTTTTATCTGATAACACACGGTTATTATTTCTTTAGCAAGCTTTGTCCCCCTTCTGTCCTCCCTTCCATAGATAAGATTTCCAGAGACACCCACAGACAGAATTGCTCCCACCATTGGGAGCACCCCATCCAGGGTGGCCCAGCTGCCTCTCATCTTAGGACCTGGACGCAGGGGATTGACTGTATCTCCCAGTCTTGCCAAGAAGACAAAAGGGAAATCAGTCTAGGGGTCCCGGGGTCCATCCTACTGTAAGGCACAAGTGGGAGAGGAGAGCTGGCTGGCCCTTTTCTCCTTCTTCTGCTTTGAAGCCACAGGACCTCAGGGCACCAAGGCATCCAAATGACATCAGGAAGCACAAGGACCAAGAGCAAAAGCAGAGAGCAGCAGCAGTGTGCGGGCAGAAAGAGCCAGAACCCGGATGACACCAAACATTCCCCAATGTGTCTGCACTCTCGGGCCCAGCCTTCCCGTCTTCTGCCCAGCCCTGACACTTGTCTTGGGACTCAGCAGGGACCGACGCTGGACAATGCTCCCTCCGGCCTGATTGGTACCGGGATGTCCCTGGCTAGCCTACCAATCGCTCAGTTCCTGGCAAGGCTGTCAGGAGAAGGAGGGAAGAAGCCTGCCCCTGCCCACCTGCATGGCCCCGAGAGGACACGGAGCCCTCCCATCCCCACCTCCCATCCCCAGTGGCTCTGGCTAAGCTCTCCAGAGGCAGCCGGACAGAGAGTCTCACCAAAGCGTCTCCCTGGAAGGGCTGCAGGCAGGCTCCTCGGGCAGGGAGGAAAGGGGAGCCAAGGACAGAACCAGATTCAAACTCCTTAGCCTGTCCCACCCACCCCCAGTTCCCTAATGCCCCCGCTCCTGTCTTCCTCACTGTGCCCTGATTCCATGTTGCCTTGGTCCAGACAACTCCAAGGACCCTTTCCTTCCTTGCTTTTTTTTCTTTCTTTTTTAACTTTTATTTTTTTTCCATTTTATTTATTTTTTTCAGCGTAACAGTATTCATTGTTTTTGCACAACACCCAGTGCTCCATGAAAAACGTGCCCTCCCTATTACCCACCACCTGTTCCCCCAACCTCCCACCCCGACCCTTCAAAACCCTCAGGTTGTTTTTCAGAGTCCATAGTCTCTTATGGTTCGCCTCCCCTCCCCAATGTCCATAGCCCCCTCCCCCTCTCCGAATCCCACCTCCCCCCAGCAACCCCCAGTTTGTTTTGTGAGATTAAGAGTCATTTATGGTTTGTCTCCCTCCCAATCCCATCTTGTTTCATTTATTCTTTTCCTATCCCCGTAACCCCCCATGTTGCTTCTCCATGTCCTCATATCAGGGAGATCATATGATAGTTGTCTTTCTCCGATTGACTTATTTCACTAAGCATGATACGCTCTAGTTCCATCCACGTCGTCGCAAATGGCAAGATTTCATTTCTTTTGATGGCTGCATAGTATTCTACCCTATGACCCAGCAATTGCACTACTGGGTATTTACCCTAAAGATACAAACGTAGTGATCCGAAGGGGCATGTGTACCCAAATGTTTATAGCAGCAATGTCTACAATAACCAAACTATGGAAAGAACCCAGATGTCCATCAACAGATGAATGGATAAAGAAGATGTGGTATATATACACAATGGAATACTATGCAGCTAACTTTTATTTTAACTAGGCTCCATACCCAATGTACAGCTTGAACTCACAAAGGTTCCTGAGATCAAAAGCTGTAGACTCTACCGGCTGACCCCGCCCCGAACCCCTCCTTGCTTCTCATCACACCTCAGCCTCTGGAATGCCTTTCCCCACCTTCCTCACCTTGTAAAATTTACCTGTGCCTAGAGGCCCAGCTCAACCACTGCTTCCCCTGCCATCTGCCCCCATGGTACTTCCAGGTTCCCCTTCAGTGTGCGCTGTCCTGACTGCCGTCCTCTGTGTGTCCTCCTCTGTTGGACTCTGAGCACTGGCGGGAACATGTCTATTCCCTGCCGCAACTCCTGTTCCAGGGCCTCCCGGGGAACCCTGAGCTGGGCTGAGGTGTGGGAACACAGCCCACCCAGCTTCCCTCACCACTGAGCAATTCCACTGTTTTCTGGTCTATCCTGATGAAAAACTTGTCCTAGCCAAGAACAAATAAGACGATGCCTCAGATTTCACACGAATTGCCCTCCTGATTTAATGTGCTTTGGACAGTCCTCCCAGACTTCTGAGTGTTTCCATTTATTTTCTCATGTCTACATGCTCCCGTCATAGTATTGTTTATGCGACGAGAAAGAGGAAGAAGAAATTGCAGTAAACATGGGTGTCCTGATGCCTGAGCCTTAGCAGGACTTTCCAATGCCTACACTCCCCTCGGGGGGCCAGGCCAGGTCTGGATGTCGGGCCCAGCTCCCTCCACCCTCACCCCACATTTGTTCCCTGATACCAGGAACTTTGTGGAGAAGGGTGGGGGTCATTTCTTTGCTGCCCTGCAGGCTCCTTTGAAGGCACAAAAAAACACTGTGTTCCTTTAGATTGTGGCTGGCACCCATTAAATATGTCCTGATGAAGGAGAAGGAGGAGGAAGAGCAGGGAAGAAGAAGGAGGAAGAGAAAAAGGAGAAGGAGCGAAGGAGAGGGAAAAGAAGAACGGGAAGAGGAGGAAAAGGAGAGGCGTGAGGGGGAAGAGGAAAAACCAAAAGGCTTGTACAAAATCAATCAACCAACCAATCCCAACAGAATCTAGTTGTAAGCTAGAAGGGAAAAGCCACAACTGTCCTAGAAAAAATGTTTAGAAAAGAATAACGTTGAGTTGGAGAAACTGTTCCAATGAAGATGCAAAACCCAGATGCCATAAAGGGAAAGTTACAGTTATCTGATCTCTTAACAGTTAAACATTGCACAGGACACCGTGAACAAAGTCAGAGTACAGCGAGAGGCCAGAAGCCCCACCCTCGATCCTTGGACCAGCAAAAGCTGAGCGCCCACGAAACACCACAGATCCTAGGAATCCCCATGAAAAGACTGAAGCCAGGGCGCCTGGGGGGCTCAGCTGCTAGAGCATCTCCCTTCGGCTCAGGTCATGATCCCAGGGTCCTGGGACAGAGCCTGGCATCAGGCTCCCCGCTCCCTGGGCAACCTGCTTCTCCCTCTCCCTCTGCCTGCTGCTCCCCCTGCTTGTGTGCTCTCCCTGTCTCTGTGAAATACATACGTAAAAATCTTTTAAAATAAATAAATTTTTAAAACTCAGTTTCACTGTTTAAGAAAAAGAGAGAGAGACAGAGAGAGAAAAAGGAGAAGGCAAGTCTTTAAAAGATAGAAACCAAGAATCGCCAGGAAAAGGACTCACCCAGACTCACAGTTCTCAGCGGCAGGTGCAAGCGAAAACCTCCTGAAGCAGGTGTTGAGGGAGAAATGGGACTTTAACAATCCGGAGCTTCCCAGGCTTGCTTCGGCTGGCGTAAACACACAGACAGAAGCTCACACCCATATCATTAGACCCATGAGTCTGCAGTCTGGGGTTTTCAGATTACGAGTCTACAGTCTGGCATTTTGGGATTATAGGACTGCAGTTTGTTGTTTTCAGATTAGGAAGCCCAGACCACGGCCCTGCGATGACTCTGCCTTTTCCACCCCAGCCCCTCTCCTTTCTGATCGGGGCACACAGGCCGGTCTCTTCTCTTCCTGCCCCACAGTGGGTGGAACAGAGGCCCCGGTGAGGGGCAGGGAGCAAAACCCAGACATCTCCCTGCTCTGTCTCCTTGTCATGGTCATGGTCATGGTCACAGTACCCTGGGCCAGTCACTCTCTGTCAGGTCCTCAGGTTCCCTGCAAGGTAGGAACTCAGACACTCAGAGACACTGTGGGCAACACAACCCTGAGTCCTAGAATCTCAGAAGACAACATGAGCTCTTGCACCTCAACAGAAATCCTTTGCTGAGCAGCTGGGCACCCGCACCCTGGGAGCAGCCCAGAGGCTCTTCCTCACCTGCCCTCCACCTGCTCTGCTTCCTCCCAAATTCCAAAGGCGTGAGCACCCCGACATCCGCCTTCCATCTGTATCGCCTGCTCAGGTTACATGCAGTCTTCACCCGGGCTAAGCAGTGTCCCTCTCCCTCTCCACTGTTTAGGGAGCACAGGGGGAGGGGAGAAGCAGTCAGACAAACCCGGCTTCAGATCCGGGCTGCGTCCCTGCTCTGCGTGAGACTTGGGGCTGCAGGTTTCCCCTCATAGACAAATCGTGACAACACGCGATCCTTTCCTGACAGAGCTGTTTGGGGGGAGAGTCCACAGGCAGGGCCCCAACACCCCAGCTGACCCAGGGATCGTCCTCAGAGCTGAGACACATCCAGGGATTCATGGCTGTGTGGACACGGGTGTGTGTCTGGGCAATAACCACACCTCGGGGCCCAGATATATCGGGGAACTGAAGGGAACATGAAAGTGTCCACGTCCCAGCAGCTCATGAGGAAAGACATGTCCGGGCTGGTCCCACCCTCCCGCTCACCCTCGGCTGCCCTGACTCCCTCCAAGGAACAAGCCCACACCTGACATTCAAGGCCCTTCTCCGCTCAGCCATTCCTGCCACTGACACACTGTGGGGCCGTCAGCAAAGGTCTCCCCCACCCAATAACACCCCCCGCCAGGGCCTGTTCCCAGGCCCTCCTCTCTGTCCCTCCCACCGCACCCCCCACCGCCATGCCTGCCCTATTCACCTCCCTGTCCCCAACATACCAGGTGCTCACCGCATACTTGTCATATGGCAGCCACTAAATGCCACCGGGGGCTTCCAGGCATTCGCTGATGCAGATCCTTCTGCCAGGAGCACCTGGAAAAATCAGACTCGTACTTCAGAGCCCCACTTGGGCATCACGTCCTCTGAGAAGCCCTCCAGCAGCCTCCCTGGCAGAGTCCCTGTGCCCTACTCTGTTCCCCTGGCACCTGGGGGAGGGCGAGAATCCCCTTCTCTGGTGACATGTCTCTGTCTGCCCTTCCCCCTTCGGATCTAATCAGGTCTCTCTAGACTTGTCCCTGATGACAGGACAGTCCCAGGACGCCTGCCCTTGGTGGCCAAGTGCCCTTGCAAGGCTGCAGACGCTGGCAGGAGACAGCTGAGGAACCACTGCTGTTTTCAACAGTGGACAGAACTGGGGGTGCACCAGGCGCTGGGCAGGCCCCGTCCACGCAGTCCTGTCTGGTTCCGAGAGCAGCTCTGGGAGACACCGGCTCCTGCACAGACACAGAAGCCGAGGGGGAAGGGCCACACGGCTTGTGAGGTTTGCAGAGTCTGGACAGCAATGGGCCGGGCACCTGCACACAGGGAAGCCAACCTGACCCTCCCATCTGGGCAAGTGTCCCCGGGCATCATGTCTCCTCCCTAGCATTGAGGGAAGGACAGAGTGACAGACTGATGACCCAAGAATCGCACCCCAAGGTTTGTGATGATCACCTCGGGGGTGGCCCGGGAGGTCGGCCTCATTGGCAGATGGAAAAGCCAGGTGAGGGGACAGGTGGTGGCTTGGGTCCAGCCACTCAGGGAAGAAGCCGAAAGTCAAGGCCACACTGACACTGGGACCTCGGACTCGTGGTTGAAGTTCTGTTTTGTCCACGTGGCCTTCCTCGGTTCCTTGTTGCTCATTGGTGTGTGAACTCCCTTCCTCCTGATTGTTCTCCCTTTCCCGAGCTGGTGGTTCGCCTGCCGCCATGATGGAACCACGGTGAGATGCGGAGCGCGACACGACATCCCTGGGAGCTGCGGCCCGAGGGACTCATGCCTGTGTGTCATGGCCTTGCCATGTGCGGACCTCGCCGGGCTCCAGGATCACGGCCCTGCGGGACAGCGGCCAGGCTGGGGCTGCAGGTCCCTCAAGTGAGGATTCGGTGTCTTTGACCTGCAGGGACGAGTGCCGAGTCCACCCCACCTGGGGACCCGAAAGATCTAGTGACTATAAAATCAGGTTCCTCTTGACGCCCAAGGATCACAAGGAAAGTCACCCAGGATGACCACAGTTCCAGAGTCGGGGTCTCAGGCAATTTCTGGTCAATAAGCCATGTCAGCCCTTGGGGACGGTGACCCAGAATCAGTGGGAGAGTCACCCTCACACCGCGGAGGGAGGTGTCTGGCCGATGCCACAGCACCATCAGGCAGAGGCGGGGACAGTCAGCAGACGGGGGCACACGACCGGCACCCCCACCCCATCCCTCCATCCCATGGGGACGCGTGCTGGGCTGGGCCCTGCTGGACCTTAGGACTCGTGTTTCAGAGCAGGGACCCCACCTGCCGGATCTCCCTCTACCGGGGTGGGGGTGGCCCGAGTAGGGGCTGCAAACTGGACATCAGACAGCGGGGACTTTAGAAGCCATAAGAGTAGCTGGCAGAGACTGACACCTGAGGGGACTGCGTCCATGCTGCCGGCACCTGGTCACTCATGGGACGTGGAAGGGGAGCCATTGGTCGGGGTCACTTGTGACCTGGCCGCATGCGTCACCCCGTGGACAACCTTATTGGTCTTTGCTCAGATTGGTGGTCAAATCAGGCCCAAGCAGCAATTGTCAACTTCAGGAAGGCTCAGAACTAAGAATGAAGACGACAAAATCAAACCCATCATCCTCTCCCACATTCCAACAATTCTAACTTTATTATTTCTGGCCTTTCCATTACTTGTTCCTCCATCCGTCTCTTGACCCATGTCCCCTGTGTCCCCTTTCGTCCCTTCCCTTCACTGTCTGTCCCCTCCGTCCTTATTTCAGGTTTCATGTTCCTTCCCCTCCTTGACTCCCCCTGCCCGCCCTGCATTAACCCCTCCCACCCCGGCTCAGCTTCGAAATGCCTAATTCCTCAACACCCATCCCAACACCCCAACCCTATCCCCCCCTCTAACAAGGCACCTCCATGTCTTTGTCCCACCCATGTCCCTGCTCCCTGCTCTGCTCGGGGATCACGGATATGTGTCCACTTTAAGACTTTCATCGATCTCACTGAGCTTCTCCAACTTGCTCTCCAGCTCCCGGGCCCGCCCCCTCATGTCTTCAGCGGACTCTGCCTTTGCTCCCTGTAGCAAGGACACTAGCTCTTTCACAAGATCATACACATCTAACGGAAGAGAACGAACTGAGGAAACCGCACTCCTGATCCGGCCTCCTCTGGTCATTGCCAGAGCAGTGCCTCGAAAAGTGTTCTGCACCTGCCTGGCAGTTTCACCTGAGACAGGGAAACCTCTCGTGAACAGTTGGGCCTGGACAGCCAACTCAGGGTTCCTCCTGGCTGCCTCGATGGCATGAACTATATGTGCAAGGTCGTTCAAGTATTCAGGTAAATCAGTTATTGCGGAAAAAATGGAGTCTCTGTGGCGATCCAGAAACTTCAGAACTACCTTGTCTTCATCAGCGTTACTTGATATCAGGCGATTCGCTTCGTCAACAGCGGAAGACTCTCTGGACATTTCCACGAAGATGCTGCACAGTTCGGTCACAGACGAAGCTGCTCCCAGCCCCGCTGCAAACGCTGACGCTGCCAGACAGGGCACTGCTGCATAAGGCGCCAGAACAAGACCGAGGATGCTCAGGACACGGGACGCTGCCCCAGCAGAGCCGGATGCTACGTTGGTGATGGTGCAGCCCCTGTGTACCCTGTCCACCTCATCTGCGAGCTCGTGGAGTTTTCTTATGCGCTCCTCAAGCTTGAGTTTCAACTCGGGAAACTTATGCAGAAACCTCTCCCTAGCCAGGTGCTCTTCGGCCTCCAGATCCTTGGCTCTTTGCAGCTCGTTCAGACGTTCACGTAGGGCTTCTGCCTCCTCCCTGTAACAGGGAAGGTGAAGGGGTTAGGAGAAGCTTATCTGGAAAATGGGCTCCATTTGCTCTAACCTTCATACACCACAGAACTTTGACTGCAAACCAAATGGAAAAGAATGTTACAAATGCAAAGAATCCTTCCCGCAATGTTACACACGTTCCGCACACTGCTCATGCTCCATAACACACACCAGTCGGGGAGTAAATAAGTCCGTGTCATCCTCGGAGGCTCTTAAATAGTGGCTATTGGAGGAAGACGGCCTCGCAGTCAAGGACAGGGCCCCACAGTCAGTACCACAGTGTCTGTAGACTGGGAACTCTGCAGATGAGGAAAGGGAAGTGCGTTTGGAGCAGGAAAACCTCCCTTGGGAAAAAAGTCGTGTGTGCTGGGGGATGAACCTACCCACAGAGGTCTGCTCACGCCCTGGGCACTGGGAAGAGAGCTCTAGGCCCCACCTAGGATGTCAAGGGTCCTAGAACAATACGACTGTCATCCGTTGCCTGGGTCTTTGGTCTCGGGACAGCCTGACAAGATGATGGCGTCTTTGGGTCATGAGCTGTCAGTTGTGACCATGGAGGATCTAGAAACTGGCCTCCCGGGGGAGTGGAAGGCGGCAGGTCAGCCATGCAGGCGGATGTCACTGAACCCCAGCAAAACTCTGTCTTGAGGTTCGGGCTGAAAAGTACTCTCTCGTGGACCACACATTACCGGGGCTCTCATGAGCCTCCTCCTGACTGCGCCTTGACCTTGGTCTTCTGTGCCCTGCCCGTCACAGCCTGTCTAGCCCCATCTGAACAAGAACCCTGTTGGGTCAGGTGAGCAAGAATCCCCCCACCATGAAGTCTCCTCTTGCTGATTTCCCATCCCCTGCCCCTGCCCTGCTCCTCGGCTAGAAATCCCTACCGGTCTTCACTCTGTTCCAAGATGAGCCCAATCTCTCTCCCCTGTGACATCACTCTTGACGCCTATGGCTTGAATTGAGTCTTCGTGCCCATTGTAGTAAGTGTCACAGTAACTGCTCACTTGCACAGTGTGAGCATCCCTGGCGGCCATGCTCCCCATGCACTGTCACACACTGGATACAGAACAGTAAGGCCTCCTGAGGACGATGGAAGCTTTGCACTGGAAACCCTCCCAGACTCTGCCCCAAGTGTCTCTCTTTAGCTGATGGGAACCTGTATCCTTCCCTGTCACACAGCAGAACTGAGGGGACAGCTCTAGGCGAGCTCTGTGAGTGCTTTCAGGGCATTATCCAACCTCGGGGGCTTTGGGGAACTCCCCCCAATTTGCAGCTCGTGCTGAAAGTAAAGGCAGTCTTAGGAATTCTGCCCTCAGACTTTGCACGTTGGCTAACTCCGGGTAGTTGGAATTTAAAAAATAAGAAGACTTCAGAGTAAGAAAGGACATTAGTGACCATTTTGCTAGGCAGCTGCTGTCTCTCCCAGGGCTGCTGTCCTCAGATGGGGTCCAGCCACTGCCCCACCTGACTGAGAGCCAGGACACCCACTACCCTGGTTCCACTCAGACTCTCCAGCTCATGTCACCAACTCCTGAGCCACCACCCAGGACTCCCGACCTCACAGGTGTCACCAGCCTAACTCACACCTTAGCTGGTACACCAAGGCCATGTGCAAGTTTACGACATCTCTTAAAGATGCAGGAGACTTCGCGAACCTTCTATATGAACCACACAGCCGGAAATGACCTGCATTCTGGCAGCTAGCGGAGGAAGTACCTTCCTCTTTGGGGGGGACTTCTGAGGCTCAGAATCCCTCAAAGGTACACAATTGGCAGCTGCCCCCTGTGGAGCTGGAAGTTGTCACAAAGTCACACTGACTTCTATTGGTCTGGAGCTGCTCTGTGTAGAAGAAAGGGGCTTCCAAATGGTAGTCAAGACCCCCCAGATCCCAGGCAAGGTATGGAAGAAACATCTCCCATGGCCCCGAATCCCCGGTGGTGAGGAGATCAAAGGAGGGAGGGAAGAAATGTCGCCTGTCCCAATCAAAGGACCTCTGCTAGGTCCGTGGTCTCCTCAAGTTTGTGTCCTAGAGCTTCCCTAAGTCCCAGGTCTGCTGCCCAAGCCTACCCAGTCCTCCAACCTAGATGCCCCCTTGTCCATCCTGACTGTCATCTCTAGCCCTGGTGCAAGCCCCCTGCACCTTGGACAGGATGACGGCACTAGGTTCTTCAACTTTCTCCTCACAATTCACACGAAGGCCCTGGCCACAATCATCTCAGAATGAATTACTGTTCCCACGGAACAAATGCCCAATCTGACACTTCCAGACACACAGACCCAGAGAGCTCCAGGGCTGGGCAGAGAGAGAGTCAGAATCCAACCAGCTCAGTCCAATTGCACTCCACCCTCTCCACCTCATGGGCCCACAGGATCCTGCATGTTCATGGAACTGCTCAGATGGGGAGGGAAGGCTCTAGTCCGAATCCCCAGGGCCACAGACTGAGGCATCAGCATTCTTGTGACTGGTCCCAGAGGAAGTCATGCTTGGCCCTTGTCTCCAGGAAGAAGAACCTTGGCCCCTGTCACTTCTCGGCAATCCTCTAAAGACTCACCATGAATGGGGTACCAACTACGCGTCATCACTATGCTTGGGATGTTACAAACATTGTCTTCATTACTTTATGATAAAATTGAACAGATGAACCCAGCAAGACAGAGAAGGGTCAGCTTTAGGTTAAACGTCACATAACCTGCCCTCTGCAGGTTTCGCCACTCCTCAATCCGAGGCCATTCACTGCCAGTGATTGTCACAGAAGACATATTCCACATGCATTGTCGAGAAGGAACATGGTCAACCCCAACCCAGGACACTGTCCCACAGAGACCTGGTGACCATCCTGGGGCATCCGTGTGTGTGTCGGGGGGGGGAGGTTACCTGGACAAAGTGGCCTCGGCCACGAAACTCTCCCAGGTTTCATCGTCAGTCAGCAGGACGTGCAGCATCTCTCTGCTCACTGACTTCTGGAAGGTCTCAATGACCTCCTCGAGCAAACTTTCATACTCTAGATGGAAAGAAAAATGGAAGGCTTTTATGTTTCTCTTTTTCCTGCTTCACTATGGTAGAGAGGAAACCAGGACTTGCTGGAGGGAAACCACAGCACAAAACCATGTTTTCCTGGACTCGAGGTGGGGGTGGGCAGGGAAATAGCTGACAGTCGGCCTAGGGAGGGGCATTGAGATCAGCAGAATCAGTTCCTGCACCACTTTTGTATCTATTAAAGAGAGGCTTACAACGGGGACACAGAACAAGCACCCTAACATAGCCGTGGGAGGCCAGGGGATGCTAGGGGAGGGGAGGTTTTACCTGGAACTAACAGGTTCCAGGGACAGGGAACAGCAACAATACTTAGGCAGAACAGACTGTGTAGCAGGCACTGGCCCAAACACATAAACACGTTCTATTTGATCCTCATAGCCACATAAGGAAATACTCTCATTTCACAGGTAAGGTTGGGTGAGGCACTCCAGATCACACAGCTGGGACGTGGCAAAGACCAGACTGGGGTCCAGGTTGTGGCCCACTGACCCTCACAGAGCACTCAGCCTGGCAGCAGGGTGAGAGCGGGAGGAAATGGCCTCTCTTGTAAGGCCCCACAGTCATCCTGAGCCATGCTAGAGGCTTGGACAGGGCAAGACGGCAGGAGCAAGCTCTAAGGTTGCTGGTCTATCTCCTCCATCCACCCTGTCTCAGGATCCCTTTTTTCCTTCCTCTCTGCTCTACTGTCCCCTGCCATCCTGTGTTCTGTCCTGGCCTCACTTCTGGGTCATTGATGGATTTGATGGGCAGCGGGGGTAGGAAGGAAATAAGCACCTCAGCCATGACACTGAGAAGACAAGAGGGAGGTGTCCCTATAGACTTCTGGGTTGGGGACTCCCCTTGACCTCAATTGGGGGCTCAAGGAAGCTGTTCAAGGGACCGATTACTCTCTAGGTGAACTCAGCTAGAGGCATCCCCGCAATTCCAAGAATCATCCAGACACCTGGAAGGTGACTACCTGGGAAGAGCTCTCTGGCTTCTGAGGTCATGGTGTCAGCAGTGGGATCTGAGCGTTTTCCCTACAGCTTGCATCCACGTCGCAGTTAGCAGCTGTCGCTTCACCCCTGGGGAAGGGAGAACAAATCGTGGGGTCAAATGTGAGCCAGCGGAGGCAGCAGGAAGCAGTGAGGGGCCAGGTCTCTGGGGCTTCCCTCTGGGATGGCAACAGTTGCCAAAATGAACTTTACCCGATGTGTCTGTCTGTGTACTGGCTTCTGCCAGCTGTATTTAAGGAAAGTTACTCACCTCCCTCCAGCTCACTCCCAAGCCGAGTCAGGGTCCTGTCGTCCTGTGGGGGCACAAGAAGACGATCATTGGACAAGGAAGTGGAAGAAACCATCACCTGAACGTAGGTTAGTCCTAGTTCTCACAGTACTGCTAGAGTCAGGACAGGAACACGAGTGTCTCATTCATTTCCTGACTTGTTCGTCTTGGCCGTTCTGACTGGTGTGAGGTGGTATCTCATTGTGGTTTTGACTTGTATTTCCCTGATGCCAAGTGATGTTGAGCATGCCTGTTGGCCAACTGGGTGTCTTCTTTGGAGAAATGTCTGCTCATGTCTTCTGCCCATTTCTTGATTGGATTGTTTGTTCTTTGGGTGTTGCATTTGACAAGTTCCATATAGATATTGGACACAAGCCTTTTTATGTGATAACACACGGTTATATTTCTTTAGCAAGCTTTGTCCCCCTTCTGTCCTCGCCTTCTATAGATCAGGTTTCCAGAGACACCCACGGACAGAATTGCCCCCACCATTGGGAGCACCCCATCCAGAGTGGCCCAGCAGCCTCTCATCTTAGGACCTGGACTCAGGGGGTTGACTGTATCTCCCAGTCTTGCCAAGAAGACAAAAGGGAAATCAGTCTAGGGGTCCCAGGGTCCATCCTACTGTAAGGCACAAGTGGGAGAGGAGAGCTGGCTGGCCCCTTTCTCCTTCTTCTGCTTTGAAGCCACAGGACCTCAGGGCACCAAGGCATCCAAATGACATCAGGAAGCACAAGGACCAAGAGCAAAAGCAGAGAGCAGCAGCAGTGTGCTGGCAGAAAGAGCCAGAACCCGGATGACACCAAACATTCCCCAATGTGTCTGCACTCTTGGGCCCAGCATTCCCGTCTTCTGCCCAGCCCTGACACTTGTCTTGGGACTCAGCAGGGACCGACGCTGGACAATGCTCCCTCCGGCCTGATTGGTACCGGGATGTCCTTGGCTAGCCTACAGATCGCTCAGTTCCTGGCAAGGCTGTCAGGAGGAGAAGGAGGGAAGAAGCCTGCCCCTGCCCACCTGCGTGACCCCGACAGGACACGGAGCCCTCCCATCCCCACCTCCCATCCCCAGTGGCTCTGGCTAAGCTCTCCGGAGGCAGCGGGACAGAGAGTCTCACCAAAGCGTCTCCCTGGAAGGGCTGCAGGCAGGCTCCTCAGGCAGGGAGGAAAGGGGAGCCAAGGACAGAACCAGGTTCAAACTCCTTAGCCTGTCCCACCCACCCCCAGTTCCCTAATGCCCCCGCTCCTGTCTTCCTCACTGTGCCCTGATTCCATGTTGCCTTGGTCCAGACAACTCCAAGGACCCTTTCCTTCCTTGCTTTTTTTTCTTTCTTTTTTAACTTTTATTTTTTTTCCATTTTATTTATTTTTTTCAGCGTAACAGTATTCATTGTTTTTGCACAACACCCAGTGCTCCATGCAAAACGTGCCCTCCCTATTACCCACCACCTGTTCCCCCAACCTCTCACCCCGACCCTTCAAAACCCTCAGGTTGTTTTTCAGAGTCCATAGTCTCTTATGGTTCGCCTCCCCTCCCCAATGTCCATAGCCCCCTCCCCCTCTCCGAATCCCACCTCCCCCCAGCAACCCCCAGTTTGTTTTGTGAGATTAAGAGTCATTTATGGTTTGTCTCCCTCCCAATCCCATCTTGTTTCATTTATTCTTCTCCTATCCCCGTAAACCCCCATGTTGCTTCTCCATGTCCTCATATCAGGGAGATCATATGATAGTTGTCTTTCTCCGATTGACTTATTTCACTAAGCATGATACGCTCTAGTTCCATCCACGTCGTCGCAAAGGGCAAGATTTCATTTCTTTTGATGGCTGCATAGTATTCTACCCTATGACCCAGCAATCGCACTACTGGGTATTTACCCTAAAGATACAAACGTAGTGATCCGAAGGGGCACGTGTACCCGAATGTTTATAGCAGCAATGTCTACAATAACCAAACTATGGAAAGAACCCAGATGTCCATCAACAGATGAATGGATAAAGAAGATGTGGTATATATACACAATGGAATACTATGCAGCTAACTTTTATTTTAACTAGGCTCCATACCCAATGTACAGCTTGAACTCACAAAGGTTCCTGAGATCAAAAGCTGTAGACTCTACCGGCTGACCCCGCCCCGAACCCTTCCTTGCTTCTCATCACACCTCAGCCTCTGGAATGCCTTTCCCCACCTTCCTCACCTTGTAAAATTTACTTGTGCCTAGAGGCCCAGCTCAACCACTGCTTCCCCTGCCATCTGCCCCCATGGTACTTCCAGGTTCCCCTTCAGTGTGCGCTGTCCTGACTGCCGTCCTCTGTGTGTCCTCCTCTGTTGGACTCTGAGCACTGGCGGGAACATGTCTATTCCCTACCGCAACTCCTGTTCCAGGGTCTCCCAGGGAACCCTGAGCTGCACTCAGAGGGACCTCCACCCACACCCCATGTTTGTTCACTGATACCAGGAACTTTGGGGAACATGGTGGGAGTCATTTCTTTGCTCCCTACAGGCTGCTTTGAAGGAACAAAAACCACTGTGTTCCTTTGGATTGTGGCTGGCACCCATTAAATATGTCCTGATGAAGGAGAAGGAGGAAGAGCAGGGGAGAAGAAGGAGGAGGAGGAAAAGGAGAAGGAGCGAGGGAGAAGAAGAAGAAAGGAGGAGGAGAGAAAGAGAGGATGAAGAGGAAGAAGGAGAGGGAAAGAAGAAGAAGGAGGAGGAGGAAGCAAAAGGAGGAGGACGAAGCAAGGAAGAGGAGGAAGAAGGGGGGGAGGAAGAAGAGAAGAATTGGAAGAAGAAGGAGAATTGAAAGTCGAAGAGGAGAAAGAGGAAGAAGTATTGAAGGAAGAGAAGGAGGAAGGAGGAGGAGGAGGAAGAGGAGAAGATGAAAAAGAAGGGGGAGGAGCAGGAGGGAGAAGAAGGGAGAGGAGGAGGGGAATTGAAAGAAGAAGAGGAAGAAGAAGGAGGAGGAGAAGAAAGCGAAGAAGCAGCGCGGAGGAAGAGAAGGAGAAGGACAAGAGAAGAAGAAGAAGAGGAAGAGGAAGGAGCACAGGAGGAGGAGGAGAAGGAAGAGGAGGAGGAGGAAAGAGAAGAAGAAGAGTGAAAAGGAAAAAGGAAAATTAGAAGAAGATAAAGAGGAAGAAGAGGAGAGAGGAAGAAGAAGGAGAAGGACAAGGGGAAGAAGAGGAAGAATTAGAAAAAGAGGAAGAGGGGCGCCGGGGTGGCTCAGTCAGTTAAGTGGGTGCCTTGGGCTCAGGTCAAGCTCCCAGGGTCCTGCGATCCAGCCCCATGTCTGGCTCCCTGCTCAACGGGAGCCTGCTTCTCCCCTCCTCTCCTCTTGTGCTCTCTCTGGCTCTCTCTGTCGCTGGATGCCTCACTCTAAAATAAATAAATAAAATCTTTTGCAAAAATAATTACCCAAAAAATTACAAAAAGAAGAAGATGGGGACGAGGAAGTGGAGGACGAAGAAGAAGAAGAAAGGGAAGAAAGGAGAAGGAGGAGAGGAAGAGGAAGGAGAGGAAGAAGAAGGAAGGAAAGAGGAGGAAAAGGAGAGCGGTGAGGGAGAAGAGGAAAAACCAAAAGGCTTGTACAAAATCAATCATCAACCAACGAATCCCAACAGAATCTAGTAAGCTAGAAGGGAAAAGCTACAACTGTCCTAGAAAAATGTTTAGAAAAGAATAGCGCTGAGTTGGAAAAACTGTTCTAATGAAGATGCAAAACCCAGATGCCATAAAGGGAAAGTTACAGTTATCTGATCTCTTAACAGTTAAACATTGCACAGGACACCATGAACAAAGTCAGACTACAGCGAGAGGCCAGGAGGCCCCACCCTCGATCCTTGGACCAGCAAAAGCTGAGCGCCCACGAAACACCACAGATCCTAGGAATCCCCATGAAAAGACTGAAGCCAGGGCGCCTGGGGGGCTCAGCTGCTAGAGCATCTCCCTTCGGCTCAGGTCATGATCCCAGGGTCCTGAGACAGAGCCTGGCATCAGGCTCCCCGCTCCCTGGGCAACCTGCTTCTCCCTCTCCCTCTGCCTGCTGCTCCCCCTGCTTGTGTGCTCTCCCTGTCTCTGTGAAATACATACGTAAAAATCTTTTAAAATAAATAAATTTTTAAAACTCAGTTTCACTGTTTAAGAAAAAGAGAGAGAGACAGAGAGAGAAAAAGGAGAAGGCAAGTCTTTAAAAGATAGAAACCAAGAATCGCCAGGAAAAGGACTCACCCAGACTCACAGTTCTCAGCGGCAGGTGCAAGCGAAAACCTCCTGAAGCAGGTGTTGAGGGAGAAATGGGACTTTAACAATCCGAAGCTTCCCAGGCTTGCTTCGGCTGGCGTAAACACACAGACAGAAGCTCACACCCATATCATTAGACCCATGAGTCTGCAGTCTGGGGTTTTCAGATTACGAGTCTACAGTCTGGCATTTGGGATTACAAGACAGTAGATTGGTGTTTTCAGATTACGAAGCCCAGACAACCTCCCTGCGATGACTCCGCCCTTCTCACCCCAGCCCCTCTCCTTTCTGATCGGGGCACACGGGCCAGTCTCTTCTCTTCCTGCCCCACAGTGGGTGGAACAGAGGCCCGGTGGGGAACAGGGAGCAAAGCCCAGACATCTCCCTGCTCTGTCTCCCTGTCATGGTCATGATCATGGTCATGGCACCCTGGGCCAGTCACTCCCTGTCAGGCCCTCAGGCTCCCTGCAGGGCGGGGCACCGGGCAGACACTCAGAGACACTGTGGAAAACACATGCCAGAGTCCTTGTACCTCAAAAGGAAATCCTTTGCTGGGGGCGACCCAGAGGCTCGTCCTCACCTGCCGTCCACCTGCCCTGCTTCCTCCAAATTCCCAAAGGCATGAGCACCCCGACATCTGCCTTCCATCTGGGGTCGCCTGCTCAGGTCACACATAATCTGCAACCCGGGGTTGAGCGGTATCCCCCTCCCTCTCCACTGTTTTGGGGGCACAGGGGGAGGAGAGAAGCAGTCAGACAAACCCGACTACAAATCCGGGCTGCGTCCCTGCTCCACATGGGACCCGGGGCTGGAGCTGCAGGTTCCCCTTCATCAACAAATCATGACAACACACGTTCCTTTCCTGACAGAGCTCTTTGGAGGGGGAGTCCACAGGCAAGTCCCCACCCTGAACTACCCAGGGATCATCCTTGGAGCTGAGACACATCCAGGGGTTCGTGGCTGTGTGGACCCACGTGTGTGTCTGGGCAATAACCACACCTCGGGGCCCAGATATATCGGGGACCTGAACGGAAACTGAAAGTGTCCACGTCCCAGCAGCTCGTGAGGAAACAAACGTGTCCAGGCCAGTCCACCCTCCCACTCACCCTCGGCTGTTCTGAGTCCCTCCAAGGAACAAGCCCACACCTGACATTCCAGGTCCTTCGCTCAGCCCTTCCTGCCACTGATACACTGTGCGACCCTCAGCAAATGACTCCCCCACCCACTAACACCCCCCAGGGCCTGTTCCCAGCCCCTCCTCTCTGTCCTTCCCACCGCACCCCCTACCTCCATGCCTGCCTTATTCACCTCCCTCTCCCCAACATGCCAGGTGCACACCGTGTACTTGCCATATGGCAGCCACTAAATGCCACCGGGGACTTCCAGGCATTTGCTGATGCAGATCTTTCTGCCAGGAGCACCCGCTTCACCAAATGGAAAAATCAAGCTCATCCTTCAGAGCCTCACTCGGGCATCACGTCCTCTGAGAAGCCCTCCAGCAGCCTCCCTGGCAGAGTCCCTGTGTCTTACTCTGCTCCCATGGCACCTGGGGGAGGGACCGAAATCCACTTCTGTGGTCACCATGTCCATATCTTCCCTTCCCCCTTTCGGATCTACTCAGGTCTCTCTAGACTTGTCCTTGATGCCAGGACAGTCCCAGGACGCCCACTCTTTTTTTTTTTTTAAGATTTTTTATTTAGTTATTTGACAGACAGAGATCACAAGTAGACAGAGAAGCAGGCAGAGAGAGAGAGGGAACCAGGCTCCCTGCTGAGCAGAGAGCCTGATGCGGTACTCGATCCCAGGACCCTGAGATCACGACCTGTGCCGAAGGCAGTGGCTCAACCCACTGAGCCACCCAGGCGCCCAGGACGCCCACTCTTGTTGCCCAAGTGCCCCTTGCAAGGCTGCAGACGCTGGCAGGAGACAGCTGAGGAACCCCTGCTGTTCTCAACAGTGGACAGAGCTGGGGGTGTACCAGGCGCTGGGCGGGCCCCGTCCACGCAGTCTTGTCTGGTGCCACAGCAGCTCTGGGAGATCTGAACCCCTGCACGGACACAGAAGCTGAGGGGGAAGGGCCGCACGGCTTGTGAGGTTTGCAGAGTCTGGACAGCAATGGGCCGTGCACCTGCACACAGGGAAGCCAACCTGACCCTCCCATCCGGGCAAGTGTCCCCAGGCATTGTGTCTCCTCCCCAGCATTGAGGGAAGGACAGAGTGACACACTGATGACCCAAGAATCGCACCCCAAGTGTTGTGATGATCACCCTGGGGTTGGCCTGGGAGGTCGGCCTCATTGGCAGATGGGGAAAGCCAGGTGAGGGGACAGGTGGTGGCTTGGGTCCAGCCACACAGGGAAGGAGCCAAAAGTCAAGGCCACGCTGACACTGGGACCTCGGACACGTGGCTGAAGCTCTGTTTTGTCCACGTCACCTTCCTCGGTTCCTTGTTGCTCATTGTTGTGTGAACTCCCTTCCTCCTGATTGTTCTCCCTTTCCGGAGCTGGTGGTTCACCTGCCGCCATGATAGAACCACGGTGAGATGCGGAGCGCGAGACGACATCCCTGGGAGCTGCAGCCCGAGGGTCTCATGCCTGTGTGTCGTGGCCTCGCCGTGTGTGGACCTCGCCGGGCTCTGGGATCAACACACTGTAGGGCAGAGGCCAGGCTGGGACTTCAGGCCCCTCAAGTGAGGATTCGGTGTCTTGGACCTGCAGGGACGAGTGCCAATCCGCCGACCTGGGGACCCGAAAGATTGAGTGGCTATAAAATCAGGCTCCTCTTGACCCCCAAGGATTACAGGGAAAGTCACCCAGGATGACCGCAGTTCCAGAGTCCGGGCCTTGGGCAACATCTCTGGTCAATAAGCCATGTCAGCCCTCGGGGACGGTGACCCCAACTCAGCGGGAGAGTCACCCTCACACTGCGGAGGAAGCTGTTCGGCCGACACCACAGCATCATCAGGCGGGGGCTGGGACAATCGGCAGAAAGTGCTCACGACCAGCACCCCCACCCCGTCTCTCCATCCCATGGGGACACGTGCTGGGCTCGGCCCTGCTGGAACTTAGGACTTGTGTGTCAGAGCAGGGACCACACCTGCCGGGTCTCCTCTGTCCTGGGATTGGGGCGGGGTGGCCCGAGTAGGGGCTACAAACTGGACATCGGACAGCAGGGACTTCTGAAGCCATCAGGGTGGCTGCCAGAGACCGACACCTGAGGGGACTGCGTCCATGCTGCCGGCACCTGGTCACTCATGGGACGTGGAAGGGGAGCCACGGGTCGGGGTCACTTGTGACCTGGCCGCATGCGTCACCCCGTGGACAACCTTACTGGTCTTTGCTCAGATCCCTGGTCAAATCCTACCCTGAGTTGCAGTTGTCAACTTCAGGAAGGCTCAGAACTACGTATGAAGACGACAGTATCAAACACGTCATCTTCTCTCATATTCCCAGAATTCTAACTTTATTATTTCTGGCCTTTCCATTACTTGTTCCTGCACATCTCTCTTGACCCATGTTCCCTGTGTCCCCTTACTCCCTTCCCCTCACTGTCTGTCCCCTCCTTCCTTATTCCAGGTTCCTTTTTCCTTCCCCACGTTGACTCCCACTGCCCGCCCTGCATTAACCCCTCCCTCACTGGCTTAACTTCAGAAATGCCTAATTCCTCAACATCCCATCCCAAAAGCTTTATTTTGCCCTTTTCCCCCCTCTAAGAAGGCAACTCCATATCTTTGTCCCACACATGTCCCTGCTCCCCACCCTGCTCGGGGATCACGGAGTCGGGTCCTCCTTCAGACGTTCATAGAACTCGGTGAGCTTCTCCAACTTGCTCTCCAGCTCCCGGGTCTGCCGCCTCATGTCTTCAGCGGACTCTGCCTTTGCTCCCTTTTGCAAGTGCCTTGAGTGTCTCATAAGATTATACACATCTGATCCAAGAGGGAGAACTGAGAAAACCCCACTCGTGATCCGGACCTGGACAGCCAGCTGAGGGCTCCCCCTGGCTGCCCTGATGGCACGAACATTGTCTGCAAGGTCGTTCAGCTCATTATGTAAATCAGTTCTTGAGGAAGAAGTAGAGGCTCTGTGGCGACCCAGAAACTTTTGAAATAGCTCGTCTTCACCAGTATCACTCAGTATCAGGCGATTCGCCTTGTCTATGGCAGAAGACTTGCTGGACATTTCCACGATGCTGCTGCACAATCTGGTAGCAGCCGATGCTGCTCCCAGCCCTATTCCAGTTGCCAAGAGTGACAGACTGGCCCCTGATGTCGCAGGAGCCAGACCCAGACCAAGGATGCCCAGGACACCAGACGCTGCGCCAGTAGAACCTGCTACTACGTCGGTGATGGTGCAGCCCCTGTGTACCCTGTCCACCTCATCTACGAGCTCATGGAGCTTTCTTATGCGCTCCTCAAGCTTCAGTTTCAACTCGGGAAACATGTTCAGAAACCTCTCCCTAGCCAGGTGCTCTTCAGCCTCCATATTCATGGTTCTTTGCAGCTCGTTGAGTCTTTCACGTAGGGCTTCTGTCTCCTCCCTGTAACAGGGAAGGTCAAGGGATTAGGAGAAACTTATCTGGAAAATGGGATCCATTTGCTCTAACCTTCATACACCACAGAACTTTTACTGTAAACCAAATGGAAAAGAATGTTACAAATGCAAAGAATCCTTCCTGCAATGTTACACACGTTCCGCACACTGCTCATGCTCCATAACACACCCAGTCGGGGAGTAAATAAGACTGGGTCATCCTCAGAGGCTCTTAAATAGTGGCTATTGGGGAAAGACAGCCTCACAGTCAAGGGCAGAGCCCTACAGTCAGTACCACAGTGTCTGCAGATTGGGAACTGTGCAGATGAAGAAGGGGAAGTGCGGTTGGAGCAGGAAAACCTCCATTCGGAGAAACGTCGTGTATGCTGAGGGATGAATCTGCCTGCAAAGGTCTACTCTCGCCCTGGGCACTGGGAAGTGAACTCTAGGCCCCACTTAGGATGTCAAGGGTCCTAGAATGATATGACATTCTTCCATCGCCTGGGGCATTGGCCTCAGGACAGACTGACAGGATGATGGCGTCTTTGGGTCATGAGCTGTCAGTTGTGACCATGGAGGATCTAGAAACTGGCCTCCCGGGGGAGCAGAAGGCAACAGGTCAGCCATGCAGGCAGATAGGAATGAGCCCCAGTAAAACTCTGTCCTGAGGTTCAGGCTGAAAAATACTCTCTCCTGGACCACACGTTACCTGGGCTCTCATGAGACCTCCTCCTGACTGCACCTTGACCTTGTTCTTCTGGGCTCTGACCTTAACAGGCTGTCATACCCAGTCTGAACAAGAACCCTGTTGAGTCAGGTTAGCAGGAATCCCCCCAACCATGATGTCTCCTCTTCGTGATTTCCCATCCCCTGCCCCTGCCCTGCTCCTCGGCTAGAAATCCCTACCGGTCTTCACTCTGTTCCAAGATGAGCCCAATCTCTCTCCCCTGTGACATCACTCTTGACGCCTATGGCTTGAATTGAGTCTTCGTGCCCATTGTAGTAAGTGTCACAGTAACTGCTCACTTGCACAGTGTGAGCATCCCTGGCGGCCATGCTCCCCGTGCACTGTCGCACACTGGATACAGGACAGTAAGGCCTCCTGAGGACGATGGAAGCTTTGCACTGGAAACCCTCCCAGACTCTGCCCCAAGTGTCTCTCTCTTTGGCTGATGGGAAGCTGTATCCTCCCCTGTCACACGGCATAACTGAGGGGACAGCTCTTGGTGAGCTCTGTGAGTGCTTCTGGGGAATCATCCAACTCGGGGAGGTTTGGGGACCCCCCTCAATTTGCAGCTGGTGCTGAAAGCAAAGTCAGTCTTAGGGATTGTGTCCTTAGAGTTTCCACATTGGCTAACTCTGGGTACTTGGAATTTAAAAGATAAGAAGACTTCTGAGCGAGAAAGGACCTCAGTGACCATTTTGCTTGACACCTGCTCTCACTCCCAAGGCTGCTGTCCTCTGATAGGGCCCAGCCACTGCCCCAACTGACTGAGACCCAGGACACCCACTACCCTGGTTCCCCTCACTCTCCAGCTCATGTCACTGACTCCCGAACCACCACCCAGCACCCCCGACCTCACAGGCGTTACCAGCCTAACTCACACCTTAGCTGGTACACCAAGGCCATGTGCAAGTTTACGACATCTCTTAAAGATGCAGGAGACTTCGCGAACCTTCTATATGAATCACACAGCCGGAAATGACCTGCATTCTGGCAGCTAGCAGAGGAAGTACTTTCCTCTTTGGTGGGGACTTCTGAGGTCAGAATCCCTCAAAGGTACACAATTGGCAGCTGCCCCCTGTGGAGCTGGAAGTCGTCACAAAGTCACACTGACTCCTATTGGTCTGGAGGTGCTCTGTGTAGAAGAAAGGGGCTTCCAAATGGTAGTCAAGACCCCCCAGATACCAGGCAAGGCATGGAAGAAACACCCCCTATGGCCCCGTATGCCTGGTGGTGAGGACATCAAAGGAGGGAGGGAAGAAATGTCCCCTGCCCCAGTCACAGGACCTCTGCTAGGTCCCTGGTCTCCTCAAGTTTATGCCCTAGGGCTTCCCTCAGTCCCAGATCCGCTGCCCAAGCCTTCCTAGTCCTCCAAACTAGACGCCCCCTTGTCCATCCTGATTCTCATCTCTGGCCCTGGTCCAAGCTCCCTGCACCTTGGACAGGATGACTGTACTTGGTTCTTCAACTTTCACCTTGCAATTCATATGAAGGCCCTGGCCACGATCTTCTCAATTTGAATTACTGTTCCCATGGAACAAATGCCCAATCTGACACTTCCAGACACACAGACCCAGAGAGCTCCAGGGCTGGGCAGAGAGAGAGAGTCAGGATCCAACCAGCTCAGTCCAGTTCCACTCCAGCCTCTCCACCTCATGGGCCCGCAGGATCCTACATGTTCATGGAACTGCTCAGATGGGGAGGGAAGGCTCTAGTCTGAATCCCCAGGGTCACAGACTGAGGCATCAGCATTCTTGTGACTGGTCCCAGAGGATGTCGTGCTTGGCCCTCATCTCCAGGAAGAAGAACCTTGGCCCCTGTCACTTCTCGGCAATCCTCTAAAGACTTACCATGAATGGGGTACCAACTACGTGTCATCACTACGCTAGGGACGTTACAAACATTGTCTTCATTTCCTCATGATAAAATCGAACAGATGAACACATCAAGGCAGAGAAGGGTCAGCTTTAGGGTTTAAAGACCTATTTAGCCAGAGGCTTCCATCAAGGTTAAAACAATAATGTTGTTTAACACTTAAACTATCCCTGCTCCCCTTCCCTCAGGGGACTTACTTAAAAACAAGTCCCAGAAACCAGCCCTAGGTAACAAAGCCCAGATACAAGGGTGGGTCAGGCCATGTGGAGACATCCTATCATTGGGGGGTTGCATACTGTCTCCCTAGGTACCAAGGAGTATGGGCCCCGCCATTTGGGAGCCTTTTGGGCACCAATTCTAACCAAGGTGTGATAGGCTAGGTCAAATGTCTACTATAGTGTAAATTGTAATCCAATTGGCCACCTAGCATCACTGTGCAGCTTTCTCTGTGTGTTACAATTTCACTGGCCACCTGTGCGTGGCCAGGCCCAACCACATAGCCTTTGCCCTTAAAAGCTAGTCTGTGAAACAGAGAAGGGTTGCCCTCTCTGTAAGGGGCACGGCCCTGGCCAGTCAGTCTGATTCTTGATGCCTGGCGCGAAATAAAGCTTTGCTTGACCTTCGCTTTGTTATCAGTCTCACTCCTTTAATCATGGACTCATTATTGGGGGACCTCACAAGGGTAAGGCCCAAGGTCACATAACCTGCCCTCTGCAGGTTTCGCCTCTCCTCATTCAGAGGCCACTTACTGCCAGCAAATGTCATGGAAGACACGTTCCTCATGGATTGTCAAGAAGGAACATGCTCAACCCCAACCCAGGACACTGTCCCACAGACCGCTGGGTGACCACCCTGGGGCATCTGGGGGGAGGCGGGGGATTACTTGGACAAAGTGGCCTGAGCCACGAATCTCTCCCAGGCTTCATGGTCAGTCAGCAGGACGTGCAGCATCTCTCTGCTCACTGAGTTCTGGAAAGGCTCAATGACCTCCTCAAGAAAACTTTCACTCTCTAGATGGAAAGAAAAAAATGAAATGTTTTTAGTTCTCTCTTATTCCTGCTTCACTAAGGGAGACAGGAAACCAGGGCTTAGCTGGAGGGAAACGACAGCACTAAACTGTGCTTTTATGGACTCATTGGGGGGGGGGGGGGGGGCAGGGAAATAGCTGAGAGTCGGCCTAGGCAGGGGTATTGAGATCAACAGAATCAGTTCCTGCCCCACTTTCATATCTGAAAAGCAGGGGCTTACAGCTGGGACAAAGGAAAAGTGCCCTAACATAGCCCTGGGAGGCTGGGGGATGCTAGGGGAGGAGAGGTTTTACCTGGAAATAACAGGTTCCCAGGACAGGCAACAGCAACAATACTTAGTGAGGACACACTGTGTAGCAGGCCCTGGCCCAAACACATAAAAACATTCTATGTGATCCTCATAACCACATAAGGAAATACTCTGATTTTACAGGTAAGGTCAGATAAGGCACTCCAGGTCACACAGCTGGGAGGTGGCAAAGACCAGACCGGGGTCCAGGTCGTGGCCCACTGACCCTCACGGAGCACTCAGGCTGCAGCATGGTGAGAGCTAGAGGAAATGGCCTCTCTTGTAAGGCCCCACAGTCATCCTGAGCCACGCTGGAGGCTTGGACTGGGCAAGAGGGCAGAAGCAGGCTCTAGGGTTGCTGGTACCCCCTCCCCCTACCCTGCCTCAGGATCCCTTTTTTCCATCCCCTGCCCTCTGCTTTCCCCACCTTCCTGTGGGCTGTCCTGGCCTCACTTCTGGGTCATTGATGGATTTGATGGGCAGCGGGGGTAGGAAGGAAATAAGCACCTCAGCCATGACCCTCAGAAGACAAGAGGGAGGTGTTCCTACAGACTCCTGGGCTGGGGACTCCCCTTGACCTCTCTTGGGGGCTCAAGAAAGCTCTTCAGGGGACCGATTCCTCTGTAGGTGAACTCAGCTGGAGGCATCCCCACAATTCCAGGAATCATCCACACAAGTGAACGTTGACTACCTGGGCTGAGCTCACTGGCTTCTGAGGTCATGGTGTCAGCAGTGGGATCTGAGCGTTTTCCCTACAGCTTGCGTCCGTGTCGCAGTTAGGAGCTGTCGCTTCACCTTTGGGGAAGAGAGGACAAATCATGAGCCATCAGAGGCACCAGGAAGCAGTGAGGGGCCAGGTCTTGGGGCTTCCCTCTGGGATGATGACAATTGCCAAAATGAACTTTACCCGATGTGTTTGTCTATGTACTGGCTTCTGCCGGCTGCTATTTAAGGAAAGTTACACACCTCCCTCCAGCTCACTCCCAAGCCAAGTCAGGGTCCTGTTGTCCTGTTGGGGCACAAGAAGACGATCATTGCACAAGGAAGTGGAGGAAACCATCACCTGAACTTAGGTTAGTCCTAGTTCTCAGAGTACTTCTAGAGCCAGTACGGGAACCCGAGTGTCTCTCATTTCCTGACTTCTTCATTTTAGCCATTCGGACTGGTGTGAGGTGGTATCTCATTGTGCTTTTGACTTGTATTTCCCTGATTCCAAGTGATGTTGAGCATTTTTTTCATGTGTCTGTTCGCCATCTGGATGTCTTCCTTGGAGAAATGTCTGTTCATGTCTTCTGCCCATTTCTTGATTGGATTATTTGCTCTTTGGTTGTTGCATTTGACAAGTTTCATATAGATATTGGACACAACAAGCCTTTTATCTGATAAAACATGGTTCTTATTTCTTTAGCAAGCTTTGTCCCCCTTCTGTCCTCTCCTTCTATAGATCAGATTTCCAGAGACACCCACAAACAGAATTGTCCCTACCATCGAGAGCACCTCATCCAGAGTGGCCCAGCTGCTTCTCATCTTAGGACCTGGATTCAGAGGGTTGACTGTATGTCCCAGTCTTGCCAACAAGAGAAAAGGGAAATCAGCTGAGGGGGTCCTCGGGACCATCCTACTGTAGGCACAAGTGGGAGAGGAGAGCTGGCTGGCCCCTTTCTCCTTCTACTGCTTTGAAGCCACAGGACCTCAGGGGCCAAGGCATCCAAATGACATCATGAAGCACAAGGACCAGGAGCAAAAGCAGAGAGCAGCAGCAGTGTGCTGGCAGAAAGAGCCAGAACCCGGATGACACCAAACATTCACAAATGTGTCTGCACTCTCAGTCCCAGGCTTCCCGTCCTCTGCTATTCTGGGCCCAGCCCTGACCCTTGTCTTGGGCCTCAGCTGGGTTTGACGCTGGACAATGCTCCCTCCTGCCTGATTAGTATTCAGGTGTCCCTGGCTAGCCTGTAGATCGCTCAGTTCCTGGCAAGGCTGGCAAGAGGAGAAGGAGGTAAGAAGCCTGCCCCTGCCTACCTGCGTGGCCCCGACAGGACACGGAGCCCTCCCATCCCCACCAGATCTGGCTGAGCTCTCTGGAGGCAGCAGGACAGAGAGTCTCACCAAAGCACCTCCCTGGAAGGGCTGCAGGCCGGCTCCTCAGGCAGGGAGGAAAGGGGAGCCAAGGACAGGACCAGGTTCACACTCTTTAGTCTGCCCCCCCACCCCTGGGTCCCTAATGCTCCCGCTCCAGTCTTCCTCACTGATCCCTGATTTCGTGTTGCCTTGGTCCAGACACCTCCAAGGACCCTTCCCTTCCTTGCTTTTATTTTTCTTTCTTTTTTAACTTTTATTTTAAGTAAGCTCCATACCCAACGTAGAGCTTGAACTCAAGTTCAAGGGTCCTGAGATCAAGAGTCACAGGCTCTACCAACTGACCCAGCCCCGAGCCCCTCCTTGCTTCTGATCACACCTCAGCCTCTGGAATGCCTTTCTCCACCTTCCTCACCTTGTAAAAGTTTACCTGTGCTGAGAGGCCCAGCTCAACCACTGCTTCCCCTGCCATCTGCCCCCGTCGACCCTCTGGGTTCCCTTTCAGTATGCGCTGTCCTGACTGTAGTCCTCTGTGTGTCCTCCTCTGTTGGACTCTGAGCACTGGCGGGACCATGTCTATTCCTTGCCCCACCCCCTGTTCCAGAGCCTCCCAGGGAACCCTGAGCTAGGCTCAGAGCCAAGGTGTGGGAGCACAGCGCACCCAGCTTCACTCACTGCTGAGCAATTCCATTTGTTTTCTTGTCTATCTTGATGAGAAACTTGTGCTGGCTGAGAACAAATAAGACCGTGCCTCAGATTTCACACGAATTACCCTCCTGATTTACTGTGCCTTAGTAGTCCTCCCAGATTAATTAGGGTTTCCATTTATTTCTTCATATCTTTATGCTCCTGCCATAGTATTGTTTATGTGAAGAGAAAGAGGAAGAGAAAATTACAGTAAAACATGGGTGTCCTGATGCCTGAGCCTTAGCAGGACTTTCCTTTTTTTTTTTCGATTTATCTATTTTTTTAATTATTTGAAAGAGAGAGAGAGAGAGAGAGAAACAGTGAGAGAGGGAACACACGCAGGGGGAGAGGAAGACAGAGAAGCAGGCTCTCCACTGAGCAGGGAGCCTGATGCAGGACTCGATCCCAGGACTCTGTGATCATGACCCGAGCTGAAGGCAGATGCCTAATGATTGAGCCAACCAGGGGCCCCTTAGCAGAACTTTCCAAAGCCTCCCCTCTCCCAGGGTGGCCAGGCCAGGTCTGGATGTCGGGCCCAGCTCCCTCCACCCTCACCCCACGTTTGTTCACTGATACCAGGAACTTTGGGGAAAAGGGTAGGGGTCATTTCTTTGCTGCCCTGCAGGCTCCTTTGAAGGCACAGATTCCTTTGGATTGTGGCTGGCACCCATTAAATAGGTCCTGATGAAGGAGAAAGAGGCGAAGAAAAAGAAGAAGGGAGAGGGAGAAGAAGAAGGGAGGAGGAGAGAAAGTGAGGATGAAGAGGAAGAAGGAGAAGGACAGAAGAGGAGGAGGAAGGAAGGAGGAAGAGGAGGAGGAGGAGGAGAAGGAGAGGAGGAAAAGGAGAAGAAGAAGAATTGAAAGAAGAGGAAGAGGAAAAAGCAGAGGAGGAGGAGAAACAGGAGGAGGAAGAAGAAGAAGAGGAAGAGGAGGGAAAAGGAAAAGGAAAATTGGAAGAAGAAAAAGAGGAAGAAGAGGAGAGAGGAAGAAGGAGGAGAAGGACAAGGGGAAGAAGAGGAAGAATTAGAAAAAGAGGAAGAGGGGCGCCGGGGTGGCTCAGGCAGTTAAATGGGTGCCTTTGGCTCGGGTCCTGCTCCAAGGGTCCTGCAATCCAGCCCCATGTCTGGCTCCCTGTTCAACGGGAGCCTGCTTCTCCCCCTCCTCTCCTCTTGTGCTCAATCTTGCTATCTCTGTCGCTGGATGCCTCACTCTAAAATAAATACATAAAACCTTTTTTTAAAAAAAATTACAAAGAGAAGAAGAGGGAGACGAGGAGGAAAAGGAGAGGGAGAAGAAGAACGGGAAGAGGAGGGAAAGGAGAGGAGTGAGGGGGAAGAGGAAAAACGAAAAGGCTTGTACAAAATCAATCAATCAACCAACCAATCCCAACAGAATCTAATTGGGAGCTAGAAGGAAAAAGCTACAAATGTCCTAGAAAAATGTTTTTAAAAGAATAACGTTGAGTTGGAAAAACTGTTCTAATGAAGATGCAAATCCCAGATGCCATAGAGGGAACGTTTCAGTTATCTGACGTCCTAAAAATAAAAATTGCAAAGGACACCATGAACAAAGTCAAACTACAGCGAGAGGCCAGGAAGCCCCACCCTCAATCCTTGGACCAGCAAAAGCTGAGCGCCCACGAAACACCACAGATCCTAGGAATCCCCATGAAAACACTGAAGCCAGGGCACCTGGATGGCTCCGTTGGTAGAGCGTCTCCCTTCGGCTCAGGTCATGATCCCAGGGTACTGGGATGGAGCCTGGCGTCAGGCTCCTGCTCCCAGGGCAACCTGCTTCTCCCTCTCCCTCTGTCTGCTGCTCCCCCTGCTTGTGTTCTCTCCCTCTCTCTGTGAAATAAATACGTAAAAATCTTTTAAAATAAATGAATAAATAAAACTCAGTTTCACTGTTTAAGAAACAGAGACAGAGAGAGAAAAGGGAGAAGGCAAGTTTTTAAAAGATATAAACCAAGAGTCCCCAGGAAAAGGACTCACCCAGACTCATAGTTCTCAGCGGCAGGTGCAAGCGAAAACCTCCTGAAGCAGGTGTTGAGGGAGAAATGGGACTTTAACAATCCGAAGCCTCGGGGCGCCTGGGTGGCTCAGTGGGTTAAAGCCTCTGCCTTCAGCTCAGGTCATGATCCCGGGGTCCTGGGATCGAGCCCCACATCGGGCTCTCTGCTCAGCGGGGAGCCTGCTTCCTCTCTCTCCCTGCCTGCCTCTCTGACTAGTTGCAGTCTCTGTCTATCAAATAAATAAATAAAATCTTAAAAAAAAAAAACAATCCGAAGCTTCCCAGGCTTGCTTCGGCTGGCGTAAACACACAGACAGAAGCTCACACCCATATCATTAGACCCATGAGTCTGCAGTCTGGGGTTTTCAGATTACGAGTCTACAGTCTGGCATTTTGGGATTATAGGACTGCAGTTTGTTGTTTTCAGATTAGGAAGCCCAGACCACGGCCCTGCGATGACTCTGCCTTTCCCACCCCAGCCCCTCTCCTTTCTGATCGGGGCACACAGGCCGGTCTCTTCTCTTCTTGCCCCACAGTGGGTGGAACAGAGGGCCCGGTAGGGAACTGGGAGCAAAGCCCAGACATCTCCCTGCTCTGTCTCCCTGTCATGGTCATGGTCATGGTCATGACACCCTGGGCCAGTCACTCCCTGTCAGGCCCTCAGGCGCCCTGCAGGCTGGGCCCTGCGCAGACACTCAGAGACACTGTGGGCAACACAACCCTGAGTCCTTGTACATCAAAAGGAAATCCTTTGCCGGGGGTGGCCCAGAGGCTATGCCTCACCTGCACTCCACCTGCCCTGCTTCCTCCCACTGGGACCTCGGACACGTGGCTGAAGCTCTGTTTGTCCACGTCGCCTTCCTCGGTTCCTTGTTGCTCATTGGTGTGTGAACTCCCTTCCTCCTGATTGTTCTCCCTTTCCCGAGCTGGTGGTTCGCCTGCCGCCCTGAAGGAACCACCGTGAGATGCAGAGCGCGACACGACATCCTGGGAGCTGCGGCCCGAGGGTCTCATGCCTGTGTGTCGTGGCCTCGCCGTGTGCAGACCTCGCCGGGCTCGGGATCAGCGCACCGCAGGGCAGCGGCCAGGCTGGGGCTGCTGGCCCCTCAAGTGAGGATTCGGTGTCTTTGACCTGCAGGGACGAGTGCCGAGTCCGCCCCACCTGGGGACCCAAAAGATCTAGTGACTATAAAATCAGGCTCCTCTGGACCCCCAAGGATCACAAGGAAAGTCACCCAGGATGACCGCAGTTCCAGAGTCGGGGTCTCAGGCAACATCTCTGGCCAATAAGCCATATCGGCCCTCAGGGACGGTGACCCCGGCTCAGTGGGAGAGTCACCCTCACACCGCGGAGGGAGGTGTCTGGCCGGCGCCACAGCACCATCAGGCAGAGGCTGGGACAGTCAGCAGACGGGGGCTCACGACCAGCACCCCCACCCCATCTCTCCATCCCATGGGGACGCGTGCTGGGCTGGGCCCTGCTGGACCTTAGGACTCATGTTTCAGAGCAGGGACCCCACCTGCCGGGTCTCCCTCTGTCTAGGGACCGGGGCGGGGGTGGCCCGAGTAGGGGCTACAAACTGGACATCAGACAGCAGGGACTTCTGAAGCCATCAGCAGGGCTGGCAGAGACCGACACCTGAGGGGACTGCGTCCATGCTGCCGGCACCTGGTCACTCATGGGACGTGGAAGGGGAGCCACGGGTCGGGGTCACTTGTGACCTGGCCGCATGCGTCACCCCGTGGACAACCTTACTGGTCTTTGCTCAGATCCCTGGTCAAATCCTACCCTGAGTAGCAATTGTCAACTTCAGGAAGGCTCATAACTAAGTATGAAGACGACAAAATCAAACCCATCATCCTCTCACAAATTCCAACAATTCTAACTTTATTACTTCTGGCCTTTCCATTACTTGTTCCTCCACCCGTCTCTTGACCCATGTCCCCTGTGTCTCCTTTAGTCCCTTCCCCTCACTGTCTGTCCCCTCCTTCCTTATTCCAGGTTCCTTGTTCCTTCCCCTCCTTGACTCCCCCTGCCCACTGGGCATTAACCCTTCCCTCCCCGGCTCAGCCTCAGAAATGCCAACACCCAGAAATGCCTAATTCCTCAACACCCCATCCAAACACCCCATCCCTCCCCCCCCCATAAGGCACCTCCATGTCTTTGTCCCACACATGTCCCTGCTCCCCGCCGTGCTCGGGATCATGGAGTCGGGCCCTCCCTCAGACGTTCATCGATCTCACTGAGCTTCTCCAACTTGCTCTCCAGCTCCCGGGCCTGTCCCCTCATGTCTTCAGCGGACTCTGCCTTTGCTCCTCTTGCAAGTGCCCTGAGTCTTTCACAAGATCATGCACATCTGACCCAAGCGAGTGAACTGAGGAAACTGCACTCCTGATCCGGGCTCCTCTGGTCATTGCCAGAGCAGTGCCTCGAAAACTGTTCTGCACCCGCCTGGCAGTTCCACCTGAGACAGGGAAAGTGCTCATGAAGCACTGGGCCTGGACAGCCAGCTGAGTGCTCCTCTTGGCTGCCCTGATGGCACGAACTGTATGCGCAAGGTTGTTCAGGCCTTTATGTAAATCAGTTACTGAGGAAGAAACAGACTTTATGTGGTGATACGAAAACTTTTGAACTACTTCATCTTCATCAGTATCACTTGATTATCAGGCGATTCACTTTGCAGACGGCGGAAGACTCGGTGGACGTTTCCACGGCGCTGGTGCACAATCCGGTCACAGACGATGCTGCTCCCAGCCCGGTTGCAAACGCTGACGCTGCCAGACAGGGCACTGCTGCATAAGGCGCCAGAACAAGACCGAAGATGCTCAGGACACCTGACGCTGCACCAGCAGAGCCGGATGCTACGTTGGCGAAGGTGCAGCCCCCGTGTACCCTGTCCACCTCATCTGCGAGCTCGTGGAGCTTACTTAGGCGCTTCTCAAGCTCCACTTTCAACCGGGGAAACATGTTCAGAAACCTCTCCCTAGCCTGCTGCTCTTCAGCCTCCAGATCCTTGGCTCCTTGCAGCTCATTCAGATGTTCAGGTAGGGCTTCTGCCTCCTCCCTGTAACAGGGAAGGTCAAGGGGTTAGGAGAAGCTTATCTGGAAAATGGGCTCCATTTGCTCTAACCTACATACACCACAGAACTTTTACTGCAAATCAAATGGAAAAGAATGTTACAAATGCAATCCTTCCTGCAATGTTACACACGTTCCGTACACTGCTCATGCTCCATAACACATACCAGTCGGGGAGTAAATAAGTCCGTGTCATCCTCGGAGGCTCTTAAATAGTGGCTATTGGAGGAAGACGGCCTCGCAGTCAAGGACAGGGCCCCACAGTCAGTACCACAGTGTCTGTAGACTGGGAACTCTGTAGATGAAGAAGGGGAAGTGCGTTTGGAGCAGGAAAACCTCCACTTGGAGAAACCTCATGTGTGCTGAGGGATGAATCCCCCCACAGAGATCTGCTCTCGCCCTGGGCACTGGGAAGGGAGTGCTAGGCCCCACCTAGGATGTCAAGGGTCCTAGAATGATATGACTGTCTTCCGTTGCCTGGGTCATTGGCGATAGGACAGCCTGACAAGATGATGGAGTCCTTGGGTCATGAGCTGTCAGTTGTGACCATGGAGGATCTAGAAAGTGGCCTCCCGGGGGAGCAGAAGATGACAGGTCAGCCAAGCAGGCAGATGGGACTGAGCCCCAGTAAAACTCTGTACTCTGAAGCTCTGGTTGAAAAAAACTCTCTCCTGGACCACATGTTATTTGGGCCCTTCTGACTCTCCTCTTGACTAGGCCCTGACCTTGGTCTTCTGGGCTCTGACCTTAACAGACTCATACCCAGTCTTAGCAAGAGGCGTGTTAAGACAGCATAGTAACAACCCACACACTCTCGATATCTCATCACCATTGACATCTGATCAAATTCCACCTTTGATGCGGAAGTCCTTGACCTGCCTTCAGGAAGAACCCTGTTGGGTCAGGTTAGCAAGAATCCCTCCGCTTTGATGTCTCCTCTTGCTGATTTCCCATCCCCTGCCTGGCCCTGCTCCTCGGCTAGAAATCCCTACCGGTCTTCACTCTATCCAAGATGAGCCCAATCTCTCTCCCCTGTGACATCACTCTTGACGCCTATGGCTTGAATTGAGTCTTCGTGACCATTGTAGTAAGTGTCACAGTAACTGCTCACTTGCACAGTGTGAGCATCCCTGGCGGCCATGCTCCCCGTGCACTGTCACACATGGATACAGGACAGCAAGGCCTCCTGAGGACGATGGAAGCTTTGCACTGGAAACCCTCCCAGACTCTGCCCCAAGTGTCTCTCTCCTTGGCTGATGGGAACCTGTGTCTTTCCCTGTCACACGGCATAACTGAGGGGACAGCTCTACGCAAGCTCCATGAATGCTTCAGGGGAATCATCCAATCTCAGGGGCATTTGGGGCCCCCCCCCCCCGCCAATTTGCAGCTGCTGCCAAAAGTAGTGGCAGTCTTAGGGATTGTGCCCTCAGACTTTGCACTTTGGTTAACTCTGGGCACTTGGAATTAAAAAAAAGAAAAAAGAAATCTTCAGAGCGAGAAAGGACCTCAGTGACCATTTTGCTTGACACTTGCTCTTCCTCCCAAGCCTGCTGTCCTCAGACGGGGCCCAACCACTGCCCCAACTGACTGAGAGCCAGGACACCCACTACCCTGGTTCCCCTCACTCTCCAGCTCATGTCACCGACTCCTGAGCCACCACCCAGCACCCCTGACCTCACAGGCGTTACCAGCCTAACTCACACCTTAGCTGGTACACTAAGGCCATGTGCAAGATTACGACATCTCTTAAAGATGCAGGAGACTTCGCGAACCTTCTATATGAATCACACAGCCGGAAATGACCTGCATTCTGGCAGCTAGCGGAGGAAGTACCTTCCTCTTTGGTGGGGATTTCTGAAGCTCAGAATCCCTCAAAGGTACACAATTGGCAGCTGCCCCCTGTGGAGCTGGAAGTCGTCACAAAGTCACACTGACTCCTATTGGTCTGGAGGTGCTCTGTGTAGAAAAAAGGGGCTTCCAAATGGTAGTCAAGACCCCCCAGATCCCAGGCAAGGTATGGAAGAAACACCCCCTAGGGCCCCATATGCCTGGTGGTGAGGAGATCAAAGGAGGGAGGGAAGAAATGTCCCCTGTCCCAATCACAAGACCTCTGCTAGTTCCCGTCTCCAAGTTTGTGCCCTAGAGCTTCCCTCAGTCCCAGATCCGCTGCCCAAGCCTACCCCGTCCTCCAAACTAGATGCCCCCTTGTCCATCCTGATTCTCATCTCTGGCCCTGGTCCAAGCCTCCTGGGACCTTGGACAGGATGACTCCACTTGGTTCTTCAACTTACACCTTGCAATTCACACTAAGGCCCTGGCCACGAACTTCTTAGTTTGAATTACTGTTTCCATGGAACAAATGCCCAATCTGACACTCCCAGACACACAAACCCAGAGAGCTCCAGGGCTGGGCAGAGGGAGAGTCAGGATCCAACCAGCTCCATCCAATTCCACTCCAGCCTCTCCACCTCATGGGCCCGCAGGATCCTGCATGTTCATGGAACTGCTCAGATGGGGAGGGAAGGCTCTAGTCCGAATCCCCAGGGCCACAGACTGAGGCATCGGCATTCTTGTGACTGGTCCCAGAGGAAGTCGTGCTTGGCCCTCATCTCCAGGAAGAAGAACCTTGGCCCCGGTCACTTCTCGGCAATCCTCTAAAGACTTACCATGAATGGGGTACCAACTACGTGTCATCACTATGCTAGGAACGTTACACACATTGTCTTCATTTCCTCATGATAAAATTGAACAGATGAACAGATCAAGGCAGAGAAGGATCAGCTTTAGGTTAAAGGTCATATAACCTGCCCTCTGCAGGTTCCGCCTCTCCTCAATCCGAGGCCATTCACTGCCAGTGATTGTCATGGATGACATGTTCCTCATGGACTGTCGAGAAGAAACATGCTCAACTCCAACCCAGGACACTGTTTCACAGAGAGCTGGGTGACCATTGGGCATCTGGAGGGGGGTGGGAGAGGTTACCTGGACAATGTGGCCTCAGCCACGAATCTCTCCCAGGCTTCATGGTCAGTCAGCAGGACGTGCAGCATCTCTCTGTTCACTGAGTTCTGGAAAATCTCAATGACCTCCTCGAGAAAACTTTCACTCTCTAGATGGAACGAAAAAATGAAAGTTTTTAGTTTTCTCTTATTCCTGCTTCACTAAGGGGGAGAAGAAACCAGGTCTTAGCTGGAGGGAAACCACAGCACTAAACAGTGCATTTATGGACTTGTTGTTAGGACGGGGTGGGGGCAGGGAGATGGCTGAGAGTCCTCCTAGGCAGGAGTATTGAGATCAACAGAATCAGTTCCTGCCACGCTTTCGTATCTGATAGGCAGGGGCTTACAGATGGGACAAAGGAAAAGTGCCCTAACATAGCCCTGGGAGGCTGGGGGATACTAGGTGAGGGGAGGTTTTACCTGGAACTAACAGGTTCCAGGGACAGGGGACAGCAACAATACTTAGGGAGGACACACTGTGTAGCAGGCCCTGACCCAAACACATAAACACATTCTATTTGATCCTCATAACCACATAAGGAAATACTCTCATTTTACAGGTAAGGTTAGGTGAGGCACTCCAGATCACACAGCTGGGAGGTGGGAAACACAAGACTGGGGTCCAGGTCGTGTCCCACTGACCCTCACAGGGCACTCGGGCTGGCTGCAGGGTGAGAGCTAGAGAAAATGGCCTCTCTTGTAAGGCCCCACAGTCATCCTGAGCCATGCTGGAGGCTTGGGCAGGGCAAGAGGGCAGGAGCAACTTCCAAGGTTGCTGGTCTACCCCCTCCCCCAACCCCCTCCCTCAGGATCCCTTTTTTCCCCTCCTTTCCCCTCTGCTGTCCCCCACCTCCCTCTGGACTGTCCTGACCTCACTTCTGCGTCATTGATGGATTTGATGGGCAGCAGGGGAAGGGAGGAAGTAAGCACCTCAGCCATGACCCTCAGAAGACAAGAGGGAGGTGTCCCTACAGACTCCTGGGCTGGGGACTCCCCTTGACCTCTCTTGGGGGCTTCAGGAAGCTCTTCAAGGGACCAATTCCTCTGCAGGTTGAACTCAGCTGGAGGCATCCCCGCAATTCCAGGGATCATCCAGAGAAGTGGAAGGTGACTACCTGCGCTGAGCCCACGGGCTCCCAATGTCATGGTGTCGCCGTAGTTTTCCCTACTGCTCGCGTCTGCGTTGCAGTTAGAAGGAGTTGTCGCTTCACCCCTGGGGAAGAGAGAACAAATCGTGGGGTCAAATGTGAGCCAGCGGAGGCAGCAGGAAGTGGTGAGGGGCCAGGTGTTGGGGCTCCCTCTGGGACGGCGACAAATGCCAAGATGGACTTTACCCCATGTGTTTGTGTACTGGGTTCTGCCAGCTGCTATTTAAGGAAAGTTACTCACCTCACTCCAGCTCACTCCCAAGCCGAGTCAGGGTCCTGTCGTCCTGTTGGGGCACAAGAAGAAGTTCATCGGACAAGGAGACTGCCATCTGAGAAGTTACAGAAGCAATGAAACCAAACACAGAAGAAAAGATGGGAACAGGTGTTCTGGAAATTCCTTGAGGTCGGGAACGTGTGTGTTTACTAATGGGTAAGAGCTAATACTGATCAAGTATTGATGACAGGCAGGCTCCTGATGTGTCCCCTCACCGAGTACCCCACTCCAGGATGTGGGGCTCCTGGGGCTCCCACTAGTACGTGGAGGAAACCATCACCTAAACTTAGGTTAATCCAAGTTCTCACAGTAGTGCTAGAGCCAGGACGGGAACCTGAGTGTCTCTGATCCAAATCCTGTGCTCTACTCCCTTTAATCTACAGAAAGATTTATTTATGTATAGTGACCTTTGATCAGTACAGGGGTTAGGGGTGCTGACCCTCATCCTCGTGAGGTAAAAAATGCTTGCGTAACTTCTGACTTCCAGAACTTAACGACTAATAGCCTACTCCTGACCAAAATCCTCACCAATAACATAAATAACCGATCAACACACCGTTTATATGTTATATGTTTTATGAAACGTGTTCTTACAACAGAGAAAGCTAGAGAAAATTAAAATGCTAAAATCATAAGGAAGAGAAAGTACATTACTGTACTGCACATAGATTTAATGAAAAAATCTGCAGATAAGTAGATCTGTGTCGTTCAAACTTGTGTTGTTCAAGGGTCAGCTGTGTAAGTGTTTATTTGTAAATGACTCCTCTCCTTCCACAGCCTTGGCTTGCATCAGTAACCAGTCTTTGTCTGGATCAATTTCCTGCTGCCACAGCTTCCCAAAGCCTGTGTCCTCCTTGCTTCTGCAGATTCTTCATCCCACAGGGTCTGGACTCGTGCTGAGTCCTGGCGCAATCCCTACAGCACTTGTCAAGCCTTCTTGATAATGTGCAGTCCTCTCTATAGTCCTCCCCCAACTGGGAACCTTGGACTGATCTGATTCTTCATCTAAATGAAAATGCAAAGAACAACCTCCTTGTATGAAACACTGCCTGTATTTGAGATTGTTTCCTTAAGACACTTCTAGAAGCACGATGACTGGGTCAGAAGCTATCAACACGTACAAGTTTTTTCTTACCTAGAGTCACACTGTTACAAAAAAAGTTATACCAATCACATGCACACTCACAGTACATGAGGGTGTCCATCATCTTATTTTTTTAAAAAACAGACCGTTGGGCACCTGGGTAGCTAGGTCATGGAGCGTCTGCCTCCAGCTCTAGTCATGATCCCAGGGTCCTAGGATGGAGACCCACATCGCCGCTCTGCGGGAAGCCCTCTTCTCTCTCCTACACTCCCCCTGCTTGTGTTCCTGCTCTCCTGTGTCTCTCTCTGTCAAATAAAAAAATAAAATCTTTAACAATAAAAATAAAAATGAAAATAAAATAAAAAATAAAAACGAGACCCTTAACAAGAATTTATTTTAGTTCTGTTATTACCTTGGCTTGGGAGATGAGGAAAGAGCAAATGTTGATTACATTTAAGCATTATATTTTAAGTTAACTTTTTTCTTTTTTAATGATCTCTACACCCGAGGGGCGCCTGGGTGGCTCAGTGAGTTAAGCTGCTGCCTTCGGCTCGGGTCATGATCTCGGGGTCCTGGGATCGAGTCCCGCATCAGGCTCTCTGCTCAGCGGGGAGCCTGCTTCCCTCTCTCTCTCTCTCTCTCTCTCTGCCTGCCTCTCTATCTACTTGTGGTCTCTCTCTGTCAAATAAATAAATAAATAAATCTTAAAAAAAAAAAAAAAATCTCTACACCCAATTTGGGACTCAAACTCACAACCCCAAGGTCAACAGTCAGGTTTTTCCAAATGAGCCAGTCAGGAGCCCCTTGGCAGTATCTGAACAAGACAAAAGAGTGTTTAACAGCCACCCCTCCTGAGACCTGACTGAAATGAGAGTAAAAGTACTTATAGGTATAAAAAAAACGAATGATAACAGTGACTCACATTTGTGTCCTAAGCTCTGGACTGGTGATTGCTCTAAGCCTTTACAAATAATAACCTGTCTTCTTCCAGTAATCATTGAGCTGTGTATCGCTTGCATCCCAGTTTGCAGATAAGGAAACTAAAGCACAGACTATGTGATTTTTCCCAGTGGCAGAAATCTGGTAAGCGGTAGCCTGGGTGCAAACCTGCCTGCTGGACTCAAGAACCCACACAGTGTCTCTCTTCATTCTGCTGCCAATGAAAAAGGAGAACGGGAACCAGCGGCAGTCCAGAGGCTTAGACAAATGTTTGAATGCAGACTGGTCGGAGAATTGAAGCTGAATACAGAAAAATAGAGGGAATTTCCATCAGAAAAACAGAGAGAGAGCAAATAGGCACGGAGAATGGTTTGCTAGGCAGAGCTTTGGACAGGGAGACCAAACCTGAGAGGCAGGTGGAGGTGAGCAGGAATAAGGTTACCAACCCCACACCCGACCCCATATTCACATCAGCCCAGGTCTACACCAGAAGGGGAAAAGCAGAATTGAAAGCCTCCAGAAAAAAAGACCTGTCTTCTGGCGTCTAGAGGCCCTCATCCAATCACTCTACATGGAAACCTGTCAGTCAATCTCTCTTAATACAATCTCTCTTAAATAGAGATGGGCAATCTACGATCAGATACACAAGATGATCAGATGGAAAGGGTGGCTAAGATCGATGAAAAAATGACACCAGAAGGGGTCCATGCCTGGCTCAGTTGGTAGAACATGCAACTCTTGATCTCGAGGTCATGAGTTCAAGCCCCATGTTGGGCATATAGCTCACACTATAAACAAGTCAGAATAAGGGGGCATCCGGGTGGCTCAGTGGGTTAAGCCTCTGCTTTTGGCTCAGGACATGATCTCAGGGTCCTGGGATAGAGTCCCACAGCAGGCTCTCTGCTCAGCAGGGAGCCTGCTTCCCCCTCTCTCTCTGCCTACTTGTGATTGATCGATCTCTCTCTCTGTCAAATAAATATATAAAATCTTTTTTTTAAAAAAAAGTCAGAATACCAAAATCAACTGGACTTAATAAACCTTAAAAACACTGATACCAGAAGAAACACAATTTTGATAGAGAATAATTTGTTAAACCTCGAATCAATATCCTCTGGGAGATTAGAAAAGTGTTGTCTTCATAAAATGAGAACAGGATGCACTGGAAAGGGAAAAAATAATGGAACAAGAAAGAGATCTTGGGACTTAAGTGATTGACATCTAAAGAAGTCTAAGGTAAGGTTAGAAAAATCAAGGAAAACTTCCAGAAAATAAAACAAAAAGGTGACGAAAGAAAGGGACCTAAATGGGGAATGACAAGTTACCATTTGCTATCATTTCTTAGAAAATTACTTGAGAAAGAGCTGCAGGAAAAAAAAAAAGTTCATGTGTTCATGGCGTGAGGTGGAGGATAGTAACCAGGAAACCAAAAGACAGAAAGACGTTATCCAGGAAACGGGAAAATTAACGTAGACAGAAAGGAACCCAAGGAATACAGTGGGCATGCAGCAGGCCTAGAGAGCAACAGCCCAGAACGGAATGGGAAGTGAAGAGTTGTGTGGGGAAAGGGGACTTGGTATAATACTTACATAACGCACTGTTCAAAAGAAATTGAGAAAATGTTGAAGGCAACATCTGCAAGGGGTAAAAACAAAGGCAATTAGAAAGTTGGGAAAAATTAAAACTGTACGAGAAAGCGTGTGCCACTACATTTCACAAGTTAGCTTTATAGTAAACAATACTGAAAACATCGCAAATATGTAAACATTCTTGCTTGATTTTTAACTTCTAGAACAAAAGAGACGATTTAAATATAAGAACTAAATGCACTTGTTGCCAATCAATACGTAAATCAAAGCACAATGGTGGAAGTTGGGAGCTGCAGCACTGAAGAGAGGAGGATTAATATCCGCATTTTACACGGCGGGCAGTCCGAAAATACTGGCTGCAACTGAGAGGCTAGGAAATGAAGAGGTAAGAAAAAAGAAAAAAGAAACAAAGGTGCAAGTAAATTGTTTATGACTAGACATAACTGAGGACATAACTTTAGTGGCAGAATGATATCAGGAGAAGGTGGGGAGGTGTGTAAGAAAAAGTATAAAAATAAGGGAAATCATTCTCTGCCCTAGTAAGAAATAAATAGTTCATATTACAATTTAAAAGTTAAGGGAGGGGTGCCTGGGTGGCTCAGTGGGTTAAGCCTCTGCCTTCCACTCAGGTCATGATCTCAGGGTCCTGGGATCGAGTCTCCCATCAGGCTCTCTGCTCAGCAGGGAGTCTGCTTCCCCCTCTCTCTCTGCCTGCCTCTCTGCCTACTTGTGATCTCTCTCTCTCTCTGTCAAATAAATAACTAAAAAAAAAAAAATCTTAAAATAAAAATAAATAAAAATCAAGGGAATGAAGTTAGCTATCGTGGTGGGTGACTATCTGCTTTGCACCAGGCACCGTTCTAAGTGATTTGGACGCATCCACTCATACATTAGTTCTCACCATGACTCTGTAAGAAAAGGAACTGAAGCCCAGAAAGGGTAGGTAATTGACCCAGAGCACCCAGCTAGTGCCAGAGCCAGAATTCAAATCCAGACACCCTGTCTCCAGACCTTAGACTCTCACCTATTCTGTCCTCCCACTGTAGGAATATCACATAAAGATACTGATTAACCACCTAAAGAAAAAGCAACACATTAAAAGTGATTGTTTTTAATTGGGAAAGTGGGTGAGCAGAGCCCTCGGGACTAATGGATTTGTTTGAACCATTTGCACTTGTTACTTCAATTTCTTTTTTAATTTTAAGAAAGTGGAAGTCCCTTTAGAGCAGTGAGTAAGAGCTCACCCCAATAATGGGCTGGTTTCTGGCACCACCACATTCAAGATGATGAGAGCCAGTGGATCAGTTCCCATAATAACTCAGCCTGACTCCTGATGTGACAAGCGGCAGCGTGGGAGAAACCTCGGTGGTTGATAGAGTAAGTTCTCTAAGAAAAGTGGGATGATAACATAGGTTCAACGAGAATAATCAGCGTGAACACCACCCTTCCACAGGTATATATATGGTCTAGCCATCCCTCGCCCACTCCCACAGGCACCCATGGGTTTTCCTCCACTCAAAGGTAGCCAGACACCTTGGAAGAAAACTGAATTCCAGGGGTCTTCAATAGCCCCTACTCCAGAAGGAAACGATGCTTCGGGGATGTTCAGAGCGGTGCTCAATAGGGCACCCACTGGCGATCCTACCAAATTACATAGAATAATAATGATACTTGATAATGATTAGTTTGATCATGTTTCATTGGGCCAGGCTGAGTCTGTGAAAGGCCGTGAGTTCCTAATAATGTTCAAAGGAGAAGAGCTGAGACCAAGTGCACAAAAAAGGTAGATAAAAAGGTAAAAAGTTGTAATGCAAAAAGGAGTTAGTATAATGGGGACTGTATCATGGTTAATTAATCCTAATAAGAAATGGAGTCTTTTTTTAATAAAGATTTTAGTTATTTGAGACTGAGAGAGCGAGCATGAAAGGGGGAGAGGGACAGGGAGTGGCAGGCAGAGGGAGAGGGAGAAGCAGGCTTCCTGCTCAGCAGGACGCCCAATGTGGGGCTCCCCCATCACCATCACCATTGGGATCCTGAATCACAGACTTAAAAGAAGAAAACACAGGGCCCCTGGGTGGCTCAGCTGGCTAAATGACTGCCTTAGACTCAGGTCATGATCCTGGAGCCACAGGATCGAGTCCCACATCGGGCTCCCAGCTCCACAGGGAGTCTGCACCTCCCTCTGACCTTCTCCCCTTTCATGCTCTCTCTCTCACTCAAATAAATAAATAAATAAAATCTTAAAAAAAAAAAAACCAAACTTAGGTGTTTAAAAAAAACCCCACAAACTGTAGACTCACAAAACAAAAAAGTACGTTTTACCCCATTTCCCTCGGTCTCAGAGCAAGGATACGGACCCAGGTTTAAGGAATTGGATGACGGACTTCATTCAAACCGCCCTAGTTTCTGCCCACACTCACTGGTATGTCTGCATGAGAGTCCGAGGACCCGTCGATTCACGGGACCCTCACAACACTCGAGACTGTTCTGTCCCTGCAAGCAAACTCCCTGGCACTCACTTTTTAGGGTCACACCTTCCCAGGACTTCCCTAACTCCTGGTAACCACTGACCTGCTTTCCATCTCTGTAATTTTGGCATTTTGAGAATATTTGATAAGTGGAATCACACAGTATGTAAGCCTTTAACACTGGCATTGAAGAAACACACCCAGTGTAACCGGCTTGAACCCCATCCACATTCCTGTCTATGCAAAAGTCCTTTCCTTTCTGTGGCTGAATGACCAGGCTCTAAAGAGAGGCAGGACCTTGGGGGCCCCTCCCAGCCTCCCACTATGCCAGGAACCCTCCAGAGCCCCAGATGTGGGGGTTTCACCCGCAGGAAGCAGCTTTTCCAATCACTTTGCTTTTCAGCACAAACAGACCTACCTGATCATGGCTTCCTCGCCTCTGCCCTGTGCTTTGGCTGACTACTACCTCCCTGCCCCCTTCCAAAACGTACGCTGTGAACTTCTTTCCCTCTTGGCCTGGTGGGTGGGTCAGGCAACCCTGGGACTGCCCGTCCCTTGTGGGCATGCAGATCCCCGGTCGGAATTTTCCTGCACAAAGGGCAGGAAAGTCACAAGTCACCGATCTGAAGGCAAAGGACTATCCGTCCTTTAGAGTACTGCAGTGGACTGAATGGTGGTCTCTAAAAGACACATCCATGACCTCATCTCTGTACCCCATAACTGACTTTATGCAGAAAAGACCCTATGCCTTTGCAAATCCTTTAAAGATTTTGAGATCATCACAGAATATCTGGGTGGGCCCTAAATCCAATGACTAGGGTCCTTACGAGAGACACCCAGCGGAGAGACAGCAGGGAGTTGAGGGAGAAGGCCACGTGAAGGCAGAGGCAGAGATCAGAGGGAAGCCTGGAGTCACGAGAGCTGGAGCAAAGGAGCTCTCCCCTGGGTCCTCTAAGAAAGAGAGAAGCGCCCAGAGTCCTCTGGTGCCTGGCACATGATCACCCCCAGCCGTCATCTGCGGCTTCCTCCCCAGAGCCGGCGAGCACACCTGCACCTGTGCAGAGGCTGAAGGAGTGGGCCAATGGAAGCCCACCGCTTTCTGTAGCAGACAAGCCGGCCCCACAGTGGTCCCGGGACCCTGGCAGTGCACAGGTGGGCTGCTTGGGTCCACGCCACAGCCCTTCTCTAAGGGATGCCTTTCCCTCTCCTCCCTCTTGTTGCTGCAGGGACCCCTTGTCTTCCTTGTCCTCGTAGGGCAGGTGCCCAGCAAGGGGTCGGGTTCCCCTCTGCCTTTGTTAAAAGAACCAATGAAAGAACAAAAGTTTGGGGGCCTCCTGCTCCAATACCCACAGGCCTCACCACCGACTCCCTTGGTCATGCTTATGTGCAACTCGAGATGAACCTCCAGAGGGCAGGCTTTGTCTAACAACTAAGGACGTTCCTAATCAGCCCCTAGATTTGGGTCCCTAAACCCCAGTCAAGCACACAGTGTGTACTCAGTAACTGAAGTAAACCGAAGTTTTAAAAGACCCTCTTAGCATCCTTGCCCCTGGTCCAGTCTCCCTTTCTAGCTTACCTTTCCTGCACGACTGCCACTGCTCACCCCAGTCTGTGCCTGGGCCATGCTGCACTATGGAAGCTTTTGAAGATGCACAAAGTCTCAGTCAGTTAAGCGTCTGCCTTTGGCTTAAGTCGTGATCCCACAATCCTAGGATCAAGTCCTTGCATGGAGTTCCCTGGTCAGTGGGGAGCTTGCTTCTCCCTCCCCCTCCTCTTGTGCTCTTTCCCCATCTCTCAAATAAAGGAAAAAAAATATGAAAAAGTAGAAGACGATGATGCGCAAAGTGGGTGCCATCCCATCCAGGCAACCCACTCCGGCAGACAGACACCAGCAGACACATGCTCGTAGCACGGTACTCTTTATTGTGACGCTCAGTGGAAAACACCTGTAAACCAGCTTACTGTAGTGGTGACAGCTGTAACACATGCTAAGGCACTTTTATTATATAAAAAGGGGCTGGGGCTGGGAGCTCCATTCACTCCTTTGTGACAGCAACTGGGACCTGAATTCAGAGCTCTTTAGGCATACGTAGCTTTCCTGTATCTTCATGATTTGTTGAGTTTTCCTCAAAAAAGAAAAAAAAAGATGCCTTCTTTGCCATAAGTAAGTCTAAATGCAGCATATACAAAACAGGAATACAGGTAAATTCAGCAACCAGTGTAGACCAGTGTAGGACAAGCTACTCTCTTCTAAACATGGTTCCAAAGGAAAGGCAGTGATAAAGACTTGGAATTTTATCATTTATTATAAGGAGGGGGAGTAGAAACCCTTTTTTTTTTTCCTTTCAAACACATCCATGCAAATGGCAGATCTTTACACCACACTGAGTCGACGGTGCAGATTATGTACCTCGGACCCCAGTCCTGGAGTAGGTACAAGGTCATATGGGAGGGCCGCTGGCCCGTCCCAATGCTCTGGCTGTCAGACCTGGGACAAGTCCCTTAACCATTAAATGTATTTGGTCCCCAAGAATGTTGGGAGAAGCCCCCGATGGCCTTCCTCGGGTGGCCCCGAGGCCCTGTCTGCTGGGCCCAGCAGCCCCCCGGTGGCAGGGGCCCGCTGCCCTCCACAAAGGAGGGAAGGGGGTCATCATTGCACTTGAGACACTCTGAAACAGGAAGGGGACCACTGTGACGCTGCCCAGAGCGCGTGGGAAGGAACGGCTCCTTCCTTGCACCCCGCATTCTGTGCCCTGCACAGAGGGGGCGGCCCTGGGCCTGCTCTTACCCAATCACCCAGGGCCCACGGGAGTGCGGGGCCAACATGGCAGAGGTTGTGAGGTCACCGTGTGTGATTGCCAACAGCAAAGGAGGAAGGGGAGCTGGTGGCGGAGGTGGGGGAAGGTGACAACTCTTCTGGGGTGCTGGGCTATCAAAACTTCTTAGTCTGAAGAAAAATAGATTCGTAGAAAACTCTCTTTGCCCATCCCCGGTGGCCTGCCTTCCTTGTCTTGTGCTATGCGGCAAGGGAGGGCCGAGATCCTGCCGGTCACTCAGTTCCCAGGACAGGGGCCCAAGACTCTGACTCTTTGGTATCGGGTGCTGGGGGTGGAGGGGAGCAGAGCGGACTGCAGCGGAGGGAGCCAAACGCCCTCAGAAAGGCCGTGGGTGCGAGCGGGGAGGCACAGGCTTGAGGTCTCCTGGCCTGGTGGGACTGGGTGGGGAGGTCACGGTCACAGCAGTCCCCAGAAGGTGGAGGAGGGTGCTGCGGGTTGGGGGTGCTGGAAAGGGGAGGCGGAGTCATCTGGCGGTCTGTCCATCCGTTCCAGGCAGCAGGAGGAGAGATTACTCGGCAGCTTTGGCCTCAGCCCCATCCGCCTTGCCATCCACCTCCTCGTCCGAGCAGTCGCCAGCACCTTTCCGAGCCATCCGGCGGGGCACGACAAACGGAAGGTCCCCTCGCCTGGGGACAGAGGCACGGGGTCAGCAGGGCCGGCCAGGTGGGCTAGTACAGCTGGCACCCGTCCAAGCCATTTTAGACGGACACCAGGCCCCAGCGCCCGGGGCAGTGGGGGAAGAAACGGAGAAACACGGAGAAACAGCGGCTCCCACTTCATTCCAAAACAGCAGTGAGAAGCCGTGGGGAAGCCGGGGCTGACTGCCAGAGAGAAAGGCCCAGCAGCAGACGCGGTCACCCGTGGAGGCAGATGCCGGCCTGCACACCGATGCTCAACCGACGCACCAGCGGGGGAGACGGAGACACAGTGACCACACGCGGAACGAGACTCGACGCCTTCTCCGGATCGCGCACAATTAGCTACCGGCTAGAAGGCGGGCCCCTGTGGGCTTCACGCCGAAGGGAGAGAAGCAGCGAGAATCCCAGGGAAAAGAGCCTCTGCCTGCCCCGCCGGCTCCCCCTCCGGTGGCAACGCTCCCGAGAGGGCACAGCCGTGCCTCTCCTGGGCACAGGGGCCGTGAAGGCCGCGGGGCTGCCTCAGCGGGCGCGAACAGGCCCCCAGCGCCTGCCAGGCCGGCCGGACCCCCGCGAGCGGCCGCCAGTGCCCACAGCCGGCCTGGAGGCCCTCTGGGCTCGTTCAGTGAGCGGGGTTTTCCCAGAGACGGAGAGCAGGGCTCACCCGGGAGCCCGGGGAGCGGCGCGGGCGGAGGCACCACCAGACGCAGACGGGGGCGACTTCCGGGACTTTCCGGCGCCCCGGAGCTCGGGGAGGGGAGGCCACGGGGCTCACCTGAGCTTGTTCTTGAGGGTGCTGACCTCGCGGTTCATGGCGTCGGCGGTCTCAGTGGCGTCCTCCAGCTCCCGCTGCAGCTTCCGGCGGGAGGCGTTGGCCCGCTGGGCCTCCTCCTCAGCCTCCTCCAGCTGCCGCTTGAGCTGCTTCAGGCGGGTGGACGCTTTGTCGGCCTGCGGAGAGGTGCGGTCCCGGTCAGGCGCCCCGCCCGGAGAGGCCCACCAAGCCCCGCAGCCCCGTGCACGCGCTCACACGCACGCGCTCGTGCGCACACACTCGCTCCGACGTCCACGCGCGCACGCATGCGCATGCGCACAAACCTGGTCCTTGAACTGCTCGGCGTTCCTCCGCTCGTCATCGACCTGCAGCAGCACGTCCTTCAGCTTCTTCTCCGCCCGACGCACCTGTTTGCACGCTGCCTGGCGCTCCCTGGGGGGCAGAGACGTGGTGGCTCAGGGACCCCGGGTCAGAGGGTCCAGTCACACACACTGGCTGAACGACCTGCCCCGGGCCTCACGGGCATGTCCCCCACGGGGAAGCCCCCAGGCGGAGACAGACCATCTCCACCCACACGACCTGCTTGGTCTCCTGCGGGGGAGGCACGGCGACAACCCCATTTCACAGAGGAGGAACCGGGCTCCGGGAGGAAGGGGACACAGCTTAAAAAGCAGGTACGTAGCAAGGAAAGGGGAAACAGATTTGCAACCCAGTGTGACCTGCCCGTTACCTCCAAAGACACCCCAGTCTTGCTGAGCCCACAGACTAGCTGCCCAAGCGGGCAGCAACCGCCACCTCTGCCTGATTCAGCCCCGAGAGACAGTTGTCCAAAGTCCCAACTCTAGAGGAGGGCCCGTGGGCTCCTATGAAAACTCTGAGAAGCCACTAGCGGAAGGGATGGGCAGCCTGTCAGGAGGGGGACAACAACCTCCGCCTCGGCCAGGAACAGAGGGGTCTGCAGGCTGTGGCAGGTGATGGGAAGGACACCTACTTGGTCTCGTTGTCCAGCTGCTCCTCCAGCTGTGCGATCTTGGCCTCCAGGGCCGTGATGGAAGCCTTGTACTTGGACTTGACAGTGCCCTCCATCTCCTGCAGCTTGACCTTGAGCTCCTTGTTCTGGCGCTCCAGCTGCTGTCGCACATTCTCATTCTTCTGGGCGTGACTGCGCTCGAGGTTCAGGTCGGTGTTGATCTGGTCGATCTGCGGGAAGGAGGGCTGGTGACCCCAGGAAGGCTGGGGCGGGGGGCTCCCTGGGGCAGAAGCAGGGCCACTGGTTCCTCAAGAACCCCAGAAAACACTAGGCCCTCGGGCCCCAAGTTCACGAGCTCTGGGCCCTCCTAGAAAAGGGAGCTCCCCCACAGCTGGGGTTCAGAGAAAGAAACCAAGGGAGACCTTCACAGGTGCCAGGACATCCTCTCCAAAGCCCAGAAAGCCCTAGGCTCCTGCCAGCATGGTCTGGGAGGAGCAGAGCTTGGTGCAGGGAAACGCCAGGCGGCCCTGGCCCCACCCACCTGCAGGTTCGCCTTCTTCAGCCGATCGTTCACCAGCTCCGTGTTGCCCTGCTCCTCCTCCAGCTCCTCCTCCAGCTGCGCTATGCGGGCCTCCAAGCGCCGCTTCTCTTCCAGCGCCAGGGCTCTGGGTGAGAGCAGGGAGCAGTGAGACGGGGCCTGTCCCAGAGGATGGGCACACCTGCCCTCAGGTCAACATGCCACACCATGGCTCACCCTTTGCCGCTGCTGTTGGCAATCTCGTCAGCCAGCTCATCCCGCTCTTGCTGGGCCTGGCGCTTGGCACGCTCGGCGGCTGCCAGTTCCTGCCATGAGAATGTGGACTGTGACTGTCTGGGATGCCCCGAAGTCCCTTGAGCCCCCCTCTCCCATTCCAGGAACTCTATAGCACCATGCTCCCCGAGCCCCTGGCCCTTCCTCTCAAACCCCCTCCCAGGTCTGCCTCCTCCACGAAGCCCTTCCTCAAGGGCCCCTCTGGCTTACAGGGCTGATTCCTTCCTCTGAGACCATGACTTAGGCACCACATTTGCAAAGCCCCCTCTCTCTAAGTCTTAGAGCCAAGTCAGACTGGGGAGGTAGAGATAAATAAAAAGCTGTCCTGTGCTAATGGGATGCTGGTCCCTCTGCGTTCTGGGGAGACCAGACGTCGGGAGGACAAGGATGGGAGTTAGGGTGAGAGCACAGAGTCTGAAAGCCAGTTGGGTAAGGTGGTCCCAACAGAGAGCCACACTTGACCTCAGAGGGAGGGCTGACCCCAGGCCCAGGCGTGAGGGCACAGCCATGAGGACAGTGTGGATGAGGACATGCCCAGACACCCAGCCCCACTAGACACCAGGTGGCCCCGTTAACCTCACGCTGAAGAAGACTGCCTAGAGCAGAGGGAAGGATCTCACGATACACCTCCTGTGTGACAGACAAGGCGGCAAGGGGGACACGCGGTGCTGGAGCATTTGGAAAAACACCTTCCCTTGCCAGGCATAAACACTCAACAGGAGGTGGGGAGTATCACGAAGCTTCATTTCATGCAAGGGAGCTGGCCCCAAATGGTGACAGTTTAACTCATACACACATTTTCGTCACACCAGGAAGCCCGGCTACTTAATGAACCCCTGCAGGAAATTCTTTCACAAAGCCAAAACCACCCCCAACCCACTGCTGAAGTTGGCCTGGTTGGCTGCCAGCTGTGCCACTGGGCGGCCCAGGCTGGCTGGGCAGAGGCCATAGGCTGCCCCCTGCTGGTGACCCCGAGTGCCCTCCTGGGGCCAGGCCCACCTCCTGCAGCTGGATCATCTCGGCCTCCATGCTCTTCAGCTTCTTCTCGTTCTCCTTGGCCTGAGCCAGGATCTCCTCGCGTGACGCACGTGTGTCCTCCAGTTCCCGCATGTAGTCCTTCATCTGGGCCTGGGGTGGGCAGAGAAGCTTGGTACCCCCCACAGCCACCACCCCAACCTGAGAACCTTGGGCTCCTTTCAGCCTGCTGCCACATGGAACCAACTTCACAGTAAAGGGCAAGATAATAAGGACACAGATCTCTTTAATCCTTGTCGTTTTCACACGTTGTTGACCATCAGGATTTACAAAACACACCCCTGGCGGTGTCAGTCACCGGCTGCCCATCGGCCCAAGCTGCAATCTGGGCTACACTTTCTACAATGTCCCGTTGACCTGAATGCGGTTCTCCGAGGCCACTCCCTGGAACACCAACTCCTCTGGGTCCACACCCACCTGCCAGGTCAGCCCCCACTATGGGGAAAAAACACATTTCCTTTGTTCTCCTGTGATGGTTCTAACTCTAAAGATCTTAGTCAAATATATGTATTTTCTTTTCCTTCTGCAGATAAATCCTAAACTGGGACTCCTCAGGCCAGATGGTAACAGGTACAACTGCCTTACAACCTCGCCCACAGACCCTAAACTTTTTCTTTCTGTGGCTGGGTTTCGGTGTGCCACGTGGCTTCTCAGAGCTATTTTTTTTAAAATTTGTTATCTTTGGGGCGCCTCGGTCGGTTAAGCATCTGTTTTCAGCTCAGACCACGATCCCAGTATCCTGGGATCGAGTCCAGCATCAGGCTCCCTGCTCAGTGGGGAGTCTGCTTGTCCCTCTGCCTCTGCTCCTCCTCCCACCTGTGTTCTCTAATAAATATACAAAATCTTTTAATAAATAAAGAGAACAGTGAAATTTGTTATCTTTCACGTATCCTGATGAGCACAGAGTACTGTACGGACATACTGATCAATAACTGTGTCATACACCTGAAACTAACATAACTCTGTATGCTAATGATGTTGAAGTTATTAAATTTTAATAATAAAAACATATAAATAAACAAAATCTATGATCTTTAATTATTGGTGAAGTGCGAATTTCCCAAGTGTGCGTTCTGTGGTGTGGGCTGCACGTGGGGTTCTGTGCTCAGCTTGGAAGCTTCAATCCCTGCCCACTAAGGCTGTATTGGTCCGGACCTGGGCCATGACCCCAGGCCATGTCTGGTTTACTCTGGAATCTACCGCCAAGTACTATGTCCCTATGTCACTGTGTTTCTAGGTTTGTGTGCATTTCCTTGCTTAACGCACGCAAAGTCAACGATCTTACTGCAAGTTGCTTTCTGTTCCAGGGCTGAGGGCACCCTGGTCGGCCGTGGAGAGGGGAGGGTGGTGTCCCTCGGCACTCGTCAGCCACCACCAGTGCCTCGTCCCCACCTGAGCCCAGAGCCGAGGGTCCAGCCGGGCCCCGCACGGCCCGTGGCCTCACCTGCAGTTTGCGCAGCTGCTTGATGGCCTCATCTCGGTTCTTGTTGGCAGAGTCGATGTGGGCCTCCAGGTCTTTCAGGTCCATCTCCAGCTTCTTCCGAGCGGCCACCGCCATCGAGCGCTGCTTCCTCTCATCCTCCAGCTCTGCCTCCATCTCCCGCACCTGGGGGACAGGCCGACGGCTCGGACGGCGGCATCCACACCCAGACCCTGCCCCGCTCTGAGCCCAGGCCAGGCTGCACGGGCCCTCCATGAAGACTACGGACCATCAAAGAAAGGGTCCCTGACCCCAGAGACGGGTGACTGGAACCTGAAGGAGTGGAGGAGGAGCCCGACACAACCCAGGGGGAGAAAGGAGAAAGAAGCCTGCCAGAAAAGGGGGTGAGCCTGGGGGACCGTCCACACCTGTCTGACCAGCTGCTTCTTCTTCTCCTCACTCTGCTCGTCGCGGCCCTGCAGGTCCCGCTCGAACTGGGCCTTCATGGCCTGCAGGTTGACCTCCAGCCGCAGCTTGGCGTCCTCCGTGGCCTGCAGCTCGTCCTCCAGCTCCTCCAGCTGCGTCTTCATCTCCTCCACCTGCTGCTCCAGGGCCCGCTTGGACTTCTCCAGCTCGTGGACCTGACCCCCACCAAGGGAGCCCAAGTCAGGAGCTGAGGGATGAGGTCCCCAACGTCCCCAGCCTTGGTGTCCACTCAGCCCCTAGTCCTTGGGGCTGTCCCCACTCTGCCCTCCCGAGAGCAGCCGCCGACCCGGTACTCACGCTCTTGCCGACGTCGTCCTTGGAGCTCATGAGGTCCTCCATCTCCGTGCGGAACTGCTTATTGAGCCGCTCCAGCTCCGCCTTCTGCTCCATGGCCTCCTCCAGGGCCCGGGCCAGCGACAGCGCCTTGGTCTCCTTCTCTCGGGCCTCTGCCTCGGCCCGGTCACGCTCCTCCGCATACTTGGCCGAGATGGTCTTCTCCTCAGCCAGCAGCTAGGGGAGAGGTGGTCACCATGAGCCTCCAGCCCTCGGGTGAACAAAGCACCCACACCCATACTCCTTGGGGACTGAGGGTCGTAGGTGCTGGTCTAAGGGGAGGGGACCAGGCTGTCACCCGGGGTATCTGGCGGGCCCCAAGTGTAGCACATGCCATCCAGCATGTCTTTGTAACCAGACTACGACAGAGGTCACCTCTGCTAGCACTCTGTGAGGCCGGTTTTCATCATTTAATAATCAGCGCCCCTTCCCTGAGAATGCACACGGAAAGTTACTCCCTCAGAACTAGGAAAAGCCCTGTTCTCCTGAAAAACCAGTTGCTGTTTTCCTTAAAAACCATGTCCATCTGGCTGTTTAGAGGCCCAGTCACCACCTGTGGCGCTCGTCAAGGATGCCTGTTTACGTTCCAGTTCTCGGGTGTCCGCTCTCCATGCAGGCCCACCCGCCGCCAGACCTCATTGCCCCATCTCCCCAAACCCTCTGCCCTGATACCTCTTTATTCCCCAGGCCCATTTCTTAATCGGCCAGAGATTGAATGTTCTAGACTTCGCCAGACCTTGCTGTGGAAGCAGGGGCGCAACCGGGGACAGCGCCGAGGAGAGGAGTGTGGCGGCATCCCGTGCACCTCCACCCGCAGCAACATGCATGGGGTGCACTTGGCCAGTTCTCCTGAACTGTCCTACCCCACTGTCTGGGTCTCTCCGTAAGCTGCCTCAGAGCTTTTGGAATGAGGCAGAGGTAGGATGCGTCAATAAAAATCCTACATCACAGGGATGTCATTAGGACATGTGCCATCTTGACCTTGGGGTTGTTGAGTTCAAGCGCCGTGTTGAGAGTAAAGAAAAAAAAAGTCCTATGTAAAAGTACAACTGGTTCATTATAGACAATCTGAAAGATGTCAGACATGGAAAAGGGGAAGAGCACCTGCTGCAAGGGGGAGCCCTGCATGCCTGTCCTGCTGCCTTCCCCAGCGAGGTGTGAGGTGACCCCAGCCTCGACGCCCCATGGATGTGCCTGATGGGACATCAGGCATGGGGGGCAGCCTGGCCGCACCCACCTGGTCGAACTTCTTCTGCTTCTTCTCCAGGTTGGAGGCTGTCTGGCGCTGGTGGTCCAGGTCCACGAGCAGGTCGTCCAGCTCCTGCTGCAGTCGCGTCTTTGTCTTCTCCAGCTTGTCGTAGGCGGCCACCTTTTCCTCATAGCGCTGGCCCAGCCCCTCCAGGTCCTTCTGGAGCTTTCTCTTGGCTTCCTCCGCGGTCTCCAGGCACCCCACGCCATCCTCCATTTTTTTCTTCATGTCTGTCACCTGGGCAGGGGCACAGAGTTAGGCATACAGCCCAGGTCCAGGGCAGGGGCAGCCAGCTCGCACCCCATGAGCAGAGGCCCAGTCACGGACACGCCCCTCTTCAGCCGGAGTGAGAGAAACGAGGTTTCTGCCGAGGGCATCTGCCTAGTGCGTGCAGCCCCGGGGTGGCCTCTCGGTCGAGATGTACACCAAGCCTCTTGCTTTCCATCGACATAAATCATCCTCCTCCATCAGTCTCTTGCCAGGGACAGAGTCTGTCTGAGATCTACAGGCATCTGTCCTGCAGCCCCCTTCGCACCCAGAGACAGAGCTGCCACACCAGCCACCAGCCACTCCCACCCAGACGGGAGCACAGACTACACCCCTCCCCCCAGGAGACAGTACAGATCTCCTGGCCTGGCCGCTGAGTCCTACACGAGATGTAGAACGCGACTCTTAATCTATTTCCGGTTACAGACCCTCTGACGGTCTAGAAAAAGACTGTGGCCTCCTTACAATGGTGTTTTAATGAGCGTAAGATGCTAAGATCAGCAAGTACACCAATACAGAAAAATGTAGTTGCTGGGTACTTCTTTACACCGTGACACAGTGTCCATGTGCTCCCTTGTCAGTGTGTCCAGCACGAGCTCCCGAAGCGACGAGAGCACCATGATACCCCAAAGCTCGCCACGGCTCAGACACAGCAATCTGTGGTTTCCTTCACACCTCAAGTACTGCTGCTGCCTGGCTCACAGCCTACGTGCATAATCGAACACAATGCCAATGTCAGCCTGACTAGTGGAAACACAGACGGGACGTCTCCTCTATCCATGTTTACAGACTCCTGAATTCCACCTGGGACCCTGGCTAGCAGCTCTGGCTGGCAAGGGCAGGAGCTCCCGGAGGGAGGGTGCCCCGCCAGACTCTGCCCAGCCTGTAGACTCCCTCCCAGCTCCCGAGTCCCCGGGGGGCTGCGGGGCACCCAGCAGGGGGGGCGATACCCAACCTGGGCGTGGAGAGTAGCGATCTGCTTCTCCAGGTTCCGCTTGGCCTCCTCCTCCTCTTCCAGCTGCTCCCTGAAGGAGTTCTTCTCATCCTCCATCTGCTTCAGCTTGGTGCTCAGGCTCAGCTTCTGCCGGTTCTCCTCCTGGAGCAGCTCCTACACCGAGACACGTGGAGCGCCGGGGCTCAGGGCCAGAGCCTCGCGGGCCCCACACCCTCCACAGGAGGGAGGAGCCGGTCCCTCTAATTTGGAGGACAGCTGCTACAGACCTGGCCGGGGGGGAGCAGGGGGGAGGAGGGGCAGAAGGACCCAGAGACCCTGTGGATGCGGGGGAGGATGGGTCATCAGAGAAGCTGGGCCCTGCTGCCGTCTTTACCTGTGTGTCCTGCAACTGGGACTCCAGGGCGGAGAAGTCCTTGGTGAGCTTGCTGGACTTGCTGTCAGACTGGGTGAGAAGCCCTGTCACATTGTCCAGCTCAACCTGCACGGGGACGGGAGGGACAAGGCCCATGACTGCTTTGGCCCCACCTCAGCCGTCAGGCCAACCCAAAGGCCTCGCTGAAAGGGGGCTGGGGGGAGGAGCCCTGGGGATCCAGGCCAAGACCGAGTCGGGGCGGCAGGCACCCCCGCCCGGGGCCCGGGACGCAATGGAGGCCTCACCTGCAGCTTGGTGACCTTGTCGGCCAGCTCCGTGCGCACGCGCTCGCCCTCGGTGAGCTTCACCTGCAGCTCCTGCAGCTGCGCCTCGGCCTTCTTGCGCTTGTGCTCCGAGTCCCCTTTGCCCTGCAGCAGCACCTTCACCTCGTTGGCCAGCTCCCCTCGCTCGTTCTCCAGAGTCTGCTTCGCCTTCTCCAGGTTGGCTTTCACCTGAGGGGATGCAAGCCACGAGGTGGGAAGGGGCAGCGGGGCCCTGGCAGGAGCCAGGAGAGAGGAGTCTGCTCTCTCAGCAGCAATGCCGGTGGGCCAGCCTGGGGGACACGTGCTGCTGAGAGCCTCGGGCCAGACGCTCGGGCCTGACCCGCACTCCTCACTCGGCCGGACGGGACACGAGGCCCGTGTCCTCAGCTTGGCAACAGTCCCCGCCCAGCTCAAGCATAAGGGTCTATCATCACTAGATACTAAGACTTTAGCACTATCAGAACACCAAGAGAAATAATAGCTGCTCAGTCAGGCTTCCCATAAAGCCTCTGTGAAATCTGATATTCTGCGTGATGATGTGATGATCTTCCAGAATATATACGAGTGGCGTGTACAGAATCCACTCGACAGTCCCATTCTGCTCTCCACTGAGCCGGTCACAGGGTCACAGACATGTGTCAGGGGGCCGCACACATGACACGGTATGTTGGGAAAGGAAAAGCTGAAGGGTAAGGTAAGGCTTCCACCAGAAGGGGCCCGGATGGACAAGGCACGCCTCTGAGAATATTGTACAGGCCGTCATGTGGAAGCCTTTGACCTCTTGGGCTGCCACCCAAAGTGGCTGCGTGCTAGGGGCCACAGCAGGCAGAACGTGGTCTTGGGGAACCGCCTGGCCCAGCCACCTGCCTGAGACCAGCAGGATTAATATCCCAAGGCTTCCCACCAAGACTCCAGCTGACCACGTGGGGGTGCTCCAGCGAAAACCCTGGGGCCCTCTGACACTCGGCACCAGGCCCCTCCAATTCCTGGAGGCTTTCTGGTCTGGCGGGTCCTGAACAAAACACTAACAACAGTCATTCTCGAACAATTTGCTGAGTCTTTATCGTTCACTTGTTCATGTGCTTTTACCTGTCATCAACTCCAGCAGTCAGGGATTTGCGTGAGACAGACCTATCCTTATCCTCCTCTACAGATGGGGAAACTGAAGCACAGAGGCAGCAACTGGCCCAAATCACACAGCTGCTTAGGGCTGGAGCCTGGACTTCAACCCAGGCAGCTGGTACTGGAAACCGCTCTGCTCTGCAGGCCTGGCCCAGGGCAGCAGCCCACCTCCAGGAGGACTCTCCCCCGCCAGCAGCCCAGTGCTGCCCACAGTCGCGGAGCCCTTCCCAGGGAAGCCCACGCACCCGCTTCGTCTGCTCCAGCTGCTCCGCCAGCTCCTCCACAGCCTGTGAGTGCTTCTGCCTCATCTCCTGGATCTGGGCCTCGTGGGTCTTGGCCTCATCCTCGAGGGTCTTCTTCAGGATGTTCACTTCCTGTTCACGTTTGGACCTGCAAAGAAGCACCCTCAGGATGGGGGCCAGGCCTGGGCGTGCTGCTGCCCTAGGCTCTTCTCCCCTGGCTGCAGAGAGGCCGGCAAGGGGCACCGGCCACCCCAGCCTTGCTGTCCAGCCATGCTCCCTTCCCGGCCATGCATCCTCCAGCCCAGGCTCGCAGACCCTCTCTGGGGAGGATTCCCAGAGTTTGGGCCTCACCCAAACTCTACAGCAGCTTCCTCGACAAGCCTCCACTCTGCTCCAACCCAGGGAAAAGCTGCTGAGGAGGCCTCACCCTCCCTGCGCCCCCCCCCCCACTCCCATCCTTAGTGACTTGGCCCCTCTGCTGCACAACGCACCTGAGCTCTTGCTGGGCAGCCGTGGAGTCCAGAGTGTCCTCCAACTCTGTTTTCAGAGCCTCAAGCTCCTCCCCGAGGTCCCGTTTCTGCTTCTCAGCTTTATTTCTAGAAGCTCGCTCTGATTCCAGGTCCTCCTGGAGCTCAGAAATCTGGGATTCCAGCTCGCGAATCTTCTTTAGGGCCATATTCTTCTGGGAGGCTTCCTCCTCCACTCTGCCGAAGAGACCAACAACATCAGGAGGCTCTTTCCGCCTCAGGGAGCAGAGCGTGCAGAAAAGGCTTTGGAGAGGAGCAGCCAAAGCTGCTTCTGGAAGTCATCACCACAGCCCTCAAGCACTCCTCTCCACAGAAACATCTGAAGCGTCCAGAAGATTTAAGAGCAAAACCACTCTGAGAACTGAAAAACCTCGTAGAAGAATCACTTCATTTTCCAAACTGAAATTCAGTGCTTGAAACGTAAAAATAAGTAAATGTTAGGTGAAAATTAAAAAGGAAATGAAACGCCGCCTGCAGTCCACCATTACAGCAACTAAAGAAAACTAGGAAGCTGCAGAACATACTCTGGGGGTGAGAATTACACCAGTGCAGGTTTGTTAATTGCAATTAATGTGCCACCCTGGCTGCGAAGTGACAGTGGGCAGGGCCGCGTGGGGGAGGTGTGGGGCTGTTGGGGAACTTTATGCACCTTCTGCTCAGTTTTCTTGTTACGCTAAAACTGCTATAAGGGCGCCTGGGTGGCTCAGTTGGTTAAGCGACTGCCTTCGGCTCAGGTCACGGTCCCGGAGTCCTGGGATCGAGTCCCGCATAGGGCTCCCAGCTCCATGGGGAGTCTGCTTCTCCCTCTGACCTTCTTGCCTCTCATGCTCTCTCTCACTCTTTCTCTCTCAATAAAATCTTTAAAAAAAAAAAAAAAAAAAAACTGGGACACCTGGGTGGCTCAGTTGGTTAAGCGGCTGCCTTCGGCTCAGGTCATGATCCCAGCATCCTGGGATCGAGTCCCATATCGGGCTCCTTGCTCGGCAGGGAGCCTGCTTCTCCCTCTGCCTCTGCCTACCTCTCTGCCTACTTGTGATCTTTCTCTCTCTCTCTCTCTCTGACAAATAAACAAAATCTTTAAAAAAAAAAAAAACTGCTCTAAAACAAAGTTTGGGGTTTTTTGTTTTTGTTTTTAAAGCAAGCCTATAGCCAGAAAGCTTTAAAATGTGAGAAAGGAAAGGCCTAGGGCATTGGGTGACATTGTGGATGACTTCTGGGGGACTACAAAAGGGCAGTGATGAAGCAGCCGCACGCATGCCCTAACAGGACAGGACCTGTCTTGTGCGACAGCTCCAAGAGGACAGCAGCAGCCGGCACGACAACAGGTGCCAGCAGGGGGCGCGGGCCCTGCCGTGGGCTGACTGTGGCCCTCACCTGGCCAGGGCGGCCTGCAGCTCCTCCTCTTTCTTGGCCAGTTGCATCTTGAGCTCCGCAATCTGGGCCTGCAGCTCAGCGATCTGGTCACTGAGGTCAGTGGAATCCCCCTCTAGCTTCCGACGAGTCTTCTCCAGCTCCTGACGCTGCTTCTCCTCTCTTCGAAGGCGTTCTGAGGAACAAGCCGGGGGACAACAGAGCCCTCAGTGCCCACAGATTTTTTCCCACCTTTTTCTATTTTTGCAAAAAAAATACTGAGTTTTTGTTATAAAACATATGTGAGCCTTAAAAGACCACGATAAGCAGACACTTGTACCCAAGGCTTGGATGAAGGAGAGAACATCCCCCGAGCTGCTACGTCCGGTTTCACCCCAAACTCTGCTGACCTGCCCCGCCAGGGACCTACGTTCCCCTGCAAGTTGTGCTCACAGCTCCTTTGTTTTCCTTTAAGGCTGTACCAGGCCTGCCTCCCTAAAATACAGGCTTCAGGGTCCAATGTATGGCCTTATGATTCCCACCAGGACGTCACTCGGGTAACCCCGTAACCTTTCTGTGCATCACCTGAACAAGGATAACGAGACCACCTGACTCACGAGGTTGTGAGGCTCGTGGGCATTGGTATCCGCAAGCACTCAAGACAGCTCCCAGCCCAGAGTCTGTGCTCAGCAAGGGTCAGCGACTTATTCCTTGACTTGCTTTTGTCACTCAATAGTAACACCTTGAGACTGGGCAAGTTAAGGGTCAGTGCAACTGATCTCCGTGGACCAGTCTGGTGAACGGACCCCAGCTATTCCCATGCCACAACTGATGGGCATTCAGGTCGCGTTCACTGTGTGCCCTCAGGAACATTGCTGCCATGTGCGCTGGCCCGGAAGCTCCAGGGAGTGTGGCCAAGAGTGCTGGGTTGGTTGTAGGCACGTGAAGCTTCAAAGCCACCAGGCAGCACCAGACTGTGCAAGGCCACTACCAGTTCCCGCTCCCACCAGCCGTGTGTGTTCGGACTGTCCCACGTCTCTGTTAACACTCACCGGGGTCAAACCTGAGACCCCCTCTGTGTCTGCCCGCCCAGGGGCTCTGCCCCCTAGACCTGGATGAGAGAGGGAGTCCCTGGGCAGAGACCCCCTCCAGCACCTTGCTTCCCCTTGCGGGCCTGACTCGCCTCATCCCCTACAAACGTGAAGGGGGCAGGAGGGGCTAGGAAAACCTTCCTGGTGCTCAGTCTGGACAGTCTGGGCCCTACATGTGCAGGGAGTCAAGTGCCCTGGGCACAAGGGGCTGCCCCGAGTCTCTGCTGACAGAGTGGTGGTTTTTGGCGTGAGCTCGGAGCCTCCACAGTGGTCCCCTCTCCCCTGTCCCTGCGCTGTCTACGCCCCTCAAAAGACACAGACCTGTGCTCTACCCTGTCATCTTCCCACAAGACAGGGAGACAAAGGCACAACTGGCCACCTGTCCCAAGTCAAGCAATGGCATCTGTCCAGCCCAGCCCCGCATGGTGTGCCTGTATGTGTGATTTAGTGTGGTCCTTGTGGACGCCCGTTCACTGTGCCCCCTTGAAGGGAAGAGAAACTGAAGCCCATGGAGATTACGGGAGAGCCGCAAGGCGACACAGCGGGTAAGCGGCAAAGCTGGGGTCAAACTTAGGACCTCTCAGGACGTCAATCTTGTGCAACTCACGGCACACAACAGGAGAGAAATGCCGAAGTGTTCCGAGAGACCCTCACGTGGGGATATATCCGTCCCCAGTCCAGTCAGTGTCCGGAGCTGAGGTTTTCAGGGCAGTCGTTAGGGGTTGCAGACTACAAGCCTGCCTGCACGCAGTGAACATGAGACCGGCCCAGGTGCACCTGGGGGCACCTCGGTCCCTGCCTGCTGCCCTCTTACCCTCCAGGTCGGTGATCATCGCCTCGTGCTTGTTCTTCAGCTTGGCGAGGCTCTTCGATTTCTCCTCCTCTTCCATGAGGTTGGTGGTAAACTCAGCTATTCTGTCTTCCAGAAGCTTCTTCTCCTGGGGGGTGAGGTGGTTCAGAGGGTAAAGTTAGTTGAGCACAGAACACTTCAGCACTCTTCAAAGTATAACTTGCCCGGAAATTTAGGACTGAACCAAGGGGAGGACTCAAATGCTTGATTCACTAGGACTTTCTAGATCAAAGGGTAATCCTGAAAGGTCACGAGCTGGCACCTGGGCAGCGCAGGCGGTTAAGTGACAGACTCTTGGTTTCGGCTCAGGTCATGATTTGGGGTCCTGAAATCAAGCCCCAGGTCAGGCTCTACGATCAGCAGGGAGTCTGCCTGAGATGCTCCCCCTCTGCCCCTCTTGGTCTCTCTCAGATAAATAAATCTTATAAAGAAGAAAAGTCACCGGCAGCCCTGAATAAGCTGGGTGGGCTTCCTTATGGTCTATAAATGGGGATGCCTAAGGCCTTCCTGGACCTGTGTCACCCTTTGGGCTCAAGTAAGAAAGGCACACAGGTGGCAGCCAGAACTGGGAAGGGGCTTCAGACACAATGACTCTAACTGCTATGTGTCCGGCCCCCAGCCATTGCGTGGGCTGTGACCTCCGCCTTTCTCATGCCAAAGCTTCTCCAAAACACCCCGGCTGCTCCCCTGACCTTCCACCGCGTGGCTACCACTGGAGTCCTAATCTTAGCAAGTCCCCAGCCAGGCTGACCTCCCAGGCCCGGCACTAACCGCAGCCCAGGTGTCTGAGCCTTGTGTCACAGAGTCCACAGGCTGGCCTCTTGCCACATCCGCCCAGGGCCCACACTTGGGCTTGGGGGCAGCCTTCTGACCCTTTCAACTGACTCGACTCTGGGTTTTTATCTGCTCACTGGATAAGACTCCGACGGGGACCCGACTTGGCTCTAAGAGAAAAAGCCACTACACTGGGGACGGCTGGTGGAGGGCACCCGCACCTCCACACCAAGCCATGGTGCCTGAAGCCCCGCCCCGGGGACGGATGTGCAACACCCCACAGATGGCTCAGCTGTAAGTCTTGCATCTTGAAAGCTGACAGAAACCTTTACCAAGAAGATATGCCAAACCTTGCCCTTGGGCCCCACTCAGTGGTGAGAAACACCCCACTGAGTAGGACGCTGGCACGCAGAGGCCACAGACATGCAGGAGGGCCCGTGACCGCCATACGCTGTGGCCACAGGAGAGGGAGAGGCGGAGGTAGGCAGGTGCCCCCGGATCCCAGAGCCTAGCCTGCGCCCAGACGCAACTCCTCTGCCCGCGGTGTGGCTGGGCCCCCCGGGCCTCACCTTGGCCAGCTTGCAGTTCTGGTCTTCCATGATGATCTGGTCTTCCTCCAGCTTCTTCAGCTTGGCCTCGGTGGTCACCTTCTCCAGCTGCAGCTTCTGGCGGGCGCTCTCCTCCTCCTCCAGCTGTTCCTCCAGTTCCTACCGCGGGGCCGGGGAGAACGTGAGGGGGGAGCAGACCACACCCCCACTGGCAGGCTGCCGTCTTCACAACTAGGGTACGCCGCCGAGGGAACCCGGCCCAACAGTGTGCTCACTGCTTCTGAGGTGCCTCCCCGAGCCAGCTGCCCGCCAGCAGCATGAGCCAAAGGCAGAGCCGATCGCCCTGGCTCCTCGGACGGACCACAGTGAGGACTGAGGGTATGAAATCAAACTGCCTGGGATCCCCCAAGCTGATGCCCGTGAGGACTCCCTGCCTGCAGAAAGAAGCTCTCCAAAGAGCGGCCTCCCACGGGCCTGGCGACTGCGGCGTCCTCTCTGGCTCCCGGGGCACTGCGCCCCGTCCCCTGCACCCCATGTCCTGCGGCCAGCACTACCCCTTCTTGGGAGGAGGAAGGGGGCTGACCTGGATGTTCTGCTGCATCTTTTTCTTCTCGGCCTGCAGGTGCTGGCAGCGCTCCTCCTCCTCCTCCACCCTGGCCTCCAGGTCATGACAGATCTCTTCCAGCTCCTGCTTCTTGGCGGTCAGGCGAGCCCGGAGCTCCTCGGCCTCGGCACACAGCTCCGTTTCCGCCTGGAGCTGCTCCTGCAGCTGCAGCTTCTCCGCCATGAGCTGCGAAGAGCACGGGGACCACATGAGCCCTGGCAGCTCAGAGGTCCTGGCGCTCAGGCTTCCTCACCCACCAGAAAAGTTCCCGTCTTGAGGCTGCCGAGGCTTCCAGGCACTTCCCAAACGTCGTGTTCCAGATCCTTCACCACGACTCCATGAGCCGTGCACCACCATCCCCGGGAAACAGACTCAGAGAGGTTTACCCCATACTCAGGAGCTCTCTGTCCCATGGGGCGCCTCCCTACATCACAGAACCCCCAGTGGGGTCTGTTGACAGGAACAGCAAAACCTCTCCAGCAACTCCCCACATGCCCTGCCTCCTGCTGGCCAGCAGGTGGCAGCACTGGGAGCAGCCGCCCCAACCACGCCAGAGCCCGCAGACACCTACCTGGGACTGGAGGGTCTCCATCTCGGTGAGCCTGTTCTCGGCCGCCAGCTGCTTCTCCCGGACCTTCACCAGCTCCTCCTCCTTGGCCATCATCTCCTCCTCCTGCCGGCTCACCTGCAGCAGCGGCTTGACCTGGGAGAGATGGAGGCAGAGGCGCTCGGCTAAGGATGCGGTACCAACACAGACCATCTTCCTGGAGATGGATTCGGTGCTGGGTGCCCGGGCCCTCTGACCCCGCTAAGTACAGGTCAGGGAAACCACCTGTGCGTGCACAAAGATGTGGACAGCGTGTTCACAGGGATGAAAAACTAGGAAGGAGAGAAACACACACGACGGGGAAAGCGGCCAGATAAAACAAGAAGTGTCTCCAGGGAACAAGACGCTGACTTCTAAAAAATGATGCTCATGAGGGAATCCTAAATGGCAAATACACAACACAAGCCTCGTTACACAAGTCAGAGCTCTGCCAGGTAAGACGGCCTACGGTTTGCGAGTGGAGACTTAAAGAGTAAAAAAGCGGGAATAAACATGCAAACGTCTGCCCAGCAGACACTGGCTTGGGGCTGAAGGGATCACGTGTGAACGTTTGTCTGCTTCTCTAGTTTAACTTTTCACAACAGCCACAAATTATCTATTTTCATCGAAAGCAACCTGAGCTACGTTCCTGATGAAGGGATTTTTTTTTTTTGCGGGGAGCGGGGGGAAGGCTAGGGAGGGGAAGGCCTGTCCATTTGGGAGCACCCACGGCCCTGTGGCTGCTTGGGAGGACAGCGCCCCCAGCACGCGCGGCCCCAGCGCCCAGGCCGTCCACGCCAGACACGTGCCACAGCGCGCACGCTCCAGACCCCGCGGGGCAGGCCCAGCCCAGACTCGTGTTGGCAGGCTCGGGTGGGGGGTGGGGGGGAGGCCCAGGCTACGCGCCGCTCCCTGGGCCCCAAGTCCCGCACGGAGGCCAGGAGGCGGCGACGGAGGCCGGCAGAGCGCTGGCGGGGGCGGGGGAAGCCCGTGGGGAACCCACCTTGGTGAAGAGCCGCCACCACTGCCAGTTCCGCAGCTTGAGGTAAGCGGCGCAGTTCCTCTGCAGGACCTTCATGGCCGTCAGCTGCTGCTGCCGCTTGGCAAAGGCCCTGGGGACAGGGACGCCGTCAGGGCAGGAGACCACACAGCTCCAGCAGACGGGGGAGCCGACCCTTCCCCACCTGAGATGCCTCAAGGCACAAGTGCAGGCAAGGAGCCTGGCCTTGGGGGTGAGTCCTGTGGGTGAGCCCCCAGAGGGTGCCAAGGACCCGGGTCACCGAGCCTTCGTCTGTCACCAAGGGACGAGTACGTTCACAGAATTAAAGTCCCTTGTGGCTAACTAACTCTGTGTCCAGCGGGACTGCTGGTCACTCAGTAGACAGACTGCAGCTTCCCAGCCCCCTGCCACCCTCCAGTGGGGGCCTTTGGTGGAAAGTAACAGCTGATGTCCTGCAAAGGTGGGCTTAACGTGTGGACCGGGGGGGCTCTGGGATACATGAGGGCTCCGTTTGTCCAAACACCACCAAGCTATGTTCTGTCTCCCAAGGCTCCCAGCTCACACGGAAACACACGGCCACAAGCACAGACACAGGGGTTCGGAGGCTCAGTGTGCAACTGCCACAGCCGCTGTCCCGCAGCAGGTGAGCCCTATTCCCGGAGGAGAAGCTCCAGACTGAAGGACGGTCTCCTGTACTGGGAGCACAAGGGGCTTGGGACAGCCACCCTCTGGGCATCAACCCCACAACAAGGGACACGGGGAGGAATACTGGTAAGCACAACTTTGCGGCAGGCAAATCAGGCCCAGAGTCGCCCCTGCCAGCTGGTCACTTTAAACCTCAGACATAAATCCAGAAAGCAGGGGGCACAGAGCTCCAGCCCCGGCCAGCACCCGTGCCCCTGTGCGGCAGGAAAGCCGGGAAGCCGGAGCATGGGTAGGCCGGGCAGAGGCGGGCCCCTCCGAGAACTCACTTCCTGGCCAGGTAGCCCCTGCAGCAGGCCTGGAAGCCGATGATGACGTCCGTGATCTTCAGGTCCCGCTCCTCCTCCAGGTGGGCCAGCACGCCGGCCCGGAAGAAGACTTTGCTCTGGCCGATGCGGTACAGATTGCTGTCCAGCTCCAAGGCTTTGATCTAGAGGGGAGCAGAGCAGACCATTCACCACGTGCCACCACGGGGCCCTCAGAGCAACGCTGGAGCCAGTGGGCTGTCCCAGCGGGGCTTTCTACCAGTGGCCGCTTCTCCGCTGGGCAGCCTGTCCCCCAGAGCCAGAGAAAGCGGGGCTCGGAGGATGCCAGGAGGAGGGGCAGGTGGCTTCCCGCACAGGGCAGGGTGATGCACCAGACAGCAGAAAAACACAGAACCTCGACATCAAAGGGACCAAAAGCCTCCTTCCACCTCCCGCCTCCATGCACTGCCACCACGGGCTACCAGTGCCCAGCCGGGCCACCCTCAAACCAGAGGTGGCTGAGCGGCATCATCACTTTCTCCAAGACCAGGACACGCTCCAGTTCAGGCCAAGCCCTGGACCAAACACTAATTAGGGGACCTGGGCCTTTAACCTCTAGGAGCCCGTGCTTCCTCAGCTGGAAAATGGGGATAATACTTTAATTAGGAGAAGAGTGAAGAAATCAAGCAAATAATAGTGCCTCATCCCCAGTACGGCTGTGAGATCTGAACAGGAGAGCAGAGCTCAATATAGGGCCACACGTGCTGCGGACGGAGCAGAATGAATGCCCATTACCATCGCTGAGTGGTCTGAGTATAGTGCAGGGCTCTCCTGTTAACCCACCGAGGCAAGAGTCCATCTGTCTGCCTGGGAGACAAGAACTGAGAATACGGTCTGAAATAGGCAGAGCCTGGGATGGGAGGATTGGGATCCGAACTAGCTTGGGTGGGGGGGCAATTGGCCCCAATTGTCCTGGAGAGGCCCTGGGAGGAGCAGGGAAGGACACTGCGGGTGGAGCCATCACAAGCATCTTCCCTCCCTGCCCCACCCCTAGCCTGGACAGCCTGGAGAAAGGCGGCCCACGTGCCCGCCCCGTCAGGCCCCCGGTCCCACCAGCTGGTGGCGCTGCACAACAGGGAGCGTTCTCCTCCCTCCCATCCCCCCTCTCTATCACCTAATGCAGAGCTTCCCACAGAGGTGCCTACTTCCTCCGTCCCTCTTCCCTGACAACTCCCACCCCATTCTCTCTCCTCTTTGGAAAGAACTCAGAGGAAAAACAACAGGAGGCAGGGGCAGCCCACCCTGGACGCCTGAAGAACAACGCAACACCAACACAGTAGGACACAGAACAGAGGGCACCCGGCCCCAGCTCTGCCACTGAGTCCCCAAGGGGCACAGCAGGCACTTGCAGGGGGGGCGCGCTGTGAGGAAATGTCCAGAAGCACGCACTGCGGGGGCTTGGAGCCATGCTCTGTGCCGGCTTCCCTTGCCACCCACACTGGGTGTGACGATCCGAGGAGACACGAGCAAGAAAGCACGAGACTGGGCCCCAAAGGAAGGGATCGGCTCCCACCAGAGCCTGCCATGACTGCAGCATTAGTCTCCACACTGCCCAGTCCCACACGCCATCCCTGACCATCCCAGGGCCAACAGGGCCGCCGAGAGGGGCCCCAGCAGAATCAGGACTACATCAGCGCACGACAACAGAGCGCAGCTGTCATCCAGCGAAAAGGGGCGGGTCCAGGCTTGGGGGCACAGGCCATGCACATACACACCCACCGTCGGTGTCCTCCCCCCACCCCCCACCCCAGCAGGAAGCAGAGACAGCAGCTCTACTCACCATGAGCACGCAGGCCTGCTTCCCATCCATGAAGCCCTTCGGAATGGAATTCGGTGTGAGGATCTCGTATCTGAGGAAGAACGAGAAGCCCAGTCAGTCCACCCCTCACTTGGATTCCATGTGGACTGGGATGCACGGGAGGGAGGAGGACCAGCCCTACAGGACAACACACATGGGGATTCCCTTCACGAGTCTCCCAAGGGAGGAAGACATTCGGCAAATGCCACCCTGCTCTTTCCTTAGGCTGAGTGACACAGCCAGCCTTCAGGTGTTCCAGGAAGTGAACGGAAACTCACACTGAGCTGTTTCGGTCACACGAGGGCAAGCTTTAGGTTGGGCTCCCCAACTGCCAATGGCCCAGGGTCCACATCTGTCCCCTTTCCCCCAAGGCGCTGCAGGGGCCTCTAACAAGTGGGACAGTCCCAGAAACAGAGAGGGCTGCATCGGGCCAGCAACTGGCACCGAACATAGTCATGACACACACAGGACTGTGTCATCAATGTCCCGCTCTACGCACATGGCAGGAAGCCACAGTGCTCTGAGACCTCCATTTCCACAAAGTTCCCCAAACACCCCCATCTTTGGCTCATTCCTCTTTAATTTCTCCTCCAAGATCCCTGGGCGGTAGCAAGCAGTGCCAGGGTCCCCAGTCACGAGCAGTGACAGCCAGCAAGCTAACAAGACGGGGAACGGGAGGAGCCGACCAGACCCCAGATCCACAGGGATGAGGCAACCACCCCCTCGCCCACGCGGCCCGCCGCGGGAAGGGCAGGCTCCCAGCCCTGGCTCACCGCTGCCGGAACTCCTGGAAGACCACCCTGTTGGGGAAGCCCTGGCGGCAGATCCGGATGCCCTCCAGGACCCCGTTGCAGCGCAGCTGGTCCAGCACCAGGTGGGGATCCAGCTTACCAGCCTGGAGAGGGAGACAGACGTGGTGGTCTCACGTCCTCGCCTGGTGTCGACGGCGGAGGCAGGGCAGGCCCCTCGGACTCCGCTGGGTAAACGCCCCCCGGGGTGGGAGTCCGGGCAGCCCGCAGGCACCCCAGCAGAACGCAGACCACAACTACAGCCCATGTGCTCAGGGAGCCTTGTGCCGCGCCACACAGGGTCTTTGCTGGGGCTCTCAGTGTGGGGTGGGAGGCAGGGGGAGCACTTCTGCTCAGGGAGACAGACGGGGCCAGGCACCCGCACCTTCTTCTCGTGGTTGGGGATGATGCAGCGGACGAAATTGGGGTTGGTGTTCCTCAGCGTGGCCATCAGCTTGGCCAGCTGCTCCTTATAGAGCTGACCCACGGTCCGGAACATGCCCTTCCGTGTCTTAAAGGCCCCGGGCAGCGCTGTCTCTGACATGCCGGCCACCTGGTCCAGACCGATGATGCGGTCCACTGCAGAGACCACCCAAAAAAGCACATGAGTGCCCAGTGGTCCTCGTGCGGGGGTGGAGGGACAGGAAAGAGACAGACAGACACCCGGACAGAAGGAGGAGAAGCTACAGAACAACAAGACCGTGTCTACTTAGAATCTACAGAGGGCGAAGGTCAACTCCAAACGTTCAGCAAACTTGACTTTTGCGCACAAGAGGCGGGAAAGGGTTGGAGAGCCTGCAAAGCCACTGCGGGGGGTCCACGGGCTAACCCCACAATCCCCCATTCTCATCACCCATCTTCAGCCCACCGTGCAAGCTCCTGTTCCCAGAGAGATGTAACAGAGCCCCAACCGGATTTCCGGACAGCAAGCCTGGCCACTATACTAGGCTGGCCCTAGGGAGGTGTTAAAACTTGACCTGCAGGACCCTGCAGTTCCACGCCCCACTAAGAACAGCATAACAAAAGAGCAGTACCCTGAAATCACACTGACCTTTCCTAAGGGCACAGGCTGGGAGTCAGAAAGTGGGAGCTGTCAAGTTACCTGCCATGCTTCTTAGGACTCTGGAGGATCCCCTCACTGTCTGGGGGCCTCCCGTGCAGAGCCCCCTAAACTGGGGACCGAGGGTGCCTGGTGGCTCAGCCGGTTAAGCGTCTGCCTTCAGCTCGGGTCATGATCCCAGGGCTCCCCTCTGCCTGCCACTCCTCCTGCTTGTGCTCTCTCTCACTCTGATGAATAAATAAAATCTTTAACAATAACTATAAATAAATAGGTAGGTAGGTAGGTAGGTAGGTAGGTTGGGGGCCCAGAGCAGCACACGGTGTCAGGAGCGGAGAGGTCCCAAGGAGTCTGCAGACCCCTGCCCGCTCCTGTGTCTTGCAGGGTCTCCTAGCTCATGGTCTTTATCACCTCACACGCCCTCCCGGGACATTGCCCTTGGTTGGCACTGCGGCGCAGGCCCAGAGCAATGAAGGAACCACGTCCTCCGCAGTGAAAGGAAACGAAAAAGCAAATCCAACCAAAGCGGCTGGTGACCGGAGGTCCATGTTAAGCAAGAGCCAACTTTAAGTTTGAAGCCTTCTGCTCCTGGATATAAAAGCTAAGGACTCTTGGGGAACCTGTGTGGCTCAGTGGGTTAAGCCTCTGCCTTTGGATCAGGTCATGATTCCAGCGTCCTGGGATCGAGCCTCACATCGGGCTCTCTACTCGGCTGGGAGCCTGCTTCCCCTTCTCTCTCTGCCTGCCCCTCTGCCTACTTGTGATCTCTCTCTGTCAAACAAATAAACTTTTTAAAAATCTTTAAAAAAAAAAAAAAAAAAAAGCCGAGGACTCTGAGACAAAGTCTGTTTCCCACTCCTCTGTGGGCAGAGCTCTAGGGTTTCTCTGAAGACATTAGCAGGGGCAAGGGCAGACCCGCAAACCAGTCCATCAAAGTGTGAGGCATTCTGGACCTCGCGTACCCAGGGCCCACCTCACTAGCTACCAAAGGCTTCCTGAGAGTGGGAGGCTTGTGAAGGCCGCTCAGGGTGCTCAGAGGAAGGGTGAATGTGCCCCCACGGAAACCGGCCATTTCAGGGAAGCATGTCCTGCGCCCTGGAGGCCAGGCCCAGAAGGAGCAGGCCCTTGCCAAGAGTGCTGAACTAAAGCACAGAGACTCTTTGCGCGCGCACGTGCGCGCGCGCGCACACACACACACACACACACACACACAGTAGGACACGCAACCCCTGAACCTCATGCTGAGATGCCCACAGCCATCCAAGCAGCAAGACAGCACCCCCTTTGGAGAGGGGGCAGTTCTTAAGAAGAATATGGATTTTTATGCTGGTTTTCCCCCCTTTCCAAGATCGAGGTAGACAGACTGCCCACAAGTGGGGGGCAGAGCGGGGACAGGGATGGTCAGGCAGGAAGAGCCAAGGGGCAGGAACACTCAGCAGAAGCGTGTCACACCGCACACGAGGGCCAGCCCCCGGGGGGGCAGTCACCTGGTTCTAGGTGGAGAAGGGGAAAGCGCTGATAGAAATAGGCCCTCTGAGTGCTCTGTAGTTCTGCAACAGAGAGGTTAAAGCAAAACCAGGCAGAGGGAGAGGAGGAGTCGACAGAAGCAAGGAAGAAGAATTCCAGAGCCACCGGCCTGCCACGGAGAGGTGGAACCGCAGAAGGGTGCGTGATGGGGGACCCGCGTGCAGGGGATCTGGGCCGCGGTGGCACTCCCTCGGGCGCAGGCCCAGCCCTCGTCCCAAGACTGGGGCGAAGGCAGGCCAACCGAGGCCAGCCGAGGCCAGCCGTGCCACGGGGAGGAAGGGGGCGGGGGGCAAAGGGCGTACCATCCTTCCACAGCTCCGAGACGAACTTGTCAGAGGACTGGTGCAGAAGCGTGGCGATGTTGTCATTCAGTGGGTCCATGTTCTTCATCAGCCACTCGTCGGCCTTGTAGTCCACCTGTGAGAGTTGGGGGCCCGGGTCACAGGCTGCTCTGGGGACACAGGTGCTTGGAAGCCAGCCAGCCCCATGGGTGAAGAAGTTTAAGAACGTGAACACCCCTTGACCTGGTATTTCATTCCCCAAGAAAGGAGGGAGTGAGGAGGGTGGCAAGGCCGCAGCAGGACGTTCTCGGCACTGGGACGGGCAACAACGAGAAAACTACCCACAACACGAATATCCAGCACCGGGGGACTGGCTGAGAAATTTAGGTTGTGGCAATATAATGGAATACCTATTTATTTATTTGGTGACGTAAGTATAAAGAAAAAAAAATTTCCTTTAATTAACAGGGCAAGGATTTTTGCTTTATCTTTTCAGGACACCTGAGTTTTCCCTGAGCTCATATTATTATTTTCTGAAATACATCCTTAAATCCACTGTACTTCCACAGCAAAGACCCCAGAACGATACCCAGCGCAGGCCGCCTCAGCCTCCCTCTTCCGAGCCCACAGCATGGCGCAGAGGTGACCACTGTCCTGGGGCCAGCACTCTTCTACCGCCCTCCTGGAGGCTCCCCCACAGGCGCCCATCGACCGTGCGGTGTGTGATGCTGGCTTCCTGCTACCTCCAAGGAGGCGTCGAAGCCCCCGAGACCGCGCCCTGGTCGCCCCGCACAGCCAGCACGCCTGCAGCCCAGGCGTGGATGCGCACGGCCAGGTTCGCCGTTCAGGGGCACCGGCGGGCTTTCCGGTGTGACTGGTTTTTGGCGTGAAAAAGCCCTGTGTGTGGCTCTACACGGGCATTTCTGACAAAGACAGAAGTGGGAACGCAGGCTCGGGGACGTTACCGTAGGTAACTAGAGAAACAGCACTGGTAGTTCGGGGTTTTTTGGTTTTTTTTTTAATGGGTGTTTTTAAAGTCACGAGCTGTGTGCCTCAGCAGCCACAGGAAGCAGACAAGCTGAAGGCTGGGCCACGGGCTGCCCCCACAACCGCACCCTGACCAGCAGGCGGGGACCAGGTGCCCCTGGGGGGCAGAGCCGTGAGAGCTTCAAGGCCGGCCTGGCCCAACTCACCCCGTGTTCTGGCTGCACCTGTTAGAGGAACTTCCAGCAAGAACACAGAACTTGCTGAAACCAGCGTTATTCCAAGTCCAGAGCGGTGTGCACTCAGGACAGCCCCCCTCAGGGCGGGACGAGAGCAGTTTTGCCATTTTGTGGCTGGGCAGCCTCAGCCGTTAACAGAGCTGTCACCCCCAGCGGCGGCTCTCCACCAGGGCCACTGTGCCCAGCCCACGTGTGGCAACGTCTAGAGACCTTCTGGTCACACACAGGGAGGGTGCTAGTGACCTCTGGTGGGCAGAAGCCAGGAGTGCTGCTGAACATTCCCCAACACACACGACAGGCGCAGACACCGCAGACAGTGCCGCCCGAGAGGCCAGGCATGCGAAGGCCGAGCCGCAGCCAGCACAAGGCTGCACCAGCTCACTGAACACACCTCACTCCGCACAGCAGGGTTTACTGATTTTCCAGATGAGGCGACCACGGCTCAGAGAGGTTAACTGACCCAAAGTCCACCAATGACGACTGGCAGGCTCTCATTCAAACTCAGCATCTGCCTATAGCAAAGATCTCCCTTCCACGCTCAGAAAATGCATCTAACGACCAGACCACTGAGTACTAGTCCGAGCGCCGTCCAGGCGGGCTGTGAGCTCCCGGTACAACGGTGCACAGCACGGGGCTCCGCCACCTGGGAGAGCCACGGGGATGCCAATCCCTGCCACGACAGACCCGCCGGCCGGGCCCTGTCCCCCAGCTTGCCCCCAGAGCTGCTCCGCCCCGTGGCGTAGACAGAATCATCTCCCCCCCCCCACCCCCCCTGCCGCAGGTGCAGCCGTGCGACCTCGCCTCACCTTGCCTGCATAGTGCATGATGCAGAAGTCAGCTCTGTCCTTCAGCTGCTTCGGCTTCTGCAGCTTCGGGTGGCCGCCCTGTTCCTGCACCACCTTCTCCACGAAGCTCTTGTCGGTGGCTTTAGGGAACCAGCACTCCTCGTCCAGCAGGGCCAGGATGCCAGGGGGCCCTGCCTGGGAAAAACGCAGCAGCCCACAGGTGAGTACGACCTGGGGACCCACCCCACCCCTACCCTTCACGAGAAGCCCCAGTCTCAGCAGAAGGTGGTGACAGCTGCCCCCACAGAGGGGGTGAAAGGAAGCATCAGCAGAACTCAACTCGGGAACTCCAGCCTGAGGCGCCCATTTGGCTCAGGGGATACGGCACATGACTCTTGACCTCAGGGTTATGAGTTCGGGCCCCACACTGGGTACCAGGCCCACTTAAAAAAATATCTAATTTTGGGGTGCCTGGGTGGCTCAGTGGGTTAAGCCGCTGCCTTCAGCTCACAGGGTCCTGGGATCGAGTCCCACATCGGGCTCTCTGCTCAGCGGAGAGCCTGCTTCCCTTCCCCTCTCTCTGCCTGCCTCTCTTGTGATTTCTCTCTGTCAAATAAATAAATAAAAAATCTTAAAAAAAAAAAAATCTAATTTAAAAAAGAAACTTCTGAGGTCTAGGCTGTGGCCGACACACTTTAACCAGATGATTCATCAGAGTCCGTGCCCTGGAAATCACATGGTGGGTTTGACAGGTGTGCAGCATGACCCGCACGCCCGGGGCACTGTCCTCTACAGGCGCCTGCCCCCCCGAAGCCACTTGGGAGACACTGCCCCCCATAATGCGCATGTACCCCACGTGGCGAGAGCCCTGGCAACACGCTGGATTGACAAGGAGAACTAAAATGCTGTGGAGCTTGGCTAAGCGGACTCCAAGGCAGATGAGGTCCTGCTCACTGAAAACCTCAACTGATTTAAGAAAAACTCATCACGAAAGTAAAATGCTTGACAGTAGACTCAGGAATCGTTTCAACCCCTGTCCCCGCCTTAACACTTCCAAATGCACAAGGTCCCTCCCAGGTCCTCCAGCAACTGGCATGTCAGGGTGACTCCAGCTGTACCCATTTCCAGCAGCTCAGGACTCTGGGAACGAGAGAGAACCCAGAAGAAGAAACGGCCTGGGCTCCATGAAGGAGCACATCCTGCCCAACCTAAAACACAAGCAGGCGACCCCAGATGCTCTCCAGCTACTGCTGCCCACCCACGGCCAATGCCGGGGGCCGGCAGCTCTGGTGCGGAGTTAGTCCTAAGAGGGGCGGGGGCAGATTCAGTACCTGCAACGGAAGCGCATTCAACACCCTGGCTCTGCCCGTGGCACGGGGCAGCAGAAGCACCTGGGGACAGGATGCTACGGCATAAAAGCACGCCTGTTTCTCTGAGACAAAGACGGGCTTGTTGAGCCCACCCCTCAGGTAAACACTGGGTGGTCTCCCAGGACAGAAGACAGGATACTTGGGCACCAGCCACAGCCCCCCACCGGTCGGCAGCCGGGTGAGGCCCCCAGGCACCAGATCCGAGCCCGCGGGCTTATTCCTGCAGGCGGCACCCACATGGAGCGGAACCAGACACAACACCTCCGCCCCATGTCAACGTGCAGCGGGAGGCGGGGCATGGGCCCCCCTCCCCGGAGGGGACGATTGACAAGCTGAGGTCAGAGCAGGTCTGGCTCTTACTGGCTTCTCGATGAGGTCGATGCAGGGCTGCAGGTCGAGACCGAAGTCAATGAAGTTCCACTCGATGCCCTCGCGCTGGTACTCCTCCTGCTCCAGGATGAACATGGTGTGGTTGAACAGCTGCTGCAGCTTCTCGTTGGTATAGTTGATGCACAGCTGCTCGAACGAGTTCAGCTGCAGGGAGAGAGCGCGACATCAGTCCGGTGCCCGCCGTCCCGCTGCCAAGCCGCAGCCCCTTGGCCAGGCATGGGGTGGGAGTTCAGGATGGACCTCCTCCGGCAGCTTGGTGCGGGCCCCCAGAGAGCCCAGACCCGCAGGTGGCCTTCCCTTATCAAACCCAGAGCAGGGATTCCTCACTACCTGGGGCCCACGGACCTTCCTAGAAGTTTGGTAAAGCCTCTCTCAGAACAGAGTTTGAAAATGAATAATAGATGGACTAATGAGAAAGGAAAACAGTTATGCTGAAATGTAATTATGAAAACACTGTGCCACACGAACACGTGGTATTTCCTTATTAACACGCACAAGCTGCGGGCTCCCTGACTTCCAGGAGGCTGAGGGAGACGGGCGTGAAGAATAGCATGTCGTCTCCACAAACTGCCATGGTGTGAAAGCGCCTGCTTCCCCCCGGAGACAGACCCTGAGCACTGCTAGGACAACTGCGCTTTGTCAATTCTGCTCAATTCCCAATTAAAAGGAAAGGCGTCACATCAACGAGATGTTAGTGACCAGCAGAGGTAAGTCCCCTGCCCACCTCCTCCCTCGGAGTTCACAGTCTCTCTCTGAAACCTGCCCGAGGCTAAGAAGCTCTGATCAACCCCAAGTGTCACTTTTCCAGCCAGACCTCAGTCTCCAGGGCCAGACACAAGGTCTCGTCCAACACTCAATGAACAGTTGCTGGAAGAATCCATCTGAGAAAGCACCTGCCTGTGCAGGCTCCCAGTGCACCCGCCAGAAGGTCCCGTTCTCGCCAGCACTGCCCGGGTGGGGGGTGGAGGGACGGGTGCTTGCTGGAGCTTAAAATACACCCAGCTGATGTGTCCTGTCTCCACGAGAGGGAGGAGCTGGCCCACTCAGACAGCCGTGGGGCCGGAGGAGAGAAGACTCCTCGCCCAGGGAGCAGGTGGCCCAGAGAGCACGGGAGGGGAGCTCACTTCAAAGATCTCGAAGCCAGCGATGTCCAGGATGCCGATGAAAGAGGCGCCCTGCCTCTTGGTCTTGTCCAGAGCCTTGTTGATGCGCAGCACCAGCCAGCGGAACATTCGCTCGTAGGTGGCCTTGGCCAAGGCCTCGATGGCAAAGTCCGCCTGGGGTCAGGAGAGGGAGGGGACACACCCAGGGGGACAGAATGTCAGATGCAAGGAGTCTCTAAACCTTGTAACCCTTTGCTCCAGTCACTCCACCCGGCACGGCTGTCCCCCAGAGAGACGGCTCTAAGGATAGGAAGAAAAGCTTCGCGCACAAGTAGGGTCACCCCAGCGTTATTTACAATGACCCAAAGCTGAAACAACTTAGGTGCCCAACAATGCACGCGTAGCATGAAGTACTCAGACATTCGCAAAGTCCTTTTTAAGATAAAGAGGGACATACGGAGGCATCTACAGAAGAGATGGTAAGACATATGAGGTCTCCTTCAAATGTGAGAGGTGGGGGAATAAGATTAATGGTGAGCCAAGACTGGCCGTGAGTCGGGAACTCTTGAAGCCGTCTGTGCAACGGGCACGTGGGGCTCATTACACTCTCTTATTCTGCAAATGCCGGAACAGTCCCGCGATAAAAAAGCCAGGGTGACAACTAAGTTTTAGAAAGAAAAAGCCTTGGGGTGCCTGAGTGGCTCGGATGGTTAAGCATCCAACCCCTGATCTCAGCTCAGGTCGCCATCTCAGGGTCGTGAGTTCAAGTCCTGCGCTGGGCTCCACCTGGGCATGGAGCCTACTTAAATAAATAAAATAAAAATTTAAGAAAAAACCTTGCAGGAAATAAAAAGCTGCCCAATACTTGTCACTGACTAGGACTGTGACAATTTTTTTTCTTTATCTAGATTTTTCTGTATTTTCTGAATCTTAAGCGTTCATACAGTAGTTTCATAATGGAAAAAAATAAAAGCTCTTTAGTTATGCGGGAAATGCAGTCGGTAGTAATTGTGCATGTTGTCTTTTGAAAACGTTCCATGCTGTGGTGGGACGGCTCTGCCAAGCATCACCCACGGGCCCACAGCCACCAGTGTGGGGTACCAGGGACGACACCCCTAGGAAAAAGGACTCATTAATGTGAACTTTGACGTATTTTTGAGAGGTGGGGTACAGCACCTCAGAGCCCCCCATCGCCAGTGGCAACAGAGGGGCCTGCCTGGGGAGGGATCCCAGCTCCCGGGGGAGGCAGACCCGCCCGCGTGGCACAGCCAAGGGAAGACACTGCTGTCCCTCACCACAAGGCAGCAGGCTGTGGGGAGACAGCAGGCTGTGAGGAGACAGCCGCTTGGCACGGGCTTGGAGGGCGGTGGGTGCTGCCGTCCGGGCACCAGAATGAGTTGTGCTAGGAACAGCGAGTTCCCCCTTCACTCTACACCAGAACAGGACAAGCCTCCACACTCGCCAATCAGTCCCCATGTCGACTCCACACAAAGGGGCACAACGTGCCCTCGGCCGTTCCCAAGCCAGGGGCCCGGGGCAGCATCCCGACTCCCTGGACCAGTTTTCTCATGTTCTCGCTGGGGATAAACACCACCCTATTCCCTGAACTGCTGGGAGGACTGAATGAGGGACCCAGGCAAGGTGCCCATCACAACAGTAGCCCAGAGCGGGCCCCCAACCAGCCACCACAGCGACCCTGCCAGGAAAGCAGCCCGAACCCCCGGCCAGAGGGCCTACCTGCTCCTTCGTCTGTGCCTTCTGGACATAGTCCCGGCCCACCTTGATGCGCGGGGTGAGGATCCCTCTGGTGAAATCTGTCACGTTGATACCCAAGAGGTGGGACACTTTCTGGGCAGCTGCAATTTTTCAAAGAGTAAGGAAGGGAAGGGTGAGAAGTTTTAATTAAACCCAAGAGAATGAATCCCTCTGCTCAACCGAGAGGCGGTAACATCGATCATTACCAGGACAACTGGCTCTGGGCCCTTCTTCAGCCCCACGCACGACGCCCAGCTCTCTCCTCAGACCCCGTGGCCACGGCCCCTCCTCACAGGGGGCCCGGGGCCGGTTCCTCTGCACAATCCTGGCCACACAGTGAGTGTGGAAGTGGGTCTTCCCCGCCAACAGGATGTGGAGGAGCAGCCCCCCAACCCCGGCCCCGGTGCTAGGGGGCGCAACAGCACACATCCCCTGGGAACATCTCATACAATCCAAACACGCATGTGTTACGTTTTCTCAGAAGCCCCAAGAAGGGCACATTAGGGCTGACAGCTTAAATGGGGTCATTTGCAGTGACTCAGGGGACGGCAGTGGCGGAGAAACAGATGTGGGGATGGCAGCGGTCCGCTGTCCTGACGTGTTCATGGGGAAGGTGCGCAGGAGATGGAGCGAGAGCAGAAATCATGGTTTTACTGACAGGGACTACCGGTTTTGGCCAGAACGACAGAGGGACACCCTGGTCCACACGACCAAGGGCTTTTCTAGCTCCTTCTGAGGCTTACTCCCTGAGGATATGCCAGGGTGACATTTGTATTTTATTAAAAGAAAGATAGATAGATACATAGATAGACAGATACAGAGCGAGGGGCACCTGGGTGGCTCAGTCAGTTAAGCATCTGCCTTTGGCTCAGGTCACGACCCCAGGGCCGTGGGATGGAGGGCTCCCCGCTCAGGGAGGACTCTGCTTCTCCCTCGGCCTCAGCCCTCCCCCATTCATGCTCTCTCTGTCAAATAAATAGCTAAAATCTTAAAAAAAAAAAAAAAAAAAAAAAAAAAAGCGACAGCCAGCCATAAATATACATAAACTGTGTATTTGGTTTGGCTGGAATTCCTGTGAGGCTTCTTCCGAGCAAATCCAAACCCAGATCGCGGGCCCTATGCTCCAGGTGACGGGACCACGAGCGTTACCTGTGTTGTCGGGCATGGACGCCTGGTCCGTGTTGCGCTCCTTCTTGAAGACGATGTTGCCAAGCTGAAGAACGCCCGAGATGACTCGCAGCAAGCCTTTAGGGGACAATCAAAGGCAGCTCAGAACCGGGGAGGGGGTGGCTGGAATAAGCCCCTGGGTGGGGCCGGTCCCTCCCCCAGGGGCCCCTGAAGAGGACAAGCCACGAGGTGGGCCCCACCACCCTGGAGAGACAGACCTTGGCTCGGGCAGCCCTAATGCTTGGGCCCGAGCTCTGTTAAAACTCCCCAAACTGGGGCACCTGGGTGGGTCAGTCGGTTGGGTGGCTGCCTTCAGCTCAGGTCATAATCCCAGGGTCCTAGGGTCGAGCCCCACATTGGGATCCCTGCTCAGCAGGGAGCCTGCTTCTCCCTCTCCCTCTGCCTGCTGCTCTGCTTACTTGTGCTCTCTCTGTGTCAAATAAGCAAAAAACCTTCAAAACAAAACAAAACAAAAACCTCCCAAAACTTCTAAATCTGGACCAAGAACATGCCTCTGGCCTCAGGGCCCACTGCCTAGTTTTATAAATGAAGTTCTATCAGACAAAACTATGCCCACCATTTACATACTGTCTATGGCTGAGCCAACGTGGTTCCAAGCCTCATGCCAGAGAACAGGGTGTACTCTCCCTCTCCCCCAATCTTTCGAAAATAAAGCCACAGGCCTTTCTATCCTCCTTCTGAGGAAACAGGAAGGCAGAGGCATGTCCCACCCCTCACCAATGCAAAGGTCCCAGCCCTGGCCCCTTCCCATATCCCACCAGGACAAAGCAGGAATGGAGACGACACCAGCCCTGAGCCGCTGAGCACCTGGCCCTATTCCCCTGGGCACGAAGGCCTGTGGGGCCGCTGGGAGCAAACAACCCTAACACTCAAGCCTGAGGTACCATTTTCCCACAATCTCAAGACCTTCCTCCCGGCCTCTACAGGACTCCCTTAGACTCAGAGCCAATGGGAACCTCTCCCCAGGCCTTCCAACGCCTCCAAGGGTGTGTGATGAGCAGCCCCCCGCCTCCCCTCCTTCAGCCACAGGAGGCCCAGTTCTGTACCCATCTGCTCCTCTTCAGGGATGCCCATAATCCTCATGGCCTCCATGGTCTCCTGGAACATGTCCTTGTCCTGCTGCCCGGGGATGGTGACGTGCCCATTGGACAGGAAGCGGTATTTGTTGTACGGCTCCAACAGGAGGTCGGCTGAGAGGGATGGAGGGCAAAGGCGGGTCAGGGAGGTGCCGTATCCAGCACTCTAAGCAGCACTGTGACCGCCAGTATGGGACAATGGGAAGCAGCCCTCAAGGCCTGAGACGGCCCAGAACTGCAGAGTAGCCAGGAATGTTCTCCCCTTAGCATGTGAGACTGCCCTCCATGGAGCCTTGGAGAGCGCCAGGTCCCGGTGACTCACAGAGCCAGACTCCACTGCCCTGGCTTTTCTCTGGCGTGGTCAGAACAGAAGGCCAAGGCCTTGGGAGGTGGACGCTTCCATTCCCCCCCTGGAAGGTGCGGCCCGATGGGGGCCGGCAGCCCACAGGCCAGGCCGCTGGGCCCACTACTCACTCTTGAGATGCTCCCCGGCCCCGGACAGGAGGTAGTAGAAGATGTGGAAGGTCCGCTCCTCCTTGGCTTGGCGGATGGCACGCGATTTCTCCAAGAGATCTTCGCAAACGTTAAGGAACTGTGCATGCAGCAGAGAAGGCACTTTCCCTACCCCGGCCACAAGCAACTGAACCTGAGCAGGCGGCAAATGGCAAAATAAAACCAACTACCCTGGCTCTCTCCTTCGAGGGATACGGCCTATCGAACAGCAGACCTCACACTCAGAGCCCCGTCTTTGAGGAGCCCCCTCTCACACGGGAATGAGAGCAGAACTATGTCGCCAGCAAGGCGGAATGGAATGGCCACGCCGGGAGAAATCGAGTACCCCCTGCTCAGACCCCGCCCCTCCGGGAACCACACTGGATGGTCTTCATCATCCCATTCCTTTCGAGGCGCAACTTTGTCTGGCTACTAAAGAACCATACAAGTTCAGGGTCCGGGATTCAGTGAGCTGCTCACAGCACTCCTCCCAACACCGCAGAAGGCGCCCCAAAAGGCCCATAATGAGGGGGAGCTGCCGAAGCAGCTGCTCGACTCGTCCCCTCCCGACCCCAGCTAGCTGCAATTAACCAAGGATACAAGTCTCAATGTTGGCTCCAACGATATAGCCATTGACATCAAAATTGATGCGAATGAATTTGCCCTAAGGAAAGACAGAGGAAGTGATCAGAGCTCCCCCCCCGCCCCCCCGCCCCACAGCCTAAGGCACAAAAGCAAGAGACTGCCCACTTGGGAGGCCAGGGGCCCTGTGCCCACACTGCCTGAGTACTCCGGACTCAGAGGGCCAGGACACGGTCGAGAGGCGCCCAGGCCCCTTCACTGAGGCACACGAGTATCCCCCACTCCTTGAGCCGGCCCCAGCTTCTAACAGGCTGTGGGCTACAGGGACAATCAGTGGGACCAGCAGGTAACCCCCTACTCTCCCCCACTGGCCTTCTGCCACCGGGCTGAAGAAGCCATGTATGCAGAACTACACCAACTGGAGGGCAACAGGCCAGAAGGTGACATGCACCGAGCTCTGGGTGGGAGCCCGGGCCCGCAAGCTGGACACCACTACTCACAAATCGCGAGGAGTTGTCATTCTTCACCGTCTTGGCATTCCCGAAGGCCTCCAGGATGGGGTTGGCTTGCAGCAGCTGCCGCTCCAACTCGCCCTAGAAGGGAACCCAGAGGGGCAGTGAAGGCCGCGCAGCAGCTCCGGCTGCCAAACCTGCTCCGCCAGGCAGAGGAGGACGGCGTCAGAGTCGTGTCGACACACCCACCGTGCCAGGAACGGAAGCTTCCAGACGGGCTCTGGCCACGCCAGACTTGGCCTGGCCCGTGTCACTCGAGAGCAACCTTCCCACCAGGCCTTTGGAAACCTTCACTGGTTCGGACTTACTTCCCAGGACCAATCAACCCGTGTCCCTAGGTGGCTCTCCCCGCTCTCAGAGCCTGGGACAACAGCCCAGACCAACTGTGGGGGACACCTCGGGAAGCAGCACTGAGAACCAAGGAGAGGCACCATGTCTTCACACCCTCTAGGTACAAGGGCTTCTCTCTGCCCCTGTGCCTCTAAGCCCCACCTGAGATCCAACAAGGTTTTTTTTCCTTTTCGCAGGACAAGGAGACACGAACTCATTTCATCTGTGTCCTAACAAACACTGCATTTTCCTCGGTAGACCCTGTCCCACCAACCCCCAAGCCAGCAGCCAGCACGTCAGGTGTCTGAGTTGGGGGGTCAACAAGGCCCACTGTGGATCCCAAACTGCTTATCAACAACACTGATGAACTCTACTTGTGGTCTCATGGGACGCAGTGGATGACAAAACACCCCCTTACACCTTCTTAACCCTGGGTCCTCGTGAGTCTCCGGTTAGGCCAAACCGGGTGGCCCCATTTCACAGAAGAGAAAACGCAGGTCAAGGGAGCAGACATGATTTACCCGAGGTCACCCAGGACTCAATCAGCAAAGCAGGTACTGATTCAAGTCTTCTACCTCACACCTATCCGTCACCGCCACATCTCCCGCCCCGCCTCAGCCCTGCGTGGAACCCTGTCAGGTTCCATCAATTCTGGAAGCAGCCATCACCTTCTGAGCAGACCAGGTAATAACTGCCACTGGCCGAGAAGAATTCGGCTCTCGTTCACCTTAATACCCGGGCTCTCTCTACGGGGAAAGAACATCACACGGGGCCAGGCTGGCTTTTGTATCTATTAGCGAGGCTGGACTCGAGCCAGGATTTTCCGGGAACGGCTGCCTGTGAGTGATGAAAGGGAAAACTGGTAGAAGCAGGAGCTCCCAGGAGAGTCGTGAGGTTTGGGCACACCTGCTGCAGACCAGGCACGTCTGCAGAGCCCCGACGTGCCCCGAGCCAGCGCTGGAAGCCCACCCGAGGCGGGAAGGGGCCCGAGCAGGCCCTCCTCCTCCAAACAGCCATCCTTGGCTGGGGCTCTCCCCAAGGGCACGGGAGCCTTCTGTTTTCACGCCACAGAGATGAGTAAAGGAAGGTCAGCAGAGCCATGTAGAGGGGCAGGGGTCGAAGCCACTGGACACACCATCCATGTGTGCTTGGCACCAGCAGTTCCAGGACGCACCCCCCACCCCAACGCCCCAAATGGGCTGGGAGGGGCCAGCGAAGCCAGGTTTGGATGAGCACCGCTCCCCCACCCACGAGAACGTTCCTCTCAAAGCACAGGCCAGGCTGCCAGGCTGGCTGAGCCACTCCCATTCCTGTTTCCGCGGACGGATGGGAGCACGGTCCCCACCAGAGCCCGCCGCCGCCAGCCCCGACTGGGAAGCAAAGCTGAGGTCTCTGTTTTGGGACCGCACGCTGTTGCTGTGGAACGTGGGGCCGCCGGGCCAAGTAGGGAACAGCCGCTCTGAAGGCCAGAGCCAGGCTCCACGCACACAACGGTGAGGGCTAACGTCTGGGCTCTTCTTTACTGACCCACAACTGGGCACAGAAAAGACCTCTATTTTTCAACAGCATCTGCATACAATGACATGAGGAGGTCCTGCTGGTAGTCTATACTCCCCTAAGATTTGGAATCACCCATCTGGATTCCAAAGGGCTTCACTGGGTGGTGTTTCTGCCAGTGGCTTCCAACTAGTATATAAAAAACAGAGGGAGAGGGGCGCCTGGGTAGCTCAGTGGGTTAAAGCCTCTGCCTTCAGCTCAGGTCATGATCCCAGGGTCCTGGGATCGAGCCCTACATCGGGCTCTCTGCTCCGCGGGGAGCCTGCTTCCTCCTCTCTCTCTGCCTGCCTCTCTGCCTAGTTGTGATTTCTCTCTGTCAAATAAATATTTAAAGAAAAAAAAACAGAGGGAGAAAGAGGAGGGGCCAAAGGTCTCTGCTCAGGCTACGGAGGTCCAACTGGAAAGTCCCTTCCCCAAGCTGCACCTTACCAGCCTGGGTGAAGTCTGGGACATTCCGGGGGGCAGTCCTGGGACAAGTGACTGGGTCACTGCAAGGGACAGCTCTGGCCCACTGTATGCTGTGACAGGCTCCAGAACACAAGAGCCATAAACCAAGTTCAAGCGTCTTGTGCCCCAGCTGCGTATGGAAAATCGCTGTTTGGCTTCGGGCAAGGAAATCAACCCAACTGTCTGTGGCTTTTACAACGGAGGGCCTGAGCAGTAATCAGAAGCCAGAGGCAACCCATTCGTCTCTCCAGCCAGGGACAGAGTGTCTGTCAGGCACTACAACCTGAGACACAGGATGTGACAAGTTATCACTTATCACCGCACCCCAGCACGCGTCTCTGAGCAGTGTCCGGGCCCTGTAGCTTAGGCACATGGGTCTCTGTTCTTGCTCTGTCTCCCATCCTCTGGGGCAGGGACTCCAAGGTCACCCTCCAGAGACCCAGGCACATACTAGGCATTCAATAAATAGCTGGAAGCTGGATTTTACCGCAAATTCAGAGACAGGAAACCACAGCTAGAGGACTCCCAACCTCACAGTTCTGTGTTTAAGGAGAATGGAAAATGGGGGATTGGAGAGAGGGAGTGAGAAGAACTTTATTAGTTTCTAAATATAACTCCTGACGCCCCACGGAAAAAGATTCAGAATGTCTTGAGAAGTCTGGCACATGAAAGTTACTTTTGGTGCGATTCCAGAAGACTGTACTCATTAGGACATTTCTGCAGGACACACCCCAGGTCTGCATGCAAAGGGACACACACCGCTACTTACTGACACACGCTGCACACAACTCCCCAGTAAGGGGGAGCCACGGACTCCCAGGTCCCCCCGATGGCTTGAGGGGACACCTTGGGCACTTAGATTGCACAAGGAAGCTTAAGAGTGTGTGCTTGAGAGAGAGAGAGAGAGCACCACACGGGCATGCTGAAGACGAGATCACCCCAACCCTGGAAAGCTCCAATGCGGGGGGGCCTTCCAGGCGTGGCTCCTGACCGGCACAGGGGTGGCCGTGGGGGGCTGGTCATCCCCATCTGGTCCGAACGCCAAAGGCGCGGGGCTCTGGGGGAGCGGATGCCCATTCCACTGAGCCCCGGTCAGGGCTCGGCACAGAGCCTCACGGCTGCCGTGCTCACGGGAGAACTCGGGGCCCGGCCACCGTTTGTGAGAAGAGCTTCGGAGACGCAGCCCCGGACCCCCGCTCTGCAGGAGCAGACATTTGAGAGTGCACCAGAGGTCACCATGTGCCACACCCGTCCCTTCTCCCGAGACAGTCAGTGCGCCCAGCCTAAGAGAACAGGTCTAGCCGCAGAAAGTGATGATGGTGTGGAGTGAAAAGCTGCTCAGAAAAAAAATACATAATCCAAGGGCACACGATGGGCAGAACACGCATTCCCGGTGCAGAACGTGCAGTAAACGTGCAAGGCTCACCTAGCGAGGACACTGCTGAGTTCGACCAAAATCCATCAAGAGGAAGGGGGAAAAAAAGGGAAGTGAGATGACTTGCCGGTTGCCCTTCCTCTCTTCCCTGGGGGACTGTCCACCCAGAGGCATCTCAACAGCAGGGAAAAGTGGCGGGGACTCAAAAGCAGGCCTGCCCGAGAGGCTGCAAGTCTCCATCAACTCGAGAACGAAGTTTTGGAATCTCTCTTCCGACCTCGGGGGCGGAGGCCAAACAGCCATTAGCCGCCGAGGTGAGGAGCGCCGGCTTTGCAAAACGCCAGTGGTCTCCCATTTCCACAGCAACTCGGAAAGTTAGGAGGCTGGGGGAGAAGCGGACCGGCTACCACCGGGCCCACTCCTGGGACGGCCAAGCTGCAGCCGCCGCGAGAGTGGGTCCGGCCTCTGCTCCGAGCCCCGAAAACGCTCCAAACCACAGATCACTAAAGGCTCTTCCTCGGGAAGATGAGGCGCTTCCGTGGGAGGATGGCCCGCACTCACCTGGTCCTTCTTGCTCTTGTGTGAGGAGGCCACATAAGCCAGATACTGAATGACCTTCTTGGTGTTCTCTGTCTTGCCGGCTCCAGACTCACCCCTGCCAAGAGAGGCAAGGAAGTTCTCAGGGGAGACATGGCCAAATCCCTGAAGTCCGTCCCTTTCCCGACCTATGCTCCACCGCCCCCAACTCGACTGGGTGTCAGTGACGGCCCCAACCCTAGTGGCAGAAAAAGGGAAGAAGCAGATAAGTGCTAAGCTCTGGAATCCTCACTCTGGCCACTTCCCATGGCCCTCTGGAGGCCGGACAGCAAGCAGGACATGCATACACACTGCCTGCCCTGGTCACTTGGCAGCCTTTGTGTCCAAAAGTCTCAGGCATCAGTTTTAGGCTGCTGTTGACTCAGAGGTCAAAGGCACTTATGCATGTCCCTTCGAAACCACTTGGAGGAATGTTCTGTACCGTCAAGTCCCCCGGCAGGCAACGGGGTTTATTTATCTTCTTGTTGAGTTCAGAGGACCCAGGCGAGCAGCCCCGGAGCCCACAGCCGAGCAGACTGAGAAAGCCACCGTTCCGAGCCGGAAGGAACGTGCTCTGGAGGGGCCAATCCGTTCCCAACCCTGCTTTGTTGAGGACTCATGGCCCCCTCTGCTACAAACCTCCCCACACTGTCCACGGGCTTCTCTGAGGAAGGCGAGCCAGTCTTTGGCCTGAAATAAAGCTTCCCCGTGCCACGGGGCTGCGAGCAGCAAACCTACTCCCTTAGGGTCCATCCCTTGGGGAAGGGGCGGGCCTGGACTAGGAATGTTCCCTGCCAGCCCGGGTTTCGGGAGGAGACCTCCAAGCCAGAAGACACTGGGGTGACACGAGCCCCACTCCCCAGCCAGAAACACTTACGTGCACAAAATGGACTGGTCCTCTCGGTCTGAAACAAAGGAAACATCCAGGTTAACTTCTGCCTGAGACAGAAGCCTCTCCACTGGGCTTCTGAAGAGCTGCCCGTTTCGCAGGAGCAGAAAGCCCGGCCTGCTGTCCTCGCGGGGGCCCCTGCACGTGCCGACCCGGGACCTCGCTGGACGAGGGACAGGCGCAGGGGCCCGGAGCTCAGACTGCTCACCTGGTGGCCTGTCCCGCCCCTGGGAGACCACCTCGGGGAAAGCTCCCCGGAGTCTGCAGGGGCTGAGGGGGGGCCTGCCCTGGTGCTCGGAACGCGGGGTGCGGGCTGACAGAGAGAAGGCCCGTGCAGGTGCGGGAAACACCGTCCGTCCCCGTGTAAACAAGGGACGCTGGCTCAGCGGCTGGCGAGGGCTGGGCGGACAGGGCCGGCCTCGCGCAGGACGGCCCCGGGGTCCTGCGCCGCCGCCGCCACCACCACCACGACGTGTGTAGGCCCGGGTTCCTGGAGCCCCAGGCCCCCCTGTGGCGGGGAGAAGCCCCGTGCGGCGTCTGGTACGTGGGGGGTGCGCCATGCCGCCCGTCTGGGGTGGAACAGAAGCCTGTCAGCACCACAGCCTCTGACCGGTCTCTGTGACGACTTGGGTCTCGAGGCCTGGCTGTCAGGAACCTTCGGCAACGGTCTCCAGCTGTGACCCTGTCCGCAAGGACGGACACAAACAACGCAGTCTCCTCGCGCCGGAAGAAGGGCAGCGTCCACGCTCTGGGAGCTAAGTCTGACAGACGCCCGCCGACGTCTGGGAGGACCTGGGTCAGCCGGGAGGCCCACTTTCAAGCAGTAACTGCGAAGACAAACTCATTTTCCCTCTCTTCATCCTGTCCCGTGTAATACCCACAACTCCCTGAGGTCAAACCAGCCAAACCCAGGACCAGGCTACTTACTAACATCTGAGCTGCAATGAGGCACTTCCTTGCCCCCGCCCCAAAGACTTTATTTGTCCCAGAGAGAGAGAAAGAGAGAGAGAGAGCACAAGCAGGGTAAACGGCAGGCCGAGACGGAGAAGCAGGCTCCCCACTGAGCAAGGACCTGGATGCGGGACTCGATCCCAGGACCCCGGGATCACGACCCGAGGCGAAGGCAGACGCCCACCTGACCGAGCCACCCAGGAGTCCCGCGGTGAGGTATTTCAATCCCAAGTCTGGGTTTCCTTACCCATAAAATAAATATGCTACTGGTTCCCTGGCAGGATTAGCTCGGAAAACAGAAGTAACAGATGAAGTGGGCCTGGCAAGTCGAGAGAATGAATTCCACAAATGGCGGCTATTTACTTGTCTGTTGTGAAGTCCCATGGTGGGTGGTGGTGGCACGGCCAGGGCAGTGGGAGTACTAGTCAAGGAGTAACAGAGGAGTACTAGCTGCGGACTACTAGTCGAGCATTAATATGGGACTACCAGTAATGGAGTAGGACTAGGCAAAGAGTAAGAGAGGACTCCTAGGCGAGCAGTAATAGGGTACTTATCAATCAGCAATAGAGGACTAGCTGAGTAATGGAGTACTAGCTGAGAAGTAACAGAGGAGTACTAAGCAAGGAATAGTAAAAGACTACTAGTCGAGCAGTAATAGAGGAGTACTAGGCAAGGAGGAGAGGGGACTACCAGTGGGAGAGTAACAGAGGACTACTAGCTGAGGAGTAACAGAAGAGTACTAGCTGAGGAATCGTGGAGGAGTACTAGCTGAGGAGTAACAGAGGACTACTCGTCAAGCAGTAACAGAGGAGCACTAGCTGAGGAGTAACAGAAGAGTACTAGCTGAGGAATCGTGGAGGAGTACTAGCTGAGGAGTAACAGAGGACTACTCGTCAAGCAGTAACAGAGGAGCACTAGCTGAGGAGTAACAGAAGAGTACTAGCTGAGGAATCGTGGAGGAGTACTAGCTGAGGAGTAACAGAGGACTACTCGTCAAGCAGTAACAGAGGACTACTAGCTGAGGAGTAACAGAAGAGTACTAGCTGAGGAATCGTGGAGGAGTACTAGCTGAGGAGTAACAGAGGACTACTCGTCAAGCAGTAACAGAGGAGCACTAGCTGAGGAGTAACAGAAGAGTACTAGCTGAGGAATCGTGGAGGAGTACTAGCTGAGGAGTAACAGAGGACTACTCGTCAAGCAGTAACAGAGACTAGCAGAGGAGTAGTGGAGGAGGATTAGCCTGTTTTCAGCAGTGGGACTGCACAGAAACCGACGCTGGTGATGTGAGGGACACGCTCACTGGCTGCCGCTGGCCGGCCAGGGCCCCGCAGGATGGGACCACGGGGAGTGACTCATGGCTTCCTGCGCGCATGGCCTCAGGAGATGATTTACTGTTCAACACCGACAGACACCACTCAGCTAGGTCATCATCTGCGCCTTCGCCAGGAGGGCCTTCCCCAGGAGGGCCTCCTGGGGAGGGCCCCAGGAGGGCCCCCTCTCTGCGAGCTCGCGGGGCCAGGCATTTGCCGCCATCTCTCTTCCCCTGACTACGGGTCACTCTGGAGGGAAAGAGGACATCCAGACAAAAAGAGGCTAAAGCAAGCCTCACACTCAGCATGAGCTGGAGCTACCCCCACCCTCCTCAGCAGCCCTCCCTCTAGCCCCCAAAGAACTCAACCCCAAGGGAACTCGGCCAGGCACCTCCGTGCACACACCCCACACCCGGGGCACCACTGCAGACCTGCTCAGAGCAGGCCCCGGTCAGCAACCTCGCTCCCCACTCCCCTCTCAACTTTCCCACAAAGCAATGTCCTTCAAGACCCTGCGGCGGAGGCGGGAGAAACTCCCAATGACCCTCCTCAGACAGATGGGACTGGGAGGCAGTGAGGGCAAAGGGCTGGGGAAGACGGGGCCGTTTCCATCACCTGCCCCCCACGGTCAGTGTGGCAACCAGCAAGGTCTGAAGCGAGCAGGGCTGTGATCCCCGGCCCCGGCCTCCCCCGCCCCTCCTCCCGGGCCGGCCCCAGCTGCGGGCACGTTTAGTCACCGCTCCACAAGCGGGCAAGAATGTACCTGCGCGTGCTGGCAAGCCTAAGGCAGCAGCAGCCGACGCTACCATAAAAGGAAACATTCCCATCCCTTCCAGAAGGAACCGTTTTCCCAGGGCTGTCCAGGCCCCGTCCCTGGGATGGCTGGAATTCCTCTAATTGTGTGAGGAGGAGTCAGATGCTGGATTGCGGAACAACAGGAAGCAGCAGAGCCCACAAACACACACACACACACACACACACACACACACACACGGGGGCACACGTGCACAGGCGCACGTGTGCAGACACACGCACGCAGACGGACAAGCTTTGTGGGACACACGTGGGCATGCAGAGACACGTACACGCATGGACACAGATGCGAGCATGCACACGCATGCACACACACGTCTCTGTGGGCACGCACACCGTCGCACATACAGCCGTGTGTGTCAGTACACACACAGAGGCCTGCACACACTTCCATTTCCAATTCTAGCCCCAAACTCTATGCAACCTCCATCCACTCCATCCAGTCCTTCCTCTCCTGACCTTTCACCTCCAATCCCTGAAGCGCCAGGGTCAGCACAGACTCAAAGGGAACACGCCCATACTTGCATTTTACACCAGAAGACTCTTCTGGGCAAATGTTTCTGCAGAGGAAAACCCATGGAGGCCCCTCCCATTTCCTCAGCTCTTGACCACCTGGCACCCCAATTCCACCTGCCTGCAATGAAGAACACCGTGACCCCGTAAGTCTGGAAAGGTCTTCTCAATTCTTACAGTGGGTCTGGGCGTGTTATCCTGTGGTCTCACAATAACCCGAGCCAGCAGACAAGGCAGGCTCTGTCCCTGGTTTGCGTGTGTGTCTTCTCCCAGCAGTTCTGGATTTGTCCCTGAACTCAGAAGCATCTGTTCTGGGTACTGGGATGGTTAGAATTCTCAGCAACCAGTAAGGTTTCTGCCTGACTCAGTTTACTCTGCCACACCCCCACTGGCATTCTAGCAGGGACACTCCCGCAGCCTGCCCCACACAATCACCAGGCTGCACACACAGACACGCCAGAGTTCAGCCCGCTCTGTTCTGACTGAAGTCCTTATTTGGGTCCATAAGGACTGAAAGCTGATTTGAAAAGGCCCTTCCTTCCACCACACTAGGAGAGAGCCAGCCAAACAGGAACCCCATGGCCCAGAACCATGGGAGTGCACCCAGCAGAGACAACCCAGTTCTGGGAAACGGGTTCCTTGCCGGGATGAAGGCATCAGCCTGACTGCGGTCCCTGAGCCCCTGCCTTCCCTTGGTAGGAGCTGGGTAGAGACAGGCCTATGAATCTCTTTATCATGGTTTTTCACTGGAAGCAGCAGCCTTCCCTCAGATAAAATCTTCTCGAATTCCCCACTGGAAGAATAAAAGACAAATACCAGAGCTGCCTGGGTGGTGGAGACAGGGTTCGTCAGAGCACACTTCAGACCACCACCGTCCAGGGGTTTGGAGCGGTGACAGAAGGGAGGGGCCAGGGTTCCGATTTCAGCTCTGTACTCCCCTTGGAGATGACTGGCCCCGTGACCTCTCAGAATCAGAGGCCAGGGCCTCACCAGCAGGGCTGCTCCAAGGACTGAAAGACATCAGGGTCTGAAGCACGTGGTACATACAGCACAGGCCCCTGAAAACACTGTCCTTAACAACCCCAGGCCCTTTGCACCTCCAGAGCTCTCCACTATGCACCATTCACAGAAAAACAACAAAAAAGGTTTCAAGTTACATCTTCAGCGATGAGGCCATTCCCTCTTCTGATTTTATTTTAAACCCCAAATGCCCTAAGGCCTTTCAGAACTGATACACACATCCAATGCAGACAGGTGTCTCCAGCCAGCTCCGGAAGGCCAGCTCAGGTGTGAGGAAGGGAAACCCGACCCCAGGTATCTCACCCCAGGTAGAGACTTACGCTAGGGGCTTTATTTATCGCTCACTTCCTCAGCAAGAGGAGCTGCCAATTCCTGTCCATAAAAGGCCACAAGGCTTGCAGGGTGGTGACATCAGCCCCGACAGGAAGTACAGAAGGAAGAGACTGGGCCTGGTCCACCACCAGCCGCTGCTGGGACTGACTCATCAAATGCTCACTGAGATAAGGCCTCCTGGGGTTCCTGAGGGGCTGCTCTTGGGGTCACACCTGGAAGAGCACCCTGCCCCTGGGACCCCTCTTCAGGTCAACCAGGTCTCTTAAGCAATGGACACGGGCCAAGGAAAAAGCAAAGCCAATGCCAGGTTCAGGTTGGGTGACCCACCCGTGTGGGGTGACCCATGACACACAGGCCTCAACCTTCCACCACCTTGGGGTCGCTCACTGTGTGAACCCTGCTCCCCATCGCCTGGCACAGGAAACATCGGGCTGCCCAGGGCCCATTCCTCGACTCCAGGGGTTAGTTCTCCTCAGACCCGCACGAGTGTCAGGGTCTTGTGGGCCAAAATGCAAAAGCCTTTCACCAAGTTTGAAACATGGAGAGACCTGTGGGTTCAAGCTCAGAATCGGGGGCTGGGAAGGCCCTGGAAAGGAGCCGGCCACTCTCTCAGGAAGCGTTCTGGGGGCCCTGCAAACTCATGTGGGGCTTTCCCCAAGGCCAGCCCCCTTCACGAGCGTGGGTTACAGGTGCCTGGGAGGCAAGTCGAGGGGTGAGCAAAGCAGGTGGACTGAAACTCCGTCAGCACAGGCTCAGGGCCCCCAGTGTCCCGGAGCCTCGGGCAGCCCGCCCGCCCAGCCACCCAACCCGCCGGTGGCTCCCAAGCACACTGTGTGGTTGCTGGCTCTGTTCTCTCTGCGGCACAAAGCTAGGCCCAGACCAGGGAGGTGCTGGATCAGCAGCCACCCCAGCCAGCAAGCAGCCGGCCTTGGCCCTGTGTCTACACCCACACACTCCCCCAGGTGAGGCCGTATCTGAACCCCACCAAGGAGGCCCACGGCTCTCACTGCAGGAGGCTGAGAACGGGCGCCTCCCCCATCAGGCACCCTCGATAATTAGAAGCCCCAGGGACTGCACTTAACTCTCATTATGGCAGAGGGCAGGTAAGGCCCCAAACCAGCCCTCTCTAGGCCAAAACGCACCCAGCTGCTCACACAGGTGAGCTCCTAGTGCACAGGCAGACCCGCCAGAAACCACTGCTGGCTACTCGGACAGCTCATCCTCGGGCGGGGCTGGGAGCCAGAACGTTCTACGTGGGGCAGCTGCAGACACCTCTGACAGGCTTGTGAGGGTGGAGGGAAATTCAGAAGTCACGAATGAGTGCTGACAGCCCACAGCAAATGCCGCCCGGACGCTCAGAGACACCGGACACTGGGAGGTCAGCCTGCCTTGCTCTTAAACCACATTCTGCTCAGCAAACAACAGGAGAGAGAGGCAGGGGGGCCGGGCTGAGTCCCACCCAAGCCCCAGCTCACAGCTCTGCAGAGGGCTGGGCTATCGGGGAGGGACTAAGTGAGCACAGGAAAGGAAGAACAACAGGACCCTGGGAACACGGTGGACACCACCAGGCAGAGCTCAGGATGCACTTGGCTCCCAAGTCAGAGCACAGACAGAGCTGGCTTTTCGAAACGCTGCCCTGGGAGGAGTTTTACCAGGAATGCAGGAAAATCCCTGCCAGGAGATGAAGAGCAATGGCACCAGGAGATGCTGCCTCAAGAAGCCACTGGCTCCAGTCGCCTGGAGAAGGGGCCACCAAACGCAGCGAGAAGCGTGTTGGTAACTGTTAGGCCAGGTTTTGCTCCTGGGGCATGATCTCTGCCCTTGGCTTTCAGCTTAGACCTTGGCCCTACTGTATTTGCCCACAGCTCAGGGCAGAGAACAGATCTTCATCAAGTCACAAAGTCTGGCTGGAAAGACACCTGGGCCCTGGTCAGCGCAGGCTGTCAGCCAACAGAACACCAAGGATCCTCAGAGTTTACTGCAAAGGTGGACTCTGGGCCGACAGGCCTTGGTCAAGACTGAAGGAATTTTACAGAAGCCACTTAGAGAATCCTGCCTTTCACGCCTGCACACTTCAGCTCTCTTCTCTTTAGTTTTAGAAAATCAGTCTTGTTCTCATCTGACAGCTTAATTCCAGCAATCAGGCAGGAGAAGGAAAGCAACCCTCTTCTCTGAGCACACCAACGTTCAGTCCTGACCTCCTGGCACAAGGCTCTTTGGAGTCTTGGAGCCAGAACACGAGAGAACAGGAAAAACGGCTGGTGAGCGGCGTCCACAGGCAGCAGGGAACACGCCCAGGGAGGGTACACACACAGCTCGTCTCAGCCGTTACAGACTCTGCAGGTGACTTTTGGTTGGTTGGGGTGGGGGGGCCTCAGCGGGGGAGGCGCACAGAGACACTGAGCCACGTTTTCAACCACCCTCAAAATTTCAGGGCTCCAGGAGGGTACTTTATTCTTGTCTGCCACTTTAGATGGCCCCGAGCAGAGCACAGCAGGCCTACTGGGTTGAATTAAACACCGAACAGAAAAGTAAGCCTAAATCAAGCTGAATCTTTGAAAAGGATCCACGAACCACTGATTCTTCTAGAAAGATTTTACCGACATGAGACCAACAGACAGGAGTACGTTATAATTAAGCAGCCTCATTCTGAGGACAGGGCTTTCCTTGGGGGGGGGCCTCCAAGCAACCAGCTTCCTGGGATTGGCTCCACGGGGCCCGGGGCTGCAGGTCACAACACACCGCCCCCCCTCAGGGTCCCGACCCCACATGGACAGAGGACCCCTTCAGTGGCGCCAGAAGACCACCTCCTGAGGGCACGACGTTCTCCTGAAGCCCAACGAAGCCAGGTCAGCCCCCAGACTCCTGCGGCCTCTGGGCCGAGGACAAGATGGGACAAGTTGGAGACCGCATCTGCCCACACACGCCCTGGTGCTACGCGGCCGCTGCAGGGAGGCAGATGACAAGCCATTTCCTGTGCGTGCTGCCACCGGGAGCCCCAAGTGTCCCAGGCTGCTCCAGGAGGAGAGGAAGGAGCCACGTCCAGGAAGCACTGGTTATCACCTGCGTCCAGCAGGCAGGAGCGTGCCGGGAAGAAGGCCGACCGTGCAGGGCAGGGCAGGGTTCGGTCAGGAAGCTGCATTTCCAGATGCGTAGGGCACCTTCCAGACGGCCCTTATTCACTATAGGCCAGCACCGTGCACGCGCACCTCACTCCACCCCTGCAATGACCCTCTGAGTAGGATTCACTACGCCATGAGGCCAGCAAGGAAAGAAAGGCTCGGGGACAGTGGCCCCAGTCAGGCATGAAGCGACAGAGCCAGGAGCCCACCCAAATCCAGGGCGAACCCAGCACGCTCTTCTCCGCACAGCTCTGGCTCACAAGGCCAGTCATTCCTAAGACCAAGGCTCACAGAGCCCCAGCAAACTGGTGCCAGTGACCTAGCATGGAGGCGCCATGTCACAGTGTCACCAGTCAAAGCCCCGCATGCTCGCCCCGCAGCCCTCAACCCAGCTCTCCCCACCACCCCTTGAGCTCCCTTCCCTGCCCCTCAGGACCTCCCCAGGGGGCACAATCCTGCGGGGTGGGCCTTGGGACCCAGCTAAGGACCTCCCTGCCAGCAGCAGGGCCTCTGCGGCCTCAGCCTCCAGGCCACACGTTCCTGCTCTGGGGAGTCACCCCGTCTGCGGCTTCGTCGGCCGCCTATCCCTTGAGTATGTTCGCAGTCATGCTTCACTGCACCCTCGAAGCCCTTCCCCGGGGCCTCACCCATATGGCGCTTTTAACTCAGAAAGGCCTTGGAAAGCAGCTCCACAGGAGAAACGGGCAGGGAGAACACGGAGAGGGAGTGAGGGCCACCAGCCAGCCATCCTCCAAACAGCAGCCGGAGAGCGAGGGGCAACAGTGCCCCTGGGGGACAGGCACCGGCAGGGCCACCAGGAGACCCCGGCTTCCGGGGCCGACTCTGCAGGCACTAGACAAGTCAGGGACATTTATTTCTGGGCCTATCTCTCCGCCCATGAATAAGAAGGATCACATTCAGAGGCAAAGGCAGCAGCACTAGAATTCTACTCCTTGTTGGCCCACGATGGTCAGTCCATTGCCAACAGACCTCGGAGGCGTACCAGACCCGGGCGACTGCCTGGTGACCAGCTGCTGCCTGTGCAGCCTCCCCCGAGAGGCAGAGACGGGACCTGCACAGAGCAAAGGGTTAAATGGTTCTCAGATTAGCTGAGGCCTGGAAGGCGGGCAGACCCTGCCACTACTCCCCCCAGAAGTGCTGGGAGAGCTCATTAAAATACCATGAAGTCACCCCAAGTGACCCAAACCTAGCATTCTACCTCATCAACAGAGAAGAGGTTTTCTACTTTCGCTGGACAGAGGACTGTGCTCAAGTTGGGTCCTTTAATGGGTTGGTTCTCCTCTAAGAACACACATACACCCTTTCCCCCAGAGGGAGACCCCGGAAGGCCAGGCCCCAGAGGAAGCCAGGCATGCCATTCCCAACCTGGTCACCCCTTCTATAGCCCACGCGGGGCTCCTGCCCAGGGACATGCCCCACTGGGCTGTCCTCTGCCTGGCGGGCAACAGCCAGTTCCCACTTCTCCTTCACACTCCGGCCAGCTTGACATGCATTTACTGAATCCCCGAGGCAGGAAGATGAATTAATGGCCAGGACAACAGATTAACCAAACAGAAAGGCCTGGGTTGGAGGGCGAACCAACCAAGTCACTACAACTCTAATTAAACCCAAGGTCGAGACTAAAAACAAGCAAAACTGCCGGGCACGTCTAGGCTGCCCCAGAACCACCTACTGACACACGCCTGCCGGCCTTTCCCCAGGATCCGACCTCAGCAGTACCTTCCCGGCCACGCCGGGCCTCAGCGGCCACGCCTTCCCCCCAAACTCCCGAGACACCTGACAGCTGCCGCAGCCGAGCGGGCACCAGGTGTGGGTAGCAGCTGGTCTCGTTACGTAGCTGCAGCCCCAGGCATCTGGGTACAAACACGTCTCGTCCCTCCACCCGGTCTGCCAGAGCCTCCGGTGCCAGAATCATATACTAGACCTCTCGGTGTTCTGGCACCTTCTACCTCCTGGCTCCACAGAATAATCCAGGGCACCAAACGCGGCCATGCCCCATCCCGTGCCCATGGCAGACAGCACTCATCTCTCCCAACATTCCTTGGCATCGAGGCTCAGACCCTCAGCCAGCCAGGCCAGAGGCACTACTGATCCAGGGAGTCGACACGCAATGAAACTAATCTGCGGGGCTCAGTCCACTGGGTCTCCAGTGGGGGCAGTCCCCGCCTCTGGGGAACATCTGGTGGTAATGTCTGGGGACGTTTCTGGTTGTCACCATGGAAAGGGAGGGAGCTGCTGGCATCTGCTGGCTGGAGGCCAGGTTGCTGCTGAGCATCCTATGAGGACCAGGACAAGCCCCCTCCCCCAAGAGGATTCTCTGGCCCCAAAGTCAACTGCTGCCAAGTGTGAGAAACCCTGGTGTAGTCTGACAATCAGGTAGAGTGACCGTATAATTTATCATCCAAACTGGCTGCTTCTGAAAGTGGAAATGAACACTAGTAATGCTAACGGACAACAGGCACACATCAGGACCCATGGACAAACCAAATGACGATCTCCTAAATCCTTCATTTAGGAGATGAAAGATGGGGAGGTCCCAGCAACAGGCCAAGAGCTCATCTCATAAAAGTCCCCAAAGACACCAACTACCCTATTTGGCTAGTATGTCATAAGCCACAGGCGGTGCAGGGAGGAAACTTTTTCCTAGTTCCTGTCCAGTTTAAAGAGCAGAAAAGGACCAGGCTAGTCAGAAAGTGGCAGAGAGCAACCCCATTTTCCCGCAGAGCCAGTGCTAGGAGCTCATCCCCACTCCCCACGGACACCGAGGCACCACAGCACCGTCCACACCTGACACAGGGCGAGAACCACAGCTCCTCTCCGGAACTTTCTTTACTGGTGAACCTTCTTATCGCGACTAGCAACTTCTGTTAATTAACTTCCTCTCTGCTCCAAGAACAAGAAACCTGTTGCTAACTGCTGGTGCAGGTCAGCTGTGTATGAGAAGGGACTGGGAGATGTTCTCAGTCGGTCCCCGTGGGGCTCTGGGCTGCAGCAATCCAGCATTACACGGAGGGCAGGGAAAGCCTCGTGGACTGAGAGCTAGAAATTACGGGGATGCCGCATTTGCACAGATCATTCAAAGGCAGCAGCAACACCTCTGGCTTCCTGGGCCCACAACAGATTTCCATCCCGGTCTCCAAAAGATGGAAAAGTCCACCCACCTGCTCTCATAATTTGGGGGGATCCCTACTTCCTGTCAAGGCCATTCAGTTCCAGCTGAGACTTCCTGGTCAACACAAAGGAAAGCTCCGGCCCTCTGCTGATCCCTCTCTTTTTTCCCAATGACTTCCCCAACCTAGAGCTCTGGCTTTTGCCCCTCAAAGTTTTCTGTTGGATAAAAATGGGACTAATCTCTTTAGGAAGGAGACGTGCAGGCTGTCGGAAGACTGAAGTCCAGTTCCAAGGACTCCAACTGCTGGCGCCGTGCTCTACGTCATGACGTTGTTCTCGCCCCAGAGAACTTGCGGCTTACTGAAACTGAAAGAAGCCCGCGTGCTAGAAAGCCGTTCAAATCCAGGATCCGAGGGTGGAACTGCCCTAATTCAGCAGCGCAGAGCTCAGGAAGACTCCGGGGTGAACTTGCACCAGGCCAATTAAGACAGCTAGGAGAAAACTGACTCATAGCCTCTAGAGACAGACTCAGGCTCTTCTGGAATCTCACAGAATGTTCTCCCACCAGACTGCTTTAGTTAGCACTTTGAAACAGACATCCTACTTTAAAACTAAAGGGCTGGCTTCCTCCAAAAATTTTCATAGACATAAACAGAAGCCAAAGGCTAGGCCAAAATTGTACGTCCTGCATAATTCATCAAGTCTGGCAATGCAATGCCTTCCCGCCAACGCTGTGTGCACGGTACGGGACAGACCTGCTCATCGCCCCTTCAAACCACTGAAGTTTGCTAATGCAGCAAGGTTCCTGACCACCACTGCCCAGGTTCACTGCAAAGTTTAAAGAAAGAAACCGCGCACGGGTATGAAGATTCAAGAAACCACTATCGATATGTGGTTGTGAGCATACAGCCCTGCCTGGAAGTTGGGACTGACTGAAATTACATGAAATGCTACCACACGCCAAGCACCTGGCTGAGCTCGAGAATCTAAAGGCAACATGGGCCCCGTCCATGTCTAGGAGAGAAAAACAAACGTGTGAACACCTAAGCCAAATAAAGTGTCACCAAATCTAGCCCAGACATCCTCCCTGGAGGGCAGGCATGCTTCAGCCTCGTCTTTAACAGGAGATTAGGGACCCGCCAGGCACTGCAAGCAGCTGGCATGGGCAAGGCAGCTGGACACAGAAATGTGTGTCCAGAAAAGGTCTGTGTGGCGGCCAAGTCAGGGGCAGGCGGGCAGCCAATTACAAAGGGCACCAGTGTGCTGCTGGTGGGTTCAGGGGTTATCTCTCTGGGGCCATGAGGAGCCTTTTCGAGATTTTTTTTAAGATTTCAAAATCGGGGTGGGGGGGTGATCAGCTTTACATTCTAGGAAAATGATCCTCTGCTCAAAGTAGAGAGAGGGCTCTACTGAGAGTGAAGGTTAGGAGGTCAGAGAGACAGAGCGGGCGAAAATCTGTGGAGGCCCTAACTGAGGTCAGGGCCACGGGATAAGAGAGGAGCAAGGAAATAAGAACAGAGATAAAATCTACAGACGGTGCTGATGGACTTAGACAAGGAGGGAGAATGAGAGCGGAGAGTGGAGGGCGAGCCAGGCTCCGGGCTCAGGTGCCTGGGTAGCTGGAGAAGTGGCAGCCAGGGCCAAGGGGCTATGAATCCGGCGACAAGCCCAGTCCTCAGCCGGAATGTGTTGGCCAAGCCACTCGAGTGGATGGGTCCGTCATCCAGAGAACACTGAAGCAAGCAGAGAGACCTTGAGAGGCACGAATGAGCGGGGGCAGGGGAGAGGCAGGAGAGAACCAGGCAGGGGGGGGTGGGCAGAGATCTAGAGAACCAGAGAGAGGGTCACACAGGAAGGCAGGACTTTCAAAAGGAGTGGTCAAGATTGTCCAACGCTGGGGAGAGGTTAGGCAAGATAAGAACACGTGAGTACCACGGATTTAGCAACGCAGAAGGGAGGGTAACCCCTGTCAGACAGTCTGGAGAAGGGCAGGGAGGCCTGAGGAGCAGAGACTTCCTCTACTAACCTCCACTGTGATGAGGGCGCAAAGACAAACCACAGGGGGTACAGAATCCAGGAGAGATTCAGTGTCTGCTTCTTAAAGATGGGAAAAACCCAAGCACGTTTCCAGACTATGGGGGAGGAGCAAGAGAAAAGATGTGAAAAGCAAGGAAAAGGAGCATCTGGCATAATAAGAGGCCTGGAAGTGAGGGGACTGGCACAGACAGTCTTTACCAGAATGAGAAATTGTGGTAATTAGGAAGTGCGTTTTTTTTTTAAAGCTTCTAGGACATTCTCTCAACATACAAACATGTCCTTTGATCGCCATTTGCCTTGGCTCTCTCACAGTGAATCACAGACTGCCAAGATGCACTGTGCCACCACAAGGGCCATCAGCGCTGATCAAGTCCCCAGATCAGCGTGACACTGAATGTGATGAGCACCTGCAAAGGTGTCCACAAGGCTGCAGGGGAAGGTCGAGGCACTCACCTTGCATCATACTCCTGTAGGCGGTGTCTGTGATGGCATAGATGTGGGGGGGCATTTCATGCCTTTTCTTGCCCTTATACATTTCCACGATCTCTTCAGAGTAGATGGGCAGGTTCTTATAAGGATTGATGACCACACAGAACAGGCCTGAATAAGTCTACAGAAAAGAGCAGCGGACAGAAGTGGGTTAGGAAGTCTGGACTCTCGGTGGTATGCAAACTTCATGGCAAAGTGCCTGCCACCAAGGACCCAGAGTCGGGCTGACGTGAAACGCCCCCCTCCCGCAGCCTCCCGCAGCCCCCCGCAGCCCCCCGCTCCCCGAGCCCCGCTCTGCTGCAGGTGGAGGGCCACCAGCCCTGGCTCTGCTCCTTCGGTGAGGGTTCTCCCTCAACTGCATGACCACGGCCAGCTTTGCATGCCAACAAGCAGGCGCCTCAGGCAAGATCCACAGCAGGCCTCACAGACGACAGAAGTCCAGTTACGAAACTCGGACCCAAGGACAGTAAGAGATGTGACTGTCATCGAGATGCACAAAGAGAAAAGGATTTGGCTGCACCAAGTAAACTGCAGAACCACAAAGTAGTCTACCTTGAAGGGCTCTCGCAGAGATGGTCAAGCCTCAACAGAGATCTAGACGGATCTGCCTTCGGTGTCTTAAATTCACATGAATTTGTGACTACTCTTTTTTTCTAAGAACCTTTTCCTTCCCAGATCTTTCTCCTCAGCCAAAAAAAAAAGAGAGAGAGAGAGAGGGAGAGACTCCTAACAAGCTGGGCAGGTCTCTGGAGACCACCCAGGTGACAGGTGTTCAGTTGGGAGGTACAGCTGTTTAAGCCTTGAGAGCAACCCAAGCACCCTCTTCCGAGGACAACGTGCCACAAGCCCAGAAGCAGCCATGCAGGGCCGTGATTCACACACACCTGCAGCCCTGACTGTTGAATGACAGCTGAAGGTCCTGAGGCAGCTAAAGGCAGGGTTGGGAGAGGCCCTAGGTCTCCCGCCACCTCCAGTCCAGAGCATCCTGGTCAGGGGCCAGTCCTCTGAACTCTTGTCTTTTTGTTTTCATCATCACGATACCTCACTGCCTATGGTGGCACCCCTCAATCCAACAGCAGTCAGCACCCTAAGGGGAGGGCACTCTGTGCTGGCCCCGCCCCCCAGCCCCGCCCCTCCAGTCCCGCCCAGTGGAAGATGGAGCTAGTGGCTGAACCTAAAGGTGGGTTCCACTAGAACCCGGGCACCAATCGGGAGGACAAAGCTCCTTCCCAGCCGTGGCCAAGGGCTACCGCACTTGGACTTCCCAAGCAGAAGTTAGAGATTAAAAGCAGAACTCGGAGGGTTCTCCAGCGGCCTGCCTGCGGAAGAGTAGCCAAGTTTGGAAATGACCAAGTGTGTCTGGCTGCCTCTTCTGTAGGGAGGCGGGGACTCAGGGCCCTCGATTTTCTTTCTTCCTGGGATAATCAGTCATTTGTTTTCCCTCCAAGTCCTCTTTCACAGGGGACGGGGAGAGCTCCAAGCAAAGAGGTCTGCACGTGGTGTTGGCCACCTGCAGCGCGGGTATCACAGGGAGATGAGAGAAAGGCGGGAGACTTCTGGTTTTCGACTGTTGGGGGGGGAGGGGGGTGCGGGGATGAAGTGGAAGGCCAGGGAGCAGTGAGGTCATCCCAGGAGCTCAGAAACAATTGAGCTCTGTTCCTGGGGTTTGAGAAAACCCACACTCTAGGAAATCAGCCCGATGAAAGCCAAGGACACACTGCCACACTTTTAGGGCGTGCCTCGGAGCCAGATGTGTGCAAACAGCTGGTCATGCCAGCAGAAGGGGACTGGGGGCTCCTGGGACAAGGCTTTTGGACAGCTGGGTGGGCAGATGGTCCTGCGGATGGCCCTCTCGGCAGAGCTTCAGAGTTCTCCAAACTAATCCCATCAAACCAGCAGGGTGTGAGCCTGGCAGCTCAGGTGGGAGGAAGCAGCCTGCTGGCACAGGGAGGCTCAGGGACCGGAGGACACAGAGTGAGTGGCTGCCCCCCCCCCCCCCGGCCACGCCATGGAGCTGCTCCATTCACCGGCCACAGAGGCTCTTTGTGCCCAGCCGCCCCCTAACCCAGGGCCTCACCCCCCGGGAAACAGACAGAGCAGCTGTGGCTCAAGATTAGCCACGCCGCCCACACCACCAGGCAAACACACTGCACAAAGACTCCCGGGCCGCAACTTGGAACATCGCGCGCAGAGAGGTGGACCGTGAATGAGGCAGTAGCCCCTGCCCAGCGGCTTTGATCCCCCCGCCGCTCTGCACCTGCTGGCGTCCCCAATAGGGCAACTGCAGAGATGATCGACTTCCCTTCTGGGGAAGATGCTTAGGAAGGAGGCCGGTCTGAGGCAGGAAGAACTGCACATGGGAGGTGACAGAAACAGGAATGAATGCTTCCAACCAGAGTTGTGCCTGCCTCCGCGAAACCCACGCTTTCAGAGGAGATGAAGCCGCTAACAGTGAACGCATTTCAGTAACGTTTCTCTTTGTGGGAGAGTAAACAGTCTGCAGCCAGTTGACAGAGGCCAGCACAGGCCGCCCAGTGGGTGCCACACTCAGCAAATCCCTAGTAGCTACACGAGCTAAACAGGGACACCAGGGAAGGCCAGGCAGAGGACCAGCTACCTTCACTGAGAACAGCGTGGCCGCGGAGCCCTGCCCTGCCATGAAGCAGGTGTGGGCTGGCACGTACACGCTTCTCACCAGGGAGGAAGGGAGGCTCCTTGTGGCCAAGCCACGCGGCCGGAAAAGATCTGAACCAGGTCCTGGAGGCTCCGCCTCCCATGCCCTATACCAGAGTCCATGCCAGCCCCCAGGCACAGCAGAGTGGGTACAATAAGCTATGGAGCCTCCCCAGGGGGCATCCCACTCCCAGGCCATCAGCCTTGGCTCCCACCTGCCCCAACAGACAAGTAATGCTTCCTTCCAGACTCCTTGTTTTTCTGCAAGTCACCAAATGCTGAATTTCAGTGATCAAGATCCCTAGGAACAGAGGCTTTTAATTTTGTCCATACAGTGCTCTCACCAAGAAAGAGAGAGCCGGGCTGAAGGGTCCAGAAACCCAAGTTCCAGTCGAAGGCTGTATGACCCTGCGCTGGGCTCCGGCCCTCTCGGGCCTCAGCTCTCCTCACCTGCCATATCAGCAGGCCGGACTAAGCTGGTCCACAAGAAGGACTCTTCCAGGAAGACCTCTCTGCTTATGGCCTCACTGGCAGGTCCTGACTGATCAGGCTCATCCCCAAAGGGAGGTCATCGATGGCAGAAAACAAGAACCCCGTGATCCTGTGCCAATTTAGCAACCAGCAAGGGAACACAGCGCTGGCAGGCGGTCCGGCCCGGTGAGCAGCTCTGGGCAATCCAGGACGGCCCATGGCCCCACAGAGGACTCTGGCACATCGCACAGCACTCAGGGATGCCGGTCCAGTATGGTGGAGAAGGGCCCTACGGACATGTGGCTGACGTCAGCCTGAGGTTGTACAGAAAAAAAAAATGGCTGACTCTTCGGGGGACCCTCACCATCCCTGTGCCAGGATGAGCCCAGCATGTCCTTTTATTACGTGTGGGATCATGGGCCAGGCCCTGGGTCTGAGGCTTGGTCCTCCCACTGAGAGGGCTGTAAGGCTCTCGAGATGTTTTCTTCCTCCCATTCAAACAAAACTTGAGAACCGTTGTATTTAGCTCCAAGACCAAGAAGGCGAATATAACAGCATCTTTAAACAAAGAGCTATTTAGGAATAACAAGAGCCAGATAGTTCTTCCCTACCTGAGACAAAACTAGAAGGAAATACCCTGGAACTAAAGAGAAGAAGTAAGAAATCAGGAAGAACTCTGTGACCCTAGGACCCTAAGACTGTGGAGCCTGTTACACGGGAGATGGGAAAACGCTTCTCTCCTGACATTTCCTAAAACAGGGATGAGCGGTCTTTCTGCACAGGTGGCCCTGCTGCCCAGAGGACAGAGAAAGGGCCGCTCTTTCTCCTTGGCATGCTCTGGGCCCTTCTGGGCCACTAAGCCCGGCACAGCACCAGAACGGAGGGTTCAAGCCTCGCTCTCGATGCTCATCTCTGCTCAAAGCGCCCTGCCCGGGGAAGCAAGGCATACCGACAGGCCTCTAACAAGAATAAGATGACAGAGTCCAAAAAAGAGGCGGGGCCATGGGGAGGGGGAAGGGGACCAGGTGGTACAGGGGGAACAGGTGGGAAACCAGGACATGGCATTCCCTTGCTTCAGAAAGAACCAGCCTTCCGGCCTCCAACAAGACCCAGGACCCAGGCCCGTGGGTAGGCACACACCATGACCTTCGCCCTCCGTGCAGATCTAAACAGTCTTCCTGGTGTGTTTTGGCTATGCAGAGAAGAACCAGAACATTCTGTGAGGACACTCCCAGGCCTAGTTTGAGGATGTCACCCCTGCTTTCTTCGAGCCCCCTCCTCTCCCAGAGCAAGAGCGCCCAAGCAGGTGAGGGGGATGGGACAGAGCCGGGCCCCCCGCCTCCAGCCCCGGGCCCCACTTACATAAATGAGCCCCGAGTAGTAGCGCTCCTTGAGGTTGTGCAACACGGAGGCTTCGTTGAGGCACGTGAGCTCTGCCATGTCCTCCACCTTGGAGAACTTGGGCGGGTTCATCTTCTGGATGTCATCCTTGTTCACCTTGACCTTCTTCCCATTCTCCACCAGCTCCACGATGGCCTCCTCCCCCACCTCCTCCTTGAGGCTGGCAGGCTCGAAGCCGCTCTTGTCCGAAGGCACCCATACCAGCTTCTTGGCAGCCCAGTCGGCCTGGGCCAGCGGGTTATTGATGAAGTTTTTGTCCACGTAGAGATACTTATCAGCGGCTTGCTGCGCCATGGCGACTCACAGCCAGGACCTGCGGGAGGATCAAGGGGGAGAAGTTAGACACCACGACCTCAGCCGCACAAGGCCTGCTGACCCCGTCTGGTCTCCGCGAACAGGGCGCCGCTGGAGTAGACAAGCAAAACTCCTAAAACCCGGCAGCAGCTGCCAGTGTCTTCCCGCTCTTCATTTCTGGGAAGATGTACACAACGGAGACGACGACAAGGAGCTGTCATCACACGTTCTGGTAAGAAGTTCACCCGAAGGTAGATTCTAAGACCCATCCACAGTCCAACTTATCTGTAAAACCACCGTGACGCCCAATGATGAGTCTACCCTGACTCTCGAGAGACAGACGTAACCACAGTCACTCTGCTACACGCGCTGAGACAGGAAAGACATCACACAATTTAAGAGAACTTCCAACAAAAGCAAGTTTCTAATTAGCTCCCCACCCCAAAAAAAGGCAAAGAATGACAACCACGCACAGCGGAAGTTGCCAGTTTAAAAAACTTTTTATTTCACGGAGTCAACCAAGAGGGGAAAAAAAAAAATAAAAACACCAACACACTAGTGTGTTGCCAAGAGATGCTAATTCCATCTCGATAACACAGCCCAAAGAAATAAGGCAAGAAGGAAAGAAGTCAGGCTCCAGGAAACTTCAGGAACAGTTAGGAGTGCTTCCCTTGTGGGCCACTAATGTGAAAGGCAGCCCTCAAACCCATGTCCAGAACTGAAGCACCACATGTCTGCGTTTTTCAAAACTCATTTGCAAAATAAAGAGGATGAAATAATCCCTTACACCTGTGTGTTCAATGGTTCATGAAAATGCTTGCACACTACTTCGCTATCTCAAAAGATTCTCAGGGGGTGCCCAGGTGGCTCGGTCAGTTAAGCAGCTGCCTTTGGCTCAGGTCACAATCCCAGGGTCCTGGTATCAATCCCAGGGTCCTGGTATCAAGCCCCGAGCGGGGCTCCCTGCCCAGCGGGAAGCCTGCTTCTTCCCCTCCTCCCTGCTTCTGCCCTCTCTTGCTACCTACCTCCCTCTCCCTCGACTACAGAAATGGAATCTTAACAAAAAAGATCCTCATCATAACTCTGTGTGGTCAGTAAGAAGTATGCTACATCCCATGTTACTGACAAGGAAACGGGAACTCCCTGGAGGTTCAAGGGCTTGTCCAGAGTCACCCAGGGGGGGACTCAGGACTCCTGGTCCCATGGCCTTCCCACAGGATAACCACAGTGCTTATTCCTGCACAAAGGCGGAGGCTGGGACCCACCGGGAGGACAGCTGGTTTAGGTAAACAGATTGCAGGACTTCCAAACCATGGTCTGAGACAAAGCCAGCTCATAGCCCCCTGAGGAGCAGCCCAGAAGCTCACTGCCCCGCACACAACAAGGCAGGCCTCTCCCTTCTGTGGTCAAGGCCCCCATCTCCAGGCCAGGGAGGCCAGGAGGACCCCAGATCCAAATCCAGAGTCACACGGGCTTTCACACATCTAGATTCCACCAGGGACTTGGATGCCAAGGAGGCTGGAGGTTTGGGAGGGACAGAACAAAAGAAGCCTGCGCTGCCCAGGCCTATCTTATCTGGGCTCATTAAATGCTTTCCAGATCAAGACTAAGGGGCTCCCCTGGACGCATTCCAGGAAAGGGGTTGTTTTCCAGGAAATCTGCTCACTCGACTCCCCACCCCCCACAGGAGGGAAGGCAAGTCCATGGAACAGAGCCTGGCAGCCTCCCCAGCAACCTCAGCTGGTGGCTTTGTTTACAGTCCCAGCCAAGCAAACCCTAGCAGCCCCTCTTGGGGGACCAGGGGCATTTATCCACCTGCAAAGACTGGTGGAAGAAAACAGCAGTCCGCGAGGCAGGAAGGGACCGCCTGGCCTCACCTTCTGTTTGTAGGGGCTGGGATCTCCGAAGGCTGTCCCTGCTCCCACACCCGCCAAGCATTCAAGCAAATGGAAGGCTTCTCTCTGCCAGAGGACATCCCCGCCACCCTCTCCCTCTCTGCCATCCAACTGACCACTGAGTAGCCAGGCAGCCTCCTCAGTCCTAGGACCCAGGCTCCCGAAACCAGTCTCCCCATCCCCATGCCACTGCCCTGCTTGAGGATTTGGAAGGATCACAGAGCAGAGGGCTTCACAGGCTACTGTTCTAAACCCTTCAGCAAACTTCAAACCCAAAATGGACAAGACTATCTCCCATCAACATGCCGAAAGGGATTCACTTGAACCCCGTCCCCCCAAATCCTGAGTCCACTGCTGGTTAAGAATTCTATTACTCCAGGGGCACCTGGGCGGCTCAGTCAGTTAGCCGTCTGCCTTGGGCTCAGGTCATGATCCCAGGGTCCTGGGATCCAGCTTCTGCTCAGTGGGGAGTCTGCTTCTCCCTTTCCCTCTCCCCCACCTGACATATGTGCGCGTGCTCTCTCTCTCAAATAAATAAAATCTTTAAAAAAAAAGTTCCACTAGTCCAGCCCAATGAATAACACCCAAGGATATCCCATGCCCTTTACGAGATCCCTCCAAGTGGAAGAAAAGGGAATAGTCATTAGGTAACCTAACAATAACCTCACTGAAACATCAATCACCCTACAAAAGATCATTTATTATCCCCAATTTATAAATGAGGAAGTAGGCTCAGAGAAGGCAAGTTACTTGCCCAGAATCGCCCAGTACACTCAGTGTGCGGGGCTCTAACCCAGATTGGCGGGCTCCCCCAGTCTGGGCTCTATCTGGCACACCTGGGCTGGGGACCCACAGAACAGTCAGGCTGGCCTCCAAGCCAGGTCAGACTGCCCATACACTGAGTGGGACACAGGGAGTGTGGGGGGACACATTCCACAGCATCCAACACACTGAGTGCTATCAGAGCGCAGTCGGAATTTTACCATTCTCACTCCCTGGCCTGCTGCTGTCCGTGAGAGCCACTGGGCAGTGACGGCGCAAGGACTTCTGGCCTCATCAGACTCACTTCATCCCAGCAACACCATCGTCTGGCGGCCTGGCAACTCGGCACCACACGAGTTCCCTCTGGGTTGCAAGCCCTGGGCCATCGGTCGCCCCTGGAACGCCATCAGCGAGTATGCACTGGAGGGCCACACCGAGGCTGCTTGTTGCCAGGGGCCAACCTCCCCAGCCCCTCATCCTGCCCTCCTTTTAGGCCGGTCTACCCCTGATGAGACCTGGAGTCTGCACTTCCTGTAAGACAGGAGAGTCCTACTATGTCCCCCCAGAGCTGGGTCAACACCGACGGCTGCACCCCTGTCTCAAGGGGTGCCAAGGCTCCCATGCAGGGTTGGTCCAAGGCCTCCCTGTTCACCTCCATGCCCCTCTCTGAGCAGAACTTTTCATTAAGCCCGGCTGAGCCCCGTTCGGCCAGGCCAAGGACAGAGCTATCTGGTGTCAGCAGCTCTGCAGGAACGACATGGGTTAGCAGCAGCGCCAAGATCAATATACATGGGCTGGACACGGGGGCGGGGTTTATGGGGTCACCATAAACAAGGGTGTGTATTAAAGCCCTCCCGCCAGCACAGATGGGTACATTCACATGCAGTGACCGCGCTGAGCTCCGCTGTCCACCCGAGTCGGGGACAGGCCCCTGGGCCCCCACGGCTATGAACACGTGTGTGCCCAGTATGGCTTCCAGCAAAGCAGACGAGAGCAGTGACCTCGAAGGGTGCAGACGGAGAAAGCCATCACCAGCCAGAGGTGTCAGAAATGAAAGGGGGCATCAGAGAAGGGACGCTAGGGAGGTAGCAGCTCCTTCTCCCTTCCCTGTCCCAGGACCATACTAAATGGCCTCTCCGACACTTTGTACAAAAGTAAGATGAAATCAGAGACGGAGGCAAACCGTAGGAGACTCTTCACCCTAGGGAACCAACTGAGGGTTGCTGGAGTGGAAGGGGGTGGGGGGAGGGGGTAGCTGGGGGATGGGCATTTAGGAGGTCATGTGATGTGATGAGGGGGGGTGGGGGGGTTCATGTAACTGACGAATCTCCACCTCTGAAACTAATCATACACTGGGCTCCCTGCTCAGTGGGGAGCCTGCTTCTCCCTCTGTCTCTCCCCTTGCTTGTGTGTGTTCTCTCTCTCTCTCAAATAAATAAAGTTTTCAAAAGGAAAGAAAAATATCCCCATAAATTCCTAAGACCCTCCCCGCTAAAGCCAGTTTTCTCTTTTTTTCCAGTCCTCCTAATCCTAAAAACACTGGAGAGGTTTAATGATCATGGGCAGAGCATGGGGTTTCACATTGTGGATTTTTCCTACTCATCGTGACTAAAAGCCCCCACAGGGCCACAGTTTGCCCGACCATTTTTATCCAAAACTTCACTTTCCAGCCCAAGTTGTAGAGGCTCTAAGAGGGAACTGATCCCACTCGGTCACACACCTAGAGAAGCGAGGACTCAAATTCAGGACTCCTGACTCCAAGGCCTTCTTGGGAAATACTTTTTTTTTTTTTTTTTTTTTTTTTAAAGATTTTATTTATTTATTTGACAGACAGAGATCACAAGTAGATAGAGAGGCAGGCAGAGAGAGAGAGAGGGAGGGAAGCAGGCTCCCCGCTGAGCAGAGAGCCCGATGCAGGGCTCAATCCCAGGACCCTGGGATCATGACCTGAGCCAAAGGCAGAGACTTTAACCCACTGAGCCACCCAGGCGCCCCTTGGGAAACACTTTTAATGGCTGCATAATATTCCAAAGTGCCAGGCCTGGGCGGGGGGGGGGGGGGGGGGACGACACTCATTAGGTTTTTTCCTTATGTGGTGGGCCACCTTGAGATAATTTCCCAGAAGTGTAATTACTGAAACAAAGGAACATTTTTATGGCCTTGAGAAGTATTACCAAAATGCTTTCCAAAAGGGTTGACTGGTATGCACAGCCAGGAACAGCACGCCCATGGGGCAGCAGCCACACCAGCACTAGGAAAACCGTGGGAAAAAGCTCAGGGGTCTGGATTAGGGGACCTCAGGAAATTGTGGCACTCTGCAGGGTTCACAGGCCAGCAAGGAGTTAAGGAAAAAGAAGGCAGCTTTCCCCACTGGAGAGCAGATCCGGTGGAGGCCGGCCCTTTCCACACCAGCTTCCTGCGGGTGCCAGCCCAACTCCAAGAAACCCAAGTAGTTGCCTTTTTAGGCCATAATCGAGAGGACACGACCAGAGGCTAAATTAGGACTCTCAGGAAATGATGAAACTGAAAGAAAATAGGTTGACCAAAAACCTCTGCTTTCAACCCAAAATGTAATTCCTTGATTGCCTGCCTTCTCCCTTTCCCCTTCTCCCCGAACATCCACCTGGACATTTTACTCCTTCCTGTTTTCCCAAAGACACCCCCCACCCCCGCTCTCTCTCTCTCTCCCAGCTTCCCACCCTTCACTTGGTTCTCTTTTTACTGACTTGTGTGCTTGTTTGGAAAAGAAACAGCTAGCCCCTTAAAGACAGAATTTATTCGACTGGGACAAATCACTGGTCCAAAGACTGTGAGCTTGTCCATTCCTAGACAACGAGGGTCTATGTAAAGGCTTCCATGGCCAAGTTCTGGGCCTGGAGCTGCAGGTCCTCCCATCTCATCTCAAAGCTATCCAGCCCCGAGGGCCTGCGAAGCAGCTTTCCTTTTTCACCATCCCCAAAGGTGGGGGCAATGAGGCCCACACAGGTCACAAAGCCCAGGTTCAAACTCAGACTGGCTGGGATTCCGCCTCAGCTGCCTCCCGCCAACAACTCCGGGAGCTCTCTGGGCCTCTCTGGGAGAAAACAAACTCAGAAGCCCTGGTTCATTCAGCAAACCAGGGACACAGACACTACTCATGCTAACAGGAAGCTGCAAATACCCCCTCCTGGTGCTGCTTTATACCAGGGCCTTCACACTCCCACCTTAGACCACTGGCACTGAGAGGGGCCAGGGGTCTGTCTGACCTTGGGTGAACCAACTCTGTTCTCTGAACAAAGGTTGCAGTTCAGAGACCCGGTGACCTCAGCTCAGACACTGGAAGCCCTGTTCCAGCTTCACCACCCCTGTCTGCCAGCAGGCTCCTTGCTTGGTTTTTTTATCCCCACCCCCACCCAGAGAGCACAGGTGAACATGTCCCTTCTCCTTTCTTCCTGCAGCCATTGCTTCGGAGTTACCAAAACCAGCAAGGCGCCTGAGTTCCATCCTTAAGGAAGGGCCTATGAAGGCGGCTGCTGAAGTTACCCAGAAACTGTCGAATACCTGAGATTTACTTATTCAATAAGCTACTACATACTGAAGGTCCATGTGCAAAAATATGGTGACAAAAGTACAGAGGATCTAAGGAGTTTATAACATCGTGGAACCTTCGCTGTGGAGGGGAAGGCCACGTAAACAGCCAGCGCCAACACAAGACTCAATGAAGAAAGACAAATGAGTAAGTCACTCACCGCAGGAACAGAGAGGAGGGCGCAAGTTCAAGGAAAACTCAAAGCAGCACGGGGTTCAGAGGGGATGGGATGTCAACTGGGTCCTAGAAGTTGGGATGAGTACTGGTGGGGGAGGGGAAGAGGTGGCACCAGGCAGAGGGAGAAGGGGGGAACTACATGGTGACATGATGGGTTAAAGCAGGGCTCCCCGGCCCCAGCACTGCAAACACCGTGGGGGCTGTCCTGTGTACTGCAGGATCTAGCAGCCTCTCTGACCTCCACCCACTAGACGACAGTGCACTCCGTCCCCAGGAGGGACAATGAAAATGTCTCCCTGACACTGCCCAAGACGGAGACTGGGGGAGCAAAAAGGCCCCCAGTTTGAGGAGCACGGACTGGAGGGGTGAGCTGCAGGAGTAAACCTTGCAAAGAAGCCAGACTTCAGCTCAGTCTGAACGCTCTCCCGAGTCCAAAGTACACACTTTTCTAGAAACAGAAGTTCCCCAGTGAAAAGTGATTCCCAGAACCCACAAAGCGGGACCCACCCACTACAGATGGCACTGTCACCAAGGAGTGCCTGTCCCTATAATGCACTGTTCTTTTAAGGGACCTGACCTGAACCCACTACTGGGATGGACTGTAGAGATTCCCAAATATCTGGCAAAGGAGACTCCTGTGCCTCCCCAGGCAGGGCACGAATCTCCAGGCGCCCCGACGCAGCTGCACAGCCTAGCTTGCCCGCTGCAAGAGGTCCGGGTCCTTCATGGAGGCAGGCAGCAGTCATGCTGGGGGGTGGGGGCAGGGGGTGCTCCCCTGGCTGTGCTGGCTTACCCCATATCCTGGGAATTCCAAATGCTGTTTACTAAAAGGTTCTGATGTCTCAGGACTGGTTCCCGGGAGGACACCCAGATAAATGTATTCGACCCAGAAATCTCCTACAAACCTCCTCTAATGTATCTGAGTGCCTAACAGTCCATGTCTCCACCCAGAGAGCCCACAAGCACCATCTCACCTGAAATTCCCCAAACCCAGACTCTCTTCTGCGTCTCCACCAAGACCCCGTCCATCTGGTCACCTTAGACCGTAAACTCCTTCCGGTGGATCAGCAAAGTCCTCGTCAAGCCCACGGCCAGCGCCCTGCTGCAGGACTGCACCCCTCCTTTCTAGCCTGCACAGCCGCCTCCTTCCTGGCCTTCCCCAGAGTCTTCTACCTCCTTCCAATCCGTAGCCCCCGCTGCCTTCAGGATGGCTCAGCACCTGTTTCTGTGTGTCCTACATCCTACCGTACTGACAATTACTCGCCAGTTCCAAACAGTTCTATGGCTCCACATCTTTTCCAGAGTAAAACTAACCATATTTTCATGGTTGAGTGGGCCCTTTTGGCCCACCCTTCAATCTCCATGCTCAGGCCCCTTCTCATAACCAAGCACAGCTCACAACTGCCTCTGCTGAGGCCTCATCCTTGGCACCAGGAGCCCTCTCTCAAATTTCAACTCCAACGTCCTCCTCCGTGAGGCCCTCCTGGATAGCTACAAAGGGACTTCCCGTGAGTAATCCAACAGCTGAACTGTATTATCTGAAGTTTCATCTGAGCATGGGAGGCAGGTCTCATTCATGTCCTTGATTTCGAATGTCCAGCACAATGCCTTACCCCACCAGGTGCTCAGTTAAAGTTTCCTGAATGAATGTATGAGGAACACCGCAAAGAGAAGGAAGGAGTAACGGGGAAGCTTTCGAAGAAGCCGGAAAATCGCCCTGAGACCCAAGCTGGCAGCAAGCGCAAGGCTCACAGCCTGCCATCTCACCGCCACTCACAGCCACTCGGCTGTGAAAAAGCCCAAGTCATTTATGGACTAGTTCTTATAGGCCCAAAACAAGAAGGGAAAGAAAGCACCGGTGGGGGGTGGGGGCGATTTTCAATCCACAGAGAGAAACAGGAGTGAAGATCATTTATTGGTCCCCAAGAAGCTTTCTGTGAGGTTAAATAAAACCATTTCTGTTTTCTGGAGCCTTCTAGCCCCTCCTGACTAATCACGGGGGAGGCACCCCCCATCTACCACCAGACACACCAGAGAGGCCCTTGGCTGGTGTGGCGTGGCCTCTGCCCTGGTCGGGAGCTGTGAGAGGGCTTCAGAGGCCACCTTCCCTGCCTCTCCCGGAGCCCTCCGGCCGCATCCAGCAAGGACGGCAGACATCGTCTTTGGACCAACTCCGAACAGACAGATGGAACTTGAGAAAAAGCACTTCGACGCAGCGCACCAATTCTGCAAATCCCAAGGGAAGTCTGTAGTGCACTGTAATTGAATGGAATGGGTGTAAACTTGGAGTCCCGCAGACTCGGGTCTGACTCCCCTACTCAATTCCGGTAACCTTGAAGCTGTTCACACCACACCTTCCCAGCTTCACCGTGAGGGGGAAATCTGTCTCAGAGGAGCTGTAACTCAATCAGCCAAGGAAAATTGGACACTGAGTAAGAACTTCCAGGTCTCATCCTCCTAATTAAACCCTAATCCTTCTCTAGAAGGACACCGAAGGCCTCTGGAAAGTTTCCAGGAGTTCGGCGACTCTTTCTCCAGGTTACACGGGTCCGCAGCTAACACCACGGCTCAGTACGCTGGTAATTCAGCACAAAGGAAGAGGGTTTCACGGCCACAGGAGGTTGGACACCTGCCTCCCCGTGGCCCTCCCGCACAGGAAATGCTCCAAGGAGCCTGCAGACAAGGAAGCCCGCTAAACTCTGTCCAATCAGGCTAAGCACCCCGGGTCAGCCTGCAGGAAAACGCTTCCTCAGTGCTGGCCTGGCAGGGTGTGCAGGAGGCCTTGGGCGCAGGAGCGGGATTTGAGTCAGGCAGCTTGACCAGCAGCTTGGCTCTCAGGCTCTAACAAGATAATGGGCCACAGGACCGGTGGCCCTGCAGACACACCGGGGCTAGTAGAACAAGCATGGGGGGGGGGGCAGCACTCTGTCCCCCCCCCAACCCAGGGCCAAACTTACAGAAGCAGCCCACCCTACAGCATTCATTCTCACAGGATGCAGAGGTGGGGCAGGAGGGGAGGGGGGAGGGTCCTCCCGGGGTCCAGAGCCCAGGAGGCAGAAGCTGCTGAGGACTGGAGGATGGGCCCCCTTCCTCCCACCTCAGGAATGCCGTTTGCTTACAGAAGAAGCTGGGACTTGTTGCCGTTAGCAGTATTCCAACCCAAGCCTCTGTTGATGCTCAGCAGATAAGAACACCAGACCAGAGACAGACCAGAGACAGAGAGGAATTTAGCACCAGAGCCCCAGAACCCACACTCTCCGCCCTTCCTTCCACAGAGGCCACATGGAGAGGCTGCCGAGGACTCCTCCTGGCCTGGGGAACACTGAGAAGGGCTCACGTGTGCCTGACTTCAGAAGGCAGGGCCTGGGGTCACTCTGCCTTTGCTCTACTCCCATGAAAACCAGACCATCACAGATGACACCAGAGGGGCGCCTGGTGGCTCTGTCAGTTGAGCAGCTGACTCTTGGTTTCGGCTCAGGTCATGACAGCAGGGTCCTGGGATGGAGCCCCGTGTCCCGCTCAGGAGTCTCTCCCTCTGCCCCTCCCACTCCCCATGGGCACATGCACTCACTCTTTCTCTCCCTCTCTAAGATAAATTAATTAAAAACAGTAAATTGTGCACAGATTCCCTCCTCCTCCGTGGGTAAGAACGGAAGGTGGGCGAGGCAGGGAGGGGGGAGTAGCCCTAGCAGAGGAGAGGCTGGAGGCTGGAGGGGATGAGCACAGCGGTTCACCCAGGATCTTATCAACCATGCTGAAGAATGTGGCTTTTAGTGGAGGGACAAGGGGAAGCCACCTGGGGGTGGGGGAGGGTGACATCATCGGATCTGAATTTTAAAGAGATCACCCTCTCTGACCTCTGCCTGGAGTGGACAGGAGAAGTGAGCAGCTGCAAAGCAGCCCAGAGGAGCCAGGAGCCGGCTTGCAATCTAAGAGAAGGCAGAGTCCCGGACAGGGCCAGGGAGAAAGTGTTAAATAGAAAGGGACAAGTGAAGGCACAGGGGGCAGCCCCGGATCTACTAGCGCACACAGCCCAGCTCAGCGAGAAGCAGGAGTCAATGCACACTGCAGCCGTTTCCTCCCAAGTAAGAAGTGACCCCGCATCTCCAGCGTAGCGCTCAGGCATCACACGTCACCCAGACCGAAGTGCCTGAATGGGTCTCCTCCTCAAAGATACCATCCCTGTCTGCCGGGCCACAAGACACATTCTTAACAAATGACTCAGTCAACCAATCAGGGCAGAAAGCAGAGCATGAGCCAGCCCCATCGTCCATTCAAGTTCTGCCACGGAGCGTGTCCCTCCTGCCTGGAGAGAAAGACTCTCATGGCCTTTTTTTTTTTTTTTTTAAGATTTTATTTATTTATTTGACAGAGAGATCACAAGCAAGCAGAGACGCAGGCACAGAGAGAGAGGAGGAAGCAGGATCCCTGCTGAGCAGAGAGCCCAATGCTGAGCCCAAGGCAGAGGCCTTAAGCCACTGAGCCACCCAGACACCCCCCACCATGGCCTTTAAATCCCAGCAACTCCTGCACCCAATGCGTCCCAACTGTGCTTCCAGCCCCCCCCCCCCGCCCCCACCACTCTCCTTTCTAGACCCAGCTCCCCAGGGGAGAGCCTCTGCTCCTCAGCCAACTCTCCCCATCACCTGGGCAGCCTGTCCTAATACCCCAGTAGATCTTCATCTAGCTTCCTCCCGTCCCCAGACCGATTCCAGCATAATCTGCCTTGTACCAGAACGACTCTTCCTCTGCCTGTCTTCCCATCAGCCATCTGACTCCCTGAAGGCAGGGACTGTCCCCTACTCCCCACAGACCCCGTAGGCAGGGCTGACTGAGCCCAGGGTCCGGAGAGAGGGTCCTCTCAATCAGTGCCTCTCGGTGTGTCTTCTGGATCCACGCTGGCCAAGAGAACAACCAATTCCAGAGGTAACCCTCCCAAGCCCTCCTGCCCAGTGCCAGGGGGCAGAGAGCACAGTTTTCACTCCATGGTTAGAGGCGGGTGACAAGGCCCCCAGCTGGATCCGCAGTAAGTCATCCAACACCGCACCCGTGACTGCATATAACTGGTTCAGGATCTGCGTAGTGAGATCACACATGGGCCTCACCTTCTCGGGGACCAGCACTCCGCCACCACTGAGGGGACTGCAAAGAGAACCCCCTCCAGAAATGGGGCGGTGTCCCCTCCCACACAGACGGGACTCTGAGCCCCAGACCCGCCCCCAGGTTTAACAAGGTTGACACAGCCGCTTGGCCGCGTTAACACGCGTGCACTGAGGGCATCACTAGGACTCGCCAGAGACAGCGCACACGCACACGAGGGGCAACTTGAGCCCTTCAGTCGCCTGCAGCGAAATTACTCCTTCCCTCTGGTTCTGCTGATAGGACGGTTTTTCTCTCCTCAAGCATGTGAGCAGTTTGCTGAAACCCAACGCAGAAAAATAACCATACTGAGAAGATCTAATTATATGACCGCCGTCTCAGTGGGAAAGTGCAGGGCGCTGGGTTTCCTGAGTCCACACTGGGATGGCAGGGAAATGCAACCCCACATGAGAAACTAGGGGCAATTTCTGAAGACCCCTGCACCCACCCAGGCCAACACCAGCTTGTTACTCCGAGTGACATTTAAATAATACAACACACACACACACACACACACACACACACAACAAGCTCTGAGGAGTGCAGCCACGAGCAACAACAGCCATCCCAACCCTATCCCTGCGGGGCTGAGAACTCTAAGGCCCGGGATGGGTCCCAGGCACGGCCGGATCCCCGCCGCCCGACACACGGAAGTGCTGAATAACACTCACGAACTGGAGACCTGGGGAAGGTTCCAGCCTCCCTAAAGGTCAGAAGTCCAGAGGTCAAACACCAGACTCTCTGCCAGCCATTCGCAGAGTGCCTGACGTGAAGACCAATAATCCTGCACCTGATCACCCACACAGAAGTGATTCTGCTGTGGTCTGTCGTCCCCCACCCCAGCCCCAACCCACTCCGGGCAGGCAAAGGAAGGAGAGGCTCTGAAGAGGTGGCCTCCAGGACCATGTCGCTGTCCTCTTCCTCGTCACCAGTGCCCCTTCCAGCTACATCTGATGTTCGTTTGTTTCTAAGAGACACCTGACTGGACTGGCCTCGGGGATCAATCTTCCCGAATTGATCAGGCAGTCATTTAAGTCAACTCCGATAATGAGCTTCATCACTGAAAGGAGACAGCCCTTCCAAACAGTGATAACTTATTCATGACCTTCCCAGAAGGCGACTTAGAAGGAATCCGACTCAGGAGGCAGCCAGACGGGCCCTAGAACTACCCCAGACCTATCAGTTAACAGAACAAATTCAGTCCGGCTGCGTGGGCGGCCTGGGCCCCCTTGGGCCTTAATTTCTCGGTTTATAAAAGGGAGGTGCTGCCAGCTCCCCCCAGGACAGCTGTGAGTACTGGAGAGCCTGTGGGGGTGCAGCCCTCCCCGCCCCCCCACCCCCCAGGTCTAGCTGACAGTCCCAGCTCTGCAATGTGGTCAGAGCACTGCTCCACTCACAGAACTATTGTGAGGATCACAATAGGCAAGCGGAGGAGCGGTGCTTGGTGGCGCCCCGGGCCTACAGGCCCAGCACCCCCCCCCCCCCCCCCCCCCCCGCAACAATCTTTGCCTCTTCTCTCAAGAAGTCTGTGTCGTGGCTAAGCTCATAATGAGTCAGTCACACGCACTGCCCTCACACAGCCCACTTCGGGGGGTTTGAAGTCACATCCTGCCTAGCCTAACTTGACATGATTTATTCCACCCCAGGAATGCAGCTCATTTCCCAGAATTTTGTAAAGAACTTTAAAGAGTTTGATCTTGCAAGGGACTCCATTTACAGGCTCAGCTGGAGTGGAGGAGGAGACTGGGTTCGGCTCAGACCTGTAGGCGGGAACCACACAAAGTCAGGGCTGAAAGAGGCCCCTGAGCTCTCATTCTGGAGTGCCAACATCTTTTTTTTTTTTTTTTTTTTAAATTTCAACCCACAGCAAAAAAAAAAAAAAAAAAAATTAATTTAAGGGCTTTTAATCCCCGATACACACACAAACAGGTCAAACGAAAGCTCCACAAAATGATATATACTTCCCACTCACCTTGGTATTTTCCACTGGAGTCTACTTTGTTCGGTGTCTAAAAACACTGGGCGCCACCTGTGAAAGTAACTTTATGACCCACCAATGAGGTTTCAGCTGATGGTCTGAAAAAATGCCTATCTGACTCGACTGTCACTGGGCAGATGAGGCTCGGAATGGTCCAGTGAGTCGCCCAAGACCACAAGTCAGGTCAAGAAGCAGCTCGAGGGGCGCCTGGGTGGCTCAGTGGGTTAAGCCTCTGCCTTCAGCTCGGGTCATGATCTCAGGGTCCTGGATCGAGCCCTGCCTCAGGCTCTCTGCTCAGCAGGGAGCCTGCTTCCCTTCCTCTCTCTGCCTGTCTGTCTCTCTGCCTACTTGTGATCTCTGTCAAATAAATTTTTTAAAAAAAGAAGAAGTAGCTCTATCCCAAAGCCAAAGCAAGGCTCTGTGGGGGGGTCAAACCTCCAGCAGGTAGGACAGCTGTCACCTGCCATGTGCTGGCTGTGTTCAAGGACCACTGCTCCATTACCAGATCCTGACAACCTCAGCAAAGCCCAGTGTGCAGCCTGTGGTCCTGCCCTATTCCTCTTCCCCACCCTCCCCTTCAAATACATACTCAGAGGCTCGGAGAGGTGGAGCAAATGGCATGGATATGGGCATTTCAGTAAACATCCTTTGAGGACCCAGAGCCAAGGATAGCACTCCGTCGGTATGCAGAATCCCAACAGATCCCATCTGCTACAACCAGAACATCACCCCTCCAAGCCCAGCCCTAAACTCAAGAGACGCCTAGAAATGACATGATATTAACAGCTTAATGCAAGGAAGATCACTATCCTACAGGGATGAGCTCAGAGAGGCTGCTCTCCAAGTACTTATATCCCTGGGGAGGCATAACCTAACCCTGTAATGAACAGACCTTCATGCCTGCTAGCTAACAGCCTGCGGATGCCATCTGTTAACACACACACGTGTACATGCACACGCTCTAGAAGCAGGAAACCCAAAGTTCTCTCTGGATCAGTGGTTGTGAAAACTTTCATCCAGTAGGAACCCCTTTGAGAATCGATGGGAGGCAGTGAACCCTCCGCACACCACCTCACGGAACTCACCGAGATGCTCACGTGCAGTCCGTGGCCTTGGAGAAGCCCCCCAGTTACAATTTCAAAGACAAAAAGACACCAGAGTGGCCTCCTTCTCCAGCAAGGCAACGTGAACAAAGACTTGAGAAGGATTTCTTTCTTCGTTACCCTCCAGAGGGGTAATCAGAATCTCACAAAAGACGTCGGAGGGGGCAAAAGGCAAACTCTGCCGTAACACAAGCCAACAGTGAAAGTTGCTGTGGCAAGTGCAGGACTTGGGATGCAGGGGGCAGGCGGCCATTTCCCCTGAGCTGCTTGGGATCACCCTGGACTGCGCGACCAAGACCTCCCAAATGATCAGCAAACAGCCTCTCCTCCCTACATCTCCATTGCTCGGGAGGATTCTCAAGCAGGCTAGCAGGTACCAACCCCGGGCACACAGGCTGACTGGAGGACGGAGCCAAGCTCTCCAGAGAAACCAGGGGCGACAAGCAGCACCCCAGGGCCTTTGGCCTCCCTGGGGAAAATCACCCAAATACTAGTCACAGATTTAAGATAAAAACCCACCTATCTCCTACTTGACAGAAAAAGTCAATTCCTGGAGAAGACTTATGGAATTCCTAGAGAAGGCTGTGGTAGCACCCGCGTCTGCAAGGCGGGCCCACCCAGCTGTCCTTGAGCGGGAAGCCCGACTGTGGGGATGACCTCAGCGCGTCCTTCACCAAGAACCTGGCAGCTGCTTATTTTACCACCCGCCAAGAACTGCTCCTTTGCCCCAGCCCTGGCCTCGGATTGGCCTCCAAAAGGGTCAAGGCTGAGCTGCACTCACGAAGGGAAGAGCGGGACGCCTGGATGGTTCAGCGGGTTGAGCCTCTGCCTTCAGCTCGGGTCATGCATGATTCCAGGATCCTGGAATGGAGCCCGACATCGAATCTGGCTCTCTGCTCGGCAGGGGGCCTGCTTCCTCCTCTCTCCCTCTCTCTGCCTACTACTTGTCATCTCTGTCAAATAAATAAAATCTTTAAAAAAAAAAAAAGAAGAAGAGAAGAACAGCGGTCCCCGCCCCACACAGCTGCCCAACTGGGAACAAACCCACGCACATGCACACACACAAACCTGGACACACGCAGACACGGGCAGGCGCACAGACCTGTGAGTGTGCAGCACAGGGATGTGGGCTCCGGGCAGACGCCGGCTCGACCGCCGCAGTCTCTACGCACAGGCTGAGGGAATGTCTGGGGATGTCATTTGAACACCGAGAACCGCCCTTCCTTCATCTGTAAAATGGGCATCACAAGCCCCACCCCCCAGGGCGGTGCTGACAAGTAACCACCAGCACTTGCTTCTTCTGACCAGACAGCGACCGTGGGCAGTAGACTCCCGCGGAAGAGGAAACTGAAGCCCCGAGCATCTAAAGGACTGGCTCCGGGGCACACACTAGTGCGGTTGGTGCGGTGCCCTGGCGCTCCGCCTCCCGGCCGGCTCAGCACGTGCTGAGGAAGCGAGCCCCAGAGATTTGCCCCCAGAGCAATCATCAGGAAGGGGAAGGAGTCTGAGGCGACCCCCAGCCACCTGCCCAGCCACCCGCAGTAGAAGCGGTCCTCCTGGCTGGTACCCAGCCCCTGGGGCGGCCGCTGTTTCCCTGGTAAACTCCTTTTTAATCTGACTCCTCCCTCCACCAACCCCTTCCAGCTGCCCCTTTGGAACCCACTGAAGAGCCTGGAATTTAGAGCCCCTGTCGTTGTCAGAGACTTCCAACCACAACCAATTCGGAATGTCCCAGGTCCAGGAGCACAAAGGCTGCCTGGTAAAGCCCCCGGAAGAGCTCAGAATCCTGCCCCTGATCTTTGCTCAGGTCCACACTCAGTATCACATTCTTCAGATTCTTGTCTGAAAGCCAGAAGGGGGGGAGGGGGAGGGGCCTCCACTATTTCAACCTAAGGATAATTAGAGCCTGTGACTCGTTTTAAGGGGTAGAGGGCCAACCTTTCCCAGCCGGTGTGATACTGCAACCGTCCGCACACAAGGGGCTTTGCAGCCTGGAAGTGGCTTCCCTTTGAAGAACCGGGCCTCCAGCACACACAGCTATTAGGTGGTGGGGAGCGTCGCTGCCAGATCCTCGGCCTCGCCCTCAGAGGTCCCCTGTCCGTTCCTTCTGTGACACGAGGCTCGAAGGGCTAGCCAAAAAGTCAGCAGAACTAACTCCAGCTGGTTTGGAGGAAGGAGTCTGGTTGGAGGTGAGAAGTCCCAACACTTACGGGTCCTGTAAATGCCACAGAGCCCAGCGGCCAGTAATTAATCCTATAATGAGGCATTTTTCACAAGCACTTGGCGCGCCACAGCCATCTCCCTCCTCCTCAGCCTGCCAAAGGCAGGAAACAGAGGGCGGCAGGCTGGGCTCCCGCAGAAGGCAGGCTGAGAGCAGGGCGCGGTGGGGGGGCAGGAGGCTCAGAGGAGGTGGCATTGGGAAGCAGAGGGAGAAAAGCTAGTTTCCAGCAGGAACCAGGCTGACCATACCTCACACACCTGGCCACAAAAACCCATCTGCCGCCCACTGACATGCCTCAGAGGGACACGGAAGGCTGCACTTTACACCGGGCCCCATAAGCCAGCGTGGAAACACCGGGCCTCACTGCTTTAAGGCTGTATACAAAAGCCTGACCTACAAGCCCCCAACTTCACAAACATCGCCCCCCCCCAACCCACACTGAATCATTCATTGGGTGAGAGGGCAAGGGAGGCGAAGAAAGCAGATATGGACGTGCAGGAGAGGATGTGAGCTCTCCCTCACTACCTGGGGCTCAGCACTTAGGTTCTTTGAGTCTCAGTTTTCCCAACTATAAAGTGGGGACATTAATACTGTCCCCCCTCCATGGGATTGGGAGACTTTCATTGCAACAACCTCAGCCTGACTTCAAACTACAGTGACAGAAAATTTGATGGGAATAGGTTTCTTAAAATGGATAAAAAGAGATATATTTATAACAGACTGGCACCGTGCTGGACAAATAGTGTTAAGAACAGGGGGGCCGGGCTGGCTCCGTAGGTGGAGCATGTGACTGTTGATCTCAGGGCTGTGAGTTCAAGCCCTACATGCGGCGCGGAGCTTGCTTAAATTTTTTTTTTTTTTAATTTGTGTATGAAATCAAGCACATAAACAATAGAGCCAAAATCCTCTATGGGACTCTCATCTTCCTCATTCCACACACAAGGAAAACAAGTGCAGAAAGGGTGTACGGCCTACCAAGGTCAAAGAGCCAGCAGGTTAGAGAATCAGGATCAGGACAAAGGGTCCGGTTCCAGAGCCTGCTGCCTATTACGTAAGTTCGAGACATATACACATCCCAGTGGTTGAGACTCAGAACCAAAGCAATAAAGCTTCCTCCCCAAGGTCACACGCAGCCAAGTGCTGGCGCAGACGCTAAGCCAGCACACTCGGGAGAATATATTCACCTGTTTCTCAAGCACACATTAAGTGCCGACCACAGGCGAGGGTCCCAGGAACAACAGGGGAAGCAAGACCCAAAAGCAGGCCAGCATGGACAAGTGCCAACAAGCCCCGGGTCCAGGGCAGTGTTGACATGGTGAGGAAAGCATTGTCTGGCCGCAACTAGGATTTTATGTTTCAATTCCTACACCAGCATTCTATAAAATGTTAGCCATCATCCCTCGTGCGAGAACAGTGTCTGGCTCATCAGAGGGAAGCCACCTCCAGGAACAATGGCTGGTTAACAAGGCCTGGGTAAGGCGAGCGATCACCCCCGGGGGAAGAACAACCCCGTCCCCTCCACAGGCCCCGTTACCCCGCACCTGGATCACAGCGCACTGGGCAGCGGAGAGGAGGAAGCAGGATGGAGGAAAAGATGCTCTGGTGAACGAGGGGGCAGGCAAGGGGACAGGAGAGGGCATGAGGACTGACACGTATTGGAACCCCCCATGAGTGGAGTTCGTGAAAGGCTGAGCGCCTTCCCACCTTGGCGACTCAGGATACTGACATGGGTTTTATTAGCCACTTTACAGAGGAGGAAACTGCAGCTCCAAGCAATGAAATAAAAACCTGGGGAAATCACAGAAAGTCGCTCGCACCTGGAAGAATGGAACGAGTGGCCCTGGATTGTGGGAGAACGTGCCGCTGATGCACACGCCCACTCCCTTCTCCCAGTACGGACTGAACAGCGCCCCACACCTCCCCAGATTCACCTGTGGAGGCTTTAACACCCCAGGACCTCAAATGGGACTGTTTGGGCCATGGGCCTTTTTTTTTTTTTAAAGATTTTATTTTATTTATTTGACAGACAGAGATCACAAGTAGGCAGAGAGGCAGGCAGATAGAGAGGGAGAAGCAGGCTCTCCGCCGAGCAGAGAGCCCGATGCGGGGCTCGATCCCAGAACCCTGAGATCATGACCTGAGCTGAAGGCAGAGGCTTAACCCACTGAGCCACCCAGGCACCCCATGGGCCATGGGCCTTTAAAGAGCTGATGAAGATAAAACGAGAGCATTCGGGTGGGCTCCCCAATCTGCCCGGCGTCCCGGGAAGCAGGGGAGGACAGAAGCCACTGAAGATGTGCATGCGCGGAAGGCAGCTGGCTGTAAACCAGGAGAGCCTCACTCATGGACTCTCAGCCTCTCAGCCTCTGGGGCTGGGAGACGGAGAGCCCTCTTGTCCAAGCCAGCCTCGGGGACTCTGAGCACGCCCTTACCTGACTATGACTTGCCTGCCTGGCTGCTGTCTGGTTTGCCCCCCGCCCCTCCCCGAATACAAACCGCAGACTCTGGCTTCATGCAGACACGCGCCCCGCACCAAAGCAGTCCGCAGCACACCCCCAGCATTTAGACATATTTAATGAACAAATAAACTGAGCGAAAAATAACCCAGCTGCTGCTTCGAGAGTCACCCACTCCCTTGCCCACAGCCCGCTGATTCCCTCTGCTTTCTCTAACTCCCTAGTCCGCACAGCCACCGCCCCCCCAACACAGGAGCTAGCATCTCACTGCAGACAGTAGAAATTCCAAGATACTCTCTAGCTCACAGCCAGCACCAAACAGTAGTGCAAACTACAGGGACAGGAGGCAATCTACTAAGTGCTGAAATCCAGCGTGTGCTGAATTCTTACTACCGATTTTCAGTCAATCTGTAAAAAGAGTGTACGGTCAGGTTAAGGCGCTGGGTTGGGTTGGGTTTGGTTTTGGGTTTTCTGAGTGTATGTTCAACGGGTGGCACTGAGGACGGGGACAGAAAGTCTCCTTGCCCAACGTCAGGCCCGAACAGCCCGGTACTGACCCAGATCGCTCTGTAGGCTGCAGAGGGGGCTCAGGGTGATGGACTGAGCCACACTAGCAGGACTGGAAGTGTCCACTCATTCCCCCCCACCCCAGGGGGGGCAGGGGTACAAGCCTGTGGCTCCTTTCTGAACCAATAAGGGCTGCTCTCCAGCTCTCTAGGAAAAGGGTGTCATCCAGGGAAGGCTCCCTTGAGCCAGGAGCTGAAAGACAGGGACAGTACAGGGCTGAACAGGCAAGGAACACCTGCAAGTTAGCCACTGATCTGGAACGAAAGAAAATACCAGATCAAAAACAGTCTCTAGACCCAGGTCTAGTCCAGTCTCTAAACCCCCTGACCACCCATCTTCTCCCCTCAAGCCCCAAAGAACTCCCTTACCATTATAAACATCTATCTGCTCCAAAACTGCCACTAGGATTCTGAAACTTTCTTTTCACAACAAAACTAAACTGTTGCAACTTGTTGCTACAATCCGGTGACTTCCCTGGGCGGAAGGAGCCAAAGCAAAGCCTGAATGGCTTCTGGACATTTCTGAGACCGCCTGTGCCCGTCATCCCCCTGCTGCCTCCTACCCAGTCACAGAGAGATCTCTCTTTAGGGCCATAGAGCTATTTCCCCCGCCTCCCCGTGGACAAGACTCCTTGGTGCCTCTGGCCCTCACTTGCTCTCCAGTGAAGACCAGCCAGGGCACAGCTACAAGCAGGCAGGCACAGTGGCCAGGATGCTCTGTCACCTGCCCTCCCTCAGGACCAACCACAGGCATCTGCAGAATGGCCGGATGAGGTTAAAGGTGATGTCAGCAGCCAATGCAATGTCAGGGTAGCCATCCGCACAACAGGATGGAGGCCCCATTCTGCAGCAGCCCGAAGCTCTGCTCCTTTCATTAATTCTTGGCCAATAGTGCAAGAGGAAGCCTTGGGGACCAGCCCAACACTTATCACCACCAAGTGAGGAAACACAAGTTCAGAAGTGAAGGGCATCTACACAGTCACATGGGGGCATCTGGAATCAGAGCATTGGGTTGTGAACACCTGCTCAGTCTTCTCATCTGTAAAATGAGGGTAATTTTCTACCTCATGAGGAGGTAAGACTTAACATGAGATAATCCATGTAAAAGCACGAGCAGTGTGCCTAAAATGCACCATGTGCTCAACGAAATATAACTACTGGTACTCTGACTCTCATTAGCACAGCTGGGACTTCAACCCAGACCAACTGATTCCTAGGCCAACGCCCTCCCAACAGAGCCTCTTCCTTCCTTCCTTGCCCCTCACCTTCTCCATCTTCCCTCCTCCCCCGCCCAGGCCATTCTAGCCTCTGGGAGGTGGCTCAAGACGCTGAGAAATCCCCAGTCACTGAGAAATCCCCACTCAGGGAGGGCTGCAGGGGCCTGTCTCCTGGGATGAGTGGTCTGTCCCTCCCTCCTCCCCTCCAACTTCCTGTCACAGGGAAAGATTCCTGAGGCCGGAGATGGGCTCTCTGCCCTCCACCCTACCAAAGCCCCACCAAGCCCAGCATGGTGAAGGCCACATAGCAGCAGCCCAAGGAGTCTTTTGATGACTGAGAATCATCAAAGAAATTTGGAGTCAATACCCTCATCCCAATAGCTGGTCTTAAATATTAAAAGTAGATGAAAACTGGGGACCCCTGGGTGGCTCAGTCAGTTAAACGTCTGACTCGTGATCTCAGCCCAGATCTGGATCTCAGGGTGGTGAGTTCAAGGTCCCATGCTGGGCTCCATGCTGGGTATGGAGCCTACTTTAAAAAAAAAAAAAAAAACAAAAACTTTAAAATGACTCCCTGCCACCACTTTTCTTCCCCGAGATTTCCAGACAAGTGGCCGGCATGTGCGCTTTGTCAAGTGAAAAGATGAGCAAATGGCATTTGAAAGCTCTGGCTGCCCTCGTCCCTAGGCTCACAGAAGCAGCAGTGAGCCCCATCACTCGTGACGAGGAGTCACCTCTGCACCAGGCCCCAGGGGGAGAACCCAGGGATCTAGACTTGAGGACGGACCCCACCTCTGACCCCCCAGGACCTCTGACCTCCACGTCCTCAGACCAGCAGGTTCTAGCATCTTTCCCCAGCCCAGACCAGTTGGACTGAGTCCCCCAAACCAGTTCCAGTGCGTGTCTTTATGTTTATCAGACAGGAAGCTCCCTCTCCAGCCCAGTGACTTCATGCAAAACACAGGAAATGCGGCGGCTTTTGAACACAGGCAGCTCCAAATAAAGGAGCCTCTACGGCTGTGTAACAGCCTTTAAAAAAAAAAAAAAAAAGCTTCACTAACAGAGCTCAGATCGGTGCAACAAGGTAAGTTGTACTGTGACCTAAGAAGGATGCGAGGGCTGAGACGGTGACAACTCAGCCTCCAACCCAGGAGACAGACCTGGCAGGTTCCTCAGCCATCCTCAAACCCACGCTCTTGTTATCAGGGACAGACTCGTCAGACGCATTTAAAATCTTTAAAACCTGACCACATATTTCCTCCTGCCCGCCACCCGAGGACAGATGATATTGATGAGAACATGGAGGAGGAGGAAGGGGGGGGGGGGAGAACCGGACCGCTTCCCGCATCTTTACAGGTCAATTATAAGCCCCGGAAACACCAGACACCTCCCTGTCACTGGCGGGTAAACTGAGGCGGAGGTCGAACAGCTGGAGAAAAGGCGAAAGGCTGGTCCCAGCTCTGCCTGACCCCAAAGCCCTTGTTTTGCTCCCTCCACCCGGGTTTCGTATGGAAATACAAGAAATCGATCCCCTCAGTCCTTACATGACTTAGAATTGCTAGAAATGAGCACCAGCTGACGGACACTGGAAAGCCAGTGTGGCCCTCTGAGCGGCCCACCCAGCTGCCTGGCGCTACCCCATGTGAAATATTGATTTTTGAGCTGTGGGAACTTTCAGCTGAAGGGGCCCTGTCCAACTGGAAGAAGTTCAGAGAAACCGAGAACACTTCCCACCCAATTTCTTAACCGGAGTGCCTCTCCCCCCAAAAAGAAAAAGACGAAGGGTGTGGAGAGTAGACTCTTGAGGAAAGATTAAAGGAGCTAAGTATGTGTTGCTCAGCTAAACAGTGCACAAAGGCCAAGAAAGGGAAGATAACACTTTAAAAACACTTTTAAAGAAGGCCACGTGATTCTGAGAGGCAAGGCTCTGGCGCTGAGTGAAACCAGGAGCCCAAGCTTTCTACCAACTCACAGGCTGAGCTTTGGGCAAACAGCTCCTTCTCGAATGGGGGTGGGAGTGAAATTATCCCTAAGAGCCCCTCCAGGTCACACATTCTAGAATTCTAAATAAATTCGGTAGCGAGGGTTTTTTTTGTTTGTTTGTTGTGTTTTTTTTTAAAGATTTTATTTATTTATTTGATAGAGAGAAATCACAAGAGAGGCAGGCAGAGAGAGAGGAAGGGAAGCAGGCTCTCCGCTGAGCAGAGAGCCCGATGCGGGACTCGATCCCAGGACCCTGAGATCATGACCTGAGCCGAAGGCAGCGGCTTAACCCACTGAGCCACCCAGGCGCCCTGTTTGTTTGTTTTTTTACTGTTGTTCATTTTTCTTTTAAGCAGGCCATCCTTTAGAGTTATAGGCCACATGAAAGGGAAAAGTCTCAAAGATGCCAAAGGTCCCAGAAAGGGAATGTCTGTGGGGGTGAAGGAAACTCCCTCCAAGAGACCCCTTCTCCTCTGCCTGGGACAGACTGTAAGGACCATAAGGACCTAGAACCTCTGGGAGGCCCAAAGGAAGCCATGCAAGGGTGGGGAAGATCGGCTACACCTTCCACTTCCCCCCTAGGCCTGGGCCCAACCTGCCCTAGCAGGAAGCCACACCCTTCGGTGGCTACTTTCCGGAAGGCCCGGCAAGGCTCCCTCCAGCCACAATGGGAGGGATCCCGGTGGAGAAGCGAGAGATGAAGGCCGCACTGCCACAGAGCGGCAGTCAGGCCAAAGAGGTGCAGTCAGGCCCGGAGACACTCCCAGGACACTCCCAGTAAGGCCTTGTCCTCAGCCAAAGGCGATCCAAGAGCCTCTTTTGGTCCACCTGCGGGTGGGCTATGTCCCATTCTGGGTGCTGAATCACCTCAGGCCTGAAAAACTAGAGGGCAGAGTGGGGCCCCAGAGAGTGGCCAACGGAAGCCCGCCTCAGTTACTTTTTAGAGAGACACACATCAGGAGCAGGAGGGCAGCTCCCCTCTCCTGCTTCCCAAATATTTGGAGCGTTCACAGCATGAGGTGGGGAGGTGGGGACAGGGGAGAGGACACCAGCCAGCATCCAGCCTTCAAGCCATCTGCCCATGCGGTGGCAGGCCCATTTTAGCCCCGAGCTCATTTTGTGTACTCCTGTGTGACTCATGCCATTCCTCCGGGAGGCCCAGAGGCTGCCTGGCAGGGACGCACACCTGTCCGAGACCCTGATGGGGTCTTCCGCCGGCTTCTCTACAGGAAAAAAGCCAACTCGGGTAGTGAGCAGAGGGGGCGGCTTCTCCAGTCCTCACAGCATCCAAGGCTAAGACGGTCTTTCTTGAGAAGGCAACTGGGGCCCTCCAATGCACAACGCCCTTTTGATCACATTTTCTCAAGAATTTGGGCTTTTCCACTGTTATTAATGCATTAAAAACCACAGGCCAGAAGCCTGAGGGACAACTGGGGACAGAGGGGGGGAAGGGGCACACTAGTGGTTGCAGGGACCCCGAGTTTCAAAAAAAGAATCCAAGTGAATGAATGTCTGCTTTAGCCCTAGGGTCGGAGCGGGATCCCCAGGAAAGACCAGCAGATGATCTGGAGCCAGGGGAATTGTGGGAAGCCTGGCAAAAGGGTATCCCAAAATACTTTCCAGACATACATTGCAGGCTTCCTTTTCTCATACAGCAAAGAAAAAGCCATCATCTATCATTTCCCAGAATACAAGGGAGTGGATCAGAACAGGCGTTTGTTTAAGGGGTTACTCTGGAAATATGATGTCACGGGGAAGGAAACAAGACCCAAAATGTTCCAGCCGTGAGAGCAAGTCAGTCCGTTTTTAAGACCCTTCCTCCTTCCTTGCACACAACAGGCCCTCAATACGAAACTGGGAAATCGAAAGCAATGCATCGTGACGTTGAAACCTACAAGACTGGCCAGAAGACCCCCTGATATTGACAGGTAATAAAACTAAAAAGGCCAGGTAATGAGGAGCAATGCTCACCCCACTCCTGCTTCCAGGGCCCTCCTCCCTTTCTGGAGGCAGCCACAATTACTAGCATCTTGGTCTCTTTCCATGCAGAGCCCCAGCGACATACTATGCCTGACAAAAAAGGGAGCACTAGACATACTACTATGCACCTAGTTTTTTCCCCCCCCCACTGGCAACCTATCTTGCAGATCATGCCCTATGAGCACTTAGAGCTCAGCCTCATTTTTCTAAGGGCTATACTGCAGGATCCCCACTGGAGAGCTGTGCCTTGATTTATCGGACCCTTCTGATGGGCAGTTTGCTTCTTTCCTGTCTTTTTTTATGACAATACCGTAAAGAACATCCTAGGACACTTCCTTTCGCATTATCTGAGTTTATCTGTGGGTTGAATTCCTAGAAATTAGTCAGAGGGACTATGCTCTGGCGGACCCTAACAAACTACCTTTAAAACAGTTTCAGGGGTGCCTGGGTGGCTCAGTGGGTTAAAGCCTCTGCCTCTGGTTCAGGTCATGATCTCAGGGTCCTGGGTTTGAGCACCGTTCTGGGCTCTGCTCAGCAGGAGCCTGCTTCCCTTCCTCTCTGCCTACTTGTGATCTCTGTCTGCCAAATAAATAAATAAAATCTTAAAAAAAAAAAAAGACAGTTTCATCATTTCTCAGCCTTTTGGCTAATAAGATCAAGTGTAAAAAGACAGTTTCTTACAACTTATACTCCCATCTGTGTAGGGCATGAACGCGTGCCTTCACCACTGGGGCATCTCGGAGAAATTAAAATTACTGAATTTTCCAGTTTCCCAGGCACTCTTGTGTTTAACGGGTGGGCACATAAATGGGTGTCATGTCTTTGTAAGACGACAGGGCCCTTCTTATGGAAATCAGATTTTCCCCCCAACCAGAGCCAGAAGCCAGGTCTCCAGACCCTCGAGAGCTGTGCTCTTTCCATGTCACCCCTCTGGCTCTACCCTAGACCTCCTGGATCCCAGGAAACCAAGTTTTAGAACAAACACCGCAGTTTGCACACCTTTTGCCTGGGCCAGAGCCCTGAAAGGAGGCTATTCAGCACAAGCTCATCGCTGAGGGCATCCAAAAGCATCAGCAGATGCCCCCTGCCCCACCCACCTCTGCCTCACAGTCCACAAGCACTGTACACACTCATGCGCGTGTGCACACACACACCTTTTGAGAAAGCAGAAAGAGCACTGAGCAGGAGCTAGGAACACCCACCCCACCTACCCTTCCTTCCCTTCCATGCTTCCTGACCTGAGGACCCAAGGAGTCAAGACCTGTCATTTACATATTTTCTTAGAAACTGACACAGCCACTGTATATCCGGCCCTGAGCACACCTTACTTACTTCTTTTAGTTCCCACACCTAACCCTTCAGGGTAAGTACCCATTCCCATTGACAGAGAAGGGTCCTGTGGCTCCAGGAGGTGACATGACTTGCCTAAGGTTGTAAAGCTAATTAAGTGGCAGGGTCAGGATTTGAACTCTAGCTCTCAGGCTCACCACCCCACACTTCCCATCTCTAAGAATGGCATTCTAGAAGTCACAGGAGCACCCCCCACTTCCCAGGGGGTGACCAGGGCTCCAATCTGTCAGTCGCCAGGGGACTTGAGCCCAGGAGTTCAGCGCACCAAGGGTTAAGGCCGAGAGGCATTGACTCTCTGGGGCTGCACAAAGGGAAAATGCACTTCCTGCCCCTGCGGGCAGAGATGCTGTTTTATGCTCAGCAAATTAGGACGTTTGTTTAATTAAGACGACACACAGATTTTGTTATTCTAAATATTTTTGGAACATGATGCTTGGGAGGAAGCTGTCAAAGCATGGATTTTTTTTTTTTTCTTTCTTTCCTTGGCTTTGGGTTTCTTTCTCCCCCTTCAAGGGAAGGGTAAGGCCAGGCTCAGAGGAAAACAACAGCCAACCCCTCCCCTCCTTTTGAAATAAAGATGTCAAGCTGGTAAAGGCTGTCTTCAGTACTTGATTGAAGGATTAGCTAGAAGAGGAAGTGAAGAAAGCACAGCGAGCCAGGTTTCCAGCAATACCCTAGCAGGCGACACAACAATGCCGCATTTTCTGAGTGTGCTTTTCTCTCTCCCAAAAGCTAACAGATCCTCGTTTTGTTTTTTCTGGAGCAAGAACAGGCAAAAGGCAGCCTGTGATTAACATGTGTCCTTCATTCTGCAAGAGAGAAGTTGTCCCATCTCCCACCCCTTTGGTTAAAAAGTTTAAAATTTTTTTAAAAAAAGTAAAAACTCAGATAGCCGGCACCCTGAGCCTCTCTTTCCTCTACCCTCAGCAGCCACACAGACCACCTCCGGAGCCGAGCTGCCCTTCCCCGCACAGAGCCTGCCAATCCAGGCACCTGGATCTGCCCACAGGCACTGCCGGGGCTCAGGGGCTCGCTGAGTGTGAAAAGCGGAGCTCTTCGGGGGTCACACGCAGCCAAGTGGGGGGCACGGTGACTCTTAAGTTACACAAAGCAATCTCTTGCTTGCTCAGTTATGCAAGTGGGGGGGGGGGGGTACTGGGAACTCCTGGAGGGCAGAGGCCTCTGGGACTTGGGCAGAGTGGGCTGGCTCCTTGCTCTCACAGTCCCCATGACTCACCGTACCTTTCTGAGGACCATGTCATCTTCGCCTCATATTAGAGTCATCTGCAGATTTGTCTCAGCATTCCCTAAGTGCCGGAGGGCAGGGGCCAGGTCTTACTCAACCTCCCACCCCCCCACCACCTGCCAGAGTCCCTGGCACAGAGCAGTCAGTTAAATATTTGTTCAATTACACATCTATGTACCCTCCCTCTGCACCTCGCAGCCTTGTATATAAATTGACTAATATTAATCGAGTGATTGTTTTAACAGGCCTTAAAGCAGCCTCCCTCCTCACCAAAAGGGGAATAAACCACCAGGTGAGGTTATCAGGCAGGTCTCTGCGGTGTCAGAAATGGCCACAGTGTTGCAGGAAGGAGCAAAGGCTCTCTTCCCCTTCAACAGTTACTCAACAGTTACTTTGAAATCCTCTTAAACCCAGAAAAGGATGCACTGAACCGAGGAGTTGTTGGGCCTCTGACCGCCCAGCACAGAGAGGCCGCTGGTCGCCGGGACCTGCCAGGACCTGGGACTTCCGAGGAACCTTTCTCCCCACACCAGCTGGGTGGGGCCACAGACCGCAGCCGGGCCCTCACCCTGCCCCCACCTCAAGGCAGCCGGCAACCCTGTCCTGGTGTGTACAGCGTTGTTATAAACGACTGGACTCCCTGCAGGGATAAGGGGGTGCAGTCCTGCCCCGGGCGTGGCCCCAGGACAGGATGGCGTGAGGCTACCCCCCTCCTCCCCCCGGCACAAAAAAGCGAAGAAGGCAGGGTAACAACCCCGATCTGGCCCAAACAGGGACGACGCAATAGCGCAGGTCTGGTCCTAAAGGAGCAGGGCCCAGCTGCCCGCCCCCGGCCGCGTGGGCCGGCCCCCAGGTGCGGTGGAATCAGGTGCGCTCCGGGACGCCCAGATGGCTGCGGGCATTCCTGGGCCTTCCTCCGCCGGATAGCGGAAGTCAAAAGTCAACGGCTGGGGGGCTGGGGGGGGGGATGTTGGGGGGTCCTTCCTGCCTCGCCCGGCACCCGCCGGGTCCCGGTTCCTCACGCACCCACCGCACCTCCCCGTCCCCCTCCTCCGCCCAGCCGATCGCAGCCGGGCGAATGAGGAAGTCGGGAGCGGAGGGCGGAAACTGAGCCGAGTGCAATGTCTGCAGCAGGACAGTCCGATTCTGACTCAGGCGGACGCCCTGACAGCTGCCAAACGGTCCCCGCCGGCCCGCTACCTCCGTTTCGAAAACGCCTGGAAACTTCCAAAGCAGCCGCTGCCCCCGAGCCCCCCATCTCACGCTCGCTCGGTCCGGTCCTAGGGACAGCGGCTCCCCGGAAGGGGTTAAAAAGTTTGCCCAACTTGGGCTCTCCGCGAGGCGAGGGCGGGGCGCGTGCCCCAGCCGCAAGGGGAGGTCGAGGCTCCCGGTGCCCCGCCGGGGGAGTGCGCCGGGCAGGCAGGGGGAGGGGCGGAGGGTTTCCGGGGAGCGCCGGCCCGGAAGCCTTGGCCTGCTCCCGAGGCCCGGCCTCCAGCGGCGCCGTCCCCGAGCGTCGCGCAGGGGGTCCTCCGGCCGCTCCCGGAAGGATGCGGTGCCCCGGCCCGGGCCCGCGGCGTTCGCGCGCCCCTCCACCCCAACGCCCCGCGCGCCGGTCGCCGGCCGCGCAGAGGCCGAAAACCACACGTCCGGCCGCTCGCCCCAGACGCCGCGCGTCCCGTCGCCACCGCCCCCGCCCGGGGCGGGACCGGCCGGTGCGGCTAGCTCACCTGAACCTGGATCTGCGCCGAGGAACGGGCGCTGCTTCTCCCGAGAGGGCTTTCTCGAGCGCTCGGGCGACGGCGGGATGGGGCGAACACGCGAGGCGGGTGCTGCAGCAGGTCAGTCTCGCTCAGCCTTCCGTGCCCTGCCCGGGAGCCGCGGTGATCTGCGCGCCTCACCGCACCCAGCTCGGCTCCTCGCCGCCTTCCCGCCCCGCCCTTGCGGCCGCCCGCCTATTCCAGCCCGGCGCCGGCCCGAGGGCGGAGCCTGGAGGGACGACACCGCCCCCCCGAACCGCCTCGCCCACTCCAGCCCGTCCCCGGTCTTGATGGACAGACACCTGGGGCCTGTGGGAAGGGGGTGGGCGGAGCCTCTGGGTCCAGCGGGGTGGGTATTCATCCTCGCCAACCGCCCCCACCTCCACCGGCTCCACCTTCCTCCGCGCTTCCTAGGCGGGAGCCCCGCCCCCGTGGGGCGGGCCCGACGAAGAGCCGGGTTCCAGGGAGGATTGACACAGAGAGAGTCCAATCAGAAGGAGGAGGCTCGCAGAAGGCTCAGGCCGGGTTTTGGTGCAGTGCCGAGGCGGGGCGAGGCAGGGCGGGAGCCGGCTGGGAAGGTCCGGGGCTCTGATACCCCGCCCCTCGAGCTGTTTTCCCGGTCCCATGTCATCCTACCAGAAGAACAGATATTAAGTACCATATATGGAAAAAGTGCTATTTTACATAATTCTGATGGCCTGTGGGGGCGGGCATGGACCCAACCCCGGATCCGGTGAGGGCGCCCTGAGTTCGATTCCTGACCCTCTCTTTAGAGTGGGCACGGCGCGGTCTTCAGTCTTCAGAGCTGTCCTCAGAGGGGTTCCTGGGGTGCACTTCCAAACATTCTCACCAGCACGTGATTAATTCGCACACTTCCTTTAGATATTTGTTACCAGTGTTTTCTTGGGTGTTCTTTTTGGGTAGGCAAAGAGCCAGTCTTTTTGGTCACTGCCTACTACACGAGGATAAAAACATTTTTTATTAATTTTTTTTTTTTTTTTTAGGGACTGGCTCAGTGGATAGAGCATGAGACTCTTGATCTAAGAGTTGTGAGTTCAAGCCGCAGGTTGGACGTAGAGCACACTAAAAAAATTTTTTTAATTTAAAAAAATTGTTTCGCAATACAAAAATAAAAACATTTTTAAAAATTGTTTTGCTCTTATCTTTTAATCCATCTGGAATCTGGCTGTTGAGAGAGGGAGAAATCTAATACAATTTTCGCAATAGCCAGTTATCTATTCTTTATTCATCACCTTTCCAACTTGTATGTGCTTGAACCTGCTCCTGAGTTTGTATCCATTGACCTTTCTGTGTGTTCCTGTGCTATTTCCAAAATAATGATGGTAGCTTTATAATACATTTTCTATCTAGGAGGGCAAATTTCTCATGACACTTTCCTTTTGGAATGTTCATACTATTATGACTAAACTATAACTTGAGGGAAAAAATGTATGATGTAAAAGCAAAAGAGCACTAGAAAAAAGAATTTTGCGGGCACCTGGGTGGCTCAGTGGTTTAAGCTGCTGCCTTCGGCTCAGGTCATGATCTCAGGGTCCTGGGATCGAGTCCCGCATCGGGCTCTCTGCTTGGCAGGGAGCCTGCTTCCCTCTCACTCTCCCTGCCTGCCTCTCTGCCTACTTGTGATCTCTCTGCCTACTTATCTCTCTCTGTCAAATAAATAAATAAAAAATCTTAAAAAAAAAAAAAGAAAAAAGAATTTTGCAACCCTAAGAATTACTACCAACAATATACAAAGAGCTCTTCTCAGTGATTAAGAAAAACCCCAAGTATTCCAAAACAAAAATGGCCCTGAAAAAGGAACAGAAGTAAGAAAGAAGAAACATAAATGGTGAATAATTATTTTAAAAAAGTTATTAGAGGGGCACTTGGGCTCCTGGGTGGCTCAGTGGGTTAAAGCCTCTGCCTTCGGCTCAGGTCATGATCCCAGGGTCCCGGGATCGAGCCCCGCATCGGCTCTCTGCTCAGCGGGGAGCCTGCTTCCTCCTCTCTCTCTGCCTGCCTCTCTCCTTACTTGTGATCTCTGTCTGCCAAATAAATAAATAAAATCTTCTTAAAAAAATAAAAATTAAAAATAAAAAAATAAGTTATTAGAAATGCAAAGAAATGCAAACACAGTATCACAAGATCCCATTTTCCACCTAACAAATTTTTAAAAATTAATGAAAGTATAAAAATGTCCCGTGTTGGCCAGGTTTAGAGATACAGTTAGGAAAGTAAATTGATCAATTCTCTCTGAGAATTCACCATAAAAAAATAATTGGGAAAGTGCACAGATAGTGATTTAAAAGGTACTCTTTTCAGGGCACCTGGGTGGCTCCATGGGTTACACCTGTGCCTTTGGCTCAGGTCATGATCTCAGGGTCCTGGGACCCAGGGATCCTGGGATCAGGCCCACATCGGGCTCTCTGCTCAGCGGGGAGCCTGCTTTCTCCTCTCTCACTCTGCCTGCCCCTGCCTACGTGTGATCTCTGTCTGTCAAATAAATAAATAAATAATATTTTCTTTTAAAAAGGTACTCTTTTCTAATGTTTAGAATCACTAAATATTAGAAATAATAGTATAAGAGATTGGTTGAATAAATGTTGATACATCTGTATGTTTCAGAAATAAATACCCAAAAAAGTCACTAAAATTTTGTTTAGATTTATATTTATGATTTAAAATATACTAAGTAGGGGCGCCTGGGTGGCTCAGTTGGTTAAGCAACTACCTTCTGCTCAGGTCATGATCCTGGAGTCCTGGGATCGAGTCCCACATCGGGCTCCCTGCTCGGCGGGGAATCTGCTCGCTCTGACCTCTCCCCTCTCATTCTCTCTCTCTCTCTCAAAATAAATAAATAAAATCTTTAAAAAATAAAATAAAATATACTAAGTAAAGAAAAGCAAATTATAGAATGCTATTGTAACAAGATTTCATTTATTTTTGTGCCGTGCTTGTGTGTTTATCTGGGGTGTGTGAAAATGAACTTTCAAAAGGATTATATTAAAGTGTAAATAAGGCTAATGTCTTGATAGAAGGATTGTGACTATTTTTTTTCTTTTGCTTATCTGTGTTTCTAACACAAGTATCACTTGCATAATTTTATCAAAGGTAGAAGAAAATTACTCACTCCGATGTCACCTGTTCGAAAATGGCCTCCCTGACCCTGCAGGCCAGTTAGGTGCCTGTCCTTTGTACAATCACATCACCTTTCCCTTATCTCTCTCACTGCACATTAGATTTTAATCCTCCATCTCTTGGCTGTTTCCTCTGCCCAGGTTGGGAGCTGCCTGAGGACACAGAGGGACTGTGCCTTATTTGTCTCTGTGGACCTGGAACCAACACAAGGCCTGGCATAAAAGAGTCCTTAGTGAATACTTGGGCAAGACTCAGCATCTATTTCCTTATCTGTAAAATGGGTATAATCACTGAGTCTTTCTTAGCCCCAGTGACTTCCAACAGGAAGAACACAGGAGACCTGGACCTCAAGTTGTTTTCTAAACTGCCAAGTAGGGGTGCCTGAGTGGCTCAGTTGGTGAAGCATCTGACTCCAGATTTTGGCTCAGGTCACGATCTCAGGGTCGTGAGATTGAGCGCCGCATCAGGTTCCGCGCTTGCCATGGAGCCTGCTTAAGACTGTCTCTCTCCCTCTGCCCCTCCCAACCTCCCTCTCTAAAAAACTAAAATCAATCAACAACTAAGTAGTATGCATTTACCATAGAACATTACTGATAATGTTCATTTCCATTTTCCTCATATCCCCAGCCTCGTGGCTCCACATTTTCCAGGGAACTGAGGTTGCTAAGAAGATGGAAGCCCTCTGTTGGCCAGGGCCTCAATTCTCTCCTCCCTTTCCACTACCCTACATGCTTCCCTAACTCAGGAAACCCTCCCACCTGCTATCCAGCCTGGTAATCCCTCCTATATCTCCCAAGAACCGAGAACCTGTATCCTTGAGAGCGTCGACTCTTGAAAATTTTTAGGAAAATATTTTATCTATTTTAGCTGAGAATTAAAATAACATTATGGTTGGTATAGAAAATACTAAAAAGAGAAAAAATTTAAATCACCCATAAACTTATTGCCACAATATCACAACTATTAAGAAACCTTTGTTGTTTCCTTCAACTCTGTAGACACACACATATATATTTGCATAAAATTGAGGGGGCCACATATATACATGGTCACCTGATATATTAGGTGCCACTGAAATCAGTGAAGAAAAGATGGTCTTTTTAATAAATGGTGTTAGGTCAATTGCGTATCTACATGTGGAACTGTGAATCTTGACCCCTGCCCTCACACCGTTTATGGAAATAGTTCAGGATGGATCAGAGTCCTAAATATAAAAAGCAAACAACAAAACTTCTAGAAGAAAGCATAGGAGAATTTCTCTGTGACCTTGAAATAGGCAAAAATTTCTTAAGACACAAAAAGTGTAAACTATAAGAAAAGACTGTTAAATTGAACTTAATTAAGATTAAGAACTTCTGGGGCACCTGGGTGGCTCAGTCGTTAAGTGTCTGCCTTCAGCTCAGGTCATGATCTCAGGGTCCTGGGATCAAGCCCCGCGTCGGGCGCCCTGCTCAGAGGAAAGTCTGCTTTTCCCTCTCCCATTCCCCCTGCTTGTATTCCCTCTCTCTCTCTCTCTCTGTGTCAAATGAAGAAATAAAATCTTAAAAAAAAAAAGATTAAGAACTTCTGTTCAACTTCTGTTCATCAATAGACACATTTAAAAGAGGGAAAAATCAGGGCACCTGGGTGGCTCAGTTGGTTAAGTGACTGCCTTTGGCTTGGGTCATTATCCCAGGGTCCTAGGATCAAGCCCCACATCAGGCTCCCTGCTCTGTGGGGGAGCCTGCTTCTCCCTCTGCCTCTGCCTGCTGCTCTCCCTACTTGTGCTCTCTCTTTCTCTGTCGTAAAAATACATTAAAAAAAAAAAAAAAAAAAAGACGGACAAGGTGCCTGGTGGTCTCAAGTCGGTAGCGCATGTGACTCTTGATCTTGGGGTTGTGAGTTCAGGCCCCAAGCTGGGGGTAGAGTTTACTTAAAAAAAAAAAAAAAAGAAAACAAAGGAAGGAAAGAAGGAAGAGAAGACAGACAACCCAACTTTTTTTAAGTGGGCAAAGAGTTGAATGGGCACTTTTAACAGATGATACCTAATTACCCAGGAAGCAACAAAAAGGTGCTACACATCATGAGTTATCGCAGAATGCCAATTAAAACCACAACAAGATAGCACTACCCCCAACCAGCATGATTAAAAGTAAGATACAAGGGGCGCCTGGGTGGCTCAGTGGGTTAAAGCTTCTGCTTTTGGCTCAGGTCATGATCCCAGGGTCCTGGGATCGAGCCCCTCATCTGGCTCTCTGCTCAGCAGGAGGCCTGCTTCTCTTCCTCTCTCTCTTTCTCTGCCTGCCTCTCTGCCTACTTGTGATCTCTGTCTGTCAAATAAATAAATAAAATCTTAAAAAAAAGTAAGATATAAAATGTTGGCAAGAATGGGAGCTACTGGAACTCTCATAAATGGCTTGTGGGAGTGAGGGTAAGTTTCTACAACCACTCTGCGGAAGTGTTAGTTGAATATCCGTGTATATCGAGTGATGCAGCAAGGCACCCTTAAGCATATACCCAACAAAAACGAGTGCTTCAGCCTAACAAAAGTAGGTACAAAAATGTTCATAGCAGCTTAAAATAGCCAAGAACCAGGAGGAGAGAAGAATACCAACAGTGAAAAGAATATATAGAGTATGTTCATGCAATGGACTAACACAGAGAGGGGAAAAAAAGAGTTAACATGTAAAGAAATACGAAAATGTGGGGCTCCTGGGTCGTTCAGTCGGTTAAGTGCCTGACTTCGGCTCCGGTCATGATCCTGGGATTCCAGGATCAAGTCCCTCATGGGGAAATCCCTGCTCAGCAGGGAGCCTGCTTGTCCCTCTGCCTGCTACTCCCCCTGCTTGTGCTCTCTCTCTCTCTGACAAAGAGATACATAAAATCCTTAAAAAAAAAAAAAAAAATACAAAGACGTCAATGTCCGTGAACTGACGAATGAACAAAACGTAGCATCTTTGTACAATGGAATATTAGCTAGAACAAGGAAGGAAGCCCTGACACTTGCCACAACAGGGATGAGCCTTAAAGACAGAATGATGAGTGAAAGCAGCCAATCACGAAAGAACACATTGTTTAATTTCATGCATATGAAATGACCAGAATAGACAAATCTATAGAGACAGAAAACAGGTTAGTGGTTGCCAGGGGCTGGGGAGAGGAAGAAATGAGAAGTCACTGCTAATGGCCAGGAGGGTTGGGATTCTTTGGATAATGGTTTTATTTCTTTGTGGTTTTTTTTTGAGACAATGACAATGTTCCGAAATCAGATTGTGGAAACAGTGGCGCACTCCATGACTATGCGAAAAGCCTACTGAACTGTCTACTTTAAAGAGTTGGGTTTTTTTCTTCTTCTTCTTCTTCTTTTTTTTTTAAGACACACAGACAGAGAGTGCAAGCGAGCAGAGGAGCGGGAGATAATCTCCAACAGACTCCGCATTAAGCACAGAGCCCAACACAGGGCTCGACTCCAGGACCCTGAGATCATGACCTGAGCAAAAACCAGGAGTCGAATGCTTAACTGACTGAGCCACCCAGGTGCCCCTGAATTGTATATTTGATTTACTTATGTATTTATTTATTTTTAAATAGGCTCCACACCCAATGCGAAGCTCGAACTCACAACCCTGAGACCAGGAGGCATAGGCTCTGCCTGGTTCCCTCCCCTCCTGTCATTTTTTAAATTGTATACTTTAAAAGGATAAACTTTATGGTACGTGACATATCTCTATTACACAGTTGTCTCTGTTGTTTTTAATGACGGAATCTCACAGACATACTGTTGAGTAAGTTTAGATTAAAAAAAAAAAGTAGCTACTGTATGAGTCCATTTATGTGAAGTTCTAAAACAGGCAAAATCAGGGTGCCTGGGTGGCTTAGTCCTTAAGCTCTGCATTGGGCTCAGGTCATGATCCCAGAGTCCTGGGATCAAGCCCTACGTCCGGTTCCCTGCTCAGCAGGAAGCCTGCTTCTCCCTCTCCCTCTCCTCCTGCTTGTGTTCCCCCTCTCGCTGTGTCTCTCTCTGTCAAATAAAAAAATAAAAACTATAAAAATAAATAAATAAATAAAACAGGCAAAATCAATCTCTAGCCACAGAAGCCAGAATGGAGGTTCCCTCTGAAGCGAGTTTATGAATGGGACAGGCCCATGGGGGCCTTCTGGAGTACTAGAATATTCTATATCTTGGTCTGGTTGGTGGTTACTCTGGGTCTACACACGTAAAATTTATTGATTTGTGCACTTATGACTTGTGTGCTATGCTGACTGTAAATTATACTTCAATGAATAGAAAAGTAATAAAATAAATCATTAGCAAAGATGGATAAAGAGTACAAGAGTCCTTTCTACTATTGTTGCAATTTCCTATAAGTTTTATACATATATACATATATATATATATATATATATATATTTTTTTTTTTTAAGTAAGCTCCATGCCCAGCGTGGCCCTTAAGATGGGGCTTGAACTCACAACCCTGAGATCAAGACTTGAGCTGAGATCAAGAGGCAGATGTTTACCCGATGGAACCACTCAGGGACCCCTCTATAAGTTTTTTAATCACACAAAATTAAAAGTTACCAATAACATAAAGAAAGTAGTATGATTTGAATTATACTCTATCTACGGTTTTGTATTCCTGCTAATTATTTTTCTCTTCAACATCTTGGGAGCTCACCCACCTATAAACATATTTTGGATTTCCCCAACGTAAAAACAAATTAGACGGGCTCCTGGGTGGCTCTGTCGGTTAAGCATCTGCCTTCAGCTCAGGTCATGATCTCAGGGTCCTGGGATGGAGTTCTGCATCTCCGCATCGGGCTCTCTGCTCAGCAGGGAGCCTGCTTCCCCTCTCTCTCTGCTCTGCCTCTCTGCCTGCTTGTAATCTCCCTCTGTTAAATAAATAAATAAAATCTTTAAAGAATATATATACAAAGAACTCTTAAAGTTCAGCAATAAGAGAATGACAAGATTAAAAAATGAGCCAAACACCTTAACAGTCACCTCATCAAAGAAAAAACACAGATGGCATCAGAGCGATGCAAATTACAACGAGGTATTACTACACACCTATTAGAATGGACAAAATCCAGAACACTCAAAACACCAAATGCTGGCCAGGTTGGGGAGCAATAGGAACTCTCTTTGATTGCTGGCGGGAATACAAAGGTACTTTAGAAGACAGTGTTTGGCAGTTTCTTACAGAACTAAACATACTCTTACCATATGATCCAGGGGTTCGGCCCCTTGGTATTTACCTAAAAGGAGCTGAAAACTTATATCCACACAAAACCCGGCATACATATATACACAGCAGCCTTACTCAAAATTGCCAAAACCTTAAAATAACTGAGATGTAGGTGAAGAGATAGACTATGGTACACCAGACAAGGACACTCATCACTAAAAAGAAAGGATCTAAAAAAAAAAGAAAGAAAGAAATGACCTATCAAACCATGAAAAGACATGGAGGAAACTTAAAATGCATATCACTGATTGAAAGAATCCAGTCTGAAAAGGCTTTCTGTGGCATTCCGACTGACATTGACAGATGACATTCTGGAAAAGACAAAACTGTGAGGACAACAAATGGGGTTGGTGCTCCCCCTGCTTATTCTGCTTTCTCTCTGTCAGAAAAATAAATAAAATCTTGAAAAAAATTATTTATGTAATCTCAACACAAGTTTCAAACTCACAACCCTGGTATCAAGAGTTGCCTGTGTCTGTGGAATCTTAGCCCTTCTCCTCTCCCCTCTTCTTGGTCTGTGCCCTCTCTCCTGGGCTTCTACCCCACTCCCCCCCGACTTTGAGATATTATCTCTATGGGAATGACTTCCAAATCTGTATCTCCAACCCCAGCCACATCCTGACATTGGGTCTATTTTTTTAATGTATTTTTTTTTAAAGGTTTTTATTTATTTGACACAGAGAGAGAGAGAGAGAGAGAGAGATCACAAGTAGAGAGGCAGGCAGAAAGAGAGGGGGATGCAGGCTCCCTGCTGAGTAGAGAACCCAATGTGGGGCTCGATCCCAGGACCCTGAGATCATGACCTGAGCCGAAGGCAGCGGCTTAACCCACTGAGCCACCCAGGTGCCCCTTTTTAATGTATTTTTATTGTCATATAACACATATAACATAAAATTTACCACCTAACTTTTGTTTTATTGTTTTTGTTTTAAAGATTTTATTTATTTCCTTTGTCAAAGAATGAGAGAGAGAGTAGGGAGAGCGGCAGGCAGAGGGAGAAGAAGGGAGCCCATTGCGGGGCTCCATCCCAGGACCCCAGGATCATGCCCCAAGCCAAAGGCAGACACTTAACCGACTGAGCCACCCTGGCATCCCACATTCACCGTTTTTGACTCCACCATCCATCTTCAAAACTCTTTTTATCTTGCAAAACTGAAACTGTGCACTCATTGAATTGTAACTCCCATCCCATCCCACCTCACCCCCACCCCTGCAAAACCACCGTTCCACCTTCTGTCTGTCGGATGTTGACTCCTCTAGGTCCCCTCGAATCATATAGTATTTGCCTTCCTGTGTCTGGCTTATCTCACTGAGCATAATGGCCTCAAGGTTCATCCAGACTGTAGGAGGTGTTAGAATTTCCTTCTTTATTAATGCTGAATTCTATCCCATTGTAGGTATACACCACGTTTTGCTTATCCATTCATTCACTTGTGGACACTTGGGGCACTTCCCCATTTTAGCTACCGTGAGTAATATTGCTACAAACATGGCTATACCCATCTCTCTTCTGTTTCGAATTCTTTGGGGTATATACTCAGCAGTAGAGTTGCTTGATCATGTGGTATTTCTCTTTCAATTTATTTATTTGTTTGTTTGTTTGTTTGTTTATAGGACTCGCCATACTGTTTTCCACAATGGCTGTACCATCTGACCTTCCCACCGATGATGTGCAAGGGTTTCAGTTTCTCCACATCCTCCCAACATTTATTATTTCCTGGTGTCTTTTTCCTTAATTAAAAAAAAGATAGGGGCGCCTGGGTGGCTCAATGGTTAAGCGTCTACCTTTGGCTCAGGTCACGATCCCAGGGTCCTTGGAAAGAGCCCCACAGTCGGCTCCCTGCTCGATGGGAAGCCTGCTTCTCCCTCTCCTACTCCCCCTGTTTGTGTCCCTCTCCTGCTGTCTCTGTCAAATAAATCAATAAAACCTTTTAAAAGAATGTACTGTCAATAAAGGAATATATGTACAACAGGAAAATAGGTGACATTTTTCCGGGTTTTGGACAGCAGCCATCCTGACTGATGTGAGGAGGCACCTCATTGTACTTTGGATTGGCATCTCCCTGATGAGACATGTTGAGCATCGATCATCTCATGGGCTTTTTGGCCATTTGTATGTCTTCTCTGGAGAAACATCTACTCATGTCCTCAGCCTATTTTTGAATTGGGTGGTTTGTTTCTTGGTGGTGAGTTTTAAGAGTTGTCTATATGTTCTAGATATTAATCCCATATCAGATATACGATTTGTAAGTATTTTCTCTCAGTCTGTGGGTTGCCTTTTTACTCTATTGATAGTAGATTCTGATGCACAAAGGTTTTTGATTTTCCTAAGTTTTAATTTGCCTATGTTTTTGTTGCATGTGTTTTGGTCTTTTTATCTTTTTTTTTTATTTTTTTAAAAATTTATTTGACAGGTCACAAGTAGGCAGAGAAGCAGGCAGAGACAGAGGGGGAAGCAGGCTCCCTGCTGAGCAGAGAGCCCAATGTGGGGTTCGATCCCAAGACCCTGAGATCATGACCTGAGCTGAAGGCAGAGGCTTTAACCCACTGAGCCACCCAGGCGCCCCTGGCCTTTTTATCTTAATCAACATGATTTTTTAATGCTAGAACAACACATCCGAGATTAGACAGAATACCTTGGGGAGGATATACAAGAAGTGAGGGACATGGAGTTTTTTTTCCTTAGAACTGGGGGGCTAGGAAATTGGGGTGGGAGAATTTTCACTGAAAAACCCTTTTAAATCTCTTACATTTAGACTCATCGGAATGTATTATCTATTTATAAATCAAACCTAAATATGAAAACATATGCTATGTATTAAAATAGACATATAGGGGTGCCCGGGTGGCTCAGTCAGTTAGGTGTCCTGGGATAGAGCCGGACATCAGGCTCCCTGCTCAGTGGAGAGTCTGCTTCTCCCTCCCCCTGCACTAGTGCCTTTCTCCCTCTCCTCCTCAAATAAATAAATAAAATCATATATATATATATATATATATATAAAATAATACAAATTCATTTTTAAAGTTACAAAATATTTTTTTAAAACACAGAAAAATATCTAAATTACCTATAGTTCTCTTACCCTAGACTCTCGATGTGTTTCCCTATTGTTCGGTGTCTAAATGATGAACTCCCACCATCCTGGTTCCTGCCAAACCTGTCTGTGCGCCTGACTTCAGCCCTACTCACATTTCCAGCCTCTCCATGCCAATCAGACTCAGACCCAGAGGCCTCCCTCATCCTCCCTCTTCCCTAGGAGCCTTCAGTCTTCCGGAGAACATCTCACCCAGGCTTTTTTTCCTTCTTGCTGGACTCTCACTGCCTTCTATCGCTTGCCCTTCCCTCCTCCCCTCCAGACGACGACCTTAGCGTCAGAGGTCTCCTCCCACTTCCCCTCTCCCCCGGATTTTCACATCCTGAGTTGATTGCACTGAAGTTCAGCTAAAAGCATCAGCCTAGCCCAGATTTACTGAGCCTTTCTGGGCAGGCATGGCGCTGAGGACTTGGCACAAAGATTACCTTATTACATCCCCATCTCAGCCCTTTGATGTGGGTACTATTATTCTCCCCCATTTCCACCAGATGTGTAAACCGAGGCACAGAGGAGTCAAATAATGTGCCTAAGACCACAGCGGATCTCTCAGATTCTAATAACGTTCTAACTGCGATTTGTTCAGTACTCTCAACAGCCCAATTGTTACTCTGACTTTTTTTCTCCTCCTTTTGCAGAGGGGAAACCTGGAGCACGGAAGTGACTTGATCAGAGTTCTTTGGGCTCATAGGTGGCTGGGCTGGCATTTGAATCCAGATACTCTGGTGGCATAAAATCCCAAAGCTCTCTCTTGGTAGCCTGCCCCGGCCCTTAGTGACCCTAGAGCATCTCCCGCTTTTCTCCAGCCCAAGAATCTTTCTAGTGCTCCTTTCTAGGGCAACTCCTACACTGAAAGTCAGGTGGGGTAGGGGAGGGGGGAGGGAGAGGGTGAGAGAAGGGGCATCCAATAGTTTCTAACCTTCTGGTAAGCCCTGTCTCTCCCTGGTCCCCTCTGGGAATGGGGGGAGCAGGTCCTATACCCCAACCAGCAACCGTTCCCTGCACTCTGAACCTGCCCATAGTACAAATCAGCCGCTGCTGACCCACAGTTTTCATGCCTTTTCTGCCCATTCTGCCCCCTGAAGCCCCCACCGGCCTGTAAAACCCCATTGCCCACGAGAAGGAGACTTCTCCCTCTGGGGGAACTACAGCGTGTTTGCATCTCTCTGGGGGGCCCCCTCTTCCCTTCTGTCTGTGCGTGTCTGTGTTGGGCAATCGGGGTGAGAATCCGAGTTCTGCCCCTTACTGAACCTGTCTGTGCCTCAGCGTCCTCCTTTGTCAGGTGAAGATGACGATGGTCATTGCAAAGGAGACAACTGATGTCAAGCACCATGACACAGTCAGCTCACCTGGCAGGGTGGGTGACTGACCAGCTGCAGTCTCTCGGGGGGCTCACCCCAGGACTGACAGGACGGCCCACGGGATAGCCGGGCAGGGTCCTGGAGGGGCAAAGGGTGGCACCTCCGGGCAGAAACACCGAGCACAAAGCCCAATGGGGAGAAGACCACACTGTGTGGGACTCTGAGCAGCCCAGTGTTGGGATGGGAAGAGCCCAGGAGCCAGTGGGGAGCGGGGGGCAGCAGGGCCTGCTGCAGAGAAGTGGGATTCTGGCACCAGATGCACAGGGATGGGCAGTGTGAGCCTCACCTCCGAGCTTCTTTTTTTCTTTTTCTTTTTTTTTTTTTTTAAGATTTTATCTATTTATCTGACAGACAGAAATCACAAATAGGCAGAGAGGCAGGCAGAGAGAGAGGAGGAAGCAGGCTCCCCGCTGAGCAGAGAGCCCGATGCGGGGCTCGATCCCAGGATCCCGAGACCATGACTGGAGCCAAAGGCAGAGGCCCAACCCACTATTTGACAGACAAAGATCACAAGTAGGCAGAGAAGGAGGCAGACAGAGGAGGAAGCAGGCTCCCTGGGAGCAGAGAGCCCGATGCGGGGCTCGATCCCAGGACCCTGGGATCATGACCTGAGCCGAAGACAGAGGCTTTAACCCACGGAGCCACCCAGGTGCCCCGACCTCCGAGCTTCTTAAATGCGGATCTCTCAGCCCAGACCCTAGCCCAGACCAACCATGCCCAAGTCTGCAAGGTAACAAGGCCCTCGGAGTGGTTCGCATCACCCTCAAGCGTGACAAGTCCCGGGTCCCATCAGGGAGTGTCCACACCATCAGACATGAGAATCCCCAACAACATTTTTATTTATATATTTTTTAAAGATTTTATTTATTTATTTGACAGAGAGAGGCACAGCGAGAGTCAGAGAGAGAGAGAACACAAGCAGGGGGGAGTGGAAGAAGGAGAAGCAGGCCTCTCACTGAGGGAGCCCGATGCGGGGCTCGATCCCAGGACCCCAGGATCAGGACCCCAGCCAAAGGCAGACGCTTAATAACTGAGCCACCCAGGCGCCCCCCGGCAAGATTTTAATGAAGGCAGTCTCAGGAAGTGTATCCTGAGCACCTATATTTTATAAATGTTATTCATGCAGCAAATGATTACTCAGCACCCATCACGTGTACTCCTTCACTGGGCCCAAGCCTTCTCCTCCCCTGGAATGGCACTCAGGGCTCCCCAGCATGTACCCCATAAACCTAGTGCAATGTCTTTCATACCCAGCAGACATCTTCTGTCTCAGGCCCCCCAGGTCTCCAGGACTCCACTCAAGGATCTCCACGTCCCCCTTTCTCTTAAGTCTTCAAGGGTGATGAGTCCCTCAGGAGGCCACTCAGACCCTCCCCGGGGGGGGAGCAGAATTCCTCCCCTGTGCTCCCACCGCACCCTGGGCTTGCTTCCATCAAGGGACGCTCAGACCAGGGCTTCGTTGCTGCTGATATCCCCAGGACCTGGTGTGGTCAAATGTTTGAGGAGCGAATGAACAAATCAATAGGCTAATAAAATAAGAACAGGGTCACCTAGGTGGCTCAGTGGGTTAAGCATCTGCCTTCAGCTCAGGTCATGATCTCAGGGTCCTGGGATCGAGTCCTCCCTGCTCAGCAGGGAGTCTGCTTCTCCTTCTCCCTCTGCCCCCTCTCTCTTCCCCCGCCCCCAACTCACGCTCTGTCTCCAGCTCTCTCTCTCTCTCAAATAAATAAATAAAATCCTTTAAAAAAATAAAACAAACTAAGAATAGAGGTGAAAACAGTACACTCACGGGTGCCCCATGGTATCTTACCACAGATGGGTGCTGAAGAATACATAACCATTCTTTTGGGGGTTTGGAGGGGTTTTTTTGGACGGTTTTATTGAGATATAATTCACATACCATACATTTTACTCATTTCCAGTATACAGCTAGTTTAGTGGTTTTTAGTACGTTCACAGGGTTGTGCAATCATCACCACTCTTTAATTCCAGAACATTTTCATCACTCCAAAGAAACCCCATGTCCATTAGTAGTTGGTCCCCGTTACCCGCCTACCTTCTCCCCCAGCCCGAGGCCGCCACTCCTCCACCGTCTGTCTGTTTTTGCCTGTGCTGCACATTTCACATGAATGGAGTCATGCAGTCTGTGGTCTTTTGTGCCTGGCATGAGTCTTCGAGGGTTGTGCCTGTTGTAGGACGCATCCGGGATGCCTTCCTTCCTATTGGTGAGTGACACCCCGCGCTGCGTATCCCCCACTCGGCCGACGACAGTCCCCAACCTTCATGGCGCGTACGTAGCTTTTAGCTTCTGCAGCAACATTTTCATCCCATCTCACTGCGTCTGGACGGTTACTGTTGGAGGAGGATGGTGTTTATCCCCATTGTGCGGATGAGTCAAGTGAGGCTAGACAGAGTGATTGTGTCTCTGCCAGAGACCTCGGGCCGTTCAGTGCCAGTCATAACTCAAAACCCTTATTCTCTGGGCCTGTTCTGTCTCCCTCCACCATCCAGTTTAGATTATGTGTCTCTTTTTCCCTCATAGGCCCGCTGTTCAGAGCGTCCATAGTGCCCTATGGCCACTAGGCCTTGGGCACACAGACGTTTGGGCGTGTGCTCAAGGTTTTAAGTCTTTATCTTTCTTGTCTGGGTTTATAAGCCAAAGGTCTGCCCTCGCCCCAGCCTCAGAGCAGACTGGCCATTTCTACATCCTGGGCGTGGGTGGCGAGGACATGGCCAGAGGAGACCATGCCCCGGGAGTCCTGGGTGCCTCGCTGTCCACACTGCAGGAGAGGGGCCTCTCACAGACCTTCCGACAGCCACTTCCTTCTCCTGGCCATGCCCCTTCCTCCCCGACCACAGAGCACCTTCACGGCACTTAGCATACTGGGGTTCAATGTGTTTTGGATCAACTCCCCCAAACCTGGGAGCTCCGGACTGGCAAGAGTCCTAATCATCTCTGTATCACAGAAAGTGATGCTTCCTAGAACTCAGCCAGAGTCAGTGACATGGACGGATCGGCCCATGCTTTAATAATGGTACCTATAAGGGGCACCTGGAGGGCTCAGTCAGTAGTAGAGCATGAGACTCTCTTGATCTTGGGCTGATGAGTTTGGGCCCCATGTGGGGTGTAGAGATTACTTAAAAAAAAAAACAAAACCCAAAACTAATAAGAATAGTGCGTACGATCTACTGCGTGCTTACCACAAGACATTTTATCCTGACAGCAACCCTCTGGTGTGGTATCTAATCTCTTTTTCGCAGAAAAGGTAAAGTTGACAGGTTTCAAGGTCATAGACCGTGAGACAGACCTGGGATTTAACTCTAGACTGATTTAGGGAGCCTGGGTGGTTCAGTTGGTTAAGCAGGTGACCTTTTTCTATTTTTATGATTTTATTTATTTATTTGACGAGAGACATCACAAGTAGGCAGAGAGGCAGGCAGAGAGAGAGGGAGAAGAGGGGGAAGCAGGCTCCCTGCTGAGCAGAGAGGCCGATGCAGGGCTGGATCCCAGGACCCTGAGATCATGACCTGAAGAGAAGGCAGAGGCTTAACCCACTGAGCCACCCAGGCGCCCCATGACTTTTTTTTAAAGCTTTTTTAAGATTTTATTTATTTATTTGTCAGATAGAGAGGGAGAAGGGAGAAGGCAGAGGGTAACTGACGGAGCCACGCAGGCGTCCGGAATGTGACTCTCAATTTCAGCCCAGGTCATGATCTCAGGGTCCCCAAGCTGGGCTCAACTCCATACTCAACTGGGAGTCTGCTTAAGATTCTCTCTCTCCCTCTCCCTCTGCTCCTCCCCCAACCCCGTGCTTTCTCTCTATAAGTAAATAAGTAAATCTTAAAAAAAAAAAAAAAGAAAGAAACCCAGACCTATTTGTTTCCTACTATGCTGCTCTTCACCACTAGCAGGTCCCCTCGAAGGGCAAGTGGGAATTGAGAATCAGACCTTTGGGAGTGCATGAGTTATTTTATTTAGAAAGTGCCCTAGAGCATGGGGGAGGAGGAAGGAGCCGAGGGAAAGGGAGGAGAGAAGCAGACTCCAGCTGAGCTTGGAGCCTGAGGCAGGGGCTGGGTCCCAGGACCCTGAGATCTTGACCAAGCCAAAATTAAGAGTGGGATGCCCAAATGATCAAGCCATCCAGGAATCTCCTGGAATGGATGATTTGGAAAAAAAAAAAGGAGGAAAAGGTTGCCCAAAGCTTCTCAAATTCTACTCATCTGTGATCTCTACCAGGAGATCCTAGTCAGGTCTCAAGAAAGAAACCAGCTCAGAGAGGTAAAGTGTCTCCCCAAAACACACAGCTCAGTGGGAGGACCCGCCCTCAAGACCAGACCTGCCTGTTTGCAAGGGCAAGCTGCCTTCCACCTCGCAGTCACTGAATAGCTATTCCCCTTGGCGTTGCTCAGACAGAGGTCTCGAGGTTCCCGTCTTGAGGTTTCAGTTTTGTTACGGAGCAGCTTTAGAAGTAAATGAATAAATTCAAATAGTGGAGAAACGCGACCCCTCGACCTCTCATCCCTGGCACGTGGGTGCAGCCACTTTGGAAACAGCATGGCGGGGGGCGCCTGGGTGGCTCAGTGGGTTAAAGCCTCGCCTTCGGCTCAGGTCATGATCCCAGAGTCCTGGGATCGAGCCCCACATCGGGCTCTCTGCTCAGCAGGGAGTCTGCTTCCTCCTCTCTCTCTGCCTCCCTCTCTGCCCACTTGTGATCTCTGTCTGTCAAATAAATAAATAAAATCTTAAAAACAAAACAAAACAAAACCGCGGTTGGCGGTTCCTCATTCTACTAAACAGTTACTGTCTGATCTAGAAATTCCATGCCTAGGTACTGACCCAGGAGAAATGGAGACGTATGTCCACACAATCCCGTGTCACAGCAGCATTATTCGAAGGAAAGAACTCAAATGTCCACGAACTGATGAATGGGTAAGCAAAATGTAGCCTATCCATACAACGGGATGTTATTTGACAATAAAAAGGAATGAAATTCTGCCATGTGTTATAACACCAACAAACCCCTCCTTCTTTGAGGAAGTGAAGGAGGCCAGTCACAAAAGACCACATAGGGTGTGATCCCATATATAGGAAATGTCCAGAATAGGCAAATCTATAGAGTCGCAAAGTAGAGGAGTGGTTGCCAGGGGCTGAGGGGAGGACAGAACGGGGAGACTGCTAATGGGCATGGGGTTTTTGGGGGGTTGACAAAAATGTTTTGGAATTCGGTAGCGGTGACAGTTGGACAGCTCTGTGACTGTTCTATTGAAAACCACTGAACTATACACTTTAAAAGGGTGAATTTTATGGTATGGGAATTATAGATCAATAAAGCTGTTATAAAAAGAATAAAACTAAATAAAAATGAAGTGACCTTTGTCATCCATGGACACAGGAACTTGAAGGTCAGAACCACCAGCCTCTGGACCCCTCCCACGCCCATGCTTTGACGGATCGTGGCCTCCTTTGAGCCCCACGCATGGCCCCTGCGGCCACCCTTGGCCTGTTTGACTAGTGGGAGTGTCCCTCCCCCACTCCTCCCTTCGAGTCACATTTGGCCCTATTTTACTTCTGTGTGGCAAAGAACTTCATGGTCCTAGTGCATCCCTTGCTGGGAGGTCAGGCCGCATGATGTGACGTCGGTCCCAAGATGGGCGAGCCACCTTAGCAGCCCAGCCCAGCTGGGTGGGCAGAGAATCAGGATGACATCACAGGATTTCAGCCATTCCGAGCAAATGCAGCTGGGAACCCCCCCTTCCCCCACAGGTGCTAAAGCAGCTGGAACAGAAAGACAAACACGAGCGATCCGACTGACAGACAGCCAGACATCTGAGTTTGAATCTCTGCTCTACCATCACCTACCAGCTGGGTGGTCCCGAGCATTCTCTTAACGGCCTGGAGGCTCCAGTTGCTCACCTGAAAAAACAAGGGGGATGATCTCAACCTCACAGGACACTGAGAAGTTCCTGGTTATCCACACTGGATGTTCCATGGAGCCCAGTGGCCTCAGCATCCCTGGGAGCTTGCTAGAAATGCAGACTCTCGGGGCGCCTGGGTGGCTCCGTTGGCTAAGCGCCAGCCTTAGGCTCAGGTCATGGTCTCAAGGTCTTGGGATGAGTCCTGTGTTAGGCTTCCTGCTCAGCGGGGAGTCTGCTTCTCCCTCTGCCCCTTCCCCCAGCTTGTGTGCTTGTGCGCTCATTCTCAAATAAATAAATAAAATCTTTAAGGAAAAAAAGAGAAAAAGAAATGCAGGCTCTCGGGCCCCAGCCTTGACTCCCAAAATCAGAATCTACATTTTAACATCAGGCCCAGGGGATTCGTATGAGGGCAAAATTTGAGGCGCGCTGGTGAGAATTAAGCGAGACTAGGCAGGTGAACACCTGGTCCACGCTAGGTGCCACCCGCATGGATGTTACGGTGTTTTATTGTTATTTAGAAAGAGGGTTTTCTTCGCTGTGTGATCCTAGGCTAGTCACTTGACCACTCTGGGCCTTGGTGTTTCCGTGCCCCTTCTCACAAGATAGATTTCATGAAGTTCATCTGATAAAAACGTGTGGGAAGTTGCTTTAAAAATTTGAGGGCTGGGACGCCTGGGTGGCTCAGTGGTTTAGGCCGCTGCCTTCGGCTCGGGTCATGATCTCGGGGTCCTGGGATCGAGTCCCATGTCGGGCTCTCTGCTCTGAAGGGAGCCTGCTTTCCTCTCTCTCTCTCTGCCTGCCTCTCTGCCTACTTGTGATCTCTCTCTGTCAAAATAAAGAAATAAAATCTTTAAAAAAAAAAAAAATTTGAGGGCTGTATGCACGCCAGGTTATCTTAGCCAGTGTGGAGAGAGGGTGACTTGCAAGATTGTGGAGATAAGAGTAGGTTTGAAAGAATGCCCAAACACCAGGCAGAGCGGCAGAGACCCTGGCAAACCACCAGGAGTGGCTGGGGGAAGCGCTGTACGGACCACCAGAGCCCTGTTCACCTCAAAGTCCTTTAACCCAAGGGAATGGGGACAAAAGCACGAAGTGCTGTCCACAGTGGGGAGGCAGTGGCCAAGGCGAGGTGCGGGCTCACAGCTGGGGGCCTCCTTGTAAGCGGGGCAAAAGGCTCCCGCGGCAGAGGGCTGCAGAAGCCTGAGTGTGAGGACAGAGGCAGCCCTCAGGTAAACACCCATGTCCCCATGTCCTGTTTAGCCGGTCTGCAGGGGGCTGGGGATTCCTCCTCTGCTTACCTGTGGCCCCTCTCTCAGAGGCTGGCGCATGGGGTGGGCCAGGATGTGTTTGCTGAGAACACTCCCACCTGTTCATTCCCGCAACGCTCACAGCGGCCCTACCAGGTAGGTCTCTTTCGATTCCAAATGGTACAAATGAGGCCTCGGAAGCAAAGAGGCTGAGTGACTTGCTCGACACCACAGAATTAATAAGGGCTGAAGCCAGGAGCTGGGGCCCCTTTCCGAGCAGCATTTCAACTGCGTTGGATAATCAATGTAAATAAATAAATAAAATAAAATACTCTATTTTTGTTTTTTAATTTAATCTATTTTTTTAAGATTTTATTTATTTATTTGACAGAGATCACAAGTAGGCAGAGAGGAGGAAGCAGGCTCCCCGGTGAGAAGAGAGCCCCATGCGGGGCTCGATGCGGGGCTCGATGCGGGGCTCGATCCCAGGACTCTGGGATCATGACCTGAGCCGGAGGCAGAGGCTTTAACCCACCGAGCCACTCCAGGCGCCCCTAATTTAATCTATTTTTTAAAAGATTTTACTTAGAGGGGCGCCTGGGTGGCTCAGTGGGTTAAGGCCTCTGACTTCGGCTGGGGTCATGATCCCAGGGTCCTGGGATCGAGCCTGGCATCGGGCTCTCTGCTCGGCAGGGAGCCTGCTTCCTCCTCTCTCTCTGCCTGCCTCTCTGCCTACTTGTGATCTCTGTCTGTCAAATAAATAAAATCTTTAAAAAAAAAAAAGATTTTACTTAGATAGCTTGAGAGTGAGGGTGAGGGGCAAAGGGAGAGGAAGAAGCAGACTCCCCACGGAGCAGGGAGCCCAGTGCCGAGCCGAAGGCAGATGCTTAACAACTGAGCCACCCAGGCGCTCCCAAAGACTTTTTTTTTTGCAGCAGCAGCTTTAAGTTCACAGAAAAATCGGAGATGTCTCATGTATCCCCCAGATAGCCTCCCCGTTGTTAACATCTCTCACCCACAGTGGTTGTGATTTTGTTATTTGTAAACATATATATGGTTGGTCATTCAGAGAACAAAATATTTTTCTCATATTTGCTCTCGGTCAAGGTTCCAGGCTCACAGCTCCCAAACCCTTTGGAGTTTCCTAAGTGTCGACAGTCACAGGAGTGTCTTTTGTTATGTTAATGAGGTGACTTTCTCGGAAAGCCCCGGTGGGGGCTGGTGGCCGATGGAGCCAACCCAGAGGAGAGAGGGTTGGAATTTTCAGTCCCCCCTCCTTTGACCTGGCGGGAGGAGAGTGGCGCTGGAGGTTGAATCAGGGGTTACTGGCTAATGATTTAATCGGCTGTGCCTCTGTAATGAAGCCTCCGTAAAAACCCAAGAAGATGAGGTTCAAAGAACTTCCAGTTGGTGAACACCGAAAGATTCCAAGACTGATCCGGAAGGTCTGTACCCTGTCCCCACACCTTACCCTATGCCTCCGTTCCCTCTGGCTGTCCTTGAGTTATAGCGCCTTTTATTAACTAGTGAATAAACAGGTTTCCTGAGTTCTATGAGCTTCGGCAAATTAATGGGACCCAAGATGGCGGAGGGGGAGGTCTTTGGAACCTCTGATCTATATCTCGTGGGTCAGAGGCACAGGTGAGAACCTGGACCTGTGACCGGCATCTGAAGGGGGGGGGGTGATCTTGTAGGACTGAGCCCTTCACCCACGGGATCGGACCCTGTCTTCGGGTAGAAGTGGCAGAATTGAGTTGACTTTCAGGGCCCTCAGCTGGTGTCTGGAGCAATTGCTTGTTGATGTGGGGGAACCCCCCCCAACACACACACATACTGGAACTGGTGACCAGAACCCTAATTAGTGGGACATTTGTTCCAAGTGATGAACCTACATTGACACACTGTCATCACCCAAGTCCATGTTTATATTAGGGTTCACTCTTGGGGTTGTACATTCTGTGGGTTTAGATAAATGTGTAATCACAGGAATCCCTCATTACAGTATCATACAGGGTCTTTCACTGCCTTAAAAATCCTGTGTGCTCTGCCTGTTCCACCCCTACCCCTGCAACCACTGATTTTTTTTTTTTTTAGCTGTATCCATAGTTTTACCTTTTCCGGCTGTTATATGGTTGGAGTCATACAGTCTGCATGTGGCCTCTTCGGACTGGCTTCTTTCACTTGGCAACATGCACTTAAAGTGCCCCCATGTCTTTTCATGGCTTGACAGCACATTTCTTTTTAGTGCTGAATAATAGACCATTATCTGGATCTATCACAGTGTATCTATTCACCTACCAAAGGACATCTTGGTTGCTTCCAAGTTCTGGCAATTATGAATAAAGCTGCTATGAACATCCGTGTGCAGAATTTTCTTTGGACAAAAGTTTTCACGTTGGGGTGCCTGGCTGGCTCAGTGGGTTAAAGCCTCTGCCTTCCGCTCAGGTCATGATCTCAGGGTCCTGGGATCGAGCCCCGCATACAGCTCTCTGCTCAGCAGGGAGCCTGCTTCTCCCCCCTGCCCCCTCTCTGCCTGCCTCTCTGCCAACTTGCGATCTATGTCTGTCAAATAAATAAATAAATAAATAATCTTAAAAAAAAAAAGTTTTCACGTTTACTGTTTTTTTTAGCCTAGAAATGGAGATGGTTGGTTGGAGGCTGGCCTGAGAGCCATGTAGCAGAGAGATCAGGGGCTAGATGTGGTCTTCTAGGACCAGAGAAAGGAGGAGGAGGAGAAGGAGAAGAAAGAGGAAGTGGAGAAGTACTAATTCAATAGTCCTGTTCATAGCATCAGTCCAGCACAGAGGTCTGATGAGTGAGGGTCTCTGAGCAATTCAATTTCAGGTCTGCTGCCTGGTTAATTACATTCCAATAACAGCCCCAGTTGCAAAGCAGTACACACAGGTGCTTTACTCATGGCAGTGTCCAAAACAGCGTACTTAAGAGTTTTTGTTTCTTTACCTTCAAACCTCCATATATTTGAGGCTATATCGTATAATACAAATACACTCACATAGATGAAACAGATTTCCCCCAAATACTCTGAGATCTTCTAATTTCATTGTTTCAAATGCTGGTCACAACATTGACTTCATGGCACATCAATGGAATTTTATTGACAGTGTAGCCTTTGGTAAGTTACTGAACCTCGGTAAGCCCCCAGGCATACCTCAAAATGTTGTTTGAAGGGGCGCCTGCGTGGCTCACTGGGTTGGGCCTCTGCCCTTGGCTCAGGTCATGATCTCAGGGGCCTGGGATCGAGTCCCGCATCGGGCTCTCTGCTCAGCGGGGAGCCTGCTTCCCTCTCTCTCTCTCTCTCTCTCTCTCTGCCTGCCTCTCCATCTACTTGTGATCTCTCTCTGTCAAATAAATAAATAAAATCTTAAAAAAAAAATAAAAAAAAAATAAAAAATGTTGTTTGAGTAGTAAGGGAGATAAGGTTTATGAAAAAACAGAATCTTTCACACACAAACCAGGATTGAACCCTGAGCTAGGTTCTCCTTCCCACAAGTCCATGCTGCCTCTGGAGAAGCCCAACTTGCTGGGTGTGGCTTCCAATGGTTGCGCTACTGGTTACAGCTGGCCTGCAGGTAGAGGCCAGGGTCACCACTCCTGGAGAATCTAAGAACTGTCCTCATGCCCTCCTGGCCCAGTGACCATCTTCTCTTCCACCACCCTCATGTTCGATTTATTTATTTTTTATTATCTTTAAGTAATCTCTACACCCCACATGGGACTCGAACCCACAACCCCAAAATCGAGTCACAAGCTCTACCAGCTGAGCCAGCCAGGCGCTCCTCCATTGTCCAATTTAATTCACTGTCCATTTGCTGGGCACTGACTGGACACAAAACTGTTTCGCTTTTTCCTTCCTCAGCCTGGAACTTTTCCAGATTCTGCACGGTATCCTCCTCACGTCATTCAGATTGTTCCTAAAATGTCACCGCCACACAACCACCCCTAAAACCCCTAAACCCAAACAAGAATCAAGAATCAATATCCCTGTCTAGGGTAGTCCCTTTTCCCTGCTTTGTTTCCAAGCATTTGTCACCACCTAACAAACTGTACACTGCGTTGGTTTATCCATTAACTCTGGGGTGCCTGGGTGGCTCAGTGGGTTAAAGCCTCTGCTTTCGGCTCAGGTCGTGATCCCAGGGTCCTGGGATCGAGCCCCACGTCGGGCTCTCTGCTCGGTGGAGAGCCTGCTTCCTCCTCTCTCTCTCTGCCTGCCTCTCTTGCCTACTTGTAATCTCTGTCTGTCAAATAAATAAATAAAATCTTTAAAAAAAACAAAACAAACAAAAAAAAAACATGAAGTCTGGGAGAGCAGGAACTTACGGTATTGGTTCCCTGGTCTATCCCCAATTCCTGTGATAGCAGCTGGCACCGAGCAGGAGCTCAGTAAGTCTGTGGAATCAGTAAATGACACGGGCCAACGCTGGGGAGGTGGGCTGATGAAACAAGGGGGACCGTGGGGACTGTGTGGGGACATATTGACAGATGCTCTCAGCCAAGTACAAACCAAGTGCCTGAAACACAGGGGAGGCAGAGACCAATTCCTAACTGTGGATCAGGGAGCAGGCTGAGTGATCCCAGAGGCTGGGCAGAACTTCAAAGACAGAGCTTTAAGGAGAGAGAGTGTGTGGAGGCAAAGGCAAGAGCAAGGCTGGGGCAAAGTCGGGATAGAGAGGTGGTTGGGCACAGAGATTACTCTGTGGGATTGTAGCTTTGGGTTCAGGGTTGATGGGCAGCTGGGAAGAGGCTAGGGCAGTTTGTAGAGGGCTTTGAATGCCAGGCTAAAAAGTTTTCTGACAGTGTCCTAAGAAGATCCCTCCAGGGGCTCCTGGCTGGCTCAGTCCGTCAAGCATGCGACTCCTGATCTCAGCTCAGGTCTCCATCTCAGGGTCCTGAGGTCAAGCCCCATGTTGTGCTCCAGGCTGGGCTAAGAGCCTACTTTAAAAATGAGGAGGGGGAGGGAGTGGGGGAGGGGAAGAAGAATATCTATCCATCTGTCTGTATTTTATATCTAACAGATCTCTGTCAGCACACACATAGGTAGAACACACATATATACACACACCATGAGAACCTACTAAAACATAATATTTAAATATATATGCAAAATTTTAAGTTATATATACAATTTTAAATATACATATTCATGGAGCGCCTGGGTGGCTCCGTGGGTTAGGCCTCTGCCTTCTGCTCAGGTCATGGTCTCGGGGTCCTGGGATGGAGCCCCACTGAGGGTTCTCTGCTTGGTGGGGAGCCTGCTTCCCCCTCTCTGCCTGCTGCTATGCCTACTTGTGATCTCTCTCTGTCGAATAAATAATTTAAAAAAATTTAAATATTTAAAATAATACATATTCTTAATTTTATTTTTAAAGTAATTTTGGTTTTTTTAAATTATTTTTTTAATGTAGTCTCTACCCCCCAATGTGGGTCTCTCAACTACAACCGGAGATCAAGAGTCACACGCTCTACCGACTGAGCCAGCGAAACGCCCCCCAAAATAATGTACATATTTTTAAAGTTATGTTTCAATAAACTCCCACGGATCACAGTTTGGGCATAAAAGGCTTTACGTTGAAAATCTCCCTCCCACTCCTGCCCTCCCCTGCCTCATCTCCTCCCCAAGGAAGTCCCGCAGAAGTAACCAATGTTACTGTGTTTTGCGACCCTATAGCCGTTGCGCGATTACCACCGCCGCTTTCCACGGCCGCACGTGCAAAGCGGTGTAGTGTAGGCGGTCCATGGATCTGACCATCAACCAGACGCCGAGCCTCATTCACCCGGCCAGGTAGCCCTTCCACTTCCGCCCAGAAACCCAGCGCGCGCCGCCCTCTGACAGGTAGATTTAGTTGAGCCCGCCCACTCCGGTCGCAGGAGCCAATCCAGCACCTTATGCAAATTTGAATCTAATTCTGCTCCCCAATGGTAGCAAGGTGCAGGGACAGGTCCACCGGGTTCCTCTTTACTGCCCGTGCTCTGAAAAAGTCTGGGAAGTCTGTGCCAGGAGCAAGAAGGACTTGGAAACCGGGGAAGTTGGAGAATTGGGGGCAGGGACTTAAAGGGGACTGACAATTGAGACTTGAAGGACATCTAGAGGTCATTTCGCCTGGACTCAGGTTTGACCTTCCCTCTCTCTCCCTCCGCGTTCCCGCCAGGTGCTCACATAATCTTTGGTGAAATCACTACGTGCAGACTTGGCCCCGCTGATGTGAAAGCGGGACGTGGCTTCATGGGAAGCAGGTCCAAGGTCTGGCTGCTGCGTGTGGAGGAATGGCCCCAGACAGAATCAGAACAGGCTCAAATCCCGCCTCTCGTTAGCTGTGTGCCTTTGGGCAACCCTGCCATCTTGCTAAGTAAGGCCTCAGCTTCCTCACCTGGAAAATGGGAGCAATAACACTACCCTCCTAGCTCCAGTGTTAGGATAGATGAGCTAGCCGAATGAAAGCACAGATTTTGATCTCTGCAAGCCATGGTGCTTGACAATTAGAAGAGTATCACTTTGGGGCGCCTGGGTGGCTCAGTGGGTTAAGCTTCTGCCTTTGGCTCGGGTCATGATCTCAGGGTCCTCGGATCACGCCCCACATTGGGCTCTCTGCTCGGCAGGGAGCCTGCTTCCCCCCCACCTGCCTCTCTGCCTATTTGTGATCTCTGTCAAATAAATAAATAAAATAAAATAAAATAAAAAGAAAAGAGTATCACTTTGAGGTTAGACCAGGTGATCCATTCCTGGTTTTCCCATTTATTTGCCATGTGACCTTAGGCAGGTCACTTTGCCTCTATGACTCTCGCTTTCTTAAACTCTAAAGTAAAAAATTCTGAGGGCTGTCATTAGGATTAAATGAATTCAGGTTTATATGGCACTTGGCACAGGGCCAAGTCACGTGTTCCTAGAACCATAGGTCCTCCTGGAACTTCAGTTTCATTATCTATATTCTGGATACAACAATACAGTCATCCCTACCTGCCCCACAGAATAGTCATGAGCCTTAAATGTCTTAGGACACAGTTTATAAATAGGAAAACATTATACCAATGTTAATTAGTGATATTGCAAGGCAGTCAGCACACTGGAAAAAAGTGTGATGTTGGCCCTGGCTCTGCCTTTTATTCTGGGTGACCTTGGACATGTTATTTTTATCTGTCCAAGGGTCAGTTTCCTCTCCTGTAATAGACTAAGTTTATAGGATCATTGTAGACATTGGGAAAATGGTGTATGGAGAATGCCTGCTGTACGCCCAACACACAATAAATTTTAATAAACAGTACCTATTATTATCAGCAAGTTTTTCTTTCTTTTTCTCTTTTTTTTAGATGTAGGGAGGGGGAGAGGGAGAGAGAGAATCGTTAAGCAGGCTCTATACCCAGCACAGAGCCCGACAGGGGCCTCGATCTCACAATCCTGAGATCTTGACCTGAGCTGACATCAAGAGTAGATGTTTCACCAACTGAGCCACCCAGGTGCCCCACTAGTAAGTTTTTCTTTCAATGTCCCTGCATTCTATTTCCAGAACTGAGGGACTGGGATAAGGGTGAGTGACAAGACTGGCTTCTCCCTGTACAACTTCCTAGGCTTCTTCCTGTACATCGTTTGACTTGTATTATGGGAATATATTAACGTTTTTAAAGATTTTGTCGGTTTATTTTTGCAAGGTAGGGAGGGGCAGAGGAGAAGCCGAGCAGGGACCCCCCCCCCGCAAAGCAGAACTCGATCCCAGGACCCTGGGATGATGACCTGAGCCAAAGGCAAACACCTAACCAACAGAACCACTCAGATATCTGGCATGTATCATTTAAAGAAAAAACAAAAACATAAAATTTGGGGTGCCTGTTAAGCCTCTGCCTTTGGCTCAGGTCATCATCCCAGGGTCCTGGGATTGAGTCCCACATGGGGCTCCTTGCTCAGCAGGAAGCCTGCTTCTCCCTCTCCCACTTCTCCCTGCTTGTGTTCCCTCTCTCACTCTGTCTTTCTGTCAAATAAAATCTTTTTAAAAAATACATAAATTTTAAGGGACATCTGCATGGCTCAGTGGGTTAAAGCCTCTGCCTTTGGCTCAGGTCATGATCCCAGGGTCCTGGGATCAAGTCCCACATAGAGCTCTCTGCTCAGCGGGGAGCCTGCTTCCCCCTCTCTCTCTGCCTGCCTCTCTGCCTCCTTGTGATTCTGTCAAATAAATAAAATCTTTAAAAAAAAATACATAAATTTAAATAAAAAATGGAAATACAATTATGTAAATATGATAAATGATAAAAATCAAGACATAATGAATTAAAATTTAAAACTGATTTTTAATCTCTTGGGTAGAGGCCTTGTCTGGTGTAAGGGAAGCCCAAAGGCAAAGGGTAAGCTTGTGTCCACAAATGCTAGAGTTTACCATGGAAAGGCAGAGTCCTGATTTGTTTTCCATAATGCATGGGAAAATGTCCAAACCCTAGCAAGGGGTCACCTCTGAAAGCCGTGACCATCCACTGGTGTCAACGTTCTCAAAGCCACTCTGAAGTCATGTTCTATGGAAGGAAATGACCTGGACGAGGCAGCCTTTGGACTGGATTTCCCTGAGCATCAGAGGTATTCAGGACTCAGGGTGAGTCACTGCTCCCCGCTGGGCTTGCCCTCCAACCCCGATAAGGATAAATACCTCATTATGGAGTATTAGCGTTCCCCCAACCCTAGTGCCTTACATGGGTATCGACAAGCCATGGGGTGTCCAGCCAATCCACGCCCACACTTCTCCAGCTGTCCTGGCATGCCTCTGGCCTTTGGACGGCCTCCCTGTTCCTCATCCTCTGGAGGCCACGGTGTGAACTGACTACCACCGCTGGGCCCTGGAGGTTCCCGTTCAGCCGGAAAAAGGCAGGAAGGAAGAGTATTAAGGCCCCAGCCCACTTTCCCTCCTGTGTTCACTGTCACTTCTTTACCGTGTGTGGCAGTGACCCCGAAGTTCAGGTTCTGTTCACAAATTATTCATCAAGGTGATGGAGAGGACGTGAACTTTCAACCACCTCCTCCTGGACGGAACATGTGTCCTTTTCACTCACATCTCATTGGCCAGAGCCATCTCGGGCCCCGCCCATGTGGAAAGGTGCGGGCCAGGGCTGGGGAGGGACGGGAGTATTTGGTGAGCACTGGCCAGGGCTGGGGAGGGACGGGAGTATTTGGTGAGCACTGGCCAGGGCTGGGGAGGGACGGGAGTATTTGGTGAGCACTGGCCAGGGCTGGGGAGGGACGGGAGTATTTGGTGAGCACTGGCCAGGGCTGGGGAGGGACGGGAGTATTTGGTGAGCACTGGCCAGGGCTGGGGAGGGACGGGAGTATTTGGTGAGCACTGGTTGGTCTGCCACCATCTTTCTGCTCAGCCGTGAACCACATTGATTCACTTTAGAACCAGAGGACATTAGAGTGGGAGGGACCTTGGGCGTCATCTCATCCCGTGACTTCTGAAAGTTGAAACACATCAGAATCTTTGGGTTGTTATAAAAAATGCAGAGTCCTTGGTCCTTCCCCAGAACTCCTGAGTCAGAACAGTCTAAAATGGTCTCAGGGAGGACGCCTGGGTGGCTCAGTGGGTTAAGCCTCTGCCTTCCGCTCAGGTCATGATCTCAGGGTCCTTGGATCGAGTTCCCCATAGGGCTCTCTGCTCAGCAGGGAGCCTGCTTCCCTCTCTCTCTCTCTGCCTACCTCTCTGCCTACTTGTCATCTCTCTCTGTCAAATAAACAAATAAAATCTTGAAAATAAAAAATAAATAAAATGGTCTCAGGAAATCTACATTTTTAAACGCTTACCAGTTAGTTCTAGCAGCAGCCCGGTTTGTGACCCACTGATGGAATCTGACGCTCTTTGACAGATGAGGAAACAGGCTCAGAAAGGGACAGTGACTTTTAGGGCCATGCAGGGAGTGAGTGAGAGAGCTTGGACCAGAGTCTGGGCTTCCTGTCCAGGCCTCCTCATACCTGTCTCTTCGTGCCCCGGCTTCTGATAACAGCACCTCAGTTCTTTGGGGAGCCACCGATCACCCCCTCTCAGGCCCCATGGCCGAAACAGGGCTGACCCACTTCCCAAGTCTGGAGTGGGCCCGTGACTCAGACCTGACCTGTCAGAAGCCCAGGATATGTTGTGAGGCGGTTTTGAGATCACGTCTGGGAGGAGGGAGGCAGCCCCAGGACGTTTGCTGCGACTACTTAGAGAAAGGGGCTCTCTTTCCACGGAGGTTGCTAACTGGTTTGATCTGAGGCCGGAGAGCTGCCGGCAGTCTGCTGTCATGTGGGGAGAACCCACCGGAAAATAAGCCCTAATTGCAGGAAAGCAGGGTTAAGGGATGGAGGGAGGGATCCAACCACAGCATCCCAGACCTGCGTCCAGCTCTTCTTCATCCCGGACCTGCATGCAGGCTTTTCCCTGGTGTGAGCAATCAATTTCCTCTCGGTTTCCTGAGGTTGACATCTTCCCTGCAAACCACTGGGAGACGGAGCACTGGGGTCCAGTAGCACCACTGGTCATATGATGCGTGTCTACGGAGGGACGTCTATTGAGGGTCAAGTGTGAGATTCTGATCCTGCCCCCTGGTGAGCCGGGGACACAGGACCCACACAGAGGCAGAGCAAGTGCGGCCCAAGACAGGTTCTAGATGGGCTTTGCCGACATTCGGGTCTCACCTGATCTCCTCCCTGGGAATTAAGCGGAGGAGGCCTGACTATCTCTGAATGATGAAAAAAGCTAGGCTCAGAAAGAGACGGTCACTTGCCCAAGGTCACACACGAAATGTGGGTTCTGCCCTGCCCAGATGTAAGGCGGATGTGTGCTGAGTGCCTACCCCTGGACTGGCACCGTTCTGGGCCCTTCTGTGGTTTGCTCCCATGTTCCATACACAAGGTACCAAGAGGGGATGGTGGGAATGACCAACCCATGCTACAGTTCAACAAATAAGGCCCAGGGTGGCTCAGGAACTTCACGGAGGCCATAAGGCCAGACAACATCAAGGTCAGAGAGCCAGAGAGCCTGGGTCCTGGCAGGTTGTGGCTGGAAGGTCCCTTCAGGGCATGTTATGTTATCAGAGCAGACAGGAGCATCTCAGGCCGAGGAGAGTGGCTAAAAAGAAGCCAGTGTCCACGGGGGGGCAGGCAGGAAGGACAGGAGCCCCTTCTCGGATCACACAGACTCCCGAGGAACGGCTCCCGGCTGAGTACCCTGCAAGGAGGCCTCGCAGCACAGCCTGAGAAGCTGGGGGGGTGGGGGGTTCTGGTAAGAGGCAGATCACGGGGTGAAGCATGGTGCACCCCTCGGAACTGAAAGCAGGGTCTGGAAGAGATAGGTGCCCATCCCTGTTTATAGCGACCTTGTTCTCATTTGCCAAGAGGCAGAAGGACCCAGTGCCCGTCAGCAGCGAGGGGATAACCAAGGTGTGGTCCACACACACAGTGGACTCTCACTCAGCCTTAGAGACGAGGACACTTCGGACCCAGGCTGTGGCATGGATGAACCCAGAGGACATTCCTCTTCATGAAATAAGCGAGTTACCAAAGGACAAATACCTGATGATTCCACTTCCGTGGGGTACCTAGAGGAGTCAGCTTCACAGAGACAGGGAATAAAATGCCGCATGGGGCGCCTGGGTGGCTCCGTCCGGGAGGCATGATCTCAGCTCAGGTCTGGATCTCAGGGTCCTGGGTTCAAGCCCCGCACTAGGCTCCATGCAGGGGGTGGCGCCTGCTTGAAATGCCCCTTGCGGGGGCGGGGGGGGGGGTTTACAGGGAAGGGCAGTTGGGGGGGAGTGACGCTGTTCAATGGGGACAGAGCTTGTTTTGCAAGTGGAAAAAAGTTCTGGCGGTGGAAGGCGGGGACAGCTGTGAACAGTGTGAATGTGCTTAGTGCCACCGGAATAGTCGCTGACAGACGGTTAAGATGAGAAAGTTTATGGGATGTGTGTTTCACCACAATTGAAAAATTAATTAATTAATCAATTTAAAAGCGCTTTAGGGACCCCTGGGTGGCTCAGTCGGTTGAGCGTCTGACTCCTGGTTTCGGCTCAGATCATGATCTCAGGGTCATGAGATGGAGCCCCAGGTCCGGTTTCGGTGCTCAGCCTTGAGTCCCCTTCTCTCCTCCTCCCTCTCCCTCTGCCCCTCCCCCAGTTCGCTACCTCTTGCTCTCTCTCTCTCAAATAAATAAATAAAATCTTTAAAAAAAAAAAAAAGGCGCGATCTTTTTTTAAGTGACAGCTTCATTTCAAATCCTAGCCCTGACACTCATGAGCTGTGTGACCATGGGCAGGTTTCTTTCCCTTTCTGTGCCTCAGTTTCCTTACTTGTGAAATGAGACTAGTGCAAGCACCGAGGTTGGTAGAAAGAAGTATGGAGGGGCGCCTGGGTGGCTCAGTGGGTTAAAGCCTCTGCCTTCGGCTCAGGTCATGATCCCAGGGTCCTGGGATCGAGCCCTGCATCGGGCTCTCTGCTCAGCAGGGAGCCTGCTTCCCTTTCTCTCTCTCTGCCTGCCTCTCCGCCTACCTGTGATCTCTGTCAAATGAACAAATGAAATCTTAAAAAAAAAAAAAAAGAAAAGAAAGAAGTATGGTGAGGTTTCGATGCCTCCGTACCAGCAAAACGCTCAAAAGCCCTCAGTGGTGTGGGCCAGAATTATTTTCATGCCAGTCCCTGGAGCCTGAAAAGGAGAATACTGAGTCTTTCTTCCCTAGGCTCTGTTACTTTCCCCAAGTTCCACCAACCTAAAGACACCGAACTGTCCACGCTTCAGGCCACAGGGTGGGCTCGTGGGAAAGGGGGGTGTCACAGCCCCCCAGTGTGGGGCTTCCACTCCACCCCTCCTCGTGCTGCTGTGCAACTTTGGGCCAGCCCACTTACCTCTCTGTGCCAGATTTTCCTCACCCAAGAAACAGGTGATCTACTTCCTATCTCACTGGTGGAAGTGACGATTATGAGAAGGAAAAGGAGTGCACAGGGCTGGCCCCCAGGAGGCACACCCCATACATCTCCCTCCTTTCTCCCCCTAAACCACCGCCAAGTCCTGGGGCAGTGCATTCCCTCACTTCCCAGGCCGTTGGACTTCAGTCCATGTAACCAGGATGAGAGTCATTCACACAGGGCCACTAGCCCTCCAGGACTTTCCAAAGAGCTTTTGTCTTCCTTTTAGGGTGGGGAATCCAGAAGCTGCCTAGGGCGATAAATAAAGAGGAAGAAAAAAACAAAAGCAAAGAAGTGTTTACTCTGAGATGAAAGTGCATTGCTAAACACTAACCACAAGGACTTGTGTACAGAAACCACACGTTGGGGGATGCCCCGGAATGTCACAAGCTAGGGTGGCCAGAATGGCAGGCTGGGTGGGGCCCCTCCTGGGGCACAGGACCCCACCTGCAGCAGCCCTCTTGGGGACCCTGGCACCCTCCCGTCCCAGGTTCCATAGCTCTCACCCCCGAGCTCCCAAAACCTGAGCGATCCCCACCACCTCCCCGAGGGACCGTCCCTCCTCTGTAGGACCCCTTGGCCCATCTAGGGCGCCTTTGTCCCCCACCTCCGCTCTCCCTCCAACTCATCCTTCAAAACTGTGTTTAGACACTGCCTCTGCTGGGAGCCCTTGGCTGACTCCCACCGCACCCCCAGATCCTCATAACTTCTATGCTCATCTCTGCGGCTACAATTCTCCAAGTCACCTCGGTTATCCGTGTACTTGATTCTCTTCCCCACAAAGCTGCAAGCACTTGAGGACGTGGATCTGGAGCCAGACTGCCATGGTCGGAGTCCCAGCCTCCATCTGTGTGCCTGTGGGTGAAGGACAGAATGTCCTATGCTTCCGCATTCCCCTCTGTAAGATGGGGACAGTAGCGGCGTCTTCATTATGGGGACTCTGCCAGTTGCCGAGGATGTCTATTCCAGCTGGACATTCTAGAACTGGGGAAATACCATGGTGTGGGTTTGGGAACCCATCTGGCCAAGTGTGGGACAGACCTAAGCTGACACCTCATGGATCCCCTGATCGCCCCCAAAGTCCTGGCTCTGACGGGTGGACCATCGTGATGTTCTGGGTCTCCTGGAGTTCATGTCAGTTTAGAGCCAGAAAAGTCTGATTATCTCCTTTCCTGAATGCGCAGTCACCCTGGTAAAGGTGTGGAAGTGCCCTTGGGGGAGGCTGAGAGAAAGCTGTAGAGTATAACTTCTCCCTCTTCTTTTTTTTTTTTTAAAGATTTTATTTATTTATTTGACAGAGAGAGAGATCACAAGTAGGCAGAGAGGCAGGCAAAGAGAGAGGAGGAAGCAGGCTCCCTGCTGAGCAGAGAGCCCGATGTGGGGCTCGATCTCCGGACCCTGAGATCATGACCTGAGCCGAAGGCAGCGGCTTAATACACTGAGCCACCCTGGTGCCCCGTCCCTCTTCTTTTTTTTTAATCTGTCACTCTTTTCTCACTGAGCTCCATTTGAAATTCTCAGTTACTTTATTTCTTTTTTCCTTTCCATTTGATATATGTGTACAGCGCCCATTTTTCTTCTCAGTCCCAAATTGGCTAAATTTCTTTTCCTGCCAGAGAACTGGCAAGTTCAGTTTTAAACGGCTCACACTGCTTTTATTTATTTTTTATATTATTCTTTTCTGTTAGTTTTTTTATTATTATTATTTTAATTCCAGTAGCGTGAACATACAGTGTTATATTAGTTTCGGTGATTCAATACCTCCGTACATCATCCCGTGCTCATCGAGATGAGTGAACTCGTAACCCCTTCACCTAGTTCCTCCATCCCCCACCCATCTTCCCCCTGGTGACCCGCAGTTTGTTCTTTATAGTTAAGAGTCTGTTTTTCAGTTTGTGTCTTTTTTTCTTTGTTCGTCCCCTCTGTTTCTTAAATTCTACATGCGAGTGAAATCATATGCTATCTTTCTCTGACTGTTTCGCTAGCATGTTACCCTCTAGCTCTGTCCACATCATTGCAAATGGCAAGATTTCATTCTTTTGATGGCTGAGTAATATTCCACTGTATTCATATGCCACATCTTTATCCATTCATCAGTCGGCTGCTTCTGTAGCTTGGCTATTGTAGATAATGCTGCTATAAACACAGGGGTGAAGAGGGTCACTGTGGGGTCCCTCCTCAAAGGGAACCAGCTCCCCTTTACTCAAGGTGTCTGGGTGCATAAATTTGTTCAAGTGCAAGAACTGATTGCGGGCATTGACTTTGTTTTGGTCACTCAAGTTAGTCCCTGTTCACTTGACGGAGACTTCTACTTCCGTAGACCAGGTCAGAATTCAGGAAACCCTCCATCCATTTCTTTCCTAGGAACACCAGGATCCACTAGCTAATGTCATCAATTTCTGTGCGTTTAGATGGATTTTAGTGGGTTGATGTATGCAAAGTGCTAGAGTGAAAAACAAAGGGCTTTTTGGAAAGACTGATTTACTTATTTTAGAAAGACAGACAGACAGACAGAGATCAGGGGGAAGGGCAGAAGAAGAGGAAGCAAGAATTCACGCAGACCACGCTGAGCTGAGAGCCTGATGCAGGGCTCGATCCCACAACCCCAAGATCGCGTCCCGAGCCAAAACCAAGAGTCAGATGCTTGACCCACTGCGCCACCCCGGCGCCCCAGAAGAGGGGTTTTCATCACTGTCCTTCCTCTTTGTGCTCCCGTGCCCCACAGCAAGCCGGCACTTGATAAATGATTATAAAAAGGGGCCACAAAGGGCTCCATGATCTTGGTCTCCTCTTGAGACCTGAGCAGTGTTGACCTGTGATTCGGGTGACGCTGGAGGTCCCGAGGCATCCAGCACAGACCTCTGCATGGGGCCAAGGAGACTTCCAGGAAAGAACTCACTGGAAGGTAAAGAGAGTCCAGCATGGAGGGTTGCTCTGAGGGTTGGCCAGCACCAGAGGGGAGTGTTTTGAACACAGAGCAGAGCAGCCTGAGATGTGACCCTCAGATTATCTCCCCTAGATTTGGTTGTTTACGAGTGTAGTTATCTGTTTTTATTCTGCCTCTAAGAAACTCTCACTCCACAGAGTTGAGTAGACATACTTTTGGGGGATAGCAACGATCTTGGGTAGTTTATGCAAGATCCTTTTCCTATATATTTTATGCTTTCCTTCTTCCTCAGTTCCCTCTCATCTTCCCTACACATGCGTGAGTCTTGTGAATTTTCTTTTAAGGATTTCTTGCATGTGCGTGGTTCTTTTTTTTCCTTGCATATGTTTTCATTTTCAAAAATTACATCTCACTCTGGAGAACCCAAACGGTGCAGTCAGCTAAGCATCCAACCCTTGGTTTCAGCTCAGGGCCTGATCTCAGGGTCCTGGGATTGAGCCCGGCGTTAGGTTCTGCTCTGAGCGCTGTCAGCTTTCTCTGCCTCTCCCCGCTGCTTGCATGTACACGCTCTCTCTCTCAAATAATTAAATAAATCTTTTTTTAAAAGTTGAATCTTGGGACCCCTGGGTGGCTCAGTCGGTTAAGCGTCTGCATTCGGCTCAGATAATGATCCCAGGGTCCTGGGATGGAGTCCCACCTCAGGCTCTTTGCTCAACGGGGACCCTGCTTCTCCTTCTGCCCACTGTTCTCTCTGCCTACTGCTTCCCCTGCTTGTGCTCTCCCTCTCCTCTCTGACAAGTAAATAAATAAAATAATTTAAAAAATTTTTTAAAAAGTTAAATTTTGCTCCATTTACTGCTTTGAGATCCTTCCCTGTTTCGCTGTAAGGGAAACTGCTCTAACTTCCCTAGCAGAGATCTGCCCCATTTGGCCACAAGCCGTGCAACGATGAATATCTCTGCCCAGATTCTCCGAGGGATTTGGATGAGAGTTTCTCCAGGATGCTTAGCCAGGAGTGGGATTTCTGGGTTAACGGGCATGCCCAGATCTGATCTTGCCAGATACTGCCTGGTTGCTTTCCGGAAGGGTGGCGCCAGTTCACCTGTCTGCAGCCGTGCCTGAGACTGCCCATCTCGCCACGTTGTCACCAACCCTTGCAAGTACTGACCTTTCTACATTGTGATGGGCATGAAGTGGCATCTCACTATTTCCATTCTGGTTAACAGCTGTCTCCCCTGCTGGACTGTGAGTCTGGGAGCATGGCAGGTCTGTACAGAAGGTATGTCTGTGTCCCTAACATTCCGCTCGGCGCCTGCCCCACCAGGTGCTTCCATTCTGTACGGTCGAAGGGATGAACACTTACTCTCATGAGCCCCCCTCCTGAGCTCAAGCTTGACTGCTGGGAAGGAGAAACAGGGCTGTGAGTGAGCAAAAAGGAAGAGCTGATCTGCAAAAGCCTCAGAAAGCCACCAGCCAAGGGGAGTTCCCTAGGGGCTCCCAGACACAGCTGGAGGGAATGTAAAGGAGCCGTTCCCACAGAGCCAGCGAGAGCCACTGGGTTGCAGACTGGGCTCTGCTGAGACCAGGCTCTGCTGGAGGCACCACGCAGAATCCCCACCAGGAGACTTGAATATCAAGGGAAAACTGAACAGCTCCTGCCAGGTGGTTGGACCAAATGGTCCTTGCTCACATGTTATTAGAATAATTAAAATTTGGGATAAGAGGCGCCTGGGTGGCCTCTTGACTTGAGCATCTGACTCTTGATTTTGGCTCAGGTCATGATCTTAGGGTTGTGGGATCGAGCCTGGTGTAGGGCTCCAAGTTCAGTGTGGAGTCTGCTTGAGATTCTCTCTCTCCCTCTGCCCCTTCCCGCCCGCACACTCTCCTTCTCCCTCTCTTTAAAATTAATAAATGGGGGGCACCTGGTGGCTCAGTGGGTTGGGCCACTGCCTTCGGCTCGGGTTATGATCTTGGGGTCCTGGGATCGAGCCCCGCGTCGGGCGCTCTGCTCAGCAGGGAGTCTGCTTCCCTCTCTCTCTCTCTCTGCCTGCCTCTCTATCTACTTGTGATCTCTGTCAAATAAATAAATAAAATATTTAAAAAATTTTAAAAATAAAATAAAATTAATAAATGGGGCGCCTGGGTGGCTCAGTGGGTTAAAGCCTCTGCCTTCAGCTCAGGTCATGATCCCAGGGTCCTGGGATCGAGCCCGCATCTGGCTCTCTGCTCAGCAGGGAGCCTGCTTCCCTTCCTCTCTCTCTGCCTGTGATCTCTCTCAAATAAATAAATAAAATCTTTTTTTAAAAAATCAAATAAAATTAATAAATAAAATCTTTTAAAAATTTGGGGGGATAAAATGAAAGTCACGTGCCTCTGAACTATCCCAACCGGAAGTCTCCTTGCGGACTTGTACCAAAGCACTGGCCACTGGGGGTGTGAGGTTGGCTTTTCTGTTGGCAACTTCAGTTTCTCATTCGTACAGTGGGGACAATAATGGTGCCCACCTCACTGCCTGGCACGCAGGAAACACTGGCCTTGACAGACTTTGTCACAGGCTTAGCACTAATGATGGCCAGTGTCTGGTCAGGGAGAGGCAGCTGAGCATTCCTCTGACTTCCCTTTCCTGGTCCCCATAGGACCCTCGTGTGACCTGAGTACCTGCATACCCTCATTCATTCTGGCAGCAAACTCCTAAATGAGCACGGAGGATACAGCCCTGACCTTCAGGGGGGCTGCAGACACTGGGCAGAGCCGTGAGGCTGTGATGAGGGAAAAAACACACCTTCATGGGTGCAGAGCAGACCCTCACCCCACACACATACATCCTCTCCTACTGTCCTTTCCAGCTCTGTTTGAGCCTTGCTTTTCTCCCCTGCAAAATGAGACTCACAAGATTGTTTTCATGTTCAAGTGAGAAAAGGGATGGATGGGAAAGAAAATTCTAGACCGTCAAGTGCATCTAAACAGATGGCCAGGACTACATAAGGAAAGCAGAGACCTTCTTACAGAAGGACGCTGATGGCCAGTGGGCTCTTTCTTCAGGGCAGTTTAAAAACCTATGGTTTTGGGGGCGCCTGGGTGGCTGTCGTTAAGCGTCTGCCTTCAGCTCGGGTCATGATCCCAGGGTCCTGGTATCAAGCCACACATCAGGCTCCCTGCTGGGTGGGAAGCCTGCTTCTCCCTCTCCCACTCCCCCTGCTTGTGTTGCCTCTCTCACTGTGTCTCTCTCTGTCAAATAAATAAATAAAATCTTAAAAACAACAACAACAACAACAACCACCTATGGTTTTAAGAAGCTTTCAAATAAAGGAATGATGTTCTTAGGCCACCTTTTGAGGAGGGAAAGGGATTGGGGGAGTTGGTAGGGAAAGTATGGGGCTGCATTTCGGTTGCTCATCCTGCTTTCTAGACTGCCAGGACCTGAGTGACGGGAGGGTCAGGAGCAGAAGCAGATGGAATCCAACCACTGTCTTCCCCTTGCCTGGCCTCCTAGAGGTCAAGGAGCTGAGGGGGTGGGGACACCGAGCTCACTGCTTCAGCAAAGGGGCAGTACTGGTCAGAGGGCAGACCACGCTGCGTCACATTGCTGCTACCATAAGACAGAAATGTATTTCTCTCTCACGGAACAGTCCGGGGAGGTGGTCCAGCCTTCGTGCCCAGGCTCTTTCTATTTTGTAGCTCAGCCATCCCTTGGAGGGTCGCCCTTAATCACATGCCTTCAGCCACAAAACTGCATTCGTCTGTCATTCCAGGCAGAGGGAGAAGAGAGAGAGAGAAAGGGGCTGACGCATTCCTTTCCTATTAAGGACACATGGTAGCCAGCCTTCAAGACTATCCCTGTCCCCGCTGTGTGATCCTTTCCTACACTGAATAGGGGTGGTTGTGCAACCAATAGAATATTCTGGAGAAGATGGAGTGCGCCTTCCGAGGCTAGGTCATAAAAGACATGGCAGTCTCTCCCTTGCTCTCTCTCGGGTCCCTCGTGCTGGGGGAAGCCAGCTGCTGTGTCCTGGGAACACTCATGCCCTGCGGAGAGGTCCAGACTGTGAGGGGCTGAGGCCTCCCACCAACAGCCAGCGGGAACCTGCCCCGCCGTGGGAAGGAGCCTGGAGGTGACCGCAGACCCGGTGGACATCTTGACAGCAGCTTCCTGAGAGTCGCTGAGTCACTAAGCTAAGCCATTCCTCAATTCCTGCCTCCCCCGGGATTGTGTGCAACACTAAATGTCTATTGTTTTTTTTTTTTTTTTTTTTTAAAGATTTTATTTATTTATTTGACAGAGAGAGATCACAAGTAGATAGAGAGGCAGGCAGAGAGAAAGAGAGAGAGAGAGGGAAGCAGGCTCCCCGCTGAGCAGAGAGCCCGATGCGGGACTCGATCCCAGGACCCCGAGATCATGACCTGAGCCGAAGGCAGCGGCTTAATCCACTGAGCCACCCAGGCGCCCGTCTATCGTTTTTTTAAGCTGCTCAGTTGTGGGAAAGCGTGTTACTGGATTCTGGGTAACTCCTACGGGTCACGGGTCACGACTCAGAAGGCACATGTATCCGGTTCATTCACAGCTATTGGCCTCAACCCAGCCACGTGGCCGCGTGTAGCTGCAAGGGAGTCTGGGAAATGTAGTCTTCAGTTGGGCCGCTATGTGCCAGGCTAAAACTTCAATGACCCGGGTCCTTAACTTCATCACATCTGCAAAGTCTCTTTTGGGTGTAGTTTCACCTTGGGTGTAGGGCTTACTTAAAAAAAAAAAAAAAAAAAAAAGTTAAAAAATTATGCTGGACTCTCAGACTGAAGACCTGGCTTCTGGGTTCTAGTTCTGGTTCTTTCTTTAATTCACTTGCAGCAGATCGCGGGCCGTCTCTAGGACTCTTATCAGCCCACCTGTGAAATGGGGGTTGGGGCTTATGTCACAGGTTTTCAAAGTTCTATGCCTAACAGTGAAACCTTTTGTTCAGACGCAGACGCTATTAGTACCCAGTACAGTAATCCCCCGTGGGACTCCTGCCAGCATCGGGACCGCCTCCCTGGAGGGCTCCAGCTGAGCTCAGGGGAGGTGGGAAGCGCTGAGAGGGGGTTGCCCTCTGACAGGACATGGTACAAAGTAACCCTTTGGGCCAGATGACTGGGTGGTGTGGATTGTGCACTGACTGTCAGAGGGGCCCTGGCCTACAGGGGAAACTGGCTTGATGGCACTTGCTTTGTTGCTTGTCTTGACGTCCTTGTCTCACTGTCCCCTCTCCCTTATCTACCGTGCCTGGGAGCATGATCCAAACAAATGACATGTATTCAAATCCTTGTCTCAGGCTCCGCTCTGCTTCTAACCAAGTTAGAATCCCAAAATGCAAACAGATCACAGCTGTGGTCCGGTTTGGGAGGCAGGAGGGTTGGTGAGGGCTGTACCATTGGTGGTGGTCGGGGGGGGGGGGGGGCATCCTGAAGCCCTAGTATATTTTGATAAGGAAGGGAGTAAATAGGGAAGCACAGCTGGAGAGGAAACCTCATGAACCAAGACACCATGAGGGACCCTGAGACGATAATTTGCTGTCCCCATCCTCCAGGCTGACCAAGTCACCCAGTGGTAGTTCTTTCCATATCTTTTCTTTTCACTCCAGGCCATGTTCCTTTTTTAACCAAGAGAGTGACCCAAAAAGGACTGTGGCCACTTTCTTATCGAGTCTGTGGTGGGGGCAGGGCACACACATCAGGTCCTTCCCCAGCTCCTGTGGCCCCAAGCAACTTCTCCAGGGAGGATACCACAGCCCCACTGGAGGCCACCACTGAGCATCTCCCAAACTCTGAGCCAGAAGAAGGAGCCCTAGTCAATGTCCTGAGGGTAGGGCCCAATGGAAGCTAGGTAGCATGGTCCTAGGAGAGAGCACTGGAGAGAGAGTCCAGCACTGCTCTTATAGAGTGTTTATCCTTCTAAACTTCAGTCTCTTCAACAGCATCCATACACCAGGATCCTGTGTGGGAGTGTGTAAAAAATCCCCATGGACCACGAACCATAACCAATTGTACTGTTCAGCTGGGAGTTATCCTTCCACTGAGGGCAAAGCCCTTGTTTCACATTGTGTCCTGGCATCAGGCACAGGGCCTGACACAGGGCTCAGTAAATGCTTACTGAATTAATGAGTTGGTGAATGAATGAATGGGAGCTTGGATAGGTCATTCAGTCTGACAATTCAATCCAACCGAGTATCACTAAGTGGGCCTACTATGTGCCAGGAGCGGGACAGGACACTGAGGAAAATCACAAATAACAAAATGGGCTTTCTTCCCCTTTGGAGCTGACGGCTTAAGAGGGGAGCAGCCTCTGGTGGAGGCCTGTGTGAGTATACCTGGGGATCCTCTGCTAGATTTCTTTTTTTTTTTTTAAGATTTTATTTATTTATTTGACAGACAGAGATCACAAGTAGGCAGAGAGGCTGGCAGAGAGAAGAGGAAGGGAAGCAAGCTCCCTGCTGAGGAGAGAGGCTGATGTGGGGCTCGATCCCAGGACCCCGGGATCATGACCTGAGCCGAAGGCAGAGGCTTTAACCCACTGAGCCACCCAGGTGGCCCCCTCTGCTAGATGTCTAACTGGAATCTCAGCCCAAGGTCACTGCTCAGGCTGTCTGTGCTGGATGAACTCTAGGCCAGCCCCAGGATCCCTCCTCCAGGTGTTTACACCCTTGTGTAATCCCCTCCCCTGGGGTGCGGATAGGACTATAGTTTGCTTCTAACCAACCAGCGTGATGGGGAAACATGATTATGTGTGGGTGACACCATTATGCACGCTCTTCTTGGGGGGGCGGGGACTCTGTCCCGCTTGCTGGCTTTGATGAGACAGAGAGCCACGGTGGGGAGCCCAGGTGGCCGGGCTCTGAGGGAGGCTTCCCACTGACAACCAGCAGGGAAACGAGGTCCTCCATCTGACAACAGCAAGGAACTGGATTCTGCCAAGGACTGTGGCCACTCGGAAGCAGACCCTTCCCCAGTCAAGCCTCAGATGAGACTGAGCCCCAGCCAGCACTCTGTCACCTTGTGAGGCCTCGAGCTGGTAAGTAAGCCATGCCCATATTCTTGACCCACAGAAGCTGTAAGGTCACAGGTATGTGTTGTCGGAAGCCTCTGAGGTTCTGGTTATTTGTTATGCAGCAATGGATAACTCACGCATCCTTCCTTCTCCCTGAAATACCCTCTTCCCTAGTCACCACGTGCTCTATCTTTCCGGGAGGAGGCCCATGTTGCTTTTTGCCTTCCCAGAATCCCATTCTTCCTCCTCTGATAACACAGCCCAGCTTCCATGTGGGGGACCACCTCTGTACCACTGTTGGGTGGCCCGTTTGGGTGAGTTGGGGCTGACTCCACCCATTAGCTCCAGAGTTTGACACATCAATCTGAATCCTCCCAGTCGGAACTCTCCATTTGCATGCCCATAGGCGGTAGGTTCAAGGTTGAGCATGTGTTGTAAGCTGGTGCATTCAGAAGTAACTGGCCTTTTTCTGAGTTTGCTACACTGATCCTTTAGCTTTTTGCACAGTTGGTGTCATCTTTCAGAAAGAACCCTTTCAGAATGGAGCCAATAGGAGGAAAACGGAGGTAGACATGGATGGAGACAAAACCTTTATGACATGATTATGAGTACCTAGATCCAGCCATGCCTGAAACTGGAAATCTACTCTTGGACATTCCACTCATGTGAGTCAATAAATTTTAGTATTTCTTTAACCCAACTGAGTCAGGTTCCTGTCAGTAGAAAGAGAGAAAGTCTAGGTTAATACTCTCATCTCTACAGGTATAATTAATAACTTCCCTCCTCAAGAAAGCCTTCCCTATTCATACCAAGTGGTTTCTGCCTGTTACACCATTCTTCCAACTTAGCTTTTGGTTTTATCCTCTCCTGTTATTCTTTTTTTTTTTTTTTTTAAGATTTTATTTATTTATTTGAGAGAGAGAGTATGAGCAGGGGGCAGGGGCACCGGGGCAGGGTGCAGAGGGAGAAGCAGACTCCCCACTGAGCAGGGAGCCTGACATGGGGCTGGATCCCAGGAGCTGGGATCATGACCTGAGGCGAAGGCAGACGCCCAACTGACTGAGCCACCCAGGCGCCCCTCTCCTGTCATTTTTTAGCATCTCGAGTGTAAGTTGTGATGCTCCAGTGAGATTTGAAGCACTTTTTAAAAACCTTTCTCTTGTGCAAATGCATAGTAGGCACCCAAACAACAAAACCAACCCAAGCCAAAGAATACCTTTTGTATTGGGGCGCCTGGGTGGCTCAGTGGGTTAAGCCTCTGCCTTCGGCTCAGGTCATGATCTCAGGGTCCTGGGATCGAGCCCCAAATTGGGCTCTCTGCTCAGTGGGGAGCCTGCTTCCCCCTCTCTCTGCCTACTTGTGATCTCTCTCTGTCAAATAAATAAATGAAATCTTTTTTAAAAAAGAAAAACTTTTGGATCAAAATGCGATGTTGTAATGAGGTGGCTAAGTGGACTGAGGGTCACCTCCCCACACGGAGCACCCCCAGTGCACCGGGAACTCTCCAATGGGCTGTCCCAGGACCCCCGGGTCTTTTGAGGTAGCAGTTCAGTGAGGGGACTCAGGTTGAACCAACAGCAGAATTCATGCCTTCTCAACACTAGAAAGGGAAAACAGTGGTTCTCAAACTTGACCGCACACAAGAGTCCCCCTGGGGGTCTTGTTAAACACAGATTGCTGGGCCCTCCTCCATAGTCTCTGGTCCAGGAGGTCTGAGGCGGGGGAAGAATTTGAATCTCTAACAGATCCCCAGTGCTGCTGACAAGCTTCCAACTGCAGGTCCTGGGACCACGCTTTGAGAGCCACTGGATAAAATGCTATTAAGACGATTACAGAGGGGCACCTGGGTGGCTCAGTGGGTTAAGCCTCTGCCTTCGGCTCAGGTCATGATCTCAGGGTCCTGGGATCGAGCCCCACATCGGGCTCTCTGCTCAGCGGGGAGCCTGCTTCCTCCTCTCTCTCTGCCTGCCTCTCGGCCTATTTGTGATCTCTCTCTGTCAAATAAATAAATAAAATTAAAAAAAAAAAAAAAGACGATTACTTTTGTAATCGTGAGGGAAACTGAGTGAGGCCTGGAGGCTACACAGCAAGAAGGGAGCCTGAACCACACGGAGGGACAGTTTCAGGGAAGAAGATCCACTGCTCAGTTGCCCCCGCTGACCCCAGGCACTGTCACTGTGGAGAGGCACTGCCACTCCACCACTGCGGCCCCCCACCGAGGCTGCTGCCTCCCCCAGAACAACCCCTAGAACTCCCCTCCCCCCAACAACGCCTCCGTGTCTGCAACCGAGGTCTCCTGGGGGTCGCATCCTTGAGTCCGAGCAGCAACAGAGGCCGGGAAACGGAGGTGAGACTCATAATGTGGAAAGATTTTCCCGAAGTGTCGGTGGCCGCAGAGCACAATCAATGGAGATTTAGGGTGCCTGTTTGATGCTGGACAGGAACAATTGTTCGTGATGATGACAATCATTATTATTATTATTTAAGATTTTAAGGGGTGATTGGGTGGCTCCGTCGGTTAAGTGTCTGACTCTTGATTTCGGCTCAGGTCATGATCTCGGGGTCCTGGGATGGAGCCCCACGTTGGGCTCCCTGCTCCCTGGGAAGTCTGCTTCTGCCCCTCCCCTCCCCATGTGTGTGTGTGTGTGTGTGTGTGTGTGTGTACGCGTGCGCGCGCGCACACTCTCTCTTAAATAAATACATAAATAAAATCTTGAAAGAAGAACAAAGATTTTAAGTAATCTCTACACCCAGTGTGGGGCTCGAACTGACATCCTGTCTGCAGGCTCCAAGGCACAGACCCACAGAAAAGCCAAAGAAAGCCCGCGGGTCCAGGAAGCACAGCGTTTTCTCTGCCCAGTCTGTTTCTCTTTGTCTAGGTGTCTTTCTCAAACTCTCTCACTCACCATTTTGTCTCTGGGCATCTAACTTGCTCTGCCTCTCCTATTTCCAGGACTCTTTTCTCTTGCTTCTTCGTCTATGCATCTGACCCTCTCTTCTGTTACTTTCTGTCTCTGGCTCTGTCTCCCAGCTCAGTCTGCCTCCCTCTGCTCTGCCCCGTCCTTCCTCCTCTCCCTGTCTCCCTGCCTCCTTCCTCTCTCCTCTCTTCTCTCCTCCTTTCCCCACCCTCTGTGGTCCACCCCCCCCCCCCCCCCCCCCCGAGCTCAAGCAGAGACCCAGCTGGCCTCTAGGAGACACTGGGCTCCCCAGGGGCCCAGCAGGAAATGCAGTTTTCCCTCTGATCCCACAGCTGGCTATGGGGGATGCAGCTTCCCTCCTGCTCTGTCCCTGGGGCAGCCTGGTGGCCTCCTGCGGGCTTGGGATGGAGCCTCTCACTTCAGAGGAGGACAGCCTTTACCAGGAGGGCAGAGGGTACGGGGGTGGGCTCTGGTCAGGTGAGCAGGGGAGAGCCCCTTGTTCACTGAACGCCTCCTGGGTGTTGGCGCAGCACCGGTTGTTGGGGGTTGGGAGAGGGGTAACGTCTGAGGCCGCAGTTGGGTCCCCTTCCTGGAAGACAGCAGGACACGCAGGACAAGGAGCAGAGGATGGGTGTTGGCAAGAACAGAAGTTTGAGGGGCGAGAGGGGTCTCTACCAAGGCAGGGGCCTCCTGGCCCACCCCGGGACCATAAAAACCACTCCCATGGGGATGCCTGGGTGGCTCAGTCAGTTAAGGGTCTGTCTTCAGCTCAGGTCATGATCTCAGGGTCCTGGGATCCTGGCTAACATCAGGGACCCTGCTCAGTGTGGAGTCTGCTTCTCCCTCTCCCTCCCCACTCATGCTCGCTGGCTCGCTCTCTCTTTCTCTCACATAAATAAAATCTTAAAAAAAATAAAACTTAAAAAAATAAATACAAACGCATCTTAAAAAAAAAAAAAAAGGAACCACCCTCCTGAATGTGCACAGCCATGAAGTTTTTCATATCCCAGGGTGACCCTTCGGAGAGGGAGTGTGCCGCATCAGCATCCAAGGGCTGGAGGCAGAGACCTGGGGTCTGACTGCACTTCCACCTTGCCGCATGTGTGCCCTTGGACGTGTCACATAACCTCTCCTGGCCTGTTTCTTCATGTAGGAAATGGGTGTAAAAAGCCTGGTCATGGCAGTGGCGTAGAGCAGATGCGGGACTAAAGACGAGGGAGAGCGGAGAGGAAGGGGCACAGGACCTCCTAGGAGCCCGGCTTAGAACCAACCGCAGACGGAGGTTCTCCCGGCTGCAGGGGTCAGAAGTCCAGCACGGGTCTCACTGCACAACATCAAGGGCTAGACCTGGCTCCGTTCCTTCTGGAGGCTATGGTGGTCCGTGTTCCTTTGTCCTTTCCAGTGTCCAAAGGCTGCCCGCATGGCTTGGCTCACAGCCCTTCCCTCCATCCTCTCAGACCTTCTTGCTGGAGCCGCAGCTCCCTCTCCCCTGTTTAACGGCCCATCCACGTAATCTAGGATAATCTCCTTTGTTTAAGGTCAACAAATCAGCAAACTTTTTTTTTTTTTAAAGATTTTATTTATGAGAGAGAGAGCGAGAACACAAGCAGGGGGAGGAGCAGAGGGAAAGGGAGAAGCAGGCTTTCTACTGAACAGGGACCCTGAAGCGGCTGGATCCCAGGATCCAGGGATCCTGACCTGAGCCGGAGACTGACTCTGGGTGACTGTGCCACCCAGGTGCACAATCAGCCACCTTAATTACAGCTTGAGGTCTCCTTTGCATGGAACCTAACTGTTCGCAGGTTCCAGGGATTAGAATGTCCTCATGACCATCTTGGGAGTCATTTTTTGGCTTACCACATCCTGGAAGGGGGAAGGTTTAATTCCTGCCCTGTCTCATTTTAATCTCCCTAACAACCCTGGGGGGGTTAGTGTCGTTAACCCCATTTTACAGATCTGGAGACTGAGGTCAAGATACACCAACATTAAATTAGAGAACTGGAGGGATTTGCAGAGGATTTAGATGTGAGCTCTACCTTCATAGGAATTTATAATGGGGGGAGGGAGTGGAGGGGGCCAGGCAAGCCATAGCCAAAAGCAGAGAGGAGAGAGGTGGGGAGAGGCAGGGTAAAGGGTGGGAGGAATGACTTCTTGGTGGCGGATGAAGACCCGGATATGCCAGGATCCTTAGGCCAGGAGGGTTTTGGAAGTGGGCTCATCCAGTGGTTTCCAACGTATTGATTAGCAGCAAATCATTTCTCCAAGGGCACATCCCAGGAAGGTCCATCCATAGACAGGATGGATGGAGGTGGAAACTCCCCACTCTGGCCCCTGCCGACCGCTCCGGCCTCCTGTCCCCCTTGTTCCACCCCATGCCCGCCACCCATAGCCCCCCAGCTTGGGAGACAAGAACTGGTTTTCCTGAAGTAGTTCTGTTTACTCCCCCTTCTGGGCCTCTCCTTCTCCTCCTCCCTCCCCTGAGGCAGTGAGCCTAGTGTTTAGGGACAGGGACTCTCACATCCCAATACTTATCAGCTGTGCGCCCTTGGAGAAGTTACTTACTCTCTCTGGGCTTTGGTGAGGAGTAAATACAAGATCATATAGTGGGCCCCAAGGGCACACACGTACTTCAGGTCACAGCACAGGTGTGGCCCCTTCCCAGATACCCCAGGTGTCCCTGCCCTGCCCTGCCCTGCCCTCCCCTCGCCCCTTCAACAATCAACACATCTGGAGAACCAGGCTGGGAGGGGCATCATGGGGAGACTCACAGGAATCAGACAGGGCCCTTCTCTGCGGAGCTCTGAAGACAGAAGCCCAGCCTCCAGGGCGGGAAGCCCCAGGAATTTGTTTTCCAACATTCCTGTCCCAGGGCCTCAGGAGCATGGCCTCAGCCCCCAGGTCCCCAAATGATGGCTCCGTGCAGACCTCAGTGGGCCCAGCAGCCACAGGAGCTGGGAGCGGTGTCGGGGTTCAGGCCAAATTTTGGTCCCCGCTCCTCCCTGCCCCTGTGCTAAGGCAGAAGAATGGCCCCTGGTCTCTTGACTCAGGAATGCGGAGCATTTGTAAGCACCTCTAAGAAGGAAGGGGTCTAGGCCTCTGATGCCAGGCTCTAGAAGGATCCAAATTGTTTGCTAAAACCACAGCCCAGGAGAGGTCGGAGGGGAAATGGAGGTCTGAACCTGTGGCAGAGATCCTGGCTCTGATTACCCTTGGGGAGGAGGGCCCTGCCCTTAAACAGGAAAGTGACCCACGGAGTTGGGGGGTGGTGGAGGTGGATAGAGGGAGGGAGCAGGAACAGGACTCTCCCTCCCAGGGCCACTGCCACGCTGGCTCCCCAGGGGTGTGGATGAGGGTGTGGGTGGGCTGGCCCCCCCTCCCCCCCAGGAACCCCACCTCCCTGACCTGCCCCCATTCCCTCCTTTTCTTAGTCCTCAGATCTTCTTTGTCAAATGCCTTCTCTGCTGGGCCCTGTTGGCCACACCAGTCTCCTGTAACTCGTAACTGTGACTGTGATGGGCCACACATCGCACTTGGCAAGCAGCCTCGGGGAGGGGCAGGGTACCCCAGGAGGGCAGGGCTGCTCCTTTCCTTCACTCGTGTCCCCAAGGGCCCAGGATGGCCACAAGCTGGTCAGAGGAAAGGATTCGGTGCAGTCAGAGACACACACACACCCCACCCCTCCCCCCCCAACCCAGGCCCTGATCTTCCCTCCCACCTGGCCAGTCTCCAGCTCTGCCCTCCACCCCTTTCAACTCCTGTGTTTGCTCAGCTGCCTGCGGGGAATGCACTCTCTCCACCCCCTCCCTGTAGACCTGGGCCCCTCCTCCCTGTAGACTTGAGCCTGACACAGACCCCAGTGGAGGGGCCCTGACCTTCTAGACTATCCTGAGCCAGCTCTCCTCTGCCCACCACGACCCCATTCTGAGTGGTCTCCCAAATACAGACCCCCTCAAGCCAAGTCCCTTGGCTCCTGCTGGCCTCAGGCTTCAATCAGAGAAAGAGAAGCAGCAGGATACATATATATTGATTGATTGATTGATTGACTGATTGACAGTAAGGCTTATGCAGCGGTGGGAGCAGGTGAGGCATGTTCAGTCTTCCAGGCAGGCCATCAGCAAGGGCAGGCGGGATTTTCTTCCACCTCCAGAGCCTTAACTCACCCACACCTGCAAAGTTCTTTTGCCATATAAGGTATCATATTCACAGGTGTCCGGGATTAGGATTTATTTTCATTTACTTTAGAGAGAGAGAGACTGGACGCATGAGAGCATGGGCGGGGTGGGGGGGGGCAGAGGGAAACTCAAGAGCACTCAGCACTTGCCCGACCTAGGGCTCCATCCCAGGACCCTGAGATCGCGACCTGAGCTGAAACCAAGAGCCATTCGCTCAACCGAATGAACCGTCCAGGCGCCCCAAGTGTCTGGGATTGAGATGTGGCCATCTTTGGGAGGCCGGTACTCTGCTCACCACCCCCCCCCCCCAGGCCACCACCCTGCCCATTCCTTGACCATTTCAGTTTTCCACATGGTCCACAGAGGACCTGAGCCTGTGGGGGGCTGGGGGGGGGGGGCACAGAGTGAAGTAGCCTGTGGCCCTCTCCTCCAGGGAGGCCACCATCACGGGCCAAGGCAGCCACAGATTTATTGCGACCCTCATGGCAGGCAGGAGGAGAGGGAATCAAGTTATAGTAAAACAAACACAGATTTGCTAAGGAGTGGAATGCAAAATTCACCAGGTTCCTTAAGAAAACAGTGGAGACCTGAAGGTGAGGGGTGTCTGGTTTCGTTCTTTGATCCGCCTTCCCCTTCTTCCACCTGCCAGCTTCCCCTCGCTGCCCCAAGACACCGTGCTGGGTTTGAGATGCTGCCAGGGCAAAGCTGGGCCGGGACTAGGAACCTACCAGCTGCTCCGGGGCCAGGCGCACACCTGAGCGCGGGGCGGGGCCAGGTGGCGGTCTCCGCCCCTCCTTCCCCCTCCCCTTCTCCGAAGCTCCCAGTCTTGCCTTCCTAAGCTCTCCCCAGCTGCTAAGTGTTAAGGACACCAGACAGTTAGGTAGCCTGTGAAAGCAGACCCCTGGGGACGAAGCCAGGCTCCAACCCCTGAACCCGTGGAGGGGGTTGGGGGGCAAGTGTCCCTTCCTCTCCTGTCAGATGAGGGTAACTCCCCGCCCTCGCCCTCATTCCTGGTGGAAGGCCACAGGCCTGGGTAAAATCCTGCCTAGAGTTACAAAGGTTACAAAGCCACAGTTAACTTCTCCTGCTGCAATTAACCACATCTGCAGCCCTTCCAGAAAAATCTCCACGAAAGCAGCAACTTGTTTCTTCCAGGGTCTAGCACACTGTGGGGATACAAGAAATACCGTCTTTCTTCCTTCCTTCTTTCCAAAAATGCATGCTAATCAGGGGCTCCTGGGTGCCCCAGTCCGTTAAGCATCTGCCTTCAGCCCGGTCCTGATTCAGCTTCAGTCCTGATTCGAGGGTCCTGGGATCAAGCCTCGTGTGGGGCTCCCTGCTCAGCGGGAATCCTGCTTCTCCGTCTCCCTCCTCACTCACTCACTCTCTCCAATAAATAAATAAATGTTTTAAAAATCTTTAAGAAAATGCACACTAACCGGTCTACAGTGCCATGTGCAGATACTAGGCTGAGGCTTAGGCATACCTGTTTTCACTTGGCAGCTAAGGAAAGGGAGACTCAGAGAGACTGAGCAACTTGCCCAAGGTCACACAGCAGGTAACTCCTAGTAACTGAACTACCCTGTTCTTCTACTGGGCTTTTCCCACTTGACCAAATCATCAAAGTGTGGAGATACGGTGGCAAGGAAGGGGGTGGTGGAACAACAGGGGTTAGTCTGGAGCAACGGGCTGGGGCAGGCTCATGGCGATCATCGAAAGTCAAGTGAGGGACCTGGGAGAGTTTGGCTTCCATCCTGCGGTCCACAGGGACCAGAAGTTTGTTCCAGCTTTGGGCCCTTGTAAAACAAAAGTGGCTTCAAGATAGAGCTTGTCACAAGTGCTCAGTTTTCTCACATGGAAAAATGGCGTAAACCTGTGGATAAGCGTTTGTAAAGGGTTTGAGCCTTCGAGTCAAACATATCTGGGTTGAAAGCCCAGCACTTGCCACTTCAGAGTTGGGGGATCTTGGCAAATGAAATTACTTGCCGTTCCTGAGCCTTAGCGACCCACTGGGGAAATGGGACTGATCTTCCCATCATGCAGGGAGACTCACAGGGCCAAGCTGGGGAAGCACCGGGCACACTGTAAGTAGCTGAGAGAGGTAGCTGCCATTATTAGTATTATTATTACTATCATTAATGTATTACTATTATTAGTACTATCAGTCAGGCATTTGGGGCTCAGACCCAACACTGAAAGTCCCCTAGCCGGGGAGCAGGGCTCCCCATGTTCTGTGGGCTCCCCTCTCCCTACAGAACTTGGAGCCCTTTTGTTTCTGGCTTCCCAAATGTCTGTGCATGTTCCAAAAGCCTAGGTTTACAACTCATGACCCTCATGAGCAGATCACACGAAGCAGCATGAGAAAAAAACTGGCTGGAGAAGGGAGATCCAGGGCTGAGCCCCGCTCTGCACCAACTGACGGTGTGATCTTGGGTGAGTCATTCAGCTCTCTGGGCCACAGACAGGGAGAGTGGACCAGATGACTGGAAGCGCCTTTTCTTTTTAAATTTATTTATTTAGGGGCGCCTGGGTGACTCAGTGGGTTAAGCCTCTGCCTTTGGCTCAGGTCATGGTCTCAGGATCCTGGGATCGAGCCCCACTGGGGGCTCAGGGTCCTGAGATGGAGCTCCCCACTGAGCAGAGAGCCTGCTTCCCCCTCTCTCTCTGCCTGGCTCTCCGCTTACTTGTGATCTCTCTCTCTCTGTCAAATAAATAAATAAAATATTTTTTTAAATCATTTATTTATTTATTTGACAGAGAGAGGGAGAGAGAAAGAGAGAGAGAGCGCGTGCAAGTGGCGGGGGAGGGATGGAGGGACAGAGGGAGAGGGAGGGAGAATCTCAAGCAGACTCCCTGACCATTGCAGAGCCCACAACCCTGAACTTGAAATCAAGGCAGACATCCAACCAACTGAGCCACCGCACGCCCCCAGCCATTCATTCTTTCATTTCTTATCTTGGTAACAGGGGCCTGGAGACGGAAATCCAGCACTGGCCCCAAAGCGTGGTGCCTGCAGGGTTTGATTCAGAATAAGGCCAGGGAGTGGATGCCTACCAGGTCCCAGGTGTCCAATTCCTGAAGCCTCCAAAGACTTAATTATAAGGAATTCTCATGCAAGGCGCACCTGGCAAATCAGTGGGGGGAGTGTGAGATTTATAATCTCAGGGTTGTGAGTTCAAGTCCCACACTGAGTGTAGAGATTACTTAAAAATAGAATCTTAAGGGAATAAAAAAAGGAATTCCCGGGGCGCCTGGGTGGCTCAGTGGATTAAGCCGCTGCCTTCGGCTCAGGTCATGATCTCAGGGTCCTGGGATCGAGCCCCGCATCGGGCTCTCTGCTCCGCAGGGAGCCTGCTTCCTCCTCTCTCTCTGCCTGCCTCTCTGCCTACCTCTCTGCCTACTTGTGATCTCTCTCTCTGTCAAATAAATAAATAAAATCTTTAAAAAAAAAAAAAAAAGGAATTCCCATGAAATACAGGAGGAGGGGCCAGATTTGGCAAACGAAATGACAGGGTGCCTGGTTGAATTTCAGGTTAAATAACGAATAGGGATTTTCTTAGTATAAGTATGTCCCAAATATTGTATGAAACAAATGTATACTAAAAAGTCTTTTGGGGGTGTCTGGGTAGCTCAGTGGGTTAGGCCTCTGCCTTCGGCTCAGGTCATGATCTCAGGGTCCTGGGATCGAGCCCCGCATTGGGCTCTCTGCTCGGTGGGGAGCCTGCTTCCCCGCCCCCCGCAGCCTGCCTCTGCCTTCTTGTGATCTCTCTGTCATATAAATAAATAAAATCTTTAAAATAAATTAAAATTAAAAAAAAATCATTTGTTCTTTTTTTTTTTGGAAGATGTATTTGTGTGTTTATCTATTTGACAGAGAGAGAGGGAACACAAGCAGGAGCAGAGGGAGAAGCAGACTCCCTGCTCAGTTTAACCGCGATGCTTGGCTCCATCCCAGGACCCTGGACTCATAACCTGAGCCCTAGGTGACACTTAACCTACTGAGCCACCCTGGCGCCCCCCGCCTCCCCCCCACAAAGTCATTTGTTCTTTATCCGAGGTTCAAGTAATTCAAATTGAACCAAGCATCCTGCATTTTATCTGGCAACCCTAAATACAGACAAATAAAAAAAAAAAAAAAACAACGAGGATGCTATGTGCCAATACAAAAGGCTCTCAAGGACAAGTTTAGGAAAAAAAACCAAGCGAAGAGCAGTGGATAGGCAGGTCTGGATTAGCAAGGGAGGAAAAGCATACAGGGAGGTTGTACGCAGAAGCCCCTGGAAAGGCCAGCCTTCTGGGGAAGGGAGCTGCGGGGCCGGAATGCCGGGATGAAAGACTTCACTGGGTCCCCTTCGTACCTTTTGGATTTCGTGGGATGCAAATGTTTTGTCCGGGCAAAAGTAAATAAATACATAAGTAACATAATCAAGCAGTTTTGCCCTGACCCTGCTCCCCGCACCCTTAACCTCCTGCATTCTAGAAATACTCCAGGGCTTGTGTTATCCTTATCAAAATTCCTTTAGGCCTTCAGCCTCGTCGCAGCCTGTCCGCAGTATCCCCCGCCTGTGGGAGTGGGGTGAGTCACAGCCACCCCCGGCCAGCTGTTCGCCATCTGCAGGCCTTCCTGGGGAAGAGCCCCTTCCTGCTGTGGCCCCCATCCCTGCAAAGACTCTGGGGTTCCTTTCATCACTCTCTTTCTCTCCCCTTAGACTGTAATTCAAGGGAATTCAACCCCCACTTATCAGCGGTACCAGGCACTGTTCTAGGAGCGAATCTGAAAGGGAGGGATGACCAGAGCTGTGGTGGGAGGAGGTGTGGGGGCGGGAGGAGCAATTCTGTATGTGTGTTGCAGGGAGGCAGCATCTGGGAAGGCTTCCTGGAGGAGATGGCACCTCGAAAGAAAAGTGCTCTCCTGGGCACACCCAAGGTCTTTGGGAATTTATCAGCAGGTCTTTCTTGAGCACAAGGATGCATGGAGGTCAGTGTTAAGTGCAAGGCTGAAGGCCAAATGAGGAGGCGCAAACACAGGGCCTTTCCTCGAAGAACTTAGTCACGCAGGGGAGAAAAGAGCCCATCTCATAGGAGGCCGTGGGAACTGCTGAGCAGAATGTGCTTTATTGCCATATCCAGGAGGACAGGCAGGCTGCTAAGGGGTCCAGGGGATGAGAACCTCGTGGGGGAAGGGCCTTCACACATCCATACATCTCACTCATCTTCCAGGCAAGGTCTCAGGCCCAGAGAGGGGCAGGCAATTGGGCAGGTCACACAGCAAGTCAGCGGCAGAGCCAGGACTAGCCCCTGGGCTCCTGACTCCCAACTCAGGGCTCTCTCAAGAGCCCCCACTGCCTCCCACAGGGTTGGGAGCTTGGGCCGGCATCAGGGAAGTCTTCCAGAAGCAGGGCTGCTAGGCACTCTGACCCCAGGCATTCGCTGGGCAGGTGGCACAGACGGGAGGCACAGGGTGTTGTTCCAGGAAGGGACCTGCCCGTTTTGTAACCTGGGGAGACTCTGCCCCGGTTGGGTTCAGCTCAGAGCCGCCGGCGAGAGCAATCTAGACAGGAGAGGGCCACCTGATAAAGGTAATCTCTTGTAACCCTCCCTGTGGGACTCCGTGTAGGAATCAGGCCCATTTTGAGGAGAGCAAATGAAGGCTTAGAGCAGTGAAGTGACTTGCCCAAGGTCGCTAGGCAATGATGACCATGACTCAGCCATAAACAGTGCCCTGTGCTGTTTCCGCAAGACCGTTGTGCCCGCATTCAGGAAGTTCATAGCCCTCCTTCCAAGACACACACACCGTTCCTCTAGATGTGCCCAGCAAGGGGGTGAAGCCCCACCAGGAATGCTCTTTCTTCTTGCTTCCTGCAGGCGCCCCCTTCAAAGGAGCAGCTAACCCCCGAAGGCCCCATCAGCCATTTACACTTGAGCATAAGTTAGTTATCAGACTCTGAAACTGCAGCTGAATTCAGGGCCCTGCCCCCAGTGACACATGAAGGTGAAGAGGGAGAGGTCCCTGCGCCTGGGCTGCACCCCAGGAGGGGCAGGGTGGAGCTTCCCTTGAAGCATCTGGGCGCTGGGCACCGTGTCCAGGTGGCACCAGGAAGGGAGGCGCCCAAGGGCGGAGGCACACAGAGATGGGGAAAGAACAGCAGCTTTGCTCAGGTTCCAACCTGCGCCTTCTGCGGCCAGCCCTCACCTCCCTGGGCCTCAGGACCGCACCGCCGCAGTGGGGAGACTTCCTGCAGGTGGGGGTCCTAGGAGGTTCCATCCCAGGGTTCTCAAACTTAAGGGAGCACTGGCATCCCCTGGAGGACTCCCCAAGCCCCAGACTGCAGGGACTGGCCTCAGAGGGTCAGCTTCAGTTAGTCTGGGGGAGGGGCCTAACTAACTAACTAACTAACTGATTAACTAACTGAGTGACCTAACAAGTTCCCAGGTAGCTCGGAGGCTGCTGATGCTCTCCCCATTCTCTATAAAAACCAGGTGATTGCTACAAAAGCCTAGAGACCGGGGCCGGGGGGTGGGGGTGGACAGTGCAGAGCCCAGAAAAGCCTTAGGTACAAACTTGACATCTGGCAGGGATTTCATACCCCCATCCCCTCGGTTGGACCGACTGTACCCAGGAGGAGGAGGAGACATACAGGGCCAAGGTCAGGGGTGAGAATGCTGAGCTCTCCCCAGCGACGGCCCCTGTGAAAATCTCCCACTGTGTGCATGATAGCAGGTGTTTCTTTCTATGCCAGGCGCTGTGCCCAGGGCTGCCGGTGGACTGTCTCACCTGATCTTGCCTGCGAGTCTAGGAAGTAGGTCATCAAACCCTGTTTCACAGGTAAGGAACCCGTGGCAGGCAGAAAATGGCCCCCAGAGGTGTCCATGTCCCCAGCCCCAGAGCCGGTGAATGTTGGCTCGAATGGAAGGACTTTGTAGATGTGATTCTGATACGAATCTCTAGACGGGGGAGAGTCTTCTGGATTATCTGAGTCAGCTTGGAGTGATCACAGAGGCCCTAATCCCACAAGGCAAAAGGTCAGTGTCTTAGTCCATTCGGGCTGCTATAACAAAACACAGCACAGGCTGGGTGGCTTATTAACATCAGACGTTTATTTCTCACGGTTCTAAAGGCTGGAAGTCCAAGATCAAGGTACCTTCAGGATTGCTTTCTCCTAAGTTTCCTCCTCCCCGTTCACAGATGACACCTGCTCACTGTGTCCTCACCTGGTGGAAGGATCGAGGGAGCTCGTTGGAGCTGCTTTTTAAAAAAGATATTACTTATAAATTTTTTTTAATCTTAAAAAATATATTTTATTTATTTATTTCAGAGAGAGAGCACAAGCAGGCAGAGCAGCAGGCAGAGGGAGAGGGCGAAGCAGGCTGCCCACTGAAACAGAGAGCCCAATATGGGGCACGATCCCAGGACCCTGAGCCCTTACAAAAGAGGGAAGGGCTCTGCCTTCCTGACCCAAGCACCTCCCAAATGCCCCACCTCCAAATACCATCATCTTTGGGGGTGAGCGTTTCAATGCATGACTTTGTGGGGGACAGAAACATTGAGACCGCAGCGGTCAGGGAGTCGGAAAGGAGGTGTGAGAGTAGAAACAGAGGTTGGAGACATGAAGGATGGGCAGCCCAGGTGTGTGGAGGGCCTCTGACAGACAGACAAGGCCGGGAAAGAGTCTCACCTGGGGCCTCCAGAAAGACCACAACCCAGCCAACACCCTGATTTTAGCTCCCTCAGATTCATTCTCGATTTCTGACTTCCATAATGGTCAGATTAAAAAAATGGGTCTTGTTTTATGCCCCTTGAATCTGCGGTAATTTGTTATAAGGATCATGGAAAATTCATTCCAAACCAAAGGCTCGGAAGGATGCAGTGATAAGACTCAAATGTTGTCTTTCTGTCCACAGGAACTGCGCTGAGGCTCCTAACCGCAAATTTGACTCAACAGCCAACCAGGGTCAAGAATGGAAGGCACCAGGGCCATTCCTCCCCCCCACCCCCACCCCAGGGAGTAGAAATGAACTTGAGGGTGAGCATGGGGGAATTCTGCTGCTGTTAAATGTCAGAAGAATTGTTATGGGGAAGAGGGAGACTTCTGGCCAGCCACAGCAGAGAGCTTCCATATTTTGGAACTCCAGTTGATAAGAAGTGGCTGCCTGGGGCTCTGCGCGGGAGGGGGGGTGCGCGGGGGGGGGGGTGCGGGCAGCATCTTGGGGCGGAGCTCGGGCTCCCAGCGAAAGTGTGCTGTGGTCGATTGGTCATGCCTGACTTGGCTTTGCCTGGAGGACCAGCATTGTATGCTGATCGGGATTAGATAAATTACCTAGGGTTGGCCCTGGGTCTGACTCATCTTTTTATTCCTGGGCCTAAGATGTGCCCCAAACAAAGCAAACACTCAATAAATGTTGGGAGGAGGGACAGGTCAAAAAGAGGCAAGAAGGGGGAGGGAAAGCATGGAAAGAGAAATTTGTTTCCAGTGGGAAGAATCCCTGGGTGGAGAGCTTCTAATTCCCCTGCTTTGTTCTGTTTACAGAAATCCCTCCCTTTTTGGGGGGCGGGGGTCCACCCCTGCCTCATTCCCGCCGGTTACCCAGGGCTGCCAATCACAAGGGCCTGCCCTTCCTCACCTGGGGCAGGCCTATGACTCAAGCCAGGCAACATGACTCTGGTTCCTAGAATCACCAAGGGGGAGAGCCTCTCTGACGGCCACATCCTGGAAAGGTGGTCCATAAACTCAACCAGTCAAGGGGAAGTGGTAACTGGGCCAGAACCCCGGTCTGTGAGACTCCCGAGATGAAGCTCAGGCGCTCCTAACCTTAAAGTCATCTCTCATAGGACCACCAGCCAGCCAAAGGCACAAAAGCCACCCCACCTCCCGGGAAGGGCAGGCACCCAGCCTTTCCTGCAGGGGCGTGACCAATGTGTTCCAAGAAATCCCCCAACCTCCATTTTTATTCTGCTTAGCTATTCGGCGTCAGTTTCTGGGGCTTGAAACTGAAGAACCCCAACTTTGAACAGTGTTTCGAGAAGGAGTAGCGGGCCAATCATCATAGCTGTTGCACTCGGGAAAAGCTCTTTAGTTGGAGACTTGAGAAAGGAGAGGTTTGTGCTCCCCCACATTCACGTGTTGAAGTTCTCCTGCGATGGAGGTGGGGCCTTACATAATTTGAGCCCATCCCCACCCCCACCGCGAAGGGATGAGTGCCCTCTGAGGAAGACAGAGGGCGCTACTGGGCACAAAGAAGACAGCGGAGTGGGAACCAGGAGGAGGCCTCCCCAAGGACTCAACCTTGGGCGCACCCTGATCTTGGACTTCCAGTGCCCCATCCCTGGGTAGAGCAGCCCGCCCTGAGGCACGGCAGCTGGGGGGCCTTTCGGTGAGAGTATTGTGGAGTCAGTTGGGGAATGAATGGGAGGGAGGGTCCGGAGCCCCATGGCCAGTGAGCTTGTGTTAGAGCCCTCGGTTCCCGCATGGGGCTTGACCAAGTCCCTTTACTCCAAGTCCCTTTGCTCCCGGATCCTCAAGGAGGCCACGAATATTATTTATCTCATCGGGTCCCTATGAGGCACATGGAGATAATGCAGACGAAGCCCTTAGCACATTGCCAGGCTTCTCTCCTCTCCAGAGTGCTCATGCTCCATGCGCATAACTCTAGATTAATGGACCCATGAAGCATTAGCAAGCGCCTGCAGGCTCCTCTGGCGGGCCAGCAGGGGGCTGGGGCTTGAACCTGGGCACTTTCCATCAAGAGCCCCAGATCTTTTTTTTTTTTTTTTTCAGTGTTCCAAAATTCATTGTTTATGCACCACACCCAGTGCTCCATGCAATACATGCCCTCCACAATACTCACCACCAGACTCACCCATCCCCACCCCGCCTCCGAAACCCTGTTTGTCTCTCAGAGTCCAAAGTCTCATGGTTCGTCTCCCCCTCTGATATCCCCCAACTCACTTCTCCTCTCCATCTCCCAATATCCTCCATGTTATTCCTTATGCTCCACAAGTAAGTGAAACCGTATGACAATTGACTTTCTCTGCTTGACTTATTTCACTCAGTATAATCTCCTCCAGTCCCTTCCATGTTGCTACAAAAGTTGGGTATTCATCCTTTCTGATGGAGGCATAATACTCCATAGTATATATGGACCATATCTTCTTTGTCCATTTGTCCGTTGAAGGGCATCTAGGTTCTTTCCAGTTTGGTGACTGTGGCCATTGCTGCTATGAACATTGGGGTACAGATGGCCCTTCTTTTCACTACATCTGTGTCTTTGGGGTAAATACCCAGTGGTGCAATTGCAGGGTCATAGGGTAGCTCTGTTTTTAATTTCATAAGGAATCTCCACACTGTTTTCCAAAGTAAGAGCCCCAGATCTTAACCAGTATTCTTCCTGCCACCCCTAGGGAGAGGCCCAAATCCTTCCCACTGTAAGAAGCCTTGACTATAGACACATGGTCTCAAATCCCACCCCAAGAAATATGGGGTGCATTTAGAGAAGAGATTCCCACATGCAAAAGGAAGGTGAACTGAGAAGGCAAATCATGCATGATGAGAGCCAGAGGAGCCAGGAAGCCCAATGGGAGGAGGGCCTCTCTGCCTGGATTTCAGGCCATATCCAGTGTCTCCAGAAAGAAAGGACTAGAAGCCACCATCCTAATCCCGAGGCCCCAGGGAAGCGGCAAGCTCCTGCGAGAAGACAGGTTCCCACAGGCTTTATCTTCCACTCTCACTGCTCTCCAAGCAGCTCAGGCGCTGGAGAGGAGGAAGAGAGGGGTGGGGGAGGATCCAGCACCCGCCTGGAAGGCCGGCAGCTCAGGGTCGGAGCGGGAGGGGCTCCAGGATCTCGCCTGGTCAGTGCCCTCATTCTGCAGCCCAGACAGGGCAGTGACTCAGGCAGGGCCACAGGAAGTCGGTGACAGTAACCCAGTGAGGACTCAGGTCTCCCAGGCTGGGGGCCATGCAAGCACACGGCCCGCTGCTCCCGGACGGGACATTTCTCCAAGCTCTTGCCCGGGCCCCCCTCCCCTTTCCGCAGACCCTCAACATGCAACAATGAGAAAGAGCCCTGGGTTTGGAGCCGGGAGACCTGAGTCTCCAGGGCTCACTCTGGGACTAACTCCTCTGTAAACTTGGGTGAGTTCCCTCACCTCTCTGGGCCTCAGTTTCCACAAAAATAAAACGAGGGGGCTGGACTCCATTTCGAAGCTTGAAGCTTCCTTGGGTCCGGCATTCTGAGGGCCAAGGGTTATGAGTTGGGGCCACCCCCCTGCTGCAGCCCATCTCTCCAGAGGCCTCAGAGATCCCAGAAGGAAGAGGAATTTCACCAGAAGCTTGGATGGGGAGGGGCTCTGGCCCCTGTATTCGCCCTTTGCTGAGCCAAAGTGCCGGCCTGCAGATGGGTGGTTGGTACCGGCTAGAGGACAGAGGGGAGGGAGGACTGAGCCCAGGTGACGGCACTACCCCCTTCTCCCCACCCCATCCCCAGGACCGGTGGCATCCTAAGCCAGCCTGGCCGGGGAACTAGATGCCTAGTGGAGAATGGGGGGGGGGGGTAGGGAGGGATGCTGGGAGGGTGCGTTAGATCGTGGGGTGGGGGATGTGGTGGGATTGTGGTGGGGTTGTTCTCCTTCTCATGTGGATCTCGGATCCCCTGGGAGCCCCACCTGGGAGCCCCTTGCAGCCATGGGATCTTGATGGGGGGGAACCCAGACATTGGGGCAGGCTGGGGGACCAGCCCTGCCCTCTGGGGCTGCTGCTTTACAAGTGAAAGTAGCTGCGGAATGAAGGACAGTCTCTTATGATGCAAAGAGTTTAAATTCTTTATGAATCAAAAAGGGCCTCCCAGCCACCACTAGACCCTTTGGAAGGACGCTTGGATCCACGTTTTTCAACGCGCAGGTCAAAGTGCAGGATTTGGTAAGTCACACTCAGAATTTCCTACCAATGATGATGATGATGATGATTAAAAAAAAAAAAAAAGAATAAGAGAAAATACCAGAGTGAGTCTTGGGTAGTACACCATCTCATGAAATGCTGGTTTCAGTTTGGCGAGCTGCGCCTGGCGGTGATGGGTTGTCTCTGGTCGCCGTCTGGAAACCTTGAGAAGCCACTGCCCATAGATGACTCGATGACAGACGTGCCCTTTGTTCTCCAGTGCGGGGTGGGGGGGGTGGGAGGGGTGGGGAGGGAAGGGAGCCGGGGTGCAGGGCCCTTCCTGTGGGGGGTGGCACCAACCTGCCTCAGCTCCCCACTCACACACCCCGACCAAAGGCACCGGCCACACCTAGCCAGGGGCCCCACCCCTGCAACTGCATATGCGCTCACACCACTCTGCTTCCTTCAAAGTCCGTCTTCCTTCAGCCCTGCTGCGCCCAGTCCTGCCTTTGCACGATGACCCCTTCGTGGCTGGCTGTCCCACAGTCTGCTACAGCCAACTTCCCCCGCTGCCAGCCAACCGGTCCGCATCCGGGCCTTGGTGCACTCCGATTTCATGATGAATGACATTGCTCGTTTAAAATGAATGAATGAATGAACTCTTGATTGCAGATTGAATTGCTCTTGGGGGCAGGTCCTGGTGCGGAGGCTTGCTGCTTTAATAGTCACCCAACAACTGCTGTGCACCTGCACGATATGCCCCCAAGCTACTGCGGACACCAGACCAAGAGGACCAAGACGATTTTCGTCCCATGTGAGAGACAGGCATGTAAACTACCCCCCCCAATACGATGATCGCCCCAAATAAAGACATACGCAAGGGGACCCCATGTTGTTGGTGACACTTTATCAGCAAAGACTAAAAGCAGGGCACGGTGGGCTGAGTGGGGGGGGGTCTTCCTGGCAAAAGACGAAAACTCTCTTGGAAGTCCTTTATAGCATATGGCACTCTATAAACACTTTTTTCACGCTACTTCTTTTTTTTTTTTCAATATTTTATTTATTTGACAGAGAGAAATCACAACTAGGCAGAGAGGCAGGCAGAGAGAGAGGAAGAAGCAGGCTCCCTGCAGAGCAGAAAGCCCCATGTGGGGCTCGATCCCAGGGTCCTGGGATCATGACCTGAGCCGAAGGCAGAGGCTTTAACCCACTGAGCCACCCAGACGCCCCTCACGCTACTTCTTGAATTCCCCCACTAGCCGGTAAACGCCAGGAGAGCCGGCTGGAGCATGCCCGCTGAGCTCCTCACCACTCACTGCCGAGTTCTGTTTCTGGTGCCACATCCTAACACATTAAATATTTACTTAATGAATATTCAGGAAGCTGCCAATGGCTCAGGCTGACCGGAGAGGAAAGTGGAAGGAAGGAGTGCTAGGAAAAGACACTGCGAGATCTGTGGGCCCCGGACCACCGAAGGCACATCAGCCCTGCTAAGGTTTGGTCTTTCTCCTGTGGGCACTGGGGAGCCGTGGAGTGGTTTCAGTGGTCTAGAAAATTCCTTTGGCTGTAGTGGGCAGGGCAGGTGCTTGCAGCCAGGTGGAGAAAGCAGTGGAGAAAGCTTGAGTCTAGAGGCACCCGTCTGGGGTGCTGGCGTGCTAGCCAGACCCCGAGATCTGGCCTGCTCTCGCCCCTGGTGGGAGGGAGAGGTGCCCATTCCCTCCTGGGACACAAAGCAGCTCCTGGGGGTCCCTGCCAAATTTCAGGCCGTTAGCCTGCTCAGAAGCTTTGCCTTGGCACTCTGCTTCCTTCTACAAATCAGCTCCTATTTTAACGCATTTATCTGTGCACATTAGATGACTAAAGGAAAGATCATCGTATTAACATTCTCTATGCCCTTGTGTGTATTTCTGTACATTTTCGTACTAAAAAGCTTAAGTGGGGCGCCTGGGTGGCTCAGTGGTTTAGGCCGCTGCCTTCGGCTCAGGTCATGATCTCAGGGTCCTGGGATCGAGTCCCGCATCAGGCTCTCTGCTTGGCAGGGAGCCTGCTTCCCTCTCACTCTCTCTGCCTGCCTCTCTGCCTACTTGTATCTCTCTCTGTCAAATAAATAAATAAAATCTTTAAAAATAAATAAATAAATAAATAAAAAGCTTAAGTGAATATTATGTTCCTACCAGGTATGGAAAGTACCATAAACAGTAATTCTAAACTCTTCGAGCAATGTGGAAATCACCAAAACAAAGTCATGTTATTAAACCTATCCCGCTCCCTTCTCCTGCCCGGGGCGGGGGCTCCTAGTCAGAGGCCCATCTCTCTTTTGCTAAAAAATGGAATCTACTAAGGGGGTGTTAGAGACACTCTAACCAAAGACTTTCTCCTTGCCCCTAACCAGGATTTACTAAATGTGAAAATTAAGTACCTGGTGTTTTTAAAAACTGCCTATGCCCCCTAACCCCGGCAAACAAAAACAGGGTTGAGGCTGAACTCCTGGGGGTAAGGGTTTTCACTTCCGACCCATCAGGGCTCAATTATTTATTAACTCCACCGAAAACTGCTGAAAACCACTAACTCCTCTATTAACACATTCAGTGTTCACCCTGCTCCTGAGGGATAAGCCATTATATGCCCATTTTACAGATGAGAAAACCGAGGCACAGAACTACTTTACTGGCTCGTAGCCCACAAAGCCAGTAAGCAACCTCGCTAAATCGAACCCGAGTCGTGTGGTTGGAGTCTTGGCTCTTACTCAGCCATACCATGCAAGTTGGCTGGGCGATGAGCTTTCTGGAAGTTGAGGTCACTGCCTGGCATGTACCCGGCACCGGTGGGCTGGGGGGGAGGTCCCGAAAAGAAGCGAACTTTCCTCCCACATCCACCCCAGCTTGCGCCACCACCGCGCCCCCCTCCCCGCCCCCCGCCGTCTCCCCGAACTTTCGGCGCCCACAGCCCCCGCCGGCTGACTGCGCAGGGATCCGTGCCTACGCAGCTGGAAGGGAGGGGCCCAGGTGCACCGGCCCGCGGGCTCGGGGGCGGTGCTGGCCGGCAGGAAGGCGCTGGGCGGCGCGGCCCTGGAGGGGTGCCCCTGGCGGGCGGGCCCCAGCGCGCAGCGGACGGACGCAGGTGACGACAGGCGCCCAGGCCGGAGCTCGGCGTAGCGCTCACCTTATAAGGGCAGGCGCGGCGAGGCAGGGGCGGGGCGGGGCCGGGCGCGGCAGGGGCGGGGCATCCTATCCTGCCGGCTTCTCCCCGAGGCCCGATAAGCCCCGGGGACACTCTAATTGCGAGGGCGGGGCCCCTCCAGTGGAGCCCCTAGGTCCCCCGAGGCCTTTTGGGACTCCCCCCGCCCAGCGCCCCTCTTGGCTGACACCGCACCGGGCCCCGCCCTGCGGGGAGCAGAACTTGACCGACTCGCCTTGTGGCTGTGGGCGGGTTTCTTTCCTCACCCCAGCGCTGGCAGCAGGTCCACAGTGGGTAGCTGGGGGAGGAGGACCTTTACTGGGCGCCTTTTCTAACTGCCACTTAAAGAGTCCGTAGCCCCAAGCTCGGCCCAGGACCTCGCTAAACATTGACCATTGATTCATCGCAAGTGTATGGTTGACTGAACCCTTCTTGGAGGGACAAGACTTTAAAACAAATAGGGAGTATCCCATCTGAGTCAGCAAACCCCCCTCCCCCATCACCTGGTCTCCACTCTTCTCCCTACAACCTCCCCTTACAGCCCAGATCCTTTTAAAATACAATGTATTCAGTTGCTTTTCTTTGAATTCCACTGGACTTCACAATCTCCCAGTAGCCTCCAGGATGAGTGTGAACCCTCAACTCAGGGCACAGACCTCTGAATTTGCAGTTCCCTGGAGGCATCATGCTGTTCCATGCTTCCCGACCTTTGCACCTGCTGCTCCCTCCTGGAAAGCCCCTTCCTTGCACACACAGAGACATAGGTTCATCCTTCAAAAAGAGGCCTCTGAATGCCCTCTCCCTGACTTCTCTACTGATTATTTCATTTTTCTGAGCCTTGGTTTCTTCATACACAAAATGGGGATAAAATAATCTTCACCTCGCCGTGTTACTGTGAGGGTACAACGAGTCAATGTCCGTTTGTTCAAGACAATGCTTGGGACATAGTGGTTGCTCATGAAAATTTACTGCTGAATAAATTTGTCTTCCAGTGTTCTAATTGCCCTCGCGTGTGCTCTGAGACCCAAGAGGGCTGGGCTCTTCTTTTCCACCCTTGCAGACCCGGTGCCTGGCATATAGTAGGGGCTGATTAGGGACTGGTAGGAAATGAGCGGATAATAGGCAGGGGGCGGGGCGGCGGTGAAGGAGGAGGAGATCCCTCACCAGAAGGGCCACCACGAATGGTGAGAAAATGAACCCTCACATCTGCTGGCATGTAACACATTCTAACCTTCCCTCCGCAGTCTTCTGGGAACTTTGTGAGGAGGATGTTGAATGGCTACTGACCCCCATTCCCAGATTCACTTCGGAGGCCTGCAGAGGGGAAGTTTTTTACCCATGGTTACCCAGTGAGTGGCAGAGTCCAGACTTGGCCCACGTTTAGCTCTCAAATCCCATAAGTCCTGGCAACCTCTTTAACTCGCAGGCAGGCAACCCAGGATGATTCGTCACCTCAGATCCAATTCCAAACCCTAGTCTCTGGAGGTTCCCCATCCTCTGCCCTCCCCAGGAACTGCCCCCTTGTGCCCACGCTTTTTAGTGAATTTCTTGAAGATGCAATAATCTCCAGTCAGAAGTTCTGGGCTGCTGAAAAAAGAATTTCTCTCTCTCTCTCTCTTACTTCCCTAAAGTCACTCACAGCCCCATGGGGGTGGGGAATGAGAGCATCCGAAGGACACAGACCCAGGGCTAGGAGCTGGGTGCACTTTGACACAGAAGAGAAGGGCAGCTCCACCCTCGGACTCTTGTGGGGGAGACAGTGTGAGGACACATGGCGACAGTCTGGGTTTGGACGGCTGGGGAAGGGAGGGATGCCTCCGTGGGGTTTCTGAAGAGCCCTCTCCTGACTTAGCCGCTCCCTAGTTGGCCTCAGCGCCTTCCTGACCTCCTCCCCTGGCTGGGTCTGGCTTCCTCTGTAAACCTGGGGGTGGAGACTGGTCTCTGGAGGCCTGGGGGCCCTTAGGTTCATGGCTTGGGGAGAGCAGAGTTCTGGGAAACGCGGCCTCCAGAGAGGAGGCCTTAGAGGCCAAGCACGCCCGAGTGAGTGAGGGCGCGAGCCCGGGGCCTCATGGACACAAACAGCTTCATCTTCCCAGGCTGCCCTGGCCCCGCCCCCCCATCCTCCAGGGCTTCTATCCAGAGAAGCCAGTTCTCTCCCTGGTCCCCAGAGCCCACAGGGACCAGCACCAGGATAGGGAGGGCCTGGGCCTGACCCCGGAGAACCTGGCCTCCCTCTCTCTGCTGGGGAGGAAACTCGTTCTTGTGGCCTGAAACAGGGCAGCCCTGAAGTTGGCCCAAATGTGCCTCAGTGGTCAGGGCCAAGTGCTGAGCAAACACCAGGCCCGCTGGGCAGCCAATCCCACTGCAGAGTCATTCCTGGGCCATGTTGGATGCTGAGCTGGGCAGACAAGTGCAGGCAGGAGGGACTTCCTGGCTTGAGGGACTCGGCAAGAAGGAAGCCCCCAGGGGCCCATTCCTGCCCCCATCACCTCCTTTAGAAATAATCCCGCCCCACCCCCCCACCTCTCTGCCAGCCTCCAGAAAGAGCAACCCCAGGACTGGCAGTGGGAACTCAGAGCCGCCTCTGGATTCTCTCTTCTTGCTTTGCTGGTTGACCCCAGGCAAAGCTCTACGCTCTCTGGGCTTCCATTTCCCTCTCATCATCCAGACTTAGTTGCCGTCTTCCCTTCTCTCGACATCATTGGGAGCCTGTTAGATGGAAAATGAATATGGGAAAGATCGTGGGAATCACGAACACGCTTGTTTCATGGGGAGGCGGGTGGCTCCTCTCAGAGACTCAGAGCGATGTCCAAATTCACATGGAAAGTGCCAGAGGTGCTGAGGCCCAGCTGGGCCTCCTTGGTGAGGAGAGAGGGGCCTTGGCAATGGGATCTGGGCTGGAGATAAGGATGGGGACCAGAGCCGCAACGGGCCCTGGTGGAGAACAGCTCGTTAGGGTTCGACACGTCACTGGTTCATTCATGTTACAGATTCCTGGGTTCCTCCTCTGTGCCTGGCCCCATGAGAAGGTAGGGACATGGAAGGCGGCTCAAGGAACAGGTGCCGTAGGACGGACGGGCTTGGAGCAGGTTCTGGGCGCAGAGAGGGCATTTGTCCAAGTCCAGGCTCGTCTGCATCTGAATATCTACGGCTTTAGGAATGCACATTCTCAGGTCCTGCCCCAGACCCCGACCCACCCCCGGATGCATAACCACAACCAGGCCCTTATACGAAAGCTTGCTTTCGACTCAAGTTCTCAGAAACGCCAGGATTGGGGGCCTGGAAGTTTCTTTCTTATTGTTTTTCTTTAAATTGAGGTGTAATTGACTGGGGCCTGGAACTTTCCAAGGTAGAGGTGGCCCAGGACAGAAAGGTGGCTGGAGGTGGGGCAGGTCTGAGGACATTCCTGCAGCTCAGCCTCCCCTCCCCCAAGGTAAACCTGCAGGTGGGAGGTGCCCGCGCGCGGGGGTGGGGAGGGGTGGGGGGGTGGGGGGAGAACCTGGCTCAGATTTCAGGCCCCGGGACACTCCTTCTGGGCTTTCAGCGACCATGAAATGCTCCTTTACCCTGAGGATCCTGCATCTATAAACCCCAGAAGAAGAAAGAAACTCTATGACAAATATGTTCGTTACGGTCTCACTTGTAATGAACAGAAATATTAACTGGAAAATACCTATGTAGGGGACAGCGGGGTGGGGGTTGGGGAGGGGGAAGGCTAATGGCGTGACCCTCCCTGAGGGGCTTCCGTGGGTCTGGGATGGGAGGGGGGAGGCCAAGGGAATGCTGGGAGCGGCTGCTTGGAGGTCATGGTAAGGCTCTAGGGGAGGGTGAAGAGCTGGGCACTGGTCAGACGGGGTGTGGGGGGGTTTCATCCTGGCTTTGCACCTTCCTAGCTGTGGGACCTGGGGTCATAACTAAATCTTCTGTGCCTCAGTTTCCCCATTCATAAGCCGGAGCTGATACAGAACCTACCTCCTAGGGTTGTATGAGTAACGGAGTTTAGAACAGTGCCTACAACCTCTGTGTGTTATCCATGATTATTAAACTAAGTAACAGGATTTTATGGGCTGAGTGTTCCCCTCCCCCACCACCCCCAAATTCTCTTATTGGAAGCCCTAAACCCCAGGATCTCCGAATGTGACTATTTGGAGATGGGCCTTTACAGAGGCATGAAGTTAGCACGAGGCCATTAGAGCGGGCGCCCCAACGCAGTCGGACTGGTGTCCTTACAAGCGAAGGAGCTTTGGGCAAGGAGACATGAGGGTTCTACGGGCACGGAGGGAGGACCCTGTGAGGACACAGCCAGAAGGGGGCCATCGGCAAACCCAGGAGAGAGGCCTCAGGAGAAATAAAACCTGCTGACACATTGATGTTGGCCTTCCAGCCTCCAGAACTGTGACAACTACATTTCTGTGGTTTCGTTCACCCAGTCTGCGGTACTTGGTTCCGGAGGCCCCCCAACCCCACGCGCATGCCCGGGAGCTTTCAGTAGGAGGCTTACGCAACAGCGCTGTGCTCTAACATTACATTTATGATCTCATGCCTGTGTCTTAACCATGGGCAGAGGGTACTGTCTTCCCATTTCCTTTTTTTTTTTTTTAAAGTAGGCTCCACACCCAGCATGGAGCGCCATGCAGGGCCCCAAATCATGACCCTGAGATCAAGACCTGAGCTGAGATCAAGAGTGAGACATTTAGCCGACTGAACCACCTGGGACACCCAGGTGTCCCTATCCTCCCATTTCAGAGATGAGGAAAGCTGAGGCTTGGCTAAGGAGGGGAGGGGCTGGGATTGGAGCCCCGTCCATGGGATTCCCAGGCTTCAGTCAAAGCCTGCCTCCATCCCCGCCCTCAGTGGGACCCCACCGGGCCCCTGCATCCCAGCCTCCCTCCTTGGACAGATCATGTGCTTTCCCACCCCTGTGCCTTTGCACCTGCTCTCTCCTCTGCCTGGAGTGCTCTTCCCACTGCTTGGCTCTTCTGACCAACTTCTCTTCAGTTCTTTGAAACAAAACCCTGCAAACATTGTCCCTTGCACACTGACACCTCTCCTGAGAACTCACGACCATCCCGTGCTTTATCTTCACGACGTGCATGTTCTATGGCATTCAGGCCAGGCCACGAGAGGCACCCCCAGACACCCGCTGGCTGAGGTTAGGGGTGCAGTTGCCAAGTGGAGATAATATTCCACCCTTAGGAGTAGATCCTGAGAAAAGGGAGTCTCCTGCTTCTGGCCAGGGATTGGCGATGGGGAAGGCAGGTAGGAGAGGCCCGAAGTCCCCAAGCCTGGCATAAGAGGAGGGATCCTTTGCCTCTTGTGGGGACAGAGGTATGTCAGAGCGGGGAGGAGGTTACGCCACCCCGGCCCCCGTTTCCCAGGGTATGTCTTAGGCACGGTACACCAGTTCTCCGGGCCTCAGTTTCTTTGTATGTGAAATGGGAACAACAATGGCTACCTTGGGTGGGTGCAGGGAGGGCTAGATGTGGATAGAGCACCTGGCAGTGCGGGGAGCCCTGGCTCAAGGCTGGGCTGCCCCTCTGCTGGCAGGCAGCAGATCGGAGAGAGACACCTATTCGCCTACTGCTTCCTAGGAAGCTGACAGAAGGCAGGGGACCAGCTTGCCCCCAATTAATAATTAGCAGCTGTAGAGTGGAGGGGGGTGGTCCAAGCGTACAAGAGGTGCTCCCATCAGTGGCTGCGTGTGACCCGCAGGTTCACAGAGCAAGAGGGCAGTAAGACGGGAGTCAGGCCGGGAGGCACGGAGCACAGAGGCCCGGACTCAGGGTGAATTCCCGTGGGCGTTCTCTGAGAGCGAGGTCACCACTGCCAGCTCCCTGGGGCTGCTGGAGCCACAGGCACCTCCAAGCCAGCTCTAGAGCGGGAGGGGGTGGTGGCAGAGGTCGGGGCCAGCGCAGGGAGCCCAATGTCAGGGCTACAGCCTACTACAAGGACAGTCCTGCCCGTCCCTGATGAGGTGCCGGGTCCTTATCTCAGGAAACCCAGTGGTTCCTGTTGAAGATGTCGCTGGAAGGGGGGAAGGGAAAGCAGAGCCGTGGACACTTTCGGAGACCCAGCTCGGTACCGCAATGCTTCTGCACTGCACGCCTCGCCGTGTTGTCCCCACCGTGACCGCAGGAGGAGTACGTGTCACTGGCCCAGCATGCGGATGGGGCCACTGAGGCACAAAATGGTGAAACACTTTGCATCAAAGGGAAAGCAGTGGCGCTAATAGGTAAGGACCCAGAGGCTTTAGAGTCAGACACACCTGCGTCTGGAGCTGAGCCCTGACACCTGTCAAGGCCGGGTCCCTGAAGCTCTCTGGGCCCAGAGCAGTCCCTGCCTCTCCGGCTTGTTGAGAAGACTCGGCGAGATGACACCGGGAGCGCACTCGGTGTTGCCTGGTTCTACGGATCTCACCGCTGAGCTCCGGCATGGGGATGCAACATGCCCAAGGCCACGCTAGTAGGTGGCCCAGTTGGAACTTGAACCCGGCTCTGAGTCCCCCTGTCCTCCTTACACCACTATGAAGTGGCTGCGGACCACCCTGGGCTTCCAGAAGGCTTTTTAGAGTGGCTGGAGAGCTGGAGCTCCTCGGTAGAACCAGTGGTCCTGGTTTCTGGCAGACCGATGGCAGCCAGCCCCACCCCCCGGGACCCAGGGTTCAAGGTCACGCCCGCAGCTGGTGTTCCAGGCAGCCGAGAGGAACTGCCGCCGCATGCCTGGAAGCCTCGCGGGTCGGACGGCGTCCTGCCAGCCACCAAGGCCCCAACATTGTTCTTTGGGCCCTCCCTGGCCGGGGCCCACACATTCGGGATTTCCGGCAGTCCTGCCAGAGCTGCCTTTGCTTTCCGGACAAACTTTCCCCAGGCATCTGGGGCAGGGGCTGAGCGCCCTCCTGGGCCCCTGTCCTGGGCAGGGACTGCTGGGAAGGGCGCTGGCAGCAGGTCGACATCCTCTTGACCCAACAGGTCCTGGCCCCGGAGCCTGGCCTCCGTAGAGACACATTGTCCTCTTCTCCGCTCCTGGAGTCCCGGGAGGCAAGGGCCACCAGAGTCACTTTCATTTTAGGGCCGGCTGCCATCAGGGCCTGGGGACTCGAGTCCCCATCACACACAGGCGGTGACCTGGGCAAGTCACGCCGCTCGTGCCCGCATGCGGGAGGCGGGATGACACCCAGACATTGCTCCTGGAGCGGCCTGTGGTCCCCGGCTCTGCAGCCTCGTCCTAGTGCTTCCCAGGCCCACGGGGGCCCTTTGTCGGGGAGCACTCCTGTTTGTCTGTCTGCTGCGCATCTCAGCCATTCCACGGGCGCCATTCTGCCCCCCTGTCTCCTCCCCTGGGAAATGGGGAGCACTCCTGTCTGGCGGGCTGTGGTGGGGATCACAGCAGAGGCTGTACATCCGACACAACAAACGCAAGCTTTGGTCCCCGGCTCCTGTCTTCGAGCCCACCGGAGGACCTCGGGATACGTGTAAAGATGCCATCCCTGGCAGGTTGTGGGGCCGAGGGGACCCGTGGTCATGGCCCCCCTCCCTGGGGGGGGGTTGTCTTCTGAGGGGCTGGCGCTGATCCCCCTGCCCAGCAGCCACACTGCCGATCCCTATTCTGCAGTTAGGGGAGCCCAAGGAGGCACCCAGAGGGCAGTGGTGGGGCCGCGATGCAGAGCTGGCAGCATCCCGGTGAGGTCAGAGCCGTGGAATTAGTCAAATGGGATCACCCCGAGGCTTCTGTGCTCCCAGCCAGTGACTCATGCCACGCATAGCCGCATGGGCAGACCTGCCAACCTGGGCCGGGCGGAGGCCACCAGCTGACCTCACCCCGCAGCACACCTTTTAAGGACAGGGAGCTTGGGGCGGTGCAGAGGCCCGGCCTCTGGTCCCGAGGCCCTTTGGCAGCCTCTTCCCACCTGCCAGCCGTGGAGAGGCCAGACCCCCACCTGGGTTTAAATCTGGCCTCACAGCTTTTTCGACATGACCTTGGGTAAGTCAGTGTCTCCGAACCGGTTTTACCACTTGGAACGTGGAAATAATACTTGCCTCACAAGACAGGAATTAAATGAGGTAATTGTGCAGAAAGTGTTTGGCAGAGGGCACCTTTTAAGGAGCGGCAGCGGGGTCCTGTGGCAGGGCCCCGGCTTGGGCATCACGGCACCCTGACCTTGAGCTCTGGCCCACCCTTTACTTGCCAGGCATCTTGGGAAGTAACTCAACCTCCGTGTCAGCGTCTCTTCTGTCAAGCGAGCCTCCACTGTGTCTGCTCTGGGACGAAGATCACACACTACATTTTGTACCGTGACAGAAGAGGTGCGCCCTGTGGGCTCCGTGATCTTGGACAAGGCTCTCAACCCCTGAGGGGGTCTCCCGTGTAGAGGGGAGCAAGGATGAGGATGCTGACCTTGTGCAGCCGTGGTGGGGTCAGGCAGCGCCCAGTTAGTACCCTCGGAGCACCGCCGGCTGCTGCCCACCCTCCCAGGGCTCTTGGCCTCCTTTGGCTGATGCCAGCTGCTGGCTCATCTCCCCTCTGCATGCCTGACAGGTCCTGGGTCTGAGGTATTTCAGGGGCTGCTTCTGAGGTAGCCCCACTCTCTCATCGGCCACAGCAGCCTTCCCAAGGTGGTGCTGGTGCGGACCCTTCCAACACCCTGGTATGACCTGGGCACGTTCAATAGCAACCCAAAAACCACTGAGGACAGTGCACCCAGGAGGAGACACGGCACCCCAGGGCCGAGGGCAAGGGACACCCCTGCAGTCCAGCCCCCACGGTTCCCAGGTAGCTGGCACCTCAGCGAGGCAACTGAGCCAAACGGCAGCTCAGCCCCAAGAGGGAGATGGAGGGTGGGCTCTTCTGGCTGGCAAGCCTGGTGGCCTGGTATCTTCCTCCATGGGCCACAGGGAGCGGGAACAAGAAGGGACAGAGCGGCTGGCCCTGAGGCTCAGGCGTTCCTGTGGCATACACAGGAAGAACAGCCCGGCTCCCCCAGGGGCCAGGCTTTCCAGGGGTACAGCCGTGTGCCATCGGTGAAGGCAGGCCCAGAAACATCAAGGGGATCAGGTGCAGGAGTGCAGGTTTCAGGGGCGACAATTTCTGGATGCAAACCCTGGCTCTGGACCCCAGGAGCCTCAGTGTCCTTATCCGTGTAATGGGGACAGTAAGCACCCTCTTGCCTCACTTGCGTGTGAAGGCGGTCACCGCTGACAGCAATGTTGGAGAGGGGGCGGCGGTCAAGGGCAAGAGGGTGGCGGAGTCACAGGAAGCAGGGGCAGCAGCCCAGCCTGGGGAGGGGTCCCAAGTGCTTCCAGAGCCCAGACAGAACCGAAGCTGTCATGGTGCAAACCCCTGGCTTTATGGGTCCGGTTTGTTCCGTGAGGCTTCCCAAGGCAGGGGGTCTGAGGACGCCCCCCTCCTCCTGCCCCATGTGTGTGTTCTCTGCCCTTGCGCCCGAGAGGAAGGGAGGTGGCTCTCTGGGGGGGCGGTGGCTCCAGGGTAATTTAGTGTGGAGCCTAGGGTCTGTTCTTCAGAGCAGGAGGTAGAAGGGAATCGCATAAAGTTCTTTATTACAGACCTACAAAAAATGAGAGAATTACAGATTACTCTCACTTGTTTGGGTTTCTTTTTTCCTTCTTCCTTTTTACAAAACAGCAGCAGGAAAGAAAAAGGCAAGAGGAAGACGGGCCAGGCACCGGGGCGTGGATCAGAAGGAACCGGGGAGATATGGGCATAGCGGTCACTGCCAGCTGGCCTGGGGCTCCCTCCAGCATCCCGGGAGAGCGGACAAGCCCTACTGGGAGCAGACGGGGGGGGGGAGGGGGGGGGGGGAGAGAAGGCGGCTGTCCCCAGATCAGCAGCAGCACCATTCCTCTGGCACTCAGCCGGGCTGGAAGCACGCAAGGCTCCGGTGTTTGGGGGCCCGACCTCCGAAGCACGGGCCCGCAGGGGCCGGACAGAAGGGAGGAGGCAGGAAGGGCCAACACAGAAGGGCTCTGAGTTCTATCGGGGACCCTCCTGGCACCACGGGGGTTCAGGGGGCAAGGGTGACCAGGCTTCTTCCCTGCTTGTCAGCCAATGAGCTTCTTCAGGAAGGCCTCCAGCTGGTCCTCGTCCTTGATGCCCACAAACTTGTCCACCACGTCCCCGTTCTTGATGGCCAGCACAGTGGGCACAGCTGACACCTACGTGGGGGACACGAACGGAGACCAGGTCACCCGGAGGCAGACTTTTCTCAACGGCCGTTCCCTAGCCTTTGTGGTGCAGGCTGGTGGTGTACGGAGGGCAGTGACCGCCGCAGCGGTGGGCGGGGCCCCTTCCCTTGGTGCAGGGGTGCTGCAGGGCCTGGAGGTCCACTTGCTGGGAAGACTTTTCCACTGTGGGCTCCCGGCGGTCCCTTTCCTTCCCCAACCGCAGGACTGACTCACTGGCCCAGTGGTTTGGCTGCAATGAAGGAGGGATGAAAATAGCCCACACAGCTGCAGGCCAGGGCGGGGGGCAGGGGGGAGCTCCCCAAGGGGCAATCCAGCCTAGTGAGGGGGAGGCGTGGAGATGTGAGGGTCTGAGTCCTGGCTCTGCTGCTCACCAGCAGGCCGCGCCGTCCTCAGGGTTTCGGCGCCCTCTTCTGTAAAATGGGGGCGACAGGATGGACCTTCAAGGCTTAGGACAGAGATGAAAGATTCACAGATAAAGCTGGGCATTGGGAGCTCAGGCTCTGGAAGGGGCTGACCCGAAGCCAGGCCGCTCTGCAGAAGCCCCTTCATTGCTCTGTCTCCTTATTCCCATCCGCGCAACGGAGCCACTGAGCGTACCCATCCCAGGTGTGGGGGCTGCACCAGGTAAGGCGAGCAGTCTCAGCACCTGGCAGGGCCCTCGAGAGTCAGACCTGGCCGCGCCCGGTATGCAGGGACGTTCAACAAATGGTGGCCACAGAGAGCATGTCCGAAAAGTGTAACAGGCCCCATCGCTCGCTGCCGTGAATGGCCAGCAGGGTCCAGAAAGTCACTGACTCATACTGGACGGTGTGGGAGGACGGGCTCAGCCATATATGAGCTGATGTTTATTTATCAGGGGGGACGGAGGGCAACATTCTTGGCCTATGAAGCATTTTCTCAAGTTCCCTTGGGGGATCCGTACAGATTCCATGGCACGTCCACGAGGCCCACTGCCTGCTGTGGCATCGAGCATTTTCTGCGGCCTGGGCTCCCTGCCTGACATTTGTAGACTTAAAAAAAAAAAAAAAAAAAGGATAAACAGAACAAGATAAACATTCTTTTCTTACACATGTTAACTACAAAGTAACAACAGCAATTTACACAAACATACCAAGTCTTCGTGAATTCCGAGTGTGGTCCTGCCCATGAGTCATCCTGGGGAGCCAGACTTGGGCGTTCGAACAGGGCCCAGGTCAGTTACAAGAGAACCGAAGGCCACATCGGCCCGCTCTCCCGCCTCGGGGGGCTGCCCCCACGCCCCCACTGACTTCCCATGGCAGGCTCTGCCCTCCTCCCCTAACAGGCTCTGGGTGGACAGACAGCAGGGGAGATGATGCGGTCCCTGTTCGTATGAGTCCCGTGAAGCCCCGACAAGGGCTGTCCTGGGGCTGATGCAGGTGGCAGAGGGAACGTGCAGGCAGATCCACGTGGCAGCGGGCTGACCATGCGTGTGCTCCAGTTTGTGGTCCTAACACTGGCTCTGGCCCTCACTGTTCATGACTGTGATACGCGAGGAGGCATGAAAGGCAGAGATCCAGCGGGTAGCCTGCCCTGTCTCCAGGCACAGGCCAGGGCCCAGGGAGACTTGCTCCGGACTGCACCATGGGATGCCTCAAGGTGGGCACGGCGTTGTGTGTTTATCTTTTTTAAAAGATCTTATTTTTTTTTAAGTAATCTCTATACCCAACCTGGGGCTTGAACTCACAACCTGAGATGAAGAGTCACACACTCTGGGGGCGTCTGGGTGGCTCAGTTGGTTGGGCGTCTGCCTTTGGCTCAGGTCATGATCCCAGGGTCCTGGGATGGAGCTCCGAGTTGGGCTCCTGGCTCAGTGGGGAGCCTGCTTCTCCCTCTCCCTCGCTATCTCTGTCCCCATCTCTCAAATAAATACTTAAAAAAAAAAAAAAAAAAAGGCACAGAGAAAGAGCCAGCCAGGTGACCCCAGTGCTGTGTTCTTATGCGCCCTCTAGTGGCCTATGAGGGCAGCTACGGCGCCTGAAGTCCAGCTACTGAGGGACAAAGCTCAAGCCCTAACTATTCCACCCCGTCCTGTTTCTGTAACTGCTATACAACTCTATGACGGTGCATGAGAAGGGGTCTAATGGCTTTTGCGTGACCTCTAAGTAGGACTACGCTGGCCGGGGTGGCTGGGAGTGGTGTCAGTTCTTAGAGACACCAGACCAGTCCTGCCATGATCACCTCCGCGCAAATGCACAGACGCGGCCACGCTGCAGACATACAGCAGACATTCCAAGGTCTAGTCCTTACTGACCAAGGGCGCTCTTTGGAGGGGGAGCCTAAATCAGACGAGTGCGCACAGCCACAGGCTTGCCAGAGGCTGTTTTTTCCAGGACGCTGCTGGAGCACCTGGGCCGGGACCGGGCTTCCCTCCCCCGAGGAGGATGTGGCTTTGCCGCTCCTGTGGCCCAGGATCAGCAGCGGCCGGTGCTTGTAAACACGGCCTGAAATGGAGGCGCACGGGTCCTTGGCACGCTCCTCTGGAATGCGATCCAAGCGGAAGAGGGGCCGCAGGGGAACAGGACCGCTGCTTCCCTCTGCGCTCTGCCAAAGCAGCTGGAGGGAGGACGGACGGATGCGCCGAGACCTGCTGCTCCTCCGGCTCTGTGATGCCGCCTCCTGGAGCCTCCCAGGTTGGGCCCCACACGCTGAGTGAGACCTCAGGGCAGGGTGCGTGTGTGTGTCCGTGGGCACACACGCCTGTGTGTCTGTCCCCACTGACCTGCAGCCCACCCCCGCACTGCCACGGAGCTCAAGGATCCTGTAGAGACTTCCCAGCCTCCGCCCCCCGCCCCCCCATCTGTGAGGGCCTACCAAGGGACAGGGACCGCGCCAGCTGTCACACAGGTCGGGGACTCCTTCTCGGCTAACTGCAGAGCTAACGCAAAGGAAAATATGACCGGCAGTGAGGCCGCTGTGTAGTGGGGGTCCTCAAGTGTCGGGGAGATGCTAACCACTTGTGGACACGACTTCATAAATTCGTGCCTCAAGGTGGAGTCACCTTACAGATGAGAAGATTGAGGCCCGAGAGCCAAGTGACCAAGTGGTGGAGCTGGGGTCTGACACGGGATCTGTGACTCTGCTGTCCCTGATGTCTCACCATGCCCCAAGCTGGCCTCGGAGCTCCTGAGCCCTGGCAGGGCGAGGACGCCCAGGTGGGGAGGTGCCGAAAGGCTGACTCCATACTTCAAATGAGAAGCTTCTGGATGCAGGAGGATTCTTGGAAAAGACTATTATTATGATTATTACTTTTTAAAGATTTTATTTTTTTAAGTCATCTCTGCACCCAGTGTGGGACTTGAACCCACAACCGTGAGATCAAGAGCTGCATGCACCATTGACTGAACCAGCCAGGTGCCCAGGCAAAAAAAAAACCTATTATTAAAAAAAAAATCAGGGACGCCTGGGTGGCTCAGTGGGTTAAGCCTCTACCTTCAGCTCAGGTCATGATCCCAGGGCCGTGGGATTGAGCCCCGCCATCGGGCTCTCTGCTCAGCGGGTAGCCTGCTCCCCCCGCCCTCTGCCTGCCTCTCTGCCTACTTGTGATCTCTGTCTGTCAAATAAATAAAATCTTAAAAAAAAAAAAAAAAAAAAAACCAAATCCAGGAATGCTTGGGTGGCTCGGTCAGTTAGGTGTCTGACTCTTGATCTCAGCTCAAGGTCTTGATCTGATCAGGGTTGTGAGTTCAAGGCCCACGCTGGGCTCTGAGCTCTGAGCCGGGCATGGAGTCTACTAGAAAAAACAAAACAAAACAAAACAAACAAAAAAACTAATCCAACTATGCAACCTTCTGGAAAAGGCAAAACTATGGAGACAGTAAAAAGACCAGTGGTTGCCAGGGGCCCAAGGGGAGGAGGGAGGAGAAAGTGGAGCACTGGGGACTTTTAAGATGGCGAACCTCTTCTGTACAGAACCGTAATGGCGGACCCGCGCGACTGCACACTTGTTAAAACCCGTGAGACGGACACCACCAGGCGGGAGTCCTCGCGCGCCCCCCAGGAGGTCAGCTGAGGCCTTTGGAACTTTACTTCTTGATGTTTGGTTCCACATGCTGCCAGTGGTCACTGAGAAGCCTGCAGGAAAGCAGGATCTTCGGCTCTTCCTAGACCTACTGATTCCTAATCTGCTTTTTTTTTTTAAGATTTTATTTACCTATTTGACAGGCAGAGATCACAAGTAGGCAGAGAGGCAGGCAGAGAGAGAGGGAGAAGCAGGCTCCCCACTGAGCAGAGAGCCCAACGTGGGGCTCGATCCCAGGACCCTGGGATCATGACCTGAGCTGAAGGCAGAGGCTCAACCCACTGAGCCACCCAGGCGCCCCTCCTAATCTGCTTTTAAGCAATATCCCAGATCATATGAATGTTTGTGAGGCACTGATTTAGAATACTTTCGAAGTACGGGGTATGGTAATAACTGAAGTACTATGCTTTCCAGCCATGAACTATTACTACTCAATGAACTGTTCTATGAAGTTATGTGAAACGTTAAAAGGGAAAAAATTCAAATAAAAGCTTAAATCAGTTACCCCAAACTGTGACAATGATTGTATTGGGATTCTAAGATGACAGGTGACTTTTCCTCCTTATTATTCATTACCTGGCTGTTTTTCCACTGCTTTTAAAAGGGTCTTCTTCTCTATATGAGGAGTAAATAAAAGGATAACAGCTCCAAGTGGGAAGTCAGAAGAAGCCCTGACGGAGAGCACGGAGGCTCCAGGGTCCGTGCCTGGACCCGCTCTTTGCCCCTGTAACTGGCAAGGTCTGAACGATCAGGGAACGCCCGGCCATCCAGTGGGGACGAGTTGCTGGGAGAGCAGAGAGCTTTTTTTCGGCCAAGTCAGGGCAGTGCACAAACAGGGTGGTTGGGGGGGACATCGAAACCCCAAGGCCCCCAGGCTTTCCCTTCCTTCTCCTTTGAGAGACAGTGGAGTTCCTGGGTGGGCAGCTGACCGAAGCAGAGGTGTGGGGCAAGGGGAATTTGTGTGAGTCCTAGGAGACTCACCCTGAGGGTGTGTGCTGGGCATGGGCTGGGGCCAAGGGGATTGGGGGCGGGGCGGGGCGGGGGGGGGGGTGAGTTCAGGAAAGCTCGGGGAGAGGCGCCAAATTCCCTGAATATAATTTAAAGTACTTTCTCCCACATGTTCATCCAACACTTGGAAAAGGGGGAAGCTGTCTCAGGAGGTACTATGGATCTCTTGGCTGAAACTTCTTCCTCAGGCTGTCTTCCCGAAGAACAGGTGTGAAGGAAGGAAGGAAGGAAGGGTTAGGGGAGGGAGTCAGGACAACCCCGGTTGGAGCTTCCTTAGCACTGCAGTGACATCCGCCCGGGGTCTGGCAAAACAAGGAGGCCGGGACCAGGTGATGCGGGCCCAGCTGCCCTGAGGTCCTCCTGAGTGACCTGGACAGCGGTCAGAGGGAGGAGCGAGAAGATCCTGTAAGGCGTTTTCTCTTACATGCACTTTCCAGGCCTGACTATAGGACCTTGGTGGCCAGCCTGACGTCACCAGGCTCCCTGGAATGCGGGTGTGGATAGGTTATTCTCCCAGTCCGCACCAGCTCACCACAGCTCTTGAACCATGCCTGGTGCTCAGGGTGTGTCTGCTGAGTTCCACTGGCTGAGGCTGACTGCTGCGTTGGGGAGAGCTGGCCTGTGACACCTTATGCCTGCCGGTCACCCTGGGGAATGTTCTAGCCGCTCCAGTCTCAAGCTCATCTCCGTGATGTCTCACTGTGCCCCGTGCTGGCCTCGGGGGAAGGGAGGGATGGACAAGTAGGAGAAAGACAGGGGCATCTAAATGGCCATAAGTGCCCTCTGGACTGAAAGGTCAGTGGGAGGGCTTCCGAGAAACAGCACCTCGGGGCACCTGGCTGGCTCAGTCAGTACGGCATGTGACTCTCGATCTTGGGGTTGTGAGTTCGAGCCCCGTGTTGGGGGTATTGTTTACTTAACAAAACAAGCGCAAAAACAGCAAGTCATCCCTCCCCATCAAGCCCGCGTAAGCAGCCCAGTGCCACGGGCTCTTCCTTTAGTAAGGCCCCCTTCTCCACCCGCAGCGGTCATCGGTGGCCTTGCCTGCCCAGCACTTACTTCCTTTGCCTCTGTCTGGAGCAGATGTTTCCATGGGTGATCACTCTCACCCCAGTGCAACAGGCGGCCAGCCTATCCTCACCCTGGCTGGAGGCCGCACCGCTACCTGGTGGCCTCGTGAGCATTGAACCTGGACTTACAAACTCGGAAGAGAACAGGCCCCTCTTCCAGTCACTGGCTGCCCAGAAGGAAGGAGGGATGGAGGCTCAGTCTGGCCAGACCTTCAGGAGAACCAGAAACTTGAATTTTCATGTGAAATCTCTGTTTTAGATACAAACATCTGGTTCACTATTTGAAAAAAAGAACCCAGAGGCCAGGTCAAATATGTCGGGGGACCAGATCTGGCCACAGGCCACCAAGTATGGCTCGATAAGAACAGTATCCTCATCATGGCCTTCCCGACCCCTTCCCCTCTGGCCGTGGCCAACTTCCCCAGCGGCCTGCGCTCTCACTCCCTGGTCAGTTCTCCACACTGGCCATCCAGCCACAGTGCACCTCTTCCTTTTCTCTAGCTGTCCCAGTCTCCGAGGCCAGGAGGACGCCCTCACACCCCATGCCTCTCCTGCTCCGGGAACATAGGCACTGCTATTCTGTGAGCAAACTGGGCTCACCCTGACCATAGGGCCTTTGCATTTGATGTCTGTTCTGCCTAGATTGCTCTTCCAAAGAGCTGCCTGGTTCACTTTCTTACTCCAAGTCTTTGCTCGGCTGTCAACTTCTCAGAGAGGTATTCCTGAGCCCACCTTTTTATTTGTTTATTTATTTACTTATTTATTTTTAAAGGAAGGTCTACAGCCAATGCACAGCTTGAACTCACAACCCCGAGATCAGAGTCGCATGTATCATGGAATCAGCCCAGTATCCCACCATCCTCCCTTTTAAAAATGAACCCCTTCCCAGTCCCATGCTTAGCCCCACCTCCTCTCCTCTTCCTGATTTACCTATCATCTAAAGCAGGGATCAGTGAACTATGGCCCACTGGCCAAACCCAGCTTGCTGCCTAATTGTGTGAATAAAGTTTTATTGGCACACAACTACGCCCATTTGTTTATATACTGTCCCTGGCTGCTTTCAATGGTGGTTGAGTATTTGCAACACAGACCAATGCGCTGTAAAGCCTCAAACCTGGTCCTTTAGAGAAAAAGTGTGCTGACCACCCATAAAAAATACTAGAGGGATGCCTGGGTGGCTCAACTGGTTAAGCATCTGCCTTCGGCTCAGGTCATGATCCCGGGGTCCTGGGATCAAGCTCCGCATCGGGCTCCTTGCTCAGTGGGGAGTCCGCTTCTCCCTCTCCCTGCTGTTCCCCCTGCTTATGTATCCACTCTCTCTCTGACAAATAGATAAATAAAACCTTAAAGAAAAAACCAACCAGCTAGAATGTAGGCTCCACGAAGGCAGGGATTTTGTCTGCTTTGTCCACTGCCTTATCAACAACTGAGAGACAGCACCTGGCATTTAAGAGACACCGAACACACACACCGACGAAACACATCGGACTCCCTCCTGTCTCACTGTGCGTGTGTGCTTGGCCCTTCTTCTCCTGCATCCTCCATGGCCCCGCTCAGAGGTCCCCCTAGTGGGAACCATCCCTCCCTCCCCACCACCGCCCCCGCAGTCAGTCTCTTCCGCACCTCTGCTCTCAGCACTCCTCACCATCCCGCGCAATGCAATGTCTACCTGTTGTTCTTTTGCTAGACTAAGAGTGCTGCACACAAGGAACTCGTCTTCCTTGGGCCAGAGTCACAACTGCCCGGGCTCCCATGGGACTGCTGACTGAATACGAGCACGGGTGAATATAGGAAAGGAACGCACCCATGTCCCAAGATTCAGAGAATACGCTGGTGTTTTTGGATCATACATTCCACTTCCTAAAGGCGGTAAAGAGGCACGAGTGGTTCAGAAGCTCAACAGGTCACAGCTGCAAAGCGCTTTGAACTCCTGAGCGCGCTAGAAAAAACTTGAGACACCCCTTATTGACTACTGGTGACCCCCAAGCCATGTCCCGCCCCAGCTAACCTAGGGCCGCAAGCACCCCCCCACACCAGCCGCTCTGGGGCAGTCCCCTGCCGCCTCATACCTCATATTCTAGGGCGAGGTCTGTGTGGTCATCAATATCCACCTTGGCCATCACCACTTTTCCGTGCTGCTTGGCCACCACCTTCTCTAACCTTGGCCCCAGGATCTTGCACGGGCCACACCACCTGACAAGGAGAGAGAGAAAGCTTGCAGTCACAGCAGCGCTCAGTAATCGATCATCTGTCTCTCCAGAAGCCTCCCTTGAACTACATTTTGCCGAGGGGCCTTCTGCCCTTCTCAGCTCTGTGTACAGCGACTGACTGTGAACCTGTAATGCTGACATGCCAAATGATAAAGCCAGCACTCTGCAGCGGGGGGAATCTGCAGAGGTCCCAGGCTTCTAAAACACAGGCCGCATCAGAACACAATAGAGAAATACACTGTCATACAGAAAATGTGAGATTTGAAGTTAAAAGATTTGGGTTCAAACGGAGACTCCTCACCAGTCAGCTGACTGTCCTGGGGCCTCAGTGTCCTCTTTTCAAGTAACAGAGATTCTGCATCTCAAAGCAGTGAGGAGACATCCACTAAGGCAATGGGGCTCAGGGTGCTCTCTAAAATGCGGATTTACTTCACACACTGCCTGGGCCCAGAACCACAGGGAGGAGAAGCCAATGCTAGGGAGCGTCTCCAACATCCTTGTCACTATGCCAGGATCTTCTCTGTTTTTACTGCCCAGAGCCCTCAACCCCACAAAGAAAAACACCTCTCTAAGAAACTAAGGACCATACAGGTCCTGGAGGCAAGGTCCCAGAGGTTTGACAGGTATCCTGGGACCGCAACCCAAGGTTGTCCTCCAAATGTCTTCTTTGAACCCTGGTTATTCTGTGATCCCCAGGCCCTGGGTCAATGTTGGCACTGCACTCATCACAGGGGTGTTCCTCTGGGTGGTGAGCTCCGCGACGACAGGCTGTCATCTCCAGGGCACTAAACAAACTCACGTCTTACTTCCTGGTCAGAGAAGAAAATGAGGCATCATCCCACTTCATTTTGGAAGTCCTCGTTATACGAGGAAGGGAGAAAGCTCTGCTGGCCATGAGCCCCTGGCCGACGACCCTTATTTTAAGTCTCAGCCTTTAAAAAATCCTTTCCGGTCAGAGATTTCAATTAATTGAACTCACAACACCTAAAAACCCAGCTTGCAAGATCTTATCTCCTATTATAAGTGAAGAAGGGGAGGCACAAGGACATCAAACGGCCTGCACAAGGCAACACGGTGAGTCAGAGAGAAAGAATGGGAAAGAAAGAATAATCTGTCAGATTTGCCCAGAAGGTCTCCCAACTTCTAACCCAGCCTACACCAGGAAGCCTCAATCTGAGGGGTTTGTCCAAGTTCTTTTGTGGCCAGCTGGCTAGTCAGGACCTGAAGTCTGGAAATGAGGAAGGCCATGTTAAAAATCTGAAGGCTACAGGTGTTTAACTATTCCTACAACCCACTTCTACAGCACTGAAAAGAAAACCCTGCCCATCCCCTGTGTGCTTGGGCAGCACTATGGTGCAACGATAACTTTCTGCCAGCCCTTTCCCGCTTCGGTGGCAAGATGTTAAAAATCAGCTTATCTGCAAGGCCAGGAATTGGTGTCCACCCAAAGCCAGATGATGTGACCATCCTATTTTTCCTGCTTTGGTCCAAGCTGAAGGGGCCTGTGAGCCATTTGGGGAGTGAGATACAGAACGTGAGTGTTTCTCAGCTCCAATGACAGTGAGCTCTGAAGACTGTTCACTAGTCTGTGTCCTATCAGACTACACTCAATCTTTGAGTTGGGTCTTACCAGTCTTAGGAATGAGACTATGTCCGAGAAGTATGAAACGCGGGACTGAGACACAACAGGTACCCAACAAATTCCTGCACAAGAAACACCCCAGTCTTCTGCTGACCCCCAGGACTCACTGTGCATGGAAATCCACAACCACCGGGGTTTCACTGTTGACAACTCGGTCTTGAAAGTCGGGTCCATCCTGGATGTTAAAGGTGGTTGTGCACACTCTGGTGGTGTATACTGACCGGGCTTGGCTGGGTGTTACTGTCAGGTTACCAGGACTGCACTGCGGGGTCCTGAGGGTGACGGGTGCCCACCGACCCTGAGGGGGCTTCCTGGAGATGACCGAGGCCAGGAACCTCCTCAGGAGAAGTCGCTGAGCCATCTGTGAGGGAAAAAGGCAGGAAGAGTTCAGGAAGTCAATACGCCAGGAAAAGAAAGGTATCTGGGCAGTATTGGGGTGGGGGTGGGGCGGGAAGCTCAAGATTCAGGGCCTGAAGAAGAATGCCAGGAAATGATACTAAGATTTCTGGAGTGGAGGTTAAGTGAAGAATGAGAATCAAAAAGCAGAAGGAATCACAAACCAGGACAGGAAAACTGGGCGGACAACGAAAACGAAATCAGGATGTGGGAGGAGTTACAACAGAAGCGAGGGAGGAACCTACATTTACAGGGCACCTGCTAAGGGCTAAGTCCATCCCCACCCCCAAGTGCCCTATACACGTTAGGGTTCTGCCAGCTCACCCTGGAGGTTTCTACAGTATTGCTCACATCACAGATGAGGAGTCCGAGGCTCAGGTAATGTGACATGCTCAAAGAAACCCAACTATTAAATGAGAGTCAACACTGGAACCCAAGGCCGTCTGCAAATTCTTTATTACTCATTTAAAAGGCATTTAAATGGGGGAATTACGGGAAAAGAGGATTGTCAAAGGATCAAGAAAGAGGAATCGCGACAATTCCAGGGGAACTAAGAGGCTCAGGAACAGGAGTGTGTGTGGGGTTCTAAAAAAGAAAGGACGTGTCTGAGGAGGGACTGGGGAATCGGACGCCACCGGGGATCCCGGCTCAACGGAGGAGAGGCCCCCCCCGCCCGGGGCCTCCGCCCGCTGGGCCGCCGGACAGCGCAGGAACAGGCGCGGAGCGTGTCTCCGCCGCGACACCACCTCGAGCCACCCCCACGAGCCTCCTACCTCCCTGCAGCGCGAGCGGAGGGATGCACAGCCCGGCCCTCCCCGCTAGTCAAGGGCACTCCCGCCGTCACTTCCTCAGGGGAGGGCCCTTCGAGCATCACTTCCGGGGACAGGCAATCTGGAGCATTTCTCTCCGCAACTTGAGGGGCGGCTTGGATTTCCCACCAATGGAGATGGCGGGAGACGGCATAGCGGAAGGGGTGGAGCTTCAGTTAGGGACCGGAAGAGGGGGAGAGAACGAAAGAAGGGGCGGGCCCTGGGGGGGGGGGTAAGGACCGCGGGAAGGGGCGGGCCCTCGGGGGGAGGGACCGGAAGAAGGGGCGGGCTCTTGGGGAAGGACCGGAAGATGGTGTGGCCCTCGGGGAGGGGCCGGAATAGGCGGGCGGGCTCTAGAAGAGGGTAGGGAAGAAGGGGAGGAGGGAGGTGGTGAGAGCATGGGGGAGGTACCCATGGGAGAAAGGGGTGGGAGGAAGGCGTGGTTCTGGGGCTTGCAAATTCTGGCACCGCCCACCGCTTTGCCTCAGTTACTTCCAAAAACTGGGGGTGCGGAGGGTTCCTTCCCTCCATTTTACAGATGAGGCAGCTGAGCTCCTCAAAGGCGGAGTGCTGGTCTGGGGCAGAAGACCGTGACTGGGCGTAAAGAGGACGTGTCCCAGGCTGGAGTCACAGATCGCGTCTTCCCCGCACCCTGAACTTAGAATATTACCGCCACCGTGGCCTCGTGGCTCTAGAAATGTATCACTGCCTTTTTCCTGCTCCTTGGCTTTGCTCAGTTTGAAGTGCTTTTCTTTCTCTCTCCACTTGGTGGAACATGTACTAATCACTTCTTACAATCACCTTTTTTTTTTTTTTTTTTTAAGATTTTATTTACTTATTTATTTGGCGGAGAGATGGAGAGAGAGCACAAGTAGGCAGAGCAGCCGGCAGAGGGAGAGGGAGAAGCAGGCTCCTTGCTGAGCAGGGAGCCCAAGGTGGGGCTCGATCCCAGGACTGACCCGAACCAACTGAGCCACCCAGGCATCCCATCATCACTTCTTTGAGCAGCATTAACTGCTTCCTTCTCTGCAGTGCTTTGTTCGTAACTCTTGCATAACACATTGTACAGCGTCTGTCTCTTTCCCTAGACCATATGCTTCCTGACAGCAGGAATTTGTAGCTTTTATTGGAAGCCATTTGCCCAGCAACCTGATACAGTGCCTGGCTTACAGAGGATGTTCCATAGAACTGTTTATTAAACAGTATCTTTGGATATCTCAGGGAATGGTTTGCAGAAAGGTTGTATAACTTTCCAAGGTCACAAGGCAGGTGAATTGGCAGAGCTCCAGCTCACACCTCCATTTCTACCTACCTTCCAGCCAGTGGGAATCCCTTACAGTTCCAGAATTTGCTTAAATTCTGAATTTGCTTAATTCCTCTCCCTGAATTTTGCAGTTGCTACTCTCTATGACTGGAAGGCGTTTCCCTCTCCTCTCCATGGGAGAAAATGCTACCGGATACCAGACTAGGTATCATCTTTGGAGACCCTTCTCTGATTCTCGAGTGGGAGAGTTGTCTTCTGAACTTCCACAGCCTCTGTGCATCTGTCAGTCAACCACCACACTCAACACTCTGTTGTTACTGTTTCTTTTTCTTTGCTTCCACTGTATTTATTTTTTAAAAAAATGTTAAGGGGCGCCTGGGTGGCTCAGTGGGTTAAGTCTCTGCCTTCAGCTCAGGTCATGATCCCAGGGTCCTGGGATCGAGCTCCACATTGAGCTCTCTGCTCAGCAGGGAGCCTGCTTCCTCCTCTCTCTCTGCCTGCTTCTCTGCCTACTTGTGATCTCTGTCAAATAAATAAATAAAATCTTTTAAAAAAATGTTAAAAAGAAAAAAAAAATACCAGGTGCCCGGCTGGCTCAGTCAGAGGAGCATGTGACCCTTGATGTCAGGGTTGTGAGTTCAAGCCCCATGTTGGGTGTAGAGATTACTTAAAAATAAAAATGAAAAATATAGGGGCACCTGGATGGTTCAGTCAGTTAAGTGTCTGACTTTGGCTTAGGGCATGATCTTGGGGTCCTGGGATCGAGCCCCGTGTCGGGCTCCCCATTCAGTGGGGAATCTGCTTGTCCCTTTTCCCTCCCTAACCCCACTCATTGTCTCTCTCAAATAAATAAATAAGTAAATAAATAAAATCTTTTTAAAAATGAAAAATCTAAACAAGCAAATATAATTCATTCTCTGTTTTCCAACGGCTCTCATCCTTCCCTCTTGCCCACACAACTCCTGACCCATTTCCTCAGGTCCAGTTCATGACCGAACCTGTTGACTGCCGATTTCACAGAAAACAGCCAGTTCCTGGGATGGAGGGAAGAGGACGGGAAGAGGGCCACAATACTGTCCAGGTTCACATCCAAAGGTAGGCCGGGTGGCGATTCACAGAATTCAGATGAGAGAGTTGGTGGCCTCCCAATGACGGAGTCTTACTAAAGTGGGCTGGAGAGGGGAGAGGATAACCCGTCAGAGCATTAAAGGACATTTCATGGGCTGCATCAAACCCAGAAAAACCAATGCCAAGGGAAGGATGGGGAGGCCAGGGAGTCATGCTGGGATGTACGGAAAGCCTATAGGGCACCAAGAGCCTTGTTCATTTTGATGGAAAAACTTCTTTGGGTGTGGGGAGGTCACAAAGATGCCCCAGACACTGAGAAGGGCCACGAGGGACAACGTGCAGTGGCCACAGACCGGAGCTGTGGGGCTCGTGCTTCTGGTGCAGAAACTGCAAAACACTCTCAGCTTCTTCCTTCCTCACTCTTCATGACACTGTCAGCTCTCATAGGGTCCATGTGTCTCTCCACTGCTTACCTCAAGGCCTGGGGCGCCTTGGTAGGTGCTTAGTGATGTTTTGTTCCAGGAACAGATCGCAGGAGCGTAAATCCCATCTTCTCATCCCAAATCTCATTTTTTCTGCCATATTACATGGCTCCATTAGACCCTTCCCAAATCGCTGCCATATTCCGCCTCCCTTCGTCTTGGCCATATTTGTTCCCTGTGCGATGGGCAGGTTCACTCCCTTGCTCCCCCAGCGTGCACAGCCACAGCTGTGCGGGGACCTTCCTCTGGGATAGGGGAGGGGATCTCCCTCCTGGTTATCAGCTCCATCAGCCTCCCATGTCCTAGACTGTCCATCACAGGCAGGAGACTAAGGGCATGGGCAGATGTGGCCCTCTCCACCCTGTCTGACCTCTTGCTTAGGCCTGGAGCCCCTGGTGGTAATCCACAGCGGGAGCCCCGGTACCTCTGGCGCCCCTGACGTGGGTGTCCCTTGGTGCAGCTGTTTTGCTAATACACATGCCATCTGGCGGGGGTGCTGCCCCCCTTGCCTGTGCTTATTTCCGTTTTTCTGACCTTCCCTCACTTTCTCTTCCAGTCGCCTCTTAATCCTATTCGTCCTGTCCGCCGAAGGCACTTTCTGGTAGGCTGATTTCCCTGCTTAGTTCACATGCCGAATTCCAAAGAGGGACCATCCTGCTTATCCTTATTCCATAGTCACTTCCCCTCTTGGCCTCAGGCTTCTCATCTGAGCAATGGGAAGAATGATGGATGCCTTCCTCAGAGGGGCTGTAGAGGCTGGCAGAGGGACCGAGAACAGGACCTAGCACATTGTCAGTGCCTGATGACTGATGAAATCTCTCTCCGTCTCTCTCTCTTTCAGCAGAAAGAGAGCCTCTGACAAGGCGGCCCTCACAGGAGGCCACAGAGGGTCTCCTCAGCTCCATGCTGGCGCATCTGCCCAGCTAGAGCCCCCTGGGAGTGGGTCCGGCTCAGGCACCAGGTAGGCTCAGGGCACAGGTTTGAGAGGAGGGGAAGAGAGCCAAGGCTAGCAGCCTGAGCTAGGGGTAGCTTCTACTGCTGTCTCTTGCTGAGATTTACTGCAGTGGTTTTTCAGCTGCGGGAGGTGAGCTATCGGTGGGTTTGTGAAATCAATAGATGGGTTAGGATCCGCTTTAAAACAAACAAACGGAATTGAAAATGTCAGAGTACGTTGTATGTTACAAGGATGATTTTGTGCAGCAGTTGTTGGTGTTATGTGTCTGTGTGTGTGTCCTGGGTTGTGATGTAGAATGTTTCTCGCTGTGGGTCGTGTTCAGAGGGTTTGGAAGCCGTTGATTTCATACGGAAGAGTCACCAAACAGCCAACACTGTGCTAAGCGCCCAGCATGTATCAACTCGTTTCATCCTACAGCCCTGGGAGTTCCCATCTCGCAGATGGGGAAAATGAGGCGCATAGAGGTTACACAGCTTGTCCAGGGTTACCCAAATAGTAGGAGGTAGAAGCTTAAAGGTGTTCTACTGCCCCTAGCAAGGGGCCGATTTGACTCTAGACTGCTGCTACCCACCTACGCCCCTCCAATCCCTACCGACCAGCCAGCCAGTCTAGGCCATCTGACTGCAACTGTGGGGCTCAAACCCAGGGCAGGGTGGGCATCCGCAGGCAGGGGTGGTTCTCAGCAGTGGTCATTACTAGCGGTGTCCACATGGTGGCAGTGTTGCTCTCGCAGCCTCCTCGGGCCCGGCAAGCTTGGCCCAGCCCTGGTGCGCCTGCTCCCTCAGGTCCAGTGCCAGGCAGGGCACTGGTGTGGGCGACAGGTACATCCCCGTGACCGGGTGTCTGAGGATTTCCGAGGGAGGCACTTTAGCAAAAAAAACACTGCAGAGAGAGGTAGTGGGCCACGTCTAAGCTCATAGTGCTTCCGAGAGCTATTTTCCCTAGAGTATCCGCTTTCAGTTTCCATCTTGATGGTAGTTTCTTTAAAAAAATTTTTATTTTTTTATGTTTTCTTAAAAACGTTTTTGCAGAACGGTTAGAACTGTGAGGTACACCTTGCAGTTCGGGAAGCTGGTTTCATGTTCCGCGGTGATTCATGTTCTGTCGTGTTTCCAGCAGTCACACAATGTCCCCCACCTCTTCCTGAACGTGAAGTCTGGACACCGGGGCAGCACCGTAACCCTTAACTCCCCGCGCCCGACCGGCCACCGTGCCTTCCTGGGATGGCAGGTCTGAAGTGCTGTGACTGTCAATGCAGGCGTATGCTGTGGGTCCTTATGGGCCCATCCCCCGCCCCATCGGACACGTGCAGGCTGGGGGGTGCTGGGGATCATTCCAGATCCTGCCCGCTGTTGGGGTGAGATCTCCAGGCAGGTCTGGTGGCTCTGAGTCTGCATGTGTGTGTTTAACAGCTCAGCTGTCCTGTGCCTTTAACATGATCTGTCAATAAGAGTTAACATGTACAAAACTCTTTGAAAAGGTATCCTTTAGAATCAACATTGGGTCTCGTTATGGACTTACCCTGGAGGTGCGGATCACAGACCCAGGCCAGGAAGACGGCCCCGAGTGTGCTGGCGTTAGGTCTCTGGGGACCAGGTCAGTGAACGTGTGAGCTTTGGAGTCACGTGGACCTGGATATAGATCCTGGCTCTGCCACTTACCCACCATGTGACGTAACCCATATAAACCTTGGTTTCCTCATCCGTAACATGGGGCCGGCAGTGTGGCCCTTAGATAGTGTTTATGGATGGAAATCAAGTCTTAGAGAGGTCATGTGACTTGCCAAAGGCACACAGGTGGAGGTGAGGGCAGGCTCACATCCACGTCCTCTGACCACGTGTCCTGGGTTCTTCCCACTGACTGCAGGGATGTGGTGGGGCTAGGTGTGCGGATAAGTATATATGTCTTTAGTTTGTGAAAGTGTCACAAGAGTTACGATGAGGTCCCGTTGAATAAGAATGACTTTTGCTTCCTGAGCCTTTGCTTTTTCCCTTTTTTTCTTTTTTAAAAAATATTCTATTCACTTACTTATTTTGGGGTGAGGGAAAGGACCAGAGGGAGAGTGACAACCACACTTCACACTGAGTATGGAACCTGATGTGGGGGGGCCTGATCCCGCTACCCTGAGATCATGACCTGAGCCGAAACCAAGAATCAGTTGCCTAACCTACTGAGCCACCCAGGCGCCCCCGAGCCTTTGCTTACTGTGTAAAACATTCACCAGCGTCTTAGGGTTATTGTGAAGGATTGAACAGGATGATATAAGTCAAGGGCTCATAGTAAGTGCTCTTAGATTTCAACCTTGAAATTTATGGACATTTGTGTTATGGCCCAGCCTGTCTCTGTGTCTGTCTCTGTGAATGTACCATGTGCCCCTGAAAGGACTATCTGTTCTACAGTTGCTGAGCAGTGTGTTCTATAAACGTCTTTACTGATTGTTCTGGTAGCTGTTCTGCTAATTGTCGTGAGCAGGATATTAAAATCAAGTATGACTGTGAATTTATCTATTTCTCCCTTTAAATCTGTCCATGTTTTCTTCATTTATTTGGAAGCTTTGTTATTAGGCTTCTACAGATTTAAGATTGTTGTGTCTTTCTAATGTAGTGACGTTCACTGTTGTGGGGTGTCCCTCCTTAACTCTAACATTGCCCTTTGTCTTGGAGTTTATCTGCTATTTAAAGAGCTGCGCCAACATTCTTACGAATACTGTTTGTCTGATGTATGTTTTTTAATCCTTTATTTGTCAGCCTAGGGGCGCCTGGGTGGCTCAGTGGGTTAAGCCTCTGTCTTCGGCTCGGGTCATGATCTCAGGGTCCTGGGATGGAGCCCCACATTGGGCTCTCTGCTCAGCAGGGAGCCTGCTTCACTATTTGTTCTCTGGTTGTTCCATATGCCTTTTGTTCTTCTGGTCTTCCTTTCTGGATTTCTTTTGGGTTGACCGAATATATATGTTTTAGAATTCAATTTTTTATTTATCTATTGATATAAATCTATTTGCATTTTTTAGTTGCTACTCTAGGGATTGCGGTATAAATCCTTAGCTTTCCACAATCGACTTAGAGTTAATACCGTGCCCATAAAATAATGTAAGAAACTTGAAACTGGACAGGTCCACTTACCACCTCTTCTCATCCCTGTGCTATGTTGTCATGTGCACTGTATCTCTAGGCTAAGAATCCTATAATAGAATGTTGATATTTTTTGCTTTAAACTGGTATAAATGTATGAAATTAAGAGAAAATACAGTCTTTGATATTTACTTATTTCTTTTTAGATTTAATTTTAAGTGATCTCTATGCCCAGCATGGGCCTTGAACTCACAACCCCAAGATCAAGAGTCCCATGCTCCGCTGACTGACCCAGCCAGGCACCCCTAATATTTACTCCTCTATTTGTCCTTTCCAGGGCTCTTCAATTCCTCTTGAAGAGATCCAGGTTTTCATCTGATATAATTTCCTTTCAACCCAAAGAAGTTACCTTAGCATTTCTTACAGTTCAGGCCTGCTGGAGATTGGTTCTCTTCATTTTAGTTTATCTAAAAATGTCTTTGTCTTAATTTTTAGAGAATATTTTCATTGGCCATGGAATTCTGGTTGATGTATTTTCTTCCTTTTCTTTGGCATTTTAAAAATGCCCTTTCACTGTCTTCTGGCTCCCATAGCTTCTTTCTTCTTCTTCTTCTTCTTTTTTTTTAAGATTTTATTTATTTATTAGACAGCGATCACAAGTAGGCAGATAGGCAGGCAGAGAGAGAGGGGGAAGCAGGCTTCCTGATGAGCAGAGAGCCCGATGCAGGGCTTGATCCCAGGACCCTGGGATCACGACCTGAGCTGAAGACAGAGGCTTTAACCGCTGAGCCACCCAGGCGCCTGTGGCTTCCATAGTTTTTAATGAGATGTCAGCAGTTATTCATTCCATGTGTATAATGTGTTGTTTTTTTCTAGTTGCTTTTAAGATCTTTTGCTTATCCTTGGTTTTCAGCATTCTGTGATATGCTGTGATGTTCTCTTTGTGTTTATCTTGCTTGGGTTCACTGAGATTCCAGAATCTAAATTTAGTCATTTCACCAAATTTGTGGAAATTCAGGACATTATTTATTTAAAAAATTGTTTTTTAGCGGTGCCTTGGTGGCTCAGATGGTTGAGTGACTGCTTTCAGCTCAGGTCATGATCTTCAGTTCCTGGGATCAAGCCCCATGTTGGACTCTCAGCTCAGCGGGGAGTCTGCTTCTCCCTCTCTCTCTGCCTCTCCCCCTGCTTGTGCTCTCTCTGTCTCTCTCTCTCAAATGAATAAATGAAATCTTAAAAAAAAATTGTTTTTATTCCACTTTCTCTTTTCTCTGCAATTATACATATATTAGAGCTTTTTGTATTATCCTGTAATTACTTAGATTCTTGATTTTCTGATTCTTTTACTGTGTTCTTCAGACTGGATTATTTCATTTCTTTTCCTTTTAAAAAATATTTATTTATTTAAGGAAGTTCTACACCCAACATGGGGCTTGAACTCATGACCCAGAGATGAAGAGTCACATGCTTTTTCAGCTAGGTGCCCCTAGATTGGATTTTTTCTATTGATCTATCTTTACATTCATTGATAATCTTCTGTCATCTCCAATATGCTTTAAAACTGTCAAGTGAGCTTTGGGGGCGCCTGGGTGGCTCAGTTGGTTGGGTGGCTGCCTTCGGCTCAGGTCATGATCCTGGAGTCCTGGGATTGAGTCCCACATTGGGCTCCCTGCTCGGTGGGGAGTCTGCGGTTCCCTCTGACCTCCCCCCTCTCATGCTGTCTCTCTCCCTCTCTCATTTTGTCTTTCTTTCTCAAATAAATAAATAAAATCTTAAAAAAACTGTCAAGTGAGCTTTTGATTTCCGGTATTATATTTTTTCAGTTCTAGAATTTGCATTTTTTAAAATGGTTTTTATTTCTCTGTTGAAATTTTCTATTTATTTACTCCTTGTGAGCATTTTTTTATGTCCTTGAGGATATTTATAATAACTGCTTTAAAATTTTTGTCTGAAATATCCAGCGTCTGGGTCAACTCCATGTCATTCTTCATTAGCTGCTTTCCTCTTCAGTACGGGTTCTATTTCTTTATATTTCTAATAATTCTGGATTGTATCGCATTGTGATTGATATATTCATCGCAGACACTCTGAATTCTGTATATTTCTCCAAAGAATGTTGATTCTTTTTTGCTTTGTTTTAGCGGACAGCTAACTTGGCTCAATTTGAACTTCAAGCTCTGTCTCCTTCGTGGTGAGCAGCACTAACCCTGTTCATTTTTCTGCCTTAGCGGAGCTGCTTATAATTCACCCCACACATGGGTAGTTCAGGGATCAGCCAGAGATTTGTACAGAGTTTATATGCAGAATTTGGGCCCCTTCTCTGTGGTGCACTCTCTCTCTCTTTTAAGATTTTATTTAAGTAGTCTCTAGATATGCAGTGTGGGACTTGAACTCACAACCCCGAGATCAAGAGCTGCACATTCTTCTGACTGAGCCACAGGGGCCCAGTGGCTCTCTTTTGAGGATTTTCCCCACCCTTACTTCCTACTTCTGTGGTATCCTTTAACTCTTTCCTCTGGTTCCTTGAGCCAGCAAGACTGTGGGCTTCTGTTGGAATTTTAGCTGAGCTGTGTGGTGCCAGCTGGAGTCTGGCCTTCAGTGAGAACTTTACAAATTGGGTAACTCACCCAATGCTATTTCTTTCTTCGGTGTGTCAACTCTCTCCTAGTTCTGCCTGCCTGGGTTGCTCTCCAGTGTCTTCAGGTAATTATCATTTTAATTTTTTTCTTTAAAATAAACTCTATGCCCAAATGTGAGGCTCAAACTCACGACCCTGAGATCAAGAGTCACATGCTCTACTGATGAGCCAGCCCAGGCGCCCCCTTCAGGTAATTTTGCTTTTTTAAATTTTATTTATTTGAGAAATAGAGAGGGGTGGGGAGAGAGAGAGGGCATGAGCAGGGGGAGGGACAGAGGGAGAAGATCCCAGGACTCTGGGATCATGCCCTGAGTCAAAAGCAGACGCTTAACCGACTGAGCCACCCAGGTGCCCCTATGAACATAGTTTTTCCATATTTACTGAGTAGCCCGAAAACTGACATGGAGGATGCACTCAGTTGTTCTGCGAGACAGTAATTATTCAGCTGAGTGCCTCAAGGAGCAGAAGTTGGGGTCAGGTCAGGTTTCACATCCCTTATTTTCACTTTCGCTTACACATGATCTATATCACCTCTGTTTTCTGTTTTCTGAAACTCCCAACTCCTGGAGCACAAAGTTACTCTTTCTTGGAATAAGTGTGAACTGTATTTATGTTTAGAAATACAGTTCTCGGGGCGCCTGGGTGGCTCAGTGGGTTGAGCCTCTGCCTTCAGCTCAGGTCGTGATCTCAGGGTCCTGGGATCGAGCCCCGCATCAGGCTCTCTGCTCAGCGGGGAGCCTGTTTCCCCCTCTCTCTCTGCCTGCCTCTCTGTCTACCTGTGATTTCTGTCTGTCAATAAATAAATAAAATCAACTATATATATATACAGTTCTCTAGGGACACATGTGTGGCTCAGTTAAGCACCTACCTCTCTCTCCATCTTCCTCTCTCCTCCCCCTGCTCATGCTCTCTCTCTCTCCCTCTCAAACAAATAAATAAAATCTAAAAAAAAAAAGTTAGAAACAGCTACTCTGGGTGAGTTAAGGAGTTAAGGGACCCCAAGGAACCGGTTACCTGTCTGTAAAGGTGACAGATTATCCTCAAAGATATCAGTGACTGGCTTCTGAGGAGGTCACTTTTGCTTCTATTTTAGGGTCCCGGGCTTGATGCACTTGCTGTCATCCACCACGGAGATTCATTGATCTATGTGTAAGGCCGAGAGCCCACTGTTACGGGCTGAATGTTTGTGTCCTCCTCAAATTCATATGTCGAAGCTCTAATCCTCAGTGTGATGGTGTTTGGAGGGGGGGGGTCCTTTGGGAGATAATTAAATTTAGATGAAGTCATAAGCCAGGCACCCCAATAAATAAAAATCTTAAAAAAAAAGAAGGGGTGCCTGGGTGGCTCAGTGGGTTAAAGCCTCTGCCTTCGGCTCAGGTCATGATCCCAGGGTCCTGGGATCGAGCCCCGCATCGGGCTATCTGCTCAGCGGAGAGCCTGCTTCCCTTCCTCTCTCTCTCTGGCTGCCTCTCTGCCTACCTGTGATCTCTGTCTGTCAAATAAATAAATAAAATCTTAAAAAAAAAAAGAAATTGCTAAGCTTCACATATTCAGAATCCAGCTCTTTTGAATCCCTTCTTGATTCATGGACATCAATGTCCATATTTTCCCAACAAAATACCCTCCTCTGTGCCATCAAGAGTGTTGTAATGAACTTCCCTGCTGGTGTTGCTGGTCCACTGTACTGCCTCTCTGTCTTTGAATTCCTCTCATGACAAGACCAAGACCCTTTGGTGACTCCTTTGGGAACCAACTCAAACCCGCTCATGAAAAGGGACTTGTTAGCTCATGGAACTGGCACGTTCAGGATGCAGCTAGCTTAGGCACAGGGGGATCATCACTCCATAATGTTGCAGAGCTCTATGGGTTTTCTTTCCTCTGCTTGTTTTGTTTTCCTCAGCATGCTGGTTTCATTCCCTATGTGGTGGGGAAGATGGCCACTACCAGCCGTAAGTCCAGCTTTAGGTTTACAGTCTGAGAATAGAAAGTCCCCTTCCCTCCCAGTGTCCTTACGTGGAGCCAGACAAGGCTGTGATTGGCTCTGTTTGGGTCACATGTCCAGCTGTGGTTCATTCTCTGATTGGCCAGTCTGCATTCTCTGTCTGATTCGTGGTGGGTGGTCACATGGGGTTGGGTGGATACTGAGTGGGTTCTCCAGGGGAAGGCCTGCGGATCACAAACATGCTTGTACTAAGGACCCTTTGGCTCAAGTCTAATCATCCTTCCATAGGCCTTCTTGATCAATTCATGCCTGACAAAGTTGGGATGACTTTGATGCTGGAGGAGGTTCCTTTGATCAAAAAAAGTTGTGTTGGGCCAGTTTAGGTGACAATCCCTTTCAAGTGCAGTGTTTGAGTGCAGTGAGATACTGGTTTGTCTTGTTGACTCGCACACCTGTACAAGGGTTAGCAGGCTACTTGGGGTTTTTTGGAGGCAAAGACAGGCTTCAGACTCCTGAGTTTCCACCAGTTAATTTCAGGCAACCACGGAACAAGTATTGAGTCTATAAAAGTCTTCTTTTCTTTAACTTGCTCATGCTCCTCTTTCTTTCACTTTTCTTTAAATAATTTCTTAGAAAGTATTTACTTATTTAAGTACTCTTTACGTCCAACGTGGGGCTCAAACTCAACCCCAAGATCAAGAGTCGTATGCTCTTCCGACTGAGCCAAGGAGGTGACCCACTCTTGTCTTTTAAATTGATCCCTCAGTGTGTATACTCTAGATGGTGTGAAACCATAGCTATATTTTACTAAGAGTTTTTCGATGAGTGTGCTTTGCAATTATCTTTGTAAATCACTCATTAACAATTGTTAACACCGGGGGCCCCTGGGTGGCTCAGTAGGTTAAGTGTCCGACTCTTGATTTTGGCTCAGGTCATGATCTCCGTGCTGGGTGTGGAGCCTACTTAAGATTCTACCTCTCCCTCTGCTCCTCACCCCCCACCCCCCACCAAACACGCCAAAACCAAGAAACAACTGCTAATACAGATAATATAATATACCTGCTTTTACACGTGCACCTTCACTGAAGCCACCTTATAGCCTCTCCGTGGGGTCTGTCCCTGTTACCTGTTGGTGTGTCCCAAGCCATCCCAACACTTGGTGGCTTACGACAAGAATCATCTTCCTCACAGATGTGAAATTTGGGTGGGGCTTGGCGGGGATAGCTCATCTCTGCTCTGCATGGGGAGGTCAGCTGGGACTGGAGGATCTCTTTCCAAGATGGCACACCCACATGGCTGCAAGTTGGTTCAGGCTATTAGCTGGTCATGCGCCTCACTTCCTGTCTACATGGGCCTTTCTCCATGGGGGGGCTGGGTTCCCAAGAAGCAGTGAAGTTGCCTGTCCTCTCGGGTCTGTACCCAGAAATCGGTGTGGCATCACTGCTACCATGTTCTTTTGGTCAAAACAGCCCCAGAAGCCACCCTAAGTCAAGGGGAGGGGACACAGACCTCACATCTTGATAGAAATTGTCATAACCTTTGCGGCCATCGTTAATGTACCATGGGGTTTCATGGCGCAGGCTTCTGGATTCATCCCCTTTTCCTGATAGACTGACTGATCTGAAATTGAAGCAGAGCTGGTGTGAAGGGGGCTCATCTCACACACTTTCATACTTGCTGTATTTCTAAACTACAGTGACGGGTTATAACACACCATGAACATTTCTATCTAGATAGCATCGTCTTTTTTTCTGGTGGTGAGACTTTTCTGCACCTAACTAATTTATAATGATTTGAAATGACTCGAGAGACTGGTCTGAGATGGTAATATCTCCAAGAGAATGGGGGAAAGAAAAAACCAGGCGGCCGACTTTTGAAACATTTTGCAATGAGCATGAAACTCGGGGCTCTCTCAAGAGCTGGCAAATCAGTAAGCAGAATTGAGAAAGGAGTGAGACAGGATATTCTGCTGGTCTTTTCTTCCCTGCTTAAATACAGCTGTTGTTTTTTATTTCAGGGTTGATGGATTAGTCGTGTGATGTACTTGGATCAAATACTTGGGCTAAAGCCTCTCATCCATTTGCCCATCAGCTTCCCTTGGAGGCAGATTTACATTCTGTCTGGATGCCAGATTGAATTAAATGCTTCTTCAAAGCCCGCAGTCTGACAAAAACCTCTCCCCAGTCAGCATATTTACTGTATTAAAAAAAATTAGCATCTGCAGGGAAATGATGCGGCCTACGGGTTTCTTTTCCAGGGAAGAATCCAATTTAGCTTTTGGGGCTGATGTTGTAATTGGTCAGAGAACCAAGGATCCTAACTGAGGCTGGAGCCTGGGGGAGGCGGATGCTCCCGATTCCAGAGCTTTCCTCGTCCCATCTGAGTCATCCTGCCCCCACCTGGATTGCACGGATGTCTGGCTGATGGAATGGATGAATACTCTTTTTGAGGGTACGTTTCTGTGCAATCAGCAGTTCAACATTGCCCTGCCACCCAGTGGGGCCACGCACACTTTATTTCCTTTTTCTTAGGTTTGAGAGTTGTGTCCCTTAATTTCTTGTTCGCCAGTGTTCACGAGAAGGAGACCCACAGGTGACATGGCTGCATTAATGATTTAATATTTAGAGGACGGCTGGAAGGAAGTGGATTTTCAAAGCACCTCACCACCGACCCGCTGTGTAATTGTTCTCAGCATAAGGATGGAAAGGACAGGGTAGGAATAGGGGATAGGATTATCTGTCTCTTAGGGCTGTGGTAACAAAGTAATGCAGCTAAGTTACTTAGAGCATGTATTCGTTATCTGATATCGCTGCGTAACAAAACATGCTCCCCAAAGCCCCCGAAATGTAGTGGCTTCAAAGAACAGGCATTATCTCCAAGTTCTGTGAATCGGGAGTCCGGGAGCAGCTGAGCTGGGTGGGATCTGGCTGGGGGTCTCTCATGGGGCTGTGTTCAAGGTGGTGGCCGGCCCTGCACCCATCTAAAGGCTGGACGGGAGGACGATCTGCTTCCAGGCCTACCCACATGGCTCTTGGCAGGCATTAGTTCCTTGCCACATGGACGAGGAGCTCTCCATAGGTGCCTGGATGTCTTTGCAACATGGCCCGCGAGAGCGATGAGAGAGAGAATGGTCTCTGGGCAGGTGACTGCTAGTCTTTTTATAACCTAATCATGAAAATGACATCCTGTGGCTTCTCCTCGCTTGCCGTTAGTGAATCACTCAGTCCTGCTCTCACCCAGCAGGAGAGGAATGAGCACCAGCTCTTTGGAGGAGAAGCAGCAGAGAATTTGGAGCTTCCCTTTAAGGGCATAGTTCTGGGTACATAGTAAATACTCAGTAAATGATTAGATGTTAGGGTTAATTTAGATAAATTCACTTCTTGGTGATTTACTTTCTAGACAGACTTTAGTGACACCCTCATTTTTATTTGGAGAGCAGAAGGAATTGGGGGCTCTACAGTGGATTGGAGATTATGCCCGGGGGACCTGTACAAAATGAGGATTTTTTTACCTTTCATTTTCTGTCACAGGGACGGAGGGAAGATTTCTCCCGAGATCTCCTCTGTTGTGTTGGACCAGTCAGTCCGAAGACTGTAGCCGAGGTGCACGCACCGATTAAAAGTCCCTTCTCGGGGAATTCTCGGGGGAATTGAGGGGGGGTTCATCTTCCCCATCAACACTGGGTGTGGTGTCTTCCGGACTTGGGAGAGGGATGAAACCATGGGCACCATGAGGACCCAGGCAGAGCATGTCCCCTGGGAGGGCTTCTGGCTCCTATCACCCCTGGCAATTTAAATCCCAAAAGCAAAGATGATTTTTAAAAAAATAAATGTATTTATTTCACTCTACAGTGTAACCACACGTTTGGAGAAAGAAAAATGCCTCCATAAATCTTACAGGACTACTGTTGACTTTCTGTGATGTGTCCTTTCCAGCCTCCCCCATCTGAGGCTTTCCAGCTTTACACGGCTTTAAGTAGTTCACAACTAACTACACTCTCGTCGCCTGCTTTTCGCTTGGCTTTGTCACACATGTATTTTTTATGGCATGGCCCTTCCCCATCTCTGGGAGGTTTTGAGAGCTGTGTGGTATTTTATTGGGTGAATGTCCCATCAGTTACTTTCCTCATTAACTCCAATCGGTTGTGTAATAAAGGTATTACTTTTGTGTGTTATATTCTGCTGTCACTGTTTTTACCCATGCTGTTTGCCTTTTAATTTTTATCCTTTTCTTTAAATGGTCACATTACCGACATGAGTTAAGTATGGGAGGGAGGGCGCTTGGCTGGCACGGTCAGTGGAGTGTGACACTTGACTTTGGAGTCAGGAGTTCGAGCCCCATGTTGGGTGTAGAGATCAGTTAAAACAAAACAAAACAAAACACGAAATTTCACCTGGAACATTAACTAACTGGAATTGAAATAACAACTTAAAAAAAAAAAGTATGAGTTGGAAACGTTAAACCTTCTCCTCTGGGGAATTACCCCATTGCTTCTGAAGTCGGACAGTCCTTGCTTCCATTGTAACATCCCCTCGTCACCTCCGGTTTCCATGTGGCTTTTAAAAATTACTCTGAAATTAATTCTGAAGTATGAAATAGGGATTTGAAATGAGATTTATTTTCTTTTCCAAATTACTGACCAGTTTTACATGGAGAATACCAGGGAAGGCATCTGACCAGCTGCACCATGGAGCCAGGTCTTCTGAAACACAGACGAAGCTGGCTGAAATTCTGAGGGCATCCACGATTTGGCAGAGGATGGGAGAAGCAGCCGAGGTCACGCAGGTGTCGGTGAATTGTTTGTTGCAGCACCTTGAACTTCGACTGGGAGAAGGGGCTCAGCTGCCTTCCGTGGCTGGTAAGGTGGGATGTGTGTGGCAGGGTCTGACATATGGGAACAGTCCTAGCGAAAAGATTTGTTTAAAAAAAAAGTCTTGGGAAAGAAAGTGGGGGTGCGCTGACAGGGCCCAAATCTGGTTTACATATCATCTGTAAGAAACACGGCGGACCCAGGGTGCCTGGGCGGCTCAGTGGGTTAAAGCCTCTGCCTTCGGCTCAGGTCATGGTCCCAGGGTCCTGGGATCGAGCCCCACATTGGGCTCTCTGCTCCGCGGGGAGCCTGCTTCCTCCTCTCTCTCTGCCTGCTTCTCTGCCTACTTGTGTCTGTCAAATAAATAAATAAAATCTTAAAAAAAAGAAAAAGAAACACGGCGGACCCAACGCTCCGGGATCAGGGAGAGATCTTTAGACATTCCCGCCCCCGGGGAAGCTATGCCAAGTACTGTCACACGCTTGGGCTGCAGAGTGTCACGGCTCCAACTGCACACGCCTGGAGGAGAGGTATCTGCAGACAGGAGGTGGGCCCAGTAGTGGAGGCCAAGAGGAAGTTTCCAGAAAAGGGCCGTGGATCCAGAAAGCCTGCGTCCCTTGAATTCTGCGTGGAGGCAGGGACCCAGTAAGAACGGATGAAAAAGCAATCATCTAGGGTCCCAGCTTTGAAAAAATCACCGTGATTATTCTTCTGTATGAATGCTTTCCGTGGCCTGCTCCTACCCGGGACGAAAGTGCCTGACGGGTGCATATGAAGGGAGCGGATTCCTGGTGGGGAAGGAGAGTGAGGACCGCTGGGCAACCAGAGCGCAGAGGCCTTGTCGTTGTCGCACAGACGCAGTTAGAAACGCCTTCTTGCACGCACACGCTTTGAAGCAACAGCAGGTGGGGCCGGCCCCTGGCAAAGAATCCTCCCTCCCAGCATGGGGACAGTTTCACACCACTTGCTCCAGCAGACCAGAGGCAGGGCGTGGTTTGGGACGCCAGAGGGCGCCGGCAGGGCAAGGGCCAGTGCCGAGCAGGAGGGAGAGCAGCCAGCACAGGTGCTGGAGCCAGAAGTCGGGGAGCGCAGTCGTGGGGTGGCCCTGCTCCGAGTCCTGCTGCTTGGGCAGAAGCCGGCGAGATAAGGTGGCTCTGCAGGAGCTGTCCCGTCTCTGCCCGGTGACAGCGTCTCTGCCTGGTGACAGCCGGCCTATGATGATAAGCTGGGCTGGCCCCCGCCCCGGGTTCTGGAAACAGGGATGGGGGCAGGGCGAGGCAGAGCGGTGAGGCGGGCAGGTGGCACAGGCCTCAGGGGACCCAGACAGGGATGCCTGGTGGGACCCTGGGAGTCACCTAACCTCTCTGACCTGATCGCTCCATCAGGGGTAACAGTCCCACTCGCCCCAGACGGCTGAGGACGTTAGAGCTTCGGTTTGAAGTGCCTGCCTCGAACCCTTCTGAAGATGAGGACAGCTCAACCGGGGACACAGTCCGCAGGCGGGTGGGATCCCAGCTCACCTGACGAGTGGACCAGAAGGAAATGGGACCACTGGGCACTTATGGGGACAGAACCGAGCCAGCCTGGTGCCCAGTGACAGTTCACTCGTTGACAAGCCTGGCTGCAGAAGGCGGCTCCCACCTGGCCGAGGGTGGCCTTCTCAGGATCCCGTCTCCCAGGCGCCCAAGGACCAGCCTGGAGGGGAGACCACGGCATGGCCACCCCTCACAGTGGCCTTGGTCACTGTGACAGTCTGAGTATCTCTGGCAACCATGCGCTGGTGGGACCGAGGGGCCGCTTGGTGGTCACAGCTCCTCCTTGTTGCCGTCGGGGGGCCGGACTGGAGGCCCCGGGGCCCGGGAGCTACCCGGTGGCCCGTGGCCCCCGTCCTCATGGCGCCGACCCACCGTGGCGTAGTCCCGCAGGAGCCCGCTCTCTACTCCGTGCCGCCGCAGGCTCTCAGTCCCCACGAGCCCCTGTGCTCTCAGGTAGCCCTGCTGGCAGAAGGGCGGCAGCTTCTGGTGTGTTAGCGCAAACAGGAAGCAGGACTCTACACAAAAGCAAAAGATGAATGAGTAAGACCGAGAGGTGTGGGGGGAGGCGGGGTACTGATGCCCCGGGGTGACTCTTGTGGGGCTCATCCCTCCCTGAAGTTCCAAGGACGGTGCCCGGACATTCTGGAAGAACGAGGCTCTAGATGGAAAGCAAACCACAGGAATGACTCAGCTCCCGAGATCTGGGCCCAGTCCACTGGGAGCTCAGCCACTGCGGAGCAGACCCTCAGCCTTCCCTTCTGGAAGCTGGCCTGGCTGGGGCCAGGAGCTTGGAGGTCAGTCCTGCCGGGAGCTCAGAGCTGCCTGCAGGGCTTCATTCCCTCAGCCATCTCTGGGTTGCAGATACGGTGTGGAAAGCACTGGTGTGAGTCCTGTGCGGGGGTGGGGGAGGGGAGGGAAGAGAACATCGGGGAACAGCGCAAAGCTGGCGCACAGGTCAAGTTGGCCCTGTCAGGAAACAGCTGTGGGTACTTATTATTCAGAAATATGAAGAAACCACCAGAAGAGCCAGAAGTACTTCCTTCTGGGACTGAGGGTGGAAGTGAGAAAAGTCTTTTAGCTGAGTGCTTACGTAACTTTGACTTAAAAAAAAAACAGAAAAGAGGGCCGCCTGGGTGGCTCAGTTGTTAAGCATCCGCCTTTGGCTCAGGTCATGCTCTCAGGTCCTGGGATTGAGCCCCTTGGGCTCTCCGCTCAGCGGGAAGCCTGCTTCTCCCTCTCCCACTCCCCCTGCTTGTGTTCCCTCTCTCACTGTCTCTCTCTGTGTCAAATAAATAAAGCCTTAAAACAACAGAAAAGATGAAACAGATAAGGGACTCGGTCTTCTCGGGGATTTAGAGACAGGATGGGAAGGGGCGCACATCCAAAAACTGTCTCGAGCCTTTGATCTCAAGAAAGTTGGGCACGTTACAAAGGATGTTGTGAGGCCCATATGGGTGAACAGGCTCTAAGGGGCCACGCAGATGGCACTTCCGACCTCAGTTCTGACTTCCGGTCCAGATGGCCCCTGGCAACACAGGGTGTGACCGTCCTCCCCGAGCAGGGAGGACTCTGGTGCAGGGGGAGGCTGGGAGAGCGGCAGAAAGGGGTATTTTGGGTAAGCACCACCTTCTGATGACACAGGTCACCCCTTCTTCAGGGGCCCGGGGGATGGGGTGGGGAGGGGGCAGAGAAGCCCAGCAGAATCCCGGGCCAGAGCTAGCGGCCGCACATCAACTAAGGGGGTGGAGGGCAGCGCCTCTGCCAGTGGGCCCTGAGGCCTGGATGATGTACTTGAGGCAGTTGTAACCCAGGGTGGGAGATGCTCCCTCAGGGGCCTGGCCATCTTTGAGTACTCCTGGAACCTCAAGAAACAGGCAGCGATTTTGTAGCAGAGAGTTCTAGACCTGTCTCCCGTCACTTTCCAGGTGAGCACGTGCAGGCAGGTGATGGTCTGCAGAAGGCCAGTACTTCGAAGTTGCTTAGCCCTGTGCTGTGAATGACCTCTGAGCATCTACATATATTTAGACAGTCAGCCTGCACTGCTGTTTTAAGCCAGCTCTCTCAGTGTATACATCTTGATTTTGAAGTTGGCCGATGATGTCACCTGGGGTTGAAACAAAGACATGTGCCCTCTGACCTGTAGGCCAGACACTGATCATCTCGCACCTGATTTGATTTGAATAGTACCTGAAATACGACTGGTGTTCAACACATATTTGCTGAACAGAAAAGGGCAGATATTCTAGGCATTCAGGGGGTTTTAAAAAAGACAGAAATTGGGCCTGTTTCTGTCACTTCTCCCTCCGGGTCCTCAGACTTCCGTCAGAGCTACCTTCCAGTTCACTGATTCTCTCTTCATCTCTGTCTAATGTGCTACTTTATCTTTAGGTTGAGTTCTTTTTCTTTTTTTAGGTTTATTTACTTGTTTCCGAGAAAGTGAGCTTGTAGGCAGGGAGAGGGATGGAGGGAGAGAGAGAATCCCAAGCAGACTCCCTGCTGAGCACAGAGCCTTGACACGTGGCTCGATCTCAGGACCCTAAGAGCATGACCTGAGTTGAAATCACAAGTCAGATGCTTAACTGGTTGAGCCCTCCAGGTGCCCCTAGGTTGTTTCTAATTATATATTTTTTCATTTCCACAAGTTTTATTTGGCTCTTCCTGAATGCTGCCCAATTACGTCTTCGATAATCTATTTTCTCATTTCTTTACATATTTTAGGCAGACTTTGTATCCTCTATTTTTAACTATTCCAATTCCCATAGTCCTTTTGGTTTGATCCAGAAGTTTGTTTTTTTTCTGCTGACACTCCTTCACAGAGGTTTGTGTCCTTGTTTTAAGCACTTTTTACTTGGGGGTGGGGGTGGGTTCAACTTACTTGGAACTTTATCTGTGGAAACTTTTTGAGCTCTAATTTTTTTTCTTTTTTTCTTTCTTTCTTCGAAAGAGAGAGAGGGAGAGAGTGGGGCTGGGGGGAGAAGTAGAGGGGGAGGGACAAGCAGATTCCATGCTGAGTGTGGAACCCAACTCGGGGCTCAATCCCAGGTCCCTGAGTCATGATCTGAGCTGAAACCAAGATTTGGTCGCTTAACTGACTGAGCCACCTAGGCTCCCTGAGCCCTAGTTTTCTTTTATGTATGTAGGTACTTCTCCAGTTTTATTTATTTTTTTTAAAGGTTTTATTATTTATTTGAGAGACAGTGCACGCGAATGTATGCATGTGCACAAGAAGGGGGTAGGGGCAGAGGGAGAAGCAGGCTCCCCACTGAACAAGGAGCCTGACTCGGGCCTTGATCCCAGGACCCTGGGATTATGACCCCAGCCAAAGGCAGCCGTTTAACTAAGCCAGCCAGGTGACCCCCCTTTCTCTAGTTTTAAAGTTTGTTTCTTCACAGAAGACTTGCATTTCCTTCTGTGATTTTTACACCATGATGACACTGTGAAGTTTGGCCCCAAACTCACATGAGGGAGGCTTAGTGGTTAGAAATTCTCAGGGGGAGATTGTCCCTTTTCTACCCAGAACCAAAAAGCCCGAGTCTCCTCCATCTCCTTCTTGAGAGTGTTTTGTGCCTCCTTGAGCCACTGAGATCTGAGCTTAGGTGAAGGTCTCTAAACAGACCTCCCTCCCCGCCCCAGCCTCACCTTCCCGCCCCCAAGCATAGCTCAGTTACCCAGGCTCTAGGCTCCTGCTGATGGCTGGCAGCTATCCCACGTCCAGCAGGGGCTTTATGGTTTTCTCAGAGCTCCCTTTTCTCCCCCTGCCACTTCTTTAAGAAATGAATTCTACTCAGCGACTTCAGGTGTGCTGGACTGGTAAGGGTCTCTCTGAACACCTCTACCTCGTGGATAACAGAATTCTTGGGTGTGGGTTCTTGTTATGAACCCTGAAAACTCTGCAGAGCATGGATTGATCTGGTCTTTTTCTGACCTCTTGCTCGGTCCCTTTGGTCCTTCCAGGAACTTAGGTTACCTGCATAGAAGCTTCGCAAATCGGTGTCCAAACAGTTCTCCAGGAAGCGCCTCAGAGGCAGGATATGCCCCACCGGGGCGGTCCAGTCGGTCAAGAAATCTTCCACGACGTGGTGGATGGCCGTGGGCCTAGGCAGGGCCCAGCCGGCAGGGCGGAACCTCACCTCCTGCTCTGTGGGGTGGAGAGGGGTGTTGTGTCAGAGCCTGGAGACTGGGCTTCCCATCCCGGAGATGACAATGTGGTTCCCACATATCCCAGGTGCTTCCCTCACTCCCTCGTGCTCGGCTTTCCCGACACACTGTGCTGGGCAGCGGCCGGCCTCTCCCACACCCTTCACCGCTGTGTTTGCAAGGCTGGCATGAGGAAGAGACTAGATCTGTTCCTTGTGGTGTCAGAAAGCAGAACCAAGACTAATCACTCGCGCCCGGGTCTTTCTAAGGCACACGTGGACTGAGGTTTCTTGTGACTGCTTCCGAACAGCCCTTTCTGAGACGTGACTCAGAGGCCTTGCCTTGAAAGGGGCCCGAGAGCTCACCTAGGCCAGCTTCGTGCCTGGTGTGGGCTCCCTTCTGTAGCATCCCAGGCAGGCGGCCATTAAGCCAGGACTCAACCACCCTCGTACTGGGAAACTCCACTGTAGGGGCGACCCGTTCCACTGTGACAGCTCTGATTAGTAGCTGCTCCCGATTCTGACGAGAACCCTGAGTTCCTGTCACTTCTACCTGCTGACACCACCTCCGTCTGTTTTTAGGGCGTCCTCTTCCAAGGGACAGCTCTTCAGTTTCTGAAGCAGGAGCGGTGCCTCCGGGGGTGGGGAGGGGGATTCACCTACTGGTAGCTACTCTGTGCCAGGTACCGTGCTGGTGTGCTGTGCTTTTTTGGGGGAAGATTTTATTTATTTTTTAAGTAACCTCTACACCCAAAGTGGGGCTTGAACTCACAACCTCAAGATAAAGAGTCACAAGCCCCACCGACTGAGCCGGCCAGGCGCCCCACATTCTGTGTTCTTTATCTCATTTATCCTCACACAATCCTGCTGTTATCCCCACTTTTCGAATGAGGAAGTGGAGGCTCAGAGAGTTCCAGGAATGGTCCCAGGCCACACAGCAAGGAAAGCACGGCCTGAGAACACTGCCCAGCTTTTCCGTGCTTTTTAGGCTACCGGCCTGTGGTAACTACTTCCAGGGCATTTCCCCGGTCCCTCTGAGAGTCCGTCTCCAGGTTTCCTCTCTCTCCACGTTCGCCCTCCTTCGGACACACACAGCAAGGCTGTCCCTCTTGCTGCATGGCGCCTGGAGCGGGTCACGACACTCCACGTGTGGCCTGCCCAGATCATGGTATGCGCCCGAATCTGGGAACACTGTTTCTTATTCCTGGACCTTCTGCCCCATTGGGTTTCTGGGTGGAGCTCCCCAGTGTCCTCTGCCAGCCGGGAGAAGTTGTGTGAGAGGTGGCAGGTGTGACAGGGGAGAGACTCGGGGTCCGAGCAGTGCCCAGCTCCCGGAAGGAAGCCTGCGCTCGGGGGAGAGCGGAGGCCCGGCTCACCGGTGGGAAGATGCCTGTAGTAGTAGATGACGGGATGGAGGAAGTTAGACTGCCAGGCGTCTTCCGTGTGCCCCACAGACCGGTCATAAAAGAAGACGTCCTTGTCGGGCCCAGAGAAGTTTCTGCCGTACTCCATGTTGATGACGAACAGCCCGTGCCTGGCCTTCCTTCCCGTGATGGTCTCCAGCTGGGCCAGCATCTGCACGGGGAACTCCTCCAGGTACTCAAATGCCGGGGCGTTCCTGGGGACGACGGCAGCGCGGGAGGGCCCGACCCTCAGTGCCGTGGCAGAGCTGAGGAGCGTGTGCGCGTGTCCCTTGTACAGTGTACAGCCGCTGGTCATCCCCACGCACCTCACTTTACCATTACTGTCGCAGCTGAGCCCTGGCTTACACTGGGACAGATTCCAGAAAACTCCGAGCAGCCTGAAATGTATCTGGGGAGTGGGTGACCCAGGCTGATAGAACAGTAACAGGAAAGCCCTGGGGGGGAGCGACTGCTGTGGTGTCTTCCAGGGACAGGAAGAAGGCCGATGTGGCTAGAGTGGCCTCGGGCAGAAGGGCAGGAGAGGGGCTTAGGGGCAGGTCGAGGAGGGCTCGTGTGTGCTTTGATGGTCCCCTGGCCCCTGGAGAGTACTGAGCAGAGCTGACTATGTGTGACTTGTGTTTTGAGAGGACCGCCAGGCTGCTGTGGGGAAAGCAGACCACGGGGCCAAGGTGACAGGCGGCAGTTAGTTTAGGTGAGGGATGCTGGGCCTCTGGACCACGGGGGCAGTCCTGGGGCTGGGGAGAGGCGGTCAGATTCTTGATGTGATTTGAAGGTAGGGCTTACGGGGTTTGTGGAGAGTCTAAAGGTGGAGAATGGGAATGGAAGAGAGGAGTCAGGGGGATGGGCTAGCTTGTGCTGATCACTGTGGATTCCTTGTGTGTCCCTCAACTTGATGCATGTGACCCTCCCTGGCTTTGGGTCAGGCTGCTCCCCCTCTGACTGAGGGATCCCCCCTGCTTCTCACCTGCCACCTGTCCTCGGAGCACCCTCGCCCGCAGCCCTTCTCCCTCCCTGCTCTGCTGGGTGTCACCTGTGATCTGCCACCTGTCACTTAATTGATAAGGAGCCCAGCTGGTCCTGGCCTGAGAGAGCCTGTCGATCCACACTGGGGGTTCGCGTCACTGCCATTCACCGCTCGTCCACCTGGGGCCAACTGTGGTCTCCCAGTGACCTTTTCGCCTGCCCGCCAGCTGTGATTATCCCCACTGTGCGGGTGAGAGAAAGGCTCAGAGAGGCTAAGTGACTTGGTCCAGGTCACACAGGCGGAAAGCGGCAGAGCTGCGACGCACACCCAGGGCTGTCCGTCTGCCTGTGGTGTCGATTTCCCTGATATTTTCCCCCGGAATCGATCTCCCCTGTCCCCCTGCAGGCTCCACCTGAGGAGGGAGCCCCTCGGCCCCTCCACACCTGGAACAGGCAGAGAAGAGCTAGGATAGGGTGAAGACGGTGAAGCCGGGCTACTCACTCCTTCAACAGGACGACGTCGGCCAGCACGCTGAACATCTGGTAGAGCCCAGAAGCCTCGTTCACGCGCCGGACGATGGCGCTGGTCAGCTGTGAGGTGGGGAGCTCGGTGGAGGGCCAGGCGACGCCGTGGTGCCGATGCTCCAGCAGGCGGTGAACAGCACGCACTGAAAAGGCCAGAGGGAGGGATGGCGTGACGTCCTTAAGATTTGCTCCTTCACCGCCTGATGCCTGTCCAGTCCCCACGGACTTCTTGGAACTCAAGACACGCTTGCATGTGCGGCGCCAAGAGGAGGCCTTTGGAGTGGGGTCAGCGGAGGCTTTCTATACTATGGGCCGGATAAACAGTGTTTTGGGCTCTGCTGCCCAACTGGTCAGGCTCCCCAGTTCTGCTTCCGGTGTGAAAGCAGCCCGGATGGTAGCTGCAAGGATGGGCGTGGCAGGCTCAGGCTCCAGGCCGCCCGTGCGACCCCTCCCAGCTGCTCTGTGAGCCCCAGACCTTGTGCCAGCCTCTCACCCTGCTCCCCTGGCCAGTTCCCCTTTCTCCCAGGCCCCAGCTGGAGACCCTTTCAGCGTCCCCTCTCCTTTACTGCCTAAGTCCAAACTGTCACAAAATCTGACTGATGTAAGGGCAGGAAAGCGACAGCTGTCCCTCTGGACAGAGTTGAGGACGGACACAGCGAGTGGAGTCTGGGGACGGGCCCCTGATGAAAGGGCAACCATCTTGAGAGAGCCTGGCCCATTCTGAGAAGCAGGCGAGGGACCAGGCTGGAAAGGCGAGCTGGCCCGGGCCTGGCAAAGCTCGGCATGGCACCCCGAGGAGCTGGAGCGGTCCCAGGGGAGGAGGGGAGCATGGACAGAGGCTTAAGCTGTAAGCAGAGAAAAGGGAAAATTTCTTTAAGAAACAGGTATTTTGGCAGGGACCATGCAGCTGGATAGGAAGCCAGAGAGACCTCTGGCAGCGGGAAGACCTGTCAGGAGAGACAAAGAGGCCCGGGTCAGGAGAGGGAGGCCGGTGGGCTGACAGATACAGTGGGGCGGAGAGGGGCGGGCGGGGGACGGACGGGCTGGGCGTCGGGAGTGATTGTGCACGCAGTTTTGGTCTGTGCCCTTCCTACTTTCTCTTCTATTGGCTTTCACCTGCCTTACTGACTGCTTCTGGTCTCCCCGGGGACCGGTTTCTCAGGCTGGGGCAGGATGAGCGGGATGTGCACAACCACACGGGTCCTCCCCCTGCAGGGCCCTCTGCTCCTAGTAGTGACCACACAGCGGCCGGTGCCTGAACACCCAGGACTGTCGCCCATGTGCCCAAAGCTCAGTGGTTGGCCGCGAGCTTGAGGGTCAGACAACACGCGTGGATTCAAATTACCCGTCTGCCATCCACTGGCTGGGGGACTTGGGGGAAGTTACTTAAGCTCTCTGTGCCCTAGTTTCCTTATCGGGAAGTAGAGCGGAAATGACAGGCCCTGCCTCACGGAGCTGCCGTGAGGATTCGGTCTTGGAGCTGAGGAAAGATCGGGGGACAGAAGGAAGCGGGGGAGATGGGGCAGAATCTGCCAGGACAGCAGGTGCAGGGAGGGAAACAGTGATGAGGATTTCTTTTTTTTTTTTTTTTTTTTTGTGATGAGGATTTCTTAGTGGGGAGACGCAGCTAAAGGGACAGACGCTTCCATTCCGGGTGTGTGTGTGTGTATTCGATCTGTGGATATCCTGGTTTACAGACAGCTAACACTCTCTCTCTGGTTTCCTTCTCTGACCACACACGGGACATAAAATACATCGTCTGGAAAATCAAACACGGCTGTTTTTCCCTGCCAAACTGGAAGGACAGTAAAATGCAAACATGAGCATTAGGACAATGGGAGTCATCAGATTAAATACAGAAATGCTGGGATGCAGGACGGAGGACCCTTCTGGTGTTTGTGGCAAAATCAAACCAGGTCCGTGTAACAGGCGCCCACCATCAGCCTGTCCGGCACGCGCAGAAGGTTATACCTTCAGAACTGACGTCATCCAGCCCGTAGTTTTTACTGGGATTTGTGGCTACCCAAAGCATCTGTGTACGATGCTTCGTAGCTCCAAGGTCCCCAGGTATCGTCTTGGTTCTTATGACAGCCCCGCGAGGGCCGAGAGTTCACCTCGTTTACGCCTCCGACGCCACCGCGTCTGAAAGAGGCTCCCGGAGAGGTCACGAAGGCTCATCTCTCAGCCCGCCCTGCTGGGAGGGACCCCCACGACCCCTCTTCAGGCTCTGCCTCCTTGCCAATGCCTGCTGCTTGACTGGCACAGGACTAGGGCAAGCCACACGCCACGCCCACACGGCCCTGCTCTCACACCTTCTCGAGATCTATTCTCAGCCCATGACCTGCGGCCCTCTGTCCCACACAGGGATTTTAAGACGAATGACTACCGACAAGCACTCCCGGGAAGGCTGCTGTGAATCTGTTTACGAACCCCGGGGATGGTTCCCTCCGCCGGCTCACCTGTGTAGCGGAAACCGTGGATGAAGCCCCCTGCAGACTTGCGGTAATCCACGGAGTGGCTGGCGGTGCCCAGCACGAAGAGACCCCGGCTTCCTTTGGACTCATAGCTGGCTTTGATCAGCGGGTACTTCTTGCTGAACTCGCCTCCGGAAGACAGTCTGAGGGACCTGTGAGCCAAAAGCGTTGTTCGTAAAAATCACTGCTGTGTACAAAACACTGCTGTGTACACGGCTGCGTACGAGCGTACTGTGTTCTCGGCCCTGAGCTCAGCGTACATGCTTTATACGCTTGTTGTGTCGAAACCACACCAGGACCCTAGGAGCTGGATATGATGATCTCTGTTTAACAGAGGGAGTCCCTGAGGCTCAGCTTGAAGATGTGGTGAGTCAGGGACAGAGCCAGGTTCAAGCCTGACTCAAGGCTAGGCTCTGGGCTCCACCGGGGCCCTGGGGGACGTGCTGGGATGGGGGGTCCGCTTCAGGCCCTCCAGTTTCTCCACATCTGCCAGTGCCCTGGCCAGAGGAAAGGGAGACACGCTGAACGGATTCTTTGATACTGAGCTTTGCCAAGGTACTGGGGCAGCAACGTGTCAAGCAAAGCGGTTGAAAACAATTATAAGTGAACTTGGTGTCTTACAACTTTATGAAGCCTATAGTATATACCAAGTACTTTCCCATGTTATTCCTCACAGCAGCCCTATGAGAGAGAACTATGCTCTCCATTTTAGTGATGAAGAGAGTGGTCACAGCCTGGTTAGGTGACTTTCCCAGACCAAATCTGTGGAGACCCTCAGACTGACCTCAGAGCCTGTGTCCTTAGCCGCTATGCTAACGCGGCCTCTCAGCAAGTTCCCCTTCCTTATTCACCTGAGCTCCCTTCCCTGACTAGACTATCGGGTGGAAGATCCCAGCGCAGAGGAAGGCGCCCTGTGGCTGCTGCTCCGGGCTGGAGGGCGCCTCTGGGCTGCCCGTCCGTGTCAGGACAGCAGGCTCCCATCCTGGGCGGGGGACCAGGCGGGATCCATGTCCACCCTGATGGCCCTGCCGCTGGCCCATGGGATGGTGACTCTCTCCCCTCTGGGGAGGTGTCAGAAGGGGTTCGCGAGGAGACCCCAGCTCCCCGCTGTGTGGACTCACTTGTTGAAAATGGAGAAGTCGAAGTTCCAGCCCAGGCAGCGGATGACCCGGTCATAGGCCACGCGCATGGCAAAGTTGTCGTTGTCGTCCTGGGGGAGGGGGATGGCATCAGCGTCGGCACTCTGGTTGCCTTCCTCCAGGAAGAACTTCAGGGTGACGTGGAACTTGCCCTCGTGGTCCTTCACGATGGCCAGATCTGTCAGGTCGGACTCGAGCAACCCGTCCAAGGACTTCAGCTGGTAGGTGTCCAGCAGGCCATTGTTGATGGCCCTGGGGCCCGAGGGGAACGCCAGGAGAGAGAAAGGAGTCTGAATGGGGCACTAGGAGACTCAGAGGAAGGGATGCTTATTCCAGTGGGGTCAGGAATGGCTTTGGAGGGGGCTGGAGGTACGGATTCCACGAGCAGCTCGCAGCGTACCTGAGGTCTCCCACGTAGTGGGTGGCCCACGACAGCCGGACCCGGGAGCGGCTCAGCATGTGGATGAAGTTGGTGACACCCAAGATGTTCTCCGCTGTCTCAAAGGCAGAGTTCCCACGCCCTAGGATCAGCACATTCTGACCCTCGAAGTCCTTGGGGTCCACGGACACAGACTCGTAGCCCTCCACGTATTCGGAGCCTGGGAAGTCAACCTGGTTGGGGACTGACAAACCGGTGGCCACGAGAAGCACGCTGCAGGGAGGGGACAGATGGAAGACTGCGACGTGAAAATTACTCCCTGCACCTGCCACCCGGCTCCCCCGCCTCCCCTAGGCTGCCGGCTCCTAAAAAAAGCCAGAGGAGAACGTCCGTTCATTCATCCATTTACTGACCTATCCCAGAGTATCCGACAGACTTTTCACCCTTGCCCCACCCAGGCCCACTCCAGTGGACAGTCTCCTTTACCCCGCACTGGGATGATGCCAAACGTGAGTATTCATTCAACTCTCTGACTGAGAAGGGAACACGAGAAATTAAGTAATTCCCCTAATGTTGAACACAGCAGGCAGGCCAAGGATCTCCCTCAGTGTTGAAAATGACTTTTTCCTTTTTCTTTGGTCCACTTCCCCTTGTCTGATGGCCGGGCCAATGCAGGGGACGGCAGAGCAGGAATTCTGTCCCAGGCCCCTACCGAGTGTTTAGTGCATCACCTCACTGCCTAAAGCAGCCCTGAGTTGGTGTGCTTTGGCTTTCCAGGTGAGGGGACACAGACCCTAGAGGCCTATGGCCTCCTAAGCCCCTACAATAGCCGAGTCAGAATCTGAAACCAGATCAGCCCGATTGATTCATGGTGGAGGGTGTTTCGGTCCTGGGCAGGGCGGCAAGGTGATTTGATTACAGGCGGTTTTGAAAACAGAACGGAGGGCTTGCAGAAGATATCCGCAGCCCTGTGGCTCCTTGTTTTCTGACCCCTGCCCACCCAGCTCAGATCTGACTCCCCTAGGCGGTTGTCTGGTGGGCTAAAATGCAAGGGTCCCAGGCTGGCACAGCCCTTCCTTCCCTGGGCTGTAACAAGCAAAGGGCCAGGCTGGGCGTCCGGCAAAGGGTGTGAGAAGATGACCTCCCGGCACCCGCCTGGAGCCAAGTGGCAGCCCCATAGCCCGGGAGGGAGAGGCAGTCTGGTGTAGCAGAAAAAGTACAGGCTTCGGGGTGAGGAAGACGGGCTCAGATTGTGTGACACAGCCCAGTGACTCAACTTCTTTCAGGCCCAAGCTCTTCATCTGTAAATCGAGGATTACTGAACTGCCCCCAGGGCCAATGTGAGGACGGAATCAGGGCAGTACAGTGCGTGACTTGGAGACTGGGTTGTCTACACAAGGTTAAGCTTTCTCCCCCGCCAAAGCAAGCTGAAACTGAACGCCGGCAGCTCTGCCTGTGGGGCCTCCCGCTCTAGTTCAGTCTGAAATTCCACTGAGCCTAACACCGGCTGGACATCTTCCCCAGCATGTCTTCGGAGGAACACTAGATGTAGGAGATGCTCGTCAGGACAGGCTTTGGGGTACATAAGCTAGACGATGCTGAGTACCCAATGCGGTGTCACAGTGAACGTGACAGATGGACAAAATCTTAAAAGAAAAAAAAAAAGACCTTATTCTCTCATTTCTTCCATATCTCCTGCTGACCAAGGGGTGCCAGCAGGTGGGCTCCGGGAGGCGTTCCTTACCTGCACTGGTGTGTGTGACCCATCTGGTCGGTCAGGATGAAGTAATGGCCGTTCCAGGCCTGCCGGGCCTTGTGCAGAGTGACGTGAGTAATGGTCGTGTTGTACAGCACGTGGAGCCCCAGGCGCCCGGCAAAGTCGCCCAGGTAGCGCACCATGTCTCCCGCGTCGGGGAAGTAGGCGCGGGAGTAGTGTCTGAAGAGCAGCCGGGGGTCGTGGCTGAGCAGAGAGTTCCAGTCGTGGCGCAAGTTGAACTCTGCATTGGCCTTGCCCGTGTGCCTCTTGTTGATGCTGATGAGCTGGCGGTGGCGCGGGTAGCGCGTGAAGAAGCTGCCCGGCTGCGGGGCGCGCTCGAACACCGCATAGTCCCGCCCCGCCAGCTGCAGGAAGTAGGCCATCTGCAGGCCTGCGGGCCCGGCACCCAGGACGCAGTAGTCCCGGGGCGGGGGGTACCGAGGTCTGGGCCGAGCGCAGGCACAGAGCCAGGTGCAGGGCCAAGGTCAGGAGCAGCCCTGGCGGGCCCCAGAGCCAGGCCGGGGCCCAGAGGCCCATCCTGTGGCAGCCCGCGGCTGTGAGGTCTCGCACCCCGGAGGGCACCTCGAGGCCCGGATAGATGGGAGAGGGGCAGGGGCTCGCCTGGGCGCTCACCGCAATCGGAGGTCGAGCCAGGACGGGAGCCCAAGGCCCTCTGAGCTTATCTGCCTGCCCCCATCCTTTCAAGCTCGGATCTAGGGCTCCCCCCAGGAAATCTGAACGCCTCCGTCTCCTCCAGGGCCTTGGTTCCCAGGAGCGCCACCCCCTTTCTTACTGCCGTGGTAGTATGAGGGTGGGTGTTTCCCCATTCTTCCCCTAATTTGAGGGGTGCCCGACACCCTTCCCTAACCCTCCCCAGCTCAGACCCTAGAGAAACAGGTCTCTTGGGCTACGTCCCCGCCCTCGAGACCGAAGGAGGTGTGGCCTGCGGGGCCCCGCCCCCCCCGGGTGCCCGGCGCGCCGGCCTCCTCGATCACGTGACAGGGTGGGCCCAGCACACCTGTGGCCGCACGACGCAAGGCCGCACTCCTGTCGGCGCAGCTGTCCGCGAGGCCTCTCTCCGAGCGTGCGCGGTGCCCACGCCTGCAGCGCCTGCCTCTCCGCACTGACCGCGGATCTCCCTGCCGCACGGGCGACAGCCAGCAGTCGACTGAGGCCGCGCTCGGCCCGCTGGAGCCGCGGCGGCCCCGCCCCTCCTGCCCCGCCAATGGCAGGGGGCGGGGTCACGTGCGCGGCGCGCGGCACGCCGGGAGGGGCGGGGCGGGCACGGGCTCCCGGGGGCGCCGGGCAAAGCGCGCACGTGCTGCCCGCGGGGTGGGTGCTGGGGGTGCTGGTACTGCTGGGGACTGGGTCACTTTGGGGCGCAGGGCTCTTGTGTTAAAACTGTGCTTCTCCACGTGCAGGGAGGCGCGGGAGCAGATGGCTTTTGGGGATAAACCTAGTTCTTACACTCCACCATTAACTTAAGACACTTGTTGGTTACCCAGTTTTGAGGGACTGGAAACCAGGTCGAAGTCAGGACAGAAAAAAGCAACCAACATGTGTTTGCCACAGCCATTCGGTCTGTTGTTTGCTAAGTAACATGCACAATTGGCTGTTTGTCCCACTAACCGGGAGAGGTAGGCGATTGTTTCCCACATCTGTAGTCACTGGCCAAATGGAGGTTTAGCTGTGATTTGCCTGAGGGACCAAACGGTTAAGTGGAACCTGGAATTAATCCTCCAACCCCCTTACACCAAATTATGAGCTCTCTCCAAGAAGTTTGTTACTTGTCACGTTTTGCATTCTTGGTGATGTAAACAAAGTGGCCCAGTGTACACACAAACCCACAGCGAATGCACAGCAAAGGGTGTGGAAGCATCAGAGGGAACGGGGAATGGCAGGTCTCCATTCAGGTGAACTGGATAATCAAGGCTGGCTTTGCACTGGGGGGACGTGGATCCTGCTTCAGATTTATAGAGGCACAACATACGTAGTTTTCTGAGGGGTACAGGAACCTCCGAGTGGCATTAAGTAGTCCAGTGAGATGGGGTTGAGTGTTCTCATGGAAAGGCAGCCATGCCTGGTGTGGAGAGAACTCGATGATCTAACTTTGCACGGCTGGACCTTTTTATTAAAAATTGTCCTTGGGACCTTCTCTAGAGGTCTTCCTTGACCTCTCAGAACAAAGTACCCCCGAGGAATGCCACATGTCTATTTATAACTTGTGTCTGCCTCAGAGAAAAGGTCAATGGAGCAGCAATGATCTTAGTCACTCTGGTGGCCTCAGTGCTTCCTCCAGGACCTGGGATACAGCAAGCCACCAGTAAGCATTTGTTGAATAAACCCTGGATGCAGAGGCTATGCGAAGTACCTTACCAGAAACAAAGTAGGAACATCTGCTTGGTGGTTGGGACGATGTGAGAATGGGTGCAGGTAAATGATGAAGCACAGGAATTAGCTCCTGGTCTTATCTGGTGGGCAGAGGAGTCAGGACTGATGAAGTATGGCCGGGCCTTGACAGTGGGCTGACAGGCAGCAGGATGCGGTGGAAGGTTTGAGTCAGGACTGAAGCCATCAGCTTGATGGCCCCAAGAAGGACGGAGAAAAGTAGTGGACAGATAAAGCAAACGAAGCCTGTGGAAGCTGGTGCAGTCTTTAGGGCCCGAGGCTGAAACTGACTTCCACCTGCCCACTCATCCCCCGCTAATCCCCCGACTGCATCCTGGGTCTGCAAAGCCCGTCTGGTGAGGACCAGGCTCAACTCTGAAACCCCTTGGCACTTATCACAACTTTCACGTGTCCTTTTGGATAATCTACCTATTTTGAAGACTCCCCAAGAAGCATGTTGCATGCCTTAACTTCAGTGAAACCAATAAACGTGTGGTTGCTGAGGCTCAATTACTATTATTTCTAAAGATTTTATTTGAGAAAGAGAGAGAGAGAGAGCATGAGCAAGAGGAAGGGCAGAGGGACAAGCAGATTTCCCACTGAGCCATCACGATCCCCCGAGGCTCAATTACTCTGATTAAAATAGTAACTAGGAATGTTACTCAGGAGCTGAGCCCGTTTCCTCATCAGTACAATGACAGCACTCTGACCAGCACTCCTGTTCTGCATCAGACTCAGATGAGATATTTATAGAAAGCTTAGGGTAATACTGGGCAGGGTAATCACCTCAAACCATCACGAATAGAAAGCTCTTCACTTATAAAAAGTTTACATATCCTAAGCATCCCGTGGCTGATTTACGACACACTGCCTTGAGAGTGCTGGCTTGGGACGCTGTCGCCAGCCCAAACCAAGCTTGAAAACAATTAACAAACCAGTCATCACCACCCAGTGGGACACCCATCAGAATCTTCTGGGGCAGTCTCCTTTGTAAGCTGCACACCCACCTCCACCTTCAAAGGCCGTGCCCTCCCTCCCTTTACTAGTGAATTATGTCTCTAAGGGCAGCAGCTGGGTCTGGCACATGGCCAGCAGGCACCCCTGCCTGTGGAAACAGACTTCTCAGGGGGACCTGTTAGGTGCCTCACAAAACTGACGACCCTAGCAAAGGATCCTATCAGGCGGTTCCAAGAACAGAAATCTAGGACATTCACCCTCTAACAGGAGTATGCAATGAGTAACAAACGAAGGAGCCCAATTATGAACTCCAGATAGAACACAGCCGTATCTCACCTTCCCTCTCCCAGGAGCTACTGGGGGAAGGAAGAGAGACTGCCAATCCCAGTGCAGCACGTGACAAAGGTAAGAGACTAAATAGTTATACTTTATTCCACCGTCACACTTCAGACAGCACGAATCAGATCAGCATTCCACTACGCATCCAAAACCCTTCCAGGCTCAGTGGAACGACAAACTCCAGCTTCTCGTCACTGTCTGGTTTAAGTTTCTTCCTCTGGAAGATAGAAAACGTTAGAGAAATGAGCCATGTCACACTGGGGAAGCACTTATGATTTTCCCCACCGCCTTCCAGATCGTCATGGGGCTACGAGGAATTTCCTACAGTCACCAGCTGGTGAATGAAGCAGGAAAGAGGCAGCCCGGGGCCCATGTAACCAGCCCAGAGCATCTTTCCTCCTCCAGACCACTGGCTAACCATTCCACTGCCCTTCCCTCCATGCTTCTTTCCCACCCTGGCCTCCAGGAGGCCCCTCTCCCCCCGCACCCCTCATGTGATCTGAAGGCTCCGGAAGCAGCTCCGGGCACCGGAGGACAGACTGCTGCAGAGTCCAGTCTCTGGGAGCACTTGGCAGGTCCCGAGTCAGGGCTCCAGAGAACAGTGGCTGTGGAGCGTGGTCCCTAGTTAGCCTACAGCCCTGCCTGGACTTCAGAAGGAGACCTGCCACACACCTTCCTCCTCCTCCTCCTCCTCCTCTTCATCCTCATCGTCCTCATCAGAGCTGAACGTGCCGTCGGGCAGGCTGTAGACGCGGATGACCTGCTTGTTGGGGTCCTTGAGGATGAGGTACTTGCCCTCCTCCAGCTTCATGCAGATGTCGATGACGCAGCGCAGGATGCCCCAGGCGTTCTCCACGCTCAGGTTGATCTGGCTGGCGAACTCATTGGGCTTGAACTGCTGGGTGCCCAGGATGACGTGGCGCGAGGAGTCCTTCACGTGGTACCGGGACACGTAACTAGCAGAGGAGAGGGGTGACCGTGGTGGGGGCGGGCCGCACAGGGGCACAGCCACACCCGGGGCCCTGAGTTCTTCCCCAGGGACTGCGGCGAGGCCCGCCCCGCCCGCAGACCGCCCCTCGCAGCCGGTGGATTCCGGGTGCCTGTGCGAACCTCACCCCAGCTTGAGATACTCGGAGCCGGCCAGCAAGGCGCAGCATGTCCACCGGGCCAGCTTGTAGCTATTGTTCTTCAGCTCGGTGGCGATGACGGCGCCTCGCTGCGAGTCCAGCTTCTGACGCCAGTCAACGCCGTTGCAGTGCTGTGGGAGGCAAGCCGGACCCAGGAGTGAAGGGGGGCCCCTACTGCCCGAGGCCTGGGACCTCCTCCAGCAGAGAAGGGACTCCTTTGTGGGCCCGGCAAACCCCTACCCCTCTTGTCTAGACCAGGACCCACACGTGCACGGTGACACAGGGCCGTATGAATGGCAGCGGCAAGCATTCACTGTGTGCGGTGTGGGAAGGGAGGGCTCCCTGGAGGCAAGGCGATGGCTCCCCCAGGGGAGGACATGGACGGAGGCTAGAGGTGGCGTGATGGGAGAGGTAGAGAGGGAAAGACAGGCCGTAGGTCAGGTCAGCCCTGGGTGGGGGTGGAGGCCGCAGAGGACAGGAGGCCAGAGTCTGACCTTGTGTATACGTACGGGCAAACAAAGAGATCGTCTGCTCCAACCACCTCGCGCACAGATGTGAGAACTTGGGACCCAAAGCGAAGTGACTGGCTGAAGGTCACGTGGCAGAGATTCTCAGACTGTCTTGGTTCATGCAATCAGAGGGCCCCCCAAAATACTAGTCCTTTAAGTAGTTAGGCCCAAACTGTTCAGGAATAGGACTTAGACAGATATGATTCCCTCAAGACCACTCTTGCGAGTTTGCTGTGGCATTTCCAGAGTCTCTCCATACAGCTGTGCTGTGCGGCGCGGGCAGTGTTTTGGACAACGAGCTGGCAGAGATCAAGAGAGTGCGGGGGGGGGGGGGGGGCGCGGAGGAGGTCAGCTAGACCAGCAAGTGCACAGTAACAGGCGCGATCGACAGCATCCTGAAGTGGGCGATGGCGGCAGAACCCAGGGAGAAGACGGACTGCAGATCTGAGAAGCCCAAGCAGACCTGAGGAACCACGGTGACAGTTCAAGGTTGAAGCCTGGGGTGGGCACAATTCTACTAAGTCATCAGGAGATCACTCCCGACGGCTCCGACCCTCGTGTGGGGGCAACCCGTACCGATGAGGAAAGGTCATGCCCACGGTTAGGCACCTTCTATGTCAAGGGCACTCTGCGCATGTAACTAAGGTCCCTTAAGATAGGGAGACCACCTGGGTGTAAGCCGGACACAGAGAAGTCGGAGGCTGGACGCACGAGAACAATGTGCTGAGCCGCTGCTGATCCGAAGACAACAGACCCTCGGGCAAGGGATGGGGGGACCTCGAGGAGCCGAGAAGCCCCAGCGGACAGCTGGTATGAGAATGGGGCACTCAGCCCACTATGGCAAGGAACCCTGAATTCTACTAACTAGAATGAGCCTTGATGTTTCTTCCAGAACCTTCGGATTCGTTTTGAGCCTTTGTTACAGAGCAAGAGAAAATGAACACAGCTCTGTGGAGAAGTAACCGTGGCATAGAGAGCTGTGGAGGGACTGATCTGAAAGGCGGCTCCACTGGAAGTCAGAAAGGAGGGGAGCTGGCAGAGAGAGCAAGTGAAGGACTGAGGAAACGTGCGAGGCTGGAATCCGGGAGCACCATAGAGGGCAAAGCCACATGGCGACAGTGACGCTGAATGCTATCAGGGGGACTGGCGGAAAGTCTGAGAAGAGGCCACTGGCCCCAGAGCGGAGTTCGCAGCAAGGCTTCTGGTGCGCTCCTTCATCAGGTGGCAGAGGCCAAGGCCGCCTGGGGAGTGGGAATCAGCAGCAGTAAATGTGGGTCCCCCAGTCTCTAATGAAGGCAAAGCACAACGGCCCACAGACTCCGTCTCATTAGACGCTGTTCAATGTGCACCTGAGCTGTCCTTGCTGCAGAGGACCCTTTACTGGGTACAGCGTCGCCCCGGAGCACTGCCCCCCGCAGCCAAGTCAGAAGCCCGGGCAGCTTCAGAGAGGGGCGCGACCCAACAATCCTGCAGCACCAGCAGGAGAGGGAAGCAGAAAGAGGAGAGATGAAGGAAGCCCGTTTCTTTCAAGAGGCCTCCTGAAGAGCCAAATCTTCGCTGATCTGAGAATTTCGAAGTTCAAGAAGGGAAGGAGTTGGAAGAAGAAATCAGAAGGTTGGAGAGAAGGTTGTGGCTGCTCTAAGCGAAAGAACAGATCAAAAAAAGAGCTCCAGGGCTTACAGGACACCTGCCAACCTGGACGATAGCAGATCAAAACCAGACGCTCGCAGAGAAAAGCCCACGGGAGGGCAGAGCGGAACAGAGAGGGACAAAGTCCTATGAGAACATCACTACTCCTGGCTCCTGCGTGCCTCCTGCGTGCCATACGAGCAGAAAAGTCCTAGCCTTAGCCACGTTCTACACAGGCATGATCTCTTTCTCAACGAGGAACTAAGGAGAGGAAAAACTCAGAAGACAAAAAAAAAAATCTTGGTAGCCACGTAAGTGACGCACAGTGACAAAAGACCCAGGCTCACAAAAGCTAGCCAGAGACAGCAGGGCCCGCAGGAACCACAGACAGGGTGACCAAGTGTGCCTTACCCTGGAATCCCACTCGTTGAGGGTCTTGATGTTGATGAAGGACACTTCCCCGTTGGCGCCGGTCATGACGCCATCGTGCTCACAACGGACAATAAGGTCGATGTCGTCTCCAAGCTTCCACCTGCGGTACCTGCAGTGAACAAGAAGCTTGTTCAGCCACTGGAGACCTCGGCTTTCAGAGAGCCCACCCCCCTGGGTGGCTGACATACCGGTAGGCGACCGAGGCGACTTCATTTTTGTCCATGTCATCCTCCACAAATGGGTTTGGGTTGGGGAAGTTGTATCTTTCCTTCCCCTGCCAATGGACAGAGGCGTCAGGAGACAGTGAGCACTTGTGGCCAACCGAGCCCATTGGCCAGACCCTGCACTCGGCTTAGTTACAGCCGAGGCGGGCCCCCTGCAGCCCTCTGGGGCGGGGTGGGTGCCGTTTACCCTTCCCGACCTCGGGCACAAACCCAGACAGATCCCAAGTGCTTGCATGTGCTGCTTGTGTGCTTCGTGTGTCCGAAGCAGCAGCCACACACGCCTCCCGTTCCATTCTTCTAGAGCTCACGCCACCACTTATCATAATACAGGTTTATTTTGTTTACTGTCTTTCCTCCTCCATTAGAATGAAGCCTCCTGAGGGTAGGAACTTAGCTCACTGCTAGATCTCCAGCACCTGAACACTGTGTTTGTATTAAACAGAGTGTGTCAAAGAGCTGAAGGAATCCCTACAGCCTGTCTGGCTGAGACAAGTGTTCTTAGGACTCCAGCCTCACAGAGAAGTAACGTCCCACACACCACAGAGCTCTGAAGTGCTCAGTCTAAGGTTCAGTCAGGCAGCCTGACCTCCAAGCCCCAGCGTGGGCTCCTCTGTGACAGACAGGGACCCCGTCTGCCCCGCTCAGTCCCACCACCAAGCAGACGTTCTGGAGACAGAGGCCTGGAGGCTCTCGCCGCCTCACCATTCTCAAGCACTGCTGGGAGAAGTTGTGGTTGATGTAGGTCGCTTCCATGGCCAAGTTGCGCGGCGAATTGAAGGAATTGCCTTCATCTTGCGGGGGCTCGTTGGCGGTCTCACTCACTGTCAGGAGGTCTGCAAAAGCGGCAGCGTGGTCACCCACCCACGAAATTGAGCCGTTAACGTGCCTGGCGCTATGGGGAGGGGCACAGGCCCGTCCTTCAAGGAACCACCACCTGCCAAGCCGGCTCTCCCAAGTGGGGGAAGAGGAGAAGGAGCGGGAGCGCTGCTGGGTAACCTCACATTTTCTCTAATGCTAAATTCAAGAAACCAATTCTGTTTCAATCTTTTTGGATTCAAGAGAATTCCGATTTTGTTAGCTTTTTAACTAAGAGAAGACCCTATGCCTCACCATGGAATTGTATTGTTCCATCTCGCTGCTATCATGTTTTAGTGACCTGGTTTCCCTTCAGGGCCTGCGTATTCATGTTTGTGTGGTATCGAACACATGCACGTGTGGTATCGAACACATGTGTGTGTAGTTTTCCCTTCATAAATACACTGAAGTATGCCTTCGGCTCAGGTCATGATCCCCGGGTCCTGGGACCCAGCCCCGCATCAGGCCCCCTGCTCAGCGGGAAGCCTGCTTCTCCCTCTCTCTCCCCTTGTCTCTGTCAAATAAATACATAAAATCTTTGAAAAAAAAAAAAAAAAAACACTGAAGTAAAGGAAAAAAGACCTTAACTTGAAGAAGAACATGAAGTAAACGTGAAAGGTGGCAGGGAGCACTGGCAGAAGCAGGAAAGTGCTGCCCTACATTCCCAAGAAGGAACATTTGGAAGCACCGGTACTGGGGCCTCAAGGAGGTGCCTTGGCCACGGCTGTCAGTGCTGTGGGGAGACAGACCGTTTCCCGCCCATCCTCTTGAACCAGGGACTTGCTCTGAACCAACACGATGGCCAACACCTTTGTGCTGCTCCCAAACAGGCTTCCTACCAAAATCAGAGTTGTCCCTCTTGTCAAAGAAGAGCTTGGAGCCGACTCTCTGCACAACGATGTCCCAGGAGTACACGGAGCGCGTGCAGCCCATCAGCGTGGCGAGGATGGCGTCTGTGGCGAACACGTTCCCCTGGGTTTTCGCCAGCTGCAAAGAAGACAGGGGAGAAAGAGGTGAGGATACGCTCAGATCTAACTGGCCCTCTGCAGGGAGCCCTCGTGTCCAAGTGTGTGCCCCGCTAGCGGTTGGAGGGGGTAGTCTGCAAGCTCCCGCAGGCAGGGTCCCCCCACCATGTACGAGGGACTGCAGCTCACTGAGCATGTGCCACATTCCAGGATAGCATGTCGCGATGCTCTCGCCTCACCCCAGTGGCTTGTGTTAAGCACACTTGCCCTGCTTCCCAGGTGAGGAAAGGAGGGCTCTGGCAGGTGGTGCGAGGAAGGGTGGCAGGGCTGGGGTTCGGGTCTGGCTTCACTTAACACCCGTATCATGGCGCAGCCCGAAGGTTGGCCATGTCTCAGAGGCCCCTGCCCAATCTGGGAGCATTGGAGACGGAGGAGGTTCCGAGGCCCTGGAATCCACGCGGACGCCCGCAGGGCCCACCTTTCGGATGACGGGGTCGTCTGTGGTGGTGACGGTATGGAAGATGCGCTTGATGCTCCGCAGCGGCTTCTCGCTCCTCGTGGTGATGCGGTCGAAGGCTTTGTCGTAGTACTCCAGGGCCCCGCAGCACTCACTGAGGTCGGCGGCCAGGCGACAAGTGAAACGGCACCATCAGCTTTTTGTCTTTGTTTTTAAAAAGCCACAGAGTGGTGCCTGCATGGCTCGGCCGGCTGAGCGCCTGACTCTTGATTTCGGCTCAGGCCAGGCTCTCAGTGCGGTGAGACGAGGCCCTGCAGCAGGCTCTACGCCCGGAGGGGACTCGGAGTCTGCCTGACATTCTCTCCCTCTCCCCCGGCCCCTCCCTCTGCTTACGTGCTTGCTTTCTCTTTCTAAGAAATAAATCAATCTTTAGGGAAAAAAAAAGAAAGAAAAAAAAAAAAAAAGAAAAAAGCTATGCAATCCAAAGGCTTATCCAGAAATCCCACCTACAAAAGGACAGAGGGTTCCTCTGTCGGGAATAGGAGAGACAAGCTCCCAGAGTTCATGCAAGTCCCTGTCCGCTAAGCTCTGGATATGGCTCCACAGAACCGCGTGAACACAACTGACTGACGCAGACTCCCCACTTTAATGATGGGGAGACTGAGGCCAAGACAGGGACACGGGCAGTTACGAAGGCATCCGGGCGTGCAGATTCCTGGCCTGGCGCTCTGGCCCCCACTGACTGACTTCTATCTACTACTCGAGGGAAACAGCTCTTTGTGACATCAGGAAAAGCTTTGCCTCTGATGAACTACAGTCCTCCTCCTCCTGCCGAAAGAGCCATGAAACTCGCTGGTCCACACACACGCGCGTGTGGCAGGAGGTGGCAGAAGACACGACTTACATGTCCTGTGGCTCCGACACTTCCAAGTAGCGCATCTTCATCAACTGAGGAAAGTCCATTTCCTCCTTCACCTCCCAGTCACTACGGACTTCCACCGAAGAGTCTCGGGGTTTCTGTGCAGAACCAGTGGAGGGAGAATGACAGCCAGCGTGTAACAGCAGGAGAAGACAGGTTAGCAGCATGGAGGGCTCTTAGTCAATAAATCCCTCAAGAGCCTGTGCCACGCGCTGGCTGCTTTCTGAGACAGCACCCCGACTCTGGGGTTTGCAGTCTAGAAGAGGACTGAAGGAGGCAAGAGGTCAAAACAACCAGGAATTTTCCTCCTAGGTGATGTCGGCACCCAGGGCACACCAGCTCTTTCACACGTATAGAAGTTCTAGCAGCTTCTTCTATGTCTCAGAGGATGTCAGCCCAGCAAGCATCGCATCCTGCAAAACCTAACTGCTGCTGCCGGAGCCCGTCTCCTGCTCACGCACGTCTCCCACTCTCACGGCGTCCCCACAAGCACCCGCTCATGAACGTTTACAGCAGCATTTCCCGACCAGCAGCAAGCGGAACCCACCCAGACGTCCGTGTCCCAGGGAAGGGATAATGAAACGTGGTACACTCATACCACAGACTCAGCAATAAGGAGGCCCTGGATGAACCCGAAAACGTGCTCTGTGGAAGGAGCCAGACACAAAGGCCCGCATGTCACAGGAGTCTATTTATAGGAAATGTCTGGAAGAGGCAAATCCAGAGATAGAAGAGACCGGTAGGAGCCGAGGGCTGTGTAGAGAAGAGCAAAGCCTGGCTGCTGAAGGGCATGGGGTTCTTTTCAGAATGACAAGACTGTTCTGGAACTGGCTGCAGGCCTGTATCCGTGAATATACCAAGAACCACCGAACTGTACACTTGAAATGGGTGGCTTGCATAGCATGTGACTATTTCAATAAAGCAGTTATAAAACCAAATAAGCAGGCAAAACTGAATTTCTAGATAGAACTGTGGTGTGGATACACTACCTGTGACTTCTGGTCCCACTTCTGCCTCACTCCAAATTGTTTCTGGAATTTTTTCTGCAGTCGTATGCGCTCTCTAGAAAGACAAGAAGATTCTGCTTTAGGTGTAGATCTTTAAGTCAGTGGATTTTGGAAGGGCAGAGCTTCCATCCTCTTCTGCTAACCTGCAACACTGTCACTGACTTCTTGGAACCAAGAAAACGGGCTTCTTGAAAAAGAGCAGAGCATGAGTGCACACACGAGTGCTAGAAGAGGCACACTGCCCCCCCCACTGGCCACTAGCAGTCCCAGCCTGGGCAGGGCTGCTGGCCGACGCAGCTCCCAGGGCCCCGTGTGAAGGAGGCCCTGGGCTCAGGCCGCAGCAGAACTCAGCAAGGGAAGCACCAGAGCTCTTCTTACCTGCCCTCATTTCTTACCAGTGCACGGCCACTGCCAAGTACTTTCCTACCCCGCTACCTGCCAATGATGGCCCTCGGAGAACGAGGGTAAGCTCAAACAGTGGCTTTCCTGGTGTCAGGAAGGTTTTTGTTTTTGTCTGCAATGCTGGGGAAGACAACCACCCTCCTGCTCTGGCCCAGTGATTTCAGAGTACGCTCGGCCCTGGAAGGGTGAGGACAGGAAACCTCACCTCTCTTTCTGCTTGGCACTCTTAGGCAGGGTCTGCAGGTTGAACTGCAACATGTTCCGTCGATCTTTGTCTCTGCGGAGGTTCCGCTGGGAAGTAAGAAAAAAAACACCTATGTTAAAATCCTGGGATCTGGGGCGCCTGGGTGGCTCAGTGGGTTAAGCCTCTGCCTTTGGCTCAGGTCATGATCCCAGGGTCCTGGGATCGAGCCCTGTATCGGGCTCTCTGCTCAGGGGGACCCTGCTTCCTTCTCTCTCTCTCTCTGCCTGCCTCTCTGCCTACTTGTGATCTCTGTCTGTCAAATAAATAAATAAAATCTTAAAAAAAAAAAAAATCCTGGGGATCTGATGGACAAGAGGCAAGGCTTAATGGGAGAGCTTTACCCGGCATTCGCATGGACACACAGTCACATATTTTTTACTGAAGTAGATTTACGGGCTTTTATTAGAGTTGCAGTTTGGCTCTTTACGTAGTAAGATGCAGCCCGACTGGACCATCTACTTAATAAAGCCTGCACACAGCGATTAAATGAGGCAACAGGCCCCTTTTTACCTGACGCAAGCACCCTCTCTTGGCACAGAGGTACGATGTCCTAGCCTACCACAAAAAGCCAAACCATTTAAACCTATCCGTGGACCCAGTAAGTTTACTTCAGCACACTGTACCAATGGTCAGCCACTTGGAAGTCACTGGAAGACCCACGAAAATGCACTGTCATCTGAACACACAAGGTAGCATTTTCAGCAAGTGGCCGCCAATGGTAATGGCCCCAAGACGGTTGGGTTGGGTTGCTGGTTCCTGGCCTACCTGTGCAAATCGCATCCGATTCCGCTGGTAGGCGGTCTTCTGGGTGCGTGCTGTGTCCACCAGCTGGAAACTAGTTTCATCCTCCTCGTGGAAATAGGCATATTGACTTCCACCACCGAACTGAGAGGAATACTTATCTGCAGGCAAAGGCAGGGATGGGTAAGAGCTGCTACCCACAGACTTTACACACACTCTGGTCTAGAGCCCCGCTACTCAAACTGTGCCCTCTGGACCCTTAGCAGAGGTGCGTGCTGACAGACTCGCCCCACGTCCACCAAATCAGAATCAGCGTTTTAAGATCCCCAGGTGATTCATGGGTACATTCAAGTCTGAACAGCTCTGGTCTAAAGAACTTTCTAGGTCAAGACCGAGTCTGAGGACGTCAAGCCCATTTCATGCCCTGCCTTGGTCTGTAAGAAGAGGAGTCCACCTTTACTCTCCCAGAAGGGGCAGACAGGGGGCGTGCGCTATGCAAACGGCAACCACCTGCACCACCTGATGCTCGAGGCAGACACGTCCAACGGGTCATGTTACACTTTACTGCTGACCTCGGCCTCAGAATCGTCACTTGGTGTTACAAGCAGCCCCTTCCAGCAATCTCAGCTGGCACAGAAGAACGACCACCACCACCACCCATTCACTGGATTGAAATCTTAATACGTGGAGTCCTCTGACTGGCTTCCCAGGTTCAGTAAATCCTAGGCACCGCAGTACAAAATGGGAATGAGTTCAAAGGATACATGAAAAGGTTCATGGCTCCCTGAAAGTGGGAAGGAAAAAAAAAATCCCACTATAACAGATTAAATCTCTTTAATGAGCAGTTCAAGTTTTGGGGCCATTAAAAAAAAAAAAGGTGGATACTACCTACAGTTCAGGCAGCCCTAAAAACTAAGAATTATCATCATCATCATTTTGTTCCCGTTCTAGAATGCTTTTGGATGGAGGTTACTAGAAAAAGTAACAATCCTCCCAAGGCCCTGGTCTGGGCAGTCCGTTGAACACTTACTCGTGTACCTCTTATCTTGGTATGTGGCACCCGTCCAGTCTGCAACCTGCGAGAGCAGCAGAAGAAAGAGCACACAGGTCAGTCAGACACACTTCTGCGGACCCAGAAACCCGTTAAATGAAGACGCCATCTGGGAATAACGTAAGACAGACTGGGGATCGTAAGGCCTTTAAGCGCCTAGCTCTGTTAGGACTACTGTTAAGTACCCGGACATTAAAGCATTCCCCAGCTGGTGTCCCCATAAGGAACACAGGAGTTACGCTTGGGAGAGAACAAACCCGGAATGGAGTCACGGAGGGCTATAGCCATAGCTTAAAAGATTCACTCTCACCAACAGGCCAGTACCTTTCCTAGCCGATCTCCTTTGCTGAACGGCTGGTAGGGCATATCCCGAAACTGCTCGGGCACGGCACAGGGACCCCAGCCAGAGGGGTTGTCCTGGATCACGGGGGTCATGAACTTCGCCATCTTCTAAAACCTTAAAAATACAAATAATGTGAGTAGCTTCATGAAGAAAGGCCTCTGTGTTCAAGCAGGCTTCCGCTGCGGGAAGCTGAGACATAATGATAACATCTGAAAGGGAACACACAAAATGGAACACTCAGCTGCTGAGCTCCTAACTCAAATTGTTTTCTCGTAGATAATATCGTGAATACTTAAAACGCGTAAGATCAACAAAACTGATTTACCATACTGTACTGATTCTCTGACACCCACTTTCCCCACTATAATGTCTCTGAAATGAGGCTGCACCTTACGCTTGATCGGCTCTCTTATCGTAATTGGTAGTTTGTCCTTCTTGGTGCTACATAACGTACGGGTGCTTCTTTAATTCAGTGGCGTCTCAGCTTTGATGGAATGTAGTAACCTTTCTCCAGTGTAATAACCATGTTCTAGTTCTCAGAAACACCTTCACCAAGTCATACAATCCATAGCTTCTCTAAGACTCAGTCTTTTCATCTGTTAAATGAATAAGACCCTGGTTTAATTCACAGCACGAAATCATTGCTAAAGACTGGGTAGTTATACATATGAAAATGCTTCCACTGTAAAATGCCACATAATTACATCTGGGACTTGCAAAAAATGCATTTACACACAGGGTGCTGAGAAAAAAGGAGTCCGTAAGTATAGCCTGAGGTTTAACCTTTCTTTCTTGGATCTTCTGATTTTCTGTCATCAATGCAAATCCTTATGCAGAACAGGGGGACACAGAGCCAAGCAAAAAGACTGTCAGAAAGCTGAGGTTACCATAAGCCCTAGGTCGTAAAAGTGGCCATACATCCTATGTTTGTAAATATTACGAGTACCAGTTATTCTTGGGGTTTACCCTGCATAAATCCAGTAAATGCCTGGAACAATCCTGAGGTAGCTTCTAGTATCATCCCTCCTCTTCAGATCAGAAAATTGAAGCAGAGAGAAGCTAAGAGATTGTTCAAATTTGCAATGCTAGTTGATGAAAAAATTTGAGACAAAGCAGTCTGGCTGGAATCCGCGCTCTGGTCATGCTATAGCTCCTCTTGAATAGATCTTCACCTGACGGATCCCATCAAAAACCTATGCACTTGATATGAGCCTTGGTGGCTTAGTGGGTTAAAGCCTCTGCCTTAGGCTCAGATCAGGATCCCAGGGTCCTGGGATCGAGGCCCACATTGGGCTCTCTGTTCAGCAGGGAGCCTGCTTCTTCCTCTCTCTTTGCCTGCCTCTCTGCATACTTGTGTTCTGGCAAATAAATAGATAAAATCTAAAAAACAAAATGAAACAAAACAAAAACCTATGCACTGATCATCCATCATAATCCTCAAGTGCGTTCCCAGACGAAAGTCCGTTGCACAAATATTTCCAGAGTAATCAAAGTGCACAGCAAGTGATCACAGGAAGCTCTCCTCAGTGCCCCACGATGGGGAGATTGAGGCTTCCTGCAGAAGTAAACCGGGGTTGGGGCGCCTGGGTGGCTCAGTGGTTTAAGCCTCTGCCTTCGGCTCAGGTCATGATCTCAGGGTCCTGGGATCGAGTCCCGCATCGGGCTCTCTGCTCAGCAGGGAGCCTGCTTCCCTCTCACTCTTTCTGCCTGCCTCCCTGCCTACTTGTGATCTCTCTTGTCAAAAAAGTAAATAAAATCTTTAAAAAAAAAAAAAGTAAACCGGGGTGACAGCAACAGGGAACGTACCAGCGGGCTTCATCCTCCGACTCTAAACTTAAGATATACCATGGGTAGAGGACCGAGAGAAGAGATGGCAGCTTCAAGACAACTCTCGTTAAAATGACTATTTATTGAGCCCCCCCCAGAGTGTCAGACACTGTGCTAAATGAGTTAACAGCACTAACTCCCCCACACCCCACATTTCAGAGATTAAAAATTCGCAGCTCGGCCAATTAAGCTGTTGATCTGCCCAATGTTTCAAAACAGCTGATTTCCAGGGTTGTCTGCCCTAAGTCCAGCATTCTTCCCATTAGGTTATAGCTTGGCAGCCACCCGAGAAGAAATGGGGTTGTATCCCTACCTAGTAACCCAGTTAACAATATTTCAAAAAGGTGTAAAAAAAAAAAAAATCCAGTTGTTCTGCTATAGTTCAAGAAGGAAACAGACCCAAGGCTCGGCATGCATTTCTGCAGCGGGTGGGAGGAATTCGCCGGACTTCAACACATACACCATGAGCAGAATGGAACCAGAAGCAGAAACAGCCGGTCAGTTGCATCCAAGTGACAGCTGCACCCACGGCAGGGGAGGCATCCCAGGGCACTCGGAAGGTGCCCGGTGGCTGGCAGGCCACAGTGGTGTGTAGATTATCACAGCCACTCCAGATCGGATGCCATCGTTCCAGAGGGAAGAGAGTTTCAGATCTGAGATCAAACCTATGCCACCATAGCCTTCCATTTCACAGAAAAGGGAAGAAAACCTTTGGACTGTGAACTCCTCACGTTAGGGTCAAACACTGCTCAGCCTGGAACCCCCGAACACCTCCTTCACAGACATTCTGGGAGCCTCTGGCTACTTTGAAGACCCTGAGACCCAACAAGGTTAACAGATACTATCGAAGTCTCTCAGCCCGTGGCCGCAAAGCGGAGCCAAAGACCAGGTGACCTCACCCACAAGGCCGTGAGCCGCATCCCTAAGTGTGTTGGGCCTGGGGTCCCCGAAGGTGGATTCTGCCCCGCCCAGCGGAGGACCAGAAGCGGCCGCAAACGTACGGGAGGTCTCTTCCGGAGGCCGGGCCTAGCCCAAGCCGGCTCAGACATCCACGGAACCCTAGGGAACATTCCACTCACCTGTAAAGGCCTCTGCCGGGCCCGGATGGCGAGAGATGGTCCAGGCCGGAGACCGCGCACCCGGTTACCCTCCAAGGAACAGGGAAAAAAGGAAGAAAGATGCGCGCGCACCGGCCGGCGCCGTAAACACAAGCGGCGCTGTCGTAAACCGTCCTCTAGCTTCCTCCGGAATCAACGGCAGAACGCACGAGTCGTAAAGCGACGGCACACCCGGAAATTCGTCACTATTCTATGAGAGGTGTACACATGGTGTCTGAGGCGTTGAAAGGCCCGGGGTGTGTTTACAGTTACGTCACGGGCGCATCCGGCGACGCCCCCAGAGGGCGTCCCGAATTTTTGAAACGTGGCGGCGGTGCACTGGAAGCTGGAGGCGGGGAGTGGTGACGGCCTCTCCCGGTCCCGTAGCGGTTCACGGGTATCGCTTCGGCCCTTCTGTATCGCAGAGTGACCGGGGCTCCGGCCTGCACTGGCCAGTGGTGTGGCTCGGGTCTCACAACTGGGGGCAGGTCGAGGGTCCGGGGCAGAGGTGATGGTTACCATCTCTCCGCCCCTCCCCTGCTCCGCTCCCGCCCCTTCTTTTAGTTTTGGAAACTGAGTCCCGGAGGGCTGGGGTGTTCTGAGTAGCACGGCTGCTAGTGTAGGGGTAGCCGCCAGGATTCAAACCATACTTCACGGTTCTCAAGCCTTGTCCTACGACGACGATTTCTGGAGCGCTAATGTGTAGAATGGAGACTCCGGGTCGGATTCCATTGATTGTTACTCAACGACGGCTAAGCTGGAGGCGGGAATCTGCTTGTTAGGTAGCGATTGTGATTCTGATGTGGCGGCTGGGGAGCCACTTTGCTACAAAGGACAACGGTGCTGTCCTTTCTGCAATTCTTGGCCTCTGGAATTTGTCCTTGAATCATATTCGGGAATTTCAAAACATTGAAAGTGAATCTGAGGATGTGTTTTTATTCAAATTTCACGTTCTTTTCTGTCTGGTCTGCTGGGATTCCTTATCAGTCTCCCAGCCTGACTGACTCCTTTGTTGGAAAATAATCTATTAGATCTGATATCTGCTCGTCTCTGCCACTTGTTAGCTGTGTAGGCTTCACATCTCTGGGTCTGTTTCCTTATCTGTAAATTGGAGATGATTAATAATTGGGCACTATGAGGGTAAAAGTAAATTCATGTGAAAATAGTAATTCCACTTACCAGTTGTGTGAACTGGTTATTTGATCATTCTCAAGCTACTTATTCATCTGTGAAATGAAAATGTTAATGGGGGGGGCGCTTGGGTGGCTCAGTGGGTTAGCCTTCCTGTGAGGTCATGATCTCAGGGTCCTGGGATCCAACCTCGTGTGTTCCCTGCTCAGCGGGGAGTCTGCTTCTCTCTTTCCCTCTGCAGCTCCCCCTGCTTATGCTCCTTTTCCCTGTCAAATAAATAAATAAATAAGATCTTTATTTTAAAATTTTAAAATTAAAAAAATTTTAATAAGTGCATTTGTTTCCATAAATTTTCTCCCAACCTGCTCATGTTCCTAATTTTTGCTGATGGCACTTGGTTAATGCTGCCCAGTATAAAGCCTTGTAGTCATCATTAATAGTTCCTTTTCCCTTTCCCTTTCCCACCACATTTCCACATTAAGTCCTTTATCCAATGCTCTTTGCTCTACTTTCAAAACATGTCTTGTGGTGCCTGGGTGGATCAGTGGGTTAAAGCCTCTGCCTTCAGCTCAGGTCATGATCACAGGGTCCTGGGATCAAGCCCCGCATCGGGCTCTCTGCTTGGCGGGGAGCCTGCTTCCCTCTCTCTCTGTCTGCCTCTCTGCCTACTTGTGATCTCTGTCTGTGAAATAAATAAAATCTTTAAAAAATATATGTCTTTTTTTTTTTTAAAAGATCTTATTTATTTATTCGTCGGAGAGAGGCAGGGGGGGTAACAGGCAGAGTGGGAAGCAGATTCCTTGAAGAGCAAGGAGCCTGATGGGACCCGAGCCCACCTGAGCTGGAGGCAGGCACTTAAACAACTGAGCCACCGCCCAGGCATCCCAACTTTCAAAATACATCTTTTTTTTTTTTTTAAAGATTTTAAAAAAAGATTTGTTCATTTGACACAGAGAGACAGCGAGAGAGGGAACACAAGCAGGGGGAGTGGGCGAGGGAGAAGCAGGCTCCCCCCCCCCCCCCAGCAGGGAGCTGGATGCAAGGCTTGATCCCAGGGTCCTGGGATCATGATCTGAGCCGAAGGCAGATGCTTAATGAGCTATCCAGGCACCCCTCAAAATACATCTTGAATGCTACCACTTTCCCCACCCTATCCAGCCTCCTGTTTAGACTTCCAGTGTCCACTCTTGCTTCTCTAGGGTTCCTGCCCTAGTGGTACCCAAGGCAATCAGTTCACAGTTTTCTAGCAGCTTCCTACTATGTGCTTAGAGTGAAACATGAATGTCTTCTGTGGCCTGTCTGGTCCCTGGCTACCTTTCAACTTTATAGCCTCCCCTTGTTTTTTTTCTAAATTTATTTGAGAGAGAGAGAGAGAGAGAGCGTGCAAGCACAGCAGGGGTGGAGGCAGAGGGAGAGGGAGAAAGAATCTGAAGCAGACTCCCCACTGAGTGTGGATTCCCTACACGGGGCTTGATATGACCATGAGATCACGACCTGAGCTGAAACCAAGAGGCAGATGCTTAACCAACCCTACAGCCCCAGAGACCCTACACCCTGCCTTTCTCTACTCACTGTGCTGTAGCTACCTTGGTCTTTTTCTATGCTTCAAGTACATCAACTTCACACCTAGTTCAGCAGGGCCTCTGTACTTTCCCGGCCTTCTGCACGGAACACTCCCAGGTTTAACCATGGGTGTCTTGGTCTCATCATTTATGCCTCTGTTCCAGGAGCCATCTCCTCCATAAGATCTCTGACCACTGTTCCTAAAAAGGCTGCTCCTCCCGCATCCCTCTCCACCCCTTACCCTGCTTTGTTTCCGTCCTAGTTCTCATCGCACTCTGAAATAGTTTTGTTTCCTTGTTTGGTTTCTGTCTCTATCTCTAGAGTATAAACTCCGTAAGAGTAGACACTTTGTTTTTCTCACCTAGAGCAGTGCCAGTAATACATATTTACTGAATTGTTGAATGAAGGCGTGAGGCATTTAAGGGAATTGAATGAGAAAATACATTTAGCCCATTATCCTGGGCGCATAAATAAGCACTCGACTAACGTTAGTGTAATTAAGATCAATATTAATTGTGATGTGTTCCAAAAATGTAAGGGGAGATGTATTTTTGCTCAAGGGCTTAGATCATGTCTTTTTTTTTTTTTTTTTTTTTTGCTGTGGGTTCACAGGCCATCTGCTTCCGTCTCCCTTGTGTCAGGGTTTAATCATTTTTTCCCATATTTTGGCCCAGACGTCTCCCCAGATGGAGAAGGATTTGGAGTGTCCTGTCTCATTCTCAGTAGTGGGTCCCTGGACTTGGGTGGGAGATCTTGCCTTCACTCCTCCTTTCAACCAACACCCCTGCTGCCTCTCTCTCTGTCTAGCCCACTGACCACGTGGCAGCTGGGATGACCCTCCTTTACATTAAATCAAAAGTCCACAAAGTGGACCCGACCTCCCGTCTTCCCTCCTCAAGACGGTTTAGTAGCTTATCTCTAGCCTGGGGATAAAATCCCGCACTCTGTTCTGTGGCTTGCAGATTTCGAAATGGCCACTTCTCACTGGCAGCATTCTCTTTCTGGGTCATACCCAGGCTCATCACTGCCCAGAGACGTCTTTACCTGCAGTTCTCTGGTGCCCGGCATCTCCCCTAGATCTTCACGCACTCGTGTCCGCATCAAACAGACATCTCCTCACCACCTCTCGGAGGAGCCCCGCACCGTGCTTTCTCCATAGCATGGGCTTGGCACTCCGGGATTTACATGAGCTCATTTAATTCTCACCACAGCTGTGTGAGGTCAAGCCTACTAGTCTTCCCATTTTCCAGATGGAGATAAGGAGGAGTGCTCTAGGCTGAGCAGCGCATAGAGAAACCGGGGTCTCGAACTCTCGATGCCATCTGGCTCCTGCTTCTTTTGCTTCGCTGTTCGTGTTTTATTGGGTGACTAACATTTGTCTTGTAAAAAATTATTTGTTTAGTTTTTTTTTCTTTTAGTTCCTCAGGAGAAAGGGAAGCCCCAATTGTACTTGTCTCGTTCTAAGTGTTGGCTCCCCAGCACTTCGACGTATTGCACAGTTGGTGCTTGGCAAATATTTGTTGGGCACACAAGTGATCTCTGCAGACAGGTCCTTTCCTCATGGCCCCACACAGGGCCTGGCGCAAGAGCGTGCCCAGGAAATGCCTAATGAATCCAGGGCCTCTGGATCCTGCTTCTATTTATTTATTTAATTTTATTTTAAAGATTTCATTTATTTGACACAGAGAGAGAGAGAGAGAGAGAGACTGCAAGAGGGAATATAACCAGGGGGAGTGGGTGAGGGAGAAGCAGGCTTCCTGCTGAGCAGGGAGCTAGATGTGGGGCTCGATCCCAGGACCCTGGGATCATGACCTGAGCTGAAGGCAGATGCTTAACGACTGAGCCACCCAGGTGCCCCTGGATCCTGCTTTTAAAGGCTATAACATAAAAACCGTAACATTTTGGCCAGAAAATGTAGGTTTTTAGGGCAGATCCCCATTTCTCGAAAGGTTTCACAGTGTCTTCCCATGGTGGAGAGGCGCAAACCCTGCCTTTGAATGACTGAGTGCCTAATTTTTCATCATTAGCAACAATGGTTCACAGTAGCATCACAATTGAGAAGTGACACAGTCCTTAATTTCATCTGAACCTCATGACGACCATATTTTAATACAAATTTTACAGTTGGTAGGATGAGGCTCAGAGAGGTACAGTCATTAACACAAGGTCACACAGCCAGTGAGAGGCAAAGCTGGGATTTTGTTTCCTCATCCCACAGACAAATTGCAGGGTACCTTCTACGTGCCTGGTAGAGGCTAGGTGTGGGATGCAGCAGGTGGCAGACTGAGTGAGGGCCTTGCTCTCAAGGAGGATACTTTAAATGGGGACAGGTGTATAGAGATTGGACCAGTAGGTAAAGATGCTGCACCAGGGCTCTGTGTTCAAGAATGGTCTGGCATGCAGTGCTTATGAGGGTGGAGTGTTCAGGGATGCCCCCCTGGGGAGGTGACTCTTGAGCAGAGACTGGAGGGTAAAAGGGAGTGAGCGGATAAGAGCCTGGAGAACGGCATACATCTGCTTGGATGTCCCCAGTGCTGGGGGGCTCATTCTCTGACGCCACTCTACCCTCTATGGACTTCTTTTTTTTTTTTTTAAGGTTTTATTTATTTATTTGACAGACAGAGATCACAAGTAGGCAGAGAGAGAGAGAGGAGGAAGCAAGCTCCCTGCCGAGCAGAGAGCCTGATGCGGGGCTCAATCCCAGGACCCTGGGATCATGACCTAAGCCTAGGGCAGAGGCTTAACCCACTGAGCCACCCAGGCACACCCCTCTATGGACTTCTTTTTGGTTAACATTTCCAGTTCCTTTGTTGTTGTTGTTTTTTAAAGATTTTATTTATTATTTATTTGACAGAGATCACCAGTAGGCAGAGAGGCAGGCAGAGAGAGAGAGGAGGAAGCAGTCTCCCTGCTAAGCAGAGAGCCCAATGTGGGGCTCGATCCCAGGACCCTGGGATCATGACCTGAGCTGAAGGCAGAGGCTTTAACCCACTGAGCCCCCCAGATGCCCCTCCAGTTCCTTTGCTTATTTCTTGATGTCACCTCTAGTTCCACTTGGTCCTCATTGCCCCATGCCTTCCACTCTTCCAGAATTCCAACAAAACGGCCACTTCTGGAATCACTCTTTTCCCTTCCTCTGGGATCTCTGATTCCTGCTTGGTTCTTCCCTCCTTTTGGGGGACTTCTCAACTTCCTTCTCTACACCCTTACACCCTCCCCCCACCCCCATGAACCCATTCTCTCTCCTCTGACCTCTCTGGCACTATCCGAGCACCCTCATCTCCTTGGAGTCTGCTCAGTGCCTGGGTAGATGAGCTCCTTCCCAGCGGCTGGCTTGGGCATCTTCACTGAGCTTGACTGGCCCACATTCTTCCCAGTGCCCAGATTCCTCCATTCCTTCTTCCTCGGGGTCTCCCCCAAAAGCTGTTGCCTCTGCTTGGGAGGCATCTCTGTTCTTTGATGAGTTTTCAGCTCCTGGTCAAATGTCACTTCTTTGGGGACGCCTGCCTTCCTGCTCCCTGTGCTTCTCCTTCTGAACACTTAGGGCAGTGGTAATTAAATGATTATGTGTGTACGTATTTGGTCCACGTGTCTCTTCAGTCGCAAGGAGCACCCTGAGAAGGTGGGGATAGGGCTCGTATTCCCAGTGGCTAGAACAGTGCTTGACGTCAAATAAGGTGCCCAATTACTATTGGTTGACTAAGTCAATGGATTAAAGGGTCAGAACTGGTCTGTGATCATTCCTTCAATGGGTATCACTGAGAGCCATCCCTTTGCAGCAGGACTCTGTGTCTATAATGATTGGTAGTGAGATTCTTGTCTTCAAATAGCTTCTGGTCCAGCTGAGTTAGTGACTGCAAAGCAATTCCTAAACTGAAAAAGGGAGAGCCAGAGGTGACCGGCAGGCCCCCCCCCCAATAGATATCCCTCATGTCATGTCTAGAAGGGGGAGGCACCCTTATTCCTTTTTTTCTGACCAGCCTCTTGTGCTAGTCTGTCCTGGCCTGTCCCTGCCAGGTAAGGCAAAGGCATTTGCTAATAGAAACCTCCAATACCTTCAAAAGGGAAGTAGCATTTTTGAGTGCTTACTATATGCCAGGCAATGGGTTCGTGCTTCGTATCATTAATCATCTCTTTGATTCTCCCTGAGAGCTTTCTGAGACAGGCATCCACCTTCGCGTTGATGTTGGGGGGAGAAGCAAGCTCGGGCCCGTTGGGTCCTTGGCCCAGTGAGTACCAGCCGAGCCAGGATTTGAGAACACTTTTGTGGACTCGAAAGCTTCCATTCCTTACAGGGTGGTGGGGAAGGCCTTTCCTGAGGTTTGGAAGCTTTTCTTTCTCACTCGCCTCCTCTGTCTCTTCCTTCTGCCATCTCCAGTTTACTCAGACCCTTCCTATTTTGAATCTCGGTGGTAGCTCTGGAATTTCCCCATGGGAGGGGCTCTGGTGAAAAGGGGGGAGCCCTGGGCTTGTCTTGAAGCTGCGTTTGCTAGCAGATCCCCTCTTTTCCCTGAGGCCCATTTATTGGGGAGAAAGCACTCTGGAGCTTGCATGGGGGCTGTTCCTGAAGACATCCCTTGACAGAACATTCAGACAAAATGGGGAGAAGGGGAAGGGACAAGAAAGCAAGCCTCAGTTCCTTAAGGCCTGCCTACACGTGAGGCATCTCACGTATTTGGATTATTCTAGACTGTGAGGTGAAGAGTTGTCAGGATCTGGGGTGTGCTTGAGAACTTGATCAGACCATATCATTTACTGTCCATATGGGGCCCTTCTGAGAGACAAAGGGGTCCCTAGCAAAAATTATACCAGACAAAAGGTATGCATTGGGACGGTTCCAGGCAAACCGGGAATTTGGTGACCCTAGGCAGGAGGGAAGTAAAATGGCCCTGTGTTCTGGCTGTCTGCTATGTCACAGAACACGCAGCTTAAAACAACAGTAATTCTTTCATTATCTCTGCTGGTTTCTGCGAGCCAAGAGTTTGGGAAGGGATTGGTGGGTTCTAGCCTGGGGTCTCCTAGGCTGTGTTAGTTGGATGCGTGTGGAGCTGGAGTCGCTGGGGGGGGGGGTGGCTAGAACCTTCTCTTTCTCTCCGTCTCTGTTTAGTGTCGGGGTCTCCCATGTGGCAAGTCCACGCAGAGAGCTGGGCTTTCTTTCTTTCTTTCTTTTTTAAGATTTTTAAAATTTATTTTACAGAGAGAGAGAGAGAGAGAGAGAGATCACAAGTAGGCAGAGAGGCAGGCAGAGAGAGAAGGGGAAGCAGGCTCCTCGCTGAGCAGAGAGCCCGATGTGGGGCTCCATCCCAGGACCCTGAGATCATGGCCCGAGCTGAAGGCAGAGGCTTTAACCCACTGAGGCACCCAGGCGCCCCGAGAGCTGGGCTTTCTCACGAAGTGGCAGCCTCAGGGCAGTCAGAGCACATACACACGGCTGAAGATTTCTAGAGCAAGAGCTCCGGCTAACGAGCCCCGTCTCAGATGTCAGGCAGCATCGGTCCTGTTGGTTACCAGCGAGTCACAGGCCTGCCCAGAGCCGAGGCACAGGGTTCTGGGAGAGCTTGTGGATGACACTGTCGGCACCGTCTGAGGAACTTAAAATCCTCCACCTCTGTAAACTGGCCTTTTCTTTTTGTAAGATTTATGTATTTATTTTGAGAGAGAGAGTGAGTGCTCAGTGAGGAGGGGCAGGGGGACAGGGCGAGACAGAGTCCCGGGCAGATTCCACAAGGAGCGCGGAGCCCCACATGGGGCTCGATCCCCTGACCCTGAGATCACCACCGGCACGAAAACCGAGAGTCGGACGCTCCACCAAGTGTGCCTTCCAGGTGGCCCGAACTGGCCTTTTCTGAGTCGCCGGTTGGTCATCAGCAAACGTGTGACTGGAGAGTTTCTGATGAAATCTGGCTGGGAGGAGGCACAGAAATGGAGAGTCACGGAGCGGGGGGCTGGCCTTGTCCGGGCAGGGGGTTCTTGGCCGCACCGGCTGGGACAGCACCCCCGTTTCCCCGGGCAGGGCTGTCCCCTCAAGCTGCCTCTGCTGAGAAACGCTTCTTCAGAATAATGCTATTCCTTGTTCTGCCTCCCTCCTACCCTGCGACCCTGGGAGACTGTGGATCCTCCCAGAGCTTTTGCTGGGGGGTGGGGGATGCTGGGCAGGCTAACAAAAGCGCCCTGTCCTGCTGGTGGTTGCATTTCTCGAGCTCTCCGTTAATAGATGGAGCCTCTGTTTACCCGGCGGCCTCACGAGATTGGTGAAAGGGAGTCGGCCCCTGCCTTGTGTGCAGAGAGACCCCAAACTATTCTGCTGGATTCCCCCAGGTCTCCTGGTGGTGACCCGCCAGCGTGGCTGGCGACCTGCCCCTCCTTGTGTGTCTGTCATGAACTTCTGCAGGGATTACTGCCCCATTTTCTAGGTGAGAAAATAGAGACGCAGTGACGAGGCAGCCAGCTGGGAGAGGTGTCGTTGGAATGGTAATCCAGCTGGGCCTGAAACCAAAGCGGGCACTCAGACACAGTCCCCAAACCCCCACAAGCTCGGAAAACCAGGATCTTTCTCATGAGGTTGCGGCAAGCCCTTGTTGGCCAACCGGATGTGAACTGGAAGGATGTTACTTACAACCTTTATCTTATCCCACCTAGTATGACCATTTTTTACATTTTGCTGCATAAAAATGAAAGAGTTTATGGAGTACCCATGGTCCCTTAAAACATCCCAGAGCTCACTGGACATATTCCATAATAGAGACTCTCCATATGCATGTTTTTTTTAAAGATTTTTTTTATTTGACAGACAGAGATCACAAGGAGGCAGAGAGGCAGGCAGAGAGAGGAGAAAGCAGACTCCCTGCAGAGCAGAGAGCCCGATGTGGGGCTTGATCCCAGGACCCTGGGACCATGACCTGAGCCCAAGGCAGAGGCTTAACCCACTGAGCCACCCAGGCGTCCTCCCCACCCCCCGCCATATGCATTTTTGAATGTGAGAAATTGGGGACTCACACTGACCTTTTCTGTCTCAGTGAGAATACAGAGACCACTGCCCCATTTTACAGATGAGAAAGACTGAGGGTGGGGACCGTGGTGCCCTAGGCTAACTCCATAGAACCACAGCATTTTACCATCTTTCGGAGCAGGTGCTGGGAGGAAGGGAAGCCTTTGAATCACCATCTCACCCCCGCCTCCGAAGAGCCTTGTTGCCCCAGCAAATTTTTAAAAATAGAAAACCTGGAGGGATGAAAGCCCCAAAGGACACTTCAAGTATCCCCCCCCCCCCAGGAAGAAAGGGAGGCTTACTGCATGGCAGGATGGTCTACGTTCAAATTCATGGTTTATCTCAGCGGGGGGTACACTCTCGCATCCTCTCGCATCACAGCATCAGCTGTCAGAACAGAGAACTACCTGTTGAACCAGCCACCCCACTTCCTGCCTCCTGCGGGCATCTCTCCAAGTGCTGAGCCATCAGCTTCTCCGCCAGGGCCCGAGATATATCAGGATTTGCAGCTCTGGTGACAGGAGACAAAATAGACTCCCATTTCCTTCGGAACCATTTAGCTGGTTTTGGGACTGCTTGATTGTTTCACGGGGATGAGCAATAACCAGGCCTCTCCCTGGCTGCTCCTCTCCGCCCTGTACTTACTCTTCAAATGGAAGCTGGGATGGGGTGTCCTGGGGACAAAGGCAAACACCAATTTTGGGCTCAGTGTGGCTGCTGAGCTAATAGGTACCCCTCTCTGAACCTCAGGCCCACTTTCCACCGCATAGACATTGCTCTGTTCGTGCTACCTGCCCTGGCTCCCCATGGCTTTAGGACTAGAAACCGTGCCTGGCGGGTGCCTGGAAAGACTTGTTGGGGCCAAGTGACAGCAGGAGGATACTGAAGGAGGTCTCCCAGGGCAATACAGTATCATGGCAATGAAAACAGGCATCCGTGGAGACAGACTGTCTGCGTTTGAACCCAGGTTACCACTAGCTGCGTGGCCTTGGGCGGGTCACGTAACCCTCTGAGTCTCTGCTTCCTCATCTGTAAGATGAGTGGAATTACAGGTAGTGAGAATTAAGTCAGATGATGTGGAAAGTGCTTAAAGCAGGGCCTAGTGTGCAAATAAACTCTTAATCCATGCCAGTCCGATTAGCATGGTTACCAGAAGCCTGTGGCGGCTTTGATGGAGGCAAGATCTTGCAACATTCCAGAAGTAATCTTTGGTCACTTGTAGGGGATCCAGGCCCCAAGCTGGCCACTCAGAGTTCAGAGAAAGAACCAGTTATGCTCCGAAGTAGCTCAAAGTCTAGTGGGAAAGTGGGTGAGGCCGATTCAGGGGCTACAATACCTATAAAGTGCTTAATGAAATATTTTCAGTCTGCATTTCAAAAGCAGATTTCACATAAACATCCAGATTTTTGGCTTTTATGATCTAGCAACACCAGGTTGGCTTTCGTGTGTGATGGTAAGAAGCTGGAGCAGCACAGGTACTCCCGTCCCTGCTGGGGTCTCTCTACGTTGCCTCACTCCTCACTCTTCCCTATTGCGTTCTACCTGCCCATCTTCAAGTTCACGTTCATGCCTGCTGCCTGGCCTTTTGGGAATTTGCAGGTAAATTACAATGCGATGCTGTGAGTGCACTGGGAGTACAACAAGGGGTAATGACTCAGCTGTGAGCGCCAGGAAACGCTTCCCAGGGGAGGCCACGTCCCAGCTGCTTCTCTATACTACTTGTGAATGTTGCTGAACACCCTTGTCTTTATGGCTCAAGGGTGTGAACAGAGGACACCAAGTCCTCTGAGCTGACGGGGATCTCTGCCATAAAGCAACCAAGGCTCAGTGGCTTGTGTGATGACACAGCCAGCTGATGGTACACCCAGGCTAGAACCAGGACCAGAAATTTCCACCAGAAATAGCCGTGGGCATTGGGAATCTGCAGTTTGTACTCGGGAATCTTGATACTGTCTCTGCCACTTACCTGCAGTGTGACCGTGGGTAACTCATTTCATCTCCTTAAGCCTCGGTTTCCTTGCCTGTGGAGTAGGGCTAAGGATTCTGACCTCAAGGGAGTGTTCTGGGGACGAGATAATGAGAAAATGGATAGGGGGACACTCATAAGTTCAAAAGGACTCTAGACCTGGGAGGGGCATCAGGACTGTTGAGAAATAGCCACTTTCTTCCAACAGATTTGGCATATCTGTCCAGCAGACACCTTGAAGGGTCCCCCTTCAGACACCTGTCCCCCTGCCCCCCTCCTTTGCCATGCCCATGCCCACTCCTTTGCATGTGGGAACATGAATGGGTTTTTCCAGGCATGGACCCGGGAGGAACGTTTAGGGATTCTCTGACCTTGACTGTGAACAGGATCCCAGGTGCAGAGCCCAAGGGCTCCCCTCTTTCAGGAGGCTCCAAGGTCAAAGGAGATGCTGAGATAGGGATGAGAATGAAGCCAAATTCCTGGAGGAAAGAGGAGAAATGTCAATAAGTATTTTCTTTAAGACATCTACCATTGCATATCGGGGGCCACTGTTATTTTGTTTGTTTATGACGGAACAAGCATGAACAGGGGTGAAGGGTAGAGGGAGAGGGAAAGGAAAAGAATCTCAAGCAGACATCCCCCTGCTGCAGGGCTCGATCTCATGACCCTGAGATCATGATCTGAGCAGAAATTAAGAGTTGGACACTTACTCGACCAAGCCCCCCAGGCGCCCCTATTTATTTTTTATCTTTTATTTTTTAAAATAAAAAATAATAAAAAAATCTCGATCCCGAGATCGAGAGTCACTTGTTCTAACAGACTGAGCCAGCCAAGGGCTCCCAGGGGCTATCTTTAAATCCCTGTTCAGTGGCTTCAACTATTGACACAACATAGCATTATGGTTGACTACCTTGATCTGGAGGTTCCAGTGTCCTAAGTTCAAATATTGACTTTCCTCTTTGTTAGCTGAGTGTGCTTTTTTTTTTTTTAAAGATTATTTGTTTATTTATTTATTTGAGAGAGAGATCACAAGTAGGCAGAGAGACGGGGGGCGGGGGGGGGGGAGAAGCAGGCTCCCCGCTGAGCAGAGAGCCCGACACGGGACTCGATCCCAGGACCCTGAGATCATGACCTGAGCTGAAGGCAGAGGCCTAACCCACTGAGCCACGCAGGTGCCCCGCTGAGTGTGCTTTTGAACACAATTTTAAACTTCTCTAAACCTCAATGCCTTCATCTGCAAAATGGGCTTCCTAAAAGTACCTTTTTTGGTAGGGCTTTGTGGGAATTAAGTGAAGTTATATGGTGAAGGGGTTAGTAGAGTTAGTGATTCCGTAAGTGCCAAATATTACTGTTGTTGGAAACAGTCATGAGAACCACATGTCGTGTTTGTACAGCATTTAAGCATTTATGAACTGGTTGTGCCTTTCTTATCCCATTCGACCCTCACAGCTCTTTGTGCAGGAATTATGACCTCATTGCGCAGATGAGAACACTGGAGCCCAGAGAGGGCAGCAGTCTGCTCCAGGTCACACAGCTCATGAACGGGAGAGCCAGCTCAAGTCTTCTCGGAGGAATGATGTGCAGTGTCATCCACAGGGCCAGGCCAGACCACCTGCTCATGTAGGTGGGCTTCTCCCTGGCCGCTCTGGTTCTTCTAAAGACCCCTTTATGGAAAAATAATCCAGAGCGTTGTTTCAAATCCTTGCTGTACCTATATTTATACTGTGAGCCTATACCACCTCTGGGTGTGTGTGTGTGGGGGCAAACTTCTCCTTGTGCTGTGGTGTCAGACTGACTTTTCCTGGCCTGTGTCCTAGAACCACCTCTGGGGGGTTCCCAGCAACCCCCTCCCAGCCTGACCCGATTACCGGAAGGTGCGTGTGTTTCGAGTTCTGGCCACAGGGTGGCGCTGCTCCCCAAGCCATGAAAAGTCCAGCCCCTGACCAGGACGGCGTTTCAAAGGCTCAGATATCAATTAAGCACCTACTGGGTGCCAAGTCACCGCGGTTGCTGAGAAGAGGGCTTCAGTTAGTCACTATTGTCGTATTAAGATACATGAACAACAACAACAACAAAACCAGTGATGCCGGAACATAGATTACCTGGTTCCATTTGCTAAATAAGCCTGGTATACGGGCTGTGGAGAGTCTTTCCACCCACGTCCGAGGAGGAAACTGAGGCTCAGAGAGGTGCCAGGGCTCGTGTAAAGGCTCAGAGTACAGCGACACACTGGGGACTCAATGAATCATAGGTGGTAGCCTGAACGGGGGAGACCAGACACGTCCTCCCTTGCCAGTCTAGGTCTGTGAGGACGGGGCTGCCGTGCTGGGCTCTCTGTCCGCACCCCTCCCTGTCCTGCTTGCCGAGGGCATCAGCAGGCGTCTGTAGCAGGGAGAGGAGAGGCAGCCGGGCTCCCTCAGGCCACTCGGCCTCCCCGAAGCTGCAGAGCCCAACAGCGCGCCAGCTGCAGCTTCCAGGCCAGGCCTGGAAGGCTCTCCGGATACACTGGGGCTGAGAGGCGCAGCGTCTGGGTTGGAGCCTGTGAAGAGACCGCAAGGAGAGGTCATCGCTTTCACCACGAGGCATGGGCAGCGTGTGAGTGACTCACCATAATCTGGCCCCCAAAGGCTGCCAGGTGACCAAGTGGTGGGGAATGATTCATTCATCCGTTCACGTATTTATTCATTCAACAATCCCTCCCTAAAAGCCCGCTATGAGCCTTCCACGAGGGACACAGAGACGCAAAACACAGCCCCTGTCCTCCTGGGACTTTCAGAGCAGTGGGGAAGAGGGAGGGCAAACAGTGAACAATAGAGTTTGGAGGTCTGTTCTAAGTTCATGGGGGGTCTACCAGGGCTGAGGGAGCAGGCTACCCAGGGGATGATGCCTTTCGAGGGATCTTGAAGGGTGAGACACGTTTACATATTAAGTCAGCCAATGGAGCCTGCAGGCGGAGGGAAGGGAGGATCAGGGATGTCAAAGTCATTGTGCATTTGGGGACGGGGAGGAGATGCAGCGGGAAAGACCATGGAGCAATCACAGAGGGGCCTTGAAGCCATCCCAAGGACAGCAGATTGTCCTCTCATCAGCGAAAGAAAACATTTCAAGACTTTTAACCATTACGTCAGGAGCCGTGCTGGACTTCAGACCCAGAGTTGAGCGCTGTGGTTCTTGCCATCAGAGAGCTCAGAACGTCCTGGAGAACATGGACAAAGAGAGGACCCTGGCTCACCTTTACGGAGCGCTGCTGGTTTGCCGTGTGCGATGCTAACTCCTTCCCGAGTGCTGGCTTGTTATTGACCTTACAAGGCGGGTGCTGTTATCCTTCCATTTTTCAGATGAGTAATCGGAGGCTGGATATGCTTCAGCGACTTGTCTGAGGTCACAGAACTAGAGGCAGGACTTGCCTCTTTTTTTTTTTTTTTGCTTTTCAACGGTCACTTTTACTAAAGCTAAGTCGTTACTTTTTTTTAAATTTTTTTTAAAGATTTTATTTATTTATTTGATAGAGAGAGAGGTCACAAGTAGGCAGAGAGGCAGGCAGAGAGAGAGAGGAGGACGCGGGCTCTCTCGCAGGCTCTCTGCAGAGCAGAGAGCCCGATGCGGGGCTCGATCCCAGGACCCTGAGATCATGACCCGAGCCGAAGGCAGCGGCTTAATCCACTGAGCCACCCAGGCGCCCCTAAGTCATTACTTTTATATAGATTTTTCATGTTAAATTTCAAAATTTAGAAGGTGCCCAGTGAAGGTGCTCTTGCTTACAACCCCTTCTAGCCCGCCCTCCCCAGAGTGGGACCACTCTTCGTAGTTTCTGGTGTTTTCTTTTAGAGATATTCTACCCAGACTGAAGCCCGAAGGGTAAGAAAAGCCAAGTGCATGCTCTTCACATGCCTGGGCTTTGGGAGCAGCCCGTGGGGGATTGAATCCTGACTTTTTCAGGTGACCGTGAAGAGTCTTATCCCTAAATTAGGGTTTGAACAAGGGGCAGGAGGGCTTGGAGGGAGAGGGGCACGTGGCAGAGTGTGTGTGTGGTCAGAGGGCGGGCTTGGGGTGGAGGGATGACACAGTGACAGGATGGAGGAGAGGGAATGAGGACCAGCGGGGCCCAGAGAGGGACTAAGGGGGGTAGATTGTGGGGGGGTGCCACAAAAGGCAGCTGGTTAGCAGGGCTGGAGGGGCGCTTGGAGGGAGACCTGTGGCCCATGGGGGGCGGGGACAGTCCCTCATCATGACTCCTGGGGCAGTTCCAGCTCGTCTGACACACACCAGAGTTGAGCTGCTGGTCCTGGGCTGACGTCAAGGCCGTAGACTCAGGAGTTCGAGAGGTCCAGCCTGAGTGGCTTGCAGGGAATTCTGTGCAAGCTACTTCCCTCCTGGAGCTTCAAGGCTGGTTAGCGCTTCCCAGAGGTTCATTACCCGGTCATTCTTCACCGTGGTGGAGAGCGGAAGGGCTTGAGAGAGACCCCGGGCTGGAATGGGCTGGGGGCACGGGACCCCTCTCTGGACGTTTCCAGGCTGCCCCTGAGCAAGCGTTCCCAGCTGCAGAGCTCTCCTAGGGAGAGGGTGGGAGCCTCTGAGTCGACACACTATTCCACATTACATCTAATATACGCATAATGCAGGAATCACATGTACTATATACATTATTTTGTTGGACTGTCTCCTCCTCCTGGGGTGAAACCAGTTTTCAAAATAACAAGCAGGTCTCTCTGGTGTCCTCCCCTTCTCCATGCTGAGATGGTCTCCTCTGTGGCCCCTGGGAGCCCCTTCAAGCTGGACGCTGAGCCTTGTGACCCAGCCTGCGTCATCTTTGATAACTTCCTGGCTTTTCTGGAAGAACATCTTGTGCCTTCCCTTCCCAAGTCCTGGAATCCGCCATCTCTCTGAGGAGCACTGGGTCCTTTCCATGAGAAACGCCAGTCGGAGGTCATCCTTTGGGCTGGGGAGATGGAGAGAAGCAGCAAGCTCTGGGTGAGGAGCCCACAGTCTGGCAGCCCCTTCCACCTCCCCTGGGTGGGGGACTGGAGATCTGGTTAGGTCCTTCCCAGACTCATCTGAAGCCAAGGACAAAGACGTGGGGAATATTCCAGCTGTGTACCCCTGGGCTGCCGTGGACCTGGATTCAAGCCCCAGCTCTGCTGCTGTGTGTCTGAGTGACTCCGGGCATGTGACTTACCCTCTCTGAGCCTCAGGATCCTCATCTGTGAGATGGGCATAATAGCACTTACCACTTTTTAGCATGAAGATGACAGGAGACAACGTGCTTAGATTTCTGACCCATCTCGCTTAGAGCAGGTGCTCAGTGAGTGTGAATTCCCTTCTCATCCCTCCTCGACCACGGGACTTCAGCATCCCAGGAGGCCAGGACCGGATTACTGGATGGTTAGGGACAGGGGAAGGGAGGTGACTAGGGAAGAGGAAGAAACTGAGAAAAAGATGTTTGTGGACAAATAAATGGAGGGGGGGCAGGTAATTCAAAATTGGGAAGATGATTTTAACGGTCAGATCTTTCCAACAAAGGAAGGTTCTGTTTGCTTGGGAAAGGTGGAGAGCCTCCTGTGGCTAGAAGTATGTAAGTAGAGGCAGAGGGACCATTGGCACAGATAGGTTTCTGTGAGGCGGGGAGGTTGATTTATTCACTCAACAAACTTTTGAAGTCCTCCCGGTCCTTTTGCCCAACCCAAGGATGGGAGAGGGGATGGCAGGGTGAATGGGATGCCATTCCTAGCCCAGGGAGCACCCAGGTAATGAATTGATCTCCGAGGTCCCTTCTACTCGCAGTTCTGTGCTTTCAAGTGTCCAGGCCTTGGAGGGAGTCGGCGGAGGATTTTCAGTGTGCCTTTTGGTATCGATCCACTGGAGCCGGACTGGCGGGGCAGTGGCAGGAGAAGGACGCCGCAGTGTTATCAGTGCGGAGGACACGCCATCTGTCAGTGTTACCCTGGTCCCCCGGTGCGGGGGAGCCATCCTGCTGTTAACTCCTCCCTTCCCAGCAGCCACGGAGCAGGTGCCTTGTGGATCACACCCTCCCAGAACCTCCGTCTGTCCCTATAGGAGGGAGAATTTCTTTTTCTATTTCTCCCTGGCATGAGCGCTCGGCCCCTGCCATACTGATTTATTCAGTGTTTCCAACCTCAGTACCAAATTTTCCTACCTGGTACAGTCACTAAATCCACATCCATCCATCCATCCATCCATCCATCCATCCATCATCATCTTAGCATCTAAAAATTCACCTGTTTCCCCATGTTTCCAACCAACCGTTCATCTAAACACCATCCAGTCATCCATCTGTCCGCCCTTCCATCCAACCAACGACCGTCCACCTATCCATCTATCCATCTCTCTACCCACTCACCCTCCATCCAGTCAGCCTTACGATTCAGCTGAAGCCAATCCAGTCCAACCCAACTAAGTTCACTTCAATCCCGTTCACCTTTATTCACTTCCTAAAATGATGAGGTCTTGCTGTGGGCCAAGCAGGGGACAAGTGAGTCGTGTCTCTGTGGTCAAGGAGCCCATGAGAATCCTCTTCATCTTTCATGGCCAGCTTCGAGCCTTCCCTCTGTTAGCCCCTTGCCAGTCTGTTAGGCAGAAGCAATGGACTCTAAAGGACTGTCCCATGGAAAAAAAACGTAGCCTGGTTTTCAAGACTTCCATCGGGGAGAATTAAGACAAGGAGAGAGGCAGAGTAACTCTGGGAGATGGGAGAGAGGGAGGTGAGTGTGAGGCGAGCCAATGGGCCAGGGATTTTGGTTCTATCAAAAGTCAGTGGTTGGGACCCCTGGGTGGCTCAGTGGGTTAAGCTGCTGCCTTCGGCTCAGGTTATGATCTCAGGGTCCTGGGATCGAGTCCCGAATCAGGCTCCTTGCTCGGCAGGGAGCCTGATTCTCTCTCTGCCTCTGCCTGCTCTCTGCCTGCTTGTATGCTCTCTCCCTCTCCTTCTCTCTGACAAATAAATAAAATCTTAAAAAAAATAAAGTCAGCGGTGGGGAGTCTAGCAAGACTGAATGCGTATGCACTAGGGGATGAAGATCAAAAGGGGAACAAGTTAGAGATCCCTATTAGATATAAGTGGGGTAGAACGGGAGTTAGAAGCGGGAGCCAATAGACTGCCTGGCTTACTGTCCCAGCTCCACCATATTCCTGCTGTGTGATTTTGGTCCGGTGTCCTAACCTCTCCAGTGCTCATTTCCTCATTTGTAAAATGGGGCTAATAAGTAGGAACTATCTCACAGTTTTGCTGTTGGCATTAACATGTAAAGTGTTTAGGGGCACCTGGGTGGCTCAGTGGGTTAAGCTGCTGCCTTCGGCTCAGGTCATGATCTCGGGGTCCTGGGATCGAGTCCCGCATCGGGCTCTCTGCTCAGCAGGGAGCCTGCTTCCCCCCCCCCCTCTCTCTACCTGCCTCTCTATCTACTTGTGATCTCTCTCTGTCAAATAAGTAAATAAAATCTTTAAAAAAACAAAACAAAACATATAAAGTGTTTAAATTAATGCCCGGCACAAAGGGAAAGCTGGCTAGATTCTGCCGGGTTATTATGACTCTTCATTGAGCCCCATCTACATCTAGGCACTGTGCTAGGAGCTTTCACATTCAAGGTCTCCTGGGGGCATCCTGGCTGCTGATCCTATGGAGGGATTATCAAACCCATTCTTCGGAGGAGAAGATGAAGGCTCTGGGAGCCCGGCTCCTGCTTGCATTACAAAGGTAGTGAAGGGGCGAGCTGGGCTGCAAATACAGACCTTTCTAACTCTCCAGCCGATGCCTTCCCAGCTGCCCTTCCCTGCTGTTTTCAGAGGATGGCTGCCCCGAGATGAGAGCAAGGATGCTGAGATTTCCATCTTGGTTCTGCCTGGGCTGCTCTTCTGGCCTTTTAAACTTTTAGCTCCAAGTTGTTAATTGTCATTTCATGTGTGTTTCCTCTCTTCTTCAGAGAGCTTGAGGTCGAGAAACAATTTTCCTTCTCTGTAGCAACCGAAGTGTTGTCTTTTGACAATGAACGCTATGGAACTTGGGACGTTTCCCTTCTTGCTTTGCTTGCCGGGAAGCTTGTACTTTTTGTCCTATTGCTTCTTTTTCCTTTCCAGGGTGCCCGGATTTAGGAAGGGGATGTACCTTCCTTCTCTCTGTCCCCTTACAGTGTCTAGCCCTGGCTTGGTGAATTTCGCGTAGGAGAAGCTCAGTGGTGATTTTCCCTGTCATGCCTGGGTCAGGGGCTCTCCTTGCGCTTAGAATAAAATCCAAAATCCTGTCCTGTGAGGACTGACCCCTGCCCACCTCTCCCTACTCATCCCATGTCACTTGTCCCTTGTTCATCAGGATAATCACCTGGGTCATCTCTTACGTCTACTCACAGGCAAGATTCTTTCTGCCTCAGGAAAAGGAGCTTTGCCCATGCTGTTCCCTCCTCTCCCGTCTCCTGTTTTTGCCGGGCTCACCCTCCTTACCCTGCCAATTGCAGCTGAAAGTATCCTCAAGAGCCTCTACTGACTGTTCTATCTACAGGGGTCTCAGTATCTAACCTTTGGAGGTGGAGCCTGATGGCTCGGTTTCTCCTCCCCCCTCCCCACCCTGAACTGGCCTGGAGACTTGCTTTGACTGACAGAATGTAGCGGAGGCGACTTGCTGAGATTTCTGAGGCTGGGCCCTTGGATGACCACAGCCCCCACCCCCCACCCCCGTCGTCATCCTGGGGCGCAGAAGAACCATGGGATTGTGAGGAATAAGAAAAATGGCTATTGTGGTTTTAAGCCACTAAGTTTCAGATGACCGAAGGCGAGGTCAACCCCTGCTATTTTTTTAGATCATTGCCTCAATGCATGTACTTTGTAGCCCTCATGAAAATTTGTGGTTCTATGATTATTTGATTCTTAACTTGCTAATTTTCCTGCTTCCCCTCTGGAACGGGACTTACAGGAGGCTGGGACCCCATCTGTCTTCATGGCCACTCCCCCCAGTATTGAGCAGGTACCGCAGGTGATGGGAGCTGGATGAATGAATGAATGAAAAGCATCAGAGCAGTCCTGTTCTGTCTCTGAGAATCAGGCCAGGGCAGCATCAGGAAGGGGGTGCACAGATGAGTCTGTGGGCACCTGCTCTGGTCACCCCGCACCCTGGAGGAGTTCCCACGTCTCTCCATGCCCTGGTGTGGCTTGATCCCACTTCTTTTTTTTTTTTTTTAAAGATTTTATTTTTATTTATTTGACAGACAGAGATCACAAGTAGGCAGAGAGGCAGGCAGAGAGAGAGGAGGAAGCAGGCTCCCCGCTGAGCGGACAGCCTGATGCAGGGTTCGATCCCAGGACTCTGGGCCGAAGGCAGAGGCTTTAACCCACTGAACCACCCAGGCACCCCAGCTTGATCCCACTTCTCAGCAATCCTCTGTTTCCCTGTTCACGGCCCCGGTTCCTGCAGGACAGCTCATATCTTTGTCATGTCTGTACACTTGGGACCAAGATCAAGGACTAGGAAGAGAGGACGTAAAGCTGACGGACTGAAGGAATATGTTTGTGTCGGGGGGTCTAACTCCAGAAGCACGTGCGCACGTGTGTGTAAGTGTGCACACGCATAAAAATATGTATGTGAGCACACACACAGGCACACACGCCTTGGGGGGGTATGGATGTATTTGGAAGGTGTGTCCAAGGGAACCTATAGGCACGCACTGTGTCTACGGTTTTATGCAATGGTGTGCAGGTAAATGTTTGATAATCTGCTCTTTATTTAAAGAAAGGTCCCTGGTTTATATCATTTGCCCCTTTCTGTGGGGCAAACACTCTGTTTGTAGCTGTTTTCCAGGTTCCACCACATGGCATCTTGGACAGAGTTGCGGGGAATGCAGGGTTGGCTCCCGTGAGCCCGTAGGAGGCAGTCCCAGCACAGGGGTGGATGGACGCTGGCGCCAGCCCATGGTCAAGTTCCTCTGACCCCCCGAGAAGCAAGCTGGCCACAGACACATCTTCCCAGAGCCCGTGCCCCAGGGGAGCATGAGGCTATTGGCTACCAGCCAGCGTTCGCAGCGACTGGAGCAGCCAGTCCAAACTGATGCTTCTTGGTAGACAGGTCTACACACTCCCCGAGGCAGCTGCCTTCCCTCCCTGGGCCCCCACCCATCCTGCAGACTCTCCCAGTGCCTTCGGAGCTTGGGGAGGTCAGCACTACTGCGAGGAGGGAGCTCTAAGCCTGGAGCACGAGTACAGGAAGAAGGAGAAGGAATTCTTCAAACCTCTGTCCGAAGGGGTGGCTGGGGACAGCGGAGGTCGGGAGGCTGGGGCTTGGAGCCTGCTGGAAGCCGGTTCACTGTGCGGGTGTGGACGTTTTGCTTGCCCTCTCTGGACTCCAGCGTGCCTTTTTGCCTGAAGAGGTAGGTCTTCTAAGCTCGGTGGCCTCTTGCGCTCAGGTCGTCAGAACCTTTGGGTGGGAGAGGCTGTGCTGACCCCAGACGTGGGCAAGAGGGACCCCTGCTTCGGGCACTGGGCTTTGGGGAATCTTGCTCTGGCCCTCCTTGGGCCATGCCCCTCTCCATGGGGATGTGCTTACCCTGAGCTTCTCAGACTTCTCTCTGGTGCCTGCCCAGAGGATCGTGAGCCGGCCTCCAGGGTTGGCTACCACCTGTCCTCAGGCTGGGGCGGCCGGAGGTGTGACCAAGGAAGGAGTGCTTGTTTGGGGTGGCTGGAGCTGGAGCGCAGACGTGCAGGGGGGCGGGGCAGCCCCTTTGTGGGCGGGCCTTGCTCCGGCTGGGTGGAGCTTGGAGTGGGAGGGGCGGGGGGCGGGCTGGGGGCGTTTTAGGTCATCGTGAAGAAATGTTTGTCAGGAGAGAAGGATTAAACATTTGAAAGTTTGTTTGTTTGATTTGTAGCTGTTAAATATTCAGATTTATGCTATGTTTGATCCGTTCGTGTTTCCACCCTGGGGCCTGCAAATATTAGGAGGAGTGTGGAGGAAGAGATGCTTGAGACCATAGAGGGGCTTGGCGGTGTGGCCGAGGGGACTTGCGCGAAGCAGGGACTTCTGAATGTTGGCGGGTTCCAGAGCAGAGTTTTCTGGAGCCTCGCGGTGTGGGATAGTCTTCTCTCCCACCTGTGTCACTTGGGTCTCCTTTCTCTTGAGCCTCAAGGAGACGTGTACAATGACTAAGCTTCCTCCCCACATGGTACACAGTGTCCCCCTCCCCCCAGGGACCCCCACCTTCCAGAGCTCAAGAAGAAGCCCGGGGCCATGTCAGGACAGGGCTCGTGACATCTGGGACCCTCCCCAGGGCCCATCACTGTGTGTAATCCTGGCTGTTTCTAAGATCACACACAGGTCACTCTTCTGGCTTTCCAAATGAAAATATGAAAATAACCAGGCCAAAGAAGACCAGCTATTGTCATGAATGAGACTTCCATGCTTTTTTTTTTTTTTTTTTTTTTTTGTCTGTGATCGTGGATGTCCGTAGGACAGAATGAAACTCTTTACTCTTTTCAGAACAACGTGTTTTCCTTTTAAACAAGCTTTGATTATCTTTCCGTTTTCCTGTTTGTCATGCGCTCTGCACCTGACCTTCCTAGTTAAGGATAATAAATTCAGGAAGGTGGTGATGGAAAGGTGGGCCGCGGAAGCAAGAGAAGAAGGAGCGAGGAAGCATTTTACAATTTGCCGACAGAGGGGTTCTTTTCTGTTTGCTTCTTAAATCTTTTTTTTTTTAAGATTTTATTTATTTATTTGACAGAGAGAGAGAGATCACAAGTGGGCAGAGAGGCAGGCAGATGGGGAGGGGGAAGCAGGCTCCCTGCAGAACAGAGAGCCGGATGTGGGGCTCGATCCCAGGACCCTGAGATCATGACCCGCGCGGAAGGCAGAGGCTTAACCCACTGAGCCACCCAGGCGCCCCTGCTTTTTAAAATCGATTTGATTTTGAAATACCTTCTTTCCTCCCCTCCTCTCCAATGTGACAGTTTTCTTAAAAGTTAAAAGGAGCTAGATTAAAAGGATTTGATGGGTTTTGAGAGGTGTTCACAGCCGTCTTTCAGATAGCCGATGCTGGCGGTTTGAGCAGACCAGGGCGGGACGTCGGCGGGCTGGCTCTTTAGCGCCCTGCAAACGGGGCTTTTTGCCAGTGTCAATGTCAAGGGTCAGATTCTACTGTTGGCCTTCTGTGATGGGCTGAACGTTTGCAGCCCCCTGAAATACATATATTGAAGCTCTAGCCTCCAGGGTGAGGATATTTGGAGGTGTGGGTCTTTGGGAGATCATGGGTTAGATGAGGTCAGGAAGGTGGGGCTTCCACAATGGGATTAGTGACCTTATATGAAGAGGGAGAGAGCTCAGAGCTTGGTGCCCCGTGAGCACAGGAAAGAAGGTGGCCATCTATAAGTCAGGAAAAGAGTTCTTACCAGTAACTGAATCTGCCGGCTCCTTGATCCCGGACCTCCGGTTTTCAGAACTGTGAGAAGTAAATGTCAGCTCTTTCAGCCCCCTAGACTAGGGCGTGTTTGTTGTTATGGCAACCTGAGCAGACTAGGACATGTCCCATTTTGCCTTTCCTAGCTCTCCAAGTTAGGAGAATCCCTAGGACTCCCTATTATCCCCTCCCCATTTGTCTCCCAATCCACAGTCCTCTCCAGGGAGCAGCCCTGTGCAGGGAGCCCTCTGAGTACACCTGCAGGGTCACGTTCATTCCAGGCTGCACGCTTTCATGGGAAAAACTGAAACCCTGGAGAGTTGCTGGGCTGTGGAGTGGAGCTGGTTTATTCTAAAACAGGAAACTCAAGGACGTCATGCCGGCAATCTTCAAGTATCCGAAGGATGATTGTGTTGGAAAGGGAAGGCATTCGTTCAGTGTTGCTGGATTCAAAGGAGGACGTGGATTGAAATTCATCTTGTGGAGGAGACTCTGTTGAATAAACACTGCCCAGTCCAGGCAGGGCTGCTTATTGTGGGGGGTGAGCTCCCTGTCACTGGAGGTATGCAAACATCCCTAAGGGATATTTAAGAGGGGATTCATGACCGGGGGAGTGGGGACACTCTACTGCATGGCTTCTAAGTCTCCCATCCCCCCAGCTCTCAGAATCTGCGGCTTTAGGATTGTGTTAAATGGGGATGCCAGGATTGGGAAAGCAATGAAAGAAATCCACTGACATGAGGACCAAGCTATAAAAAAAAATCTTTATTTCATGTACCAGGATTTTTTTCTTTTTTTTTCTTTTTTAAGTTTTCTGCTTTTTAAAATTTTTTTTTTCTGTTAACAGTCTGAAAAAAAAAAAGGACCCACCAAGAAAATAAAACGGAGGTTGGTTTCTTGAACTGGTTTGAGCTGGACATGAGCAATCGTTGCCCCCTGGCAAGCAGCGCCCTTTGCATCCCACTCCCCCCTCCTTCCCGGGGGTGGGGGGGAGCCCTTAGCCCTTTCTTAGCAGTGCTAGCTGCACTCCACACCCAGATGGCCTTCTTCAGGCAGCCCTGGGACCCCGGGCTTCAGCCTGGAAAGAGGCCCCGGTCACCATCCCAAACCCTCTGCCACAACTGGGGCCAATTTTGCTCTTGGAACGGCGGTACCTGCTTGTTTACTGTCTCCTCGGGGCCTCTCCATCCCTCTAGTCCTTCATCTTTTCCAGTTTGGGTTTGGGAGCTGGTGGGGCAAGGGAGGGAGAGACTGAGATTTCTGCCCAGAGTGACCGGTGCCGCAAAGCCTCGAGAACCACTCCCTGCATCAGAACTTCAGGCCGGGCCAGGGTCAGGGAAGAGGCAAAGCGAGACCTGCCGATGGGTCTGGTGGGGGGCCCCCCCCTCCAGCAGAGTAGCCGGCAGGCTGGGCTGAAAGCTGTTGGGTTTCTCTGTCTGAACTGGGCCTTGTTGGTCTGGGAAGAATGGGGAGCAACACAGGATGCCCCAGACTTTAGTCCATGGCATCAGCTTTATTTTGGGGGTTGGTCCTCAACCTGCGACCAAACTCTGTAAAGCCATCTCCTCCATCCCCTTGACCTTAACCCCTCCCAGCCGACCCCAGAGGATCCTCTTTTTCTCTGACGCCCAAAGAGAGCGTGGAAGGCCTGGAAGCTGATCTCTTCTCTCGAAGAAGCCCCCTTCACTCTCTGTGACTGGGTTATGGCACTAAAGAAAGGGACACAAAATGAAGAGTGACTTTGGGGACCTCTGGTGGCTTTCCCCCTCTCTGAATGACAGGATACGTTTGCTCATACGTATGTATTTTTGCTCTGACATCTGATGTGGGGGCAGGGGTTTGGGAGCACAGTGAGGAGGCATATGGGGGGTGTGTGTGTGTGTGTGTGTGTGTGTGTGGCTGAGAGGCTGACTGATGATTTGGGAATGTTCTCGATGTCTGGGGGCTGGATGGCTGCTATTTCGGTCATCCCTGGCATCTTCCTCTGGGCAGGTGGCAGATTTTAAAGTCCTCAACACCAAGAATAAGAATAGGCCTCTGGAGCTCATCTAGGTCAATCCATATGCTTACGTATGGGGGAAACTGAGGCCCAGAGAGGCCACCGCAGCAAGGGATTCCAGAATCCAGAGCTGGGTTTTTGACTGGGGTCCTTTCCATGCATGCCAGTGAGATGTGTGTGTGTGTGCGTGTGCATGTGTGTGTGCGCGTGCACGCACGTGTGTGTCAGTGGTGTTATTTTTGCCAATGGCTTGGGAGGGCAGGAGTCAGTGTTCTCTGAACCCTGCTTCTGGCTGTGTATGGGGAGGGAAGGGTTTAGACTGTGTATCCCGGTGGACTGGAGCGTGGGGCCCGGAGGACTGTGCGTGTGTGTGTGTGTGTGTGTGTGGGAGTGGGTGTGCGATCTTCTTCTTGTAGACCTGGTTCTCCGTCGTGGTTCTCTCTCTTCCACATTAGCAGCACCTTCCTGGTATGAGGAAGAGATCTCTGTCTTATGACTTCCCTGCCACTCCCCCGGGGGCCTTCCTCCTGGGCCTCCCCCTTGAGCCCAGCCCTGATCTCTCCCAGCAGGTGTTTTTTTTTTTCTTTTTTTAATAGATTTGTATATTTGTTTTCTGTTTTGTCTTTACAAGTTCCCTGCTAAATTTTAAGTCCCCCACCCCACCCCATTGTTTTGTTTCACAGTTTAAAGCTGGAAAAGAATTAAAAGAAAAATACTATTTGATTTTCTTGCAAGTAAATCCACTTATTATATATTTACATTTATTTATAGTCTGTGGTTTTTTTATTAAAAAAAATCACTTGTTTTTCCTTTTTCTTTTGTAAAAAGAAACCTTTTTGCAGTGTCGTTGTTGGACCCGCTGGGCCCCAGGGGGGCTTCAGTGAGTCCAAGGACCCCCAAAGGGTCAATAAGCCCCCTTCCCAGGGGGCCGGGGGGGGCTATGAGTCTGGGGGTCCACCATCGCCCCAGGGTCATCAGGTGGCCCTGAGGTGAGAGGTGAGGAGGGAGAGCTGCTTTATATCCCCCCCGGGGAGTGAGCATCTCCTGCTTAAGGGCAGGAGCTTGGGTGGTGACCCCAAGAAGCTCACCCTGAGGATTCCAGGGTTCCGGCATCTCGCAAGCCTACGGCAGCCATCCCCTCTCCTTCCCCTCCCTCAAGGCCTAGGAAGTCATCACAGTGGGTTAAGGACCATTAAGGACTGGGAACTTGGGGGCTGGACAGGCCCCAAGTGCACCCCCCTCCAGGCACCTTTCGGACAGGAGGGACCAAGGACTCTAGGGTCACCTGGAGGCCTACAATTGCCCCAACGATGCTGGGTGGAGTCGGCTCGCAAGCCTTGGAGCTTGCCCAGCGTTCCTGGGGCACCCATCCAGAGGCTCCAGGCACCTGGCAGTGACCGAGGGGCTCACCTGGCCCCGGGGCCCCTGAGTCTCCACCCCCCACTCGCCCAGGGAGGCAGAGCCCGCTTGGGGTTAAAGAGAACAGAAAAGTAACTCACCCGCATTAAAACAAAAAGGAACATAAACCCCTGATAAGTGCAGAGAACATTCCCCCTTCCTTTCTGCTCTTCATTTTTTGCTTTAATGTTATCTTGGTTCCCTTTTATTTTTTCATTTAAATTGGTTTTTATTAAATGTTAAAATAATGGTACATGGGAATTCATGCATTTTCTTTTAGATTTATTTTCTATTTTTAATTTTTTTAACCTCTCTCGCTTTTTTTTTTTAAAGTTTGTTTTTCTTTCCCTCGGTTAATTTTTTTTTTCACATTTCCTGTCGTTTTGCTTCTTTGTTCCTCTTATAGTTTGTTCTTTTTTTTTTTAAATTTACTTGTTATGTTTTTCTCTTTTTTTGGTTTTTTTTTTGTGGTTTTTTTTTTTTTTTGCTTTTGGAAGGTTCCCCCCCCCCCCCCCCATGGATGGTTGGGTTCCCGCCCCCTTTCCCCCGGCCCCCCGCCCAACCTCGGGGTGGGGGGGCCCACGCGAGAGGGGAGGGCCGCGCGCCCCTCCTGCAGGCGCTGCGCCAGGCCCCCCGCGGGCTTCATACGGGGGTGGTCCGCCGGTTGGCTGTGTTGGAGTGGAGAGAGTCTTTGTTCTCCTTCTGGATACAGTTGTGGACTTGGAGGAAGCTGTTATCCCTGTCGGAGTTGTAGGTGGCGGTGGGCGTGGTGGCGGCCTTCAGGGGGTCCCTGCTGAGGGTGTACATGGAGATCTCCGTGGACGGCAGGGTGTTGAAGCCCTTGATGCCCACGGGGGAGGCGTCCCTGGAGTGTGAGGGCTCGGTGGAGCGGGAGCTGGAGCGGCTGCGGCGCTGGTAGCGGTAGCGGTAGCTGGGGATGCGGGTGATGGCGGAGGCCTGGAGGTAGTCCGTGGCGCGGGCCGTGGCCCGCAGCTGTTTGTGCCGGTCGATGAACATGTGCACGGCCAGCACCCCGACCATCTCGGCGATGATGAAGGACAGGGCCCCGAAGTAGAAGGACCAGCCGTACGAGTAACTATTCTTTTTGGAGTCGCTCTTGGAGGGGTCCCCGGCATTGGCGGATATGTACACTATGATGCCAATGATGTTACTGAGACCTGTGGGGCACACACCGGGCGGGCGGGGGCGGGGTGGGGGGGATCGGAGAGAGGGTTGATTAGTTCCCGGCACGTGCCAGGCCAGGGGTAGCCACGGGGGCCTTCCCGGCGCCGGAGATTTTGTGGCCAGTGCTGGAGAGGGCTAGTGGCAAGCGTGGCCTTAATATTGGATCGTGCCATTGGAGAGAGCCACGGAGGGGAGGGCTGAGGCGTTCTACCACCACAGTGCGGAGTAACCAGGAGAGCTGCGGTTTATTGAGCGTTTGCTATCTGCCTTCGCTGTGCTGTGCGTGTCTGGGGGGTTGCGAATGAGGAAATGGATCGCAGAGAGGTTAAGTAACTTGCTCTATAGACTGCACAGAGGTTTGAGCTGGTAGAGCAGGGGCTTGGGACTGGCTCCTGGAGCCAGTTGCCTGGATTCAAAGCCTTTGGCAAAGTGACCTGAGTCTGAGTTTGCAGATCTGTAAAGTTGGGGGATGGGGGGATGATAGGACTCCCTGGGCCATGTAGAGGATTAAACGAATTAGCACATGTGAAGCTGTTTGGGGCTGGTGTGTAGTAAGTAGGGCCACGGGCTTTTCCTGGCATCTGAAGCAATGTGACTTGTCCCCTAACAGGGCTGAGGCCAGTGGTTTTAGGTATTTGCCTGCTCCCCGGGGGGGGGGGGGGGGGGGGGGGGGGGGGGTGGGGGGGTGGGGGGTGGGGGGTGGGGGTGGGACAGTGAGGGGACAGGGCAGTGCGGATAGGCCCAGTATTCTGAGAGGGACCTGGGGTTTGGGTGTTTTTCTAAAAACTGGAAGGGCGATGGGCCATGGAGCTGAGAGACAGGGTCTGGGGGTGCTCCTGGAGAGGACTCCGCGGGGGGCTTGGTCATTACTGTGGGGCAGGAACCCCAGCATAGCCTCTGACAGGACCCGTTGCAAGACCGGGAGGTTCCTCTTCTCACTCCCCCCTGTCTCTGTCAAGTCCTCGCAGCCGCCGAGCACCCACACCTCCGCCTGCTCCCCACAGGCATGCCCGGGCTTTGGCCTGCCCAGCTCGGAGGCCATTACCTGCAGACACGAAGAAGATGCCAGCACTCAGGATGATGTTGTGTCGAGTCTTGTAGAACTCGCTGGCTGCGATGCAGAGCCCACCCATGAAGAGCAGAATCACACTCAGGATCGGGAAAATGCTCGAGGCCCTCACAGCCCCTATGGAACACGGTCAAGGAGAGAGAACCGCACAGCTGTGAGTCAGAGGGACGCATGGGGAAGAGAGTGGCCCATGGGGTGGGGGTTTTGTGGACTTGGGGCCACAGTCAAGTTTGCTTAGGGAGGGAGGGAGGAGGAACAATCCCGTGCCCACCTCACAGCCCTTCAGGCGCTCCCGTCGACCTACAGGACCAAACGCCAGGGCCTCACGAGGCCCACAGGACCCTATGTGACTTGGTCTCGGCCCTTCTCCAGGAGCCTCATGCCTCCTGATCACCACACTTAGTCCCCATGTCCTCTCTGGTCTAGACACAACAAACTTCCCGTGTCTTGTCATTGCATGCTTCTAACTTTTGACATACTGACCTTTCTTACTAGAATGATTTTCCTGCTCTTTCTGACTCAGCAGACTTCTATCCACCCATCAAAACTCAACTCAAACTCACCTCCTCTGTCAAGCCTTCCCTGACTTCTTTAAGCAAAATGATCCGTCTCTTCCTCTGTGCTGGGGCCCCTGGGGCAGTGTGTTATCGTGGTGAAGGAGCCACACGGCCTGGATCTGAATCTGGCTTTAACATGTATTAGATGTGTAGGGTGGGGCGAATTGTCTCCCTGTGCCTCAGTTTTCTTATCTGTAAAATGGGGATGGTCATAGTGCCGAGCCTCCTCAGATTGCCATGAGGATTGAATGAGCTGATGCTGATAAAGCACTTGGATAAGCACTTGGATCCGTCTCTGAGGACATGTAGTAAACGCCGGGTAAAGGATAGTTAGTATAGGAGAAACTTGTTTCTATATATGCTTCCGTAAGCCGTGGGGTCCCATGAAGGCGAGAACTGTTTCTTTCTTTCTTTCTTTTTTTTTTCCCCCTAGTTCCCTCTTTTTAATCTCTCTGCCCGCCCCCCCCAACCCGGGTGGGTGCTGGAGACACTGTAGGTCCCCAGTGCATGCTCATCGAGTGAATATTTGTGGGGATGCAGTCCAGACAGAGACAGAAGCAGACATATTGCAGAGAAAAGAACAAGGGAAAAAGAAAAAGAAAAAAAAAAAAAAAAAACGCCTTCAGGATAAGGTGAGAAGGAAGGACCGACAAACAGGCACAAGAAAAGAACACCCTCGGGAACATTTTACTTCTGTATGTGGGAGGACAGGGAGGGCAGAGGGACGCAGATGGCCGAGGGTGGGAGGGGGGAGGGGCAGGCCAGGCCAGCAGGGGGCGGATGTGGGGCGCTGTGTCCCTATGGGGACCCAGAGGCTCCGGGTTCCCCACAAAGTGTCTCTGGAGAGTACAATAGTCTTTCTCTCCAGATTCAAATAAGGCGGTGCTGACCCCAGGGCCTTGAGTCCCTGTCCTGCGAGCTGTGGGCCAGTCAGGAGGCGTTGCTGGAGGCTCCTGGGAGGGAAAGGAGGTTTTCTTTATATGTTTGGGTTGTTTAAGTGGCTTCTGAGGAGGTTTAGGGCCCCTTGGCTCAACCCCCACCCCGGGGCCGGTGGTGGGGTTGGTTCGCTGGGGATGTGTATTTTGGAGAGGCAAGTGCTGGGAAGAGAGCCTCCCCTCGCTCCCCGTTCCCTTTGGTGGCATTGTGGCCACAGAAATCTGTGGTGACCAGAGTTTTCCCATATAGAACTTGAGGAATTTTTCCAAGAGGATTTTAGGCAGTTTGCTTTGATGTGTTATGTACAACTCCTCCTCTCTCTTCGCCCAGCATCTTCAGGAAGACTACAGCCTTTCTGATGCTGTGGGGTGAATGGGTTATTTTAGGGGGCTTGAAGAAGGGTGAGCTTGAACTAGGGGCTGAAGAATGAGGCGTGCACGGGACGCAGCTGGGTTACTGGGCCATCGGGCTCCCCTCTCCTGCAGGCAGGGATGGGCCGCCTCCCCCCAGATCTGAGTGGCCGTTCTCCCCCTGCAATCCACTTTAAGACAACGGTTGTGTCCCCATCATGATCCCTCGCGCCCCTACACATGCATACATGGTGCCTGGATGTGCACACTCAGTACTGTTTGAATCTTCATCTTCACAAGGACATGGGGATAGGAGAGTTTATTGAAGACTCGTGAGAGAAGAGAGAATCTTTGATAAGCACCTACTCTGTGTCGAGTCCTGAATGAGTACCTAACGTACATTCTCTAATTTAATCCTCATTCCAGCCCTGGGGAGCTGTGTTTTTTTTAAGCTCTGGCTTATAGACAAGAAAGCTTAAGTTCAGAGAGGCAAAGTTACTTGCCCAAGGCAGCCCAGCTCATGAGTCAGGATTCAAGTTCAGCTCAGTCCCAATTTTGGACCATTCTGTACTCTCCCTGTGGGGTTTTCAAGGAGCCTGGGAAGGGTGCTGTAGAGTCCAGAGATCTGGCTTTTGGGTCCCAGCTGTGCCACTCACTTGCTGTGTGGCTGAGGCAGGTACCTCGCCCTCTCTGGTTTCCCCATGTGTCAAAGTGGGTGTGGACCGTTAGATGATTTCTCATGCTTCTGCCCTCTCCGTGTGCCTGTGATTTCTGGCCAGCTGGGAATGGAGGGTGACTGCAGAAAGGAGGAAAGACGGGTTGGTGTGACTTCCGAGGGGCAGCTGCGGTGGTTCAGAGGAGCAGAGCGGAGGAGGAAGCTCTCCAGTCTTTCCCCTCTGAGAAAGCAGGCGCTTCCTGCCCACCGTATGCCCGCATTTGGCAAACCCAAGCTGCATCCTCCCAGGCAGCAGGGGCCTGATAGTGTTAGCTCAGCCTGCCGGCAGCGCCCGGATATCCCAACTTAGCCTTGCAGACAGCAGAAAGAAGGAGCGCCAGCTGCAGAGGGAGCTGGGACGCCGTGTGCACAGTCGTGTATATGTGCGCGTGCATGTACATGTGTGCAAAGACAAGACAGGAGGCTGGAGAGGGAGGTCTCCTGTGTTGTAACCAGCAGAGAGCAATGGGACCACTTTAGAAGGTCCCGGGCAGCTTACGATGTGTTCTAGGGCAGGGCAGCCAGTGGGCCATATGGACAATAGCCTCTTTGGCCCAGCAGGGCCGTCCCAAACACCAGCCTCTCTTGGACGAGGTTTGCCTAGGACGAAGGTGACAGGGGACAGCCGTAAACTGTGCCATGCCTAGGGAGGCTGATGTTTGCAGGACCCAGATTCAGGCTGGGCAGGGAGGGACTTCAGAACAAGCCGGGACTCCCACATTGGAGAAGTTTCTCGAAGGTGGTCTTTCTGCCTGGGCAGTGTCCTAGGCAGATTGAGGATTGGGGGGGGGGTGGTTAGTTGCACGGGAGTTCTTGCCCTGGCTTTGTCACTCCCTCACAGCGTGGCCGTGGGCAAGGGTCTTTACCTCTCTGGGTCTGTTTCTGCACCCTGCAGAATGGGAAAAGGAGCACACCCATCCAGCAAACGGGATGTAAGGCCCCCTTGCTGCTCGAAGGGCAGTCGGAGGGCCAGCATCGTGGGAAGCTTGTTGGAACTACTGAGTCTCAGGCCTCACTTGGCAGCTGTTAGACGCTACATTTTAAGATTTTTATTTATTTATTTGAGAGAGAGAGATCACAAGTAGGCAGAGAGGCAGGCGAGAGAGAAAGGAGGAAGCAGGCTCCCCGCTGAGCAGAGAGCCCGATTCGGGGCTCCATCCCAGGACCCTGGGATCATGACTGGAGCCAAAGGCAGAGGCTTACCCCACTGAGCCACCCAGGTGTCCCAGAATCTACATTTTAACAAAAGTGTGTAACCCAAGTCATATGCACACGAAAGTGGGACAAGCACTGTTGTCAAGATCCAATTGGATCTTACCAGTCCTAGTTCCATCCTGGAAACTGTATAGTCAAAGGTCTGATATTCATGGCTTCTATTGTTTCCCCCTCCTTTCTCCAGACCCTATTTCCCCATGAATCGTCTTGATTCCCACTGAAGCTGGTGTGGTTTTAGTGCTGAAATCTGTCATGAAGAGCAGAAGGTATCAGATTTATCTCATGAATAAATATTTATTGATCTCCTACAACTAAGCATATGGGACTACGCAGTACCTACCAACATTTACGGAGCTCTTCCTGCGTGCCAGGTCCCATCCTGGCATGCGGACAAACCTCAGACAAACCTCAGACAAAACCCATGAAGCCATGGCCTTGGCCTCATGGAGATTGCAAATACCTGAAGCAGGTATTGGCAAACTTTTTCTGGAAAAGGGCGCATGGTAGATATTTCTGGCTTTGCTGGCCATATGCTCTCTATTACAGCTACCCAACTCAGCTGTTGCAGCATGAAAACAGCCATAGGCGATCTGTAAACAAATGAGTGCGGTTCTTTTCCAATAAAACTTTATTTGCAAAAACAGTTGGTGGGCCAGATTTGGCCTACTAGCTGCAGTGTGGCCCTTCCTGGCTGAGAATGTAGTGTGGTATCCTGGGGAAAGGCTGTGTGGTCCAGCGTGGGGAGGGAGCTTGGCCTTTGACTAGCTGCAAGTCCGATGAATAAATACAGACTGAGTGTCTACCATGGAACCGGGTTCCAGGCTGGGCGTGGGAGACCTATGGGTTCACGAACAGGCCTGGTTCTTGTCCTTATGGGGCTTAGGTTCTTGTGAAGGAGATGTATGTCACCAGATAATAAAAATCCAGTCTTTAATGTACCCAGGACTATTTTAAGCACTGTATGTAATATTAACTCAGCAGTTCTCATTACAACTTTGCCAAGTAAGTATTGGAATTCCCCCTTCCTACAGCAGCTAAATCCGAGGCACAGAGAGGTTAAGCCAATCGTCTGAGTCCACCCAGCAAGGAAGTGGGAAAGCTGGATTGTGAACCCACACAGTCTGCCTCCAGGGTCTGAGTGTCCGACACTGCACTCCCCTGCTCTCAGGCCTGTGCCTCCCGCCCCTTGGACCCTATTCTGAGCTCACGGGATCAAGGAGGGCTTCCCGGAGGGGGTGATGTTGGAGTTGGCATCTGATGGATAAGGAGAAACTGACAGGGCAGAAGAGAGCCAGGGAGAGGAAGCGGCGTGAGCAGGGCTGGAGGAAGGATCCTTGCTCAGGGAACTGGAAGGCACTGGGTCACAGAGAGTCCCTGGAGGGTTTGGGGAGCTCTAAAGGAAATGAGGCAGGCCAAGGCCAGGCCGGCGAGGGGTTGCGGGGGAGGTTGTGGTTCACGGGTGGACATGTGGGCTCGGGGCACAGAGGCGTGGTCTGGGCTGAAGCTGTAAATGAGAGATCATAGACACAGAAGTGAGCACAGAAGAGCCTGGCCATGGGCGAGTGAGAGGGCTAGCTTTGGGGCGTGGGGGACCCCAGGGTTTAGAGACCGCTCAGAAAGAATTTGTGCAAATCACGTGAGTGTGACTGGTTTCCACTTCCTTCTCTAGATTAGATGATTTCTAGGGTGATGTCTGTCTCTGAGGGTCCTCTGCACACCAGACATCCCCTCAGGGGTCACTTAGCCAGGCCCAGGCACTGTCTTATGTAGTCCCTGTGTCACTTGTGGCCTTTGATCAGAATGGTTGTCATTCCCAGGTGCGTGGAGGGCGGGTGCCCTAGTTCCGGGGGCCAGCGCTCAACTCAGGTTTGCTATTCCCCTGGGATTTGGTCCCTTCTCACAGGACAGGATCACCCAGGAGTGGCCCAGGAGAACCTTCTAAGCTCTTGGGCATCTCTCTGTCGTCGCTCTCCTCCATGCTGTGCTGGAGGAGGTGGCCAGGACCACAGATGTATGTGCGAGCACACACATAGGAATGGGAGAGAGAAGGTGAAGAGGGGGAGAGCGAGTGTTCCCGGAGGAGACCCTCCTCGGGGAAGGAGGAACAGGAAGGGCAAGACAGAGGATGAGGGAAGAGAGAGGAGTCGAGAGTGGTGGTGAAGAGTCTGGGTTCCACACGTGGCCTCCTTGGGACCCCATCCCAGTCCCCCCATGCCTCCCACTGACAGTGTGGCCTCTGTGTCTCCCCTTTCTTGTCTGTGAAACGGAGACCCCAACCAGACCTAGCTCCCAGGGTGTCGTGAAGGGGAACGCAGACAACGTCTAAAGTAGTCAAGTGTGCTGTAGAGAATGACATTGGAAAAGAATCCTGGAAGCTCCGGGAGCTTCCCTCTGTGCAGGCGCCAGAGGCTGTTCCCTATTGTCCCCAGGGTGGCCGATCAACAGCACCAACTCAGGATGGAGGCGGTCTGCGTGCCTCTCTTGACTATGCTGCCTGCCCTCTGAGCCTCGGTTGTCCCCCCTGCTGTAGGAGATCATGAGCACACCCAGCTCATAGCCCGCCACGAGGAATCAGGAATCAACACACTTTAAGCAATTACAACAGTGGCCGGTCTGTCTGAGTGCCAGCAAACGCTAGTTTTCATGGTGGCAGAAGGGACCGGTGTAATTTCTTGAGGGGCGCAGGGTTCTCTGGGTTGGTGGTTATCCCAATGCAGGTTGTGAGTCAGGACGAGGTGCTGAAGTCAGCCTGCCAGGTGCAATCAGCACTTAAGTGAACCAGGACCCCATTGAGGGTGTCACGGTGTGCGGCGTTCAGGAGGTCAGCCCTGTTTGGAGACAGGTTTGCTCTGGTTCTGTGGATGTGAGTGAGTGTGGGTGGCGGCTTCAGATGTTTCTAAATCACACTGTGACCGCCGAGAAATACACACACACACACACCCTGCAGGGACCCGCAGACACACTAACAGACACAAGCACCTGGGCACGTACGTGTTCAGACAGACGCTCCCATGCGTGGACACACAGGTACCAGAAGACACAGAACACAGCACAGACTCACCCCCTCGTGCACAAAAACAGACACACAAAGGAAGTCACACCTGGGTCACCACGGCCTCTGTCTTCACCCGCGCTCAAGCTTTGGTAAGGAGGGATAAGGATGGGGAGCACCAGAGAGGACACATCGGTGGCCCCCCAAAGCTTGCTGGGGAAAACAGGTCTGGTCATCATTTGTCTTGGGTAAGCTAGTGACGGGTCGGTGACGGGCACACTGGCCACACCTTCGTGGGGCCCAGATGTCAGGAGGCCCATGCTATGACCACCGCCTGTCACTAGAAAGCCCCTGGACTCCGTGGTTCAGGACAAGCCGTGGAACTCCTCAAATACCTATGGGGCATGTGGCGGGGGTAAGAGCATTCATTCATTCATTCATTCACTCTATCAGATATTGATTAGGTGCCTTACTTCTGCCAGGTCCCCCACGAGGCACTGGACAATGTCCAAAGTCTGCCCTGATGGCTTGAGAGCAAGTGAGCCCCGCTTTCTTTGCCCCCCCAGGAGATGAGCTCTGCATTCCTGACCAGCCATGTCCTTCTGGCATTCTCTCCTTCCCGCTCTGCTCTAGATCTTCAGTCCAGCAGGTGGAATGAGGATGGTAGGGATGACCCAGGCCACCTACTTGCCACCCTCCTCAGCTTCCTTCCCTGGGCCTTTCTCAGCTTCCTGGTCTCTAAGCCTTGGCCTCCTGGGGCTCAGACCCTGCCCTTCTTCTCTGCACCACTGCCTTCGTCCATTCATCAAGTCTCCTGGCTTTAGATATCATCCACCTGCTGACAACTGCGCACTCCTGTCCGGGGCCAGACCCGTCCCCAGAGTCCCAGACTCCAGGGCATCTCCCTCAGAGAGTCCCACGGGCCTCTCTGACTTAAGACGGCCGACACTGACCTTCCCAGTCTCCCCAAACCCAGCCTTGGGCTCAAACCCGGACTCCTTCCTTCCCTGGTAAATACATGCAGCCTTTCTGGAAATCCTATCTGCAGGTCCTTGGGAATAGTTTCCAGCTCTGACCCCTTCCCACCTCCCTCACTGCTTCTACCTTGGTTCAGGACACCTTCTCTTGTCTAAATTATCACCAGCAGGCTCCTAACTGTTCTGCCTGCTTCTGCCCTTGCCCTGTTTTAGTCTCCTGTGAACGTAGCAACCAGAGGGTCCTGTAGAACGTGAGATGGTGTTCACTGCTCTGCTCAGACCCTCCGATGGCTTTCTGTAATACCCAAGCCCTTTCTATGACCCCCAGGAGCCCCTGGGCCTCTCTGCATGGGCTTTTTCTTGGCCGCCCCTTGCTCACTCTATTCTTGTCTTTCTGGCTTCAGACCCCTTCCTCAAACATTCTGGGCGTGCTCCCGTCTCAGGACCTCTGCACTTGCTCTTCCCTTTGCCTGGAACATTCTTCCCTTGGCTTTCCACATGGCTCCCTCTCACCTCCTTCAGATCTTTACTCAAACTTCACAAGAAGGATTTTATTAGCCCCCACCCCTACCCCAGAATTTTCTAACCCCCTTTCATGCTGGATTTTTCTCCCTATCACTCCTCATGGTTTAACAGACTATATAATTAACTTGTTCATTTCATGTGTCATCAATTGCACGTGCCACGGGGGCCAGGTCTTCATTTTGTCTGCAGCCAAAAAGGACCCACGGCTGCCGGGTGGCTCAGATCTTTTCTGGCATCTGGAGTACCAGCCCCACAGAGCTGAGCAGAAGACACTCAGAGGGTTTTTCGGGAACTATGGCTCTGCCAGGCAAGGCCACAAGCCCACACTTCCACACGGTCAGGCCTCTGTCCATTCCAGAAGGGGGTTGGCCCTGTGTCAGGCTCTGAACAGATCCTGCCCTTTGGTTGAGCAGGGTCCGGTAGACTGTGTCCCCGCCCTCGGAAGAGCAGGAGTTCCAGCCGTCTTTCTGGGGCCCCCACCCTGCGTGCCCCACTGGCCCTCTGAGTCTGAAGCAGGCTAGGTATGAACAGTCAAAGCCAGAGGGTCTCTCTTTGTTGAGCCCCTTTCCACCCTCTTAGGTCATCTGTCCCTACCCTATCCCTCCTCATGGTCTTCTGCTGTCCTTTGGAAACCCAGGAGGGTCCTGTCCCGGGGCCCACCCCACATGGCCTGGTCACCCCACTCCTCTCAGCCCTGTCTTCCAAACAACCCCTCACTTTTCACCATCCCCACAGCTAAAAGTCTGGTCCAACAGCCATAGCTTCTCATCAGGATGTCCAGGATGTTTGCAAGAGCCCCCCGCTGGCCTCCTTGGCTCCCCAGCCAGCAGCCAGAATTAACTTTCCAAATCAGCGTCCCCTGCTCATGGGTCCCATCACACTTAGAATGAGATCCGATTTTTCCCGACATGACTGGGCTCTTCTTCTGTCTGACCTCATACTGTGGGATGCCCTCCATTCGTGCACTGTGCTCAGCCAGGCCAGCCTCCCTCCTGACCCCCACACACCCCTCCTCCGCCCTGCCTTCATAAGGCCTTTGCTTGCTTTTGCCAGTCTCTCCTCAGAGGTGTGCTCCCCCCCAATCCTCTTAGCTCCTTCCTTTTCTTCATTTAGAGAAGCTGTCCTACATCTAAGGAAACACCCCCCCCCCCCCCCCCCCCCCCCCCCCCGCTGCCCTCCGCCTGCCCCCTCCCAGCTCTAAAACTATCTCAGGGGGTTGGTTGCTCCTGCCTCTGCTCACTGCTTGCTTCCTCCCCCTGGAACATCAGGCTCACGGTGGTGCCAACTTTGTTTTGTTTCATCCTTGGATCCCCTGTACCGAGACAACAGTGCCCTGGACGGAGTGAGTGCTTAGTGAATGTCTCGTTAGTAAATGAGCCAATGCTGCTAGAGGCCAAGTCTCATGCCTTCTGGAATGATCTCTGGCTTGGGTTAGGAGCCAGGCTCCCTCAGCACCACATACTTCCCTCTAACCCTGTCTGTCATGGCATGCGTGCTACCTTTCTGAGCCTGTTTCTAGGCCTTGAGCCCCTCTCCTGCCCTCCCACGTGGCAGGCTGGGTGTAACAGACCCGAAGAGGCAGCGGGCTCAGGCCCCGCCCACCGGCGGCGGCCCCGCCCACCTCCAGGCTCCGCGCTGCCCACCTCCCTACTGGAGAAGTGCTCCGGCCTCTGGGAGAAATTCCATCCACCTCCCTGGGCCTTAGCTCCTCCCACTTCAGTGGTGCTGGGATCCTTCTAGAGGAATGATCCTTGCCCTCTAGCTTCTCTAGGCAACCAGGTTAGAGCTTAGTAAAAATGAGAGACTAATTAGGATTAGAATCTGTTAGAGAATGATAGGAACTCACATCTTGCAACTTTCAAAAATGACCTTTGTTGCTTGGCCTGAGATTAGCATGTTATAGACCAGGGGTCAGCAAACCATGCCAAATGCAGCCTGCTGTCTGTTTTTATAAATAAAGTTAGGTTTCCTTGGAGCATCTGTCTATACTCCAGGGACAGCCTTGAGTAGTTGGGACGGAGGCTTGCACGGCCCACAAAGCCTAATATATTTACTCTCTGGCCCTTTATAGAAAAACTTCGCCAACTCTTCTTACAAATACTCAAAAAGTACTGTTGGATTAAGTAGGCTTAAATCAGAGCCTTGGAATCCTGCCTTGTTAACACCACCAGTTCCAGTCTTTTGTCCAGGGATGTCAAGTGAACCAAACACTCTGAGCTCTTCTCTCTTTAATAATAAAGAGATGGCGGTATAGAATAGGTAGAAATAGTCACTGAGGAATCCTACATATGCCTGTTAGTTAACAGACAACATTTATGGATCACCTGTTCTATTCTAGAAGCTGTTCGAGGCAGCCCCGAAAGAGACAAAGTTCCCACCCCCAGACCTTTGTGTCTAGCTGATTCAGTATTACATCCTCACCGTGGTCACTCATGGGGGCTTCCGGCGTGAGGCTCGGCTCTGGGCCCCCACTTGAACCTGCACCTGCTGGCCACATCTGTGCCATGGCCTGTCTCCCAAGGCCAGCTGTTTCCCTGCCCGGGGCCCTGGATGGCATGCTATTCTTTCCCCTCGATGTCCCCAGCCCTGAGCACGGGCTCTGGCCCAGAGTCAGCCTCAGGCTGCCTTTATGTCACCGCCTCCCCCTTCCCCTTCCCCCGGCTCCTTCAAGAACCCCAACACGGTAAGGGAGAAGGATGATCAAACGGTCTTTTAGGAATTCCATTTAAGAGCAGGGTCTCTGGGGAACTCATAAAAGGAAATGATGAGCATTGTAAGATATTTTTCTCCCTTTAAAAAGAAATCTATAAATTACATCGTGTTCCCTTCCTTTCTCCTCCTCGCTGCCCGGCTGACTTCATGTTCCGGGTGCTTTTCAATGAAACCAGGTTGATTCCATGCTGACCCGGGAGTTGGCTTTGATGTGAGGAGTAGTTATTGAAAGAGACAGGGTGATCCATGTAATGAAATGCCTCCTACACTTTCCATAAAAGTGATCGGAGAGTGATGCTAGCCCTTCTGCTGTGGGGGATGGGAGGGAGACAGTAGTGGGCTCCGAGCCACTGGGAAGGGCACTGGGGGCGGAAGGTGGGCACGCTCCTGGGAAGAGAGCAAACCTCTTCTAGAAGAGCCTCCTGAGAGCCCGGAGCCGAGCTTTCAACCACTTCTGCTCAGGTGGCTTTGCTGTCCCAGGTGTCAAGGACCCTCAGCCCCTCTCCTGGAAATCCCTTTCTCAGGGAGCATTTTACCGTGTTAGTTTTTGCTGATTCTTGAGAAATTCTCTTTGGGACTCAATATGCCTCAGGTAGATTTAAGGTCACAGCTATTACTTCAGGATTTTGACTTGGTTGTTGGGGAAAAAAAAATAAATCTCACTTATTGTCTTGGGAGAAGTTCCAATCAGACACTGCCTGACGAGTTTCTTCCTTCAGTTATTCAAGAAATATTTACTCATTATGTGTGGGGCACTGCGCTGGGACTAGGAACAAGTGGACAAGATAATGGGGGGGGGGGCGCATGGCCTCGCAGAATCAGCAGGACTGCCAGGGAGATGTTTACACAAATAGACAAGGACCCCACAGCGTGACAAACGTGCTGCGCTCTGGGAACCCATTCGGGGGCACCGAGGACTTCCTGTAGGAGGTGGTGTTTCAGCCTGTGACCTGGAGGACGGGCAGTTGTTTATCAAAGGGGGTGGGACTAGTGTTGTAGGCAGAGGGAACAGCATGCATGGAGTTTTGGTCTCTGAACAGGAGGAAAGGAGGGAGGCTCAGCTTTTTCCTGCCCTCTGCTGAGACAGGGATCTCTAGATAATCCTGGCCTTCGGCGCACCGGTGTTCCGGAGGTTGGGATGGACAGGACCCATCCCCAGAAGGGAGAAAAAATCGCATGCACTCACGGAGGAAATATTCTGCTGTGTCAGCTTCGTAATCTGCATCCTCTGGGAAGTGATCGATTTGCTTGCAGAGACCTTTGAAGTTCCCTGGAAAACAAGAGGAGAGAGGACACTTGAAACATCAGAGTTTCCAGGGGCTCAGTGCCCACTGGCCTCGTGCTGACTTCTCGCTCTTCTGAAGCTGGCTCAGCCCTCTCCCAGGCCCCTGAAGGAAGGTATCGCTTTGTCTGTTTGGTCATCTGCCTGGTGAATCAAAACACACACACCCGCGGTGCTGTAGAGAGGATCTAAGGCCTAAGACTTCAAAACCCAGCCTTCCATCGCTGCACTGAGGCTTCTGAAGATTAGCGGAAGCTTGACGGGCAGCAGAGGTTTGGCTCGGGGCTGGGGACTGCCGCCAAGGAGGCTGATGAACGGGTCAGTCCACCCACCTCTGTGCTGGGAGTCACCTCGCATTTTGCATGCCAGAGAGCAGATCACTCTGCAAAGAAGGCAGACCCCACATGGAGGATGACAGACGTTCCCAGGGTCCTTCAGTGAGTTTGCAGAAACGCCTACCCATGGGCAGTGACTGGGATGATCTGTGCCCAGCCACCAGCTGCGCTGAAATGCTCCAGGGGTTGGGGCAGGGAGGAGGTGGAGCCGCCCTGGGGGCTGGGACCTCGGCCAGGCCCTTGAACTACAACTCAGCTGGGCTCTGCCGCAGGCATGTGAGCGGGGTATTCTCTCCTGCATTATACAGATGAAGAAACTGAGGCTCATGGAGGCTCCTTGATGGGAGCAAGTGCTTGTGGCCAGGAAATGATGGAAGCAGGGCTCAAGTGATGCTCAAAGGAAGGCCTGTTGACTCTAAATCTTTCCTGGGGTGCTGGCTGAGAAGGTGAACAGCGGCTCAGGTGAAAACACAACGTCACAGCTACCCGCCCACCCCCCCACTGCTTCCCGCCAGGACCACAAAGGGAGCGAGCCAACCATTGAATGCAATGCAATCTTATAAGGATGGATGCGTGGAATAGAGCTTGGGAGTGAGCGGGTCCACTTAGGGACAGTGGAAACTTCCATCTGTTTCACACACCGTTGTACCCCGGTACCAGCCCAGCTACAGCCCATGTCGGCAAACTTTCTTGCAAATAACCGACCCATACTGGGGGATGTGGCAGCTGGGCTGTCTGGGTCCAGCTCGGCATCACAGAGATCCCCGTTCCCTCATCTGAAAAGTGGAGATCAGAGTTCTCCCTTCGCCTGTCGTGGGGATTAAAGAGCGGATGCTGGGAAAGCGCTCAGTGCAGTGGCTGGCACGTCGGGAAACGTGCTTGGGGGCATCCTTGTGAGGGACACTTGGACACCGACTATATTTAGCCACTGACATTTGGGATTGTTCTGTGACAGGAGCTAATATAACCTAATTAATACAGTCCTCGGTATGTGTTAGCAATTTAACTTCCCGTAGAGTCCTAAGCCTTCAGATCCCGTAAAGTAGGTTTCCCTGTGTCCTATAGATATTATTTAAGAATTTTAAGGCATTCTTACATATATGCGCCTGCTTATATAGGATACAGGTGTACTCATAAAGATAGACATTTGAGACATTTCTAGCTATTACACGTTACAGAGAAATTGGTTGACTCCCCATGCGCTGTCTCTGCACCAAATTCACCTCCTTTCCTGACTTCTGCAGGAGAAAACCATTCCCCAGAGCTCATAGGGACTTTTGGTAATGGCAGTGAAGCTTCCTGGGATCTCAGGAGCCCAGGGGTTCACTTGAAACGCTCCCCTGGGGCTTGCCTCCTGTCCAAGAGTTCTGGAGGATTCCTCTTCTTGCTGGCCTAGCCTGCTTCCCCTCCCCACCCTCAGGAATTCACAGGAGGTCTGGGCTCCCTCTAGGACTTCTTCCCTAGGTCCCACCACACGCCCTTCTCTCCTGAGAAGTCTTTGTATCCGCTGCCAAGAGGATAAAATATCCTCCCTATTGTTCAAATTACAAATCGGTGTATTTGCGAAGCACTTTCATTTTCTCTCAATTCAATCTGGCAAATATTTCGTCAGTGCCCACCCGGTGCCACGCATGGTGCCTCCACTCCTCTCTCCCACACCCATGCCTGCTCCCCTGCAGCCTGCCTGCTCATTTGCATGAACCGTGCCCCATCATTCTTAGACCCTGGGCTCCCAGTGTGGGGCCCGGCGCAGAGGAAGGACCCAAGAGATGCTATGGGGAGGCTGTGCGAAGTCGCCAGCAGCCCTGGCATCCACCTGCCTCTCTGATGCGTCCCGGTAGATGTGTTATATGCACTGTACATTCAGCACGGCTAGTTCTGAACTCAGGATCTTTCTCCGTCAAGCCTGGCTTTCTGGAGGCCTCCCTGTCGCTGCCCGCGCCAGCCTAAGCCCAGTTGTCACCGCCGACCTCTCTTCCTCCTTGCTACAGGCTCCATCCCTCAGGATGTCTTGTCTGCATTAGCGCTCAGTAGCTCTCAAAACAGTCAGTTCAATTTCTCTCCATTGGCAGCAACACCCACGGCCAGGCCACCATCCTGGCTTCCCTACATGAGGGTCGTGGCCTCCCCACTGGTCATTTTATACCCACTCCTATCAGTCCTTACAGAGTAATCATAGTGATCCTTTGAAAATGCAAATCTGATCAAGCCATTTCTAGCTTGAAACACTCAGCAGTTTCCTAGGGCTCTAGGGAAAGTTCTGTGTCTTTAAGAGGCCTGACCCTGACCTCTCTCCAGTCTTTTTTCCCACCTACCTCCCTATCTATGCACATGCCATCTCAGTGGTCCTTCATGGATGCTCCCACCTGCCACAGGACCTTTGCTCATGCTGGTCTGGCTGCCCGAGCTTCCACCACATCCTTCGTCAGCTCCTTTCCTCAACCTTCCTCTGCACCCCCTGCACTGTGCTAGTGGGGTGTCTGCTGTTCTGCTGTCCTTTCTGTGTTGGGGGGAAATGTTAGGGTGGGTGATGCTGGTGGGAATGTTCTAGTAGAGAGGGAAGACGTGATGGCCTGAGAGAGGAGGGAGTGATGCAGGAGCAATGAGAGAGGGGAGGAGGTCCAGGACACAAGGGCGAGGGTAGCATCACATGGGGTAGATGGTGGTGTGTCTGCTGTAGCAGAAGGGAAGGAGCCACCTGCGGGAGCATGTGCTGGGATGAGTAGAGGTGGTGAGAATCCTGAAACTTCTCTTCTGGTTGTTTCCATTTTCCATTTCCCATCCACGAGGCGGGAAGCAGGATCATTACTGGAGCACAAGGAAGGAAAGGCAGGGTTGGAGATTTGAGAATGGAGGAAAGGAGTGCGTTTTTTTTCTCCATGAGACGGGGAGAAAGAATGGACCAGGCCCAAGACATGAAGCGTGTGTGTCTGGCCTTGAAGGTCCCTTTCAGATTCTGTGGTTTTCTCAGGCTACATTTAGGGTGTGGCTGAGTCTGGCTGGAGGGTTGTCTTTAACCAGGGTGGGGTCTGTGGGATGAGCATGAGAGCAGGGGTGGGGGAGGTAGTGGTTATGAAAATGGCCTGACTCTAAGCTGGGGAAGGGGGCAGTGGAGAGTGCTTGGGTCAATGCATTAGAAGCCTGGGTGGGAGGTCAAGGAACTGTGGGAGCGGGGGCTCATGGGAGTGAGCTGGAAGGCTGGGGCGTGGGAGTCGGAAAGTGGGTGCTGAGGACTGAGACCGTAGAGGAGGGTGGTGATTGGTCATGTCAGGGTCAAGGATAAGTCCATGAACAAACTGGGTTGGCTCAGGAGGTAGGGATGATAGTCAAAGTATCTAGCAACCGAGAAGTTCATCCCAGTTAACACAGAAGAGAAAACTATACATTCACTTTTACTTTCTATATGCAGTCAAGTACGTATTAGGAACCTGCTTACCATGTTAAGGTTGATATGCAAAGGATTCATCATATTATTCTGATAAACCCCAAATCATTGGTTGGTTTTTAGAAACTATTGGTGTGAGGATCCTTTGAGCTGAATGATGGCCCTGTCTGGATCATGATTTGACACAGGGAACCATACCAGAAGCTTCCAACACTTCTCTGTTAGAGTAAGACTTGCTTCATATCAGTGAGTACAGAATTCTCTTTTACCCTGTCCCATGCCGAATGCTTCTCCCAGAAGGTAGCCCTCCATCCTGGGCAACCCCGGAGTTGGGGAGGGATGCTCCTGGGGTTGGCAGAGTGGGGGATGGGGAGGAGAGGAGCGGGGCCTCAAAGGTTGTTCTCTCATGGGTGCTGGTGTGCACCCAGGCTGGTCCGGCTGCTCTGGCTGCAGGAAGGTTCTGTGCTCCTGGGGCCCTGACCCACCTCCACAGAGGCAGGTGTAGCTGGGCTGGGCCCACAGCTTGGAGAGCTGCAGGGCCTGGGGTGCAGAGGAGATGGGGTTGCAATGCCGCCCCTCCCTGCCCTGTCTGCCCCAGCCAGGAGCCACCCCTCAAGGGACAGCCGGCTTTCTGTCAGAGTGAGCAGAAAAGAGGAGAAGGCGCATTGGTGACTCAAGTGATTGGGCGACTATGTTCGGCTTAGGTCATGATGCTGGGGTCCCAGGATCGAGTCCTGCATCGGGCTCCCTGCTCAGTGGGGAGCCTGCTTCTCTCTCTGACCCTCCTTCCTCTCATGTTCTCTTTCTCATTCTCTCTCTTAAATAAATAAATAAAATCTTTAAAAAAAAGGAAATGAAAAGAGGTTAGGAACATAGGGAGTTTGCTGACATCCAGACAAAATGCCGGGGAGCCCAGGGCCGGGGTTTGGAAGACTGGGGGAGTTGGAGATTGGGTCAGATGGGGAGGTGAGCAGAGCCCCGAAGGACAGATGACTGGTAGGGAGGAATAACAGAGGTAAACCGGGGTCATGATGAGATTGGTCCCATAGTCCCTGAGGCTGATGATGGCAGTGAGGTGGGAAGGATGGGCTGGAGACATAAGGGGTCTCCAGGAGCCCTTGGAGCTCTGTGGCCATGGACTCATGGTCCAAATAAGGTGGTGCTGAGGTTCATGAAGGGGAGGTGGTTCCAGCGGCATTTAATCACTTTGGCTGGAGTTTAAATTTGGTTGAACATCTGTAGGACACCCCAACAGTCAGTGAAGAGTGTGGATTCTTCTTTTCCTGATGCCAGCCTAGAGATCTGCTGTGTTTCTTCGTGGTTGGTGGTCATCAAGCCCAGAGGCTCATATGGCTTCAGGTACAGATGGATCTAGGTGCTCAAAAATCTGGTATCTCTCTCCATCTCTGGTTTTCCACTCCATTGGCTTCATCCTTAGGCAGGCTTCCTTCCCCCAGGTAGGGACTAAGGGCTGCCCAAGTGCCTGGCACTGGGGTGGGTGGAGGGAAATCTAACCTGATCCCTGTCCTTTGGGGGCTCACAGTCCGGGGGAGGGGGGAGAAGACAGCACAGAATTCACTAGACTGTAATCACACCATCTTAGAGAATCCACAAGGCCTTATGGGAGCCAAGTTGTTCAGCTAACATTTGTGTGGCACCAACTGTATGCCATGCAACCTGCTAAGGACACAGAGGAAAAAATATACCTTCTGTCCCCAAGGGCCTAGCAGCGTGTGGTGGGAGATGGATGACACGTGCTGTGGCGAAGCAGAGCATGTCTGGGAGCACGCAGGAGGGGTACATGTCCAGGTGCGTGAGTGCGTGCACGCGTGTGTGCACGTGAGTGCATTAGTGCTTGAGTGTGTATGTGTGTGCGCATGTGTGTCTCAGGGCATGATGAGGAAGTAGTGGGGGGTGAGAAGAGACTTCTAGGAATGGGATCAGCAAAAGGAAAGGCAGGGAAGTGCTGGGCACACGAGAGGGGACAAACTATCTCAGGGGCTCAGGGAAGGGCCCCCAGAGCAGAGTTGGGGTACAAGGAAGCCAGCAGGCTTGCTCCAGCTCCCGGGATCTGCTTGTTAGCGCCTCTTCGCAACTCACGAAGCAGCTAGCAGCTGGAAGCTAGCCACGGTGGGTGGATGTGCACTGCGAGAACTGGCATGGACTGTAAATCGATGGCCCCTTTCCCTGCTCGGAGAGCCAGTTGTTGAATATTTGTGAGCACACCACTACAAGAAGGGAAACCTGCGAGAGGGGCTGGCTGGTGCAGATCCACGAATTCCAAGTGGGACTGGAGAGTTCCAAGAAGATGGGTCCCGTGTAGAGGCTCCCTGGGCAAGCGTGAGAGTGGGAGATGGCGGGCCAGGTCCCCAGGTGCTTGTGGGCCAGGCTGAATAGAAGAGGGGGCTTCTCACCCCCCATTCCCCAGAAAGACATTGGCTTTGAGCTATTAAGGATGAGGCTGTAGGGGGGACTCTCCCATCCTTGAACTATAAAGGATTATTCCACCAAGGGAATCATGAAATCTCTACTGCACCCCGCCCCAAAGGACAGCAGTGCTCCACCGACCCCAAAGCCAAAGGACTGAAGGCCAAGCTGAGACAGAAAAGCCAAGGGCTGTGCCTCGGGCTGCCGCAGCTCTGTCTTCAGGAATTTGCCCTCAGACTGGAAATTTCAGCTTGCAGGTATTAAGTAGTTGAAAGGAGGTTTCATCAGCTTTGTAAAAAACGCATTAATATCTCACAACACCAACTGCTGTCTCATTTCTTTGAGATACAATAAGCTCTTCATAAACCTGGTCATTAGGGGCTGAACAGACGCTGTTTTATTTCCCACATATTCATGAGAAGCCAAGGGAACCGCGTGGAGCTGGGCGGGTGCACGGAGGGAGGGGGGTGAGGCAGCGGCAGGAGGCTGGCTGGCTAAGTAATTTTTTAAGTGAAGCAAATGAAGGGTTTGGTGGGAGCTGCTTTCTCTGTTTTAAACCTTTGCTGCTCCTGGCTTTTTGCTTTGCTGGCAGGGCCCTCCCTGCCGGCGGGGATTTGGGAGACCTCGGGGTGGGTGGGCAGTGCTGGGCTCCTCCCCGGCTGGGTCCCCAGCCCCCTGGCACAGCGCCGGTGACAGCTGGTGCTGGAGGGTTTGAAGCCGCCTGTGTGGTTGTCCGTGAGTTTGCTCGTGCGTCCATGCATTCATTGGATTGTTTGGAACGCCTACTATGTGCCAGCTCCCGTGTAGTCACCGTGCAGGGTGAGTGTGGGGTAAGGTGTCTGGCTGCCCGCTGTCCTTCCCCAACTCTGCCCTTTCTGTTTGGTCTAAGTGCTCACCTCCCAGAGGTGCTGAGCCCAGCGAGAGTACTTGTTCCTACAACCGCCACGTGTGTCCTATCCTGATGCTTGTTCCCACAGCTACTTTGTAAGTTCTTTCTATCTGATGCGGGAGAGAGGCTGGATTCCAGACTCCAAAATATCTGCCTTCTAAGCCCGGTTCAGCTACTATTAGCTGTATGGCCTGGAGCTAATTACGTGACTTCTCTGTGCCTCTGTTTCCTTAGCTGCAAAATAGAGATATTCATCCCTGCCGCGTGGGGTGATTCTAAGAATGCAATGAAATAGGAGAAGTGAATTCCCTAGTGTGGTTCCTAACCCAGAGCAGGCACTCACTGAATGTTGTTTTACTTTTTCAAAGGACTCCTCCTTCAGGAAGCCTTTCTTGATTGCCCTCGACTGGAAAGACTCCTTCCCTTTCCGATGGGTCTCTGCTTGTTTCTCAGATTTAAAAAAAAGATTTTATTTATTTATTTGACAGACAGGGATTACAAGTAGGCAGAGGGTCAGGCAGGGGGAGGGGGAAGCAGGATCCCTGCTGAGCAGCGAGCCTAATGCCGGGCTCCATCCCAGGACCCCGGGATCATTACCTGAGCTAACCATCCCAGGACCCCGGGATCATTACCTGAGCCAAAGTCTTTATCCCACTGAACCACCCAGACACCCCTGTTTCTCAGATTTTAATGGGTATGGGAATCCTCTGGGGTTAGTGTTAAGCCAGATGCTAACTCAGTGGTCTGGGGTGGGGCGGGAGACTCCATTGCCCACAAGCGTCCAGGTGGCGCTGATGCTATGGCATCATCTGTGGACCACTCTTGGGGTTGGGTAGCGAGGCTTTCAAGCACTTTGTATCTGTTTTGATCTGAGTCAGTATTCTGGTATCCTTGGGAATAAGTAGGTGCAAGTCTATAAGCTCCTAGGCGCAAAGTTTTGAGAGCTCCTCGAATATACCCTATTTCCCTTGGTTCTCAGATGCTCACATGCACATTCCAGTGTTTCTGAAATTGGAATGTGCCTTCTAGTTGAGGGGTTCATTTACAGCAGTGTGTTTCTTTTCTCCTGAAGAATCATTATTACACTGATGGGGTGTCTTAAAATTAATGATAAGGGCTGCATGACAAATGTTTATTGAACAAATGGACAAATAAGTCTGTGTGTGTGTGTGTGTGTGTGTGTGTGTGTGTGTGTGTGACAGAGAACACACATGCCTGTGGGCAGGGAATGTACTCCACATTTCCATCCTCCTAAATGAGATGAACACTATTCCAACTATTAGAACCCCTGGGGCACCCGCATCTTTTGCACCTGTCTTATTAAAAGCTTTATGGAAATTTGTGTATATCCCACGACCCAGTGATTTCTCTTAGAAATTTGCCTTGGAGAAACCCTTCCATGCAGGCCCTGGGGAGGGGTGTGTGAGAATCTTTCCAACAGCCCAGCTGTCACAGCGAAACGCCGGCAGCAACCCGCATTTCTACCATCGGAAGAATAACACCTTGGAGTATATTGATCAGACGGAATATTATACAGCAGTGAAAATGAGTGGCTCACGGCTATCCATGTCAACACCGGCGACTCCCACCCGCATCACCCTGAACAGAAAATCAAGCTGCAGAAAGGTATATAAAGTAGGATTCTATTTTCAAGAAGGTAAAAACTTGTCGAGCCAGGTGTATAGATCGTTTAGAAATACACGTTTGGTAAAGACCGGGCAGGCAACGACAGACGCAATTCAAGAGTGTGGACCCGAGGGGGGGGTGTGGGGGCGGCGGCAGGGAGGGCCCAGGATGGCTTCAGTGTGCGGAATGCTCTAGCTCCTAACCTAGCGCGGGGTATGCGGCAGGGAGGGGGTGGGGTGGGGTGGGGTTTGCTCATTTTATAGTTGTTTTCTACGCCTGGCACTGAGCACCGTGTTTTCTAGGTCTGGCCACGTTTTACCCGGGCAGAGGGCTTCCGGGAACTTGCACAGTTCACACGAAGCAGGTGACCACGTGACTGAGTTCTAACCAATGGGGTGTAAGCGGAAGTGGTGGGTGGGACTTCCGGGAAGAGGGCAGCTGTGCGTGGGAAGCGCTCTTGGAGGGAAATGTTCTTGGTGGGCTTGTGGGCTGGTTGCCGCCCTGCACCGCGAGACCACCTCAGGCATGGAGAGCTGCACCACGGGAGAAGAAGCGCGAGGCGTCTGGGCCACGCCGCCACGGAGCTGCACCAGCCCCGGGCATCTTACCTCCAGAGCTGAGTGATGAAGGAGAAGTAAACCACCCTTTATAATTTTAGTTTACCAAAGAAGCCCTGGGAGCCAAGCCTACTCCGAATGAACATAATCATACATTTAAAATCGTCTCTTCTATGGGTTTGATACGAGACACAGTTTTAGAAGGCAGCTCGTTGAACAACCTCAGTGCTCGCGTACAGCAAGTGCTCACTACGTATCTACAGAGTGAGCGGATGAATGGGTGAAGAGGTGTCTCGGTGTACCTCACTGCGTCCTTGGTTGGGATGACCTTCGCTCGCGACGGTGCCAGCTGTGGCGGTGGGTGAGGGAAGGCACGGCATGGCTGTAAGCAGGCCTTGGACCAAGGGAGCAGGGAAGTGGGGTGGGAGTGGTTGACCTTAGGCAGGAAGAATGTAACAGAGTCTGGTGAAGACCAGCAGGCCTGCCGGCTTAGAGACTGGGTTAGGGAGGGATGCTGGGGTGGTGGTCGTCAGAGCCCTACCCTGTGGACTGATACCGGCCTGACTTCACTAAGATAGGATGGGGGAAGATCTGGGTCCTGAACTTAAGCGCCCTCATCCCAACTTTGTCTCCCCACAACCCCATCTCTCCTTCCCACAGCGTTGACACTGCATCAGGCCTTGGAGACAGGAAGACCCTCCGAAATGCTTGACAATGTGATGGAAAGCCGTTCTAGGTGAGGTTAAGGACCCTCCTCACGGGTAAGGAAACAACCTAAACCATACCCTTTGAAGTAATAGACCTGTAGGCTTGGGTGTTGTCATAGGCCATGAAGGAATTTTCCCGAAATACCGTTCAGTTAGTTCATTTCTTACTATTAGGGAGGCAGCAACAAAGGTCAGCGGTTAACCTCAGAGTCTGGAGACGGGCTGGGTTTGTATCCCAGATATACCACTGGACCTCTCTGAACCTCAGTCTTATCTGTGAAATGAGGAGGCCGTGGGACCTGCCTGAGAGCGTTGTGAGAATTGCCCAAAGCACCGTACTGAGAGGGCTCAGCGCAGTGCCTGGTACCTAGTAGATGCTAGGTAAGCGGTAGGTGCGAGTGCCTTCCCTGGGCTCCATGCTGGGGGGGCACAGATGGATCACACGACAGTCCCTGCCCTCAGGAAGCTCACAGACTAGCCAGAGAGTGGTGATTACACTACCAGGATGTCAAGAGGGCTCCCTGGTGGAGGCACGCCCAGGCGGTATGGGAACCCAATACGCATGGGTCCTATGAAACAGGATTGTTCAGATGATTCTATCAACCCCAGAGCCCCAGAGGCAGGTGGGTAATGAATAAATATTGTCATGTGTCAACAGCTCTGCGTTCGTCTTGAGAGGCCTTGTGGTGTGGTGGAAAGGTGGCCTTGCCACTTAGGGCACTCGAGTTGGCTCCCTTTCTGTCATTTGTTAGTCATATGAGCTTGGGCAAGCTGTACATGTTTTTTTTTTCAAGATTTTGTTTAGTTATTTGACAGAGAGAGATCACAAGTAGACAGAGAAGCAGGCAGAGAGAGAGAGAGAGAGAGAGGGAAGAGGGCTCCCTGCTGAGCAGAGAGCCCGATGCGGGACTCGATCCCAGGACCCTGAGATCATGACCTGAACCGAAGGCAGCAGCTTAACCCACTGAGCCACCCAGGCGCCCCAAGCTGTACATGTCTTGACTCAGTCTGTATGTCGGCCAGTTCTCGGACTTTCACTGAGTGCCTGCCAGGTATGGTAGGTGAACTGGGCACACCATAGAGAGGAGATTGGTACAGCGGGATTCCCTGTCCCCAACATCTGAGTCCAGGAGGCACTGGGACAAATAATTAACTTGCATGACTCGTTAAAGTTAGCGCTTTGCATTTAGTCCTCAAGAAACCCTTTTATTTCCCATTTAAAGGTTATGGGAATGGAGGTATGGAGTTGGAGGAATGCATCTGAGGCTTCGCTGCCATTGTGAGCGAAGGAGCTGAGATCGGACTCCAGGCAGTGGGTTTCTAGGTGATTCCTGCATGATATTGTTACAGCAGAGCGTCGGACGCTGGAGGGGTGGGCAGAAGGGTGCGTGGCTCAGTCTGGGTGGTGGTGGGTTGTCAGGTGTTGTCAGAAGCCCCATCTCAGATGGGCCATGAAGGGTAAGTAGAAATTGGCAGATGAAAGGCAGAGCAGACAGATGCTAGGGAGAGGAGGAAGGGTTAACCAGAGACAGAGGACGGGATCCTGAGGCCAAGAGCTTTCGTCTTTCTGAAGGACAGATGGTTGTGCTGGATATAATTGTGTGTGTGTATATGTGTGTGTAACCAGTTGGGAGAGATAGTGGCTGCAGTCAGATTACTCCAGGCCTAATAAGCCATTCAGGGTATGAATTTAGGAGCCATGGGGTGCCACGGAAGGGTTTGAAGCCGGGAGTTCATGTGACCAGACTTGTGTGTTAGGATGTTGGTGCTGGTGGCCAAGTGGGGACCAGGCAGGAGGGGTGAGACTGGAAACCACTAGCCCTGTCGAAGTCACCAGGGCCTCTTGCCTGGATCACTGTGGCAGGCGTCCAGGGGAGAAAGGGAGGCGGCCCAGGCAGGGTGGGGACAGGAGGGCTGGAGAGAAGGGATGAAGTCAGCTGAGATCTGTGTTTATCTGTCAAATGGGGACATGGCCCAGTCCTGCTTCCCTGATGGTGTAAGGGAATAAACGAAGTGAGAACTAACAAACTCACTTGGTAAATTGTAAACCCGGTGCTGAAGTGCAGGCTGAGCTGCAGGGCATCCTGCAGTGAACAAAACGGCTCGACACATGCCTCTCCCCTTACAGACGCTCCCACTCCCTGGACATATCGTTGCGCTGAAGCTCACTAGTTGTGCGACCTTGGGCAAACCAACCAGGCCTCTGCCTCCTCTGACACATGGCCCAAGGTTATTGTGAACGTGAACGAGATCATGCCGGAAAGTGCTGGATACCATGCCTGCCATGTCATAAATGCTAGAGAAATACAGATCCCTACAGGGATAGCGTCTCTTCTGCTCCCCCATACACCAAGATCCTGGGGCCCGGCTGCCTGGACATGTCCCTCAGACATTTAGGTAGCTTTCATGAAGGTCTCCAGTATGTTGTCCAGATTCCTCCATGGAGTGAAAAATGCCAGAGTCCTCTCCTGCTTTGTGTAATCCACCTTAAATTTCTGACAATAGTTTTCCCCAAGCCCCCTTCGGGTCTTTTCACTGCTTAGGCACATTCAGTTCCATGACAAAGATCCAGGCCAGAGTGGTCAAACAGCATCTAAACCATTGATCCACGAGGACGTAAACATTTTATGTGATGAGGAGCCATAGGACTGGGGATACCCATCCATGCACGCTCTTGTTTCCGAGCCAAACACACTCCCTCACTTGGAAATCTGCAAGACTCCGGACGCCTGTGGCACGAAGGGCAGACATCTGGAGAACCAGACATTCCCTGCTATGTTCAGTGGGACCCAAAGCTTTTCACCTTCTCTGCTCACATGCTCCTCTCCCAGCTACGCCCATCTTGGGAACTCATTTGCCCTTGTCCCTTTGCTCACCTTTGCTTATAGCTTCTTTCCCAGCAGAATCAAGCTCTTTCCTCTTCTTCACCTAGAACAATACCTGCTTTATTGCGGAGGGACAGCCAGGAGCCATGGGTGGGCATGCACGGGTAAGGTTCAAATCTAAGAGACACTCACTTTTGGGGTTGAGGGGGTGCAGTGAGCACCTTCTTCAGTTTTGCATCTCAACCTTGCTTGGTCTTGTGTAGGCAGGAGATGTCAGGTCAGTACCTGGTCAAGTGTGGTGGTTTTCAGAACTGCCTCCCAACGTAGTGAGCTGCCTGTCACTGGAGGCATTCAAGCCGAAGGTGGCAGCTGCCTTTTAGGGATGCAGAAGAGGGCATTTCTTTAATAGCTGAGAGGTAGAATAGATGATTCTGAGTGGGGGTCTTCTACTCCCTGGAAGCTAGGATTTAAGGAGCCTTTCCTGATGGCACATCTCAGAGCTGCCTCTTTCCTTCCAACTCTGCTTTTACCTCCAAGACCACTCATGTGGCTCTCAGCCACAGGCTGCCTCATGACAGCTCCTGTACAGCTGGCCTGTCTTGTTATTTTGGATTTCACGAGTTTGTGTGTCATTTTCCTAATAGCGTTCTGCACGCATCAAGGACAGGGATTGAACTGTACACTTTCCATTGTCCCGGTGGGTATAGGAGACTCTCTGCTATTCGCCGAGAATCCTCTCTGTGCCAATACTCCATGTCTCACCTGATTCAATTTTATCAGCTGGTTGGGTAGGTTCTATTCATGAGCCCATGCTACAGGTGAGGACCTGGAGGCTTGCAAAGCTTGGTAAGTGTGGGCTAGTGCATGAATATTACCTAGTTGCATGGAAACTCAGGACTGATGCTGTCAGAATGGCTGGGTGTGTATAGCCTTGGGCAAGTTGCTTAACCACCTTGGGCCTTAGTTTCCTTTCCGTAAAATGGGGTAATAGACATTACCTATTCCAGAGTTTCTTGTGTGGCTTAAATGCATTTAATGCACAGGTAAAGCTCTTAGGACAGTTGTGAGCTGTAAGAACACGTGATCTATTACTACTGTTGTCAGAGGAGTGGTGGGTCTTGTCATGTCTGGAAAAGAGAACGGTCAGAACTCGAGCCTTAGTTTGGCAAGGTCATCCAGGTGGGAGCTTCTGATTCCTCAGAACTGTCTGCTCCCTATAAGAGAGAGAATTCTGCCCAGGCAGGCCTTTGTAGAAGAGGGAAGGTGGGTCTCCCAGGAGTCCAACCGGCAGGACTCAGTTTCCTAGAACTTGATCGCCTTTGGGAAAAGTGCGAAGAGAGTTCTCAAAGCTACAAAGCTAAAGACGAGACTTCGTCTTTATTGAGCCATTCATCGATTAAACACATTGGCAGCCTTCTCCATGCTAGGATGGCACTCTGCTAGGGAAGCAGGGAGGGATGAAAACACTGGAATCTGCTCCGAAGCCTTCAGAATCTGGGGGTAGGAGAGGGGATGGGGGGAGGACATGGAGTAGACCCTGTGAGCACCAGCCCCCCAGAGCCAGCCTGTGCACAGAGCGGGGGCAGCCGAGACAGTGGGGGCCACCTCCAGCCTCTCCACCGCAATCCCTGGGAGAAAAGGATTCTGGGGAGGGTGAGGAAAATTACTGAGAGGAGTTGCAGCTGATCCAGACAGCTAAGTGAGGCCTCTGGAGATCAGGAGGAAGGCAGGTGTGTCCAAGAGCCCGGGGCAAGCTTGGGGCAGGGGGACCACCAAGCCACTCCTCCTCCCCCTGCCAACTGCCAAGGCGGAGAGAGAGCAGGTTGCTGGTTGACTGCTAAGAGTGGGACTTCAGTTGCTGTGGGGGAGGCGCACACTGTTTGCATTTCTGTCACTTAAAACAATGTGGTGTTGTGACACTCCAGAATCTGAAGATAAATGTTTAATAAAAGGATTCAATTTGAGATGATGTCAGAACTTAATTAGATCCACAAGGCACAGAGGGCTTTGCAGGCCCTTTGGTTAGGAGCTCCTTCGGGGCCTGGTGTGTGTGGCACAGGCGAGGGGCTGTGTGGGCTGCGTGGGCTGTGTGGGCTGCACCGGCTGGCCCCTCCCAGCCTTGAGGCCTGCGGTCTGCAGGTCCCGGTGCAGAGGCCCTGCTTTTGGCTTCTCTGGGAGAGGGGCTGCAAGGTCCTGGCTCTTCTGGGCCGAGGAATCTGCATTTGTGGGATTGGGGCTGCGGCCTGTGACCCAAGAAAGGGGTAGATGAACTTGACCTACTTCAGGCTCAAGGCCACAACCCTGGGTCAGGGGAGGACTCCTCAGAGGAGGCCAAACTTGCACGGGGGAACTGACTTGGAGCCCACATGGCCTTGAGTCCAGGGACATTGAAGGTCAAGGGTGCTGGAAACTGGTAACCAATCAGGTTTTTGGTCCCAGGCAAGGCTACAGTCCGCATGTGTGTACTGATACCCCTATGCTGGATGTCAGATATCGGTCAGGAAAATGACTGCTGTCCAGGCACCCCCAAATTCCCCTTCTGCCTCTGCTCTGTGGCCATGCTGGCCCCTCTTCCAGGATCTCCTGGACCCCCCCCCCACCCGACCCCCAGCAAATCAAGGGTTGGAGCCTGATGCATGGGTGTTTCCAGGATGCTGTCCTCCCATCAGATCCAGTGTCCATATTCTGGCTGGTCAGGCTGCCAGACCTCCCTACGCTATCACCTCAATTCCAGCCTGTAAAAATGACAGCAGTCTGGACAGCAAGAGGTTAGAGACCTAGTAGTCTGAGCTTTGGAGTCAGACTCCGACACCCCCTACCCAATTCAGGAGCCACTAGGAGCTGGGTTAATAGTCTGAGCCTCCTCTGTAAATGGAGTTTATCACACGTACGTCAAAATGTCGTGAAGATCAAAAAACATAAACAATGTGGGTGTTTCCAGAGTATAGCGGTGGGCACTTTAGATCCACACTCCAGCGATCCAAGTTCAAGCATTAGTGGGATGTTTTTAAAGGGTGTAGAATGCAGAATTGTGAGAGTGAAGTATCTGGAGTGGACTGTCTAGGTTCAAATCTCTGCTCTGACCCTGCTGGCCGTGGCCTTGGGTGAGGAGTGATGCCTCTGACCGTCTCCTTTGCTCTGTCTGGTACATAAGCTAATATTTCCTGTGTTGTTGGAAGGATAAGACTTAGAAAACTGATAGACTTAGAAAAATATTTGGTGCAAAGAAGGAATTCAGTAAATGTTAGCCATTGTTATGTCATTATTATGTAGAGTTCCTGGCATATAGTAGGTGCTTAATAAATGGTAGCAGGTGCAACCACTTGGGGTCTAGTCCTTATCGGGGTTCTTCCTGGCCTTTATCACCATGTTTCCCTTACTGTTTTTAGTTCCCCAGATCTCATAACTTCTTGGAGGACAGAAGACCACCCCATAGCAGTGTTTCTTCCCTCATCCTGCTACACGGGTTGGCATCTGCCTGGTTATTTGACTGGTCGTATCATCTACCAGGAACACGCACATCCAAAGAGCACCCTCCTTGTCTCCCCAGATGTACCACATCTGCCACCCTCTAATTATGACACTACCTAGTAGACACCCATACATTCTAAATCAATGCATGAAGGGGGTGGGGGGACCCAGCCCAAGGACTCCTTCTGTCACAAGCTTGGGACAGGCTGCTTTTCACCTGTGGTTTACCAGCTGCAGAAATTTCATAAGTTACATGTGCCTTTTTCCATGAACGCTGCAGTTTCCAAAGTGCGTTTTGCTGATGCCCACCCAAGAGATGCTAGTGGGGATACACCATACTGGGATTCCGTTGTCAAATAGGTTTGGGAAATGTTGGGTGAAATAAGGTTGAACAGGTGTTTTTACCATTGGGCTTTTCAGAGGCTTGGCTTTGTTAATTGCATCGTCAAACCCTGATGGGAGAATATAGTGCGCGGCCCTTCTGAGGCTGCGTTCGCTAGAGACCGTGTGTGGGCATGTGCGGCTTCCGTCTTGCGGTGCTGGGTTCCTCCTGTCATCTTTTGGGCAACACTGCACTGAATGAATCTTGGAATTTCTAGCTATGCTTTCATGGAGAGCAGAGGGTCATGAAGAAGTAAGGTACAGACATTTCCAACACCTTTTAATCCTTTGCGTGCTAACGTGGAAGGCTTTTTACACGTTTTTGTGCCTCTGCTGTGTCCTGGTGGCATCATTTGACCCAGTCTAGCACTCTGGCCTCCTGATGTGCCCTTTTCCCTGGGCACCTGAGATAGCCCTGTTGCTGTGTTTTTTTCCTGCTCATTTCCGTAGTCTTTCACAAGCTCCCCTTCCTCTGATTATCTTTTAAATTTTGGTGTCCCTGGGACTCTTCCCTGGGCCCGGTCATGGCTCCCTCTATAAAAGTTCCTTGGAGCCCCTCATCTTGTGGCTTCAGTTTCCCTCTGTGCAGTGACAACCCGAAACTCTGTCTCTCTCCCAGACCTGTCTCTTAGCCCTGATTTCATGGTGCACTGGTGTCCCCCCAGAAATACCCACAGTTACACGAGCCTTAGCCTGAGCTCACTCCTTTTCCCACAGATCCCCTTCCCAGAGGCTCTCTCTTCATCCAGCTGGTTTCCCAAGCTGCAAATCTGGGAGTTGTCCTTGATTTTGACCTTTCCTTCCACACTCTGGTCTAACCTCTAATCCTCTAATTCTCTAACAGGTCCCGGAATCACTCACGCCTTAGTCCAGCCCACCAGTGACTTTCCCCGCATTATTAGGGCAGCTCCAAGCCCCAGCTGACTTCCCTGCCTGGCTCATGCCCACTTATTCGATTCCCCACCACCCGCTGGGCACACTCCTATCTTAGACTTTCTCATTAGCCTTCCGCCTGTCCTTCCTCACCTCTCCCTTCTCTGCGCCCATTCCCTCCCTGCCTCCTGTTCAAGCTTCCGCTCTCAGTTGACACAGTTTCCTCTAGGAAGGCTTCTTTCAGGTCTGCTTTTCCTCTCAAGTCCCCAGAGAGCTGCCAGCCCCTCTTCTGTTTCGCACGGCCCCTCACCCCACTCTGCGCTAGCCCACTCTGTAAAAGCCCCTCGTTGGCCAGTGTCCTTGCCAAGCCCCTCCGCCTCCGCGGGAGTGCAGCCTTTTCAAAATCTGTGTGTTTACCATCACATCTAGAGGCAAAGGTAGCCCGCCCACCTTCTGTGTCTCTAGACGTGCCTGCGCGCTGTGTGACCCTTGCCAGAGAGCGTGGAGGGTGGGAGCAACAGGTAGTGGGGACAGGCGCATCGCAGTCAGTTTTGCTGGGCTCCCCTGAGTGCTGGCGGAGGGAAGAAGGCACAACTATTGACTCAGTGAGATGTGGGGCTTTTCTGTGGTTTGCGGAGATCCATTTGTCCCTCACCAGCTGTGCTGTGAAATTGGGAACTCGGACATACGGCCCGGACCTACTGCACAGGAAAGGGCGGGGGGAGGTTTTGGATCCTGGAGGCAGAACCTGTTTCGCCTTCTCCAGCTTCTCTCGGGCCTCCCCTCACCCCTTGAGCAGTGTCAGACGGGCAGCAAGGGCCTTTGTCACCAGGCACTGTGACTCAGTTTGCTTTCTGTCTCCCTTGCTAGAGGATGCCTGTCGTTGGAGCATTCCTGATGTCTCCCTGCTGTCCAACAAGGGCGTTGGCTTACACCAGGCACTCAGCGAAGGTCTGGGGAATGAATGAACGGAATAGTGTGCTCACGGCCCTATGCCCACGACAGAACATAAACCTCCATCTGATTGTCCAGGAGGGAAAGCGTTGCACAAGGTTGGCTGTGATCGGCTGGAGTCTCACGCTGAGAAGACCTGGTGAGCAAACTGCATAGATTGGCACCCACTGTATACATTTTATGCATCTCATCGGTACCATGCCCACAGGGCCCCAGCTGGCTTCGTGGGGATGGACTGCTGTCCTCTGCTGCCACTCTGTCCCATTCCCCTGGTTCCAGCCACACTCCAGCCAGTTTATCCTTAACTGTACCAAGCAGGCTTCCTCCACAGGGCCTTTGCACCTGTGGCTCCCTGCCTGCAATGCCTTTACCATGCGTCCACATGGCTGCTTCTCTCGCTTCATTCCGGTCTCTGAACAAAAACTGTCTGACTGTCATCCTCTACTCCCTTAGCTGGATTTCTTTTGCTTCTTATTTAATCACTAGTTGATGTCCGGTCACCTTTGTATTGCTTAGGTGTTGACTCTCTGTCTTCCTCGTTAGATGGGAAGATCCACGAGGGTAGGGCTTTACTTGGTTCATTCTATAAAAGCTCCGGTGTTTAAAACAGTGCCTGGCACATAGCAGGTGCTAAGTAAATACTTGTGGATTACGTGAATAGATCTTGGGTGTGCTCTGATGTGATTATTTCTAAAGAAATAATGCCAGCCGAGAAATCAGTTAAAAAGGCTTTACTGGCACAATTGCATTTAAAAGTAAGAAAATGTTCGCCCCTCCCCCTGCCCCCCATTTATTCTTTACCACTACCTAGGTGGCTGGTAGAGTTTTCATGTCCCGTTGTCCTAACCCAGGGCTCAGAAAAATAGTCACCTGCCCAAAGACTCCAAATCGGCTATCTCCTGAATCACAATATCCTTGAATCATTTAAATTTTTGTGGCCCTGGTTTCCCCACATCTGATGTAGAGATAAGAAAAGTATGTGCCTCTCAGTTTGCGGTGAAGGAGCTGATTTGGTCAAGTGCTCAGAGAAGAGGCTGACACAGACGAAGAACTCTTTAAATGCAGTTATTGTTGGGTTATTCTCCTACTGAATTTTTATTGAAATTTCCCCATATTAGAATTCCATCCTTGAATTTCTGATGTATTTTTCATGCAGTTGCATTGGAGATTTATGTTAAAATAGTTGTCTTTTACTCTTGAGTTTATCCTGGTAAAGCTCTGCCACAGAAAGTAGGGCCTTATGATTCACTAGATTTGATTGTCTCCAGTTCATGTTACTCTGTCTTCCCGGTGAGTAAGTCTCCAGAGGTGAGAGTGTCACTACTAGAGGGCTGGGTGAAGCGTTATGCCTTCTCTTTCTCATTTGGATCCGTGATCCATCAGAGATTGATTTTTTTAATGTATGGTGTGAGGTAGGGGCTGTCATTCACGTGGTCCCCATGTGCATATCCCATTGGCACAGTGCCATGTGTCCCTCTAGTTTGGCCTCCTGGATTGTCCTATCCCCTCTCATGATGGGTTTGAGTCTCCCATGTTCTTCAAGGCACAACTAAAATCCCGTGTCCTTCGTGAAGTCTTTCCTGACTAGGTCGTTATTCAGTTATTGTGTGACGACTTACTTATTTTCTACTCTTCTTTATATATTTCTTTGATACTCTTTTCAGGTGTCCTGCCAGGCCTTAGGGATGCTAAGCACTGGGGAGAGAGTGAATGAATCAGGGGCCATCCTTGCACTCAAGACATACCGAGGCTTGGGAGGGCAAGTTATGGCACATGTGGAGGGTACCGAGAAGAAAAACTTCTAAGAATCCTGGAGATGGGTACCGAGGACCTGAACTAAGGTGGGCTTTCAGTGACTTTCTCCCCGAGGAAGCTGCATTGAGGTAGGGACCTGAAGGATGACCAGGAACTAGCTAGGCAGAGGACAAGGAAGTGTGGCGACCGAAGTTTCCCCATCGCCTAGTCCTTCAGAGCACCAGGGTATTTACTAGTCTGTCTTTGTGTTGCATGTCTTACCTGTCTGTCTGGATGGGTATTCCTTGGGGAGCTAGGAACAGAAACAATTTTTTAAAAAATTATTAGAGCCCAGCATAGGGCTGGAAGCAACATAGGTACTCATTGTAAATTCCTTGATGGTAGGTAGAGTTATTATGCCAACCTAGTCGTGTTGAGAGCGTTGTAATCCGGGCAGTTGCACGAGGAGGGACTTGAGGGGGGGCAGTGCAAGGGCTTTGGAAAACAGACCTCATGAGAACCTTGGCTTTGTCACCAGCTAGTTCATGTTGAGCCGCTAACTGCACCCAGTTGAGTCTTGGTTTCCTCCCCTGAAAAGGATGTCTAATCATATCGACCTCATGGGCTTATTGTGGAGATAAAAGGAAGAAATCTGTATGAAATCCCAACCCTTGGTCCTGAATAGGTGTTCAATAAAGCACCAGTCTCTTTTCCCCTCTCAAATGCAAGTGTGCTGTGGAGGGAGGGATATGGGCTTGGGAACTGGACGGTCCAAGGACTGAGCTGTGCCTTTATCGTCCCTCTGCTCAACCTCTCTGAGTCTGTTTGTTCACCTCTAGTTGGGATAATAGCTCCTGCTTTTGAGGATTTCTAAGGAGATTAGTTGAGATCATTTATGTTGAACACCTGCCGCCTTCTGGGGTCTGGTAGCTCTGTTAGCCGTCAGTCTAAACTTTAGCAGCCTGTATGTTTCAGCCGCTTGCTCAGCGTGTGAGCATGAGAGCCTTGCGGTGTGTCTCTGGCCACAGCAGCTGACCCGTACACATGCGCTGCAAGACTGTCCCTGAGTTTTAGGTGGCCGGAAGCCATCCTCCGTGGAGGTGGAGGGCAGAGGGGAGGGACAGGTAGAGTGAATCCTGAGCTGAGTGCTGGTGACACCTGGCCCGGGCCACTGCCGGCCTCTCCTCTCTGACTTTGCTCCCTTGGGTTTTGGAAGGGCCGACCTCCCCTTTCTTCCCAAAGAAGAGCCTGCTGCCATATGGCTGTGTCTTCAGCTGGGCTGGAACCTGGGTGGAACCCAGAGGAGAGCAGCCAAGTGTGCCTGCAGGGGCCCCTCGGAGGCAGCTGCTCCTCCGCTCCATCCCAGGCTGCAGAGGCTGCCCCCATTTGCTGCCAGGTCTGCTCCCTGCTCTCTCGCCAGTGACTGGCTTTCCCCTTCCTGGGGAGACAGGTGGCAGCTATTTGGGCTGCGTCTCCCTCCTCCTTGTTGCCTTCCCGATGGCCACCGGAACTTGCCCCCGGTGCTGACTGACATCAAACCAGAGTTGTCACAGAGAGGGGATGTGGTTGCTGTTCCCGGTCTAGCCTCCGCTTTTGAAAGAAAGAAGCAACAGAATGCTGCACAGGTAGGGAGAAAGCTTAGAGGAAAGGGCTGGAAATTCACTCTTAGGATCTACTGCATGCCTGGCACTTTCCACAAAAGATCTTTTAAAAGTCTCATGACCAGTTTGGGGTGGGGGCAGTGCCATTATTCCCATTCAGGTGGGGAAACTGAGTCCCAGAAAGGTTAATCACTCATTGGCAAGAGCACGCAGTGACTGTGGCACAGCTAGGACTTAACCTCCGTTCGGTGAGGCCCCCAGATCTGTGCTCTTTGCAGTGCATTGGGGTTTCTCAAACTCCACTAGTTTAGGGCTGTAGTAAATGCACAGAAGTCTCAGGGCTCTGCAGGATCACAGATTTTTAACAAGTCTGATGTTTGAACTGCAAAAGCATATAATTGCCAGGTTGCAAATTTCTTAACGCATGCAGCCCGAGTTTACAGGTCTTACACAATTGTAAAATGTAACCAAAAGTGCCAGGGAACTGCGGAGTTGCAGTATTGATCGAATTCAAATCAACAGCCCTGATTTAACGTGTTGGAGGATGTTGCTTCGCCCAGGCCTCTCTTGAGCTCCTTATGCCTTGGCTGGGACATGCCGAGTGATTCCTATTGTCGACCGATGTTTTCACGGTGAATCATCCCAAGACCCTCCTCCATAAAGGCCCCCCGTTCACCGGAGCCCGTCATCCATGGTTGCTTCTCCTCCTTTCTATTAGTCTGTGACAACAAAGGGGGTACATTTCCTCCCCAACGATACTACTTTCGCGAGAGCCAAGTCTCAAGTCATCAGATAAATTCAGTGAAAGCAATATTCTGCAGACAGAATATTTCTTTTTTTTTTTTTTTTTTAAGATTTTGTTTATTTATTTGATAGAGATCACAAGTAGATAGAGAGGCAGGCAGAGAGAGAGAGAGAGGGAAGCAGGCTCCCTGCCGAGCAGAGAGCCCAATGCGGGACTCGATCCCAGGACCCTGAGATCATGACCTGAGCCGAAGGCAGCGGCTTAACCCACTGAGCCACCCAGGCGCCCCAGACAGAATATTTCTATTGAACAGAAGAGAGAAGTTTACAATGGAGCCGATTTCAAGCTGAGAGCCGATCGCGGTCACTTGAAAGTCGGACCCGCCTGCCTCAGGAGGCTGGGTATGTTTATCAGCTGTTACAAATTAAATGGTATCACTTGGGGTCCTTGCTTTATACAAAGGCCGGCTCCTGTGCAGCGAGGGTGTTCAGAGGGGCCTCTGCAGATCCGCGTAAGCCAGTTATGCGTAAGTGGATTTTAAAAGATTATCATCAACTAGAGAACACGTACATGTGTGTGTACACATGCGCGGTGCCTGGACTGCGAGTCTAGGAAGGGAAATCCTCCCCTGCCTTCTGTGACTTTGCTCAGATTACAGCAGCAAAGACAAGTAATTGGACACTTAGCTTTCAGTGCAAACCTTCCAAATCTGTTTGCAGAGGGCAAGCAGCTCGGAGAAGCATTCCCTTCCTGGCTTGATAACTTAAGGCAGGTGGTCCTCTGGGAGACGAATGAACGACTCTCAACCAAGTGATAGCAAACCCTGGGTCTGAAGTGAAGCTGACAGTGCGGGGAGAGATGTGTTCCCATGGGTTCAATTGAAGAAAAAGGATTCTGTGTTTTCTCCCTTTTCCTTGAATTAAACGCCCCCACCTAGAAAACCTCTCTGGTCCCTTCAGCCAGTTCGTTTGTTCTATGGTGTGGCGTGTTTAAGAGCATAGACTTGGGAGGGAGGCTCCCAGGATCCGAGAGCCAGCCACACCACTTACTGGCTGTGTGACCTTGGGCAGGTTACTTAACCTCTGCGATATTGTGATTGATGAAAAATATCTATTTGGTCACTCAAATGACCAAAATATAGTTCTTCTAGGTATTTGGGCTTGTCCAGAGTTCCAGGCTCACTCCTCAAACCCTTGGAATTGCCCGTGTTAAGGGCCAGGAAAGCATCTTGTGTTATGTTAATGAGGTGACGTTTGGAGAGCCCTTAGGTAATGGGGGGTGGAGAGGTGGGGTGGGGTGGCCTGGAGAACCAACCCTGTGATTAGAGGATTGGAAGTTTCAGTTGCACCCCCTGACTACAGGGGACAGGAGAGGGACGGGAGGCTGAATCAACCAATGGTCAGGGACTTAGTCAATCAAGACTATGCAATGAAACCTCCATAAAACCCAGAAGGCCTAAGCATAGGGGCTCCGTGGTTGGGGAACACGTGGAGGAGCGGGTACCCTTGCTCTCCTGGAGAGGGCAAGGAAGCTCCACACCCTTTCCCTAGACCTGGCCCTACGCATCTCTTCATTGGGCTGTTGACGCAAATCCTTTATCGTATCTCTTCATATAGTAAACCTAAGGGAATGTTTCCCCGAGTTCAGTGAACTGCCTTAGCAAATTTAAAAGACCCCAAAGAGGAGGTGGTTGGAACCTGCAGTCTGTAGTGGGTGGGTCAGAAGCACAGGTCCCTCGCGAGGGGCTCTGAGACAGGGGGTGGGCCTCCCCCTGTGGGATCTGGGACTATCTCTGGGTAGACAGGGTCAGAATTGACTTGAACTCTTTAACACCCTGCTGGAGTCAGAGAATTGCTGGGTGTTGTGGGCATTGGGGGGACCCCCCCCACTGGAATTCAGTCTGGGAACCTAAAGAACTCTGCCTTTTTTTTCCCCCCAAATCTGTAAAATGGTACTGGTGGTAATGTGTGGCCACCTACTGGATTTGTTGGGGGGTGGGCTCTCAAGAGGGGTGCATTTTAAACGTTTTGCATGGGACTTGCATCACTGAGACCCAGTACAAGATCACATTTGCATTATTCACCAACTTCTCTCTAGCATCTGGCCAGAGGCCAGTAGGGGTGCCAAAAGGAAGGGATATTCAATAATTCAAGTCCTTATCCTTCAAGAAAGCCCACTAAGGATTGCAACTCCTCTGGGACGTCTTCCCTGCTTCCAGGAGCTCAGAGCGAGAGAGCTGCCTTCCCGAAGCCTACTCCTAGTGTTGGATTTGCCCCCCAGTCCAAGCCTGTCTGTTCTGACCACCTATTTTGTCTTTAAGAATTTTACATCTAATGGGAGCAAATTGAGGACAAAGAAGACTTTCGTTTTTGGATTACACTAGGTGCTCGGATGAATAAGTAATAATGATATTGCATAGGTTTTGAGCTCATCCCTGAAACTGATAAAAGGGAAGCCAGGAGAACAGAATACATTCCATCCCTAATGCCCGTATGTGCTTTATATTAAAAAAAAAAAATCAACGATTAAGTAGAGTCTGTGCGCATTCACACACACACACATTCTCCAGGAGCCTCCCCTTTCTGCTCCGTGCGCCCCCTAGGTGCTGTGACACATGCCTGTCCCTGGCCGCCTCCCCACAGCGTCATTGCACTTGTCTCCTGGGACAGTGTCTTACTCCTCCTGGCCTCACACTGCAGTGGCAAGTAACAGACGCTCAGTGAGTATTTCTTGAATAGCTGAATTAAAAAGACAACTGGAGCTCCATCCATTTAAGGCAAACGTGTGTTTGCCACCGTGTTAAGTATGCACGTTGGTTCACGTACTTGCCTATGACAACAACAATTAAACAGCAGGTGACATTAACTGAGTACTCGCTGTCTGCTGTTCACTCTGTCAGTGCTCTGCATCTCTGATCTCGTTTAGCCCTCAAGACGTGCTTGCGAACGGGCACTATTGTCGTTCTGTTTAGAAACCAGGAAACCGAATCACAGAGAAGGTAAGTGACTTGCCCAAGGTTGCTTAGCCAGTCGGTGGAGGGGCAGGACTCAGACCTGGCCTGTTGGCTCAACCTACTTTTCCCGAGTACCCCTGGTCACCGAGCACCGACTAGGTGTCGCACAAAATCACTACATCTATGCTTCTCACTTGTCAGAGTACCCCCAGCAAGTCTTGGAGGGCTTGGACCCCAACCCCAGAGGTTCCAATTAAGAGCGCGTTGAGCAGAGCCAGAGTTCCTGGTTGCTGATGGGCTGGGGACGCGCTCTAAAATCTTAAGTTCCTTTCCCTCCGAGCAGGAAGAGTGAGTTCCTCAAGGTATGTAGACACAGGCCATCTGTGAGTGGGGCTGGGTGCCCAGGACATGCTCAGTGAAAGCAGAAAATTAGCTCTGAAACTTCAGAGGGAAGAATGAACAAGATTTAGGCTCCTCCTCTCTGCCAGCCCCACCCCAACACTAAATTAACTCAAAGGCAAGACATCTCCCTCAGTCTTTGGAATTTGGAGAAGTAACAGAGCCATGCTTTGGAGAAGGCTTCGAAGTGGCAAGAGTAGAGCATTTGGCATTTCAGTAAAAGTCATAGCCTTACGCCTTCTTGCAGGTTACGCCTTCTTGCAGGTGTCATCTTGGGCACACGACTTCGTTGTCTTGTACTTAGTTGGCCAATTTGGGGGTTGGGGTAACAGCTGTACCTCCCTTATAATGCTCATTGGGAGGGTTGAGTGAGTTAGAATAGCAAGGCCTGGCCCCGAATTTGTCAGTGACTTTGCCAACAACACAGAAAGACTGAGTCTGAATGAGTAAGGTTCAAGCCACTGAAAGGGAGATGGGCTGAGAGTCTGGGGAATTGCTTACAAACTGGTGCTAATAATAATATTAATCATGATGGTCATAATAATAATGATAACTGCTATTAATGTTATTCATTGAGACATTTGTGGACCAGTCATTGTGCAAAATTCTACCGAGTTCTTTTAGTAATCCCAGTTGTTACCTCTGCTGTTGGGATGAAGAGACGGAGGAGTCTATGGGGTTAATCCCTGGAACAGTGTTTGACCTTGGGCAAGTTGCCTAACCTCTATGGGCCTCCGGGATGGGATTGACCTTGATGTTCTCTAAGGGCTGTGCTGCTCCTGGGACTGCTCTCCCCCGTCATTAGGACTCGTCAATTCATAAAGCCTTGGTGGTTCCCAGAGTGGGGAGCTCCTTTCCCTTGAGCTTCAGGTGTCAAAGGACCAGGTTCCCTGGAATTCGTGATTTGGAATTCTAGACACTTCATGAATCCCATCTGCCGTATAGCACCTTTGTGCACTGGGCATCCGGGAGGGGGCAGGGTAGCCCATAGTGAAGCTGGGAACTGGGAGGAGACTTCTTGACACCATCTTGGCCCACCCTGATAGTGGGTGCAGCCGCTGTCCTTTTTGCAGCACTGACTGCCTGCTGGGCACTGCATGTCATCCCCCTGAGCTCCCTGAGCCCTGTAGTAAGCCATCCCTTTCACAGATGAGAAAACAGGCCCAGAGAGGTCAGGCTGCTCACCCAAAGTCACGCAGCTCAAGGGTCAGACTCAGGATTGGAATTCGGGCCTGTCTGCCTCCCAAGCCCATGCCAGTGACCACTACTGTAAACTATCTCTCTGGTCTCTTTCTTCCTCTTTCCCCTGATTCCGAGTCACCCCTTCATCCTGCAGTTCTCTCTCCGAACCTGTGCCTGGAACCCTAGGGAAGGTCTGATAAGCTCCTTCAAAGTACTAAAAAGCAGTAAAGACACCAATCCCCAGACCTTGATTTGGTAAGTCTGGGGTGATGTGCCCTCTTGATTATGAACCACAGGCCCAGCTGATCCATGGGGTTCCCTTCTGGATCCATCAGTCTTTGAGGCTAGGATCCTGAATGTGTTCAGAAGGGACATCTAAATCTCCATTAGTTTGGAGAAATCCAGGGGAGGAACTATAGTGCATTTCATACTTTCAACTCAAATCTGTGCTTTACACAGAAGAAAGAACATTGGATGTGGAATCTGCAAACACATTCTGGCTCTCCCCAAAACTTACTGTTTGACCTTGGACAAGTCCCTTCCTCTCTTTGGACCTCACGGATGAGAGGATCCTTTTGGACTCTGTAATTTGGAGGTCACATTCTGCCTTCACCTTGCCCAGAGGGCAGGGTCCTTCAAGGCAGGGCTCTGGTACCCTTCCTTTGCCTTGGTCAGGGTCCCCAAGGTCTAGACAGCACCTCTCACAAACTCTGTGTTCAATAAATACTGTAGAATGAATGACTGCATCTGGTAGGCTGCTCCAGTCTGCAGACTGTCACCCATCAGATCCAGACAATCACCAACGATAGTAGCTAATCCGGGGTCCTAAAAGAAACCGTACTATATTTTGTCTGATTTGATAGAATAGCTCAGCTTTGGAGAAGTCTTGTTTATCTTTAACTACAGTTTAGAAAAAATTTTTTTTTAGCAAAACCTTCTGAAAATGATTTCACTTTGTGTTTTTTTCCTACCTCTAGTCGTTTTCTTGGAGAAAAGCAAAAAGTGAAAACAAGTGTTAGTAATAGGCAGTGCTGTTTGGGAATTTAAAGGCATAGACATGAGAAATCTAGCAGAGTGCCCTAGCTGCCCCTGAAAACCCAGTTATAAATTGGCATTGACATCTTTACCACTGGCGTCAATTGCAGACCAACGAAGAGCTCCCGATTCTAATCCTATTTCTGACCCTGACTTGTTTTAGTCTCTGAAATGAGTCACTTAAATGCCGGACCCAAGCTTGCTCCTCTGGCAAAGGATGACAGCATTGACCTACTTCATTCTTGCCTCTTGTTTGTTTCTTTTTTTATTTGTCTTTTTAAATAATCATCTGATCCGTATCACTCTTGCTCATTTTTATCCTTATTTATTCCGCCTTCTGCATTTTTACCCCATCCCTCTTTCTTCTTAATTTTTAAGTAGATGAAATGTGCGATTTAGAAGAGAGAAACTATCAGGCTTTTGTTGGTCTGCTTCCCATTTTATCAATGAGGGCAGTGTTTACAGAAGATCTTGTGGATTTCACTGCAAAGGCAAGCTAAGAATCATAACCAATCAGGAGAGAGCTTTTTTCTCAAGAGTCTGGTAATATTTTGGTTTTCATCTACTCACTGTTTTGCTTTTGAAACCAGATTCCCAGCCCTTTGCAAGAGTTTCCGGCTTTAATGTTAAAAGGTACCTCTTTGTGCAAGTAGAAAAGTCCCAGCTGATTAAGAGTCTGCAGCTACAGCCAAGACATCTCGGCCTTGGCCTTGGCCAGAGGGAGGATTGGCAGTTCTGGGGAAGACTAAGGCCCCAAAGATGGTCAGTGAGCCCATGGGAAAGGCATTTATCTGGTGCAAGCTTTTGTCAGAGATGACGTCATTTGATCATGGTATCACCGTGCAGGGTATTATCCTATCCTCCTTTTACAGAAGGGGATGCTGAGGTTCATAGAGGTTAGGTGACTTGGCCAGGGCCACACAGACAGTAAATGACCCAGTCCTTCTCACGTCATAAGCCTATTTCCATCAGAGTTTGTCTCCTTTCTGCTGAATATGCTGCCTCTTGGCATCAGGCTTGAGATGAGTGGCTTGTAGCCCAACAGGAAAGGGCTGGGGATCAGGCAAAAGCCCTTTCCTCCCCCAGCTGCCTCCCCAGGACAGGTGGGGATGGAGGCTCTGTACTTGGAAAAGTGGGAGGGGCGATGGGCAGTGGGCTCAGAGTGGGGCTCCCTTGGTGGGGCGGGTGTATAGACAGAAACAGAGAGGGAGAATGATAAAACCACAGTAATGTGTAATTAGGTGTTTGCTTCCAAAATGAAAATAGCATTATGATTTATTTCTGATTTTAAAAGCAAGGCATGCTCGTGGTAACAAATATAGTCTGTACAGAAAGGAATAATAAAGGAAGTAAAAACAGCCCATAATTCCACAAACCAGAAAGAACTGTGACCCACAGCAGGGTTTTTAGTTCTGCATTGTTGGGATTCGATACCTTAAATTCACCCTAGCCTTGCCTGTTGGCATGTTGCCATGGAGACCACCAAAAAGCAGTTAACATGAATAACTGATTTTCAAATTTTGGACTCACTTTGGAGGTAGCTGGGTTGTTGTCTCCCAGTAACTTCTTTTTTTTTTTTTTAAGATTTTATTTATTTATTTGGCAGAGAGCTATCACAAGTAGGCAGAGAAGCAGGCAGAGAGAGAGGAGGAAGCAGGCTCCCCACTGAGCAGAGAGCCCGATGCGATGTGGGGCTCGATCCCAGGACCCTGGGATCATGACCTGAGCCGAAGGCAGCCACTTAACGACCGAGCCACTCAGGCGCCCCTCCCAGTAACTTCTTTAGGATTTATTTTGTGTAAGATCGATTTTAAGCTAGTAAAATATTAGCCCATTAAAAGTCATGCTTTCCAAAACTTAACAATATGAGAAAAATTTTGATATGATATTTAGACAAAAGAGAACATAAAATTGTGTACCCAGTATGATCTAAGCCTGGATTAAGATGTGTATCTGTAGTCACAGAAAAAAAAGGCCAAGAATTTTCAGTACTTCTAAAATGTTATCAGTACGCATTTCTGGATGAAGTATTTTAATTGTCTTCTTTATATTTTTCTGTATTGTCAAAGTTTTTATAATGTGCATGTTTTGCTTATGCAAAGAATAATCTATTTTTAAAAAAGGATAGATGTTTGAGGACGAGATGTTTTTGAAATACACAGTGACTGTTATGTGCAGAGACCAAATAAAGCAGGGTATTAAGCAATTTCCTGTTGACCTTAATCAACATTCTAGCCTAGAGATGGATGTTGGAGAGAGAGGTGGGAGTAGGAGTAAATTGTTTGAGGGTCTGCTCATTTGAGTTTCTGAAATAATTCATTTCTGACACATCCTCTACTCTGCCCCATCTCCTATGGAAACACCAGTTAAAATGAGCAAGAGAAAGATTCTGTCTGTAAGAGCCCCCGGAGTCCTCATTTATAGTTAGGTTTCTGCTTTCCCAGCGGAAACTGGTGGTTTTACCCATGGACGTCTGCCAGAAATCAAACAACAGGGACAGGTAGGAGAAAATGGTCTGTAATTTAGGCTCTGTGGATGTTTGTCGTATAGTACATTTCCTCAGCTTGCTGTGCATTTCTGGTATGAAATTGTCAGGCATTTCCGTGAAAGCTCCCACTGTCTGGGGGCACCTGCAAGGAGAGTATAAGCCCCAAGATCCCTCCTGGGTGGACCTAACAAGCCTCTCCAGCCTCCCATTGCTCTGTCCTTTCCAAATGAGTGGTAAAGACAGCAATAAAAACCAAGAATCTTTAAATCTCAGGGGAGAATGGAGAGGTGAAGGAAGGTCTGTTTTATGGCACACCTTCAATAAAAAAGATTTATAGGTAAGTCATTTTCTCTTCTTTCTAGGTGTTAGATTGAGAGGATCCAGTAAACTAAACCCCAGAGAGAGCTTGGCATAAATAAAAAAATCCGACAACTGTCAAAACAAATAGCAACCAATCAGAAATACAACGTTGAGGGAAGCTCCAGTTCCCAAATAATTTAGAGAAGTGTTAGCCTGTTACAGCAAGAGTAAAGACTTAAGGGGACCTTGGGAGGCAATTTAGGATGCCCCCCAAGTCTCAGACTTGGAGATTTGATTGAGAGAAATGGGCAATACAGCTCTAGTTTTATCTCTAAGGAATAATCAAAGCCCTAACTATCAGTGAAGAATACATTCATTCATTCATTCACTCACTCACCAGGCAGTCGCTGAGTGCCTTCTCTGGGCAGGCTGAGAGTTGAGTGATGGAGTTGCAGAGGGGGGAGGACATAGACATGTCCCCACAGAACCCAGAACATGGGGGAAGGAGCCACAACTGTAGTGCAGGGTGTTCTATACAGTGACAGAGGTAAATGCTGGCTGTTACTGTGGGAGATAGAGGAGAGGCAACTCTGTGTGTGTGTGTGTGTGTGTGTGTGTGTGCGCACGCGCGTGCGTGCATGCGGACATGGGTACTGATGATCAGCAGAGCTGAATTTGAATGACAGGAAAAGTTAGGTAGGTAAAGGTGCCCAGGTAATAAGAAGCATATAAGCCAGAAGGACAGAATGGTCATTTGTTCATTTGACACATTATACTGAGTTCCTACTGTGTTCCAGGCACTAGCCCAAGAATCGAGTGAACAATATCCTTGCCCTCAGAGAGCTTATATTTCTAGAGAACGAGGCGATGAACAAGTAAGCAAACAAGTACACAAAGAAAAGGCTCAAATAGTGATGTGTTGTGAAGAATATAAGAAAGTATAATGTAGTTTGAGGATGTGGTGGGCCTGAAGGTACCAGGGACCAACTCAGAGAGACCTTCCACTCTATGCCTTGAGTCAGCAAAGTCCCAGGGAAGAGCATTCAAGGAGGTGGTGGGAATAGGAGGCATCAGGGCTTTTAGGTGGGAATGAGCTTTGGTGTCTTTAAGGATCAGAAGAGAAGGAAGTGAGTGAGGGGGACTGGGGAAGGGATTTGGTCAAAGAAGTAAGCAGGGACCAGATCTTGTAGGACTTGTGGCCCTTGGTGAGGTCTTTAAGAGTTGTTTGTAGGGGGCAGGAATGGGTAGGTAGACCAGTTGGTCAGCTATTGCAACCTGGTGGGAAGCTGGGGTGGCCTGGGCAGAGTTGGTAGTTGTGAATATGGTCACAAGATGACAGTTTGGGATTATGTTCTGGAAGTTGAAGCAGCAGTGTTCATGGAAGGATTAGAAGTGATGGAAGAAGGAAAGAGGAATAAAGGATACCTTCTGGAATGCTTTTGCCTGAGCAGCATGTAGCTGATGGCCTCTTATAGAGGTGGGAGAAAGGGGTTTGGTTTTGTTTAAAGTGGGGGCTGGCAAGCTTAGCATAAACCCAAGTTTACAGGCAGGGATAAGAGACAGCAGTGGGGACAGCCAGAGGTCAGGAAGGACCCCGTTGGCCCCAGGAGAGTGCCAGATACAACGCAGGCCTCAGGTAGCCCTGGAGACTTTTACAAAGGGGAGTAACACTGTCAGTTTTCGTCTTTTTGAGAGATGAACTTCCAGGTAGATGTTTGCTTGGAAGGATGTGGCAGGAAGCAGAGAGTTTAGTCAAGACGCTGTCGTAACAGCCCAGGTGGAGCTGGTAGCTGAAGTAAGGGTGGATGGCGAGAAGAGGAAAGGTTCGCAAGCTATTCAGTGGGTGGAAGGTGCAGGACACAGTACCTCACTAGACATGCCAGATGAGGTGGTGAACTCTCATTTTCTAGGTTCCGTGAAGTTCAGGGGTGGGGTTTCCATTCACTGCAGCGCAGCGTAAAGCATGGGGAGGGTTGAGGAGGTAAGGGGGTATGTTATAGACTCCAGTGGAGCAGATACGATGTGTCTCTTCCCTAGTAGTAGCCATTTGGCTCTCCTTTCTTCCCTACAGAACACGGATTTCTTCAAGTCACCTCCCTGCCCCTCCTCGCATGCAGTCCAGTCCTTCAAGGGAGGCTGACCCCACCCCCTGCTGCAGGGATGGGCCTCCTGTCTAGGCAAGCGTGCCGCGGGTCAATGATTAGTATGAGAATGGTCATGTGACTCACTTGGGCCAATGGGATGGGAGGAGAGGTTTCCCGGAGGGCTTCTGGGAGAGCAGCTACGGTGCTTTACCTGAGAGCGCTTGGACGTGACTGTTTCTGGTCTTCTGGGTGCTCTTTGGGCGGGTGTGCAGCCCCAAATCACTGCAGCTGTCTCGCCACCACTCTGGGGATAATCAGACCCAGGCTGGGGCTGCTGAGTTCAGGAGAGGAACCCGTTTCCATGTTGTGGAGCCAGTTTGCATTCCTCTGACTCTCAGCCCAGAGCATCTGAGGAGATGCAAGGACCAGTGGGAGTGAGGCATCAGGCGGGGATTTCCAGCAGGCACGTGGGCTTTCTGCGGGGACCTGGAGGCCCCTTAGAGTGTGAGCTGGACAAAGAACTCTAGCTCACGCTCCTCTGAGGAGGAAGGTTGGTATGGATTGTTTTCCTATTCAAATACGACTTAAATTTTTTTTGTTGTTGTTTGTTTAAAGAGGAGAGAAGTAGAGTAGTGGAGGGAAGAACTTCCTTGAAGAGCACTTGGCCGTGTGGTAGTGTAGGGGTGGATTATGGAACCCCTTTAATTAAACATCTAAAGGAGAGATGCTAATCATTAGAGTGATTCAGACTGTTCAAAGAGAAGATGAATGACCTATTTTCTGAGATTTTTTTAAAGTGGAATTCATTTTGTGTTGGTTGCCCCAGATGACCTCTAAGAGATGGGGACTAGTCCAGAGGAAAGAAGATGGCAGCTTTGGGCTCTGGCATCCATGAAGGTCAAGGCCAGCTTGCATACTTTTAGGAACTGTGTTATCTCCCTGAGCCTCTTTGTGAAATGCTCCCCCCACCACCAAGGTGGTTCTGTGAATTAAATTGGGAAACTCCTATAAGGAGCTTCTACTGTGCCTGGAAAATAATGGAGGGGGGGAGCATGGAGAGATGGAGGGGGATAGGGAGAGAGGGAGGAGAGGAGATCCACCTTTACTCCCATTCTCTCTCATCTCTCTCCCATGAGGCTTTCATCTCCAGCATCCTCTACTGATGGACATGGTTATAGATGAGCTTTCCTTGTCAGATCTGCCAGTTCTTTGTCCTCATCTTGTTCAACCAATAAAAGTGGCATTTGAACTGGCCCATCACTCTCCTTGAATTTTCTCAATTTGCTTGGCATCCCCCTCCCGAGCTTAGTTCTCTTCCTGCCCCTCTGGCTACTCCTTTCTGCCTTTGCTGGCTCTTCCTCATCTTCCAGACCCCAAGAGATGGAGTGTCCTGGGACACGATCCTCAAACCCCCTCCTCCAGCTATGCTCACCCCTCACGTGCCCCTCCTCTCAGCCCAAGCAGAAAGCCCAGTGCCCTCACTATGTCAGGCTCTGCCATTCTGCTCCTCCCAGTCTCCTCCGTGGCCTCCTACCACCACCCCCCGGCTCACCTGATCTCCTTGCTGTTTCTGGAAAATGCCACGTGTACTCTCTGTTCAAGCCTCTTTACTTGCTCTCCCCTCTACCTAGCATCTCACTACCTCTCTTCTCTAAGGTCTTTGTTCCAATGTCACTGTTTAGGAGAAGCGCTCTCCAGAGCTCTGGATAACCTACCATCGAGCTACATCCTCTCTCCTGAACCTGCTGCCATGGGGCTCAGCACTGTGCAATGCATTATATTTTTATTCATGCGTTTCCCCGATTAGAATGTCACCCCCGTGAGGTCAGGGATCTTGTTTTACATACAGAACCTCCAGTTTCTGTAACTGTGTTGGGCACAAGAGATCATGGGGTCTCCATAAATTTTTGCTGAATGAATACATTCACGGACGGTCATTGCTGTTGTTGTTACTGACGTCCTTATTTTTCTCAACTTTAAGATTCTATGGTATATGCATGCAAAGATGGAGTGCCATGGACCTCCCAAGGTCCCTCTTGGTTTTCCAAGTCCAGCAGATGCTCTGTAAATTGCTTACATGGAAAAGGAGCCAAACAGAATTACTGATGTTCAGGGACCTCAGAACTACAGACTGCTGGGCGTCCCACACTTCTTAAAAAGCCACCCTGAGCGATACGGTTAGACAGCCATTTAGACACGTCTGCTTGGGAGGCAGTTTGACCTATGGGGAGAATGTCAAATGAGACAGAAGCATTCTGACATCTTAAGAGCTTTAATTTACTCACGATAAAAGCCATAGCATCTGAATATGTCAAGTTTACGAGGCCTAGACTTCGGAACAGGACTAAGCCTACCTAATGTGAGGATGTGTCAGCAAATTGATTGACTTGTTGAAGGAGGACACTGGGAGCATATTTGGAAGAAACAAGCTGTGTCTGTAAAACACATCTGAAACTTGGGTTTAGGGTGAATCTGCCACTCTCAACATGGTCGAAGTTAGGTTATAAGTGAAATTAAACAGGTGCCAAGGTGATTCAAGTGGGTGCAGCGCAGAGGACCCAGAAGGATGGATGCAGTGGAGAAAGCACGGACTTGGGAGTTCTACGGAGCCTGAATCCTAGCTCTGCTCTGTAATATTGGGGAAGTTACTTAACATCTCTGGGCTTGGTGCCTCCTGTCGCAGAGCAGAGACGACTATGAACCACCCAGTCTGTCTTCCCTGCAGTCCAGCACTCAGGCCGAATGCCTTTCTCAGCCTTCCTTGCACTTGATTATGACATGACTGAGTTCTGGTCTGAGGAATGTGATGAATGTAATGTGGGCCACTTGCAAGCGAAGCCCTTGAGAACCTCTCATGGACTATCCCTCCTGCTCCTTCCCCTTCTAGTTTGAGGCCAAGGAGCCTGGCTCCTTCAGAAGCCACGTCCCTGGGATGGTGGCACCACCAGATCAGAAGGCGTGGGTCCCCAAACCCAGGCTTCTAAGCGAGCTGCCCGTTTGGGACTCGGAGTGCCTGAGAAACAAATGTCAGCGAGAAAGAAAGTTCTGGGTATTAAGCCCCTGGGATTTGGGGAGTTTTTAGGGAGAGCTGAAATGCATTTTGTGTTTGAAGCTCCCAGAACAGGTCTTGGTGAGCCGCAAGGGATTAACAGATCCTAGTTCTCATGATCCTCTTGCCTAGTGAGTTAATCTAGAATAGTCAGTACACGTCAAGGGCTCTCAAGAAGAATAAAACACAGTCCCAGCTCTCGAGTTCTAGGTGTGGACAATGGGGCCAACAGTGACCCTTCCCGCATATCTGTAGTTGTCTTCCCTGAGGCGTGCTTTCGCTTTTTGTGGTTTCAGTGACCCTCTGGCAACTTTGGGCTGGGAAGCACATGCTTCTCCTGACATGTCATCCAGAGGTTACAGATGGCCTCACATGGTGTCACAAGGCCTATGTCCTTCACCATACTTAATCTCATCATGCAGGTTTTTTTTTTTTTTTTTGGAGAGAGAGCATGTGAGCAAGCTGGGAGGGGGAGGGGCAGAGGGAGGGGAGAGAGAGAATCTCAAGCAGACTCTGAGCTGGGCACAGAGCCTGATGCAGGGCTCTGCCTGACTCATTTATTTAATTTTTTAAAGTTTTTATTTACTTATTTCAAGTAACTTCTATGCCCAGTGTGGGGGCTTGAACTCATGACTTTGAGATGGAGAGTCACGTGCTCTTCCAAGAGCCAGCTGGGCACCCTTTACTGTGCCTAATTTATAAATTAAACTTTATCATAGGTATGTAGTACCTATAGGTACTAGATCTAGGAAAAAACATAATATATGGAGGGTTCGGTACTGTCTGTGGTTTCAGGGGTCCCCTGGGGGTCTTGGAATGTGTCTCTGCAGATAAGGGGGACTTCTGTAGATCCTAAAATATCAGACCTCGAAGGACAAGAGTAGAGTGTCTCTAGGATTAGCCACTAGAATTCTGAGGAAGAAGTTCCCTTTGGTTGGGCCAGTTAGGGAAGATTTAATAAATCAGCAGGTATCAGAAGAGATGATAATGTTACATAGGCCACCACAGATAGTCTCCAACTAAAAAAATTCTGTTTCATTTTGGACACATGATACATTTACAACCTGAGCAGTTAGGCATTACCAACCGTGTTAGCAAGGTAGGCTATTAGAAAAGTAACCTAGAATATGGAAAAGCTGTAAATTAGGACAAGGATGCTCATTACTAGGACACTTAAAATGGCAAATGAGCAGAAGTGACCCGAATGTCCAATAGTGGGAGAAGGCTGAGGTAGACCCAGGTGCATCCTTTTGATGTCCTCTGTCCCTGTGAAATGTCATCAAGGTGCACCGTGTGCGTTACTGCCTGCACGGATGGCTCCTGCATCCATGACTTTGGCCCCGACTGCTCCAAACTCCACTCCCGAATCGCCAGCTGCCTACCGGGTGTCTCCAAGACCTCTCAGACTCAGTGTCCCCAGCCAAAGCTTATGAGTCCCCGCCCCTCCGCCAGACCCCTCCTCCCGCCTCTCCTGCCTTGCCATCTCCAACTGTGAGAGGGAGCCTGGGCTCCTCTCCAGTCTGTTCCACATCGTGTCTGAGCATTTCACCCCTGCTGTTCCTCACCCTGCAACTCTTCAAAGACTTCCCAATGCTTCTAGAACAAAGACCCAGAACCTTCCCCTGGCCCGCTCCTACCTCCTTATCTGAGCCTTGCCCATCTCTCCACCCTCTTGTCCTGCTGTTCCTCTCCGCCTCCTTCCCCACAATCCAGCCGCACAGGATCTCTCAGCTGTTCTCTCTGCTCCGGATGCACTTTCCAAACCCGCTTCCCCACCTCCGAACACACTGTTGCGAGGCTCACATCTCCGGATTCTCCGGATCCCCTAGACGCAGTCACCCCAAGAAAGTCCTCCATAGTTCTGCATCTAGGTCAGGTTCCTTGGGTACCTGTACTTGTGTCTTACACACAGACTGGACAACAGCAAAGACGGCGTGGGCGCATTCTGGACGGTGAGGAGTCAGGTTAAAAAACATTTGTCCCTGCTAACGCAGAATGGATATTCTGCACAACCAGGTGTGGAACCTGGGGCACAGTTCCGATACTGAATTTGATCTGGGCTGCTCATTTGTGTCCAAAATCTTTACCATGGGCCAGACCCTGTGCTCTTTCCCCTGTTCTCCGGGAGCTTACCTTTTATTTAACACATTTCAGAAATCTGGGAATCAGGAGAGCAAATCTGTACTCAGGGAACTCCCGCAAGTGGGTTTTAGTTCCTTGAGTAAGATGGTTAATTTTCAGGGTCTCAGTTGCAATAACATTGCTGGCTGACCGCCCTGGGGTTCCTGGAGCTGGCATTTCCTGCTGCTAAAATATTTGGGGGGGGGGTCTTCAGGCCTGGGACGTGATGCAGAGGAGAAGTCGGGCTTTGAGTCTGAGCGGCAGAAAGTGCGACTTTTCCAGGACCCTTCCTTGAGCCCCGCCGAGGACATGGGCTATGAAGCCAGAGAGCAGAGCAGGTCCTGGCTGGCAGGGGCCCAGGGATTAATGTCCAGGGCGTTAACATCATAATTGGCCCGGCTGCGAAGGCGGCAACATCTGCTGTGTGAGCCCCTGTTGCCACAGCCCATGTTGCACCTCCTGGGTGGCCAGGACCCCTGTCTTGGGAGGCAGACTGGGTGGCCTCGTGGCTGCGCTTAGCACATCCTCGGTGACTTATTGTCAGGTGTTGAAAAGCTCTCATTAGGCCAAAGGCAACAACTTGTGTCCTGGCGTCTCAGGAAAATAACGGGGACCCACGGGAGCTTGTGCCGGAAGGCGCCCAGGGACGGGTAATTGAATTACTGCTAAAGGGATGAGCCGCTGTGGCCGTGACAAGTATTAGTGGCAGGAAGCTGGCGGGCCTTCCTGCACTTGGCCTTTGGCATGGAGTGTATGGGGATTCATTCTGTCTTTAAACATGTTGCTCGGGACTGGTGGAGCCCAGTAGTACGGGTCCACTTGGGAAGTCAGGCCACGGGTCTCTGGAGGTGGGGAAGGGGGAAGGAAGGTCACCATGCTCTACACGGCTGCATGCATTGTCTCAGTGACAACTTTCTGGAGGCTGGAGGTTTCGATGGGCTTCGCGGCCCGCCTGAAACCACAGAGCATCAGACAGAGAGTGGGTTAGAATCTGGTCTGTTTTCAAGCCCACTCTGCCCTTACTCCATTGTGGGTGCCTTTGTGGACACGGCCGAGTTGGGTCAGCCTTGTTTTCTTTGCTTTGTTTCCTGTCTCCAAAGGAGATCTCAAATGCATCCTCTTCCCTACCACCCCTGGCCCGAGTATAGCCTCCCAGCCAGCCTGTCGGCGCCTTTGCCGCTCCCCACCACCCACAGAGCGGAACCGGATTTCAGGAGGGCACTTCCATGCCTTGTACCCTTCCCAGGGTTGCCTTTGCCATGAGGCTGGAATCCAGGATACTTAACGAGGCCTGCAAGGGCCTCCTGGGTCTTTTGCTCCATCTCCTTCCATCTCCTGACTCTTGGCTCTACCCGCGTAGTCTTCCTGTACTTTCTGGAAGGCTCCACACTCTGAGTCCTGCCTTGGGGCCCTCACATATGCCATTCCTTCTGCTGGAAACGCTTCCCCGACTTTTTCCTGGGTGACTTCTACTCAACCTTGAAAATGTTTCTTCCTCAGACAACGTTCCTGTCCACCAAAGCCCTCTCCTCAGTGTCCCCGCTCTCCCTTCACTGCTTGTCAATAATTTGCAACCCTTTTTTCTTCTGTGACATTGCTGGCTGCTTGCTTTGGTCTTGGTCTTTCTTGCCTCTATTTTACAAGCTTTTTGAGGTTAGGCACCAGGACTGTTGCCCACAACCTCCGTGCATCAGACGCACGCCTCGGCACTCAACGCATTTCCAATAAGCGTGTGTTTTATCCGTCGAATGAATAGACAGATCTCGCCCTGTGTGGGACTCCCTCCTCAGGAGGGAGCCTGCTTCTCTCTCTCCCTCTCCTGCTCCCCCTGCTTGTGCTCTCTCACTCTTGCTCTCTCTCAAGTAAATAAATAAGATCTTAAAAAAAAAAAGAGGGTTCTCAGAAACTGTTGGTATTGTCTCTGACAACGTAAGTGCCTGTGAGTGTGTTTGTAGCACCGGTTCATTCTCAGGCCTTTCTCGGGTGGCGTATTCAGCCGTGTGTCCTTTCCATCAATTTTTACTAGGTGCCAACTGGATGCTGGATGCTGAGGGTGCAAAACCGAATGAGAAGAGTTGCCAGGCCTCTAGGAACTCAGCTACAGGGAGGAGGGCGGGTGGATGGAGGGCAGGACGGGTTGAGGGGGAGGCAGAGATAAAGCCTGAGCTTCTGAGTCAGGCTGGGGTCATGGACCTTCCAGCCTCTCAGAGTGTGACCTTGGGCAAGTCACTTCACTTCCTGAGCGGCTCCTCTGTGAAACCGAGATAAGGAGACTCACCTGGCAGGGCTATTCTGATGCTAAAATGGATGAGTGTGTGAAAGCAAAGCTCAACAGAGAGGAGATGTTATTTTTATTATTAGCTGGGTGGGGCCTAAAGGGGGAGGTAGGCCCTCTACTGGGGTGGGGGGGAGGGGAGAGAGGCCTGAATACAGGATTAAGTGCCTTTGAGGCAGGGTGGATAGGGGGGGTGTGTGGTTGTGCCACAGGAGGGACTTTTGGGGGCATCTGGATTATGGCGTTTTGAGAATCACCATATCCCCATTTCTCCCTTCTTGGGGGGCACACACCCCTTCTCTTCTCAGAATAGTTCAGCTTATCTTTGGAAACCCCGCATTCACCCCGCCTCTTCCACGCTCACCCCTGTTCCCATCCTGTTCCCCTCCCCCCAAGCTTGTACCTCTATTTCCCCTTTCCTCTCAAAACTGGGAAGAATGGAGCATTGGAAACGTCTCTGTCATCCATCAGATGGAATTAGGAGCTAGTAGATGGGTTCTTCTCCCAGCCTCTGGGAGCCTTGTGCCCAGGATGGCCAAGCCAGGGATATGAGACTTAGCAACCACTTGGAGATGGGTGGGGACCCATCTGGGTCACCTCATCTGCCTTCTGTCCTGGGCCGGAATCCTTGAGGGGGGACCTACTGGAGACTCTACTGCGCTCTAAGGTCATGTCGGGGTGGGGGGTCAGTTTCAACACGTATCAATCATGTGAACATCAGTCTCTAAGCCCAAAATTCAGTAGGAAAGTACTGAAAAGCAAACATCTTTTCAAGGAAGAAAGAGTGCTATGCTGAAGGCTTGGGGCTCTGGGAACCTCCCTGCGGGGATCCGCAGCCCGGCTCTGTCACCTTGGACTGGTTCACATGGCTGAGCCTCCGTTTCCCAATCTGTAAAACGGGATCGATAATGGTAGTAGTCCCTTCGTGGCAGCTGTTGTGGGGAATGGTTGCACTAACCCATGGGAAGCCCATAGAACATGGCCCTGTGCACAGTAATGGCCTGATGTGTGTTGACGCTTATCAGGAGACCTCGGTGGAACCCTACCAAAGCAAGGGTCCAGAAAAATCCCCAGCCTCCAAATCCCTCTTTCTGTTCTCTGAGGACTGAAATTCCTTCCTCACTGCCTTTCATCTCATGGCCACAGAGAAAGAAGCTCAGGGCAGAGTCGAGAGAGCCAGACTTCTGCTGCCGGCAGCCCGCAGGACTCTGTTTGGCTGTTCCCACCCACCTGATGGTGGGGGATTATCTACCCCTTCTTTGCTTCTCTTTCTTCACTTGCCAGATGGGGGATCCTCTCCTGGGGAGAGGGTGAGGTCTGACCTTTCAGCATCACCCCCCCCCCCCCCCTTCACTCCTATCCTATCCAGGCTGCCTTGGTTACTCGTTCTGCCAGCTGTCTCCTGACAGACCTCTGTGTCCACGCTGGTTCCCATATAGGCTGCGCTCCACCCGCCACCCAGAGCAAGCTTCTGAAAACCCAAGTCAACGAATGTGGACTGTTGCTCCTTTCCTTAGACCCTCTGATGGCTTCCAATATCCCTGAGTCCCTAAAGTCCTGCCCTGTAAGCCCTTCCTGTCTCCTCCTTATCTCCTCTGTTCACTCTGCTCTTGGAATACACAGGGCCTTTGCTCTTGCTGTTTCCCTGGTCCCTCAGTCTGGAATGCGTTTCCTACAGGTAGTGACATGGCTCATTCTCATTCATTCTGCCCAACTGCCCCCTGCTCTGCAGAGTCCCTGCGCACCAGCCACCCTCTCTCTCACAGCATTCCTTTTTGGGTGTTCCCTCTCCGCTTACCCTGCTGGATCTTTCTGCACAGCTCCTCTCAGAGCCTGACAAACATTTATGCATCTGTTCCTTTACTGTTTCCTTCCTCTCATCTGGCTGCTGCGGAGCCCAGAGCCCGAGAGGGGAGGATCCGACTCTGATCTCTGCTGGATCTCGGGCACCCCGCACAGTTCCTGGCTCAGTGTAGCTAGTGGTTTTTTGAGTGAACAAGTGCAGAATGTGCCCAAGGATTAACATTGTTTGTGGAAGGCCCTGGTCCATTGTAGGTGTTTGATAAACATGAGTTTTTAATCCCTTCATTATCAAACTAGAAAGGACATTTAAAAAGCAAATACCCTTGGGAGGGGCAACGCCGCTGATTTCAGTTCACATGGGGTTCCTGCCAAGGGGAGGACCCGGCTGGGGAAGGAGGTGAAGGAAGGCAAGCCAACGGCCCTGTAGATGCACTCCACTTGCTAAGCAGTTTTGCCTCTGGCCAGCTCTGTTTATGCCTGTGTTCCACGATTCTCCAGGCAATTGAATTGAATTACCCTTTTCATTCTAGTAATATGAACAGAATTCAGATGTGGTATTTGATGATGTCTTGTCTATTGAACGACTTCAGGACTGCCTGGCACGTTGCAGCAAATTACTGTCAACTTGAGGGCTGCCGTGCCTTCACCAAAGTGCCAATATTGCCGTGGAAAATCCCGGTCATTTACAGTTTATGTCTCAAAAATGAATTTTTATTTCATTGGCTTAATCTTTAGAGTTATCAGAAACGTGTGTTTATTCCCAGGGAGACTTCAAATGCGTAATTCTTATAACAAGACCAGAGCTGGAAGATTTCCTGAAGTGGGAGAAAGGAAAGCGCTCCCTGCCTGCTTGGAATTGCCGTGTGCACGATGCCCTGCAGAGAGAGAGAAGAGAGCAGGCTGGATGCCTTCCAAAAACCAGAAGGGAAGCTGATTCCTACTTGGGAGGGTGTTAAAAATCTGACGAGCAGGGCCGACAGACCGAGGGGAGAAAGTGGAGGAGAAAGGGAGACGTGTGAGCATCTTTTCCAATTTTTGTTGTTTTCTTACAGCCGAATGCCTGGAAATCTGCGGCATCAGCAATTCCCTGGCCCTGGCACATAGTAAGCACTCAGGAAATGTACACTGAATTGGAGTTGAATTTGGCCGATGAGGGGTTGTGTTAGGTGCTGTGATCTGATTCAACCAAGTCTCACCGCCCCCCCCCCCCACCAACTCCCACCCTCGCTGATGCATTCATATCGCCTAATAATCTGTCACCGAGAGCAGCAGCCTTTGGCTGTGTCACAGGGAAGAATTCAGCCCTTCCCAGGGGATATCCCCAGCACAGGAGACTGCCCCGCTCCACCCACACACTGGGTCTCTGAGTCAGAAGGGCGTGTTTCTGCAACTAATTTTACTACTCTCCTTTCTACCTCCTTGGTAAAACCTTGCTAGCGTTTTAGGGAAGGGGTCTGCACCAGCTGAGATCCCAAGAGTAGTTTGTCCTGATAAAGAGGAATTTCCGTGATCACCTCCCATCCTGCTTCCTCATTTTCTGTCCTTAGACAACTTTGGGGGGGGGGGGGACAGACTACGCTGTAAACAGCATCTCCACAGAAACAGCTCCTGCAGCTCGTCTGCCTGGCAAGGACTCTTGGAGTGAGAGATGATTAGTGAAGTTGTAGCAGCCAGCTAACTCGGCACCAGCGCAAAGCCCCTGGGCTAGTGAGTGTAGTATATCCAAGGAAGGGGATTATTCCAAGTGTCGGTTACGGACAGATGCAGTTGCCTTGTACCTCCCAGGCTTTTGTGGGGACAGCAACAAACAAACCAGACAAAACTCTTTGCTCACTTGGGGCTTATACTCTAATGATCCATCTGTCTGCCCATCTCATGCAGTGACCTGAAATAACGCAGACAATAAAATTACGCACCCACACAAATCAGGATCAAAGGATATGTCAATGAGAAGAGAAGGTCAACATCAGAGAAGAAAAGAAATACCACAAAGCAATCCATAGGGTCCTACAGAGCTGCCAATGCTAAGTGGGAACTTAGGCCTGGGGCTCCCTGACCGCCCAGGTAGAGAGGGCAAGTGTGTCACGCCCATGAGTCTTACTGTTCAGAAAGGGATATCACCACTTTCCCTATTTCCTTTCACAATAAAATCTGTTATCTAATCCTAGGACCTTACTTAATAAGACTTGGAACAATCTTATGATTCAGTGGCCATTGTTAACCCCACTTTGCCGATGGAAAACCTGGGTCTTTAAAAAAGTTGCGTGCCTTTTCCAAGGTCACATGTGGAAAGTGGCAGAGCTGAAGTGAATTTTCAGCAGTCTAAATTCGGAGCCAGTGTTCTTAACCAGATATAGTTGGCCCTTGAACTGTGCAGTAAAAAATCCAAATATAACTTTTGACTCCCCCAAAACTCAATTATCAATAGTCTACTGTTTCTTGGAAGCCTTACTGATAACATAAACATGATGGTTAACATAAACAGATGATTAACACAGTTTCTAGGCTCTATGTATTCCATACAGTATCCTTATAATAATATAAGCTAGAAAAAAAATGTTAATAAAGTCCTAAGGAAGAGAAAATACATTTACAATACTGTACTGTGTTGATATAAAAAAAATCTGCATGTAAGTGGACCCACGCATTTCCAACCTGTGTTATTCAAGGGTCAGTGACTTCAATGTCTCTCCCCCAGGGCAAACTGGAAAAGTACATGAATGGTCCTTGGGCAAAAGCCTAATTGCCCCGGGAGATGGTCTCCTGCCAGAGATCTGGGAGGGAAAAAATGGGAGAAGCACATCCACATGAAGTAGGAAAATGATATTAAGTACTTAATTCATCAGCTTCCAGACCCAAGACATCCCAAGAATGGGAAAACCAGAGGCGTTAGGTCTCAGGCCTCAGATGACCCCGGCTAAACTAGTCTGATAATCTTGTACCCATTTCTTGTTGTCATAAAGGCAGAAATAAGTGAAAAACAACCCCCCCTCCCACCCCCATTAGCTTGGCTCTGCTTATTCTCAGGCTTCCTCCTTACAGTGGAGCCTCTTAGGTTCAGAAGGGGTGTTGCAGTGCTTGGGAAAAACAGGGGTGGGGGCGTTCTCCATGGTGCTGAAGCAAGTGGCGCTTACTTTTCCGATTGGCTGCTTGCCTCTGAGTCACTACTACTGATAACCACATGAGTGGGAAAAAAACAAAACAAAAAACAAAACAAAAACCCCACTCCTCAAAATAGGAGACAAACTGCATGACCAAGTTGGGAAAATATACCAGTTTGTACCCATTCAAGTTTATTTACAGGTGATACCAACCCTGATAGGTCACACAGTGTTAATAAAGCGTGTAGAATGGATTCTGGAGTTGGACTGCATTGGCTTAGCAGCTCAGAAGCTGAGACCTTGGGCAATTTCCTTAATGCCTTCTTTTTTTTTTAAGATTTTATTTATTTATCTGACAGAGATCACAAGTAGGCAGAGAGGCAGGCAGAGAGCGAGAGAGAGGAAGGAAGTAGGCTCCCCGCTGAGCAGAGAGCCTGAGGTGGGGCTGGATCCCAGGACCCTGGGATCATGACCCGAGCCAAAGGCAGAGGCTTTAACCCACTGAGTCACCCAGGTGCCTCCTTAGTGCCTTTTACTCTTCATTTCCTCACCTGTAAAATGATGGTAGTAGTAAGAATGATAATGATACTAAGACTAATACTGATCCCAAAAAGAGTTGCTATGGGGCCAAGTGAGTTACAAGTTACTGAGCATTTTCAAAACTGCCTGGCAAATAATAAGTCCTATATGTGTGTGTTAAGAAAGTCTGTTACATTTCTTAGAGCAAAATGGTTTGGTAACGGGGTCATTTCTGGGATGATGAACCCAGCAGAGTAACGTCATGCCATGGGGTAAATCTAGCTCCAGGGGATGCAGGGACGGTGGGTGATGTAGAAAACAGTGTCTTGTTCTCATCTCTATCACATTTGCTTGACAAGGCAAAAAGCCTGCACCAGACTCAATTTTCTTTTACATCTTGGATTTCCGAGTCCAACAATTTTCTGAAATGTTGAATTCTGTTTGCGCTATAGTTTTTAAACAACAGCTGTTGATCCACCCCGGGGGTGAGAACGAGTCTGTGTTGGGGGATGTTCAGCACGTACCCACATCCCTGGGCTCCTTGCGGGGATGTTAGGGGGTCTGATTAATTACTGTTCGCAAAGCACTGAGAAATTCTCTAGTGAAAGTTGCTATAGAAATGCAGGTTGTTGTATTATTATTACATGTGCTTGTAATTGTTTTCAAAGTTTACTTATTGGGCCGGGAGAGAGGGAAAATATGGTTTTCTTTTCCTTGATGGCAGTGGAAAATGCTTTGTAAATTGGCATTTATGGATGTCAAATCACTTTATGGAGATGTAGCTCTAGAGCTACAGGAGTCTCATAGTGGGAAATGTACACGGAGCTTTTCTTCTTTTGCTTTTGTACCTCCCCTCTCATTCAATTCTTATTTCCACAGTGAAGCTCATGTGAAAAGAAACATTGTAAGAAGCAACCATGTGTACCCATATTTCTACATAAAACAGAATGGAATGCTTTTCCCACAGATAGTGACATGGCTCATTCTCATTCATTCTGCCCAACTGTCCCCTGCTCTGCGGAAAGTCCCTGCACACCGGCCACCCTCTCTCTCACAGCATTCCCTTTTGGGTGTTCCCTCTCAGCTTACCCTGCTGAACTTTCTGCATAGCACCTTATCAGAGCCTGACAGATTTTGCTTTCTGTGCCTCATTTCCTACCTGGAAAATGGTGGTAGTAGTAAGAATGATAATGATACTAATACTAATACTGATACTGATCCCAAAAAGAGTTGCTATGAGATCCAAGTGAGTTACAAGTTACTGAGTGTTTTCAAAACTGCCTGGCAAATAATAAGTCCTATCCACGTGTGTGTTAAGAAAGTTGGGCACGCATATTTCTACATAAAATTTCCCACATAGAGCCAGTTTTTTTCTGTATAGAACACTCCTCCTATTAATTTATGCTTAAGGTTGGGCAACATTGGGTTGAAATAAAATTTTGAAGCAGAAACAAAGAAAGTTAGGGATAGGTGTAAACTCTTAACAATTGAAATTTTTTTTTTTTTTTTTTTTTTTTTTTATTTGACAGAGAGAGATCACAAGTAGAGAGGCAGGCAGAGAGAGAGAGAGAGGGAAGCAGGCTCCCTGCTGAGCAGAGAGCCCGACGCGGGACTCGATCCCAGGACCCCGAGATCATGACCTGAGCCGAAGGCAGCGGCTTAACCCACTGAGGTTCCTCCAAGTCTTGGCTTGGTTTGATGTTGTATTAAAAAATTGTGTGAAATGAAAAAAAAAAAATTGTGTGAAATGACTAATAGCAAGATCCCACCTGAGAAATATCTTTCCATTGTTAGGTATGCATTTGTTTTTTCTTTGTTATCTGCTTTCCCCTGTTTTATAGGGAAATACCCATTTTATGGGTATGGTTAGCTAATGACGCCTACCAACCTTCCTCTGATGTATCTGATTCCTAACTGAACCTTGAGATAGTGATACCGATCTTGGCGTACTAAAAAAAAAAAAAAATGACTAGAATGAGAATTTAGCACTACATGAGACCTTGTTTGCGAGCCGTTTAAATGGTGATGAAGTCTGAATCAGATAAGAATGCCGTCATTGCTGCCGTTAGCTGGTTCTCTGCCAAGGTTTATCTGTAGCCTCACGCAAATTGATTTGCAATCAGTTATATTGGTTTTTTAAAAATCCCATAAAATCTAAGAAGCCTATGTTAGTCTATAAAACAGAGCCAGTAATTGCCTCTTCTCTATGAATAAAGTGTAAAACCCATACCTGGACTAGTGACCATTTTCTTATTCCTCAAGCAGTCACTTTGAGCTCGAGCCACACTACGCACTTCCTGGATGTTCTGCTTTTATGCTCTTTTATTTGGTTTGGAATTCTCATCAGCTCTCCCCACCGCTTTCTTCCCCCTGCCCTCCCTCTTACCATCACCAGGCACTGATGGTCTCTGCTCTGGGGGCCCCTAATATTTTGTGTGTCATGAAATGTCTCATACAGTAATCAGTAAAGAAAAGAATGAATAAATGAGCATGGGCTTAATTCATGAGGGTGGGGACCCTTATTTTCTTTTTGCTTCTAGGCCTTGGTATGGCAGTCTGATGGCCAAAAATACCATTTTATTCAAACCATCCAGTGCCTGTGGGCTCACAACAGCTCCGGATGGCTTTTGTTCCTAGTGGATTAGCCATATTGCAAATGATCAATAAGTCAAACAATCCTGACAGATCTTCATTTAAAATTCTTAAGGATGCTGTCACTTACTTAACTGCATTCAGTCCTATTGATTTACCTCTTACATCCTTCCACTCTTCTCCCTCTGTACTGACCATCTTAGTCCTGACCACCACCATCGCTCACCTGGACAGCTGCAGTGGCCTCCTCACAGGTCTGCCCTCAATCATTCCTGCTCCTTCTTATCTCTTCATCTGCATTGTCACCAGTGAGCTCATTTAAATGCATATCTTGTCACCTCTATTATGGTTTTCTTAAGACCCTTCAGTGGCTGTCAGGGCTTTAAGGACAAAAATAAACATCTGCCTTTGTTTCTCCTTCCACAAGTCTTGCTGCAGCCACTTTACCTTCCTTCCTGGTTCTTAATTATCTCAATTTGCTTCCCTACCTCAGGACCTTTGCATATGCTGTTGCCTCTGCCTGGAACACTCTTCTTCCTCAACTTTCACCTAACCAACATGTCATCTCTTAAAGCCCAGCCTCCCCAGGCAGGCTAAACCTTTGCTTGTACACTCTCCTGACTCCCAGTGCTTTTTTCTTCACAATACTTAGGATGGTTTGCAGGTGTGTGTGTTTAGGAGGTGTATGTCTAAGCTCCAGGGGAGCAGGAACTGGCTGTGCCATTTGCTCCCCACCTTATCCCCTGGAACAAAGTAACAATTTAGAAAAAAAAAATGTTGAATGAATGAGTAACTCTGGGATAAATTTAAGATCTTTGTCTAAAAAGGCAGGGGCCATAGGAGAAATTCATGTGCTCGGATGTCTGTTTCCCAGCTGCCAAGAAGGTGTTCATCATCCAGGTAACATTACCACCCATTCTACTATCAGCGAGTCCTCAACATCAACCTGAGAAATGATGCTATTTTTTTTTTCCCAGTGTAAGTTCAGCCCTTTATAAAAGAATTCCAGCACATCCTGGCAAGTGTCTGGGAGGCCCGTAATCAAATGCAAATAAACAATTAAAAAAGAGCATATGATTTCCAAATCAAGCAACAGGATAAAATAATGCCATACAATTGTACAATGATGATTCTTTACCAGTGAAGTAAATATTCCAGAAACCACTGATTTGGAAATATCCCAGAGACCCAGTCCTCTGGGTAACCTGAAATAAGTGTCCCTCCTTCACAAGGTTCCCACTGGCATGTCTAGCTTGTCCGGCCATCCGCTGTTCACACCTGCTCCAGCACGACCTTGCTCAGAGCACCCCAAACAAGTCCATGCCGGGAACGTGGTTCCTTCTGCTTCATCTGCCTACCTTTCCCATCACCTCCTTCCTCTTCCGTCTCCAGGCCTCCGGGGCAAGCATCCACTCACTTTCCTGCCCAAGTATCAGCTCATCCAACAACATTTCCTTATCCTGTTGAAATTTTAATGTTTCCTTCCTGTCTGGGTAAATGACCCATTCACACCCTCCATTGGCTAATGGCAGTAACAGGGGGATCATCCTTGCTTTTTTTCTGCTCCTCCCAATCCCAGGCACATTGCATCCATCAGCAAGTCCTGCCCCAAATCTGGTCCTTTCCTGCAACCGCATTGTCCTGGTCATAACCACCATCCTCCCTGCAAAGGTTTTCCAGCGGTCCTCCCCTCCCTTCTTCCCCAGCAGCCAGCATAGTCTTCTGAACGTACTTAAGACTCTTACGTGAGTTCCCATTTTGCCAAGGAAGACATTCCAACCCATGACCTACAAAGCCCCACATAAGTTGGTTCTTGCCTTTCCCATTCTTGCTGTCCTCACTTGGGGGCCTTCCATGCAACATCTCCCCCTCTGGTGTCTCAAACTTGGCATGATCTCAGCTGAGCTCCCAACCCTATCCGGTTCCCAGTCTGTCCTTCCCCAGCTCCCTGCCTCTTAGCTGCACAGGCCAGAAACTCAGAGTCCCCCTTGCCTCTTCTAATTAACACCCTGTTTGCGATCAGCTGGCAGACCTTGTCAGCTGTGCTTTCAGAATGTGCCCCAGATCTGGCCACCCCTTATGGCTTCTCCTGTGACCACCCTGGTCCAGGCCACCACCAATTCCTGTCCAGGACCATGGTGACAGCCTCCTGGCTTTTCCGTTTCTGTTCTTGTCCTCTGCCCCATTGCCACCTGTCTCTCTTTGTTAAACCCCCATCCCAACATCTGGAGTCCTGACGCTAAAACAGTTCAGGTTAGGTCACCCTTCTGCTCAAAACCCTCCAATGGCTCCTACTTCACTCCGAGTTAAAGATAACCTCCTCACAGTGGCTGCTAAGACCTGATGAGATCTGCCCTCCCCATTCACCTCAATACCTATTTTTCTCATTGTCCACTCCCTTCTGCGTTGCTTGCTTCATTTCCACCACACTAGCCTCCCTGCTGTTCCCCCAACACAGCAGGAACACTTCTGCCCCAGGACCTTTGCACTAGCTGTTTCCTCTACCAAAGACATCTTTCCCTAGATAGTTCTTATTTATTTATTGTTTCCTAGATATATTCCCTCATCTTCTTCAGGTAGTTTTTCAAACACTACCTTCCCACTAAGGCCTTCCCTGTCCACTCTATAAAAAATTGCAACTTCCTTGCCCCAGAAACACTCTAGGCTATGTCCCTAATGTATTTTTCTCCTTAGAACTTATTTCTGCGGTATGTAGGGCTCGTTTTGTGGGTGTGTGTGACCATGTGCAGTGACACAGACCCTGTGCTGACTATAGATCCATAAGATACCTTATTTAAACACGGGACCCCACAAACTCATTTGGCCTTGATCCCAAAAATTATGTAGCTGGTCCCAGCAACATGCTGTTCGACTTATTTTGTTGCTTGCATCTCTCCCCACCTGAGAGTGAGCCACAAGGACTCTCACCTCTTCCTTCCATCACTGTAACCCTAGACCTAGAACAGAGCTGCGTATAGGGTAGCCACTCAAGACAGATCTGTGAATAAGAAATGACAGGTGTTGGGGAGGATGCGATAAAAGGGAAACTTCTTGCCCTGTTGATGGGAATGCAAGCTGGTGCCGCCACTCTGGAGACCAGTATGGAGGTTCCTTAAAAAGTTAAAAATAGAACTACCCTATGACCCAACAATTGCACTGCTAGGCATTTACCCAAAGGATACAAACATACAGATTCAAAGGGGCACATGCACCCCAGGATTATCAACAATAATGAAATTGTGGAAAGAGCCCAAATGTCCATCAACTGATGAACAGATACACACACGTACGCGCGCGCGCGCGCACACACACACACACACACACTGGACTATTACTCAGCCATCAAAGGAATGAAATCTTGTCATTTGCAATACCGTGGATGGAGCTAGAGAGTATTATGCTAAGCGAAAGAAGTCAGAGAAAAGACAAATACCATATGATTTCACTCATGTGGAATTTAAGAAACAAAACAGATGAACATATGGGAGGGGGGAAAAGAGAAGGAAACAAACCATAGAAGACTCTTAGTGATTGAGCACAAATTGAGGGTTGAAGGAGGGAGGTGGATGGGGGACGGGCTAGATGGGTGATGGGTACTACAGAGTGCACTTGTGGTGAGGACTGTGTGTTGTGTGTTAGTGATGAATCACTGAATTCTACGTCTGAAACCAATACTGCATTGTATGTTAACTAAGTAGAATTTAAATAAAAAGAAAAGAGAAAAATATTTGGGAATAACTGAGTCTTCCCAGTTCAACTAGCCAGAAATCTGGGAGTCACCATTGACACTTATCAACCTCCCCAGGCCCCCACATATGAGTTCCACCCATTCTGTTCCTTAAATATATTTTGGATCTGTCCATTCCTTTCCACTTCCTCTGTACCACTGCCAGCCAAGCTGCCTGGACCCCTCCTTATAACGTGCTTCTTAACTGGTCTCCACCATTCCCATATGTTCCTCCAACCACTCCCCATAGTTACTGCCTTCTGCCCATAAAGCCCAGGATGAAGGTCAAAGTCCTTGCCTGATCCAGCCCTGTCCACTTCTGCCACATCCTGCCCTCTCAGCAGCGCTGCCTCTCGGACCTCCTTTGGATCCTGCAAATATGCTTTTTGTTTTTTGCATGCAAACCCTTCTGTCCCCTGTTTCCAGAACACCCTTCACTCCCTCTAATTCTTGGTCACCTTCATCCCTGAACCCCTGGCCAGGGGCCACACCTCTGAGATCTTTGCCCGCGAGGCAGTCAGCGAGCACATAGCAGGTGCTCAGTGCGGCTTCTCAAGTGAATGAATCCGGGGCGGGGTGGGAGGCCCTGCTGAGCAATTAATTTAGGTTGGGTCTTCAGTGGCTAGTTAGCTTTCAAGCTTGGGGGCATGTTAATGGTGTTAAAGCCTTAGAGTCAGTATGCAAAGTTGCCCTGGTGCTGGAGGGCCTGGGCTGTATGGAGAGATACTCTGTTTGGCCAGCACAGAGTTGGTCCACGTGGTATTTCTTTTCTTTTTTGAAATTTGGTTGAGTTGCTAACTCTGAAAAATGGGCAGGTTTCACATAAGAATTTGAATATTTGGCTTCTTTGGAAAAGTTGACAGATCCTGTAATCTTGGGTCTGCAGTGTGGCAGTTGGTGGGAGCTAACCTGGGCTGCCTTGGCTGGGACCTGTGTGTGGGACCTGCCCGCAGTCCTTGCTTGGTGGGGTGGGGGAAGGTTCCTCCATTAGGCTACCTGCCTAGCCTCTCTGTGGTGTCAGCCTCGGCTCACGGAGAAAACAGAGCTGGATTATATGAAATTAAAAAGGGCTCCAAGGGCTACCAGAGGTCAAGGAGAGCCAACCTGGGAAGCCAGAGGTGTTTGCAGACTCTGAAGGCTCTGGGCTCATGTAGGGGACCCAGGCATTAGGCTCCCAGGCTGGGCTGGTCCCCTAGGTCCAAGTTTGTGGCAGCCATGGAGCTGCCCACCTTCAGGACGGGATGGACATGGATGAAGAAATGGCCTGGAAATGACAGGCCCTTGCGTACAGGCTCTGGACAGTGTCTGGCCTAAAGGATTCTTACAAGACAATAGGGAGAAAAAGAGGCATCTCAAGGACACAACCGATTTCAGATGTGTGTGTGTGTGTGTGAGGTAGGGAGTGGGGGGAATTTCAGAGTCAGAGAACTGAGTCGTTCTAGAACAAAGTCATTCTAGAACAAAGTAATGCAGCTTTCTCACATACAAGAGCTGTGGTCCAAACGCACGCATGCCTCATATGAGTGATATTTCCTATATTCTTAAAAGTGTCAACCTTTCTCTTTGAGGAACACTTTTCTTTCCCTCCTCAATTGGTTTGTATTAAGTGACTTTGGGCTTTCTCCCACACGTTTCCCTTTCTTCTTGTAGTTTTGAAACCTGTACTTACAAGAAGTCCATGATAACACTGCTCGTTACACATATTTGGAGAGCCTACAGAGAACGCCATACCTTTGAAAACCTCAAGCCCAAACCAGCTATACCGATCCATTAAGAAGGGCCGTCTTCACTTCAACCTTACAAAAATGTTCCAATTCAGGCTTGTTATGGTGTCAGAGTGATCTTCATTTACAAGAATTTCAAAAGGATCTCTTAGAACTTGAAGGGACTGTGTTTCTTGTCCTCGTTGGGCAGTCTAGTTGTCAAGGGCAGGATTTCCGATTTCTTACACTAATGCGGTGGGACACATTCTCTACCCCAACTTAGGCTTTGCCCAGCTGGCATCAGGAGCTTTGTTGTGCAGGATCAGGAAAAGTTGAGAGAAGCAGGGAGACAGGCAGAAAGTGACCCGAGGATCAAGGAGCAAGGAAGCCCAAATTTATCCAGACCAAAGGCAGGTGGGGGAGGGGCGAGAACAGAAAGCTGGGGCCTGGGCCAGAGAATTCTGGGTTTGGTGTAGGAGCCTCTAGACATGAGAGCTATCTTTGTGGGTGGGAATTGGGTCCTCTTTCATGTTCTTTAGGCATCAGGAGTAGACATTGGATTAGAATTCTTTTAATTACCCTTTGGCTCACATGTGACGTTGCAGAGCTGAGCCACTTGGAGCTCTATTATTTTTTAGGGTTCCACACATTTGGGCTCTACTGGATTTATGAGAGAATAGTTCCTGTAAGGAGAATGTCAACTTTTCTACCCAAGGCCTTAGTTAAGCAATTCTTTGAGTCTGGATCCACAGAAGCCTTCCTCCATCCTTCAGCAATTAGCTAGCTCCTTGACGTCTGGCCATCAGTGTGGTTATGGCTCTGTCCTGGTGTTCATCCCCACTCCACTCACCTCGATACAGTAATGCATCAGTTATGTGTTTGTATCCCTTCCTTAGCCAGAAGGCTCTGGAGAATAGGGACCAACTACATCTTATTGCTTTTTACAGTTTCGGCCATTGCTAAGACCTTACCTACTTGCTGGCACATACTAGGTCAGTAGTAAGTGTCCTTTGAACGAGTGTATGAGGCTACCAATGGCTGTGATTCACTCAAGACTTCCAAATCTCTCTTTAATTAAGTCCTGGAAACATTCAGGCAGTATAGGATGGACCAGTCTAATAGATTCTAACTTGTTGCCTCTGGGAACTGATCTAACTTAGGAACGGCATGTCACCAGGAAATGGTCTTGAGCTCTTGTAGTCAACTGTCTTATAGATGATTCGGGGACCGGAAAGATGGTGCATTGGTAAGTTTGCAGATGATTCTAAGCTGCTCCCCAAACTTAGACACATCCTCAACTCCTGTTGTTCTCTTGTCACCCCACGTTCAATCCATAGCAAATCCTGTTGGCTTTATTTTCAACACATGGCCCTATCCCACCCCTTCTCACCACCATCCCTGTCCCTGGTCCACCAATCCAAGCCACGACCTCGCTCACCAGGACGGTTGTAATGGCCTCCCAACTGGTCTTCCTACTTCCACCCTGGCCCCTGTAGTCTGTTCCCCACCCGCCAACCAGATCATGACCTTCCTCCACTCAAAGCCCTCTGATGGCTTCCATTGTGCTCAGAGCAAAAGCCAAAGAAAGTTCTTTCGATCTGGCCCCTGCTGCCTCCCTAGCCTCCCCCAGCTCCAGGAACCCTGGCCTCCTCACCCTTCCTCAAATGCACGGAGCATATTCTTATTTCTCCTGCCATGCAGGGCTCTGCCCCAGATATCTGTGTGGTTTTTCCCCCTCACCTTCTTTATGTTCTTCCCACTGAGGCCTCCCTTCTCCAGCCTCCCCAGTGCAGACTGCAGCTCCTCTGCCTGGCCCGCCCCGGCCTCCTTCCCTGTTGAATTCTCCAGAGCACTTACCTCCATCTGACCTATATTTTGCTTTTTTGATGGTTTCTTGTCTATCTCCTGGAGCATGAGGTTGTGTCGTGAGGGGGAGGGACTTTTGTTGGCTCTGCCCACCATTGCATCCCAAGGCCTGGCACAGGGAAGTGCTTGATGGTGATCAGGGAATGAATACCAAGAGGTCTCACAGGCAACAGGCAATGGGTGGGTTGCTCCTCGTAGCCCGAGCCTTGGTTTCTGACATTCACAATAATGGTGGCAAGATGATCATCTATGTGTGTGGAATGTCTGCGTCCTAAGTGTGGAGGATTCATGTGGAAATTCTTGCCTGGTTGCCTTCTTTAAGGGAGATCGAGTAGCTCTGGGCATATGGAAGGGCAGCTGAGCAAAAGAGAACCCAGGCATCCATGTCTGGAGTTCCAACAGTGGATGGAAACCAAGGGAGGTTATGCTTTGTGCTTAGACCTTGGAACACACAGAACCTCAGAAGAGAGGTCCTGGTCGCTGAGGACACATTTGGCTCATGTGTCGAGGATGGAGGAGCTCGGCTGGGACTTGGGAAGCCTCTGCCTGGGAGGAGAGGGGTGTGGAAGCTGCTCCAGAAGTCAGGCTGGGGGACACTGGGCTGGAATTGCCTGCACTTGGATGAGGTTCCCTGGATTGAGGAGCTTATCTTCGCAAGATGTTTCCTAAATTGGATGGGACTGGACCCTGGATTTATACTCTGTGCTTATAATTTTTTTAACTTGTACAGAGTTTTCATTTTAATACATCTTAAAGATTTTTTTTTTTTTAATATTTTTTTTATTTATTTGACAGAGAGAGAGATCACAAGTAGACAGCAGACAGAGAGAGAGGGGGAAGCAGGCTCCCTGTGGAGCAGAGAGCCCGATGCGGGACTCGATCCCAGGACCCTGAGACTATGACCTGAGCCGAAGGCAGCGGCTTAACCCACTGAGCCACCCAGGCGCCCCTAAAGATTTTTTTTTAAAGTGTAACGGCCGTTACATTCAGATTTTTTGCTTTTTATTTATTTATTTATTTTTACGATTTTTATTTATTTATTTGACAGACAGAGATCACAAGTAGGCAGAGAGGCAGGCAGAGGGAGAGGGGGGAAGCAGACTTCCGGCTGAGCAGAGAGCCCGATGCGGGGCTCGATCCCAGGACCCTGAGATCATGACCCGAGCAGAAGGCAGAGGCTCAACCCACTGAGCCACCCAGGTGCCCCTTAAAGATTTTTTTTGAACTGGATGATAAGATTGGCCCAGGGAGGATAGTGCCGCGACAAGGAAAGATGTCCTGAGGTTTGTGGCTTTCTTCTGCCATGACCCAGAGAATAGAAGCTTTGGGTTCCAGAATATCAAGTTGGTGCAGGGGACCCTAGTGAACCAGGCAGATGGCAAAATTATGGTATGGTTCTGGTGCCTAGGGGCACAATGCACTTCTCAAATTCTTGTCTAACTGCTCTGAGTGCCCAAGGCCCTATAGAAGTTCACTGAGACCAAGAACTGGCATGGACTTTGTGCCTGTGTGGATGAGCCTACAGACTTGTCATTTCTAGGGGCCATCCCAATGTCCCTCTCGGGTTGTCGTCTGTGTGTTCTGCTGGAGTATTACAGCATGTCCTGGTTTGCAGTGGGTTGCCAGCTTGGTCCCTGGGAATCCTGACAGAAGAAGCGCTGCAAATAAGAACAAAGGCTTCCAAAGCCACGGGAGTGAACAAAAAAATGGCCCATGAACTTGAGTGTGAGCAGGTGTAAAGGGAAAATACTCTGACCCTTGTTGGGAAGAAGATGAGCCCTGGATTGTGAATTTCAAACCAGGACAAGAACCAAGGTCAAGGCAGATTCCTCCCTTAACTTTAGGGGGCCTGGTGCCCTTGCCAGAAAGCAGGGGAGAGATGGGCACCCTCATGGACAGACTGTTGGAGACTGCGATGGGACCGGGAGGGAAGCCACGCAGAAAGCAGCACCCAACATGTACCAGACATTTCATGTCTGAGAGCACCAGAAAAATTCCTGGAATGGTTATTGTTCCCACCTTACAGACCAGGACAATGAAGCTCAGAAGTAGATCATTACTATTTCTTTTGAGTGTTGGAATGGAGCTCAGATCGAAGACCGTCCTCCTCACCTATCTCTTATTCAGTCCCTTCCTTTCTTCAGCACATTCAGATCCAAGGCCCACCTTGTGCCAGGCCCTGTTCAGGTGCTGGATACCTGGCCATTGCCAAAGCAGGAATGTTCCTGCCCTCACGGGGCTTCTAATCTCCGGGGGATGGTGTAATGAGCAAAGCAGAACCAATCGTCATGGCTGTGGTAGCACCACAGAGGGGCAATCAAGGTGCAGTCATGGGAAGAGAATGGAGTGGGCTGTCCTCAGATTTTGGGATCAGGGACAGAGATAAGGTGGAGCCCTGCACAGGAAGGGCCGTGTGTGGGTTGCATCTGGCCTGGGGGAGCAGCAGCGATGTCAGGGAGGGAAAAGGTTATGCATGTCACGGGAGTGAGCAGAAAGGAGAGGGAGTCAGAAGGTGTGTCTCCAAAGTGTGTGCCCTCTCGGCCCTTGCACGTGGGCTTCGCCAGAAGGAAACTCCAGTCAGAAGAAGAAATACAGCCCTGCCCAGTGGGTAGGAAACTTCTGGTCCTTGGAAGTCAAAGAGATGATGGGGTCTGGAAAATACCAACAGCTTCCCAACAGGTGTGGGGACAGTTCCATGGAGAGATTCCGAATGCATCATTAAGGCAAACAGAAGGCAGGGCTGCATCCTTTCTATGGGAGGGTCCTGGACAACAGGCTGTCTTCCCACAGCACGAGCTCTGATCCCAGATCAGAAAAGAGGTTGGGGTGGAGCCCTCTGGGAGGGCAAGGGGGTGGGGACCCGTGTCGTGGGAGTCCATCTACTGTGGAGATCCCGATGGCATTTCTCACTGAGGAGGAAAGGAGAGGAGGGAGGGAGGTAACCTTGATCAGATGCCTTCTCTGCCGAGAACCGTGTGTCAACCATTCCCCCTGCCTCACTTCCTAGAGGTCTCCCAGGTCTCCAAGGGGGAAACTGAGGCACAGAGAGGTTAAAGTAACTTGCCCAAGGTCAGTCTGCTAGTAAGGGTGTGCTGTGCTTTCCTGACTCCAAAACCCACATTCTTTCCTGTGAACTAGGCTCAGTGGCAGCAGACCAGCCAGGCTAGGGGGGGAGCAGGACCAAAGAAGCAGGATCGAGGGGTCATTCTGGGGGAGGGGGGTGATGGTGGGGAGAGGGAGGATGGTGAGAGGACAAGGGGGCACAGGTGGAACTCTGTTGTACTGGGCTGAGCTTTGCGTTCTGGATGGACTGACTTGGGTTCAAATCCCCCCTGTCCCAGTTGCTAAAATCCAGCAGGTAGAGAGAATGTCTTGAATATCCCCATTCTCCATGCTGCCCCTCCCCCAGCCTGCCACCTGGAGAGGAGGCCCCCATGGCTCCTCTTGCCTCTGGCTGCCTGAGTAAGCAGTCCCCCAGAAGAGCCTGACTCATTCACCTTGGCTCCCTGCCACCCGAACTGCGGGGAGGACAGTAGCCCAGTGGCCCCATACCTTCTAGCTCGGTCCAACTGCCCAGCCCCCTCTGGGGGCCAGAATGGGACAATCCCACCAGGACTCTGTGGGTGCTATGTGCAGAAGCCTCCGCCTGTCCCTCACCACCCAGCACACACCTGTGCTGCCGTACTGTATATGGTTCCGTGTCAACGTGTCATCGTCCCTCACTAGACTGTGAGCTCTTGCAGGGCAGGGATGAGCCTGAGTCATCTCCCGTCCCCGGTGCCCATGACAGGATCTGGCACAACATAGGGGCTGCTCAGCAAGTATTTGCTGAATTCCCTTCCTAATCGAACGGGAAATTTTCCCACCCTTGCCTTGGGAATGGTCCCCGGTGGAGACAAAGCCCTGTGGCCCCGGCTGGTATCTGCAAGCCTCACCCTGCTTCAGCAGCCCTGGGATGTGCGAGGTGCGCGAGGCGCCTGCCACATTTCGGCATTGTTTCCTCCCGATGCGTTCATTCCAGCCCATTCTCACTTTCTGTCTTGGAAAATCACAAGGAAACTCCACGCTGCTCCTGGAATTCTTGCCAACGTGATTCAAGCAGAATTGAGCACATGGCACTAGGTTCCCGCACAAAGACGTTGCCACTTTCAGCTGGATGGCTTCCTCTCTTCTGCCAGCCCGGGACCCCCACCCGGGCAAGAGGGGCAGCGTACGTGCCTGGCCGGCCGCATTGTCACCCCCAGGGTGCCCCTATGGCGGGTGCACCCAGGTTTGGGTGGTGGGTCATGAACTAGACAGAGGCCGGCTCCCCAGGGAACAACCTGGACACTCAGCGCGTTCACTCGCCACTCACCCAGGGCTTCCTGCATCAGGCCTCTTTCCACTTTCTCACTTAGCTGCGCTACTTGGAGTAAACTACCTACTTTCTCTGTGCCTCGGTGTCCTCCTCTGGGACACGGAGAGGGTCACAGCCCCGGCACCCCACCGTGGGGATTCAAGGAGACGCAATGCGAGTGCCGTGCATGCTTGGTATACAGTGAGCACTCGGTAGGTCTTGGCGATGACGCTGACGTCCTGTGTTTGCATTAGCACCTGTTCCCAGAGCTCAGGCCTTCGCAAGTGGTATGTTCCTCGCCTCTAAGCCCTTTGACTGGGAAAGCCATCCCTTCCACACTCGGATCCTCCCAGGCGCACCGTGTGAGAGCAGGTCTGGATGAAGGCTCCATCCAAATCCAGTGTCGAGACGTGGAGCGAGGAGCTGGGCTGACATGTCTGTTAGACTCGTTACTGGCCTAACGGTGGCTCTCTCCAGTCCCTCCCTGCAGGCTGGCAAGCAAAATTTCAATGCTGGGTTCCTGAGAACCCAGTTTAGGCTGAAACAGCGCTACTCCTTTGTTGGAAGATCGTAAATTCTCCAGGGAGGAAAAACGTTTGGCATTCGCCACTTCTGAGCTGAGTGACTTGGGATAGATGACTCTCGTCCAGTGCCTGTGCCCCCGTCTGTGAATGGAGTTGGTAACTGCACTCCACGAAGGGTCTTGGGGAGACTTGGGGTGGTCTGGGGTGTCAGGGCCTTGGCGGGGTCTGTTCTCAAGGGCGGCCACATACCAGTGATGCTGTTGTCCCAAAGCCTCTGGGGTTTGCCCAGAGCTTCCCTTTGCAAAGGGCTGTGTTATCCATGCTGGAAGGCAGGGCTGTTTTGGGAACTAGCCCCACTGCATGTCACCAAATGAAAGGGACACCACAACTGATGGTCCCCTAGGTGGGGGGACCTGGTCCAGAACTTGTCACAGGACAAAGCTTCTGGGATTAGATGCAAAGTGGCCTAACGGGCTGGGGACTTGGAATGGCTGGATTTGAATGGTTTCTCCATACCCACTCCCAGGGGAGCCTTGGCAACTTCCTTAATTTTTCTGAGCCTCAGTTTCTTCACCTGAAAAATGGGTGTGATAATACCCCTCTTTGTGAGATTAGAGAATTAATAACAGCTTATTAATTATATTCTAAGGCACTATTCTAAGTCACCCTGTGATGTACTTGTGACTATTATAGCCTCACTTGACAGTTGGGGAAACTGAGGCACAGAGAGGTCAGTAACTTGCTCAGGGTCACTCATTTGTCCCAGTTCCTGACCCGGTCCCTGCTCCCTCCTCTGCCCTCATCTCCTACTCCCCCACACATGGGAATCATGACTGAATTGCTCATGTTACCCCCAACTCCCCAGGCTAACCCACGCCTCTCTGCCTTTGTGTTCCTTCTGCCTGAATTGGCTGTCTGCTTACCTCCACCTGACTCAAGTCTTGCCTATCCTTCAAGGCTCACCCCAGGTGTCTCCCCCTCCAGGAAGCCCTCCTGCTGAGGCATTAGATGTAGGCACTCCTTTAGCCTGGCCTCCTCTAGATGCAGGATCCCACCACCAGCAGGGGACTAAATGCATTCGATTTCCTTGCACTTTCTTTCTCCTGGGCCTGTGCGAGGCTGTTTGTACCCCTCCTCAATGGAGGTGCCCTTTTCTCCATTTCACGGTTGAGGAGACAGGATTTGAACACAGGGTAGTTCTCCCGGAGGCAGCTGGGTACGCGTTCCCTTTAACTTGTCTCTTTTGCTGGACCCTGGCTTATTTATGTCTCTGCCTCCTGGGGCCCTACACCATATAGGGATTCAAACAATAGTTTTTGAATGAATCCTGAGCACTGTGAGGTATTTCTAGAATAATAATAGTTTAAAAAAAAAAAACAGACCTCAGTCAAGTGCCCCAGGTTTCCATTCTCCGGGCTGGTTGAAGATGAGAGCTCATCAGGACAGAAGGCCCGTGAGCACAGACCCCTGCCAGGATCTGTCCCCACGGGCCCACTCCAGGGCCTGCCGCAGGAAGCGCTCAGAATATATGGACGTGTGGGGCGCCTGGGTGGCTCAGTGGATTAAGCCGCTGCCTTCGGCTCAGGTCATGATCTCAGGGTCCTGGGATCGAGCCCCGCATCGGGCTCTCTGCTCTGCAGGGAGACTGCTTCCTCCTCTCTCTCTGCCTGCCTCTCTGCCTACTTGTGATCTCTCTCTCTGTCAAATAAATAAATAAAATCTTTAAAAAAAAAAAAAAAAAGAATATATGGACGTGTCTCCCCGTTGCGGGTGACATCTCGGACAGCCCTGCTCTCTGATCCCAGTCTGCTTGGGGACCCCCGAATCCAAAGGTCTTTGGTTTAAGCCAGAGCGGTATTTAGATCTCTGCTCTCCCCGAATCAGAGAAATTGGAGGTCCGATGAGTACCGCACGCACCCGTGAGACATGACAAAGCAATACAGAAGCGAAAGCCCTCAGAACACCCATCTTCTCCAGCATCCTGAGTTTTTTTTCTTTTTAGAGCAAAGCCCTGTAATATTAATAAACGGCAGCGAGAAGGGTAGAAAGTGACTCTTTCCCTTTGACATGGCGAAGATCACAGGGACTGGAGGGACCTTTAATCTTTATTAATGTGTCTCCAGGGGACTCTCCCCACGAGCTGTGGGAAGCAGACATGCAAAGAGCTTGCTTGCTCGCGGTCCTCAGCCTCCCCGGGCGCCTTAGATGACTGCCTGATACCGTTCAGAGTCCAGCAAAGCCACGTCACGGGGACCTGCTGTGTCCCGGGCAAGAACAAGGCAGCCCTAACCCAGCTCCCATCTGTAGGGGGCTGGATGACAAGGGAAATTCAGGACACGGGCCTCGGTCACATGGGCCCGCTTCTAACCAAGGGCACCGATGCCCTGAAGAGGCTCAGAAGGAAGCAGGCTGTCTGTTGCAGGGACGAGCACAGATCATGCCTGGGGGGGAGGGGCACACCTGAGTTCATTAAGGAGCACAGCCACTAATCAACACCCTGGTTTCTGAGGACGTTCCTCTGCACGGCCTGGCTGAGCGCTTCTCCACACCCCTCCTTCTCAATAGCCGTGCTTGCGCCCGAGCGCGCTACAGACCCGGAAAGGTCTGTAACTGGATACCATGCAGACCTAATTCCAGGGACTGAGTGAATCAGGAATCGCAAGACAGGTTCAGGCGTGCGCGATGGAATTGAAAAGTTTTCTAGTAAGGATTTGAGAGCCGAGAAAGTTGCAGGGTCACACCCACACACACGCATGCACACGCACGCGCGTATGCATGCTGAGAAACGGAGAGGCATATTTTGACATTCATTCTTTCAAAAATACAGAAAACCCCTCAGTGCTAAGCACTGTCCTGGGCACAGGGGATGCAGGGGCGGATAGGACCGCTGAAGCTCTTGTGCCCCAGAGCTTATGTTTATCCCAGTGTTCTTTGGGGAGCTTCTCCAGGAGCCAGGATGGCATAGGTTAATCTCACTAAAGCCACCGTGCAATGCAAAATGGGCACTCCCACTTTCTGCCCCAGGGAGCTAAGCTCAGGGAGGTCAGCCTGTCGGAGGCTGCATGCTAGGCTGGGGACCAGGATCGGAGCCTGGTTTCCAGGCCTCTTCCTTTTTTGCTCACTGCTCAGAGGCGACAGAGAACCCCGAGCTGGGAGCGCTGGTGCAATCCTGGAGGAAGAACCCGGGTGAAGTGTGCTCAAATAAAACACCACCTAATTCGATTATGTTCGCTAGACTGCGGTATAATAAAACGGAGTTCCTCATAAGCATCATCTTCTAATGTTTACAGAACAAGAAAGCAGAATTAAGAGAGGAATTTCCAGGGAGAAAAGCATGTGTTTTAGGCTGAAACGTAAAGAGAAGAGACCCAGAAGACCCTGATTTTAAAACCCAGCTCTGACAACGGGATGCCTGGTGCACTGGGCGGCTGACTCCTTGGGGGCATTGCTGGGGGTGGGAGGTCCCACTTGGAAGGACGCCAGGATGGGGTATAGGGGCCCGTGGGAGACTCGTTAGAGGAAAGGAGTGCTAACACAGCAAAGGTTTGAGGGTCCTGCTGGATTTATTCCAAAAACCTCCTTGCTCATCTCTAACCTTCGGCTTCTCCTCCTGGCGTCCATCCTCACATGTAGCCAGAGTGATTTTTCTAGCAAGAGTAGAGCCTGGTGATTAGCAGCGTGGATCCTGGGGCCAACTGAAGCCTGGTGGGCTGCTTCCCAAGCTGTGTGACCATGGGAAGCTTACTTGCCCATTCTGGACATCCAATGCCTCATCTCGAAGTGACGGCTGAAGTTGGGCCAGACTCGAGGTTGTCAATGAGGCTAGAATGAGCCAGTGTGCCTGAAGCACTTAGAGGGAGCCTGGCACATAGTAGATGCTCAGTTAGCATGAATTTAAATCTTCATCTAGCACTCCCCTTTCTAAAACCCATGAGTGAAGGCTGTTCATCGCCCTCTGAGGAAAACCACACAACCCCGAGGAAAACCCACACCTTTGTGATCTGGCCTCTGTCAGCCCTTCTAGAAGTTTTCTGTGTCCTGCGTGGCTCCTCCCTGCACGTGCTGCATCCCCCTCTGGCCCCAGGGACCAGCAGCCCCTGCCAACACCTTGTTCTTTCTCTCTGCTGGGCCTTGCTGGTACTTCTTCTTCCGTGAGGGTCCCCCGCCCCTGCCCGTATGCAACATGAAATTAGCTTTCAGACTTAGCTCCTGCCCTGGGGAGAACTTGAAGGACCCCTTCGTCTACCCTCCCTCTTCTAAGTGCCTCTACCAAGCCCCCTGCAGAGTGTGGCCCCGGGTCCCCTCATGACTTCATTGTCCTGACCTGCTCACATGGTCGTTGTCCCCACTCGACAGTTATGGTCTGGGCCTTATTTCTGAGCTCCTAGTGCTGTCCCGGACGTAGCACTGTGCCTCAGTCAGTGGCTGCTGGGTCAATTTGCCCATTTAACAAGGAGAAAGTGTAGGTCAGAGGGGGCACTTGCAAACCGGTTATTATTATAAAGTAAGAACATGCCCAGTGAGGGGGAAATGTTAAGTCCGTGCAGAACCCTGAGAGGTTGTTCAGATGATTTCCCTGGTTAAAAACCCTTTGAGACAAAGCCAGGGAGGGAATGCTGCTTTTTGCCATCACATCGCCTCTGGATCAGGGAGGAATAAAGCGAGGGTTCGTGTTTCTCCTTCGAGAAATTAGGTCACTGGGTGTTGTTAAGTATGCCTTACAGAGCTATGCTAATCAGTTCTCTTCTGGCCTAAATATCTGGTAATTATCTTGGTTTTTATGCTTTGCCAGTCTTGGCTTCCTAAAGCAGTTCACCCGTGCTGTTTCTTCTCAAGCTCTTCAAGGGTCCTGTTCACCATCACCACCAAACGGCGAGCATGTCTGGCTCCTGCCTGGTGCCTGGCGCTGGTCTAAGCGGTTCGGGCACTCGGACGGCTCAGATTTCTGCACCATCAGGAGGCAGGGGATACTACTGGTCAATGTTTCTGGGGCCTTTGCCACCTTTGCCGAGCTCCCGGCCCTCTCTTCCCCCTCGCCCCAGTTTCCCGGTCCCTGCTCCACTCTGCATCCTGGCCGCATGGAGCATGTGGCTTTCCCAGGCACAAGCCAGAGCTCCACGGTCTGGGCTCCCTACCTCCCGGGTACTCTTGCCCACTCACCCCGGGATGTCCACCTGCCTCGGGTCTGTATCCTCCATGCAGCCTCTGAGGTCTGGCTTGAGTCAAGACTGCCAGAAAGTTCTATCTGAACTCGCATTGCACTCAGAGTCCAAACCACCTGCTTTAATCTTTGGCAGTCCACTGCTTGCGTGCACACATGTGTGCATGTGGATGTATGAACACGTGCATGTGTGCACAAGCGTGCGCGTGTATGAACAGGCGCCCACGAGTGGCATGTATGAACATGAGCGTGCATGTATAAACTTGTGTGTGCTCATGTGTGCATGTGTGAACATGCGCGTGCATGTGCGCACGAGTACACGCATGTACGAACACGTGCACACGAGTATGTGTGTATGAATACGAGCATGTGTGCATGTATGAACTTGTGTGTATACAAGTGCCTGCACGCGCATGTATGAATACGAGTGTGCATGAGTGTGTGTGTGAACATTGTGTGAGTATGTGCACATGCATGTTTGGATACGTGGGCATGTGCATATGTACGAACAGGTGTGTGCATGCACGAATGCGTGTGCACAAGTGTGTACGTGCATGGATGAACATGTGTATGAGTGTGTGCGTGCTTCTGTGATCACTCTCTTTCCAAATTTAAATTATACACTGTTCGAAGACAGGGATCAAGTCTCCCTGTGTCTCTCAGCTCCCATAGAACACTGATCTAACTATAAGATTCCCCTCACAGACTTCGCTCATTCAAAAAAAATCAATTAACAAGGCTGTATTACGCATCCATTGTGCACCAGACACCATGACCCACACTGGGTGGACCATGACTGATTGTTGATGAGAGGGCAAACATGAAGAAAGAATCAAGGAAAAACCCAATAGATTGGGGAGCAGTTCATCTTCTGAAGCTCAAAATGCCACAACCCAACTTTTGTCCTAACTTATCAAATTAGGTCACTTACAGGTAACATTAAACATGAAATGTAAATACAGATTCTATAGCTTGCGTCTTCTGGCTAGTTGGCTTGTTTGGGTGGATCTATTTTTTTTAAAGATTTATTTATTGGACAGAGAGAGGTCACAAGTAGGGAGAGAGGCAGGCAGAGAGAGAGAGGGGGAAGCAGTCTCCCCGCCGAGCAGAGAGCCTGACGTGGGGCTCGATCCCAGGACCCTGAGACCATGACCTGAGCTGAAGGCAGAGGCTTAACCCACTGAGCCACCCAGGCACCCCGAAGGGATCTATTTTTAAAGTTTGTATCTTTATAACCTGATGATCTTGCTGGGCTATTACAGAAAGATTGATTATCACAGTAGTTAAGTAACTGAGCTTTAAAGTAGGCTCTACCCATAATGCGTTCAGTGTACAGAACACCCTCAGGGCAGGCCTTCTCACACCTATTCTCTGAAGGAGAAACTGAGGCTCAGTGTTTAAGTCATTTGCCCAAAGCGCAGGCCGGGCTGCTGGAGTTGCCAGCCGGGTCCAAAGTGTCTGTTCTTTACTCTACTGGTGTCCGTGCCTACGCTTCTGAAGTTCTAAAATTATAGAGAAAGAAAGAAATGTTTTGACCTTGTGCTAATACATTTTGTATAAGGTCAGAAATAAATAAGTGAAAATTAATGTGACAATCTGCAAGCAGGCTGAAAAATACCACTCTGCTTTCCCCTTGGATTCGACCCCCATAATTGGGCCACTCATTGACAGCTGATTGGTTTAAATAATTCATACCCTTTCGTGGGGCCTATTGCTTGGAATTGGCATTTGCTTGATGAGGTCTGTGACTGACAGGCGATTATAGGCTGACATGCAGAGACGAGCTCAGACCTGCCACCTCCCCCAGCGCCGTAAGGCAACTCTCTGTGTCAGGACCTCACTGTTCAGTAACTCACGGACTGGTCAACAGACAATAGCTTGGATATTCAGAACACATGCACCTTCCCAGCCTTCCTGTCGACCAAAGGGAGAGGACTGGCTGTGTTTCCTGGGACACCTGAGGTGCTGGTGCTCTAAGTTCCAGGTGTCTCTAGAGCCGTGTGCTCCGAGGGCTTGCCTGGAGCCCCTCCCTCCACCTTCTGCAGGACAAAGCTCCCATCTCCTTCCCAGGCCATCACGAGCCCAGAGCTTCTGCTACGGAGATGGGACTCCAGTTTCTCCCAGCCCTTCATTCAGGAAAGATGCTTCCACTAGTGGGAAAATTGGCAAGCCTTTTTGAAGAGAAGAGAGGTGTATTCAGAGATAAGAGGGCAGGGATGGGAGAGGGGCTCAGAGGGGCAGAATGCTGACAACCCCAACAAAAGGCAAGGAAGAAGGGCACTAAGGAGTGATGGGAAGAAGGAGACAGATGCGATTCATAGAGAGGCTAAAAACCTTTCCTTGGGTTTTTAGGAACAGAGGAACAGAGAACTTACTTAGAGCCACAGCTGCTGGAAGCATGTGGACGGGAGGCCAGGAAGGAGCCCAGGGAGGGGCGGCCTTTGGAACAGACGGACAGGGGATGGGGAGCAGGAGGCTGAGAAACCACCAGCACAGAGGCATCCTCCGCCAGGCTGGCTTCAGTGTGGCTCCGCGCAGGTAGAGAGCAGCGACACTAATTAGCTGGGTCTTGGGATATCAGATTCCCCCAGCTTGTTGGGATGACCTTGAATCTGGGAGCAGTTTCCATTCCCTTCCAGCTCTCACTTCACGTGGACAGTCCTCCTTCCCCACGCTCCCAGCAGACATGCTACCTCCCACATCATTGCCACCATCAAACTTCACTGGATCCCCCCGCTTTACACGTGGCCCGCCCAGACCCCCTGAATAACCAGACCCTGGGGTGGGGGTGGGGCTTGTGCACACTGAAGTCTGAGCAGCAAACCCAAGGACTGTAGGCTGTGTGGGCTGAGGCTGGCCTCTCCCTTGCTAATAGGGCTGGACACATCCTTCACAGACGCGTGTTGAAGGTGCAGTAATGAATGTTTGCAGAGGCAAATACAGTGGAGTCGGGACGGGGCCCAGTGACGGGAAGGAAGGCGATCCATCAAGCTGAATAGGCAGCAAGGATTAGGAGAAGGTAGAAAAGACTGGAAGTCGAATTCTCTGAACGCCAATAATGGCAGGACTCCTGGCAAACCTTTTATGGGGACAGTCGCCTATGAAGAAAGCGTCTTGCAGAAGGCACACTGATCTCTTTTACAAATTCTTAAATGCAGTAGAAACAGCGTCTGTACGGAGGGGTCATTCTGGTGGAAAGAAGAGGCAAGAACACTGTGGGTGGAGGGAGAGGGGGGCGAGGGGCAACGTGAAGAAGGAGGTGGGACCCCAAGAGCTGGGAGAGAGCAGAGAGGGCTGGCACTCTGCTGCTGCACCGTTGCTAGAGGAAGCGGAGTAGGTGAGCTCAGGTAGGGGAAGAAGGGCGATGGACTCTGCCCAGCAGTTCCAACATCCATGCCAAGCCCCCACCTGGGCAGTGCACTTTACAGTCGGCGAAGTACCAGAGTTCTAACCTATGTCATCTCTGCTTGTCACTCTAGGAGCTGACAATGCTCAGGGGAGTGGGAGAGGTGGCAGCGGGCATCTGGAGGGCAGAGTGCAGTGTGAGTGAGGGGACGGGGTAAACTGGTAATGGGCCATGTGACTCTCTCGCGGCTGCCCTTGATTGCTGGTGGCCATGGGGCTTGGGCAGCTGGTGGCCCATCCCTTCCTTAGGATCAAGAAAGGCCTGGTGGTGCCCATGCTTGGGCAAGGCAGCCCTGAAGACCAAGGAGATGGGCTGGCTGGACCCCCACCTTGCAGTGGACAGCTGTGGGCTGATGTTGGTCCTTGAATGATGGTGCCACGGGGCCGGGCCGCCATCTTGGCTGTACTGCCTCTGAGCAGGGGGAGGGGTGACCATGGGAGAGCGACTTCACCTCTTCCTCAGCGAGGACCCAGGGTAAACTCATTCCCATTTGACAGATGAGGAAGCCAAGGCCTTGGGCAGCCACTGAAACAGTTGGATTGAATGCAGGCAGTTTGAGTCCCTAAACCTTGCTCGGACTCATGGTGCCCGACTCAAGTTGCAGGGGTTCAAGGTGGGCACCCTGGAGCGAGATTTGCAACCGGCTCTCTGCTGATTGACTGTGTGACTCTCCCTCAGCCTCCTTCCTCACATGTTTAATCACGGGAACATCTCCAAGGGTTGTTGGTAATCAGGATTAAGGTGAAATAATATAAGCCGGTCATTTTGAACAGCGCCCCGCACATAGTAGGTGCTCAGTGAATTCTGGTTTTTGGATTTGTCGGCCTGGGGGAGTGCAGAATACGGTAACTTAAGGAGGTGAGGGATTTTGAAAAGTATCGGGTCTTTCCCCTCATCTCCTTCTCTGGCCCAGCAGGTGCGCTTCGGAGAGCTCCTGAAGCCAGGTGGGAGTGAATGGCACCCTGCGACACGGGTGCTTCTGGATGTTGACTTTTTTCGGAGAGCTGGGAATACATCCAAGATGGCAAGTCTCATTTGTATGGATAACGGTCCTAGGAATTACGTCCCATCAAAAAACCACGGGCCTGCTGGGCGACATTAAGTTTCTGATGTCACCCTGCCAGCTGAAGACACGGCTGTCACTGCAGCGTCAGGGGCTCCAAAGGACCCGGCTCCCTGCTCCTTCCCTTCCCTTTCCATAGGGAGATATTTGAGACAGAGAGAGAGGGAGGGAGAGAAAGGCTGATCTGAATCTTCTGAGCTACCACTGACAACGGAGACAACAAGACGGCAGGGACAGCTGCCATCCTTACGGGCCACGCTCTGCACTGTCGGGCTGGACCCTCGCAGCGACCCCAGGAGCCAGGCTTGCCCCCCATCCCTCATTCTAAAGAGGCACCGAGAGGGAAGCCGATTCAGAGGCGGTGGGTGCCTACCAGTCACACAGGACCTGCAGGGGTGTCCAGGCCCCCTTGTGGTCCTGCCCCAGCCCTCGGGGGTTGGCGGGGGGGAGGCTTGCCTCATGCCATCTCCTGAGGAAGTCAGACATAGGATATGTACAGCCGGCCACACAGACGCAGCTGATCTTGCCCTCCCTGTCACTGTCACCGCACACCAGCCATCTGCACTTGGACCTCCCTTTAATTACTATGGTCTTGAAGTCCCTCCAAGCCTGACTCTCTAGTGGGAGCCGCAGATCCTTCTCTGGTTGGGACCATGGCCTTCTTTTTAGGAGAAGAGAATTTGCTGCCTGTGACTAAGGCAAATTGCTACCACTCACGGTGAACCTGCCGTGTGTCAGGCACATGTCCCCAGTCACTGCAATAGCAGCATTGCTCGTCTTGATGAGAATTGCGAGGCTCAGAGAGGCGAAACCGCTGGCCTCAGGTCACCAGCTGACTCCCTATATTAAGTCACTGTAGTCTCAGATCTACCCTGCGAAGCGCAGACCTTGTCAACACCCCATTCCAGGGAGACTGCTCGGAGGAGGCGCTCTGCAAGAGGGTCCTTTGTGCGCTGTGGCTCCCTACTGAGGTGTTAGGAATTACCTGCACTATCTGTTTTCCAGAGGGGCAGACAGCCTCTGAGGGTGAAGAAAGGGCTTCGGTCAAGGTCACACCACCCAGAAGCGGAAAAGCAGACAGCCTCTAGCCCGGATCTTCGACCTCCACATCTGGTGCCCTTTCCCCTACCCCTGCTGCTTGGGAATATCTGCCGGCCAGCCTCGGCGAGCAACCTGGAAAAATGGCCCGGACCTCATTTCCCTCAGCTGCCGATTGGAAGACTCGTCTCTCTTTCTGCCTCTTGTACTATGAAGTGTGTGTGTGCACGCACGTGTGCGTATGTATTTTAAAAATCTTTTGTCAGCACCAAATTCATCTGAAATTGCAGCAGGAATAATACTTCAGTGTCCTCTTTACGCTCTTTGGTTCTAACAATCTTGCGGTATCAAACGGCCTGCGCTTCAGAGGAAAAATAATAATGAATGACTTAAAATAACTCTGCGGCGGAAAATGAAGGTTTGATTTGAATTGCAGAGGGAATGGCTCTCTTTCAGTCCCTCTCTCTCTGCTTCCTGGCGAAGGCTTTCAGACTCTGTGAGATCCTTCTACATTCAAAGATTCCAAGAGACCAGGAAAACCAGAGTCAACTTATTTGATCTAAAAGTGTATTTGTCAGGCATCCATCCCCGTAATTCCAAAATACCCCAATATCCCCTTAAGAATAGAAAGCACTGGTGCTTGGATATCTCATGTCTTAAACATTGTATGGGGCACAGGGAATAATGTGGTTTCCCTATCACTGTACTGTCTCCACGAGCATCTTTCTCCAGGATGTGCCAGAGTGGTCCACACACCACTGAAGCCTATGTCATTAATCACTATGATCCATCTCAGTACAAGGGAATTCTCAGAAGAAGCCGAAATGCAGATTTAACCAATGAGGTCCTATCTGGGCAGATTCATTATAACTCCCTACTTAGGTCCCAGGAGGACCTGGCAGGTCAGGGGGGTACCATCCGTTTTAATAGAAACCCTGCTTAACCCACATGGGTATAAATGAAGCTGAAATTACTGGAGAAGTTTATACTGGCGTGTGTTGACCCTGTGGCTCTGTTCAATCGTAATAAAGTTCTGCGGATTTAATACATTTTCTCCGTAGAGTGTCACCGCAGAGAGAGTTGTGAACAGCACATTCTGTTTTTGCCCTGAGAATAGTTCTATTCAACCAAGTGGCCAATAGGAGCTCAGTTAATTAATAAAAGTACTTTCCTTTTAAGTACGGTTTTGAGTACTGTCGTGGCTCGGCTGCCCCTGATTGCACGGACTTGAACAAAGCCAGTTTGGAGGTCGCTAATATGAACTTATTACTCAGCTGTTATTTACAAAATGTACTTTGAGGCTCCGAGTCATGAGGTCAGGCAACAACGCCAGCGGGTGGAAAGAAGCAAGAATTGGTGTTGGATCTGTTGATACGCTGAAGCTCAAAGGGAGGGTGGCTGTTCACCAGGCTCACATCCCAGGTAAAATGAGGCCACGCCAAGTTATGGAATTGTTACCTCCCCAAATGCCAATTGGGGTTGGCTTGCAAAACGCTGAAGAATGAATCACACCCTGTCCTGGCTGAGGTTAATGACACACAATTTGGGGTAGGAGGAGGAAAGCCTGACTTTGTCCAGCGTTAAGTGAGGGGGGCCGGCAAGTCCACAGAACTGGGAAAAAAGGACCATCAGTCAGAAGCTCAATTTTTAACCCTTGTGTGCATCAAAGGTTCTTCCTCATCCCCTTCCCCTCTGATCTTAAAGGATCAGCCCACTCTCTCTATCACCTTCTACTACCCTCTTTCCATACACATTCACATTTGACCCAATTCCCCCTTCTATCCAAAGACGCGACCCAATTCTCGAGCGTTCTCCCCCACAGTTCTGACCCAATTCTCTCATCATTTCCACAAAGACGTGACCCAATTTGGCTCCATCCTTCCCTATGCACATGCGATAACATTCCCCCTACGCCTCCCCACACTACAGATCTGACCTAATTTCCACCTCCATGCTAGTCATTCACACCTGTTCCCCTCCCCCGCCCCGGTGGACCAGAGCCAGACATTTACCTTCCCTTTTTACAGGTGACACCAGTTCCTTCTTTCAGGGCTGAAGACACAGCTCTACCTTTGGTGGCAATCTTTTCTTTCCCCAGGTATATTTACAGGGATTTGACCTGATTCTCCCACTCCTCAAACTTTACTCAGGTCATCAATGTCATCGCACCCCCCTCTTCCCAAAGACACGTGGTTGGTGTTATTGCTGGAACGTCCAGCCCTTCGGCACAGCCAACATTCCCAAAGTTTTCAGCACAACCCAGGGCAGACAATTGTTTTGGCACCTGGCATGACCAGAGGAAACTGCACAGCTGCCCGTGCCTTAATCTGATGTTCCGTTATTAGGTTATTTTTGAAGAAATCATTTTGTTGGTAGCATACCCATCAGCATTTTGAATTTTCTTTATAAAAAATGTGATGTATGAACGGTTCTGGTGGTGTTGTGGACAGCCCAGGGCTGAAGGTCTTTACAGGAAAATGTGGAAAAGAGCAAAGGCACCAGCCACCGAACGCCCCCCTCGCCATGTCAGTGGGACTCCTTAAGAGGTTATAGGAGATTGCTCTCCATGGACTCATCATTCTCAGTTGCTACCTAATTACAAAGTAAATATGTTTTAATTATCACAGATGATTTTTATTTAGCCACTAGGAACCAGACCACCATCATTTTTGCATTTCATAAAAGCTCCTAAGCAGCTATCAGGTGACAAGGACATCATGTACTATCAATTTTGGGGACTGATTTGGGTGAATGACCTTGGGCTGGGCTTTCAGAGCCTCGTCCTCCCTTCTGCAACCATTTACTCATCCCTGTCCAGTGGTCCATTTGTGTTTGATTCAGGAAGAGCCTGAACCACTACCACCACCACCATCACCACCACCACGATCACCACCACTATCACCACCATTACCACCACCGCCATCATCACCACCATCACTGCTGCCATCATCACCACCATCACCACCATCATCACCATCACCACCATCATCACCATCACCAACATCATCACTATCAACACCATCATCACCATCACCAGCATCATCACCCCCATCACCATCAACACCCCCATCACCATCAACACCATCATCACCATCACCACCATCATCACCATCAACACCATCATCACCATCACCAGCATCATCACCCCCATCACCATCAACACCATCATCACCATCATCACCATCACCACCATCAACACCATCATCATCATCATCACCACCACCACCATCAACACCATCATCACCATCAACAGCATCATCACCCCCATCACCATCATCACCATCAACACCATCATCACCATCACCAGCATCATCACCCCCATCACCATCATCACCATCAACACCACCATCACCATCACCACCATCATCACCATCATCACTGCTGCCACCATCACCACCATCAACACCATCAACACCATCATCACCATCACCACCATCATCACCATCACCACCATCATCACCATCATCACCATCACCACCACCACCACCATCAACACCATCATCACCATCACCAGCATCATCACCCCCATCACCATCATCACCATCAACACCATCATCACCATCACCAGCATCATCACCCCCATCGCCATCATCACCATCAACACCATCATCACCATCACCACCATCATCACCATCATCACCATCAACACCATCATCACCATCACCACCATCATCACCATCACCACCATCATCACCATCATCACCATCAACACCATCATCACCTCACCACCACCACCATCACCACCACCATCATCGCTGCCACCATCGCCACCATCACCACCACCATCAACACCACCATCATCATCACCATCAACACCATCAACACCACCATCAATCACCACCACCACCATCACCACTACTCTCACCACTACCATCACCGCCACCACCACTACAACCATCATCCCCACCATCAGTACTGCCATTACCACCTTCATCATCACCACCATTACCACTGCTCCCACCACCATCACTACTAACACTATCATACCACCACCACCACCATCATCATCATCGCCACCACCACCACCGTCACCTTCTTCACCAGAACCTTTATTTTTACCAGCACACCACATCTAACAACTCTGAATCTGTCCTGCACTCTTTTATTCTTTTTTCCTGTCAACCTTCTTATAAATTTATTTTTCATTTTTTGAAAATTTTAAGATTTATTTTATTTATTTATTTGAGAGGGAGAGAAAGAGAGATCAGAGGCTAGGGCAGGGGCAGAGGGAGAGGACCCCACTCAGACTCCTTGTTGAGCATGGAGTCCAATGCAGAGCTCATCTTATGACCCTGAGATTACAACCTGAGATAAAACCAAGAATTGGTTACTCAACCGACTGAGTCGCTCAGCACCCCATAAATTTATTTTTTTAATAAAGAATAGGAATGAAAAATAGAAATATAATGTCTTATGTTTTATTAAAAAATTTTTATTTGCTTTCTTCCTAAGTTAGAAACTCAAGATCTGCCTGTCTTATCAATTGATCGATCAATCTATCCATCCATTTATCTATCAAACTATCCATCATCTGTCTACCTGTCACCTTCTTCTTTCTCTTTTGGGTTGCATTTCAGTGACTCTTCCCTTTATCTTTTTCTTCAGACCTCCACCCTCACTTGCAGCTGGTTTGGAGCTCAAAGCCTAAAGCGAACCAATGCTGCAACCTAGCACATAGAGAATGCTTCCAAACGCCCTAGTACAGAGACCAGAACTTTCTTATTTGGAAACAGCACAGTGAAGAGCAACTCAATTATTTTATCTTTCTGTGGGGAAAAGAGTACATCTTTTTATTCAGCATCAAAAGCTTCTAAAATGGAAGAAGGCAGTAAATCCAAACCTTTGGTTGGCACCTGGTGCTTTAGGGACATGATGGGCACATTGTTGACAACCAGTGAGTGCTTGCTGAATTGGACTTGAGTGTCAGCTTTCAGGCAGGAGAGGACTTAAACCCATAGTCCCTTGGGCAGCCACCATTATTCTTAGTCTCTTTTCGGACCACATCCTTCATCTCTCCCACTCCTCCCTTTTGTCCTTTATCGAAATTCATGACCCTGATGCTGAAGTAAAATTGATTACTAATGTTTAGAATCCATTGGGTATCTGGGATTTAAATTCCAACTCCACCAGCAACTAACCTGAAAAGGTCATTTTTCTTTTGGCCTCACTTCTCTCATCTGTGCAATGAAATTACTGCCATGCAGGAAGCATGGTAGAGATTGAATGAAAGAAAGTCTATACAGTGGTAGCTCCCAAAGTACCCAGCCCATGGTAGGCATGTACTTGGTACATGTATATTTACTATGGAACATCACTTCCTCCTCTGAGATGGTGTCCATTTTCGGCACAGATAAAGGATGCCTGGGCTGCATGGTCTTGGGGGTCAGCAATCCCTCTGCGATCAGCTTATCTTTACAATGTTCAGCCATTAGGAGAATCAGTTCATTGAATTAAGGAAGTGTAACATAGGCAGACCTGGAGGTAGAATTCCCCTGTGGATTTGCTGCCTTTAACCTCTGGATAGCCCATCTCCATGGACAGGGATTGTTCTCACAGTACGGTAATACCTGGAGAAGGGTGGGAAGCACCTTCCTGGAGTGAAGAGGGTGAAGAGGGAGCGCTGAAACTGGCTCCCACCTCTGCACCTGTTAGCTGTGCCACTTTGGATGAATTACTTATTCTCTTAGCTCCTTAGTCTCCTCCCTGCTACATGAGACCCTAAGACAGATGCTACGTGTGGTTCTGAGGATACAACGAAAGCCCTCAGCACCTAGGGGGGTTGCTCAGCAGATGTTTTCTTCTCTTCCTTCCCTCTCTAGCCTCTCTTTCTTTTTGAATGCCTCCTTTTTTTTTTTTTTTTTTTTTTTTTTTGCATTTCCTCCTCTTACTAGGCTTTGTGGTACAAGATGCTGGCTGCTCACCGGTGGCTTGTGTGGAACCTGCAGTTGCTAGGAGGATGGTCACTAAAAAATCTGATAAGCAATAAATGTGTGATTGTATAAATAAGAAGAGCAACAACACAATTATTTGGAATCGTTATTGTGAAATCAAATGAGGCCAAAGTGATAATAATTGCATTGAAAGTCAGTGGACATCTACACCCTCTAATTTGTTGTAAAATACTACCCTACTTTATTATTGATGCTTAATCATGCAATCATTAAAAAAAAGACCTCCAAACTGACAATACTAATAATGGTGATAAATCTTCCCGACACGGAGGGCTCTCACTTTGTTTTAATTGAAGGAAAGCTATGGAAGTGTTTTCCCTCATTTGAAAAAAAATCTTCCCTTTTTTCTCAGGCCATCTGTCTGGCTATTAAAATCCCATCAGCTTCATTGCGAGAACGCTTACTTCCCCCACGCCTGTCATCCCAAAGGGGGCTCTTAGAGCCAACTAGTTCATGACAGCTGAGGCCCCTCCAAAGGGAAAGCACACTGCTCTCAATTCTTTCTTTGAGTCATCCTTTCTTTCTATCCCAGCCTCTCCATTCATGGCCGCATAGAGGGTGATTTATTTCTAGGCCCCCACCTTAATACCCCGCAATTAGTTTATACCTTTAATAATGTGTTGATTTGTTCAACTGCTTAAGAAATAACTGTCTCTTCTCAGCGGTCTAGGCTGTAACAAGACAGTGCTGGATCTCCAGGAAAAACATGTTCGGGGTGATGTTCTGAGCTACAATTTCAAGAGCATGCTCTACAGATGAGCCTGGAAACCAAGTGGTTGAGTCAGGACCCAAGGCAGAAAAGGACATACCTGTGTTCCTCTGCTCTGACCCAACACCTGGAGTCCTAACCCACATTATTGCGAACCTGTCCCAGACCGTCCAAGTCCCTTCTGCCATTACTGTCATGCTAGATGGTCATTACTATTCCAACACGTCTGGTCTCACCCTCAAGGATAATCGTTACTGAGAGATCTCATAGCACTTCTTTACACTAGGGGCAAATCCCTCAATGTTTGAGAGACTCTAGAGTAGAGAAGGAAATCCCTTTAATTCCAGTAGATGCAGAGAAAGAGCGAATTCCTCTCATTTAATTGGTCTTGCGAGGGGGCATCTCCTGACCCTCTTCAGGTTCCTGAAGACCCTACGGGAAAACAGAGGGCAAGTCCTCCAGCTCAAGTCCATCTGTCAGCAAGGGAGATAGGTTCACGACCTCTCTTTGGGCTGTAGTCCACACCATTGGACTGCCAGAGATATAAGCATGGGTCAAATTTTAACGAAGAGCTGAGTGTTCCCTATGCCACAGTAAGGCTCTTGGAGTCCAAGCAATTTCTGTGGATTGGCCTCTGACCTTCTCTTTGCTTTCCACGCCAGTGACCCCCTGCCACTAAAGAAGAAAGTCAATGAGTAATGACGATGAAGGGATGCCAGTCTCTCCATCTTCTTCAAACCTGGTGGATGGTTTAAATCAGAATGGTGCTTTTGCCAAGTGAATGATGGGCTGTTGTGGTATCTGGGATGAATTTAGTTGGTAGAGGGATGAACATCTCAACCGATCTAAGTGGAGAATTTTTAACGTGTGTTAGAATTTTCACTAGTGCATCAAGCCAATGATTCCTTGCCTATTATTGCTTAGGATGAGGCTAAAACAGGGTCAGTTAAAGAGAACCGTTCAATTAATAACAATATAGGTGGTACCTGGATACAGCAAACGTAAAGAAGGGGATACCCAAATGATGGAAGGCTGGGAAATCTCGATTTGCAACATCGATGAACTTCTGAACCCCTATTCTGTTTACAAGTGCTTTATAGAGATTATTTTAAATTTTATAATGCACTGTATGGTACGCATTATAATTCCTATGTTCTGTGGCAGATGAGAGACGGCAGAGAGTAACCCTCCTCCCCAGGGTTGTGGAGCTGGTCTTCAAACCCACGCCCGTCTGATGCCCTAAAGAAAGAGCTCTTTCTCTTGGATCATGCTGCTTAATCAATCAGGGAAGACACTAGGGCAGGATGTGGTTGGGTTCTAGGGAAAATCTGTGGTCCCAGGCTGCTCTGGTGTGTGGTCCTGTCACCTGCTCTGTAATTTTAGCCCAAATCCTGGCCACAGGCTTTGTGGCTTCATCCCTCAGTCCACGAACATTCCTCCCCTGCCTGGTGGTTCTCTTTTCTCTCCGGGTCTGGGTGAATTCTCCTCCTGCAGTGTTTTTGGGGCTGGAAAGGGGTGTCTGTCCCTGCCTGGGGTGAGACCCCTCTCGGAGTTCTGCTGCTGCTTCTCTTCCCTCCGACCAACTGTCACGGACCCTGCGGCTCTGCTGCTCCATCTGCTCTGAGAGGGGTTGGCCCCCAGGCCCGGCTGTCTTCCCTCCCTCCCAGCGGCCTCTGCCCATCCTTTGCAGGCTCTCCCCGCAGCACCAACCTCATTCTGCTGAGTTTCTGCTTCCTGTTTGTTCCTTGGTCCCGCCTCCTGCTCTCCCGGGCTCTCCCTTTTTAAGCCACTGTCTTAGACATGGAGCTGGGGGTGGGGAGGTGTCCTCTCCCTTTCACTACTCTTTCCCTCGCGTGCATCTGTCACCCCACCTATTCTGCCTCTGGCCAGGTCCGTGGAACCCTGGTGCCAGGCACTGTGGCCACCGAGGCCCCCTGGGAAGCCCGAAAGGCACAGTGTTCTCAAGCTGGAGGGGAGGCCCTTTGAAACAGATCTTCGGGCCAGGTTCTTCTGTTCTCCTGTGAACTCGGTCCTGGGGGAAGGAATTCTGCTCTTGCAGGGCGGAGGCCAGGAGAGCAGCCTGTTCTCCGAGCCGCTGCTTCCATGGCAAGCCAAGACTCAGGCCAATTGATCCCTCCCTTCCTGCATCTGTCTTTTCATCTTTCCCTCCTTTCCTCCTTTTATCTCTTCTTTCCTTAGAACAGTTTGCCGAAAGCCTACTATGTACCAGACGCTGGCGTGGCTATTTCATTCTGACTGATCGTCCAGTCCCATGTTTATGGACCAAGTGCCTGTTATGTGCCAGGCACCCCACTGGGCAATGGGGCACACAGGCAGATCTGACAGTCCCCTGTCTCAAGGACCTTATTACCTGCTTGAGGAGACAGAGGCTTGAAAACAGAGAAGCCTGAGAAAGTATAAGGTCTCTGTGTACATCTGAACTTGCAGGGGCAGCAGACGCTCAACGTTTGGCTTTTGCAGCCCGTGGGAAGATGGGTGGCTGCCTGGCTTCGGGCTTTGATCAGTCTCCGTCCCCCGCTTCATCGTGTTGGCGTGAACACTGCCACTGCAGAATGCCAGACAGTTTCTGGCCACCCCCACCCCCCGGACATAAAGCCCCATCTCCAAGCAGATATCCCCATCCCTCTGTGTCTCAGTGCTATCTGAAGGCTCCCTTTGGCCAGATCCTGCTGCCCTTCCGTGTGACTTCATGGGACAGGTAGAGAAGCCCGGAGCTCACCCAAGGATGCACAGAGGCATCGGTGGGAGCAACGGGATAGAGATCCAGGAGCATAGGCAGCCCTGCCCAGAGAGAGGCAGTGTGTGTGTGGTCCATGGGGAATTGTTTGGTGTTGCAGGATGGCAAAAGTCCTTTAGTCCCACAACTATTACTGCGCTCCTACTATGTCCTGAGTGCCCTGCTGGGTGCTGGAGGCTCTGCACCAAACGCCGGGAGGGAGCAGGGTGTACAGGTCCTGGAGTGTTGTTGGCTGGCTTGATGGCACTGGTCAGGTCCCCTCCCTCTCTGGGCCTCAAGTTCTTTGGCCACAAGGTCTGGACTAGATGAGCTCCCTGGCTCTACTGGTAGATATTTTCCCTTAACCTGGAATAAAGATGCTCTTTTCTAGACTTCCTTAGAAGGAATGTATGGTCAGGTGACACTTCTGGCTAATGACCGAAGCAAAAATGTTGTGTGATATATCTTTTAGGAAACTCCCTTAAGAACCATGTGACAGGTGCCCTCTGCCTGTGTCTCCTTGTGCTATTCTCTACCTTGATGCCTGGAACGTGAGCACAGTGGCTGGAGCTCTGGCAGCCATTATAGACTGTGAGGTTGAAGGCCACACCAGAGGGATGGTGGAGCAGGGAGCTGGTAGGCGCTTGCATTGCTAACCTCGTTGTGGCACCTGTACACCAAGCTTGTACTACATGTCTCTAGATCGGTTTACTTAAGAGAGGATAAACTTTTGTCTTATTTAAGCCTCTGTTCATTTTATGTTTCTGTTACTTGTCAAGTCTAATCCTTCCTGATACAAGCTCTAAAATCCCCTCCAGGAGTGCCATTCCGAGGTTGTGACATTAGGGGATCTTTAAACACTCACTTCCTGTTTTGGGCAGAGTAATGGCCTGCTGAAGGTGCCCACATCTCAATTCCTGTAACCCATGAATATGTTCCACTGCATGGCAAGGGGGAAGTAAGGTTGCTAATCGGCTGATCTTAAGAGAGGGAGATTATCCTGGATTATCCAGGCAGGCCTGATGTAATCACGAGGGTCCTTGAATGTGGAGGAGGGAGGCAGAAGACTCAAGAGTCAGAGGGATGCAACATGAGAAGGACTGTGTCTGGCACTTGCCAGCCTTGAAGATGGAGGAAGCCCTTCTGCCCCAGTAGAACGAGGGCCATCTCTAGAAGCTGGAAAAGGCCAGGAAACAGATTCACCCCTAGAGCCTCCAGAAGGAACACAGCCCCGTTGACACCTTGATTTCAGACCAGAGGGACCAATTCCAGGCTCCTGAGCTCCTGAACTCTAAGGGTGATAAGTTGGCATTATTTTAAGTTATTAAGCTTGGGGTGATTTGTTATAGCAGTCATAGGAGGTGAATACGCTCCCTTTGTTTCCTCCTGGGAAGATAAAAATCATGACACCCACGTCACAGAGTGCTCCGTGGCCTAAGCGAGGTGACATGCATGTGGTCCTTAGGACACGGCCCAGCACACAGGAGACTCTCCAACACCATCAGCTCTCAGGGAAAAGCCATCCATTCCGGTCACACCTGTGGGCACCACCTTGAACCCGAAATAATCACATTAGCAGAAACATACTGATGGGAGGGGCCAGGGACTGAACTAATGGCTTTACCAAACTCAGGTGTTCTGAACTTATTCAGTGCTTGGGAGGAAGACCACTATCTTCGTTCCAGAGGTGAGCAAAAACAGGTCCAGTTGGCTGGTGGCACAGGCAGGATTTAGATCCGTGTCCTTTGGCCATGCTCCAAAACCTTGCTTTTCAAAGCGTGGCCTACAGACCTGTGACATCAAGCCTCACCTGGGAGCTAGCAACAATATCTCAGCCCCCACCTGGATCCCCCCTGAATCACCAGCAGCCGGTCAGTAAGACCCCCAGGGGCTTAGTGTTTCCATCACAGTTTGAAAATGCTGCTCTCGAACAGGGCCCCTGCTCTCTCCTTGGCCCCATCTGCATGGGGGCAGCCTCAGGTAGCATCATGTCCTTCTTTGGGCCATTCTCTTCAGGTCTACTTGGCAAACTCCTATTCATGCTCCAAAACCCATTGCAGAGGGCATTTCCTAAGAATCCCCTTCCTGACCTCCCCAAAGAGATCTGCTGTCTCGTCCCACCCATACACACGCCCGTACGGGTGTGGGAGCTCCCTGGCAATGCTTCTCACACGGGTCTGTCTCTTCTGCTAGGCCTCCATCTCTTTCAGAGCAGGTTCATTTTGTCATCCAATGAACATTTACTAAGTACTTACTATGTGCCAGACACTGATCTCAGTCCTGGGGCTATGACAGTAAATAGGACAGACAAAGGACCCTGGTCCCCCAGGGTTTCTGTTCTGGTTGGAAGAGAACTAATATACACTCTACACAAATTCAGGGAGTGGGAAGCATGATGAAGACAATGATGTAGGGAGGAGAGGCTGGGAAGAGGACGGGCGATGTCAGCAGCAGGGAGCAGGGCAGAACCCCTTCCCCAGGAGCTGACTGGTTTCCGAACCCCACGAATCAGCACAGAACCTGGCATACCAAGCATCTGACACATGTTCAACCGGGATCAGATTCAAGCATCCCTCGGATCCAACTGCACAGCTTCACGTTCATATCCTATCCATCCAGAGCAATGGCTGGGCGCCTCCTGCCTCCTCCCACCCCCGAAGACTCCGGAAATTTCCCTCTTCTCTCTGAAGCAACCACGGAAAGCAGAGAATCCCCCGTGCCCCGCGCTCCAGCAACACCCCCGCCCTCTCTCCTCAGCCGAGGCGACAATGTGGGCTGTCTCCCCGGAGCCTGCCATTTAGTTATTGAATAAAGCTCACCACGTGGTCTGCACGACAGGGTGCGCTTCCCCGAACCGGGGTCAAGGTCAGAAAATGTCAACCTCTGAGCGAGATGCTATGGGGGTGGCATAAAATGGGTGAGAGCCTCTGCTTACAAGCAGCAAGTTACTGTAGAGATGCTTTGTGTGAAGGGTGTCAGTAAGGCTGGCTTCCCACTCCCCCTAATCAATCTCGTCAGCAGCCGCTGCCAGGGGACATTGGTTCCCCGTGTGCGTTTGTTTCCAGAGGCACAGCTTCCCTCATTCCGTTAGTGGCTCTGCTCTGCCTGGGCCGCTCTTGGTTGACTTACATTTCCAGCACTGGGTGCCATCAGAAGATAAAGACTCCGCCTACAAATTGCCATTGGCATCAGACGAGATGGGCATTCGGGGCGGGCAGCCAGGGAAGACGCTTGGGAGCAGAGGGGACTTTGGGGGGAACCACAGAGCCCCTGCCACACCTGGAGGGACAGCTGCTCCCTGCCGCGCCCCTGCCGATTGTGGCCAGACAGGAAAAGGGGCCGGCGCTTACAAAAACCAGATTGTTTTTCTCAAGAGAAGCTGAAAATAGAGATTTTTGTGGGGAAGTTCTCCATTTGTGGAAAATTTGAGGGCTACACCCAGCTCATGCACAGGACACCGTTTGCAACCCCTGGCTAGGTCAAGAGGTGTGATCCGTAACAAGCCCCCAATGGATAAGCACGCCATTGGGATTCAACCAGCACGCGCTATGAGCTAGCCTGTTGCTAAACACTTGACACGCAACATCTTACTAAAAATGTCACAGCCAGCTCAGGAGTGAGATACAACTTTCTCCATTTACCCTGGAGGAAATCAAGTCAGCGAGGTGACATTCCTTATCCAAGGTCACCTAGCTGGTAAGGGACAGGGTCGGGATTTGAACCCAGGACTGCCTGGAATATCCTTTGATTATGATGGCGTCCGAGAAAATCTGACATTAATGTGTATCCCGATCTTGGGATGCAAAGCTACATTCTATGTCTTTTTCTTCATACATTCATTCAACACAACACTCACCGAGCTCCTACTACGTGCCTGGCCCTGGGCGAGGCCCAGGGGACACAGGTATGGAATTCCTCTATCCAAGATGAAAGGTCCCAACTTCTCCTTGCAAATTTCTCTTCTTTGCCCCATCTCGGACAAGGTCACTCACGGTCACATCTTACTCAACAACAGTTCCCAGGTCCTGTGAATCCTCCGGGGTCAGCCCTCTGCCCTGGATCGGCTGCTTCATCACTTGCCAGACTGCGCAGTCCTCTCCTTCCTGGTGTCCCTTCTCTGTCCTCCTCCTCCCATCCCTACTTCCTGAACCATCCTCCCAAGGTACGAGTTTGACAGAGTCGTTCTCTTCTTGACAATCTCCTCTCTGGTCTCTTTGCACAGTGTAGCCGTCCCTCCGCGATGTGGACTCTGTCCAGTTTTGTCCCTTGGTACTAATACCTTCCCCTCCCACCCCTCTGAGCAATGCCAGAAACCTCGTGTGGTCCCTTGAACACTCCATGCTCTCTCATACCTCTTCCTGGAGCAGGGTCCCCACCCCGTGTGCGCTTGCTTGTGTCCCAACATCCCCCACCAAAGCAAAACCTCCTGGAGGGCAGGGCTACATCTTCTCACCTTTTTTAAACCGGAGCCTAAGTGGTACTTGGCACGTAGTAACCAAGTGAATTTTGTTGATGAAGTGGTTAAGGGAACTGCTGGTCTAGAAGTGGAGACAGAGCCGGAAACAAGCAATGGGAAGATGGACGATGTGTTAGAGGCATGTGTGGACGCTGTGGGAGGAAAGAGGGAGGGGATGTCACCTACGTGGAGGGCAGCTGAGGTTTTGGGGAAGTGGCAATTTAGCCGAATCCTGGAGACAAGCAGAATGTGCTTGGGAACAGGCCCTCTGGGCAGAGGGTTGGGGAGAGGGTGTATGTATCTGCAGATTACAGAGAAAGGGATGTCTGTGCATTTTGAGGCATTCTTCTGTTTTCAAAGCAATAAGGAAAAACTCGCAGCCCCCCCCCCCCCCCCCCCCGCCTTGTCCCCACTCTGCCCTGGGTAAGGAGCCTATCCGACTGAAGCGTCACGGCTTCAAAGACTTCATCATGCGCGGAGTGCACATGACAATTTCTGCTCGGCCTTGCCTTCAACTTCTCCGGGAAATTTATCTATCTATCTGGTGGCTAGGGGAAAATTGTAAATACACTTAGCGTAACAGAAGTCTGTGCACAAGTTTCGGGGATGGACAGGCTTGGGCTGGAATCCCAGCCCTACCAGCTCTGCTGGTGACCTTGGCTGAGTTACTTAACTTCTCTGAGCCTCTTAAGACGGAGATAATGAGCATCGCTCCACATACCTTCAGAATCATAAAGGTTAAATAAGAGCTAACCTCTGAAAAGCATCTAAATAGTGCTTAGCGCCAAGGAAGAACTCAGTGAGTGATTAGCTGTTACTTCTAGAGTTACTGTGAGTTCCGAAGGGATGCTGGGGTTGCCTTCTTTGCAAAAGATAGCGGAGGAAAACTGGCGAGAAGGGTTTCCAACCTTAGGGTCAATTCAAGGAGGATGAAGGATCAGAAGTGCGGGGAGGGAAGTGACAGAAGAGGATGCATGATTCTTTGTGCAGAGAAAGCAAGAGAGGGGAGCAATGGTGCAAGACTGGGATAAAGGTCTCAGGGTCAGCAGCAGCCAGTCTCTAGTGAATTTTGCCCCATAGCCAGGCCAGAGAGAGTCTGGCGTTGGGGGACTTAAATGGCCTGTTGCTGGTGTAGCAAAGCAAGGTGCTGATTCCCTGCCCAACGAGACCGCAGCAACCGTGCACCTGCGTTCGCACACCTAATCCTCAGCATTCTTGTTAGCAGCTGGAAGACTACCCAAGGTCAAGGAAGTTCGGGGAAGAGGGAATAAAGACTGTTGGCTCCTCAGAGCAGACCAAGCACTGCTAAGTCAGTGCCTCTGGGCCAGGTGATAATGAACAAGGATTTAGATCACAAGAAAAGGTGACTGCTTCCCGGGAGGGAGCTGGCGCTGGGCAGCTTATCAGCTTCCTGAGGCTTTATGCCAAAGCTGTGGCCAGGAGGCACCCCTCGCCCCGCCCCAGAGAGCCTCCCAGGGTGCAGGATGCAAGTGGAAACACCTGCCTATTCTCGAGTCTTTCACTGTGTGGTTCCAGCCAAGCCTAGGAGAAAACACTGGTCAAGAGGATGCTGAGAGTTTTTGTCGGAGCCTGTCTGTCCCCTCCCTCGATGGGAGCTCCTTGAGGGCGGGAGTTGTTTCTTTAGTCATTCATCCAACGTGGGACTCCTTAGCACTCTCTCTTTCTCTCTCTCTCTCTCTGGGCCAAGGCAGACATGGCACCCACCTTCATGGAGCATACAGTCTTAGAGAGGGGCACAGATCACAGACAAGTAAATGTGAGGAAGGGAAAAGTCAATGTTAAAGGTTGAAGAGGGAAAGGAAGAGGGTAACAGGACTGGGGGCTTCTTTAGAATAGGGTGGTCAGGAAGTCTCCTCGAGAAGGTGATATCTGAGCAGAGATTTCCTGCATCTTTGCAACCGAGGCAGGTGGCGGCGGGGGTGGGGCATTATCCTGGGAAGTCAGAAGGGAAGGGAGGACCTCGATGCACCTGTTTTATGCATCATCCCTTATAATCTTCTATCTTCCCTCTGTTTACTACAACCAGCTCTGTGGAAGTCACCTGCTCACTGCAACAACCTGCCCGTCGAGCCTCACCCCTTCCCAGTAAAGCTCACCAGCTCCGGCCAAGCCCTGATGTCCTCCGAGACAGCCTCCACATTCAGGGAGCTCGCTGATGGGTAAAGCCCCTGGCTGCCCTTGCTTGCGCCTTACTGGGCCTCCTTTTCTCCCATGCTGAAACACATACTGCCTTGTGAGCCGTTGCTGTTGCTTTGGGAGCACATCTGCACGGCCTCCCATGCTCACTCCTCCCTGCCTTCTCTCTTCCAGCAGCGCGGGACCCTCGGCATGGCGGCTTGGGCATCTGTTCCGACCCTTCCTTCAGTCTGAGGTGCTCTTCCTCTCCCGACCTTGCTCACCCCTATGCACCCTTCAGGACCCGGTCTCCCGCGGCATCCACTACCCCCCTAGTTTCCGTGCTCCCAGAATCCCCTGCACTCATGTTTCGTGCTGTGCTGTCCTCGTCTTCTGTTCACTGGTGTGTCTCCTGTGCTCGATAAGAAGTCCCTCTTGCCCGAGGGCAGGGACAGAGCCTTTCACTCCGTCCTAGACCCTCGCCCAGTACCTGCTAGCGCTCAGGGAACCGCTGTTGGACAGAGATCCACTATCACCCTATACCTTGTCCAGAAAGGTGCTGGTGGGACCACATTCTTCTGTCCTCTGCTGCTCCCTGAGTCACGGGACAGGCACCAGCTGTGTGCTGGCGAAATCCCTCGGGCTCTCTCAGCACCCTGCCTGCATTTCCCTCTGCCAGCAAGATAGCTTACCATCTTCCTTTGCTTCTAAGGCACATATTTTAGGTTCCAGGGCTTCTGAACCTCGAGCGTGCTTTACAATCGATGTGTCCATTAAATTCGTTCTCCCCTCCACCAAAAGCTGTTTCAGTAGCTAGTTCACTTTATAACTCATCGTGCCTTGGAACCAAGGGGAGAACGGAAGTGGGAGAAGAAGGCCCTCTCGTACCCGGGAGAGAGGACCAGGATACCGTGAGACCCACGCAGCTCACCGATGATCTCACAATGGTTGACATGCATTCCTTTGCATCAGGGATGAGCATCTCTCCTCTCTCATTCCTATTTTCAACAAGTCTGCTGGATATAACTGAGCCTCATTCAAATTCCAGCCCGAATCCTCGATGATCCTAACCGATTGGGAGAGACGCCAGGAATCTCTCTGAATTTGTGGGAGGGGGAGCGGAGGTGGCAACAGGCTACCTCAAATGTCTGGTATGGACTGAGATGCACGCTCTTCGGTATTCTCGGTGGGGACTGGCCTGGACGGTTCTCAGGCCGGTGGGGGCCTGCTCCCCACCACCTTCCCATGTTAGCTCAGGGCTGGCATCTGCCATCAACCCTTTCACTGAGCTGATTTTGAATTTTGTTTGATTGGAGTTGAGTTGATCTCTTCCCTCCCTTCTCTGCACTGTCAGGGGAAACTGGGAGGCCAGAGAGATCAGCATGATTACATTGGGATGGAAGTGGGAGGAGCACGACAAGAAGAGCGGGCGGGGGGGTGGGGTGGGGTGGGCTTGAATCCTCACAAGGACCCAAAGGGTGGTCACTGTCGTCTCCACTAAATGGATGGCACAAAGGAGGCACAGAGATGGGATTAACTAATCCAGGGTCACACAGCTTATAAGCAAGAAGCCAGAAGTCAAAGAGCAAAACCTTTTAACAAGACTAACACACCTTTGGGACTTAACTACTTCTGCACCCCCGTCCCCACACCATCCAGCACTGCCCCCCCAAACTGCCCCCCCCCCAGCTCTGTTCTCCAGCCACCAGCCTTCACTCAGGCCTTGTCTTCCTCTTCCTCACTGATCTCTGCACTCACTGCCCTCTGACCTGGAATGGTCTTTCTTCCTCTCTTTACCAATTAACTCCTACTCCTTCAAATATTCATTCTCATGTCCCCTCCTCCAGGAAGTCTTCTCTGATTAGATACAATCTTGATATTATGAACTCACAGACCCTTGCGAACTCCCTTGAGAGCACTTATGATGGTTGTAATTTACATGTATGTGTGTATGTCCATTTTTTGAATTAGGGCCTATCTCTCCCAGTAGGCTGTAAGGACTGAGGGCAGTGACCCCGAAAGGAGCCACTTCCCATCCTGACTTCCACCTGGCATTTTGCAGAACTTCATCCAAGATTTAACAAATAAATGAGCAAAGGAATGGCCTGATCCATACCTGTAAACTGACCGAGAAACTGAAAATGCGTCTATCATTTGAACACAGGTCTTGTGGTCAAAATACTTATATTTGAGGCTAAATGGAACCATCGAATTTTGAACAGGTTAAAACTCTTTTGCATTATTCATCCGGGATCTTCTCCGCCCCCCCCCCCCCCCCCCCGACCTGAAAGCGAACACTCAGGGGAAGCTGTCCCCGAGCATCCCTTTGCGAGCCACCGTGAGTGATGTGGAGGCAGGAAAGCACGGCCAGGATCTATTTAGAGGACACTCATCCCCCCAGCACTTCCTTCTCAGGCATTTATTTTTTCTCCACTTTCCTTTTTGTTATCTTTCCTTATTCTTATCCTTTGTGTGTTGAACACCACCCTCCCTCTCTCTCTTTCTCTTCCCTGCCCTAACAACCCCCCCAACCCGCCTCCCCTGCCAGCTCTCCTCTGTGTCAAGTTCACTATCTTTTGGAATGTCAAAAAAAAAAAAAAAAGGATGCTTTTGCCACCACTGATCACTGTGTATCACCGAAAGAACAGCCCTGTGACGGTGTGAAGGGACCGCCATTTCCGAATCCCCACCTGTCCAACGTTTCCTGCCCTGACAAAGGCGGGTTGGTGGCTTGCAACGTCCCAGTTGCCATGGTTACAGCAACGTGCAAAAACAGATCGCAGTCCCTGCCCTCCTGGAGCGCACAGTCCGGGGGTGGAGACAGACACCAAATATCACGAGGAGACTAGGTACTGTGCTAGAAGGTGGTAAGTACTCTGTAAAGAGGAAGACAGAGTCAGGAAGGCTGGAGGAGGGATGCAGGTTGGGGTGCTTGACTGCAACCGCAGGCAAGCCCATCAGAGAAACCACCCTGTGAGAACGCTATTTCGGAGAAGGAAACAGGCTTGGAGAGGAGAAAGAGCCTGCCCAGAATCTCCCAGGCTGCAGTGCTTGGAATGAACCCAGGCCCGTGTGGCTGCGAAATTCTTTCAACCACCCCACACGCCATGAAGCTTCCTCTGAAGACTTCCATGACTTCCAGGGGACCGAAACTTGCTGTTTCCTGAAAAATGTTTGCAAACATAAAACCAATGGACAGTTGACATCGAGGACACTTCCGAAAATGAAAGGGCAAAACCCAAAGAGGCGCTTGGTGGGTCTGGCCTGAAGCTCAGTGTCGCATTCCCTCGGCCTCGCAGGAATGAGGGGGGTTACGGAAGAACGGTCACTCCGCAAGGCGCACGGCAGCTGGAGTGAGTGGCGTTTGGAGAGTCAGGCGTGCCAGAACCCAGATTTCCTGGCAAGCTCAGGCTGGGCCCTCGATGGGGGGCACTTAATGGGACACAGAATAAAATCCAGGGCTAACAGTGACTATGAGCACAAGGCCACAGTAGGCCAGGGTATGTGTGTAGAGCCCTCTGAAGGCTCGCAGGGTGGAAGCGAGGGGCTTGGATTCAAGTTCTGAATGGCTCTGCCCATGTGGCCTTGGTATGTGATGTCACTTCTGTGTGCCTAGTTCTTCTCAGCTGTAAAGGGTGGCTGTGGGTGGGTGGGTGGGGGGCGGCGGGAAGGGCAGTGCGAGTGGGCAAGGACTCACAGAGTTTGTTCCTCAGTACAGGGTTCAAGTTTGCCTTCCCAGGTGAGGATGCTTAGGAATGTGGGGCTTGGCTCTTTGGAAAACCGCTGGTCAGAACCTAAGACCTTAGGGACTATTCTCAGGGTCCTGGGTGCTGGGTGGGGGAGGTTTGCTAGAGAATAGAAGGTTCTGGAGTACCGAAAAGGGGATGGTCCATAATGGCTGTTCTCTACACAAAGTGTCTCTTCTGGTGACTGTTACAATCTAACTGGACTTTGGTGTACTTTCAAAGCAGAAAAGGGGAGAAAATCGATCGGTTATTTTTTTCTTGCTTGCAGAGAGTCTGCTGATAATTTTCCACTAGCCAATTAGGAGCTGCACAACCCTGATGACGGACTCCTTCTGAAAGGAATTAATGAATCTTGTGACTCATTATTATTCTTTTAAAAAAGAAGCACCAGGAGGAACAAACCAACCATCCTAACTTCCTCACCCCCTTGTCCCTCTCTTGATTACGCTCGTCACATGTCCTTATGATGTTTATTATATGTGCTGCCGAAGCGAGCACCCTTATGATGTTTAAATTCACCTAAATAATTTGAAGAATTTCAAAATCCGTCCCTTGATAAATATTTTTATGCACCTATTGTGTGCAAAGTGCCTACAAAGAATCAGATTATCTTGGGGATTCTCGAGTGATATTTGCATCAAGCGATGGCCCATTAGAAACTTCCATACTCAGCACATCCACACTTAGAAGACAAGATTATCTGGGAAGCTGTTGTCATCCCTAAAATAAAAGATGGATGTTTTCCTTCTGGAGAACCAGAGAGCCAGGGCCGGACCCAGCATGGAGCACTCGCCACCCCGCAGGCCAAGCAAAGGGTATGCAACTCTCAACTTGGCAAAGACAGTTCAAGAAGATGGAGACACTTCTTGCTCAAAGGGAGTGGGGAGGTCGCAATGGTGAGCAAACAGCACGCGGAAGCCAAGACGGGAGAAGCCGTGGATGAAAGAAGAGCTCGGAAATCCAACAGAGAGACTGGAACAGTGGAGACAGAGAGGAAGATTTCTGCGCTGCCTCACGGCAAGGAAAGGGGCGAGAGAGGGAGGGCGGTTTCTGCTATAGACCACGTTGTACTGCCATTGGCTCCTCCTCTGCAGGGCTGGAAATCCTCTGGGGGAGACGTGGAGCCAGGACGGAGGGGAGGGAGGCGAAGGAGAGAACAAACACAGAGTGAATTTCTTGCTGTCCCTGGAGATGATGATTCCTTTAGGTGACAACAGAGGTTAATATCCTGAGCAGCAAGCCACAGCACGGCCCAGAGATGCTTCACTCAGAAATGATGTTTTCGGGTCCTGTTGTGGATTTTATTGAACGGTTCCCTGAAAGGGCTAACTCATCTCTCCATTCGGAGGCACTTAGCACAGCTTTCCTGAAAAGTTCAAGGACTTCTCCTATCGGGCTCCACCTACCTGTATCTTCACGCAGCCCGTCCCACACCGTCAGTCCCACTAAGGACTCGCAGTCTGCTAGGGAGCTCAAGTTCACACACAGAGATGCAGCTGTTCACTATGCAGAGGAAAACATAATAAAGGTTGTAGCTTCTTAGTTCCTCTCCTCTCCTGCTGGGTGTCAACCACGAACAGGTGGTCCCGACCCTCCTCATTCTTCAGCAGACTGATTCACTTCAGAAGGAGCAACAGAGGCAGGGAAATATTTCCTGATTTTTATTTTCATCAAGAAGTGAATGGAAGAAAACGCATCTCAGACGACAAAAAGCCCGAGTGAAAACCAGAAAGCAGAAGAGATCAGAAGCAGACAGGGTTGTTTTTCATCTGGAGTTATCAGCAGCATCTTGGGGCCAGTTGAGGTCGGTTCACAACTTTTTTGGGGGGTGCGGGCAGGAAACACAATAAAGAGATGATGGGGGAATCTTTTTTGAAAGTCCAAGTTCTCACACAAAAAAACACAGATTGGGGGACGGGTGAAACGCTGACAACATGATCTCCGTCAAGGCTGACCCTATTTTGAATGCTCCACAAAGCAAGGAGAGGAACACCCCACGAAAACTGTCTGTGCCAGTCTTCAGAAAAAAGTGCTCTTAATAGTCTTCGGAAGTCAGCGCAGTCTGCGAGAATAAGAGGCTTAAAATCTTTAAACACTTCCTAAGGGGCCAAAGCCCAACTTCCTAAGGTGGTCCCAACCCACAGAGCCCCATAGGGACACACGCTTTGGACATTGAAGGTCACGTTGAATGGGGGTCTCCAAGCACCCACCTTTCCTGCCTGGGCCTTGGCTACAAGTGGAAAGGGAATAGAGTCCTGAAGGGAGCTTGGCCCAGTCCTGCCCTCACTGCCTGGAAGCCCCAGACCTGGGAGAGGGGCCAAACCCACAGTTCCTGCTGAGCACCACACAACCCTTGGGAAAGTGTTGTAATGCTAACCCTCTTATGGATGGTTCAGGGTGAGGGGAGGTGGGGGTGGAGGGTGGCAGGAGCTGCAGCGTGGAAAGAAAGTTAAAGGGGATGGGCAGCAAATTTGGGGACGTAGGCACTAAACAGATGGAATTTAAAAAGAAAATGCTTCAGCTTTTTTAATACACAAGTGATCCAAAGCCACCTCTGGTCCTCTTGCCTTCTGGGAATTATAAACTGTTTCAGAGAACACAGTCTGAAGAATTTGCAAGTAAAACCCTGATAACAAAGTATATTTATGCCAACTTACCAATTTCTGAGTATATTTCTCCTAAAATAATGTTCCGTCTTTCCTCTAATTTCTTGGCTGCCTATCTCCATCCATCTAACTAAAATCCAAGGAAGGCAAATTGCTACTATGATCATTTCCCTAAAGCAACTCTCATTCACTTTGCTTTTCTTCTCTTTGGGAAGAGAAGTCTGCCATAAATGTTTAATTAAATGGAAGCCTTTCCACTGTTAATGACAAGCGGCTTGAAAGCCTTTTCATTTTTTAAGGACGGGTGTGTTTAAAACAGTCCCTATTAATTTCCTGATATTGATTCTCTGGCTGGGGACGAGCACAGAGCACTCAGCATACAGCTCCTCTGCGGACTATGTTCAAGGCAGCGGTTTGGATTGAGAAAGGGCACAAAATGCAGTATGCGTCAAATAGACCATCGCTCAATGAAGTCACTTAGCTATTCAAAACATGTTCAGCCATCACTCAACCGTTTGCACCAAGAATGTGGGGAGGGGGGCACGAAACGGTGCTCTTTCCCAGACATAACCATTTCCCAAAGAGCGGCTTTTGCACAGTTTGGGTTAGACCCTGCGGCCACATCAGTTTCTCCCTCTCCAATCCTGTTCCCTCTCTTCTCCCCCATCTCCTGGCTTCGAGTGCCTGCATCGCTATCCCATGTTGAGCTTAACAAACAATCCTGCAGTCCCCGCTTCCCAGCGCTGCCTCAAACAGCCTCCGGCACTGGTTCATGTCAGAAGCAAAGCACATAAGCCTTTCTCTCCACACAAACATGTAGCTCTCTGTTCACGTCCTTCTATGGGTAGCTGTAGCTTGTACATACAGATACGGATATATATATATACATAGCCGTTCGGATGCAGTCCCTCATATTCAAGTCTGTTGCTAAATGCAGGTTGTATGACCTGCAGGAGTTTTTTTTTTTTTTTTTTCTGTGCTTGTTAATGTATCTCAGAAACACATGCCTTCATCTGTACTCTGATGAAGAATACACCGCGGGGACCCCTTGGCCCACAGCACATGCACAGACACACACGTCTCAGTGACCCTGCAAGATCAAGGCAAACAGCTGATACCCCCGGTCCACTGCCTCCCCTTCCCCCTCTCAAGCTCCCTAAGCCCTCGCCTCTCTCCTGGCCTCCCTGCACAATGTCTGATGCTCAAGCTGGCTGCAATGCTGCTGTCCCTTCTGGATAACAGACATGTCACTCTGCGTGAAAGTGAATTGGTTCTCAGCCGAACCCTCAAGTGAATTATTGTTTATTAGAACTTGGGCTTGTTTCCTGCGAGAGACGTATGTATTTTTAGACTTTGTAAACGTTAAAACACACACATACACACACGCAGTCAGTCGCCCCGAAAGATATGTGTGGCTCATAGACATTACGAAATGCTCTTGAACTCAGCTTGAGATCCTGGAATAATTAGGATTTACCAAATAAGGATTCTTAGAAACAACAGCTTCTTTTTTTTTTTTTAAAGGAGATTTGCAGATGATGATGTGTCTGGGACTTTTGGGGAGTAAAGGGTGGCGGAGGGGGAAAGGAAGAGCATTTTCGAATTCTTCATTACGAAAAGAGGAGCAGTGTTGAGAGAAGCAATTATTTTCTCCCCTTGTAAATGGCAATGCTACACCAAATGGCAAATCCTAATGATTCCAAAGCAGGCAGAGCTCATTCGACTTTTAAAGACAATCTCTGATTGTTTTCATCATATCACAGATTATTCCAATGAAGAGGTTGAAGGGAAGGGGGTGGTGGAGGTTTTGAGAGTTGAGTATGGTTTTTGCTTATTGATTTTCTTTCCTCTGAAACTAACCCAGCCAACCTTGATCTGTGGTGGAAGGAGTGAAGTAAGAAAATGGTGGAATGTAAAGGGGACTTATTTGGAGGAGGGTGGGGAGGGGGAGTGAGAAAGGGAGGGGTGAGGTGGAGAGGGGGAGGAGATGGGAAATCAAATACCTTCTAGGCAGCAGGTTCTCCATAATCCAGAATGGGTCATAACTTCCTCGTTCTTTTTGCTGGTTTCATTCTCACTGACACTTTTGGTCTTGCAAACCCCTCTGGAGTAGAGCCAATAGTCGGTTCCCACAGCTATGGTCATCAGACTGAAGGCAGCGAAAGCACCAACGGTGGTTAAAAGCATTTGAACACCTCGATCAAACAGCCCCATAATTCTTCATTATATAAACACCCAACCGACTTCTGGTTCTCGGGAGAGTGTGTGTGAGGGTACAAGTACTAAAGCAAAAAAAATAAATAAATAAAAATAATTCCACTACTAATATAATGGATATATGTGTGAATAGAGACTATGGAGAGATATAAAAACAGGGAGGTAAGAAAGCTCACGGAAAAGAGTGTAAATTATAAAGATCACACGGGAAGAGAGGCTTGCCTTTGAGATCAGAAACTGTTCCAGTTGCAGTATTTTTTTTTTTAAAAAAAGAAAAAAATAAAAAGACACCCCCCACCCCCCCAAGTGAGATGCCTTAATCTCTTTTCCTAAAATTCTGGTCTCCAGTTTCCATATGTGATAGCTAATTTGGAGATGGCTTCCACAGTGAACCAGGGAACAGCCGCATTCTCAACACAATCTCTCATGGTCGGGACCTAGACAGTTAGAGATTGTAAAAGCCGGGAGGCAACCTTCGGTCTTCGTGCTCGGCTCTGCGGCCTGCGCCATGAAAATCCTTTGCTTCGCCAGTTCTCTTCCTTGGGGGGGGTCTCGGGCGCTTTCGTTTCAGACCAGACTTCCCAGTATTCTGTAAGCCCTTGATCTCAGCTGAACAGGTGCGGGGGTCTCGCCTTCCATGGTTTTGCCCCGGCAGCGGCAGCGGCGGCGGCGGCGGCGGCGGCGGCGGCGGCGGCGGCAGCAGGGCGGGCAGGCACGGCGGCGGCGGCGGCGGCGGCAGGACGAGCAGCGGCGGCGGTTATTGTTGTTGGTGGCGGGGGTAGTGTTGGCGAAGTGGGGGAGGGAAGGGGTTTCTCCCGGAGAATCGAGGCGGGTTTCCCTCCCCCTATCTGCAAAGCTCCTGGAAACAAGGGAGCCGGCGTCTTGCTGCAGGATGGGCCACCCGCCTGCCCCCCCACTCGCTGCCGGCTCGGCCCCCGGCGGAGGCGCTCCCACCTACTGCATTACCGGGTGGTGCTGAACTGGACAGCTCCCTGCGCCGCCTGCTCCGCGCGCTCCCGGGCTCGCTGGGCGGCCCGCCAGGAGGGGGGCGCGGGGCTGGAGTCCTCCCTCCCTTCGGGGGTGGCAAGGCCAGGGCAGAGAGGGGGGCTGCCTTTCCTCTTTTTACCCCTCTCCCCAGTCCTAAAATGAGCGCTCTCCTGGGCTCCCGGAGCTCAGAGGAAGGCGTAGCTAGAGATAGCTCGCTCTCTCTCTCTCTCTCACTCTCTCTCCCCTGCCCTCCCCCTTGGTGTTTCTTCCAGCTCAGCCTCCTTCTCATTCCATCTCTACGTGCCCAGAGCTTCAAATACAACCCTCCCATCACAGTCAGATGGGCACAAAACTTCAACCCGCCGTTTCTCTGCCTGGAAGCGGTGAAAATATAGCCTGGATGGGTAACTACAAACACCGTCTATATGTGTTTTCACTTTGCTGTTTCGGGGGATTTGTTTCGTTTTATTTTATTGGCATGTTGGCCGCGTCTCCTTTTTGGTGGTTCCTCTCTCCTCTCTTTGTCTCTTCCGGCTCACAGGGGGTGTACAGTGCCTTGTGTGTGTCTCTCTAGTTCTCCATGAAATTCTGAATCTGCTCCTACTAGCAGACATTTTGGAAAGATTATTCATGGAAAAGGGGGTGCGAAAGGGTGACTGGTGGCTGGGGCTTGGGCAATGATTTCCATTGCAGGGATGAACATGTTTGCAGGGGAAGTGGGAGAGATGTGAATCCCTCTAACTTTCTGTGTCATTCATAACTGGATTGGAGGAGATACAAATCTCCCTGCTGTGAACCCTGAGACACACCACAACCCTCCCCTCTTCCTCAGCAGAATGCTATCCTGGGTTAATTACAGCGCTACTTCTTTCTGCACGTGCAACTTTTCCTTAATGTGACTCCTGGAGAAAGAAGCCCGTCAGATTCATACTGCTATTGATTACAATTTTCTCTGATCAGTTTCGTAGTTAAGTGAGTGGGGGAACATGAGGCGTGATAGGTGCAGTTTTTCATTTTGGGGAGAGGAGCCTACAGAGAGGTGTGAGTCTGGTGGGTTCTTTGGGGGTTACAGATGTTTTAATCAATCACAAAACTCAGTTATTCCATATTTTCTTCTCTTTCCCTCCATTTTTGTCTCGAGATCATTTGTTGACAATTTCTCATTGATCTGATGATTATCAAAGAGTATGTGATAGATGATCGAATTAAAAACAGACTTTTTTTGGTGTTGTCTGTCTTCCTTCTCTTAGCCAAGAGTTGGTCTGCAGGTATAACCAGGTGTAGAAACCCGACCTGTTTCTCCACCCTGCAGAAAACTTCCTTTTCTCGTGCTCCGTTTATTTCTCCGAAGGGCATGCCTCTTATTGCTGTGCCCCTGGCATGTGGGAGACGGAGCTTGTGTCTAGAGAACAGAAGCACAATTTCAACAACTTCTGCTAAGGTACCTTTAGGATAGAGCAAGACATTTGCAGACTGAGGATTTCTCCAGTTTTGTTTCTTGTCCTCTGAGGATGGGGATGGGAATTGGGGTGGGAGAAGGGCTAATGTGCTGATCCACTGAGCAGGGAACTTAGCAAGTTCAGCCCGTGTTCGGGTGGGTGATTTTCTTGGCTCTGGTCTATAGGGAGGAAGTGAAGGACAAGCAGGGAGGCCTCTTAGATGGGTTAGGCCTTTTGGCGGGGGTGGGGGGGTAGTGGAGAGAGGTTTGGCTAAAGCCATACAAGACTGAGCAGCTTGCCCTCTCCTATGCTTGTCACCTTGATAGCCTCTGACCTGTCCACAAAGTCCATTCAGACTAGAGATAGAGTCCTCCTTATCTGCCCATCCCATTACAGACCAACCCCTGAATCTTTTGCTCAAAGGGAATCAGTAGCAGAGGCTCAGGAACTTCAGTTTGCCCACAGAAGCTGGTAACACCTTAGCCACTGACGGTAGCTACAGCTTTAGCAGCATTGATTAATCTCCTGGCCAGATCATCATTGAGAGGAGGAAAGGGGTTAGGGGGAATGTAACAGCTTTGGGCTGTCAGTATGGACAGAGCAGACTTCAGGAGACAGAACAGGCCTGAGGCCACAGGTTAACCTCTGCTGCTTAACTGCATGACTGCAAATAAGTTGGCTTCCTAGAGCCTCAGGTCTACCATACATAAAACAAAAGCATTGGTACTGCTTCCTCCTCCTTTCTGGAGTGGTTCCTAGTTACTCCCTGCTTTTCATAGCTGCCACCACCACCACTGTGCTCAGGCCTTACCGTCCCATTTCCAACACTTCACTGTGCAGGCGTCATCTCTCTCACTGATTTGTGAGCCCTTTGAGGTCAGTACCTGTGTCCTGTTCATCATGATGTCTTGGGGACCTTGTGCTGGGCTTGAGACATAGCCGATGCTTGATAGCAATGGCTGAGTGATTATAGTATGAGATGGGTGATGTGCCTGGCACACAGGCGCTCAATAAATGTGGCTTGCCTCTCATTTCTTCTCCCCACTTTTATGTCCAGTTTGGTCTCCAGCGTCCTTCGCTCTAACTCCTGTTCCGCATCCCCTTCCCCCTCACTGACCTACCCTTCTCCTCAGGTCCCTTCTGCAGACCCGACAAGGCTGCCTGGGAAGAGCTGGCTCGGTGTGAGCCCCATTACATGGTTTGGGTCCACCGGGCACACAGACTTAGCAGCTGCTGAATGGGTGCTCTTAGGGGAGCAGCTTTGTGTGCCTGCGGTTGGTTACTTGGGAAGGGCTTAGAGGAAATTAGCTGAAATGCCACAGGCCTATTTTGAGCTCCTTCTTTGATGGAGTGGAAATAACATGGGATTTGGGTGCAGCAGACCTGGCCTTGAAGCACAAGACTGCCATTTCCTCTTTTTTGACCTTGGGCAGTCTCTTAACCTCTCTGGGAACCTCTCTTCATCTGTCAAGGAGGACCAGGGGAGGAACATTAAAGTGTGGTTGTCAGTATCACATGTTAATAGCTGTAATAGAAGCCAACAGACCAGGCACTGATCTGGGCTGAATCCCACTACAACCCTATGAGACATGTATGATCATGATTCCCATTTTACAGATGAGGAAACCAAGGCATGTCATGGTTTAAGTATCTGGCCTGAGGCTGCCTAGTTAGTGAGTGACAGAACTGAGATTCTAGTCCAGCAGCTGAGCCTGAGGGCCTATGTCTTACTGTAGCCTTGACCCAAGACACAAATTGTCTGAATGAGGGTGTTCCACTGGGTTTTACTTCTCATCCACAGACTTGGCAAGAATTTAGGGAGTGACGTCTGGGTGCCGGGTGTTTTCACAGAGATGCTTACACCCACCTTTCCAACAACCTTGTCAATGCAGATTACATCTCATGCTGCAGGTGAATAAGCAGAAGCTCATGTATCAAGTTAACTGGAAGGATGGAGATTGGACTATTTTGCACTGCTTTAAGTTCTGCTAGCTCCAAACCCTGCAGTTCATTTATTGGTTCAAAAAATCAACCACCTACTATGTGTCTAACGTCATGCTACTCCCTGGGCATGTTGAGTAGGACAGACGTGGTTCCTTCCTCCAAGGACCCAAAGATAAGCAGGAGGAGCAGACAGCTAAGGAAAAGCCACACCGAGGTGAGGAGAATGGTAGGTGATGGAGACCAAACCCAACCTAGGAGGTGAAGAACATTGCCCTTGGAGGAATGTCCTTAAACTGAGATGTAGGAATGAGAAAGAGCTAGGCCAGGATGCGGGTGAGAGGCTGAAGAGGAACTGAGAAGAGGAAGAACATTCTAGGCTGAGGGAACAGCATGGGCCAGGGTTTAAAAGGATGCACAGACGGGAAAAGATGATTGGCCGGTTTTAGGGAAATCATGCTAAATATGGCTGATCTAAAGACAGCGACGGGAAATGTTTTAGGCTTAGAACGTGGAGGCCGTGGAAAGGAGGTGGGAGGGTAAGAAGCAATCCAGAGGAGGCTGGGGGGACAGGGCATGTGAGAAGCAAACGTGGAAGCAGAGAGCTAGCAGGACAGCTGTGACGGGGCTCCCGGGAATGCAGAGTGGTGGCCTGGACCAGTAGTGGCAATGGAGATGGAAAGAAGTGGAGGTTTTGGGGGGTGTTGGGGAGAAAATTAATCCATATTGGTGCATGTCACCGAGATAGCCATTCTGAGAAAGAAGCAGGCTGGAGGGGGGGGTGGATGTGGGGCGTGGGGAGACTGAGAATTCTGCTTTGGTCCTGAGTGTGGTTCTGGTACGTTCTATTGCCTCTCCACTCCCTGCTCCCATTCTCCCTCTTCTCCGCATCTTCATTCATTAATTAGGACTATCAGTCCTTCATTCAATTACATTCTATTCCCAACCCCATTCCCAGAGTAAAACCTTGCAAAGGCAGGGATTTTGGTCTGTCGTATACGTACTATATTTCCAACACCTGGAATAGTGCCCAGCACATAGTAGGTGCTCTATAAAAATGAATTACCTTATTGGTACAAAAGTCTAAATGCATGCGTCTAAATGCATGTCTGCTCTGGGTCAGGCCATGAGGTGCAAGGGAGGCAGATGAGATTAAAATACCCAAATCAGGGAGATTGGCAAGCAGACAGCTAATTCCTGGGGCAGTGTGACCCTGCCCAAGGAAGGTCTGGGGTGTATGTGACGTTCTTCACCGTGTGCTCTCACGGACCCCTGGGGAGTCTCCTCTTGTGGTACTTCTCTCCAGATTTGGAATTTCTGTTTAATGGCTGGCACATAGTAGGTCCAAAATACATTTTTGCTGAACCAATGAATGAATGAAGTTCAGAAGGACGCATTTCTTTCTCTCTTGGAGTATCTCAGAAGGTTTTGCTTTGCTAAGGAGCTCACTCTCAAAGGCCAGGAGAAAAGGTCACATGGGTCAAGGAAGAGAGGAGGCGTTTGGAGCAGACAAACAGCACATACAGATGCAAAGGGATCTGAAGCAGTGTGAGGACCTCAGGAGGTTGGTGTGGCTGATGGGAATGGAAGGAAGTCTGGGGTTGACTCCAGAGAGACTGCTGTGCCCAGGGTGATGGGCCACCCATTAGGGTGCAGGGCCGATGGCCACCCACTGGGGTCATGGCCCGTGTGGCCCTTGCCTGGGCAGAAGCATTGAAGTGGGAAGAGGACAGGCCAGGGGGTCAGACAGAGTTGGGTTTGAATCCTCGTTCTGCCACTTCCTGGCAGAAACTGGCCTGAGCCTCAGCTTACCTCATCTGTAAGTGGGGCTAATAGGTGCCTGGTTTTTTTCCTGCCTTAAGTCCTTTGCACTACTATTCCTTCTGTTGGAATGTTTTCCTCCCTGAACACTGGATCCCCAGCTTATCATTCAGGTCGTAGCTGAAAGATCACCTCCAGAAAGACATTGCTGTTCGCACAACTTAACATGCCACTCTATACACCATTGGCCTGTTTTTTTGTTTGTTTGTTTTTTAAGATTTTATTTATCTGACAGAGAGAGATATAGCGAGAAAGGAAACACAGGCAGGGGCAGAGGGAGAGGGAGAAGCAGGCTTCCTGCTGAGCAGGGAGCTGGATGCGGGGCTCGATCTCAGAACCCTGGGATCACGACCCGAGCCGAAGGCAGACTTAATGCCTGAGCACCCAGGCGCCCCAATTAGCCTGTTTTTGTTCACATCATAGTGTTTCTTACAACTTGACATTTCTCTTTTATTATCTGAAGTCTCTCCCTAGCCACCTGCCTCCCCCACGATGTCAGACCACACTGGTCCTGTTCACTATAGTATCCCCAATGCCTTGAAAGTGCTGGAAATATTGTAGGTGCTCAGAGAATATTTTTTGAATGAATGAATAAGGTCAAGGTTGTAAGGAGTAAACAACAGGAACCAGATATAAGCATTTGGAAGATAGTGGGGGCAGGCCTCTAGAAGCTCCTGACACTCGGTGGGTGGGGTGGGTGAGGGAGGCGTGGGTGGCCCCCAATGCTGTGGGAACACTGGGAGCACCTGGCCGGGAGGCCAGCGCTGGCCTGGCTTCTCTGCGCTGCCCCTCCTGGGCCTGCTCTGCTCTCTTGACCCCACGCATAGGCCACCATGGATGACCAGAGACTTCTCGCGCGGATAGCTGTTCAGCCTCATGCTGGAGCAGGCACCGCAGGGAGGCCCCGGGGGGGGGTTGGGAGGAAGGGCGATGCTAGGAGACAAGGCCGGTTTCATGCCTTGCAGCGCTGAGGGCCGTGGAGAGAGCCTCAGGGAGACCCAAGTGTCTGCTGCCAGAAAGGGCTGGAAGAGTGGGACCAGCCCAGCTCGTAATGGAGTACATGAAGTTAGTCCTGAGCCTGGCGAGAGCCAGAAGCTGAAAATCCACACATGGACGTGGCCATGACCAGAAATCCCACGGAGAAGTGGCTTTGCCGCCTGGGACCTGCAGTCCCAATCTGAGCTCGGAATCTCCAAAGCGCTGTCCCCCACCCGGGTCCCCCGGACGGTGTGCGGTTTCACCAGGAGCCGAGCCATGGTAGAGAATAGTATGATAGGAAATCAATCAGAAAGTTACCGAGTAGAAAAAAATAATACAATAAAGAGGATACATAAAGATGCAGAGGTGAAACGAGAGACAGAAGGGCAGAAGGGCAGGGAGAAAAGGCGATTTCCAGTGACTCTTCGGGGAATCCAGTGGTGGAGGAAGTGAGAGGGAGGCCTTGTGCATGGACAAGCAGGTTTGGGAGGGGACAGAGAATGGGTCCTGGGTGTCCCTCATGACCAGGCTCGGCCACCTCGAAGTCCTTCCTCTGCCACTTCCCTCCCTCTCTCCTCTCTTCCAGTCAATCCAGACTCCATGCCTGGATTCCATGGCCCCACACCCACCCCAGGGCCTTTGCGTCACCGTTTTGGTGTCTGGGATGCCTGTCCCCTGGCAGCTGATTCAGTCCCTCCTTCCCACAGTTGTCTGCTCAGAGACCCAACCGACCACCGGATAGAGAAACCCGCTTGCCCCTCCTCTACCATCGTTCATTCTTTACCTGCTGAAATTTTCTCCTTAACCCGGGTAACACCCCTGCACCCCACACCTTGTGTGTACACCTATCCTCTGAGTTCTAGTGTAAGGGCGAGGGTCTGGTCGTATTATTAGTATCCTCCCTGCCTCCCCCACGGTGTTGGCCCCACAGTGTCTGGCACATGGCAGGTGCTCGCCAAATACTTGTGTATTGCTCGAGAAAGCCCCTGGGCTAGTAGGAAGAGAAACAGAGGCTCCAGCAGGCAAAAGAGGAGGCAGGAAATCAGAATGGCCTGGTTGGAACATCCCGGGAGAGTTGGCCTGGAACTCTGCACAGGGAAGCCAACAGTGTCTTCAGAAGGTGCTGGAGGTTTCTGGGAGGAAGGTGGGGGAGGGGGACTTCTAATGTCCCCTGGCAAACTGGAACTTGGAAAGGTGACAAGCAGCAAAGAGAAGGGAGGGCACTCCTCTTTCTGTAGATTTCGGCCAGATCAAGAGGAGGGGCTGCAGAGTGGTGGGGCAGGACCACACAAGAGCCAAGGGATGGGGATCAGATGTTCCCTAGCCTTGTGGCTTTGGGCAAGTGACCAGACATTCCCAAGTCTCAGCTGGCCTGTCTGAAAAATGGGGCAGTGTCGTTGGCCTCGAGGTGTTATGCTGACAATTAAATGAAATAAAAAAGTACTTCCAGTGCTTCCTTCATGGTCAGCCCTAAATAAATATTAGCTACATGTTGAGCTCCTATTGGATGTTACGTGCTTTGAATAAAATACAAAAAAATGAAAAAAAGATGTGGTCCCTGCTCAGAGGCAATCAGTCAAGTGGAGAGAGACCTGCCGGTGGCCGTCAGTATGATGTGGACGGAGGGCGGAGGGGGACACGCGGACACGGCGAGGAAGGCAAGGCAGTGGCACCTGGGTATTCAGCACAGGGCTTCTGGGACTTCGTGGCTGCAGAGCTGGGTCTGGAAGGATGAGCAGAAGACAAGGGACAGAGAAGGCCAGGCACGATTTTCCAGGCAGAAGGAACAGTAGTTGAAAAGACAGGGGAGGTGAGACATGGCCGCAACAAGAATTTGTTGGAAAATAAATACTTGGAAAAAAAAGATTTAGAAAATCAATCCCTCAACCTTTTAATTATTTCTAACCCAAGAGGTGTTTGTGATTTTTGCAAACCATTTGTTAAAAATAAAAAACTTTATCCTCTAATATTTTTTTTTTGTTTGTTTGTTTTTTGCCTCTAATATTTTTTTGTTGTTGGTGTTGAGCTCCTGCTGTGTGCCAGGGCACATAGTGAGTGAGACCGGCGTGGTCCCAGCCCCCCGGGATCACACACACCCAGGAGGAAGACCTTGAGTAATTGATTACAAATTGATTGTTTAATTGCCATCATGTGTGTTGGGGGGGGGTGGACTGCAGGTAATTCTGTTTTGCTAAGGTGCCAGGAGGGACTGGCGGAGATCACGCTGGCAGGGGAGGTGGGGGAGGTGGGCCAGATCAGGGAGGGTCTTGAATCAAGAGCAGTGCGAGCTGGGTGAGAGCTCTGCGTGAAGAACACAAAGATGAGCAAAACTAAGGCCGTCACTGGCAGGAACCGGTGCCCGAAGATGGAGTGGTAGAGGGCAGTCCACGGTGTGACAGGAGCACAGCCCAGAAAACAACAGGGGGGGGGGACTTCATGGAGGAGGTGACCTTTGCCTCTTCCTCCAGTGGACTAGCAATCCCAAAGCCGGGGGTCCTGCCTTTTAGGGATGGGCTTCCATACCTTAAAGGGGCTTAAAGGGGCATTAATCACACCCAAGAATGGCTCAAGAGCGAAGAGTTCTGAGCCTGGCATGTTCTCTCTGTAGGCCTTGGGTATAAGGGAAGGAGGAGCTGGTACAATATTGAGCTATTGACCCAAAGACCAGAATGTGGAGTACCTGGGGGTTGCTAGGGCCAAGGGCTAGAAATCCTGATTCACGCCTGCCCCACAAGCTAGGTGAGCTTGAGACAGGTTCATCCCCCTCTCTGCCTCTGTCTGCTTATCTGTAAAATGGGCGTCATGGTGACTTTACGGGGCTGTTGTCATCATGAGGATCGATCAAGTGTGTGTCTCCCCCATTGAAGTTTTCAGTACAAACGACTGGTTGTTATGCTCAACCAAGTTCATCGCCGACTCTATAAATGAGCTGACTTGGCTCCTTGTCGGAGGGGTCGAGATGGCAAAGGGTGCTCTGTGGTGGGCGGGGAGGGTAGCCAGGTCCGGAGCCTACCGGATGTGGCCCAGCACCCGTTGTCCAGGCCTGATGGGGCCAAACGGTGGCAGGTAGAGAAGACCCTGCCTCCTGACCACGGTGGGTTTTGCAGGGTGTCAAGTTCATCTTTCCCTGATGTAGCATTCTCTTCAACAACCCCTGTGCACCTGTGCACGCCCCCGCTGGTGTCAGCGGAGTCTCTTGCACACTGTGCGCTTCCGTCCCTGGGGCCTCACTTCCCTGTGCTACAAACGTTGTTCCTCGTCTTTCCTGGTCAGTCCTGAGTCCCGAGAGGCTGCACTCTTGTCCCTCGTGCGCATTGCTCTGTCCTTTGCCTCCCGCGCAGAGTTGGGCACAAAACAGGCTCTGGGTACATGTTGGTTGATAAATGGTGGTGGGGGGCTGGGGGGAAGGAGAGAGACGAGGAGTGAAAGTGATATAGGAGAACATTTTCTTCAATGACGGGGGTTCTGTTGACCATCCAGCTCCCACATTGGTTGAGCGTAGCCTGTGCCCCAAGTCTGTTTCAGGTCACGTGAACTCCCGTGACCCTCACAGCAGGCCCTCCAGGGGAAGTCTGTCTGTCTGTCTTAGTTCTCATTCAGCAGATGGGGAATCCGAGGCACAGAGAGGGTAAGCAACTTGCCCAAGGTTACACAGCCGGGAAGTGAGAGAGTCAAGATGCTAGCCCTCAGGTTCTTGCGCCGTAGGGTCTCGTATTTGCTGACTGCCTACTGTGTGCCAGCCTCGTTGTCTTTTAATAGTACAGAAAACCTGGGGAAACTGAGGCTCAGGGAGGGGAACATGCCAAGTCAAACAGCAAACAGCAGATTCATGATGGTTTGCCCACAGCTCTGCCCGTGTAGAGTTTCTGCCCCAGAGTGGGGAGAGGTCCTGCGGGGCACCTGTCCTTCCTCTTCCTTGAGTCAGTGACAGGTGGGCATCTACTGAGCTCTTGCCTTCTTGCTGGCCTCACACCTAGTCCTAACCCCTGATGTAGAGGGTTATACTTAGCTACAGAGACCACACTGAATGGGGGTAGGGGGAACAACACGGAGTCTGGAGCTAGAAGACAGGGTTAGAGTCCCAGGGATCTCGGGGAAGATGCTTCCCTTCTCAGAGGCTAAATTCCTCCAGCTTGGAAATGGGAGAAATCACACGGCCGCCTCAGACAGTATGGATTAATTCAGATCACGCACCTAGAGCTGTGCATAGTGGGTACACAGAGGGTGCCCGGCAAAGGTGGGAGATGGTAGCATATCCCTGCTGAGAATCCTCAGTGGGGTCTACACCCTGTGAGGCCTGGCCGCATCTCCTCCAATCTCATCTGCTTTATTCCCTCCATAGCCCCTGACCCCCACGTATACCCCGAGTTCCAGCCACATTCCCCTTCTTCCTCTGGACGAGCCAGGCCCTTTGGTGCTACCCCTTCTCACACATCTCCTCAGGGATCCGCAAGCAGATGATCTGCAGAAGAGCTTAATGGGACCACATCATCCTGCTAGCTCTTTCCCCGTCTTTTTTCCTTTGGCCTGTCTCCCTCCTCCCTACACATTTCTCTCTCCCGTCCCTTTCATCCCCATGTTAATATCCTGTGTATTTCTACACTTACACACAATCATAAGTATCTGCAGCAATGTGCACGCGTCAACCCCACCTGCTCCTATTCCCGTGTCCCGCACGTGTGGGGCTTGAGTGCTGTTTCACAAAGCAGAGTCCTACGCTTTTGCATCTTGCTTTATCATTCAAATAGCAACTCCTGTGAGGCTCTGAGTCAGCTGGATCAGCCCTAATTCATTCTTGTAATGCATTACAAGCATTATATTTCATAGTGAGCAGTCACTCTCGTTTCTTCATCCGGTCTTTGACTGACAGGCATTCATTCTACTTCCTGTCTGCCCCTGCACCCTGAGCCTGTAAGCAGTGAGGCAGGACCCACCCGTGTATGCGTATCCTGCAGCTGGAGCTTTTATTTCGATGGACTAGAGACCCAGGAGTGGGATTGCTTAGTTGGAGGGTATATGTATTTTTTAAAATTTCACATCACTTTCCAGCAATGCTGTAACCTATCACCTTTCCAACAACAATCTTAGGAGTCTATTTCCCCGCATCCATGCCAGCAATAGGTGTTAGTAGTATTTTTAGTTTTTGCCAGTCTGATGGGGACAAAATGAAATCTCAGTTACTGTCATTTCAAGTTCCCATGCAACTAGTGAGTTAGGGCCTCTCTCCATGTGTTTGTTGGCCATCTGGATTTGCACCTTGTCTTCCTGAGTCTTACCCTTTGACACAATCCTTTTCATGAATTTCTTATCCGTTTGTAAGAGCTCTTTGTCTATTATAAATATTAACTTTTTGTTTGACAACTATGTTGGGAATAGTTTCTTTTAATTGAAGAATAATTGACATATAACCTTATATTAGTTTCAGGTGCACAACATAATGATTTAATTTTTGTATATGCTGCAAAATGCCAAATAGTTTTATACTTGAATTCCTTATTTTCATATTGATGTTGTGAATGGAATCTGTTCCTGCAAAAGTAATTTTGGAGAGTAAGGTGTCTTTTTACATACTACTTTCTTGTTTTCTTTTTTTTTGAGATTTATTTATTTATTTATTGGACAGAGAGATTGGGAGTGAGAGCACAAGCAGGGGGAGCAGGAGAGAGAGAAGCAGACTCTCCGCTGAGCAGGGAGCCCGACATAGGACTCCATCCCAGGACCCTGAGATCATGACCTGAGCTGAAGACAGATGCTTAACCAACTGAGCCACCCAGGTGTCTGACTTTCTTGTTTTTTTATGCTCTATGACTGACCCTGTCCTCTTCCACATTTCCTCTAAGATGTTGTTTTACTTTATTTTTTGGATGTCAACACTTTGATCCATCTGAGGTCAAATGAGGTTTCAACTTCCTTGCAAAAGAGAGCTGGTTGTGCAAATTTCATTAATTAAACAATTACCCCTCTTCCAACTGAATTGCAATACTGTCTCTGCCCCATATTAAATCCCTGCAAATATGTTGATCTAGTCCTCCTCTCTTGGTTTGTTTCCTCCATCGCTTCCCCACCAGCTCCAACTGAATTTGGTTAACAGGGGCCTCAATACATTCTTACTTCTAGTAAACCATGTTCTTCCTTGATACTTTACCTTTCATTGGATCTGGTTATTACCACGTCTCCCTTCTTCCAGGTGACCTTTGAGATTATTCTAATCAATGGCATGCTGGCCACCCCTGGAGCCCAGTGACTTACGTGGGGTCAAGCAACTAACTGGGGAGCAGCAGATATTGGTTGAATGCTGTTGCTGCCCTTCCCTTCTAGGACTATAGAAGGCATTAAAGACCAAGGCAAGCTCAAAGTAAGTTAACACGAACATGTGTACAGAGTAGACGACTCTAACTAGAGAAAGCCTCAGGGATACTGAGACTCTCATAGACATTTGAAGCAAAGAGAAAGGATCATTGGTTTTCTCCAACCCCTGTTTATTGGACATCTACTGTATGCCAGTGATCTAGGTCTGGGGATATAGTGGTAGCCAAGGCCAAGACAGAAGTTTGGCTTTGGGATGTGACAATGGTATCGGGCTCGTTATTTTTCTGTGTGATGACAATATTGTGGCTATATTTAAAATCAAGAGTCCCTGTGTTTTAGAGATGCATCTGGAAATATTTCCAGATAAAATTATATGAAGTCTGAATCTAAGTAAGCTGGGTGGGAGAACTGGATGGAAATACAGCTCAAACAAGGCTGAATTGATCATTATGGAAGCTCCGTGATGGTTTCACAGGGTTTAATGGCTTCCTAGTATAATATTTATTATACTACTCTCTCTACTTTTGTCTGTGTTTGAAATATTCCATAATAAAAAGTTTTAAAAACGCATACAGAGCTTATTATGTTTCAGGCATTATTCTAATTGCTTCACATCCATTAATTCATCAAGTCCTCAAAAAAGCCCTGTCTCAGTCAGCTGGGGCTTCTAGAACAAAATTCTGTAGACATTTATTTCTCACGGTTTAGGACTCTGGGAAGGCCAGGATCAAGGCGCCGGTGGACTCGGTTCCTGGGGAGAGCCCTCTTCCTGGCCTGCAGATGGCCACCTTCTTGCTGTGTCCTCACAGCACAGACAAGCGAGTGAGCAAGCTCTCTGATCTCTTCTTTTTTAAAAAATTTAAAAAAAGATTTTATTTATTTATTTGACGCACACAGAGAGAGATCATAAGTAGGCAGAGAGGCAGGCAGAGAAAGAGGGGGAAGCAGGCTCCCCCTCTTCACCTGCTGAGCACGATGCAGGGCTCGATCCTAGGACCCTGAGATCATGACCTGAGCCAAAGGCAGAGCCTTAACCCACGGAGCCACTTTGGCACCCCTCTCTGATGGCTCCTTACAAGGGTCATGATTCTATCCTGAGAGCTCCTTCCATAGATCCCCACCTCCAAATACTATCACCTTGGGGGTTAGGGCCTCAACACATGAATTTGGTGGTGGTGGTGGCGGTAGGGGGCACAGTTCAGTCCATAGGAAGCCCTACGAAGTGGGTATTATCATCCCAGTTGAGAAAAACAAGTCTCCACAAGGTTCGGTAACTTGTCCAGGATCCCCGCTGGTGGGAGCAGAGCTCTCTGACCCCAAGGCCTTGCTGTCAACACTGTGTTCTACTTTTCTCTTTTTTAAAAGATTTTATTTATGTATTTGAGACAGAGAGAGTGAAAGAAGGAGAAAGCATGAGTTGGGGTGGGGAAGGGCAGAGGGAGAGGGAGAAGTAGACTCTCTGATGAGCAGGGAACCCGATGTGGGGCTCGATCCCAGGACCCCAGGATCATGACCTGAGCCAAAAGCAGACACTTAACTGACTGAGCCCCCCAGGCGCCCCTGCTATGTTCTACCTCTACATCTGTTCATTCCAGTGAAACTATAAATGAAGAGCTATGTATGTAATACATAATATGATACAGTATGTATAGTAAAATAATTTCATATAGCAGGAAGGGCTATGAAAGCTAAAAAGGTAGGATTGTGGGAAAGAGAGAAAGAAGACCAGTCACCCAGTAGTGGGAGGAGGAGAGGGCAGAGTCCCCCTTCAGCGGGTGTGACCAGAGAAGGGCCCTCCAAGGAGCTGAGACCTGAAGGAAGATGGGAAGGCTGTGTGGAAATCTGGGAAGGACGTTCAAGCACAGGACTAGCAGGTGCAAAGACTCCGAGACAGAATCGGAGGTTTGGTGGGGCTGGAGCGCGGCTGGAGAGGCGGGAGGCGGTGTAGGCACAGTGGTGTGAAGAGATCTCACCGCAGACCGTGGTACGGCATTTATAGGTTCAAACAAAGGAACCGAGAGACTCAGTAGGATCAAAACGATTTATTGGATTTATTACCTCAATGATCATTTAAATACATTTTCCTACATTTTGCCCTGCTAAATTCGTCTGTAACGGAGGAATAATTTAATTCCGAAGCCAAATTAACTGCTCTTTGCCTTCTTGCAAAGTCACCCGCTTTAATTTTTTTTTTCCATAACTTGATTCAATTTTTCCGCTCTTGCCACATTTTCTCCAGCTCCTACACACTTTCTGAGGTGGTTATAACGTTATTATCTTATTATTAGTCACTACCAGGGATAATTCACTTTCCAATTGATCTATGCTGCCTATAAAACGCCAAATCAACTGGAAACATAGGAAGCGAGTGGTTAGTGACTCCTCAAAGCCAGCGTAGGCACAAAAGTGTGTGCGAGAGGCTGGGGACCGGGCCTTGCTGACCTCCGATGAGCTGAATTTACCTGATTGAACAGTGCAAATGTCAGGAGCCTCCACGGGGCAGGTTGTCAAGGGCGCAGGTGGTGGTAAGTGCTTGCATCAGATTCACGTTGTGTGTGCTGAATATTTGATGTGGTCCCTGCTAGTTTGTATTTGTTCTAAGTAAGTATCCAGCAATGTCAAGTTCAATGGATTCTGTAGATAAAATGTGCCCAAGCACAATGTTTCCCTTGAAAAAAGAACCTGGCAGTACCCAGACCTTTGTTGCGTAGCCTTTACACAAGCCACACTTACGCGGGTAGAGTGGGAATGTGAATGGGGGTCAGTGGGCCCTTCTGCCATTTTGACTCGAGCTGGGAGAGTGTCAGTTGTGGATGAGCAAGGTTCGGGGCGTAGACGTTTGCCGCTTGATTTCATAGTAGCATCGCCTGTGATGTTGCAAGTTGGAAGAAAAGAGGCTGAGGACGTAACGTTCGATGGACAAAAAGGAGAGGCTATAAAATAAAACTTATTCTTTGGATAAGAGGATGCCGTTGAGGGGCGCCTGGGTGGCTCAGCGGGTTAGAGCCTCTGCCTTCAGCTCGGGTCATGGTCCCGGGGTCCTGGGATCGAGCCCCGCGTCGGGCTCTCTGCTTGGCTGGGAGCCTGCTTCCTCCTCTCTCTCTGCCTGCCTCTCTCCCTACTTGTGATCTCTATCTGTCAAATGGATAAATCTTAAAAAAAAAAAAAAAAAAAAAAAAGAGGATGCCGTTGAAAAGAACAGTTTATTCCTGAAGGAGTGTTCCTAGCTTATTCTTTCAGGCTGTCAGCTAGTGAGGTTTGGCTGAGGTTTTTTGTTTTTTGTTTTGTTTTCCGTCTGATTCCTGACTAGGTTTTTGGGGAGGGAGGCAGCCTGGGGGCTACAGAATCAAGAAAAAAGGGACAAAAGGAAGTGGACAAGAAGCCCACCATTTAAGGCTCGGGAGGAGTTTTTCAGGGTGCTGGAGGAAAGCACATAGAAGGAGCTATAGTGGAGGTGAGAGAGGCCAATGGGAAGGTGGATTTTAAGACATTTTGCGGCAGTGTGTGTCCCTTTGCGGTGTCTGAGACACATAAGGAAGGAGCTTGGATTATCTGGAGTGTTTTGGTTGTTGGATTGATTCTTTGTTACACATCTTCGTGGACTGGACCACATGGCCCCAGCTTTAGCCAGGCTGCAGGGAGCAAAGGCCTGGGTGCCAGGGGAGGCTGCTTGGGGAGAATTGGACGGGGTAAAGATTTGGTGAAAGTTCATGGCAAACTGTATAACTTAGACATTAGACACTTGTTTTTTGGTTTTAGGTGCTAGGTTTAAAAAAATGTCAAGAGAAATAAATAGCTCTGGATAGAGATTCAGGACACCTTCATATTTGTCTTTGCTAATTCATGAGATGGTCCCTTCCTTTATTCAATAGATTGCTAAGTGATCAGTTCTATATTCCAAGCTATATGCCAAGCCCAAGCTAGGTGGGGGGCATATAAAGATACATTGTTCATTTTTCTGTGTAAGTCTGTGCTGTGTGTTAAAGAGTGGGTGGGAAATTATAGACAGACAATGCAGGGAAGGGAATTTTAGGCAGAGGGAACAGCATGTGCAAAGACATGAAGTTAAGTTTGAAATGGCAAGTCTTCCAAAAATGGAGAGCAGTTTAATGGACCCCAAATCCAGAGGCCGTGTAGTTGGGGACATATGCGACTGATTTCCTTCTTGTTGGCGGTAAGGATGTTTCCGTTTTTTGTGATTATAAAGAATGATGAGATGAACGTTTTCATGCAAAAATGGTTTCTGGATTTTGCCATGGGGTAGTTTCCTACAAGTGAGAATCACAGTGAGTTTCAATGGGAGAGTAACCCGGTAGGTCTTGCCCTGTGACTTTCTCCAGGTCATTGGCCCTTCTGGGTTTCACTTTCCCCGTCTCAGAGCGTGGATCCCAGGCATGAAAAGGACCTTTCTAGCTCTCACACGCAGACACCTAGTGGCATCTTCAAACTGGGCTTTGTCCCGGACTTGCGAGAGAGATCTGGATTCCTACTGACTGAGAAAACGATTCATTATTTCATCTCAAACAAGTCACATCCCTCCTGGATGCCTCGATTATTCTATTGGCTCAGCAAGGATACTAAACGAGACTCAGGGAACCACAAAGTGATGTTCCTGAAGCTTTTTTTTTTTTTTAAATAAAATAATTCCATGGTCCGGAGCATGGAGTTTCCTTCCACATCATCCCTTGTACGCAGGCTTCTCCTTCTCTTGCTCTCCCGTTCCCTGGTCCATTGGCTCCCGGCTCCTCCTCAGGGGGCTGGAAGAGGACGCAGCCTGGGAGTGCCATCCTCCCTGAGGGTGGCCTCTAACTTTATCAGAGTTCAGCAACTGTTCACCACTGACGTGCTGATATGGCCTGAGTGCCTCTCCGTGGAACCCACTCCCCGGACACTGCGCCCTTCTCTGGGAAGACTCCCTGAAGCTCTACTAAGAGCCAAACTCACTTTTTTTTTTTAAGATTTTATTTATTTGAGAGAGAGAGAGAGAATGAGCATGCGTGTATGTGTGTGTATGTGAGAGAGAGAGAGAGAGAACATGAGCAGGGGAGGGGCAGAGAGAGAGAAGCAGGCTCCCCACTGAGCAGAGAGCCCAACATGGGGCTCAATCACAAGACCCTGGGATCATGACCTGAGCCAAAGGCAGACACTTAACCACTGAGCCACCCAGGCGCCCCTAAACTCTTCCCCATGTCTTCAGTCTCGGGATTGCGCCACATGGTCAGACACTGGTCTTCTGTCCACGCTGAACATACGTTGAGTCATCATTTCCTCGCTTGGTTTGTTTGGTTAACGAGCTTTGGGAACTTGCTCTTCAAGATTCCCAGCCACCCCCGTCTGTGTTCATAGACCCTGGAACCAGACTACATGGGTTGAAATGTTTGCTCTGTCATTGACTACATTCGCGAACACATCTGAGTTACTAAATCTCCCTGCGTCTCAGATTTTTCTTATGTGGGTCGGGTGGGCTTGGGTTTTGGCTTCTGCGGGGAGCATGCTGGGCTGAGCTCCGAGTGTGGATTAACCACAGGTCTCCATCTGTCTTTCATTCTCTTTGTACCAGTGGTCACCTGGGATCATGTTCTTGTGGCAGAAGACAGGAGCATAGAAGGTCAAGTCCAACTATGTCAGCACTTATCAAGTCCCTATGGAGTCACGTCTACTGGTATCCAGTTGGCCAAAGAAGGTCGGGGGGCAGGGATGTGTATGCCCTCCATAGTAGGGGGGGAGGTCAATCTTTGTTGAATACTAATTCTATCACATTTTGACATGGTTTGTTGTAAAGGTTAAAAGAGATAATAACTTTTAAGTGCTTATAACAATATTTGGCACGTAATATGGGTTCAATGACAAATACCCTGTGAAAATTCATACTAGGGATGGTATTGATACTGGTGTTTGTATTAGTATAAGCATTAACAGATACTCTTCAAAATACACATTCAGAGATGTCTGGGTGGCTCAGTCGTTTAAGTGTCTGCCTTTGGCTCAGGTCATGCATCCGGCTCCTTGCTCAGGAAGGAGCCTGCTTCTCCCTCTGCCTGCCACTCCCCCTGCTCGATCTCTCACTCTCTCTCTTTCTGACCCCCCGACAAAAAAAAATCTCATATTAAAAAAAAATCCAAAATACACATTCATACCACACTGTAAATGTCTGATAAGATAGTGTGACACAGACTTCAAATGTTTATGTTGAACAGCAGATGTTTAAGTCAAAGGGGTGAATGCTTAAATGTGGACTTTGGAGAATCAGTAAGATCTAGCAGCTGAGAAAAAGGGTTCTGGGATTAGCTAAATTTAGGTCACAATTCCAGTTCTGCCACTTTTTTGTTGAGTGACCATCGGCTGGTTTCTTAATCTTTTTTTTTGGTTGGTTTTGTTTGTTTTGTTTAAATGGTGGTTGGAATATTTTTTTTAAGTTTGTTTGTTTATTTAAGTAATCTCTATACCCAAGGTGGGGCTTGAACTCACAACCCTGAGATGAAAAGTTGCATCTTCTTCGGACCGACCCTGCCGGGAACCCCTAGTTTCTTATCTCCTCCGTGTCTCATAGAGCTGTTGTGTGAATGAGAGAAGATATTGTAAGTAAGACATGTATAGTGCTTGGCACATAGTAAGGTCCATAAATGCTGATGGTCTGGAATGGGGGACGGGGGACATGGCAGAAAGCCTCCCCCGGAGCCCTGACCCTTCCCAGATGGTGGGCACTGCTTCAGCTGTGTATCCTGGTCCGGCCAACAAGCATTCACTCGGTACCCACTGTGTGCCCGACGTTCCTCTGTTCCATCCGTGCATGCCCACAGCTCACTTCCTCATGGTAAATTCCATGGAACATTCGTTCCATTGCATGTTCCCTAGGGCATCAGACTGAAAATGACAGCATGAGCGTCCTGCGGCCAGTCGAATTTGGGAAACTGAATTCGAGAGCACTTAACATGTTCTACAGCTGTAGGGCTTTGAGATTGGCCGATGCGCGTGTGCCTTGCGGGCTGAGGGCTGTGGGTATTGGGTCTCCTGTGACCGCAGACTCCTTCTTACGGAAGCATCTGGGGTTTTCTTCACATGTCCTGAGCATGCATCTTCCTCTCCACCCACTGCCACTGCCTGCGGGAGGCGTGTCCCCACCCTGCTGGGCACCATAGATCGCCCTGTTCCTGGTTTCCAGCCCACCGAAAGGGGACTTAGCGCCAGCTTTCCAAACTTCATGTCCTCTGAGCCATATACTGTCCCCCCCACATGCATGGTGTGGGGACCTCCTCTCTCTTCCTTTGCCGTGCCGGTTCTGTTCACCTTCCAGGACTCCACCCCCCACTTCCGGACAGAAAGACTCCTTTGTCCTAGTCTGGGATGGGAACCACCTTTCTTTTGGTTATTTCTTCTTTTAAAAATATTATTATTATTATTATTTTTAAAAAAACATATAATGTGTTATTTCTTTCAGGGGTACAGGTCTGTGATTCATCAGTCTTACACAATACACAGCACTCACCACAGCACACACCCTCCCCAATGTGCATCACCCAGTCACCCCCTCCTCCCAGCACTCCCAGCAGCCCTCAGTTTGTTTCCTGAGATTAAGAGTCTCTTATGGTTTGTCCCCCTCTCTGGTTTTGTCTTGTTTCATTTTCCCTCCCTTTCCCCTATGATCTTCTGTCTTGCTTCTCAAATTCCTCATATCAGTCAGATCGTATGATAATTGTCTTTCTCTGATTGACTTATTTCGTTTAGCGTGGTACCCTCTAGTTCCATCCACGTCATTGCAAATGGGAAGATTTTGGTTTTTTGATGACTGCATAGTGTTCCATTGTGTATATATACCACATCTTCTTTATCCATTCATCTGTTGATGGACATCTGGGTTCTTTCCATAGTTTGGCTATTGTGGACATTGCAGCTATAAACATTCGGGTGCAGGTGCCCCTTTGGATCACTACATTTATATCTTTAGGGTAAATACCCAGTAGTGCAATTGCTGGGTCATAGAGTAGCTCTATTTTCAACTTTTTGGGGAACCTCCATGCTGTTCTCCAGAGTGGCTGCACCAGCCTTCGTTCCCACCAGCAGCATAGGAGGGGGGACCCCCTTTTTGGACCTTCTCTCATACCTAACGGTACTGCCTGGCACCCCCATGCTTCCCATGTCTCCTTCCCAGCATCTTCCGGGCGCCTCCACGTGGGGATTGCTGTGTAGCCCCGTGGCTAAGCTCATAGGCTCTGTGGCCAGAGGGTGGCGATTTGTGACTATGGGCACGTGTCTGGGCCTCAGTGTCCTGCCCTGTGAGGTAGGAATCATGACCACAGCAGCTCACAGGGCGCCACTCGGAGGGAGAAGCAGCTTTAGCAATCCATTCCCCGAGCCCCCTCCTGGCGGGGAGGTGGCGGAGTGTGATGGAAGGAGCTCAGACCTGGAGCCCGGCTTTGAATCTCAGCTATGGGACAACGGGCAAATGACTATACACCCGAAAACCTAACTCCCCTCTCGGTCATATGGGGTGATTTCCCTTTCATCAGGTTGAACTGAGGATGACCAGAGGCTCTGCGTGTACAGGAACTGACACAGGGCAGCGGTTTAGTAAATACAGTTTTTACAATTACATAGGGCTTGCATTTGACCAGTCCCACGGACCTGGGACATGTGACTCCAAGGCTCCCTGAAAGCCAGCGTGGGAAGGCACCTTGGAGGACAGATGATTCTACAACTTCATTTACAGAGGAGGAAATCCTACTTTTGCTTCCCTTTTACCCTGAGCATGGAGTGAGGGTCACCTGCCTTGAGATGAAAAAGGCGATCGTAGTCATTATTATTACCCTATTTAATACCAACCCTGAAAATTGGGGGTGCAAGGGGGCCTGAAGACACCCCCAGGTGTCCTTGGCCTCCAGGAGGGGATAGTTCTTTTATCCCTTTTTCTCACGCTCCCAGGCCCAGTGGCTTGTCCACGCCCGGGACAGCATTCTCCTGACATCGTGAAAGGCACAACCCAGTAGCTCCCCGGTGTTTGCAAAGGCACGGATGCCTGGCACGGGTGTCGCTTTTCACAGCCTATGAAGCCCTTTATCCTGCACCACACATCGCTACCCCCTCACTCCTCTAGAACTTTGCAGTGCGCACATCACAAAGCGTCTGCTGGGATCAGGGACGCCGACCCTAGCCTTACAGATGAGGACACGTAGGCCCAGGGAGTCACACTTGGGCCCGAGACCCTGCCTCTGGGGGTGGCGTTGGGGGCGAGGTTCCCCGAGGGGAAGAGGTCCGCTTCCGGCTCTGCCCCGGTGCCCGGGGCTCGGCCTCCTGCCGAAGATGGAGCCTTGCTGAATGAGGCTTGGGAATGCTGCCACTGTTCAATGAGCTAATGGTGAAATCAGAAACTCAAGGGCTGGTAGCAGAGGCAAAAAAAAAAAAAAAAAAGACAAGCTTTGATTCATGGGCCAGAGGATCAGTGAATGGGGAAGACAGCCCGCGGTAAGAGAGGAAAAGCCTGAGCTTCTAGCAGTGTCCCTCCCAGGGAGAGGAAGGTCAGGCTAGCAGTTGCCTCGGTCAGCATCGGAGCCTGACGGGGGAGGCGAGGGAGCACTGCGGTCCTGTCCGAGCAGCCCTGGTGAGCCCCGTCTGTGAACAGGGGTGGGAGGGGGAGAGCATACGGGTTGTCATGGGCTCCCCCAGGCAGGAGGTGTAAAGTCAGGTGGTAGGAGCGAGGCACAAAAGAGGGGCTCACACACACACACACACAAAAACAAACCAAAACCAAAAAACCCACCCAGAAACTTCTTTCGTTAGGGCAGAGTGGAGAGAGTGTCCTGTCTCTTTAGAAGACGGGGACCAAGTCTCTTAGTTGCCTCTACTGGTCTTGAATGAATGAACAAGGGAATTTTTACGGTGTCACATCTGGTTCCTAGTGGCGGGTAAGTAGCTGGGGTCACGGATATGTTTAGAAAGGGAGTAACTCGCACGTCTAGGGAGTTACCACCCACGGGGGCCTTTCCCATCCAGGGTCTTCCGTCTGTTTTTCATACAGCCTCCCTGAGCTGGGCGTTATCATCACAGGACAGGTGAGGACGCAGGGATCAGAGAGGGGCAGTGATTTGTCCCAGGTCACACAGCTGGTAAATGGCAGGAGCGGGCTTCCCATCCCCAGCTCCTTCCCATACTTCATTTTAATTTGGGAGGAGATGGAGATGCCTGAAGTGGGTGGGGGAGCGGGGAACACAGACGGTGTAAGGAGGAGAGTGTTATTGTACCTTGACTAGGTGCAGAAGTTTCTCTAGCCCCTCTACGCTGGTGAACCTCTCTGCAAACATACTCTTTGGCATGAAGGCAGCTAAGTTGCAGCAAGAAATCCTCCAACTCCCCCAAATTTTAGCTTATGCACCAGTTCCCCAAATTAATGGAGCCGTCTTCCGTGTGCCGGGAGGGCGGCAACGAAACTTCCTGGCCTGAGATGAGGGCAACAAAGGTAATTAATGAAGGGCCTCAGCTCTCGAGGTCAACAGGGAAAGGTGATCACGCATCTTACTCTGTCTAACAACCGCTCCCACGGTGCTCCGTTGAGCCTCGTCCTCTGGCTGGCCTCCCTCAGGGCCAGTTCGTTACTTTCTGATCACTTGCAGTTATTGAAAAGAATCATTTCATTTTGATCGTTAAGATTCAACCCTGTTCATTGTAAAATGTCGCTCTCACGTGAACGCTGGGCTCCGCACCAGGGTCATGCGTGCGCGTGTGTGTGTGTGGGAGGGCACGAGTGTGCGTGTGTGCGTGTGCACGTGTCCGCAGGCGTGTTTGCACGTGCTAATACACGTGCACCCGTGTTCATGCCTGGGCATGTGAACATACGTGCGTGGGCTGCTGTGTGTTCCTCGCCTGGAGTCTGGTCCCTCCTTGTGTGCCCGCGCCCTGCAGGTGATGTGCTCGTCTGGGTGGTTCAGACCGGCTGCCTCTTGCAGACAGCCCCGTGTCAGAGATGGCAGCTTCACTATTCTTCTGCCCCAGGGTTTTGCCTGTATTTCTGTCCAACACGTTGAGGCTGTCTCCTGGGAGGCGGGTGACTGAGGGCAGGCTCTCTCAGGAGGAGGTGCCTGTTGGAGGCAGCCCTGGCCCAGCCTCTACCTCCTTCTCTTGGTGCTCAGGGTCAGCAGGGGTCCGCTCACGGCTCTGACTCCTAGTGTGCCTGATCTTGGAGACTGGCTCATAGCTGCAACTCCCAGCGTCCCTCCCTGATCTCGGCAGGGGGCTGTGACATTGACTTAAGCCCTGAATTTCTACTTTCAGGTCTGCTCATGCCCCGGGAAACCCACAGGTCCTTCCCACACCTAGCAGTGGGCAGCCTCCTGTCTGCCTCACAGTCTCCCTGTCACCTTCTCCACACTCCTTGCAAATCTCCCTGACTCCGGGGGAGGGCAGGGCAGGTGGTCCAGGGTGTTCCAGGTCTTGCAGAAGGGGGTCCAAGGCGCCTTCTCCTCCACCCCAGACTGACCTCTTGCATGTCTCGCTGACAAATGCTGTCCTGCCAGGAGTCTCCTGCCCCTGGGGCTATGGGACGTCCTGGGAATCAGGCCTTCTTGGAGACAGTCTGGAGAATTCAGACTCTTTGTCTACAGTGAACCCATGGAGCCTCTTCTGGGGGACGGTGGGGTGGGTTAGGGCCAGACCTCCCGGCGTCCTGTTACCTGAGGTCCTAGCCTGTGCCAGACACAGCCAGGGGTTTCCTAAGCACCGTCTGGTGATGCTTCTCATGACCCTCAGAGCGCGTTCTGTTATCCCCATTTTGTGGATGAGGAAACCAAGGCTCAGACTGCACATGGCAGATCGTAAACGGGAATCTAGGTCTGCCTGTCTTCTGAGCCCAAGGCCATGGGTGTCGGTTGTCTGCAGTACCACCCCCCTGAATCGATTCCTAACTCTGTGGTCACAGCACCCTGATTTCTTTGGGGATACAGTCTCAGGGCACCCTCAATTCAGGTGACTTGCCTGCTGCCCATTCTTAGACGGCTGACCCAAACTCGACTTCTTGGACTGTTGGTCTAGAGCACAGAGATACGTGACAAACATCTCCCCTCCCAGCCGAAAGCCATGAACGATAAAGAATCGGAGCACGGGCACCCCCGCGGGGTGTGGTGAGCGGCTGAGCCGCGCTGGCTCCCCAGGGTCTGGAACTGCTGCGCTCCTGCCCCCGCCCCCGGCAGACCCTCGTTCTCTGGCTTGCCCATCGCTTCCCCCAACTAGCCGATGTCCTCCCACCGTCCACCTCGGTCCCCCACGTTATAGGCTCACAGCTGGTTTCCGTTGTTGTCATCCAACAAGCCTGCCTGGTACCCTAAGCGCGCTGCCGGGGGTCCGGCTCTTGGCCTGATGGGAACCCCTCTATGCTCCGGGTCTCCGTGAGTTATGACCTGAGAAGCACTCAGGACAGGACCTGACATTCAATGAAGAAGATCACTGTTCTCTCCTTGGGCTCTGGTTCACATCAGGGGCTCGGCAGGGCATGGGGTCACGCCGGACCCTCCCGGGCCTCAGAGCTGTGGGAGCAGGGCAAGCTTGGGGGAAGCTGGACCCGCAGCTGTCTGCGGAGCATTCCAGGGTCCCCGGCCTGGGGCTGATCATCTTGTCCCACAGTTCTGTGGGCTCTCACCAGCAAGAGGCAGGCCCTAGCAGGGAAAGGCCGGACTCGCCATTCTCCCCATCACTACCGTCATCCTCAGTGTCGGAAAGAGTGACCGTCACTACTGTCTGAGCACCTACCGTGGGCTGGGCCCTTTATGAGATTAAGAACGGCCCTAATCAGGAAAGCAGCAGCAACATAGGTTGCTGTGGTTACTCTTTCCAGAACTCTGCTGCAGCGGTGTATACCCATCGTATGGATGAGTAGGTTGAGGCAGGGGAATGTTGCTGGGGATGCATCGAAAGTCCTTGAGTTCTGCTAGGTGTCATTCCTCAGCAGTGGCAGAGGCTGCTTTCTCCTGATTTACCGTGAGGCAGGCACGAAAGTATTTGATTCTTCCCAAGACAACAGTTTGACACACAGGAGAAGCACACACCATCCTCCTATGAATGTGGTTTTGCTCCTGCTCCTTAGGAAAAAAAAATCATCCCGGCCCTGGGATGCTAAAGGGAACTTCACCTCCTCCCTGGGTCATGTCCAGATCCTGGGGACAAAGGGCACTCTCCTTACCCGTGCTCCCTCTGCATCGATGATTCCCAGACTCCTACCCCCCGTCAGACCCCTGTCCTGAACTCCAGACTCATATCTCCAGCGCGCTTCCCACCTGCAGCCAAACGTGGGTGGACACTGCAAACTCCATGCCCCTGGGCCCCTGGTCTCCTCCAGCCCCGGCCCCTGCTTCTCCTGTAGCTCATTCCACTGTGATTACCGGTGCCTCCGTCCCTCTGGTGCCCAGTCCCAAAGCCCCGGAATCCTCGTTGCTTCCTCTCCCTCTTTTACCCCACATTAGGAAATCCTATATTCCCAATCGATTATTTCTCTCTGCTTTGTCCTGGTTTGAACCACCATCCTCTGGCGCTTGGATTAGCCCATTGGCTTCCTAACCGGTTTTTCTGCTGCGATCCCAGCTCTCCCTCCATCCATTCCCACTGCAACGACTGAAATGATCCTTTTAAGATGTAAGTTAGACAGTGTCGCCCCTGGGTGGTGACTCCTCATTTCACTCTCAGTGAAGTCAAAGGTTCAAGGTAGCCTCCAGGAGCCTTCCTGACCTGGGCGCATATCTATAGCTCCCCTCTGCCCACTCAGTTCGGCCCCCACCCTGGTTCCCTTGCCCTCTCCTTTCACACCATGCACCCTCCTGCCTCAGGGCCTTTGCACTGGCCACTCCCTCTTACCCCAGATACGTGCATAGCTCACTCCCTCACTTTCTTTGAGTCTCTGCTCAACTGGCTGCTTCCTGTCTAGCCACACTAGGATTGCATCATCCACACCTCACCTCCGAAACTCCCAAGCCCCTCACCCTGTCCCCTTTTTTTGTTTCATAGTATGTATTGCCTCCTGGCAACTTACACAACACACTTAAGGAGCATTAGGGTGGCTATTTATTGTCTGACTCCTGCGGCCAGTATCTTGGCTCCCAGAAGTGAAGCTCTTTGTCTGTTTTGCTCACCCACATGCCACAGGATTCCGTTACACGGCTCAGGACATGGGGGACGCTCTATGAACCACTTCCTTATCACTTTCCCCTGATTCTTGACTTCCTCCCTGAAATTGGGGACCAGGAGAGCATTGGTTTATTCCACTGTACTAGGTATTGTGAGAATCCTCAGGAGGCCAAGGGATCCTGCCTGGTAGGTTGCTGACCTGGTCCCTGCCCCCACTTCTAGGCACATTCTAATCTTGTTCTCACCTTTAGGCTCTATCAGTGTTAAAGCCCTGACAAGGCTCTGTGCTGTCATACCTCAGGCCCTTTGCATGTGCTGTTGTGCCTCTCACCTGGTGGACTCCTAGGTGTTAGTCAAAGCCCTGGTTAGGTGTTGCCTCTTCCCTGAGGTCCTCCATGATACTTCCACCCTCCAAAGTCTGGAGAGACCCCTTCCTTCTTTCCTTCCTTCCTTCCTTCTTTCCTCTCTTCCTTTCTTCCTTCCAACCATTTTCCTTCCTTCCTCTCTCCCTTCCCTCCCTCCCTCCCTCCCTTCATTCCTCTGAGTGACTTCTGTACCTCATGTACATTTCTCAGTGTGTGTGTCCCTGTCTCACTGGGGCTCATCTTCCAGTCTCTTGTACCATCAGACTGTGAGCTCCTTGAAGGCAGAGGCTGTGTCCCGAGCTGCCCCAGAGCCTGGAACACAGCAACTGCCTCCCCAGTGTGTGTCTGTTGCGGACGACAGAGCAAATCCGACATGAGCCGGGAGAGAACAAAGACTGTTCGAAGACCCTTTCAAGGTCACCGGCTGGCAGGGAATGAACAATGTCTTATTATTTGATCATTTATTTATACTCTATTTTCAACTAGGATTTGAGGCAGCCTGAGATGAAAGGCACAGATATGACAAAAACAAAGCCCTGTGTCTCAAACACCTCCCTCTCTTCTTCAACTGCCTCTTCCTCACTGGCCTATAAACACCCCCAGCCTCTGTTCCCTTAATAAAAGTGCCCCAGCGCTCTGCAGCTCTCCGTCCCAATGCAGCCAGCATCTCCAGCCGGGCCTCCGATGCCTGTCCTCCTCATTCCACCTGCTCACCTGTCAAGTGGGCCACTCCTAGGGAGGGCAGCAGCCACCTCTGTTGCTAAACACAGTGGACACTTGCAGACCTAGATCTCAGGAGCTCTGGCAGCACCAGACCTCCTGACATCTCCCCCCTCCTCCAGCCCCTTACTTCCCTTGCTCATATGCTGGATCCTCTTGAAGTTTCCTTCTACCGCTCGGTTTCTCCTTCCCAGCCCTGCTGGCTGCTGGCTTTCCTCTGCCCATCCCGGAACCATCTGAGCCCCCAGGAACCCGTCTCGGGCCCCTCTCTGCTCACCCCATGCACTTTATCTGAGCAGCCCTCTGTTCTCAGTTAGGGATTCTTTAGGGTCATTCTAGAACCAGTCGCCCCCTAAACCTCAGTGGCTGTCTCACTTACATAAAGTCTCTTTGGCAGCAAGGGGAGGGAGGGGCGCACTGCTTCCTCTGGTCATCTAGAAACACAGGCCCCTTTCGCTCATCTGCCCCTGCCCCTGGCTCTGTGCTGTGCGAGGAACATGCCTCTGGATGAGGGCGGGTGGGGGAGGGGGCATCGTGGACAAGAGTTCGAGGTCCCCAACTCAGCCTGTCCACTTGGTGTTCCCACCACTGGTGATGGCTACCCTGTCTCTCTGAGCATCCGTTTTCTCTGGCCAGAGAGGAATATACCACTTTTAGGTTGTTCTGAGGTTCCGTGAAAAATATAGATTCCTTAGGCGCTGATGAAGGAGTCCTCCGGAGCAAGGACAAGCTTCCTGCTCTCACATTCACACATTTCTTGGGCCCAGGAGAGACCTGCCAGCTGGCTGATCCCAGGAGTTTAGCATGTGGTTGGAAGAAGGAATCAAGAACCAGCCATGGGTGGCTTGCTGCTGGGGACTGTGCAGGGACATCCAGGCCAGAGGGCAGCTCGCTGCCCGGCTCCTCCTCTACACATTCACGGCCCAGGGGATGGACTCAGCCTCCGCGTCCACGCTCAGAGCCCATGCTGGACGTGCGGCACGGCTGACTGTCAAATCCATCACGCTCAGTCAATGGCATGACAGTGGGCATATGTCACTGACTCTTGAAGCCAAACAGGCTGGACCCGCTGTCCTCTGTAAGGAAAGGAGAGCTGACATTGATTGAACACCTACTGGGTACCAGACATTCTCCTAAGCGTTTTACACCCACACTCATTGAGTTCTCATAACAGCCCTGGAAGGAAGGGCGGCTCAGTGCCCCCATTCACAGACTCAGACTCCAAGACTTGGGAAGCTTGGCATTTGAAAATATCAGTAAAAGCACAGTGACGAGGACACTGCCATGTGCAGCGGCTGATGTCTGAGCTGTCACCTGACCCACATCTTTGACTCTCTTAGGACCGTAAGACAGAAAGGCAAGAGGCACAGACTGGGGGTGGGAACCCCCGGGCTTGAAACCTGGAGTCCAGCACTCAGCAGATAAGCTACATTGTACAAGCCACTTCTACCTCATTAAGCCTCAGTTTTCTCATCTGTCAAATGGGCACGATGATGCTGATCTCCCAGGGCAAGTGGGAGAGTTTAACAAACCTTCAAAGTCTGTTACAGAAGTAGTCATCTCCTATTTAGATATTTCTTAGGGGCTTCTGTTTACTCTGGCTCCTTCCTCTGCACCCTCTTCCCTGCATAGCAGCTAGAGGGATTATTATTTTGGAAACAGAATCAGTTCACGTTACGTCCTTGCTTAAGACCTTTAAATGGATTCACATGTGTTCCTAGGACCCTGTATGATGGGCCTCTCTCTCTCTCTCCCTCAGGCCTATCTCTTGCCCCTGCCTCTGCCTTTAGCTCTCTCTCTCTCTAGTCCCCTAGCCATCTTTCAGTTCCTTCACTGCATTAGGCTCTCTCCTGCCCCAGGACCTTTGCACATGTTCATCCCTTTCCTGGAACCTGCTTTTCTCACGCTCTTCATGCTCTTCACCTGACAACACCACGCCCCCTTCAGATTGCTGTAGAAACTTTGTACTCTCAGGGACGTTCCTTTCTGCTGCCTCTATCTCAATTAGGTTCCTTGGCCTCCTTCTTCTGTATGACTCTGCATGCTTCCTTTGCCCCTACAACCTGTCCTTGCAGTTTTACTTGTGCATGTGATTTGGTTGGGCTTTGATGTCCGTCTCCCTCTCAGAATGTGAACCTCAAGAGGACAGGCCCCCCCTTGTCTAGGGGCACTTGGCTTTGAATGAATGGAGATGCTGCCTGCTGTTTTCCCAGGATGCCCGCAACGGCTGCCTCGGTCCTGTGCTGGAAAGGGTGAGTGCGAGGAAGCATCTGCCTCAGACGTTAGCAGGAGCTAACAAGCAGTTCCAGAGCTCTTGTCCCGTCTCGGATCTCCTTGAACCCTCACGATAGTTCAGCTTCGATTTCTTCATTTGTAAGATGGGAGTAACTGGTGGGAAGGTTCGATGGAATATGGTATGGAGGTGTCCAGCGCAGTGAAGATATTTTAAAAATGCTGTTCTGGGCGTTCCTGGGGGGCTCAGTCAGTGAAGCCTCGGACTCCGGATTTCAGCTCAGGTCATGATCTTGGGGTTGTGAGATCAAGCCCCACCTCGGGCTCTGTGCTCAGGAAGGAGTCCGCTTAAGAGTCTCCCTCTCCCTTTGCCCCTCTCTCTCTCAAATAAATGAACAAATCTTAAAAAAAATTTTTTTTAAATTAAAAAAATACAAATTTTTGTTTTATTTTAATTTTGTTTTTATTTAAAATTTTATCCCATCCCCATTTTACAAATGTCCCTCTGTGAGGGGGAATTTCTCCCATTTTTCAGGGCAGAACCCGAGGACTAGAGAAGTTCAGCAGTTAGCCCAAGAACGCAGCAGCAGAGCTGGGCCCAAGACGGGGTTCTCTGCACTTCCTGTGAGATCGGGCTGCTCTGTCCCAGGATCCTCCCCGCGGAGAAGGCCCTCTGTGCTCGCAGGCCCCAAGGAGAAGCAGGAAGATCCTCCCAGAAGAGCAGCCAGCAAAGCCGCCTCTCCTGCCACTGTCCCAAGTCCCCCCGCTCACAGCTTCCCTCTGCAGAGCCAGCCCCCAGCGACCAGGTCTCCTCTCCCCGGGACCACTGGGACACCGCTTGGCAACTGACCTATATTCCGCTCCAGCTCAATTTGCCGCCTGAGTCCCCTCCCACCCAGCTCACAACCCCACCCTGCCCCGACACCTCCATCCATCCAAGGACGTTGTAAAAATAAAATGATCACCACCTGGCCCTCTGGGAGCCGCGGCTATACAGCACGTCCTGCTCCGAGGGGGAGGCTTTCACAGCCTGGTTCTCCGTGGAGGAGGAGGAGCAGACGTGGCGCGGAGGAGGACTTGGGAGGAGAGACGGGAGGCAGGTAGCCCTGCTCGCAGGGCTCAGGGGCAGGACTGATGAGGCGTGAGGCATGGAGGAGGACAGAGAGGAAGGGCACAGGGAAGAGGAGTCACCAAAACAGGTGTAGCGACCTGGGGTCCCTGAGTCGCGGGGACCTGGGGTAAAAAGCACCAATGGAGCTTCAGAAAGGTGCTGAGTGGGAAGAAGCAGAGCCAAGAAGGGTCCCGGGAGAAAACCCCAGGGAGGGGAAGAGCTGGAGGAAGGGCCCCAAGACAGGCCAGCGGGGAGCACCCAGGACAGGGGACCGGGCTTTTGTGGGAGATTGAGGGGGTGAGAGAGTCCAGGACCAGCCTAGAGGCTGCAGAGTCAGAGGTAAGAACCCACAGAAAGTGGGTTCAGCTGGTGTGGGCACCTGGGGCCTGGGACACCGAGGAGACCAGCCTCTCTGCAGGCTGCATGGACCGTAGCCCGACAGCTGGCAGGTGCGACCTGCAGAGCTGGCCTCCTGCGAGGTCTTTTCAGGCTCCACCTGCCCACTCCCCCCCCACACCCCCACCCCAGACGGTGGTTCAGGGAGGTCGCTAGCTCTGTCCGGGTCCCTTGAGCAGCCAGGAGGCACTTTCGCTCCCGCCAAGGTCTTAACAAAAGGCTCCACAGTCACACCTTGGATTCACCTTTAAACCGTTTCCCTGATCGTGGCCTGACTTTCTTCTTGGCCTGGACCTCATTTCCTCTTGTGGACAGATTTCGAGAAAAGCCTTCCAGCCCAGCACGTCCTGTCTCCCTTACGTGTAATGGTCTGTTCTTTGGCTTCTCCTACTGACAGAGCAGGACTTGCACCCAGGACTCTCAGTTCTCAAAGGCTGCACTCTCGCTGAGAGACGCTGTTGCCTCTAGTTACCGTGGAGCGCGTGGAGATTCCGTGAAGTCCTGAAAGCGGGGGCGGAGAGCTGAAGCAAAAGGGAGAAGGGAGGGCATCCAGGCACAGCTACTGCATGGACAAGACCTTGGCAATGGACAGGGAAATGCACATGGCGGGGAAGGGGCACAACGAAGCATCCAAGAGGGCAGCACCTTTCCATCCCTCTCGGCTGTACCTTATCTGTCATACATCCATTCCTACCTCGCTGTCACTCAGCACCCCCTTTTCTGTCCCATTTGCAGCCCCCGCCCTTCTGTATCTGCCCCACTACATTCCACTCCTCCCTCTGCTGGCTCACAGAGGTCCCGCCCTCCCCAAGAACGCCCCTCCTCATCTTGCTCCCCCCCCACCCTGGACAGTGACTTCCTTACCTGCCAGGGCCCAAGAGGAGTGCCACTTCCTCCAGGAAGCCCTCCGTCATAGTTAGGACCCGTGATCTATTATAAAAACACTCCAGGCCAAGAGCAGCAGGAGTGTATTTCTCACTTGGAGCACAGTTGAGTGAAAGCTGGCCGGGGTGGGGCTCTGCTCCATGGTTATGTGGGGGCTTGGGTTTCTCCTGCAGGGCCTCCACTGTCCTCTAGGTTGGAGACGGGCAAACTGTGATCTGTTTTTATAAATAAAGTTTTATCGGGACAAACCCATGCCTGTTCAGTTACGTAGCTGCTGAGGCGGTCCTAGTGTTACCACCATGGCCCCAGGGGACAGGTCATAGGCTCTGGAGGCCTAGGAAGAGAGTGTGGGGAGGTTTCAACGGGCTGGGCCACGAATGGTTGGGCCTCGCCGGCTCCCACATTCCACCGGTGGCAGCTGGTCACGTGACCCCACCGAGCTGCAGGGAGCTGGGGAATGGCAAACACACAGCCCTGTCCCTCCACACTTTCGCCCTTGGCTTTGTGCCGCTTCTCCCCCTGCTCCCTGCACGCATGCCCCCTCAGGATGGGAAGCCCTGTGTCCGTGGAGGCCGAGACTGTGTCTGTCTTGTTTATCATTGTCTCCCTGCCCCAGGCTCAGCACAGAATATATATTCTAGAACTAGTTATTGAAGAAAGGGATGGATTGGTCTGTCATGTGTGCTCCTGGGGCACTTTGTAAATATCCCCGACCTGGAACTGACATCTCTGGGTTACACTCACTCTGTGCCTGTTCCCCGCCGACCTGCCCCCGTCTCTGTTCCACCAGTTTCTTTCCAGGCGTCTCCCATGTGGTTACACTGTGCCAGACCCCGGGCATGTCTTTGTGAACAAAACAGACCCAGCCGTGTGTTCAGGGAGCTTCCAGTCCAGCGGGAGAGACCGGCCAGAAGCAGAGAATCACACCATCGTGCCAATAAATGGAAAGTGACAACAGTGATCGCATGCTCTGAAAGGAAGGGGCCGAGCAGGTGCTCTGAGCACATCCAAGCAGAGATGATCTAATCTGTGAGGCAGGGAGGGCTTCCCCGAGGAGGTGACTTTGGGGCTACAACTCGAACCACATGCAGACATGAACCAAGCAGAGGGAGAGTGGGGAGAGGTGTGTGCCAGACAGGGGCACAGGAAGGCCCCAAGATCAGAGAGAGCACGACCTCCCTCCCGAAGACAGTGACATCATTCACGTCGCTACAGCTCAGACTTGCTGAAGGCTTACTATGTGACAGGCCCTGGATTAAGTTCTTTACATGTATTATGTCGGTTAATCTGCAGGATGCTATGAGAGAGGTACTCACTAGGGCACAAGCTGTTAAGGTCCAGCCCCTGCTCCTTCAGTCTGCCGCAGAGGTCCCCTGAGGACGGTTCTCCTGCTTCTCCGGGGCTCTGGCTCTGCTGCCTGCAGGGGGTGGGCTGGAAGTGCCGGGGAGACGGAGCCACTTCCCAGGAGCGCGCTCAGGAGTGACACCAGGGAACCAGCACAGGCACCACCCCCCATGGGGGTTCGGGGGGATAAAGGTCCCCTCGGTGGGGAATTCAGTGGCAGACCTCCCACGGCCTCTCTGAGCCCCTCCCCCTGACACGGAGGCTCTGTTGCCCACAGGAGTGGCCCCATCAGGGCACATGTCACTGGCTCCTTCCCTCCCTGAGCTCCTGGCATCACTCCAAAACAACTACTTGCTCCAGAACACTTGGCTCAGGCTCTGTTTTGGGAGTAACCCAAACTAAGATGCTATGAAGTGTCCCATTTCATAGATGAGGAAGCCGAGGCACAGAACTGATGGAAGGTCTTTGAAACTAAAGCCCCGAGTGTGTGCACGTGTGTGTGTGTGAGTGCGTGTGCGTGTGTGTACACACGCGTGTGAGAATGCATGCATGCATGTGCACCCACGTGTACGGTTTCATGTGTGTGCCCATGCCTGTGTGCAACAGTGCATGCACGTGAGTGTGCTGGAACAGAGGAGGCTGGTGAGGCGTGTGTGCAGGCCAGGACAAGGATCTGGGTCACTAACTTAGAGCACGGGAGGCTGTTCAGCGCTCTCTGCAGACGGGTGACACGTTCTGATTGATGGTGAGACGGAGTCACGGTGGTGACTGAGGCAAACCCGGGTTAGAGGAGCTGGAGCACATGCAAGGAGGCGGTTGGCAGTCACTGGGGGCGCCCTGGGGACCCACCAGGATAGGGACACTGAGCTCACTCATTGGTCTCTGGAGATCCATGGGGCCCTGTGAGAGCGGGGGAATATCTGGGTGTCCGAGGGGCTTCATTCCCCGCACGCTGCCCAGAATTCATCTCTCCAGGAGGAACACACACTTGGTGTCCCAGCTGCTCCCCTCCCCACATCCCTTTCCTGCCCTCTTAGGTCCCAGAGTCACCCTACCTCCCCTGCTACTGACCCCGGCACCTCTATCAGGGAGGGTCTGTGCCGGGCGCCTGGTACTCTCTGCAGCCCAGCTGGGGCTGGCAGCTGCCGTGGGAAGGCCAGCCGGGCCTCCTGACTGGGCAGGCCCCAGAGGCCAGCACGTGGCTGGCTGGCCGGGTGCCCGCTGTTTCTGCCCCAGCGCCCTGTGCGGCCCGCCACCGCCAGAGCAGATGGTCTTGGAAGTGACGGTGGACTGAATGGGGCCAGGAGGGTCTGCCGGTCCCTCTTCTCCTCCTCTGTCTCTGCTGGGCTCCTCGACCCTTGCCACCGTCCTGGAGAGCCTGATGAGTCCCGGTGGCCGGTGGCACTGTGCAGCGTGGTGAGGGGGCATGTGACACGCCCCAGGCATCCCGTGGTGCCGGGTATGCGGGATGTGGATCTGGGGGAGCTTTGGGGCAGTGGTTGCAGGACTGGAGGGTGGGAGGGTGGCAGGACAGTGGCAAGGGGTGCAGGGCACCCTGCAGAGGCCTCAGGGAGCCCCTGACAGCTCAGTGAGCCCTTCACTGGGTGGCCGGTGGTGGTGGTCTCCACGGAGGTCCTCAAAGGACGAGGTCAAGGGAGCGCATGTTTGCTGAGAGGCTAGCCCTCGGTTAAGTCCTACCCTGGACCATCACCTGGTTCTCACCACCGCTTCATCGCCCTGCTTCCGCCCTTCCTGGGGGCCGTTCTCCAGCCCCTTTCCTGGGGTTTCTGGGCCCCAAAGGCCAGTACTTATTATGTGGTCTTCCCCTGCATATCCTCCAGGTCAGCTGCTTCCCTGCAGCCCTGTCCTCGAACATTCCCATCTGTGGTGTCCTTCCTGCTCCATGGAGTTCTCCCTCTTTCTGTCTCTCATTTCCAAGGGTCAGTGGAATCCTCCCTTGGGCCTTTGCTCTGATCTTGGAGCTCACTGATGGGTCTGGTGGGGGGTCAGTCCTGTGTGGGACCCCCGGGGCTGCCCATGCTATGAGGGGTAGAGCCCCACCTTAGCTCAAGGCTCATATCTGAGCCGTGTTCTTATCTGAGCATTTGCTCACCAATGTCTGGTGTCTGCTAGCCTCTCAGGCTGGCGAGTGCCAGTACCTGGCAGAGAAGGGCATGTGGAAACCCCGGGAGAGTGAGGACAGAGGAGAAGGCTCTGCTGAGATCTGCTACAGAATTGGCGCTGTTATTCCTCTCTGCCTCAGGACCTTTGCACATGCTGTTACTGTTGGCTGATAGACAATTTTCCTGCATCACTGCCCAACTCTTCCTTGTTCACATCTCAACATAGGGACTTTCACTGGACAACCTCCACCCCAACTGAAAATAGGTCTCCTCCGAAACCTAGTTCAGAAGGCTCTGCTCTCCTTCAAGCAGCTTTTGCAACTTAATTATATTGTGTTCGTGAACTTGCTTATTGTCTCTCCCTCATGAGATTGCATGGAGAGGGCCCTCACCAATCCTGTTCAGCCCAGAAGATCTTGCACATAAAACAGGGCCTGGCATGTAGTTGGTGCTCAAAAGGTCAAGGTCAACTGAGACACACTGTCCCTGTGCCTATAGCTGCTCCGTAAGCCCTCTTGCCTGCCTGCTGTGTGTGGAGACACAGAGAAGTTCGAAGCACAGGACTCTTCGGGATTATTAGCCCAAGCTTGTCTTTACAGGAGCTGCTGAAGGCTGGCCCTCCTGCTGAGGGATGAGGTGGACTTGAACCCAGGTCTCCTGGCCCCTAGTCACTTCTCTCTCGTCTGCTCTGGGCCGTGGTGGGCCACTTCCTAGGGGGTCCTCATGGGGGACTTAGGCCTGCCATCACCAGAGCTCCTTTGGATGGAAGGTGGGTGGAGGGCAGCGGACTCAGCCCCTTGGGATGACACAGGATGGGATAGCAAGAGCAACCATGGTCACAGCTGGACTCGAACGGTGGCTGATCCGGTGCTCTGTTCCGGCGGCTGAGGGTTCTGTAAGTACTGCCGTGTTGGGAATCCTTACGGCCACCGGGGAAGCGGGGATACTGAGGCCCAGGGCAGTGAAGTGATTTGCTCAAGTCCGTTCAGTGAGAAAGTCGCCGAGCAGAGATCAGAACCTAGGGCTGTTCGCCTCTAGCGCCTAGCAGGCCGTGAGGGGCCCCCGGCTCCACACTCGGCTAATCTGAGCTGTTGCCACCTCTGCCCGGGAACGGGAAGGTGCTGAAGGAAGGCCGCTGCCAAGGACCCAACCTTCCTCAAGATCTTTCCTGAGATTCACAGATCCCCGAAGGCGGCTGTGGGCGTTTCCTGGAAAGCCGTATGTTCGGGAATGGAGGTCACAGGCTCAGAGTGTCTTCAGCTTTTAAGGAGGAACAGGGGCTTGGCCTCCTGGTTTGTTTTGAAGGTTGAATGAGAGGAGAGAGCTTGAATGGAACTTGGGGAGTTCCCGGCACAGAGCGGGACTTTCAGAGGCTACGTCCTCCTCCTGGGCCCCCCACGTGGCCGCAGAGTCCCAGCCCCCTCTGGGAAAGGGAGCCACTGTGGGATCCACGAGGAGGCAAACGGTTGGGGACAGAAAAGGCACACAGATGCCAAGAAGAGAGCCTGAGGTCCAGGAAAGAGGCCTGAGTCAGAGGGACCCCAGGTTTGAGTCCTGACCCCTACCGGTCAGGTGAGTCATGTCACCTGCTGGAACTCAGTTTCCTTTTGTGTGAAATTGAGTACAGAATGTCTACTTCACAGAGCTGCCATAGAAAATGAAATTGAGATAGGACGTGTGGACTGCCCCATGCATTGCTCACGAACCTGGTTCTTGGTCTTTGCTTGAGAACTTCCTTTCACACCAGCAAGAATCCACAATGACCTGGATCCTCTGCGCTCCTAATTTCAATACCATCTTAACGAAGGATACAGCACTTAAGAGAGTTCTGGGCTCGTTCTAAACCCATGAACTTACCCTAGTCCTATGGTCCCGCCGTCAGTTGGAGATTGATGACTTTAGTCCTTGGACTAGAGGGCTTGTACTTGACAGATGGGTGCCAACAACGGAGGGGGTGAGTCGTAGGCAAGGAAAGCATCATGCCGTCCCCCTCCAGAGTGACACTCTGACTTTACCCAGCCCATAAGAGCCAGAGGCAGCCCTCAAATGTATCTTCATTTTATTTACTCTTCTCAACCCTGAAATTAATTTTCATTTTTAAGCCAGAACAAAAAAGCAACAGCAGCAAGATAGGGTACCTACCTACCCACGAGTTACATGGGGGCCCCCTCCCTGCCCCTCAGCCCTACCCTGAGCAAGTGCAAGAACAGAACATCCCCTGGTCTCCGGTGGTGGAAAGTCTTGCCCAAGTCCAATTTATAACCTTCAGAACAGGGACCCCTGGGATGTGACCACAGTGGATGAAGCTTTTGGGATTTTAGGAAAATAGATAAGCTTTGAGCACAGCTGGGCTGCAGCTCCCCACTGCCTCCCCCCCGCCCCCCTTCAGTGGTGGCAGCCTGCTCCTGATTTCTCTGGAAAGGCAGCTCCTAATTAGAATGGATCGAAGAGTCTTTGCTCCAGCTTTGTTCTCGGTCTTGATTGAACTGTTGCTTTAGGACTTAATCTGGTGTAGTCGCCGGTGGGCTGGGACCCTTGGCTCTCTGAGCTCCTCTCAGGCTCCGGCAGGCTGGCACCTGGAGTGTGGGTGGGGAGGGGAGAGATGGGGGGGTGAAACTCGGGGGGCACCTGGGGGGCACCAAGACCTCTGCGTCACCCCCTCTGCACCCTCTCTCTCCCTCCAGCTCCCTTCTTTTCTATTTTTCTCCCCACCTGCTTTGTCTCCCTTTAATTTCCTTTTATTAACAACCCAAGGCTGTCCAGGATGCCAGTCCCTGCTGGTGGGAGTGCAAATTGGTACGATTGTGCTGGCGGACAATTTGTCAAATGCTATTAAAAGCCTTAATAAAGTGCATAGGCTTTGACCTGGAAAGTCCCCTTCTAGGAATTTGTCCTAGAAATAATAATTGGACAGGGGTCCACAAATAATGTTGCCCTCAGTGCTTTTTGTGAGTGACAACTTGGAAACCTGGAGCCCATCAGCAGGGGGTCATTAAAAATGACCATGTGTTGGGGCGCCTGGGTGGCTCAGTGGATTAAGCCACTGCCTTCGGCTCGGGTCATGATCTCAGGGTCCTGGGATCGAGCCCCGCATCGGGCTCTCTGCTCCGCAGGGAGCCTGCTTCCTCCTCTCTCTCTGCCTGCCTCTCTGCCAACTTGTGATCTCTCTGTCAAATAAATAAAATCTTTAAAAAAAAAATGACCATGTGATAAACCAACTAGAAAGGAACCCTTTGGAGCTAATTGGAGAAATTTGAATCCTGACTGGGTATTAGCTGCTCCTAAGGAATGGTTGTTAATTTTATCAGGTGTGATAATGGCCTCGCGATTGGCTTAGAGACACATGACAGGAGGGCTGATACTTGGTTTAAACTGTTATTAACAACAGTAAGGTGGAGGGGAATGGGAGGAGGCAATGCCGACAAAATCGTGCAAGTTCTGACTCTGGCCGACGGGCTACTGAGTATCCATTCTGCTGTATCCATTCTAATTTTGTGCACGTTGTAAAATGTTCATGATTTAAAAAGAAATAAAATGATTGTGTAAAACCGCATTTTTTGATCCCACAAGATATTGCTATGTGAGAAGAGAAAAATCCAAATAGCATATATGGCGTTACCAGATTTTTTTTTTTTTTTTTTTTTGGTTTAAAAATATACACGGAATTTTATACGCAAAAGAAAAAGAATGGAAGTACACACTCTGGAATGTTAATGGTGGCCATTTCCAGGTGGTGGCATATGAATAATTTCCGCTTTCCTCTTCATATTTTTGGTCATTTCTGACTTTCGTTCTTGCAATAAGCATACATTTGCACTTCTAAAAAAGGCATAGTTAACTAAAGAAAATGTGGAAATCACCTACTATGCATTGAACATTACTCTATGTCATGTCTTCCAAAAGGAGGTTCTTCCAAAAGGAGGAATTATATCATAATTCCCACGCAGTCATTGGTGAGGTTGATGCTGTTACACCTGTTTGATGAATGGGGAAGCTGGGCATCAGAGAGGGCAAGCACTTTGCCTATAGACACACAGCCACAGCTCTAGTTCCACTCTTCCGATGTGACACCAGCGCTTTTGCCACACTGCGCCCCAGCTTCTTCCAGAGAACCTGCAAGGCATATCAGGAGTGGGCCCTGCCCTCCAGGAACCAACCTGTCCAGTCCCCCTGGTCTCCCGCCCCCGTGCTCTGCCCCGAGAACCAGTTAAGTCATGGCTTCATCAAGAACGCACTGTCCCCCCCAACCTTATGTCATACTTGAACTTGAACTCGAACACTGCCCCTTTGGTATTTTCTAATGAGCCTTCCCAGGCTTCTTGCCTTTTTAGGATGGAAACAAGCGCTCTGCTGTTATCCTCTTCATATTTATCAGCTCGATGTACTGGCAGAGTGGAAGAGTGAACGGGCATCGTATACATAAATATCATAAAATCCACCGAGGGCTGGCAAGCCCGAGTTCTTAATCCGGGCTCCATCGCTAACAATTTGCAGCCCAAAGAAGTCACACTCTCCCTGTTTTCTCTGTCTTCAAAGTAAATAAAGGATAACCCATTAGAAAAAAAATCAATTGGTGCTCTGAAGAAAGGAGGGAGGATAGACACCTCTAAGTTGGGCTGAAAATTTGCTTCCCAAGTTTTTGCTAATGTTGAAAATGGACAAAGGTTGGGCTCCAGCTCACACCATCGGCTCTCAGCCAGAGTACTGTGATGTCTTTTACCTGATCTCCAAGCTCCATGCTCTTGTCTGTCCTCCTCAGCTGTCACCTGCTGGGCGCCCCTCACTCCTTGCTTTACCCTGCATGCAGGGTTTCCAAGAGGGGCCCTAGCTTCGTGCCTCAGGGCCTTTGCATATGCTGTTCTTGGTGTCTGGAATGCTCTTCCCCAGCTAGCATCAGGTATTTCCCTCTAAGGTCCCTGGAAACCCTCCCTGCCCACAAGACCTGAGCTCCTCGAGAGCACAACCACAACTTTCTCCAGCATAGAGCCGGCCCTGTGCAGACACGGACAGGGAAATGGGGCAGGCAAGGCCAAAACCGAAGGCTTCTCTCTCCATCTCCAGGATGCACAAAACCTGTCCCACAGATCTGGGTTAGAAAAACACTGTTTTCATCCTGGGCTCCATTGAATCTGCGGTTACTGTCACCCCAGTTTGGGACAGGATACACTGACTGCAGTGGGTTACCTCCTGCCCATGAGTCTTTGCAGAAGATGGTCTAACCAAAGCACCTGTCTCAGCCTGGGAAACTGCAGGGCTGGCTTTCGGGGCAGGAGTGTCACAGTGAGCCAGTGCATCTGGGGACCACCTGCCTGGGGGCTCCTCCCACACTATCCACATTGGAACGAGGAACACTTCCGTGGTGGGACCCCAGCAAAGGACTCATCAGGGCAAGTACCTGATGGTCACATCATGCTTCTGTTTCTGAACACTGGCTCCAGAACTCTACCCGCCCATGAGTCCCCATCCTCTCTCACTAGCCTGAGCTTCCCTGCCCTCTTGGTGGGTGAACCCCGGCCATGTCAGCAAGCAGCAGGGACAAGTCAGCTTCACACAACCAGGGAGCAAATGCAGAGGCCAGGCCTTGGCCCCAAGCTACCCCTCAGAGAAGGAAGGAAGCCATGGAGGGCAGTGAGAACCTTCCCCCACGGTCCTGAAAGAGATGGGGGTTCCTGTGCCCTCCCACGGTGGGTGGGAGACCCTGGCTGGGGTGCTTTTTGGGTTTCACGGGGGGTTAGAAGTCAAGTGTTGCTCAGCTTTCTCCTCTCTGGATGGTAGGTGATTCTAAGACAGGGTCCCACTCAGCTTGGCATTCCTTCCCCACGCGCCCACCCCTGCCCCCTGCCAAGTCCATACAAATGGGCTGTGCTCACCTTGAGTCCCAGGGCTGTGTGCCAGGGACAGAAAGTGGGAGATGGGCCACCCCACGAACTGGAGGGTGCCAATCACTCTGCTCGCTCAGATCTTGCTAAAATGCCATCTCCATCTCAGGAAGGTCTCTCCTGACCGCCTAGTTCATATTGCCACGCCCCTTCCCCAGCACCGTCCTCTGCACTCTCCTGCTCTGTGGCCATCTGCCAGATGGTTACTTTCCCCACTTAACCAGACCTCTCTCACTCTGCTACAGGGAGCGGAGGGATTTTTGTTTTACTCACTGATAAACCTCCATTCCCAGAACAGGGACTGGCACATAGTAGGTGTTCAGCAAATGTCAAATGAGTATATGGGCAGACCTGGCGTGCATTTCATAAACATCTGCTCACTGAGAATGGGGTCTTTAGGCCAGTGAAGACATTAAAAACCACTTCCTAGATTCCTCAAATAGTATGGGGCATGGAGTCCATAAAAGCTACAGTGTTTCCCACTGGCTTCGGGTTCCCTTTGCAATAAAATGCAATTCCTTCCAGTATGGCCTGTTTTGCCTCCTTCTGCTCTTCCCAGCGCGTACCAGATGATGCCTCACTGGCCTTAAATTCCTGGATCCTCTGAGTTTGTTCATACCGCAGGGCCTTTGCATTTGCTGTCCTCACTGCCTGATAGCTCATCCCTCAGGGGTCCCACGGCTGTGGGGGACCTAGCTCAAATGTCACTTTTCCGTGGAATCCTTCCTGCCCACCCAACCCAGTCACCCCGGCACGGACCCCAGCTACGTTTAATTGTCTGTGTGGCACTTAGCACAGTCTGCAATGATCTCGATCATTTATTTACTCGTATGTTTCTTGGAGAATCTCAACCACCTTGCTTTCCCGAATCGCTTTATTCTGTCCTGCTCCATCGAGCCCCCTTCCCACTGGGTCTTCATGACTGCACGATCCCACACATTGTGGGCGCTCTTGCTTATTAGGACTCAGACCAGGCCGGCTGGAAACCCCACCCTGGCTCAGAGCTCCTCTGCAGAAGGGGCAGGAATGAAGAGAAAGGACTGTCTCCTCCTCTCTCTGGGGTCCCTTGGAGCAGAAGGGTCGGGGGTTGGCTACTTCCGGTTCCCTCGCACACCTCTCCTGGTCTGCTTCCACCTGCCGGTCTCGTCTCCGTGGAGATCGGTGTCTGGTAGTTTGGGGGCAGAGTCTCTTCTGTGGCTGGGATCTCCTCAGGAGGCAACAGCCATATCCCCCCCTTCAGCACTGCTGGCAGAATAGGCCTAATCTTTTCCGGGTGGGAAGCAGCTCCCTTTGCCCAGGATCTGTCTGGGGGCCCACTGACTCCACTCTGTGTGGGTCCTGCACAACTGAGTAGGGGGGACCTGTTCTTCCTGCCGGTGGCACCGACTTCTCCCCCCCAGATCCCCCTGGATCTGGCATGAGTGCCAGGCATGTGTGCCAAGCTCCCCCAAGGGCACCCTCACCACCCCGTGCCTGCAGCTGGCACGAGGCTCCCGCAGTGCAGTGAGCATCCAGCAGGGGAGCGGGGTGCCAGCCTCTTGCTGGCAGTGCCCTCGGCCTCAGGAGCGTTCTCGGGGGTGGGGAAGGAGCCGGAGAGGCACCCACTCACCAACGCCCCATCTACATCCAATCCCTCCTCTCCGCCACTCATCTTTCTTACACAAATAGGGGAGGGCAGGAGCAGGGGCCCCGGGGCTAGTTCCTGGCAGCAGCGCCAATTCTGCCCCAGGGAAGGTGTCTGGCCCCAGCCTTTTGGGATCTCTTAGCATCTCTTTGTCTGTAGTGGTGGGTCCCCGGGACCAATTCTGGGGCAACTGGAAATGCCCCCTCCGTGGGTCCTTGGTTGTTTTTTGTAGGTTTCCCTTGCAGACCACGTGACATGAGATCAGCAGCTTGGCATTGCGGGCACCTAGAGAAATGCCTGACCCACCATAGGTCCCCGGAGCCCACCATCTGAAAGAGTGACTCAGCAGGAAGACTGCTGTTACTGTGAGCTCCCACAGCCAGAAGAGGAAGGGGCTGGATGGGGCCTGCAGGGGTGACACCATGCGCTCCCTCCCCACCCCTGCCTTTCACCTGTTAGTTTACTGACTTCTCATGGTGACCCCAAGGGGCGGCCCAGCCAGCACCCTTTGCAGATGGAAAGACTTCCACCTGCTTCAGGCCAGGCCAGGGCAAGCTGGAGGGTGGGGGGGCAGGAGGAGGGAGGCCAAAGAGGCTGTGGCCGTGAGCGGGGCTCTGGTGTCCACCATCCTGGCTATATCACCCCTTGGCTCAGCTACCAGGTTCTCTGACTCCGGTTCCTCGTTTGTAGAAGTGGGATGGTAAGACTACATTGTAAGGACTGAGTCAGCTAATATAGATCACATGCTTAGTTCAGGTCATTAACAGCACCCAGAGTAAATTTCATGACCATCACGATCACTGGGGCAGATCCAGGTCTGTCTACCTGCAAACTCGGTGCTCTGCACGAAGCCCCCCATTCCCACGAACTGGGAGGGGTGGCGCCTGATAGCGGGCAAGGAGGAAACCCTCCGGGGCACCAGGACCCAAAGCAGCTGAGGACCCCTGCGGCGGTGACAGGCGGCCCTTCCATGCCAGACCGTGGCCCATGGCCCTGGTGTAAAAAGCACTGAGGAACCTCTGTAGGGTCTTTAATCAGGGGAGTGAAATGAGGAAAGTGAGGTTTTAGGAAGATTAAACTGGCAGCAGGCACGGGATGGAAAAGAGTCAAGCTTAGTGCAAAGAATTACGACTCCCGCCCGGCTGCGAGAAGGGGGTCATTAAAGGAGAGTGGCCTGGTTCTCAGCTCCCTGGGCGCTCAAGGTTCCTGGCAGTGGGGAAGGGCGGGGCGCCTTACTCGGGAGGAGGCCCCGAGGGGGCCGACAGAGGGCACTGTTTGGTCGGTGACCATGGCCACCGCAAGGCAGCTCCGCGTCTGGACAGAACAGGCAGCAAAGCCGGATGTGGTAGAAGGAGGCGGCAGCCGTGGGCCCAGTTCCGAGCCCAGCATCCCACCGTGGGCCGTGCCATGGGTGCAGGCCCTTCAGGGCCGGCATGACCCCTCACTCTGATGGGTGCCAGCCCCCGCAGGTGCCGGGTCCACCAAGGTTCTGAGCACCGCCCAGAACTGGCAGCCAAAGGGCAAGATGGAACCAGGGCTGCCCCGGCCAAGAACGGAAGGAGCGGTGGCTCTTACATCTTCTCACTTTATTTAAAGCTGTCAGGATATATCAAAAGTGGCTGAAGCAAGTCCAGCTTCTCTCCTCCCCCAGGAGCCGGAGTCCCTGCCGGATCCCCAGTGGCGCCGAGCTGTCGCGAGGCACTGCCCGCCCCGGGGCCCTCACACCAGCGTGTGGAAAACCTCCACCCTCTCCCGGTACAGGTGGTGGAACTGCTTGGCCAGGCAGTGGAAGGGGGCTTCGTAGTTCTCCGTCTCCTTCTGCAGAGGCAAGGTGGAGAAGTTGGTGGTGTTTCCGCCTCCTCAGGACTCCCCCACCCCTCACGGCAGGTGCCACACCCGCCTCGCCTCCTTTGTCCCCGCAACAGCAGGGCTGGCTACTAGTGCGCCCTTGTGACAGGGAGGAAACTGACACGGACCGGTTACCTAACTTGCCCAAAGCCTCATGCCCTCAGTGGTGGGGCTGGGGCTGCACCGGGATGCTTCTACAGAGCCCGTGCTTGTGGCTGCGCTCGCCCCACGTGTGCCGGGATGCTAAAGTGAGACTCTTATCACTTAGTTTTGACTCAAGGCGCCATGCAAAGTAACAGTGGCAAGTCCTCCCCGTGGCCTCACTCTGCGCGGGCAGAGCTTGACCTTCAGCTCAGTGGGAGGCTGCAAGAGAAAGCCCGAGGTCCAGGAGCTCAGGCCAGTGCTGGAGCCAGGTCTGGGGAACCTCGAGGTCAGCCCGGGGCTGGCTGTGTGGACGGCTGTGTGCAGCAGCATGGGCCTGAGCCAGCGGCCGGCCGAGCAGGAGAGCCAGCCCGGAGCTACCCCAAGGGGCCTCTGCAGGGACAGGCTGCAGGAGGGGGACGGGCCCCAACAAGAGCCGAAGGCTGAAGGAGGGGGTGAGGCGGGGTCCCCCGTGAGCGGGAAGCTTGGTGGGGAGGGCTCTGCCCAGGGGCCGGGGAAGGGGCCTAAGTGCAGGGCTCCCAGGGCGCCAGTCTGAGACACCTGGCAAGTCCAGAGGGCCTGCGGTGGGCCCCAGCCAAGCTGCCCAAGCTCCCTCTCCTGCAGGCGGCAGGCTGGGGGCGGGAAGGGCAGGCCCGGCCCTGCTTCCCACGGCAGGCATGGGAGTGAGCCCTGACTGGAAGTGGGGAACAGTTTTCAGGCGCCCAGCACTGTGCGTCTTCGTAACTGAGATGACTATTTTGTAACCAAAGGTGCCCGAAGGACTTCCTGTTCTCTGAGCGATTAGACAAGTTCTGGAACTGGCCCTAGATGACCTCCACAGGGTGGGAAGAACCGGTCCCACAGGGCGAGCATGGCCAAGCTCCAGGGGAAGGAAAACCGTAGTTTCTCAGCTTAGCTAGTGTTCTCTCACTGTGTGCATGCGTGTCCTTTTCTCCCTTTTCTTATGGAATAAGCTGGCAGAAGAAGGAACCCGCTTCTCCGAGCACAGAGGCTCAAGCTATGCACGCATAAGAACCCGTCTTCAGACCATCCTTGGCAGCTGGCAAAAGCGCAGCCTTGCCACGGGGCAACGAAATAACCCCAACGACAGGGAAGGGTTTCCAGACGGCAGAATGTTCTGAACTCATCAAGCTCAGTGCCCTCGCTTTGCCGGGGGAGCAGTCTGTGGCCCAGGGGTGCCTCTGGGGTGTGCGGAGCCCAGCCTAGGATTTGAGCTCCCCAGTGGGAGAACAGCCTTTCTGCCTGCCAGCTGGGGAGACGGAAACGCGCAATGGAAACCGGTTGTCACAGAGCGCGTTACCCAGACTTTCTCAAAGGGAAATCCCAAACGGGAATGGGACAAGTTAGCCAAGAGCAGAAAAAGAGGTGGTGTTGCTGAGGAATGAGGGGGCTTTGTAGCCGAGAAGAGCACCTATACTAAGTGTGGGGCTGCCAAGGACAGCCCCCCCAACCCCCCACCCCCTGCCGTCAGACAGAAGGGAACAAACTCATCACATCCGCAAGGCACCTTTGGCTGTATGGAGCATAACGCCCTGGGCAACACCAACGTCAACAGTAAAATGTTACACCGGGAGCGCCAGGGTGGCTCAGTCGGTTGGGCATCCGACTCTTGATTTCCGCTCAGGTCGTGATCTCAGCATTGTGGGATGGAGCCCCGTGTTGGGTTCTGCTTTGCGCGTAGAGCCTGCTTAAGATTCTCTCTCTCCCAGGGCGCCTGGGAGGCTCAGTGGGCTAAAGCCTCTGCCTTGGGCTCTGGTCATGATCTCAGGGTCCTGAGATCGAGCCCCACATCAGTCTCTCTGCTCAGCAGGGACCCTGCTTCCCTCTCTCTCTGCCTACTTGTGATCTCTCTCTGTCAAATAAATAAAATCTTAAAAAAAAAAATTCTCTCTCCCTCTTCTTCTGCCCCTTCCCTCCTCCCTTTCCAAAAAAGAATCTTACCCCAGTTGAAAGCATAGTTAAGCAAGGAGTAGATAGAGAATGAGGAATGTGTAGGACACACACAAGGACTTCCAAATGAATTTGAAAGCTCCTGAAAGCAAGATCTGGGGAGAACGCGATATAAAAAGTAAAAATTCAGTGGAGCTGAGCCTTTCTATATGCCACGGAGCACTCCTGAAGTAGCAGATGTAAACGGCACCATTTTCTGAATGCATTACGAGGGTTTGCCGATGATAGGAACCTGTTTGTTAAAGACTAATCATAATCTCACTGACATACTAGAGAGTACATTTGCTTTGTATGAAAAGATCCTTTGATCAGGCTCTCTGACTAGTGCTCAATCTGGCCTAGAATTCTGCCTCTGAAGAGTCCCAAAGTAGGTTCTGTGGGAGGCCAGAGCTCCTTCTAGAAGGTTCTCAAGCTTAGACTAGCATTCTAGTCCTGGTTCGGCTGCTCATAGGCTGGGCAACCAGGGAGAGCCACACAAGCTTTCTGAGTCTGCTCGTCATCTGTAGAACATGGATAGCACTGGCTGTCTTGTCGGGCTGCTAGAAGCTTCCGCAGATAATGTGTGCAGATGCCTAGACACAGTAGGCACTCAACAAAGGTCCGTTCCCTCCCCTCACCCTGCTGTAAGAGGAGAGTCCTCCCCTCAGATCCTTCTTGAACTTGTGTTTAATATTGTCCTATAGAGATGAACTTTTTAAAAAACTTGCTTAAAAAATGTTTTTTTCATTTTTTGGTCTGAAAATGCCAAGTATCAAGGGGTGTAAGAAAGTCCAAGACGGGGGACACCTGGGTGGCTCAGTCAGTTCAATGTCTGACTCCTGATTTGGGGCCAGGTTATGATCTCAGGGATCGAGCCTCCACATTGGGCTCTGTGCTCAGTGTGGAGTCTGCTTGGGATTCTCTTTCTCCGTCTTCTGCTGTCTTCTGTTGCCCCCCCCCAACTTATGCTCTCTCTCTCTCTCTCAAATAAATAAATAACATCTTAAAACAAGTCCAAGAGGAACTATAAAAAAAAAACCCAAATAGCCAAAGCAATCCTGAGGAAAAAGAACAAAGTTGGAGGCGTCACACGTCCTGATTTCAAACTATACTAAAAAGCCATAGGCACCGAAACAGAATGGTCCTGGCATAAAAACAGACCCAAAAACCAATGGAACAGAATTGAGAGCCTAGAAATAAACCCCTGCCTACACGGACAGCTAGTATTTGACAAGGGAGCCAAGATTACTCAGTGGAGAAAAGCTAACCTCTTTAATAAATGGTGTTGGGAAAACCAGACACACATGCACGAGAATGAAATGGACCCCTGTTTTACACCGTTCACAGAAACTGACTCAGAATGGATTCAAGATTTGAACTTGAGACCTGAAACCATAAAACTTGTAGAAGAAAACATTGGGAAAAAGCTCTGGGGCAGGAAACGTGGCAATGATTTTATGGCTTTAATGGCAGAGCACAAGCAACAGAAGCAAAACCCAATAAATGGGACTGCATCCAACTAAAAGCTTCCGCACAGTGAAAGCAGCCACCCACAAAATGAAAAGGCTATTTGCAAACCACACATCTGAGAAGGGGTTAATATCCAAAATATGTAAGGAACTCTGGGAACTCTACGGCAAAAACATTGATAGTCAGATTAAAAAAATGGAGTGAGGAGCAAATAGACATTTTCCCCAAAAGGATATTCAAGCGGCCACCAGGCCCATGAAAAGATGCTGGACACCACTCATCAGCAGGGAAATACATATCATAATCACAATGAAATTACTACCTCACACCTGTTAGGACGTCTATTACCCCAGAAACAAGAGATAACAAGTGTCAGGGAGGAGATGGAGAAAAAGGAACTTTTGTGCACTGTTGGTGGGAATGCAGGCTGGTGCAGCCGCTGTGGAAAACCGTACGGGGGTGCCTCAAAATGTTAAAAATAGAGCTACGATACAAGTGAGCAATTCCACATGTGGAGACATAGCCAAAGGAAATGAAATCGCTACTTTGAAGAGACACCTGCACCCCCATGTTCCCTGCAACATTATTTGCAACAGCCAAGACGCAGAAACAACCCAGTGTCCATCAACAGATGAATTAAAGAACCTGCGCTTGGGATGCAAATGGACATGATGGAATAGTATTCAGCCTCGAAAAGGAGGGCATCCTGCTATTTGTGATGACGTGGGTGACCCTTGAGGACATTATGCTCGGTGAAACAAGGGAGACAGAGAAAGACATATACTGCATCTTTTCACTTATACGTAGGATCTAAAAACACCCTGGGTCATAGAAAAACACAACGCAGACGGGCGGGTGCTAGGAGCGGTGGGGGACATGGGTGACGATGCATCGAAGGGGGCCAAGTTCCAGTTTTAGGATGAGCCCATTCTGGGGATGGAATGAAGGGCAGAGAGAGAGAAGGTCAGACGACCACGTGGGGACTGTCAGGACGGTGGCCGCCGCGCAGCCATCAGGAGGGCGGAGCCGGGCGCCAGGTGTCAAGGCTTGGCTGCATCTCAGGCGGCACCGGGTTCTATTTCCTTTTTAATTACAGCTTTCTTACCCGAGCTGCCAGTGGTGCTTCTGTGAGCGTCAACTCGGGGGACTAGTTAGCTTACACAGTTAATACCAAGTGCTTAACCGCGGCCTCCCCCGGCATAATTGATACCCACCCGTTTCGCTGGCGCAGCAACAAACACCCACGCCGAGTTGGAGCACGTGGCCCAGTGGCCCGTGATGACTCGTGTGTTGGGGGTGGGCGTTAATTTTTGAGCTCCGTCAAGAGTTCTGGGGACTGTGGGATCCTGGGGTGGGGAGGCAATTCCACAAATGTGAATGGAGGCAGGGGGAGTAGTAAAATTTGGCTTGATGTGGGTAGTACACCATTCGCTTGGCTCACAAGGGCACCGCGTACCAGGGGAGACGCCCTCCATCCCGTAAAAGCTGCTAATGCAAAATTCATTGGTTTAGCATCTGTGATCATCGGGCCAGAGGCAAGAGGGCCATCTATCTTTGTATCATCTATGAATCCGAAACAAATTTTAAGTAACAATAGTATCAATTGGATTCGTAGGGGGGGGATGAGCATACTTCAAAAGCAAACATTTATTGAGTGTTTACTATGCACCAGACTTTGTGCTGATGTTTTCCTATTCACCATCGGACGGAATTCTCACCTTCATCACTCAACGAGGAATAGATTTTCTTATTCCCATTTTACAGGTGAGGAGGCCGAGGCACTGGCAGCTGGATGAACAGGCTAAGTTCTGCGCCTCACCCCCAGCGGACAGAGTGTTGGCCTCTACCTGCTACACGTTCCCAAGAAAGCACAACGCTTTGGTGGGGGGAGGATATAAAAACTTCACATCCACACAGCAACTGAACAGCAACACTTGCCCAATTTTGTAAATGGAACAGTGGAAGTGTCTGTGGCTTGAGTAGAAAACCACCCCTAGACGATTTCTTAACTAGCTCACTGACTCTTTTGGAAGGCCAAAGATTCAGGCCAGGGGGCCACAAGGCCAGGAGTGAGGTCTGAGGGACAACCATGGGTGTTTCTGGCCACGTGGGCCTTGGCAAGTCTCCCCACCAACCCTGGGGAGGGGCACTGCAGCCAAGAACCTTGGCCCCTGCCGGCTGGAATGGGTACTTCTGGGTCGCTCCTGCAGGGGGAGTTGTTACTTTCCTCCCTTCTGGAAAGTCTGACAGGAGCATGTCTGATTGGTGCAGACGGGGTCCCATGCCCGCACCTTGGCTGCAGGGAAGCTGGGACCTAAAAGGTCTTGAAGACAGGACGGGGGTTCTCAGGCGCTGGATAGCCGGAACTGTGAGACGGCGCCAGTAGCAAACCCCGCTGGCTGTCCCCTTTCTCTCAAGGGCTCCTGCGGACTCTAAGGAGGGTACTTTGTGGCCTGGTGTCACGCTGGTGCTAGGGCAAGTTGGGACAGGGAGCCAGCGCTCATAGCCCTGGCTCGACTCTTCACAAATCATATGACCCTGGGCAAGTCACTTCACCTTCTCAACACGGAAATGGGGATTATGGGACCAACGCCCAGGGTCACGGTACTGACTGTGAGGACCCGTGAGATAATGCTCCAAGGGCACTGTAACCCACACTATCTCACGTGGACACCAAGAGTAGCTACGATTGAACCCGATGCACCTGTAGTTCTCATTAATTGAGATACAACTATGTTGGCGCTGGCCGGCACATCTGCTTTCCTGTAAGTGCACGAGTGACTCCGCTGTATTGAGAAAGGTTTTGAACCAAGAATGTGCACGTCAGTTCCAGAGGAGACTCTGCCTACGGTGGGATTCGAGGCCGTAAGAGCACGTGAAAGACCACCTCCGGCAGAGGCCCACTCCAGACTCGGCTCCCGGGCGAGCGGGGCTACTTACCACGGATGTTTCGAAACATTCCAGGCCTTGGCCCAGGGCCCACGCCCGGGCCTGAGCTGAATCCACCACTCGTCTGCTGGCCAGGTCTGTCTTGTTCCCCACTAACACACCTGCTCGAAAGAAACAACCATTTAACTGGTTTAACCGTGGCAGCCTGGAGGGCTGCTGGGGAGATCAAAGGGCGAGCATACTAATTCTGAGGGGTCTAAAACATTGTCGAGGAGAGGCCAACTGATTCGAGGTGCTGAGCACCGGGGAAGCGGGAGGGGGAGAGGATGGGGAGGGGGAGAGAGGCTCCGGGGCTGCGCACCCACCCTCCCCACCCCTGCCTCGGGAAAGCCACCGGGCTTTGCTTTTCACACCCAGCTTTCCGCTGGGCCCCTTTTCCAGACTTCATGCCGATCTGTCTGCCCTGTCTCCTTCAGGCTGCAAGGCGAGGGCCAAATTTATGCGAGCATTTGCGATAATTCCGAGCGCATGGAGCAGACGTTAAAAATGGTCATTAATACTAATCTAAGGACTGGGCTCAGAGCCAGGGACTCGGAGGCAATTTAGAGCTGTTCCCAGCTGCATCAGCTGCAGCTAATTTCTGAGCCCGTCTCTGGAGATCGCTTTCCCTGGTCTCTAATGAGGGGAATTTGTTGATCTCACATAGGGATGAAAAATAAACTGATTTAAAGCATTCAGAAGTGACAATAGGACTTGAATGTTTACTTGTGCCCCACATATAGGAGAAAATGAGGAATTCATCCCCGGGGCTGGCTTTCAGAAATAAAAACTCATTCATATCACAGCACCTTCTCCGTATTGTCCTTGAGTCTCCTCTCCATGACCCTGCGGGGGGTAAGGGGCGTCTTCATGCCCATTTTACAGACTCACAGAGGTGTGTGAGTGGTAACTCACTGACGTTTCCGAGGCAGCTAAGAGGCAGTGCCGCGGTACCATGAAGGCCACCACGCTCTAAGCCAGGGGCACCGCACCCTCCTTTCTAGCCTTAGGCACCTCTGCAATGACCTTGAGCTCATGAATTCAAGGGACAGCCGCTGCTGGAAGTCCCGCAGCTGACTGCAGCTCCTACCTGGGAGGGAGGTGCCTGGAATCTGTGACCGAGCCTTCTCCAGCCACTTGCTGCAGTTGAAGAAGGACTGCTCGTTGGTCACGTCATAGACGAGACACAAGACGTTGGGACTCTCCCACTGTGCCAGAGGGACAGGATGAGCACGTCAGCAACAGTGGGAATGATTCCTAGGCGGGACTTCCCAGGGAAGCGACGAGGGGATGCCGGGGGCAGGGGGCAGGTGGAAGATGAAAAACCATAATGGGGTTGGGAGTCAGAAACCTGAGCCCACCCACAGGTACCCATGGGAGGGCTGGGCTGAAGGTGAGGGCCGGGGCTCACCCCTGCACCAGGCTGCGGTTCTGGGTGTATTCTGTGTGTGGTTGAAAAACCTCCCAACTTTGCAGGGCTGGTCTCAAGATCCCTACTGAGCTCGGGGAGGGTAACTGACTTGCCCAGATTGGACATGCTTTAAAGACTGGGGTAGGACTGAGGCTGTTTTCCGACCCAGAAATGCTTTGGCCTGTCACTGGTTCCAGCCATTCATTCTCTGTCGCATTCCTCTCAAGGGCCCACTGTTATGTCGGTTATTATGTTTTTCTGCTTTGCAAGCCTAAACGAGCATCCTTCTTCCACTAGCCAGCCCCTGGAAGCTTGTTTGCTGGCGTCTCCTTAATAAGGGCTGGCTTTTCAAAATGCGAAGAGCACTTTCTGCTTCTCCTGCAGTACATCAGCCCTAATCCAAACCGGACCGACAAGTGGACAGGGCTTGCTGTCCCAATTAAGAAGCAGGCCTATGCTCTCAGGGGCTGTGGCCTGGGACGTCCTGCGGCCTCGCACAAGGCCACAGGACGGCCCTGCTCAGAGGCTGTGATGCTCGTGCTGGTGCACGAGGCTCTGGCCAGGCCCCCGTCTCTGGGGACCCCCATTCTGCACAATTACAGCCTGGTTTATTTCTGGTGTGTCAGTAGCCTCCCAGGGTGTGGGGAGGAATCCTTTTCCCTCCAGTTGTCCTTGGAAGGCTGGTCCAGCATTGGAGGGTTTACTGTACCCCAAGGCTATGCTGCCACTTCAACGGAAGGTGAACTGATGAACACCAACTTCACGCTGCAGACTAACTCAAGAAATTTTGCTAGAACCACAGTGACCTCGCCTTTGTGCATGCAGGGGACACTCCCTTCCTCTAGGCCTCAGTGAGGGGACCCAGGATGGGCCTGAGATCAAGCTGAGGCTAGAGCAGGAGCCCTGCGTCAGGGCTGGCTGGAGGCAGGGTGTGGGCTAACCGGTACCCCTCTGGCTTGCCCAGACACGTCCTCCCTTCTGCCCAGTAGGGCAGCACCCAGTGAGAGGCCGTGCACACAGCACGCACGTGGTAGGCGTCACAGATGGATGCGTGAAGCCAGCCCATGAGAAATGACTGTCATTAGATCTGTTTCCCTTAGACAACAAAAAGGGGGCAGAAAACAGTTTCTATTAAAATGTAGCTGTTCTTGGAAAGGCAGGGGAGGGCTCTGGAGAGCTCAAAACTTCTAATTAGCTCACTGGCCCAGATAAGCGGAACTGTTACCTTGATAGGTACAGGGAGCTGGACCCTGCGAGGATGGCTGGGTGGGCCAGAGAAGGACCCCCCAGGGGTCGGGGTGGGGCAGCAGGTGCGGGTCCTAGAGCAGACCCCAGGCTGGACCCCAGAGGTGGGCGGGGAAGGTGAGCCTTGCTACGGGGCCTCCAGGGTGCCCCCTAGAGGGGAAGGAAATGTTTCTTCAGTCCTGCGAGGCTGGGGATTGCGCAGCACCATCACCATCAGGAGGGAGCTGGCCAAAGAAGGGGGGCCCAGAGCGCTGCGGGGACTGAGTCACACAGCTCGGGCGCATTTGGAACCTGGCCATTCCAGAGCTGGGGGAAGGGGGACTCAACACGCATGTGCCAGTCCTCCTGGCCAAGGGGCTGTGCATCCCAAGGCTGGGAGGACTGTCCCTGGAAGAATTCTGCCGTGGCAGCTTCTGGGAGAGCAGGGAAGGGGGAAAGTTTGTGTGGACGGCGGTGGTGGTTAAGGAAAAGATCGCACGCTACTTGCCAGTTTATCCAGCATTTCGGAAAACAGCTCCTTGCCGGCAGAGTCAAAAATGAAGAGTTCCTAGAACCAGAAAGGCAGGTCCCCAGAAAGTCTACATGTAGGCAAACGGCTGGCCACAAGTCCCCGAGGTGACCCTCCGCTCCCTGCAGACCCGACTTCATGGTGAGATACACGCATTCCCACAGGCTCAGGGAAGACGATGGGGGAAAGGAACGATCCGGAGAGCCTGAGACGGGCAGCGCAACGGTCTCCCGCACCAACTAGCACTTTCTGTGCAACAGCTCACCTCTCCTAACCCCGAGTGCAGAAATACCAGGAACAAGCTGACTTCCCACCTGGCAGAACAGAATGCTAAACAGGCTGACAAGTGCTCTGGTTTCCAAAAGGTCATTCTGCACTTTGTTAACCAAATTGATTTTCAAATCTTAAAACAATTCTTTTTAAAGCAGGTCACAGAGTAGGCCTGGAGAAGGCGTTTAAAGTAGGACAGCCTGCCATCCTTCTCCGATGGCAGGGGTGGGATTCGGACAGAGGGCGCAGGATGACTCTTCCTGCCCCTCGACGCAACCTCGGCCAGCCCATGCGAGGGCCCCTCCCTGCTGCTGCTGCTCCGGGCAGTCTCCCCTTCGGCTCCCCCGGGCACTGGATGCCCCTGGCTGGCTTCTGACCCCGGCAACTGCGGTCTGAAGGTCAGGGCTGTACTCTGCATTGCACGCCGATTATCTGCACTCATTTTAGCCCTTCTCCCTGCACTGGGGGTACTTCAAGCTGTGTTTCCTCATGGACCTCTTTAAGAAGATGGTGATTCATCCATCTTCTCTCCAGGATAGTACTACACACGTGATGCCTGCGCAATTCAATTTCCAGAGTTACGGATTCCAAAAAAGGGACCTGGGTCAAGAACCCTGGTACTACGCCAGTTCTATGAGCGCAGGGCCCCTATCCCTGTCTTCTTACTCCTCCTCCTTTGGCCTGGGTCAGTGACACTTCCCAAGTGCTCAGACAAGCCTCGGCCAAGTCCTGGCACTCTGTCCCTCGTAGGGAAGAGGACACGGACCCCAGAGACTCTGGGCCCAGCTGGAGGAGCACTGACCTTTCTGGGGTCAAGGGCACCACTTACCACACTGTCCCCCGTGTCAGGGACTGGCACTGTCTTCACCACCAAGTCCACCCCTGTCGTCTGTGGGGGAGAACCGAGAATATGTGCATCAGAGGGTCCCAAGAGGCGTGTCGCAGGACACGACGAACACCCGATACCCAGAAGGCACAAGTACTATGTTCTGGATCGGTTGCTGGTGCAGAGGTTGGACAGGACCGACCGGACTCGTCCAAGTCCCTGCCCACAAGGAGCAGCACATGGGAACCAGGCCGACCACGTGCCGGTCTGTTCCATGGACAGCCTCGTACCTTGTGGCTTGTGGTCATTCAAATAGATTCTCATCAAACCTCTCAGGGCTCAGGGCTTCTTAAAAGAATTCTGGAAAGTCACTCCTTCAGGGTTAGGGGACGACCGCTTCTCTTTAAGCCTCGACCAGCCCCCAACTCCCACATCTCACCAGGGTGTAGTTCTTCTGGAAATGGGCCCCGTCGCTGCGGAAGATCTGTGCCAGGGCGGTCTTGCCCACTGCTGGGTCTCCTGTGAAGTCAGAGGAGCAGAAAACCATCACTGCCGTCCCGATCTGACCACAGAAGCTCTCACTCCAGAATGCTAGTTAGAAACCAGAAACTTCAATGGCTTTTCAGAGAAAATGTACTTGATTCTCCTGGGGACTTGTGAGGTGGCCAGCAGGGCCACGGGCCCAGGAGAGCGATCTTCAAAGCCTGGTCGCGTTTCTTCAGGGTAATCCTTTCATCCGAAAGAATTGACCCAGAAGGTAACAGAGCTTGGGCAGGGGGGGCTTTCGAGCACTAGATACAGAACATCTGCCACCGAACACACCCCATGGGGGAAAACTCTCACTTTCAAACTTGAATTTACTTTGAAGTCTTGAAGGTAAAGGGGTGTGACCCGCTCAGTCTTACGGGGCTCACCTGCCTGACGGAACTAAATCGAGTTTAGAGCTTCTGTACGTGGGTCCCTGCACGCTTCTTTTAGGACAGGGGGGTAGAGGTTGGGAGAGCTTCTGTATTTACAGGAAGCGAGGGATCAGGTGCTAAATTTATCAACCTGAAATCCATTTCCAAGTGATACATTCTGTCCCCTGACTTCCCGCGTCTGAGACCACTGTGGACCCCTCTTCCCAGGGGCCTTGCCACGTCTGTCCTCAAGGGCCACTGTTTCCTCTAGGCTTGCCTTATACCCTCTGGGGTTTCTCTCCCCGCCCTTCCTTCATGAGTCCACAGCCCCATAAATTGGTATCTCCAAACTGAAGGTATATGGCATAAGTTCTGTCTGAGATCCGGACCTTCCGCAAGGCTGTCGGAGAGATTTAATCTGGAGGCTCTTCCCCGCCCCCAAGGATGCTGCAGACTCTCCACGCCCCCCCCCTTTAATCCCGCTGTGTGCATCGCCCCCCGCCCCCATGCGTGGTTCCGCTCAGCCTCCTGGGACTCCACACTGTTCTCATCTGCAAGATCTTCCGGGCCGTGAGTCTGGCACAGAAGCTCCTTCGAACACCTGTTTTCTGCTCTCTCATGCCCTGGGTCCCAGCAAAACTGCCACTGCACTCACGGGCCTCTGACTGGCATCCTAGGGTGTGGTCCCCTCCTCCCCTTCGCTGTTTACAGTCGGCTCCCACGCGCCTCTTCACTTGACTTCTCCACAGCCCGCTGCTCTGTTCACTTTTCAGTTTTGACTTTTCCCACCTATAATTTTCTCTTGCGAGACAATTACTTGACTACTTGTGGAATTTCATTTCCTATGAACTCCTCCAGCATTGAGTGAGCTATTCAGTCTTGCTTTCTTCTATTTACCACCGTGACTTAGAAGGGAATCATTCCTAAGATTCCCTCCTTCCCAGCCCCCGCCCCCTACCGTCGCCACCATCCACCTCATTGGGCAGAGGAAGGGTCCGAGGCTCAGAGAAAGCTGGGTTACTGGCCCAGAATTCCAACATATCGCTCTCCCCGCCAGACCCCACTCCTCTCCTAGAGCCCGGGGACACTCGTGACCCATTTCTAACACTGCCCCTACAGGCCCCCATCACCGCAGCCTTGGCTGCCATCAGGGGCGACCGCGGACAGGACTGTGGCGGGGTACCTGTCCATCTCCCAACAAACAGAGCGTATCGCTTTCCTTCTTGTGCTTTGACCGCATCCACGCTCCTGACTCCAATTTTGCTTCTGAATCCAGTTAGAAATTGGCTCTTCTCGCTCGTGAAATTCCCCACAGATTTATTTGTTCTAGTTAATTTCATGACTCTTTCTTCCGACTGTCAGTCAGAGTCACCCACACTTATGGAAAGCCTCGCGTGCCTGCTGAGGAGGGATCCAGCACAGGGAAGGGAATAACTGATAAACACGTTTGCAGAGCAACACGATGACAAGTGCAAAGGCAAACAGCACAAGCTGAGAACCAAAGTGTCTGAGGGCGCATCGAGGAAAGCAACGAATGAGCAGTTTCATCAGCAAGGATGACTTCCCCGGGGCGAGGCTGAGCCTGGGGTGACGGCAGGGAGGGGCCCTGATGGACAAAGATGGTGACACCTGCAAAGGCCCAATGCAAGGTCACCTGTGACCTCTTCATTGCCAAGTCCAATGGCTTTTTCCTCAGTTCTTCTGCTCCCTGATGTCTCCGAAGGATGACTCAGCCCAAAGCAGCCCCCTCCTTCCTAAGCCCTCTGGCCCTGTGGCCCCAGTGTCCTTGCACAGGTCCAATTCTGCCACTTCCTGCTTCTGAAATGTGGCCACGCCTGTAGGTCTGTGCTCGGCCCTCTGCTCCCAGTGGCTCTGTCCCGTTTACTCTCTTTCCTCAAGTCACCTCTCGGATCAGGATCTCTCTCCCACGCTCTGTCTGTATCTCCAACAAGCTGTGGAAGCTTCCATGAGAATGCTGGGCCTCCACCCAATCTGTCAACAGCCTGGCTCGTGTCGCACCCCCAGGTCCCAAGTGGTCCTGCTCATGTCACCATGTGCCCACGGCTCCCAGCTGAACGCAGCCACCTCTGACCGCATCTCCCCGCTCCTCCCACACCCCGCGCTCTCCTCCTTGCTCCTGATGTCCTTTGCTGGGTCTCGAGCCCGCATGGCCTTGGTTGTCACTGCTGACACTGCACTAGTGACCTCAACCTGAGCTCTGTGCCCTGCCTTGTGATGCGGGAGCGGGGACTTTGCAAACATGCGTCTCTTTTGCCAGGGGCTTCCTGTCCGGCTCTGCCAATGTGAGTTCTAGACAGACTGGCAGCTGGGAGAGGGGGGAGGGGCTTGCGCCTTTCCTACCTGCCTGCTGTGTCGCTTAGGAGTACCCTGGCAATGGCCTTCACCTAGCAGCAGGTGGTAACGTCTCTCCAGTTTTTTTGTTTGTTTGTTTTGGTACCCCCAGACCAGCCTTACTATTCCCTCTCAGAGATGCCAGGATGGGGGGCGGCAGGGGGGGAGCAGTGTCCCCTTCTCAGAGATCTGCATATTGGCTCCCCAGGGCACTCCTGGGTTTCTGATGTCCCTTCATCCTTCCAGGCCTCCAGAACCCGTCTGATGAACACCCCGCATGAAATCTCACTGGTGCAGTACCTACTGTAGGTTCTGCTTTTTTGCCCGGACCCCGACTTCTGTAGCAGTGGTAGCAAGAGTGGCCTCCGGACCCAGACCCTCAGGATGGTCCGGAATGGGTTTGGTCACGTCTTGCCTGAACACGGGGCTCAGCTCCCTCCCAGGGGGAATAGGGCCCAGTGATCTGTGGCATCACATGGTGGGTGACTGAATTCTTGAGGTCCCATCCCAGCAGAGCCGTGACCCCTCCTCGGGAATCTGGATCCCAGCTCTATGGGGTTCCTCCTCAAGCCTCTGACACCCCAACATCTACCTACCACTTCTGTGTCACCTCAAGGTTCTCTTCTTGCTTTTCCATTTCTCCAACCGCTGTTGAACCAATTCTGTATAATAAAATACCCAATGTATTTTCTGTTTTCTTGAGCGGGTCTTGCCTGACGTGCTCCCCACCTGCCCCTCTCTGCTTTTTATTTTTCTTTGTTCTACCCACCCTGTCGGCACCAATAGATGGACGTTTCCAGGACAGCGTTTGATGTCACTGTACCCCTCTCTGCCATCAACCCTGAATCCACCTCCAATCTGCTCTCCAATTATCCTTCACACCGAATCCGGGCCCTACACTCCTACTCTCCTGCTCTCTGAGAATCCCTCAAAGGTAACTTCCTTCTACGTCTCCCTGCCCAAGTCCAAATTCTCTGCCCGGCAAGGCTCCCTGTCCTTCCTCCCTCTTGGAAGGCCATCCCTCCCTCTTGCCTTTACATGTGAGGCTCATGGCTGGTAGCATGAGACTTGATGTCAGAGCCCCCATCCCCGCTTCCATCAAGGGGCAGTAAATTGTAGTGCTTAGGGCACAAACTCCAGGCCCCTCACTTATTAGCTATGTGACCTTGGGTCAGTGATCTCTCTCTGAGCCTCAGTGGCCACTTCTGCAAAATGGGAATAACGGCATCTATCTCATGGAATTGTTGCGAGGATTTAATGAGCCGATGTGTGCAGCGCCTGACGTATATGAAGTTATATTTAAGTGATTTTTAAATATATAAATATAGAAATAAATCACTGTTTTATTTGCAACGGATGAATGTCAAGGGTGTAATCCCTCCTCATCTCCTCAGCTCCTCAGCTGAGCCAGAACAATCAGCAGCCACGCCTTGAGGTATTTCTCTGGTGTCTGGTGCACCAAGGGCATTCTATTCATGTTTGTTGGATTATAAATTATTCTGCGCATCTCAGCGCTGCCACGAGTGTACGGTCTGGTCTGGTTCTGCCCTGTATTCCCGTTATACCTTGCACGGTGACTTACACACAGCAGGTGCTCAATAAAGATCTGTTGAATGAATGAGCACTTAAGTTGAACATCAAGTCCCTCCGTGACTAGTTAAAGGAGAGAAAAAAAGACAGAAAAACTCAATTTAAACAGTAGGCCTGGGAAGGGAAAGGAAAAATAAAACCAGTGAGGGGGGTGTAGGCACTGGGGGGTGGTGTGGAGAATGAGAATTTGGTGATGGTGGTGGTGGTGGTGGTGGGGATCCTGATTCATTGTGCTGAGGTTTTTTTGGTTTCTGGAAACTTCCATGAGGAAATGCCCTCAAGGCCCTGAAAGGAGGCTGTAGTTAAGGACTAGACTGGAGTTCACAAGTCACTTACTCAGGCGGTGGCTGCAGTCAGGGAAAACAGTGCCTGAGGGAGTGGATATAAAGAGGGGCAAAGAGTCTAGAATTGAGGCTTGGGGATAGTAGAGCTGTGGGCTGAAAACAAAGCCCTGGAAATCACCGGGGTCTGGGTGCCAGCTCTGCGAGATCCAGCTGTGCAACCCAGGGCAAGTGTCTTAACCTCTCTGGGCCTCAGGTGCCCATCTGTAAACGAGGATGACAGCAATACCGATCCCAGAGGGTTCTTGTGAGGATTCACTGAGATACCTGGGTTGAGGGTCCTTGCACAGTGCTGGCACACAGAAGGTGCTCAGTACCTTAGTCCCATGACAGAAGTTGAATGAAGAAAGAGAAAGAACAGTCAGACAGAGAAGCCCACGGAAGAAAACACACGGCTGCAGAAAACAAAAACGTTCTCACGAGGCGGAGGGAAGTTGCTGTGTCCCAGATGACACAGGACCAGCCAGAATTACTTCTGTTACACAACACTGCCTCCCCTGGCGTTTCTGGAAACTAGAGACCTCTCTTGAGAAGTGTGGATTTTTTTTTTTTTCCTCCAGTATGATCTGAGTTACTATGGTCAGTCATCTTTCTGTGTGACTGTTTTATTTTCCAAATTAGAAAAGCCCTTAAAAATGTCATCGGTTTCAGTCTGGAAGAGAGGAATCCAAACAGGCATCTCTTTTTCCTCGAGATGGTTTCTGACCATTTCTTTCCTGAGCTGGTCAGGGAACCCTGGCGAGATCGTGGGGGTTCAAAGGTAACACAAGTGAAGACTTTTGGAGTTGGGCGGGTCTGGGGGCTGAAATCCTGCCTAGGACTTTGCTTCGCTGGGGGCGGGGGGTAACCTTGGGCAAGAGACCCTTCAGTGCCTCAGTAAGAGGAGAACAATACTCGTGCGCTATGGGGAGGGGACTGAACGAAGTGCCCCTGTCTGCCATGCACTAAAACTACACCTGTGTTCTGAGGCCCCAGATCAAAACCCCGGCGACTGTCTTCCTAAAGGTGCAGACACATAAAGGGACCACCACAAATGTGACTGCCACACTGTCATTCATTCCACACATGGCTACTGAGTACCTCTTGGGTTCAGATATCCAGGATGCTTGAGATACAGGAGTCAACAAAGAAGACTTGGGGGATTCAACACTCATGTCCCCCTGAGACTCGGGTGGCCCAGTAACTCTGGCTCTTAAAGAGGATACATATGGGCGTGTTGCAAACTCTGGTCAACTGCACGTTATTGTCTCCAATCCCTGTTCTCAGAGCGGGTGGGGTCAGGGGGAAAAAAAAATCCCACATGTAAAGACCTCCAAAGTCACTGATCCCTGACTCTGGGATACAGCACGCTGTTTAGATCAAACACTTACGGTGTGTTTAGCCTGACTTTTTTTTTTTTTAAATTTTTTTTTTTTGAAGGAGTCTGCTCGTCCTGAACACAGCTCGAAAACTGGTGAAGGTGGTCTCGGAGCAGGACCGGGAGTGGGCAAGTCCGCTGGAGCTACAGATGCGCTCTGGAAGGTAACTCTCCCACCCTAACGGAATCTACTCTATCAGTAATTACATTAACTCGCCTTTGGAAGACACAAAAAAGGGAAAGAGGGTAGGCAGTTTAGAACTCAAGCTCTCATATCTTAGAAGTCTCTGGACTCCGGAGACTGTAAATTTCAAACTCACCTGCCAGGATGCATTTGGCCGCCAGCTTCACCATGGTAACCAACTACCTCCGCGGACGAGAGAGGGAAGAGCGGCTGCTAGAGGCGCTGGGGGACTTGCCTGGGAAGGGAAGTGGAGAGAGAAGACGCTCAAGGGGCCTGTGGCCGCGGTACGGACCCGCTGGGTTGGGGGCGGCTATCGGGCGCGAGGACTGGGGCGGGGGCGCGGAGGGGGGCCAGATGGGGCTCACGTCGAGGCCTCATAAGGCCGCCTCGGAGGTGCGGGCGAGGCGACGCCGCCCCCGTTCCCAGCCGAAAGCCGGCAGCGGGGACCGAAAAGTGCGACCCCGCAAGCCTGCAGCCCCAACCCCAACACAGAGCCAGAGATGATCTCTCTCAACCGCCGCCCACCTGCCCCGCCTCCTCCTCCTCCCCAGTGACCCGCGATTGGCTGCCACCCAAAGCTCCCGCCCCGAAGGCTCTCGGAGGCCAGTGGGGCGAGGAGGCGGGGCTAACAGCCCTCCTCCACGGACAAGTCTTTAGTGCTATTTGTGCTTCAAACTCATCCCGCTTGACGAATGGTTACGGGAGATGTCAATCATTTCTATTCCCGCCCCCGCGCCGCCTGAAAGTTCGCGGAAAGGAAGCTCCAATCTCCGTAGCCAGAGGCGATGATAAGAGAAGCTTTCTGATTGGCCACAGGTTGGCTTGGACCATCTGCGGGAGGAAGGGGGATTCGCTCCCCCTCCGCCCTTCCAAAAGTGAGTTCGCCCATGAGGGGCGGGTCCGGCGCGCGGGAGTTTGCGGTGGCGCTTGCGCAGTAACGAGGCCCCGGCTGGAGAAGCAGATCTGTGAGCGGGTCAGACTTCATAGAGTTTTGGGGGCTCCAGGTCGCGGGCACCTGGGAGTAAGGCTGTGTGGTGCATCAGGAAATCCGGTTCTTGCCCCACATCCTGCAGGGAAGTCCGATTTATAAAGCCCAAAGATATTATGCGCTGTAAAATCTAAAATACGAACGTGTTTATAGTGATGTCTGTGAACGAGAAGGAGAGCAAGTAAACTTTACCCAGGGGGCGAAGGTTTCTCTCGGGAACGTGAAGTCCTACTTTCCGCTGAACCCACTTCCTCCCTGGTACAGTGGAGAACGTGTGACCCCCTCCTGAGTGAAAGTGGGCCTCCAGGATCTTGCGGGTCCCTCAGAGAGGCTTAAGCCCATCTCCGCTGACTGCCTACCCCCTCCCCGGGCCCCTCTTGCTGGGCGGTCAGGAGACCAGGCTGAAATCCCTGCCGTCTTCCTGGCCTGGTGCCTCGCTTCACCCCGAGCCTCTTAGCTCATCTTTTGAAGATGGGCCAGCAGAACCCGCCTCTGGAGTTGTCCTGAGGCGTACAAGAGGGGAAGGATGTAGGGGCCTCGTGCACAGTAGGGGCTCAACAGTGATTGTCCAATGGATGAACGAGAAGAAATTTATATGGACAGATTCGGCTTATCGCCATCCTGGTGATGACATCATGGCCAGGTGTGGCCCTGAGGGCACACCCGCTGTCAACCACCCTGCCCCCATCCCAGGCCCACGGTGGCTGGCGCTGAGAGGGAAGAGCCCCCCCTGGGCACAGCTGCCTGTGCCCGGGATTCCCATCAGGAACCGCTCTGTCACTAGGCACTTCTCTAAGCCGCGGGCAGGGCGGTGAGCACAGGCACATCCATCAAATTGCTATGAAATTTTCAGTTCCTAATCGAGAGAAACAATGCACGTTGCTTGGAATTTTCTTTCCTTAGGAATCATTCCTGGGATTATCGTTGAGTCCTGTCTGTCTCTCCTTGGTTCCTTTTACCTGCTCTTTTTGAAGACATCGTGCACAGCAGTTTCAGGCACCTCGGGCCTAGGTGAGTCAGAATGCCTCTGCCTGGTCTTCCTGCTTCCCCCTCCAGGCTGTCCTGTCCCTCATCACCCCGTTAATCCCTTTAGAGGACCCCCTTGAGTGAGTCACCCTCCTGAGGCAGCTGCATGGAGCTGAGACACGGAGATAGATCTGGGGGGAGGCTTCTGGAGCCCGTTTCCTCCAAGGGGGTAATGGTACCTCCCTCATAGGCTGTTGTCCCCTGTACCACATACACTGTCCCTCTCGTTGTTACCACTCTGTGATTTGGGTTGGTAGCATTGTGAGAGCATTTTAGATTTTTCCAGCAAGGTGCTAAACTGTGTATAGTGAATTCTACCCTGCTTACTCCACAGTCCCGAGGGCCTTCTATAGATTCTTGACGACTAATGACAGCTGCCTACCTGTCCCTGGATTTATTATTTTTTTTTTAAAGATTTTATTTATTTATTTGACAGACAGAGATCACAAGTAGGCAGAGAGGCAGGCAGAGAGAGAGGAGGAAGCAGGCTCCCCGCGGAGCAGAGAGCCCGATGCGGGGCTCGATCCCAGGACCCTGAGATCATGACCTGAGCCGAAGGCAGCGGCCTAACCCACTGAGCCACCCAGGCGCCCCCTGTCCCTGGATTTAAAGGGGTCAGGGAGTTTTGGAGCCATGAGGGTCCTTGAGAAATTCCTGTCTGACCCCTCGCTGAGCAGTTGTCGTGGCTGGAGCTGGCCTTTTTTGAGCACATACCGAATGTCAGCCTCATTCCAAGCCGTGGAAAGGCTTAATTAATTTAGTCATGTTCAGGTGTGATAGTCACAATAACCCCTGCGAGGCTTGTATCATCCCTGTTTGATAGATGGGGAAACTGAGGCCCAGATCAGGAAAAGGCTAATGCCCAGGGCCACAAAGCTAGTGAAGGGCGGAATTAGGGATCGAACACAAGGAGCCTGTCCCGCCCCACCGTGCCTCTCACACTTGGCACGCTGGAGTTAGAATGGACCTCAGGTCCTGCTCTTGCGACTGCTGTCTTTTTCTGTTTTCTGGTGCGGACTTCCCAGTTTCATTAATAAGCTTTCCAGGGTTGCAGGCCTGTTTTCTAGAGGAAGCAGGAGTCTGGATTCTATGTGAAATCCCCTCTCAGATGATCTGAGCCTGCTTGTGTGTGAGTGTTGAGCGGGAAACGATTTGTTGCATGAAGGAAAAAATACTCTGCGGCGGTTCCCGGATTAGCAACATCAGCCCCACACAGTGACTCGTTGGAAATGCTCATTCCCAGGCCACACCCAGGCCAACTGAACACTGACAGTAGGAACCACAGTCTGTTTTCATAAGCCTTTTTGGTGGGTTTGATGCACGCTATTGTTTGAGAATCTCTGCTCTTAGGTCATGCTAGGACCCACCTTTATCCATTTTCTCTGTTTCACTGTTTCTCAAACTCCCCAAGACCTGTCCTACCTCAGGGCCTTTGCACTTACTGTTCTCAATGTGGCCACATAACTCTTTCTCTCAAACCTTCAGATCTTTGTTCCAATATCATCTCCTTGGAGAGGCCCTCCAAGGCACCCAATTTAACAGAGATCACAAGTAGGCAGAGAGACAGGCAGAGAGAGAAGAAGGGAAGCAGGTTCTCTGCTCAGCAGCGATCCTGAGCCGAAGGCAGAGGCCTTAACCCACTGAGCCACCCAGGCGCCCCCCAAGCACCCAATTTAAAGAATCACCCCCAATCTGTTGGTCTCAATCTCTGCCTTATTTTACTTTCTTCATAGCACTCCCTGCTACCCAATATTATATTCTATATTTATTTATTTGTATAGTGTCTGTCTCCTTGCTCTATGAGGTAAGTTTCTTGAGGACAGGGACTTGGTCTCTTTTGTCCTCCCAAGATCTCGAACGGTGCCCAGCCTGGTGAGATACTTGGTAAATATTGTTGAATAAAGGAAGGAGTCTTGTAGAGTTTACCCTTCTGGTCATTCATTCATTCATTCTACAAGTACTGATTCTTGAGTACCAATTCTTGTGCAGGCAACAGGCTCGTTGGCCATGGCCATTCAATGGGGGCAGCCTGAGGCCTGGGTCCTCTGCTGCTTCCCTCCCCCTTATATACCAGCTCTGGATTGGTAGAACCTCCAGGCAGACCCATAGGCTCTGTGGGAGGGGAGGGGTTAAATAGCACTGCTCCCCAAAGCCAGGGACCTGGCTGTTTGGGCTGATTGGTGACAGCAGCTGCTGACAAGTCGTTCCCAGGGACTGTTCCATCATCCTGGGGTTGAACACTTCCCGACAACCCTGACAAACAGCGGGCGCCCAAGCTGTGGCTTGGTGCCAGGGACAGCCGTGATATTCCACGCACGTGCCCGGACCGGTCGTGCATACTGTGTGGCCCGAGTCCCTCCACCATTGCTCCAGGGGTTTCTCCTTGGCATGGGCCACTCCTCAGAGCCCCCGTGGCTTGTGGAGTGTATTATTAGCAAGATTATTGGATGCAAAACAACCCCTTGGAGTAAATAAGAGGCTTTAGGGGGAAATTAGTGGGGAAAGCCTTTCGAGGGTTATTCAGCGTGAGGCCTTGGGAAGAATACCTTTCATCCAACAAAGCAGATTTGCTCTAATGCCCTCATGTCAGGGGGGCAGTGCCCAAGACGACCAGTAGGTTTGTGGGAATTTTATGTATTTTGATGAGAGCTTCTTCACCTTGGCGCTGTGGACGTTTTAGAGGGTGATTCTGTCGTGGGGGGGCTGTGCTGGGCATTTTAAGATACGTGGCAGCATCTTTGGCCTCTGCCCACTACATGCCGGAATCATCTCCCTCGTTGGGACAACCAGAATCATCTCCCTCGTTGGGACAACCAAAAATGCCTCCAGATATTGCCACATATCCCCAGGCGGCCAAAACCATCTGGGAATGAAGGGCCACTGCAGTGTGAACTCAGTGAGTAAAGAGTATTGATTTTAAAATTGACATTTGCAGGGGCCGGGACTCAGACGCATCCGGGTTCGAATCCTGCCTTGCTTCTTGGGTTCTGTTTTGTCATCCTCGCTCCTGTGGGTGCCGCAAGGATCGGCCGGGTTGAGACCCAGAAGGGGTCTAGAACAGCGCCTGACAAGGGGGAGGACTCACTAAACACCAGCCCTCACTGACAGCGGTTGGGATGCTGATGAATCCCCCAGCTTCGGGTTGTCTGTAATGCAGCCCTGGCCTCTGGTCTGTGTGACTGTTTCCTACCTGCATCTGCCTCCTGGCGCGTTGCCTTGTCATGGTAATGACCTTTGCTGTTTGTTTTCCCACTGTTCACGTGGGCCTGGTTGTTTATGCCTCTCCTGACGCAGTGCTTGGCGGTGGCCATCTCGATTAAAGGGCAGAGGAAATGTGCCCGCCCGGCTCACCTCCTGTGCGCTCGGGGAATGCAAAGCAGACCCTGGAGCTGTGGCCTCCAAGTGCACAGAGGACGCGATGCCCGATTCTGTCAGCAGGGGGCAGCAGCAGCTGGGAAAATGCCTGTTGCAGGAGGATGCCCCGGGCTGCCTTTGCTGCGGCGGCGGCTGCGTGTATTTAAAGTGGAGCAAATCATCTCTAAATCATCTCTCCAGAGCCACCCGCAGCCTCCTTTAACAGCCCGCGATAGCTCATCTGTGGGAGCCAAGAGCTGCTTTTCTAGAACATTCTACATTTAGCATCTCTGTCCGTTTCCAGATGGCTCCGTCTGAACCCAGGCCAAGTTCTGCTGGGGGCAAAGTTAAGCTGGTTCCTGTTGCTCCCTGAACTCCCCCGACACCCACACCCACCCTGTCCTGCCCAGTTGTCTGAGTGCCGCAGTGCCTTTTCTAGGGAGCGTCCCAGCAGCTGCACACCGTGCTCAGGCGCCGTCTCACCGTGTTCCCTATCTCCCGCTCACAAAAACAGCATTCCAGAGTCTCGTTCTCTCAGTTTCCCTGAATTCGCTCTGGACCCCCTCCACTGCATTTCCCCCGCCGCAGCCAGGGACGTCTTCCCAATTCTGAATAGACCATCTCTCCTCTAGGTTTAAAATGTAAAAGGTGGGAGAGGATGGTACAGAGAACGTTGCCTCCCAGCGTTAGCACAAGCCGGCAGTTCCCAGCCCCAGGGCCTACCACTCATCAGTTTCTCTACACCGTTCAGGTATTTTGTACCTGACAGCGAACACACATGAACATTCTTTCTTCTCCTTCCTCTCTTCCTTCTGCCTATGAATAGAAACTGTCACACACACTCTCCTGTGCTTTGCTTTTTCTAACAACATACTTTGGAGAGGCTCCGTGTCAGCACCTAAAATGCCCCTTATTCCTTTTTTTTTTTTTTAATGTTTGTGCAGAGAGTGGTCTTTCTAAATCTTATATTTTCACTTAAGCCCTTCAAAGACTTCCTACTGTTTCCCCCAAACAGCTGTTAAGCCTGTTAAATAGGCCTTGGCCTAGCTCCTTTTCTGTGTCTAGGGCAGGCTGGCTTGATCCATCCTTGGACTTGACCTTGCCTCTCCTGCCCCAGGGCCTTTGCCCCTGCTGTCCCCTCCTAACCATTTGTCCCCACTGCACTTTCCTCAGCTCAAACATTACTGATGTGCTGTGTCCTGCACATCCTGTAGCAGGGGTGATTGCTGTTTGTAATACAGTGGTTCTTCATAGGCTCTAGACCAGAGTCCTTGGTTCAAATCTCAGCCCAGGCACTTTGTAGTGCCTTGGGCAGCTTACCACAACTCTGCCAAGTGCCATGGGAACGATAATAGCTCCTTCATCCTGGGCTTTGGTGTTGGGGATTCAGAGACTGGATGAGTAAGCACAGAGCAGGCCTCCATGCCTGCGGTGATCTCTTTCACCTACTGAGTGCTAACCCCTGAGGGCGGGGACCACGTCTTTCTCACAGGCCTGGTGTAGAACAGCTATTCTATAAAGATGACTCGAATCTACCGGGCCTGCTTACAGATTAGAAGGAGCCTCGGTACGAGCCCACAGTACTTGGCCCTTATGCCAGGCTCATCCTTGGGTAATTTTACCCCATCCTCACAACACTTTGACGGGTGGGTGTCATCACTATCCCCATTTCCCAGGTGAGGAAACTGAAGCCCAGAGAGGTTAAGTAACTTGCCAGAGGTCACACAGGAGCAGAGCTAGGAGTTAAATCCACGAAGACTTCTAGGGAACATTAAACACTTCAAAAATCGTGTCTAAACTCAGGGACGGTTATCTCTGTGAGTGGGAGTGGGCTGTGCTCAGGCCCTCCCCATCTGTCTCTGCGCATTTCAGTTCTGGGCCGGGCTTGGGACCCAACTCAAATACTCACTCCTTCCTCCAGTCTGGCTTTTGGTGTCCTGACATATCTCTGGGCCCTCAGAGAGGGGAGGCAGCCTGCCCCTTCTCCTGGGTTCGGGTCCCCCACTGTCCCAGCGGGTCCAGCTCTGTAGTTTTCCTCTGTCTGCCCCCCTGCTTACATGAGCTCAAGGCCTCCTAGCTTTTGAGACTTATTCCCCACACCTCCCTTCAGAGCTTGGCTTGCCTGCCCCTCTTTCGTTCCCTCACGTCCCACTTCTGCCACGAACTGCCACCAACAGTCTTCTCCCCATGTCGGAAGTCACCCACGGGCCAGGGTCCGCTCCAGCGCTGGGCTGCAGGAATGGGGGGACACCGCGCTGACTACGTGCCAGGCCCATAGTAAGCACTCCAGCCTCACGGGAGCCTTGTGGAGTGGGGTCTCTTGGTAGCTTCAGCCTCCAGAGGAGCAAAGTGAGACACAGAGGGTTTAGCAACATGCCTGGGGTCATAGGCTTGAAGCAGCAGCCCAGATTTCAAACCCAGGAGCCACAGCTGTGGCCACTGACCACGCTGTCTCTGACGGGGCATCTCTGCCAAGTTGGCAAGGCCAGCCTCTTGTCTCTCTTGGCTTTCTTTTCTCCTCCTTGCTCGGTGAGGCCCCTTTCTCTGGTTCTTCTCCTGAGCCCCTTGGCTGTTCTTTCTCCGATGCTCTGGAGGCTGCTGTGCTCGCTGCTCCTGAAATGGTAGACCCCAAGGCTTCATGCTTGGCTCCCTGCCCTCCGGGCCGTCCCTGGTGTCTGCACCCAGGCTGTGACTTCCTGTCCACAATAGGCTGCCTGACACAAGGGACTTGGGAATAATAACACCCCTGCTCGCTCTCTCAAAGAGTTACTGTGAAGGTCAAAATGTTGTCCGGGATAGGCTTTGCAAACTGTCAAGTGCTGGGCAAAGGTCAGTGCTGTCCCCATTACTGTGATGGGCTCCATCCAGAGGTTGGTTCCTGGTCCCCTGTTCTGAGCGTTCTGGGAGTGTATCGTCAGCACCTGAATGTCCATGTCGGAGTTGGAGTCTGGAAGCCTGCGGATAGGCTATGAAAGCACCTGATAGCCATTCAGAGTGAGAAGCCGAGAGGCCTTTTCCAAATGGAACCATGCAGCTAGAGAGACTGGCCGAGCAGTTACCTGGCTGGGCCGCCTCTCGGCCGTTTCCTGAGCCTCCAGAGGCTGTCAGCGGGCGTCATTGCTTGGACAGCAGGCCTCCTCCTGGCAGGAAAGGGAGCTGGTGAGACACAGCAGCACAGAGCCCCTCGACTGACCACCAGCACGGGCTGCGTGCCCAAGTGTGCGAGCACGCAGCTCCCGCAGGTGCCGGAAGGGCAGGAGGACAGACGCTGAAGTCAGCAGATGTGGATGAAGAGGCCGACTCTGAACAGAAGGATGTCTCTGACCCACCAATGCTACCTCCCAACCCTCCCGTACCCCGGAAGAGAGTTCAGACATCCTGCTTGCAGGGAAAGATTCTTAAACTCTCACAAATTTAAGCTTTGCCGTGGGGGGGTGGGGGGTGGGGTGTGACAAAGATTGTGGGGTAAAGAAAACCGCTTTGGGGATGGCGGACTGAGAAGAAGATTCTGGGATGTGTGCAGTCGTCCCTCAGAGCGCTGGCCCCTCACCTGTCTGCTGGCCCTCTCCTGTCCTCTCAGACTTCAGCCGTCAGCACGTCCAGTTTCTGGAGGGGGAGACTGAGGCTCAGTTCTATGAGTTAATAAATGTGTTTGGTACAACGTGGCTAATAAGAAGGGAGTGTGGGATTAGAATTCACATTTCTTTTCTCCAAATCCTGCTCCCCTACCTGCTGGCTGGCTGGCTTTGGGAGAGCTAATGAGGTTGGACGAGCCTCTGTTTCCCTATCTGTAAAATGGGACGAATGACCGATCTCAGAGGGTTTAAAAGTGCCTTAAATGAGGCGATGCAGACAAAACACGTGATACGGCCACAGAGCAAACGCTCAGCAGATGCTGTTAATGAATGAGTGAATGAATGACTTAGATGTCCTCCTACCCTCTGTGGGGGGATTAGAAGCTCTCCTTGCAAGAAACCCAAGACACAAAGACCGTTTCCTGTAGCTGACAATGAAGGGCCCACGGAAACAGTGTATGGTCACGGAAGAACTGGCTCCCGCTCCCTCTGCGTTATTCAAACTCCAAAGCAGAGAGAGAGGGCTGGCTTCTGGAGCCAACCAGCCACCCATGACCATCTTTTTGGCAGTGCTGACAAGGTGGCGTTTTTGTGATGATTACGCAAGAAACCTTTCCAATCCCTGACCCTCTGCTCCAGCAGAAAGCTTTGAATTTTACAGAACTGCTGGGCCATAGCCATTTCTCATCTGGCGCTGGCTCACCCCGCAGGCTTCGCGGCCATCCCCGGGATTGTCTGAGACGCACTCTGCTGAAATGATCGCCCTCTGCTCACTGCTCGAGAGCGAACAGATGTGAGCCTTGGGTGACAAGTGGCTTGAGACCTGGGGACGCTGGAGTGGTAATAGAGGCGCAGGCGTCTTGCTGGACCACGGCCAGGTCGGCACCGCGGGCACCATGGTGAACACAGAAAACGTTAGAACGTGCTCTGCTTTCACAGCAGGACATTTGAGAGCCTCCCCGGTCAGAGGCTGGGGCTTCAACCGCCGCGGCGCTCCCGCATCCTGCTGCGGGCTGCAGATAGCTGGCTACTTGTGGGTCTGGGTCCCTAAGTGTGAATGCACTTGGGGCTGTTGGGCAGATCACCTCACGGAGCAGAGGAATTCAGTGGATCTGAGCTCAGGCTTGGGGGGCAGATAAACCAGATGGGCCCCGAGACCAACACTCCATAGCTCTTCTTATTGGTGTAGCAGGCTGTTCATGTCTTGGGAAGATCGTTCTCCTCTTAACCAAACAATCCCGTGCGTCCTTCAGATGTCCCGCTTAGCTGTCCCCTCTCCTGCTTTTCTGCATGTCTTAGCGTCCTCGGGCTACCATAACAAAGGGCTACAAATTTGGCGACTTAAAATGAGAGGAAGGTATTCCCTCTTGGTTCTGGAAGTCAGAGTCTGAAGTCGAGGTGTAGGCAGCCCATGCCCCTCCGGAAGGCCCTGGTACAGAGGCCTTCCTTGCCTTGTGCAGCTTCTGGTGGTTCCCAGTGCTCATGGGCTTGTGGTTGCGTCACTCCCACCCCGGCCTCCTCCTTCACGTGTCCTCTCTTCCCTTGGTGTCTTCTCTGTTTCTTTCTGTTCTGATGATCCCCGTCCCTGGAGGCAGGGCCTATGCTGATCCAGGAGGGTCTCAACCTGAGATCCACACCTTGATCACCTCCGCAGAAATTCCAGATAAGCTCACATTCTGCGACTATGAGGGGATGATCTGTTCAACCTGCTACACTACACTTTCTGCGTTTGCTTTAAGGCCTGCTAATGGGTTAGAATTAGGTTTGTTTTACGTTCTAACCACAGCAGCTCAATCCGCCAAGGGCTCATTGTGCTGTCGTCAGAACCCTCCCGAGGTTGGAAGCTTCCAGGAACCCTTGGGGACTGGGCTCCTCCCAGTGTTTGGTGACACGTCCCAGCATGTCTTTCATCTCTGTGGCTGTAGGAAGGCAGCTGCGTCTTTGGGCACCAGGGCTGCGTCCCAGACAGGGCGAAGGAGGAGGGCAAAGGCCAAAGACTAAGAGGTCTGCTTCTCCAGAAGCTTCTCTGCAAACCCCACTCAGGGATCTAGGTTTACATCTCATAGACCAAAACCATGTTCCTGTTCAGGCTTCTTTCTCAGGGCACATGGTTATCCTGCCCACATATGGGATTGTGGTAGAAAGAAGGAGGCAAGAATTGGGGATTAGTAGACAAATCACAATATAACATAACAACATGTCACCTAAAAACAATTAAAATTCATATCGCAGCTCTTCTGCATGTTATTATAGAACATCCACAATGTCCGGCTTAAAGGACACCCCCTAGTTTCTTTGTGGCTGCCCCGACTTTTCCCAGCCTTGTCCCTCCTGGTGTCATAACAGCTCCTTTCTGGACCCCAGGGCCTGCCTCTGGGGGTGAGCAGGGCCAGGATATCGGTGTTTTGGGGAACCCCGGGGAGCAGAGTGGCGTCGGACATGGCAGGAGCCGCCGCTGGTGGCGATGCTTCTGGAAGGAGTTCGCACAGGGACCGGGAGCTGGTGAGCACACCAAGGGGACAGCAGAAGCCTGCAGGAGGGACATTAAATGCAAACCAGTCTCCTTTGAACCTGGTGACACCAGCACGTGGCTTTCCCAAGGTGGTGTTCTGAACGCTGGACTGGGTCAGGATGGAGAAAATAGGAAGAATGACCTGGAAACCTCTCTGCTTTTTTAGGACAAGGCACCCTCTTTGGGTGTGTGTTTGGGTGACATCTATGCTCGGCGGCTATCTGCAGGGTGATGGATTCAGTAACGCAGTGAGCAGCCAGCGGGAGGGTAATGGATTTGTAATGGCCTGTAAGTCGGCCCAGGTCACAGCATCTCCGAGTTGGAAGGGACTCCCTGTCCCAGGGAACCTGCCTGCTGATGCATGAGTTCTCTCAACAAGTCCCCTCGTCTCTGTTCGCATGCCTGTCATGACAGGAGGCTCACTGCCACAAGGCATAGCCCGTGTCATGCCCAGGAGCTCGGCGGTGGGGGGGGTGGGTAGCTAGGCTTCTTGAGGTTTAGGCTTCATGAATCCCCCTAGTCAGTTCTGATTTTGTTCCTGCGGAACCACACAAAATAAATGCGATTCCTGTTCAGGCTATGCTCCTGCCTTCGATTATGGAAAAGCTTAACTCCTCTGTATGTTGATGTTTTGCTTTCTTGCTTCCTTGTGAATGTTCTTCTTTGGTTTCATGTTTGTTTCCTCCACTAGGATATATTAAGCCCCTCCTTTGTGCCAGGGACTGTGTCTGGTGCTGGGGGTCACAGCGCTGAGTGAAGTACACGTTTCCAGCTCTCAGGAAACCTCGCAACCGAATGGAGAACCTAGGTGGGGATGGTGATTGAGGTGAAATTCACACGATGTACAAGGAACCGCGTAGCGTGAATGGTTCAGCGGCATCTCGTGCATTCCCAGTCTTGTGGAACGACTGCCTCTCCCTGGTTTCAGAATTTTCCCTTCCTGCAAAAGAACACCCCCTGTACATTCCCCTTTTCCATCCATTCCCTCGGCAACCTCTAGTCTGCTTTATACCCGTATGGATTTGTCTGTTCTGGATCTCTCATATAGACGGATGCTGTGTGTCTGGCTTCTTTCACTGAACATCACGGGTATAAGGTACCTCCCGGCTGTAGTGCGGGTCGGCGCTCTGTTCTTTTCCATGGCCGGGTACCATGCCATTGTATGGATGTACTGCGTCCCGATGATCTGTTCATTCACTGATGAACGTTTGGGCTATTTTCACCTTTTGGCTGTTACAAACAGAGCAGCCATGAACACCTTTCATTTCTCTTGGATCTATACCTGGGAGTGGATTTCTGGGGCATATGGAAATGCCATGTTGAACGTTACAAGGAGGCGCCATGCTGTTTCCCGTAATGACTATACCATTGTATGCTCTCACAATCAATAGATGAGAGTATTAACGTCTCCACATCCCTGCCAGTAATATTATTTTCATTTTCTTGATTAAAGCCATCCTAGGGGGTATGAAGTGGTTTCTCAGTGTATTTTGAATTTCTGTCTCCTTAATAACCAATGATGTTGAGCGTCTTGCCTGTGCTTTTGCCCATTGGTATATATTCTTCGGAGAAATGTCTTTCAAGTCATTTGTTTGTTTTTTTTAAATTTTTTTTTTATTTTTTCAGCGTAACAGTATTCATTGTTTTTGCACAACACCCAGTGCTCCATGCAAAACGTGCCCTCCCCATTACCCACCACCTGTTCCCCCAACCTCCCACCCCTGACCCTTCAAAACCCTCAGGTTGTTTTTCAGAGTCCAGAGTCTCCTATGGTTCGCCTATTTGTTTGTTTTTAAATTGGGGTTTTTGTGATGGTTAATTTTATGTGTCAACTTCACTGACCCAGATATTTGGTGCCCAGATATTGGGTCAAGCATTATTCTGGGTGTTTCTGCGATGACAGTACATTTAAATCAATAGACTGAGTAAAACAGATTGCCTTGCCTAATGAGGGTGGGCCTCATCCAATCAGTTGAAGGCCTGAACAGAATGAAAAGGCTGCCCTCCCTGAGTAGGAGAGACTTCTTCAGCCTGAGGAGGTAGGGAGAGTAGGAGGAGAATGTGGACTCTGAATCCAGGTTCCTCACACTTTGAATCCTGGCTCTGTCCCCCACCAGGCAAAGAGCGGGGTCCAGCAAATGTGATCTGGAGTTTCGGCTAAGCTACTTAGGCTCCATGTTCTCATCTGCATAATGGCCATGTTGAGGGTACCTGGCTTGAGTGCCACCACCCCTGGGGAGCCTGCCTTTGCCCCTTAGAAGCCCCAGATCTGGCCATAAAACTCCAAACGTGGTTACTTCTTCTACCATTTCCCGGGGGCGGTGCAGAGAGAGCAGAAACAGAGGTAAGTCGGGTGAGAACGCTTTGGACATGGTTTCGGGTCCAGACTGGCTGCCCAGGCCTTTCTCTGGCTGGATTGAAGGAGGAGGGAACAGAGTCAGAGGGCACTGGGCTTCTGTCCCACATGCTGAGCCCCTCACAAACCGCCTCCTGATTCTTCCATAAACTGGACTAGCAGGTTCAACCAACTCAAATCTTCCCAGGCTAATTGTTCCTGTGGAGTGGCGGCAAAGACACTGGATGGAGGTGGGGGGGGGTCTGCACTCGGGCAGGCAGAGCTGGAGGAGGCGGAACTTCGGAAAGAGGTCCAGCGGTTACCGTGACGATCCCACGAGGTAATGCTTCTAAAATGCTTAGCTGGGTGGGCTACAAGTCAGGCACGCAGAAATGGCTCGTTGACTGTGTGCATCAGTGTTTGTTGTTTTCGGTTTTATTAGTTGTGTGATTTGGGCAAGTTCTCTTTTTTTCACCTGTAAAATAGAAATCGCTCCCTTCCTTGGACGGTTCTGGTGGGGATCAAGACGTGGTATTTACAAAACGTCGGGCACATAGTAGGTGTTCAGAGGAGGAAGAGGCAGATTTGGAAGGCGGCTCTGTCCAGCCAAGTCCATGGCTGGAAGAGGAGATAGTCTGCGGCCGGACTTTTCCCACCCTACCTTCCCCACCTCTGACCCTTCCGGCTCCCTCTTCTCCCTTATCTGCGTGTTCCCAGAGCTCCAGGACATTCAATCCATCATTCAGCCCTCTGCCCGCATGCTGGCTGCTCCCAGCTCTTATCAAAGGCCATTCAGGCTCCTTCTCCCAGTCCTGAGCTCCCTCCCTCCAGGTCTCCAGCCTCCCCAGGACAGAAGGGAGATGGAGATAAGGAGTGAGCATAGCAAGGAAGAAACGGAGGCAAGGTGGAATTACTTTGAGCCTATGGGCAAACAAAGAGGGTGGTGACCAGGTGTCAGCATGACTCGGGCTGGAGGCTGGCAGATGCTGGGCTAGGAGGACATCCGTCCCCTGTGCCCCTCTCCTTGCTGGGGTGGAAAGTCTATGGGGGAGACACTGAGGCAGGGTGGGGAAGCGGGAGGCTGGGGTCAGGTCCCCGTTCTGCTCTGTGCTTATGGCCTTCAGCCGGTCATTGGCCACGTCTGGCCTCTGTGGCCACATCGGCATCATGGCACCTTTTTGTGCCTTAGGCCCTAGAATCCAGCCAGAAACCCCACAGACATGGCCCTGGGCATCTTACGATCTCTGGGAGACGTGGGTGTGAATTCGGTGCCACACCTGTTTTCCCCATGTCACCTGCAGCAGGTCAGATCCACCAGCCCCGGCTGGGGTGTCCACCCCGGGGGAGGGGGGTTCCCGAAAGGAGTAAGACTGAGGCAGGGAGAGTGGCGGGAAGGGCAGAACGGTCCAGTCTGTGGGGGCAGCTTGGTAGGGAGCAGTGGGGGACTGAGGGAGAAGGCAGAGATGAGGAAGGGGTGGGGAAGGGGGGCTGTATTGGGCAGGGAAGTCTGTGCTTGGATTTGGGGTCCTAGTCTGTGAATGGAGCGGTCACAGGACAGTTTTAGGCAGAACAATATGATTTGATCATTTCAGAAAGAACAGTCAGGGGCTGTGGGCAGCGATTGGATTGGGGAGGGGAGCGGAAGCCAGGACACGGGCTAGGAAGCCACTGCGGCGGGCCAGGGGACAGGGGAGCTGCCACCAGCAGCTCTTGAGAGCTGGCTTAGAGCCCCCTGAGTTCCAGGTGGTAAGGGTCCCAGCCTGAGTGACAGTGACGGGTCGTATGGCCTCATTAGGAGAGAGGCCCCAGGTTTGAGCTGGAGGCTTTTCACGAATGTGAGACCCTGGGGGCAGGGCTTGGTGGAGGGACCCCCTGCCCGGCCCTGTGACCGGGCTTGGCTTCAGACAGCGGTGACAAGGGTGAGGGTTGTACGAAATCATAAGCTGTGTAACGGGAGGCTTGGTGACTGCTGGCCGGTGTGGTGTCACTTGTCATCACCCCCCGCCACTGTACTCCCTAACCGCCCCCCCCCCCCAAATGTGCCCTCCACTCAGGGAAGCCATTTCCTCCTGGTCCTGCCCATATCCGCAGACAAATCCTTTCCGAATGGAGGGCCCTCGAGCCAATGTCCTGTGTCCCCTTAGAGGTCGAACAGCCCCGCTTTGAGACTTGCTTGGCTGCTGGGCCACGTGCTGCCCTGAGTCCGAATTGTGATGTGCGGGCTGTCACTCGGGTGTGGGGTGAGAAGCACTGAAAGCCACCTCAGGCCAGTGGGCCGCAGTGGGCGGCCCTGCTCCTGACCTGCCCGTCCTTCTCGCAGGGCCCTGCTCTGGTTTCCGGGGAGACTCCGCAGCTCACCAGCCCGGCCCCGACCCCTGCATGACACATGGCCCGGCATACGGCCCCTCTTCATCTTCCCTTGCCCTCAGCTCCCATGTTGGGCCTACCTGCCCCTCTGGAGCACACCTGGTTGGGCCCCTGGAGGGGTGGCCCTTCGGACCTCGCTGCTTTGGCCCACTTCCTAGTTCTGGTCCGGAGTCCCCTCCTAAGCCTGAGTCAGCTGACTCTGCCCAGCTGTGGGTAGTGGCCTGTCCATCCCTGCCCCTCAGCCTGAGCTGGGATGGAGCCCCCTGCCCTGGCCTTGCCTTCAGTGAGGGCGTTCCCTGCTAGCCCCGCCCAAGACGACAGGGCAGGTCCTGGGGGCAGGGTCCAGCGACACAGCTGGGTACAGGGTCTGGAAACCTGACATGAGAGAGGAGAACACACCAGTTCCCTCCCCAAGGCGGTCATGGGAAAGAGCAGAAGGCATCCTGCAGGAATGTGGCCGTCCCTGCTCCTGATTTCTGCTGGGACACCTCTCTCCAAGTATCAGGCCCTGAAACTTCTGTGGACCCGACCTCACCTGTCTTCACAGATGGGATCCATCCGGGATGTGCCAATCAGGGCCCCCAGCCTTTGGGTCACAGTGACTGGTTCAGGGAGGGACGCAGGCTCTGGAGGTGGCTGCCAGGGTTGGGGACCCTTCCTCCACTACTTAGACAGCAATTTGGGGGCAAACATAGAGCTTCTCTGGGTCCATGTTTCTTCATCTGTACCAAGGAGACAGTGATAGCCCTCACTTACAGGGTTGTTGTTCAGAGGGAATCACGGAAAGGGTTCAGCACAAAGGAAGTGCACAATAAATATTAGCTATTGGTATTCATGGAACTAAATTTGGGTCTTCTTGATGGAGGGATTGGAAGAGAGAAGTTATTTTTACTGGCTTTGAGCTGCTGGAGGAATCTTGCCATCACGAGGGAGCGCCTGTCTGACAGCGAATCTAGCACAAAGGAATCCAGTGCTCAGAGATATGGGAAGAAGGGATATCACTTGAGTCCCTTGATCCAACCGTTCCTGAAGGCCTACCCCTGGACTATTCAGGCATAACCAAATCTTTGTGTTTTTTTTTTTTTCCTTTTTCCTTTTTCGTTTAAGTTACTCTGGGTCAGGCTTCTGTCATTTGTAACAAAGAGTCTTCATGGCTGTCCACTCCTCCCTCCATCCATCCACCCATACGTCCTGGCTGTGTGGGTTTACACACATCACTTTCCTTGCTAAGACTTAACTTCTGCATCTGTAAAATGGGAGTTTCATCACCTACCTTATGGGTGGTTTCAAGGATTAATGGATAACCCACGCAGGGTACCATTCTCAGGACCACAGGCGGAGGAGGGGTCAGGAAATTTCCCTCCTGTCCTGTCCTTTCAGTCTAAATCCTACACCACCCCCTTGCACAGGTGTGGAAAGCCAAGGCAAGCTCCACACCCCACCAGACCCGGGGCCTCCCGAGCAGCAGAATCCGATTGGTTCAGCCTTTATTGTTTCACCAGCATTTTTCAGAAGAATGATGTCATTTGAGGGCCACAGGGGATGGGAGGAGTAAAAAATAACATAAACACACTGAACAGAAATGCAGGAGGGCAGCAAGAGGGGCTGACATTGGGTGTTTGGGGCGGAGGGGTGGAAGACCAGGGGTAGTCACAGCCTCTTAGCTTTCGGCCACCAGAGTGGAGAATTCTGCAAAAGAAGAGGACAGAGAGGTGAGTCAGAGGAGGACAGCATGGGAGGACTCACCACGGCCTGACCGCTGCGCCCCACACGGTGCCTCCTGCTGGTTCTCCCACCTGCTGCAGACCTAGAGTAACGGAATGAGTGAGTGTGGGGAGGAATGAATGAATGAATGAACGAACGAACGAACAAATGGGAAACGATGAGCCTATTATCTCTTTTGTTTTGCTTTTTAGACATTTCGATTCCACAGTAGTGAATACACACGGTTATATTCACGTTAGGTGTGCAGTACAGTGATGCCAACTACTACTTCCGTATCCCACTCAGTGCCCATCCGGAGAAGTGTTCTCTTAGCGAGCCCGCCACCTCTCTTGCTCATGATGTCCTGCCACCCGCAAATTCCTAATAGTAACTACAGTGATAACAGCGGCAGGCGTCTGATGGTTTACCCCACATCAGGAGCTATTCTAAGCACTTGATATTCAAGATCTTGTCTGACTCTGATCTCGCCGTACGCACGTGGTCTTCATTCCCATTCTACAGATGAGGAAGCTGAGGCTCAGAGTCCAGCTGTCTTTATGGGGCCACACGGCTAGTGACGAGCAGAACCAGGGCTTAGACCCAGGTCTGTTGGAGCCTCTTGGGACCTGGAGCTCTTCCTTAGCTCCTTGTCTAATTTCTCCCCGGCTGCCTACCAGGATCACCAGCAGAATCCTAAGAAGACACAGATGGCCAGGTCCTTGCCCTAGGATTTGTGACTTAGGAGGCCCCGGGTCAGGGAGGAGTTCTTTTAGCTGTTCAGCGGGGATTCCGGTGAGCAGCTTGGTTCAAGGACCGCTGTGCGTTCTTCCTCCTCAGGGGGGCCGAACCAGACTCTGGAGGAGACCAGAGCAAGTGACATCTCCACGCAGGTCAGACAGGTGGGGGCGCGGGTGCTCCATTGAGCTAGGCCCTGTCTCACACAGCGGCTCACGGAGTCCTGCCCACCCCTCAGGAACCTGGGAGCTAGTCCCATTTTACAGAAGGGGACACTGAGGCCCAGAGAAGACAAGTGACTTTTCAGAGCCTCTGGGGTCCTAAGGGGCTCAGCTGGGACTCAAGCCCTGGGGTCAGGGTCTCTCTACAGGGCTTGCCCCTCCCGCCTCAGGAGCGTCTCCCTGCCCCACTTCATTGGATATGAACTGATGTCAGGGGTTGGTGACAGCACTCGGGGGAGATCCCGTGTCCCTCTACTCAATCCGACTCCACCTACATGAACAAAGGGATGGCCCCGACCAGGTAAGGGGAGACACAGGGGAGCCGAAGATGATCTCTGCCTTGAAGGAGCTTCTGGCCTAATCAGGGAAGAAACCGTCCTTGGCAGGACAAGCTCCATGCCGCTGGCCTTCTGTCTGAATCTCCAGTGTGCCCAGCCCATTCCCACCCCAGGATCTTTGCACCTGCTGTTCTCTCCGCCTGGTGTGTTCTCAGACTTCCCACGGCTACCTTCTTCTCACTCACCAGGCCCCAGCTCTGATGTCGCTCCCCTGGGGCCTTTTCTGACCTCTCTGGTGACAGTAGTGACCCTCCCCTACCGGGATCCTTTTTGCTATCATCAGTTTTTATTCTAGTCATATAGCACTTACCACTCTCGAAATCCTTCTGAGTGTGTTCTTGCTTATTCGTTATCTGCCTCTCCCACTGGGACATAAACGTGTCTCTCTGGAGAGAGCCCACTCCCCTTCTTTCCTGCTCCATCCCACCACCTGCCTCCAAGCCCGACACTGAGGGGCCGTGCGTGTTTGTGAATGGATGGAAGGTGCAGAGACTTCACTGTCACGGGGAGAAGAGGCACACCTCTACTTAAGGTGTCACCAAAACTTCAGAGGGAAGGTGGCTTCGAATAGAGTCCTGTGAGGGAGCAGGAGCCCACAGGAGAAAGCAGACAGTGGCAAGGGATCACAGGCCGTGGCTTTTCATGGCGCAGGCTCGGAAGGCAGGAAACAAGGGGACAGATTTAGGAAGAACCCAGTAGCCATGCTAGGCTGGTGTCCTGCGTGATAGGGCTGGCGCTCCAAACAGGCCTGGGGCCCTGAGTCTGGTTCCACCACTTATGGGCTGTGTGAGCTCAGACAAATCTCCTGGCCTCTCTGAGACTCACTGTCATCATCTGTAAAAGGGAGAAAAGTCAGCGCTGCTTCTTGAATTGGGAGATAGTCAGAAGCGAGGTGCTGGTGCACAGGAGGTCCTTGGATTCCCCCTCCCACCCCGCTGTGAGCTCCTCTGCCCCTGTTCCCTAGGTCCTCCTAATGGCGGGGTCCTTGTGTGACAGTCACAGGGGCTATCACAGAGTAACGGGGGCTTCTGAGACCTTTCTTTGGAGTAAAGGGGGCCCAGGGAGTGCCTGCCCTGTTGTTTTTCTCTCCAGGAGACCAGAGAGGACAAGGAGGAGTTTGCCACCCTCTACCACGATGCTCTCTGAGAAGCTGTGTCCCCAGCCTGCCGGAGAGTGTGGGCCCCCAGGTAAGTCTCCACTGCATCTAGAAAGCATTGAAAGTTAGGGGGCCAGGCCCTGCCTGGCGTGTCTGCTGGGAAATGTGCCTCTCTGGGTGTGGGTCTGGGTGTCTGTCAGGGCAGCGGAGGTGGGGGGCAGTACCAATTCCTTGGGAGAGACCCGTGAAAACGAATATGAAGTGGCCTCAGAAAGGCCACCAGAAGGACTGGGGCTCCTTAAGGGGAGCACTGCCCTCCCCAGATTTTGAATGAAGCACGTATGTGCCCCCACCCCCGATCCCATGCGACCTCATTGTAGTCCTTCTGTGCCGCGGTCACGTGCAGTGGTAGCCCTGGGGGACGCTGCGTGTGGGGTATACGGAAGCCACCATGCTGTCGTTGCGGCTCTTCTGTAAAGCGAACGTTGTTTCCAAATAAAAAAGCGAAAAAACTAACAGCAACCAAACCAAACACAGGCTCCCACCGTGGGATTAACAGGTGGGATCCCTCCCAGGCAGAGGGACACGTCCCCGGGCTCCTCCTTCTCCTGGGGTGTGAGCTGGGAAGTGGACGCCACCCTCTCCTGTCCCCAGGCTGTTCCCGAGGGCAGGAAAGACAAGTGACCTGGATGTGGGGACCTAAGTATCGACTAGAGGTGGCAGAGAGAGAAGGTCCTCTAGCTGGTCCGAAACACCCACGGGGCCACAGGCGGAGTGGTAACAGTGAGGGGCAGGGATGGAGCCCAAACACCGAATACTCCAAAAATCCCTCCCAGGGGCCAGGGACACAGTGTTTGGTTCCTCAGCCAGGAGCTCCTGTGACCCCACAGCCCCTTGGTGAGGCAGGCTGTTCTCTCATTAATACTGTCCATTTTTATAGAATTTAGGAATTCTTATGTATTGAATGCCAAATGGCAAGTGTTTTACACATTTTATGTGTGTGTGTGTGTGTATATGTGTGTGTGCGTGTGTGTATATATATATGTGTGTGTGTGTATGTATATATGTACATATATATACACACACACACACACACACATATATATAATCTCATTAAATTCTCATGACTCCTCCATGGGAGAGATGCTTTCGTCTTTATTTTACAGATGGAGAAACTGAGGCCCGAGAGCTAAGTAGCTTGCCCAAGATCACAGAGCAGACGGGAGTCAAGCTTCTGCTTTAAGGCTCCCTTCTTTACCCCCGAGCTTCCCCACCAACTTTGACCTAGGTGCAGAGTGACTCATGCGCCAGCTCAACTATCCCCATCCTCCATGACTCTGTCACTTTACCCCCGTTTTATTTACTTCATGGTACTTTGCACTCTCTGAAATGAGCTTATTTACGGACTGACTTCCTTTTGTTGATCTCCCCTTTACTAGAATGTAAACCCCAGGAGGGCAGGGAGCCCCAACTTGTCCACCACTGCCCTAGCAACAGAGTAGAACCTGGTGCTAATAAGCAAATGGATGGATGGACAGATGGATGGACGGACGGCTCCTGAGTCCTCCGTGGGTTTCAACAAATTCCGACTAGCCTCATAGAATTCTCACATCGGGCAGTAATTCCCAAGTCGCAGATGGAGAAACGGAAGGCTTGGAGACCTGAAGGGTCAGGGTCATGCAGAAAATAAGAGAGAGAGGAACAAGTTGGCCAGTGGTCCCAGGTGCACCCCCTGCGTGAGTGTGGAGAGGCCATTCCTGACTGGGCTGGGGTCCCAGGCTGTGTGCGGCAGGAACTCTCAACCTGCCACTGAATCTGGAAAACTGGCCAGGGCCGAGGTAGCCTGTCCTTGGGCAGAGTTCGCTCTGCGCCGGGATAAAGGAGAAATGAGTCTGTCTGCCAGCGCCAGCTCACGGAGAAATTGTCGAGAGGGAAAGTTGGTCCTTATGGTTTCCCGACCTGCACTGACCTCCCTAAGCCTCCCCCTAGAGATCACGGTCCTGGGGCCGCTCATCGGCAAAGAGCCATTTCACCACCTTCACGCTAGATGATGGCATTTGGTGCCATCAGTGTGAAGGGGACCAAGGAATGCCAACCAAGGGACGTTCCAGGGGCAGAAGGTCAGGCCTTTTGGAGCCTGACTGGGGGGTATCTTGGACCCGTGGGCTTTTCAAAAGCCTCTGAAGACAGACCCCTCTGCCCACCCTGGGGTCTACTCTGAAGCGGGCAGGACGTCACAAAGGCCACGTGCCCTGGCTTTTTGCAGAGAACACTGCATTCTAATTTTATCCTCCCAGAAGCTGGAGCAGGGCATTTTGTAGACAAATCGAGGGCAGCGGTCACCTCTTCTGGACCTTTCGTAGGTGCCTCAGGGCAGAGCTCTTAGCAATCAGCCAATTAACAAACAGCCCTCTTCTGGGGAGGGGGGAGTCTCCTCTAAAATGTTAGGTTTCTCCTTAAAGAAAAACAAATGAGCAGACATACAAAGTCCTGCAAAGTCTATGTCACCTGATTTGGCGGTAGGATGCTGGGATGCGGAACGGGGACGGGGTGCGGACCTTGGTTCTGCCTCCTGCTCACACCGTGCTCTCCTCTGTGCAAGGTCAGGTCTAGAAGACGTCTTGCCAGCTCTCCCACAGGGCTTGGAGCAAGGGCTCTGGGAGTCAGCTCCCAACTCCTGTTTTTGCTTCCATGACCTTGGACTAGAGCTACTTCACCACACCGTGCCTCAGTTTCCCCACCTGTAAAACGGAGCTCTCTGACTCATTCAAAGGAACCTGCACTAAGGCTCTTGCCCCAGGCCTGACACGTGTAGCCAGCACTCCGCATTTGGTAGCTGTTGTGATGCTTCTACTCGGGGTGCCTGGGTGGCTCAGTCCGTTAAGCATCTGCCTTCGGCTCGGGTCATGATCCCAGCCAGGGTCCTGGGATCGAGCCCCACATCAGGCTCCCTGCTCGGTGGAGAGTTTGCTTCTCCTTCTCCCTCTGCTGCTCCCCCTGCTTGTACTCTGGCTCTATCTCTCTGTCGAATAAATAAATAAAATCTTAAAAAAAAAAAAAAAAAAAGCTGTTCTACAGCTAAAGCTATGTGAAACCAAGCCTAGGAAATGCCTGTCTGCTGCCCAGCACAGAGGGAACGAAGGCCTGGCAACCAGCACTATGACATTTACTATCCATTTACTATCCCTCACGGGAGCTCTTACAGCCCCTGCCCCGCCCCCGCCCTACCACCATTTCCTGTCCCACCTGGCACCTGGAGCTGGGTCTGATTCTTGTTCCTTCGCTTCCTGGCTGGGGGACCTCCACTCACCACTTCACTCCCGTTTGTGAAGGGGCATGATAACGTCTGCTTGCCTGGCAGTTGGGAAGGCCAAACGAGCAAAGGCAGAAGGATGCCTGGTCCGAAAGTTTTAGTTCCCTCTCCCTTGGAGCTCTGCTCCAAGCGACACAGGCTGGAGCTTCAAAATGGCCACAGAAATCTCGGAGACAAGGACAGGGAGGACGTGAGCAGCCAGAGGGTGGGGGGCGGGGGTGCCTGAAGAGCAGGCAGCTGACCTGCCCCAAGTTTCTGGCACCATCTAACCCACTGAGTCAGGCCCCCAACTCCCGCTTGCCCATCTGTGGAAACTCAGCCTCTGACCCTCAGCTTCTGAATCTGTAAAATGGGGATAGGGCTCTGGGGAGGACCACATAAGGTAATCTGGTGAGAAGCGCCTGGTGCGGGGGGCCCAGCACACAGTGGGAGCGCATCTAAATCAAGGCTCCCTGTGGAGATGCGAGGGCCGGTGTTCCTTTGGCGGGACCCAGAGTCCTGACCTGGCTCTTGGAGGGGCCCTTGGGGTGGGGCGGAGAGGGTGGGGGGGCGGTGGGAGGGCTCAGTCCTCCCCACAGGAAGCTGAAATTAGCCTAATTAGGTCTGCCCCAGTCCCAGCACCGAGGGGACTGGACAAATTTAGAAGCTCTTGACAGGTGAGACCAGCACATGCTGACGGCCCCAAGTGAACCTGAGACAGACATTGAGTCAGTGCTTGGAACCGTCTTCCCTTCCCTCTGTCGTGATGACCAGGACAGAGGCACCAGCCCCCGGTTTAGCACCTCGCCTCTAAATAGCTCCTGGGCCGGGTTCCTTATAAATCGGTACTGCAAACAGGGATCACTTTCCCACCCTGGGGAACGGGAGGCAGGGTCATTTGGGGTCAAGCCAGACGGCCACGCAGAGCGGCGTAAACAGTCCTGGGGGCTCCCCCCGTGCTAGGCCCTGCCTTCGGTGTCATCCTGTTCCATCTGCGCTGGCTCTCTTGTCCCCATTTTACCAACAGGGAAACTGAGGCCGTGAGTCACTCAGCCAGGAAATTCTAACTCAGGACGGCTCACCTGGGGTGCGTCCCTCCCTCTCTCTCAGAGGTGGGGTTCTGACTCACGCCCTGACCCACGGAAGCAGGAGAGGGATCGATGGAGAGGGGATGTCTTCTCTCCTCCCTCCCCACGGCTCCTCCTCACAGGAAGGCAGGTCTCTAAGAGTGCTGCTTCCTCTCCCTCCGATCTGTCATATCTAGCTGCACACAGGCCGGGGTGAGGGAGCGTCCGTCCACTCGCGAATTCAAGCCAGCATCTCGCTAAGCCCGGAAACCATTTATAACCTGAATGTCTCCACGAAGCCGGCGGAGGGAGTGGCAGAGTCAGGGGACACAGGTTCTGTTCCGCCAAGGATTTCTGTGTGACCCTGGCACAGCTCCCACCGGGCCTCAGTTGTCACAGCTCTCAGTGGGGATCACAGACTCTGTCCCCCCAACCTCATGGGGTCGGTGTGAAGACGCAGGGAGACGGGACAAAATACTGTACACCTTAGGACTCTGCCACCAGGACCACGGCCGGCTCTGATAGGCTCCTCCTGCCTTCCCCAGAAACCACATCCCACAGGGGCTGAGGGCTGGAAGACCTCTCCTGCAGTCCCCGTCACTGTTCTCTATCTTAGACCCCGTTTCCTGTCCTTCGGTGTTTCGAGGCGGCTTCCGAGAGAAAACGCGCTTGTAAAATCGGAGGAAAGGAATCACTTCCAGAACACTCACTTCATGCAAGCAACAGCCCTGTGAGGTGGGCATTTTTGTTCCCACTTTGGGATGAGGAGGTGGTTGCCCAGAGAGAGAAAAGAGCTTGGCTTGTCTACACCACCGCATTCTGTGGGTTGGATTTTCGGCCTGACTTCAGGTGTTTTGGCCCAAAGGCTTACTCCCTCACTCCTTGCCTGCTGGAGACATTAAATGGGCTGCTTAAGGATAAAAGAGAACAGATTTTGCCAGAAGGAAGCAGAAAAGGTAAATGCCCTGAGGCATGTGAGTAGAGGAGATCGCCGTGGTCCAGCCATAATTATGATGAAATTTTTCAGCATCAGAAGCAAAAAGTAAACCACAGGCTCTTGGGCTGGAAGAGGCTGGGAGCCTTGGAAACAGGACCCATCACCGGAATCAGGTTTCAGGGAACCAGTAACAAGGATCCTCTGTGTGTGTGTGTGTGTGTGTGTGTGTGTGTGTATGTGTTTGTGAGAGAGAGAGAGAGCATGTGTGTGTGAAAGTGTAAGAGAGTGTGTGTATGAGAGAGTGTGAGTGTAGGAATGTGTGAGTGTGTGAATGAGAGTACGTGTGATTGTGTGAGTGTGTATGAGAGAGTGTGTGTCTGTGAGAGAGTGCATGAGGGAGTGTGTGTGAGAGTATGTGAGGAGTGTATAGGAGTGTGTATGAGAGTATGTGTGAGAGTGTGTGTGAGAATGTGTGTGTATGAGAGAGTATGTGTGTGAGAGTGTGTGTGAGAGAGTGCATGAGGGAGTGTGTGAGTATGTGAGAGTGTGTAGGGGAGAGTGTGTGAGTGTGTGTATGAGAGAGTATGTATATAAGTGTGTGAGAGTGCATGAGGGAGTGCGTGAGAGTGTGTGTGAGAGAGTATGTGTGTGAGTGTGTGAGCATCTCTGAGACAGTGCATGAGGGAGTGTGTGTGTGTGAATGAGAGATCGTGTGAGAGAGTGTATGAGTGTGTATATGAGAGAAAGTGTGAGAGAGTGCGTGTGTGTATGCAGCGTGTACAGATCTTGTCCATGTGTGTGTGTATGCGGGGTATGCAGATCTTGTCCGTGTGTGTGTGTGTGTCCGGGGTGTCCAGATCCCGTCCGCAGCACGGTGGGGAGCAGTGGGCCACCCGGAGTCAGAGTGTCGGGTTTGGAGAGCCGGGATGCTGATTGGCCGTGTGATGGGCTGATTGGCAAGTCGCCCCACTTCCGAGGCTCAGGTTGCGGGTCGGTGCGGTGCGGGTGTATCTCGTGGCGCTGGGAGCTGTCATGCAGCTGCACCAGCCCTATGAGCTAAGGCTGGGGCGCAGTGCCTGGCACACAGGACATGCCGCACGGGTGGCAGCCGCTGGTCCTGTCGGCCTGCACGTTCCACATGGGCAGGCACTGCGAGTGGAGAGCCCGGGCGGGGGACACATCTGTATGAGAGGCAGGGGACCGGGGGGTCCTGGCTGGACCTCTGAGCCTCCTTCCTGGCTCTGTGACTCAGTGGGCCTGCACACTAAACCCCTCAGTGCCTTGGTGTCCTCACTGTAGAAGGGGAAGAGTGATGGCACCCATCTTCTAGGATGATTATTCTAGGACCAGGGCATGGTCCCCGGGGCACCAGCCCCACCGAAGAATTTGTTGGAAGCGTGAACACTTGGGCTCCACTCCAGACGTGAGGAATCAGAAACTTGGGTTCGGGCACGGCCATGTGTGTTGTGAGAAGCCCTCCAGGGATTCCGATGTTGGCTCCAGTGTGAGACCCACCAAGGGGAAGGGCAAACACTTGAGAAGGAGTCCTTCCCTTAGCCGGTTATTTGTGCCTGGGTTTTGCAACTGTGGCCGGGTGTGGGGTACCTTCTACCTCTGTCCAGCTTCTTTCTCCTTTCCTGCCTTAAAACTCTCTGTTACCAGCTCTGCACCAGCCTCTCAAGGGTGGACTTTGAGAATCAATCGACCACATCTATAAAAGTCTGAGCTTCCTAGAAGTAGTTGCCCCAGAGACGGGAATGCAAAGGGTTATTATTAGAACTCTGTCTCTCTATTCCCTCCCTTCAATCTGGGGTTCTCAAGGACCTGGTAAGCATCACTCACCTTGAGAGGGCAAACAGTGGGAGACGAACGTGGTCCTGCTTCTAGAATTCCCCAGCACCTGCTGCATGCAAGCCCCCAGCCCACACGGGTCTCCAGCCTTTGCCCGTAGACCTCTCCCTACACACCTCTCCCTACACACCACTCTTCCTCATCACTGCAGCCCCAGAGCTGGCCATGTATTCATTCATTCACTCATTCGTTCATTCAGCAAACTTCCCTTGTGCCCCTTCTGTGTGTCAGGCCCTATTCTAGGTGGTGGGGTCAGAACGGAACAAGACAAAATTCCTGCTTTTGTGGACCTGGCATCGCAGCGGGGGAGAGAGAAGCAGGCAATAAGTCAGTACATAAAATCATCTTAGGGTAGGTGCTCGCTGAACTCCATGAATGAGCAGAGCACGCACAGGGCACGTGCTTTGATCCAGCACACGTGAGCTCAGATCCTGACCTTGCCTCTTCCAAGACATGAGGTTTAGGCAAAGCCCTAGCCTCTCCGAGCCTCGGTGTCCTCGTCTATAAAATGAAGATAGTAATAGTCTCCACTTCAGAGACAGCTAGGAAGATCGGGGGCGTAAAATGCTGAGCACAGTGCCTGACACACGGTAAGTGCTCCGTGAGTTTGACGTTACTGCTCTCATTATGCTAGGTGGCCCGGGCTCAGCTGGTCCTCTGCTTAGAGGTTTATTTGCTGAGGCATCCGTTGGAATCCCAGACCTGGCTGGGACCCCAGTGACTGGCTCCTGATTATAAAGATCAGGCACCTGAAGGTCAGATGGGGTTCCGTAACTTCCCTCGGGTCCCACCAGCAGTTGAAAGCATCCTCCTGCTGCTGGGCAGGGCTTGGAACCCTTTGCCTTTATAGGAAACAGGCAGGAAAGCATCGTGGCTGAAACAGAACTTCCCAGGGGACTGCAAAGTCCTCTGCCTCCCATCTCACTGCCTACCAGACATCGTCACCCCATCCTTCCCGGCACCCTCCAGAAAAAGTACCATGTTTGGGGTGGAGGTGAGAAAGGGAGGTACATGTATCTTCCATTCTCAAAAGTGTACCACGTGGGGCCCTGCTGACTCCGGGGATCCGCCCCCTGTTTCTTCTCCTGCCCCACCCTGTTTCATTCTGCCCTGACCCCCAGACCTCCCATCGGTCATCCTGAGCTGGAAAGCGCTGGCAGACACCCCTGGGTTTGCATCCAGTGTGCCTAGGGCGCGGACGCTGCTCCTTCTGCACCAGCCCCTCCATCCTCCGTCCTAGGTGACGCTCGGGCAGGGTTCGGCACGCGTTACCACACAGCTAACAAGTCTCTCTCTTCTTCCACCTCCAGCCAAACAACTTTCTTGCCCGTTTCTAGACATCCCTAAACCTCCCAGCCTTGTGCCCTTGCTGAAACCAACACCTTGCCCTGAGCTCTCCCAGGAACACCCCCGGCCCCCTCCTCCGGCCAGCGGCTTCCTGTCCCCAGCCTCCCATACGCCTCCACTCCGCCATCTCGCCCTCTCCAGAAGGCTCCTCCGCAACCTCCAGGTGTTGGCATTCCTTTGTGTACATATACATGGAACTGTAAGCACCTTGCAGCTAGGATAGAAATAGCATCGTGGCTGCTGCTGGCCGAGAACTTGCAATGTGCTGGGCGCTGGCTGCGCTTAACATGCTTCGGGTCACGGAACCTCACAGATGCCTGTGAGCGATGTGTCGTCATGCCCAGCTCATCGATGAGCAACTGGGGCTCAGGGCTGCTGGGCCTCTGCTCTGGGGCACCCAGCCAGGAAACAGGACCTCTGGGAATAGGGTTGAATTCATCTTTCCCTCCCTGACAGCCTCGCACTGGCTTGCTACTCGGGAAACGTCTGTTGGATCTGTTGGAAGAGTTGGGTTAGCTCTTTAAGACTGGAGATGGGCAGGGAGGGAGGCGGAGGGAAGCAGCCTAGGGTATGGCCTGGTTTTTCTTTATCATGTAGGTTGCTAGTGAGCAGCCATCCATGAAGGCCCCGCCTACCGCTTCCTGCCCAGCTCCAGCCTACTGGCTGCCCATAAAAAGGGGAAGCAGGTCTGGAGGTTTGGGTTGGGGTCCCGATGGGAACCCCATTCCCAGGTGGGGCTCTCAGGAAGGAGCCTGGGGAGATGTGCTACTCGCCACTCGCGGACCCGCCAAGACCAGCCAAGACCAGCCACCCATTTCTCTCCAGCACTTTCTGCACCCGCTCCTTTAAAATCACCTCCCTCCTTCGCAGCGCAGGAGAGACAGCTGGCGCTGGAATGCCAGGGGACTCGTTCAGCCTGACCTTGCCCAAGTTTCTCCATTTTGGTCTCGGGCATAAAACTTTAATCACGTACACCCACATTCAGAAGCCTTTCAGCTTTCCCAGAGCCATTTTGTGTCAATAGCCACTTAATTTTCATGATGAGCCCAACCAGGTCTTGGGATTTAAACCGTGAACCCCACTTGCTGGCACGGGAACTGGGTGTAGAGAGGGGCCGGGGCCAAGGTCATAGCTGGGGAAGCGCAGACAGGAAGCAGAGCCTGGAGGGCTGGTCTCTACACTCGGAACGGACGTTTATTAAGTGCCTGCTTTGGGGGAGATGTGGGCTCTATACTGAATATAAAAGGATGAAGACAACCTAGTCCCTGTTTTTAAAAATTTAGGTAACAAACACATATATAGCCCCGACTCCTGCCAGACACTATTCTAAACCCTTTACACATTAACACATCTAATGCTCACGACAATCCCATGGGATAAGGACTGTCGTTATCCTCAGTTCAGAGATGAGACAACTGAAGCCCAGAATAGTTACTGGAGTTGCCCAAAGTCACACCGCCAGAAAGTGGTAGGGATTTGAGCCCATGAGGCCAAGCGCCCCTACACAGTTTTCTCTTAGGTTGACGGGAAGGACGATTAGAAGATGAGACACAACTTGCTGGAAAGGGTTATTCTAAATCCCGGCTCACTCACTTCCATCCTAGCTCTTTGAACAGGCTAAGCATCCCCTGCCTCAGTTTCCCCATCTGCAAAATCGAGATCATTCTCCAGGCTGTTGGGATGCTAAGAAAGATAACGCTGCTGGGGTGTGTTCTGTGTGTTCTGTGAATATTCGTTCTGAACGGAGAAGGATGTGGGATGGTGGACCGCCAGCCCCTCCTTTGTTCTGAAAGCAAAGCCCCCAAAGCAAGGCAGGGTTCAATACTCCTTTTCCTGATTCCCAGGTGATTGCCAGTTGGCTGTTTTTCCTGGCTCTCCTACAATGCGGGAAGGGTATATTTGGGTGAAGCCCAAACAGGTTTTTGAAACCCAACGTTACAGGATACCAGGACAAGATGCTGAGGACGATAGAAGACAAGGAATTTCCATCCCTGGACTTTGAGAAACATGAGAACCCACAGGGTCCTTGGGGATCAGTTGGCCTCATCTCCTCAGGTTACGGTTGGGAGACTGAGGCCCAGAGAAGGACAGAGACGGCCCAAGGTCACACAGCCAGTTGGGCAGAGCCGGCACCAGAATCCAGGTAAAAGTGCAGGCGAAGTTCAGGGAAAATCCCCAAATTCTCCTTGATTCCTTGCGTAGTAGGGAGGGAAAACGTATCTATTTCTTTCGGGTTGTTCAAATTCAGAAAAAATAAAATGTACCAGGTGTTTTGCGTGTGTTCCTGGCTAGAGCTCTCAGCCTAATGCATTGCCTTTTCCTTCTAATCCTGAGGAGTGGGAGACCCCTCCTGTCTCTCTCCTGAGACAGAGATAGCTCCAAGCTCTTAGCATCCGAAAATCCCAAGATCCACGATGTGCTCTGGCCCCAGGTCATGGCTACTTACCATCGACCCCAATCTTGCCGTCCCCATCCTTGTCTCCAGCGGCCATCAGTGTCTTGGTTTCTTTCACAGACAGGTCTCTGGCATCTGGGGAGAAGCCCTTCAGGATGAATCTGGGGAGAAAAGCCGGGGAGGGAATCACGTGGAGGTCACCTTGCAGGAACAGTGTCCGGATGGTGGGCAGGCACCTGCGCAGCGGCAGCGGGCAACTGGGAGAGGCGGCCGGCAGTGGGCGTGCAGTGGCTGTGTTGTGCCGGGCGGCCTGGGCTGTGGTTGTGCTTTAACGGGGGGGCATGCAGGGAGGGACAGCCCGTCCTCGGCGAAAGGCCGACCTCACTCTGGGCAGGGCACCTGCATTTGCTTTTTTTTTCAACCAACCCCAAAAATGCAAAAGTGTCTTCTCTGTGCCGGGGCCATGCTGGAAATCGGGGCCACAGAGAAGGAAGTCACCCGAAAAAATGAGGAGGAGGTCGAGTGCTCAGAGCGAGACCACACAGGATGATGGATGCAATGATGGGGATAGAGAAGGGTGCTCAGAGGGTGCATCCATCCCACCTGGGATGAGGGGGAAAACCAGGGAGACTTCCTGGAGAGGGTGACGCCTAGAGGACTAGTAGAAGTCAGTCTGTGTGTATATGTGTGTGGGTAGGTAGAAGGAGAAGGTTCTAGACAAAGGGTATCCTTGCAAAATGATTTGGGGTGGGATTGGATGGGTAGGGAGGTTCCTACGGAAAGGTCTCTCTCCACACCCTCCCCCTTCTCTTTAGGACGAAATTCAAGGCCATCTTGGCCAGAGAGTGATGTAAGGCACAGCTGGGTGGGGAGACACGAGCCAGGTGCATTTTCCTAGTCATAATCTTCCCCTCCTCCGCTTTGTTCTCAGGACTTCTGAACCTCAGAGTCGGTTCTGCATCCCCCACTTGTCCAGACACTGCTTTAGCTGCGCTGGTACAGAAGTGGGGGTAGGGGGGTGCAGTCTGCAGGATGGTGGAGGGTGCCTTTGAGGCAAATGAAAAATCAATGAAATAAATACTCCAGCTAGCGCTCTCTGTCTTGCACATGGCGTTAGGCATCCAGAAAACCTGCCTCTTCCTGTGTGTTTAAATATTAAGTAGCCTCATCCCATTAGCAATATTAAGTGGCTATAATTTAATCTAGTAAGTTGCACTTTCTGCTGCCGATTTCATTCTTCCGGAAACAATAGTGGTGAAGCACAGATATTTTCTGCCAAATGTGCAGAGAGAAGGGGCAGATCTGATGGGCCCTCAGAAGCCAGAGTCCCAACCCCCACACCCTCTCAGGCTGGGCGGTCCCTGCAGGCCTCAGTTTACCCCAGCTCATCCTCCTCGATGAAGCCGCTCTTGTCTTTATCCAGGATGTGGAACACCTTCTTTACATCATCCGGGCTCTTCTTCTTCAGGCCGACCATTTGGAAGAACTTTTTGTGGTCGAAGGAGTCGACAGCTGTGGGGGCAGGGTGGAGAGGGTCCGGTTAAAATGAGGACAAAGGCAGATGGTAGGGAAGGGCAGGAGGGGCAGTAGGGAAAGGCAGGAGAACAGGGAGGGTAGCAGTATTTGTTGATTTGAGCTCCCTGGGCCATGCTGGGGGATGGAGGGATGCTCCTGTCTGGGAGGGCGGAAGGAGCCCAGACCAGCGCGGATGGATGGATAGTGCTTGGCCCAAGGTCACACAGCTAGAGGTACAAAAGGTAGACCACTCTGCTATGCCCTTCCCTGGGAGCAGGATCACCTTTGAAGACAGAGCAGCTTCCTGGCTTCCATGAAGGCTTTTGGGTGTTGGCTAAATGGGGATGGGCTGGGGATTTGGAGGTGGTGTGAACGTGGTGTGTGTATGTCTGCGGGGGCTGACCTTTTTTCTCGGCCACAGATTGTATTGCCAGAAAATCGACCAACACAGGGAAGACAAAGTTTCTCTCAAGGTCATACAGGGGGAGGAGGAGGGGGAGGACCCAGAAACCCTGGCTTTGCCACTGATATCAATTCTGGTGGGAGTTGGGGGTGTGTTGGAAGGCTCCCCAGGAACTCCCAGTTAAGTTTCTTTTCAGAGGGAGAAGTTTGGTCAAGGAGTCTTGGGTGGGTTATCCCAGCACCCCTGGAAGGGTAGCCTTCCAGAACTTCTTCATACCCTGAGGAGGGGGATGCCAAGCAAAAAGGAAATGGGACGCCCCCTCCCCAATTTTCTGTGTGCTAAGCTCCCTTTCAGGAACACCCGGAAAGGGTACAATTAGAGTCGTTTTGGTGTGGCAGGGAGGGAGGGATCCTGTTGAGAGTCATGTCCTCCCCTCAGCCTTGAGCTGAGGGAAGGACAGGTCCACCTCTGACACTAAGGAGGGGGACCAAGACCTGGAGATGACCTTAGTTCTAATCCCCCTTCTGTTCTAGGTGACCTTGGGCAAGTTTCTGGTCTCCTCCCAGCCTCAGTTTCCCCAGCTAGGGGAGCAGAGGGAAGAAGCAGGTAGGCAACTAAGTGCTCAAGTCCAGGGCAGCTCAGAGAGGTTAGACTGCCCACCCCACAACCTGGGCAACCTATGGAGGCTGGAAGTTGCAAGCGCTGAGGATGCCCCCCGCAGGGTTGGGCGGAAACAATGCCAGCTGCGGGGAAGGTCACCCCATTCGATCCCTGGAATGCTTGATCGCTTGCGGGTCCTTGGTGGTGGTGGGGGGGGCGAGTGGGGAGGGGTGCCCTGGGCCCCAGAGAGGGGCTTGGACTGCAAAGGAGCCAGCCACCGCCAGCCAAGTAGAGTCCCGTTCTCAACGGGGGGCCTCCGAAAAGGGCTGCTTGGAGAGAAGGCTTGCGCACCCGCGCCCCTCCAAGTGCCTTAAAGGGGAAGTATCAAGCGCCCACAAGGACCTGGAAGGTCCGCTTTGGACCCCGGTGTTTGCCCTTTGTCTGGACCCCGAATCCTCGCAGCACGGCCACCCTGTCTTTGGCACCGGCAAGTTTCCGTTGTCTGGCAGAGCACCACCCGGCCTCCCCACCGGCTCCCTGCGCCAAGTCCCGCTCGAGAGGAGTTGGGAAATGCCGAGGAACCCCCTGCTCCGTCCAGACAGCTCCCCGCAGGATGCTTGGGCAGAGGAGCGCTCCGGAGGACTGTCTAGCCGCGCGACCCGGGGGGGTGCAGGGCCAGGGTGGTGGATCAGGGGAGAGGGCTGGGGAGGGGAGCGCGCTGCTCACCGGTAAAGGCCCCCACTGCCTTCTTGATGTCCTCAGCGCTGAGCAAGTCTGTCATCGACATCCTGCAACTGTTTGAGCGCGCAGAGCAAGTGCGAAAAGATTAAAAAGTGCTTTTCTCATCATTTCTGCTCATATGACCAGCGCTGCAGTGCTGCGCGCCGGGCGCACGCCCGCCGGCCTGGCGCAGAGCCAGGGGGCGCGGGGCTGGGCGCGCAGCCAGAGCGGCTCAGTCTCGCAGAGCTGCCGGGGTCCGGCGGACGCGCCGACCCGATGCCGCTCCCGCCTCGCCCCGCCGGGGGTCCTCGGGATCCCTGGGGCCACGGCCGGTGCCGTGGGATTGATGGGGCGCCCGCGTCCCCAGCCGGGGCTGGAGGGCTCTCCTGCCGTCAAGGGCACGCAGGAGGCGCCCGCCTGGTGCGGCGCAGCTTCTCGGGTTCGTGCACCTCGGAGGATGTCCCGCCGCTGGGGGGAGGATACCCAACCGCCAGGGGCCAGGCCTACAGCCTGGTGGGCCCCTGGGTCCTACTCCCGTTCTGTCTTCCCTCCTACCTCAGCCTCCGCTCTCGTCTGTCCTGGATGCAAATTTATGCTGCAAAATCTGAGCGCTGAGGTCTGGAAACCTGAACCCCAAGGCCACTGGGAGGAGGCAGCCCGGAGAGGCTAGGCTGCTGCCCGGGGAGCCCTTTCCAGATGCCCCATCCCACATCTGGCCAGGGATGCACTGAAACCTTTTTTTTCCCCCCTAGTCTGACTTTCTAAAGAACTGTTCTCAGATCTCCACCAACTACTTGCTTCCCTGGTCTTCTGAGCCACTGACTGTAGTGTGGGTCCAGACTCCTGCCCCCCACAAAGCTTTTGGGAGAGGGGAGGTGGGAGAGGCCCCTTAAACTCTTTCTGCACCCTCTCCCCACCAGGCGACCAAAAGACCCATGTCTGGGGAGAGGCTGGAACCTTCAGCCCACACTTTCTAGACAAGCTCAGCAGGCTTCGTGGCTTGAACATCTTCTCCGGGAAACGTGACACTTCCTAATCTTAGGCAGCCAGAGACCAGTTGCATTCTTTCCCACGGTCTCCCCAGGATTCAGGCTGCAACCAGCTGCCTCTACAGTTTACAGAGCACTGGATGGGGAGTCGGGATGCCTGGGTTCTAGATCTACGGCTGTGCTAAGTCCCTGCGTGACCTTGGGTTATGACCTACTCCTTTTCTGGTTGTCTGCGTCCCTCCCTTGTGTTGATGGTGTTGGTGGTCCCTTGGGGTGGGATCTTGAGCCTCCAACGGAAGGTGTGCGCAGGTGGGGCGGGGCTGAGTCTGGTGCCCCTTGGTGGGTGGCTGGGGAGAACTGCCCAGCTGCCCGAGTTCCGGCACACTTGCTGTCAACACCGTCTCCCTCGGCTCAGCCCTGGACGGCTGCCCTTCCTGGAAACCTTAGGACGACGCCACTCGGGCTGCCCTCCTCCCTGTGAGTCAGCTCCTTCAGTCCACAGCCCTCCGGCTGGCTTCTAAGGAGCAGAGGCTCTGTCTCCTGACCCGCCGTCTCTTGCTGCATGGCCCTCTGTGGACCCTTCAGCAGCCTCTGCTGTCCCAGCCCCCAGCCAAGCTGTTCACTGGGACGTGCTGGGCTTCTGTGAAATTATTTCAGCCCCCGGGCTCAGCTCATGCCGGGGGTCTACCTGGAGAGTCTGTTTCCCTAGCTGAAGGATCCTTATGTTTTACTGGTGGGGAAATTGAGGCCAGAGAGGGTGAGTGAATGGCCTAAAGACACACAGCTAGGCAGTTGGCAGAGAGAGACCCCCTGCTGGGTCTGCTAACTTGGAGTTCAGTGACCCTCATCCATGGAGCCCCTCCCCGCTGCCCAGGATCCAGTCCTGTGAAGTCCCACCCATCTGAGCCACAGACCATGCCCAAACACTGACCCCCGTGTCAAAGGCAGGAACCTCAGCACAGGCCCATCTTCCCTCCTTCCTCCAACTCTCTCTGCTAGAGAAGCCTTTCATCAGCTTGACACCCTCTCTGGGCCAGAGTCCACCCAGTCAGAGCACCAGACGATGTTATTGGGGCCGGCCGGCCAACCCTCCATAGCCCTTCCTCCTGCCTCCTCTGCCCACTCATGGGCCTTCTCTGATGGCATCATCAGAGTCCACAGACGCCTGGCTCCACCCCTCTCGTTCCAAGGTGGGGAACCTGAGGCCCAGCCAGGAGGAGGGATCGGTCCCAGGTCACACCAGGAGTTCGGATGGAGAGCTGAGGAATCCGTACTCTCGGACCTGGACTCCTCAGCTGCTGACCTTTCAGTGCCCCCTCCCAGCCCTGTCTCCCTGGGGGCAGGGACGATGTGGCTGTCCCTTCCATCTGGCCTCCTCCCCACTGTAGCCGACCTCCAGCCTCAGTAGCTGCCACTCACCTTGGGTGGGGGAGGAGGGCTGGAACCTGTACTGAAAGCCCGGGCGGGTGGGAGGTCCTGCAGGGAAGTGAGCCTCGAGGTGGGACGGCCACCTATATAGGCTTCTGCTCTGGCTATTTTGGGAGGTGGCGCTACCCCCGGCCCCCGGCCCCCTCCCCTTCTGGTGTCAGGTACTTCCCAGCCTCGGTACTGGGTGTCTGTATCACATTCACCCTCCCTGGGCCCATCAAGCCAGGCCTATTAATAACCCCTGGCCCCTGCCTCCCTCCGGCACCCAAAATTGAGGCTCAGGCAGGGCTCTCCTCTTCCGCGAAGCCTTCCGTGACCACTTTAGACGGCAACACTGTTTCCAGCCTCCAAAATCCTACACGGGCCGGGCTGGTTTCTTGTGTACACCACCTCCTCCCTACAGCCTTGCCTGGTCACTCTCACATGGATGAGGAAACAGCACAGACACGCCAGGTGTGGTGGGAGTTCCTACTCAAAACCACAGACCTGGAGCTGGGTGTGGGCCCAGCAGGGGGAGGACATGAGCCAGTGTATGGAGATAGGGAGAGCCCCTCCCTGCCTTTGCATTCCCATCTCCCCATCTGTAAAATGGGCTCAGTTGGGGGTCAACTTTGCTCTATAGATGGGTTTGGGGGTCTAAGAACCCCCTGAAATTTTGTGCAAAAAAAAAAAAATCACATGCAAATGTGCTCTTGGGAAGCGAAGTTTCGTAGTTTTCATAAGATTGGCGCAGGAGGGGTCTCTGGCATGATCTCACTGGACACAGCCATCTAGGAGGTCATGCTTGAAAAGCATGAGTGAATGAATGAATTTAACATACATTTATTGAGTATCTAGTATGAACACCATGAAAGTTTCCTTCCCTCATCCCCAATCTTAAAAAGAATCTCCAAGGTGCTGATATTATCTGGAGTGAAGCTCCATTCTTGAGGGTGACATGAGGTGGCCCAGACTCTCTGCGGAGTCTGTTTGGGAGAGAAGCTGCTCTAAGTCCCTCATGGACCCCTGGCCCCATGCATGGAAAGAGTAGAGGGTGGGGTGGACGGGGAAGCCGGTGCTAGAGCCTGGATGCGGGGTCCATCCTGGATGTCCTGATGTAGCGGTCTGGACTAGCGTGACAGGCATGGCTACAGGGAGGCGTGAGAGATAGGGAACCTCTCGAGGGAGACTCTCGCAGGCTTGGGGGCTGTGATGAATGCATCTGACTCTAAGTTTGTGAGCTGGGCGGTGTGCTGCTGTGGAGGGTGGCGAGTCTGGGGGAGATGACGCAGAGCTGAGAATCCTAGGACGTTAGGGCTGAGAGAGGCTCCATCGTGATGTACTACAACCTGCTCATGTAAAGGGGAAGAAGCCAAGGCCAAGGTGACAGACGCAAATCGTGCAGAGCGTGGTGGGCCAGCCAGGACAACCTGTTGGATCTGGGATGCCTGGGGGACATTGTGGTGGAGATGCCAGGAGATCGACATTCTGGAGAGAGGCGAGACTGAACACAGAGTTTTGGTAGTTGTCAAGGAGGTCGTGGACTGGAGGTCATGGCCATGGCTGAGCTCTGCGAGGCAGGAATGAGACCGAGCCTTAAGGACTGGCGCTTAGGAAGATCCCTGGCTAGGATCTGGGAAAATAGTTGTGTTAAGCATGGTGTACGTTGCCTCGCGCTTTCATCCTTGTACCCCCTTATGAGCTGGGCATCGCCTTCCCTATGTTACTAACAAGGGAACAAGCCTAAGAGAGGTTAGGTAACTTGCCTAAGGTCACTGAGCAGGGCTAGGACTTAGGTCTCTCTGACCCCCAAGGCCCTTGCTCCTGTCCTCTCTACTCTCTTGGCTTCCTGGTAAGACTAACAGGAGCGACACAGTGAGGTCAGAGCTGATCAAGAGCGAACCCTTGGGAACCAGGATGGCCTTCCTCTCTACACCCACGTGTCTGCTGCATGTGCCTGCGCTTAAGCGGGTCTACGTGGGGTGAACCGCACTGGGAGGGTACATGCGCCGAGAACGTACTGTATGCTCAGTGCTAAATGCGTGTTATTTTCTTTTGCCCTCATTATGATCTTTAGAGGCTTAAGGAAGTAGCCTTTCTGGGAAGTTTAGTGACTTGTCCCAGATCACACCGCTCGGTGTCTCTCTTTCTCAGCTAGACCCTGTACTGCACTGGCCACCTGAGACTGATCGTCCCCTGAGGATTCCAAAAATGGCCCTGCCCTGCAGGTCCAAGTCCTGCGGGGGGGGAGTCCACTGTCCCAAGATCTTGATCAGAAGTCCCGGACCTGAGTTTCTTTGGCTGCAGTTAGCTTGGTTCGGTCATACGCCCTTCTTGAACCGGTCACTGTCATTTAGCGAGGGCTGCATGGGCCTGGGTCACAAAGCACCTTCAAGCCTGGAGGGGGGCAGAATGTCCACCCCATTGGAACTACCGGAGAAGGAGGCCTGTCCCTGGACCAAGAGGTAAGGGACTTGGGTGGTCAAATCCCATGGACTGTTCAGAGAATGAGTCTTGGAGGTGGCCCCGTGGCCCGGGCATAAAGGAGGTTTATGGCCCAAGTCCTTGGCGGGTTTGATGGTAGTCTGCATTAAGCTTCTGCAGTGATTCATTCTAGGGCCTAAACTGGCCTTTCAGGACCTGAGATCCTCAGCCCCTTCCTGTCCCCAGCAGGCAGCTACTCCCATCCCCTGGGGCCTCTGTTCCAAGGCAACACCCCTGCTCGGTGGAATTTCCCCGTTGCTTCTGGGTTTCTTACCTCAAACAGCCAGGAAGCAGCTGGGTGGGTAGATGGACGACCCCCACATTGACCCCGCCTCTTTTATCCTCTGGGTCCCCATACTGTGCCTGGCCTTCAGCTGGACACAGCCACGCACATGTTCCCAAAGCGGATCCCAATATCCCCTTTTACAGATGGAAAAACCGAGTTTTCCAGATGTCAAGTCACTTGCCCAGGGTCCCATGGCACACGGAGACCAGAGCCCAGGCTGTCTGTCCCCAGCCCCAGGCAGGGTCCAGCGCAATCCCTGAAGCCCGCTTCGGCCTCCCCGCTGCTGGAGGGGGACAGGCCAGCGCGTGTGGGTCAGCAGTCTCTGAGCTGCTCTGGGCCAGGCGACAAGCATTCAGCTGTTCGCTTCACGGGTGCTCTTGCATTAGTTCTCACTATTTCCACCTGCTGCGGCCGGGAACAGGATACAGAGTTTCTCACATCCAGGGCCCCGGCGGGCTGGGCGGACGCTGCAGGATCTAATGATATTTATGAGGTCAGCCCTGTGGTATGACGTGTATTAACTCGAAGGAATCTCGGCCCCATTCCTGAGAGCCAGATCTGGGGCCGGTGGCCCTGTCTTCCCTCTGGCCTCTCTCCTGTACTTAAGCGCAATTTCGCCACTGAGACAGAGGTCAAGGGGCAGAGGGTCCTAAGAGTGGTACGGGCACCCAGGCTCCCTGCAGTGGCACTGTGTGACCTTGAGCTAGTCGCCCCACCTCTCTGGGCCTCCGGTCTTTCCTTGAGCAGTGATGCTGAAGAGAGGCCGTGGAGAATACCAAATGGGTCGTGTCCAAGTAGGGGTCTGGAGGCTACGATATCCACAAACGATAGTTGGGGTGGATGGTTATCATTGTGATGAACTTGCCCTTGAGCCTGTCCTGCCACTGGACGGGGGAACCCTGGAGCGGCTTTGTGGAGGGAAACCAGGGTGGAGAACCCGAGTGCCAGCACCTGACCGCCCCTGGCTTTCCCAGGATGGTGTCGGAGATCAGGCTGCAGGTCCTTGCTGGGGAGGTCGGGTGACAGATACTCGGGGGAGGTACTGCAGCTTGGGAGGGTGGGAGGGGCTGCAAGTGGGGTGTCCCCCACTTCCCCACCTCCAGAGCCCTCCTGGATTGGGCTGGGATCTGGAAAGTGAGCCAGGGGTGAGCCTGTGAGCCACGGAGACTGTGGCCCTTGGACAGCCGGGTGTGTGTCCTTCCCTTGAAGACCCCATCCCGTCTTAGTGGTGCTCAGGGGAAACGAGGGAAGAGTTAGGACCCTGTGCGGGCTGGAGCAATTCACGGGAGCATGGTACCCCATGGCCATGGCTGGAGTAATTCAGGGGAGCAGGACACCCCATGGCCATGGCTGTGGTCATTGGAAGACTTGGTGGCAACTGGAACGGGCAGCCTCCGGGATTCTCCCTTCTCGCGTTATGCTGGGTGATGTTTGTGGAGAAGCAGACAGAGGACGGTCTGCAGAGTTTTAAGAGCTCTCTTGGCTCCCAGGCGCCTGCTGACATCAGGGGAGCAGATGACATCAAGTCTCAAGCCCAGCTCGGATCAATACGGCCATCTGAGGTTAAAAAGGCAACGGGCTTTCTCACGTTATCGTCTCTTCTTCAGGCACATAGGTAGCTGTGGGGGCAGATGCTGAACCCCCTTGGGTTTGTGTGGGACTCCGGGCCAGCCTTTCTGACTTGGGATGGCCAGAGCCCGGCACTGCCCTGGGGGACCCCAGGGTCTCTAACTGTGCGCACGTGTGCTTTCCGGCATCCCACATCTTTGTGCTCAAATCAGGCAAGTTCTAATGTTCTAAACTCTCCCATAGCCAACGGGAAAGATGAAGAACTCATCTGGAGACATTTATCTGGACCCAGTATCGTGGGCCGAGTGTGTCCCCCACCCCACATCTAGCTGTTGAAGTCTTAACCCGCAGGACCGCAGATCGTGACTGTATTTGGAGACAGGGTCCTCGCGGAGGTGATGAAGTTAACGTGAAATCAGTAGCGTGGGCCTAATCTGAGGTGACAGTGACCTTCTAGAAGAGGACACGGGTGCTCACGGCACCGAGGGAGGCCACATGAAGACACAGCCGAGGACGGCCATCTGCTAGCTCAGGAGCCAGGCCTCAGAAGCAATCTCAAACCGGCAGCCTCCAGAGCTGTGAAGAGAGAAGTCTGTGGTCTGCACTCCCCCCCGCCCAGTCTGTGGTCCTTTGCTGTGGCAGCCCCAGCTGGAGGTGTCCGGGTGTAAGGGGGGGAAAGGGTCTCCCTTTCTACGAGCATGACCCAGAAGCTGGACCACGTTTTTGCGACAGCTCTCGGCGTCCTTTGAAATGGCTAGCTTTCCTTTCTTTTAAAAAGGTTTTATTTAAAAAGTGACGGAGACTCTTTAGAGAAGCAAGGGAAACAGAGGGGCTAAGGGGGAGGGCGAGTCCCCAGTAACCCATCACCACCCGAGTACTGCCATGCCGTCATTTCTGGAGGCTTGTGCCTTCTTGCTCCTGTGGACCATCTGCCTGGGGCTCACCCTCAGTGACTTAGCGTGGGGGCCACTGCTTCCTGGAAGCCCTCCTGGGTCCCCCCCCCCCGACCTCACAGCCCTCCTAGCGCCTGCATTTACCTCCATCGCGACCTCAGCAATGGCCGCATTATTCCACGTGCTCTCTGTTTCCAGCTGCCTTTCCAGCCGGGCCTTGGAGGCACGGACATCAGCGTCCAGCTTTTCTCTCGGAGAGCCTCCGAGGAGAATAAATCGAACTGACGTTTTTATTTTTGGTTGTATGTGGACAGTGGTTGTTCTCGACAACATTCTTGGACTGCTCCCCATAATGCCGTCTACATCCTTTTGTTCACCTGCACTTAGGGAGCACCTGCTGGTGTATAATTAGTCTTTCAGGAACCTCGGCCTCCCCTTGGGGTTCCAGACTCATCCCCGGCGCTCTCCCTTCCTCCTGACCTGAAACTGCGGCTCACATTCTGGTAAGAGCAGGTGCTCTGGGGAGCAGGGACTGGATATTTGAAACCAGGCTAAGCAGATCTAGAATGTATGGCCCCCTTATGTCTTGGCATCCCTTCAGGCTCTGGGGGAGGCTTGATATTGGTGGCACCTAGTGCGAAAGTCTTTGGTGACACGACCTGTGTGTTTTAAGGACACGGCTGAACCCTTGCTTGCTTTTTCTTATCAAATATTTATTTCTTCCATCCTGATTCTGGGTCAGATTCTTTTGGAAAAAAAAAAATTCAATCACAGAAGCTGAATCAGTTTGGAAACACGATGGTTCCCGTCTTGCTCCGGGACTGTAGACTAAGCCATAGATGGTGATGGAGAGAACTGAGGTTTGAAAAATGACAGTGATGGGACTCGGGAAATAAACAGGTGGCCAAAGGGAGGCGGGAAGGACTATGGGTTGGAAATACAGGAGGGAGGGTCCTCTCTCTCCCCTTCCCTCCTCCTCTCCCCTTCTTGTACCAATCCTCTCTCCCTCTCCTCCTCCCTCTTCCTCCCTCCTCTCTGTCCTTCCCCTCTCCCTCTCTCCCTCCCCTCTCTTCTCTCTTCCCCTCCCCCTCTCCATCTCTCTTCCCTCCCCCCTCACTCCTTCCTCCTCCTCACTCTATCTCTCCTTCCCCCTCCCTAACCCTTTCCTGCCCCTCCCTCTTTCTCTTCCTTCGCCTCCCTTTCTCTCTTTTTCCCTCCTTCCCCTGTCCCCACCCCCTCCCTCTTTCTTGGCGCACTGCTCCTTTCCTTTCTCTGTCCTCGGCTGGCCTTTCTTCTCCCGGACTCTCTATCTTGAGTCCTTGGTCTTGTTGGGCTATGGAGCGAGTGGGAGTGGGAAGGGGGGAGTGCTTAGTGACCAATGGATAGATTTGGGTTTTTCCCCCTCTTATATTGCTTTTTTTTTTTTCCAATTGTGAAAAGAACACATAACAAAATCTACCATCTTAACCATTTTCCAGCGTACAGTCAGGGGAAAGCTGAGTGGGAACTCACACCCCGGCCTGTGCTTCACCTCTGGGCCCCTGAAGGAGGGTAGGACTTCTGGAAGGGAAGAGCCCAGGCTCTGGCGGCAGATGCTGGCTCGTATTTAAACCGCGGTCAGAGTGCCTCACCTAGAAAAGTTATAAAATAGGAAATGAAGCCTGAAGACATGACGTTAAGTGAAGAAGGCAGGCACGAAAGGTCACATGGTGTGTGATTTCCATTTATATAAGACATCCAGAAGGGGTAAATCCACAGGGACTGAGATCTGGTTGGCAGTGGCCAGGGGCTGGTGAGAGGCAGGGCTGAGGGGTGCCTGCGTAGGGGGCGCGGGGGTTTTAATAGAGGGTGACGGAAATGGTTGGGGGACAGCTAGAGGGCGTGGTGGCATAACACTGTGAAATTATAAATGTGGCTCAATGGCTCACTCTAAAATAGTTAATTTCTGTTATGTAAACGTCACCTCAGTTAAAAACATTTTCCCACAAAATTATTAGCGTGTCTTATAGATGGCAAGATATCAGACAATGATTGTTTTTGCTAATACAGTTGTGGAAGGCACACGCAAGGGAGACATTACCTTCAGTCCGCCTTGAAGGATCACCCGGACCACGGTCCCGATGGCTGGTAGAAAGCACTAGAAGGGACAGTTTTCTTCTCTGGACATTTTCTTGTTTTTTCCTCTCTTGTAGGCTCACTGCTGCTCAGCCCTCATGGTTTAGTTCAGGCATCGCCTCTTTCCAGAAGCCCTCCTTGATCCCTTCCCCCCATTACCTGCCACCCACATGTCCCCCTACAGTTACTATGGTCATTACTATGGAGGGGTTGCCCTTGACTTTTCTGCTCCCGTCCTGTTTATGAGCCCGTTGAGGTCAGGGACCTTGTAGAGGCAGAGTGGAAAGAAAACTATGCTGTACAGCTTGGAGTCACATCGACCTTGGTTCCAAACCCTCCTTGCCCAACTTAGTGGCTGGGTGACCTTGAGGGACTGTGCTTAACCTTCAGGAATGTTAGTTTCACAACCCAAACGACGAGGATCATATTTCCTTTATGGGGCTGTGCCAAGGAGTCTGGTATGTCCTCTCACTCCCTGTGAGACTTTTAACTTCTCCCCTTCTTCCCCCTGCACCCCTCCTTATTATTATGGTGTTGTTTTTGATTTTCCCATAGTTTCAGCCCTATTTCCGAACTACTCACTGACCATATGGACTATAGAAGAAGGGGCAGAATAGTGTCCAGGAGGGAGGGTGGCGGTGATGCAGGAGGGGAGAGGAAGCAAGGGGGTGCGTCCTGGGCCCCGAGGGTGTGGGGACAGTGATGCCTGCTGCTGTCGCCTGGTGGATGGGAGAGGATATCTCGGCTGAGCAGCTGGCTCGAGCTCTGTGATCCGACCAGAGACTTGCCCTCTCTGAGCCCCGGCTTCCATGTCGGTAAATTGAGAGTCTGGAGAGTTCCTCCCTTGAGTGTGTCGGGGACAGAATGCACACAGGGATACGGAGCCTGGGTCGTGTGGGAGGTACCAGTGGCCACAGATACAAAGGCGACCAGGATGACTGCTGGCTTGTGTCGCGCACGCGCTAGCGTGAAGGACAACGCCACGTCACAGAAATATAAAATAGTGTCACCACTTTGCCGAATTCGGAACAGATTCTTCAGTAAGAGAACTTTCGAGGACCCCAGTTTCCTACCCAAATTTTTAACATGAGTCGCAGACAAGCAAATAAGGAGACTTCTGTTCCTATTGGCGTGGCTGGTGCCTGGTCTTGTCGGCGGAGGGGTGAGTGGGCAAGGGGCAGGGGAGGCCGGAGGCAGGAAGAGATGTCCCTCCTTGAATTCAGTCAGACCACAGGTGTGGGCCCAGTTCCCTCTGATTGCCGAGGATAAGAGGTCGGGATGTGACCAGGATTACTCTCTGGGGCCAAGTGAGAGTCAGATCGCATAGTTGCGTGGTTTTGGAGCAAGAGGGTAGACAGGGACCCCTCTCTCCAGCTCTGGAGACCAGAGCAAAAGCCTCCCCAAGGACTCCGAATTCCAGGGCAGGAGTGGAATTAAAGACTTAGGTCTACCTCAGAACCCAAAGAAATGCTCCAGCCATTTGAGCTTGGTTCCTGCATCTGTCAAATGGGTACAGTCCAGCCGCTTGAGCAGACTCCGGTCTGAGAGTCTCGGTTTGGTCCCTCGCACAGGTGATTCGCACACGCTTCATCATTGCTGTTCCCCTCACTTCTCTCTCGCTCCTTGGTAATCACTTACCTCTCCAGACCTCAGTTTCCTTCTTCGGAAAACCGGGAGGCATCCTGCTTCTGGAAGCTGTAAAGACAGAGGTGAGACCCCTCAGTCCCCCGAGCCCCCAAAGTGCTCAGTTGGGGGCTGAGGGGAGCTGCCCCTGCCCTGGGGGATATTCACTCCTCCCTCGGCAGCCCTCCTGGTCTGTTCCCCGTTCTCTGACAAAAATGGGAGCTCCAAGCTCGGCTCAGATCTCACGCGTCTCCTGTGAGGCTCCCGCAGAGGTCTGCGAGCCGACCACCCATCCCGGGCTTAAGGAAGGAGTCTTCTCCCTCTGCTTCCTCAGGGCCACATCTGCTGCATTAGACAAGACAGACCCTGGAGCCTTTCTCTCCAAGAGGGGAAGAGCCGTCCGAAGCTCTCCAGGAGGCATTCACCGAGCAAAACAACTAGGAGAGTGTTTCTGCCTTCGGGGAATGTACAGACGAGTTACAATGCAGATACTGTGCGTGCTGTTGGGAATAGATACGGATGCCTGTAGCTTTGTACATGTATGTCAATACGTGTGTACCTCCCGGTGTTTCTTTACCAAGTCTGCATGTTCTATAGTCCAGACCACTGCCACGTCTTTGTTAGACCATAACGGTAAATAGTCACCGAGTCACACACACACTCACGCGAGAGGGTAGTGTTCATATGTGGTGCTAAACCTGGACGTAATTCCAACCACTTTGCATTTTTCAACTCATTTAGCCTCTAGTGTTATCACTGTTTCCCTTGTACAGCTAGACATGCAAAGGCATCAGAGAGGTGAAGTGTCTTGCCCACCGTCACACAGCAGTTGAGTGGCAGAGCAGGGGTTTGAACCCAGGCAGTTGGCCCCAGAGCCTGCCCTCTTCAACCTCTACTTTCTTGACACTTACCTCAGCAGCCTCTGATTTGCAGAATCAAATCTGCCTGCAGAATTAGCCCCTCCAGCCACCCGCCACCCGATCTGAAGCGACCCTTCTTCCCCTGCTTAAAACCCTCCAGGCAACTCCAGTTGCCTCTGGGGTGGCAGTGAAGCCCCCCCGGGTAGGTTGTGTTGTCCTCCCCGGCCTCATTTTTAGAAACATGCATTTGAGATCAATGTCTCTGTCTTTTTTAGTATAAAACCTCCTTTATAACATCAGAATCATTCCCAAGCCAAGCATGGTGACCGTTCTACTTTTAGTCCCCACTAATTGAGAAAACATCTACCAACAAAAAACTACCAAGAATTCAACAGTACTTTTAAATATATTTAAGATGGGGCATCTGGGTGGCTCAGTGGGTTAAAGCCTCTGCCTCGGCTCAGGTCATGGTCCTGGAATTGAGCCCTGCATTGGGTTCTCTGCTCAGCGGGGAGCCTGCTTCCCTCTCTCTGCCTGCCTCTCTGCCTTCTTGTGATCTCTGTCTGTCAAATAAATAAATAAAATCTTTAAAAATAAAATAAATAAATATATTTAAAAATTGTTATATGTTATATATATATATATAACATATAACTATATATATATATATATATTTCAGTTATAACATATAACTATATATATATATATATATTTCAGTTTATATATATATATTTCAGTTTATATATATTTCAGTTTATATATATATATATATATATATTTCAGTTATAATCCAGGTTGGATTCAGACATAAATTGTCAAACTTTTATAATAAATCCTTGGACTCAAAGATCCTTAGCCTTCAGCCTAGAAACCACTTTTTCTCCCATTCTTCCAAGATCTTTCAGGTTCCTGAGGCGTGTTTGAACATGCTGATCCCTTGTCCTGGACTGACTTGTCCTAAGGACCCAGCTCAAGTGCTGCTTCCTCTCGGAAGTCCTCCCTGATTCATCTCCCCACCACTGCCCAGCAATTAGCTCTGTTCCATCGATTCTGCACCAGGACTGATTTGCTATCATTGGTCATGTTACACTGTCTTGTCATTGTTTGCTTGCAAACAGTTTTGTGGAATTTGGCCCCAGAGCCCCAGAGCTTTGGCATCTGTAAGACCCAGATTCCTCTCTTGGCTGTAGCATCTTCTAGCTTTGTGAACTTGGACAAATCCCTTTACTATTTTTGAACATCAGAATGCTCATGCCACCTGTCTTCCCAGCATTACCTAACTCGTTTGGTAACAGAACCTTCCTCTTCTTTCTCCCTCCCTCTCTGGCCTTCCTTCCTTCCTTTCTTCCTCCATTCCCTCCTTCCTTCCTTCCATCTCTCTTTCTTTCCCTCCCTCTCTCCCTCCCTTCCTTTCCTTCCCTCCCTTCCCTGGTTTTAAAATGAGGCATCCATTCCATGGGGTTTGATAGGACTACAGCAGGGCGCCTGTGTTCCGGACCTGGTCCATAAAAGTGCTCCATCCCCGGGTCACAGTGATTGGTTTAAACATGGGCATGTAGCTCCAGACAAGCTAATCCATGGCTCTTAAATTCATTCTTTTCCATGGAAGGGACACATCTTGTTTCCACATACATTTCATTGGCCAAAGCCAGTTACATGGCCCTAACTTCAAGAAGCTGGAAATGCAGTCCTCCCCTATGGCCTGAAGGGGAGGAGAATCAGAAATACCAGTGAGGGGCACCTGGGTGGGGTTGAGCATCTGCCTTTGGCTCAAGTCATGATGTCAGGGTCCTGGGATCGAGCCCCACGTTGGACTCCATCCTCAGAGTGGAATCTGTTTGTCCCCCTCCTCCTCCCCCCGCTTGTGCTCTTTCGCAAATAAATAAATAAACAAAATCTTAAAAAAAAAAAAAAAAGAATAAGTACCGGTGAGCAGTAAGGAAATCTACTCTTTCATCCCTGGGACACTCCTCCCAGAGGGGCAAGGCCATGTTCCCATATGTCCAGCGGAGGCTCACACGTGTGATGAGGGAAGGGGGCTGTTCTCAAGTTCAGGGAGCCACCACACTAGATGCTTATGACAGACGGGCAGGGTGCCAACAGCCCTACCTCTCACGTTAGCTCTGGGTATAGCAAATAACGGAGAGGATACCCCATGGTTCTCATTGTAAAAAGAGAGAAAATTAAGACTCCAGTGAAGTGACCTGCCCAGTCCTCAGAGATGGGTTCATTTTTAGTAAAATAATAATAATAATAATAATAAAATAAAAAACTAACAGGTAAGAGACAAAGCTAGTATAGCAAAATGGTAAGGGTCGCTTCTCAGCAGGGAGTGTGTGGTGTGACCATACAGTTCTTTCCACTTGTCTGTATGTTTGCAAACCTTCACAATAAGATGTTGGAAAATTTTAAACTTAAATTCACTCTTGGAATGGTTAATGCCCTTACATGCTTCAAACTTCAGAAGGTACAGGAGCTTTAACCGTGTGCCTCTCCCTTCTTCCCTTCCGCAGGCACCCAGTTCCCTCCCCGACCAACCAGTCTTCCCACCTTCTTACGTGTCTCTCAAGAGCTATCCTGCGTCTATGCAACAGCAGTATCGACAGACACAGGCCGTCTCCATTTCTGTTACTGGGCAGGTCACCGTACACAGGAACACACATCAGGGACTTCTTCTAGTCCCTGAAGAAGGGACTTGGACCAAATGCTTGGACCATATTACCTTATTAGATTCTCATCAACAACCTTGTAGAGGAGGCATTATAATCCCCATTTAATGGATGAGGAAACTGATGTCCGGAGAATTTAAGTGAACTGTTCTAGATCCCATGGCTAATACGGGGGCAGCATTAGGATTTAAACCTGGGTCCTTCTGACCCCAAATCCCGTGCCATGAGACACCACGGGGTGACAGAGCCGTGTGGCACCTATGAGGTGTTCTAGTATCTTGCCACGGGAAGGCGCGGGATAGTCTCCTCAGTGAAGCCACCAATGAGCACGTCCCTCACCCTGTGACCCAAGACCCGCTGATGATAGGAGGCTCCAGGGCATTCTGCTAATTTTCATTAAGAATCCTTCCCAAGCAGTGTCTCCTGGAATGGAAATAAATGTGTAACTGTCACGTCCGCTGAGTAGGTATAACGAGAAGCAATTTTTTTCTCCCCTGCCCCAGCCCAATGTTGTGGGGTTCGTTCCTGCCCTGTCCCTAGAGGAAATCGTCTCACTCAGAGAAAATAAAAAAAACTCTCTCCAGCTGGTAGCCACCCTGAATCTGTCAACTCAACAACTAGCCTGTCCTGTTTTATTTAATAATCAAAACAACAAGCTTCACACTGAGCTGAAGTTCCATCCCTCCTCTAGCTAGAGTGTGCCGTGGGAAAGGGGAATAGGACCCACCCTTCTTCTGGCTCCCGGCTTTTTGCTTTTACCACTCATCTACCACTTGCTAAGAATCGAAGGTGCAGGGGTAGGGAACTTCTTACCACTCTGGCACTCTTAGGAACTGGTGTTGGCTCTTTCTGGGTTGGGCAGGTGTTCAAAGCTGAGTCTTTCAGGAGACCTTTATGTGGGCTTTTTGGAGATGCTCACTCCAGTGCGGGTGGCGCCTCTCAGGAAGGACGCTGAAGAGTCTTCTCCTGATCCCTGGGCATATGCGGATCCCTCCAACAGCATTCTGCTGAGGCCCCGTCACCTCTCAGGGCTGTGGCCAATGGCAGGATCTCAAATGAGCTCATGCTGGCTCATTTTCCTGCGTGACCACTTCTGTAGAAGATAAACTCCCCTGACAACCCGAGACTTTTGGCAGCGGGGAGTATAGTTCCTTGTCCATCAGAGTCCTGTACACTGTTGTCGCTGGCCATTTCAAGACATCAGATGGCCATCCACGGGACCATGTGTATCAGGAATCTTGGGTCAGCCTTTCCCATTGGTAGGCTGGAAGCTTCTCAAGCACTCCACGGTGAATTGATCTTCAAAGATGACCATCAGCAATTCCTCCCATCTGGATGGGCACACCATTGACCTCAGCAAGAGGACCATATTACCTTATTAAACTAGTCCTAGTCCTCTCCTCCTTTGATGAATGGAGATGAGCGTGTGACTCCCTTTGATGAGTCAAAAGGGTCCAGAGGAACTCTGCAAGCATTGGAGCCTGGACCCGAAGACTGTGTGGTTTCACCTTTGCTCTTTTGGGAGCCAACCCATGTACAGAAGATCAGGCTAGAAAGGCAAGGGAAGCAAGGGCAAAAATGAACTATTGGGACTTCATTAAGATCAAAAACTTTTGCACAGCAAAAGAAACAGTCAAAAAAATCAAAAGACAACTGACAGAATGGGAGAAGATATTTGCAAATGACCCTACAGACAAAGGGCTATATCCAAAATCTATAAGGAGTCTTATTAAACTCAACACCCAAAGAACAAATAATCCAATCAAGAAATGGGCAGAAGATATGAACAGACATTTCTGCAAAGAAGACATCCAGATGGCCAACAGACACATGAAAAAGTACTCCACATTACTCGGCATCAGGGAAACACAAATCAAAACCACGAGATACCACCTGACACCAGTCAGAATGGCTAATATTTACAAGTCAGGAAACGACAGATGTTGGCGAGGATGCAGAAAAAGGGGAACTTTTCTTCACTGTTGGTGGGAATGGAAGCTGGTGCAACCACTTTGGAAAACAGCATGGAGGTTCCTCAAAAAGTTGAAAATAGAGCTACACTATGATCCAGCAACCACACTAATGGGTATTTACCCTAAAGATACAAATGTAGTGATCTGAAGGGGCATGTGCCCCCGACTGTCTATATCAGCAGTGTCCATAATAGCCAAACTATGGAAAGAGCCTAGGTACTCATCAACAGATGAGTGGGTAAGGAAGATATGGTATATATACAAAATGGAATATTATACAGCCATCGAAAGCCCAAAATCTTGCCATTTGCAATAACGTGGCTGGAACCAGAGGGTATTATACTAAGCGAAATAGGTCAATCAGTGGGGGACGACTATCATATGATCTCTCTGACTTGAGGAATTTGAGAAACAAGACAGAGGATCATGGAGGGGGAGGGAGGAAACATGAAACAAGATGAAACCAGAGAGGGGGACTAAATTTAAGAGACTCTGGGTCTCAGGAAACAAACTGAGGGTTGCTGGGGTGGAGGAAGGTGGGAGGGATGGGGTGACTGGGTGATGGACACTGGGGGGGGGGGCATGTGCTAGGGGTGAGTCCTGTGAATTGTGTAAGACTGATGAATCACAGACCTGTACCTCTGAAACAAATAATACATTATATGTTAGTTAAAAAAAAAAAAGAAATAACATTATCATAAAAGAAGGGGGAAAAAGAAGTTCAGGCTAGACTACTGAGTGATTAGAAACCACACAAAAAGAGAGAGGCTGCCCCCCCCTCCACACCATGCCAAGTATTTCAGCTGAATGCAGCCACATAAGGGACCCCCTGTGGGACAGAACTGCCCAGCAAAGCCCAGCTGAGCCACAGAATCACAAGACATCATACATTGTAGTTTCAAGCCACTGATTACAGCAGTAGGAAACTGACATGGAAATTGGTACCTAGAAGTGGGCGTTGCTGGAACAAGCCCCAAAAAGACATGGCATTGGCTTTGCGCCTTGGAGGCAGGTGGAGCTGGGAGGGGAGGGAGGAGATGGGTGGAGGCTACAAGATGAGCCAGAAGCTTGCTCCTGGAGGGTTGCAGAAAGGAGTGCTGCTACTTGTATGTAGCGGCAGAACTTTTAGCAACATTGTTGTTTCCAGTGATAGGGATGATGCAAACATAGCTCCTGAGTTTGTGGATCTTCTAAGATCCACTAAGAAAAAAAAGATTTTTTTTTTTTTTTAACTAACATATAATGTATTATTTGTTTCAGAGGTACAGGTCTGTGATTCATCAGTCTTACACAATTCACGGGACTCACCGTAGCACATGCCCCGCCCCCCATTCTAAGGATATTTCAGGCAGGATGAGATAAGGGGCAATTGGCTTCTTTTAGCCATAGAAAACAAGGTGTTTCAAGAGAGAAATAAGTGAAAGAAAGAACTGTTCACTTTTCAAGTAGAATTTTGAGGAAACTGAGGACCCAAGATAGTCTCTGCAATCTGCAAAAAAAATTTCAACATAAAAATAGTCTCAGGACAAAGATAAAACATAGGAGGTTGCTGCCATTAAAATACGGCCTCCAGATAAAGATCCTATGAAGGCTGTAGGACCTCTTTTAAGACTTTTGAAACATTTAAGTTGTTCTTCATAGACCCTCCCAAATAATCAAAGGGTTTTACAAATCTTAAGGGAGTTTTCCCCATGTAGCCCTCCATGCTCTTAGTAGGAGAAATCTGCTTTGGAAGGAGCTTTGGCTGGGTCTCTTATGGGTACAGAGTAAATCCCAATAAGATTCATGGGAAACATGCGAAGTTTTCCAGGAAAGAGGTTGGCAAAAGAACTATATCAGCTTGGACTCAAAAACAGTACAAGCTGAAAAGAGGTGTTCGGGAGTCTCAGCTTTCTAGAGTTGGGAAGCAAGCTGAGAAACTTTGTCTGTTGCAGGGGTGGGCCATTTCTAGAAAAGGAAAGGTAGCTCAGAGAGTATAGAGCTAAGAGCCCCGAGGGCAGACCAAGGGCCAAGGAAAATGTAGATTAGGGAATGACTCCCTAGTGAGGTAACCTTTCCTGCCCTAGGTTAGCGGACAGTGGTAGCCTGCGCCCAGCTGCATTTCTAGATTTTCTATGAACCAGTGATTGCTGCGCGTTTCCCTCTCCCCCGTTTTGGAGGGGGCTGTCTATTATGGTTCCTTCCTTGCTGTCTCACTATCGTATGCTGGGTGTGGGGGGTAGTTGGGGGGAGGGGGTGGCGAGGAAGTTGTCTTTTTGGTTCACAAGCCTCTGAATGAAGAAGAGACTGAACTTGAGGAGCTGCCTCTGAGGGTCTTCCTCTGCACCTGGATCTGCTCGAGACCACGAGAAAGACCTCGAGACCACCAGAGCCTGATGTCAAAGTGAGATGAGAATTGGGGGTCCAGGGAGGGAGGGAGCATAGATTACATGTGGGATATTTCTGGCCAGAGGGCAGACTAGGGTGGATTAAGGATAGCTGAGAATTCTTTGTGTCCCCTCTCACTAAGAAGCAGAGCCTATCTCCCCTCTCTTTGAACCTGGGCTGTTCTGTGACTTGCTTTGACCAACACAAGGCAGCCGAATGCCAGTCACCATGTGTAGGATCTGATGACCCTGCTGGAGGCAGTGACAGGTCCGGGAGGATGAGACACATCAAAAGGGGGAGAGAGAAGCCCAACCTGCCTCCAGCCTTTCCACTTTCTCTCTGTGGTGTCAGACATGCGAGCAAAACCACCCCGTCCCTAGAGGCCTTGCTGAAGTGACTCAGCCAGCCGGCACCCCGTGGGGTAAGGATGAGCTGTTCCCACCAACCTTGACCAGTTGCAGAATCATGAACACATGAATAGTTGCTGCTGTTTTAAGGCACTAGATGTTGGTCTGAACACTTACTCGGCAATACAAAGGTGACGCAGACGTTGGTACCGGAAGTGGGATTTGAACTCATGAGAGAATCAGTTCTACTGGCGACATCTGCCTAGCAGGAGGCTTTCACACTGCTGTGGCCCCTGGACTGCCGTGCACCTTCTGTTTTCTCTCTTCTCATTAATGAAAGTTTCCACTGCAATGATCTTATCCCCATCTTATCCCCATTCTGTGTTGGGTGTGTGTGGAGAGAAGACGGGGGCCAGTAAATGATCCTGTTCATCCTTCAGTCACCAGATCAAGAAGAGATCCATCTGAGGAGAATTATCTGCATCGGGGCCTTGACTGGGTGCCCAGATTGGGTGACACTTTGAGGGGTCTCGGGAGGGAGTGGGTATATTGTCAACTTCCAGAGGGATGACTGTGGTAGGTTATCTCCAAAGATGGCCGCCAACAATTTCTGCCATCCTTGCACGTGCATGCCACTCCTCTCATCAAAAGGAATCTATTTCTCCATCCCCTTGACCCTGGGATGTCCTTGCAACTTGCATCGACCAACAGAATGGGCAGAGGTCCCGCTGTGAGAGTTGCAGAGCTGAGGCAACAAGATATCTTGCCATTTCCACCTTTGCTTTCCTCGGATCCAGCCACCATGTAATGGAGCTTGAGTTAAACCAACGAATGATGAGAGCCCATATGGAGAGAAAGTGGGAGGGAGGCCCAGCGTATCCACCCGCCCCAGCTGATGGGCCAGACTTGTGGGGAGACGCCACCGTGGCCTTGTAGTTGCAGCTGGATTCCCAGTTGAGTGTGGCCACATGAGTAGCCCCAAATGACACCACAAGGAGCAAAAGAACAACCCAACAACCGAACCCAGAGAATCATTAGGAATAATAGATCATTTTTTAAAATTTAAATTTTAATTAGTGAACACGCTGGGCAATATTGGTTTCTGGGAGTAGAATTCAGTGATTCATCTTTTATATATAATACCCCATGTTCATCACAGCAAGTGAGAAATAGTAGATCATTGAAGGTTAAGTTTTCAGATGGTCTTATCCAGAATAACAGCCAACACACCCTTCAACAATTCCTGTTTGCGGTTGGGACACATGGGCCTCTAACGACTTCCTCTAAAGAAAAATCTACAACCTTCGACTTCTCCGTCTTTCTGACTTTAACCCCTTTATAGCTTCCAAGAGGATAAGCCGAGAGTCACAAAACTGTTTTTTGGCCCTCTCGTTTCTGTAAGAGCAGCGTAAGGGGTCAAGTGCGGGGGTTGGCAAACTATAACCTCAACCCAGCCAACCACCTCTTAAAAAAAAAAAAAAGAAAGATTGTGAGCTATGGTTCACAAAGCTTCAAGTATTTGCTGTCTGGCCCTTGAAGGAAAAAAAAAATGGCCAATCTAGAATCCCACACTGGAATGTGACAGTGGGCTCCTGTCTGGGCCCTCAGCTAAAACTTAGATGAAAATACCTCCTTTTTACTTTCTGTTTCAGATGTTTCATGAGCACAGCCTTCCATGGCCAGAGGAGAGACATACGCAGGGGAAAATCACTTCTCTCCAAGAAGGCAAGAAGAAGCCCGCAATACCCTGTTTTCCTGAATGTTCCAGAACATTTTTTGCTGGGCATCTTTCTGTGATTTGACACACTTGGGGAAATCCTATTTCCTGATACAAACTATGGAGGACATACAGAAAAATGCCACAGAGCCAGGCTGAATTCTCAATCCGAGCTCCTCCTCTTGACCTTCTGCCTTCTTTTCTCCTTAGGGTGCTCTGGCTGGTTGACCATCTGGTCATAAATAGTTTAGCAAGCCTTTTGGTTTTCAACAGCATTGGGGGCTCTTCTAGCAGAGTCTTATGGGATGATTTCTGGTCATACACAGTTTAATTCATACTAGGCTGTGAGAGACTGCTAGTTCTCTGGCAGAGGTGAGGGGGTGGGGGACTTAGCTTTTGAAGGACGTCAGGGAAGGGCAGAGTTGAATCCAGAGATGCTCACTTTTTCTCTTTCTCGTCACCATCAAAGTTGCAGTTTGTCCCTCAGCACCTGTCCTGTAAGTGCTCTGTGATTGTCTGGAGTTACTTCCAAGCAGATAGGTTCCTTTGTGATCAGAGGAATATTTTATGCCAGGAGATAATTAATCTGCTCAGACTTGTTGCATATTCCCCTGACATGACAGTCTGCTCTGTCAAGGGTGGTTTTCATTTCCAGCTTCTTCCCTTGATGACATTCGGAAGGCCCCGGCTGTGCTGAGTCACCATTTCAGCTCCTGAGAACTTCTCTCTCCCGTCGACCGCCCTCCCCATCACTACAAAGAATGAATTTGCTGTGGAAATGGTAGAAGGATGCTCGGCTCTATTTGCAAAGCTAATTTCGTGTGGAGGAGGATTTGTGCGGGAAAAGAGCCGCGGTTGTGTTTCTGTTGGAATTGGGCATGAAGTGCCTTTGCATGCCCGGCATTTCCAGATGCTCCAAAAAAGGAGGACCTAGATGTGTCAGGCATTCACGATTGTTGCCCCCAAGAGGCGGTATTTTCTGCAACCGGCGTAAAACTTCCAACTCTAATTTATTGGGGCACTGTGGATAACTCAGTGGCGTTTTTAGCGACCTATTCTCTCTGTAAGTTCAGTGTAAGTCCAACTGTGCACAGTTTGGTGGTGCAGGTGGGGTTTAATGGTGCAATTTGGGGCTTCCCAATGGGCTCTGGGTCTGGGGGCCCTCACTCTGGGGAAAATGAATGATGGGACCTGTTTCTATGGAGAGGACTCTGTACGTGTGGTTGTGAAGTCAGCAAACGATAGTGGGGTTCCTGGGCTGGTCCTGGCACGTCTGTCTCAGCTGCCCTTAGAGGTGTCAGTGGGTGTCGCCTGCCATGATGGGAGAGGGAGTATAGATATGTATATATTGCTCCTCCTGTGAGCCTAACAAGCTGGCACGTTTGGCTCAGCTCTGGGTGTGCTGGCCGTCCCAACTCTGGAGTCTTCAGCCCTGAGAGCCAGACCTGGCCTGTGGGTCTGCATGGGAAGGTCGTCCCCTGCCACTTTCACTCCATCCTCGGGGGCAAGGAGGCACAGCTGGGGCCTAGTCCCGGGCTGCAGAGGTGAGTCTGGGCCCACACCAGGAGCTTACTGGGCCCGAGTCTCCAGGTGGGACGGAGGGGCTTCCACCCCGCAGGGAAGAGGGGTGCAGGTGGAGGCCAGGCGGGCTTCGTGCATGTGCCCAGAGTGGGTGGTAGGTACCTGTGACACTGAAATAGAAGGTTCCCCGCCTTTGGCTCAGGTCATGATCCCAGGGTCCAGGGATTGAGCCCGGCATCGGGCTCCCTGCTCCACAGAAAGCCTGCTTCCCCTTCTCCCACTCCCCCTGCTTGTGTTCGCTCTCTCGATGTGTGTCTCTCTCTGTCAAATAAATAAATAAAATCTTAAAAAAAAAAGAAAGAATCCATGTCCCACCTTCCTTTCTTTTTTTTTTAAGATTTTATTTATTTATTTGACAGACAGAGATCACAAGTAGGCAGAGAGGCAGGCGGGGGGGTGGGGGTGGGGAAGCAGGCTCCCCACTGAGCTGAGAGCCCGATGTGGGGCTTGATCCCAGGACCCTGGGTTCATGACCTGAGCCGAAGGCAGAGGCTTTAACCCACTGAGCCACCCAGGCGCCCCAGTGTCCTGCCTTTCTTGGAGTGTAGGCTGCCTTGGGGGAAAATGCAAACCAAACCCCATAAAGATGGAAATTAGACCACTTTGCTCCCAGTTTTCAACCTGCCATGATTCCCTGTCCTGCATGGAAGGAAATTACGGTTCTTTTTTTAAGTAAATATTTCATTTATTTATTTGAGAGAGAGAGCATGAGTGAGTGGGGAGGGGTAGAGGGAGAGGGAGAGGCAGACTCCCAGGCTCCCCACTGAACAGGGAGCCCGATGTGGGACACGACTCCAAGACCCCGGGATCATGACTGGAGCCGAAGGCACACACTTCACCAACTGAGCCTCCCAGGCGCCTGGGAATCACAGTTCTTTCCCAGGACCTAGACCTTCCAGCGTCTGGGACTCCCACCCACCCTCTCTCTGACCTCATCTCCCATCCTGTCCTACAGAGGGCCTGGCAGCCCTGCTTGTCCCACCACACATGTGTTCTGACCTCTGGGCCTTTGCTCTACCTCTCGGCTCCTTCTGGAACCTTCTTGCCTCAGATATCTAGACTCATGGCTCTCTCTCTCTAATGCTTCATCTGGGTCTCTGCACAGGTGTTGCCTTGTGGGAGAGGCCTTCCTTGGCCACTGGTCTCCAGTGGCATCCAAGCCTCCCATCCATGTCTCGCTTTCACTTTCCTTCCTTTACTCTCTTCAAGGCTCTTCTGCTGCTCGACCCGGGATCACATATGTATTCGTGCATCATTTGCCTCCTCTCCCGGAAAGAAAGCCCAAAGGTTTCCCTAGAACAGTGCCCTGCCAAATGAAGCACTCAGTCCTTATTTGTTGGATGGATGCATCCGTGAGCTGGTGGGAGTGACTCGGGGTAAATGGCATCCTAGTGGTGGGATGATGGCGTCTCTGAGTCAAGGAAGATGCTGGGAAGGACAGGGCGAGCTTGACCCCCAGCCCTCAGGACAGATGGGGTGTGACCGCTCCCAACACTCCTCATTGAGGTGCATCTGATACACTGTGTCCGCGACTCCAGAGTTTAATTTAGCTGATGTCTTGGCTGCAAGCGAGAGCTGGTAAATTTAGTTGGAGGATTAGGGAACGTATAAGACGCATAGCTCCTTAAAAGGAACTGGATGTCAGGGGAGAAGCAAAGCCAAGTGCATCCTGAGGTTGGCCGTGAAAGGGGAGGCAGCAGCCTTGCAGAGCAGAACGCATGGTCACGTGTGCTGAAGCCTCTACAGGGACAGCATCTCCACGTGGGAGTGACAGAGGGCGAGCCCAGGGACACTGCCCATCCCCGAGTCAGTCGCCCAGCAACCCAGAACAATCCCTTCAACCTGCTGTCAAGGAGAGGGGCAGCATGAAAACCACAAGGCTGTGCAGAAACCATAAATAAATAGATCACCAAATGTGACTCTTTGAAAATGTGGAACTCGTGCTGGGAAAAAAAAAATGCCATCGATAGAGTCCAAAGCAAACAACAAAATGGAAAGACACTTATTTGCCACCCACACAGTAGAAAAGGACCAGTTATCTCTGGTTTGCAGAATGCTCACAATCCATGAGAAAATGATTGGACAATCCAATACAAGAAAAAGGGACCCAGGATATAACAGGAGGGGGAAAGGAAAAGAAAGACATGAGGTCAATAAAGGCATAAAAGTATGCTCGGCCTCATCCAGCAGCAAGGAAACACAAATCAAAATGAAATACTTTTTTTTTTTTTACTCATCAGCTTGGCAAAAACTGTAAAGTGTGATCCTCGCCGGTGATGGCAATGAGAAGAGGAAACATAAGTTTCCCTTCTAAAAGGTGATTTCTATCCAGATTAGAATGTGTGTGCCCTTTGGCCCAGAAATTCCACCACAAGGCAGTTATCTATAGATATTTATAAAAATGCTCCCTTGGCATGCCTGGGTGGCTCAGTTGGTTAAGGGTCAGACTCTTGGTTTTGGCTCAGGTCACAATCTCATTGGTCATGAGATTGAGCCCCAAGTGGAGTCAGGCTTTGCACTCAGTGGGGAGTCTACTCAGAGGGTCTCTCCCTCTGCTACTCTCTCCACCCGTGCATATGTACCCCCTCTCTCAAATAAATAAATAAATCTTAAGAAATATACATATGCTCCCAAAGGAATATTTCTTCTGAGCATTTTGGTAATAGCAAAATAAGCTATAAACAGTTTAAATTTCCATCATTGGAAATTTAAAAGTTGTTTGTCTTTTTTTGTTTACCATATATATAATTTATTTTTATTAAAAAATGTTTATGAGGTTAAGCTAGGTCACAAGGTGAGTAACCCATTTTTACTTTCTGGCTTAAAAAATAATGTATTATATACATGATGTATAATATAAATGTATATTATGTATAATATGTATAATATAATATATATAGTATTATGAATAATATAAAACAAAATAGAAAAACTTGCAACTGGTTTTGGGCAAGCCAAGTTCCAGACATGCAGTCTGAGGACTGCGTCTGAATGATTTTGTCATCTGCTAAACTGGGTGATGATTTGGGACAAGACATACCATTTCTTTGGACCTCAGTGTTTTCATTTGTGAAATGGAGGGAATATTCCCATTCTGTACTGTGATTTTTGAGTGAGTCGTTTTACTCTCTGAGACTTGGGCTTTTTATCTATAAAATATGGGTAATAATTTCCTCATTCTATAGGATGGTCGTGAGTAAATAAAATAATGCATGTAAAGCATTTAATACAGCATCTAAGTAGCAGGTGCCTAAGATGACAGTGATGATGATGATGGTGATGATGATGATGGTGATGATGATGGTGATGATGGTGATAGTGGAGATGGTGATGATGGTGATGGTGATGATCATGGTGATCATTATGGTGATGGTGGTGGTGATGACGGTGATGATGGTGATGTTGATGATGGTGATGGTGGTAATGATCCTGATGGTGATGGTGTTAGTGGTAATGGTGATGATGGTGGTGATGGTAATAATCATGATGATCATTATGGTGATGGTAATGGTGGTGATGATGGCGATGATCATGATGGTGATGGTGATAGCGATGATGGTGATGATGGTGATGGTGGTTTTGGTGGTGATGTTGGTGATGATCATTATGGTGATGGTGATGGTGATAGTGATGATGGTGATGATCGTGATGGTGATGGTGATAGTGATGATTGTGATGATCGTGATGGTGATGTTGGTGATGATCATGATGGTGATGGTGATAGTGATGGTGGTGATGATGATGGTGATGATGGTGATGATGGTGATGGTGGTTTTGGTGGTGATGTTGGTGATGATCATTATGGTGATGGTGATGGTGATAGTGATGATGGTGATGATCGTGATGGTGATGATGGCGATGATCATGATGGTGCTGGTGATAGTGATGGTGGTGATGATGATGGTGATGATGGTGATGGTGGTTTTGATGGTGGTGGAAGAGGAGGAAAAGAAGGAAGACCAGGAGCAGAGGAGGGACCAAGATGGGGAGAATGAAAAGGAAGAGGAAAGGAAGGAGCAGCTGGAGGCCACTATGTGTGGCTACTGTACGTTCCTTAGCTCGCGCAGTTGTTCTAGGTATGCTTTGAGGTCTACACATAAGGTGACCGCTCGTGAATTTTATGATCAAGGAGATCGAAGTCAGAATTGTGACTGATCTGAGGTCACCCTCTAGGCAATCATCAAGCCAGCATTTGCCTTGTAATATTTTTTTGTGAGAAAAAGCCAACATTTGAACATGCAACCTTGAAGATCTTTTTGGTTCCAAACCTCCCCCTAGCACCCAGCATGGCGGTTGGCACATAAGGAGGTGATCAACAAATTTCATATAAATCAGAATTTATTTCTCAAGGAATTGTTATCCCTCCAGGTTATGCTTTGGGAGTTGTTCCAAGGCCTGTGGGTCGTCATTTCTTTGCAAGTCCCAGTGGTGAAGACAGTCTTCCTTCCGGAGTGTGCTGGTTATTACGCTCTCCTCAACCCCAAACCCACACTTTTCTGAGATTCACCCTGTGGCACAGGGCCTGGGACTCTGCAAACCGATTTCTAGGCAGATAACTGTTGTGTCTTAGGCTCTGTCACTAGTGGGCGCTAGAGGGAGATGCAAGGTTGGAAGGGGGAGACAGGCCTAGTTCTTTTCCTTCTGCTTGCAGTCCTCCTGTGGGGGGACAAGCCTCACTTCTTCACCTTAACAATGGCCTTTCATCTTTGCAGCAGCACTTGGTAACCATCTTCAATTTTTTCCAGCACTCCCCCAAACCCCATTGCATTCCCAGAGCCAGCTGGGTAGTGTCCCCCTCCGCAAGAGGTCCAGATCCCAGCTCTGTGAGGTCCCCTCTCTGACCTTCTAGGTTCTAACACCTGTCCAAACAATTTCCTAAAGCAAATTCTCTCTGTTTAAATAACTAGTGTGCTTTCTTATGTGGAGGTGTACCCTGGCTGATACAAGGTAAATTTGATTTGGGGCAGTAACTGTTCTTTGGACCTAGGTCTTAGGAAAAAGAAAAAAAAAGAAGAAGAAGAATCAGATTGTCTGGTTTTTGCATTTTACATCAGAAATAAGGCTTCACCATGAAGAAATGAGATGGATGTTCTCTTATGACTTACTGAGCTATTTCCCACCTCTTGGTTTTGGTTTTCTATTTTTACCACCTTGACAGGCAAGGGTCTGAGCATAATGAGCCTAGAAGGTCCAGTGTCCAGAAGGCAATGGACAGACTTTCCCTCGAGTCTGGATTTGACCCCTCCCAGCACCTCCACTCTGGCCTCAAGGGCTGGGAAGGGGTCACTGACATCCTTTTAATGTTCCCAGTTGAGGCCCCGAACTCCTTCCTGCATTTATCCTTAGAGTGGTGGCATCAACCTGAAACTGTCAAAAGACTTTTAACTTTTAAACCCTAAGAGAGGAAGGACAGCTAAGAAACAAACACAAAGAGGGCATGAGTTAAAGCAATCCTGGCACCGCTCATCATCTAGAGTTTGGAACTTGCTTGCAGCCTGACCCTCAAAAGAATCCAGAGGAAGGTTGTTCTTCCTCATTAACGAGCTCTTGGACGGTGTCCCCAGAGCCAGAGTCATTTGCCACCCACGTCCAGGGGGTGTGATGGTGCTGATAATGGTAAGTTCTTATATTAAGTCACTTAACCACCCTATAAGACAGATACTGTTCCTAGCCCCATCTTACAGATGACAAAACTGAGTCACAGAGAGGCTAAGTAACTTTCCCCATGTCACTCTGCTGGTAGATAGCAATCGGGGGTGTGGACCCAGTGAATCTGGATCCAGAGCTCCCCTCCTAACCAAACTTCCAGTTCTTTTCCCTGGAATGTCCCTCTTTTCCGGGCGGTTCACCCTCCACGGCATCAATCTTGCAAACTGCCGTCGACTAAGGGCTTACTTCACAAGGCAGCCTAGATTTTTGGAAAACTCCTTGTATCGGGCTGGCATTTCCTTCTAGTCTCTTCCACCTTGGGTTCTTGGGATTTCCTTTTAAAGATGCATAGAATGAATGAATCTATGTGTCTTTAAAACCAGCCTGAGTCCCTGTCTGAGTTTTCTCTTCTCACATGGTCTGAGATCATCCTGACCCACCACCTCCACGTAGCTGACCTTGGGCTGGTGACATAACCCTCTTTGCCTCTGTATCCTCATCTGTGAAATGGGAATCATGGGAATGTACACCCACTGGGTGCTTTACATAGGAAGCCTCTGGAGCAGCGCTGAGCACACTTGGGTAAACGTGGGCTCCTGGTTTGGTTCTGTAGAATTAACACCCCCAGTCTTTCCGACGGGGATGGTCATGAACTTGCTCGGTACACAGTGTGGTTCTACAGAACCAGCCGCACATTTTGTGACCCTGCCCTCTGTCTGTCCTTCTCCACTGCCCCTCTCCTTAGAATCTCTCAACCTTCCCCGGATACATACTCGGCCAGATACCCAATTTGCTGGCTTCTAGTTTTGCCCTGTTTCAACCCATCTTCCCCTGGGCTTCCATGGTGTTCCAGAGAAACACAAATCGGCTCTGGCACCAGTCCTGCTCAGCTCCTGCGTGACTGCTCCTGGGCTGCTGGATAAAGCTCAGACTTCTTACTTTGACTTGCAAGTTTCTCCTTGGTTTGTCCCCTGCTGTCCTATCTGCCTCTCCTCCCCTCTCTGCCCTCCTGCTCCATTTTTGGTGAAATGGACCATCTCTTAGATCTCTGAGCCTCCCCTGATTTTGGGCCTACCTGCTTCGGGCCTGATTCCTCAGGGCCTAGCAGAGGGGGCCAGGTGTGCAGGAGGGGGACGGGTAGACCCTGGCTGATGTCTGGGCTGGTGGGATGGTGCATAAGGTAAGGGGTCTGTAAGCCGGCGTGGCCTCCATGTCAGTTCATGGCATTATTTTTTCCAGGGGTCACATTCAAAATCTGTAACCACATTCGTCTGGTCTGCAGACCTCCTGATGGACCAGGCATTAACCCTTTAGTTGACAGATCCTGAAGAGTTTTGGGGGGTCCAGGGAGATAGTAGGGATGGGGTATAGGCTCCAAGGAGCAGTGATTTTTAACACAGTGGTTTGGAAGCATTGCAGTATTTTAGCAATGGTACGGCAGTGCCTGTTTCCCCAGAAAGCTCCTTCCCCATCTCTGGGCCCCATTTGCTTCCCTCTCCCCGGCTCCCCCCCAAGCCCTGTCCCACCTCCAGCCGATCACTATTTGGAGGCTTTTATTTTGAAGCCTGCTCTGGGTCCGGGTGACCCGTTTTTTCCAGAATTTGCCCACAGGGCTTGGAAAGTCTCCCTCCCCACATGGCACTGTGGACACCCATCTGGCCCGGTTCTTTAGCTTAAAGGCCCCTCAGCCCGGGGTTGCCCATCAGGATGAGGACAGGGGGCTCTCAGCCGGTTCTTCTCATCGTTCCCAGCTTACAGAATGCAGACAGCAGCGGGCGGCATGAAAAGTCATGATTTGACCCCCGAGACCTTCATCCAAATAGGTTTGCAAACTGCATTAACCGTTGAGACAAGAGTTCAGTAATCACATCAAAAAGCGAAGGGTGTTGTTTGCATCCTTGTGTGGCAAGGATGGAGTGCTCTTGGACTGGACAGGACCTGGGTGACCTTGCACCGGCCTCTGGGTGTGTCCACGGGTCAGGCAGGATGCCTGTCTCCAAAGGGTAAACTCCTCTGCTCTGTCTTCCTGTCCGTCGTGGCGGGTGCTCTCCATCAGGTGGCATGCTGGACCCCAGGCAATTCATTCTCCAATCCAAGAGACAAGTTCCCCACCTGTAAAGAGAGGCAAAATACAAAGAAAAATTTTTTTGAAAATCACATGGCCAGTTGGAAAAATGGAATGTCGGTCATGCTTCACTCCTGGAGGAGGTGGTAAGGATGACTTCCTAGTTCAGGAAAAGGCCTTGGTTAATTTTGGGGTCATTAAAAAAGGGCAGTCTCCTGGGCAGAGTCTGGATGGAAGATGTTTACGCACATGGTGCACCACCTGCAGAGGAAAGGTGGGTGTTGGTGTCCTCTCCCTTCTGAGCTCTTGCTGACATTATAGAGGAAAAGTAGAAAAAGCACGATCCCACAAAAGTGGGGAATAGAAAGGAGGTATCAAGAGATGAGAGATTGCAACACACTTTTGGAAGGGGCTTTGTTTGGAATGATGGTGCTGTATTTAGAAAGGCCGAAGGAACTCAGCACACTGGTGAGTGTGGGCACACTGGTGAGAAGGAAACAGAGTGAGGCTTGAACCCCAGTGACGTCCAGACACAAGGGGAGCTGGTGGAGGGGATGATGGTGATGGTGCGAGATGAGAGCTGATGGCCATGGGCTTACCGGTGAGCCTCCTGCAGGAGGTTCACTCTCTGAAGATGGTAGAGAGGAAACTCTCACGATACCAAGGTCACCGGCATGACAGAGGGTGGGGACATGGGGCTGAAAACAGGATACTAATTGGAAGTCTGATTCCCAAATGGTCAGAACATCTTCCTGGTCCTCTCACTCCCAAGGAACCTGAGCCTGTTCCTACATCCTAAGCAGAGACTGGCAGCTGCCAGACAAGTTACTGGAGAATTTCCTAGAGAAAAAGACTCATGGCTGCCATCATAGTTGGAGTTCCCAACAATGTAGCTGTTTCTCCACCCCAACACAAAAACAGACACCTGTCAGTCCATAAACCCTCCCTTGCACTTGGAGAGCTTCTGATCAGCGTTTTTAGTACATTTGTCTTAAGTGTTAGTGAACAACCCAAGAGTACTGACACATCAGGAAAGCTGTGAATGTGCAACAGAGACACCAAGTGAAAAAGATAAAAGAAGTGCCTGGAAAAAACCCCTGTCCCTCTAGATTGGACTCAAGAATGAATGAGCTAGATCAGAATGACTCCAGTCAAACCACAGGGGCAGGAGCAAAAAAAAAAAAAAAAAGAAGTGCTTATCGTTGTATCCCACTACTGGAGATTTCTGGGCTTGTTTGTTACACAGCAAAAGCTGACTGATACAATCCATAAACAAGAAGAGGGCACTATAACAACCGAATAATCGGAAAGCAAGAGAGAGGTCTTGGAAATTTAATATAAGGGAGCCAAAATAGGAATTTCAGTGGCAGATTTAAAAAGTAGGTCACAGAACCAGTTCTTGGGATATAACAGGAAGAAATGAAGACGAAAAAGAGGAAGGGAAGGAACAGGCTTAGAGAAGCAATCAGGAGGTCTACCATCTGACTTAGAAATTTTTTTTTTTTAGGGGGCGAGAGAGAGCAGAGAAAATTATCAAAAAAACAGTCCAAGGAAACTTCCCCAAACTGAAGATCCTGAGTGTCCACATTGAATTAGGCCTATCATAGAAGTAGTAAAATGAAAAAGAAACGTCCACGCATCGTCATGTGACCCCAGAAGATCACAGATAAAGAGGAGTTTCCAAAAGCTTCCAAAGAGGAAAAAAAAGATTGAATACATGCAGTAGAAAAAAAAACAACAACACTGAACCTCATTTACTATAAGAAGAAACTGAGGGATCATATCTAACAATCAATCAGTCAAAAACAGCACTTTAAGACTTTTGTTCAGAAATACAGAGGAGGGGTGCCTGGGTGGCTCAGTGGATTAAGCCGCTGCCTTCGGCTCGGGTCGTAATCTCGGGGTCCTGGGATCGAGCCCCGCATCGGGCTCTCTGCTCCGCGGGGAGCCTGCTTCATCCTCTCTCTCTGCCTGCCTCTCTGCCTACTTGTGATTTCTCTGTCAAATAAATAAATAAAATCTTAAAAAAAAAAGAATAAAAAAAGAAATACAGAGGAATTTAGAGGGAATCACGGAAGGCTTCCAGTAGTCCCTTTGGGATGGGAAGGAGAGGGCCGGAGCTTTTCAGTCCTCCTCTTCCTTGTTGCCGTGCCTGTGCCTTTTGAATTTTTTTTTTAATGTTTTATTTATTTGACAGAGAGAAATCACAACTAGGCAGAGAGAGAGGAAGAAGGAGGCTCCCCGCGGAGCAGAGAGCCCAATGTGGGGCTCGATCCCAGGACTCTGGGATCATGACCTGAGCTGAAGGCAGAGGCTTTAACCCACTGAGCCACCCAGGCACCCCGTGCCTGTGCCTTTTAATCAAACACTGACAACTCAAGGAACAGAATTAACAGGTGTAGTCAGAGCCACTGGGTAGGGAGGAGAGCTGGAAGGGAAGGCTCACATAATAGGCAACACTTGGAGCCCAAAGACAGAGACAGCTGGCGAGGGTTTTCTTGCAGCAAGAGTATGCAGAGGCCATCGCCCTTCTGGTCACCCCTCCACCTTCCGCTCTTCCCTAAAGGTCTATAAATGTGGTCCGAGGGGAGTGAGGGGAGAGGAGCATGTCTCACGTGGGACGCTGCCAGACTCAGGGAGGCCAGGTTTGGGAGGGAGGGTGTGGCCACAGAGGAGAGAAACCCCCTCTTCCTCCTCTTACTAGAGGAAGGGGACTCATGGGAAGAAGAATCAGGGTGAAGGCCCCCATGACAGCCCCAACTTCCTCGTCTTAAGCACCTACTGTGTGCCAGGCAGACAACACCTTTCAATCCTGTGACGCCTTTCCAGGGGATGGCACATAGTCTTTCGGGAGAAACAGGGGCTGGCCGAGCAACGGGGTGTGGCCCTCATGGGGCACCAGCAAACCGCAAACACGGATTCGAGCTGGAAGAGGAGAGGGACGAGGCCAGAGTCAGGCGGGAGCGTGGCCTGGATGACAGCAAGCTGGACTGGTTCTCCGGAGAGCTGGAGGGCTGGAAACCTCAGTTCATTCTTTCCAGGAAGGGCCTCCTGAAGCCAGTGGGAAGAGAGAGGCAGGGCTGAGGCGGGACGGGAAGGTTGGGGGAGCAGCTCAGGCAAGACAGGAGGCTGTAGGGATGGAGCGAGGGGGCAGCTGGAGGGCATCTGGAGCTGAAACACATTCCTGGGGATTGGCTTTAGCAGCCGAGGGAGGACGAGGAGGCCGCGTGACCTCCAGGTCTCTGCCTTGGCTGAACGGCAGAGACGGAGGTCGCAGGAGGAAGGGTGCCCTGCAGAGCTGGGGGGCATCTGTGGGTGGTGGGGGCCCAGAGGCAGTTGGACGCAGGGGCCTGGGGCACCCCTGGGGAGCGGCTGGTAAAGGGGCATAGGAGTAGATGAAGCCTGTAGCCAGGGAGAGTGCGGGTGTGTGGGAGGGGACTGAGGAAGTAGACAGGGGAGGAGCCCAGAAAGGGGCCGCCAGATGTGCAGGAGGAACTGAGGAGCACGTGGGTTCAGGGAAACTGAAGCAATCGGTGGAGACCAGGGCTGGGGAAGGGCGCTGGGGCAAGGGTGGGGTGCACAGAGGGCAGGACTTCTCAGGGCCTTGGGGGTGGGGTGCGCAGGTGGGAGCAGATTGCCAAAGGGTGAGAGGATGAAGGGCAGTTACAGAATTTCCAGAATTTCCTCCTGTTGCAAAGCTCTCCGGTTCCGGGGTGTGCGGTTCCGGGCTCCGGGGCATGCTGGGCAGTTAGTGGTCCTTGTGGGCTGGGACAGAGGAAGCTCTTCCCTGAACCTGGAGGCCAGAGCCCAGAGGAGGAGATGCAACCTGTGAGCCTACCCACCTGCTTTGCCCCCTTCCTCGCGTCCTTCCTCCACCCGCCACACGCACTCGTTGAGCCCAGTTGGGACACTGGAGAATCACAGATGAATGCGGTAGTCCTTGACCCGCAGGTGCTCCTGGCACACGAGCCTCAGTGGGAAGGGCTGGAAAGTCTAGAAGCCTAGCTCTTATGGGTAGGGTCCCCCAATCCATGAGCGCTAGAGCTAGAGGCCACCCCCAGCCTTCAAAGAGTCATTGACAAGCTTCTGCTCCCAGCGCAGGTTCCTCCTGCCTGATGGTCCTGCTTCCCTAGGGACGCCCTACCCAGGGGCTGGACTTGTGTCCTCGTGGGCTGGCTGCGTGTTGGGAAAACAGAAGGAGCTCAAATTATTTTAGCAGTGAGCATGTAAGACAGGGGACTGGTTGAACAGATCTTGGAGGACGGAAAAGCAAAAGGGACATTGCAGTATTGCAGTAAGCAGACGGTGCACCTGCTATCAGGAAGGAAGAGAGTGGGGTTATCACAACCTAGAAGCTTGGAGGAGGAACAGGTCGGGGGGGGGGGGCGCTCAGCTGATGTTGGTGCCTCAGAAGCTTGGAGAAGGTCCCTCAGGGAGCTGGGACTCAGAAATTCAGACCTCCGAGGAGGCGATTCGGTGAGGCTCATGCTGGGGATGTGGGAAAAAACTAGGATTGACCTCCAGGGCGGTGCTGTTGGGTACAGGGAGCAAACAGCAAGGAGTAAATGCCTTCCTCCTCTCCATCCTTCTGGTCTCCTGGGAGAAGCTACTGTCGGCAGGAACGAATGGGAATCAGTCCGCCGAGCAGCAATGTGGTTTGGAGACCCAACACCGGCTCCCAAAAGCTGAGCAGAGAAGGGTAGGTCTGACGTGGAGAGGAGACAGTTTAAGAACCAGCCCAGAGGCTGTGACTGCATTTCGATCCCCCTCCTGCCCCCCACCAACCCCCGCCCTCGCATTCACAGACCTGCAGTCTTGGAGCCATCGTGGACCTGGAACCTTCGCCCATCAACTTCCCGATACACTGGCTGGTGGGGTTGTAAAACGGCACAACCGCTTCAGAAAACAGTTTCCTTCTAAAGTTAAACACCATAGGATCCAGCCCTCTACCCTTAGACCTCTACCCACGAGCAATGAAACACAGGTTCACATGAGCCTTAATGCTGGAATGCCTGTCACAGCTTTGTTTTAATAACTCTAAACCCGGAGCAGCCCTGATGTCCATCAGTCTGTGGAAAGATCATCAACTGTGGTCTGGCCATAGAAGAGACGACCACTCGGTCATAAAGGGACAAAGCCGTGATGTACACAACATCAATGAATTGCAATAGCCTGAGACTCTGGGGAAAAAAGCCAGACACAAAAGACCACGTACTCTGTGATTCCATTTGTATGAAATTTCAGAAATGGCAAGATAGAATAATAGAGAGCAGAGCAGGGAGGTCGGCGGCAAGGGGCACGAGGGATCTTTTTGGGATCATGGAAATGACCTCTATTGTGTTGTGGTTGGTTACATGATTGTTGAGACCCATTGACCTGTACACGTTAAGGTGGTTGAGTTTTACCCCATGCCAATGACACTTGATAAAGCTGATTTTTAAAAATTAAATCCGAAGGCTGTTAGCAGGGGGCACTTAGTCTACTTACTTCCAAAGCCACCTCCTGTGAGCTACCATCCTCGTGACAAAGGGATCTTTAAAAAATGTTCATCAAGGGCACTTGGGTGGCTTAGTGGGTAAGCCTCTGCCTTCGGTTCAGGTCATGATCTCAGGGTCCTGAGATCGAGCTCCGCGTCGGGCTCTCTGCTCAGTGGGGAGCCTGCTTCCTCCCCACCTCTGCCTGCCTCTCTGCCTACTTGTGATCTCTCTCTGTGAAATAAATAAAATCTTAAAAACAAAAGTTCATTAGATTACATCACTCTTTATTTAAAGACCGCGATGGATTCTCTTTCCTCTGTGAAAGAATTCCAGAGGAAAACTACGGCCTACGAGTCCGTCGGTCCTTCTTACTGACCCCAGCACTTGCGGGGACAGGAGCCATAGTACCAATGGGGACCCAGGCACTGGGTATCAACACCATGAAGCTGTAAATCAAGCCAACAGACGGTTACTAGAGCAAGTTCCCTGTCAGGCAGACCTCCGTGAAATGCTGGAAGGTCAGGTTCAAATTGAGAATTCCGGGAGTCCCGGGAGCTCTGTGCGGGAAGGTGATGGCGGGCAGAGGCACGCGCTAAGCCACCGCCTCCCCGCCCCTTGCCTTTCCACCCTGGCTCCGTCTGAACCTGGGAGGACACCTGCTAGGCCTCTGGAGACATCTGTGTTTGTGACCCCCTGGGGGCTGAAACCAGCACTGGGCGTGGAACTGGGGAAACGATTCTCTGTATCTCCCGGCTTCTCCTGGAATCATTCGTACCTTGTTCCGTGTGCATGTGTGTGTGCGTGCAAGTGTGGGCGTGCGTGTACACACATGCTTTTGCGTATACGCCTGCGTGTGTTCGATGTCCGTGCGTATGTGCGCGTGTGTATGCACGCCTCCGTGTTTATGTGTGTAATTCAACCGCAGGGGGAGCTCGGTGAGGGCGGCAACCGGGCCGGGTTCCTGTCTGTTTCCTTCATACCTGGGCGGGGTGGATGTTAAGTGCGTGCCTGTGGAATGAACACATGGGAGAATGGGGGCCAGCCGACACAGTGACTGAGTGTGTTTTGGAGGCATCCGGATTTGAGGTCAAAATCTTACCTTGCTGCTCACTCCCTAAGTCACTGTGGTTCGGGCTCCTGATCTTGCAGAAACCGTTTCCTCATCTCCAGACCAGGGATAAAAATATGACCTCTTTTATAGGGGTAGGTGTGAGGATTAAGTAGCAATAACCGGAGCCAACATGTACTGGGCTGGACGTGGGCCGGGCACTGTTCCTAGATTTTGCAAGTGCTAACTCATATATTCATGCAATTTTCTGGTGAAGGGGTGGTGAAACCATAAACCCAGTGCGTCTCGGTGCCTGTTTCTGACCAGTGGAGAGGAGGTTCAGGATCCTTAGCCGCTGGGAGCATCTTCTCACGAGTCCTGCTCAGATTCCCACCGCCGGGCTCTTCTGGGGAGGACCGTGGGATCCAGCACCGAGGGCTCCCCGGGGCTAGCACACAGCTTGCTTGACCCTCTAAGTGGGGCTGTTCCTTCTACTGCGGTTCATGGCATTTCTCCTCTAGGTGGCGCTGCAGAGCGGCAACCGGGATGTTGATTCGCGGCGCCTCCTGGTGGTCTGTTTCTGTCAACACATCGATTATGTGTAAAGCCGTTTCCATAAAGTCAAGTGTGGGGAGAGTGGGTTAGAGGAATGTGGGAAAAAATTAGAAGCTGATGCGAGCAGTTTTAAGATCCAGAGGAACAAAGTGCGCCTGGGGAGATAGATCAGGAGGGGTCCAATCCATACCAAGAAAATTATACTCAATAATAACAATATTAACATTTGTAATCTACTGACCACCTTCTGTGTGTGGGTGCCATACTAAGCATTGGACCTTCATCCTCCTATTGAACACATTTCCAGAAAGCTTGCATCCCAAAGACAATTATCTTTATCTGGAGCCGGGCACACGCTGGGCATCTGGCACATAGTAGGTGCTCTACATTTTGAAACAATGAGTGATGCAGTCATCCTAGGAAACAAATATTATCATCTTCACTTAGAAAAATGAGCAAGAGAAATGAACTTCCGGTAAGCCACGTGCCAGAGCCAGGGCACCTGAGTTCCGCACCCAGCGCTGCTGCGAGCCGGGGCACCAGAGAGACCGCAGAGCCCTCTGCCTTCATGGAGCTTGCTGTCCCATTGGCTTCATCCACACCCTCTGTCTTCAAATACCACTCCCTGGGGATTGCCAGGGGGTGGCTATTTACGGCTCAGCGAGGAGGTCCAGTGAAGCTCCCCTCATAAATTACAAGGAGAGACACATGTGGGTCAAGATTGGGGAATTCAGTGCGTGAGGGATCCCCAGGAATCTTGCTCAGCCTAATCTGAGATTTTCCTTCTCATCCCTAGGAGAGCCGCTGACTCAGGCAGCAGGCATGTGCTGAGCTCCCAAAAGGAGCTCCTGGGGCACCGCCTGGTCCTGCCTCCTCCCCGGCCCCCGCCTGTCACTGTGCCCCATTTCCGCAGGGCTGGAGCTCTCCGGCCTGACCACCACGTCCTCGGAGGCCGTGACGGAGGGCGGTGCTCTAGTTCGGATCTGCCAGCACCCGAATGAGTCAGGGTTGAAGAGTGCTGTGCAAGTTCTGAGTTTTAGAGCCAGGCCTCAGTTCCATCCAGTCCTCTGGGAGTCCCTCGGGTGTGTCCTGAACATATGGAGCCCTGTCTTGGAGATGGGGTTACAAAAGGACATCGGTCGTCATGCAGCGATGCCCCTTCTCGGAGCGGCCTCTGTCTTTGCTGTTGACTTCATGCACCTGCTTTCTTTCAGCATTACATCCTCCTCGTCACTGTCAGGCTGTCACTCAACTGTCATTTGCTTGCCCCCTCCTCCCACCTCCTCCCCCAGCGACTTTCCTCCTCCAGATTCAAATCTCCAGGTTGTCGGCTTTGGGTGTGCTCTCAACGTAACCTGGGGAAGAGAAGGCCAGGGGCGCTTTCTTCTAGGAATAAAATATCGGAGCTCCAGGGCCTGGGTGGGAGCTACCGATCCCACTGTTCAATGAGTCTCGTTCACTCCAAGGCTGTGGCCAGTGGCGGTTATCAGAAGTCAGCTCCTGATACGGCGGAGGTCACTTCAGGCATTTCTTTGTACCTCTCCAGAAAGTCTCGATAAATCCTGGCTTAATGGAACGTGTGCGAAGTTTGGCTCCTCTTGCTGGCTAGTCTTCTGCCTCATTCTCCACTCCTGCGGCAGCCCCGGGACGGGTGCCTACTGCTGACAGAGTGTCTGGTCTCAAATTACACTGTATCAGAGCTCGGGCATAAAATTAGCAGCGATGTTCTGTGTATAAGGAGCCAGAGAAATACCCATATTCAGCAGAAACACGGGCAGGCAAGGAAGGAGCAGGGGAGGGGAGAGCTGGCCCCCACGGGCCCTGGGGCACTTCCCTGGACAATCTTCCCATCCCTGTACCACTGCAGAGGTGGTGATCGCTGCCCAGTGGCTGAGTCAGGGCCACACACGAAAGGCTTCTTGGGGGGTGGGGGAGTGAGGGATGGGAAGGCAAGACCTTGAGAAATCTGGGAAGGTGAACTTGAGGGCTTGTCATCCCTGAAGTATGCATGCGGGCGCACACACACACACGCACACACACACTGAAAACTAGGAACAAGAATAAGAAATCGCCATGGGTCTAGGCACTTCATACATTTTTCTTATTAATGCCCAATACTATTCAGTAAGTCCATTTTACAGATGGGTAAAGAAAGGATCAAAGAGAACATGCTGGTTGCCTGAGTTCGTATGTTATTTTTTTTTAAAGATTTTATTTATTTATTTGACAGACAGAGATCACAAGTAGGCAGAGAGGTAGGCAGAGAGAGAGAGAGGGAAGCAGGCTCCCTGCTGAGCAGAGAGCCCGATGCGGGACTCGATCCCAGGACCCTGAGATCATGACCTGAGCCGAAGGCAGCGGCTTAACCCACTGAGCCACCCAGGTGCCCTCGTATGTTATAAATGCATTCACATTCACACTCATGACAGGCCCACGTAGATCCCAGCACATAAGCCCAACCTCTCGTATCACAGTCTCACTACTGTGTACTCTGCTGCGTGCCCTTGTGTGGATGTGACCTAAACATGCTCCCACGTCCCTACACAGAGTTGTATGTGTTTACATACACATTAATGGGTAATTCTACATGTTTCTAATCACACACCCATGATGATACCCACAATCACATGCCAGGGCTGGGTCACACTTCTGGCTAAGATTGTTACTTCCTGTCTTTCCTGACCAACTCTAGGGCAGCATGGACCTCAGCCGTGGCTGGGAACTCGCAGCCTTTGGTGCTTACAGACGCCCACCCCATCTGCCGCATCACCGTGTCCTGTGACTCCCCATTTAGCTGCTTTATCCCACAGACCGGGAGCCCTGAGACACCAGGGACTGAGTTGGAGTCATTATTGTTGTTATCTCTAGTTCTCTGGGTGTGAGCTCTTCCGTATGTCGAGTCTGTAAGCTGTTTTTCATAGGATAGGTTTTCTTTCATAAAGCATCATTTTGATTTGTGAGTTCACAGGGCGGTTTTATTGTCTCTTAGAGGTTGCAGATTCCAAACTGCTTCGATGTGATGCCTTGGCTTGAGATTTCCACACCGTGTGGGTAGCTTGGATCCGGGCCTCACGCTAGAGCATGTTTCAGGCGTGAGGCTCTGATCTGGCGGCTATACCCTTTGTTCTACCCCAGGCCTGGGAGAGTATCTCTGTTCCTGCTGGAACCCCAGGCTGACAGCTGGGAAGGGCTGGTCCTCTACTCAGTTCTGACCGCTGGCTTCACACTGGGAACTCAGATTTGACTTCTTGGCAATAGTGAGCATGTAGTCTGGACCTACCTAGTCCCAGATTAGGAATTAAAATCTGAGCCCCAATAACCCATATCCACCCTCAGTTTTCCCATGGAGTGTGAGGCACCAGGCCCTCTCTCTGATCTAGATTCTCCCTCTCTTAGAACCAAACGCTATACGTTCTTGCTTGTGAGCTAGGTTCTATATGTTTAAAATACTAAAAAAAAAAAAAAGTATTATCCAGCTGGATAATATGTCTGGAGTAGGATGGGGAATTTCAGCTGGAGTTCATCCTGCCATCTTATCTCTGTCTTCCAAATGCCTTGCTCAGTAAATAGTCGTTGATTGCCTCTATTTTTCTCATTCATGTCCTTCCCTCTATCTTTCTCCAACTGTTCTTGCCTCCTCCCAGAGTCCATAAAGGTTTCAGAAGAGCCCTTGGCTGGGTGAAGAGAGGGAGATCCTCTCTGAGTCAGGAATGTGGAGCTGGGCCCAGAGCATGTTCCCTCCTGGGGACTCTGGCTCCACTCTGAACTCTCTTTGGGGCAGAGTGTTCCTTGAGGTGACTGGCTGGAGCAGGGATGAGGTTCAGAGGAAGGGCTTGAGGCTGCCAATCGCCCTCCATTCTTAACGCCAGCTAGCCCTGGGGATTCTGAGAATGGCTCCTGTCCCCTGTCCCTTCATCTGGGAGGTAACAAAGGGACTGTTGTAGGAGGCTCTGATCTCCGTGCAGCTGGCTCGGTCCCCCCAAACTCCAGTCCCAGTCCTAGAGGCACTGCTGTGGCATGGGTTTGGGACAGGTGGAGTCAGAAGGTCTCATTCTGTGATGCCCATGGATGGCAAGGCATGGCTGCTTGCCCTCTGTACCCTCTCTCTGCTGTTCCTCTGCTTTGCATCTGCAATGCCTTGAGTGAGTGTTGAGTGTGAACGAGAGTGTGTGAGTGTGTGTGTGTGGTGGGTTGGGGGGTTACTGGGTGTGGCTGTGGACTTCTCAGAGAGCTCCCTTCAGAATCCAGTAGCCATACCAGTGAGAGGAGCCACAGAATCACCAGCCAGAAGGATCACCTGGATCCTGGAGGTAGGCAGGACCGGGAGTTTGGACTTTCTCCTTAAATGCAAGGGGAAGCCGTTGAAGAGTTTAGGTAGGAAAAGATGTGTTTGTAACATGAAGTTTTGTAGGTTTGTAACATGGTTTGTTACAGGTTTGTAACATGAAGCTCACAGTGGTTAGCAGATCCAGCAAGGACCAGCGGGCTGGGCCAGGCCTGGGGATCTATGGACGAGGAGAGGATAGCCCAGAGCTCCTGGAGTAAGGGGAAGACAGAAGCATAAACCGACTGAAATTTACACTCCATATGGCAGAGACTGAGTGCTAACTCTGTTGGGGAAACCAGGGAGGCTTCCCGGGGGAGGTGGCATTTGCCCAGAGCCCGAGGGATGGCAGGCAAGGTGGAAACCAGCACTCCAAGCCTAGGGAATAGTTTGGTCAAAGGCTTGACACTGAGGGTGAGAGGGTAGGGCGTGATGAGCCGGAGGATGAGAAGTCACTCTCCAAGTTCATGAGGACCCTTGGTGGCTGAGCCAGCCCAGGGACCCTGTCTCTGTTAGAATGGAGCTCTCTGATGCCCAACGGCAGCCTGGCACCAAGAAATCACATCGAGGAAGTCCTCAAAGCCCCCAAATCAGTGGATTCCTGCAAACCCAGCATCCAAGGTTGGGCACTTCCCCAATTGCAGAGCAGCTGGGAGGTGGGGAAGAGGAAGTGTGGGCCAAGGGTAGACCTAGAGAGCCCAGAGGAGGAGCCTCTTCTAAATGAAAGAGTCAGGGGTGGGGCCTCCCCAGGGGTGGCTCTTGGGGACTCCCAGGACCACAGCAGAGACGCAGGGTGGCTAGAGGTGAGTGAGAGGTGAACTCGGCCTGGGGCCTGGCCAGGTGAGACTCACCACTCTCTCCCCAGGAGCACCGTTGACCATGGCCCTGGCCCAGCAGCTGCGAGCCGAGAGGTGAGTGCAGGACACAGTGCTCTCCCCCAGCCTCCTCCCTATTCCTGGCAGGCCTTGGGGGACCGAGGCCCGCCCTTCTGCAGCCACTTACCAAAGTCAAAAGCTAAAAGGCCGGAGCTGAGTCAGAACCCGAATGCTCAGAAATGTAGATTCTTAGAAGTGTTTCAAGGAAGCCTCCGGCTGTGGCTCACTTCCCTCAGGCCCAGATGAAGGCACCCGAGGCTCAGAGAGGGGAAGTGACCTTCCCAGGGTCACAAAGGAGTGGGTGTAGCGTCTGGACAGGGGTCCTGGGTCCCAGGCCGGGCTCGCTGCCCCTGTGGTCAGCAATGGCTTTCCATCTTCTGTTCAAAGAGAATCACAGGATCTGACTTCTTCCTCGTTAACCAGGGCCTGCCTCAAATGTCAAAAGTCTTCCCTCCCAGCCCTGCATTGCTCTCGGACCGCTTGCCCTGTTTCTTTTTCCTGCAGAGTCCTCAGACCACTGGCATAATAGTCTATACTGGTTCTTTCTTTTCCTGTATCGCTGACGCCCCCATCAACAGGCCCCAGGAGAGTACGTGCCCCCCCAGTCGCCGCTGTATCCCTAGTATGTAGAACACCACCAGGAGGGACTACGTGCTCCAGAAATCCCGCCCAGTGAGTGACTCAGTGAGTGGATCTTTGGATGGGAGAGTGTCCTTGGATCCTTCCAGTCCAATCCCGTCTCGGTGCCCATGAGGAAAATGAGGACCGAAGCGGATAAAGTCCTCCCACAGGGTCCCCCTGCAGCACGGCCCCGCCAGAGCCTACCCCCATCTCTCAGCAAGACTGTGCCCTGAGCCGTGGGGGACCTGAGGACACGGGGCTTGGCTCCTGCCCTGGACTGAAGCAGCAGGTGGCATCAGAGAGTGTTTCCACTGTGTGGAGGCCATTCCGAGGGTCGCCGCAGAAGGGTCAGGCCGGTTTAGGTCAAAGCGGGCGGCAAAGGGTCCTCGGTGGAGTCTGGGGGCTGGAGGTGGAATTTCCAAAGGCTGAAGGTCAGAAGAAAGCTTGTCAGGGAAGGAGGGAGGAGCCGCAGACGCAGATGCCCGGAGTGGGGGTCCAGAAGGGCCTTGATGAGTCGGTGGGCGTACCCGGGGCTGGGGCTGCCCCACCAGGTTCTCCTCCCCGCCGGTTCTCCCCAGAGACCAAGTCGAACCCGCGAACACACGGGAAGTGGCCCCCATGCAAAGCTCATGGCACTTCCTGTTTCTCAGGGAATGTGTCTGAAGACAGGACACCCAGCAAGAGCCGGGGGTGCTCCCTCCCTCCTGCTCCTGGTTCTTTGCAGCCACCCTTGGCCCTCAGAGAAGGCGGAAGGGGCGCCCTCCTGCCTCCCTTCATGGGGCATGGAGCCAGGTCCCGGAGTCACTGGCTTCCCTGCCCCTCGGGGGCCCTGTGCTCTGCTCTGCTTGAGGTCAGAGTGGAGGACGGGAAGGAAGGGCGAGGATCCAGCAGGACTTTCAGAGACCCCAGACCCCACCCATCCAGGGTTCGAAAGGACTGCCTTGGGGTAGCGAGTTTGGTTCCAACAAACATGTTTTCAGCACCTATTGTGTGCGGGAGCCACCAAATGTGACCTAGCTGTCCCCTGAGAGCCTGTCCAGGTCTCCATCAGCCCCTCCCATCTAGGTTCCACGGTGGACTTTGCACGAATGACGCTGGTGCCTGGGAACCCAGAGCAGCGGGGCCCCGGAGGACCCTGAGTTGACTACAGCTCTGAGGGGTCTTGACTGAGCTCTGCAGGGCAGTGGCTTTCCTGGGGGGATTTCTAGTCAGGTTTGCTGCGCCCCTGCCTCCCTCCTGGTGCGGCAGGCAGCCCAGCCATTCCTAAGCTGACCACCAGAGGACTTGCTAAGACAGGGGGTGGTCCCACCAGAAGCCCCTACTATGTGTTTGGAGCTGTTCTGGGCCCCAGGGGTATAGCGGGGAGCAGCGTCCCTGCTTTCATGGGGGATTCTGGGGCTGGCCTTGCTACGGATGAGACCTCCTGACCTGTGCCATCCCAGCATCTTCCCAGAGTAAGTCTCCCTTCCCCAGCACCCCAGGGCAAGGTGCAGGGCCTTCCTGATGGGCCCTGCTTGTGTCTCGCGTTACTTGCCCCCTCCCAGACTGTCCCCGCCCCAAAGTTCCATGCACTTGTCCCTCTCCCCCACCCCACCCGGCATGGCTAGAGCCTTTGCACTTGGTTTCCCCACTTCTTCCAGGAAGCCCTCCCCAACCACTCTCCATCTGAGTGAGCCATGAACCTTGGACATGCATAGCACCCTGCTTGTTTCTCTGATGGACGCAAGCCCCGTCTTCGAAGTGCCTGCTTGCCAAGCTCTCCCGCCCACTGTACTACTAGTCCTTGGGGGTGGGAGGGGATATAATAATGGCCGGGCTCTGGGATAGCTCAAAACACCATGTGCTTTTCCTTCACAGCCTCCCCGACCATTGAAAGGATGTTGTTATTTGTTTAGTGTTAAACTCCTTCCCTCAGCCATGATACCCAGGAAGGCAGAGACTGCGTCCAAATGTGCTTAGAACAGTGTATGAGCTTCGCTAGGCGCTAACAAGGGTTTGCTATTATTGTTATTATTATTACCTCAGATGGGGAAACTGAGGCTGGGGGGACCTGGGGTTTATCTACGTTCGTGCAGCAAGCTATTGGGGCAACAAACTCGGAGCAGTGTGGAGGTGTTTGGGACCAAAATTCTGCTTCGTCTCGAACCCCAGCTTCTCGATTTACTTGGGCAGGTTCTGTAACCACTCTGTGCCTCAGTTTCCCTGTCTGTAAAAAAAGGTGCCAGAAGGGCATCTGGCATATAGCACATGCTCAGGAAACTGTTAAGCGAGGCTATGACCCAACGTGGCCGATTCCCTGCCAAGGGCCATTTCTATGCTCCGGTTCCTTCCTTCCTGTCCCGCCAGGCCCCCATCCTGTTGCGGATGAAATAAACATGAAATACACAGCCTCCGGGGAGAAAGTGGAGGAGGAAGCTTCTCCCAGGGCTGTTGCCATGGGGGCCTGTGTGGAAAGCGAGTGGGGAGGTTGCCACTGGCCACTAAGTCGCCTGGGAAGTGGTGGGGATTTCCTCTGCCTGCCCACTGCCACCCTGAGTTACCCCCGGCCCAGCGGCAGCAGCCAGTGTCCTGAGGGAGCCAGAGGTCCCACACAGCCCAGGCCGCATGGGGACCAGCAGCAGCTGGGACTGGGTGTGCAGACTGGGAAACCGATCTCCCCCGAGGGCCTGCCCAGTTTGGGGAGGTGGCAGCCCCGTGCCCACTCCCACCCTGGCTCCCAGTTGCTCGGGACTCGGTGACCCCTGGCTGCTCTCTCTCTGTCCCCTTGGCTGGTGTTTTCTCATCCTCCGTCTGTTCCTCTCAGCCCCCTCTGCTCAAAGATTGCTCTTCCGGGGGGTCCTTACCACCAGTCAAGGGCACACGGGTACCTCCCCGACTCTAGCAGAGACCTATCCCCACCCCCATCCCCCAACCGCCTCCACTGAGCTCTAGAGCCATGCCAGCTCTTGCCAGACCCAGACCTGGGGGCCCAAGGGCCCCGCATTAACATGCCCGAAACTCAGTCCATCAGCACCGCTCCCCTCCCACCCATCTTGCTCAGCCTATGGGTGACATGTAGGTGTCACTCTTGACACTGCCCTTTCTTTCACCTCCAAATCCAAACAGTCCCCAAACCCTGCTGGCCATTAGTCAGGAATGACTCACAGATTGGTAGCATGTCTGCTGGAAATGTGAAAGTCTGCAGCAGGGCACCGAGAAATGCATGGAAGCTTAAACAAATAGGAGCTAATTTTTTCACATGACAAGAAGTCCAGAGGGAGGCCACAGCTGCTTCTGCAGCTCAGTGTCCTCAGGACCAGGATCCCAGAGATTCCTTTGGCCTGCCTCCTGTCTTTTCCTCATGGACACAATATGGCTGCTGTGGGTCCAGATGGCACATCTGCTTTCAAGATAGGAAGAAAGGGGAAGGAGAGGAAACCATGCTGGCCTGTCCCTCCCTCTGGATCAGGAAAGCAAACACTCCTGGAGAGGTCCCGATGGAGATTTCCTCGTAGGTCTCTCTGGCCAGAACTGGTCACGAGGCTGGTCCTAGCTGCAGGGAGGCTGGGAAATAGGAATGAGATTATTGGGTTTGGTTCTGACCGGTCATGGCCTATCACCTTGAGGCTAGGGACACTGCCACCCTAAAAACATGGAGCTTGATTGACAGGAAGACGTAGGGGACACAATAATGAAGCAGTGTCCACCAAGGGTTGTGTCTCTGTGTCTGTTCTTTCCTCCTGTCCCTGCTGTCTGGCTCGGGCCCCCACCATCTCTGAGCTGCACCACCCTGGGGCCTCGAAGGGCTGCTCTGTCCCTTCCATCTCTGTGCGCCCTTTCCTCTGCACACAGCTGCCTGAGTTGTCCTCCCACAGCTGGGATCCTACTGTTTTTATTCTCTTCTGAAGCCTTGCATGGCTCCCTATTGCCTAAAGAAGTTACCCGGCTCAACACTGGAGACCCTCCTCAGCCTGGCTTCGCCTGCCCATTCAGTCTCTGATCACAGCCAACTCCAGTCACACCAGACCCAAGTCCACTCCTCGCGCCTCGAAATCTTAGCATATGCTGTTCCCACTGCCTGGAAGGCCCTCCCCTGACCTTCTGACCTTTTGTTTGACCTTCTAGTCTGGCGGGGAGGCGGGCTCAGAGCCAAAGGGTCCGAAGGTCCCCTCTGACCTTCTGTGTGACCTTCTAACCCAGTTCAAATGCCTCGTCCACCTGTGTGAGGACTTCCCCAGCTCGGGTATGATGACCCAGTCTCTCTGTGGGATGTGTGTTGACTTGTTTCCCACCGGGACCCAGGGCCTCCCCCAGGGTTTGACACGGAGGAGGTTGCTGGATGTGCTGCTCCCAGATGAATAACGCAGCTGGGGAGCAGTTTGCTAGTGTGACTACTGACACATGGTCCCATCTCCAAGTACCTTCGCTGTCAAGGTCTGGCCCACGTCGCTGCCTGGCTCTTGAAGGGGTGTTGACGGAGGAATGCGGGACATACACTTGGTTCACCTCTGCACGCTTGGGCTCAGCGAGCGCGTCAGTCCGGTGGTAACTGGACTGTCTTTCCCTCCTGTCTCCCTCAGTGACTTTGAGCAGCTTCCCGATGACGTCGCCGTCTCCGCCAACATCGCTGACATCGAGGAGAAAAGGGGCTTCACCAGCTACTTTGTAAGACAGACCCCTGACCTTCCGCTTCAGCCCGCTGAACCTCCAACCTTCTCATCCGCTTAACTTCTCTCCTGGCGGTTTGCAACAGGGCGGTTTCGCCCTCCAGGGGGCGTTTGGTAGTAAATATCTTGAGACCTTTTTGACGATTCCAGATTGGGGCGGGGCCTTCTGCTGGCCTCTGGTGGACGGAGCCCAGAGAGGCTGCTCCGCACCGCCCCGTGCACAGGACAGCTCCCCCACCCCAAAGAAGGAGATGCCCCCACCCCCCCACCCCGCGAATACCGAGGCTGAGAAATGCTGCTCTAGCTCCAGGACCTTCGACCCCCACCCCCCACTCTCCTCTGCCCCTGGCCTCCCTACACCCTGGCCCGTGTCCTCTGCAGGTGTTCGTCATCGAGGTGAAGACAAAAGGGGGTTCAAAATACCTCATCTACCGTCGCTACCGCCAGTTCTACGCCCTGCAGAGCAAGCTGGAGGAGCGGTTTGGGCCGGAGAACAAGACCAGCCCGTTCACGTGCAGCTTGCCCACGCTCCCAGGTAGGCGGCCCGGCCTGGTCCTGGGGCCCCGGGGAGCTGGGCAGCCCGGCCCACCACATAGCTGCGGCCCTCGGCCTCTCCTTCCAGCTCTGCCGCCCCTGGTGGTCACTCCCAGTTTGCATCCAGGCCAAATATTTCGTCTGTAGCCCCTCCTGGCAGTCACGGGCTGCTTCCTCTAGCCGCATTGCCCTTGACCTCCGGGCCATCCTTCCCTGGCTCACCTGGCAGACTCACCTTCGGCGCCCCGGGCCGCCCTGACTGAGAGCTGCTCTTTGACTGCTGCCCTAGCTTGGGCGGATCCCCGGGGGCTCTCCCTGCTTCCCTGCTCCGCTGGGACCCCGTGGGGACCCCATCTTTGCTTCTGGACGGCCCCCTCACTCCTTACGCCCTGGCCTCTCTCGCCAGCTTGGTCCACACATACACCTCGGATAGACCCAAATCTCCAGCGGCTTGGCACCTGCCCTCTCGAGCCCTGCAAGGGTGTGGGATGCTGGGTCCGCGGGGTGGTCTTAGGGTGCCCCCCCATGCCCTGCAGGCCACATACAAGCACCCTTCCCACAAACAGCGGAGACGCTTCCTGACCTTTCCTTATTCAGGCCCCACACTCTGCCTCCGGCTTGCTCTTGCTTTCTTTCTGTCCCAGAGGAGATCCCAGAGGAACTGAAGGGCCCCCAGGGGCTCCTGGCTTCCCTTCTCCTCCTTAGGAGCCACTTCTGCTCACACCTGCCCCTTCCCTCTCTCTGGGCTGCAGGGGAAGGGAGACCCTCCCGCTCTGAGCCCGCCTCCCCACCGGACTCCAGGGAGCCCCTGCCTCCTCTCTGCGGCTTTCTCCAGACAACTTGTGGGTCTTTGTACACTTGCCTTCTCCTTACTGGTGGTCTCTGCAAAGCTCTCCCACAGCCTCAGTTTTCCTGTCTTTAGACGAGACTGTGCCATGAGGAGGCTTTCTGGCCATAAGCCCCCTGGAGGCCCGACAGCCCTCAAAATCTCCTTTCTTTTCGGAGTCGCTCACTGTCCCCCTTTTCTCCTTGCATCCCCTCCTCATCTACTGGCTTGGCTTCTGCTCTCACTGTCCCACCGAATTCCCTTTGGGATGGTGGCCCGTGACCTGTTACATTGGACTTCTGTGGGCCTATCCCGGCCTCACCATTACTGTCCTGCTTTGTCCTCCAGGAAGCCCTCCCTGACTCCTTCCAGGTCTCTTCCTACCTCATAGCTGCTCCTCCTGCTCCTGACGGAATCTGCCCCTTCTGCTGCTCCTTGGAAGGTTCTTGGGCGTTCTCTGCTGCGCCATCTCTAACTTTCTTCTCCCTCCCAAAACCCTCCCCGCAACCAGGTGATCTGACCTCTGACCTTAACTGCTCTCTTGTCGCTATTAAGTCTCAAAGGTTTCCCCACCCCAGACCTCAGATCCTGCGCTCCTACTACCGCCCAACGCCAGCCCCTGCCCATCTCACAGGCAACAGGAGCCAGACGTGTGCCTTCTGCTGGGGGTTCTTGGGGGGACAGTTCTACCAGGGTCCCCACTTAAGGCTCCTGGAGAGAACATTTGTCTTGGGTCAGCCATCCTCTCTTTCCCTTTCTCCCTAAACGCACTGCCTTGCTTTTGAGGAATGATTCATTCATCTCCTCCACAAATATTGATCGATGGGGGCGCTGTTCTAGACTGGGGCAAGGGAATTCGAAGTACCATGAATTTAAAGAATTCTGATGCCCAAGTCTCCCCCTCCACCCCGAGATTCTGATGTAATTATCCTGGGGCAAGTCCTACACTGAGGTTTTTAAATGCTCTGCGGGTGACTTAAATACGCAGCCCGCGTCGAAGACCCCTGTCCTAGGGGATGGGCTCCAGCTGGGGCAAAGCAAAGCTATTCCTCTCTTGGAGCCAAGAATCGTGAGTGTGTGTGTGTGTGTGAGTGTGTGTGTGTGCGCGCGCGTGCGTGCACATGTCTGTGTAGGAAGAGGCAATAAAGAAGTAAAACAAGAAAAATATCATCTGGCGACAGTACATGCTAGAGAATGCAAGCTGAAAGGTGGGGTGGCCTGGAGGCTGAGCCAGCGTAAATCCTGGCCTGGGTGGGCGACTCCGAGCCCAGAGACCGTGGTCGTGGGCCGGGCTCCCAGGAGAGCTCTTTGCATTTCCGCAGCCAAAGTCTACATGGGTGTGAAACAGGAGATCGCAGAGATGCGGATTCCTGCCCTCAACGCCTACATGAAGGTAAAGGTGGGGCCCTGTACCTTGGCCCCTGGAGGGCCCCTGGGAGGGTAGCGTTCCTGAACAGGGCCTGGAGGCTGCTCTCCTGCTCCGATGGGGCCCCTCGGCAATCCTCAGAGGCCGGACCTGGGGAGAGAAACAGGATGTGCTCCCAGGCTTGCAGAGGGTGCGGCAGGAGCGATGGAGAGGGAACAAGGACCCACACTTGGGACCGAGAAGTCTGCCAGGTGCGCACAGGTGTCCGTGTCAGGTGTTCGGATACCAGGGTGACGAGGACCAAGTATGTGCCCTCAAGGTACCTGCTGCCCAGTGGGGACAGGGGACAGGAGGGCCATGAAATCACAAAACCGTGGCCTTTATAACAGGCAGGACGGGCCAGGGCCTCAGCTCTCTCACAAAGTGACTTTGCACAAACTAGAGAAAGGCTCTTGGGTAGTTCCCAGCCCATAAACTGCGTCCATAGGAGATGGGAGCACAGAGAAAGAAGCATCTTGAAAGCAGAGACCACGCTGTTCAGAAAAGGCCTTCTACCATTCAGGACTGTGCAAAAAAAGGGACAGCATTTCTCATGAAGTAGTGAGCACCCCATCGCTAGAGGCATCCAAGCCAAGATCTGATTGCAACCTTAAGAAACCGGAGAGGGAAGCCCTCCTAATAGCACAGAGGCACCCTCATAGTCAGCGAGAGCTTCCCTTTCCCTTCTACTCTCATGGCAGGAAGGGCACAGAGCTAGCATTCTTCAGTCTTTGCTTTGACCTTGACTGTTTGGGTGATTTGGGGTGAATTGCTCATCCTCCCTAGGCTTTGGTTTCCTCACCTGTGAACTGGGGCAGTGCCTCCAGCTCGCTGGTCTCATGGGAGGCAAGTGATGTTGGGAGCTTCCAGACTGTGAGGGATCAGAGCTCCTAGTGGAGTGAGCTGCAGGAGGAGGGCAGGGGAGGTGGGAGGCAGGAGGAGAAGACCCCGGCCCTCTCCAGTGGCTGCAGGAATCCTGGGCTCTCAGCAGAGAAGAGGGACGGTGGGAAGCCCCTGGGACGCAGCCCTGGAGACATCTCCCCTCAAGGGGGCGCTGTGACTGCAGCTCCTGCAAGGTGGCTGGAGGCTCCTGTCTCCCCCTGCAGGGTTGGGAGAGGGGTGAACTCTGGAGGGAGGGGTGTGGGCATGGCGCTGGGGCTCTTCCTCCCACACTCTGGCTTAGCAACCAGCAGCCTGGAGGATCCCATCTCTGCCTTTTTGTCACATTTGGTTCCTCCAAGCCCAGGAGGCAATCGGTGCAGGAATTTCTGCTATGCATAACCCCAGTCTGTGTTTGAAATGTTCAGGGACGGGGAACTCACTACTTCCTTGCTCAGCCCCTGTTGGACTGCTGCTAGAAAAATCTGATTCCCTATCACTTCCACCCACTGGTCTCACCACTGTCCTCATGGAGAATATGGGTCATGTGATAGTGACACCTGCCTGGAAGGATGTGGGGTGCTTTGACTGGTGGGTCAGGATAAACAAATTCGTAGAATAAACAAATAGGCTTATTTATTTCCCTCAATCACTGGTGGGTTAGATGCTTTCCTCCCTATTCACAAATGAGTAAGTGGACCCACTCATGCCATGTCGGAGAGCAGCTGGATAGGAGGGCTGGGATTCGAACTCGCGGCTCAGTGCACCCACCATGCTATGTTGTAATGAAAGAACAGTGACAACGATCATCTCCAACTCAGACGGCGCGCTTGCTAGATCAGATGGCCGGTAGAGTTCTCTAAGTGTTGTGCACACATCACTCATTTAATCCTTACTCCATCTCCCAAGAAGACCCTGGTATCATCCCCATTTTATTAATGAGCACACAGAGGCGCGCTGGCCCAAGGTCACCCAGCTAGGGAGGGGGCTTTGATCCCAGGAGCAGCCTGGCTGCGTGGCTGTGCCCTTAAACCTGTGTCTGGGCTGCCTTCCAGCCCTCCCTGTATGACAGCCTTGTTCTTTCCAGGCTCCGCCTTCCCAGTTCCTCTGGGATGGACCTCTGCCCCCATTCCTGCTGCCTCCATGGGATTCTCCAAGGGGGTCCGGGTGCCTCTGGAGTACTCCTGGGAACCCGTGCATTGTACAGTTTGCGGGGTGACCCTGCCGGTGTCTGGGTCCTCTGCGTCCTCACGGTGGGTGTTACCAGCATGAGATTGAGTGAGAGTCCCAACTCCTCGCTCTGCCAACTGGATCAGGTCCTTTGCTTCTCTAAGCCTCAGTATTCCCAACTGTGATATGAGGTCAAGTGTCAGAAAGCACTTTTTAGACTTTTAGGCTTTTTAGCACTTTTTAGGCTATAATTCCACAAGCTGTTGTTGGTCTGTGTCACTTGAGACCTCCTTCCTCCCACTATTGTCCCATTTTTTATCTCAGAGCTGGGCCTTGGAAGCAGACGTCTCTGGGTAGCCCAGCTGTGTCACTTGCTGGACCAGGTGGCCTGGGGCAGGTCCCCTAACCTCTGTGGCACTAACTTGCAGGTTGTTGCGAGACAGAGTGAGACCACCTGGTGTGGCACTCAGTGCAGTGTCTGGACAGTCACTGCCATGTCCTTTCACCTGCTGTCACCATTACTGTTGTGTCTGGAGGCCTTTAGGTTTTCTCCAAATGGACTCTCCTTGAGCCAGCTCGTCCCCTCCCGAACTCGAACCCAGGAGGAAAGCTTATGAAACATTAGCTGTCTTGTTGCTGTGCTCGGACAGAGAAAGCATTACTAGAGAGGGAGGGACCAGTGTGGGGGATGGGGATAGGAGAGAGGGGCTGGGATGTCCAGAGCTTTCTGTTGACCTCCCCACCCATCCCCGTCTTGGCTTCTCTCCCAAACACAGAGCCTCCTCAGCCTGCCCATCTGGGTGCTGATGGATGAGGACGTCCGGATCTTCTTCTACCAGTCGCCCTATGATTCAGAGCAGGTGCCCCAGGCCCTGCGCCGGCTCCGGCCACGCACCCGGAAAGTGTAAGTGACCGGCCCCTGTGCTCCCATGGACCAGACCCCGGGCCCCTCACCAGGTGCCCCCAGCCAGGCGCTTTGGCCCAGATGCCCCCCACAGAAGGCATTTCTTTTCCCCGGAGGAAGGGAAAAGCTAGACATCGGTTCTATCCCGGGACACCCCCAGGATGTTCAGCTTGTTAACTGAGCTCTGAAAACCACGCACAGGGCCTGGAGGGATAGAAGGTGGGTGCATTTTGTTGTGTGTGACAGTGACGACCAGAGGACAGAGGCTGGGTCACTGATGGGGAGAGCTGGGTGCCACAGTCCCCACTGGGGATGCCTCAGGACTCAGGGTGCCTGGAGAAAGTGGTGGGAGGGAGGGAGGGAGGGAGGGAGGGGAGGATTTGCTCTCTCTACAGACATTCCAAGATCCTGGGATGCCCTGTCCCCCCATCATGTGGTTCCACGGGGCCGGCTGTGGCTTCTGGTGGATCACACTGGCCCCCAGGGGACACCCCCGCTCCCTCCTGAGCAGAAAATAATCATGGAAAACCTGAGCTACTGTGATAGGGTGGGGCTTCCAAAGGCCAGGCTGCTGCTGCTAAGAATTCCAGGAACAGTGCTCCTGAGCCCTGGCCTCCATCTCAGGGCCTCCCTCCTTCCTCAGGCTAGTGTCTCTGAGTGTCCTCTCGGCTCCTGGTCATCTCTCCGGGGCGCGCAGGCAGGCTTGGTCTCAATCTCAGCTAAGCCACGTGGCAGGCCCATGCCCTGAGCCCTGGTGCAGAGTGCCTCTCCAACCCATTTCCCTGGCTGAAAAATTAGAGGTTGGTGTGGGGAGTAGAAGGAAGAAGAGGTGTGAAAGTGTTGATAAGCTAAGGTGCTGAGCAAATGTGTATCTTCCTCCCCGCCTCCTTGTTGAGTCTCCATTTCCTGATCCATGAAGGAGGATAGAATCCCTCCCCCCGTGGGCAGTAGGAACCCGTGTGTGTGTGTGTGTGTGTGTGTGTGTGTGTGTGTGTGTGTGTGTGTGTGGTAGCCCACAGGAACAATTACAGCTGCATTTTTAACATCCTCTCCCTCCCCCACCTTTCTTGCCCCTGATGAGGGGCTCCTTTGGGGACAGAAGCAGGGAGCCAGGCCCTGAGGGAACCAGGAGGGTTGACAGGCCTCCTTTTTCTCTCCGCAGCAAGAGCGAGTCCCCACAAGGTGCCATCTTTGACCGCATGGCAGCTCCGCGAGCCGAGGTAACCCCCGCAGGGCCAGACCTCCCACCTCACCTCTGGGCTCCACCCTTCGCCACTGTGCCCCTCCTGCTGGACACCCTCTGTGTGCCCACGACTGGGGCTGGGTGCTGCGGGGAGCAGGGACCTCAGCCTTGGCCCTCGGGGCACCCAACCCAGCTGACAAGAGGTGATATGGGGAGCACTCAGGTTGAGGGGAACGCAGCCAACCATCATCCGTTCAGCAAGCTTTCCTGGCCTCCTCCAGGCCAGGCCTGCCATGGCGACTGAAGTGTCAGACAGAGATGACTCAAAGCAGGCCCGGTCCTCAAGGAGCCCCCGGCTCCCTGGGGACACACATGGAGAAACAGTGTGGTCAGTGCTCTGGGCTTATGGGAGCCCTGGAGACCACACTGAGGCCTGGGGGGCTGAGGAAGGTGCTCGACCCCGGAGTTTGGCTCCTTGGCTCTCTGTGCTCCTTCCATCAGCTCTGCAAGGAGCACGATTCTGGAGTCAGAGAGACCTGGGTTCTAATTCTGGCTCCTCCGCCCACAAATGGAGCGGCCACAGGCAAGCCAGTCGTGCTCCGCGGGCCAGTCCCCTCATCTGTTAACTGAGACGCTGAAGTACGCAAGGCAGTGTGGCAGGAACCTGCCAAATGCTCCCTTCCTCCTGCCCTCCTCCTCCTCTCTTCTCCCAGGCCCTGTTCAACTTCACGGGCAACAGCAAACTAGAACTGAATTTCAAAGTTGGAGACGTGATCATCCTTCTCAGTCGGATCAATAAAGACTGGCTGGAGGTGAGGGTGAGGGGAGGGTGGGGGGGAGGGTGGGGATGAGGTTAGAGATGCTGTTGGAGGTGAGGATGACAGGGAAGTTGGAGGTGATGTTGGGAGGATGGGGTGAGGGTGAAGGGGATGTTGGAGGGGAGTGTGGGGGTGAGGATGGCGGTGAAGATGGGTGTGAAGGTGGAGAGGAGGATGGGGTGATGCTGGAGGGGAGAATGTGGGTGAGGATGATGGTGAGGTTGGATGTGATATTGGAGGGGAGGATGGGTTGAGGATGGCGGTGAGGACGGAGGTGAGGATGGAGGGGAGGACAGAGGGTAGGACGGAGGGGAGGATGGGGTGAGGACAGAGGTGAGGACGGAGGGGAGGACGGAGGTGAGGACGGAGGTGAGGATGGAGGGGAGGACGGAGAAGAGGACGGAGGTGAGGATGGAGGGGAGGATGGGGTGAGGACGGAGGGGAGGACGGAGGGGAGGACGAAGGGGAGGACAGAGGGGAGGATGGGGTGAGGACAGAGGTGAGGACGGAGGGGAGGACAGAGGTGAGGACGGAGGTGAGGATGGGGTGAGGACGGAGAAGAGGACGGAGGTGAAGATGGAGGGGAGGATGGGGTGAGGATCAAGGGGAGGACGGAGGTGAGGATGGAGGGGAGGATGGGGTGAGGATGGGGTGAGGTTGGTAGTGAGGTTGGTGGTGAGGATGGGTGGAGGTTGGAGGTGAGGATTGAGGTGAAGTTGGAGGGGAGGATGGGGGTGAAGAAGGTGAGGATGGGGTGAGGATTGAGGGGAGATTGGAGGTGAGGATGGCGGTGAGGATGGGTGTGAAGGTGGAGCCAAGGGTGGGGATAGGGTTGGAGGTAGGCATGGGAATAAGGATAGCGGTGAGGACGGAGGTAAGTTGGAGGTGAGGTTGTTTTGGGTCTGCTTGTGGGGGGAAATCAGAGGGGGCAGGCGCAGGGAATGCCCCAAGGAAGAGATGTCCTCTGGGAATAATTCTGGAAATCAGAGCAGCTGGGTGGGGGCAGCCTGAGAACTACAGCCCCAGGGGAGGCTAATGTGTGCCTGGAACAGAAGATTCTGGAGACCACACTTGCCTTTGGTTCCGAGGCCAGCAAACAGTGGCTTCGGGCAAGTCTGTTAATCTACTGAGTTTTGATATCTTGGTCTGTCACGGGGCTTCTCACCGAGGCACTGCTGACATTTGGGGCCAGATAGTTGTCGGGGTGGGGGGGTAGTGAGTGGCCATCCCCAGATATCATTGGTTGGGGGGGTTTAGCCGCCTCCCTGGTCTCTGCTCACTAGACCCCAGGAGCAGCCCTGCAGTTGACAATCTAGTGTCCCAGACATTTGGCTCTGGGGGACAAAATCACGGGCAGCTGAGGCTCACTGGCGTGTCATCCGGGATGATTTCCCTTACCTTGCGGGCAGCGAGAAAACGTAGTGAGGCCGACCTCGAGCTCTGGAGTCAGACTGTCTGGTGTCATTTCCTAGTTGTTTTTAACTAGCTCCCTGGGAACTTTGCTCAACCCTGTGGTTTCCTTTTCTGTAAACAGAGATAGCTGTCAGGCCGTTTCTTCATCGCGGTCCTGGGAGGGCTGGCCGAGGTGCAGCTGTTTGGGGCTTGGCCCACAGAGGGTCTAGATATGTCCATCTGGCCAGTGCCGGGGCTGCTGGGAAGGTGAAGGTCTCAATCTTCACTTCGTTCCCACGCACAGCATGTGTGGCCCCTACTGACTCAGTGAATGGAGATAGGAGGCCCTGGCCCCTGTTCCAGCCGTTCGGATTGGGTCCTGCTGTTCTTAAACAAGATTCCCTTTGTCAAGGCTCCTGAAGCAGGGGGTGTCTAAAGGACATGGTGGGACAGGCCCCACAGGGACTCCAGGGAGGGGAGAGTCCCTGGCATAGAGAGGTGTGAAGTCTGTTGGTCTCACGGACTTGGCAGCTTTGATCGTATCCCTGTCCTGGAGCCCTGCCTTGGGACCCTATGGCTCTTGCATCTGTGGGGTATTGCTGGGAAACTCTCCAGAAACAGGAAATGCTTGTTACTTTCCTGTTTTCTGGAAAGTTCTCTATGTTAGTGGGATGGCCGGTTTCTGGCCTCAGGTTAAGGGGAGGGTCCAGGGAGGAGGGAGGAGACGAATTTGAGCCTCAGTTTCTGTGTCTGTAAAATGGGATGGGGATAATAACATCTTCTCTAGAGTTGGGAAGATTGGAGAACATGGGGGTAAATCACAGGCGGTAGCTGGGTCGTGCGTGGCTGGGGCTGGAGAGAGCTTTCGGGCTGTTTCCTCTAGAGCAGCTGCTCTGTGCTGTCTGCAGAGTCAATGAGTGAATGAATGAATGAGAGTGAGTGAGTGAGTGAAGGGAGCCCCCTCCCCTTCCCCACTCTGTGTTCCCTGGCCACTGGCTCAGCGTGAAGCTCACCCACTTCCCTGTGCGTCCACCGTCACCCATCATGGCACGATCTCCCCACAGGAGGGCAAGGATGTCGTCTTCCCCAAACCCAGAGCCTGCCACATGGTGGGTGCTCACTCAGGAATGACTGAACGAAATGAAAGTAGCTTTTCAGATAAAGTGAGATCTCGACCTATTCTAGAACATAAATTTGTTCTTGGGGTGAACAGCATGGTGACCTCGGTCACTACTACTTCTGCCTCTGCATACGGCCTCGTCTACATCATTATAAGGGAGCGGGGTTGGGGGATGTGAGGGGAGGGGGGAGCAACGTCTGGTCCTGGCGCCTCTCCCCCTGCCAACAGGGCAACCCCTCCTTTCCTCCTCAGGGCACTGTCAGGGGAGCCACGGGCATCTTCCCACAGTCGTTCGTGAAAATCCTCAAGGACTTCCCGGAGGAAGAAGACCCCACCAACTGGCTGCGCTGCTACTACTACGAGGACACCATCAGCACCACCAAGTTCGTGGCCCGGCAGCCTTCCCTGCCCGTCCCCACCCCCTGCATCACGCTCCTGGCTCCGAGACCCAAAGCGGATCTCCCCTCGCCCAAATAAAAGCCTGCGGTGGCTCGCCCTGCCCTCCAGATAAACCAGACCCGGGTAACAAGACGCCAGGCTCCAGCGTGGTCCTGCCGGCCTTGTCCCCATGTCCCCCCTTTGGCCTGACGCCCTCTCACCGCTGCCTGTCATCCCCCTTAGGGACATCGCGGTGGACGAGGACCTCAGCAGCACTCCACTGTTCAAGGACCTGCTGCAGCTCATGAGGTGAGAGGTGGGAGGGCGGAGGGCAGAGGGCGGGGGTCAGACACCCCGAGAAGCCAACAGCAGGAGGAGCACAGCGCCAGTTTGGCCATAGGTGTTTTGCCTCCTGTTTTATCCCCAGCCTGGCCCCACCAGGCAGATATCAGCCCTCCGTGTCGGAGATGAGTGGGGGTCTGCAGAGAGGCATACAAGGGGGCTCAGAGGAGGTCACACGGTTTGTGAGTGCGGCTTTGCAGCTCAAGCTGGAGTCTTCCTGGCCTTGGACTTGGGTCCTCTGCTATCAGAGAAACTCCACCTCCCGAGAGCCAGCCTCGGAATGGAAATAACCTTGTTCCACTGATGATGAAAATAATTCCTATTCATTCTTAAAAAACACGAGAAGGTTGGGCGCCTGGGTGGCTCAGTCGGTTAAGTGTCTGTCTTCGGCTCAGGTCATGATCCTGGGGTCCTGGGATCCAGCCCGCATCGGGCTCCCTGCTTGGCGGGGAACCTGCTTCTCCCTCTCCGTCTGCCTGCCACTCTGCCTACGTGTGCTTGCTCTCTCTCTCTCTCTCGATCCGTGTTAAATAAACAAATGAAATCTTTAAAAAACAAAAAAAGCAAAAACCACCAAAAGGTGGAAAGAAATGAAATACAGATATCCCTCCTCTCACGATCAGATGCACATGGAGACGGCCTCCGAGCACACCCCCACCCCCACCGCATACCTATGACGTCAGCTGGCTGCATGACGTCATTCTGGGGAGGCTCTGGCATCGCCACCCCTTCTTGGCCATTGGGATCACCCTCCCCTTTCTCACTACCAGAAAGAACGCTGGGATCCTCATATGTGGTGATTTGCACGATTGTTCCCTTCACGATGAGTTTCTAGAAGTGGAATTTTGGAGTCAAGGTGTTTGCCAGTCTGTTAGGCTTCCAACCCCATTTGCTGAGTTACCTATGGGAAGGTTGTGTCAGTGTTTACCGTCACCAGCCATGTGCACCCCACATGAGATGGTCCCAGTCCGTAAGGAGTTCTCATAACTGCACACAGGTAGCCCTCGGAGGCTCGATGGTCTCTGCTCTGTGCCTGGCCAAACTCACTCCCCTTCCCCAGGAAGTTCTTTACTTTGCACGTGTACACACAAGGCATTTCAGGCTGTGCCAGTAACTTACTGTAAGAGCCCCTTCTCCCCCGTAGGTCTGTTTCTCCATCTGTGCAATGGGACCACACGAGGAATAAGGCCTGTGTCACGCTCTGACCTCTTCAGATTCTTAGACCCTGGCCCTTAAGTTCCCTCAGCCCCCACTCCCTGTCTCCCTGAGGCTTAGTCCTAAGGCCCCCGGACCTTCTATTAACCCTGATCTTTCCCACCTAGGCGGGAGTTCCAGAGGGAGGACATCGCCCTAAATTACCGGGATGCTGAGGGCGATCTAGTGCGGCTGCTCTCAGATGAGGACGTGGTGCTCATGGTGAGGCAGGCCCAGGGTCTCCCCTCCCAGAAACGCCTCTTCCCCTGGAAGCTGCATGTCACCCAGAAGGATAACTACGCGGTCTACAACACTGTCCCTTGAGCCGATGGTGGGCCTGGGGCAGGGAGGGATGCTCGGTAAGAAGCTCTCGGAGGAGAACAGAACCAGGAAAACCTGGGAGCGTGGGACAGACCTGCTGGTTCGAATCCATGGACCTGTATTCCGTCTGTCTGCACACTTGGTCTTGGAATTAAATAAACCCGTTCATCTCAAAGGTTAGGACTGTGAAAGACGGTATCTTCTGAGGAACAAAAGAAGGAGTGAAATCCCCATTAGTGAGGGTCAGTTAGGGGTCATTTATATATGGAAGGGGGCCCTGGCATTGGCCTGTATTCCAGCTGCCCCATTCCCTGATCCCGTCTACCAACATCAAGACGTCGACAAGGCCATGCTCCCAAGAAACCCCTTAGGGTATCCTTCCTTGCCTCTTCCTAGCATCTGGTGGTTTTCTGGCATTCTCTGGCATTCCTTGGTTTATGGCTACGTTATTCCCATCCTCCATATTTACAGAGTGTCCTTCCTGTGTCTCTTCACAACTTCTCTCTGTCCTTGTCTGTCTCTGCATCCAAGTTTCCCCCTTTTTTAAGGACACTGCCATATTGGATTAGGACCACCTGAAGCACTTTGCTTTGACCTCAAGCTATAGACCCTCACCTCTATAGACCCCATCACCACGAAGGGTCACATTCTGAGGTAGTGGGGGCTAGGACTCCAACATATCCTGGAGGGTGGGGGATATATTACAACCCAGAATGGCCCACTAGAAAATAGCCACTCGACAAAAATCCAGCAGACCTTGAAAACTCCGTTGTAACAAATCCAGTTATTGGCTTCTAACATGTTGCCTGACCCGCCTGATTGAGGGGCCCTAGATAGGACACTCTCTTCGAAGAATCACAGCCTCACAAGAAGTCGTGGGGTTCTTTAATGACCCTCCCTCCTCTTTCCCTCCAAGCCCCCCGTGTCACAGCTGGAGCCAGAACCCACAGCATGGAGGGGAAAGTTGTTCTGAATCATGGAGACAGCACTGCTGAGCCACAGGGAGGCCATATTGCGGGAGGCTGGACCAGGGATTCTTGTGATGGGTCAAGGCCCCTGGGAGTTAGGGCTGAGGTGATCCTGACAGATTGGCGTCCATGCCTCCAAGCAGAAATAGAAGAAAGTCCCCTCTGGAGTGAAGCATCCTCAGTTTGGGCTGAGGGATTCAGCTGAAGCAAAAGCGTATGTCAAAGATCACTAACTCTCCGTGAACGAGAATAGGCAGTGCTAGTAAGCAACAACTTTAGAGTCCCAGGGACCACAGGTTTTGAGCTATGTGACTAAAATGTTTAAAGAAATAAAGAATCAAAGCATAAAAATGAACAAGCGGAAGAGAATGACCAGGCAGATTTGCAAAAGAGAGCTGGAATGTACATGCATGCTATGCGTGTACCCACGAGCAGCTGTCTCTGTGTGTGTGTGTGTGTGTGTGTGTGTGCGTGCACCTGCTGAATCAGAAAACCCAGTGGGTGGGCTAGACTGTATATTAGGAGAAAACCAGTGCATTGGGAAAGAGAAAGTCAAAGAAATTACTGAGAATATGACACAGACAGACAAGTGGTTGGACGATATGAAAATGAAGTTAAGAGATAGAAACAACAGAATGTGGTTTTTAAAAAATCAAACTCTCAGAAAGAGAAAATACAGGGAATGGAGAGGCAACGTTTAAAGAGATGGCAGCTGAAGCACATCAAAACTGATCAGAAACTCAGAGCGGTGGGTCTAAGGAGCTTGTCTGGACAAGCAGGGTAAATAAAAGTGGTCTGTCCCTGGCCACAACATTTTGAAACTGCCAAAACACTGCAGCCAAGGAAGAGATTTTAAAAGTGGAGAAGGTTGAGGTTGCTACAAAATAACAATTAGCATGAGAAGCAGACTTCTCAACAGTATCAATGGAAACCAAAGTCAATAGTATGACACCGAAATTTTAGAGACAAAATAACTTTAGACCAAAAATTATATGCTCAGGAGCACTTGGGTAGCTCAGTTGGTTAAGCCACTGCCTTTGGCTCAGGTCATGATTCTGGAATCCCAGGATTGAGTCCTTCATTGGAATCCCTGCTCAGCGGGGAGTCTGCTTCTCCCTCTGACCCTCCCCCTTCTCATGCTCTCTCTCTCTCTTTCATTCTCCCTCTTAAATAAATAAAAAATCTTCAAAAAAAAAAAAAGAATTACATGCTCAGTAAAACCGTCTTTCAGTAGTGATGGTGAAATGAAGACATGTACAGATAAAAACTGAGAGTTTGTCACCAAAATCCTTGAACCAAAAGTAACTTTAAAATACATTCTTCAAGAGAAGAAAAAGATCCAGGAGGGACACTCTGAGATGCAAGAACATGTGATAAGCAAAAGCAATGCTAAGTATTGCGGTGTATTTGTCTTATGTTGACTTGCTAAGCTGAAACGATATTTCCAAGAACTTCCGTCCCTGTATGGATCCCAGCTGGCGTGGGCCATTAGGGACATTTGCCAGAAATTCAGATTAAGAAGCAGCAAGCTTCTTCTTAGTAAAAAGATGCTACTGTAGTTCATGACCATTGTTGCTTATCTGTGGGGTCATAGTTTGGAACTTCAGAACACCAAAGTCAAAAAGAAGATTTTTAAAGCAGTGAGAGAAAGTTGAAATTGCCACAATAAAGAATAGCACTTCGAATGATGGCAGGCTTCTTAGTAACGCCTTCAATGTCAGGTCCCAGCTCCATTGCTGGAGGTGTAGTTAGCTCTGTGCCAAAGAGCACAGGTCACCCTCACTGAAGTGTTGGTGGTGGTCAGAGGTGGTGTAACAGCCCGTCCTCATGGCTCCAGCTCACACCTGGAGGTTTCTGTTTGTCCTGGCTTCTCTCAAGCCACATGCATCTTCTATTTTTGACAGCCTGCCTAGCAGACCTGACACAGATACAATGGCAGCATATGAAAGATTTAACCAGCTCACATAGCAGAGAAAGATCGAATCCTCAAGGCAAAACTCTTGTCACATCTTTTCTAGTGACCCTGTTTCTCTGGCGGAATCCTGACTCATACACGTGCATGTAAATGCACGGAAACAGTCTGAATATAAGTTAATAATAATGTCTAATGTCTAGGGCTTTAAAAAGGACAAATTAATGTGTTGGATGATAACAACCATATGTGCATTGGGAGAGGTGGAATTAAAACATTCTGAGCTGCTTATGCTATTCATAACCAGTGTTAAAAATTGTTTACCATTAGGCACATTAAATGTGCATAGTAAAATTTTGATGAAAATCATCCAACAAATAGGAAAAGAACATATGTATTTACTAATATTTATGTCAAAATGAATACAAAGAAAGGAAACCAATTAAAAAGGGGCAAGAAATTGGGTGCCTGGCTGATGCAGTCAGAAAAGCATATGACTCTTGATCTTAGGGTTGTAAGTTCAAGCCCCACGTTAGGTGTAGACATTACTTAAAAATAAAATCTTCAGGGGGAAAAAAAGAGGCAAGAGAGAAGAAAAAAGAAGTAGGATACAAAAAGTTACTTGGTAAAAAAAAGAAGTTCAAATACATCAATAATTTTGATACTTTGAACAATATATGAATTCCATGCACCAATTAAAAGGTTGCCGGGTTAGGGGCACTTGGGCGGCTCAGTGGGTTAAGCCTCTGCCTTCTGCTTGGGTCATGATCTCAGGGTCCTGGGATTGAGCCCCACATCGGGCTCTCTGCTCAGTGAAGAGCCTGCTTCCCCCGCCTCTCTGCCTGTCTCTCTGCCTGCTTGTGATCGCTCTCTCTGTGTCAAATAAATAAATAAGATATTTTTTAAAAAAGATTGCCAGGTTAGCTTTTTTAAAAAAACTAAGTCCCTGTGAGTGTCATACACATGAGAGACTCACATAAAATCCAAGGGCAGGGAAACATTGAAAGTAAGAGCATACAAGAAGACATTCCTGACAACTATTCAGCAAAAGACAGCCTGGCGGCAGGGGTGGGGGTGTCTCTAGAGACCCATGGTCTATTTTTGTGTAAACTTGGCACAGATTTAGTGACAGTTTCTGACCCCTAGCTAAATAATTATGCTTACCGGCCACACTTGCCTCCATTGTTCCCTTATACTTTGTTTTCTCAGGGGTATGTGTCATTTTTTTTTTTACTTTATTTTTGACTCTACATATAACCGAAGTATGAAAATGTCAAAATCAGAGGTGAAAAAGCTTTTGCTGATAATGAAACTGCTGAACATGGCATCAGTGGGTTTGCTATGATATTAACTGTTTGGAACTTCGACATGGATCAGTTGGTCGTGGGGAGAAAACTTCTCTCTAAAAAGGCTGATGAGGAGCCACCAATTGGCTATACCCTGTGGGCTCCTCTTGGTCTGCCAAGTGCTGCAGGTACCTACAGGATACATGTGGAACTTACTGGAAAGAAACCAACATGTGCCGTCTTTGAAAGGTGGATGCAACTTACTGTCTGTTATCATGCCAGCAAGACAACACGGGTTGTTTTGTTGCAGAGTTACTTTGGGTAGACTATGTTTTCTGACCGACTAATAACTACTTCGTGCCAGTTGCAAACTCACTGTAGACATTCAGGACTAGAAAAAAAGACTTATGAAATGTTATCATCATTCCTGGAAAACTGCCACGCACACCTCCTTCCTGAATTTCTCATGAACACCAGTGTTTCAGCATTTAGGTCTCCCCAGTGAGATGGGTGTATTATAGCCTGAGCACAAAGAATTTTAGAACAAAGATAAACACTTCTTTTCAGATTATGTACTTGGGATCATCATAGAAGCCCAAGACTCCATGACTCCCTAAAAGTGTTTACTCTTCAGAATGTTATTTACACAATGAGCAACGCTTCTCATAATGCTGACAAATCAGCATTCCCAGAGACTTGACAGCTTCTGTCTACAGTGATATTTGAAAAATGAACCTGTCCATAAGGGCTTTGAAGACTTCTTTTTGTGACTACTGAGAAGATGGTGATGGAAAACTTCATGCTTGCCCAAGAAGTTTATCAGCCTAAAATGTAAATAAGTTAGAGCAGCTGATAAGCAAAGAAATGGTAAACTATGATTCATCTGTTGTTCACTCCTTGTGTGATGGGGAAATTCCTGAAGCTGTGCTAAATAGAGATAAGAGTTGAGTGATAATCATGATGGTGCTGACGACATAATGAACGCAGATGAAAACATTCCCCTTGCCAACATGGTGAATATCTGTGATCAGGTAATAGCCTTGAACAGTTTGCAATTAATAACATGTGGAAGGTAATGACAAACAACCGATCAGAAACAGACTTCTTAAGAAGAAATCTAAGTCAATGGAATACTTCTGGAAAAAGTCATTAAAAGAAGATTTCATTGCAATACTGCTTCTTCATTTGAGACTCCTATTCCTGACTCACCATCAAATATCCAATAGGAAAATTATGGCATCCTGAAATTAGGATGATTCAAGTGGTGTTTAATAAAGGAATTACTTATAGAGATAGAGGCAGCATGTGGGGAACCAGAAAGAATGGCTCCATATCTCAGAGAGAGGACTACAGACCTGTTGCATTCCTGGGTCTATAGAACTAAAGAGAAGAAAAGTTTATGAAACCTGGAAGCAGAAATTTGTGTGTAGAAGGCCACTGTGAGAGGGCCAATGACCTTTACTTGGTGGACATAGTCTACCCAAAGTAACTCTGCAGGGAAAGAATCAGAAAAATAAAGACTCTATCATCATCATCCTCCCTCCTTCCCTCTGATTTTCCCCAGAGACAGGGTTTCCCCATGGCCAGAACTACCTGGAAGCCAGAGGACTTGGCTCTTCTAATCCACACAGAGTCATATTCCTAGGGCAGAAAGCAGGGTGGAGAAGGGTGTAGAGTGGATAGGAATGAGCACGTGAGGATATCTGGCATAATCTACCCATTTTGCCCCCACCATCCACTCTTGTCCTTCATCCAAGTGAGAATTCCATGTGCCTTGGATGGGGAATGTGGAAAGTCCCATCAGCTACAATATCACTGTAGGGCAATAGCAACACAGACAAATTCCCAACTGAAACCTAAAACATTCGCTGCCATGGGTATTCTGTATATAAAATAAGGGGAGGGGTGGTGGATTAAATAATATGGTTATTATAGTCACTGCCTCCCCAGGTGGTCATGGGTCCTAAATTGGTGTTCCAACTACTTCCTCCCACCATTATTTTTATTGTTCCCTTACTCTCTTCCACACATTGGCCAAATAGGGCCTTTATTTGGTGGGATAACACAACATTTCATTCTATGGGATCTGAGTTCTTGGAAGCCTTGTCTTTGTTGAGTTGCCTCAGTTTGCCACTGACCAAGACTAGAGGATAAGAAAATACTGTCAGGCATCCACATGAATCTCTGTAGTTCCAGACATCACCTCCCTTATGTAGAAACAACTTAATCTCCCCTCTGATATTAAGCATCAGTAGTTTCAGCCAGTTCAGTGACTCCTTTCTCTGCTTGTTGGCTCAGTGGCACAAGGACCCCAAATGGCTCTAGTTTTTAAAAATGTGACTTTACCATATCCCACAAGTTTTGATATCTCCGTGTTACTCAACTGTATGTGTTCTTTTAATTCAATCATGCTTATATTCTTTTTTTTAAAGATTTATTTATTTTTTTGAGAGAGAGAGAGAGCACTCAAATGCGTGCATTGAGGGGAGGGACCAAGGGAGAGGGAGAGAAACACAAGCAGACTCTGTGCTGATCACAGAGCGCGACATGGGGCTTGTTCTTACAACCCTGAGATCGTGATTGGAATCAAAACCAAAAGTCAGATGCCCAACCATCTGCACCACCCAGGTGCCCTGTGATTATATTCTTTGAGCTATCAGTTACTTAGTGTGTGTTTAAATTTCTAAATGTGTGAGGATTTTTTTTTTTTTTAGCTTTAAGGCTCAAATAAAACAATACAGAAAGTGCATAAAAAGAAAAATAGCTGGAAGTTAACAGGCTAAGCTTACAATAGCAGAAGTTAAAAAAGGAACAATAGAACTAGTACAGGGAGATATAGAAGAAATAACAAAGATAAGCACAGAAGTCAACGTCAACAGCAACAACAAATATGATAGAAAATGATGAATAAAGCCCCAAATGGGTTCTTTGGGAAAACTCTGGCAGGAGTAATGAAGAGGAAAAAAAAAAGCGGGGGGGATAAAAGAAAACAGTGTTAGGAATGAAAAATGACCATAATGACAGATAAAACAGAGATTTAAAAGAAACTTGCAGAAATCTGTCAAAAACCATAGATCCTAATTTTAGATTTTATACAAAACAAATATTTAGAATAGCATATCTTGCTAAACAAATTTTTTGTCTTATTTATTTGTTTACTTGAGAGAGAGAGAGAGAGAACAAGTTGGGGGAAGGGCAGAAGCAGAGCAGGGAGCCCAACTAAGGACTCGATCCCAGGACTCTGGTATATGACCTGAGCTGAAGGCAGATATTTAACAGACTGAGCCACTCAGGTGCCCCTTGGTAAACAAATTTTATCAAGAGATAATTTTCCTTTAAAAAACTATTAAATAAATTGAAGCAGAAGTATTGTGCCTCGTTAGGCATATACTACAGTTTATGGGTGAATTCTACCAAAATTTCAAGGAACAAATCATGCTAATATGACAAAAAACGTCCAGAAAATAGAAGCCAAAATTCTTCCCCACTCATCTATGCAGCCAGAATTATCCTGATGCCTAAACAAAGATAGTTCAAGTAGTAAAAACAATAAGCCAATTGCATATATGAATATGGATAAAACATTTTAGCAAATAAAATGCTGTAGAGCACAAAAAAAATAATATAAATGACTACATTAATTTAAGCCAGGCATATAAAGGAGGTCTTGCATTTAAACGTCTACAAATGTTCACCACTGCCTAAGACATTAAAGGAGAAAAACTATAGGTCATCCCAACAGATGTGGGAAAAGGAAATTGGTACTATTTAGAGATCCATTCATGATTTAAATCACATGAATATGCACACAGACACACACACACACACACACACACACACACCTCTTATTATACTGGGAATAAAGAGACTTGCTTAAGCTAATAAAGACTGTCTTCAAGAAAACTTACAGGAACACCTGGGTAGCTCAGTCAGTTAAGCGTCCAACTTTTTTTTTAACTCAGGTCGTGATCTCAGGATCCTGAGGTGGAGCCCTATGTCAAGCTCCCTGCTCAGCACACAGTCTCCTTGCCCCTCTTCCTCTGCTGCTCCCCATGCTCTCTCTTTCATAAATAAATAAAAGCCTAAAAAAAACCCACCTATAGCAAACATCATTCGTAACATAAAAATACTGGAATATTAGCAGCAGTTTCTGTACTGCCTATCTATGCAACACTAGAGGTCCTAGCCAGCTCAGTAGGGCAATTAAAAGAAATTAAAGTATAAGGATTGCAAAGCAAAAGCATAGCTATCATTATTCAAATTTGATATAATTGTCTATATAGTCAACCCAATAGATTGTACAGGCAAATTATTAGATCTGATAATAGAGTTTAGTTATGTGGCAGATGATACTAATACTAAAACTTGATTGGCTTTTTATATACCAACAATAAACAATTTGAAAAAAATTTCACATCAATAAAATTTTTAAGCTACTTGGAAATAAATCTAAAGATATACAAGACTTATAGCTATAAGATTACAAAACTCAACTGGAAGATTAAAGAACAAAATAAATGGAAAGGCAGCCCATGTTCATGGATATGAAGCTAATATCATTTAAAGATTTTGTTTCCTCCCTTTGACCACAGATATCCATAGGTTGAATGCAATTAGAAAAAAAAATACTCCTGTGTTTATTGTTTGTTTTTGTTGGTTTGTTTAAAGTTTAATAAATTTTTCTAAAATTTATATAGAAAAACAAAAGACTCAGAATAGCCAGTGTACTCCTGAAGAAGAATAAAGTGATGAGACATGCCTTCCAGAAAGCAAGACTTCTTTTAAGCAATGGAAATGGAAAACAGTGTGATACTGGTGCAGGAATTTACAGTTCAGCAGTGGAACAAAATAAATAGCCCAGAAATACATACACACATGGTATTTGATATATGAAAGAGATGCCTTTGCAAATTAATGGGGGAAAACAGGACCAAGATTTAAAAATGGTGCATGGACAAATTGCTCAACTGTATGGAACACAAAATAAAGGAGATTAAATCCCTAATTCAAACTACCCCCAAAGGCAATTCTAGATGTATTGAGTCATAAGAGAGAAAAGCAACACTTTGAGAAGATATGTAGGATACTATTTACCTAATCTTGGGCTAGGGAAGGATTTCTTAAACAAAGCAAAAATAAATAAATATTAATACATTTAACTACATTAAACTTAAGATGTTCTGTTCATCAAAGACGCAAGGGAAAACATAAGCCAAAATCTAGAAAACAGTTGCAAGAAATATAACTAACAAAAAACTAGTATTCAGAATATATGAAGAATTCCTATATATTGATATGAAAAATGCAGACAAATATATTTTAAAATGTGCAAAAAACATAAATAAGAATTCCACTACAGAGAAAATAATCAGTAAAATATGAAAATATGCTAAGTAGAAATAAGAGGAATGTAAATTAATTCAATCACTTAGGAAAACTGCTTGCCAGTAGTTTGTAAAGTTGAACATTCATGTATCTTTTTTTATTTTATTTATTCGACAGAGAGAAATCACAACTAGGCAGAGAGGCAGGCAGAGAGAGAGGAGGAAGCAGGCTCTCCACAGAGCAGGGAGCCCAATGTGGGGCTCTATCCCAGGACCCTGGGATCATGACCTGAGCCGAAAGCAGAGTCTTTAATCCACTGAGCCATCCAGGTGCCCCTGAACATTCATGTATTTTATGACCCAACAATGAACTCTGACGTGTGACCAGGAGACATAAGCAAGAATATCTGGTGGCAGGTCTCTTTGCAACCCCCCCCCCGCCACAAATGTAAGCAACCCAAATTAATTACAACACGGTGGTGAAACACATATGAAGACATGAATGATTTTCAGAAACATAATTGAATGAATAAATCAAGTCTCCAAACACATGTTCCTATTTTGATAAAGCTAGAAACTAGAACAAAAAATAACAAACACAAAATTCAGGAGAGTGGTTACTTCTGGGAGGGAGGTAAGGAATGCATAGGGAGGAAGACAGATACAAATGTCTTGTCCTGTGTTCAGCACTTGGGTTTGAGTGACGGGTTTACTGTGATTTGTTTCATTCTACTTTACAGCTTACATACATGTGACACATATTCTTATCTATACTTCAAGTGTGACATTAAAGGTATAATTTAGATTAAAAGTTTAAAATTGGTTTCCATGGGAAGTCCACATTCTCCAATTTTCAGAACTTTGGCTTCATTTTGTGTGAATGAAATTATTTTGATCTACTATGCTAAGAGCTTTTGCTCCCTCCCTGCCTTGGGTCACTTGGTACCCACTGATCCATTCTTTCTTTCCTGCTCTGGATGGAGCATGGTAGGAGTGAGGATGACCATCACCCTTCTCTGTGGTGATTGGATGGTGCCAGTATTTCCTAGAGGGAGTGGCTTCTATTGTTTGTAGTGCCCAAGGCTCCAATAGGCAATCCATGAACTTACTGAACTTCAGTATGTTTTCTGATATTCTGGCAGACAGATGTGATGGAGGTGGGGCTTTCCTGAAAGATAAGGCAGGAAGAGGCTGTGGACTGGGGAGGCTGGCCTCAGAGAAGAAAGTCTGGGGCAGGAGTCCAAGTCAGCACTCTGTCGGGAAAGGGATTCAAAGCTCTTCCCAGGCTGAAAACTTTGGGACTTTCCACCTTTGCAGATGTGGTCAATGTTCCATTTCCCTATGAGCAGTAAACCCTGACAAGGAGCCTCGGTTTAGAGGTTTGACTTTAGGGCCAGAGGGGAATGGGAGTAGAGGAAGGAAGGACGGGTGTTGCTGGGCACAGGGTGCAGGAAGGGAAGTCCATGCTAAAAAGGAAAAGGAAGCAGCTCTCCACCTGGAGGCTGCTGTGACCAGCAGGGAAGCAAGGGATGCCCTGTGGCCTGTGGGTGAAAACATGGGTCCTGTCACTATCACCTCCTAGCTGGGTAACTTGGATAAGAGACTCAGTTTCCTTGTGTGTGAAATGGGCTAATAAGAGTATATTCTTTGTCACAGGGGAAGACCACCTAAAAAGAACTGACCTAAGCTTTAAGGAAAACCAAAACATTTGAGCTGCGGACCCACAAGGCAGGAAGGAGGGGCACAGGGAGGGCTGGCTGGAGCTGGAGGCAATAGTAGACACCCCAACAGGATCACGTTGTTCCCCTACCCCCTGCCCAACCTGTCCCATAACAGTTCCTGCAAGGGGAAGACAAAACCATCCGGGAACCGTGCTTCTGGTTCAACTGTTCCTGTTCACTGGGCTTTCAGAAATTGTGTGTTTTTCCTCCCAGGCCTTACGAGAAATTATCAGGACATTTCCTGTAGGATAGGAGTGACTTGTTCAGCCACTGGATATTTAAACAATGTACACCTAGACCCAAATAGTCCCGGTTGGGACATCTGGTCTGGGACTTACATGTTTCCTGCTTGGAAAGTGGAGCCTTTGAGAAGCAACATTTGTTCTTGCAGATACTTTAGCTTTATAACCTCAGACACTTGGGTAATTGGAATCTTAGAATCCTTGGGACTAAATCAGAGAACCCCCAAAGATCAGTGTGTGTGTGTGTGTGTGTGTGTGTGTGTGTGTAAGAAAGGGGAGAGTAGATAATACCAAAACAAAACCTAAGCAGGATAGATAGATCAAAGTCTTGCCCAAAAGGACAAAGCATTTCTGAAATCTGAAGTAGAAAGACACCTGGGGATAGCAGGTCAGCCACCGCTGACTGTCCCCATACCCCGGTAAAAGGCAGAGGCACCACTAGCCTTCTGCCCTGTCAGGGAAGGGGTGACCCAAAGATGAAGACAGAGGAAGCCAGAGGCTTAATTAACTGTTGTTTATGTTCAGATCTCTCGGGTCAAATAAATTGTGTGATCTCTGTCTCTGGATAGGACACTTCCTTATACAATAGATATTGTATTGGGATTTAGAAGTCATTGTCTGGCTCTTAGAAGGTCTGTATTCGAGACCTAAGTCTATCACTAGTATAAAATCAAGTAAACGATCCCATGGATTGTCCTCTCTTGCTCTGCTCCCATCCTCTTGGGTTACAAAGTTCTACCTGTTCAACTGCTCTTACTTCCAGGAAATAATAATAATGATGATGATAGTACGTATGATGAGTTTATTATGGATCCCATAGTTCCTCATTTGCATTTTCTAATTTAGTTTTCCAAACGAGCCCATAAAGTTGATACTAGTATCATCTTCACTTCATATATAAACACTGATACCCACTCAGAGAGGTTAAATGACTTGCCCAAAGACTCAGAGCTCTAGATGACAGGGCCAGAAATCAGCTCCATAGTTGACGAACTCAGAATCCATGTGCTTCACCTAGTGGCTGCCATGTTGTGGAAAGAAACAGGCTCTGCGTCGCAGCTCTGCCACCAACGCAAGGAGTGGCCAGGAAGCCAAGTACTGGGTAGCGCCATCTTGTGAAATGATGACCTGAGGCCGCGGGAGCAGGAGTGAGCCAGGTGCTCAAGTCAGCAGTGATGGGCGGGGGTTGACTGGAGCTCTGGCAGTGTCAGCAGCACAAAGAGGCAGAGTAGACTCTGACAAGAACTTCAAACAAGCTGGGGTTGTAGAAGGAACAGAGAAAAACCATCCTCCACTGGAGAGAGCTGCCATGTCTTCAGAGGAGGGCAGCTTGGAGTCAGAGCTCCGGGTATACATAGTGGTTCCCTGGGGCTGAACCAATGGAAATTTTTTGTCTCAGTTCTGGAGGCCAGAAGTTGAAAATCAAGGTGTCAGCAAGGTTGGTTCCTTCCAAAGGGTGTGAGGGAAGCATCTGTTCTCTCTTCTCCTTGGCTTATAGATGACCGTGTTTCATGTTCACACTGTTGCTTTTGGTATGTGTGTTTGTGTCCAAATTTCCTCTTTCAGTAAGGACACCAGTCAAATTGGATTGGGGCCTATTTGACACATTTGGCCCATAATGGCCTCATTTGAACTTGATTACCTCTGTCTGAACTCTATCTCCATATTCTCAGGTACTGGGAGTTAGGACTCCAACATAAAAATGTTGGCAGGATGCAATCCAACCCATAACAAGAATGTAGGGAGCAGTCATCAAAGAGACCAAGAGAGAGTGGGCTCTAGCTAGACCATGAGTCCCCCATGGGTTCAGGGAGGGGTTTGGAAAAGCTGAGGGCTCACACAAGGGTGTGATTAGGAGGTACACAGAAGAGTCCCCTGACATGAAAGCCTGGACTTCTGGCAGTGATTGTAGTGAACCAGGAAGTCAATGGACTGGGCTTGCCCTAAAGTTCTCTCAGGAAAGGTGGTAATCAGTTCCAGTGGCCACTGACATCTGCCCCTCTTCCACTCTTGGTGGTTCAGTGCCAAGTGGGGAGTGAAACCTCCCCAAGTACACTCTCAAGAAGCCTTAAAGGATGGGGTGCCTGAGTGGCTCAGTCAGTTAGGTGTCTGCCTTCAGCTCAGGTCATGATCTCAGGGTCCTGGGATCGAGCCCCACATCGGGCTCCATGCTCAGTGGGGAGCCTGCTTCTCCCTCTCCCTCTGCCGCTACCCCCCTGCTCACTCTTTCTCTCTCTCTCTGAAATAAATAAATAAAATCTTTTTTAAAACTTCCTTTAAAAAAAAAAGAAGATTTAAAGGTGAGTGGGGTTCTTCCTCCTAGAAACAGTAGAACAGGGATTCTCCTCCAAGGCCATCAAAGCAAAATTAGCATCACTGGACATCACTGACCATTCTGTACAGGATAAGGGCAGGTTCTATGGAAGTTCTGGAGACTTTGTGACTTCCCTCAATTAACCAGTGTTATTACCCATTTTTCTTTTATAGTCAGTAGGAAAACAAAATCCTAAGAATGCAGAATGCCCTCATGGCAGTTTTGAAGCATTCTGCCTTAATGGGTGTTGGGGGAACAAGAATCCCTGAGGCTGCAGAGGGAGTGGCCACTTGAAAAGACGGTGATGCAGAGAATTTTAGGAGCCTATAAAAGACCACCTGCTGAGAAGACTGGGCTAGAAGGAAGCAGCAGTGCTGGGGATCAAGTTTCTGGGGCATCTCCCAGATGGGGGAGGCCCTGAATGGCCTTGACCTCTAGGGATGATGGATGGCCCTGGACCCCAGGGCTGATGGATGGCCCTGAAACGCAGGACTGATGGATCACCCAGGACCCCAAGGATGTTTACCCAACACAGGCTGAACCTACTCAGCTGTCTTCATCTGCCTCCCCACCAAATCCCAACCCCTCCCTGCCTCATCACCTGAGACTGTCTGATGTGAGAGAATGCATGTGTCCAGTCAGCACCCCCACTTCCATCCTAATCACCCCAAGACACATTCTCACCACTTCCTCTGTCATACTCAAGAGTGTATCAATTCAAGGAAACAGTTACCCAACAGAGAGAGAGCAGTCGAGAGACCTGAATAAAACCACAGTCTAGAGAGCAGGAGAATCTTACGCAAGGAAAATGCATTTGAAATTGAGAACAGAAGCTGAGCACTCCATGAGCTCTAGACAAGTCCCTACAATGTTGAGGTGGGATGATGAAAGGGGCCAGGTGGACCTCGAACTCCCTCTCATCTCTCTGTCAGCAACCCCAGCCAGGGGGAGGTTCACCCTGGCTGTACAAGTTCCTAGCCCAGCCTGCCTTCTCTGAGCCTAGCAGCCTACACCCACCTCTTCTTTCTCCTCTATCCACACCTCTGCCCTCAGTCAGAGGCAGCCCCAGGCCTTGAGTCATACTCACAGGATCTGTCTGTCTGGGGCTCTCTCCAGGATGCCCCCTGGGGATCCCTGCATTCTTGCCTTGGGCATGGCCTTCAACCCCTTAGGACAGAGTTTTCAGTGATGCTCCTAGGTCATCCTTTCCCATGTATGAGCCACTGCTCATGTTCGCTCCCCATTTAGAGCCCTAGGACTGGAGCTGATGTAAGACAGGAGGGATTCACAGGGTCACAGCTATTCCCCAACCCTCCTTGAGACTCTGTTCTCACCCCTGGGTCTAGCCTTGTTTCTGAAAGCCAGGGCCCATTTATGCCTGACAGTTGAATTTCTATATACCTCTCCATGCCAGAGGCCCTAACTAAAAAAGCTCAAGATGTTCCTCAACTTGATAAAGAGTATCTGCAAACACCTACCATTGACATAATACTTAATGATGAGAAACTTGAAACTTTTCCATTAAGATCAGGTACAAAGTTAAGGAAGTCCCTGTTCACTACTCCTTTCCAACATTGTACTAGAAGTTCTAGGTAAAGCAATAAGATAAGAAAAGTAAATAAAAGGTATACAGATTGGGAGGGAAGAAATAAAACTGCTTTGTTTGCAGATGGCATGATCATCTACATAGAAAACCTGAAAGAATTTTTTGATCTCCTGGAAATAATAAGTAATTATGACAGGTTTCAGGGAAAAGTTAATATACAAAAGTCAATCATTTTCTTAAAACCAGTATATAATCATTTATATTAGCACCTATACAAATGAAATACTTAGGTGAAATCTAACAAAATATATATAAAATCTATATAAGAAAATTACAAAACTCTGATGAATAAAATCAAAGAATAACTAAATAAATGGAGTGTTATTTCACATTCTTGGATAGGAAGATCCAATATTGTCAAGATGTCAATTCTTTTCAAATGATCTATAAGTTCAATTCAACCCCAGTCAAAGGGGTAAAACACAAAACTGTGAAAGTCTTATAAGATAATGTTGGAGGAAATCTGGATGACCTTGGGTTTGGTGATGACTTTTTAGGTACTACACGAAAGGCATGATCCATGAAAGAAATAATTGTTAAACTGGACTTCATTAAAATAAAAAACATCCGCTCTGCAAAAGACAAGGTCGAAAGAATGAGAAGAGAATCCACAGACTGTGAGAAAATACTCACAAAAGACACGTCTGATAGAGGACTATGATCTAAAACATACAAAAAACTCCTAAAACTTGACAGTAAGAAAATGAATGATCCAACTTAAAAATGGACCAAAGTCCACTTTAAAATGGACCAAAGTCCTTAACAGACACCAAAGAGGTACAAACAGCAAATAAGCACATGAAAAGATGCTCCACATCATAAATCATCTGGGAAACACAAATTAAAATGACAATGAGGTATTACTACACACCTATTAAAATTGTCCTGATCCAGAACACCAAAAACACCAAATGCTACAAGGATGTGGAGCAGAAGGCATGTTCATTCATTGCTGGTGGGAATGCAAAATGGTATACACTCTGGAAGATAGTCTAAAGGTTTCTTCCAAAGGAGTAAAAAGTATGCTCACACCAAAACCTGCAAACAGATGTTTATGGCAGCTTTATCCATAATTTTCAAAACTTGTAAGCAACCAAGATGTCCTTTAGCAGGGGAATGGATAAATGAAGAGTGGTCCATCCAGACAAATGGAGTATTCTTCAGTTCTAAAAAGAAATGAGTTATCAGGCCATGAAAAGCCACGGAGAAAACTTAAATGCAAACTACTAAGTGAACAAAGACAGCCTGGAAAGGTTACGTATTGTATGACATCAACTGTGTGACATTATAGCAAAATTAAAAGGAGACAAGGGGAAAAAAAATCACAACTTCTCCCCCCCAAAAAGAAGGAAAGATCAAACTATGGAGACAGTGAAAGGGTCAGTTGGGTGCGAGGCACTGGGAGAGGGTGAATAGGGGATGCTACCAGATTGGTGGATACATACCTTACACATTCATCCAAACCCATAGAAGGTACAACACTGAGAGTGAAGCCCAATGTAAACTCTGGATTCTGGGTGATAATCCTGTACAGATATAGGTTCACTGGTTTTAACAAACCTACCAGTCTGGTGGGGGATGTTGGATACCGGGGAGAGGGAGTGGGGGTGAGGTATGGGGGAAATGGGAGATTTCTATACTTGCCCAATCTTTCTGTGAACCTAAAACTGCTCAAATAAATAAACAAATAAATAAATAAAGTCTTTGGGGCCCCTGGGTGGTTCGGCTAAGCATCTGACTCTTGGTTTCAGCTCAGGTCATGATCTCAGTTGTCATGAGATCGAGCCCCATGTCAGTCTCCACACTCAGTACAGACTCTGCTTAAGATATTCTCCCTTTCCTTCTGCCCTTCCCCCTGCTCACACAGTCTCTCTCTCTCTCTCTCTCTAAAATAAATAAAATAAAGAAATAAAATCTTTAAAAAATAAAATTAAGTCTTAAAAATTTTTTTTTAACGCTGAAGGTGGAGGCCTGCCTGTCCCGTCCCCTCCCTTCCCCAACTGGCCTTATAACTTTGCACCTGTGGCTCCTAGGCCCCAACCTTGAGGCATGGGGCCTGGCTCCCTCTTGAAAGCTTGTCCTCAGAACAAACATGCTTTCTCTGTCACTGTCATCAGCCTGGGGTGGGGACGCCCCTCTCCTTGGGCAACTACTACTGTCTGCTATTGGTGATGACCTCAAGTCCCTTAGCTTTGCACTCTCCTGTTGGGAAACCTCATGACACCGGCCCATCTCTCAGAAGAAAGTATTGCTTGTCGGGTAGGGATTTTCCTGCAAACTTCTCACGCGAGGGCAGTTGTTTTATCTGCCTCTGCACAGATGAAATGCTGACGGGCTTTTATCTTCCTCATCACTCCAAACCACACAGTTCAGTTCCTGGTATCTCCTTGACCACATTGGCCTATCCTTGAAAAACAGCAGGTGGTTTCAAGGCAGGGATTTGGGTTTCCGCTGCAGTTCCCATTTTTGGGCTCAGCATGCCCTGCTGGTGAGTTGGGTATTGGGTGCTTTCCTGGCCTCGGAAGAGCTAGTGGTCCAGGACAAAGCCACTAAGATGGTCCACTGAGAGGCACAGGCAGGAGGAGGTGGAATCATCAGGTCTCCAAATAAATTCTCCAGCTCTGGGATTTCAGACCAGCTTCCCTCCTGTCAGGGAAGCCAGTTCCATAAATCCTGAAAGAGCATCTTCCATGTGCCCAAAGTTGGTGGCCACCCCTCCCAGGTCTGAGGGATTACCATCACCAGACCTGGTGATTCTCTCCTTTAACTATGTCCAGAATCTACTCACTCTTCTCTCCTCCCTGTCACCATCAAAGCCCTGACCAGCGTCATCTTCCTCCTGGTGACAGCCTGCTCAGTGGCATCCCTGTCCCCAGTCTATTCTCAGCATGGAAGCCTGAGACATCTGTTCCAAAAACAAATCTAATTGTATTACTTCCCTGCTTGAAGTTCTCATAGCTTCTCAGTGCCTGTGGGATGAAGTCCCAAAGCACCCCAGAACCTGAGATATCACCATATCTCCATCTTACGACACCCCTGCTCTTCCCTCCTCCCTCTCTGCACTTCACCCCTGCTCTTCCCAGTTCCCAAATGCCTCATCTCAGAGACTCTTATCTGACACTTTTCCCTCCCAACCAATGCCTACCCACCTTTTCAGTCTCAGTTTAAATGAAACTTCCTTCAGGGTGCCTTCCCCAAACCTCCAGGCTAGATTAGGTAGCTCTGTTCTTTACTTCGCCTAGTAGCTACACTTTTCTTTTTACAAATCTTTGAAAGGTTCACTATACTTTTGCTTGTTGCTTCTGTCTTAAATGAAACTTTGGGCTTTGCAAAGGCAGGATCATGGCTGATTATTCATTGCTCAGTCCTCATGTCCTGCATAGTGGCCAGAAAATTGTAGGCACTAATATATTGTTCAGTTAGGGTTGTGTTCATCTGCAACACATTTTATGTGTTTATAAAATTTATTTTTATATGAATTTATAAAATTCATTTTATCTTCACAGAATAAATCTGAAAGTGAGGGATCCCAGTGTTGGTTCAGTGCCTTCATAATGTTGGGGCCCCTGTGTGAATTGTTCTCTTGGTTTTTCCCTCATTCGTGTTGCTCCATGGTCAGAAGATAGGGATGCTTCATTGTTCAAGTGTATATTCAAGGAGAGAAGGAGGGAGAAGAAGGGAAGAGCAAAAGACCATCTCCTTGCACTTCTATGTCTTTTTATTTGTGAAGAGGAGCTCTTCCCAGTAGACCACCCTTTTTGGGTTTTGTTTGTTTGTTTGTTTGTGGTTGTTTTACCCTTTTTGTTTTCATCAAAACAAGGCAGATATTCATCCTTAGGTTAATCATTTTCCAAACAGAAGGAGGCTTCCAAAACTGCTTTATTAAATCATTCTTCTCCTTCTTCTTCTTCTCCTCCTTCTTCTCCTTCTCCTCCTCCTCCCTCTTCTTCTTCCTCTCCTCCTCCTCCTCCTTCTCCTTCTCCTTCTTCTTCTCTTCTTCTTCTCCTCCTCCTCCTCCTTCTTCCTCTTCTTCTTCTTTTTTCTCTTCTTCTTCTTCTTCTTAATAATTTTTAAAGTCATGGTTCTTCTAATGGGTTGCAATAAAGAACTGCCTTCCCTGAGCACAAGACATCCTCCTATAGACCTAAAAAATAATGATTTTGTTAGAAGAGAAGAAGAAGGGTGAAAAGCATATAGAAATGATTTATTGCTATGTATTGAATTACCCCAGTGCTTAGTGGCTTGAAACAATAAACATCATCTCACAGTTTCTGTGGGTCAGAAATTTGGGAGCAACTTAGTTGTGTGGTTCAGGCTCAGGATCTCTTATGAAGTTTCAGTTAAGATTTTGGCTGGGGCTGAATTCATCTGAAGGTTGGACTGGGGCTGGAGAAGCCACTTCAAGTCAGTTCTTGTGTTTTCTGGCAAAAGGTTTCAGTTCCTTGCCATGGGGGCTTCTCCATAGGACTGTTCATGACATGGCAGCTGGCTTCTCCAGATTGAGCTATCTGTTTAGGGATTTGGGGTGTGAGGAGAGAGATATGGAGAGGGAGAGAACACATAAGACAGAGAGAGAAAGAGTGAGAGAGAGAATGAACCAAGGTGGAAACCACAGTGTTTATTATAATATCAGAAATGACATGCCATCTCCTACTCTCTTCCATCAGTCAGACAGACCAGCCATGGTGCAGTGTGGGCTGGGACCACATGAATGTGAACTCAGGAGATAGGAATCATTGCAGTGATCCTGGAGGCAACTAACACAAACCTGTAGAGTAGACAGCAGACCTTGGGTGCCACAGTGTGTGTTTATTCAATTGAACTGCACTGAAAGGAAGGAAATGGGTTGAAGTTAAGTGTTCCTGTTTTCAGGATGAAGAGAAGGAACAGATTAAGAAATCTTACAATAATTTAATGCTTGCTATATGCTAGCCATTCTATATAGGTAATTTCATGGACTTTTCCCAAGAGTACTATGACAAGTAGGTGGTGATGTTTCCATTGTCTGGGTAAGAGCATGAGGGGAGCCAAACCTCAGTATGCCTTCGCAGCTTCTGACCCTCAGAAGCCACCCTAACCCACAGCTGGCTGTCTAACTGTGATACTTGGATTCATTCAGTCTGTTTGATTCTCTTTTGTGAACTTGAACAAAGGAATCCTAATGAGAGAGTGAGGTTCTGGTAGTGGGATTGGAAGTTGATACTGATGGTAGACACTAAGATGCCCCATCAATGAAGGACTGGTGCCCTAGGGACAGGAAATGCTGTTGGCTCAACCGGCAGCCCCTTCAGGGACCGTTCAGCAGAATCTATGATACTGGAGCCATCAGTGGGAAAATGTGCATGTGGCAAGTCCCAATGAGAGAATCATAATGGAGACCCCTGGGGTCTGGGGCAAGGTTATGCCATCTGCAGTGGAGAATTGTATACCTTTTGGAAAAGAATCCTCTGCATGCTATGGGGCCCTAACAGAAACACTGCTTGATTACCGGACACCCCATGCCTGTGTGGCCATAACTGGCCTTCATGAATTAGGTTCTGTCAAACACACCAAGTCAGGATGTGGGGCAGGCCCAGGGCATTATGTTGTCAGGTGGAAGTGGTCTACCTGGGGTCAAACATGAATAGGACTGGGGGGCATAAAATAAGCAAGCTGCATGAGCACGTTGCCTGTCTGTACCAATGCCTCTCCCTTAGCTCATGCTTAGATTACAAAGCATGGGAAGGTCCCTTGGGACAAGCCAATAGAGGAAGAAAACACTAAGCTTGATTCATACATGGGTCAGCTGGATATGTGGGTGTCAGGATTAAGAGAATTATGTTTGCACTGCAGCCCCACGTAGGAGTGGTCTTGTAAAATAGTGGCAAGGAAAATCCTCCAGTGGGCAGAGTTTCAGGCAGAGCATTTGGCCACTTACTTTGCATGGAAAATAAAATAAATATAGACTTATGGGTGAGGCTGTGTTTGGACGTGCATCACAGCTCAGCTTCTGCTGCCAGCCCTGCTTCTTCTCCTTCCTTCTTGTAGGTTTTGATCCTAAGGGCGCATCTTAATAAGCACCCTGCAAAACACCAGGCTCCACCTTAGAGCCTGCCTGATAGGAGCCCCATTCTGTGACAAAGAGAGAAGACAGCTAAAAGAGACTCTGAGAAGGAAGAGCGCAAGGGAGCCATGAATAGTTCTGGGAGTCAGGTAGTGCATACTCGTGGGAGTGGCAGGAGGAACAGGGACAGAGATGGGGGGAGTGGTTGGAGTGGTGGCAGGTGCTGCTGCTAAGTAGATGATAGTGAAACTAGAGCTACTTCAGATTCTCAGCCACCTGCAAATCCCCAGTGGCTTCCCCAATTCTGTAAAGCTTGGTTCTGTGGGTTCCCAGGAACGCCCATCATTATTGCACAGTGTCTGTACTTCCTTATTCTTAATAAAAGAATTTGCGCTGGATACATAGTGTAGTGGGTTGAATGGTGGCCCCCCCAGAAGACATGTTTACATCCTAACCCCCAAAACATGTGAATGTGACCTTATTTGGAAAAAGAGTCTTTGCAGATATAATTAAGAATCTCAAGATGAGATCACCCTGGCTTATCCAAGTGGGCCTTAAATCTAATGATAAGTGTCCTTCTAATAAAAAGGGAAAGGATAGACACAGGGGAAAGAGGGAAGACCATATGAAGACCCAGGCAGAGACTGGAGTCGTCCAGCCACAAGCCATGAAATGCCTGGATCCACTGTGAGCTGGAGAGGCAAGGATGGATCCTCCCTAGAGCCTCTAGAGGGAGCACAGTCCTACTGGTGCGGCTGTTTTGGACTTTTGGCCTCTGCACTGGGAGAGGAAAGATTTCTGCTGTCTCAGACCATCGCGTTGGGAGTAATTTGTTACTGCAATTCTAGGAAACTAATGCATGTAGTTGCCACAATAGAGGCTGCATTTCCGTTTTCTTTGAAGCTGAGTGTGGTCATAAGACAAGACCCTGCTCCATGGGAGAAAGATTCTGCATTTCTATTTTCATTAACACCATGATTTTTAAAAATCTATAAGCATCAGGAGTGCCTGGATGGCTCAGTGGGTTAAGCCTCTGCCCTTGGCTCAGGTGATGACCTCAGGGTCCTGGGATCAAGTCCCACATCGGGCTCTCTGTTCAGCAGAGAGCCTATTTCCCCTCTCTCTCTGCCCACCTCTCTGCCTACTTGTGATCTCTGTCAAATAAATAAATAAAATCTTTAAAAAAAAAAAAGTCTGGGGCACCTGGGTGGCTCAGTGGGTTAAAGCCTCTATCCTCAGCTCGGGTCACGATCCCAAGGTTCTGGGATCGAGCCCCACATCAGGCTCTCTGCTCAGTGGGGAGCCTGCTTCCCTGTCTCTCTCTCTGTCTACTTGTGATCTCTGTCTGTCAAATAAATAAATAAATAAATAATCTTTTAAAAAAAAGATTCTGTATTTCTGACCTAATGCCGTGATGGTGCTACTGGTGGTCCGATGACCATACTTTGAGCAACAAGGGCCTGCTTAGCATCACCCTGGGAGAAGATCTGGGAGGGTTTGTGGAGCAAACAAAGATATCACAACGGGGAAAGAATATATAAAGTGTAAAGGGGTACAGCAGTGAGGCCTTGTCAGCTGCAAGCAACCAAAAACCACTGAAAGTAGCTGGGCCATATGATACAAAAGCTGGAGGTCAGGCAGCACTGTGTGAATTTCACAGGTCTCTGGGTCTCAACCTCATCATGCTCCCATGTGCTGCCCCTCTTCCTGCTCTAACAGCCCAGAATGTGGGTGATGAAGCCTGGAGTGGCTCCAGGTGTTACCAGCAGAGGACTGGGGAGCATGCCCAGAAGCAGGAATGATATTTTTCCTCACAAGGAAAGGTTTACCCTCATGCCTCATTGGCCAAACTGAGTACACATGCCCTTTTCTAAGCCAATACTGGAAACAGGAGGATTATCATAACGAGTTTTTATTGATCAAATTCTGCCTTCTTGGGACTGGGGACAGGAATATATCTTATATGCAAAATCTGATTAATCTATTATCTTTGGTTCTTGGGGATCTATGTCTATTGTTTGTTGTTTCTGCTTGCTTTCTCCCTCGGTGGCTTGTTTCCTTGTGGATTAGGTGATTATTAGTCATGGGCTTGTGTATGAAAGATATATGGAAAGTCAACATGTTTGGCAAAAACAAAACAAACAAACAAACAAAAAACCCCACAAAAAACAACTGGTGCTTTCTACAAACATTTACTATAGCTTGGTGCCTGAGAGACACTTGGGGTTGAGCTGATTCGTTGTGTCTCCTGATACAACTGGTCATGGTGGTATGTCGTGTGATTCCATGTCTGCTCTGACATACCTGCTCCCTCTAGCAGATGGCTGCCGGAGGGAAATCATGGAAGGCAGGGACCCAGGACAGGCAGAGAAGGGTATTCTCTCTCCTAACACTCTGTGCTAGAGTTCAAGGCAATCTAGGTATCCTGCCTTTGCCATGATATCAGGGCTATGTCTATACAGAAAAGGGAATCACTGTAAAAAATGACCATTCCCAGCCCAAGGAGCTTTTACTAATGGTGTCTCTCCTTGGACTTATGGCCATATTTCCAGGGTCTCTGCACCCACCACAAGCCTCCTGTTCCTTCTCTTACCCCAGACCTCATGCCCTAACCCAAACCCACCATTGCCTTCCTCCTGTTCTGCAAAGGGACCCTCCAGGTTCCTGAAACTCAGTTATGATGAGCAAATTTCTGGTAGGAGCACAGGGGCCTCACCTTTCAGAAACTAAAAGGAGGCTGTGAATCTCTCCAGAAGTCAGAGCTGAAACAGATTTGGGTTTCACAGAATGTGTGTGTAGATGAAACTTTCTAGGGGAGACACAGCTTGAGGTGGGCCAGGGGCAGATCTCCCTGGGCTGAGAAATAAGTAGGAGGTAAGAAGTGGCGACAGTGAATGTAGACAGAACACTTTAGAAATGGTGAGTATCTCCTTCCTCTACCCAAGGAGATGTACCCAGAACATCCCATTTAGTACTGCAACCTGCTGTTCCCAGACCCACCCAGGTCCCTTGCCCAGACTTACTTCTTTATTTCATAGCACTCACCTTCTTCCAAAATATTATATGTATTCTCTCTCTCCTTAACTAATTTATAATGTTCCTTGTTGATTGTGTCTCTCCCTTGGGAGACTGTAGAAGTCGTGAAGGCAGAGACCCTTGTCTGTTTTATTCACCGATAAAATCTTAAGGACCTAGAACAAAGGGTTGCCACCCAGTAGGTGTTCAAAAATTTTGGTTGAATGAATTAATGAATGAGGAAAAGGATCGGGATTGAGAAGAATGCCCTGGGCAAAGGAGGGTTTTGCCTTTAAAGATAGCAGCAGCCTAGGGGCGCCTGGGTCGCTCAGTGGGTTAAGCCTCTGCCTTTGGCTAGAGTCATGGTCTCAGGGTCCTGGGATCGAGCCCCACATTGGGCTCTCTTCTCAGCGGGGAGCCTGCTTCCCCCCCTCTCTCTCTCTGCCTGACTCTGCCCGCTTGTGTTCTTTCTTTCTGTGTCAAATAAATAAAATCTTAAAAAAAGAAAGAAAGAAGGAAAGATATCTGCAGGCTGATTATGGGTATGGCTTAGGCAAACTCTCCAGTTTGAAAACACAGGGGAGAGAAGTGGGAATTAATGACTCAAGGTCTTGGAAATGATGTGTTTCAGAGAACACTTGGAGAGAAGGGTATAGTTTGGGCAAGTTGTGAGTGGTGACACCTTAAGGCTGGGAGGGTAGGTTCATCGAGTGTCTGCAACAACTCTGATAGGCTCAGAGCTAATGTCCTGGGGAATGGAAATCCCAGACTGATGGTCTTTTTGAACAAAGTAGTGACAGTTCACTGTGGGGACCTCTCAGGGTCACCATGTTGCAGAGCTCAGGAGACACCACTCACAACCTCGTAGAGCATTTAAGTGACATCCCCCGAAGTTGTGCAACGTGGAGGCTCAGTGAGAAAAGGCCAGTACTGAGAGTGGTGCAAGGCAGGACTGTCTGATGGCAAGCTCTCAGAGATACAATAAGACCCGACAAGGGGGCAGCATAAGGGACAGGTTGAATGTCACAGAAGCCCGAGTTTTTGCCAGAGTTTTTGCCAGATCAAACAGCAGGTGGGAAGGAAAGAGGGTCAGAAATGCCAAGTGTGCCTTTGTTTATGGAACGACCTTCAGGGTGGAATGGCTGTGCTGGGGAGATAAGGAACTGAGGTTATGGTAGTTGCAGTTGCTCAAGAAAGAAGAAGGAAGTCCACTTAGATATCACAAATTTTTTAAAGTATGATTATAGATAAATTACCAGATAAGACCCATAAAGGGAATTCACTACTTACTCTTAAAAAGGGGGGCTATTAGAAGAGTCTGTGACCTTTGAGTTTGAGGCAGGGAGGCCACCTATGTCGTACTGAGATCGTCTTTGGTGCCCGTACCCTTCCTACTGGATCCAATCACATTCTGTCCACTCCATTCAATCCAACTGTGTTCCAGTCCATTCAACAGATGTTAACTGAGCATCTATAGTTCCTCAGCATCAAAGATAAGAATTAAATGGGATGGTCCTTGTTCCTGACTGGTTATCAGGCTGAAAAAGGAGAGAGAGAAGAGCAATGACAACAGAATGTGGAAGGGGTTGAATCGACCTGCAGGAGATTGAGGGAGGCCAGAAGCAGAAGTTTGGGAAGATTGAGGCTCCTTCTCTCTATGAGTTTCCTATGGAGATGAGACATAGTTGAGCTTTCCTTGGTCATCTTTCTTTCCAAAGTCCCAGGAGCTGGGGCATGCAGGAGCTGGGGCATGCAGGGGCAGAAAGGGGTATGAGAAGCCCAGGATTTCGTATTTGTTCCTGAGATCTCTTACTGTGCTCAGAGTCATAGAGGTAGCATTGGACTTGACTCGGTCACTAACTGGCTGTGACCTTGGGGTGTCACTCGCTACCTATAAGTCTGGAAGTACATGGAAGCTCTCTTGACTGCATGGTGCCTAGTGTAGCTAGCCATAGCAATGAGTAGATCCCAGAGATAATGAGTCCTAGTGCAAAAGCCCTCACCTCCAAGAAGGCTGCTCAGATATCCCTTTTTCTCAGGCTGGCAAGAATCTCCATAAACTCCAAGATCTAGCTCTGGGAAGAAGTCTACTGCAGAGCCTCCCCTGACCTCTCAGCAGATGAGTCTCTGCTCCACATGCTTCCACTGTGGTGGTTGTGGTGGGGGGGCGGGGAAGTCTCCATTTGCACAACACCTTTCCTAGGTTGTGAATTCCATGTGGTCAGGCACTGGGTTTTACTCCTCCTCCTGTTCCCTTACCAAGTGCACAGCAAGTGTTCTGTGCTTATTGAATGGATAAATAAATGATTGAATGTCAAAATGTTATACCCTCCTTCACCACCCAGAGCCAACGTCACTGTTCCTGGAAGCCTTCCCTTGCTTCTCTGGGTAAAAGTCTAGGCCCTTCTTTCTCATACTCTCATCCGGCTCTCTGAATATCTACTATGTTACAAGGGCCGGCAGACTTTCTATGAAGGACCAGATAGTAAATATGGCTTTGAAGGCTGTAGGTCTCTGTTTCAACCACCAGCAACCACGGCAGCATAAGAACAGAGTGCAGCCAGAGACAAAGCATGAATGAACGAGCATGTGTTCCAGTAACACAATTTCCAGACCCTGAAATTTGAATTTCATGTAATTTTCCTATATCACAAAATATTATTCTTTTTAAAAAATTTTTTCCAACAGTTTAGAAAATTTAAAAGCCATTTTTAGCTCATGTGCTAAACGAACACAGGCTGTAACCCGTATTTGGCCTGCAGGCCATGGTATGCTAACACCTGCTGTGGAAATTATTTAGATCTATTTGCTAATGGGCTTATTTTGGCATCTCCTATTATTCTAGGAAAATGAAAAGAGTGGAATAATTAAGAACCTAGCCCTTGGAGACAGTTGAGCCTACATCCTAAATCTGATTCCAGACTCCCTCCCCTCCCTTCCTTCCTTTCAAGTCAGTCACTAGGGAGGTCTGAGCGGGAAGGTGCCAGGACAACTCCAGGGAGGGGCCATTACTTTCCTAGGGATACTATAACAGAACACCAAGAATCTGGTGGCTCAAAGCTACAGAAATGCTTGGCCCCCAGTTCAGCAGTCTAGAAGCCTAAAATGAAGGTGTCAGCAGGGCTATGTGCTCTCCAATGTGACTGCCCTGGGTGAGGACCATTGCCTGCCCCCTCGAGCTTCTGGTGTTGGCCCCAGTCCTTGGTGTTGCTTGGTTTGTGTCTGTACCCCTCCCTGTGTGTCTACACATCTTCACCCCTCTGCACACATCTCTGTGTCCAAATTCCCCTTTTATAAGGACATTAGTCATATAGGATTCAGGTGCACACTCCTGAGCTCATTTGAACTTTGTTATCCCTCTAAAGACTCCATTTTCAAGTAAAGTAACATTCTAAAGTCCTGGGGGTTAGGACTTCAACATATTTTTGGGGGAGGAGAAGGGGGGACTGCTTGGGTGTCAGAACAGGGATGCAGCCCTTCAGGGGACTGCAGGCAGGTGTGTAACCATCCAGGGAAACATTCTGAGGATAAGAGAGTGTTTCTCGCAGCCAAGAGGAGAGATGCCGGCATATGTGAGAGAAAGCTAGAATGAACTACTGTGTCATTGGATTGGGACCAGGAGAGTCAGTGTGAACTTGGGATTTTCAAAATACTAGATATAGAAATAACTATAGCTGTAAATGCATAGTTCATGCATTTATTCATTCCCCGGATCGCTCCACTCCCTAGGCAGCAGGGGGCCCCATACCATTCTTCCCTAATAAAACTAAACAAAAGGAAAAGAAGAGAAAATAGAATTTCTTGGATCTATGTCTGAGCCTAAGGCTGGGGCAGGAGGAGTCCAAGATAAGACGAGAGTGTCTTAGGGTGCCTGCAATTCAGGAATGCCTACGGAATGATGCGGATATGTCAAAAGGACACAGGAGTCACTTTGAAGGAGCGTTTACTGGCCAAACCTGGAGGAATTAAATCATCCCCACAAATAATCAGTCATTGTGATGCATGCCAACTACAACAAAATAGGAATCCATAAGTTTGCATGGATTATACAAGTGGGAAAAAAAACAAGCTAAGACAATGAAGCTCTTTCTTCTAGTGGAATGTCAAGAAATGTGGAAGGAGGAATGATACCATCTAAAGGGGCAACCATTCTGGTTGTATTTGATTTCCTGAAGGAGCATCATGGCTTACTAAGTCTGCAGGTTGAAGGAGGCTGACAATGGGATCTCACACAGTCTCAAGGTATCCTCCACAAACTACTTATTGATTTAAAGGGTCAGTGGGGGACTAACTTTACAACAAGTTGACTTGGCCAATGTCATCTTAATCACGTGACCAAAGTGAGGCTCATGAATGAGCGTCACACCTGATAGGATGTCCTGTCCTGAGAAGAAGCCAGCGTCGTTTCTTTGTTATCCTGATCCAAAATTATAACCTGAGGAAACACCAGACCAACCTAAACAGGGAGAACTCCTGCAAAATGCCTGGCCTGCAGACATTTTGCAGAGGTCAAGGGAAGAGGGGCAACCAGCCCAGGTTGAAGGAGCCTGGAGAGACGTGACGTCTACACATGGTGTGTGGTCCTGGGCTGGATCCTTTGTTATGAAAGACTGTGAGGCTTGAATGGGGTTTTCAGGCAAAGGGTGTATTGAGGTTCTCTGTGCTGTCCTTAACACTTCCTGTATTTTGGAATTGTTTTGGAATTAAAGTAAAATGAAATAATAATGCAGTGTTACCGTAGACTGGCTATGTTACTTTTGACAAGTTATTTCCCTTTCTGTGCCTCAAATTCTTCATCTGTAATAGGAACTTGATGCCACCTGGCTACTTAAAGGATATTGTCAGGAATGGAAGAAATCATGTTGAGTGAAGCCCAGGGAGTCCACAATCTGGTCACATCATGAAAGTGCTCTGGCCGTGGTCATTATTCGTTTCATATTCTTCTCAATATTGTACCGTGTTTCATAGAATCTAGATGTCAGCAAGTGTAAGACACGTTTTTGATTTATATGCCCCTGGGAAAGTAAATCCACGTCCAATTAAATCAACAACAGGATTCCTCACTTAGAATGTTACATATTTATTGAGAGAGCTGCTTTATTTCTTAAATTTTTTATTCCAGTATAATTAACATGCAGTGTTATATTTTTTCGGGCATCCAATATAATGATTCAACAATTTTATATATTTAAACAGAAGTACCATATGAGGGTGCCTGGGTGGCTCAGTCTGTTAAGCGTCTGCCTTCAGCTCGGGTCATGGTTTCAGGGTCCTGGGATGGAGTCCTGCATCAGGCTCCGCGGGGGAAGTCTGCTTCTCCTCCTACCCCTCCCCTCACTTATGCATGCGCACATGCTCTCTCTCTCTCTCTCTCTCTCTCTCAAGTAAATAAAGCAAGAAAATCTTTGAGGAAAAAAAAAGTGACACCAGAAATTCATTAGGGAAGAAATACTGAGATGTTCTTCATAGTGTTACCTAAAAAAAAAAGGAAGTACTGTTTGATGAACAGTTCCACTGCTGGGCCTATTCTCAAAAGAATTGAAAGCAGGCCCGAACAAATGTTTGTACACTCATGTTCACAGCAGCGCCGTTCACCATAGATGAACAACCCAAAAGGCCGTCAACACATAAACGGACAAAGCGTGGTTTAGCTGTACCGTGGAATACTATTCAGCCTGAAAAAGAAGGAAATTCTGACTCATGCCACAATGTGAATGAACCATGAAGCCATTCCAGTAAGTGCAACAAGCCAGTCACAACAGGACACATGTACGACGGTACGTATGTGAGGCACGTGGGGTGGTCACATTCATAAGGGCAGAAAGTAGAACGATGGTCCCCAGAGAGGGGAAAGGAGGGGGATGGGCAGTTATTGTTGAATGGGGACAGACTTCTAGTTTGAGATAATGAACAAGTTCTGGAGGCAGACGTTAGTGATGGTCACACAACAGTGTGAATGAACTTGAGGCCACCTCACTGTGCATTTAGAAGGGGTAAAAATGGCAAGTTTTATGTGATATATAGTTTGCAACTGGAAGAAATAGACACTACGAATTTACAGGGAGAGAAATTGGAGTAATAGGGACCTCTGGGAGGCAGTGATGGGCAGGGGGCACAAAGGGTCCCTCTGGCGTCGGGGAATGTTCTGTATCTGGTCTAGTGGTGGTTACATGAGTGTATGGACTTATAAATATGTCCTGCACTGCACACTTAGGATTGGTTCACTTTAGTGTATAGAACTTGAAAATATTTGGGGGGGAGGGGGAGGGGGGGAATCTCAAGCAGGCTTCTCGCCCAGTGCAGAGCCCAACGTGGGGCTTGATCTCACAACCCCAAGATCATGACCTGAACTGAAATCAAGATCTAGACATTTTTTTTAAAGATTTTATTTATTTATTTGACAGACACAAGTAGGCAGAGAGGCAGGCAGAGAGAGGAGGAAGCAGGCTCCCTGCTGAGCAGAGAGCCTCATGTGGGGTTTGATCCCAGGACTCTGGGATCATGACCTGAACCGAAGGCAGAGACTTTAATCCACTGAGCCACACAGGCGCCCCTCAAGAGCTAGTTTAACCGACTGAGCTACCCAGGTGCCCCTAAAGTTTTTGGGTTTTATGTGTGTGTTGTTTTTGTTTTTAGAGAGAGAGAGTGCCGGGGGGTGGGGGCGGAATATGTTGAATGCAAACACAATAGAGTATGAGCAAAACTTCCCAAGTCCCAGGAGGAGAGGAGCTAGCCTCCACAGCATGCAAGTCACTTGTCCAAGAATCACAGAGCCGAGAAAGGCAGGCTCCCAAGGAACTAGCAGGATCCCTGCATCATCCACCCATCTCATCCGAAACCCCCTGAGTTACCACACGCCCCACCTCCCCTATGAGATCTCATCCCCGCATCAGAGGCACCCCCGTCCCCAAGAACATGATCGAGCCTTTCTTGTTCTATTTCCTGGTCTTGTTGTTGCTTGCTTGCTTTTATATCATCAGCAACTGTATTTTTTAAAAGCTGAACACTGGTAAATTCTGATGTTCTGAATCCAGGCCCACCCAAGGAAGGGGTATGACCTGCTGTCAGGAGCTTGGCCCCGGTGCGGGAGTAGCCAGCACAGCCATAAGCCCCAGGGAGAGAGGTAAGTGCGCCTGGTATAAGCCAGGCTCTATGCCCAGAGAAAGTACCAACTCCCCTTTCCCATCTTCCCCATTGAATGGAGCACAGGGTGAGAGGATCCTGGAGCCAGAACAGAAGGCTCTGGCCATTTTACAGAGGCTGGCGTTTGGGGGAGGGTGAGGGCAAGGGTTTGGAGTGGAAAGAATGGGGTGCTGAGTCAGATCGGGGGAAAGTGCCCCCCCAGATGCCCCTTGAGAAGAAGACCTCTGCGGAAGCCTCTGATGCAGATATGTAAAAGAGCATGACCAGCCCGGGGGGGGGGGGGGGGCGCACTCCCTCCAGGGCGCCCACAGAAAAGACACAGTGTGTCCCAAGTCTGGTGTGGGAAGGCAGCTTCCCCCACAGGCCTGCCCAGGAAGGCTTTGTGATCGCCCCCCGCCAGGCCTAGAAGGCACACACAGGCTGTCAAGCAGAAGCCAGATTCCTTACCAATGTGGGTCTCCTGCCCTCTCTTAGTGGGCAAGGGGGCGCAGGGGTCAGACCCGCCCTCAAGGTGATAAGACGGAGCTTCTCAAGTTCCCAGGCAGCAGAAATCCCCAGGCGTCCCCATGGGCCTCCTTAGGCGTCAGTGCTCCCAAAGGAGCACTCTGCCCCACCCTGGGCCCCAGGAGGGCCCGTCTCCTCCCAAGCAGGCTCCCGGTGCCCAGTGACCAGGCCTGAGGGAAGAAAGGCCTGGGGCATGACTTCAACAGCCAACTCTCCAGCCCTGGACACACCCCTGCATGACCTCACCCCACCAGGAAGGGATTTCACAGGAGGGACCCAGGTCCTGCAGGTGCCGCTCTGCCCTCTAGCATGGGCTTTTCCCACCCCTCCCCACTGCCCCCATAGACCTTCCAAGCCATCCTGGCCAGGTGAGCCCTTCCTGGCAGGAAGAAGGCCAGGAATCCAGGGGCTTTGTGACAGGGTCCCAGCCCCGAGCCCCTCATCCCTGCCCTTGACACTGTGCCCTCTGCCTGGGAGGTGTCCTCCTCTTCGCTCACCAAGCTCTCTGCTTGGGAGAAATGGCACTGCTTTTTCCTTCTGCCCGGCTCCAATACAGTTCACGGAGCACTGAGTGTCTTTATTTAAAATTTTGTGGATTTCTTGCATTACTTTCTACAACATTGCACTAAAATACTATTGATCTTTTTTATCTTAATTAAAACATTAAATTAATTTATCTTAATTAAATATTAATGTATTGATATATATAATTTATATTAAAATTTAAAATAATTAAAATTTATATTAAAATATTAATTTATTAATTTATCTTAATTAAAATACTACAAATACTTAATTTGTGGGTGTTTGGGTGCCCCTTTACATTTTCTGCCCAAGGACATGCCTTACTCCCTTTGCGTTGGCCCCAGACCCACTGTGCTCAGGAGTCACTCATTCATTTATGCCCCACAGGGTCACTAAGAGCCTCCTTTGTGCCTGGACACGTGCTGGGTGCTGGGCAGAGAAACACGAGCCACACTCAAGGCCGAGCTGGGAAAGGCAGCTGGCCACACTGAGGCTGTGGGGCAGTATTGGGGCAGGGGTTGGTGCAAGACAGATGGACACCAGGGAAATCACAGGAACAAGACTAAAAGGGGGGGGGGCGCTACGGAGCCCTGGGTTCTGAGCATCTCACATAGACGCTGCTTGCATGTGGGGAACAGGTGGGAGTCCCGACACATGGCCACCGGTGATTTGCACAAGGTCACACTCTGGGAGGTCAGTCGTAGAGGTGGGAGCGGACGGGCGGCAGGCACTGTCTGGCTCTGGTATCCTCCCACCTCCCCCTGGATCTTTTGGGGGCGTCAGGGACTGCATGAATCAACTAGGCAGGGAGCTGACTGACGGAGATGTGGAGGCGTCATCAGGGAGCAGTACTTGTGGCCAAAGGAACATTTGCAAACTCAGGAAGGCCTAGGAGAAAAAAAAATCAATTATCTCGGTGTCCACAGTTCTCAGAAGCTGGGCAGTCTTGTGAGGAGTCACAGAAACCGGCCTGGCCTGGTGTCGCTTCCTCTTTCTGCTTCTCTGTTTCCTAACGACGACGTCAGCATAAATAGCATAAATAGGAAGCTCCCGCGGCTCCCCCTCGCCTGGACACTCCGGCAGAAGAAGGCTCTGCTGTCCCACCAAGAAGAGGTACACTCTGGCTTTCAGGGGCGGAGCAGGGGGTGTCTGGGCCGGGAAACCAAGGACAAAGAGAGCCTGGGGGTGTGGAGTGGGCAGGTGTGGCTCTGGGAGCCCAGGAGCCAGAGGGCGAGGAGACAGGCAGCGCCGCCACCTTGCCGAGGGTGGTGTGGGAAGGGCTGTAAGGTTGTGGGTGGGCAGGGGGAGCTCACCTGCGGGGTCTGCCTGTCCTGGCAGCACGGAGGACGTGGGGTGGCGGGGTCGGGGAGGTGGAGAGCTCAGACCTCGGAGTCAGACACCTGCGCGCGTCTATGCTTTGCCATTAAAGTGTTGCTAAGATGTTGGTGGCGGTGAGAACATCCCCTCCCTGCCCCTGGTTTTTGCCTCCCGGTCTCTGGATCAGAAAGAACTCCCATAGTCCCTGACATCCTGGCTTAGAAAGGGAGAGTGGGAGAGTGAGGGCGCGTACGCGCTTGAGGGTGTGGGTGTCCGTGGCAATGCAGGGGGGCAAAGAGACTGGGAGGCGGAGGGGGAAACCCGGAATTTTGTCACGCAGCGACCCAGAGCTTGGTGTGGCTTTGGAAGCTCACTCTGGAAGCTCACTTTGGAAGATGAGAAAGGGCCCGGTCCCCTGCGGAGGGACTATTCCCCCCCCCCCCCCGCCCCCCCGGGAGAAAGTGTTTTGGCTAGCATACTGGACCCTGAGCCTCTGCTGCTTCGTGGAGTTCAGGCCCGGGTGTGGGTGTTCTGTACCCATGGGTGCTGGCTGGCTGGAGGGGTGCGGGGGTGGGAGCGCGGAGAAGTCTAGGGGTAGCTGCCTCCGCGCGTGCGCAGCTGCGTGCCTTTGCCCCGTGCGTGGGAGCGCAGGTGTTCCCCTGGTCGCCTTGGTGGTGCGAGCCTGTGGGGCTTCCTCAGTCTGGTCCCGATGACAAGTTGCAAATGTGCAATCTTGAGTCTTCAAAGACCTTGTATCAATTTTGGATCACGGGTTCTGATCCTCTCGACTTGTCATCTTTCCTGCTTTCTGATCATTTTATGGGGAACGGAACCTTTCCTGTTCGCTTTGATCACTCCTTTTCTCGTTCACCGGTTCTCCTCCTGTGCCATCCCCACCAACACTACAGGATAGTTATTGAGTTGTTTAATGAGCGTGTTTAATACTAAGTGAATACATGGGGATCTGCTTTATCAAGTTAGAATGATCCGGAACCTTGTCACACAAAAGAGAACGCGTGCCAGCTTTCTGTATCCCCTGGTCCAAACGTCTTCTGAGCAGGATGCAAGTATATAGTTTTCCTTTGTACATAAAAGGGATTATAATATACATATCGCTCTATGACTTATTTTTTCACCTAATACGTCATTTAGAATAACGTTCCTCAATAACACAAATAGATTTAACTCATTTTTTTAACCCTAAGAAATGGCGGCATTTACTAGTAGGGGTAAACCGCAGGATACCCGATCCGGTACTGATAGACCTTTTAGGTTGTTTCTTATTTTTCCACACCGGCAAAAGTGTTTCTTCCGCAGCCCGCATGCCTAGAAGCAAAACTGCTGAGCAGGAGTTTGTGTTTAAACATTTAATAAATATTGTCAGATCGTCCTCAAAGTAGTTGAATTGACATATACTGCCACAGCCTTGCATAAAAGTCAGTTTCTCTTTAGATGATCAGTCTTTAAACGGTGTCTAATGGGTGGATGAAAATTATCGAAAAAATTTTTTTTTAAATTTTAAAGATTTTATTTATTTGGCAGACAGAGATCACAAGTAGGCAGAGAGGCAAGCAGGCTCCCTGCAGAGCAGAGAGCCTGACTTGGGGCTCCATCCCAGGACCCTGGGACTATGACCTCAGCCAAAAGGAGAGGCCCCAACCCACTGAGCCACCCAGGCACCCCAAATTATCTGGATTCTTGAGTGAATTTTCCTTTCCCTGATTATGGGTGAAGTTATGACTCTGCCATATATATTCTTGGCCATCTGAGCTCCTTTTCTGAAATGAATGGAGATGTTTGGTCCATTTTCTTATGGGTTCTTTGCCTTTTACATATTTACTGTCATAGTGGCTTTTTTATTAGGTATCTTAACAATGTATTTACCTATGTTTTACATATGTTTCCAGATTATCACTTGGCTTTTTTCTTCACCAGGTTTAAGATATCTTGTTTCATATAAAAGCGTGCTGGTTTCTTCTCATATTTATCTTTGTTTTTTCTTTATGCTTTTTGGATTTGGTGTCTTCTTCAACACCTAAGGTTAAGGAAATATTTATAATGCTTTTATCATTTTAGTTCTGACTTTTAGATCTTTTTTTTTTTTAATTTACTTGACAGAAAGAGATCACAAGTAGGCAGAGAGGCAGGTAGAGAGAGAGGGAAGCAGGCCCCCCGCTGAGCAGAGAGCCCGACGCAGGACTCTATCCCAGGACCCCGAGATCATGACCCAAGCCGAAGGCAGCGGCCCAACCCACTGAGCCACCCAGGCGCCCTGACTTTTAGATCTTTAATCCACCTGGAATTTGAAGGGGTGGGTAATATCTAAAGTAATAATCTGACTTTAAAAAATTATCAGCTAACTGTCTCAATGTCGTAATTACGAGTGCATAGTCTGTCCTTTCTTCCTGATTAGAAATGCCGCTCTTACCTCCCAAATTCCTACTTGGTTATTTTCCTTACTGCTTTCCATTCCCATTGGGAATGGTTACATTCCCATTATTTTTCTGGCTAATAGAACCCGTCTCTCATGTTTGGTTTGTTACCATCTAGAATCAGTTTGTCACACACATTAAAAATCGTTTTGGAGTTTTGATTTAGATTGCATCGAATTTAGAGATTATTAGGAGGTGGATTGACCTCTGGAGAGAGCAGGAGTGGGCAGCCTTCCCCTGTTTGTTCCTTTGACCAGAAGAACACGAACATTTTCCTTTTGACTCTGACGTCACTACAGATTTGTAGTAGGTGCCCAGAAACGCCAGTGTTCCCTTCAATGCCTCCTTTGTCAAGATTCATCTGTTCGTTTGTTTCATCCGGAATGGCTTTTGTATTATCGAATATTGAGACGCATTTGTCAAGATAAGATATTCTTTTTTTCCCTTTTAATCTGTTGTTATGTTTCTTCTAATCATGAGGAGATTTCTTAATGGCTCTTCATCTATGTCTGGAATAATCCCCATGTGGCCATGATGCAAAACTTTTAAAAGTCTTTGTCAGATTATTCTATGACATTCTTATTGTCTGGAATGAATTTGTGTGTGTGTGTGTGTTTTTCATTTCCAGTTTTTATTCCTACCATTAAAGTTCTTCACGAGTTTGGGAATTTTGGTGTGCATGTTTGTTTTGAGTGAAAAGGTGCTTGCTTTTTCTCTTCTCTTTTCTCCCTCTCCCTCCTTCTCCTGTCTTCTCCCTATCAGTCTTTTGCTCCTATGCTTCCCTCTCACTCTTAGTGGGTTTTAACACTTACCTTTTTAACACATGTATTTAATGCATATTTTCCATCAACTTTTGGGTATAATAAACATACATTGTGCTTCTCCAAAGAAGACATGATCTTTAGCTTAGCAAGCTTTCAGTTCTCCTCTGCTTTCCACCCCTAATCTGACAGCCAACTCCCACATTAAGATCATCTGTGTTTTACTTCAATATTGTAATTGTGAATTTACTTATTTTCACTTTATAAGTAACAATTCTTCACTTAGTTTAAGTTTTACTGCTTTCTTTTCTTACCACTAATTTCAGTATCATACACTTTCTTGGACAATTTTTTTTTCCCCTGAAATGCATCCTAGAGTAATTGTGTTCCTCAGAAAAGATCTGAAAATTTTCCTTGTCCTTGCATTTCCAAAATGTGTTTTTCTGACCTCAAGCATCAGTGTAACTTTGACTTTTTCAATGATTCTAGATTTTAAATGTGTTGCCCCTCAGTATTTTCAAGACATCATTATCTACTTAGACTTCAGAGTCACTTGTGAGAAAGTCTGGCCAACCTGACCCATTGAAAATAATGTTTGTTTCCTTCTGGAAACTTCTCACAGTATCCTTTTATTCTTGGATGGTCAAAAGTTTACCAGCATGTGACTGAGCATGGCACTATTAAAAATGGAGTTTACCCTTCACTTAGTGGACTCTTGTCTCCTTTAAGCCCTGTGAAGTTTTCTTCTATTTCCATTTGCACGTTTGGTCTCCAAACAGCGGTGGCTTAACAGTATGGAAGTTTATTTTTTTTCTCACATCAAAGAAAAAAAAATCTCAAAGATGTCCAAAGTTAAGTACTCTCAGGCTGGTGTGGTTGCTCCACAGTGACAAGAAGGATCCAGGCTTTGCTCCTTCTGTTGTATAGGGCTCCATCCTCAAGGTAACCTCATGGTCCCAAACAGCTTCTGGAGTTCCAGTCATCACTCCCAAGTTGTAGGCTGGGAAGAAGCTGGAGAGCCAGGAGGGCAAACGTGGATCCTCCTACCTGAGCCAACTCCCTTTAAGAAGCCTTTTCTGGGGGCACCTGGGTGGCTCAGTGGGTTAAAGCCTCTGCCTTCAGCTCAGGTCATGATCCCAGCATCCTGGGATCGAGCCCCGCATCGGGCTCTCTGCTCAGTGGAGAGCCTGCTTCCCTTCCTCTATCTCTCTGCCTGCCTCTCTGCCTACTTGTGATCTCTGTCTGTCAAATAAATAAAATAAAAATCTTAAAAAAAAAAAGAAGAAGAAGCCTTTTCTGGAAGGCACAACCAATGTTTCTACTCACACCTCCTTGGACAATATTTAGTGACATGAACACACCTAGCAATAGAAGAGAATAGGAAATGTAATCTTTTATTCTGTGTAGCACCAAACCCAGCTGAAACCAGAATTTCTTTTACTGGAGGAAGGGAACAGCCCAGGAAATGACACTGTCTGCTGCATGGTTTGCAAGTTTAATAGGATAACTTCTTATATTTAAATGTGTAATTAACCTGCTATTTGGGGATGGTGTGGAGTAGAGATTTAGGTGGATATGTTTTACAATGTTATTCAAGTATCTTAGCACTTCTTACATTCCATCCCTTGCGATGATTCACAAATTCTCCATCATGTAGTACCTTCTTGGGGAGAATGGAATTGCCTGGTCAGTGTGTCCATTGATCTATCGTGTATATGTCCAACACACTGCTTTATTTATCAGATCTTTGAAATAAATTTTGCTATTGGGGAGAACCTCCTCATTTTTACAAAAGCTCATTAACTGTCCTCACGCATATTTTTTCTTCTGAGTTCCTGCAAAAAACATCATGTTAAATTTTGTTTGGAAGTGTATAAAACCTCTCACTTATTTTAGGATGACTCACTCTTTTTACATATATAGTATTTCTACTTATGGTAAGACCCAAATAGAAGCTCTGGGTTTTTAGGCTAGTCCCAGGTAGACAAAGCAAACTGGGCCAGCCACAAGGACTCGTACCCCTCCCCCCATGGCACTGCCCCCACCTGAGGATCTGAAATGGACAGTCTCTTTCCCCAGCTCCACACAAACCTCCTCTTCTTTCCTGAGCCTCTTTTTTCGTTATTGTTAGATTTTATTTATTTATTTATTTGAGAGAGAGAGAGCAAGCCCATACACAGGCTAGGGGAGGGGCCGAGTGGGGAGGGAGAAACAGATTCCCTGCTGAGCCCAACTCTGGACTCAGTCCCAAGTCCCTGAGATCATGACCTAAGCTGAAGTCAGATGCTTAACCAACTGAGCCACCCAGACACCCCTTTCCTGACCTTTTATCGGACTAACCGCTCTATAAACATCACCGCGTTGGGTTCTTCTCATGTGACACCCATGTATTTGTACCCACATTACTGGTGCAGAGAACAAGGTTCAGGTGCGTTGGTGGGTCAGCCCAGGCTGCTGGCATGGGAGGGGCAGAGCCTGTGCTGAAGGTCAAGGTGGCTGCATCCAGAGCTGTGCTTTTCCCTGTAAGACAGCTGCTGTGTGTGTGTGTGTGTGTGTGTGTGTCTTGAAGTTTCCTTCTCCCCACTGTCCTCTGCTCTCTCCTGGGTACTTCCCAGGGCTACACAAAATGAAAAGAGGAAATCCCCAACCTTCTGCAGAGAAAAGGGAACAGGCATTCTGAGGGTAGTGTGGGAGGGATGACAGTAAATGGAGGGAGGGTGGGACAGCACCAGGCCCCGAGAGCGTGCGCGTCCAGTGTTGAGCACAAGTGGGATCCCAGCCGGGGCAGGACACTGTGGACGTCGTGCTCTGTGACTGCTCTGAGCAGATCAGGTCGGGGGCCCTGAGGGAGCTCAGAAGAGGGCTCCCTCCCAGGTCTTCCGGTTGCAAGGGGTTTGCACGGGAGTTCCTGGGGCACGACCAGGTGGGAAGGCAGCTATGCTCACCACTATACCACCAACGCAGCACGACCAGGTGGGGATCCACTTCTGCATAAGCCATCGAATGCATCTCCCTCACGGTCATGCCCTAGGCACGGAGGCTAAGTGGAAAGGACCGCCCTGGGTGCCAGGCTGAGGTGGGAGGGGGTGCTGGAGCCCACACATCACTCCTGGGTTCACCCTGTAACATGGGCCAAGTCCTGGGGCTACAGGGCAGGGGGGGCCGGCTCTCAGCTCATGTCTCTTCTGCCGGCAGAGTCCCGGAGAAAGGATTCGCAAGAGCCGGGGACATGGGTCTGGCCTGGCCTCCAGCTGGAGAAGAAGCCAAGATTCTAGGCCAGTGAGGACCCCAGCCTCTGCCCAGCCCTGGATCCACTTGTGGTGGCCACCTGCTTGCCCAGAGCTGCCTGAGAGATGGTTGTGTCCCGGGACCTGCTCCCTGTTGTCTTGCTGGCTCTGTTCTGGGGGCCCAGCGTGGCAGGGGCCCATGGTGAGCTCTGCTGCTTCCTCCCCTTCCCTGGCCCCTCCTCACAGCTGGTCCTTGAACAAGGCCACCTCCACATGCCCACCCCCCCGGGCCCCGGAAGCCCCCAGGTCCCTCCTTCCCTCATTTTCCTCCTCCCCGATCCTCTCGGGTGCTCCCCTCCCCACTCCTGGATTCTCATTCTTCTCCAGCCTCCCGAAGGTTCATCTCTGCTTGGATGGCTTCTCTTCTCCACCGGGCATTCGAGGCTTCTCCCGTCCAGGCTGGCCGTTCCAGCCTCAACTCTGCCCCCATCCCACCCCACTCTGCTCCTCTGACGGTCTTGACCAGTTGCCTCCTTTGTGCCTTCCTTCCTTGGGGCCCTCAGACTCGTGGGTTTGCCTGCTTCGGTCCCAGCACCCTCTTCCTGCTCGGATATTCCTCTGGATCCTGAGTCCCCCAAGTCCCCTCCCCAAAGGCCCCCAGAAAACATGACTTCTCCCACAACCCTGAGAACCATGTTCCCTTTCCCAGCCACGAGGCCCTGCTGCTGACCAAGAGACTCGGCCAGGGAGGTCCCACGGGGCTCTGCCATGCTCACTCTTAGGGGTGGGTTTGTGCCCCTCCTCCCAGGCTGTCCCAAGGGGTCCTGGGCCTGATGCATGTGTCCCTCATGGGGTGGGAGGGAGACCCTGTGCCAGGAGCAGGCCCCAGCAGGGGCTCAGGAAATGTGCTGCACCTCCAGTAGAATGTGGTGCTTCTCTCCTGACGGGGGGTCCACAGCCGGAGCCACGGATCCACAGAACCTCTGGCCCTCTCGGGGCCCCCAGGGAGCTCTGCCTGGCAGCCGGGAGCCCCTAGAGCACTCTGGGAAAACTCTCCCCAGCTCTGGGCACCCCCAAGGTGCTAAGAGGGCAGGTGACAAGGGACATCAGGAGGGGAGAGTTGTGACCCCCTTTGTGCCTCTCCCTGGGCAGAGACCGTCCCACTGCAGACCCTGAGCTGCTACAATGACTACAAGAGCCTCATCACCTGCAGGTGGGCGAACACTCAGGAGGCCCGGGGGCTCATCGACCTGACTCTCTACCGGAGGCTGAATGAGTGAGTGACACCAGAACCCAGGGGCCGGAGTACGGGGAGGGACGCGGCTGTGTGGGGTTGCGCCAGGGGTGGGGGGCCACACAGAGGGCAGGGAGGGGGAGGCCCCAGCCCCGGCCCTGGCCGGGGGCCCAGGAGCTCCTGCTCTATTAGGCAGCCTGCCGGGCCCAGGTGCTGGTGTCCGATGTCAGGGTTTGGAGAAGAGGCTTACCCATTGACATTGCTGTTGATGACGGGATGGCGATAATCTTATTTCATCACAGTAGAACGGACTTACCCTGCAAAAGCCGATGTTAGATGGTCCTCCCTGTGAGGAGGACAGGGCAAAGGGTAGATGCCCCAGTTCACAGACACACAACCTGAGGCTGCAGAGAGGAGGTCCCTCTCCCAGCCACAGGGCGGCTGAGCGGCTGACTGAGTAGGGACCAGTGCCCTGTGTCCGGTGCATGGGGGACTGGCCTCCATGTCTCCCCAAGACCCTGCTGCCTGCAGAGCGTGGGTTTTCTCCTTCTCCGTCACGTGGTCTCTGCGCTATAAGCCATTTGGGAAGATTCCTCACACTGTCTTGGGGTCTGGGGCAGTCTAACTCACCGTAACAGAAATAACAAAATGGCTGGCATCCCAGGTGCAGGGAGACCCCGTGGAGGCCTGCTCCTCACACCCACCACAGCACCCCCAGCTCCCTCTCCCACGCTCCTGGGAGCCCCGCCTTCCCGTCTCCGCCCTCCTCGCCTGCCTCCACCTCCCCACTTTGCTGTGGTCCACTTCCTTCTGCATGGAGACTGGTGCTCCCAGAAGACGGGCTCCCGGCCCCCTCTGTGCTCACACCGCCCGCCCACCCCCTCTGCCATCTCCCTGGGTGCTCCCTGCAGCGAGTTCCCACCCCAGACCGGTCTAAGGCTGCGCCGGGGCTTCCCACCGCTCCTGCCGCTCGAGAACACCACAGCCGCCCCAGTCCCCGCTCTCCCTGCGTCATCGACAGGCCCTCTCCCGGGGTCATTCTCGAGCCCTGAGCAAAGGTATCCTGGCCCCCACTTACACCTGCCAACAAGGGCTGAGGCTCTGGAGAGGCCTCCAGACGCCCATCTTCTCCAGCAGGGCCCATCCTCTGCCTCCCTTTGAGGCCACCCTCCTCCACAGAGCTGTCTAGACCCACAGCACCCCGGGTCTTTCCAGTCATTCTGAACCCACTCCCCTGGGCTTCTGCTGCCCCCATGAGGCCACCCAGACTGCTCCTGCCCAAAGCCCCAAGGCCCTCCACGCTGCTGAATTTCCGTGTCCTCCCTTCTTGACTGTCCTCCCTCCTTGACTGAAGGCAGCACCTGGCATAGACTGACCCCACGTGTGTCCCCCCCCCCCCCCCCCCCCCCGCAACACCTCCATCTCCCAGCTTCCAACCACCACACTGTATCTCCCCTGGCTCACCTTTTCTGTCTCCCTGTTCGCTCCCTTCTTCTGTCTCCAACTCAAAGGGTAAGATGCCCGGGAGTTCATCCTTTGCTTCCCCATTGGTATATCCTGATGCAGGGACAGAGACCCAGCCTAGCCTGAGGCTGAGCACTGGTGAGTCTCCCACCCTCGCCGGCCCCACCTGCCCCCAAAGCCAGGCCCGCAGGTGCACCTGTCTCCCCACAGGTCCCTAGGGAAAGTCATCTTCCACCCCCAGTGCTCTACACCAAATTCCTGCCCTGCCCCAAACAGGGCTCCTGGCTCATCCCCATATCCCGTGTCACTCGCTAAGCGGGGGCTCCGAGAGGCTCCAACCCAAAAGCTGGGAGGTGTGTTCCTTCACCTCCTTTACCACTGTTAGGTCCGTAATCAAAGGAGAGAGACTGATACAAAGCGAAGGTCAAGCAAAGCTTTATTTCGCGCCTAGCATCGAGAATCAAACCAACTGGTCCTCTTACAAAGAGGCGACCCCTCCTTGCCTTACCGACTACTTTTATAGAGCAAAGGCCATGTGGTTGAGCCTGGCCACACACAGGTGGCCAATGAGATTGCAACACACAGAGAAAACTGCACAGTCATGCTAGGTCCCACACGGGTGGCCAATTGAATTTCAATTTACCCTACTAGCTATTTGCACTAGCCTCTCACCTTGGTCAGAACTGGTGCCCAAAAGGCGGGTCCACCCTCCTTGGTAGCTAGGGAGACAGTATGCGCGCCCCACTGATTGGATGTCTCCACCTGGCCTGACCCGCCCTTGTATCTGGGCTTTGCTACCTGGGACTGGTTTCCTGGACTTGCTTTTAAGTAAGTTCCTCTGGGAGGGGCAGGGTCAATCTAAGTTTGCTGCATAAACAACAAAATGACTCCCTCTGGCTCAGTAGGCCTTACACCACCTTTCCTTCCCCACCTGCGCCTCTAATCCACCAGCAAACGCTGTCGACTTCATCTTGAAATAGAATGTGGATCTGGCCAAGGCCAACATCACCAGTCTGTGTGTGTGATGTTGTGAACCACTGTGTGATGGTGTGAACCACTTCCCATCACTTGGATATTCTAGAAGCCTCCTACCTGGTCTCTGTTTCCAAGATGACCACCCTCCCCCAAACCCAATCTAACCACTATCCTCTATCCTAGAGGAAGCCTTTCAAAATATACATCACGCTATGTCATTCTGTTGCTCATAGCTACATTTTCCCCACTCACTGTGACATCCAGATTCCTTAAATTCCTCTTAAACCTTGCTGCCTGTCACCTTGCTCTACTGGTCTGCTCCGCCTCCCACCCTCCCGGACTGCACTCCACACGCACTGGGTAACTGCCTAGTCATGCAGCACGCCCAGCCTAGGCCTGCCCCAGGGCTTTTGCACTTGCTATTCCCTTTATCTGAACTCCCCTTTCCCCAGAATGTGCATGGCTCCCTCCCTCACTGCCTTCAAGTTTCTGCCCCAAAGTCACCTTTTCCACGAGGCTTTCCCTGTCTCCTCTGTTTGAAATCACACCCCCACCCCTGCCCTTCTGACTTCCTGATCTCCCTGACCTGCTCTATTTGTCTATGTGACGTTTGCTCCGTTTGACACGTGGCGTAATTTGTTAAGTCATTTCACATGTGTCCCCCGGCCCTGGGCAGAGCCTTAAACACCGTGACTGCTTGGTGACATTTGTTGAATGAACGCTGTGGGCTAACCACATTGTCTCCTGGCAGGGACCCTCCAAAGCCAGTGTCCTGTGATCTCAGTAACGACACGGCCTTGTTAGACCGCCCCTGTCCCGGCTGTGTGCCCAGAAGATGTGTCATTCCGTATGAGTTTTTCGTTATTGCTGACAGAGACTACTTCTCATTCCGACCAGACCGGCCCCTGGGCACCCAGCTCACCATCACTCTGACCCAGCATGGTAAGGCCTGGGGTCCCCAGATGGGGGCGGCCCCTCCACGGGTGGCCAGCCCGCAGAAGGGCCACGGCATGAGACTCTTCAAGGGGTGGAGACACTGGCTTGGGGGTGGGTTTGATCTCTGAGGAGAAGAGGCTATGGTCTTCCTATGATGGAGGCATCGGAGCGGCAATGTGAGGACCTCCTGGCCAGTGGTACCTCCCTTGACCCCAGCTGCCCCACCGCCTGCGGCAGTAAAGGCTTCCCTTCCAGAACAATCCTTCCTATTCAGGTAGAAACCTTATCACTTGAAAGCACTCATCACCATCTCGTCTCATCCCAGTTTTAAAAACTCAACTCATCTAAAACTCAACCCAGTTTTAGATGAGGTGATTAAAGCCCAGAGAGGTCAGATAACTTTTCCAAAGTGCCACCCGTGAGCAGGGGTGACAGTGACGGACGAGTGAGGGCACCAGGTGTCCACAACGGTGCCAGAAATCAGTGCTCTTGGGTGGATGTCAGTGATTGTTTTATTTAAATAGTTAAGCTTCGTTTGATTGTTGCACAGAAATATAACCAGCACTTCGATCTCATTAATTCAATTATATCTATGCTCAGGATGAGCCTAGAATAGAGATGGTCTTTGGAATTCACTTGGTAGGAATCCTACAGATGGCTGGCTTTTAGGAAACACTGCCCAGTAGTATTTAATCATTACAATAATGCATGGTGTCATGCCCCACTTTTCTTTTTCCCCCCATTTCTCTGATAATGAAATGGAACTGAGAGAAGAGGAACTTGCCCAAGGCCACTTGGATACATGTGTCTGATAGAGTGTCCCAGGTCCCAAACACGGGGCAGCCTGTCGCACCTGCAAGTGTTGGATGGAGAGGGGGCTCCGGCCTCCGCTTCCTGCCTGTTTTCCTCACAGCAGTTGCACAAAGAGGAGATGGGTTAGGGCATAGTGAATTCATTTCAAACAGGGTCTCAAAACGTGTTCGATGGTTGAGAAAATTCTCCATCTTGGTGGGGCTGAGAGCCTGCAGAGAGGCAGGAAACAGCAGAAATTGAAACACAGATGGATGCCATGTGCTGAGGGGCAGTGGGCGAGGAGCCTCTGGGGTCAGGATAGATTTCCCAGAGGAAAGAGTTTTGCAGGGAAATCCAAAGGGTGAGTGGGAGGACAGGACAGGAAGAGAAAACAGCGCACACCAAGGCTGGGAGATGGGAGGGCAGGGCAGTGTGGGAAAACCATCAATCACTGTATCCCAGGAGCATCAGTGTCCGAAGGGTTGGACAGTGAGGGAAGAAGGAGAGGGGCAGTGCGGGCAGGACCCTGACCTGGAGACGCTTCTGTGCCCTGCGAAGGGACTTAGAGGCCAACATCTAGGTGATGGAGAGCCATTGAAGGGACATGACATGATGCTGCATGGGTGAAAGATAGGTGGCAGGGGATGGGAGGCTGGGCCCCAGAATGCAAACTAAGGCGCCCATTCCTGGGAGAAAGGATGAAGATTCAAGTGGGACATATGAGGGGATGGGAGCAGGGGGGCGTACAATTCACAGAGAGGGTGTACACACACTTCATCCACCAATCTGTTCTCTCGCCGAGTGCCCACATGCACCAGCAAATCAGTGAACAAGCCGGTCAATGTCCCTGCCCCGTGAAGCTGGTGGCCTCATCACAGGGAAGGTGTCAACCTAGAAATAGGGGAAGGAGTGTGGCGTTTGCCTCCTGGAGTGTACGTTCAGCAGGGAGGTCAGTTCCAGCCCGAACCATTTTGGCAATGAGTCAGGGAGGCTGGTCGGTGCTGGGCAAGGGGACAGGGGTGCATCTGACCGCTCTGAGACCCCCACACATGGAGGTCTGGGACATTTCACATCCTCTCTCAGGTCTCCACTTGTGAAATGAGCTAGCAGAGTAAAATCTCTCAGGTCGGGTGAATAGGTTTTTCCTTGCATTCCCAGTTGGTCCAATTTTGTGTAGCAGCTTCTAGAGCTCCGCTCCCTGATGGGCTTAGGGGCTAGGAGGGCAGGGACTGATGAGCCTGATGGAGGGTTGGGGTGGGGGGACAAAGAGGAGGTGCCCTGTATCTGCCATTCCGGCCTTAAGATTTCTCTAGATGCCCCAGCGCTGCCATGTTCAACGTCCAGCCCAGAACATTTACATCTTGTTTGGAGCCATGGAATTTTTTGAAAGTCAGACCCAGAAGCTTCCGGAAGGAGGGAGCCAGGCCATTCTTGAATGAATATGCTCGCCCAGCAGACAGATGTTTGCTGTTGGCTGACAGAACGGTTCCTTGAGAATTCTCTGAAGGTTGCCTGTTCATGTATTCATTCAATGTTCACTCACTTTGTCCCCAAATTCCCTGAACCACAAATCTCAGGCCATGGGGACAGGGAAGGGTATCAAAATCCAAACCCTACCACCCATGAGCTCCTAACTACTTGCAGGGGCAGACACGGAAACGCATGAATGCACCAGGGTTGTAAGGACAATACGATGGGCTATGGTAGGACAGGAAAAGGATTGGGGGGTTCTTCCCAGGGGAGGGGGGTCCAGGAAGGTCCTAGAGGAGGAGACGTTTATGCTGGGCTCTGAATGGAGCAGGACCCTGGGAAGGTGGAAAGGGAAGGAGGACGGCAAGAGGGAGGGGTCGTAACATGAGTCACAGCGCCCTCTGCTGGGAAGGGGGGGATCACAGCCTGCACAGTAGATTGTGGGGACAGGTGGGGACAAGTGGGGACAGGTGGGGACAGGTGGTTCCTTTGGGAGATTATTGCCAGCCCTTCATGGAGCTTATGTGATATGCGCACAGCTTTCATTCATGTTCACAGTGAACCCAGACAATTTCACAGGTGAAGGGTCTGAGGTCCACAGAGGAAAAGGGTCTTGTCCAAGGCCACTCAGCTGGTAGGGACAGCACTTGGCCTGGAGCCCGTCTGCCCACACAGAAAAATGCCCCCCTACCATCACCCAGCCCCTTAAGGGCCCTTGCCTCCTCCTTCCTCCAGTGCAGGCTCCGGCACCCAAGGACCTCCTGATCAATAGTACCGGGGAACGCTTCCTGCTGACCTGGACGGTGGCCCTTCCGGATTCCCAGAGCCACTGGCTGTCCAACCTGGAGTATGAGGTGGTCTACAAGCGGCTTCAGGACGCCTGGGAGGTCAGGACCATGGCCAGCTCCGCCCCCAAGCCATGGAACCGGATCCAGCCGGAACCTGCTCCACTAACCACTCTCTCCCCGCAGGAGGCCTCCACTCTCTACTTGAAATCCTCCCCGGCCATCCTGGAGTCAGAACACCTCATTCCCAGCAGCACCTACGTGGCCCGAGTGCGCACCCATCTGGCCCCCAGCTCAGGGCTCTCGGGACGGCCCAGCCAGTGGAGCCCGGAGGTCCACTGGCACTCGCAGACAGGTAACATGGTCAGAGTTGGGGCAGCACCCTTCGGAGGGGAGGGCGGCTCGTCCAGCTCCTGGGAGTCTGCTGCCGGATTCCACCAGGCTCCTGTGTCGTGTTTAGAATCCCTTCGCTGGGCCGACTCCATCGGGGCCCCGAGCTCTGCACACCTCCTGGCTAGGAGCACTTGCGGTGATGATGATGACAGCAATCTTATGAGTGTCTCTGTCTCCTGAGGGCTGTGCTCCGTGGGGACCAGCCAACATCACTGTGTCCAGGCCCTGAGCCCTGAAACAAGATGCCATCCCCATTTTGCCCAGGGGGGTGTGAAGGGTCACAGAATTCACTCACTGAGCTGGCAGGCCCAGGCTGTGTTGAAGCTTGAGTTTTTCTGGGGACCAAGCCCATGATCTCTCTGACATGAGGTTCCTGGTAGGCCCCCCAAGAGTAAAGGAATGAATGCAGGAGCGAATGAATGAGGGACTGTCTCCCCTCCCAGGGGACAAGGCCCAGCCCCAGAACCTCCAGTGCTTCTTCGACGGGGCCTCCGTGCTCAGCTGCTCCTGGGAAGTGAGGTCCGAGGTGGCCAACTCAATCTCCTTCGCCCTCTTCTACAAGGCCAGCCCCAACGCGGGGTGAGTGTCCCCTTCCCCCCCACCCCTCCTCCGCTCTTCCCCTCCTTGCCCTCTCTCCAGGCCTCCCCTGACTCTGGGGGCCCCAGAGGAAGCCACACCCCTCCCGTGGCCCTTGCCTCCCTCTGCCCTCACCTCCACCGTGATCCTCAGGGAAGAAGAGTGCTCCCCAGTACTGAAGGAGGAGCTCCCCGGCCTCTACGTCCAGCACCGATGCCGGATTGCCGTGCCCGGCCCCAGGAAGGACAGCCAGTACACCATCTCCATTCGGCCAAAGGAGGAGGAGAAGTTTATAAAAAGCTCGGAAAACAGTGAGTCTGCCCTCCAGCCTTCGGCGCAAGTGCTCCTGCAGTGGTCCTGTCATCCGTGTCCCCCACATCCACTCAGGACTCCTGATGGCCCACTCTCCATGTCTGTCTCTGTCAGCAAAACGCAGCCCAGTGACCAAAGGGAGCCAAAGTGATTCAGATCTCTTCTTGAAGCGGTCAAGATGCAACAATCTGACAATAACAATGGCAAATAGTATGAAGGAAGCTTCAACGGAGAGTCCTCAGGAACGGATCCTTAAAACCCATTTCCCCCTTTCCTTTAGCTCTGCTTTCCTGTTGAGCCACTCTGCAGGCCGTCCTGCCAGCCACGCCCACCCCTGGTCCTCCCACTGAACTTTCCCTTTCCTTCCCTGATTGGATTTTTCTCTCTCGGGTTCCCAGAGTCCTCTGCAGATAGATATTTTCTGTCTTCACGTAACTGATCTAGGAATGACTTCTTCAATCGGGGGCTAGACTACGTGCAAAGAAATTGTAATTCCTTGCAGAATCCTACCCCCTCTTCTTCTAAAGTAGCAAAGACCTCACGCAAAGGAGCCTCCTGTGTGGCGTCCTGGGACCCCAGGCTCTCGCACCCAGTCTGGAGTGTGTGCAGGAGGCCACATAGCCCCTCTGTCTCTGTCACCTGGTTCGAATCCACCCATCACCCTGGGGTTCTGCCGTCTTTTTCTCCACCACTTGTTAGCTGCCTGTCCTTGGCGGGTGACTTAGTCACTCTGGGGCTCAGTTTCTCCATCTGTGAATTGTGACAAGTGAACAGGACCCACCACGTAGCAGATCTGTTAGAATCAAGTGCAAGGTTTCCTGCAGACAGAGCCTGTGTGGCAATGCTTACAACATACTTAATGATGCGGCAGGGAACTAATTATTGGTGTTTTTATTTTTTTTTACTTAAACGTGAGGAGTAACCCATGCTTTGGGTGACCTCACCGAAAGACAAGTGTATCTCAGCATCTGCCCAGAGAAGGGCTGCTCAGGTCCAAGTGGACAGTATGGGGAAGTGGGGGTGCAAGGACCCTGAGATGGGCTGGACCCCATTGGAGAGAGCACCTGTGACCAACATGGAATGAAAAGAGTGTTCCATCGGAGGCATGTTAGGAACAATGTTCCCTAAAGGTTTCCCTCCCTCCAGTCCAGATGGCTCAGCCCACACTCAATGTGACCAAAAGCAGAGACGGCTACACCCTGCACTGGACGGCACAGGAGATGTTCTACAAACACATAGGTCACACCTTCCAGGTCCAGTACAAGAAAGCTACAGCCTCAAGGGAGGTGAGGACCTCATGCCTGGGAAGGGGCCTGTACTAGGGTTGGGGGAGGGGGCGGGGTGGAGAGCCCCCACCTGCCAGGTGCCTGGCTCCCAGCAGGGAACCCATCAGAGGAAGCCACTGAGACTTAGCGGTCATGACCCTGTGTGGCCGGCTGGTCGCTGTCCCCTTCCTTGGTGAAGGTCTAAGGCTCACAGAGGAGATATGACATGGCCAGAATGAACTATAGGACCCTAAACTGCGGAAGGGATGCAGACATCAGGGCTTGGAGGGCAGAGAGACAAGCTGGATGTCGGGTTTTCCAAAGTCAAAGTCACCAGGCAACTCTTCTTCAGAGAAGTCTTCTCTGGAGAGCAACTGTGCGGCCGCTCCGAGCGGAGCTGCTCCTGATAAAGCAGGCAGGTCCCCAGGCCAAGGTTCTGTCTCCGGCCCACATCTTTAGGCAGTCTTAGGGTCTGTGTGCAGAACCTGGGGCTCCCCGTGGCCCAAGTCAGAAACCTCGGAGCCAGCCACAGAATCTTCAGCCCGGAAATAGGGAAACTGAAGCCAGGAGGGGCGTGGTCAGTGGGGGAGCTAGGAGCGGGGCCCCCGGAGTCCAGTCATGCTGCACAACGTTCCTGGGAAGGCCATAATCGGGGTCCAGGCTGTCCCTGAGGGGCTGGGAGGTCGGGGGGTTGTCTCAGAGTAAGACTGGGACATGGTATGTCCTCAGGATTTCCGGGCCTCGGTGTTGTCCTAGGTCACAGGGATGGCAATCCCCAGGCCCACCCAGGGTGCTGAGCTCTGTGAGCCCTGGAGTAGGGCCCTCCATGGGGGTCGGGGGGGGGGCTGCCCCAGACCTGGGGATGCCGCTGCAGCTGGAGACTGATGAGGCAGAAAAACTGGGGTCCTGAGGTAGGAGGGGATTGGGGCTGTGCCTCCACGCACCAGCAAGTTGCCTCGGTCTCAGCACACCTGCTCACTCACCTGTGCCCTCAGGAGAGCAAGACGGAAACCCTCCAGAACACCCACAGCATGTCGCTGCCGCCGCTGGAGCCCTCCACCAGGTACCAGGCAAGAGTGAGGGTCAAGCCCACCCCCGGCGGCTACGATGGCATCTGGAGTGAGTGGAGTGAGGAGCTCTTCTGGGACACTGAATGGGGTATGTCTCCCGGCCTCCACCCTCCCTTCCGGGTACAGCCCAGCTGGGCAGAGGACAAGGATGGTGTGGACACAGAAGTGTGACCCCACCCCACCCGAGTGTCCTCTCTTCTGTGTGTCACTAGTCATGCAAAGTGACCCCTGGTGTGGAACACAGACTGCAGGTGAGGTCCTGAGAGCAGCAAAGAGCAGTCCTCACCATTGCTCCTCCCTCAGACTGGACCTTAGCCCTCTATTAATATGGCCCGTGGCCTCATTAGGCTTTGTGGCAGCCCTCACCTAGTGACCACTGAGCCCGAATTTCCAGTTAGTTACCATGGCAGCAAACATCATGAGCTATGGACTGAGGCCTGGCAGTGGAAGGATTTGGTCTGACTTCTTTCTGATTTTTTTTTTTTTTTAACGTAGGCTTCACACCCAGGGGAGTTCAACACAGGGCTTGAACTCACAACTGTGAGAAAGAGACCTGAGCCAAGATCAAGGGTCAGACACTTAACCGCCTGAGCCACCCAGGCGCCCCAGATTTCTTAATCTCCCCCATTTCCCTGTACTTGCTGCTTCCATTTTCTCTCACCGTTCACCATTCTGGCCACCAGGAGGCAGGTACAAGACTAGGTCCAGGAGGATGGAGGCAGATGAGCAGCAAGGACCCAAGCCGCAGTCAACCTCGCAGGGGAGGAGTCTCAGGAAGAGGGTTACAACCAAGTGGAAAAGAGGACCGGACACCGGGCCTAAGAGAAGAGACGGAGGGAGTCCTGGAGGGGCCCAACCTGTGAGGGGCTTGTCACTGGGGCTCCCGATAGGCCTTTACACCTCCTAGTTCCTCCACCAGGTTTTTCCCACCTCTGCCTCTCCAAACCTCCCTGTTACTTGAAGCTGAAGCTTATGTGCTGCCTCCTACATGAAGTCCACTGTGATTGCCACGAGATGTAGTCATTGCCCCGCCCCCTCCTGCTACTGGAAAGAATCTAACCTTCTTTGTCCTTCCTGATGTGGGAAACAAAGGCAAAAGAAATGTAGACAAAATTAAATTTTCTTATAACCTGCCGTCTTTACCTCCCCCAGTTCCAGAGTAATCAGTCACTGCTCACAGTCCCTGGGCAGCCCTTCCTCCCACGGGTCCTGTCCCCGTGCTATAATAAAAACACCTTTTGGCATCAAAGACATCACAAGAATTCTTCCTGAGCCTTTGGCTCCGACCCCCAGGACTCTAGTATTTCCGCATCACTTCCCAGCACTTGAACCTTGTGTTGCTGGGGGGCGGGGGGCGGACTGATTCCTTGTCCTTCTTAGCCTGTGTCTGGGCTTCCCTCCCACTCTGCACCCCAAGGAAATGAGCTTCGGGAGCACTGCAGCTGCACAGAGCAGGGTCTGGGGACTCTGCCCGGCCTCACCTCCCCTTACCTCCTCCCGGCTCCTAAGCCTCCAGCTCTGTCCTCCCCAGATGCTAATGCTCTTTTTTCCCTTCCTGGAACCCTCAGTGCTACCCATGTGGGTCCTGGTGCTCATCCTGGTCTTCACCACTGGGGCACTGCTCCCCGCCCTGCGCTGCTGTGGCATGTACGGGTACAGGTAAGAGGACTCCATGACGGGTGGGGGTGCTTGGGACCCCACAGCTGGCTCGCTCTAGTCCCTGTTCCGCCCATCCCTCCTGGGGGAGCCTTGGACAAAGCTCACCTTCTCCTCTGGGCCTCAGCTTCCTCTCTGCACAGGAGCATGGGGCAGCTTCCCTGAGGTCCCTGGCCACTGTTACCCCCTGCTATCTTTCTAGGCTGAACCAGAAGTGGGAGGAGAAAATCCCCAACCCCAGCAAGAGTCACCTGTTCCAGGTAGGATCTGGCTGCGAAGGCGGCTAGGGTGGTAGGCACTCCTCTCTCCTGCACCGACCTCCCCATCCCTATGTCTCCCCGGCCTTTCTGTGGCTTTGAGCATGAAACATAGGTGGCCCGGTAAGGTGCAGAAAGCTCTCAGGGGCGGCCAACACCAGCAGGGTTCAGCCCTGCCCTCCTCTGGGCACCTGCAGAGGCGCAGGACTGGCCCTGCCCGCTGGGCTCCCGTGGAGCAGGGGTGGAGTGGAACGGGGGCCTGCCAGGAGTCAGGAGGTTCAGCGAGAGGCCCAGTTCTGCAGGGGCCGGTGGGCTGACAGGAGGCAGAATGTCTTCCCCGAGGACAGGACAGCAGAGCTGAGTTTTGGAGGATCCAGGGTGGCGACAGGTGGGAGAGGCCTGCAGTGGGTGGACAGGACCCCTTCGCAAAGGGGACTGAGAGGGGCGGGCCGTGAGCCTGGGCGCACATCCCAGATGCTGAGATGGTCGTAAGGCGAGCATTAGCATGTGGGTCGTGGGGCCCTTCAATCAGGCACGGCCAGCTTGCGTGTGGAGGGACGTCGTGTCTAGTGGGGAAGAAACTAGGGCATGGGTGTGGAGGCAGCAACGCTCAGATCTGTGGACTTGCGAGAAGACAGTCCCCATCCTCCGGTGCCCGAGGACCCACAGCAAGTCCCAGCCCCTCTCTGGGCCTCTCCTTCCTGGTGTCAGGAGGCTGGGCGGGGCTGGCCCTCGCCTTGCTGAGACCCGTCCGTGTCTGGGGACTCCCTGTATCCCCTGTGAGTCCTCCCCTCGTTCCTCCAGCTTCTCGAGAGCTCACACACCCACAGCACAAATGTCCCTTCCCTTCCCAGAACGGGGGTGCCGGCCTCCAGCTCCCAGGCAGCCTACTGGGACTCATCAGCAGGGACCCCCCGCACAAGGGGCCGCAGGGCAGCTTCGTCCCTGGGCTGGACGGGTGAGTGTCTGGGCTCGGGACCCCTGGGAGGTGGGAGGGTGGCCCCATTGCGCACGCTGGAGACTCAGAGGAGGCAGCCTCCAGCCTGGGGCTCAGGATGAAGAGAACCATGGAGGTTGGTTGCCCTAAAGCCGGAGGATACCAGATGGGTGTCGAGGAACTTCCCGAATCCTGGGTGAGGAAGGGCCCTACCTTGGACTTGACCCGAGGCAGAAGACTGGAGCAGGTGACCTCTCCCTGCCCTGTTGCCCAGGGAGAGTCCGCACCGGGGTGCTGATGACATGGTGGTGGGGGGAGGGACTGAACGGACGAGGGCATGACTAGGCATGTGTGGGCCAGGCATCCACTTGGTCCCTGGTGGGCGGATGAAGGAGCGGGGGCGAGAGGAGCCACCCCTGCAGAAGACTTTGAACCAGAGCATGGAGGCTGGCAGGCGAAGCCAGCAGGGGACCAGAGGCCCGTGCAGCACCCTCTCTTGGCTTGCTCCCCAACCTTGCCCTGCCCTGTGCCCTCCCTGAGCCCTGGGGAGGTTCAGGCCTCCCCCCGCCCCACTCCAGCCCCAGCATGAGCTGAAGTGGCGGCCCCGGGTGGTCTCAATGTCTCTGCGCCTGTTCTCCCCACAGCATGTTCCCTGTAGACTACAGACACAGCGAGGTGTCGCCTCTCACCACGGAGGACCCAAAAGATACCCGTGAATCACCATCAGAGCCTGACACGACTCCAGCCGCCTTGGACCCATACTCGGAGGAGGCCCCTGGCCCTCAGCCAGACCTGTCGGCCCCCGAGGGCAGGCCCAAGAGCCAGGCTTCTGGCTTCGACTTCAATGGCCCCTACCTGGGGCTCCCCCACAGCCACTCCCTGCCTGACGTGCTGGGCCAGCCGGCACCCTCACAGGCAGGCCTGAGCCAGAAGCCGCAGCCTCCGGGATCCCTGGAGTACCTGTGTCTGCCCGCAGGGGGGCACGTGCAGCTGGTCCCGCTCGCCCAGGTGATGGCCCAGGGCCAGTCCATGGATCCAGAGGGGAGACCTGACCTGGGCAGTGAGGGGAGCCCCTCCCTGGAGTCAAGGGCATGCCACGCCCCTTCTGCACCCGGGTTGATGGTAGGCGGTCAAGGCCCAAAGAACAGCCCCAGTCCGAAGGATGGGACACTTGCAGCTCTGCCCACTGGCTCCGGGGGCCCTGAGGATGGCCTTCTGGCGTCTGGCTATGTCGCCACTACAGACCTAGCATTCCCCTTGCCCATGGGGCTGCCATCTGCCTCCATAATTCACCCTCTGCACCTGCCCACAGACCAGAGCCACAGCCTCCGTCCTGGAGTGACTGGTGGGTCCCATGCAGCCCCCGGCCCCGTGAAGCCAGAAATCGAGGGCTATGTGGATGTCCCTCCAACCCCGGGCCAGTCTCCTAAGTCCCCTCTGGGCAGTCCTGCCCTTTCTCCGGCCGGCAGCCCCACCCTAAGCCCAGGGGAGCCCAGAGCAGAGGGGGCGCCCCTCTCCCCACACCCCGAGGGGCTCCTGGTCCTACAGCAGGTGGGTGACTACTGTTTCCTTCCTGGCCTGGGCTCTGGCCCGCTCTCACCCCAGACAAAGCCCTCTTCCCCAGGACCCCATCCTGAGATCGGGGACCCTGACCAGGTGTTCCAGGCCAAGAAGGCCCTGGGCCAGGCCATTCCGCAGATGCCAGCCATCCGGCACTTCAAGGCCCTCAAGCAGCAGGACTACCTGTCACTACCACCCTGGGATGTCGGCAGGCCTGGGGAGGTGTGCTGATACCTTCGAGCTCCTGGGGGCCTGAGTGGAAGTTCTGTCTCCCCTTCCACTGGTCCCTCGCCTCATCCGCACTCCGTTCTGCAAAGCTGCGTTGGGGCTTCTGTGTTGGAGCAGATGGAGGTGGGGAAATGAGTCGGCCTCCTCCCTTCTAACTTGACCTTCAGCCAATCGATTCTCCTGTCCCCACTGCCTCCCTCTCTCTCTCACAGACAGACAGGCGGACACAGACACGTGCACATGTTTCTTTCATGTTAATTTACTTTTAGGTTCCAAAGTATTCGAGCTTCCAGTATACTCATTCTATTTGCACCTGGTTTTTGTTTTTTGTTTTTGGGGGGTTTTATGGTTTTTGTTTTTGTTTTTAATAGATTTCCTTGCTTTTGCCACTGTCTTCTTTCCCTTTCCACCGATTTATTTTCTGAGTGACTTTGAGCTAAGCCCAGTCTGAGATGTCGTGTCTGGGTTCTGACACCGACATGTCCGGTTATGTGGAGGTCTTGGGTCTATGGCCTGGCCCTGGAAGGTGCGGATGCAACCCTGGTGTGGAGGGAGGCAAGGGGCTCCCCTGGCTGGGACCTCGGAGAGGGAAGGCTCAGGAGAGCTGTGCAGGGCATGATTCTTGGAGCTCTGAGCCATGGGCGTGGTAGGGGGTGTGCAAGAGGAGAGTTGTGCTGAGCTCACGGGAGGCCACCCCAACCCCGGTCTCATGGTGTATGTTCTGCCCACTGGCTACTTTCTACGTCCTGCCTGGTGGGGCCTGTGGAGAGACGTCCAGAAACCACACGTACTCCAGAAATGCTGGGAAGAACCGCTCAACAAAGGGAAAAAAGGGAAATTTTTAAAGACCTGGACCCTTTGGGGCTTAAAATCAGAGTCATGCTGCTGCCCTCCCTCCAGAAAGAACTTACAGCTCCTACCTCCCCTGGCCACAGCCCAGGGGCTTTGGATCTATGTTTGGTCCTACCCAGAGGATTACGGTTTCTTAAAATATGTGCCTTTCTGACATGCAAAAAAAGGAAAAAAAAGGCATTAAATTGTTTTAATTTGCATTATTTGATAACTATCAAGCTTGCACGCATTTTCATATTTCCTGGACATTCGTATTTCTTGACCGGGCTAAACCCATTAGGGACTTTGTTCTGCGGGGCGTTCATCTTTTCCCGATTAAGTTTTTTTTTAAAACTGTTTACATGTGGCTTTTCATGGTCGGTGGAGGTTTTCCCCCCTAGTTTGTAGTTTGTCTTTGGGATTTGGATCTGAGGATGGTAGACAGACCCGTGCAATGTAGCCTTCTCCGCACGCTGAGATTTGCTGGCGCTACTTTGGGTGTCCAATTTACAAGGGTTTTCCCCCTTGGTCCTAATTGATATTTTTCTAGTTCTTTCTCAGTTTCAAGCTTTTTGTGTAAAATGGTGTTGGGTTTGGAATGTACGTGTGCGAGAGGGAGAGTTGCCTTTACGTTTACCTGGAATGAGTGGCCTGGGTGTTTTTCCATCGTTTGCTGAAACACCCATTCTTTGTCCCTGTGTCTAAAACGCCAGTTTTATGATCTAGAAAGTCCCTGATATACTTAGTGGGTTTCTAGGTTTCCAATTTTCTTATCTTGCATGGTCTGCTCAATGCCCACCCCCCCCCCCAGCTTTGTAACGTTTTAACAAGTGGTAGACCCAATGTAGTTGTCATTTTTGTTCTCAAAGCCCTGCTCAATACAGCAATGTTGGGAGGAGGGAAAGGATTGTAAACAATGTAAATATTCACAAATGATGACTTGTTACAATAATAACACTTCAGGTTAAAGTAGAATCCTGGGTTACAGATGGATGAGGTAGTCCTACATGGATTAGAAAGAAATCCAAGAGAATGAATTCCAAAATGTTCAGACATTTGTTAGCTGAAAAAAAATTGCAATAAAATATTTTTTTATAAAATGAAACCCAAACCCTAAATTTGTGTCTCTTGTGTTGGAATAGCAGGGGAGGGGTGTGGTTTGAAACCACAGTTTCATGAAGGAGGGTGAATCCGGTAAAACAGAAGGGCCCGTGGGTCTCTGAGGCATCAAAGTGGATTTCGGGAAAGCCAGCTCGGGGTGTCCTTATCGTTGGACGGGGGTGTGGAGGTGAGTGCTGGTGGAGTCACAGATAATGAATCACAACAAATGCTGGGCCAGGTGGAGGGTGGTTGGAAACAGAACCTGAGGAGTTGCAGGAAGGGTCGGTGTTCTCTTCCCCGGGCCCCAGGGCTAAAGCGTGAGTCTGCACCACCAAGTGGTGGCCCTCATCCAGAAAGCCCTCAAAGACACCAGAGCCCAGCTCAGAGCTTTGACCCTGACTGAGCCTTTACTTGGCTGTGTCAACTTGGGGGGCCACCTGCCACCCCTGATCCTCACTGTGAGGTCTCCCCAGCTACAAAATGCTGGGACCAGATGGCATCAGCCAGCCTGTGCCCTGAACGTGGCTCCCCCAGACCCCAGGGTTCCCTCTTGCCCTCACCGCTCTGCTGATATCCTCATAAGCAGAGGTCAGGGTCCTGAGGATAACCAGTGCCCAAATCAACCATCATCAGCCTAGAACAAACTTCAGGCATCCAAAAAGGAACAGAAACATCATCCATCAGAAACGAAACATCAGGGGCACCTGGGTGGCTCAGTGGGTTAAAGCCTCTGCCTTCGGCTCAGGTCATGGTCTCAGGGTCCTGGGATGGAGCCCCGCATTGGGATGGAATCCCGCATTGGGCTTTCTGCTCAGCAGGGAGCCTGCTTCCTCCTCTCTCTCTCCCTCTCTCTCTCTCTCTCTTTCTCTGCCTACTTGTGATCTCTGTCAAATAAATAAATAAAAATCTTTAAAAAAAAAAAAGAAAGAAAACTTCACTACCAGTTTATTGCTGCAAATGTGAGTCTCCAGGCTTGAAACGCTGACGTTTTCCTGGCTACTAATGACAAGGGCTCAGCACTGTGGGTACCAGGCCGCTCCCTGGTTTCCTGTCCAGCACCCCACGCTGCTTCCTCGACACCCCTGGTCAACCAGCCCTTGGGATGTTACCCTGATCTTCCGGTGCTCAGTAGAACATAATTCAGGTCAAAGCTTCTAGCAGATATATTTCCAGAAGGAACCCCATACTCGGGATGAGTGGCTTAGACATATCCCGAAAGCCTCATCTACAACTCCCAGAGCTATCATTTCTACAAGCGTGTTGTTGAAATTTTAGCCTCGGAAGATGCAAAACTGTGAGGGGTGGTGTCTTACGGTGTTCGTGGTGAGTCTGCTGTGCTGAGGTTGGAAGAATAAGAATAAGCTGTTGGCCGAATGCCTTACTGATCTGTAATCCCGGCTCCCTTTCCTTTTTTGCTTCCCCCCTTCAGCACGTCTGCCTCAAACACACTTGCTCACCGGTGCTGTGCTGGGAACTTTGTCCCCTGTGAAATCTGGGCGCGCGCGGCGAAGTTGGCATTTTGCTTGTAATTTACTCTCCCAAGATATGAACGATTCTCAAACAGGTCCTTTGCTTGAAGGACGCATGGCCTAAAAGGCATGAAACTGCTCAAAAAGGAAACAGAATTCTTAAAGAGATTCTGTTCTGTGTGAGGAACGCTAGTACCCTCTAATTTCCACAGAGATTAGAATTATAATATAATTAAATCTCTACTTCCTGCCTTTTACTGTTATTTTAGTTTAATAGGATTGGTCTGTAATAGTCTTCCTGAAATTACCAAGCAAATACACTGTCTTAGTATTTGTACTAACCATCCATCTATGTCCCTATTTAACTTTTAAAGCTCTTAATTACGGTTTTCTTCATAAAATTAATAGCTTTCACCATCCTTAATTAGTGCAGCATTTTGCTCTCGAAATAATAAATATGTACTTATATTTCAACTGCCTGATTCAGTTGCAGCATGAGAAGTGTGTAAGCAAATACATTGCAAGGGGAGAAAAGAGCGGGTACGTATAGGTTACAAAAGGCAAAGTATGCATAGTGTTCAGAGACACACATTGGCTGTGCAGGAGACAAACACCTGGGGTGGTGATAGAGGCCCCCTTAGGAGTCAGGGTACTGCTTTGGGGTGGACTGGGAGTCTGGCCTGGGAGAAGGGCAGGGATCTCGCTCCTATCCTGGGGGAGGCAAGTACAAGGATATTCACCTTAAAATAATTTATTGTTAAGCTAAGCTGTTTCAGGTGGGTTTGAGTACTTGTGTTACAAAACAGCTCATGAAAAAAAAGATCCAGGACCCATCTGGAAATAAGAAACACTAAATGCTGGGACATACTACATCACATCCAAGGTCCTTTTATAAATTCCTTGTCCACCTGCCTATATCTGTTTATGCTTTTTCCCTTTGGTTTCCGGTCCTGGTGCACCCCTATTGCATTTCAGCGCGTCCCGTGGGGGTCATCGTGCATGGGAGAAACTTGTCCTCTCTCTGCTCCTGTCTCCCCTCCTGTGCCTTCCCAGCCCCAGTGCCTGGGGACCCCTGGCACCCCTCTGCTCTAGCTCCCGCCACACTGAGCTGAAATTGTCTGTCCACTCCTCTATCTCCCGTTCTACTGTGAGCACCTGGGGAGCAGACTGTCAGACACTCAGCAGACATCCGTTAAATTAGGTTTCCAATTTCAAATTCATGTTCCTTTCTGTACTGATAGCATCTCAGGTTCCATTCATGACCTCCCATGATTATTCAGGGAGGGCAACATATCTTTTCAGAACTTTAATCATCGGGAAAAGGGTTTTCTGGCTGAAGGTCTCTCAGGATGAATTGCTAGTCCAGAACTCTCCAGAGTCCCCCATGTCCTGCTCATTTTCTGTAGGGAACAAGATTTCAGGGGATTCTCGTTTTCCCTTTTGGTGAAACGTGGTCTTGTCGCTTTCCCATAAGCAATGCCCCTCTGTGTAATAAAAGAATAAAGGAGAACCTTCATTAGGGATAATGTTTTCTCTTTTCATTAGCATTCACTGAACGGTTAAAGACACCGAAGACATTTTCACTGCAAGGTTCTATCTCAAATGAATGCCGTGGCCAACCGTTTCCGAGGACAACGGCCACCGTGCCTCCCACCTGCACGCCCCTCTGTGCTGTGACCTTCGTGGGGCCTCTTGTTCACAGGTGGGAATGATTTCTCCTCCCGTCCGACTTGGATCAGCCGGCAGGGCGCCGTGGAGTGAGGTGGGGGACCTCTGGGGCAGGTGGGCAAGGGTCGGAGCTTGCCGGCTCCCGGTCGGCCAGCGGGTGACGCAGACGGAGCGGCCGGCGTCGAGGAATCAGGCAGACAGAAGGCCTGGAGGGTGAGCGGCCCCCACGGAGGGAGGGAGGCAGCCCAGTGACACTAGCGTGGCCGTCCCTCGCATTCCAGCCGAGGCCCAGCTCCCCGCTAGCCGCTGCACGTGGATGTTCCCACCTGGCTTCGTGGAGCAGAACCGCCCGCTGACTGGGGACATGTAATCAGCGCCTGTTCTCTTCAGCCACACATGTGAGTGGTTTGATCCAGGGCAACGGGTCCCTGGTTCTTCAGATGCATTGCTTTGCTGGGTCAGCTCCTAGAGGTTGGGGTGGGGTTTGGGGGGCAGTCATGTGATAGGTCACGCCGAAGCAAAACCAGAAGCTTCTCCGAAGGCGGGCACTTGGCCAGCAGGCTTTTCCAGGTCCAAGCTCATGGCATTCTTGTTCCTTGTCATCACACCCCTTCCCTACACCAGACTGTTCTCTCTCGTGTCCCTCAGTCCCACCAGCAGATCCCCTCTTCGTCTGGTCTGCTTTCTCACACCTGAAAACACAGTCAACACTCTTCCATCTTTGAAATGACATTTGTCCTCGCCCAGCCAGGACCCACAAGGAGTTGTGTGTCTCCTCGGCCCTCCCTCTGCAGCCAAGCTTTGCCCAAGAGCCGTGTTCCTCCTCCCATTTCTCACATGCCACAGTCTGGCTCCCGCCCCCCATGCCGCAGCACCGGCTCTTGCCAGTGTCACCCGGGACCTTGCCTTGTCACCCATCAGCCTGTCCCTGGACTCACCGCGATCCTCAGACACGGAAGCCAGATCGTGACCTGTCCCAGGGCCTTGTACGTATCGCCCGTGTAACACCTGGCACCTCTCAGCTCCCTGCCCCCGCCCGCCCCCTCTGATGGGCCCTTCTCTGTCCTCCCTGCAGCACAGTGTCCCCAGGGTTGTTCTCCCTTGCACGGCCCACGCCATATGACCCCCTCTGGTGCTCCATCTTCAAGGTCTCGGGCTCGCCAGCATTCTCCCAGTGTTTCTCCAGGTCTGTTCTCTCCCCCCAGCCCAACAGCCATAGATCCAATTTCCCAGAGGACACCTCCCCTCCGATTTTCCAGAGACGCCCCACATTGAACATGCCTCCCCGTGGCCCCAGAGCCCCCCACTACTTCTCCTTTAACAGGCCCTGGCCCCAGTCCTGCTGAGGCCAGAGAAGGGCCAGACACGGGGCGAGTCATGGGAGGGTGACCTGAGCCCAAAATGGGGAACCAGAGAGGAGACCCCCACCCCACTCCCCTAAGCTACATTCCTTTCATCAAGGGTGTGTCACAGGGCAAAGGGGGCACCAGGAACCGAACAGCGGTCATGAGGAAGATAGGACCTCAGAGCACTTGAGAAACGGCCCTCATGTGGGGACAGAGCAAAGAGTCCAGCCTGAGAAGCATGGCGGCCTCCCTTGCCAATAGCGGGGCTACACTTTTTAAAACCTATCCCATGGGAGCTCTCTAGTGGAGTCAGCCTAGAGCTGGAGAAGGAGAGCTAGTTTTGCAGTCCCCGGAGGGGAGGCCGCTGATTCTTGCTCTGCACAGAGCTGTGTGGTCCTGAACAAGTGACTTCAACTGTCCGAGTCTCAACTTTATCATCTGTAGAATGGGAACAATCATAGCTGTTTCTCCACTTCATAACACTACCGCAAGGATTAAGCGAGGTTGGGATACTCACATCTCCCTCGGGCCTTTAGCTGTTTGCGGGGGAGCAGGGGAAGGGCGGGCGTGGCAATTTTGAGGAAGAGGAGAAGACCAAGGAGAAAAGGGCTTTTGGGTCTGCAGACCACAGAGTGTGTGGTGGGAGCCTGGGGAAGAGGCCCTGGGTTGGGATCTAGAAGCCCGTCCTTGAATGTGGTGCTCTGGAGACGCCGGGGCTGGGCACCCGAGGAGGATGCTTGTCCTGCCCTTGGACCAGTGCCCAGGAGCTGTGATACATCAGGAAACCCTCCAGAAGCCTCCAAGGGGCAAGCCAATCCAGTCCCCCAACCTTGTCTGCCCATGAGAAGGGCCCAAGTGCCATGTGTTTCTGGAAGCTTCTATGGAGATGGTTCTGTTCCCAAGTGGGATCACTGCCTCCCTATGGCACCCAGGACATTCATAAGCCCCAAACAGCCCAGCAAAACCCACCCTCTGGGCCAGGTGGAGATGTACCTTACCCAGTCCCCTTACCCTGAGCTGGGAAGAGGGAAAGAGCCACGCCACCATTATCTTAAAACATAACGCAGGCCAGTAGAGATTGCCAGGAAGGCTCCAAAGGTCCTTAGGCATATATTCAGATAATCTCTAAAGAAAAAGATAGAGACAGTCCGGGAGATAAAGGAGAATGTCAAACCATGACACATCTGGTTATGAATAATAAGGGTAGTCTGATGTATTTCTCGCCCCCGGCTTACTAGAAACGACATCAGCTTTAACCAGATACTTAAAAAGTCCTCTTTGTCTCTTAAGGAAATCTGAAGTAAGCAAAAAAGATTGCTGGATGTCTCCAAAGGAAAATCACATTTTGTTTGGAGCACATGTGCTGTGATGGGTAAGTCTAGCCTTCTACTGTTTTTGAGCTAGTTTATAACTCTGTAGATTGCATGTAATTGATAGCAATGAAAAGCAATCCTTCTCTCCAGGAATGCAAGCAAACTCTGCCCCGTAGAAGGACAACACCCCTCCCCCCCACCCACCACCACACACATACACACACACACACACATAGCACAGACAAGCAGTTCATCCCAGTGTTCCTAATCTGTAAATATAAATGTTTCTGTTCTTCGAACTCCCCTTTGAACTGGTTGTAACATTTGCTTGGTCATTGATCAGGAACTCCATAACATCCTTAACATGTGGTCCTTTTATTCCCACATGGTTTTATCCCCTTTGAAGATTTGAGACGGGACCACACATAGGAAAAAAGTGTCGTGATCTGCAGCATGGAGGCAAAGGTCCCCGGTGTTGATCAGGCCCAGGGAGGTGGTCCGGGCATGAGGTTGATGGGCGTGTACCATGGCTGAAGGTCCACCATGCCAGCCACAGCCCCTCCCTCCTCAGGCTATCTTGAGGACACCCGGTTGCAGGTCCGTCACGTAGGCTCCTCCATCAGGAAAAAGAGAGCTGGGATGACGGATATGTCCATTTCCCTGCTGGAGAGCTGATGGTCCCCAACAGCCTGGACCCACTCAACATCCCACATCCACACCAAACCCTAATCCCCGATCTCCCCAGATCCCTCCACATGTCAGGCAGCCCTGTGTCTATGAAATCTCCAACCTCATCTCTCAAGGCACATGCTTACCACTTTTTCTGCCTCATTCAAAACTATGAATTCAGGGGTGCCTGGGTGGCTCAATGGGTTAAGCCTCTGCCTTCGGCTTGGGTCATGATCTCAGGGTTCTGGGATCGAGCCCCACATTGGGCTTTCTGCTCGGCAGGGAACCTGTTTCCCCATCTCTCTCTCAGCCTGCCTCTCTGCCTACTTGTGATCTCTCTCTCTGTCAAATAAATAAATAAAATCTTTAAAAAACAACAACTGTTAATTCAAAAGAACCAAGTCATACCAAGGATCGGAAACAACAGAAGAGTCTGGACGAACCCCAGTCCAGGGAAAGACGGGTTCTCATACTGGTGCCCAAGTCCTATGCACCTGAAACTAATTTGGGACACGGAGGCTGGGCACCCAATGAAGCCAGGCCAGGTCCTCACCGTGGAGGTGATTTGGGGGGGATCCCCCCCCGACGGCTGACTTCCTGCCTTCTTCTCCATGCCCGAGCCTCTGTTCTAAAAAACTCAAGAGACAGACTTGTTCTGTCCCTTCCCAGCTCCCATGTGCACTTCCGGCCCTGCATGCTGGATGTGGGACCCTCTTCCTACAGGAGCTTCCTCTCTGTGCCCCCCAGTTAGTAAGTGGAGGCATCCTTCCCCTCTATCCCTTGCTTCTCGGCCTCCAGCCTCTGCGTATGTGTTTCCAGACATTGAGTTTTCATTGATATTGATGAGTGAAAGGAAATGAAAAAAAAAAAAAAAAAAAAAAGCAAAAACAGGAGAAAAAGCATATCAACTTTTATTTCAAAATCAAACAATTCAAAAGAAACCATCCTTTACCATCAACCTCATTTTATATTTTTATAAAAGTCATGTTAATACAAAGGAAGTAAAAACATTTCTCATCGCTGATAGTAGGATGGTCCCTTGCAAGAGCAAGGCAGGTGGTCCTATGTTTCCCTCATTTCCTGTGGGACAGCAGGAAACTTCATCCTAGACCCGTCCTGGTCTCTACAATGACCTTGGGGATGTGCCTTGGCTGTGGTGTTCTGTCTACTGGACTGACAGTTTTTGACTGAGAGATACAGACCCACTGTAGCCGAGGTTACAAATGGAAACAGCGTTACTACTGAGAGGTCGAGAGGTCATACAAGGTGGCATTTATCTTGGTGACTTCAGGGGCATGATCCGTATCTGGGCCCCTCGCCTCCCACGTCTGGAACATCTGTCTCCTGGGGCCTGCAGCTGACGGGCCTCCGGGAAGTCAGACCCAGTTTGTGAAAGTCACAGAAACATGTCAGTTTGTCACAAGCAGTTCAGAAAGCGAGCTCGACAGAGTGCTGAGCGGGACTGTCCGGGACACCCACAGTCCGTGACAATCCTGCTGGAGAGCCACTTAATGACAGCAGGATGTCACTCAACCTCCAGCCTCACAGCGGGGGCTGGGCAGCCCAGTGGTGGGGGGGCTTCAGGCTCTGATAGAGACTAGGACTGTGGCCAGAGGCGGGCAGAGCACGCCCCTGCGCCAGGATGTCCTTTCCCAAAGAAGGCTCAAGGCCAAGGTGGGCGGCCTCTGCTGTTCTTGGGGGCCATGGAGCTGGCTGTGGTTGGGAATGCCGGCCCCCTCTGGACTTGGATTCTTTTCAATTCCCATGAAATGGCAGCAGCTGCCCAAACCCAAAAGACTGTGATCAGGGATGCCCTGGGGGAGTGGTTGGCTAGGCATCTGACTCTTGATGAGTGAAAGGAAAAGAAAAAAAAAAAGCAAAAACAGGGGAAAAAGCATATCAACTTTTATTTCAAAATCAAGAACAATTGACAAGAAACCATCCTTTACCATCAACCTCATTTTATATTTTTATAAAAGTCATGTTAATACAAAGGAAGTAAAACCATTTCTCATTGCTGATAGTAGGATGGTTTCTGCTCAGGTCATGATCACAGGTTCCTGAGAAGGAGGCCTGTGTTGGGCTCTATGCTCCGCACAGAGTCTGCTTGGATTCTCTCTCCTTCTCCCTTTGCCCCTCCCTCCAAAACACTAATTAATTAACTTTAAAAAAAAGATTGATCAGGCAAAGAATGTCCCTCTTTATTTTCTATTCATTATGTGGCCAGGCAGAGCCCAGACATCCCACCACTGTTTCCAGTCCTCTGCTTAAAGGTGGGGCTCTTCAACCTCCAGGGAAGTCTTAGAGTCTGGCTTGATGCCCTTTCTCCTGGGGATGGTGGCAGCACCAGTGGGGCTGGCCCATGGCCTGGGAGACCCCCTGCCACAGCCCGGTGAGCAGTTCCCAGGGCCCATGTGACATGCGTCTCACTTGGGATAAGGATGCAATCACTTTTCTTTAATTGTTAAGAGACATGTATCCATATGTAAGCAGCAAGCAAGAGGGATTCTGAGCACAACAGTTCTTAAACATCATTTTGAGAAATCAACTTTGAACTCAGAACTTGCAGAAAATTGTTGCTATAATTCCCATGTAATACATGAAATCATTAATATCCTCAATGCACAATGTTGTCTAATCGGAAGCAGAAAGAGCCCAGTTCTCACCTGGTTCAAGTCTCTCCTCCCTGTTGCAGTAGCCTTGAATAAGGTCGTCCTTATCTGTTTAACTTTGCCTGGTACCATTTTTGCTTTGACGATTCCCAGCTTGGTGACATGGAAGCCACAATGGCAGACAGTCCCTTTGAACGCCGAACCCACCATGGTGACAATGGGTCTGGGTCACGGGGCAATTTCTAATGCCATAGGATTTACCTGTAGGATTTCTCCTTTTATCTTTTGCGCTGACGGATTTCCTACATTGGCACCATCACCGCCTTGTTGGAATGAATTCCAGTATCAGAACTTTCTTCTTCTGGTGGGAAAAGGGGAATCTTTCCTCCTTCTGGGGCCATACCTGTTCAGATATTCCGTGAAAACATTTGTGTTTGATTTGCCGATATCTTATTGATGATTTTGTGTCTGCATTTATAAGTAAGGTTAATCTATAGATCTTTTTTTGTGCTAGCTTTACCAGATGTGGGGGACATGGAAGACAAAGTTTAAAATGACGGTAATGAACAAGCATTGCTTTATGATTCGGGTGTCAGCTAAAGAAAGCTGGCAAATATCACCCATTTTAAAATTCTATTGCAGTAAAAAGAGAACAGAGGGATGTCTCTCTTAATGCCGCCATCATCCATTGGGGCGTCACAGTCTCTGAATTTCATGCTTCTTTAAGAAATTTGCTAAGCCTGCTGCTGAATCCTTTATGTGTCCTGACATAATTTTTGAATAATCATCAACTTTCACGAGTTATATAATTTAGCCTGAGCAATGTTTCACCAGCATTTGAAACAGCTAAATTATTCAGCGAGTCTGAATATGAATAACAAAGAGTAAATTAACATGTTTATTAGCATCAGAGGGACTCATTTGTTTCTGGGAGGCAGGACTGAGTTCAGGTAAAGCAAAAGTGCATTAGGCTTTGAGCCTTTTTCCTTAGTTTTAACCCCAAGCTTGTAAGTCTATTCCTGATGAGCTGTTAGCTGACCTCCATTCTGCAGTCAAATGCTCTACCACTGAGCTATACCCCCACGCCTGACCTCCATTCTGAAAAGGAACTTCCCAACCTTAGGTTTCTTTCCAAAAGGGGAGGGAGGCGGTTATATGCTCTCTCCCCACATTGTAGGAATGTGATAGTTGCATGGAATGAATGCAGAAATTTCCCTCCCATCAGTATCCCCTTCCTCTGGGATCAGTTAAATAACATAAGGATTGCCTAGTGCTTAAGAGGGCCTTGCTTTAAAAGATCTTAAAATCTCAAAAGACCTTGACTGTTGAACTGTCTGGGTGACGAGTTTATAAGTGGTTCATTATCAAATATGATTTTCCATTTTTTTTCTAACATTTTTCTAGGTTTTAGTACTTTACGTTTAAAAGGAGCCATTGCTGGGGGTGCCTAGGTGGCTCAGTCCAGTTGAGCCTCCGAAACCTCCTGGTTTCAGCTCAGGTCATAATCTCAGGGTCGTGAGATTGAGCCCCACATGGGCTCTGTGCTCAGCAAAGAGTCGGCTTAAGAGTCTCTCCCTCTGCCCCTCCCCCAGCTCATAATTGCTCTTGTACACATTCTTTCTCTAAACTAACTAACTAAATAAAAATCAATCTTTAAAAAAATAAAAGGGGACATAGTTAGTTTTTGAAAACTGCTTCCTTTTCCTACATGGCAGCTGGCGTTCTTGTCTCAAGGATCTGTGTCCAAAGTAAAAGGCCCTCCTGGGAGCTGTGCCCATCTTCGTGGGAGGGAATGAAATTGAGCATCTCATGAAAATGAACATCAGAAAGAGTTTCATCTTTTCTCTTTTCCATTAGCATCTCTACTGCTGTTTGACTTCGTTTTGGTATATTTCACCTGGTAGTTGTGCATTTCAGCGAGATTTTCCCAACGACTGGCATACATTTATTTGCACATAATATTTCTTATAATTCTATTAATTTTCTCTCTCTCCATGACAACATCTGCTTTTCTCATCTGTGCCTTACAGGCTATTGTTCTCTCTTTTCAAAATTTGGGTGGACAAGGTCAGCATTAAAAGCTTCTAAGCACTCAGGATAAAATTGTCGCTATAATCTCCATGTAATACATGAAATCATTAATATCCTCAACGCACACTGTTGTCCTTCCGTAACTGGAAGCAGAAAGCGTCCCAGTTATCATTTTATCCACATTCACATTCCATCCTTGGTGAATGATTTTCAGATTTTCTTGGGAAAACTCTTTACATGGAACCTGAGACCTTGTGATAGCAAAGTACCAGAACTTTCTTCTTCTGGTGGGAAAAGGGGAATCTTTCCTCCTTCTGGGGCCAGACGCTCTGTTCCTGAACCTCTTTCGCAAGCATGAGCAGAACTATAGCGGTATTAGCTGCATTATTTACTTAGCCCCACGTTGTGTTTTGTTCCCTACTTAATTGTGTTTTACGTACCTCTTAAGCTCATGCAAGATCAATCATTAACTTTGCCTTTTTATCCCTACTCCCTGTTTACCCACTGATTGTAGAAACCTAATGGGGACAAGGGCAGTTACATTTGTCCTGACATATCTGAATGTACCAGGTCCCAAACAGCGCCTTGCTGTCTGGAACAGTGCTTACCTCCAGGCTGTTTCAAGCTCTCCCGCCCCTCCCCCGTCGCAGGTTTCAAGAAACCCAAGCATTCACCTCCTTCCCCAAACATAGAGCTGTCCCTTGGCTCAACAGGGCAAGGCAGCCTTGGGAATGACTCCCCGCCTTCTCACCATTCTGATAATAAAGCTTTCCTTGCTTCAGAACTGTGTCTCGGATATTGGCTTCCTACATCTTGGGTGCATGGACAAGTTTGAGCTGGGTAGCCCATCCTTCTTTCCTTCCCTCCTTCCTTCTTTTGTTTTTCTTTCTTTAGCTCTCGCCTGGTTTTCTTAAGCAATTTATGCCTTGGGCTTCCTGTCCTTCCTAGGAAGGCTTGCTAATCTCTAACAAGAAGGAATTACGTCATGCCTGCGGATTGCTGGAAGTTATCTCCTCCAAATGACGTTTAAAAAGACCCTGTATGGTTGGAATTTCGCTTACTTTGCTCTTTCTAGATGTATATGCTTTTCTTCAAAATGAGAGGTACGGGAAAGTTGAAGAGAGTAGATCCTGAGTCCTCATCACAAGGAGAATTTCTCCCCCTTTTCTTCTTTTCTTCTTTTTGTTGTATCTATGACTAAATGTACATATGATCTACTGTCATTCCACAGTGCACGTAAATCAAGCCGTCATGTCATTCGCCTTAAACTTACACAGTCATGTATGTTGATTATTTCTTATTGAAACTGGGAAAGAAATTCGAGGGAAGTACTTACATCACTATCCCAAATGAGAGAATAGGAACTCGGGGTCGCGTGTCCCACAGGCCCTGGGAACCTCTCCATCGGGCTGTGGCAGGGGCCTCCTGGGCCAATCCCACTGGTGTTGCCACCATCCCAAGGAGAAGGGGTACAACGTCAGACTCTAAGACTTCCCCGAGGATGAAGATACCCACCTTCAAGCAGAGGACTGGGAACAGTGTGGCGGGTGTCTGGCATAGAACAGTACCATGTATTACCTCATGGCCTCACAGTCAGACCAGATGTGGCTCAGGCCGGGCCACAGTCAAAGCGCTGGGGCCGTGGTCCCTTCAAGATTCAGCTGAGCGAGGATTTGCTTCCAAACTCACTGGGTGACTGCTGGTGAGATTCGGCTCCTCGCGGACCATTGGACCAAGAGCCTCAGTCCCTTCCTGACTGTTGGTCAGCACCCAACCACGTTTAGTTTCTCAACACGTGATCGGTTCTCTCCTGCAGTTCCCAACATGGCGGCTGGCTTCGCCAACATGATCAAGTAAGAGAGAACAAGAGAGAGCCAGTGGGAGGCAGTCATGGCCTGTTGTCACCTAATCTCAGGAGTGACACCTCATCATGAGTGCAGTATTCTGTTGGTTGAAAGCAAGTCCCCAGGTCCAGCTCATCCTTGAGGGGAGGGGACTCCACAAGGGTGGGAATATCAGGAGGCAGAGATCACTGGGAACCATTTTACAAGGCTGCCCGACACAAAAGTCTGCAATAAAACCAGATATATGTGGGGAGTTACTACAAGACAATGGAGGCCATTTCACCATTTGGTGAAAAGATGATACTCGCACATAAAAATGCTTGAGATAATCAACCAGCTCTGGTTTGGAAGTTAGGTTCCCTGCCTCACACCATTCACAAAAATAATTTCCAAATGGCTTAAAAGCTAAAAGTAAAAAGACACCATGAAAATACTAGAAGAAAATGCAGACAACTGTTTTTATAATCTTCAGATGGGACTGTCCTTCTAGACATTACTGACATGCTCAGTTCATGACGGGAGGGGAACTGTATGGTTTTGTCACTATGGTTGTATTCCCAGAACTAGAAACGGTACCTGGCATGTTGGGAATGTTTAAATAATACTTGTTGAGAGCATCTGGGTGGCTCAGTTGGTTAGGTGATTGCCTTCGGCTCAGGTCATGATCCCGGAGTCCCAGGATCGAGTCCCCCAGTGGGCTCCCAGCTCCACGGGGAGTCTGCTTCTCCCTCTGACCTTCTCTCCTCTCGTGCTCTCTCTCACTGTCTCTTTCTCAAATAAATAAATAAAATCTTTAAAAAATAAAAAAGTAATACTTGTTGAATAATGGTTGAAGGAATAAAAGCCCAAGACCCTAACAGAAAACGCTGACATTTCTGACCAAAGATGATTGTAAAAGGCACGGGGGATGGTGCACACAGGAAGCATGAAGAATTGAGCCAAATGGAGAACAGAATGTTGGCTTCATTAATGGCTGAAAACGAATCAATAACGCAATTTGTAAAACGTCTCATAAAACATGGTATACGAAGAGGAAGGTCTTTTCATCTCTCCTCTGAACCCAACCTCTGTAACCCGTGAACAACCCATGGGGAAGCTGGGTCTGTGGTTCCCACTCGTCCTGACTTACCTGTGGGCCATGGGCAGAGAGGCTGGAAAGAGGAGGTTCTGCCCCAGGAGCTGGGGAGGAGTGGATGGGTTGCTTGACCGATTTCAGGTGTCCCTGGGGAATGAGAAGTCAGCGTGGTCACCCCAGAACAGTGGCCCCCTGAACCAAGTGTCATTTCTTCCCTAGGGAAAAAGAAAGACTGGAAGGTGGGAGGAGATGGAGGGCGGGGTTAAGACTCCTCTCCTCTGTGGACATCAGGGATGTACGTGTGTGAGTGTGAGTGTACGTGAATGTGGGAGTGTGTGTGGGAGTGTGAACTTGAGAGTGTGTGAGAGCATGAACAAGTGTGTTAGTGCGAGTGTGTGAAATACTGAGTAGTGTGAGTGTAAAAGTGAACGTGTGTGTGAGTATGAGGGGAATGAGCGTGTGAAAATGGGTGGGAGTGTGTCTGTGCACGTGAATGTATGAGAGTGAGTTTGAGTGTGTGAGAGTATGAGTGTCAGCGTGTGTGTGTGTTGAGTGTGTGTACATTGGGGGAGGAGGGGCATTCCCTCTTCCCAATATTCCAGGACAAAAGTGGCCCACAAAAGATCACTATCTACGTTATACAAAGGGTTCCCTCAAGAAAAGAAAGGAGCAATATCCCATTAAAAGGGAAAAAAATCAAGGCACGGCCCGCTCAGTCAGTGGAGCATGCAACTCTTGAGCTCGGGCTTGTAAGTTCTAGCACTGCGCTGGGTGTGGGTACTCATTAAAAATAAAATATTTTTTACAAAAGGGGGAAAATCTAGAAGAAAACACACGAGCAGACAACTTACAGCAGAAAGACAAAATGGCTGCTGAAGAGGTAGCAGATCGAGAGGGTTTTTTGTTTTTTGATTTTTGTTCTTTTTTTCCCCCCACTTCATCTTTGTTTTTGTTTTTGTTTTCCTGCTTCATCTTCTTTCCTTGATCTCCTCACTCCTGGAGGGAAGAAGCAATAATCAGAGATTATTTTTCACATAAAAGCACACAGAAGTTCTCCTATAACACGTGTTCAGTAGGAGCAAGCTGTGCGGGGTTCGGTCAGGAAAACGGCAACCATTCTACGCATTTTGAACATGAAGGACTAAACACAAGAATTGGGGGCTTCTCCGGTTTATGGAAGAGTGGAGGAAGCAGCCGGAAGCTATAACCAAAGAGCCCGGCCTGGAACACCAAGGGACGGGTTCCTGAGAATTCTCCAGGAAAACGGGATTCACATGCACTTATGGGTCTGGATGCGTCTGCTTCCAAAGAACAATGTCTTGTCCTCAGCCACGCCTGGGGCATCTCACAGAATGTCTCTCACTGGCAAACTTTGATCCTGGGCCACACAGAAAAGGGATTCTGGGAACTGTAGTTCCTGCTTTCTCCGCATTGAGCAAAAGACCTGGGCGGTGCCAGCGATGATGTCAAGGTGACTCAGACGGCCGGGGACAGTCCGCGGGGTCCACACACATCCCTTCACTCGTGTTTGGCTTCCAGAAACAGGAAGTGAGAACGTCATGCTTCTGCTAACCAAGCCAACCGCCGCTCAATCCGATAACGCCATGCTCACTGTCTCCCAGAGAGACAGGCATCTCTCTCAGAGACATTTCCTTTCTCAGCCACAACTCCCTTAAATATCCCATAACATAAATGTTGATTCAAAAATACTTTGTATTAGAGAGAAATAGAAAGAAAAAGATTTTTTTTTTTTTTTTGAAGACAGAAAAAAGCCCAAGAACCAGGCCAAATGTTGCAAACATGTTTTATGAGCAACTTCCTATTTAATGATGTGCGAGTTTCGATCTGAGGACGTCTCTGGGGAAACTCTTAGAAGGAAATGTATGTCTGGGCGCCTGGGTGGCACAGTCAGTCTGTTGAGAGGCGGACTCTTGGTTTCCCTTCAGGTCATGATCTCTGGGTCCTGGGATCGAGCCCCATGTGGGGCTCTGTGCTCAGGGAGGAGTCTGCTTAAAATTCTCTCTCCTTCTTTCTCTGTCCCTCCAACCTGTGCACTCTCTTTCTCTCTCTCAAATCAGCCGATCAATCTTAAAAAACAGAGAAATGAATGTCAGTCAAAACTGACTGCCTTGGGAATGTTGATGCTCCTGAATGCTCTTAGTAATTCAATAGCAATAAAACGAAGTATGTTATTTTAAAAGGAGAAAAAACTGAATAGCGCCTACACAGTCCTCCTTTCTGCAACTGGTCTTGTGGGCACGATGGGAATTAGTAACGTGTTTTTCCATCATCCAACCTGTGTTTTCCTTGCCCTCAGCCATCACTTTCACCCTCGTGGTTCTTTCCCTCACAGGGGGACCCAAGGGATTCCTAAAGGAGCTTCTGCCTCCATTGGGTTGCTGAAGTCGTTTAACTAACTTTTGCCACTGGACATATAACACTAAGAGGCATTGCAGACAATGCCCTGGGTTCCTGTTCTTCCCCACTGCATGGTGTGATAATAATCTTCTTCTCTTTGCTATCACTACCAGTCACTCCAATGGGACAGCACCTGCCTTCTTGCCTCTTGGTTCAAAGGGATGAGAACCCCCAAATGGTCAGGTGTCAGTTTCAACTTCCAGGTCAACAGAACCCTGTTTGATTTCCCATGAGAAGCAGTCTTCTCTTGGGAACTAAGATCTCTAAACCAGCAAAGCCCCATGTTGCAGAAACAGGAATAAAATGTTTGCTAGAGGGCCATTAAGCAAGCCCTGTCCCAGCTCTAGCCTGGTTTCTGGAGCAGTCACCTTCAAAACGTCTGGGTACTTCCCTGTCCCCAGAACACAGTGCCTTTGGAGAAGGCAGGGAGAAGCACTTCCCATATACATTTTGGACAGTGTAGCTGAGTCCTTCCTCGAGAGGACCACTCTCCCCTTCAATCAAGGGGCTCTGGGTCGGTGAGCTGCCTCTGTTCTAGGAACTGGTCAAGGGGTCAGAACTCCGTACTGAGGTGCCCCACATCACACCTCTGGCCACTAAGAGGTTTTTCACTTGTACAGATTAAAACTCTGCAAGTTGCCCTACTATTTCGGTCCTAAGTACACCACTCCCCATCAACACCTGCTAAAGCTCTCTCAGACTGTGCTTAACGTTTCCTTCTCCATCTCTGCTTCCCCTCTTGCCAGCCACAGCACCTCTGAAGATCTTTCTTTCGGCACCTGGATCCCACCCTGCCCCACGGACCACAGGGAGCCCATCATCGAAGGTGGCCTCTCCCACTCTCGTCTGCAAAGAAGAACCACTCCAGAGCCTTTCAAGGAAGCTGAGGTTCCTCTTGCCACTGAAGCAGGAATGACCACATTCCCGGGGTCTCTACAGCCAGTGGTTGGTTTGATGGAAGATGGCAGAAATAGACAAGAGAGTAAGGAGCTCCAGGGACGCCAAGGTCAAGCGTTTTGTTGCTTCTGTCTTCCAGCGGTAAGATGTACCTGCCCTGTGCGTCTCTAAGAGGTGGTGGGGGAGGGGGGTCACCTGAAAGATCCTGCTTGCTCTGTCAGTTACCACGTGCTCGCCCATCACCACAGATCACGTCCTGTTCTGAATCTGTCCTGACGACAGTCCTCTCGGAGCGCTCTGCATGCTCATTAGATAGTATTTTCGTCTCGTGCAGCTGCACATCTGCTCCAGATGCGGCCCGTGTCCCCAGATGACTGGTGGCAAGCGGCTTCTCCGTCCTCAGCAGGACTTCCCGTGGCTTATCACACCCATGTATGTCTCCCCACCAGCTTTATTAACCTGTGATCGACAGACCAAAAAATGTACACAATTAGGCTGTACAAGGTGATTTTTCAGGGTGTACAATATGAGGATTTAATATACGTGCATGTTGTGAAATGATCACCACAGTCAAGTTCATTAACGTGTCCAAGGCCTCCTATAGTTACCTTGCGTGTGTGTGTGTGTGTGTGTGTGTGTGTGTTAAGAACACTTGTGATTTACTCTCATAGCAAATCCCAAGTCCACAGGAGAGGATTAACTACAATCACCGTGCTCTACATCAGATCCCAGAACTTATTCCTCTTATAACTGGAAGCTTCTACCCTTTGACCCATCCTTCCCTACTTCCCCTAACCCCTCTGTTTCTGGCAACCGCTCTAGCCTCTGGTTCTATGAATTCAACTTTGGTAGATTTCACATGGAAGCGAGGTCATGCAGTACTGTGTCTGGCTTATTTCACCGAGCACAATGCCCTCCTGGTCCGTCCCTGTCGTCACAAGTGGCAAGATCTCCTTCCTTTTTATGGCTGAATAATATTCTATTATATATATCCCATTCCATAACACACACGCACACAATTAGTTATTAGACTATATATGGAATGAAATCTATCTCATAGATTTGTTTTTTTATTTATATTATGTTATTTGTTTGGAGTTTTTTGGTTTGGTTGGTTGGTTTTGCTACAGAGGTGTAACAGTTCTTTGTATATTTTGGCTATTAATCCCTTATCAGATCTATAGTTTGTAAATATCTTCTCCCATTGGTAGGTTGTTGTGTTCATTGTGTTGATGGTTTCCTTTGCTGTGCAGAAACTTTTCAGTTTGAGGGACTCCCACTTGTTTATTTTTGCTTCTGTTTCCTGTGCTTCTGGGGTCAGATCCAAAAAACTGTTGCCAAATCCAATGTCAAGAAGATTTTCCTTTATGTTTCCTTCGGTTTTGCACTTTCAGGTCTTAGATTTAAGTCCTCAGTCTATTTCAATTTGATTATTATATACGGTCCAATCTCATTCCTCCTAATTTAGACACAGAGGTACCCAGGCTCTGAAAGGAATCACAAACGACAGATGTCAGATGTCCTCTCTGGGTTCTGCCACCCCAAGTCATCTGTGACACACTCTGGCTGTTACTCCTGACTCCCATCCCAGAAGCCTGGGTAGAGAGGAGGAAGGAATGTCAGAAAGGTGAGTGCTTGGCCACTTGGAAAATCTGTGGCTTCTTCCCCTCTCTCCCCATGGGGAATGGGGACTGCTCCCCACTACCCAAAGCCAGATGAGGATACCTGCAGGAGAACCACTGGTGGAGGCGGGGGGTGGGGGGGAGAGGTGTGTGCTGGAAGGGGAGACTCACATTCCCTCCCCAGTTAGGGGGCGGAGCCTGCAGGGGACTTGGGGCTCTGCCTTCTGAACATACCAGGAGAAGGAAAGAAAACTGGAGGCCATGGTAGGTCCAGCAGTGGGCACGGAGGAGCTGTCTGTACTCCCCCAGCTGATGGCTAACATTCCACGGGACTCTGAGGAAGGTATCGAGGTTTGGGTGGCCAAAATCCAAAAGAGGACCCTGACATCAGGTCAGAGCCGGCCAGAGAAGCAGCGACGAGTCCCAGAGGCTGTCTGTCCACAGAGGCACCAGGAAAGAGGGAACCCTTCTCCAGTCCTCCCACCCTGAGACGTCGGAGGAGCTGGAAGCATGCAGGAGAGGGGTGAGGGGAACGGAGCCACCAAGACCCTCCCTTTCTGGTTCTCTCAGCAAGGGTTCGAGTCTTAGGGGAGGGTCAATGAGACTGAGCGGGAGTAGACTTTTAAAATAACTGACATTGGTCAGAAAGCTGGGGAACTTGCCCAAGATGTCACTAGGGGACGAAAAGGGGAAAGCCCGGGTAGCTCGGTGAGGATGCGGTAATGGGAGAAAATAAAGCTGCCTCATGGATGCATGGGCTGAGAGCAGACCGTTCAATTCCCTGCCGCCTGCGTTATGCGGAAGCCAGGCTTAACAACTAAGTGAAAATTAACTTCAAGAACATGCTCAGAATATAAGTCTATTTGGAGGAAAATGAAACACTTCTCTGTGTGCATATACGTGGAGGCGAGAACCATGGGTAGGGGCGCCTAGGTGGCTCAGTTGGTTGGGTGGCTTGATTTCAGCTCTAGTCATACTCAGGGTCAGGAGATCGAGCCCCGCATCAGGCTCTGCGCTCAGCGGGGAGTCTGCTTGAGAACCTCTCTCTCCCCTTCTCTCTCTGCTCCTCCCCCACCTCAAATAAATAAATACATCTTTAAAAAAGAAAGAAAAGAAAAGAAAGACGGGTAGGGGCTTGGGAAAAGTGTCTGGCGTGTGGCAAGTCACCAGATGGAGAGGTAATGTCACTTCCTTCCACAGCCTTAAGACCAAAAGAACCAAAAGGTGTCAGCTTATGGCTGATCTTTTACTGTTGTGTGTGTGCTATTTTCTGTAATAAAATGTACTGCATTTGTCATCAGACAATTTTTAAAAAACAGCGAAAAAAGAAACACAGTTAAAATGAATGGGAAAAAATGAATTGGAAGAAAATACAGGCACAAAAAAAAAATGGATTGGAAAAATCCCTAGGAGGCTCTGATGCTTCCAGGAAACCTCCATGCTTTCTGGAAGAGGGTAGATTCCGGGAGTGCCCCAGTGACACCCACTTCCTTGTCCCCCGCTCCCCACCTCCCACCCCACCCCTTCCTTCCTCCCTAAGCCTTGACCGACCGCAGCTTGGCTGGACTCGGCTCGGTGCTGCCACCTAGAGGTCGACGGCCGACATGACTTCAAGCCCAATCTGTCTGGAGCGGGACCCTTCCAGCTGCAGTTTTCAGTTTTTCATTCTGAGAAAATTGGTTTCAGGGCTGAGGATGGAAATTCGTGGGAACTTCCTGTGAAAATACAAGAGAGGAGGACGGAGCAAAACAGAATGAGAGAGAGAACACCTGTATGTGCATTATTAAGCATTTCAGAAACCAGAACAGTGGGGCACTAAACAGGTGTGGGGCTTCCGAACATAGGTTGCCCCCCCCAAGAAGCCGCTCCCGCTTGCACGCTTGTATTTGGATGTGTGCCCGTTAGCGAGGCTTTTGTGTGCCGTGCATTTGCGTGGACGTGTGCACACGTGTACATTTGCACTGTGCGTCGTGATGATAGGCACCTGTCTGTGCAAACATGCGAGCGACATTAATACACGTTGGCTTCGGTGATGTTGTGCATGTTCGAGTATGGTGTGTTTGCGTTCGTACGTTTATGTGAGTGTGAGAGATCAAACAGGCGTCTGCGTTCTGGGTCAGGGAGCTTGGCTCTCTAGCAGAAGCTGCCGGGCAATGGCAAATGGGCTGTCTTCCCTGACGTTACCTGTAACAGGTGCTACAGAACTGAAAGAACTCTCAGCCCATGACCAGTCCATCCAATCCCCTGCACCAAGAGGCTTGACCAAACTCTAGCCTGGTCTTGCAGTGGCATAAGTCTGTGTCCCTAGGATGAGCCCAGGCTCCCCCTGAGATGGCTGCCTAAGAAAGCTCACTTCTGCCAGAATTTTTGTATGTTCTAGCCAAACCTGGTGACAGGTCCCTGCACTCATTTCCTTCGAGCATTCACTAAACAGAGCTTAGACTTGCAAATCTTTCTTCGGCCTCCTTGATAGATCTCCGTATCTCCTAAGAGCCAGGAGTATCTTTCTCCAGGACCTGAAAGCTATTCCTCTGAAATGCAGTCATCTGGAAGGATAGGTCTCCATCTCGAGTCTCTGCTGGAGGACCGACTCCCACCTTGCACAATGACCAGTGTGCAGACACAGCTGGCCTCATGGCATTGACGCTGACCAACCCTTTATAACTTGCCGCGTGAGCCCCCTTTCTCCACCCTCATTTTGCCTTTCCAAATCTATTTTCCCCTCTTTAACCGATGTCTGGCTTTGTTTAGCTTTGACACCACATGCCTGCCCCCATTCCCGCTCAGGATACTTGATCTGACTTTCCCCGCCAGACCTGCATGGCCTCCCAGAGGACACTCTCGGGCTGCTGGGGACACAGCTGGCCAGAGGCCTTGAGCGCCAGCTCCCTGGCCTCTTAGGAGCAGCTCTCTCCCCACACCCTCTGGTGGGATAATTCGGAAGCTCAGGGGCCACCCGGCTTCCGGAGTTCCTTGGGGGGGATTTCTGTTCCTTGCAGGGGTCAGAGCTGTCATTTACCAGACAATGTACATTTTGCTGGCTTCCTGCTCTCTCCCTTCCCCACCCACCGGGGGCATCTCCAGGTTAGGGCTTCATGGGATCCTCACCCCAGGGTCTGGTTGCAGGGAACCCAGACTCTGAGGTGACCTCCCAAGGCCGGTAGCCAGCCCTCAAGGCTCTGTCCCCACCGGCTGTTCTCCAGGTGGGTTTTGTTTGTTTTTGGTGTCTCCCTGCTCAGCCAGCTGACAATGAACAATGACAGCTGGGTGAAGGGTAATGGCTTTTTCTGCCTCCTGCATGCAAAGCCTCCAGAAAGGGGGCCTGATTTCTGACCCTATGGGTGTCCTTCATCTCCCCTGTCAGCTTTTCTGCCTCCCCACTGCTTTGCTTCTTTGTTTTTTTTTTGTTTTGTTTTGTTTTTAAATGATTTCTAGGGAGCAAGGGCCTGTGTGGAAAATAAGACAAGAGTATTTATCCAGCACCTACTCTCTGCCCCACACTCAGGGACACATCTAGCCCTTACTGCCGATCTGTGACAGAGATCTCACTATCTATCACACTGCAGGCCAGGGTTCTGGGCTGGGAGCAGGCTTCCCCAGCGCTGTTCAGTGGCCCAGCCGGCCCCTGGGGGGAGAATCTAGGACCCCGAGTCCCAGCTCTGCCGGCAGTGAGCTGAGGTAGCAAGAGTCACGAGGTCACTGAGTCCCACTTCAATTGCCAATGTATGCCTCAGTTTCTCCATGTGTTAAACGAGAGGGTGCAGGGTCCCTCGACACTTTGCAGCATCTGTGCGCCCGCTCTTCTTTAAGGAGGGAGCACGAGGTCCAGGACTTCAGAATCTCAGTCCCAGACGCCTGCGTGAGCGGTCGGTCACCCAGAAACACGGCCCGGGTTCGTTTTCTTTGCAAGCGTTGCCTGGTGATCACTGAAGTCAAAGGCTCCGCAGCTCTTCCTCCCCTCTCCAGCTTCGAAAGATCACTGACATTTCATTATGAGGAAGAATTTAGAGACAAGCAGCAAACAGGAAAATCTCTGTGTGAACTTCCTCCTCGGAACTCTGAAAACAAACATTCTGGAAGCCTCGCCCAAGCCCATACTCATTCCTGACAGAACCACTGTTCACCCTTCCTCAGAACACCCCAACCTAGTGCTTAAGGGCATGGACTTGAGAGTGAGACCATCTGGATTCAAAGCCCAGCCCCGGCACTTACTCACTGTGTGACCTTGGGCGAGGCACTTACTCACTGTTTGACCTTGGGCAAGTCAGCGGACTTCTCCGTCCCTGGTTCCGGATCTGTAAAATGAGATAATAAAAGCACGTACGGGGCAGGTGATGTGGTTTGGAAGAGTTGTTGGGGTCTGGAAAGAATTCTTGAGACGTCTGGTGCAAAAGGGTGATTTTATTAAAGCATGGGGACAGGACCCCGTGGGCAGAAAGAGCTGCATTGTAAGTGCGATCTTATACTTGGGAGCCGGGGGAGGCAAGCAAAAAAGGAGGAGTCCAAAAGGACTTTCACCTGCGAAAGAAAACTCTCCAGATCCGGGAGGCCAGGGTTCTGTCTAACTAAGGTTGTTTTCTTTCCCACCTCTAGTAAAGCTTTAACTTTAAGATAGTTGGGAGTTTCCAGGAGGAATGTTCTACTCTATCTCAAGTTATTTGTCTATGGGCTGCAGGTTATAAAGACATTTAATTTTCTTGACATTCCCTTCCGCCTCTGTTTCCCACACTGTGGAGAGGGCCTTGATGTTAGGGTCCCAGGAAATGGGATCTATGGGTCGCTGAAAGTTAGGCTATCGATAAGAATGCTTTTTTTCTTGTAAATCACAAAGACCGTTGTAAGCTGGTGGAGACTCCTGTCCTGCGGGACTGGGATCTCTCAGTGAACCATTCGGTTTTTTCCTTCCCTTAGTTATAGGGGAGCCAGGAGTGCCTGAGGAATGTCACGCACATATCCCATGGCAGGGGGGTGGGCTAGCCCTTCTGTTCCCTCATCCCGGGGGCTTGTGACTGACTTAATGTACAGAGATGTGTCAGTGGTGCTGGCTACTACTCCTAATGGGGTCGCCCAGGGCTGGGAGCCTCCAGTCTGAGGAGATAGTCTCCAGAGGGACCCAACTTCTCTGGGGGGGACATTTGTACAGGGGCTGGGGGATGGGCAGTTACCCTGGGTAAAGGGGTTAGCAGACCTAACTGAAGGGCAAACCAAAACCTAGGGGAAACCCCGTAAGAGCCAAGGAAGAACCTTATAGGGGAGCCTGGGTGGCTCAGTTGATTAAGCGTCTGCCTTTGGCTTGTGAGTCTGATGTCTGAGATTGAGTCCTGCACAGGGCTCCCTGCTCCGCAGGGAGCCAGCTTCTCCCTCTGCCTCTCTCTCTGTCTCTTGTGAATAAATAAATAAATTTTTAAAATCTAAAAAAAAAAAAGAAGGATGAGCCTTATAAATCCCAAGGGCTTGAGCACCTACAGAACCAGAGGGGAAGAGCTGTGGGAATGAGCAGGGACCCCTTAAAAAAACAAAATTCAACTGAGTAAACTGAAGATTTAATTGGCTTTATTCATGGATCGGGCAGCGTCCCCGGTAGAGGGGAGCTCTGACCAGCTGCACAGAAATGATAGGATTTGATAGCAAGAAACGGGGTGGGGTGATTAGCAGCAGAAAAGAAAGGATCCCTTCTGACAAGGTCACTTTCCCTGAGAGGGAAGAGCGGGTACATGATGACCTCACCTAGCTTCAGGGGATGGAGAGTCCCTGAGACGGGTGACCTCATTGGTGCTGCCCGGAGAGTTCCCAGGGAGGCCAGAACTGCATTCGGTTAGGTTTAAGTCCCCCACTTGGTGACTTGGCCTAAGTGACTCCATTTTGGGCTCATGGCTTTCTTATTAACAGGAGCAAAGAGGCAGCGGCGGCGCTCTTCATTTCTGACCTCCACAAGGCCCGCAGTCACAAATCTCCTTCCTCAGATCTGGAATGTTCCATTCCAGCAGGACCCTGCCCTCCTCCAGAGCTCCAGCAACATTCACCCAAAACCTCCTGTGGCCCACAGGGGGCAGTTCATCACAGCTCCCGGAGTCCTGAAGGCCCCAGAAGGCCCCAGAGAACGGTACTACTACCCCTCCTCACTGTTCCGTCCTGACCCTCTCATCCCCTTATAAAAGGCTCATCTATGTTCCCCATTATGAACCCCCAACCTGGGAGCCCTCTGAGCAGAAGGACAACTCATCCCTGTTTCTCCCATGGTGCCAAGCGCCCAGCACATAGGGTGCTCAGTAAATCCCCGCCCACTGGGAGGAGATTTGCAACAGGAGAGGTCCAGGCCTACCTCCTGGCCGTTGCCTAGGGCAGGTCACATTTCTACTGGTGAACCGGGGAAGCTAGCGGCACAGGGTAGTGAGCAGGAGGCTGGGCTAGTCCTCCTTCGGCATGCCTGGTGCAGGACCAGTCATAAACCCCAGGCCCCTCGCCCCTACCGGCCCAAGGACAGGCTCACACCTTCTCTAATTATGTATCTGCTCCCCAGATAGGCTGCCTGTGGGGTTGATCAGAGGGAAGGGGTGCCCAGGTCCTTCGACAGCCATAGCTCTGGAGGAATCTTGATAATGAGCACCTTGATTCACACATTAGCCCATTTACCAACCCCCCCTCCAAAGAAAAACAGGGTTACTCTTCCTGGCCTGACATCCCAAGCTTCTGAGCCTACAACGTTAATAAAATCATAATTCTTGTCACAAGTATTAGTGGCTCACTCTTTCTGCACAGTCACGGCGGGAAACAGGGACCCTACGTGCAAGAATTTGGAGGGACACAAGGAATTTTAGCATAGTCAGGTTCTAAAAAGTCTTGCACAAAAGGAATCTGTTTGGCGTTATTTAAAACAGTGTCACCCAAATTCCCTTGACAGTGGGACAATTTTTACAGGACACCTGTTAGTGTCTTATGGTGTTCCCTGCAGCGTGGCCCCAAAGGAAAGAAAAGAACAAGTGTTTATCCCACCTGTAAGAGGGCTCGGCCCTGGTCAGGCCCTGGCCGTGCACTGTCTCAGGCAATCCTGACAATGGCCTCTGTTGGACATGAGCACCAGGCTCTGAGAAGTCAGGGGCTCTTCCCAGGGATCCAAGCCCTGTGTGAGAATCCCCTATGGCTTTAAAGCCCCTTATTGCCTCTAGACTACAAACCTGCACTTGGATTTTCCCCTGCTTTTGCTGCAGCTCAGAGGCAGCTTTCTCCTGGAGGGAGAAAGGGAGATGACTGCCTGCTTCCCAGAACCGCCACCACTAATGGTTTGGATTTGCAAATCTGGCCACACGGACAGTTCACGTTCAGATTAGACATCAGCTCCCTCAACTAAGACTCAGGTTCCTCATCTGTAAATGGAGCTATGGGTGGGGGAGAGCAAAGGCATGGTTAGAGAGATGTGACCTAATGCTCTCAAGATCCCCTCCTTAGCACGTATGTCCTGGATTTACGAAGCCCAGGTACTCAGCCTGCAATTTAGAGACACTGCCACCAGGGGGCGAGCAGGATCGAGATAATAGCCAAGTGAGGCTAGAGCCCCAGGTTGCTTTTTGGTCCCCCCTCTGGCTGGGTATAAGAGAAACTATGAAGATGGTTCTGGTCACTCTGAGCAAATGGGATGGCATGGATTAGGGTGGATAAAAGGATGGATAACTTTTCCACCATGTGAATTAATGCTACTTAAGACCTGGTCCCTGAACCTCCTTGAAACTTTAAGAATCACCGTGAATTCCACCATCTAGGGGCTTCAGGAGCATGAGGAACAAGGAACAGTGTTGGAAACAGCACCAGTGGGATAAAGGACTTAAGTTAAAAAAACAATCTGTATGTTTTATTTTGCCTGTATAATGGCTCCTCTCTCTCTAGAATATTCAATGTTTAACCTAAAAGAGTTCATCTGGGGTCAAATCTTAAGCCAAGGCAAAGCCATGACACCTGTTACCTTCGCTCGCTTCTGTCAGAAGTGAGAAGAATTGAAATTGTTGGCTTGACGTTCAATCAACTCCCCTTCTGGCAACTCTCTTGTGATTGCAGAAAGCAAGGCATCTGAAAAGAGCTAAATAAATAAATACAATGCGAGGGCGCCTGGGTGTCTCAGTGGGTTAAGCCAATGCTTTCCGCTCAGGTCATGATCTCGGGGTCCTGGGATCGAGTCCCGCATCGGGCTCTCTGCTCAGCAGGGAGCCTGCTTCCCTCTCTCTCTACCTGCCTCTCTATCTACTTGTGATCTCTCTCTGTCAAATAAATAAATAAAATCTAAAAAAAAAAAAAGATATTTAAATAAATACAATGCGAGGCTGAATGTCTGCCTCTGTCCAGCCCGCCTCCGCTACTCATCACGGCTTCCGAGAACGATGGAGTGGCTCTGTGTGCGCCTTTTGATGGTGGCACAAATGGTACTGTTTCATACCGCGGGAATCGTGCTGCAGATTGTCCTTTCCTCACTGCAGTGTGTCGTGAGATCGCTCTAGGCTGGCTTCCGGTGAGCTGGGTCATTCCTTTCCCCTGCTGTAGATGACCCGTTTGCCCATTCTCCTGCTGGCAGACACGTACGTGCACACGGCACGGCCGTGGGTGTCTTTGCACAGGGCTCCTCGTGTTCACATAAGAGTTTCTCCAGGGTACACAGAAGTGCAGATTCTAGGTTCTGAGACTTCAATTTTGCTTAATTCTTCCTTGTTGTTCTGCATTCACAATTCACGGAGTAGGAGAGGTCCCACTTCCCACCTCACCTTCCCTTGCCTTTTCACGTTTGCCAACCCAAGGAATTTTAGTTTGTGTCTCTCTGATCACTGGGGCATCTTCTTGACTCTTCCATTTGGCTTCTCCAGTCCTTATCAATGCTTCCGTTCTGGCTAAGCTGGGAGCTTCCGGAGGAAGGGGCTGGTCTCGCCTGTAAGGCTCTCCCAGGGCACAGCCCCATCCAGGCACAGATTTTTCCATGTGTCTTTCCCACCTGATCTCTGTACCTTACCCTCCAAGTTAACAAGAGCCCTGGGCTGTATGAGGAGCCAAGTATGCCGTTCTGGCTTTTTATTCACATTGCATCCTCTGTCTCAAATGCTGCGCCTCTTCCAGTCCCCCTGAATGTGCCTATTGATGTGCCAAGACTCAAGAGCTACCTCTTCCGTGAAGGCCTCCATGACCACCAGCCCAGACCATCCCAAGTTTGCCTTTGCACTTTCTCTGTCTTGGATGAACTTCTCGTTGCACGCGCAAAACCTCCGAGCATCCGTATAGTGATGTATCTGTCTCTCCACCAGACTCTGGGCTCCTTGAGGATATGCCGTGTCCTGTTCACCTCTCAACTCCCAGTTCACTGGGCAGTGCTGGTCAGAGGGTGGAAGCACAGTACGTGTTGGTCTGATGGACAGATGAGCCCCAACGCCAGCCTTGTCCACATCAGTCCTCTGCACACTGAGACCTCCTTGAGGACAAGGACTGTATTGGATTCATATCCCTGTCGTTCACGGTACCTGACAGGGCTGAGTGTTTGTGCCCCTCAGTATCCATTTGTTAACAGGACAGTATGACTGTCTGGTGGAGTAGAAAATGGCTTTGGTCAGAAATTTCTGGACTTCCGATCCCAACTTCCTAATGGCATGAGTTTGGGTATTTACTTGGTTTCTCCAAGCCTTGGTTTTCCCATCTTCAGAAAGATATAAGCTCTGAGGACCGGTGTTGGGGAGAAAGAAGATCGGTGTGTAAAGCATTTGGCATTTAATCATAGGCACCCCGCATATTATAATTTCGAGGTCAGAAGAGTATGAGGTCTGTTACTGCTGCGACACTCAGGATGGGGTCTTTTTTCAGCTGTAAGTTTGAGGAGCGGATAGTAGCTACTCAGTAAAAGTCAAGTCTAGTTTCCCAACCCAAGGACAGTGCCTTGTAGAAATTACGAACCCAGCAAAGAACTTGAGCTGAACTCAGCACCTCGCACGTAATTAGGTACCCAGTCAATATTAAATGAAGCCGAACTCACTTCCCCCAACTGCGTCCTGCTCTGATCCTATCTTAAAGAAGTCTCTCCCTTTTGTGATCCCCCTCTTCCTGACAGCAATCTGCGTTCAGTTTTTCCAAAGCATGATGGTCACTGTGCTAAGACTATTATTGAACTTGAACTTGTCCTGCCTATAGTAATACTCTGGTGCAGTCTCTTGCTATGAGTCTGGGCTGGACCACACGTCCCTTTGACCACAGAGACATTAACAAGCCAGTGAAGGTGTGATAACCTCTTCCACACTAGAGCCTTGTCCCTTCGGAAAGCTGCTTCTTGGGATGTGATCACCATGTCAGGAAGAAGCCCAAGCTAGTCACGAGGGAAGGGAGCAATGCCCAGGCAGTCCCCAGCTACAGTACTCATCCCCACGGGGTACCAGGCGTGGGCAGGCAGCAGTCCCTCGCACAGCGGATGCCACATGGGGCGGAAATGAGCCGCACTGAGCCAAATCGCATCATCACCAGCAAATAAATGATCACTGTTGTTTCAAGCCTCTAGGTTCAAGGGCGGTTTGGAACATAAGGGATAATAACCTCACGGGTGGGACTTGTTTGGAGGATGCATGTCAGTGACCTAAGGGGTGGGGTGTGCTGCTGGCTTGGAGACTCACCAGGTAAAGCCCTTCCAGATCAGCTGGTAGACATGAGGGTCTAAAAACAGGAACCCCATCTCTGGGGGACTCCTCCCTGGGAACCCAATTCCCAGGTCCCTCCCTGGTTATTACTAGGAACCTTGCCTGACTAATGATGACTGTCTTCAACAGTGAAAAGTTGCCCAGGCTTGCATTATACAAAGTCCAGCAGTGATGGCTTCTGGCCATGTGGATGAAGTGGCTCAGTGAGGTCAAGAAGAACCCAGATTGTGCCCCAGCGTCTGCAATTCCATCGGTCCCAGACTTTCCGCCAGGAGCAGTCTTCACTGCCTCATCCTCACTCAACACAATAGGAGAGAGGGATGCTTCCCAGCTCCCCCAGCGGAGAAAAGAATTTCCCAGAAGGCTCCACACACCCGCACCTCTCCTTGCATGTCATTGGTCCAAACTGAGTCATACACCCATTTCTGAACCAATCAGTTTGTGTGCACTGGGAGAGAGACGAGAATTACCTTGAGACCAATCCAATCAAACCCACTCTTGTAATGGGGGGGGGTGTGTGTGCCTGATTTCTCTGAAGTCCACGGGCTCCCGTGGGGGGTGGGTGGAAATTATGTCCGGAAGTAACTGGGGTTCAGCTAGGGAGGTCCTGCAAGGTAAGCTCCACCGTGAGACCCCTCCCACAGGACGTGAAGGAGAAGCCAAGGAGCGCTCAGCTCCCACATCCTGTCCTGGAATTGTGAGAGAAGGGGTGTAGGTCTAGGGGGAAGATCTGAGGAGGGTTTGGGCTTTCAGGGCTTCTCTCCTCCCCCAGCCTTTCCAGCACCACACATCCACCCCCACTCCAACAGGAAAGGAGGCAACAAGAAGAGGAAAACATTCAGATGTGTGTTTTTCTTTATTATTAGCGCTCTCTCTGAGTGGAGGGCGACTCTTCCCAGTCATATCTAGGACTTCGAGCTCTTGCTTTTGCTCTTTTCTCCAAATTTCTCATCCAGTGCTTTCTGTAAGTTCATATTCATCGCGTTTTTCTGGTGCCACCGTCCTGCAGAGAGCAGGGAAGGAGCCAACCCAGATCACCAAGAGGACTTCTGGAGTGTCCGGTCCCCAGTGGTGACCCATGTCTCTCCCAGGCCCAGCCCGGAACTCCACGCGCTGCTCTGGTTTCTCTCTGCACCCTGGGGCCAACACACTCAGCCTGGGTAGGGGAGCACCCGCCTCCCACAGCCCAGCACCCCTACGTACCTAGATCGTCCGTCTTCCTGCCATGCCAGTGCTCTATGTCCCTCACTGATTTCTCAATCACCTCGGGGGTGTAGGAGGCCTTCATGAGGCTCTTCGTCTCCTCAGGGGCCCCTGTGGAACCCCGTGAAGAAACCCCCAGAAGCCCCAAGTCAACGGAGGTCAGGCACTCAAGGATTCATACCTGGATGTCAGTTTCCCGTAGGGATGGTGGCGTGTGGGAGGGCGGGCCTGGGTTCAAACACCAGCTCTGGCATTTGTAAACAGTGTGGCCTCAGGCAAGTACTTAACCTCTCAGAGCTTTGGTCTCTTCATCCATTCAAAGGAATAAAATTTTCTTGCAAGATTGGGAAGATTACGTTACTGGAAATTTGCTGGAGCATCTGGCACGGAACAAATAATATCTTTTATTTTCAGAAAATTTATTTCTAGGGACACCTGCGTGGCTCAGTCAGTTAAGAGTCTGTCTTCGGCTCAGGTCATGATCTCAGGGTCCTGGGATTGAGCTCCGCGTTGGGTTCCCTGCTTAGCAGGGAACGTGCTTCTCCCTCTCCTGCCTGCTCGTGTTCTCTTGCTCTCTCTGTCTCTCTCTCTCAATTAAATAAATAAAATCTTTTTTTTAAAGAAAGTTTATTTCTATATTGCATTGTATGTTAACTAAAATTTAAATTAAAAAAAGAAAATGTATTTCTATGTATACAGTTAAAATACACACACAAAGAAATAAGTTATCAAGATCAAGAGTCAGCAGAAATATCAGAGAACCAAATCCCAAAAGAGAGCAAGGATTCAAATGATCAGTTATGGAATATAAGTGTATTTAGTGTTTGAAGTCACGAAAGAGAGAATAAAAGTATCAGTAAAGAATAAGAAGTTACCCAGGGGCGCCTGGGTGGCTCATTGGGTTAAAGCTTCTGCCTTGGGCTCAGGTCATGCTCTCAGGGTCCTGGGATTGAGCTTAGGATTCCCCTACCCTTCGGCAGTGTTAAACTCCTCTGTTAGTTTTTGTGTGTGTGTTTTGTTAGTTTGTTTTTGTTTTTTGTTTTGTTTTTGCGGCTTCTTACAAATAGTATATTTTTAAAAATGACATTTTAATGATTTTTTTCCTTTGATCTGTTGATGTGGTAAATTTATATTAGCCAGTTTTCTAATAACACCGAATTTATCAACCTGCATGTAACAAGTGTAGATGTATTCTCTTTTTAAATTGTGAAAACTGTTGGGGTGCCTGGGTGGTACAACCCTTTGAGCCTTTGGCTCTTGGCTTCAGCTCAGGTCATCAGCTCAGGGTCATGAGATCGAGCCCTGTGTCAGGTTCCACGCTCAGTGCAGAGTCTGCTTGAGATTTCTCTCCCTCTCCCTCTGCCCCTCCCAGTCGCACTCACTCTGTCTCTAAAATAAATAAAAATCTTAAAAAAATTGTGAAAACTATCATCCATGTAGAAGAGTATGTATAATCTATGTGTGCAGTTTATTTTTTTTTAAAGATTTACTTATTTTGAGAGCATGCATACACAAGTGGAGGGAGGGGCAGAAGAGCGAGGGAGAGAATCTCCAGCAGACTCCCCACTGAGCTTGGAGCCCCAAGTGGGATTCGATCTCATGACTGGAGTCAAAGTCAAGAGTTGGATGCTCAGCCGACTGAGCCATCCAGGTGTCCCCAACTCCGTGTGCTATTTAAAGCATAATAGTAATAGCTCCCTCTCCTGCCACCTGCCAGGTTCAGGTCAGGTTTCACAGCCCCTCGGGCACTTCTCCTGCTGCAGTTCCTGCCTTTTGCTAACAGTTCCTCTGCTTGTCTTTATAGTGGGAGCCCCTACATGTGAACCCCTAAGCAGTGTTAAATAGACCAATCTAGGTGGATCTCAGAGAGAAGGTGACATTTGAGTGAAGACCTATAGGAGGGGAGCAGGTCAGCCAATGGATTGCTGGGGAAGAGTGGTCAGGCAGAGGGACCATGACCATGCTGGGTACACTGGCTCTTCCTGGGCTTTTTATTGGGAGCCATTATGGAGTTTCATACATTTCAAAGGATCCATCTGGCTGTTATGTTGTGAGGCTGGTCAGAAGAACACAGTGGGCGTGATTAGTAGCAGGGAGACGAGATGAAGGTAGGATTTTCATGTAAATGGCTCCAGGCTGGTCCTCTCTCCACCAGTCCACACCTGGGCTTTGGAACACCTTTGTACTTTGTAGAAGGAGGGATGACCTGTGCATTCTCCCTGCCCTGCCATCTTGAACCAGTGCCTTTTGCTCCAAGCCTCGGCACCCACCCAAAATCTTGGGCTCTACATCAAGCTCCCAGGTAACCCTACTGTGGAGCCTCTAATTAGATTTAACGTAAGAGGTGGGTCCCATCTTGGCTTTAGTGGTGGGGAGCAATGACTCAGCCAAAGTAGTCCTCTCAGGAACATCCTAGCCAGTTTCCCAAATCAGACCATCTCATACCTCAATGCTGATGAATCCTTCATCAGATTTTTAGAAGCCTACTTGGAATTTCCATGGAGAAATCTAGAGGAGTGGGCTTCACAGCTTGCTTTCTGATCTCTGTTATGCTTGGGATTTCACTCCAAGTTCCTTTTCTTTTCTTTTTTCTTTCCTTATTTAAATTCTAGTTAGTTAACATAGAGTATAGTATTAGTTTCAAGGGCAAAATGTAGTGATTCATCAGTTGCTTAGAATACCCAGCACTCATCACATCATGTGCCCTCCTGAATGCTCATCACCCAGTTATCCCATCACCATCTGCCCTTCCTTCCAGAAACCCTCCTGTGGGGGACCTGCCTGGCTTAAAGGGGCTCAGGCGGTGATGTGGGGCGGAGTCCCAGCAGTGACAGGGTGGTCTGGGCATCCCTGGGGTCACAGGAAGAATAAGTGGTGCCTAAGCGCTGTACTGATCCCGGGCACAGGAGCAGGAAGCCAGGGAGCTGCGGTCTAGACTCTGCCCTTCTGCTGCATGTTGCCATAAAGTTGCAGCACTGTGCAGTCCTGCAACGGCTTTCCTGGGATGGGCCAGCAAATGGCAAAGGCTCGTGGGGACCGGCCCCCGGGGACCATTGAGGGTCTGCTCTACAGGAGTCCCTAAAATTTGGAGTTCTGAAACCCATCTCCTGCCTGACATGAAACAGCTCAGACAGAAGCAGGATGAACACAGAGTTCTGATGCAAACTGGGGATCCAAGAGTGATTGGCTGCTCTTCGGTGAGGGCTCCGTGAAGGACTGAAGGGAGGGGGTGCAAAGTTTCAGCTCTGGGGCTAGCGAGCTGGGCGACATATTCTTCGCATCCCACCTTGAGGGCGCAAAGCCTTCAGGGAGCCAAACAGCGCCACCTGGTGGAGACTGGAACTGTTGACACTGAGCCCCGGGCTCCCGAGGCGCACTTCCGCCGAAACAAGCCTGAGTCCGCGAGCCCCTCCCCCAGAAGACAGGCACAAACAACTCCCTGGCACCAAGTCAACTGCTGATCAGCGGCTGCAAAGCTTCAGCTCTAGGGGAAAGAGGATCTAGCTGCCTTTTTATTTTTATTCTTTATTTTTTATTATTATTTTTCATTTGCTTTCTTATTTTTTCAATTCCTTTTAAAATTTTTATTATTTTTTTTAATTATTAGTGATTTTATTTTATTTTATTTATTTTTGGATCTAGATTCTTTTAACAAGCAGACCAAAACACCCCGAGGATCTAGGGGTTTTTTGCTTTTTTTTTTGTTGGGTTTTTTTTTTTTTCTCCTTTTCTTTTCTGGACAAAATGACAAGATGGAGAAATTAACCCCCTCAAAAAAAGAATAGGAAGTAGTACTCATGGCCAGGGATTTAATGCAGATATAAGTAAGATGCCTGAACCAGAATTTAAAAGAATGATTGTAAGGATATTAGTCAGGCTTGAAAAAATTGTAGAAGACGCTAGACTGCAGAGATAAAGGACTTAACTACAGTCAGGCTGAAGTTAAAAATGCTATAACTGAGATGCATTTTATGGATGCCATAAAAACGAGGATGGATGAAGCCGACGAATGAGTCAGACAAATGAGTCAGTGATATAGAAGATGAAATTATGGAAAATAATGAAGCTGAAAAGAAGAGGGGGAAAAAAGGTAATGGACCACGAAGTCAGACTTAGGGAACTCAGTGACTTATTAAAACATAATAACATTCATATCATAAGAGTTGCTGAAGATGGAGAGAGAGAAAAAGGGGCAGAAGGTTTATTCTAACAAATTAAAGTTAAAAACTTTCCTAATCAGGGGATGGACACAGACATTAAAATCCAAGAAGCACAGAGAACTCCCATTAAATTCAACAAAAGCTGACCACTGCCAAGGCATGTCATAATCAAATTTACAAAATACACAGACAAGGGAGGAATCCTGAAAGCAGCTAGGGGAAAACAAATCCTTAACCTACAAGGAAAGACAGATCAGGTTCACAACAGATCTGTCCACAGAAACTTCTCAGGTCAGAAGGCAGTGGTAGGATATATTCAAAGTGCTGAATGGGAAAGATATGCAGCCAAGAATTCTTTATCCAGCAAGGCTGTCATTCAGAATAGAAGGAGAGAAAAAGAGTTTCCCAGACAAATAAAAAGTAAAGGAGTGCATGACCATTAAGCTACCCTGCAAGAAATTTCAAGGGGGACTCTCTGAATGGAGAAAAAAAGACCCAAAGCAACAAAGACTAGAAAGCACCAGGGAACATCACCAAAAACACCAACCCTACAGGTAACAAAATGGCACTAAATTCATATCTTTCAATAGTTGCTCTGAATGTAAATGGACTAAATGCTCCAATCAAAAGACACAGAGTATTAGAATGGGTTAAAAAGAAAAAAAACAAGATCCATGTATATACTGCCTATGAGGGACTCATTTAGGACCTAAAGACACCTGCAGATTGAAAACGAATCTTTGGAGAACCATCCATCATGCTAATGGACATCAAAAGAAAGCCAGAGTAGCCACACTTATATCAGACAAACTAGATTTTATTTTTTTAATTTATTTTAGAGAGAGAGTGAGTATATGTGGGAGGAAGGGAGAGAATCTTAAGCAGACTCCACACTGAGTGCGTAGCCTGATGCAGGGGTTGATCTCATGACCCTGAGATCATGACTTGCCCTGAAACCAAGAGTCGGACACTTAACCAACTGAGCCATCCAGGTGCCCCACAAACTAGATTTTAAAACAAAGACTGTAACAAGAGATGAAAAGGGGCATTTCATCATAGTTAATGGGTCTATCCATCAAGAAGATTTAACAATTGTAAATATTTATGCCCCAAACTTGGGAGCATCCAAATATATAAATCAATTAATAATAAACATAAAGAAACTCATTGATAATCATACAATAATAATAGGGGACTTTAAGCCCCACTTACAGCAATGGACAGATCATCTAAGCAGAAAATCAACAAGGAAATCAACAAGGAATGACACAACTGGACCAGATGGACTTAACAGATATATTCAGAACATTTCATCCTAAAACAGCAGAGCACACATTCTTTTTGAGTGCACATGGAACATTCTCCAGAATAGATCTCATACTGGGTCACAAATCCGCCCTCAACAACTACAAAAAGATTGAGTTCATATTATGCATATTTTCAGGCAATGCTATGAAACTTGAAGTCAACCACAAGAAAACATTAAAATACATGGAGGTTGAAAAATAGCCTACTAAAGAATGAATGTGTTAACTAGGAAAGCAAAGAATAAAAAGAAAATACATGGAAGCACTTGAAAATGAAAACGCGACAGTCCAAAACCTTTGGGATGCGGCAAAGGAAGTCCTAAGAGGGTAGTATATTGTAATACAGGCCTTCCTCAAGAAGAAAGAAAAGTCTCAAGAAGAAGAAGAAGAAGAAGGAGAAGGAGAAGAAGAAAGAAAGAAAGAAAGAAAGAAAGAAAGAAAGAAAGAAAGAAAGAAAAGAAGGAAGGAAGAAAGGAAGAAAGAAAGAAAGAAAGAAAGGTTGGTTTCTCAAATATACAACCTTACACCTAAGGGAGCTAGAAAAGGAACAGCAAATAAAACCTAAAATCAATAGAAGAGGGGATTCGAGCAGAAATAAAGGATATAGAAACAACAAAACAGTAGAACCGATCAATGAAACTAGAAGCTGGTTCTTTGAAAGAATTAATAAAATTGATAAACCCCTAGCCAGACTCATCAAAAAGAAAAGAGAAAGTACCCAAATAGACAAAATTATGAATGAAAGAGGAAAGATCACAACCAATGCCTCAGAAATATGAACAATTAAAAGAGAATACTATGAAAAATTATATGTCAACAAACTGGGAAATCTGGAAGAAATGGACAAATTCTTAGAAACTTCCAAACTACCAAAACTGAAACAAGAAGCAGCAGAAAATTTGAACAAACCTATACCAGCAAAAAAATTGAATCAGTAATCAAAAATCTCCCAACAAGCAAAAGTCCTGGGCCAGATAGCTTCCCAGGGGAATTCTGCCAGACATTTAAAGAACAGTTCTTCTCAAACTGTTCCAAAAAATAGAAATGGAAGGAAAACTTCCAAACTTTTCTACAAAGCCAGCATTATCTTGATTCCAAAACTAGACAGACTCTACTAAAAATAGAATTACAAGCTAGTATCCTTGATGAACATGGATGTAAAATTCTCAGTAAAATACTAGCAAGTCGAATTCAACAGGACGTTAAAATAATTATTCATGATGATCAAGTAGGATTTATTCCTGAGCTGCAGGGTTGGTTCAATATTCGCAAATCAATCAACGGGATACACCACATTAATAAGAGAAAAATGATAAGAACCATATGATCCTGTCAATAGGTGCAGAAAAAGCATTTGACAAAATACAGCGTCCATTCTTGATAAAAACCCTCAACAACTCGGGGAACCTGGGTGGCTCAGTGGGTTAAGCCTCTGCTTCAGCTCAGGTCATGATCTTAGGGTCTTGAGATCGAGTCCCACATCCAGCTCTCTGCTCAGCAGGGAGCCTGCTTCCCCACCACCACCCAGTCTGCCTCTCTGCCTACGTGTGATCTCTGTCTGTCAAATAAATAAATATTTTTTTTAAAAAACACCCTCGACAACTCAACAAAGTAGGCATAGAAGGAACATACCTCAACATCATAAAGGCCATGTACAAAAGACCCAAAGCTAATATTATTCTCAATGGGAAAAAACTGAGAGCCTTTCCCCTATAGTCAGGAACAAGACAGGATATCCACTCTCACCATCACCATGTAACCTAGTACTGGAAGTCTTAGCTTCAGCAATCAGACAACAAAAAGAAATAGAAGACATCCAAATCAGCAAGGAAGAAGTCAAACTTTCACTATTTGTAGACAGCATGATACTCTGTAGAAAAGCCGAAGGAGTCCACCGAAAAAATTGCTAGTTCCAGAATTCGGCAAAGTCACAACATATAAAATCAATATGCTGACATCTGTTGCATTTCTATGCTGCAGTAATGAAGCAGCAGAAAAAGAAATCAAGGAATGGATCCCATTTGCAATTGCACCAAAAACAGTAAGATACCTGGGAATCAACCTAACTAAAGAGGTAAAAGATCTGTACTCTGAAAACTACAAAACACTTACGAAATTCAAAAGGGCACAAAGAAATGGAAAAGCATTCCATGCTCATGGGTTGGAAGAACATTGTTAAAACATCTATCCTACCCAAAGCGATCTACACATTTAACGAAATCCCTATCAAAATACCACCACCATTTTCACAGAGCTAGATCAAACAATCTTAAAATTTGCATGGAATGAAAAAAGACCCTGAATAGCTAAAACAATTCTGAAAAAGAAAAATAAAACTGGAAACATCACGATTCTGGACCTCAACCTCTATTACAAAGCTGGAGTTATCAAGACAGTGTGGTACTGGCACAAAATCGAACACATGAACCAATGGAACAGAATGGAGAACCCAGAAATGGTCCCCAAACTGTATGGTCAACTAACCTTCAACAAAGCAGGAAAGAATGTCCAATGGCAAAAAGAGAGTCTCTTCAACAGATGGTTTTGGGAAACCTGGACAGCAACGTGCAGAAGAATGAAACTGGACCACTTACTTACACTATACACAAAAATTAATTCTAAGTGGATGAAAGACCTAAATGTGAGACTGAAAACCTTCAAAATCCTAGAGGAAAATTCAGGCAACAACCTCTTTGACCTCAGCTGTAGCAACCTCTTACTGACATCACCAGAGGCAATGGAAACAAAAGCAAAAAATGAACTATTGGGACTTCCATCAAGATAAAAAGTTTTTGCACAGTAGAGGAAATAATCAGCAAGACTATAAGACAGCCTACAGAACGGGAGAAAATATTCCCAAACGACATGTCTGATAAAGGGTCAGTATCCTAAATCTATAAAGAACTTATCAAACTCAACACCCCAAAACCAAATAACCCAGTTAAGAAATGGGCAGAAGACATGAATAGACACTTTTCTAAAGAAGACATCAGATGGCTAACAGACACATGAAAAGATGCTCAATATCGGTCAGCATCAGGGAAATACAAGTCAAAGCCACGATGGGATATCACCTTACTATGTCAGAGTGGCTAAAATTAACAATACAAGAAACACCAAGTGTTGGCAGGGATGTGTAGAAAGGGGAACCCTCTTACACTGTTGGTGGGAATGCGAACGAGTGCAGCCACTCTGGAAAACAGTATGGAGGTTCCTCAAAAAATAGTAATAGAACTAACCTACAACCTAACAAATGCACTACCAGGTATTTACCCAAAGAATGCAAAAAATACAGATTTGAAGGGGTACATACACCCCGATGTTTATAGTAGCATTATCAACAATAGCCAGATTATGGGGGGAGCCCAAATGTCCATTGACTGATGAGTGGATCAAGAAGATGTGGTGTCTATATAATGGAATATTACTCAGCCACCAAAAAGAATGAAATCCTGCCATTTGCAGTGATGTGGATGGAGCTAGAGGGTATTATGCTAAGCAAAATAAGTCAGTCAGAGAAAGACAGACACCATGTAATTTCATTCATGTATGGAATTTAAGAAACAATACAGATGAACACATGGGAAGGGAGGAAAAAAGGAGAGGGGAAACAAACCATAAGAGACTCTCAACGATAGAGAGTAAACTAAAGATTGGTAGAGGGAGGGGTGCAGGACGAGTCAGATGGGTGATGGGTATTAAAGAGGGTACTTGTTGTGATGAGCACTGGCTGGGGTGTGTAAGTGACGATGCACTGAATTCTACTCCTGACACCAATATTTCACTGTATGTTCACTAAAATTTAGACAAAAAATCAAAGAAAGAAACCGAACAAAGAAAAACTACATAGTCCTTATAGAAAAAAAAATGATAAAATGTAATTTACAGATACTGAAGGAAGACTTGAATTAATGGGTCTACACATCATATCTGTGGATGGGAAAATTCCTTATCATAAAGATGACCATGGCCCCTCATTTGAGCTGTAGATTCAACAGACTTCCAATTAAAATCTCAACAGGGTTTTTGTTTTGTTTTGTAGAAATTGACAAGCTGTTCTAAAATCTCTATGGAAAAGAGGTGCCTGGGTGGCTCAGTCAGGTAAGTGTCTGCCTTCTGCTCAGGTCATGATCTCTGGGTTCTGGGACCCAGCCCTGCATCCTGCTTCTCTCTCTCTCAAATAAGTAAAAAATGAAAATAAAATCTGTATGGAAGAGTCAGGGACCTCAAACAGTCAAATATTTGCCAGTGGTGGTGGTGGACAGGCAGGCGGATATCTGCCCAACCAGACACCAGACCACCTCTCCTACTTGGTCACTAAAAGCATAACAGTCGACCAATGGGTAGAAGGCAGAGCCTGGAAACTGACCCCTGTGCACGTGGGAACTGGGTGAACACCAGTGATCCCACTGTGGGTCCCTGGGGGAAGGGCTGAAACTATCCAGTAAAAAAGGTTCTGAGATCATTGGTAATCCACATAAAGGAGGAATTAAACAGGAATCCCTGCTTCTCACTGACAACAGAAATCGACTCCGGGTGGATTAAAGGCTTAAATGTGAAAAGCAAAACTAAATACTTTAGAAGACTATATAAAAGATTTTCTTCATGACTCAGTGTGGGATCGGATTTCTTCAACCCACTCTCCCTGGAACCTTCTCGTGGAGGAAAGAGCAACTCCATCCTCTACGGCGTTCAGGTCAAAAACCTTGGAATCGACCTTAATTCCTCGCTCAGACACCCCAAGCCCATTTACTAGCGTATCCTGTCCTCCAGCTTACACAAATACCCAGAATCCTACCGCGCCATTACTCCCCTGGGCCGCCATATTGCCCAACGATGCCTCCAGAGTTGTGCAGGGCCCCCGGCCCTGCTGCCTAGACAAGCCACCCTCATCTCTCCCACCTGCATTTTTGCCGTCCACTCCTCACTGTTCTCCCTCCTTCTACCCCAGCGCCCCCACAGCTATCCCCTTCGGCAACTAGAATGGGTCTTTTCACCAACAGTGCCCTTCTCCCGCTTGAGACCCTCCCCTGGCTTCCCCACCCCGCCAAGGAAAGAGGCTCTCTGCTGCCTTCCCCACTGAGCCCATCTCCTGTCTGGTTTCCTCTCTGGTTCAGCCACAGCCTGGATCAGCAAGGGCAAGGCTGAGGGGGTGAATGGAAACAAGAGGGAGGTCTGGGTGAAGCCCAGCGACACTAAGGCTGAATACAGCCCGAATTCACGGTGCTTGTCAATGTCTGGGGTATAAATGCTACTGAGGCCAATGCCATGCCCATCAGTCAGGGAAAATTTGACAATGGGTTCTTGTGAGCAGGTGGGTGCAGGCCGGTTTGCGCCGGTTCCAGCACCACCCCGGGCCCAGCTGCCACGGTTGTGTTTCTCAGCCTGGAGAACCGTGCTCAGATGACTTTTAGATAATTCTTTTATGTTTGGGTAGATGTTACCGTACGAGGCTGTGCGTACCCTCGGGTGATAATTATTACAGAGGCAAGTGGAAGGCAGGAACCCCGAGGCCCAGAATAAAAGACAATCTGAGCTGCCTTCTCTCTCCCTCTTCCAGCACCTCCCCTTCTCCAGGCTCAAAGAAAGAACCAGAAAGGCTTCCCATGGCTGTCTGGTTCCTTGGGTGACAGGGATCTGAGCCCGGTGAGGAGGTCTGCCAGACCCTGGGGCACAGGAGAGGGCCTGGCAGAACAGAGGGAAGAAAAAAGGGGACCAGAAGAACGTCATGTTTGGCAATGAGGAGAGACTTGAACGTGGGGCCCCAGAGAAGTCCCTGGGAGCGGGCTGTGGACCTCCAGCTGAGCCGGCCAGTAAACCACTTTGGGAACGGGGTCATAGCTGGGGAGGTGACCCGAAGCCAAGGAAAGACTCTGGGGCTCTGGAAGCAGGAGAAAAACGGATTTGAGCTCTCATAAACGTCCTGGTACCTAGAGGTCTTGAGCAAACTGTTTCCAATGAGCCCGTGAAATGAGGCTAATAGCCATGAAAAAACAGGATGACGGCTGACCCTCAGGAAACACTGTACACTGAAGTCCGAAACTCCAACCCTCCCTTCTCCCCAGGCTGTGCCAGCACAGCTCCGGGAAGGGGAAACAATGGCCTGCCGGCTGCTCGTTTCAAGCCCCAGGCCAAGCGCCTTCAAGTGGCATTTCAGAGTCCTGTCGATGACCCAGTGAGGGCCACACCGTCATGACTATCCCCACGGTGCAGGAAGGTGACCGCGGCTCCGAGAGGGGAAGGATTCTGCCCGAGGCCACACCCAGGAAGCAGGAGAACTGAACTTTGAACCTAGGAAGCCTGATACTGTCACTGTGAACAGAGGTGCCCAGGTCAGGGGTGCCCGGGCCTCCCTCTGGCAGACTAGGACACCGGAGGTACCTGGGGAGTGAGGAGCCATTTGCCAGCTGGGCTCGATCATCTGCACAGTGGGAACAGATTTGCCCGGGGCCTGGACATTCCCAGCACAAGTTACAGGGCCCAGAGAGGGCCCTTAGTGGCCACACAATGACTGTCCCGTGTCCCCAGGAATGTGTCCTGGGTCTCAGACCCCATAGGGGTCCAGGAAGGTATGGTTTGGGGACCACAGGTGCTGACAGCCCCGACCCTTGCCCCTTGGCCTGACCTTGAAACAGGTTTGATCGCATGTTGTAGCCCAGGTCATAGTAGTCTGAGAAGATGGAGGTGATTTCCACGGGACTCTGGGTCCTGCTGGGCCATGAGTTTGCCCTCTGCTGGCCCTCAAAGACCTCACTGACGGCCCTTCGAGCCTGCGCAGCCAGCCAGGGAGAAGAGACAAGGGATAGAGAAGCAGGATCAGCCCCTATCTCCCCTCCAACTCCTCCTCCCTCTCACCCGCCCTCACCATCCCCTACCCCACCCCTACCCTGCAACCTTGAGCCAGGCCCAGGGCTGGGGAGCTGGGAGAGCTGAAGACCCTCCACCCCTCACACCACCCCACCTCCCACACGGGCACTGGGGAGGGTAACCATCATAGAACCTCCTCCCTGCTTTGAGCGCCTACTGTATACCATCGGAAGAGGTCTTCATAAGGTAATATGACCCCTGCCATTTTATAAATGAGGAAGCTGGGCCTCGGGGCAGGACGCATGTGTGGCCACAGCTGGTGAACTGCAGAGCCCCACTTGCCTCTAGAACAGAGTCATCCCCCAAGTCCGCTCTGGGCCCCTGAGATTTCACTGGAGCCTACTCCTTCTTGTACCAACGAGGGACCTGTGAGGCTCCGAGTGACTGAGCTCAGGCCTAGGAGCCAGGAAACCGGGGTTCAAGTCCCAGTTCTGCGATAACGCAGTGGCTGACATTGGGCAAGTCTCTGGGTCTCTCTGGGCCTCAGTTTCCCTACTTGTAAAATGGGGATGAGAGCAGAACTGGATGGTCTTTGAAGTAGCTTCCTGCTCTGATAGTCACTGGCTCAGGGACACCTGTGATGTGTCAAAGCTAGATAGAAAAACCAAATCTCAGGGCACCGGGGTGGCTCAGTCATTAAGCGTCTGCCTTCAGCTCAGGTCATGATCCCCAGGTCCTGGGATCGAGCCCCGCATCGGGCTTTCTGCTCAGCAGGAAGCCTGCTTCTCCCTCTCCCACTCCCCCTGCTTGTGTTCCTCTCTCCCTGTGTCTCTCTCTGTCAAATAAATAAATACATAAAATTTTTAAAAATAAATAAGAAAAAGAAAAACCAAATCTCTCAATTCAAGCCCAGGACAGCACAGGCCAGAGAGACAGCTGCCAAAGCTGGGAGGGCAGGGGGAGACTGTGACCACAGAGCCAGGCTCAAACTGGGATAAGATCTTCCAAGTAGGACAGGACATTCAGGATGGTGGCCTTCCAGATTAGCAGGCGGGTGTGGTCGCCACACCTTAAAGATGACAAAGTCGAGGGGAACCCTGCCCACAGCCTTTGTGATCCTGGAAATTCCACCTGCTCAGGGCGACCCCAAGCTGATCATGTCCCCTCTCTGAACCTCTATTGTACCGTATGTTCAAAAAGAAGCTCTAACTCGGGCCTGGCCTAGTGCACAGCAGTCACTGTGGGGGTTGAGATGATGGCCCAGTGCACAGCATAGTCACAAAACTGGACACAAAACTTTGACAGAAAGTCTCAAAACACCAGAGCAGGAAGACCCCCTAGCATTTGACCAGAAATAGGAATTTTATCTCAACTTTCAGGTGATCAGTAGTAACTTTGTGGAATCATGCATCAGGTCGGGGGAAAGATGCCGGCATTGACTAGTGATGTCTGCCATGCATACAGTCTAGGAAAGTTAGGATATGCATGCCATCGATTTGTCTGCCTGATCCAGTCCAAACGGCCTCATTTGCAGAGATAGAGACAAGAGCCCAGAGAGGGGAAGTGAATTACCCAAAGTCGCCCAGCCTCCAGGGGGCAGAGCCAGGATTCAAACCCAAGTCTTCTGATCCCCAGTCAACAGCATCTCCTTTAGGAGACTTGCTCGAGTAAAAAGCATCTCATCCAAGAGCAGACTTATAACTGGAAAGTCAGTAAGGGCCAGGACCCCAGAATATGTTGGCCCAGCTTGTATCCTTATCCCATAGAACTAGATGAGTTTAATTCACTGAACCCCTCTAAGCCTTGGGCTCCTTATCCACAAGATGGTGTTAATAATACCTTTCTCACGGGGAAGATCAAATGAATCATTTTCTGTGAAGACTTGCTCTGCCTGGCACCTAGCAAGGGCATAGTCAATGCTCCTCTCTAATGATACTATTGTAGGGCCCTGTGCTCAAGAGCAGGCTCCTTGGTTGCGGGGGGGTGGGGGTGTCCCCGTGAGTCTCCATGTGTAACCCTCCTTTTGCTCCAGCCCCCGTGCCAGCACGGGTACCTGCTCCTCCGAGACAAGGTCATCCACCACGTTGCTCCCAAACTTGTGACGAATGTTGTCGGGAATGATGCTGCTTCTCGGGCCCTGGGCTCCTGTGTTGGGGCCTTCCTTCAGCCCCTGGTTTGGCTGAGGCCCCTCTCGGAAGGAAGTCCTACTCTGCCTCAAGGAGGGTCTGTAGCCTCCCTTCCTTGGGGACCCACACTGTGGGTCCATTCCCGGGGACAGACGGTCGCTGCTGATGACCGATGGGGGTGGAGTCTGGATCTCCTCCGGGTGGACCTGCCATAGGGGGCTGCCTCCCCGGTGCAGGGTCTGCTGTGGGGAGACTGGGGCCTGGTACTTGAACTTGGAGGTATTCAAAGGGCTGGGGGCAGTTCTCCAGGGTTCCGTGTCCTGCTGGTCTTCCTTGCTGTTCAGACGGGCCCTGGGCAAAGTGGTAGTACCTGAATAGGGGCAGAGAGGGAGGGAGGGAAGGAGGGAGGGAGGGAGACAGACAAGTGCACAGTGAGGGGTGGGAAGGGAGACAGTGATGGGAGTGGGGAGGAGGAAGAGACAGCCCCAGAGCCCCAGAGCAGCAAAAGAAGGTGAGGGAAACAAGGGACCCCATGAGAAACTGCTTTCTCTGCTCCTTTTGCTGCCTCTACTCTTGCTAGGACCTGGACCCCCCTCCATCACCCCACTCCCCTGCCCCACACACCCAGATGGGCCTTACAGAACAGACAGTACATGTGGTCCTCATAAAGTTCAAGGATTTAATGATTTTTTTTTTTTTTTTGGAGTCTTCCAACACAATAGATGGTATCTAAGGAGTGTCGTGAACATTTTCCAAGACCACCGACTCACCAAGACCCCTGGCTCCAGGTGTAAATGACTTAGAGGGAAACCTAAACATGCATTTTTGTTCCTGGATGCCTGAGAGGACAGGCACTGGACCACCGTCCTCAGTACAAGCCCCAGGCCCCGTGCAGAGACAGGACTCACTCTCCTTTCCTTTCTGAGCCTCCCAGACACTCCGTATCTGCACACACTCTCTCTGTCTTCAGTAAACTCTGCTCTCACTTCCTCTGGGCATGCACTTGACTTCTATACTGTGCAAAGCCAAAGACCCTCTTGGCTGGTCCTGGAGGAACTCCTCTGGGTCCTGGGACCCAGCCAGTCTGGATCAAAGAGACGGGCACAGAGAGAAGTCACGGGATCCAGAAGCACAGGTGAGAAATCAGGAGAGACAGAGGAACGAGATAGTTCAGTCTGCCAAGCCTCCCAGCAGACGGGATCATCCCACGTTGTTTTAGACAATAGGAGGGGCAACCTTGAGGTCTAGCTGTGTGACCTTGACGTCTCTGAGCCTTAGCGGACCTAGCTCCATCTGATTCGTTCCCTTCCCCTCTTGGAACCCCCCAGCCACCCAGTGAAGGAAACCACAGCTGTGGGAGCTGGCAGAAGGCATCTTGGCTTTTGACCACGTCACGGAGCTGGATGGCCAGGTCTTTGCTCTGCCTTCAGAGCTGCCGCCCAGCCCCCACTTCCCTCTGCTATTGTCACGATTCAGGTGGCATCACCCCAGCCACTTCCCCGCTCTCACACCTCCACAGGTCTCCCCTTCTAGCCCTGACTCCCAGCCCCAGAGGGCTCTTGCTCCCAGCCTGCCGGCCTCCTCCCTCTCTTCACCCAACCCTGGCTCCCACCAAACTGGCTGTTCCTTCTCCCCACCCGTGCCCTGTCCCCTGCCACCTCCCATGTCGGCCCAGGCTGGTTCTGCTACCTGAGGGCACACCCCTCTTTCTCCATGAGACAAAATCCTATCCCCTTCTGCTCCTTCTAATGCCATCTTGTCAGGAAGTCCTCCCTGACACCACCCCACGCTGGCCTGGCCGAGGGCTCCACACCCCTCTCACAATCCTGGGCTTTCCCTTTCTCTGTCCGTCCCCGTGGGCTGCAGACCTCCTCATGTCCCCTCCAGGATGGGAGGTGGCGTGTGGCAGCCTCACTGAGGCAGGTCCAAGGGTGAGTGGATCCTGGATCCCCCTCAGTGCCCACCAGACAGCCCTCTGCCAGTGGAAGCTGTCAGCCAGCTGGGGAGTGGGGGGCGGCCGCTGAGGGGGGGGCGGACCCAGAGGAACACTGTGCCTCGTCAGGGCAAGACACCATTTCTTTTCATGATCACACCTCTGACATCAGGCGGCCTCTGACGGTGTGTGACCCTTTGTCTAACCCAAAAGGTTTTCTCTTTGTGGTGACTTACTCCCATAAGTAACAATGTATCTGACAACCAGCCTCAGGAGACTCAATTTATGTAACATGTTACTTGTGATCATACCCGGGTGTGTGTGTGTGTGTGTGTGTGTGTGTGTGTGTGTATAAATTTTTCCTTACTTATTCTTTCTGGTATTTTCTGAGCAAAATACAGAAGAGAAGCCCTTCCCCCCACCCCACACATGGCTTGGTCTCACCCCCTGCTTCCCCATCTTCAGTCCCAGGCGACAGTAAATACATGTGGTGAGCTGCCCTCCAAAATGTTCTAGATGGTTCCTCCAGGCCTCTTGAAGTGTTCATGGTTTTGCTTTGCTTTTGTTTCTAGATGAGATTGGATTTTACGGATTGCTTTGTAACTTGCTGTTTAAAAGCGTCCCACTGAGGTGCCTGGGTGGCTCAGTCTGTTGGGCATCTGCCTTCGGCTCCGGTCATGATCCCGGGGTCCTGGGATTGAGTCCCGTGTTGGTCTCCCTGCTCAGTGGGGAGTCTGCTTCTCTGCCCTTCCCCTGGCTTGTGCTCTCATTCTCTCTCTCTCTCTTTTGCAAATAAATAAATAAAATCTTAAAAACAAAACAAACAAAAGTCCCACTGGGCCTTGGGGATTGACCTGTTGCTGCAGACATAGACCTGACTTCCCTTTCAAAGGGGCTCAGCAGCAGTCCCACTGTTGAGCATTCTGACTGCCCCAGGCTGCCTTTTCAGAACAGGCTGCTGGAAAGCAGCAGGTCTTGCCCGCCTTTGGTGGTTTTAGTTCCCTCTCACCAGACCCTGCACGGTGGGGATGTGCGGAAAAACCCTTCCCAGGGGCCCTGGAGACAGAGAAAGCTGATATCCAAGCCCGCCTGCCTCCTCCTTTCCTTCCCACCTCCCTCTCCCCCGGCAGTGAAATCAGACGCCCTTTCATTCTTCCTCCTTCGTCATCGTCATCGACACAAAAGGTAGAGGGAAAAACCTGTTCAGCTGACCAAAAAGTCTCCCGTCCTTCTAGTCCTGGTGCTGCCCCAGCAAGCAGGCAGCCAAGCAAACGGGAGCCTCTGGGCACACCCGAGGCTTCCAACATGGGGAGGGTAGAGGGGGACAGGCATGAAACATGCTCGGCACACTCAGCATCCGCCAGCTCCGCCATGGTCCCTCCATCTGCTTCTGGGGGCCCTGCAGCCCAGCACAGTGAGGGGCTCCCCCTGGGGTCCCACAGGATGTGGGGCTCAGGACTCCAGCGACAGAGCTCCCGGTTTCCCCCAGGCTGTGCTCCCGACTGCCTCATCCATGAGCACGTTATAGCAGAATTCCCTGCTCCCCCTGCCCACCCTCCGGGGTGATGAGCGTCTCACTGGCCGAGTCCTGGCTTTGAAGGCTGATACTGACCCAATTCACACACTGAGGGAGCACCTACGTCAGGTACTGTGCCCAGCACTGGGGACATGAAAAGGAACCAAAGGGCCAACCCCTGTCCTCTTGGAGCTCAGGGTTTGTTGCATGAATGAGTGTGGCCAGGTGGCCCAGGAGCCTCATTGCAGCTCTGCCCCATCCCTTTGGCAGGAAAAAGGGCAAAGCGAATCTAGCTTCACTTGCTAGTGTGAGGTTCAAACAGTCCGTGGTCAGTTTTCCCAGGTTGGCCCTTAATCAGAATCCCTCCCGGCCAAATCCCCCACCCATTACATTTGCAGGTCCTTGTGCCCCTCCCGGCGCCTGCATCTGAACCTCCTTGGGAGAGGCTGGGATCCGAGGGTTTAACAAGCCTGGGTCCTTGGTTGTTGGAGACGGCTTCCAGCAGCCACTTCCCCCCAGTCTCACTGGATGGCCACTCCCCATGGGGCCCCTGTCAGAGCTGACCTGACCCAGTGACTCCTGCATTGAAAGCAGAGCCCCCACCTCGGGGATCAGACCCAGCTGCCTCTCCTGCCTTCCAGCCATATTCCCTGGGCTGCACCAAAGCACCAGGCCTCTCACTTCCCGACTTTTGCCCACACTGTTCCCTGTGCCTGGAATACTCCCTTCACCCCTCCTTGGGCCACACCACTCCCTGGGCTGGGCTCACTCAGGACCGACATGCACCTTCTTACCACCACCACCTCCCCCCGCAGCTAGCCCCGGCACCCACCGGGTTCTCCCTCACCCCTGCACTCTGGGTGTACACTTCCCCTCTGAGTCCCACAGAGGGACAAAGCACTGGGGTCACAGTCCCTGGCTGGATGGGGGGGTGGGTGGGTAGCAATATTCCCCTCCCTTTGATTTCTGTCTTCACACAGAATGCAGAGGAAGTCAGGGCCCCGCAGTGGGTCTAGAGGCCCAGGCAAGACTGAGGGAGGAGGAGAAAGGCATGTTCCCTGCTGCCTACAGGGCCCCCATCCAGAAGCTCTGGTCCCTGGTCAGCCTGTCCTACCTGCTTGGTGGCCCAGCTCCATCAACTCTTGCTCTGGGATATGTAATTCCAAGCTTAGCCCTGTAGACAAAGAAACACATTTGGTCATCTCAGATAACACGCAGTCTACAGGGAGGCTTGTGGCATCTGTCCAGCCCCTGATCAGAGGGCCCTCCATGTTGTTTCCAGTCCTCTCTGGTACTCAGCAAGCCCCCCTGCTACCACACCCCCTCCTCCCTGGCCTGCCTTCTGGACCCCTGCAGACTCTGCTCTCTCGGAAAAACCCAGGTCACTTTCAATGCCAGTGCCTCAAAGAACTTTCTCGAACAGCCTGGGGCCCTGAGCTCCTCTTGCCCTTTGCACCCTCTTCCTTCCACCTTGTCCCCCCTTTGCACCACCCAGTGCTTCCCTGGGATCCCCCAGCAGGCCTCTGGCTGTCAGAGGCCTTGCCCCAATATCCCTGTCCTGGTGGCTGTTTGCCTCCCTGGAAGGAGGACTGTGTCCATTCTAATAGCTGGTCTTTCAAGCTCCAGGGAAAGGAACCGTTTGGCCAACATAGGAGAGCTGAGATCAGGAGCCACGCTGCTGGGACCTCAGTCTTCGCTCCACAAAACAGGCCTTTGGACCAATTCTGAAGAGTAGTTCTGGCATCTCCAATAGCCCCTGGGGCATTCAGGTTTGTGTTCCTTTTCCTAGTGATCTTCTTATTCAAAATATCTGGTTTCACTGCAGTGTCTTTAAATCTCGTAATATGAAAAAGTGAAATGTTGTGTCGCATGCAGTGAATGCTTCGTCCCTAGGACTAAGCAGAAAGTATCTTTGGAATAAGGAAAACATAGAAGTAGCAAGTCAGAGCCGGAAGGGGTCTTTGGGATCAACTAATCCAATCCCTTCACTTTATGGATAAAGAAACCAAAGCCCAGAGAAGATGAGTGACTTTTGTTGGGTCACCCAGCAAGCTGGTCTGCTGGTAAGCTCAGAGCAGACTAAGAACCAGATCAATTTTAGTCTCTGTCAGTTAAGTCTCTGACTTTGGCTCAGGTGAGGATCTCAGGGTCCTGGGAAGTGGGGAGCCTGCTTCTCCCTCTCCCTCTGACTCTCCTCCCACTCATGCTCTCTGCCTCTCTCAAATACATAAATAAAATCTTTAAAAAAAAGAAAGGATCAATTTTATTCTTTTTGAAAAATCACAAAACAAAACACCTTATTAATGTTGACACTTAATAATTGTGTAGTGATAACTGTGTGATTGTGAAGCTTTGGACAGGACTCCCTGTGATCCCCCCCATTCTTACACAGCATTAGCCCTCCCCTCCACCATCCCATCCCCCTGAGGGTGGGCTGGACTTTGAAGCTTGCTTTTGATCAAAAGAACATGACAAAAAAAAAGAAAAGAAAAAGAAAAGAAAAGAAAAGAAAAAGGGAGGATGTCACTTTGAGATTAGATTAGTGACTTCTGTCTTATTCAAACTCTCTCTGGCTCTTCTTGGCCTGTTTGCTCTGGTGGAAGCAGCTGCCATGTTTTGAGCTGCCCCATGGAAAAGCCAACAGCTCATGAGGGACAGAGACCCTCTGTCTAATAGTCCTCAAAGAACTGCATGAATCTTACCCCCCGAAGGAGCATGGGAGTGGATCCTTCCCCGGTTGAGCCTTCATATGAGAACACAGCCCAGCTGACATATTAATTACAGCTTGTGGGGGACCCTGAGCCAGAAGACCCAGCCAGGCTACACCCAGGATCCTGACCCATAGAAACTGGAGAAAATAAATAGATTTGTACTTTCTTTTAAGCACATAGTCTGAAGTTGCTAAGCTTTGTGGTCATTTGTCATGCAGCAGTAGCTCACTAACATATATTTTGGGACGAAGAATGGGTTGCAGCTATGACAAATACCCCAAAATGCGGGTGTTCATTTGGAACTGGGCAGTGGTTGGAGCGTGGGTGGATTTTTAAGAAAAAAAAGGCTTAAATTGCCTTAAACAGATAATGAGTGGAAATCGGGACTTGGAGGATGCTGCCACTGCTGGTACAGAAGAACATGAGGAACATGTTCTGGAGGAAGATGTGTCCTTGACTCTGTCATTGACAGTTATGTGGAAAGCAGAACCCGTGACTAATGGGTATCTAGCAAAGGAGATTTTCCAGGCAAAGCAGGGAAGTTGTCTCCTGGTTTCTTCCTGCTTGTAGTGAAATGTTAGAGAAGAAAGAAGCATTGAAGGAAGGACCATTAAACATAAAAGAGGCAGGACTTTCTAGTTCTGGAAATTCTCATCCTCTCCAAGCGCCAAAAGATGCTAACATTAAGAAATGGCTTCAGAGCACTGTCAGGAAAAGATAGCCAAGGGTGTGACTGTACCACCTTTTGTTAGAAGTTTATAAAGATAAGGCACCTGGTTGGCTCAGTTGGGCGTCTGCCTTCCACTCAGGTCATGATCCCCAGGCCCTGGGATCAAGCCCCACATTGGGCTCCCTGCTCAGTGGGGAACCTGCTTCTCCCTCACCTCCCTCCCCTGACTTGTGCCCTCTCTCTCTCTTTCTTAAATAAATAAAATCTTTAAAAAAAAAAAAGGAAACCTTATAAAGAGGAAAAGCATGTTATTCAGTCACACAGAGGACCCTTTAAAGAGATAAGGATGTACCTGACAGACCCCCAGTGGGGTAATAGGGCCCTAGGAAGCTTAAGGGTGCTGTCTCTCTGCAGAAGCCCCAGGAGAGAGGACCGTAGTTGTTGTCTAGTGGGGCGAGTCCCTGTAGGCTTCAGTTAGATGAACTGTAGGCTTCAGTTGAGAAAACCATATTGGCAAAAGCACTAGCAGCTTGGAGCAAAGAGGGCAGAGACAGTACAAAATGGGAGAGACTAGTGGACTCTCAAATTCTACCAGTAGAAACATATGCTACTCAGTACACACACATGCTTTTATTCTATTTACTTATATTACATTACATTATTTATTTTTAAAAGGATAATTAGGGAGTGGAAGCCAGTACCTGTAGGGCAGAGCTGAGAACCATGGAGAATTACTCCCAGGCCTTGAAACCCAATCAGGAAAAGTTCAACATTTCCTTGGCTGGATTTCAGAACTGCTATGGGCCAGTGACTCCTTTGTGTCTCCAGCGTCCTCATTTTTGAATAGGGGTGTCTATCATTTTTATCCCAGCTCTGCCACACCATTTCATGTTGGGTGTGCTCAGAATAGGCAGCTTAGTTTCAAAACAGGTAGCTTAGTTTCATAAGATCTACTGCTGGGGAGGGACTGAGCTCAAGAAATCACACCCAAGGAGTCTCATCCCTGCCAGGGCCTGATTTGTAGAACCAGGTTCTAGATTTAGAGCTGATGCTGTCATGGAATGAACCCTTTCGAGATCTCAGGCAGAAATGAATGTATTTGGCATATGGAAGGGCTGTATATTATTGGGGCCTGCGGGGGGGGGGGGGGGCTAGATGGCAGTTGACATGGCTTCCAAGGATCCTGTTCTTGCTATTCACACCTTTGTATCATCCCTCCCCTTGAGTGTGGGCTGGACCTGTTGACTTGGCTTCTAACCCAACAGGATGTGTGATGGGATGCTGCTTCCAGGGTCACTGAAGATCGAATATAGATTGTGACTCTGGCTCATTCACACTCTCTCAGGCTCTCCTTGGCTCACTCACTCTGATAGAAGAAGGGTCCGTGTCATGAGCTGCCCTCTGGAGAAGTCCACAACCAGGATCTGAGGAAGGCTCCTGGTCCACAGCTCCCAGGTCAACAATCCATGAGGAATGGAGTCCTAGCATACGCATGGCCCTGGAAAGGGGTCCTTCTCTAGTTGAGCTTTGATTATTATGCATCTGTATTTCTGACCCAAAGAAACTGAGATTAAAAAAAAAATCTTACGGGAACCTGGGTGGCTCTGTAGGTTAGGCATTTGGTTTTTGATTTTCAGCTCAGGTCATGATCTCAGGGTTATGAGATTGAGCCCCACATCAGGCTTCACGCTGAGCATGGAGCCTGCCTGGGATTCTCTCTCTCCCTCTCCCTCTGCCCACACCCCAAATTAACTAACTAACTAATTAATTAATTTTAATTGTTCTTCTTTTAAAGATTTTATTTATTTGACAGATAGAGATCACAAGGGCAGAGAGGCAGGCAGAGAGAGAGGGGGAAGCAGGCTCCCCACTGAGCAGAGAGCCCGATGTGGGGCTTGATCCCAGGACCCTGGGATCATGACCTGAGCCGAAGGCAGAGGCTTTTTAAAAATGTTCTTAAAGCCACCAAGTTTTGGAGTGATGTGTTACATGGCAAGAGATAACTGATACAGCTCATATGTTACACCTTCTCACAACTAGTAGATGGGTCTCTCTTCCTAAGGACTCCGGTGTTCGGAGAAAATATGAACTCCCCCTCTTTCATAGATGGAGAAACTGAGGCTCGGAAAAGACATGGGACCCCAGCCAGGTGGCACTGAAACCAAGCCCAACATCTTCTGTTTCCTTCAAGCGAGCTGTCTGCTCCCGTCTCCATTCCCCATCCCCAGCACCCACGGCTGTGTCCCACCAGCCCTAATGCTACCCACAGCTCCCAGCAGCCTGGACTGGCTTGAGCAGAAGTGCAGACTCACTGCCAGTCTCTGGTCTGGAGAGAAAGGTCCCAAGAAACGTCAGTCAAGGAGGATGGGGGAGGAGGTCCAGTTGCTTCTGGGTACTCTTCCCTCACGAGCAGCCCTGAATGGAGAGAGGGAAGATGAAATCCCTGGTCCCGGGAGACCCCCGCCCACCTCACAGGTCTCTGCCTCACCTCTCCACTCTATCTCATAACATCAGAAAACACGTGAACCACTCTGGTGTGCGCTGCAGCCCAGGAGTGCAGATCCACACTGCCGAAGCTCTGGTTAAGACCCCTGAGTGGTTGCTAGGGAGGAGCCGTCCTCTGCTCCTGGAGTCGCCATGGTGAGCACTGTTCATGGGGCTCTGTTACCTCACAGGGCTCCTAGGCCCATCCTAGGGAACTGAGGCCAGGGAAAGCCGGGTACTGGGGGGCAGGGGGGGGGCGGGGGGAGGCCGGGGAGGGGGAAGGAAGAGTCTTCAGACATCATTCACTCTCTCATCCACTCAAAATGTTTCCAGGGCCCCCTACGTGTGTCAGGTTGCGTGTCAGGCAGTGGGGGCTTCAGTGCCATCAGGTGGAAAGAAAGTTCTTGGGACAACAAAGGATTGAGTTGAGAGCGTGATGAGTTTTGTCTGGGGAAGAGTCAGGGCTCTCCAAAGGGCCATTTGAGCTGGGCTTTGAAGGATGCATAGGAGTTTAACAGCTTAGGAGGGACTTGAATATTAAAGGTGTGGACGTGTTTATGAGCATAGATATAGATCAAGAGGAGCGGGGAGGAGAGCGAAAGGTGCACCTGGAGCTCTCCGAGCTGGATCAGAGAAGGGATGAACGACTGAGCATAAAATGAGAGCAGGATGGGTCAGAGAGAATCTGCTCTCCCCCGCTCGAACCATGAGGGCTACTGAAGATGAAGAGCTCAGTGGCTTCCGCAGCTGGTGCCAGCAGCAACTCAGTCCGGTCTGGCTGTTGCTCAGCAGGGGCGGGGGTCTAGAGGCGGCTTCCTCACGCCAGCCTTCCAGGGAGGGGCTCCCCGGGAGGCAAAGACCGTGGCGACACTCAGGGCCCTTGAGTCTGGGCCTGCCACTTAAAAAAAGGGTGACTTCGGCTGGATTCTTTGGCTGAGCTTTCCTTGCATGTGAAACAGACACAGCTCACCGCCAAGGGTAAGAATGAGGACTGCCTAGTGCATTGCTTGCCACAGAGAGATATCGCCTGTAACTCACAGCTAACCCGGTAAGTGACTCATCAGCAAGGCCTTCAGAGGACACCAGGCTCGCACCCCTTCAGCCACCTCCACCTTCCGCCCCGGCCCCCAGTCCAGACCACCACCACCTCTTGCCTCCTCACTGGTTTCCTGGGATTGCTCTCACTCCCGTATTATCTATTACTGAGTGACAATATTACAGCAAATTTAGCAGCTTCACACATTCCCTAGGGCAGTTGCTGGGATCAGGGGTCTGAGCATGGCTTAGCTGGATTCTCTGGCCCCCTCAAGGCTAAAGCTGGCATAACAAGGACCGTATGGAGGCGGGAGGGGTCAGCCCTAGCTCTCTTCCATGCAGACCCCGCAGGACTTCAGCCTGACCCAGTCCAACACCCAGTCTCTACGACATTTACTGAGCACCTGCCCTCCCCAACGCCGGGCTGGGGACTGGGGCATGTCATCGATGGACTTGGTCTCTGACCCTCAGTGGCCTTGTCTTTGCCCAGGAAGGCTGCCCAGTGGAAGCAGGGGACCCCTATTAGGTAAAGCCAGTGGGAAAACAGCCCTCCTGAGGCACTGCCCAGACATTGGACAATGGGACGACCCTCTTTGTGCCCGGACTCTGGACATAGACAAGGGCCCGAGCTTAGGATTTTGTCTCAAATTCCAGCTTTGTCTTTCCCAGGGTGCCCAGTAAAATAAGCACTTTGAGCTGAGCCTGTGGAAAGTCAGTGCCCTCGGCCCTACCCACCTTATGAGTAATAGGCTCCCTGTTCATGTGTCCTGCTCACGCATGACCTGGGACGGAGGACTGCCCTCCCCTTGCTCATCACCCCCCACCCATGTCTGGATCTTTAAGTAATAAATCTTGTGACTTACCTTCTTTTGTGTGGTTCTATTGAAACTGTCTTCCGTCAAAATAAACCCAGGGTTTTCACATTCCCAAGTGGGAGCTTGGATGCTGAGGGGCTACCTGCCGACCCTGCGGGGGGGGGGGGGGGGGGGTTGTGCCCCCTCATTCAGCAGGTCGTAACTTGATGCTTCTTTTTTTTTTTTTTAAAGATTTTATTTATTTATTTGACAGAGAGAGAGAGAGAGAGATCATAAGTAGGCAGAGAGGCAGGCAGAGAGGAGGAAGCAGGCTCCCTGCCAAGCAAAGAGCCCCATGCGGGGCTCGATCGCAGGACCCTGAGATCATGACCTGAGCCGAAGGCAGCAGCTTAACCCACTGAGCCACCCAGGCACCCCAACCTGATGCTTCTTAATTCAGTACACCAGCTATGGGCCCCCCAACACATGGACCCAAAGGAAGGCTCAGAAAAGCCTGTTTTTAGGAAACTCAAAATCCACCCACGTGGGTCCTGCCTTCTACCATAGCTTCCCAGTGCCAGGGCTCTGGAACCTTCCTCCAGGGCTGAGGCTGCTTCTCCAGACTCTCTCCATGTGTTCCCTGGAGGATCAGGTGTGAGCCAGGAAGGACACCCCAGGAGAAGGCCATCTTCCTCGGGCCTGCTTCCGAGCATCGCCTCTTCCGAGAAGCCCCAGGGCCTGCATTGGGGGACACTGCTTTGGAAGCCTGGATGTCCCCCACCCTATTTCTCCTCTACCTACAGCAGGAACGGCTGGCGTCGCCGCCAACCTGTTTCACTTTTCTCCACCTTCTCCACCCCCTTTCAGGTAGGTCCCAGTATGCTGTACCAGACATGGGACAACAGGTGGCCTCCTTATAGGGCGGCATGCTCAGTGTGGCCTCCCCAGCTAGGGGCTGCTCTGGAGGTTTGTGGCCTCGGTGGGTACTAAGGAACATGAAGAAGCTGCGCGTATGGGGCACATGCCCCCAGGTGAAACCCAGGGAGAGGCAGGCAAACACAGCTACTCAGAAAAGGCAATTTATTCCAGTGTTTCAGGCGGGGAAAGGAGAGCTCTACATAGCGATTCTAAAACCCGGTCAGTGTCCTTTGCTAAAGAGGTACACACGACATGTCAGGCTGCGGTCACTAAACAGATGGGGGCTGCCTGCTAGCGAGGAGGCCCGCCACTCAGGCTTTCTCGCGCTTCCACTGGGACACACGCGTCTCCGGGGGTGCCCGGCGGAACCACTCGGACCAGGAGCCATCGTAGACGGCCACATCCGGCTTGCCGCAGAGGTAGGCGGCCAGGGCGATGTGGCAGGCAGTGACTCCCTTCCGACACGTGGCAATGAGGGGCTGCGCTAGGTTCACCTTCTTGGCCTCGAACATAGCACGCAGCTCCTCTGGGGTCTTCTCGAAGCCGTCCGCGGTCAAGAAGTCCATGAACGGCATGTTGACTGAGCCGCGGATGTGGCCCGGGTCCAGTCCTGGGCGCAGCAGAGGACAGAGGGAAGGACAGGTTTAGGAGCTGGAAAGGGAGTAGGGGGGACAGGGGGTGGGGCCATGGCCATAAGGATAAGGGGCTTCACACACAAAATAACACCTTTGCCCTTCTCAGTGTTCAACGGACTCCTGGCCCAGCCCCCAAGGAATGCTGGAGACTCAAGACGAAGGGCTCTCTCCCCCAAAACATGCCCTGAGGTTGGGATGTCCAAAATCATACCTGCTTGAGAGGACAGGGATGAGTCTCAGCTCTGCCATTTACTGGCCTTTTTATTAACATTTACCTTGGGCAAATGCTTCCCTTCTCCGAATCGGTTTTCTCATCTGTAGAATGGGCTCAATGGTACATACCTATCTCATAGGGTTATTGAGAAGCAAATGCTTCGTGCCGGGGCCAATTGCTAAGAACACAGCGGTGGACATGGTCCAGGTTCTCGGGAAGATTACAGTCTAGCAAGAAAGGCAGATGCTAGATGGATAACCACACGATTCATTAATATAATATATATTCATTAATATAATGTATAATGCATAAAATGGAATGTCCATTTTACAGATGCAGACACCGAGGTTTGGCAGCATGAAATGGCTCACCTAAGGCCACATGGGGAGGCAAAGGCAGACCCAGGATTACACCAAGTCCTCTGATGTTCCTGTTAAAGAAAATGTGACCTGCTGCTAGATATAAGTTCGAATCCCAGCTCGGCTACTTACCAGGAGGGTGACCTTAAGCAAGCCATGTCACCTCTCTGAGCCTCAGTTTCCCCAGGGGTAAAATGGGAATGAGAGTCTCCATGGGCCCAGGCTGTTGTAAGGAGCAAAGCACCAGCTGCTGCCCCTGGTCGATCCATGCTCGGACGCTGATGCTCCCGTCACTTCACAACCCGCCCCGGGGGAGGGAATGGGTGGGGGCAACGTGATCCCTGCAGGCCTTCCTAGCTGAAAGGCTTGGATAGAAGTAGAGCGGGGGGGGGGGGGGGGGGGGGGGGGGGGGGGGGGGATCTGAGCTGGCTCCAAGGTCAATTCCAGAATGGTCTCTCCTCTGCTAAATCTGGTTTCAGAATAGTCTGCAGGGGTGGGGGGGGGGGGGGCGGGCAAAGAGGTCTGGGCCAAGGCCAGAGCTGCCTGCAAGACCAAGGTCTCCGTCCCACCCTGAGCATGCCAAAGGTCGCTCCTCTCTCCCTCAAGCACCCCACACCCTGGCAGACTTTGGATACGGGGAGTGGGGCCCAAGACAGATTTGAGTATCTCTTTGGGCTCCCCTTCCTCCAAAATTCCCTACTACCCCCTTAAACCTGGACTATGGGACAGGGCAGGGCCAGGGTGGGCAGCAGTGGGAGGGAGAGGGTAGGACCAAGGCACACACTGGGGTGTAGCCAGGAGGCCCTGCATCCCTGACCCTCAGTCTTCTCACCTGTGAAATGGGGAGATAACCCCATCTACCTCTCAGGCTTGTGGAGAAGACTAGCTACAGTAGGTAGAAGCCCCTAGTAACCCCGGGCACAGTCGGGGTACATGCCAGCAAACATCCCAGTCCCGGGACCCTGAAGCCAAAGAGGCTTGCCAAATTCACGGAAATGAGTCACGAGATCCTTTGATTAAACAGATGTCCTAACTTAGAAACTACAGTGATTTCTTCCTGCTGTCATTTCATCTTTTGTGTCTTGCAATTTTAATCTGAGCCTGGATGTGCACTGACCCTACCAATGAGGAACAACAGATCTGTTGGCTTCAAAGGCATCCTTTGCCAAGACACCCAACTTAAAAATCTTTCGGCGTCCGAGCAGTGGGCTGAATTTAAGTGCGTTTGAAAGTGCAAGCGTTTGTTAAGTTCGGAATGTTGTTTTGTTTCTTTCCTCCCATCCTTGATGAAAACAGCTTCACTGCTTTCTTCTGACTACATAAAAGGCAACTCCTAGGAGCAAAGAAGTCGGGGTGGGGGGTTTCTGTGATGCGGGCTTCCCAAAACTGGGCCAGCCTCAGGAGGCGGGGGTCCTCCTTTCACCTCTGCCAGCGAGAGCTCAGGGCCTGTCTGAGGAATTTCAATGAGCATGCATTGACCGCCTGTGCATGACAAGGGCCAAGATGAACTTAGCCCAGAGAACCTTGGAGAACAGCCAGCCGAAGGAAAGGCATGTGGGCCCAGAAGTGGGGGTTCCTGCTGCTTTTCCCCCAAGTCTGACCTCCACTGCAAGTTCAAGGCTTTCTGCCACCCCCTCACCCCCACCAGCAGGCAGGCCACCATGCTCAGACTTCTGGCAGCAGGCATCAGACAAAGGGTTAGCTTAAGAGCTTTGTCTTCCCGAATCCTCACAAAGCCAGATTATCCTCCTAGCTCTGATGGGAATCCTCACAAAGCCAGATTATCCTCCTAGCTCTGATGGGACGAAAGGAAACTTGGCTCAGGACACACAGGTGTGTGACGTGAAGTCAGGTCTGTCTGACCCTAAAACCTGTGTTCTTGGATTACCCTGAGCCTGTCTAGAAAAGGGAACTGAGGCAGGGGAATGGATAAGATGAACTCTCATGCTCCTCCTGTTCAGGGACCTGGGACTTTGTGCTCCAGCTTTGGCCAAGAAGATGCCAGTGGAAGGGGGCGGGAGGTCATCGACAGGATGTGACCACTGGTTCACCCAGGAGCTGGACTGGGGCCACTGGAGGTTCCTCTCCCACTCCCCTGCCCTTGGAGTGCACATTCTTCTTGCCTTCCCCGCTCCCAGAGGCTGCCCCAAGGACTTGGCCTTGCGATGGTGATGTGGTGTTGAGACCAGCTGGATAGTGTGTATGGGACCGACCCAAGTTAAGGCGTCTGTATAAACTGTTGAGATCCGGTGGGTGGGTGCGGCAATCTCATGGTATGGCCAGCCAAGCCAAGCCTTGTAAGTTCCCTTGCTTATTAAACCTGCCACCCAGTGATCTGGAGTGGCCTGCCCCTTTCTTCAGCCTCTCCCTGCCCTCTGCCTCTGGGGCTGGATTCAGATTACCCCAGAGAGGCTGGGAACGAAAAGTTGGCCAGCCAGCCAGGAGACTAAAGAAGTGGGGCTTGGGAGGGGTGCCTGGGTGGCTCAGTGGGTTGAGGCCTCTGCCTTCAGCTCAGGTCATGATCCCAGGGTCCTGGGATCGAGCCCCGCATTGGGCTCTCTGCTCAGCTGGGAGCCTGCTTCCTCCTCTCTCTCTCTCTCTCTCTGCCTGCCTCTCTGCCTACTTGTGGTCTCTGTCCATCAAATAAATAAATAAAATCTTAAAAAAAAAAAAAAGAGGTGGGGCTTAGGAAAGAGGCATCCGTGAAGGAAACCTTACAACGGCCAGCGACCCCTATGTGGGGAGGGGTGACTCATGTTAGGGGATTATGGACCCTGCTTGAGTCCAGGAACGTCCCCCCCAAACTCTGGCTGCTTTCCTGTGCTTTTTGAGACACTGCACAGCACTGAGGCAGAGAAATGAAACGAACGGCTGTCACAGGGCACTGGCCTCTACTGGGAGTGGTTCAGCAGGACACTGGTGCCCAGCCAGAGGCTCAAAGTCAAGTTAGAAAGTTGGAAGAAGAGCTGAGGTTAGAGAAGGCCATGCAGGTGTCCACTACTCTGTTGGCTTCGAGCAGGAGAGTAGAAATCGGCTGGAAACCTTGGCGCACCTTTTTTTTTTTTTTTTTCAAGGCGAAGAAAGCATGAGATGCTGTGGATTAAGACACAGGAGCTTGTAACAAAAGCTGATTAGGGCGCTGAGAGGTGGATTGTCAGGCAAGCAGCAATGGGAATGAAGAGGATGCTACGGCTGAGGGAAGTGGAGATCCCTCATGCCTTCCCGCCCCTAATACAAAGGAACATTTTTAATAGCCATTGCCCCTAAACCTAGAGGAAAACTAAACCCAAAGTTGTAAATCTCATGTCTTTGAAATGTAAACACCCCAGGAGATAACCAAAACAGTACCCACAGAGACTGTAGCAAAAAATCTGGGGGTTGGGGGGATACAGACTGTTCTAGAAGGTCCCTTGTCCAAAGACTAGCCCATAGTCTCCCCAAGATGACTTCTCAAGGGCTAAGTTATGGGATCTCTGTCTGTATGTTCACATAGACCTATATGTTAATATATACTTTTTCTACCTCCTGAAGGTATTACCAAAATTAATCTGTAAAAGAGCACTATTTAATTAGCTTTAAAATAAACTGTATATCAAAGTGAACTCATGTGAAACTGAAATTTAATTTTCTCTCATCTGCTATACTGGATAAAGTTTTCTTGGATGATTGGTCTGTTCTTGATGGGATCGTGAAAGGTTTTTCTTTGCCTTTTAAGTAACCTACCTAGAAAACAAAGATTCTGTGTTTTATCAAAGTAAGTTCCTATGTTTCATGGAGTCTTTACCAGGTCTTTGATGACCTAAGAAAACAGAGTCTTCTCTCTTAAAAGAGCTAAGTGTTCGGTTTTGTTTTTTTTACAACTATGCAATTTCCCTATTTGCCTTTGAAGCCTTTAATTGTCATTTTGGTTAAATGGATAACTGAATGTTGCTTCACAACCATCCATGATCCTACAAGAGCATGTGTTTTAAAATCTTTGGTATTTTTGACAAACTTCCCCCAAATCAAACTCTAAATGAAGCCTTACTGATCTTGAACTAACTTGGAGATTTTCCTGGACAGGCTCGAAAGATTCGTTTTTTTTCTTCTCGTAAGAGAGAAGTATTAAACTAATCAGACATTTCATATCTTAAATTACATGGGGAGTATCGTCAGTCGGAAGTAATGCTCATCTTTCCTTAGGAACTATTTATATGGAAGTTATTAATAGGAGTGTTCCAGAAAGTATATAAAATTCCTAAAAACCTGATATGTTCTGGTATCATGTTACCAACCATAATCTTGGTTTTTACTTTAAAATATCTATCACGGGGCACCTGGGTGGCTCAGTGGGTTAAGCCGCTGCCTTCGGCTCAGGTCATGATCTCAGGGTCCTGGGATCGAGCCCCACATTGGGTTCTCTGCTCAGCAGGGAGCCTGCATCCCCCTGTCTCTCTGCCTGCCTCTCTACTTGTGATCTCTCTCTCTCTCTCTCTGTGTGTCAAATAAATAAATAAAACCTTTAAAAAAATAAAATAAAATAAAATATCTATCACAAAAATAACCACATTCCCTTGTCAATTACATGAGAATGAATTCTCATTGGAGCATTTCTGCAAAGGGGTCTCCTCTTTAGGGAGATTCACAGGCAAGACGGACGAATAAAGATCATACCAGTGACCTGAGTAAGGATTAATTATATGGGATGGTATTCCGAGAACTACTCTCCTTCCTCACATCAGTAAAATGCGCCCATTACATTGACGCCGTAATATTAACGTGAGCAAACTTTCATCAGCGGCGGGACATGCTGTAGGCTTTGTTGAACATCTGTGTGGGAAGAATGGTGGGGAAATTGCAGAAGATTCAAGGCCCAGGCACTGTGACAAAGTTTTTGGGAATCATTTGCTCAGGGAAGACACAGTTCTTCCTCGATGTTGTGACTGGTAAGATACGAGTCCTTCCAACCCTGGAGAAGACAAAAGAGCTACAGGCCTTTGTAGGGATGGTAGGGTTTTTGAGGACTTTTATCTCCCGAGGCACAGTGCTGCTGTCCCTTCTGCCACCTGGTATAGAAATGGTGACCAGGGATCAGAGCAGCAAGCTGAATGGGAGAAGGTAAAAGTACTAATGAAATGGTCAGTCTCTGGGCATTTCCCAAGCAGGGCTCTCATTGGAGTGAATGAGTCTGGGACTCTGGGAGATAGGGGTCAGGCACCGTGGCAGAGACAACAGGAGGGAGTACCCCTAAGAGTTTGGTCCTAGCTCTGGATGGAGGCCAAACCTCTATGTGCCGCCATAGAACACAGGCTCCTAACAGTGCCCACAGCACCCCTCCAGATGGAGACGCTCAGAGAGGGAGCAGTCACGGCAGCCAGTGGGCTGAACTCGTAGTCACTCCTGAGTCTTGGTCTTCAACCACATTAACGCTATAGTTTGGGCAATGGGGAGCTGAGGGGTGGATGACCACGAGTGGGCCCTTATGGGGTCAGGGTAGATGAGGGAATATTTGGGCTTCCCTGCAGGAGTCCGAGACAGGGCGCCTGGGTGGCTCAGTGGGTTAAGCCTCTGCCTTTGACTCAGGTCATGATCTCAGGGTCCTGGGATCGAGTCCTGCATCAGGCTCTCTGCTCGGCGGGGAACCTGCTTCCTCCTCTCTCTCTCTCTGTGCCTGCCTCTCTGCCTACTTGTGATCTCTGTCTGTCAAATAAATAAACTCTTAAAAAAAAAAAAGAGTCGGAGACAGTCTTCACTTTTCCAATTCCCAGCTCATGAGGCACAGACACCCACCTCCTGGCAGTCAAGAAACCGATGCCCCAGCCCAGGTACAATCCCTAGCGACTGGCTCTTCAGGACATAGAACAGGTTGGACGCATGAAAGGTGGGTTGGCATAGTGCCAAGGATGCTGGTTTGCCCCTGACATAGAGTGACTTGGTTAATGCAGTGACAGCATGTCCTGTGTCTTGTAAATGACACACAAGGCAACTGGCAAAGGAGCCTGGGGCCATTCACCAGAATTCCCAACTGGTGACCAATGGGCAGATCGTTTATGCTGCTCCCTCTCCCCTATGCCCGGTTTGCGTGGATACCACATCCGGTCTCCCTCCAGCCTTCCCTGGTGACAACGAACCAGGCTGCCACCACGAGAGGATTAGAGAAGCGGAACGTGGTGTTTGGCTACTCTCGTTGACTAGACCACGATTGGGGGTCTTACTGCAAAACTGGGCAAAAGAACGCGACCTAGAATGGAGGTCCCCATCTCTCCTATAACCTGCCAGCAGGTGGGGTGATAAAAAGGAAAAATGAGGGGCGCCTGGGTGGTTCAGTGGGTTAAAGCCTCTGCCTTCAGCTCAGGTCATGATCCCAGGGTTCTGGGATCAAGCCCCACATCAGGCTCTCTGCTCTGCAGGGAGCCTGCTTCCTCCCTCTCTCCGCCTGCCTCTCTGCCTACTTGTGATCTCTGTCTGTCAAATAAATAAATAAAATCTTTTAAAAAAAAAAAGGAAAAATGAATATTAAAGCAGCAGATTCAATTACTCCCGGGTAAAACCACCTGGGCTGGGGGTCATTTAAAGCCGTGTCCCAAGCTTTCCTACATGTGAACGATTAAATAGCAGGGCATGTTGCCCCATTGCCCAGACTGGGACCCTCGCCAGCGCTATACATGCAAGGAACTGGAGAGAGATGCCCATTGTCCTGCTCCCTGCAGGCCGACGTGCTGTGCTGCTGAGAACAGAGCCTAGCACATGTGGGCAAGGTGTCATCTGCTGGAATTTGCAATGAGATGCCCCACCAGGACGGGTGAGTGACTTCACGGGCCTGGGTGAGGGGGGAAGTGCTCCCTCTTTGCGGGGATCTCATGGTCTTGCCAGAAGGCGGACCTGCTAAAATGCATTACACCTGGAACAGAACAAGCACCATTGGAAGAGGGGAAGAGGTGGGGGTCCTGGGCTGTCCATCCTGCCCTTAACGAGATTCACCCAGCAAGCCTCGAATGACGGCCAGCAACACCTGTCCTTACTGAACACCAAACTATCCTCAGCGAGAAAAGGTGTCCTCCAAAGCAGGATGGTCTTAGACACCATCGCTGCTGGGTAAGGAGCCACCTGGGCCGTTATCCAAACTGAATGCTGCCGCGTTCATATCTGATGAGTCTATTATGTCACCGTTACTGAGCCATATGACAGGGGCACCTGGGTGGCTCAGTGGGTTAAGCATCTGCCTTCAGCTCGGGTCATGGTCCCGGAGTCCTGGGATTGAGCCCCATCAGTCTTCTGCTTTCTGCTCAGGGAGTCTACCTCTCCCTCTGTACTCTCTCTCTCTCTTACTTTCTCTGAGATAAATAAAATCTTTAAAAAAATAATAAGTCACTTGAGAAAATAAGGGAAGGCCTTATGATCTGAAGTGAATGATCTGACTCCCAGGCCAGGGGACTTCATAAATCAACGGTTTGGATCATGGGGCTCTTTTGGAAAATGTAATCTCTGATGGGGGCAGCACTGTCTGACTCTGTGTTTTCTCTCGTAAGTGCCCATATTTTCTCTTGCTGTGGCCTCTGCCTCCAACACAGAGAGCCACCAAGGGAGCCACCAGCATGTTCATGAAGCCTCTTGCTGACTGTTAGGGCACAGTGCAGAAGTGGGGGGGGGGGTGACAGGTGTGACAGGTGCTAGGAGCCGACATGAGGGGTAGAACGTGGTGGGAGAGGTCATAGAGAGGACATAACCACCAGTTGACCCATGAGCAGGACTGGGGCAACTGGAGATTCCTCTCCCCCTCCTATCCTTGGAAAGTGCCTTCTGCTTGCCTTCCCTGCTCCCAGAGGCTTCCCCAAGGACACAGCCCTTGAATGTGGTTCTGAGACCAGCTGGACAGCATGTATGGGACTGACCCCAGTTAAGGCCTCCGTATAAGCTTTCAAGATCTGGCAGGCGGGTGTGGAAATCTCATCTTGCAGCCAGCCACCCAAGACCAGCCCTTAAGTTCCCTTATTAAACCTGCCACCAACCGACCTGGGGTGGCCTGCTCTTTCCTTGGTCTTTCCCTGCCCTCGGCATCTTGGGGCTGGTTTGGATTACCCCAGGAAGCTCCTAGCTCCTGAGGAGGCTGTGAACAATCACCAGTAGGGGTTGGGGGGTGAGCTGACATCTCTCAGGCCGCTGATCCGTGTGGGTTTTCCAGGCCAGAAAAACCCGTTCGGCTCTTTCTTGCTTTCCTCCTACAGACACAAAGCAATCCAGGGTTGGCTGCCCCAGTGGGCAGCTCTGGGCCACTGGGAGGCAGCTCAGCACGCTTTCTGCCCCCATCCTACACCAGCCCTCAGCCCCGGGGAGGGAGAGACACAGGCAGAGGGGCCCCAGGATCCCATGAAGCAACACTACACTGTGAGGCTGTGACCTTTCCCCTCCAGGCCCTGTGTTTGCTTACACAGCAGCGGCCTTGGGAAACGGCCTCCCTTTGAGGCCTGCCGACTGGGGTCAAATCTTGGCCACTCTGCCTCCTTAGAGAACCTCCTCCTCCCCTTTCCCACCTGCAAAGTGGGATCTGTCCTAACTCCCACGTTCCTCCCAGCACAGGGTGAGAATACAAGGAGAGAGAATATGCAAAAAACAAACATTCTACAGATGAAAGTGCCCATGAGGGGGTCAGCCTCCTCCCTCTTCACCCTCCTTGCCCTCGAGGCCGGAGGAAAAGAGAACAGGGCTCATACGGACCCTGGGTGCATTTGCCCGCCACCTGCTCTGCTGGCTTCCCCCAGCGTTCTAGAAGGTGAGCACACTCCTTGCGGTAAGGAGGAAAGGGCCTGTGCCCGCAGCTGCCCAGTGCAGGATGCAAACTCAGATCTGCCTGACTCTCACCTTGGGCTCCTTACAAACAGGACCAAAGGCACTAGGGGCATAAAGTTGGGCTGGGGAAGGTGCTTGTCTCGGTGTCCGCAGGAAGCAGCCGCCGGGAGTCCAAGGCCCACTCCCAGCTCCTCTACCAGGACGTTCTGCCAACCACACAGCCCCTGGGGGTTCCATCTAGACCGCTGAGCCCACACCACGCTGGGCACCATGAAGTCAGAGAGCCCCACGCGCCTCCGTGCTCCCAAACCGTGTTGTGCGGGAGGCCAGCAGAGCCTTTTAGGGAAGAAGTGCCATGCCCCTGTCTTGTAGATGGCCCAGCCCTCGGCGCGGCTCCTACCTTTCTCAAAACACCCTTCCAGCCACTTCTGCATTTAAATAAGTACACAGCCAGGTGGGCAAGGCTGGCATTCCTCTTCTTGTTTTAAAATAAGGGAACCCAGAGAGGCCAAGGAATTGACTGAGGTCTCACCACAGAGGAGGGGCTGACCTCCCAGGAGGAAGCATCCATGCTCCCCGGGACCCAGGGTCTGGAGGTGGTAGGAGGTAGGGAGAAGGGCGATGGGGAGGGACCCCTCTCTGAGCCTCAGTGCCCTCCTCCTAAAATAGGAGTGAGGAGATGGGATCTGACCCTCTTGGCTTATTTCCAGCTTGCTCAGGGCAAGCCAAAAAGGAGCTAAGGGAAACAATTCTACCAATCCTCCCCATGATGACAACGTAAGTTCCAATGAGGGAAGGCATCTTGGACCAAGGCCAGGATGGGGTCTGTAGGAGGTCCGTGCTGGAAGTCTCTGATTCTTCAACTCCAGACCTCCAGAGAGCAAGGTGGGCAGGAACCACATGGGGCCTAGGGAGAGCCACGGCTGTGCCATGAACTAGCCACAGGGCCTTGACCTGCCCCTGCCTCTGTGTGCCTCAGTTTCCCTTCTGTCCGATGAGGTGACCTTTCAGGACCTCCAGCTCTAAGAATGTCCAGAACTGTTTTCACAGCATCCTCTCCCTCAGAGGCACAGACAGGAAGAGCCATTTTTCAACAAGTTAGGAAAAATGTTGCACCGGACTTAGGTTCTGCAGACCGCGCCCGAGGACAGAGCACAGAGCCGGGAGGTGTTGGCCACTCCCAGGGCTCGGGTCAGCCTGGAGTGGCCCCCACAGCAGTGAGGCAGGAAACCCAGCCAGGGTGATGGTGAGACTTCTAAGGTTCTTGGTTAGGAGGTTCTAGAACTCAGCACTTCCTCTCCTGAGACTCCCCCCCCACCCCCAGCAATGAGGAACCCTCCCCGCCTCCTCTTTGTCCGCAGGACAGGACGCGCCATCTCCCTGTGGATGCCTGGTTTAGAGCACTAGTATGAAACTAGTCAGCACTGGGTTCAATCTCAACTCTGCCACTTAACTGAGCAAGCAACTTAAGGTCCTCCCTACTTTGTTTCCTCCTCTCTAACATGGCCCATTATAAGCCTTCTTGGATGAGTTAATGCGGTGTTGAGGGCTTAGCATGAAACCGTAGCTAATCTTACAGCTCTGCGAACAGGCTGCAGCTGTTTGGAAAGGTCAGGGGGCCCAGGGAGCTGGAAGCGGGGGTGGGGGTGGGGAGAGTGCTGCCGGCAGGGCGTTGTTGATATTGTTGATGTCTACCCCGGTTTTCTGGGCGAACTAAGGGAGGCCCTCGGAAGCTAGGTGTCCTTGAGAGCCTCTGTACAGAGACGCGTGTGTGAGCTCATGGACACACCTTTGGGCACGTCCGGGAGCCGTGCCTGGGCATGGATGTGGGTGGAGATGTCACCGGCCACCTCTGCCGATGCCACCCCATAGGGATGCTAGGTTGCTTGTTAGCTCGCGGCTATGGGAACACAGAGGTAGGTCCTTGCGCATCAAAGCAGAAATAGCTCTTAGCTTTGGCTCTGCTCTCTCATTTCACAGATGCAGACCAGGACCTACCTTTGGGGGGGGGGCAGGGAGCAGGGCACTTTAGTCACCCCCTGGAGAGGTCCCAGACATCCTTACTCCCCATCATTCCATGGGGGCATCACTCCCCGGGAGCCACCCACCCCCCAGGACACCTACCTACTGCGTCGGGCTCTGGCTCAGTGCCCAGGTACCGTCCTTGGGACCGTGAATCCACCAGCTGGAACCTCTTAGACTCGAGGTTCTCCAGCACCTGCTCATAGGTTTTGAGCAGGGAGCGGTCCAGGGTGGCTTTGAAGACGGCCGGCTCTGGGCGTGAGGGCTCCGACGTCACCGGGAGGCCCTCCTTCAGCCAGTTTCGGAAGCCGCCGTTGAGCACCGACACGGTGCGGTGGCCAAACACACGGAACATCCACCAGACCCGGGGCGCATAGAAGCAGCCCAGGTTGTCACCGTCATACACCACCACATGCGTCTGGTTGCTGATGCCCAGGCGGCCCACGTAGTCGGCGAAGTGGGCCTCGCTGGGCAGCATCATCTCGTAGGGCGACTCTGTGTTCCGGCACTCCTCTATATCAAAGAAGGAGGCGCCGGGCACATGCCGCTCGAGGTACTCCTTGCGGGCCTCGCGGGTGCCCGGCGAGTACCAGGACGCATCCAGCACCCGTAGGCCAGGCCCCAGCTTGCCAGCCCGAACCGACTCCGCCAGCCACTTGGTGGAGACCAGCGCCCGGTAGAGCACCTGATGAACCATGGTTTCAGCTCTGCGCATCACCTGGCGCGGGTGGAAACCAGGAAAGAGAGCGGCATGAGGCCCGGGTGTACAGCGGGGCGGGGTCTGGGAGGAGCTTTTTCCCACCGCACTCCCCCGGGGTGGTGTGTTCGCGGCAGCCCAGCAACCCCGCCGCCGCGCGGGAGGCAGGCTGCAGGAAAGGTCTGCCCATTCTGCCAAGGAAAGGCCGCTCCGCCCCTCCCTGGGGCCCCGCCCCGCGCAGAAGGGGGCGGGGTGAGAGCCTCCGAGCGCCCCAGAATGGGGAGCTGGCGGGGAGGGCTCCGGGTCCCGGGAGTTACGGTTCTCGTCCTCGGGATCCTGCCAGAAAAGAGCGGCGAAAAGATTCCCAGGACGGGGGAGGAGGGAACCTGTTGAACTTGGAACCCCCTTGGCTGGGAGGGGAGAAGACGGGGAGCCCGGGGGAGGGGTCGCTGGGGCTCGCACACGCGCTCGCCCGAACCTCTGGCGAGACCCCCACGGCCAATCTCAGCCTCCCGGGAGGGCTCGCCCGCCTCCAGAACGCCCGCGCCCAGCCCCAGCTCGGTGCCCTCTGCCCCTGCTGGGTCCGAGGTTCCCCGGGCACCCTGCCGCGCTCTCGCCGGGGGGGACCCTTCCCGCGGTCGCAGGGGCCAGACCGGTGGCCCAGTCCCTAGCGGCCCGGGCGCCTGGCCGCCGCCCCACCCGGCCGCACTCACTCGCCCTCGCCGCCGCCCTGGCGCTCGTCCCTGACCGCTGGAGAAGTTGGCGGGTTCAAACCCAGAGCCCACACCTCCCTGGCCGGCCTGCACCATCGCGCCGCCGCCGGAGGGGGGTACGGCGCGCCGTCCCGCCGAGCCCCGGCCCCGCGCCGCGCCGCCCCGCGGCGCCCGCCCCCTGCCGCCCCCCCACAGCGCGTCGCACCCCTTCGACTCCGGGGACCCTCCAGGGGGGCGCGGGGCCGACGCGGGGCGGGGGACGGCAGCACGGGTGTCCCCCCTGGGCCGGCGAGTGGAAGGCGCGGGCAGCCGCAGCTCCAAGTGGCCGCGGCTGTGGGCTGTGCCCGAGTCTCCTCCCTTTGGCCGGTCGCAGGTTGGTGGCGGGAGGAGGGGACGGCTTCGGGCGCGGGGAGGGGGCGCCCTGCGCTGGGGCCATGACCGATCCCGGAAGCCCGGAGCCCGAGACCCGGGTAACTGCTGTGGCATCGCGCTTGCCTTTCTTTAGGGGGAGGTCGATCATTGGGGTGTGCGGCGCGGGGTTCCCCCGAGGGGTCTGAGCGGCGTAGGGGGCTGCAGTCTAGGAGGGAAGGCGCGCCCTGAGCATGGCTGTCCGCAGGCCGCCCCGTGGCCTAGGCGTGAGCGGCAGGTGGGAAGCTGGGGTAGGGGGGTGGGGGTGGGGGGTCGCGTCAGCTGGTGTCACCCGAGAGAGCAAGAGGGAGGGGGGAGGACTAATAAAACCCCACAGAGAGGCCAGGGAGACAATGCCAAGTGACCCAGAGGCTCCAAGGGAAGTAACTGGCAAAGAACTTGCTGGAGTGAAACGAAACTAGCCTTGGTCAAGGCCTGCTCCGTGAGCACGTTGCTTCCAAGGTTTTACTGACTTCCCACAATCTTGCGGCGCAGGCCAGAAACTTAAAGACCAGAAAGACAGGCCTAGTGAGTTACCCCAGGGGCTCACAGTGGGGTTGAGACCCCCACCCCCTCGCAGTTGTTAATCTCAGATCTGAAGCCCATGTGGCCTGCCTGCTGCCTTTGTTTACCTGGCTCACTCCCAAAGCCTCATACTTCCAAAAAAAAAAAAAAAAAAAGTCTTTCTTTTTAATGAATCTATTTGATCGTAAATTTGTATCATTACATTTTTTAACAATGGCTGTGTTTCACAACCCCTTCACCTCATACCTGAAAAGGGAACAACTGTTTCCTCCAAGCTGGTGGGCCACCCCTGCTGCCTGCTCAGCGTTTTGTGACATATGCCCGGAATGCTTTTCTCATCTCCCCTCTTTAGAAATTCTTTTTACTCTGAAGTCATCAGATCCTCCCAGGAGATTGGCAAATGCGTACTTTGACAAGCATTTCCGTGGAGAATCTTCTGAACTTTGTGTTTGGCCCTGCCCAGGCTTCCCCTAGTGTAGGTGTGTGTGCTCTTGAGATGGGCCAGGCGTCTACGGCCATACCACCCTGAACGCGCCCGATCTCGTCTGATCTCGGAAGCTAAGCAGGGTCGGGCCTGGTTAGTACTTGGATGGGAGATGGGCCAGGGGCTGTCCCGTGTGACCTGGATTCCTTCACTCGTAGAGCATCTGCAGGGGGCCAGGCCTGGCCACCACCCAAGGGCCCCGGGTCTGCGCCCTTAAGTAACACACAGCCCGCTCTCCCAGACCCTCCTCTGCCTCCTTCAGGCCTATGGGACAACTGCCAATCAAGGTGAGGAGGGGCTGCGGGATGACCTCAGACCTCTGAAGTCCCACCCAATCCTGAAACTAAGATTCTAGACTTGCTGCTGTTCAAAGTTCACCAGTGAGAGTAACTTCTCAGAAATAATGGGATTTTTATTAAGCCATTTTTTAATATATTTTTATTATCTTTTTTATTAAGCCATTTTTAATGATGATTAAAACCAGCCAGTGCAATGCCTTATGATGGCTCTCAGCATTCATTGTTTAATCTCCACTGTAAGAGCTGAAGGTTGGGCACCCACAGATGCTGGAATCACCCCTTAGCCAAAGCCCCCTTGGCGGCCTCCTTATCCTGAAAGTCTAGCGATAGTTTTCTGCGTCCCTGAAACGGTCCTTCAGGAAGACTTCCCATCCCTTCTGCTCCCGCCCTACGCTTGAGGTTGTGGCCCCTCCGTGTTCACACTGAACTCCAGACTTTTCCTCAGTGATGCCGTCCTCTGAGCAGGCCTGTGGCCTGTCTTTACCTGCAGGGCCCAGCAAAATCGAGAGTTTCTCAGTGTCCAGCACAGGGCCTGGCCGAGCTCCGGCTTCAGATCCCGAGGCTGCCTGTGACCAGCTGCGTGAGCAAGGGCAAGGCACTCCCATCTTTAGTCGCCTCCTGCAGAAAACGGGCATCCTCATAGGCCCACTCTAGAGGCTGCCGTGCTGAGCCTGGGGCAGGGCCCACAAAGCACCTGTTCTTTACCACCATCACCCCCCACCATGGGAGGACGGCTAGGTATGGGTGGTAAGGTGGTGCCCTGCTGAAAGGGGAAGGGGGGCTGACCTGCCACTCACCCCCCACTCACCCGGTCACATGTCCCAGCAGAGGGGGTGCCTTTCTCGGACCCGCAGCCCCCGGAGCCTGCACAGTGCTTGCCTGTGAGCGTGTGGAGTCCAGGGTCCGACTGCCTGGTGTGAGGTCTTTAGCCGCCGACCTTGGCCAACTCAGTGCACTTACGTGACCCTCAGTGTTGCCCTCTGTGAAACAGAATGTTGCCAGCTTTCTTGGGGCCACTTGTTCCACTAATTAATTGAGAGCCTACTCTGTCCTGCGGTGTTCTGAGGTATTTTGAGATTAAACGAGGCTTAGGAGTCGGTAAATCCCGACTGCTATCCCCATGAGGCTGCTTGTATAAACGTTTGATGAATGAACGAGAGAACGAATCCCACCAGAGAACTTGGGTGGCACGAGAAGCAGAGCTACACCTCCGGGAGGGGCTGAAACTTGGCCCCTACCTGCCTGGGGTCTTGAGCCGTGTCCCTACCTCCTCCCCACCCCACCTCCAGCCAGCAGCGGTGAAGGGCAAGGGTGCCCTGGAAGGGGTCAGGGTCATCCTGTTGCTCTGTGCTGTGTCTGTGTCCCCACGATGGGGAGCGAAGTCTGCACCTGGGTTCACCTGGGTTCGCCTGGGCTCACCACTGCTGCTTTTCTGTGCTCCCTGGACTCTGCCCTCCCCGGGGCTCCACCGCCCCTGCGGGCTAGGGCCGGCCCCAGCGGTGCAGGCGGTTCCCAGCCATCCGGCCGGCCTCTTCCTCCGTTCCCTCCTGACATTCTCCCTCTCTCCCAGGCCTGCAGCCCCCGTGTCGCCGCCGCCACCATGGCCCCACAGCAGCTGTTCCGCGCGCTCGTGTCAGCGCAGTGGGTGGCCGAGGCACTGAGGGCCCCTCGCGCGGGGCAGCCCCTGCAGCTGCTCGACGCCTCCTGGTACCTGCCCAAGCTGGGCCGCGACGCGCGACGCGAGTTCGAGGAGCGCCACATCCCTGGCGCTGCCTTCTTTGACATCGACCAGTGCAGCGACCGCACGTCGCCCTACGACCACATGCTGCCCAGCGCCGCGCACTTCGCTGAGTACGCTGGCCGCCTGGGCGTGGGCGCCGCCACCCACGTCGTGGTCTACGACGCCAGCGACCAGGGCCTCTACGCGGCGCCGCGCGTCTGGTGGATGTTCCGCGCCTTCGGCCACCGGGCCGTGTCGCTGCTGGACGGCGGCCTCCGCCACTGGCTGCACCTGGGCCTCCCGCTGAGTTCGGGCAAAACTCGCCCCGAGCCCGCCGAGTTCCGCGCCACGCTCGACCCCGCCTTCATCAAGACGTACGAGGACATCAAGGAGAACCTCGAATCCCGGCGCTTCCAGGTGGTGGACGCCCGCGCCGCCGGCCGGTTCAAGGGCACCGAGCCCGAGCCTCGAGACGGTAACACACCTGCACGAAGGGGCGGGCGGTCAGCTGGGCGCGGACCCAGGTGCACCCAGAGCTCTGCCTCTTCCTTGCCTTTAAAGGACATCGCATGGGGTGGAGGCCTGAGATTTGGGTTCTAGTTGCCTCCCTCCTTAAGCTTCACTGGCTTTATTCCTGAAGAGTGCACAGTAGTCCTCGCCCCATCTCCACCCTCACCCGTGTTGCGGGCAGTGACTACCCCAAACTCACTGGGAACCCAGGGCTCCCTGGATAAGAGGGAGAAACCAAACAGCCCTACCCTGATTCTGCGGAAGTAGGGGCGTCTCTGCGGAATCGGAGAGGTGGCAGGCAGGCCCAGTTTGGGAAAAGCCCAAAGGGATGGGGCTTGATCGGGTGTTTACCATCCTGCTGGAGCTGAAGGCAGACAGGAAGGGGAGGAGTCTGGGGCGGAGAGTGAGTAGAACGTCCCTCGTCCCTCGTCCCTCGGAGGGACCAAGGCTTGCGGAGGGCAGGACGGAGAGGGCACTAAAGAGAGAGAGGGAGGGATTGCTGCCCCAGCTGGAGAGAAATTGAATAGAGGTGGTTGCTGGCCTGAGTGGGGGCGGAGCCTATGAGCTGGTTCCCCGGGGAAGGAGACTGCAGGAAAGCCCTGTATCAGGGGGGCGGGGGTCCCCACAAACGAGTGGGTCAATGGCCATGTTGGTGTGAACCTTTCAGTGATTCAGAGAGGTGGGTGCTCTCACTGGACAGGGAGGAGATGGGGTCTCAGGATGGCCACCTTGTTCTAGGTCAGGAGGGGATTTGAGGCAGTTCATTTAACAGCCCTGAGCAACCAGTAATCACCCAGCCTTTTCTCTGCCCGCCTTCTTTGGGGAGGATACAAAGAACTTGCCACTTCCCCTGGGAGCCTGTCCCTGAATTGCCTCCCCCATGCCCCTGAGTCAGGCCTGGGGGACCGTCAGGGTCAAATGTCAAATGAGAACAAATGGGTGAAATGCTCAGCTCCAGGTCTCACACAGAAGGGGCACTAAGAGATGGGACATGACAGAGTGACTGTGTGCTTCTGTGGTTATAACTCTTCCCAGAAGTGCTTAATGCTGCTCGGTCACCTGCAAAGCGGGCTCGTCGGTAAAGTGGGCGGTGATGGGACGCCCCTAGCAGGCTCATCGTGGAGCTGGACTGAGCCAGCGCATGCAAAGGCTGGATCTAGATCGGTGGCGGACATCCCCTCATGGTCATTGTTCCCGCTGCACGGGCTGAGAGCCGACAAGCGTGCCCCTCAGTGAGGGGCCACGTCGGTCGGGCAGTGTAGGGGGAAGCATGCTTTGCTTGGTGGGGATTCAAGGCACAGGGACAGCCTGGCTCTGATGGTGACCAACCCGACTGGAGAGCTTGTTCTTCCTCCTTCCTCCGCGTTGATCTCTATGTGATGTCTCCCAGCAAGCCGCTTCTGCACTGTCGTGGGGAGGCACGGTGCACTCCCACCTCCCCGTGGACTTGGAGCGCTGTCTGTACGCTAAGTCCTGCCAATAGCTACCCATGTGGGTCCGCAGCTCCCTGGAGGAGGGTCCCCCCACTGCAGGGGGAAACCGGGACAGAAGCCACCAGTCTAGAGCCCCACCCCAGAGGCATTCAGCTATTTTTGAATCATGGGCTGTGAGGGTTGATTCTGTTGCAAATCTCAGTTCTTGGCGTGAAAATGGGGGTATTAGTGACACCTGCCTCATAGGGGATGGTAAAAGCAAAGTGATTAGGTTTAAGGGGGGTGACCCTCTTAGTGAACGGCTCTCTAGCCTTGCCCAGGTTCTACGTGCTATGATCGAAGTGATCTTTTGAAAATGGAAGTCTGGTTTCTGCTTGTAGTCATGGTCAAAGCTCTCTGTCTTAATCAAGGCGGTTCCTCTTGGGCCTTAAGCTCCTCTGTGTCTGCACTTTTGCCCAGTGACCTTGAACCCCTCTAAACACCATGTGATTTCCTGCCTCCTCCGATTCCCTCCCCCTTTCCCTAGTCTGGGGTGCTCTCAGGCCCACTGCCCAGACCTGTCTATGTTGACAGACCCCTACTCACTCGCAGCACTTTCTCAGAGAAGCTTCCCTGCCTCCCCGCCCCCATGGCTTGGCGTTAGCAGCACCTGCTCTGGGGCCTCTGTGACTTGGGCAACTGAGAGTCTGTGTGCCTCAGTCTCCTCATCTGTGTAAAGGGTGAGGGCGGGGGGGATGGTCATTTCTGTCCCGTAGAGTTTGGGGGAGGATTAAAGGAGAAGATACAATGGAGAGGCTCTGAATAGTGCACGGCACAAAGTAAGGGCTCAGTCATGTCAAGGATTATTGTTTCTGTTAATATCTTTTATAATGTGTCCCATGACATCCGTAGGGCCTTTGTAACACCGCTTATCCTTGTAATGGATCAGCAATGCCTGTCTACCTTGCGCAATCTGTTCCTTTACTGCAAAGGCCAGGAGTCCTAGCCAGGTGGAGGGCTTGTTTATCTTTGTTCCCCGCCCCCCCCCCCCCCCCCCCGCCACTGTCATGCCCCCAGCACATGGGTGATCAGGAGGCCAGAGGCAGAGTGAGACTCTGGTGGGGTCCGAGTCATAGGTCCCCATTCCAGCCAGGCCTGGCACAGTACCAAGCCTCAGCATGCCCATCTGTAAACTGGGGATGCCTGTAAGTGGTATCTGGGTTTCCTGGGGGTGAGTACTGCGTGGGGTAGTGCGTATGGAGAGGGTTCAGTGCCGTGGCTACCTGGGAGACTCTCGTACTGCAGTGGCCTTTTCTCATACGCCCTTATCCTTATCCCCACCTTCCTGCCGTCCCGCTGCAGGCATCGAACCCGGCCACATCCCTGGCACAGTGAACATCCCCTTCACGGACTTCCTGACCAAGGAGGGCCTGGAGAAGAGCCTCGAGGAGATCCACCGTCTCTTCCAGGACAAGAAGGTGGACTTGTCCCAGCCACTGGTGGCCACGTGTGGCTCGGGCGTCACAGCCTGCCATGTGGCTCTGGGGGCCTACCTCTGCGGCAAGCCCGACGTGGCCATCTACGACGGCTCCTGGGTGGAGTGGTACATGCGCGCGCAGCCAGAGGAAGTCATCTCCGAGGGCCGGGGGAAGACCCACTGAGACTAGGCAGGACGCAGGGAGCGCTGCCCAGCCTCCTTGTTGACTCTGCTCTGACCAAGTGTGCGTTTCTTCCTGCGAGCCAGGTGGCACATTAGAGAGACATCCCCGAGGCCGAGAGTTCCATTGACTTGTGGGCTCCCAGTGGAGGCAGGAGAGAAGGTGGTGCTGGGTACTGGGGGAGGCGGCTGCCCCACACACCGAGCGGGGCCCTCCCTTGTTTCCCTGTTGAGGAAATAAAATAGCCAAGGGCTAAATCTTTCTAACTGGGGGGTCTGCCTGGTGTTCCTGATGAGTCAACGGTTCCAGCATGCCCAGCAAAGGGAGCTCCACGGAGCCCGAGGGACTTGGGGATCCTGTCCCTGCCTTCCAAGCAGGGCAGGAGCCCCAGGACCCTTCCATTCCTGTGAGCAGAGTGCCCCCAGCGGACTGTCTTCCACCACGTAATGCCGGGGGTCTCCCTGCTGGCTTCCGGGCTATTTAAGATGAGTCTTGCTGTGATGGGTCTAGAGTGCCATCCAGAGGCCCACCCAGGTCCACAACACTTCCAGTGTCCAGACAGAGATAGGTCTAAACCGGCAGGAGGCTGTACCGCCCGGAGAAGGCCTGTCCCAGCCCCGCCGGGATGTTCAAGAGAGGGGTTAAGTTCAGCCAGGTTGGAGTTAAGCCACCTGGGTTCCCGTACTTGGAGGCTATCCTCTGGAGCAACGGGGCCGGGGGGCGGGGGTGCCTAGGGGGGATGCCAGGGGGTTTGATCCTTTCTGAACACCTCTGCCCCCCAGGCTTGCCTCCCGTAGAGGCTCTGTCCTCCTTGTATTTGTCCTTTGTACAGAGATGGACATGGTGTCTGAGAAAGCCCCAAGGGGCCCCTGCCTAAAGTTGGGTCACATCTCCCCATCTCTAAGCCCCCAAGGCACCCCTCAGTAGCAAAGAGGCAACATCAGTTGGGAAGAACCCCAGAAGAACAAAACCAGAGAAGACAGTGACTTACCTAAGGGCACATGATGGGTTTACTACCGAGCTGGACCAGACCCAGGTTTCCTGACTCTGAATTTACTCTTCTTTGTACCTGCAATCCCCATCCCACGTCCTCTGACGCTGAGTCACCTCCCAAGTCCATAGCCATGAGGGAGCCAACGGGACAATATCCTGGTTTTCTGGGTGAGAGCTTTAAAGTTGGTTCCAAGCTCTCCGAGTCCATTTCCTCACCTGTAAAAGGGGAAGGACGCATACTTCAGAAGAAGGGATTTCAGACAAAGATTTAGCCAAGAGCTCATGGCAGAGTCCCATTTTTTTTTTTAAAGATTTTATTTATTTTAGAGAGAGCGCGTGCACAAGTGGGGGGAGGGAGAGGGACAAGCAGACTCTGTGCCGAGCACGGAGCCCAACATGGGGATTGATCTCTGGACCCTGAGATCATGACCTGAGCTGAGATCAAGGGGCCTGATGCTTGACCGACTGAGCCACCCAGGCACCCCGGCAGAGTCCCATTTTTCGAGCTCAGGGTTTCTCCACCCCAGTGCGACTGACATTTCGGGGTCGGGGGGAGCATTCTCTGTTGTGGGTGCCGTCCTGTACCTTGTGGGGTGTTTAGCAGCATTTCTGGCCTCTACTTACTAGACGCCAGGAGCACCAGCCAGTTGTGACAACCAAAAGTGTCCCCAGGCATGACCAAATATCCCCTGGGGATGGGGGGCAAAAAGCACTCTGCTGAGAACCACTGCTCTAGGGGCAAATAACAGTTGAGCCCAGCAGTCAGGACAGTGTAGACAGGTAATCCCAGCGTAGAGGGGACCTTGTCTCCCCATCACAAGCCCGTTCCCCTGGAGGCTACATTTAGCAGCCCAGAAGCCTCCCTCCTTTGATGCTCAGATAAGCCTCATTTTTCTCTCTCGGGAAGGGACACATCTCAGTCTCTCCAGGGAGAAGGGTTTGTGTGCAAATGCAGATGAGTTCTGATCTGGCTCCTGTCTCAGCTACCCCGTTCAAGGCTGCCTGACCTTGGACACCATTGAGCCTCTCTGACCTCTGTTTCCTCATCTTTAAAATGGGAGGAATCTCACATCCCTTGCGCACTCTGGGGGTTACATGAGAGAATCCCCCGAAATTGTTGAGCTTGCTGCCGGGCACAGTAACTTCGAGTGCTCCTGTTTTGTTTTGTTTTTTTAAAGTACTATTACTTGGGACGCCGGGTGGCTCAGTCAGTTAAACGGCTGCCTTCGGCTCCGGTCATAATCCCAGCGTCCTGGGATCGAGCCCCACATTGGGCTCCTTACTCAGCGGGGAGCCTGCTTCTCCCTCTGCCTCTGCCTGCCTCTCTGTCTGCCTGTGCACCCTCTCTCTCTCTCTGACAAATAAATAAAAAATCTTAAAAAAAAAAAAAAAAAGGACTGTTACTTAATTCAGCATGCTGAATGCTTCCTGTACTTGCGGCATTGGGGGAGAGGGGACAAAAAATAACTAGAATTGTGTTCCTGCCCTCGAAAAACTTCCCAGCCAGGGAGTGAAACTGGTCAGTGCTATCATTTCCACAGAGAGGGGAGGACTTCGAAGTGGCAACAGACTCACTCTACAAGTGAGAAAAACAAGCTCAGAGAGGTTGAGTGATTTGCCTCAGGGCACACAGCTAGTTTGAGAGAGGGGGGCCTAAATGGAATTAGAAAGCCCCGCTGGGGGTTCTTGTCTTTGGTGGTTTTCCAGATTTGGGGGATCAAGGAGAGAATGGAGGGTCGCTCGGGGTTTGGAAACACAAGTGACAAGCTTGGGGAAGATGGCCAAACGTCTCCCAGCGCCACAAGGAGGAGACACTCTGAGCTACGAGATTTGAGCTAGGGGTTTGGCTAGGTTCCCTTCCCTCATCCTCATCCTCCTCCCAGCCAGGAACCCAGGCAGATCCAAGCTGAGGCTTTTCCTCCCGGGAAAGTCCCAGATGGGTCTGGACAGGTTTGGAGAATGGCCCGGGGCGGGAGAAAGGAAATGGAGCCTTGCCTTTCTAGAATTCCCAGAGCTGCTGTTTAATTTTGAGGCGTTGACTGGGTTCTGCCCTGCCTCTTGCAAGTCTCAACTCCCAGAATGATTAACCACTGGGAGGGGGTGTCCCGGCCGCAGCCAGCGCCCGGACTATCCACCCTGTGTATTCCAGGCAGGAATTCGCCACACTGGACAAGGGTGATGAAATTTTTGTCCACCTGGCAAATATTTGCTGAGCACCCCCCTGTCAGGGACAGCTGGACAATTCCCAACCTTGTCGACCCAGCTGCATGGGAATGTGTGCTCACTCCTTGGATCGTTGCCATGAGGGTTCATGGCCCAAAGCCCGCGCCCCACACGGAGTGGACTGAATAATGCATCAATGTAGTGATTTGCTCCTGGTGCTTGGAATCAGCTCTGCACCAGGCCCCAAAAGGCCTGCCTTCCAGATCCTTCTGGGCGGGGCCTCGGTCATCTAGTCTGAGAAATGGGAGCAAATTCTTGGGGTGACGTCAGGTAAGGTCAAGTTTGGAACAGTACAAGGTGTCACTCTTGCTGGAATAACCCAGCTAGCTATATAAGGACAATGGAGTTTTATTTCTGAGTTTATGGGGGAATGAGTCATTCAGGAGGAGATGGAATTTTTAGGTTACTGAAGCTTTCTAATTTTAAGCACTGGAAGTTTCAACATATTTACCTGTTGGGGGGGGAGGGTGGGTGGAACGTTTTAAACTGAGGGCACCTGGGCTGCCAGTAGACTTGTAGACAGTTCCCTGGTGACTGTCACATTCTTCAGAGTCTCTGCTTGCTTCTAGGTGGGCCCACGCCCTCTGGATAATGAACAAGTTCTTCTGGTGGCTTAATCCACTGTTGAACCCGTCACTCTCATACGTGGGCTGCCAGCAGCTTGCAGGACCCGGATCCCCACTGAATTCAGATCCCTGCTGGAGCCCTAACCCTACCCTCTGTCCATGTCCCCCGTCTCAGTGTACACAGCCACCACCAAGGGGTCACCTGTGCCCAGACCCGGCAGTGAGTCTCCAGATCCTACCTCCCTCGGCCTGTGGAGCTCTACCCTTCTTCCCACGGCCTCGGACCTCTTGCCACCCCACAGCCAGGATACAAAGATGCAGCCCGCCCCATCCACGAACTCCAGCACCCACTTGCAAGACAGGCCTTGGACCAGGATCTGGGGGCGTGGAGACTAAAGTCAGACCCTGAGACGGGGAACTGACCGAGTGGGGAGGGGAGGAGAGACAGACAGACCACGACAGGTGTAAGGAGGAGCATCTAAGAGGCGGAACACAGAACAGGAGAGGGGCAGTAGGTGGTTCTGGCTCTGAGAGGCATGCGGCCGGCAGCCCCTTTAGGGACTCCCTGGACCATGCCTCCATACCTCATGTAGAGAAGTGAGAGTGATCGGGGTTCAAGCCCAGACCTCCTGCTTCCTGGCTGTGAGTTTGGCAAGTACCCCAGATACCGATCTGTGATGTGGGGCTAACCCAGTACCCACCTTATAGGATCAGATTCCTACAAAACACTGGGAACAAAGCCCAGAACAGTGAGCACTACATACCTGCATCATTACTACTTTTTAAAAAAGATTTTATTTATTTGAGAGAGAGGGAGGGCAGATGAGTGGGGCAGAGGGAAAGGGAGGAGACTCCCCACTGAGCAGGGAGCCCAATGCGGGGCTCAATCCCAGGACTCTGGGATCATGACCCGAGCTGAAGGCAGATGCTTAACCACCACACATTGTTACTGTTACTAACATTCTGTCCTATCCCTCACTCCTGCCTCCCCATAACGGCCTGAACACACGTGACGGTACCTGCCTTATTCATGTTTCGCTTCCTGCCCCCAGCACAGTGACCGACATAGACAGGTCTTAGTAAATATTTGACCTATACACATGAATACCCTGGTAGGGCTAGGAGAGACCTTAATAATCCCTCCTGTTTCTCCAGTACCTTCCCCCACATCCTCCAGGGAGGATGCTAAGTGTTTTTGTGTTCATTTAATCCAGCAACCCTGAAAATAGTGTTCTTCTCTATTTTACAGGTAAGGAAGGTGGGGGCTTAGAGAGGTCACAGGGAGGTGAGGGCTAGGATTGCAGTCCTGGAGGGAGTGAGAACCAGGCCCTCATCGTCAGTCGGAGGCAGGAGCCCAGCTGCAGAATGTGGGGCCCAGAATGAGGCAGGAGGGGCCTGTGGAAGCTTCTAGGCCAGCCAGGTAGCTTCCAGGGGCTGGTGCTTGGGGAGTTATGACCCCAGAGAGGCTGGCGGTGTCCAGGCTTCCTTCCTGCCTTCTTCCCCTGACAGCCTCCACCCCCTCCCACAGCCTCTCCCCATTTTCAAAAGGCTTGAAAATCAGAGGCAAGCCCATGAGAGAAAGCAAGTCAAATAAGAATAAAGGAGCCTGAGTGGGAGCCCAAAGACTTCAGGGTGCGGGCTCCCATGCTTGTGTGATCCCCCTGGAGCGAACACTGAAAAGGGGGAGCCTCACTCAAGGAAGGGGCTATTTCTGGTGCTGCCCAGTTGACTTTTCTGAATTTGAAAGCAAGAAAGCAGGGGAAATAATGACTTTAGTCCACCTGGTTTTACTTCTTTCCCTAGGGTTCCAGGAAGCACCCCTTCTCTCCTCCCCCAAGGGGTTGGGGGACAAAGTGTCCGGTAAATGCTCCCTCCCACCTGTGCAGAGCGGGTCGGGGTGGGAATTCAATAGCAGACCCGTGCTTGGTCTTCTGACCGGCGGAGGGGACAAAGGCCCCGCCCGTGGCTGCACAGGATTCTGGGAGAGGCAAGGGTGTGATGTGATGGGCGGTGACAGGCAGCAGCGGCTGGAGACAGCGGAGGACCCGCCAAGAGCTCCCAGCCATCAAGACCTGCTCTGGGCACCTCCGGGAGCGGAGCCGGAGACTTGTCCTGGGGAAGCATAGGGCCTCCGGCTTGCCTGCCCTCACACTTCCCACTAGCTCCTCACTCCCTTGGCCCCGAGCCCTTTCTAGCTGCCTGGTTGCCCTTTATGGGCCCCATACTCATGTCCAGCTCCGCCATCTTGACTTGGCCCTTGGCCTGACTCACTGTGGTGTCCACTCTGGCAGCTCCCATCGGAAAACAGAAGGCCGCTAAGAAATGTGGAAGAAACGATAGACTTGAGGGGGGAATCACAATTTGGCCATCGTATAGGTATGGCAAGAATCATCAATGACTATTCAAATAAAGGATGAGATAAAAGCATTTGCTGGAAAGCAGGATATTAATAGTCTCCATGTGTCTCACACCGATGAGTTCACAGGGCAAGACAGAGATGGTACAGATCAGTGACTTGACTGCCGCCTCCTTCCTGAGTGACGGGTTGACCTTACCAGCGATGGGATAAACAGACATGAGTCCCTCTTCACCAGGGGCCGTGAGGACACGACTCCACTTCCCAGGGTTCCTGCCCCAAATGCACACAGTGCATAACCATGAAGAAGTATCAGACAAGTCCAAACGGAGGGCATTCTCCAAAATAAACGGTCTATTCTCCTCAAACACAGGAGACAAAGAAAGACCAAGGAACCGTTCCACACCAAAAGAGTAAAGAGACGTGACCACAGAATGCGACGCTTTCTGGATGGACCCTAAAGGACTTTGTGCCCTCTTTGGCTGTAAAGGACATTAGCAGGACAAGGGGAGCTTTGAAGAAATCTGTGGATTAGTTCATGGCATCGTACTGTTGCTCCTTTCCTGATGTGGGTATTCTCACCGCGATTGTATAAAAGACGGTCCCGATGTGTGGCTCGCACGGAAGGGTTCAAGTACGAAAGCACATTAACTCTAGGATTTGCTCCCTAAGAATGGAAGAGCCCGTGTAGTAAAATGTGAGCATTTGGTGAATCTGAGCAGAGGCTCCACCAGAATTTCTGGTATTATTTTTGCAACTTTTCTCCAAGTCTGAAATTGCTTCAAAATGAAATGCTATTTTTTTAAACGCAGGCTTTTCTGATCCAGTTTCAGCCAGAGCTGCTAACTGCACCCACATTCTAAAACGAGGTGCTAGACCATCTAAAGCAGTTTTTCCAACCCAGGTGGTTGAGAACTGGTTTTAGAAACCCCAGGAGACGCCCCCCTCCTGTCTCCAGTGGGGAGAGATGCCAGCAGGAGGAGCTGGAAGGTGGGGGGCTCTCTCTCCAGGGAACTTTTGGGGTGCTCTGTTTCTCCCCCTCATGGGGGGAAGTGCACAGTGGGAGGGAGCTCCCCTTCTGGAAGGTGGAGGGAGTGGTGTTTCAGGAAGCCCATCTGCAGAGCTTGGCCTGTGTGTCCTGGGTTCCAGGGGTGCTCAGAGGCGGGCTGGGCCCCAAGCCTGGGAAAGCTTGCAGGAGGGATGCCAACGTGGCTGCCCATTCCGTGGTGGAATCAGAGGTGCGGGTTGAACACTGTTCAAGCCTTGGTGGAGCCTTGGCTTTTGGAGAACCAGCCGAGGACCTGGGTGAGGAGTGGTGACTTGGAGCTGTCCATAAGGGACATTGTGCACACCAGCTATGGGTTGGGCAGCAGGAGAGTGGGCAGTGGGACCTAAAGGAGGTGGTCCTTGAGTAGGGTGTTCCAGACAACCAATCAGAGGAGGCTCTGCCCAGGAAGGAAAGTACAGTGTGGGGGGGGGGGGCGCTCCAAAGAGCCCTCAAAACAATCCTCCAGGAAAAAAATCTAGCCAGCTTGAATTTTAACTCTGGCCACAGCAAAAGCGCACTAGAGGGCATGGGTGCCAGGCAAGGAAAATCTTCCCTTTCTTTTCCCATCTCTGTTCCACATCAGTCATGGAGGGGCCGAGGAGAGGAGGGTGGAGGAGCAGGAGAATCTGGGGGTCCCCAGGGGTTCCCCACTGTAAAATGGCAATTACCATCGCATCTCCCTGTTGGGTTGGGATTAAAAGAGATAATCCATGAAAGTGCTTGGCGTGGACCTGGGCCCATGGAAGGGCTCATAAATGTCCCTGCGACAGCAGGAGCAAGGAGCCTAGGGGGCCAGGGGCTGCGCAGTAGATGCCTGGTTCTGTGTGATTCGAGCTGTGACATCAGCCGGAGCCAGAGGGGCCTTTGCAGGGCAGAATGAGGTCCGTGCAGGAGGCAGATAAGACTGAGCCGATGGTCAGGACCTCCGTCCCCTGGAGCTGAGCTGAAAAGAAAACCAGTACCTGCTAACTGGACTGCGTGGGCCTGGCGGGCTGGGGGCGGGGGACTCTCCAAAGACCCGAGCACGCTGGCACGCCCCCTGGCAGCGAGGCCGAACCGCCCGCCCCACACGCGGGCTCGGGGACCCCCTGGCTGAAGAGGGCAGCGCGGAGGCTCAGCACCCGGCAGCGTCACCGCCCGCCCCAGCGACACTTACGTGCCAACTGGAGAAAGGTGCCCCTTCCTCCAGACATTCCGCTGTGCCTTCGCGGTGCGAATGGCGCCCCCTGGAGCCCGCAGAAATTATAGGCTCACTCTTCCAGGGGAAGGTTTGAGCCTCCTTCGTTTCTGAAACTCTAAAGCCCAGCAGGCTTCGTGAAGGTCGACAATCCAAGGAAGTTCTAAGTAAAAGCATCGGGACATATTTGTTCTTTTATAAATATCCAAGTCCGCGGGCCAGTTATGCAACGCTCCGAGCCCCGTCTGTAAAATGGGCACAAAAATACTGACCTCGGCTGGAAGGAGAGCCTGTCTGAATATTTCTGGGCGCTCAGGACACACTCTTACTGACTGAATATACTCCTTTCTCGCCTCAGGTGACCCGCAAAGGCGACTCAGAACCAACAACCCCCACTTGGAGCTAGGAGGCAGAGCTGAGGGCCAAGGCAGCGACGGGATTGGATTGGGTGTAACCACAACAGCAGAGTCGAGGCTACTCAGAATGTTCCTACATCAGAACGTGGGAAGAGGAGGACTGAACCCCAGACCCCAGCAGGGCCGAATGACCTCTTAGTCACGGAGCTGAGAGCAGCTGTGAAGCTGGTCAGACGTGGGGGGGCGGGGGGGAGGCGCTGCTTACACCAGAAGATTCGAAACAGGCTGCCGCGATGAGCTCAGGTGAGGACTTTGGGATATATCTATGTTCCTTCAGCTCCAGTGGGGGGCGGGGGGGACTCCTGGGTCACTGTGGGTCTGGGGATTTAACCTGAGGAAACGATAGCTGCTGTGCTCTGGAGGCTGGGTCCTTGGCGGTGGCCTTTCTCTCTGCCTGTCCCTCCAAATCCGGCATGGAGGAGTGGGTGAGGTTGGTTCCTCCCGGGCAATGGGAACGGATTTGAAGGACCATTAAAGTGCCTTGCCTCAGGCCCCGATCTCGGGTCCAACCAGCAGGAGGCAGGGCTGGTTCCAGCAAAGCCAACACTCACAGAAGCTTTGCTCAGGAAATGTGCTTCGTGCTCTTCACATGCCTTCCCCTGTTAGCTCATGGAGTCCTGACAACTGCATAATTACCTATAACTATTACTATCCTCACTGAGGTGCAGAGAGGTTAGGTGACTTTGCCAAGGTCACCTGGCTAGCACGCCGTAAAGCCTGGGCTGGCACGCTTGTCTGGGATCCTGTATCCCTCCTCCTCCAGTCTCACTTGCTTTCCGAGGTCCAGTTCAGAGCCCTATTAAGAAGGACCTGAAAGCTGCTCTTCCCAGAAGGGGACAGCAGGGAGCAGCGTAATGAGCAAGCCTTAGAAGTTTGGCTCCCTTCCAAGGTAATCATCATCCTGAGAAACTGTCTCAGGGATGTTTGGTTTTGTCCTCTAAATGGGGAAGACATGCAAAAAACCCAGAAGATCAGAAACAGGACCGCCGTTCTCCCGAGCATCACACCCGGAGAGACAACTGTCGCTTCCCCCACAGGCACCGCAAACACAGGTCGGCCCCAAACTGACCTCATCCCCCTGCTCACTGCCCAGATCTGCCTCTCCTCCTATACTGCCTCCCTTGCTTTATAGAAACTTCTGTTTCTTCTGCATCCTCCTTGCTTCTCACACTCCCTTGAACCCGAGTCTCTTCCTTCCACTTCCGAATCTACCCTCTTTCGTCTTGGCCTGTTGACTCTGCCTTGGTTGGGTCTTCCCCCTGTCCTGACCCAGATGGCCTCTTAACTAGACTCTCAACGTTTCAAACCACCCTCCCTGCAGCCCCTGGAGGGCTCCAAGTGGCCAGTCTGATCCCATCACTCCCTGCGTACATGCTTTAAGTGGATAAAGAAATATTTCCCGCTCTAGCTTTGCTTTAACTAACAATGGCCGAGGGCTCACACTATGTTCTAGGAGTGCTGCTGATCTGACAAGCCAGTCCATATCCCACTTCACTCATCTACCCATCCCCCACCCCCCCATCCATCCATCCCCCCATCCACCCATCCATCCATCCATCCATCCACCCATCCCCCATCCATCCATCCATCCATCCATCCATCCATCCATCCACCCATCCCTCCATCAACCCCATTCATCCATCCACCCACCCATCCACCTATCCACCCATCCAATATACTGAAAGTCAGGGACTAAGCCAGACGTTTAACAGACACTAATCTTCACAACAACGCTCTGCAGGAGCTACTATCCTAATTCTCATTTTGCAAAAGGAAAAATAACAAGGCTCAGAGAGGAAGTTGCTCAAGAACATATTGGTGAGTTCTCAGGAGCAACCCTCTAGCAGCTGTGACCTATTCCCTGCCAAGGGGGAGGGCTTTGTGGAGCAGGCAGAGCCTTGGGTCATAACTGAGCTTTCAGCACACAGCCAGGCTGCCTAGTGTGGGGAACCTGGGGTGAAGGGGGGCACCGGTATCACTGAGGGGAGCCTCAGGCCCCTCCTCTTTAATCCAGGACCAGGACAGTCACATCAAGGAGAGAAAGAGAAGGAGGTCAGCTTCCCTTTCAGCCCTCGTCCCCACCTGGTTCCGGATGACATGAAGAGCTGTCCCTCTTCCCCCACCCTGCAGGATCCAAGATGTCAGTGCCAATGCCAAGTTATCTGGCTTAGAAGGGGACCCTCGGAACCAACCCCTCCTCCCCCTCCCAAATTACAGATGGGAAAAGTGAGACCTCACCTAATACCTCAGCCTACAAAAGCCGGAGTGAAAACCCAGTCCTCCTGACTTTGACCCACTGCCCTGTCCGCCCTTCCTCCCTAGACATCTTTCTCAGGGAGCACTGACAGCCCACGGCAGGGGGGCAGGAACGGGACCTTGGTGGTCACCTGGAACCCACCTGGGTTGCCATCCTGCCACTCACCAGCTGTGTGAGTCAGGGAGGTCACTTCACACCTGGGTCCTGCTCTGTACGATATGGGTATAGCGATGCCGACCTCACAGGGCTGCTGAGAGTCTCAGTGACTAGTATAGACATGCAAAGCATCTGGAATACAGCGGGTGGTCGTCAACTTTAAGCCCAGCTATGTTGTCCTTAAAGAACTTACCCAGCCCGCCCCGACCCACACATCACACAAAGGGCAGTATGAAAGCATCTTGGAGAACAGATAAGGTACATACTACAGAATCCTGGGAGCAGTAGTTTCTTTCCGTTATCGGCTGTCTGATGGCCCAGACCCGACGAAGAGGAAACAGTCCTGTGTAGAGCGCACAGGAGGGAGGAGTGCCGGTTTGGAGTAGCACTCTCTATTGTCCTGGTGACCTCGAATCTGACCTTCCCCAAACACCGTGATTTGGCTAAAGGGCTTCTTCTAGAGGCCGGGTCTGCGGGCCGGCCACGAAACGCCGAGTGGGTCGGGCTGCTAGGGCGGCTCAGGGGCCCCGGAGATCCGCCCCCCCCCCCCCCCGCCACCCTGGCCGCCCCGCCCCGGGGCGCGGACTACAGCTCCCGGCATGCCTGGCGCGCGGTACCTGCCCGCCCCCAGCCGCCGCGCCCGGAGGATGCAGACGCCGGGGCGAGCTGGGAGGATGGAGGCCCGGGAGGCAGCGCCGCCGGCGGGGATGGGCGGCCGCGCGGCGGGCGGCTGGGGCAAGTGGGTGCGGCTTAACGTCGGGGGCACGGTGTTCCTGACCACCCGACAGACGCTGTGCCGGGAGCAGAAGTCCTTCCTCAGCCGCCTGTGCCAGGGGGAAGAGCTGCAGTCCGACCGGGTGAGGCCCGCGCGGTGAGCGGCCTGCGGGTGGGGGTTTCTCTGCCCGCTCGAATCCGGGCTGGCCTGGCAGGGGACCCGGCAGCTTTTATATCCCAGGAGCTGGAGGCAGGAAGAACTGGCCACGGGAAGGGAGGAGGAAGTGGATGGGAGAGCGAGGGATGTGCCCATTGCCGTGGCAACGGGACAACGCCAGGCCAGCCATTCCCTCCTTCCCCAACGGGACTCCCGCACTGGGAAAAGGAATTGCTGAGGCTGCTTCCCCCACCCTTTGGGGTGTGGGTGGCCTAGGAGTGCAGGGAGTTGGGTGGAGAAGTCCTGGGGTGCCTTCTGAGCTGAGCCTCATCAGGGAGGAGCCCTGGCCTATCTGGCACCATTTCTGGGCTCCCATCCCGGCTCTGCTGCAAACTGCCTGCGTGACCTTGGGTGGGACCCCTCCCTGCTCCAGGCTCAGCCTCCTGTCTGTAACCAGAGGAGGCTGGTCCGGAGGTGACCTCTAGGGCCCCCTCTCCTTCATTCCCTGACCCTCTGATGCTGTGACCTTGGGCAAGTCCCCTTTTCCCCCCTGTGGAGTTGCACGGATGCCCGCCCTCCCTCCCTGCAGGCCATGCCTGTCCAATGAGATAGCGGCTCCTTTGGTAACTTGTAAACATCCCACGTCCCCAGAATGACTGGGGATCTGATGGAGATAGTGTAGGGCTGGCTTCAGAGGAACAGTCTCTAAGAGGGACGATCACTGAACCCTACTCTGGGACGATCACTGAACCCTACCCTACCCTACTCTGAGAACTCACTGGATGCTCACAGTGACCCCTCGTTAAGGGGGAGCGGAGTGAGGCTCAGAGAGGCCAAGTCACCCGCCCAAGGTCACATAGCGAGAAGAAAGTAGAGGCAGGATTTGCTTCTAGGTGTTTCCGACCCTAAAGCCTTTCTGCTCCATCATGCCCCTTTGTTCCAGGGAAGAGAAGACTGCATTCACTCCCTCTCTCCAAACCATACTGGGCCTGGAGTGGGGATTGGGTTGGGGGTGGGAGAGCCTCCCTCTCCTCTCATGGCCTGTGCCCCTCATCTCCATAGGATGAGACCGGGGCCTACCTCATTGACCGTGACCCCACCTACTTTGGGCCCATCCTGAACTTTCTCCGGCATGGCAAGCTAGTGCTGGACAAGGACATGGCTGAGGAGGGTGAGTTGGGCCAGGGGGCTGGCTGGGAACTACCTCCTAGCTTTTGCCCTCTGCAGGCTGCCAGGGCCTTCCATGGAGGTCCCAAGCCGTTTCTCCCAGTTGGGAGGTGGGGTGGGGGGAGGGATATTGAACTTCTTCCCTGCTGCCTGCCTCGTGATCCCTGAAAAGGCTGAATCTCAAGGCCTCTGCATGGGTTGAGCCTCGGGGCTCTGCCGAGCTGACCTCATCCGAGTTTTGCTGAGCGCCCACAGAGAAGCAGAGAATAGAGGGAGCCTGTGAGGCAGGCAGCCTCTGTTGTGGGCCCGGATGCTCTTTCCCCGGACCTCCTGGGAAGCCAGGTGTGCACGGGGTGGAGATGGGCATGGGAGGAGGAGGTCTGGCTCTTTCTCTGTGGGTGATCCAGTATCTCGGATGCTTGGTGAGGGCTGGCAGGCAGCCGGTGGGTGGAGCAGGATCCCCTTCCCCAAATCCAGCGGCCTCTCGAACACAGCTGGCTGTGGGTGGAGGTGGGGGAGGGGACCCTGCTCCCCCAGCAGGGGTTTGGTCCCTCTGGGGCCTAGGTGGCCGAGGCCTGTAGATGCCCACTTCTGGCTCCAGCAGATGGTTCAGGAAACCACGCCTGGAAGAATATCCTTTTGGCAAAGCCTCAGCCATGGGCAGGGCCTACAGCAGGGCCAAGTCAACTCTGAGGGGCCCAGGGCGTGGCTCTGGGTCAGACCCAGCCAGGCCAGCTGGGCATGTCACTTCTCCTTTCTCCGCTTGTGTGTATAAATTAGGGGCGGTGAGAGCGTGCTTTGGGACAACAGGTGCCGTGAGTCCCAGTGCTCAGACCCTGTGGGCGTCTAGCACAGCCCATGCTTCCTCACTTGGGGCCCATGGTCTCCCTTCTGGACCCACATGTACATGGTGTTCTAGAGGCCAAGTAGCTCCCCGGTGGGCTAGGGCTCACATTCAGAGTGAACGGTGGGCACCCACCCCGCCGCTTTCGGGCGGCTCCTCCGGGAGCACAGGTACCGGCGGACCCGGGAGCAGGGCCCGAGGGGAGAGGAGGTGAACATTCTCGTCGCGTCCCAGCTGACGTCTGTTTACACGTTCTGGGGTTCTCCCAGCTTTGCCCCTCCCAGCACCTCGCACGGGGCTGGGGCCCCCACCAAAGGGGCCGGAGGACCTGGGAAGAGATTTACTGGCTGTGTGGCACCAAGAAAGTCACTTGGGCCTCTGTGCCTCCATGGCCCCATCTGTGAAATGGGGTCACCATAGCGCCCACCTTCCCAAGCTGCTGTGGGGGTAAAAGGAACTAAAGCAAGTGTGTTACTTAGCTCAGCACCCGGCACCAAGGACCTGCGATGCCACGTTAGCTGTCTGTCTGTCATCTGCGGGGTTCACGAGCTGCACTCAGGCAGCAATTCTCAGCAGCCGCCCCCTCTGTGTCAGGTGCTGTGTGGGCGCCTGGGACAGCAGGGCCAATCAGGCCTGGGACCCCTCCTCAGGGAGCCCAGAGGCCAGTCAAGGAAAGAACCAGAAGGGGTCCCTGCCCTCTGCAAACACAGGGGAATCGAAAGGCGTGGGGCCATTGCCCTTCACCGGAAAGGTGACTCACTTAGTCTCCGAGACTCTCAGTTCCCCCAGCTGTGTAGGGACAATAATGCCTGCTTTCCCATGTCCCCGGGGCTCGTGATGAGCCTAGGAGGGCTCTGCAAACTGTAGGGTTGGGGAGGGGCAAGGGCACAAAGATTATGCATTTGTAGTGGGCTCTGAAGTCAGAGGAACTTGAATTTGGATTCCAGCTCTTGCCACTTAACTGGCTGCGTTGCCTCGGACAGCCGCTTCTCTTTCTGGTCCTCAGTTTCCCCGATTGTTCAGGGCAGGCAACAAAGGTCCCTGTTTCTAGTGCTGAGAAGAAACTGCAGGAGAGGATGTGGAATGCTTAGCCCAGTCCCCTGCACTGAGCGCGTGATTCATAAACAGGAGCACGTAATGGGGGTCAGCCAAGATCCCTCTCGCGGTGGTGTTCTAGGCTCCAACCCCAGCCAGCTCTGCGTCTTGCCAGCCCTAGAGCAGCCCCCAGATGAGGGCATTGGCAGGTGTCCCTGGGTTGCCAGGCTCAGCACAGCAGGGATGTAGGGCTGGCTGGGTGACAGCCTCTTACCCCTTCCACGGAGAGTATGGGATCCCAGGAAGGAAACATCCCCTCCTGCAGGAGCCCGGAGCTGAGAAGTGCTCATCACCTCCCGTGACTGGAGTGGGGGTCGGTGTGGAGGCAGAGGGGACAAGGGGAGAAGAGCACATGGGGGCCGCCGAGTGACCCGGGGGCTGTCCTGTCTGTGCCAGGCGTCCTAGAGGAAGCCGAGTTCTACAACATTGGCCCGCTGATCCGTATCATCAAAGACCGGATGGAGGAGAAGGACTACCCCGTCACACAGGTCAGGGGAGGCAGGGCGGCCGGGCGGTGGGAAAGGAGGCCGGGGGTTGGGAAGGCGGGGAGAGGCTTGAGAGAGTTGGGGAGGCCAAGCCAGCCTGTAAAGGGAGGGTGTGGCTGAGCTCCCGGGCTGCCCAGCAAAAGCCCCAGACTGGGAGAAGGACGCTGCTTGCTGTCCCTGACTCGCCTCTGCTCGCAGTGTGACCTTGGGCCTATCGCACCCCTCTCTGGACCTTGATTTTCCCTTGTGGAATACAGAGGTGCGGAGACCTGCACGCTCCCCTTCCTTACGAGCAAAATGGGGTCTGTGTGGAGGAACAGGGGGCCCTGTGGGGGCAGGGCACGAGCTGCTGGAGTTCATAGTTCGGAGCAGGGGCCCTGAGCCCCGTGTGTAGGAGGAGCCGGAGGGATTCTCTGGCCACCTTGGGGGAGACACGGGTGCGGGCCGGTGGGCAGGTGGGAGACTGAAGCGGGGAGGCTCCATGCCGTCCTTCCTGCCCCCTCATGGCGCCCGTGGTCCGGCTCTGCCACACTTAAGTTCGGTGGCCGTGGGCGAGTACGACTCGCCTCGGTGAAAATCCGAAGCATCATGTGACCCTGCCGGTCCAGTGCCTGGCAGGGGGAGGTTCTCAGGGTGCGGCTGCCACCTTCCCAGCCGCCCCGCCCCTCCTCTCCTCCTCGGGGCATGTGGTGTGGGTGGGGGCATGACAGGTGCACCTGCCCCCCCCCGTGGGTGTCTGCCACGTCGCCTCTCCGCCTGCAGGTCCCCCCCAAGCACGTGTACCGCGTGCTGCAGTGCCAGGAGGAGGAGCTCACGCAGATGGTCTCCACCATGTCTGACGGCTGGCGCTTCGAGCAGGTGCGCGGGGGCCCCGGGGCCGCACCGGGAACCTCCGAGCTTCCCCGCACAGCAGGCCCTTCCCTTCTGCACCCCCGGGCTTGGGTGACCCACTGCAGCACCCCCAGCCATCACACCGAACCAGGTTTCGTAAGAGCCATAGCTGGCCGCAGGGCAGCTCTAGGCATCCTCTTCGCTGGGGGTTCCCACAGCCACTGGGGAGTGGTCTACACAGCAGGACGGTCGAGTCTCTGGGCCCCAAAGCTTAGGGGCAAGGAGACGGGAGCCACAGGAGTGAGCTGACTCCACCTCGGGTCAGCCCTCCTGTGATAATGGTGCAGGGGCAGTCCCAGGGTCCTCGCGAGCAACAGGCCGGGTCCTGGCCTCGCCACGTCTGGGAACGCCAAGCAGCAGCTTCCCGTGAGGGTTCATAGTGTCCGATCGTCCCCCAGTCCACGCGCAGGGTAGTCCTGGAGACATTGATCACAAGCGGGGTCGCCCTCGCCATGCGGCTCGTGGCCCGCCTCTCAGGTTTCCAGAGGAAAGAGCCAGCAAGTTTATCCAAGGTCACTTGTGTCCCCAGAGAAGGAAAAGGGTTTGGCTAGCCCTTTCTCTGTGCCCACCCATAGCTCCTTGCATGTGGAGGTTGAGGAAGGGAGAAGCCAGGGCTTCCCAGAACGGCGGGGCAGGATCGGGGAACAGGCCCCATCCAGGAGCCAGAGGCCTGGATTTACCACTTACGTGCTGCCTAAACTTGAGCAAGTCCCATCTCCTCTCTGGGCCTCAGTTTCCTAGTCTGTGATATGGGGCAGTAGTGCTCCCTTCGCAGGACTGTCGTGAAGACGGGAAGGGCCACTGATAAAGTCCCTAGCCAAGGATAGGACTCCAGACACTGGCACCAGCCAGCATCCTGCAGGCTATGGGTCTGTAAGTCTAGAAGACTCCAGAGAGGACTCAGGATCCCGGATTCTAATCCCCTGTTCCTCCTCCTCTTCAAGCCCTGTCTGCCAGAGGGGCTGATGGTTTTCCCCGCCTGTCAGGTGAGGGTCCCTGGGTGCTGAAGGTCCTACCCCGGGCCTTGTGGTTGTGGTTTTGCCAGGGGGCCCCAGAGCAAAGGTGGGGCTGCTCTTGAGAGCCGCCTACGGGAGACTCTGGCGATCGCAGGGGCTCCAGAGGCTGAGCCTACAGCTCAGGGACCGCTGCTCATTGGCCCTCTGGCCTAAGGAATGGACAGCCTGTTCTACCTGTGCTTGTAAGAATGAACAGAGTATTCTATGGGCGCCCATCATGCCAACCCTGCCCTACAACTTGGTTCTGGGGCTGCTTCAGCCACATCCGGGACGGAGCGGGACAACCTGCCCGTCATCGGCTTCCACCTGCTTTTAGAAAATGGCCTCTAGATCTGGGCTGGGGTGAGGGGTGGGGAGCAGCAAACATAAGGCAGCCTTTTTCCAAGGAACACCCCCACCTCCCCTGGCTTAGTTGGGCCCGGAAGCAGACCTGATGCCTCGGTGGGGGATTGGGAGCTGACTCTGACTTTCTATGGAAACTCAGGGCTGGGCCTGACCCGAACAGCCAGATCAGGACGTAAGTTGGTATCCTGACCAGTGCTGATGTCAATCCCCCTTCCGGGCTGGCCGCCTTCAACCCAGCCTGTCTTCTTCCCCCTACCCCACCCCCCATCCTCTGCCCCCCAGCTGGTGAATATCGGCTCCTCCTACAACTATGGCAGTGAGGACCAGGCTGAGTTCCTGTGCGTTGTGTCCAAGGAGCTCTACAGCTCCCCACATGGGCTGAGCTCAGAGTCCAGCCGCAAAACCAAGGTGAGCCCCCAGCCTCAGCTTCCCTCCCTGACCCGCCCTCCCTCCCCTCCCTGCCCCCCACCTAGCCATCCCTGCTTCTTTCTCCCTCCTGCTACACGCACATAACCACCCGGTCACAGCCAATGCCATCCATCCCATGCCACCCATGGTCCCATCTGCTCACGCCAGTTACCCAGGCCCAGGCAGGGGCAGAAGTGAAAAGGCTAGGCAGCAGGGGACCTAGGGCACAGCAGCAGGGGACCTAGATGCCGTTTGGAAGGGGTATCTGAAACCAGGGGTCTGAGCACGGTGTTCTGTGCTCTGCACGACCTTGGACAAGCCGCAGCCTCTCGGCACCCCTGTCGTGTTCTCCAAGAACTGAGGGTAGACCACATCCTTTCTGTGGTGCCATCAAGCTTAGAACTTCTGGATCCAAAAAATGGCCAGTTTATTTCGCAGAGGGCAGAGAAGCCAAATCCGTTAATCCTGCCCCTTTCCCGGGCCCCTTCCTCAGGTGTTCTGCAGGAGCGGGTGTCAGGAACCCCACGGGGCCCAGCCATGTGTCTTTGGCTCTGGCCCCTGAGGCAGCAACAGCCGGCCATGGGGAGGGGCTGAGCAGAGGTCCTGCCACCCGGAACCCAGAGCCAGTCAGAGGCCCTAGGGCCTTTGGGCAGGCCTATGGGGCAGGGCAGCAAGCCAGGTTGGGAAGAAGGGACACCATTCCTCCTGGGGGCCTGTCCCTGTGCATCAGAGACTTAATGGACCCTGGCTTCCTGTTTGTCTGTCTGCCCCCTTGTTCTGTGACTTCCCCTGCTCCCCCCACCAGGGGGTCAGCACTGTCTTGCAAGGGTGCCAGAGTGAGCCCGCTGCTCCTGCCTCTCCAGGAGCCCTTGGGGGGCCTCCCAAATGCGGGTGGGGTCTGCCCTGGGCCTTCCCTGGCCTCCTTTCTATGCTGGGGCCTCCTAAAGTGAGGCCTTCCCAGGTGCCCCTCAAGCCGCCCGCTCCCCGTCCACCCTTCGGAGCCCCCCTGACTGCTCCGCCAGTCCCCAGCGGGGCCCCATTTTCTCTACCCTTCCTCCGGCCCCTTCTCAGACTCCCCCCTCCGGGGGGCTGGACGAGATTCCCCAGCTTCTCCCTCCTCAAGGGCCCCCTTCGTCCTGCCCGCCCCGTGGTGGGGCCCGCGGGGCCAGCCACCCGCCGGCACTGCCCCGGCCCGGCCCTCGTTAGCTGTCCACTCTTTCTTCCCTGGGTCCGCCGGCTGGTGCACAGAGCGCGGAGCAGCAGCTGGAGGAGGAGCGGCGGCAGGAGGAGGTGCAGGTGCAGGTGGAACGGGTGCAGGTGGAGGCAGATGCCCAGGAGAAAGGTGCAGCCACCCCCCAGGACACTGATTGCGAATAACCGCCGGCGCCTCCCGCCCCCTGCCCGCTGGAGCCCGCTGCCGCACCCGGGGGCCGGGGCCTGCGGGGGGACGGGCCGCCAGGGCTAGCTCCGCCGCGCGCCGGCCGCCTCCCCTGCATAACCATCCCTTCTCTCACTTTCTCTTTGCAGCCCTGGCAGCTCAGGAGCCCGCTAACCTTTTCTCCCTCCCACCACCGCCTCCTCCTCCTCCGCTTCCTGCCGGAGGCCCCGCCTCATCTCCACCCACCTCTTCTTCCTCCTGGATCTCATCTGCACCCTGCCTCTTCCCTCTCTGCCCCTGCCCGGGTTTCCTCTCCTCCGCCTGCTCGCACCTCCCTCCCGGGGCCGCCCCGGGCCCGGCCCCCCGCGCCCTGCCCCCGGGCGCCCCGGCCCCGCACCCCCGAGCGTCCCGCCTGCCGCCTCCCGCGCCCCGGCCTGGGGAGCAGGGCCCCGGCCGTCTGTCCTCCGGGCCCGCCAGCCCCGCAGCCACCGCCGCCGCCGGGCCCCGCTGAGGCCGGGCCGCCCCGCCCCCAGAGCCTCACCTGCTCGCCTCCTCCTCACCTCTCCTCCTTGCAGGTTCCCGTCCGCACCCCTCAGACCTGAGGCTGCGCTGGCCGTGAGGGCTCCTCCCCGGCCCCTCGCCCGCCCCCAGAGCCGCCATCCCTGGTTTGTAGCTTGGCGGAGCTGGAGGGAGGGCGGAAGCCAGGAGGGGGCGCGTCTCCTGTTCCCGGACCCGAGCCTCTCGCTCGGCTGACTTTCTCCCCTCCCCTGCTTTTGGCCTTGGGTGTGAGGCTCTGAGAGGAGAGGAAAGTCAGGGGGCCGGCCTGGTTCCCAGCCAGCCGTCAGCACCAGGGCTCCAGAGCCGGGCTGGAAAGGAGGGAGGGGAGACAGCCGCATCACAGCCCGCCCCCTCCCCCACCGGGCCCCCGGGGTTCCGGCTCTTGGGTGGGGGGAAGGACAGCCAGCCTTGGAGTCCCTTGGCCTACAAGGAGTCAACCAGAGTTGGCTAAGGATCGGGGTATCACAGAAAAAGTCCTGGCCAGGTCCCCCGGAGCCCCTACTCAATCTTAGCTGCCTGCTGTGTGACCTTGGGCAAGTCACTGTCCCTCTCTAGGTCACAGTTGCCTCTGAAATGGGGACAGACAGCTGCTGTCTCTGACCTTTTGCCTGAGACAGCAGGGACCTGGCCTTGACCCCCTGTGGCCAGAGTCTTGGGGACTCTGATGTCTGAGGCAGCCGCCACCCAGCCCCACCCTGGGGTTCCTGGATGGGCAAGCTGGGTCCCCTTCCTGCTCCCCCTCCTCGGCTCTGAATTCGCCTTCTCTGGGCCTCAGCCCCCCACCCTCTTCTCAGAAGGGAGCCTGTGACTCACCTACCTCTTTCTCTCTCCCTCTCTTCCCTGCCCTTCCCTCCATTTCAATCTCCTCTCTGCCCTCCCCTGGCCTTGCCTCACCTTCCTCACTGGCCCCACCTTCCCTCCCCCTTCCTGGTGTTCTGATCACCCTCCCACCCCATCCCCCTGCCCCTTCCCCCTCTTATTTTCTAGCTGTTACAAGCCAGAGGCACCCGGATGTGAGGCCCCAGATCACCTCCAGGGACTTGGGGTTCCGATCTGAAATCCTTTATTTTTGTACCGCGGGGTGGGGCCCCGGCTCCAGGCAGAGGAAGCACTCTCCCCCCTGCCACTTCTGTCTACACCTGCGGGGCTGTGATTTCCCCCCGCCTCTGGGGGCTGGGCGGGGGCCCGCGGGGACCTCTCAAGGCCCGAGGTGGGCCCTGGGACCCCTGGGCGGAGCTGCCTGCGTGTGGCCAAAGTGTGACGCTGTCCAGCTGTGTCTCCCACGGCCCCATGGTCCCTCCCCCGGGCCCCCCAGCTGCATGAATGGTACCCTCCCCCCTGACCCAGTCACGTCTCCTCCTTGAGCCTTAGTCTCCTCGTCTGTCAAATGGGTTCGCTCTCCCTGCCGCCGCCACCTACCTCACAGGGTTGTTGTGAGGTCACAAAGACGAGCAAGGTCCCCGACAGCCCTCGGGGAGTGTACAAAGCACCACACCGGAGGGTGGCCCTCCCTTCACCCTTCCCTCAGAGGGGGACGGCCCTGCTCGGCCCCAGATGGAGATTCAGGTATTGGCGGGGTGAAGGGTGTGGGGGTTGGCCTTGTGGGAAGAAGAGGGAGGGTGACCCGGCCTTCACCTTGGCCGCTCCCACCCCTGTCTGCACTGTGGGGTGCAGAGGGCCCTGGCCAGGAGGGGGCAGGCCGGGGGTCTCAGCAGGAGCAGGGCAGCCCTTCAGGAACTAGTAGTGATAAGGGCAAGGGGGGACACTCCTCCCTCTGCCCCGGGGAGAGTCTGGGGGTAGCAGGGACTGAACAAGAGGCTCCTCATGCCTTTATGATCCCCCGGGCTGTGTCCAACCCCACCATGTAATAAAGCCTGAAGAAACAGCCGCTCGGCTGCCTTCCTCTCTTCCTCTGGGCCACCTTCGGTTGGGTCAATGACTCCTAGGTGATGGGGCTTTTTCCTAAAGCCCAGGAACCCTGCCCTGCGGTCACTCTCCTGTGTATTTGGGGGAGGGAGGTCATGGCTCCGTCCTCTGCCCAGTGGCCCAACACTAAGGACATGCACTCTGGCTTGCTGGGAGAACTTTGGCAGTTGCCTGCCCTCTCGGGCCTCAGTTAACTCATCTGTGAAGTGAGGGGTTGGACCAGGTGACTTCCAAGGCCCAGCCCCAGGGAGCCATGCAGGTCTCTTCCTGCCTCTGGGCAGCCCTAGACCAGCTGGGGATGCTGAGGGGGTAGGGGGCTCCCGGAACAAGCACGGCAGGGCCCCCCACTTCGTGGCCTCACCCCACCATTCCGGTGGTCCTTTGCTGCAGCCTAACCCCGCCAGGACACCCCCGCTGCTTCCTGCTGTGACTTTTCTTTGACCCTCCGCCCCTCCTGATTGCTACTACCCTTCTGCCCCAAGTCCAGGAAATAGAAACACCTGGGCTCCTTCTCTCCGAGTCCACTGGACCCCGGGCTTCGGCATGACCCACCCCCCAACCCTGCCTGGCCAGTCCCTTCACGTACCTTGTCCCACTGCGTGTCTACCGTGCTCCCCCACTCCACATCTTAGCGCTGCTAGGGACATCCCAGCAGAGCAGGGATCCCCTAGGCAGAAACTCTCCCCTGGGCCGGGTGAGGCTCCCCCTGCTCTGCTGGAACCTGGTGGGGGGGGGCTCGCCCTCCCCTTGGGACATTCGGCTCGCTGGACTGACCTCACGTTCTGTGTCTGAGTTTAAAAAAGTCACCAGGAGGCTTGTTAAAAGAACAGACTGTCCACCCACCCACCCCAATTCTGACTAAGACTGAGGTGGGCCCACGAATTTGCATTTTAGCGAAGCACCCAACACTGTCTGCGCCCAATACTGCGTCTGCCGACCTCTGAGAAGCCTGAGAGGCTACGGGCTGGAAATACTTAAACATCTGCCCCACTCAGAGCTGCCCCTGACCCCTACCCTGCAGTGTCTGCTCGGTCTGCTCCATCTCCTCTATCTCTACCCCCACGCACCCCCCAAACCCCCAGCTGGCTGGCCCAGCAGGCATGCACCAGGCTTCAATGGCCACTCCCTGCCTTTGAAATTTCCCCCTTCTCCGAGGCTCTCCTTCCTTCTCCCAGCTAGGCTTCAAGCAAGACTTGTCCACACTGCTGGGCTCCCCACTTCCTTACCTCCACTGCTGCCCTCAGAGGGCACCAGCAGCCCTCCCCGACCACTCCCACTTGGCTGCTAAGGTTCCATCCCTCCCCCCCCCCAGCTCCCCTCCGGCTCTGCCTACACCCCTCAGCCTCCCTTGTGGGCCCCCATCTGTAGTGTCTGTCTCTCGCCTCTTCAGTCTTCCCACTCACCTTCTGCAGAGGGGCTCTGAAATCCCTCCTCCAGACCTCAAGCCCCACCTGCCTCTCTCCCAGAGGCACCCCGGGTTCCAACACCTTCTCGGAGCCCTTCCCTCCTCAGGGGCCCCAGGCCAGGCAACAGGTCCTCCACTGGCCCCGTGGATCAGGACAGACACCCGGGAGTGGCCCTGGGTGACTTCTCTCTCACCCGACACCCATCCACCAAGGCACCTGGAGGACACTGAGGGTCCTTTCAGTGCATCCCCATTGCCTGGCTCATTTGATCCCCTCCTCTCCCTCCTGGAGTTCAGCAGTGGCCTCTCCGCCTCCCACTCCCTCTACACTGGGGTGAGGGGTCCTTCTAAAATGCGTATTCACTCGTGTATCACTCCCCTGCTATAGAGCCTTCTTCTGTGGCTCCCCAGAACACCCAACATCAAGTCCCTAACTCCAGATTCTTTGCCATCTGATCTCCATTTGCTTCCCTCTTAACCACTGTTTAACTCAGAACAGCTCACGATGTGCCCTGTTCTTTTGGGACTTACACCTTTGCACCTGCTGTCCCCCTGTCTGGAATGCCCTTCCCCACCTTGGCCACCTTTGGGCGGCGACTCAAGTCTCACCTCCTCCAGGCAGCCTTCCCTGACTTCCCCAGTTCCAGGCTACCCCCAAACCCCTGCACACTGGATTGTCGTCCTCGCCCCTCCTGAGTTCGGGAGCTGAGCTCTGTGCATCTCTGGCCCCAGCACAGTGAGTGGCACATAGCAGGAGACCGAGGGCTTAAGGAATGAAGGACCCCCAGAATGCAAAGGGAGTGTCGCGCTGAGAAGTGGTGGACTGGGAACCAGGAGGCAGGGCTTCCACCCAGCCTTCACCCAAACCCGCTGGTGCGATCCTGAGTACGGCTTCTCTCCTCTGCCTCAGTTTCCTCCCAAGCTTGCAGACGGAGCTTATCACTCGTCCCATCCTTCTGATCTGAGAGGTCACCAAAACACCTTCTTCCTGGGGTTGCTCCTGGGACCTGAGCAGCTCTGTAGGTCACCCCTGCCCCCACAGACCCCACTTTCACCTTCTAGACATCCGACAAGCAGGCTGGGCAGGAAGCAGGGTCTACTCAGTCAAGCGTGTGGGGTCGAAGCCGGGCCCCATTCAAACCCCGCACAGGCCCTCAGATCGGACGGCTTTATTCCACAGGGCAGTGGAGGCCCAGGGGACAGGTAGGGGTGGGGTGAGGACCCTAGACCCGGGACTTTCCCCCACCCTTTGGCTTATGGTGGCCGCTGGCTCACTTGGCTGTCTCCAGGGCTCTGGGGGTCCCTCGGGGGTGCCTCCCATCCTCACCCCTCACTTCACAGGCTGACTACTCTCTGCATTGGCAAAGGGGAGCTCAGACACCCCTATGGGGACCCGGAAGCCCCATGATCACTGCTGGACGACCCCAACCCCTCAAGCCAGCAGCAGAGGAAGGGGAAGGAGAAGAGAGGATCAGGAGGCAACAGGGTGGGCTGTGAACCCGCCTGGCTGGGCCTGCTGACCATCCAGGCCCTGGGGTGCAGGGGGAGTCTTCACCAGCTGATCTTCTCCATCGCTGGGGCGATGTCAGGGAGCAGGTTGGGGGTGACAGATGCCAACTCCTGCGTCCAACTCCTGGGGCCCTGCTGCCCCCAGAATACTTGCTCCCCTGTCTGGTGGGGGCCCCGCACTCTCTGCGGCCAGGTGGTGGGCCCCAGCTCTGCAGGGAGGGGAGCTCCTCAGGTCAGCACCTGCTGGATCCAGCCGATCACCCCTGTGATGCGGGTGTAGACACCAAAGTAGTTGGGCCGGCCACAGCCCAGGCCCCAGCTGACCAGCCCGGCCAGGAACCAGCGGCCACTGGGCTCCTTGCACACCAGCGGACCTCCCGAGTCGCCCTGAAAGGGGCAGAGGAGAAACAGGGTCGCATCAGGGTAAGCCGGGGTTCCTGACTGCGGGCAACTTGCCAGGTGACAAGAGACTCTTTGGAAGCCTCTGCTTCCCCTGCTCCCGGTCAACAGAGAGAGCCCAGAGCACCCCTGCCAGTCGGTCCTTCCATGGGTCCTGGCTGTTGCAGAAGAGTGCACGTGTGTCCCCATGCCCCCTGCTCTCTGCCTCCCTTTTGTGGACTCCTTCCACTCCTAGCTCCTGTGTCCCCTTGGGCAAAGCGCCTTGCTCAGGCCGGGGGGCAGAAATGGATGTGAGCCTGAGCCCTGCCCACCGCCTGCAGCTCTCTGGTCATCCGGGGCTGCAACTTGGTGCAAGTCTCCACCTCCCCGAGCCTCAGTTTCCTTATCGGTAAAGTTGGGACAGCCATCCCGGCCTGGGGCTTCAGCAGGCAGGTGTGAGCGGAGGGCCAGGTCTTGAGTGATGTGAGCGATGCCCGCCCTCCCTCCCTCCCTCCCTCCCGGCGACCGCGTCCCCCCTCCCCAGGCGTCACCTGGCAGGCATCCTTCTTGCCCTTCCGGTAGCCAGCACACAGCATGCGGGGCGTCACCTGGTAGCGGTAGGCCTCACCGCACAGGTCCTGCGGGATCAGCTGCACATCGACCTTCTGCAGACCGTTGCTGGTGGGCCCTGCCCGGTGGGGTCGGGGCAGAAGGCAGAGACGAGAGCGGACTCTTCTGCTATTCTCCTTACAGCTCGGGACTGCCCCACCTTCATCCCCCCTGCTCTGCCCGCCCCCTACCCCTCCGCCTTACCATCACCCTGTTCTGGTCCCTCGTGGCCCCGGGGAAACAGAGTCCCCACCCAAGGCCTATCCGGGCTAGTGTCCTCCCTGCTGCCCCTCCTACTTGAGGCGTCTTGGCCAGCTCTCCCACCACTGCCCGGTGACAGCCCCTGGGAGGTTTTCCCGGAGCACACATCTGACCCCTCCACTCTCCACTTAAAATGTATCAGTGTCTCCCCTCTGTCCAGCTCAGTGCTTTGCTAGGGCCCCAAGAGAGGGCCCCCAGGGAGCTTCAGTCTCCCTCCGCTGTTCCTGGTCCCGCCTTGAGATCTTGTCTGTCTGGCCAGGGTGCGGCTCAGTGGTGTTTCGCTGGATGCCTCAGTGGGTTTTAAAGGGCAGGTCAGGCGACCTCCTGGCTCAAGCTCCTTACAACGGCCAAGGAGGCCTTCCTGCCCTTCCTGCCAGCCCTCGCCCGCATCCGCCTGCCCCCAGCTCCCCTCCGGTGCAGAGTGTGCCCAGAACTTCCGGGGTTGCCACCTGTACCCCTAGCGGGAACCCCTCTCTCCCCCACTTGGACACCGCCGACTCGTCCTCCCAGCCTCGGCTTAGCCAGCACTGTCTCCCCCAAGAATGTTCTCTTCATCTTTACAGCCCATCTTCGCCCAGCTCAAGGTCTGGCATACAGTAGGTGCTCATCAACGTGTCCTTGAATGAGTGAGCAAATGCACCCATCCTTGCTTTGCCGCTATCCTCCAGCATCCTCTTGAACAAGTCACTTCTCATCTGAGCCTCAGTTTCCCCATCTCTAAAGCATCCCTCAGTCCTGCCTGCCTCCGGTTGTAAATCACTGTCCCTATCTTTAAAGCCACCCCTGTTAAGGGTGTGGGGCCTGGCTGTGGCTGTGCCAGGCTGGGCCTGTATTCAGAGAACTGAGCTGGCCCCTAGGGTTTAGTTTAGTTTAGGTGGGAAGGGGAGAGACGCCCTGCTTCGGGGGCAGTAGCAGGCACAGCCGGGCTCCAGGTTCAGGGAGTCCTCGCTGCCAGTCCCCGTTCCACCCCTCTCTGACTGGCTGACTTGGAGCAAATGTTCAAATGGGACCATAATGCCAACCCTTAGGGGTATCGGGTGGATTAAACGAGACCACGTTCCCGAAAATACCCGCTCCATGTAGAAAGTCACCTGTGTCCAAGGAGCAGACGTTGGAGCTTGCCCATGGGCTGTTGGGTTCCTAACCTGCCCCATCACTTCACTCGTATCCCCCAAGATAACCTCCCACCTTGAAACGTGATCCGGAAGGAGGGAAGGGACAAGGGAAGGACGGGGAAGGCCGGAGCCATTTGCTAGAGTAAAAGCTTGTGTTCTTCTGTGACGTACAACCCAGGTTCACCCCAGGACCAGGGGACCCCCTGCCCTGCCCCCTCCAGGCTCGGGAGCCCCGGGAGGCGGACCGCACCCCACAGGCCCCGACCCGCCCTCCCCGCAGCCCCGCCAGCTCACCGCCCTCGCGCAGGGCGCCCCAGCCCGTGATCCAGCAGTGCAGGCCCGGCTCGAAGAAGTGGGAGCGCGCGGGCAGGCAGACGGGGCGCACGGCGGCCGAGCGCACCACGGGGTGGTCGAGCTGCAGCAAGGCCACGTCGTAGTCGTGGCTGTCCTCCTCGTGGTAAGGGTGCAGGAGCAGCCTGCTCACCTTGAAGGACACCTCCCCCGGCCAGCGCGAGCTCTGCCACACCTTGCCCAGGAACACCGTCCACAGCGCCGGGGAGGCCATGCTGGGGATGGGGAGTGGGGGGAACCGCGCTAAGCCGCTGCTTCTCTCATCCTGGACCCTTAGGCGAGCTGGCTTCCCCACTCGGGCCACCACCAGAGGGTCACGCGCATCCCCAGCTCTGGAAAGCCGGTGGCTAGTGGGGGGGGGGGGGTACAGCCCGTGGTGCTGGCGCTGGAGTCCACCTGCCTGGGTACCAGTCCCAGCTTCGTCCCTCCCTAGATATGTGTTTGCTTCTCTGGGCCTCAGTCTCCTCATCTGTGAAATGGGGATAGCATCTTCAGCTCCTATGATACTGGGGGGAATTCTGTTAAGACTGCACGTGTAAAAAATTAGCCAGTGCCAGACAGTGGCAAATATTTCCCTCCCTTTTGTCTGTGCACCTTACAGATGGGGCTGCTGTGAGCTCGTGGAGACCTGCCGGTCCTCCCTGGAAGCGGGTGGGCTTTGAGTAGGCAGTGACCAGCAGAGACTGGGCAGTGAAGACCCCTGGATGCCGGGTCAATGTCCAGGGCTTTCTTGATCTCACGGGCTGCAGGGATCCAGGAAGGCAGCCAGAGAGTGAGGTGGTCAAAGTGTACCCAGAAGGGGCACCCAGGCCCCTGGGTAGGTGATACAAAGTGGAGCCAGGCTCTGGGCTGCCTGGGGGGACCCGAGGTGCTGGGGAGAGTGTGGACAGGCAGCGGCTGGGGACTGGTCCAGCACACCCAGAGCACTTGCCGTCTGGCTCCGGATGTAGGGGCATGGGATGCGGTGCCACGGTGGCCCCTGGTCTTTGGCTGGGGACTGTGTGGACTCAGGACAGAAGAGGGGGTCTCGGAGTGGAATCCAGGACTGGCGGGGCCCAGGAGATGGGGCTGGGCGTGGAAAGGGTTGCTGTCAGCCCACCAAGCAGATGGAGAAGGTTTCTGTTGGTTTGGGTGGGGTGTGATGTCCCTTCTTGGAGGCTTCGTGGGCCCCACCCACCAAGGCACAGGCACCTGGCAGGGGTGGGGCATGGCCTGTGCCTGTGAGGCAGTTCTGTTCTCTGCTGTACCCCCAGTGTCTGGCACAGCTCCCTAGTAGGAGCACGATAAATATCCCTGAGTGGATGAGTGATTACGGGAATTTATGAGTGAATGAGTCGTTGACAACTGACCGAGGGCAGAGAGGTGGAACAACCTTCCCCGGGCACGGACTGTGTTCATCCTGGAGCGAGGACTGAACCCAAGCGTCAGAGCAGCTAGTCTGATGGGCTTCCCTCCACCCCACCCTCCTGCTTGGATCTCAGACCCACTCTCTCTCCCTGCCAGGTCTCCCCTCCCCACCCCCATCTCTGTGTCTCCATCCACCTGTGCCCTGCTTACCTGTCCTCCTGGAAGCAGTGGGCGGCTGTTATGACCCAGCGGTCCGCGATGAGCGCCCCCCCACAGATGTGCCGGCCCCGAACCTGGAGGCTGGCCTGCCAGGGCCACTCACCCTCCGAAGACACAGCCCCGCCCACGATGCGGCTGGAGGGGCCCTGGAGGCCACAGTCTGGGCATGCAGGGAGGGACAGAGAAGCCAGTGAGGAATGGATACAGAGGGAGATGGAGAAGGGGAGGCAGAGAAGAAGGCCAAAGGAAAGATGGAGGGGGATGGGAAAGAATGAAGGAGAGGCAGGACCCAGAGTGGGTGCAGAGGAGGGACAGAAGGGACAAAGTGAGCTCTCCCTCGCTTCCCAGTGCGGCCCCTCCCTCTCTCCCTCCTGCACTCGGGGCCCAGCAGGGGAAGGGCCCTCTGCCCACCCTCTGCCCGCCCTCCCCACTGGCACTGTGGCTCACCACAGTGCCGCTCGTCGGAGCCGTCCCTGCAGTCGGGCAGCCCGTCGCACTGTGGGTTGGGCTTCTTCACGCAGCTGCGGTCCTCGCACTGGAAGGTGAATGTCCCACAAGGCACCCCTGGGGGAAGGGGATGGGGACAGGGCATGGAAAGTGGGTCCTGAGCCCCAGGGACCCTCTGAAACAAGGCCCATGGGAGGTGGACTCTGAAAGAGGTCAGGAGGAGACTGGGGAGCCATCCCTTGAGCACATGGAAGGGGCTCTTGAGGCTCCTATAGGGTACCCTAAAGGCGGGCCATGTCCCTTCCCCATGTCCCTTCACCCCGCTCAGGCTGGTCTGTTGGGAGCGAGGCTGTGTCTCCACTGTCAGGAGGCTCCTGAGAGCAGGGCTATGCATCCCTTGTTAGTCCAAGGCTCCCCTTGGAGCCAGCCTTCCTCTAGATCCCGGCCCCACCAGCCGCCCACCTATTCCCCCCTGTCTTTACCATGAAGAGCTTTCTGCAGCCCCACCTGGTCTTGGCCTGCTCGCCTTTCCTTCTGCCTATTTGAGTTTGCCTCTTTGCAAGGCGAAGTTCGAGTAGGAAGCTTTCCCTGCCTGATGTCGTCCTGCACTCCAGTCTTCCTGTACTCCTGGATGTGATGTCCAGAAGGCACTGAGCCAGAGACAGTCACCCATCATGTCTTCCTACCAGCAGACCATCCCAGAGGACAAAGACCACCTCTTTGGTGTCTTTTATTCCCACTCCCTCACTCTGTTCACCTATCACTGGCTTGCATGCAGGTGTGGGATGGATAGATTACGATGGATGGATGGATGGGTGGATGGATGGATGGATGGATGGATATATGAATACAGATGTTCATACAGATGGGTTGGTGAGTGTTTGGACAAGAGGGTAGAAAGCTTTGCCGTAGAAGTGTGCAGAAAGGCTGGGCTGTCTCCTGGCTGAGCCCATTACTTCGTTTCCCTCTGGATAGCTGGTCACCCCCCACCTACCTTCCCGGCACTGCTCTTCGTCACTCCCATTGAGGCAGTCGGGCTGCCGGTCACAGACTCTGGACAGGGAGATGCAAGTGCTGTCTTCTTGGCACTGAAATGTGGCTCTGCAGACTGCATGGGGACACACAGAGGAGGCAGGTGAGAGGAAGCCCGAGGAGCTGGGCTGGGACTTTGCGCTGCCTCTAGAACGTGTATGGTATCACATGCTAGGACCGTAAGTCTCTTTCTTAGCTACTTTACGCCGGAGTTTCCCAGCAAGTGAGATACCCCACTTCCTGGGTGGGAACAGAAACGAGAGGACCTGTTCAGGGTCATCTAGCTGAGCCAGAACCTGAAGCCAGATGCTCTGATTCCAAACATGAGGCATGTTCTCCAGCACATCTCCCTTCCCTCCTGCTTCTCTCCCCAAGTGTTTAAAACTTAGATGGGATGGGGTTCGGGGAGGTCTTGGGAGGTCAGACAAGAAAAGGCTGCCGCGATGGTGAATGTGGGGGGCCAGAAGCCAGGACTCAGAAGGAGAGTGCTGGCTCGGCGACCACCAGGGCCTCTGCTGCTGGGGCTGGGCAGTGGGGAGCATAACTCCAGTGAGAGCTGGCAGCTCCTGTCCGAACCCCTGGAAGTGGAGGTATGGAGACCCCACTCAAGGGAGGAAGACACAGGATGCTCTCCTTGCCCACCCAGGGCTTGCCTTCCCCTTCCTCATCCTCCATCTACTCTGTTCCTTCTTTGACAGCTGGCTGGGACAGAAGGCTGGGGCCGATGGCCTGTTAGGGAGAAGCTGGGAGCTGGGAGCCAGGAGACCTTGGTCCCAGCCTGTCCCTGCTACTACCCCAAACGGTGGCCCTGGGGAGCCCACTTTCTGCCTCGATGCTTCCGTCTTTCCATCTCAGCACAGCAAGAGAGCCCACTTCCTGGTGCCGATAAGAGGAACTGCACATTTTGTGTGTGGGGGGGGCTGGTGTCTCTACTCAAAAAGGGGGGCCTGGCTTCGTGCTCAGAAAAAGCAAGGAGCGGAAGGGTGGGACAGGCGGGCCGCCTACCACAGTTTCTCTCATCCAGGCCGTTGGGGCAGTCCTTGACCCCGTCGCAGGCGGGCACACATAGTCCGTTCACAGAGCAGAGGAAGGCGCCAGGACAGGCTGTACGGGGAGGGTGCCATCAGGACACGCGTCATCGTGCGGACGTGTGCAGACACGCTGCCCTTGTGTGCTCACACACGTTCGCACATGTACACGCACCCATATGCGTGGTGCTCATGGACAGACGTGCCCGGGCCTGTGTACACAGCACACACACACACACATACACACACACACGTCTGTGTGAGTGTGTCTGCCTGCTGCACCCAGGTGACAGCCTTGCCTAGGGGGCACACACAAAGCCTCAGGTAATGCACGCACACACGTACACACACATACACACATACAGTCCCTTGGTTCCTCCACTTGGTGCTTCCAGGGATGGGAAGGAGGCAGGGAGAAGCGGCGGGGGCCTTGGGGGCGCCCGCCCTGCTCCCCAGTCTGCTCATACTCACGGTCGGACTGGTTGTACAAGCCATAGTGCACCTGCACACCGGGCCCGGTGAGGGGGATCTGGGACGTGAAGTTGACCGTGATGCCGGCAGTGGCCACCACGGGGATCCTCTCGGCGTAGGGCTGCAGGGTGCGCAGGCCACACAGCCTGGGGGTGACAGAGACAGGCTCAGGGATGCGCGGGCCAACCCCAGGGAAGGGACAGCCTGGTGTCCCCATGCACAGACAGGGCAAGGGCAGAACAGCCAGAGAGGGAGGGGGAGCGGCTCCCCCACCATCAACTTCTCTGTCTTGATTGCTGCTTTGTGTGACTGCCCACCCCAGGGTCATCTTCTAGAAATCAGCCTATGTCGTTCCCCTGCTCAAAGCCTTCAATGGTTCCCCACTCCCTGCAGGATAAAATTCCAAGTCTGAATTCTAGTCCCATCACCTAGGGGCTGTGAGATCCTAGCAAGTCAGGGTCCTTCCCTGAGTCTCACTTCCCCCCTTATAAAATAAGGGAAGTTATCATCTCTGTTGACTCCAAATCTGACAGCGTTTCAGTGTGTCTGCAGAGGCCAGAGTCCTTGGCTGGCCTGCTCTGTGTAGACAGGAGTAGCTTGGGCTCGGTGTGGGGGAGGAGGCAGCTGTGTGCCCCGTTCAGGCACAGTCCTTCCCACTGAGAAGCCTCCACAGCCCTGGGGTCTCCCTGTGACTCTCTGGACATGACGGGGGCACCACTTCTGCTCCCAGGACCTATACAACAGCACGGGCTGAAGGATGTCATCTCCGTGCACGGCTGCACTAAGGTGGGACCATTCCCCAACCATGGGAGGGCCCTCACACCCCTGCTGGACTCCCCACCCCAACGGGATGCTCAGGCTTCCCCAGAGCAGGTGGGAGAAGCTCCGTGGTGGGGTGACGTGCTTCCGAGAGAACAGCTAGGAATCTTCCCTAGGGCATAGGGGATTCATCCCACATGGTGTCTGGGCACATCTTGCCTCAAAGCAGTTGGGCATGCTTTCACCAAGTGGGGGCAAACCCTCCGCCAGAATGATGGGTCGCTCCCCAGACAGCACCCCGGCGTTCCCTCCCTCCCCGGGTGAGACACCTTCACAGAACAGATGGGTCAGTCCCCTGAGCCCCCCACAGGGAAGAGGGCACCCTCACAGAGCAAATGGGAGCGCCTTTACAGACGAGGGAGGCACACCCAGGACACAGAGCAGAAAATAGGCAGCGAGAAGTTAAAGGGCCCCGGCAGAGAAGGCAGGGGGAAGTCAAGGTGGGAATGCCCCAAAGCATGATGGGAGCATCCCACCGCAGGTGCAACAGCTAACTCCTGGGGTGGGGGCGGTGGGGGTGCAGGTACTTCCTCGGAACTTCTAGAATATGGCAAGCACCTCACAACTGAATTGATTAGTCAACGAGCTAATCAACAAACGACTGAGGAAGATTTGGGGTTGTCTTGTCCGGACCTCCCTCACAGACAGCGACACTACAAGGCCTCACTGCACAGAGATTGGGGGGTCCTTGCCACAGCCCCACTTTGTGAGACAGAAATTGTTCTCGAATCCTACGTTCCAGAGGAGGCTTGTGAAGGGAGTGGCGCAGGTAAGCCAGAATCCAGCCTCCTCGGGACCTAGGAAGGCCCACCCAGCCTGCTCCGGGGGTCGGGGGAGAGACGCACCTTGGCTCCCCACACAGACCTCCCCGTGCTCTCTGGCTACAGCACATCATTTCCTTGCCTCCAAACCAACCCACAGCCCTCCAAGCGCGATCCGGGGACCACCAGGGCTCCAAAGTAAAAATTATTTTCACAATAATGCTCACGTAATACTTGCTTTCTTTCACTCTCATTCTTTTCACAAAGGATACAGTGGAATTTTCCAGAGACTACATGACGTGTGAGGACAGCAACCGATTGAATGCAGACGCCCAATGCAGTTCTATTAATCCAGTTTAAGAGAAAGTCATAAAAATGTCAAATAATGGCATTTTTCTTGCCAAATGCTTTTGGCTTTGGGAACTATAATTAGTTTTTTTTCTAAAATGTTGTTTATGTTAAAATTGTAACAGGCTTTTGAGTGAATTGATGTTTTTAAACTTCCCTAGTTATCATGTCTAATACTGTAAAATTAGGTAATAGAACCTTCACAAAAGCCCTTTGGGGTACTCAGTAATTTTAAAGCGGGTAAAGGGGTCCCAAGGTGGGAAGTTTTGGGAAGCCCTGCTCTCCAAGACTCCTCCAGCCCAGGGGAACGCGATGGGGATGAGCTGCCACAAGGGGGCACCCCTGAGCAGGCCTGGCCCCTCTTGGCCTTTTAAAACTAAGGGAACAAGAGCTTGGGCTGTCAGTTTTTTGTTTTTTAGTTTTTGGTTTTGGGGTTTTTAAAATTTTATTTTTATTTATTTATTTATTTATTTTGCCTGTCTGTTTTTAAAGTGGACAAAGGCTCTCATGGATTAGCGTCCCCTGAGAGTTTCCCTGAGGAGTAGACAGGGGAGCTAGGGGCGGAAAATACTGGGGAAATACTGGGGAAATGGATCAAGTACACCCCTGACCACGCGGAAAGTTTGGGGACACAGGATGCTGTCCCCGCACGGTCACGGAGGGGTTGCGGAGGGACAGGGAAGGAACCAGAGCCAGGCTGGAGAGGAGTGGAACGCTTCAATCTAGAAGAATCTGCATGGTTACCCTGAGCTCTGGCCAGGGGCTCTAAGGTACCAGTGGGGGCTGACATGACATCTTCACTGGCGTCTGAGAGAACGAGGTCCCGAATCAGCCGGTGGCTCGGCCTGGAACCCCGGGAACGCCCCCACCCCCACCCCGGGGGCAGTATGTTGTTCTCACCCTGGAGCCCCGGGGCAGGGGCTGGTGGCGGCATTCCTGGGGCAAGGCTACAGTCTAGTGACTCAGGCTGAATCACTCAACTTAAAGATGGTCTGTTTAGTCTGCGCAGTGTTAACATAACTTTTTTTTCAAGTTCAGTTGCCCGCTAATTTCACATAATAATCTAGATTCTTGCTTCTTCTAAAAAAACAAGCCCCAGAAACACTGGCTGGAAGTAATCAGAGGCTATCTGAATTAGGCAGAGCACAGGACCCCCTGATAACCAGTCCCTTCCTCCCCTGCTCTCCCCAAACAGCCTGCGCCCCAGAACTATGCATCAGCTGGGCTCCTATGCGCACCGGCATTTCCGGGTCCTGCCGTAGAGACTTCTGGGGGAGGGTATGCACCCTCTGGCTTATTCCTCCCCATCCACCAAATGCCACCTCCTCCCCCAGGAGCCGTCTCCAAGAGGCTGTGGAACCCACCTCAGCTACAAAGTGCACGGTCTGGACGCACATTTTTGCACAGTGGCCGGCTTGCTTTCTCACCTCTGGGGATTGGGGATTTTTTTCCTTCTTGCCTCACCCAGACTGTAAGAAGGGACTCTGTCAACTTTCTTGCATGTTAGCAACTCTACGCAGGGAGGAATTCAAGAAAGAGTGGATGGGTGGGCGGGTAGGTGGGTTGGTGGATGGATGGATGGATGATGGATGGAAGGAAGTGTGGATGGATAGATGGATGTATGCACGCACGCAAGCATTCCCTTCCCTAAGGACAGATTAAGAGGGAAGGAGGGTCAGAGAAGGCAAACACTAAAAAAGGGAGAACGGCAGCATCTGGGTGAGCAGAGCGCTGGACCCCGAGCCTCAGAGCTGAGTGGGAGGCCAGCTTTGCCACATGAAGCAGCTGTGCGGCCCAGACACATCAACGTCAGCAAGTTCCACTTTTCACCTCTATAAAATGAGGGTGGGTGATATTATCTCCTTTGGAAGATGTTTTAAGGAAAGAGAAAATGAGATATGAGATGAGAAAAAGACTTCTCCGAAAGCAAGCTGCTGACGCTGTCAGGCTATGAGCTCATCTAGGGCAACGGCAGACGCTGTGCCCGCCGCGCCGCCAGCACCCAGCCTCGGGGGCACACACTCAGCCTGACCCGGAGCCTCTGGGGCTGCAGGCAGTACTGGCCACGCCGGGCCCCAGGGGAGCAGAAGAGCCACGCCATAGCCAGGCCTGGCCTGAGGGGGCTCCGGAGGGCCTGAGAGCCAGTGGTTCTGCCTGTCCCATCAGAGGGAGGGCAGGGGAAATGATCGGGCAGATCACAAGAAAAGTGATGTCACAAGGGAGGAAGCTGGCAGGAGGCAGATTCCCCGAAAGGGGGAAGCCTGGGCCGTGGCGACGCCCAGCCCAAGCAGGTTCTGCGAAACCACGCAGCTGGCGGCCAGTCTCACTAGGTCAAGTCGTTTCACCGCCTCCAGGCCACTTAAAGGCCAGGAGGCCTTGGCCGTGGGCACTGGGAGAAGCTTCTAGAAAGCAGTGAGGCAGGGAAGGGCAGAAAGCGCTCAGAGGGGCGAGACCGCAAGCCCGAGGATGCCCAGCCAGCAGAGGAGCCGGGGCCAGCGTTCCCGCATCGCTATGCTGACACCTGCAGGGAAGTCACCTTCTTCCCCCAACCCACCCTCCGTTGCTGCTTGTCTGTGGCCATTCAGGGTCCAAGGACCATGCCTCCCCCTCCCTACACACCCTGTGCCTGCAAATCGACACTGTTCCCCAGACCTCTCATATCTTTGCCACCCACACAAGCAAATTTTCCAACAAATGCTCATTCAAAGAATTTCCCAGCATCTACATGGGATGATCATTATCAAAAAAGATCATAACTAAAGGAAATGGCTTGTCCAGTGCTTATGGTTTGGAGGCACACCTCTGCCTTCCCTTCCACCCTCAGACATGGGCTGCGGCCTGGGGGCAGGCCTGGGGACACGAGTTTCCACCTGGGGACCCTGGATCCTTCACAGATCTCAGAAGATAGAGATGGGACTTCCCAGGCCGTTCTCAGAACTGGCAGGAGCCACAGAAGTTGCCGGTCCTCTTGCCAGGATGCCAGTGGATTGGTCAGGAGTTCCATGGCCAAGAGAGCGAACAGCCGGCATGGCTGCTCAGAGGCTCCACAGGACAAATCCACACGGGCGTGAACACTTAGGTGTGCAGGCGTACGCGCACAAACTCGTGCACACAGGCACGGGTGTTCATACCCCCACGCACTCTGGACCCGACTGCCTCGCTCGATTCTGGTTTCCCCACTTGTAGTCTGGGTGGTGTGGTGCCAGTGGTTTTGCCTCTCTGTGCCCCAGGTTCCTCACCGGTCAGTGAAGGCAGCCTGAGGGCCTGTTTCCTCACCAAGTGGTTGAGGATGAGGGATCCAAATCCCCCAGCTTGGTGCCTGGCCGGCCCAGCATCAAGAGCCAATGATTAACTTGCAGCTGGGGCCTTGCAGAACCGTGCTCTGTGTGGGCCCCTCGCAGGAGCCAGGATCACTCACCCACGATCTTATTTAGTCCTGCCTTGGGGAGGGTGTCTATTTCATGGCCAGTTTTCAGATGAGCTGCCGGAGGCTGGGAGAGGGTAAAAGCTGGGGCCTGGGACTGGTCTAACCCTTCTGATGGGGAAGGTGGTGTAGTCAGAGTTAGCTGTAGACACCCCTGGGCACATCTCCAAGTCGCCAGGAAGCACAGGGAGGTGTGAGACGAGAGAGAAGGGGGACAGGAGAGCCGCGCCCTATCACACCTCCCCCACTGCCCCCTCCCAGCCACCACCTAGCCGCACCCTGAAATCCCTCCCACCACCAAAAGGCAAAAGACCAGCAACAGAAGCCAAGTCCTTCAGCTTTAGGCATCTTAGGTCTCAGTTTTCTGTCCTGTACAATGGGTGAGGACTGGGTCCAGCCCCTACATTCTGTAGCCCGGTGGTGCTTTGAGATGCTGGGAGGGAGCTCCCGTGACCCCACGAGGACCTGTCATGGTGCCCGAAATCCCGCCCTCACAGCCTCTTCCTTTTACTAAGGACTCTCTCCAGCCATGGCCCACATTTAAGGGTAGCTCAGCAAGTCCCTGGAACCCCGGGCCCATAGCTCGACCTGAGCCCTCCTGGCTGTCATGGAGACAGGGAAGGTCCTCCATAAGGAACATGGTGCGGACCATCCCCCTTGTTCTGGGCCAGTGGGGGGCGTGGGAGGGCTCTGCCTGCGGGTCCGTCTGGGCACCCCTTAATCATGCTGAACCTCAACTTCCTTTCTAGGAAACAGAATAATGATGGCTTGGATGTCACAGGCCGGTGAGCCTGGCTCCTGGCAAATGGACTAACCTTGTGTCGGGGGGGAGGGTGGGGGAAGGGCAGGGGCGGCAGACCCGGGGCCCGCCTGCCGCTTCCTCAAGGAAGGGTTGGAGGGTGGCAGGAAAACTTGCCATCATCATTTGAACAAGCGTGAAACGTGCGCCCCTCCCGCCATCATTCCGTGGGCTCCTGACACCGAGGGGTGAGCCCAGCCAGCCTCAGTCTGGCAGACCCCAGGCGGGGAGCAATGCGGTCCCCAGGGCGTTCCATGAGGATAAAGGTTGTGGGGCCCAGAAATGACACCCACACGCTAGGATGTGGGGTGCCTTTGTCGGCCGAACAGCACAGGCCTGAAGTCACACCATCTCCTGTCACTCACCGAGCAGCCTGAGTCTGGAGTCACACCATCTCCGGTCACCCCCCAAACAGCACGGGCCTGAAGTCACACCATCTCCTGTCACCCCCAAACAACACAGGCCTGAAGTCATACTATCTCCTGTCACCCTTGAACAGCACAGGCCTGAAGTCAGACCACAGACATTTTCTTCCTTTTCCCTTTAATCACGGCCCCTGACCAATTTGGAATCCTGGACAGCCCACGGGCATGCCAATGAGCCTTGTCAGTCCCTGTCCCCTTTCGTCTGAATAGGATCAACCAACAGGCGAAATCCACATTGGCGAGTGTGGACACCAGTCCCAGAACCCAAGAATTCCAGAGTCCTGGAACCTTCTACTTTTAGTGTATTGGAATCTTAGAGACTCAACATCTGTGAGACCAAGAAACCACGAACTTTGCATGTTAGAATCCCAGCCTCTTGGATGAACACCCACCCCCGTTCTCCCTCCCATGCCCCTGCTGAATCCTGGGATTGGAAGGGAGGGCAGAGGCCCAACCTGCTATTAGATGCTGAAGCTTCTCTTCAGCCTCCTCGGACCCCACCCCAGCTGCACAAGGCTACTTCGAGATCCCCCTTCTCTCCCCAAACTTCTGCCCCACGACAACGGGCCCATGGGAGGGCCGCCTTCTGTCCCCCCTCCCTGCCTCCCACTGGCCTTCCCCTCTCTAACTCTCATCCCATCACCAGGGGTGCCTGAACCTTCCTCTCTCCCTCTAGGGGACGCTCCCACCCAGTGTTTGGACATGGAAGCCCTCCCATCATAAGTGTCCCCTCCCCTGAATGTCCCAGGTCACCCCCTCTTCCCAGACAGGGGAGCGCATGTCAACACAGTCTCCATCCCCCCCCCCACCTGCCCACCTCACTCCCTGCAGCTGTCAGGGCCACCAGTGACCGTCCCCCCAGTCCTCCCCCTACCCATCAAACCGCAACCACGACTGACGCACAGACGGCCCCGCACGTGGCCTGGCCCCGTTGCATCCTGGCCTGTCTCCCAGAGGGACTCCCTTCTTCCTTAGAAACTTTGTCACCAGGACAGATAGCAGGACAAGAATCCCACGGGCAGTGGGGGTGATAGGGAGGGAACCTGGTCCTTGCCTCGCCCCGTGGAAATGATCGGTTTAGCAAAAGCGACCTTGACCCTGGCTGCACAGCTTCCTCGAGCGAGGAAACCACTTGACTTTGGCCAAGAGCAGGCAGTGGGAGAAGGGAAACGGGGCCTCCGATGGCACAGGGTGGAGCTCAGGGGCAGGCTCTCTAGCCCTGCCGAGTCCCATGGTTCTCACACCGTCTTGTTTAAGGATCCAGGGGACTGGACAGTGGAGTGATGGCACCCAAGGAAATGAGACATTTCACTCTAACTAGAATCAACATCCAAGGTGTCTGAGAGGGTGGCAGGAGGGGAGACTGAGGCAGGGGCCAGGACAGGGAATGGGTCAAGGGATGGGGTCACACGCCCGAGCACCCAGGGCTGGGCTCTCTTCCTGGGCCACCCCTCTGGGGTCTGGGAGGGGCTCCCAAGGTGGGTAACCGTGGGGAGTGGGAGGGAGTCCCGGGGTGAGGTACCTCCGGTTCTGGATTGTCCACTGTCCCTGGGTGCACGGCAGGTCATACTTCTGCCTCCGCAGAGCATAGGCGTCAAACCAGAGGGCCAAGCCATAGTCCAGAGAGGGCACCTGGGACAGAGGAGTCAGTGTGACGGTGCTGGTGGCCCCACTTCCCAGGACAACAAAGGGAGGAGGCCCTCCAACACAGAGCCCCAGCAGGGGCTGAAGGTGGTCTGTCAGTCAGGCACTGTGGTGACCCACAGAGGCAGACCGTGGCCACACCTGCCACCCCCCCCCCTTCTGGAGGGATTTGCACTCAGGGCTCAGCCTGCACCTCCCCGGGGCTTCCTGAGCTCTGCAGGGTGCCTTGGGCAGAGGGCGCGTGGGTGGCAGAGGACGGGGCTCACCGTGAGGTGCCAGGAGCAGTGGGTGCTGGGCGAGTAGTAGCTGGGGAAGTAAGGTGTGCTGAGGACACCCTGCGGCTCCAGACGGCCCTCCAAGGTCAGGTTCACCTCACAAGCTGGGCCCCGAGAACAGCTGTTACACAGGGTCCCCCGGGCCCAGCTCACTGCACCTCCCAGCAGGTGAGGGGCAGCCGTAACCCCTCCACCCTCCTGCCATTAAACAGTAGAGGTTAGTGGCGGGGTGTGACCTGGGGCCTCAGTTTCCCCACCCAGAACATGGGGATAATAATAGTCCATACCTCAATATCTCAATACAATAGTCCAATAGTCCAATAGTCCATACCTCACAGGGCAGGTAGGCAGATTAAATGGACATAAAATGCTCAGACAGCCTGGCATATAGTAAGTGCTCAATAAATGGTAGCCGCCGACACAATTGTGCCGCACCGGACCCTTTTACCACGTGCGTTCACAACGGTGCGAGCCTCAGTTATGGTGGTGGGGGAGGGAGAAGCAGGCCCCTTTTCAAGATGAGGCTCAGAGAAGACAGGGTACCTGGCCGAGGTCGCAGAGCTAGAGGGTGAGGAATCAGCTTCCCTGCTACCTCTCCCTAGAGTCAGGGTCCCCAGGTTCCCCTGTCCCCTGAGTTATGTCAGTGACTCCCATGGAGCCAGAGCCCGCTCCGGCACCTTCTCAGCCCTGGGCACCTCCAAAGGGCTGCCAGAACCCAGCACAGGCATCTGGGGACCTGGGCCACTGCCAGGAGGACTCTGGGGTCAACAGCAGGAGAAGGAGGAGATCCAAGCAGAAAGAGGGGGATTGCCGGGTTGGGGGCGGGGAGCAGTGGCTCGTGGTCTCCTGTTTGCTCTGGAACCTGCAAGGTTTGTTTGGCTGATCCATGCCCCAGGACAGCCAGGGCATGAAGCATGGGGTTCTTCCCGAGAAAGGGGGTCAGGGAAGAAGGGACAGAGCAGGAGGCCAGCGGTGGAGGCCAGTGGGTAGCCTGGAGAGCCCTTCCTGGAAACGCTGGGAGTGGCCTTCCCTGAGCCGAGCGCCATCTCCAGGGAGGTCTGCAGGGCTCACTTTTGGTGTGAGACGATGGTCTGGGGATAAATCTGAGGTTCTCAGGTCTCCTGACCACAGACCCACCCTCCGGCCTCAAGCGGATACAGAGGAAAGAGGGCCGGGAGGAGCTGAGAGAGGAGACACAGGTCCAGGATGGGGACTGAAACAGAAAGAGGGCGGGAGAGAGGAGGGAGAGGAGGGACAGGGGACAGGGAGGGTAGGGGAAGGAGGTAGAAAGTGGGGAAATGGAGTGAGAACAGAGGACAAGAGAGAGGGACCAAGGGCTTGGGAGGGAAGAGAGCAGAGGGGCTTCCAGAACCTTCCCTCTGCTCCCATCCCACCTCAACGACAGCAAAGAAGGTGAAGAGCATGCCGGCCTGTGCCCTGGGTCTCTGCCTCAGCAGCCCTCCCATCCCAAGGGACCCCTGACCCCTCACCCTGGAAGGCCACGGGCTGCACGGAGAGCACAAAGGGGTCGTAGTAGCTGTGTAAGCCCTTCTTCCAGACCACCGCCATGACAGCGCCGGACGCCAGGACCTCCACCACCGGCTCCTGGCGACTGCAGCCGTAGACCCTGGAGGGACAGAGGAAGGTGACCAGGACGGGTGGGGCCTGGAAGGGGGCTGGGGGTCTGCTGTGTGTCCCTGCGCAGGTGTCCGACCCTCTCTGCCCCAGGAGACTGACTGGAGGCCCTGGAAGGGTCAGGCCAGCTCCTCGGGGAGAGAGAGCAGGAGATTGTCCAGACTGTCCCCACCAAACTCCTGTCCCCCGGGATCTCCGTGCCCCTGAGATCCCAGCCTGTACCCTGCAGGGAGATGAGGTTTCAGGGTTGAGGGTCCTGAGGTCACCTAATGTTGGGGTTTCTTTTCTTTTCTTTACTTCGCAGCAGAGCCCACTTTGTAACTAAAATGTCTCATAGTCTCCCAGGGCGTGGAGCCCCAGCAACAAGCCACGGGGTTAAAGTCGGTCGAGGTCCCTTCTGCTCTATCTCCTTATCACTCCTGAAGACCTCTTGTGGCTCTGGGATGCAGGGGTGACGATCCCCTGAGCTTGTCTGACCCACCGTTTTAGACCTCCAAGGCCCTGAGATGGCACGGGCTGCCTGTGCACCATCGTGAGCAGGGACAAGGCTGAGCTGGGTCCCCTCCCTACCAACAGGCTGGGGGAGGGGGGAGGGGTACTTGGAGAAGTCCCAGGGGAAGCCCATCAGCGTCCCCACCCTCATCAGCCCTGGAAATCAGATGGTGTCTGGCTTCCGTGCGCTTCCCAGAGCCCTCCAGGAACCCAGCCCACGCACACCCCAGGTTGAGGTCATCATGCCGGGAGTGTGTAAATGAGTGTGCCGCCTCAGAGCCAGGAGTTCAGAGAGGCCCCGGGGTGGGGGGAGGGGGTTGGGGAGGACCTTGTCCCCGCTCACCCTCAAGGACTGCCCTTGACCTGAACACGAAGGTCCCACACCCACTCCTGCCTGGAAGCTGGGCCAGCCTGGGCCAGAGAAGGCAGCAGCCTGGTGCCCCCCAGCCCACACTGCCAGCAGCTATGTGTGAGAATCTCGGCTCCAATGGTCTGATTTCAAGCCTCACAACCCTGCAAGGCGGCTGTGACTGTGCACCCATTTTACAGGTGAGGACAACCGAGACTCAGAGAGGCAAAGCCTCTTGCCTTAGGACACACAGCTACGAAGCAACAGTGCAGGGTGCTGCCAGGCTCTAAAGCGTTCGAATGAGCCTTGTCACCTCCCAGAGCAGATCTGAGGGGTGGTCCAGTACAACCGCTCGGTCTCAGACGGGGAAACTGAGACTCGGGGAAGGAAAGGGGGGGCCGCCCACAGCACACAGCCATTTCCAGCCTCCTATCTCCTCTGTGTGCTAGCCTTGCTGTCTCTCAGATACCAGGTACCGAGGACCGGGGTCACACAGTCTCTCATCTCCGACCGTGGGGCGTGATGCTGAGCGCCCCCACCCTCCCGCCCCCCTTCCCAGGACTCACGAGGTGATGAGCCTCCTCTCCAGGGGCCCAGCCACGTCGTACATGGCCAGCCGGTCCCGGCACTCGGCCAACTTCCACTCCAGCCGAAGCTTGAGCATAAGGTCCTTGGGACCCTGCAGGTGCCACAGGCAGCTGGAGGCCAGGTGGTCGGGCCCCTTCAGCCGGAGGACCTGGCCCTGGTCCACGTAGCTGTAGCGGTAGCAGCCTGGAGGAGGGAGAGGGACAGGCCCCCTGACCTCTGTTCACCAGGAGGAGAGAGCCAGGGGGCCAGCTGGTCCTCAGCTGGGCGGAGGTGGTGCAGGGAGAGCCACTGGGTGGGGATGGGCCCCCATGTGCTAGGTCCCATCTCTCTGTTTCCCTGCTGGTTCCCGTCTCCAGTCTCCTCACCCACGCATTCACTCAGTGGTCCGTTCATTCATTCACTTAGCCCTCCCTGAGCTCTCCATGCCAGGCGAGTGTCAGAGAAAGATTCAGTCACTGCCCGGGAGCGCCAAGAGTGGTGAGGACAGATACAGAGCCCAGCGGTAACAGCTCAGGAAGAGAGGACGCCGAGCCCAGCTGCAGGGCAGGGAAGACCTGGCGGGTAGCAGACAGGGTCACAGAGTGAGCAAAGGGCCGGGGGCCAGGGTGGGGTTTGAGGTCAGAGAACAAGCTGGAGAAGGGAGGCAGGGGCCAGATTGTGCCTAGGAGAGGAGGTGCTTTCTCCCAGGGCCATGGGGAGCCACTGAGGTTTATGCAGGGCTGGGACATCGCCGGGCTTGGGTCACAGACTCCTCTGGCTGCTGGGAGCAGCTCCGAGAAGGCTGGGAGACCATCAAGGTGCCATAAGGGAAGGAGAAGGGAGAGCGCGTTCCAGTGGCATGGAGAGGCACCTTGGGTAGAGGAAGTGAGCTCAAGCTAAGGAGGAGGAAACGCCAGAATGAAACAGGTTGCGCTCATTAGGCATTTGATGCCTGCCGGCTGGGAGGGCTCCGTGAGCCGGCTGCTGTGATTCTTGCTGCTTACAGACCTGGGCCAGACAGACCTGGGCTCACCGAAACTTCCCTGGGCCTTGGTTGGCTGCCCTGGAGAATGGGGGCCGTGACACCAGTCTCATGGGGTTTTCACTTGCTTGGGGGTGACGCCCACTTGCGTGCCTGGTGTAGCACCCAGACCTCATGCTAAGTAGGTGCTTAGCACATGCATAGTGAATGCTCTGTGGGGGGGTGGAGGCAGAAGGTGGGGCTGGGGAGCAAGTCCTGAAACCTGTCACCCTTCGGCTGGGGCCCCCTGGAGGCGCAGACAGAGACAGTCTCATTGGCTGGCCGCTCTCCCTTCACACCTCATTCATCAGCAGCAATATCCCCCACCCCCACCCCCAAGGCGCCTCCTGTCTTGGGTTCGGACTCCAGCCCCACCGTCTACACCACTCGTGCACCTACTCCCTTCCCCAGCATTGCCATCGGGCCCCCATCATGGGTTTGATTTAGGCTCCAGAAACCAGCACAAGTATCTCCTTGAAACCTCCCCGTAGCCAGTGAAGCTGTGGGGATGTGGGAACAAGCCCCAGGGTGTGGGGGGCAGCTCAGGGTGCAGGGAGTGCCTACACCTTGCCCTTCGGTCCCGGCGCGCCCTCCCAACAGCCCAGTGACCCTGGGCCAGTTGCTTAGCCAATGGGTTCTGTCAAATGAACACCGCATTAGTCCTTAAGCCCACCTCCCTCTCCAGGTGCTCTGAGGAGCAAAGAGGGAATGCAGATGAACAGGCTTTGCTCAGGTGCTCTTCCTTCAACCCTCCCTCCTGACACCCTGGCCATCCTGACTCCAGCTGGGGAGCAGAGTTCCCCAGGGGGGAGACCTGGGACTCCTGCAGATGGAAGACACAGGGGAAAGTGGCTTGGCTGTTCCGGGTCATCTGTCGTCTCTAAGTCTTGTTCCAAGTTGATGCTTCGTTTTTGACATTTTAATAATTACTTTTCTTCTGAGTGGAGAGATATGTGCTGGTCTCTGTTGATAATCCAAAATATCTCGGGGTGACCCCATTACCGCTGGTCACCAGGAGAAAGGGCGTGCACATGCCCAGTGCGTTCTCGCCTGGCCTCTGCTCACGCTCTTCTCTCTGCCCCAAGTGTCCCTTCCTCTTCTCCACCTGCCGGATTTCTACCTATGTCCCGCTTGGGTCTGCTGCCTGGCCCACACAAGGGCAGCCAGGACTCCCCCCACCTCCCCAGTCAGGAGCAACATTTCTCTCCCTCTAGAAGAAGGTCCCTTCCTCTGCCTTGGATGGCGGCCCCTGGTGTCCATCGCCGTCCCCAGGGCAGAGCAACTCCCCCTTTCTGCTGCCTCTGGGACCTCTATTCTAGTGCTGGCACTTGATGTTATGAGACACTGTTTATTTGTCTGTCTCTCTCATGGGCTCAGAGCTCCTCCGAGGACAGGGGTGAGGACACGGTCATTTCGTGTCCCCGGAGCCCGCCTGGGGCCGGCATGGGGGAAATGCTCACAAAGCCTATAAAAATGGTTTGAGTTGTCATCCACGCCCCCATTAGACACTGCGCTCCTGGAGGGCAGGGACTCCAGATGTGCGCTGAACCAAATAAAATAATTACAAGGCCACTGCCAGCAACTTGGGGACCCGTGGACAGCCAGCATGGGCAAAGGCAGCGGGAAAACCCATCCCTACCAAGGTCAGGACGATGTGAGCAGCAGCGCGGTGTAAGATGGTAGGTGATAAATAGGTATGCAGATGGATCAGTTTCTCACATTCTCCTTTGAGCCGGTTTGACCATTCTACTCACTCCCTCATTACTATGTTAAATAAATCTTTGATGTGTGGCTCACTACAGTTTTGCTTGAGAATCATGATTTTAGAAATTTGAAAAATGCTTATCACCTCCATCTACCAAAGAAGTAAGCGTCTGACCAACCAGAAGATAAGAGAGGGAATAACGAGGATTTAAATTCTGCCTCCCTTCCCTGAGAGGGGGCTGATGCCCTCAGCCCGGCCTCAGCTCTGGGTAGAAACTCTAGGTAGTATAAGAAGAACCTGAGAATGTAAGAGTTTGTGCTCAGGACCGCAGGGTACAGTAGCACAGGTGGTGCACTGCACAACACAGACTGCGATGGGGACAGTGCTCCCTGGCGTTGTGCAGCATGGTGGCCCTTCTGGTACTCTGCTTCCCAGGGCTCAGGAGGAAGACCGTGGAACCTCTGGGAGCAAAGCAGGGTGAGTCTGGTAATATGGCATGGGAGTGGAGTAGGAGGACAGGACAGAAGACCCTGGCTAAGAAGGACAGGGGAAATGGGAAGGGAGTATCCTTGAATGTGACAGAAATATCTCCAAGAGACCAAGTCCCTGGGTGGAAATTAGCTTGTGAGCAAACTGAGTTCAGTGATGAAAAAGCAGTCATATTTATGTGCACCTAAACCGGCACACCCCACACGGGCCACGCACGCTCGCACGCACACGTGCACAGGCGCTCATGCACGCACACACGCAGGGGTGCCCAATGGCCACCTCCCCCCACGGCCCCAGCCTTGCTCAGGACTCATCACCGAGTCCACCATGGCACCCCTTGGGTCACCCCAGGCCACTGTTCCCTGCTCTCACCGCAAGCCACGTGGTCCCCTGACACTTGACCAAGCCAAGCAAAACGGCAACTCAAAAGGAAATGGAGAGGGGAAACAAAAGAGCATACCCAGCGTGGAATTCAGAGCAACTATGTCTTTCACGCTGGCTTCTGTTAAAAGGAAAGGAACAAACAAATAAACAAAGACCAAAAGTAAATAAAGAAAACGAAATGAAAAATGAAACTGAAAATAGAAGAGACCATCAGAGCCAGCCTGTCTGAAATTGACCCTGAGTGCCACCCCCCTCCCCGCCCCCCTGCAGCCCAGTCTCCATCCTGGCTCTGGGGTCGCTGGGAGGCCCACCCTGAGAGCATCCCAGCCTGCGCCACCCTGGCCACACCATCCCGCATCCCCCTCCCCAGTACTGACCCAGGATCACCAGGCCCTCCGGGTCCACCTCGTACTCGGCCCTGTAGGGGGCAGGGGCCGAGCTGTTGGCCGTGGACAGAAGCTCCTCCACCAGCAGCGCCCGCACCACTTCGGGGCTCAGCATTGGCCGGCGGTGCTCGGGGATTTGGAGGATGAACCAGAAGAAGCAGGTGAGAGGTCCCTCCCTGCAGCAGGCAGAAATGAAAAGGGTGGGAAGGGGCCTGGATTCTGGCCCTGCCCAGCCCACTGCTCCTGCGGGGGAGACCACCAAGCCTGGCTCATGCTTCCTACCTCCACCTCATGGAAACCTCCTAACAACCAAGATGCTGTCCACTGCCCCATGTCACAGGGGGACTGAAGCACAAGAGGGTAGGCTGTATGCCACCCATCAGAGGCAGGTACTCATATGGCACAGGCTAGGGCACCCCCGCCCCGACTCCCGCTCCAACCACGGCCTCGCCTGATGCGTGCCAGGCCCAAGCACGCCACAGTCGTTGTCTAGCATGGATTCCTACCACATCGTTGTACCCATTCTACAGATGAGGAAACCAAGCTCAGTGAAAGGAGTTCGCACCCAGGCAGCCGAGTTGCCATTCTGTGCATCAGTTTCCCCATTTTTAAAACAAGGGCATTGCTTCAGTAGCCTATAGCATCCTCTCCTGTTCTTTGAGTCTAAGGTTCTAGTGAGGGCTGGTCGGGGGGCGAGGGCGACTCACCCGAAGGAGTAGACTGAGCTGGAGTTGTAGTAGGTACCCAGGCGGGTGCTGGCAATGAGCTCCTTGAGCTGAAAGGAGGGAAAACCAGAGCCCCCTTGTGACCGTGTGCAGAAACCCCCTTCCTGCCTTGGAGTGCTCTTTGCTCCTCCCGGCCTCCCCGTTTGACAGGCACCTCCGAGGTAGAGAGGCTTGCCCCTGGGGGGCAGTGGTCACTCAGGGAGAACCTCACCCCCAATCTTTTCCCCTCCCCCTCTGCCTGGGCACTGCCCCCCAACACTGCCCTTCCATCAGCTCTAGCCTACACCAGACCCCCCACAGCTTCTCTCCCTCTTGTCAAATATCACCCCTCAACTCTAGAAAGCCCCACTGGGCTCTGGAGTCTGCTCCTTACCCCCAGCCACCAGCCACGGGAGCTCAGCTGGTTGGCGTGTGCACCTGTTCATGACTGGAAGGGGGACAGCCATCGTGGCTGTTAAGGAGCAGGACGGAGCTGTGGGCAACTGAGGCACAGTCCAACACGGAGCTCTGGGAGATGGTGGGGGCATCCTCGGAACTGTCCCCTCACCAAGGCCAAGGGATTGACCCACTGGCTTGGCATAATCAGGGCCTCCCCACCCCTCCCCACCCCGTGTATCCCCTCCCGTCCCCGAGCCCTTCCCTACCATCTTCTGGGCTTTGGCAGTCTCACTGCGGAAAGCACTGGACTCCCGGCGGGCGAGGTCCTGGGAGAAGTGGCGATTGAGCACGCGGAGGCTGCCAGAGTACACCTGGCTGACCGTCATCTCCGCCTTGTACCCTGCGCAGGACGCAACCGACAAGGTCAACCAGGGGGGCCACCGGGAGAGGCTCCTGTCTCCCCGACTCCTTCTCCTGCCACCCAGATCCACAGCTCAGCCTCCAGCATCTGGGATCTCCGAGGCTCCACCAACATCATCATCTCTGTCCCTGTCGTCATGTCACGCAGTGTGTTTTAGTGACAGGGAGGAAAGAAGCCCATAGATGGATCATGTCCTGAGGGCTCCAAGTCAGAAGCTAATGCAATCAGTCCAGGATATAGCTGATGCGAAAGCCAGGAAAACCACATGGCCTAGAAGGGTTTGGCACCTCTCTGCACCCTTTCTCTCCCCAGATTGTTCCAGCTGCCCCTACCGTGTGGGGTACACTAGTAACCCAGACAGCTGCGTCTCCCCCTGCAGAGCTGCCCATCGTGAGTGAGACAGGCTTGACTCCAGTGGCCTCAGAGCACACAGGCCCATCCCTGAGAAGTGCCTTTAAGGGGAGCCCAAGGTACAACTGAGGGAACTTGACCAAGAAACAGGGCCTGGGCCAGGGTGAGAGACCAGCTGAGATGGGAGGATTGGAGCATCCACTGGGAAGAGGGGAGGGAGGGAAGGACCTTTCAGGGCAGAGGGAATAACATATGCAAAGGCCCTGTGGCAGAGGGATAATGGTGAGCACTGGGCTGAAACCTCTTCGACTGGAGCCGTCAGATAAGGGGAGGGGCAGCAAGAGTCTGGGACCTCAGCAAGACAGGATTTGGGTCTTTACCTGATGCACAAAGGAAACCACAAAGGGTTTAAGATCAAGGATGACATCATCAGGTTTCCACTTTGTAAAAACCTGTTTTGGCTGACAGTGAAGAAACTAGACTCATAGCCCTGGGCGTATACCCCTCTTCGTTCAATTTATGCGTCCATTCAACAAATGTGACTTGAGAACCTGCTATGTTAGGCGCTGGTCTAAAGCACTCAGGAATAGGTCAGTATAACCATGAATAAAACAATAAAGAGAAAAACCTTGCCCTTAAGAGCTTGTAGTTTAGTGAGAAAAATCAGACAATAAAGATAAAACATAGCATAGAACACATTAGAGGTATAAGTGCTATGGGAGTCAGGGAGGAGGGTGGGCTGCCCCAGGGAGGCCAGCGAAGAAGGGGATGATGTCAGTCACGTGGATGTTAATCTATGGAAAGAGTGGTCCCGGCAGGGGGACCAGCAGGTGCAAAGGCCCTGGGGCAGATGATCATCTGGTGGGTTTCAGAAACACCAAAGAGAGAAGGGGAAGAGAGCAAGAAGCGATGAGAAGGGGGAGAGGACAGCCACACAGCATTGGGCCAACCTCGGGGGACTTTGGTTTTACTGTGGGTGAGGTAGGAGCCATGGGAGGTTTAAGCAGAGAGGTTAGGGGCTTGGATCTGCTTTCTAAAATGATCCCTCCACAATTGTGTGGCGAACAGGCTCTAAGGAAGCAAGGGCAGAAGCCAGGAGACCCACGGGAGGCTTCCGTAGTCATCCAGTGACTCATCTGTTGGCCAGGCGTGGGGCACTGAAGCCTGGACCAGGCTGCGCAGGGAGGTGGTGAGAACTGAGTGATCAGAGGCAGGATACAGTCTGCAGTTAGAGATGACCAGGTTTGCTGGAAAACTGGGGCTGGGGTGTAAACGAGAGGAGTCAGTGGGAGCAACTGGAAGGGTGGGATGGCCACTGACTGGGATGGGGGGGTGGTTCTGGAGGAAACCAGGGAGAGCTGCATGCTGGACCGGCGGGGGGGGGGGTCCGAGATGCCCTTAGACCTCCTGGCGGAGGACAAGCCCCAGTGACATGGTGGAGCTCAGGAAGGGACCCAGGCTGGACACACGCACTTGGGAGTCACTGTGGTATAGGGGACATTTAAAGCCAGGGGCCCTGGATGAGACCCTGAGAGAAGTGGACCGAGCAGGGAGGAGAGTCCCTCCATCAGCGAAAGACATAGAGAAGAGGCTGCAGCTATGAGCTGGGGGAAGAGAAACATGGGGCCCCCTGGAAGCTGAGGGAGGAAACGGCTCCGAGGAGGAGGGAGTGATGTGCCTGGTCAAGTTGCCAATGGTTGGGATGCACTGAGGACAGGGACTGGCCATCGGATCTAGCAAGCTGACCATGGGCTACCTTGGTAAGCACCGCTGGTTGGGGGCAGGGGAGCCAAATGGGAAAACGTGCTCGAGGGGTTGAGGGTGCAGAATAGGGGACAGCTCTTTCAAGGAGTTTGCTGCAAAGCAGAACAGAGAAATGGGCCGGGGCACCGGCGGGATTTGGCTGCGGGAACAAGGAATGTGCTCGTACGGGGACAGGCCACGGCTGGAGCCCGGCCACTGCGCAGGAGGACAGCTGCCTTTGGAAAGGGCAGGGACGGTTCACCTGTGGGGACAGGGCGGGAGGGCAGATCCCATGGGTGCTTCTGGGAAGGCACATGGCCAGCTTCCACGGGGCTTCTCTTCTAAGTGGTTCCATTTGTCCAAGCCCGGGGCAAAGTGTGCGTGTGTGGAGGCGGGAGGTTTGGAAAGAAAGCGTAAACTGTCAGCCAGGAGAGCAGGAGGGGGAAAGTATGAGGAAAATACAGATGGGCAATATTAAAGGCTCCCACCGCAAGCAGAATGTACCCTGGGGCCCCGAGGCTACCCGCGTGGCCGGCGGGGGGAGCCAGCTGCCACCCCACCTTTCCTCTCCTCGGTCCCTTTCTGAGTCACACTGCCACTCAACCAGTCACTGGTTACTCACTCTGGGCTCCTCCTGTGCCCATAGACTAGGCCCCTTTTCCCGCTCCCCTTCCAGAAGCATCTTTGCCCAGTGCCCGGCCCCCGGAGCACAGCCTGAGCCCAGGTGGGAGGAATCCTTCAAACAGCTCCCGAAGTGTGGCCTTTACCCTAACTCCCTTTGTGGGCGCCGAAGTTGGTTTCCCCCAGCTGAGGCTTTGCAGCGCTCAGCCCCTGGGTCCTCAGCCCCACGGTGCACCCACTCCCCGAGGGGTGATTCACTCCTGGAACATTATCAGGAGAAATTAGACTCCACGAAGAAAGACAATTGGCAGTCGTGTTCCTGGCCCTCCAGCCTGACACCGTGGTTTACCCTGAAGACTAATTATCTGGCCGCCTAAGGAGGCCTTGGTGGCCCTGTGCTATTTGGGGTGCTGGCTTCCAGCCGGTGGTGAAATGCACACAGCTTCCACTCCCCCGCCACCCGCATCACTCGCGGCTCTGAGGCTCTGAGCAGACTCGCGGTCCCCTCTGAGTCACTGCAGGCCTGGGCTTCCCAAGGGCACCGGCTCATTCCAGATACCCCCTACCGTGACGCCCCCTGGAGCTGGGCCTAGGACGGACCTGATGAGGCTCCATAGTGGGTCCCCATTCCTTTCAAGGAGCCTGAAATTTAGCCAGTACGATTATTTCTGGAAAGGCTCTGATCACCTGGGCAAGGTGTCTTGTCTCCATGGCTCCCCAGGCCCACGCTTCCTCTGTTCTAGCCCATGCCTTGCTTTCTGGTGCGGGCAGGGGCTGTCTCCAGAGCCTGGCCCAGAGCCTGGCGCACAGAAGGGGCCGGGTACTGAGCGTGTGAATAAGGCACGTTAGGGAATGAGCTTCCAGAGTGCGGGGGAGTGTTTTCGTCGGCAGCATCTAATGTGCTTTGTCCGTTCCTTCCCATTGCCGAGAGCTAATAGAACCCGGTACCCTCTCCATCAGTTTCAGAGGAGGACAGGGCAGGTGCTCAGGAGTGTTTATTGAATGAATGAATGAATGAATGAATCCGTGCATGTATGCATAAATGAATGGAAAGATAGACAAATGGACCCAGAATATGGGTCAGGTGCTCCTGAGGCCCCAGGACACGGGTTGAGGGCTGTGATACCAGGAAGGGGAGGCCAGACTTCAGGACAGGGGAGGGGCCCCAGGCTGCCTGCTTGATCCCCTCTCATTGTGTGTTGAATTGCAGGTGTGCCTGAGCTGGGATAAGAAAGCCAGCTCTGTGCTGGGCAGCCCCCTGGGTACTCGAGTCCTGTGTCTCCCTCCCCTTTTTCCCCACTCATGCTGGGGCCCTGGAGACCCAGAGGTGACAGAGCTGTGGTCCCCACCCTAGAAAAGTTCTCAGGTTGGGCTCGAGTGAGCAGAGGTGCTTACTGGTGCCAGGCACCCCCGGCGCCACTGGGCCTCCTCCCACGGAGCCAACTGGCTCCCAGCCCAGGGGCAACCCAGGAGGGCTTCAAGGAAGGGGAGGCAATGTTTATGCTCCTTCCACTTGTTGGTTCACAAGAGTTGGGTGCTGTGAGATCACTCCTTCCCCAGCTGGGGACACTTGGTGCCCGCAAGGAACTTGCACTTGGCCTGAGCCCCAGGACCTAGAACACAGGTGCAGTAGTTCTCCCATCTCATGGGACAGGAGGACTCAGAGAGGAAGCTCGTTGGCCAAGAGCATGCAGTGTGTTGCTAGGCATTGCTGAGCCTGGGATTCTGATCTGTCTTGCTATACCCCCCACAGTCATCCCAAGTCCTCACCAGGTGCCTCTCCCAGAAGGGCCCACCGCTTACCTAGGAAATACCAGAGCAGGACCCCTACTGAAACCAGCAGGACAAGGGCCAGCCACAGCGGCGCCAGGCGGAGGTAGTCCCGGACTTTTCTCTTGGAGTTCTTGGGAGACTTGAACATCCCCTCCGGCTCTGCCTCTTCACCATCACCCCCGTCACCCTGCCCACCAGCTGCCTGGGGGGCCTCGGCCACAGGCATCCTGGCGGAGAAACAGACCAGGGTTGGAAATGGCCCGACAGTGGCAAAGGGGCTTTTGTCAAAGTTCAATGGCACACAGAAGGAAGACAGCCCCCCTGCTCTTGGGACAGGAAGGTCCCAACCCCGGAAGCAGTGATTGAGAGTGGGCCCCGTGGCAGCTCGTAGAGCAGGAAAGCAAGCCTCAGAGCAGCTCGTTCCAGAGGACAAGCAGCAGAGCGGGAACCTATCCGGCTCTGGGACCCCCGCTTCTGTAGCCATACCAGCCCCTCTGTGGTCAGAGGCCGGGTGAAGGTTTCCGCGCCTGAGCCCCCCCACCCCTCCAGAGATTAGATCCGCAGCTGGAGCTCCTGGAGTACCAATGTCTATAAGCCAGCTCCCCATGCCTCTGGCTTTCCTTGCACTGGGGGCGTTTCCTTCCTCTTTTTTTTTTTTTTTAATATTTTATTGATTTATTTAACAGAGAGAGACAGAGAGATCATAAGTAGGCAGAGAGGCAGACAGAGATGGGGGGAAGCAGGCTCCCCATTGAGCAGAGAGCCCGATGTGGGGCTCGATCCCAGGACCCTGAGATCATGACCTGAGCTGAAGGCAGAGGTTTAACACACTAAGCCACCCAGGTGCCCCTCCTTCCTCTTGGTTCTCCAAAGCACAGCTTCCAGAAATACTGATCCCCTCCCATTCCCTTAAACCCTCCCCCAGAAGGCCCTGAGCCGCTGCCCTGCTGGGCCAGAGAGCTGCCCTTCCAGAAGTCCCATCCCTCTTGTCTCCCCACCCTGTGGAAGGTCTCCTCGGGACAGGGAAGGGGGACAAACTAACATTGATTCATTGGGTGTCTATGGAACACATTTCATTTCATCTGCCGGTCACCGGGGGACGCTGGGATCATTGTCCCCTGTGTTCTTCCTCCTTGGGCCCACTCTGTACAGACAATTGACGTGTATCACCTTGCTTGAACCTCTGTACACCAGTTGGGGTTCTGTACCCATTGACAGATCAGGAAACTGAGACCCGGAGTGTTCTAATCACAACTCACTCTGGGGTTTTCCTAGCTTCGTTTTCCCAGTGTGATTCTAATATATGTCACTCGCTATCAACCCCATTGTGCAGATGGAAAAACTGAACCCCAGAGGCTAAGCCACTGACCCAGGGTCATACAGCAAGAAAGCGGCAGGAGGCAGGGGTAAAGCCCAGGTGTCTGACTCTCTGCTCCTCCCACCACGCTGGGCTGCTTCCTGTTAAGTGAGCTGCTAATGAACAATCAGAATTTAATAATAACTGAGTGACATCCGTCTCAGAGCCCTGAGTCCGCAGCTGTATCTTCAGGAACCCCCACCCCCAACCAAGGAAACTTCCAAGTGTTACTCGGCTTCTCAGGCGGATCTTCCCACCGTACAGAGGAGGGCCTCCAGCCACCCACCCACCAAGCAGAGTGAGGACTCTAGACCACCGAGAAGTTTCTTCTGACTGCATCCAGAAATGCTGCCGTAGCACTAACACCCATCCCCAGATGTGTGTGTGTGTCGAGGTGGGAGGGGTTTGCTTTGAGCTGTGTCTTGGGTTTTCACACAGTGGGTTTTCTGAACATGGGGCTCCTCGGTGAAGCTTAAAGTCCTCCCACCTGGATTCAAGAGGCCTCCTGGACCTCCTTCCTGCTTCCCTGCTCCTTCACTCCTCCTGGCATTGTTCCCAGTTAAGAGTCTCGGGCACCGAGTCATAGGGACCCTCGGGGTCCCCATCCAGTACAAGGGAAGAGGGACTGCTTGCAATTCTCAGCTGCACTGAGACCCCCTTCACCCGTAACCAGAGGATGTCAGTACATGTGGGGCGGGCCCTGCTGGCTTTCGTGGGGCCACATATCCTGCAATGGTGGGGACAGCCCTGCCCACTGCCCAAAGCGTCCCTAGAATCCCTAGTGAGAAACGGGCTGTCCCGAGAAGCTGAGCGGGGCTAAATCAGGAGCGTGCAGGTGACAGGTCAGCTCCTTGCCCTCCCTCAGCCCAGGTCCACCCCTTCTGCCGGAGGTGGCCACACCCCTGATTTACTCTTGAGTCTGGATCTCTAAGGGGCTATTTCAGGGTGACTCACAGAGCCCTGGGGACTTGGGAGGCCCAGAGGTGACAACAGTGGACGTGGGTCTCAACTCTTTTCTACACACTGTCTCATGGACACCTACAGAGACCCCATGGACGTAGGTTCTTTTTATTAACCCCATTCTACAGATGAGTAAGTTGAGGCACAGAGAAGTTGAACAACTTGGCCAAGTTCTCCCAGCTGGTTAGTAGCAGAGACAGGCTGCAAAACCCAGCGCTGTGTCTCCAGATTTGCACCGTGACCCCTACCCTCCCCTGCCTCACACATCGTCGGGGTACTAGTGAAAAAAATGAGGTGTAGAGGGGCGCCTGGGTGGCTCAGTGGGTTAAGCCTCTGCCTTCGGCTCAGGTCATGATCTCAGGGTCCTGGGATCGAGCCCCACATCGGGCTCTCTGCTCAGTGGGGAGCCTACTTCCCCTGCTCTCTCTGCCTGCCTCTCTGCCTAGTTGTGATCTTTCTCTTTGTCAAATAAATAAATAAAATCTTTTTTTTAAAAAATGAGGCACAGAGAAGGTCAGGCGGAAGTTTCTCAGAGGAGGCACCAAGGGGAGCAGTTGAAGGGGAGAAGTCCCTTCTTCTTCCCACCCCCCAGACCAGGCCTTCCTTCCACGGAGTCATCTCCTTCATAAATGCCCCTCACCCCCATCTGGGAGGACTGTGAGCATCTCAGAGGAGCCCATTTCTAGAAAAGCCACTGTGTAAAAACCCAGAATTAGATAGAGCCCAAGGTTCACCTGGGTTACCCATCACCTCCCACCAGGACTCCTGGGGCCCTGGTCATTCTGTCCCCTCCCACCCTCCACTGCAGCCACTCCTGGTTGCTCACCAGACCTTGCACAGATCAAGTACGTCCCATCTCGGGGCCTTCGTGCTGGCCGTTCCCTCAGCCAGGAAAGCTTTTCCTCCAGTTTGCTCCAAGGCCTGGCCTTTCCCTCCTTCACGTCTTTGCTCCAATTTCATCAGAGCACTTCTCGCGACCTCAAATTGCATGCTAAGCTTCTGTGTCCTTGCTGTTCCTGGCTGCGTGCCTTTTCCAGCAGCAGGGCTCGGCTCTCCATCCTTGTCGTGGAGCCCCTGAGCGCTAGGTTCCCAGCTCCTTCCCCACAGCTGGAGGGGCTGTAGGCACACGTGGCCCGGCCAGCTTCTCCTGCCTTTTCTCTCCCCGCTCCCTCTTTCCCATTTTGGCACCCCAGTGACACTGGGCATGTCGGCTGTCCATTCTGTCAATAACGAAGATGGGAGACAACATCTATAGGTCAAGGGCTCTTAGCTCGCTCTGCAGGAAGAGCATCACGTGTATCGTTTCTGGAGCCTTGAAAGCTCATGGGTGTCACCTGGCTTTCCCAGATGCTTTTCCTTCTGCCCGGGCTGCCCTCCTCTGACTTGGCCCTCTCCCAGCCGACCGCTGCACACCTCAGCCCAGCTCCCACCTCTTCCTGGCAACTCTCCCAGAATGCCCAGCAGCTGCCTCTCTTGAAGCATCCTGGGCCGCCCCATCACTGTGCACGGCACCTTGGGGGCATTCGCTGCCCCCTGATGGTGAGCCCCTGGAAGCAGAGGCTGGATATGCCTCAACTGACATTGGGGGCGGGGAGAGGCGAAGCTTCTTCTCTGACCCGAGCCCCTGGCCCCCTCCCTAGCACCTGTTCCTCCTGCTCTCTGACCACTGAAGCGGAGCTCACGGGAGCGGACCTGGACCTCTTCCCGCCTGCCGGCCCTTTGCTGGACGATGCCGCCAAGCACATTCTCCTTCAGCCTCCACTAGCTGGGGACCTCTGCTTTGTTATCTCTATTTAGTAGCTGGGGAAAATGAGGTGCAGAGACATAAAATGACTTGCCACGGTCATTCATCCGAGGCAGGGCAGAGTGGGGAGGAACAGACCCAGAAATCTGATCTAGGGCCGTGGAGGAAGCTTCTGGCGAAGCTCCCCAGGGCCTAGAGTAGGTCCCTGCTACTTCGTGTGAGCCCAAGTGTGGGGCTGTGTGCCTGGAAATGCCCTCCACAAACACCAATACATCACAGACGCATACATAGGTGTGCCCCAATGGGGACACATTACGGTACCCACATACCCGTCTGTGACCCATAAACTCGCGGAGGCGTTGCTCACACTTCACACCCGTGTGCACATGCTCGAGGGTGTGCACACTCACTTACACACACGCATGCATGCAAGCAGAGCCCGCAGCATTCAGCTCTGAGCCTGGGAGCTCGGGGTCCCCCGTTTAGCACAGCGTCAGGCTCAGGGCCCTGGATCCCAAACCGGGAAGCCCAGGGAGGTGTGTGGGGACAGAGGGGGGCATGTCCGGTCTTGCAGAGCGAGGGTGGGGTGCTCAACCTGGCAAATTGCGCCTCTCCTCCACCCAGTCCCTGCCCCAGAGTCCACCAGCCCCACCTGAACCCCAGCCTCCCAGCACCCCAAACCCGCAGCCCCCGTGCCTGCCCAGACACCCAGCCTCGTGACACCCTTTCCTGCCTCCAGTCCAGCTCTGTGGATCCCTCACCTTCCGCTTACCCAGTCGCTGTCTGGCCGATGCGGCCCTGCAGACCTGGGCAGAGGGCAGAGCTGGGCGGAGGGCTCCAGCTCCAGGGAGCTGGATCTGGCTCTCTGAAGGGACACTATCACTGGGTCATTCTCAGATCCCGGTCCCCTGTTCTGGAGGCCCCCGCTTACCTCTGGGAGTGGCAGGTGGGTGCCGGGTCGGCACGCAGGCCCCAGAGCCTCTGTTTGTCCAGGCCAAGGTCTCCCTACCCCCACCCAGCCAGCCTGGGCTGGATCAATGGCCCAGAGCCATGGCCAGGGTGTCTGGCCCTTGTCCCCTGTGGCCTGTGGCCCCAGGCTCCATGGGCCTGCTGCCGGGTTTAGGTCCGCACTGTGACTGAGCACAGGTAAACAGGCCGGAGGCAGGGGCCAGGCAGGGCCCGCCCCGCCCCACCCCGCCCCGTGGGCACCCTGGAGGCTGGCGGGCAGGTGCGGGAGATCCGAGCTCTCCCCTGAGGCCTGTTGCCTGGTGATGTTCCTGCCTGGTTACAGCCCCTGGTCCCCCAGAGCACGAGGTGGGGGTGGCCGAGGACAGGGGGCTGGGCAGAGGGGCTGTGCCGTGGGCCAGGCGCTTACACGGGTCTCCTTACCGAGACCGGTGAGACCAGAGGGGCCAGTGGCCAGAAAGAGAACCGGAGGCCCCCGTGGTCCGGGGACAGAAAAGGAGAAAGTGGGGTGGGGGTGGGGTTCAATGCGATTTTCTGTTCCTCTGGAAATTCTTTGAATTACTACATGATTCTCCAGAGCTGTGCTCTCCATTTCGGTGGCCACCGGCCACATGTGGCTTTTGGGCCCCTGGAATGCAGCCAGTCTGACCCGAGACGCGCTTTGTGGGTGAGACACAGACCAGGTCTCCAGGACTTAGTGCAAACAGAGAACGTAAAATGCCTCGACAAGAACTTCTCACAACGGCGACATATTGTAGTTGACAGTGTGGCGGCTATACCTCTGGGAGTGGCAACAAAAACATTACTAACATTCAATTCACCCGCTGCTCCTCGCATTTTGTCATGGGGCAACCGGACCGCTGAGATCACGTGTGGCTCACGTTCCAGTGCTAGTGGGTGGAGCGGCCATGGACGTGGGGGGCTGGCCCGAGAGTGCCCCGAAGCGTGTGTTGTAAACTGGGGTTGCCTGGGTGTGCACGGGCTGGTCCGTGTTTACCCTGTGAGGGGGTTGCCCACCTGAACCCCTGTGTGCTTTTGTGTGGGTCCCGGGGTGCGTGAGAGTGTGAAGTAGGATGATGATGTGTGTGGAGCCTAAGGGGCGTGTGTGTGTGAGGAACATGGGGTGTGAGGTCTGTGTGTGGAGTGTGCAGTGTGTGAGGTGTGAGTGTGAGGTGTGCTTGTGGAAGGTGAGGTGTGTGTGAGGTGTGTGAGGGGTGGGTGTGAGGTGTGAGTGTAGAAGGTGAGGGGTGTGTGTGGAGTGTGAGATGTGTGTGGAGCATAAGGGATATGTGTGTGAGGAGCATGGGGTGTGAGGTATAAGTGTGGAGGGGGAGGTGTGAGTGAGGTGTGAGTGTGGAGTGTGAGGTGTGTGTGAGGTGTGAGTGTGGAGTGAGCCCTGTCTCTGTACCGCATCCTGTCCTTCAGAAGGCGAAGTGGCCCAGACCCCGGACCGGGCAGCCTAGTAGCTGGACGGTCTGAAAAACCTAAGATCTTGTGCAATCGAGGTCCTCTGGACTTGGCGGCCACAGGGCCATTGATCGGCCACAGCCTGGAGGGGAGGGGCTGATCATGGAGTGGCGGGGGGGCAGCAAAGCGCTGAGGGGGGTGTTCAAAAGCAGGGGTGCTAGGGGCGATGGTGCCAACTCCCCAAGAGCTCGGAGAGCCGGGGCAGGGGCCAGCCTCCTGCCCAGTCAGGGCTTCCCTCTCTGATGGGCAGCCATGAGCCCTGGACACCCTTTTCCCTGCGGCAGAGGGACACATTCACACAGAAAGCCTCAGCGCTCCCAGCCTAGCTGCCTGTCACCTTAACACTGGGCCCCCTTGGGCTCTAGGGACAGAGGAGCTACCTGAAGCCCTGGTCCGTGAGGCCCGGAGGCCAGAGGGCACAGTGTGCTTGGGCCCACAGGACTGGGAAGGACAGGCCTCGTGGGCCCACCACACTCAGGTGACAAGGATCCAGCCAGCGGTTGGAGAGTTAGAGAACCTGGCTAGAGTCCAGTCCCTTCCCCTGTTAGCGAGCCGGCAAGACACATCACCTCCCCAGGCGGCCATCTTGTCGGCTGTGGATAGGGATGACAGAGCTGGGTTGCTGGAGACCGAAAAACGTGGGAGGGAGTTTAAATCGCCAGTGTGTGCCCTGTGCCCCGGAGGCCTCTCTTTTAACCCCAGGTGTGAGTGGAATTGGAAGTGGGGACAGGCAGCCGTCCTTCCTCTCACACCCCCGCAGCCCCATGGTAACAGCCCTCCGGTCATGGCTGACACAGTGGAGGGCACGCCCCGTGGGCCAGACCCTGTGCCCGGTCTTTGCAGGCCCTTCCATTTACTTCTTCTGGTTTTTTTTTTTCTTAAGGTTTTATTTATTTATCCCACAGAGAGAGAGAGAGAGGAGGAGGAGGAACAGAAGGAGAGGGACAAGCAGGCTCCACGCTGAGCGTGGAACCCCACGTGGGGCTCGATCCCGGAACTCTGAGAGCACGACCTGAGCTGAAACCAAGAGTCAGTTGCTCCATCAACAGGAAACCCCTGTTCCATTTACTTCTCATAACAACATTTTTAGCCCCAATTCGCAGAGACCGCAGCCCTCATGAAATGTACCTCCCAGCTCCTGTGTCCTGTGGGGACAGCGACGTGAAGGAGACACATCTGACTTCTGCCGGACAGAGCTAGATGTTCTACGGAAGTCCTCGGCTTGAACAGGAAATGGCTGGACATTCAACATCCCAGGCCAAACACCCCTCTAAGTTCATAGGTGGCCGTCCTGACCTCCAGCATCTCTGGACGGGACCTTGTTGGAATTAGGGTTGTGATGGTTTCAGATGAGGTCACAGTAGAGGAGTGGGGGGCCACCTGATGTCCTTCTAAATAGGGGAAATGTGGAGACACAGACCCACACAAGGTAAGTTCCGTGTACGGTGAAGGCAGAGACCAGGTGATGCGTCCCCTGGCCAGGGAGAGCCAAAGATGGCCAGCTCACCCCCAGGGAGTAGAAAAGAGACATGGAGCAGGGTCTCCCCCCCCCCCGGACCTCAGAAAGAACCAACACCTCTGAAGGCCTTCTGGCCTTCAGACCTGGGAGACAACGAATTTCTACCGCGGGAGTCTCTTGGTTGGTGATATTTGCCACAGAGCGCCCGCCAGGGAACGCATGCTTCATGATGTGGGGTTGGGTTGATGCCTGCTTGGGTGTCCCGCTCCCTCCCACGGCCCTGCATACAGCAAGTGCTCATGACTGCCCACCAGTCGGGGCCATCAGGCAGGTGCACATCTGAAGGCACGGAGCGGAAACGCGGGGGCAGCGCAGGCACAGAGGTCTGTCACTCCCCGCTCTCCCACCCCTAGACCAGGAGCTCCGTGAAGACAAGGGCTTCGTCTGTCTTGACTCTGTCAGTAGCCAACCTGGCACGCGGGGCATGAGTGAGCAAATGAGAGTTCCTGTCAACTCTCCCAATGATGATACGGTCAGTCTTTTGAGTTCTGGGCCCAGAGCTGGGCCCTTCACAGTGGCATCTCACGTGCAGGCGTGGGAGTGGGGATTACACGTCTCTGCTCTGAGGAGGAGGAGACCGGGGCTCTGGGAGGAGAGGTTGACTCGGCCCGGGTCCTCGCTTTCGGGTGTTGTTAGCAACCCTTAGCGCTCCTTGCCTGGTAGAAGCATCTCACCAGTCTCTGCCTCCCTCCGCACATTGCCTTTTCTCTGTGCGTCTGGGTCTCTGTGCCCAATAGCTCTCTACTTACAAAGGACACCCTATTGGATGTAGGGCCACACTAACCCAGAATGATCTCATCTTAACCTGCTACAAATGTGCAAAGGGCTTGTGTCCAAATAAAGTCACGTTCACAAGTTCCGGGTGGACATGAATATGGGGGTGGGGGGGCGGGACGCTGTTCAATCTGGTTCAGGAAGGAAGCGATGGTTCCAGTGGGGATCAGCCTGGGTGACAACGGGACAGCACCCCCTCCCAGTCAGCCTTTGCTTGGGTCAGCCAAGCCTCAGAGTTCGAGAAGGCTGGGGTTGAGGGTAGAATTGGGAGTCCAGCCCTCCCTGGAGAAGGTCTTCTGCTGACTGAGCCTCTCCCTGAATCCCTTTGAGGAAGGTCAAGTTCCCAGGCCCAGGAGCTGCGGTGGGGGCTAAGGGGACAGTCTCCCTGTGCCCCTGTCAGATGCTGTCTGGACAGGTATTTGGGAGGACAGAGCTGTCCTAGGTGTCAAGTAATGTGTTAGTTTCCGAGCACTGTCCTAATAAGGTACAACCAATGCAGTGGCTTAAAACAACCCAAATTTATTCACTCACCACTCTGGAAGCTCGAAGTCCAAGGTCAAAGTGTCAGCCCGACCAGGCTTCTTCTGCAGGCTCTTAGCAAGGACGCCTCCTGTCTCTTCTAGCTCTGGAGGTTGCTGGCAATCCTTGACGTTCGCTCAGCCTCTGTTTCTGTTGTCACAGGCCTCCTCCCTGTGTGCATCTGTCTCCGTGTCTCTGCTTTTTTATAAGGACACCAGGAACATCAGGTAAGGAACCCCCCCCCATGACCTCATTGATTCACATCCGCAAAGACCCCTATTTCCAAATGAGGTCACATTCCTAGGTATCAGGAATTCAAAGTGTCTTTCAGGGGACACAGGTCAGCCCGGCCCAGGCAGGGGGAGAAGGGTGGCGACAGGCCGGTTATTGACGATGCCACGGTTGGCTGTTCCAAAGACCCATGTGGCCCTGAGTGCTCACATTACTTTGGAAGCAAGTTGCTTCGCTTGCCTAAGCTACGGTCACCCTCGCTCTCCTCCCACAGAAACAGGCGTAACCTGCCACTTCTTCCTCCCGTGGCCTCTGGGACCTCCCTGGGCTGAGAGGAAAGGAAAGTCCGTGAGCGGCGCACCGCTTTCCCGTTGCCTTGACCAAGCCTTCAAGAGCTGCCCAGGCGGGTCCCTGGAGGCCACCTGGGTCACCTCCATCCAGCACTGCAACTCGCGGGCTCATTTATTAAACAGGCGTTGGGAGCCCCATGATGCCGGCCTGGGCTGGGCTCCAAGGCCACAGACACCAACAAGACCCAGACCCTGTTCTTGAGGGACGCAGCCCAGCCTGGGGAAGACAGACAGCAGGACAGACCACAGACTGTCTTCTCAGCAGCAGGCAGAGGACCAGGCCCTCAGCAGGACAGAGGGGTATTCCTTAGTGTTTCAGAATGAGACTCAGTCAGAATGGCCTATCATCGATTCAAGGGTGTCACTGCCCCTGTGGCCCTACTTCCCTCCCCTGGAGGGGGATCCGCAGTCCCAAGGGGCTTCTGGGACCCTTATGGAGGCCCTGAGACTCTGGGGCCTTATGATAAAATTAACCAGACACAAGACTGGCCTCACCCCCCTAATGAGAAAAATGGCCATTTGACCCCATTTTTCAGGTGAGGAAGTGGAGATTCAGGCAGATATCACTAGTGCTGATCACACGGAGCGGGGAAGTGCTGGGGTTCAAACCCAGGACCTCCCGATATCGGAGACCTCGGATGCCCTCCCACTCAGTCTGTGTCCCTTCCTTCTTGCCACCACGCCTGGGCCCCTCACCCGTTCTGTCCGAACCCCGGTTCCTGGCCTCTGTGGTAGGAATGGCCTTGGCTGGGCCCCTTGAGGCTTTCCCAGCCAGAGGTCAGGGGCGTGGCTTCTGATCAGGGGCTTGTGGTTTGAGCGGTGCCACCTCAAGCCACAGTCGGTTGGGGACACAGAATGGAAACTCCTCGTGCGTCAGCCAGCCTGCGCTCCTCCACTATCCCAGCAGCAGGGGTGCCCAGAACAGTGGGAGCCAGAGAGGCTGGTGGGAGCAGGTCAGGCAGCAAGGCTGCAACAAGGCCGGGACCGGAACCCAAATGACCTGTTCCCCGTCCTGTGCTCCTCCTCCCCAGACCCTGCACCCCTCTCAATTTTAAGAATAAAATAAAAGGACAACAGGGTCACTATACAGGCAAGCCATCAGGCAGAGAGACAATAAAAACTTCCAAGGCACACAGAATCCCAAGTTTCAACATGTTGGTTCTTTTTTTCCTTTGGTCTCAAAATGTTACAGCCAAGGCTCCCCGACTCCAGAAAGTTCCATCTGAGGGTCCAAACCCAAGGGCGCACCATCCAAGGCTGGAGACATAGAAGGTTCTCCAAGGAGCCGCTTTTTTGCTGCCCTTCAGGAGAAGCATCCAGGGCTGACTCAGGCCCCCCTAGGGTCTCTCTCCTCTGGATAACTTGTGTCAACAAGGCTGCTGGTAAACTGGTGGGGCTGGGGAGGTCCCGACGCCTGGGGGCTCTGTCCAGGTTCCTGGACCCACCCTGTAGCTCTCCTGTCCTCCCTCTCTTCCTTTTTTCTTTCCTTCCTCCCTCCCTCCACCTGTTCACCAATATGCACATTCACTCAGCGAACATCCTATGGCAGGTTGCTTGGGGTGCTGGCAGGGACTGCTGTGGGGACAAGGATCTGCGAGGGCCACCATGGAACATTCTAGGCCTTTCGGGTCTTCCAGAACTGCATTTATGGAGCCCGTAGCATGCATCGGGCTCTGTTCTAAGTGCATTGTGTTATTAACTCACTTAATCCTTACAACAACACCGTGAGGGCAAAAGGAGGTACTATTCTTACCCCCATTTTACAGATGAGAAGACTAAGGCAGAGTGGTTCAAGCCCAGACCACACAGCTAGAACACCAGCAACCAAGGATTTGAATCAGGAGGACTTCAGCACCCACAAGGGCAGTCTTATCACTGATTTTAAAGCGTGAGCACGCCTAGTATCACACACAGTCTCTCAGCGATCCAGTAAAACAGGAACGACCGAGATTCTGAGTTCTGTGTCACATGGGAGGACAGAGCTGAACAGGGAGTTCTGGTGGGGGCACTGGAACCTTGGGGGCTCACCTCTGCCTCCTGCTGTCTCAGGACCACTGTTGTACTGCTAGGGTGCGGTTTGGGGGGTGGGGGCTGTTGGGTTGTTGATTAAACTTAGCTCAGTCCCAGCGTGCCAGGGCTGGGCCACTGTGAGAGCCCCGGGACATCCCCTTGGCAGGCTTGCTCAGAGACATTTTCCACCACTACGGTATGACACTTGACGACGCTCCCATCACAGGGCTGGGGGGTTAGGGGGTGGGTGGTGAAGGGCTGTGGGAAAGCAAGGCCGGAAGTGCTGAGTGGGGAGAGAGATGGAGGTTCGGGGGAGGGGTAGCCAGTCTACAATTCCAGGAAGCCAGGACGCAGAGGGAGGGAGGAGCTGGTGGGAGACCCATCATCTTCCTCTGAGCACCCGGCCTCATGCCACGCATTGGCCACAGAATCCTCAGCTTGGAGGACACAGACAAGTCAAGGCACAGCCACGCCCTTCTCTGAGGAGCCCAGACCTTTACCGGAAATACCCTGCCTGGGAGGGTTCTGAAGGGATCTCCTGAACTGGGGAGGGAGAGGGGGCGTGTTACACAGGGCTTTAGCCAGAGAGGCTCGTGACACTTATTTGGGATATATTTGCCCCAAGAGGTGGAAGGATTAGAGGGGTAGGGGGCAAGGGACAGGTGGACCCAGGAGGAGGCTGAGCAGGGCTCCGAGCTCAAGGCCATGCTGCTGGGTCACAAGGGTCGGGACGGTTTCAACTACAGTTGCGATCACAGCAAGTGAGCTGCGGTGTTCATCTTTGAACAGGTTGCTGGGAAGCTTAGGCTGGAATTTTGCTTATTTTTTCCTCCATTCATGTAATTGTCTCCGGGGCAGCCCTAGTGTATGCAATGGGCCAAAAGCTCTGTGACCAGGTGTACAGGATGTACAGATGTACAGGTCTAGCAACCATCAGCTGCATTTTTAAACTTCCCTGTGCCTCAGTTTCCTAATCTGCCAAATGGGGAAACATAACCGCTGCCTGGCTGGGTCTTTTCGGGTGATAAGTATAATGCTGGGTAAGTAGCTGGCCCAGTGTCTAAATTCATTTCTTGATCTTTTTTGAAGTCATCTAGGATGCTACTAGTTAAGAGAGACGCAATAGGGCTACTCACCCAAGGAAGGACCGTAAATTGCTCGGTGACTGTGGAGCTGGAAGGTGGGGAGAGAGCAGGTATACCAGAGGACTGGGGAGAGGATGAAACTAATAGAGTCCAAACAAATAACCCAGCCAAGAAGAAAATATAATTTTTAAAAATGAAAAGAAAAGAAAAGTGTGCCTGGGTGGCTCAGTCGGTTAAGCGGCTGCCTTCAGCTGGGGTCATGATCCCAAGGTCCTGGGATCAAGGCCATAGCCGGCTCCCTGCTTGGTGAGAAGTCTGCATCTCCCTCTCCCACTCCCCCTGCTTGTGTTCCCTCTCTCCCTATGTCTTTCTCTATATCAAATAAATAAATAAAATCTTTAAAAAAAAAAAAAAGTGGGCAGAAGACATGAACAGACATTTCTCCAAAGAAGACACACAAATGGCCAACAGACACATGAAAAAATGTTCAACATCACTAAGCGTCAGGGAAACATCAATCAAAACCACAATGAGATCCCACCTCACCTGGGTCAGAATGGCTGAAATTAACAATAGACGTTTGCAAAATAATAGATGTTGACAAGGATGAGGATGCGGATGCGGAGAAAGGGGAAGCCTCCTGCACTGCTGGTGGGAATGCAAGCTAGTGCAGCTGCTCTGGAAAACAGCATGGAGGTTCCTCAAAAAGTTAAGAATAGAGCTACCCTACGACCCAGCAATCGTACTACTGGGTATTTACCCAAAGGATACAAACACGGTGATCTGAAGGGGCACGTGCACCCCAATGTTTATAGCAACAATGTCCACAACAGCCAAAATATGGAAAGAGCCTGGATGTCCATCAACAGATGAACGGATAAGGAACATGTGGTATATGTATTATGTGATGGACTATGACTCAGCCATTAGAAAAAAAATGAAATCTTGCCATTTGCAACAACGCGGATGGAACTGGAGGGCGTTATTCTAAGCGAAAGAAGTCAGAGAAAGAAAAACACCCTATGATTTCGCTCTTATGTAGAATTTGAGAAACAAAACAGATGAACGTAAGGGAAAGGAAGGAAAAATAAAATAAGACGAAAACAAGGAGACAAACCATAAGAGACTCTTAACTAGGGGAAACCAACTGAGGGTTGCTGGAGGGGAGGGGGAGGAGGGATGTGGTAATGGGTGAGGGCATTAAGGAGGGCACATGATGTCATGAGCACTGGGTGCTCTGTGCTGATGAATCACTAAACGCTATCTTGAAACTAATAATACACTATATATTAATTAAAATTAAATTAAATTAAAAATAATAAAAAAAAAGAAATTGGAGTCCTGAGAGGCTGGAAAGCCTGGCCACTTCTCTCTCCTTCCCTCTTATCTCTCCTAAGTCTGCCCCAGCGGTTTCCTGCTTCCCACTCGGCATCTGACAGATGTTCCGGGGCCCTGGCTGCCTGGTCCCCAGCTGGTGCTCCACCCCTCCCTGCAATCTGACCCAGGCAGGACTGTCTCGGCTTCACCCTTTCTGCCCCTCCCTGCTGCTCCCTCTTTGCCTCATCTCCCAAGGCACAAACTCCATTCCACCCTGGACGTGTCACACTGTAGCTTCTGGCCCATCAGTCAGCCTGGTGTAAGGCAGCCCCTCATTCTGCTCACCACCAGCTCAAGTCTCCCGTCACACCTGGTAAGGACAGCTCCCTGGGCGCACCTGCTCATAGGACCCCTCTCGGCTTTCCAGCCTCCGACACCTCAGCTTCAGTTTTCCCTGCCTGGAAGATCAGTCTGGGAAGATAAGACCTTCCGTTGTGGAAGGAACCTGAGGGATGATCTGGTCTAGATAGGTCACCAAGTGCCAGCTATGATCAATTGGGACCTGCCTGCAGAATCTCAAGCTGTCCTCAAACTTTGCAGGAAGGACAGCCATGATCAATTAGCAATGTCTGCCATGAGTGGGTGAAATTGATTAGTGATGTCTGCTATGGGTGCAGCTTTGTGAATGCCTAATATTGCCATCCATAATCTGGTCCAACTATTCAGAGTCAAAGGCAAAGAAGAAAAAATGTTTTATATATATATATATATATATATATATATATATATGCACACACATGTGTATTTATATGCATATAAATATGTATTTATACATATGTATATGTATTTATACATATTTATATGCATGTAAATATATTTATATACACACATATATAATTTGTATAATATATATTTATATATTATTTACATATACTAAAAATTCTATACATTCTATTTGATTTATATTTATTATGTATTCTGTTTATAGTATGTTGATTTATATTCTATTAAATATATATATCAATTATATTTTTATGATATTTTATTTTTATTTTCCCATGAGACCATATCAGATGGTGCCCAGACACAGAGTAAGATAAACCTGACTCCTATTAGTGAAAAAGTTATCCCTCTTACAACCTTTTTGCTTTCTCACCATTTGTGGCTGGCTGGCAATTCTTCAACAGTTTCCCAACACTTGTTAACCTTCCCTTTAACCTAAGAGAGCAGACTTCAGCAGGTGAAGAATTGAGGCATTTTATTTTATTGTATTTACTTTCTACAGTCACCTTTTATTTATAGTGAATATCAGCTTTTCCATTTACAGAAGCAATACAAAGATTTTTCTTTTTAAATAAAAGTGAACAAAAAAGTGAAGGATTTGAAGAAAAATAATGAGGTAAATAATAACAGAGATGGCACACACAGGGCATTGAACATCTATACCGCACAAATGCCCAGGCCTTAAGAACTAGAACTGTCCGAAGAACACTTCCAAATGGAACTGACTCACAGCGGGGTTTCATGGTTTGCCCTGGGACACAGAGCGAGGGTCTGCTCACGGAGCTTGGGTTTGATGCTCAGGCCAGGACTGAGGACCCTCGTGGCCCAGAACACGTGGCATCGTATGGCAGGAGTGACCAGGTGCTCAAGCTCTTCCGTGGTAAGGATCCAAGACTCAGACAACCTCAGGGAAAGGGAGTTTATTTCGGACTTAAGGAAAATGAGAATCTTGAGGGAACCGTTGGTAGCCTCCGCCCCCCGTCAGTGGGAGTCTCTGTAGCAGAACCCAGTGCCCTCTGCTAACCGGGCTGAACTCCTCCGCCCCAGGCTTCTCCAAGAGCCTTCTGCACAGGTACCTGCTCCCAGGGACCTACCTTCTTAAGACCTTGAGTTCAAATGCTCAAAACTGAGAGAAATCTGATTGGCCAGTTCAGGCCAGGCCTCCCTGACTGGGCGGAGCTTCCATTCTAAGCTAGCTCATAGGCTGCTTGTTGGCCTATGGGTGGGCTTGTGTCAGGCACCCAATCAGCTAGGAGCAGGGCCTATAAGTGCTTGCTCAGTGCGCTCGCATTTCAGGGACCTGGGACGGAGTTCTTTGCTTGCCGGGGTTGCTACTGTGAGAGGAAGGTTGTGGCAGGCATCACAGGTGTGATCTGTGCCAGCGACAGAAGGAAGAGAAGTGGAGAGGTGATGGGGAGAACCGAGGAGGAAGGGGTCAGCTGTGTGAGTTTGTGTTTGTGCTGCGGGGAGGACTGCGGTGAAAGGGGACGAGCTCTTGCTGGAATGGGCATGCTGGAGCCTAGTGAGCATGCGGCTTCGCCCCTTTGAGTCTTGACCTCAGAAGAGGACGGTGCCCCCTGTGTGAAGGCAGCCGGGCACAGGGAGTCCAAGCAAGGTGGTCCCAGACAGTTCACAACTGGGAATAGGATAGGGGTGCCAAGGGAGTTGCCCTTCTGGACGCAGCATGCCAGCCCCCTGAGTTGTGGAAGAGAGCTCTCCAAGAGAGGTCTAGATTCCCTGTGACAGCCTCAGAACCTGCCACTAGGAGAGGTTTACTTTCCGCAGATGCCTTACGAATCCATGAAACCACAATGGAAAGATCCAGCCAGTGTCTGCTTTCCGGGGGATTTGCATCACAAATTGGGCCACAGTGCCAAGGACGCAGTAGCTAAGCATTCTGAGGTCACAAGAGACCCTAAAGGCGAAGTGACGGGGCCACTTTGTCTAGCCATCCCATGACACTGAAGCTTGAAGTCCGGGCACGTTAATGGATGCAGAGTTTCTCTCCAAAGGAAGCAGAAAGGACCCTTGAGGCATAAGGGGATTGGTCATCTAGATGAGGGAGGAGAGAGCACTGCAGGTACAGGGAACAGCATGTGCAAATGTGTGGGGTGTGAGGGAGCTGCTGGTGGCTCAGTAGGACCACTGGGAGGGTTCTGGAAGGGAATGTCACAATATGACACCGGGGGGAGCAAGAGCCAGGCCAAGAAGTGGTACAGAGGGCAGCAGGGAGCCATGGTGGGCTTTAAACAAGGGGCAGCAGAGCCATATGGTTTGTGGTTCGGAGAGAGTGCTCTGGTGCCCTGTGGAGGATGGGCAGGAGAGGGCGGGACTGGGGCAGGAAGCCCAGTGAGGGGGACACGTTGAAGATCCCTGGAGAACCCTGAGAACTCTCCCTGAAGAGTCCTTGGAGGGCTCAAGAGGAGGGATGCTTTAGAGGCAAAAGCCATGGGACTCCATGACAGCTGAGGGGAGTCACAGTGTCTCCACCCACTGCAATTCCTGGCTTGGGCCACAGGACCAGGGAGCAGCAGCTGCCATTTGGAAGTGAATGCCTGAGTGGGCAAGGCTGGGTGGCGGCCCTCAGGGCAGGGATGTCCAGGGGACAGCTAGGCACTGGGTGACTCGGCAGTGGACAAGCCTTGAGGACAGAGTCCTCCCCCGGGCCTGGCACAGAGTGGGCAGCAGGCTGCCTTGTCTGTCTATACCAAGTGAGATGGGTCCTGATCCTGCAGCTCTTGGAGGGACACATAAGCATCGGTGTTCAGGGTCAGGCAGGAGGCAGGGGTTCCGACCTGGCCTCGCCCGGGGGGTCTAGCCCAGGGGAAGCTGATCCCCTCCCTGGGGCCAGGGGCCGGGACCTCCTCTCTTGCTTCTCCCAGGGCATGCTCCAGGGGTGGCTGGCTATCCCCCGGGTCAGACACTCCTGGGTTGGGAGGCACCAGGGTTTGGGGGGCCCAGTCTCGGGGAGCTCCCTCCTGCAGAGAGGGGGGCAGCTTCTCTTCACAGGCTCCAGTGCCCCCGGGCATGGTGTTGGGGGGACCGGGGCCACCCAGGAGCCCAGGAGAGAAGAGAAGCAGGTCATCCCCAGGGGGGAAGGTGCAATAGGCATCGTCTTCTGCTGGCAGGGGTGGCAGGGGTGGGAGGAGAGACCTCTCAGGTGCCCCAGCCCCGCCCTCCTCGGACTCTTCTGTGCAGGGGTCATAGGTGAAGTACACCTGGCAGGCCTCGATCTCCAGAGCATCAGGGAGGTGGAAGAAGAAGTAACCTTGGTTGGTGAAGCAGCTGGTCAGCGAGTGGCCGCTGGTCTCGGCCGAGGGTGAGGGTGCCTTCTGCTGCAGCAGGAGCAGCTGTGTGGCCTTGGTGTCCCGGTCCAGCACCTCCAGCGGGGAGATCTCGGGTGCCTGGGTATTGGGACTGAAGGATGACGAGGGGAAGGGCGAGGAGAGCCACTTCTGCCAGGAGAGAGAACGGATGGAAGGTGAGTGGGATGCCTCCTCCTCCAGAATCGCAGCAACAACTCCTCACTATGGTCTACTCAGGGCTTCCACCTCCAGGAAGGCCTCCCTGACTACACCCCCCCACCCCCCCCACCCCCCCCCCCCCACACCGGCTTGCAGAATGCTCTGGGTCAGCCTGGGGAGGGTGATTCCTGTAGGTGCCCAGGGGATGTGTTGTTTCGATGAGGGGCTGTTTATGGTCCTGTGAGCCTGGCACCACACGAGGCACCAGGCAAAGGGGAAAAGCGTCAGTGCACCAGGTAGGGGCGAGCCCAAGTGTGTGAGTCCACAAACCAGGGCCAAAGCTGAAAGGGCCCCGAATGGAGCCCATCTTGTCCACCTTACAGATGCCCAGAGAGTGGCCGTCCCCTAGCCCTGAACACACAGCCGGCTCTCTGACAAAATCTCTGGTGGGCACGGATGGTCCTGACATTCTCTGCCCCCCCCCCCAGTGATGTGCAGCCCCTCCTGGCACACCGTCCCTCCACAGAGAGAAGAAAGTACCCACCAGAGCCCTTCCCAGTAGCTCCAGAGTCCGGAGAGCCCTGGCCCTCACTGACTGTGTGATCCTGGGCAGGTCACTGCCCCTCTCTGAGCCTCAATCCCACAACACTTAGCCCCCTCTTTCCTAACTTCTTACTGTGGGCCAGCAGGAGAATGTCAAAATAAGAAACTGAAGGCGAACTCCCTGGCCCAGGGTAAGAGGCAGACCACCTCTTACAGAAGCAAAAGGGACAGTAGGCCCTCGGGGGTATAATGGGGACCCAACAGCCCTCTGTCCTGGGAGTCCTCAGCAGCTGGACTGGCGTCCCCTGAGCACACGGACCAGGCCCAATGGGCTCCTCCTACATGCCTGCACCCCGTAGGCTGGGAGGAGAGGGAGAGGGCAGGTTCCGGGACGGAGTTTGGGGGGAGGGTCCAGTCCTGGAAGAGGCAAGGGAGGAGGGGAAGGGCTGTGCGACGAGAAGGAGAGGCCGGGACTGTGACCAGCCCTGCCTGGTGTGCCAGGGCCTTGCCAGCCCCTCTCAGAGGGTCAGCTACTTCCTGCGCCTGGGCTTCCGTCCTCAGTGCCCTGAAGTCGGGGGGACAGGGAAGGGAGGCGGGTGCAAAGAGAAATGCATCCCCCTTCACACACACACACACACACACACTCACACACTGGCACACATATCCCGGGTCCCCTGGACAGAGCAGTGGGCCTTGTGGCCTGGTAGCTAGAGGTCCTGGGGTAGTGAGACAGGAGCAGACCTCCCACCCAGATGCAGAGGAGAGGGTAGGGTCCCCTTGGCCCGCCCCAACCCTCACCACATTGTGCATCCCACGGCTTCCTTGGGAATCTACCTTCCACACCCCAGGTCTGGGGCAAGCATCTAGACCTGGGGATGACCACATGGGAAGACAGAGCGGTTGGTACCTCTCTAGGATAGAGCCCACTCCCAGCTCCAAAGGTCCTAGTCCCATAGAATCAGAAAGTTTTCACCTGGGAAGAAGACTAAGGATGCATCCAGTCCAGCCTCCAACCAGGAGTCCCTTCTGCTATATTTCTGACAGTCAGCCAAGACTTACTAGAATGCCTCTGTTGACAGGGAGCTCACTACCTTTGGGGCTTTAGGAAGAATTTTAAGGAGACCCATTCCCCCACATCGAGAGAACTGTAGGCAAGCTATCCCCAAGTCTTGGGAGTTTTCCAAACAATTCCAGAATGGGCCCTAATCAGCCATAATAGGGAACTCCAAAGCCAACTCTTGACATCTCTGGCCCAGTATGGCTTTCCAGCCCTTCCACATTCCTGCTGATCTCCCTCCAGCCCGACCTCATCCTTCGTCAAATCTACAGAGCCTGGGGGGGAGGGGGGGAGAGAAGCAGCCCACCACAGCCCCTTTCCGCCACAACACTTCCTTCCTGAAGCAAGCGTGGGCTCCGGGAGGGGAGGTGACTGAGGTTTAAATGGGGTTCAGTGTTACTACTATCTACGCCAGCACCTTCCCAGTGACTCTGCTTCGGCTGATGAGAAGCAGCTCAAAGACTTGTTACCGTCAGGGACAAGGTGTTGGAGGCTGCCCAGCGCTTTCTGCAGGGGGCAAGGAACTGCTGCCCATGAAGAGAGTTGGCACAAATTGTGGGGGGAGGTTCGGAGAAGGGGCAGGTCCTGCTCAGTCAACAGACCGGTGACTGAAATTCTAACTAGGGCCCCTTGAGCACTTACTACATGCCAGCCAGTGATCTTGGGCCCATCCACATAAGTAACACATAAGTAAGTTTCCCTCCCTGTTGTACAAGTGGGAAAGCTGAGCACAAGAGACATTCCATAACGTGCCCGAGGTCACACAGCCAGGAAGGGCTGGAGCCGGGATTAGAACCAGACTGTCTGGCTCAGACAGGAGGTGCCATTCAGCCTGAGAATGCTGGTGCCTGAGCTGGGGAAAGGGACCCACACCCAACCCAGAGGCTGCTCACTTCAGTATTTGTCTCCTTTCGCAAAGTGCAAACCCACCACCTCCCCACCCACTCACACTTCCGCCAGCCCGAGCCAGATGCCTGCTTCTCTCCACCAGCTCCAGACTCCTACCTGGAAATCTCCTCCATGCTCTGACTTCAGCTGGGAAAAGAACTCTGACGGGTCTGGGATGTGGCACTTCAGAACCTTCTTCAGCCTGAACAGGGGAGGAGGAGAGAGGGAATGAGGATGAGAAGGGAAAGGGGCCATGGTGTCCCGCTGGCACCCCACTGCCCTGAAGGGAGGGTACAGAGCTATTCGGCATACATCTGTTGGATCAATACGAAGTGAATGTCCAGTAAGGGAGGGTGGGGGCCTGGGGACACAAGAATGGCAAACAGAGAAGGTCTCTTTCTGACATTCTAATGGGGAGACAGACATGAACCAAGTGTGCAACATGACCATTCATTCTGTGGACACAAAGCAGAGGTCCGTGCAAAATAAGGATGTGGGTGTGGGGGACCACAGGAGCCCGAGTGGTCAGGGACCGCACAGAGCCAAATGTTTGGAGTAGAGTGAACAAGGAGGCAGGAGGTAGGAAAGAGACCAGATTGTGTGTCTCCATGTCCAGACTGTCATGGATGGTCGTTCAGGTTGTGCACTGCCCAAGGGCACCCGGATTTAGGGGCATAGTGAGTGAGTGCTGAATTCCAGCCCATGCTCTGCTTGCCACACTGAGTGCCCCAGTATCTGTATGCATCAGCCTCAAAAATGTGGTCATAGCCTCAAGGACCCAGAAAGCTTGGCTGTCCCCCAGTTAGATGTTCAGGCTCAGGTCAGCCCTCTCCTCCACCCCTTCTGGTCTCCAACCACACCTGCCTCCCTGAACTCTCAGTTGCTGTAATGCTGCTTTGCATTACACATGTAGGGCCTTTGCACACCCTCTTCCCTCTGTTTGCCTACGCACTTCCCATCCCCTCCCCATGTCTGGTTAGCTCCTCCTTCAGATTTCAAGGGAATCATCACTCCTTAGGCATGTTTCTGCTGGCCATCCCCCAGCCAAGGTTCCTATCCCTGTGGCCTGCTTCCAATCCATCGAGTACCTTCCTTTACCCTTTTATCATGGTGTGTCATTGTACCTGTGTATGATTTATAAACATCTGCCTTCTCCCACGTGACCATGAGCTCTATGAAGATGGGACCGCATGTACGCAGCCTGCTCTTATATTCCCAGCACTCGGTACCAGGTCTGGCACTGAGCTGGGGCTCGATAAAGGGACCTAGAGAGATCCCCGAGGAACATGCACATAGAGACAACAGGCATTTGCACACGCGCATACACATACGTGTGCACACGCATACTGAGAGTCATGCTCTGGGCGGGGCCTCCATGGGGCTCTCCCTCCCCGGCTCCCCTCCAGGAGGGTTCCATCTTTGGGGGTGGGTGCCAGGGAAAAGCCAGGTGTCAGGCAGGGAGGACTGTGGGGAGGGCAGAGGGAGCACGAGTGTGTCTGAGCAGGGGTCTGAGCTGAGGGCCTGAGCAGTCAGGGGGTGTGTGTCAGATAAGAGCACGAAAGAGCGGGAAGGGAGGGCTCTTACCACGGTGCGATGTACTGGGAGTTGACCAACAGGCAGACCAAGATGAGGAAGCCGAAGGCACTGCTGACGCCCACAATGACCTGGCCAAACCAAGGAAAGGGCGGAGTCCGATTCCCTGAGGCCACCCAGGGGCGGGAGGAGAAGCGGGGAGAGGGGTTAGACAAGCGCCTCAGCTCGCCCTGAACCCTCTAGCATCCCCCCCACCCCCGCAGCCACCCTGGTGCCTGGGGATAAGCTGACCTCTGACCCAAGGCCTTGGCAGGTCCCGGCTGGCCCAGGAGACCTGCTGTGGGCCCAGCTGACAAGGAGCATCACGTGCCTCCTCACAGCAGATCTGCTGGGTAGCACAGTACCCACTTTATAGATGCGGAAACTGAGGCTTCCAGATGCAAGCAGCCCACCCGACCACACTGCTCACCCTGCAGGGTCACAACGAGTGGGCTAACGATAACAGGTGAGCCCGACTCCGGCTGAGCCCTGTGCCCCAGTCCCAGGCCTCCCCCACCTGCTGCCCTCCAGGCCACACCCCAGCCATCCCCTCCTATCTGAGCTCCGTCCCACTCCTTCTGTCCCCTGGTACCTGCAGGCCTCGTCCTGAAGGCCAGGGGCTGACTCCAGGGACTCCAAGCCTTGTGTCTGCCTAGGTGGGCCCTGACCCGCACTTCAAGTTCATACATGGTGCCTGGAGTAAGTGTCTCAAGGCAAATCCATTGCTGGTTCTGCCTGAGGATCAGCACGGAGGCCTCCTGGGGCAGAGACAGGCGGGGGGCTGTCAGAGTGGAGGGGGCCCTACAGCCCACCTCACCTCCCATGGCAGGGGCTGGCTGGGAGACTGAGTGGGTGACTCCTGCATTCCTCCCTGCCAGCTTCTCTCCTGCCACTTCCCGCCCCACCCCCCGCATCCCTGACTACTCAGCCCCAAACCCCAAGGGCATCCTGAACCCCTCCCTCTCACTCACCATCCATGCACAGAGCTGCACAGATGGGTGGCTTCCCAGGGCCTCTGAAATCTCAGAGGATAGTCACCTGCCTCTTGGCTATGTAAACTCTCGCCCTGGCATCTGCCACCAGCTGGAACCCCTGGGCTGTCTGGGGGCACATACGGGGCGGGGAGGCCAGAGCATGCAGGACAGGGGAGCAGCAGGGGCTGCCTGGGGACTACCGTGGCTTTGCTGACATGAAGACTGGACAGGGTGACCAGGACTGGAGGGAGAAGTCAGGGCAGGTGGGGACCAGGCCATGCACTCACCTCCCAGCTGTGGCCTGGGGACCTTGTCCGGGCCTCAAACTCCAGGTAACTTTCAATGTAATGGGAGGACTGTGGGACTTTCCAGGTTATGTTGCATTTGTGGGTCCCGACGTGGGTGACTTGGAGCAAGTTCGGGGCCATCAGGCGAACTGGAGGTAAGAGAGAGGAAGAGAGAGTGACCTTGGGGGATGCTGGGTCACCATGCCATGCTAAGAGGATAAAGTTCAGACACGCCCCCACCTCTACCTTTGCACCTCCTCCTTCTCCCTTCTGGGTACCCTCCCCACCCCCAGAGGTCCTCACCTGCTTGGAGAAGCCTTCTTCTACCCCCTAACCTGTTTTATTTTCCTGCCCAGCACTTAGCCCCACCTCACACATCAAATATTTATTTGGGGATCTTTGTTCATTTTCCATCTCCCCCAGCAGACCGTGTGCTCACGGAGGGCAGGGACTGTGTTCTCCGACGTATTCTTGGCGCCTGGAGCATTACCTGATTAAGGCACCCAATAATCTGCTATATGAAAACAGATGAAAGCCTCTGTTCTCTGCCTCCAGAACGGATCTGAGAGCTTTACAGGAATCGTCTCGTGTCATTTAATTGAATCTCAGGAACCTTATAGGATTATAAGATTTAATAATTCTGAAGTTAAACTGACCTAAGTTTTTCTAAGTCTGGGACTCTTGAACTACACGAGTAACACTAAGTGAATGTCTGTTGAGCGTGTGTTAAGCAGTTTCTGTGTCTGCCTCACAGACTTCTTACGGCACCCCGGGGTCCAGTCGATAACTGATTCTCCCCATTCTCGATGGGCAAACCGAGGCTCTGACGTGTGAAATGATATTCTGGGCAGACCCCGTTCAGTTGAGGCAAGGCTGCATTGAGAACCCTGTCCAGATCTCGCCCCTTCTCCCTTAGATGGTCTGGGGATGAGGCTGGGCATGTAGTCATTCAAAAACCTTCCCAGAGCACTGCCCGGATAAGGCTTGGTGCTGGGTACTTGGAGTAGAGACTTAGGGAAGACAGACGTTCTGCCCTCAGGGAGCTCACAGCTCAGTGAGGGAGACAGTCCCCAAATCAAGCAGTGAGGACCATGAAAAAATATAAACACCCTAAAAGAGGAGGTACGAAGGGCTGGGAGAGTCTGGGAAGGCTTCCTGCTGGAGGTGACTCTTCACTGAGCCTTGAATGGTGAGGGGGAACATTTCTGATGGGAAGAGCCTTCTGGGCTGTGGCACCCACAAATGCAAGGGCTCAGAGGCATGGATGGGCAAGCTGAATTCAGAGAGCTGGCCTTTGGTTTTGACAGGAATACAGGCCAGGGGAGGAGAAGCACTCGATTGGGAAGCCCGCGCCAGATGCTGAATATTGGGGGAAGGAGCCAGAACTACATCCCGAGGGCAGTGGGCAGTGAGAGGTCACACGTGGGTATGGAAAGAGACTGGATCAGGGAGGGTCCCAGAGGGAAAGACAGGACGGGGGGTTCCCAGCCCGTCCCAGTCCCCCTACCCTTCCCAATTCCTCACTCACGATTCTCAAAGGGCTTGAAGTCCTGGGTCATCAGTGTCCTCCACCTCCCCCCTTCATGGCATATCACGCTCATTTTGACAATGTCAGCCGCAGTCAGACTCTGAGCCTGCAAGAGAAGGACATGGTAGGGATGGGACATGGGTGGTGGGGATGATAGGAGAGAGGGAAGACCAAGACCACAACAAAAGTTGGGCTTCTCCATGAGCCCCTCTGGCTAAGGCTGGGGTCGGCAGGCTTTTTCCGTGAGGGTGCAGAAAGTAAATATTTCTAGCTTTGCAGGTCAAACGGTCTCAGTCAGCAACTACTCAATTCTGTTGCTGGCCTGTAAAAACCAACCAGAGACACCCTGTAGGAGAATGGCATGGCCGCGTGCCAATAAAACTTTATTTACAAAAACAGACAGCAAGTAGAGTTTGATCCGTGATCTAAAGTGAAGTGGGCTGCCTTGAAAGGGAGGGAGCTCCCCATCCCAAGAGGCATGCAAAGAGGATGAGCCCCCAAGAGAAGGCAGGTCTGGAACTGTACCTGTGTAACAGTTTGGAGTGTGAAAGCCTACCTCTCCCCACTCCCACACCCTGGCTTTTGGGGAAGGAAATGGGCACGCGGCAAGCCTCTCCCGCGAGCAGGCACTATTTGGGTGCCTTAGGCATTTCTCTGGCTGATTGTCAGAGCAAACCATCCTCATAATGCAGGTGAGAGGCCTGAAGTCACGCACTGGTCAGCAGGGGAGTCTGGATTCAAAGCCAGGCCTCTGTAACCACTGTCCCCACAGAGACGCAGCCCTAGGCTGTGACACCTGACCAAGGGCTGTGGAATGAGCGGCTTATGGCAGCGTCCTCCCCGTGCAGAAGAGCGCCTTGTGGGAGGAAAGTCTGATGCATGTCCCCTCCAGATCTGTGCTCTGGGTTCTGAGGTGGTATTTTCAGGTCCAGGACCCAGGGCACAGTCCCTCTGATCCACCTTCCACAGGGCCCACCATGAGCGAAACTTGAACCTGATCATATGAGTCCCCAAACAATTCCTCCCTCTCCAGCCCAAGGATGCTGCCCCTTGCTGCGTCTGGCTGTTGTAGGGGCCTGATGTTTCCAGATAATGATAGTAGTATCGTCATTATTACTATGAACATAGTCCTTATAAAAATGCCAGGAATATATCGTGTTGGGTTCATCCTCTGTCCACGCACTGTTCTGCGTGCTGGACACACGTTCTCTCATTTAACTCAACACCCGTGAGACAAGCCCTATGTCTCTTCTCATCCTGCAGCTGAAAAGGCTGAAGCTCAGAGAGGCTAGGGCCTTGCCTGAGGTCACACAGCGAGGAAACAGTGGGGCCGGGATCCGAAGGCAGACCCTCCGCAGAGCTCACAGGGACAGGCATGGCCATCTGACTCCAGACATGTGAGCCTATGTCCACATTCTGCTGCCTCTTAAGAATGGGTATGACCTGATGACGGCTGGAAAATGTGGTCTGGGCAACCCTAGTGCCCGCTGCTGCCAAGGACGGCGTGACCAACAGTAATTTGATGCCCTTGCATGGACGTGGCCACATGCCCATCTAGACGGTTCAATCCCAGCTCTGCCCCTCACTGGCAGGGCCTCTCTGAGCCTCAGTTTCCTCTCTGGTAAGAAAGGGACAGCACTGGAACCCACCCACAAAGTCCCCAGGATCCACGGACTGCATAGTCAAGTGCATGCTCTGCTCTGGGCAGGGTGTATTTAGTGCTTTAACCCACAGAACAGCTCTACGAGGCAGGTGCCATCATTCTTGCCACTTCGAGAAGGGAAGCCTAGGACGCAGCAGTTGCCTGATGTCACCCAGCGGGTGTTACAGTGGAGCCGGGACCAGGCACCCAGACCTTCAGCTCCAGGATCCACACTTTTAAGCCCATGCTGCCTCGCACTTGCCAAGACCCTGGGAAGACTCAGAGGGAGTGTTGTTACGGGTGGGCACCCCTCCCCTCACTTGATAAAGAGTACAGAAGTGTCGCAGGACCCACAAAGCATGGGGAGAACAGTGGAGCAGAGGCATAATGACCGAGCCTCTCGGACCACAGATCTCTCAACCCTCAGTCAGCCCTGAGTTCTGGCCTTTGGATGCTGCCCTGCTTCCTTCTGCCTCTCTTGCCCCGGGGCAGCCTGCTGTGCCGCCGGCTGTAGCCAAAGCCACTGGGCTCTCTGGGCCCCACTCTGCCCCTGGAAGCTCCCTGCCCCGCACCTGCCCTCCCCTGGGCTCTCTTCTCGGCTCTCAGTACTCACATCTGGGGATCCAAGAATCAGGTGACAGACCCAGAATGCCGGGCTCAGCGGGAGCAGCTCGCAGGATCTGTTCCAAGACCTTTCAAGGCAAAAGAACCTCCTTAGGACAAAAGAAGGGACCCCCAGAGCCGGCCCTCGGGATGGCCCCACCCCTGCAGCAAGGCCAGTCTGTGCGGCCTCTATGCTCCGTAGAGACCCTCATGTCCCCACCTGCTCCACTTCCCATCACGAGCACCTCTTCCTGTCCTCCCCAGCCTAGCCTCACAGTAGCCACAGTGATCTTCTAGAAGCAAACAGTGCAGGACATGTCGGCCTCCCTGCCTAAAGCCCTCCAGAGTCTTCCCTCAGGGCTGGAAGGAGCCCTTGCAGCCCTGTGGAATCACCACCCACCCAAGACCACGGCCAAACCCAAAGCCACCTTTGCTGTTGCCCTCAAGATGCCCGGATCACAGCAGCCCCTTCCCTGACTCCCTCCCAGCCCCTAGGATCCCAACCATGCCCAGGCCCCTGTTCCCACAGCTGCCCTAGATGTCTCTCAGAAAGCTTAGGGAGCCCCCTTTCTTCCCCCACCCCTTGCTTCTGAAGTCGACTTTAGCCTTGACCCATCAGTCTCACAGCCCAGTGTCCCCAAACTACCCTGTCTAGCTCATCTCCGGCCCCTCCCCTGCAGCCTGGACCCCCACTCCTCACTCCCGTCCTGGTTCCAGGAGTCTAAATATCCAGCCCCAAGAGTCTGTGGATCCTATCAGTCCAGATTCTCAAAGTGCAACATCTTGGAGTCTTCCGGGAAGGAATCCCAAGAGTCTAAGATTATAGGACCCCCCCCCCACACACACGCTGCACACCAATCTCGAGATGCTGCCGTCTTGCTGGTCAACCCCACACTCACCGTCTATCCGGCTGAGCATGGATCTTGCAGGACGAGGCCTGTGGGTCCCCATCCCAGCTCCAGGCACAGGAGATGTTGGCTTTTGAGTTGTAGAAGCATGTGAGCTTGGGGGTGTCTGCTGACAAGATGAAGCATGAGTGTCTGGCCGCAGAAGGGCCAAGGGAGAAGGTGGACGCCTGATCTCTGGTCCTGTTGCCCTTGCCTCCCTCCTGCCCCCGCTGAAGGGCCTCTGCCCAGAAGCAGGGGTCCTGAAAGGGGTTCTACAAGGGTTGGCCACATTCCCAAGAGAAAGCACAGCTATCCAGATGCCAGGGTCCTCACCATCTGCCGCCGTGAATCCCTGAGGGATGGCCAGGGCCAGGAGGAAGACAAGGAGGGACAGATAGCAGGACAGAGCCGGCTCTGCCATCACATCCACGGGTGGGAGCTGGGGAAGAGAGCCCTGGGGAAAGGAGAGAGGGAGAAAGCACAAGTGAACACCTGCTCCAGGTCCCTGGTCGCTGCAAGAGGCGGGCCGAGCCCTGCCCATCTCAGGATGGCCCATTCTGCTCTCTACCAAGCCAATATTAGCCAGCCTCAGGGCCTTTGCACCTGCTGGTTCCTCGGCCCCACACATGCTCCCTTCCTTTGGGGATTCGGGGAGCCATACATTGTCAGGGCTCAGAGGGCTCTCTGAGAGAGCCCACACCCTTGTTCAAAGGCTGGGGAAACTGAGGCTCAGAAAAAGGAAAGATTCGCTCAGGTCCGCACAGGGAGACCAGCACAGAGCTGGGATTACAGCTCACCTCTTCCCTTCCCTGCTGCCCCCTTAATCACACCTAAAACCATCATCAGGAGGCTCCTAGAAGCCAGGCTATGTTCCGCTCTTTAAATGAAGCAGCAAAAACCCTACTGGAGATCCTCTCATTATCTGCATTTTCGGAGGGGAAACTGAGGCACGGGGACGTAAAATAAACTGCCCAAGATCACAGAGCTGATCAGATGCAGGGGTGGAATCCAAGTCAAGGCGGACCCAGAGCCCAGACAGGGGCTCCTATAGCTTCTCTGCCTCTGTCTCCCCCCACCACTGAGACGGGTGACATGCTCGATACTCACGGACTATGTCACAGCAGTACTCAGGGGTGTACTGAGCACTCCCACTGTGCTCAGCAATTCATGTACACTAGATCGTCTTCTCTCCCCAGAGGCTTGGGGCTGGGTGCTTGCATTACCCCCTTACACAGATGAAGAAACTGAGGCTCCGAGTCCTTCACCCGCCAAGGTCATGTGTGCAGAAGAAGCAGAGCTGGGACCTCACCCCCGGCCTGCTCGCCCACAGGGCCTGCTCCCTCCAGCCCTGCCCAGACCCTGTCCCAGGCACTGGTCCCAGAGGTAAGGCCACCAGCCCTCCGCCCCTGGAGTCGAGGAGTCAGGGCCCAGCAAGGGCACAGGCCAACTGTCATGTGTCTGGCTTGAGTTCAAAAAGGAGTCCCCGGCCCACCATCCTCACAGGAAGGGGAACTCCCCAGTGGGGATAGGGGATGGGGGCTGGTTGCCTTTTTCCTTGGGAACCCCCCCACAGCACAGGGCACAGCGTTGAGATCCTCAAGGGGTCCAGTAAGCCCCCCTGTGCCCCCCTACTCACTCAGTCACGGCCTGGGAGCATGGGCACTATCCGCCCCCTGGAGGGTGCCGCCCCTGGCCAGCACCAGCCGGCAAGGCAAGCCCATGCCCAGGATAGGACCTGGTATAGAGCTTCAGGATGACAGGAGGAGAGTCGGGGCAAAGGCATACAAGATCACAGGAAGGTCAAGGCCAAACCACAGTGAGCCAGCCGGAGCAGAAACACGGTCTACAACGAGTTCCCCACCACTCATAGCAGACAGGGCGCAGTGATGTAGATCACGATTGCAAAGGGCACAGAGAGGGGAGTGTGGGCTGTTCCTCAGCCGGTCGGGGCGGGGAGGGCTCCAGGACGGCGCTGAGGCTGCACCCTCCGGCCAGGCAGGGAACCGAGGCTCAGGGAGGTTAAGGAACCGGCTCAAGGCCACAGGCACAGGCTCAGCCTCAGGGGATGCAAGCAGGACCTCTGAGTCCTGAGCCCCATGAGCCCTGGGTTCTCATGCACACCCACACTCCCTGCCCTTCATGGGGCACAGCCACACTCACTGACGCATGAGGTCCCCACTGCACCCTGGAAGGTGCTTGTCGTCACCCCCACCAACCCCACGACAGATGCCAAGACTGAACTCAGTGCTGCCCCGGGCAGCCGGACTGCAAGCCAGTCACCTGATTTCAAGTGAGGAGATGATAATGCTGATGACAACGGTGATGCCGGTGACAGGGTGAGGACGGGAATGGTGACCGGGCTGGTGACTAATACTCGACTCTCATTCTGTGCCCAGGTCCTTAGCACTCAGCAGATATCACCGCGCTGAGTCCCTGCAGCAACCCTGGGAGTAGGTACCGTTATGACTCCTTTTCTCAGATGAGGAGGCTGAGGCCAGTAAACCTCTCGCCCAGGCCAGAGCGGGGCCGAGACGGGGGTTGAACTGGGTCAGTACTGCCTGATTTCCCGCCACCGCTGGGGCTGACACTGTGGGCCGTAGGGCGCTGGGGGCAGGAGGCGCGCGGGGGGAGGGCAGGGGGCGGCGGGGGGAAGACCAGAGGCAGGAGCTCCACAGCCAGACCACCAGTTGTGATGGGCACCATCTCGCCTCATCCTCCTGGCCACCGCCCCCCAACACACAAGGTGGTGGGCGGAGGGGCGGGGAACTGGCCTCTTGCTGTTTAACTCCAGAAGCATCTCCCCAGCTGGGCTCGGAATCCCAGCTGTAGGGCTAGGAGTGGGGGGACCCTCAGAAATGCCTCTGCCCCCAAGCCACCCCCTGCTGAGGTCTCCAAACACAGTTCAGGACAGGAGGCCTTGTCCCCCAGGAGAAAGGCCAGCCTCAGAGATGGAATCCTATCCACTCTCGTGGTGCCTGGAGACACTACAGACCTGTCTGTTCACACGGCCAAGGGAGGGACAATCCGGACTCAAACCCGCCGTCTGTGGCCCCCCGCCCCTGCTGCCGCCCAGGGCTCCCAGAGAGGAGGCAGCCCCACTTCATGGCCAGGTCTCAGAGGGGCCCCCTCCCTCCTCTTCCACCCCACAGCCTCTTAAGGAGCACTTTACACGGGGGGCGCCTCCCCAACATGGGTCCCATTCCACAGCCGCCCGGAGGGAGCTCGCAGGTCCCCCGACCCACATCCCAGTGCGCTCCATCTGGGGTTCAGCTGGCCTCCCCCCTCCCAGTCCTCCTGCCTCTTTCCTCGCCCCTTCTGGGTTAGGAAGCCCGTCATCCCAGGGCAGCCCCCAGCTTCCCCAGGGATGGGCTGGGAAGGAGGGGTAGCCCAGAACTAGGGACCAGCTTTTTCTTCAAAGCCAAAACCCTGATCAGGACCTGCCTCATCCTGGAGGGATTTCGAGATCAGGTTGGGGGCCAGGAGGGTTGGGAGATGGAAGTTCCAGCGGAACCTCCTGGGGCATCTAGGAGATGAAAGCTGGAAGCTGTCCCATGACTTTCACTTCCAGCCCCAAGCTGCTGGCAGGGCCGGGAGGGAGACCCCAGGTCACTGGGAACCAGGCAGCGGCAGGGTGAGGGCAAAGTCACCTGGCTGAGACATGGGGCCGCAGTGCGCTCTCTCGGGATCTCTCCGCTGCTGGGTCCGCAGCCATCTCCCCTCGGAGCCCGGCTCCGGCTCCGACTCCCTCCAACTCCGGCAGCCCAGGTAGCAGCTGGCTGAGGAGGCCGGCAAAGACTCAAACCCCAGGGCCAGCCCACTTCCTGTGCAGAGGCTGGAGGGGGCAAGGCCTGGGGTGGGGATGGGGAGAGATCAGGCTGGTGAGAAACTCTGAAACTCCTGAAGCACCTAGGGGCCCGATAAAGATCTCCCTCCTCCGCTGGGGGGGGAGGTGGGGCCGCGTGGGTGTCTTGGCAGCTGACACACTCACACATGCTCGCGCGCGCGCTCACACACGCACACGTGCACACGCCTGGTCCCTCTCATATGGGTGCGTTGTGGCACATAGGAGCCCGAGGGGTACAGCCCCTTCTTTCCCCCCCTCCACAACCCCAGCCCATCTCATACGGTGCCACTTCAAGCCTCTGGCACCTTCATCCAGTCTCACACACACAGACACACACACACAGACACACACACACACACACACACACACACACACGCAGCCACTAACAAGTCCTTTGAGGTGTCCCCGGTGCTATTCACACCTATCCCACCCCCTCTCAGAGACCTCCCTTTTCACCCAGCCTTCCAGGGAGCCCGCTACTTAATTTAGCATTCAGAGAAGACCCTGTTCCAGGGCTTTGCAAACACTTTGCTGGCATCTTACTAAACATTCTAGAACCTTCCTTTTCCTTTCAGGTCATGGCTCCTAAGCCTTTCTCCCCACCCACCCCACGCTCAGGACTTTTTTTTAAATGATGAGAAACTGGGGGCCCCTTTTTAGAAAGGTGCACACCTGGTCAGGCGCAGCATCCCGGGCCCAGGGGCCCGTGAAGTGCCATCCAGCATCCGGAAGCAGGAGCTCTGTGTTCTCTCTTTCTCCTGATTTTAATGACCCTGCTCCAGGGGCGCTTTCTGAGAAGCAGTTCCATGGAACCTGCCACCTGCATGGAAGGAAGAGCAGCATTGACAGCCCAAGAAGAGGGTCAGTGGAAGAAGGCACGATGGTTCCGACCATCCACTGCACAGAGAGGGCTCCCCAACCCCTCCTCTCTCCCAGAGCAAGGCTTTCGTAGCAGGAATAGCTCATCAGCACAACCACCACAAAGACGAAAAGAATAGCCAAGATGTATTAAGCCTAGAATATTTCTGGAAGCTTCTCAAGAAACCGGGAGCATTGGCTCTCCCAGGAAGGAAAACCGGGTCAGGAAGGGGGAGGTAGAAAGGATGTTTGTTACTGTAGCCCCGTGTGTACCCCCCCGAACATATTTCCTGCCCCCAAATCAATGCATTCAGTTGAAACTTTTAAAAAACACATAAAGACAGGACGCCTGGGTGACTTAGTTGCTAAGCATCTGCCTTCGGCTCAGATCATGATCCCAGGGTCCTGGATGGAGTCCCGCATCGGGTTCCCTGCTCAGCAGGGAGCCTGCTTCTCCCTCTGCCTGGTGTTCTCCCTGCTTGTGCTTGCTCTCTTGCCCTCTCTCTCTGACAAATAAATAAATGAAATCTTAAAAATACACACACACACACACACACACATAAAGAAAAAATACATCCCCAGGCGAAGCCAGAAGTCACGGACCCAGCTTGCCAGCCGCTTTGCCCATGGAGATGACATGAGCCTGCCCTCCGACCCCAACCAGTTCCCCTCCTCCAACCTCCTTTCCTTAGTCCCTTCTTTTGTTCATTCAACAATCATTTACTGAGCATCCAAGATGTCCCGAAGGCAGGGGAGAGGAGACTGAGCAGAGTGCCAGCCGCTGGTGGGGGGATGCAGCAACGGGTCGCCTCCCCCTGCTGGGGCGGCTTGAAACAGGAAGCTGCTCCCACCCAGGCCCAGAGGATCGAGCTTGTGCTCAGGGGCTCAGGCCAGGCCCCCTGAGGTGGAGAGGCAGGGGTGGCTCTGGGGGGCCAGGAAAGCTTCAACCCGCATGGTCTGGAGCCTCCACCGAAAATCCAATGGCTATAGGAGGACAAGGGAGGGGACCCATGGTGGTGGAGAGAGAAGGTGGGCATGTGTCCCTCTCGCCCATTGTCCCCATCCTCCTGGGTGTCTGAGGACTCCATAGGTCATCCTCTCTCATAGTCCACTGAAGCCGGGGGACTGCGGGGCCAGTGGGATGGAAGTGATTTTGTCCGACCTCTGGGCCTAAAGCCCTCACCTTGTTCCTCCTCTGTATGGGTCTGTCTCCTTCCCCCCTCCTCTCTCTTTCCCCTGCCCTCTCCCCCTCCTCTCTCTTCCCCTCTCCTCCTCCCACCCTCTCCTCTCTCTCTGGCTCCCCCCTCCCTCTTGCCCCTCTTTTTCTCCTGTCTCTGCATCTCCCCTCTCCCTCTCTCCTCCCTTTCCCTCTCTCCCCTCCCCGCGGCTCCCCTTCCCCCACAAGAATCCCCTAGAAGATGTGAACCCCTAGCGGGTATCTGAAGGCCCCACCCTCGACTCCTCCGCAGACAAACCACACTGAACTATAACAGGAGCGAGAAGGACAGGGCCCGGGAGGGGCCCGGGAGGGGCCCAGGAGGTTGGGAGGCTGGGTTTCAGTGGGCAGTGGGCTTTACCCCGACTGACACACAGAGGTTCGGTGGGGGCCGAGCTCGGTGTTAAAGCCAGATGAGAGCTGAGCCGGCGGCCGGGCTTGCACGCACACACACACACACACACACACACACACACAGCGTGCACAGAGCAGGCGGGAAGCAGGTTGCTCCGTTCAGCCCCCATGCCTGTCCCAGCGACCATCACCTGCCCCTGAGCTGGGTCCCCAGGAGCCCCCTTCCTGGTCCCCTGTTTCCACTCCTGACTGCTCCCCCCAAGTCTGCTCTCCACTCAGCAGCCAGAACCATCTTTCCCAAAGCCAAATCAGGTTATTTCTCTGCAGCACCCCCCTTTTAAGCCTTCCGGTAGTTCCCAGCACATTCAGAATCAAATCCTGACCCTTGGTCTTGGCCACAAAGCCCCCCGCAGGAGAAGCCCAGCTGCTGTCTCTGAACTTCTCCTCCGGGCCAGGCATTGGTCACTTCCCACGGCTCCTCCTGCTCTCTCTTCCCATTCTCAGGCAAGGAAACTGAGGCTCGGGGGTCATCTGGCAGAACATGGCAGAGCCAGGATTCGAACCGGGGTGTAGAGGATATCAGAGTGAGGTATCCTGAAGAGGAATCCAGAAGCTTCTCTAATGGCAGAGGCCTGACAGAGCCCACTGAGTCCTGCCTAGACCTTCATCTCAGGACTTCTGGGGGTCAGACCTAGCCTCTTCCTCCAGTGGGCCTCCTCCCCTCCCATCCCCCACGGGCCTCCTCCCCTCCCACCCACAGGGCCAGGGGCCTGAAACTCTGGTCCCTGTGACTGCCAGTGCTCAGCACACCCCCACTGTCGCTGCCGCTGGCCTCCCAAGCTCCAGGTCTGATATCCATGTTCTCCCGTGTTTACCAGCCTTTCCTTCTTCAGCACCTTGCACAGCTCACGTCCCATGCAAACTGTACCTTTCACATAGGAAGTCATTCCTGGGATGCCTGGGTGGCTCAGTGGGTAACCGTCTGCCTTCAGCTCAGGACATGATCCCAGGGTCCTGGGATTTAGCCCTGCGTTGGGCTCCTTGCTCAGTGGGAGTCTGTTTCTCCCTCTGCCTCTGCTTCTCCCCACTCCTTATGCTCCTTCTCTCTTTGTCTCAAATACATAGATAAAATCTGGAAAGAGAAAGCGAGAAAGCAAGAAAGCAAGCAAGAAAGAAAGGGAGAAAGAGAGAGAGGGAGGGAGGGAAGGGGGAAGGAAGGAAAGGAGGGAGGGAGGGAGGAAAGAAGGAAAGAAAGAAAGCCCACCTCCCCGCTTCCTCGCCAGGACTACTCCAGGGGAACTAGCTGTCCCACTTTGCCTGGGCCGGAAGGGGTTTTGGGACATGGGACGTTTGTTGCCAAGGCTGGGAGAAAGTTGGTCACTCCATTCCCAACCTAGTCGTCCCCCACGAACTCAGCTCCCCAGTCAAAAGCCAGTCCTGCTCTGCTTTCCCACGCAGCCAGGGCGGATTCTACGCACACAGTGGTCACTACGACTCGTGTCACGGCGGGAACCGGGAACTATGTGGGATTTATCCCAGCAGTTCCGGAGTCTAGAAATCACCTGACACACAGAATGAGTCAAGCTGCAGGCATGGAAGGAAAAGGAAACCTCAGTGTTTTCAAATCTAATACAAGGACGATTCCAGAAGATACAAATTAAAAAGAACACAGGGGGTGATGTATTTGACGTTTCAAAAGGTTTGCCATCGGCGTGGTTTTAAAGCGTGGGTCACTCCGCTGGTGGGTGCTCCAAGGGGCACAGTCTCTCTGGGGGGCGATTTGTCAACCACCATCAACAGCTCTGGCCCATGACCTAGCTGTGGCTTGTCTCAAGCCCATTCTGTAGAGAGAGGCATGTGCATGTAGGACACGTGTGCACCAAGCCTGGAAGTAGCCAGAACGTGCACCAGCAGAGGACAGCTGGTGAGTAAATTAAGGACCACCCGTACAGCAGAAGGTGATGCAGCCGAAGACAAACGGAAGCGGCCAGCTCTCTGTCCCTGACCCAGAACAGTCCCCAGGGGGCACGGTGGAGGGACCGAAAGCCAAGTTCAAAACAAAGTGTGTGTTTTCCCTTAGCCAGGTAGATGTGAGTGAGTGTTGCGTGTGTGAATGTGAGTCGGGGTGTGCAAATGTGTACGGGTGTGGATGTACATGAGGGCGAGCCCGTCCATGTGAGTGTGTGTGCACGGGTGGGCATGTGGACATTTGTAAGAGTGCGTACGAGGGTGTGATGTGAGTAGGTGTGAGCACACACGTTGTGAGTATATGCTGGGTGTGAAGGCACGTCTGTAGGGGGAAGCGTGTGGGTATGTGAGTATGCACATTTGTGAAGATGCTGTGTGTGCATGTGTAAGGCTGTGTGTGTGCAAGTGTGTGTGTGTGTGAGCAAATCTGTGAACTAGCATGTACGTGCACTAAGTTGCTCTGGAAGGAATTTCTAGAGACCGGTGGCAGGATTTTCCTTCGGGGGGGAGCTGGGAGACCTGGGAGGGCGAGGAAGGGGAGGAACTTTCCTGAATTACCTTTTGTGCAATTTGAACTCTGTTTCCTGGGAACCTAATATCTACTTAAGAAAATAGATAAAATTTGGAACCAAATACAAAATAAAAAGTAGGGGACCCTTTGTGGGGGACAGAGCTCCTCGGAGAGCTCCCCAAATACCAGTCCTCCCACTCCCCCTCATCATTTCTTACCTCTCCCAAGGAACCTGAAAATGTCCTCGAGTCTCCAGGCCTGTGGGACCACCTCCCTAGGCTGAAGGAGCCGGGGGAGAGACGCATTCTGTCCACAGTCGTCTCTACTCCTAACCTCAAGCTCTCGATAGCCAGGCCAGAGTCCCCCTGTGAGGACAGTCAGGAAAACGCCAAGACCCTCTACCAGCACCTGCCATGGTCTCCCCCTTTCCCGTGGGAAACAGGTAGAAAAGAATCCTTTCACTTTTTTTTTTTAGCAGGTTTCACCAAGATCTGTGATCTTTCTCAGAAGACAATCTAGGTGTTACACCGAGGAAAGAGAACGTGTGATGTTTGCAATGTGGCTGTCAGAAGTTCCTCTCAATCGAGACGTTATGCTTGCTTGCTTTTTTTTTCTTGGTATTTTTCTTAAGGAATCGGAAAAAAATTCTTCTACCTAGAGGCCGTGCCTGCCACCCCTCCTGCCCCCTGCCCCCCCGCCTACAATATCTGCTAGGAGGAGAGCAGCCAGATGGGGTCCGAAATTGGCCCCAGCTCTGGAATGACGCCCCCACTCAAGCCGGGTCCCAGGGCTGGGAACCCAGGACCCCCAGACAACAGGGGACCCCCAGGCAGTGAGGAGGGCAGCTTCCAGCAGCGGGCAGGTTCCAGGTGTGCTGGCCCCAGCCCTGCATCCCACAGAGAGACTGCAAAACCTTCCCCTGGTCCCTGACCCTTGGCATCCTGGCATGTCGGTCCCATTGCCACTTTAAGAATCCCAGTGAGGCGGCCCCGAGAGAAAAGGAGCAATTCTGCTCTGGGAGATCCTGAAATAGGACACAGGGAAGATACAGAAAACCCATGGGTCTCCTTCCGGGAAGAAAGGGGCCGAACTGAGCCTGCGGAAGGAACATTCGGGGCAGGTGACAAGCTTCTAGAAGCGCTGGGCCTGCGACAAGGACTCATGGAGAATGTTCCATGCAGATGGTACTTGGGGAGGATGGTGGGGCTGCCTGGCCATCTTCCCTGGGCACCCGAACCCTAACCGCTCCCCACCTGTATCCTCACACAAGTGTGCCCCCAAGTTGAAAGCAGGATCCCCAGGCAGCGTTTCTAAGTATACAGGCTTTGTGGACACATACCAGCCCTCCCCAATCCGATGGTGAGGACATCACGGACCATTAGCAACTGACTGACACACACACCCCACCGTCTTGGCCTCCCAGCCTCGAGGATGGTCACCCGAGGGGGGCGTCTCCCTCACGGGGGCCTTGGGCAGGAGTCCACTGCTGACATGCCCATGGGGCCAGGCGGGAGCGCAGCCCCCAGACTCCAACTGTCACACAGAAGGCCGGTGGGCACGCAGGCTCCATCCCGCCCAAAAATATCCCTTTTCAAGAGAGGCTCAACATAGGGGTTTAAAAACACAACATCGTCTCGTTTCAAATACTGGCCATCGGTGCTAAGAAATACACAACACATACCCCCGACTCCCGCCCCCGCTCAGGTCTGCCTCAGAAAACAACACAGGAAGGGGCATTTGTGGGCGGGGAGGCTGAGGCCCGGGGCTGCTGCAGGACCCTCTGTCAGGGCCGTTTCATCTCAGGTGCTGGCCGGATACTTATCTTCCACCGTGGTCACGGAGCGGCTCTGCAAACCTTTCCTGTGTTGCAGGTGTTTACTTCTCTAGGAGCCCTTGTGTCCCAAGCAACCAGCCAAAGCGTTACTTTCCCAGCGTCCTTTGCAGCAGGGGTGAGCAGAGGACCAGGCTCCTGGGGGTAGGGGGGGAGGCGGGAGTCTCCAGTGGAGACCTCAGTCTCAGAGCCCTCGAGGCCAGCAAGGACGCAGAGGACTCCCAGAGGCCGGGGGTGGGGGGGGGGGCAGCCACTTGGCCCATCCTACACGTGACACCCCTCCAAGCCCTACTGGTTGGTCCTGCCAGAGATTTCCAAGCTTCAGAAGGTCCTAAGTCAATCCCTTTTATAATGAAACAAGGCCAGGTCGGGCTCTGTGACTTGCAACAGGTGTTTCGGCCGCTAGTGGAGGGACCGTCGCTTAGCAGATCGATTTAAGATTTGAGGTTGCCTGTAATTGTCACCCAACCCCACCACCCGCTTTGGTAATGACTGACCAGCCTGGGGGACAGCAAGGTGAGAATCGGGTGAGAGGACAAAAGAAATATGGCTGCCGCACAGTTCTGTCTGCCGGGGCATTGGCCGGGGATCTGAGGCGAGATGCCTGCCCTGCAGCCAGGTGTGAGCACTGGGTCTCAGCAGACAAGTCAGGAGGGCCTAAGACAAAAACCTCTTGCTGCCTAGCGAAGTCAAGGTGTGGGTGACCCTAGGGGCTTTGCTGTGGGATGTCTTCCTGGCTGACTGCATGGCCAAAGGCCTGACTTTCAAGGTCTAGGGAGGCCCAGGCATACACACACACACACACACACACACCCATTGGCTGGCTGACCTTGAATCTGTCCCACTGACTGGTTTCCACTTTGGGTGCTGGTTAATAAAGAGACAGGCTGCGGAGCTTTCAGAACTCGCAGGGGCCCCCGTATTTGGTGGGTGGCTGGTTTCGCTTTCACAGTGTTAGACATGGCCCGGTTGTGGGTCCTCCCACCACACGGAGTCACAAACCCACCCCGGCTTGTCTGAACCAGGTCAGCACATGCTCTGTTTACCAAATGCTTGTTCCCCAGGAGGCCCTGTAGCCCTCATCCCCAGCCCAGAGCCAAGTTCCTACCCCCGCCACGGGTGCTGGGCAGGGTCACGATACGTGTCCGTGGTACCAGGAGCCCTGCCGGCTCGCCGCGCCCTGCAGGGAGCCCCCCATCCGGTTTCCATGCGCCTCCTCACACCTTGCTCAGTGGTCCAGGCTCCCCCACCCAACCGTACAGACAAGAATATTCATTTCTTCTCTTCGGTTCCCCTTCATTTCAGTCCTGCCACTCCCCTTGGCCAGAGGCTCCTCCCAGGGGACATGAGCAAGGGCTGGGAATCTAGACACCTGGGTTCGAGTCCCAGCGGGCTCAGGAGTCACATGTCTCTCCCTGTGGTAATCGCTGTTCAAGGGCTACAGGCCGCAGGAACAGGCCCTGGCTGACTTGAGCCGAACAGAACAAGCCAGAAGAATCTAGAGCGGTTTACAGGTTCTGGAAACAGCCAAAGACCCAGACCTCAGGGCTGGGCTGGGGGGCAGACTCCAAACCAGCAGCAAGATCCCTTCAGGGTATCAACTTCCAGGTTTTTCCCAGGTTCATTCCACTAGAATTCCAAGAGTCCCATTGGCTAAATGGGGTCCAACACCCACCCCCTCACTGGTGAGGATGAGGTGGTTTGATTGACAGCTTGACCGGGACCTCATCTAAAGTAGGAAGATAGATTTCCAAAGAGAAATGGGGTGCAGCTCCCAGGAACGGGGGTCAGACAGACACTGAGCCAGGAAGAGCCTTGAAGGCCAGCCCCACAGGGATGTGATTGGGTCCAATGATCCCAAAAGCTCTTCCAGAAAAGGCATCCTCTACCTGGGGCACTCTGACCTGGGCGCCTTGCCTCCCTCAGGGGAAGTGGGGCTCTATTCAGCTCTCAGGAGTGGCTGCAGGCTTGAGGGTGCTTTGCATGCCCCCCACCCCGCTCCGAGTCCCCCCCCACACCCCACATCCCATCTAGGAGACCACGGCAGGGTCAGGGCTGCCCGAATGGAAAGGAGGGAGCTCACCTCCATCCCCCATGTGAGGCTTGAACCAGTGACCTTGATCTCAGGGGCCTCCAGGGGCTCATGAGCCAACCTGAAAGCAGCAGAGGGTAAAGGGCCCCAGGCCGTGCCGCTCTCTCTCAGAGCAAGGCCTGGGGAGGGCTGTGACTAGCTCAGTTTCTAGGGCCTAGCCCTGAGGCCCCGAGCTGCCCCACCTGGGGGGCCCTTGCTCACCCCTAAGTGATGAATGATTTGGGTTCCCAGAACCCTATTCACCGGTCATCCAGAAGGAGCCCCTGACACAGGCTGGGAGATGGAAGACAGAGACCATGAACAAGTGTGTGCCCGGAGAGGCAGCTCCTGCCCAACCTTTGGCTGCTGGACAGGACTCTCCCTCTACATCCCTGCCGGCCAGTCCCTGCTTTCCCCGCCCCTAGCCTCCTCCACCAGTCCAGAAGTACCTGGGATTGGTACCAGCTTTACCCCTTCCTGAGCCAGGGCTCAGGGATTGCGGTGGGCCTGAGGGCCAGAGGCCAACGGGGTGAGAAGGGGGTTGGGGTCAGGGTGAGGAAAGAGTCTTGGGGCCCTGCCATCAGGAGGATGTGGCCGATGGCTTCAGGCCTGCGGTTCCGGCCCAGGAGAGCTGCTGACAACCTGGCGGAGGTCCCTCATGCCTTTCCTTCAGGAAGCAGGGGTGGCGGGAACGGGGGTGGCAGAGAGGTGGGGCAGGGCGGGGGAGCTGTGAGGTGTGTGGTTTAGGCTGTGAAGTTCACACCAGAGAAAGCCCGGACACTCTGGTGAGTGGGCCAAGAGAGCCGCAGCTCGCCTCCGGCCCCTTTTCCTGTTTCTGGTCTCTGGTCTCTCCTCAGGTCCTCCTCTGTCTGCTCTCCATCCTCCAACATCTGTCCCTCCTCAGGGGAGATCCCAGACCAGAACCCAGAGGAGGTTCAGGATAGCCCGCTCAAAGATATCAGAAGCTACAGCATCACCAAGTTTCCAGAGAACAGAGCAGCATCAAGGATGGAGAGGACAGAACCTTCTAGAAGCTGTATGAGTCCCTGAGCGCCGCCAGTTAACAGCACCTGGAACACTTCTGCCAGCCCTTACTACGGGCTGGACCCTGTTCTCAGCATTTTAGACGTTATTCCTGAGTGGTCTGGCACCCCCAAGAGCTCGTTGGAAACGCAGAATCCCAGGCCCCACCCCAGACTTGCTGAGTCAGAATCTGCTTTTTAGTCAGATCCTGAGGTGATTCGAGTACACGTGGAAGTCTGAGAAGCATCTCGTTAATCATTCAATCCCGACAACAACCATTTCAGGTCGGTACTCTTGGGGATGCCATTTCATGGAAGGGGAAACGAAGGCAGGAAGCTTGAGTATCTTGCCCAAGGCCCTACGGGGGGTCAGCGACAGGCTACTCGGGCTTTCCAGCACCCAGTCTGGCCCTGTCACCATTTCTCTGACCCCAAGCTCTCTAGGGAGCGTTGGAATCGTGCTTTTCCTAGGTATACTAGGTAGGAACCTGTGCAGTCAGCCGGAGCATTCATCTGGCCCCTGTATCTGCCTGGGTCTGAGCTGGGACTAATGGAGGCAGCCGAAGGTGCTCAGGGCAGCCTGGCCTCAAGGAGCCCAGGGGCTCATTAGGGAGCCAGGAGGCGGGCACACGTGTGAATGCAGTGACAGTAATCCGAGTTTGCGTGAGGCATTCGGACACTCCCTGGGCAACGGCTTCTTCAGGGCGAGCCTCATGGGGGAGGCAACTCTGAGTCAGACCCCGAAGGCAGAAAAACGGCTAACACAGAGCAAAGGGCAGAGACCAAGCCTGAGCAAAGGGGCAGAGGGGGGGTAAAGGTAAAGAGCCTGGGTGGCCGAAGCAGACACCTGGAGCTTTACACACATCTCCAAGTCCAAGTCTCATCCAGGGCTCACCGCAGTGCACCCGGAGTGCCCAGGCTCCCTTGAATTCCCCCTGTGATGAAAAGATCACTCTTTCCCAGAGGAGCAGGCCCAATCCAGCTCTGGTGTGCACGGGAAGGGGTGGCGTGGAGGGGTGGTTCTGGCGCACTGTGCACAGGCAGGCCTCCTTCAAACAAACCTGAGCCGGGCAGAGCCAGCCCAGCCCAGCTGCTAATCGGGGAGCGAGAGACGTCTCACAGGCCCGGGGTCTCCCCTGCACTGGACGCCCCTCACGCCCGGCCCCAGCCTTAAGCTCTTGAAGTCCTGGTTTCTCGGAAATGCCACTGTCACTCGGCGGTGTGTCTGCCTGGGACCCGCACAGCCCGTCGCCCTACTTGGAGCACAGCAGGGCCGGCACGAGGAAGGGGACCCTCTGCACATGAGCTCCACCTTACCTGGAGAAACCCCAAGACTGGTGTGTCCACGCACAACAGGGTGCCCCTCTGGACGACGTCGCCTTTGAAGGCACTGAGCCCACGTGCGTTGTAAGTGCAGCCCGGGCCGGGAGCGAGAAGATCACGTGTAGCACGAGTCAGCTCAGTCCTAGAGCACCACATACAGAATTCCTCCCCTCTTTAACCTTACTGCCATTCCTTCACGCCTGGCTCAGAACATTGCACACAAAACGCACTCAGTAATTGCTCTAAGGACACTTGACTCAGGACACAGTGACATGTGATCCCAGAAGTGGCCACCAGAGGGCGATACTTGCTTCTCTCCTGCCTCTACACAGGGTTTGGGCTTCAGGAGGAAGAAGAGGTAAATGCCAGGAGTGGCCCACATCGCCCAGTCCCTGATTCCTTCCTGGGAGTTTCAAGGACCCCCCCCCCCCACCTCCCCCTACACAAGACAAGATGGGATAACAGGCAGGGCTCCTGGATTCCAGGAGGACAGCATGAGGGGAGCCCAAGGAAGGAGAAAGCCAAGATCAATGACCTACAAGGGAATCTGGAGGCTCTCAGGTCCGTCCCATCCCTGTACTGATGATGAGTCTGAGCTCAGAGAGGGCAGCTATCAACCTTAGATCACACAGCAAAAGAGGCTTGAACTCTGGCCTGCAGCCTCCCAGATCCCACTCAATCCCACTCAATCCCACTCAATCCCACTCAATCCCACTCAATCCCCAGATAGAGCAGGGAACTTAACCCAGGAGGCCTTTTGTCTTCCTTTACTCAGAAAGAGATCCACCTCCCTCTCTAGATCCTGACTGTTAGGGTCCCTGAGACAGCCCTCCACTCCTCCTGCATCTCTTTCCCTTAGCCCTGGTGATGGCGTCCTCCCACACCTCTGGCCCTGACTGCCCCTGAGCGCCAAGGACTCACAGTCCGGCCTCTGCAGCCCAGACCCACATCCCCAGCCCCCTTCTCCCTTCCTCCCCACCCTCCCGCTCTCCTTCTCAAGTACCACTGCCCTGCCCTCAACCCCAGCCAGCAGCCTCTTAAGACAAAAATCAGTTAATGTCATGTCCCTCCTGCTTAAAACCCCTCAAAGGCTTGCTGCCGCACTCCCAGTACAACCTCTCCTCCTCGCCCTGGGAGACACAGACCTGCAGCCTCTCTGGCTCCTTCTTATCCTGGCCACCCCTCCCCAGGTCGCCTGTCTGCTCCTGGAAGGCTCAGACTTCTTCCCTGTCTGGGGCTCCAGCCAGTGGTCACTCTCTGAGGGAGACCTTCCCTGGCCAGCCCCACCCCATCTACAGTGGACACCAGCCTGTTCCATCCAGGTTCTTGCCCTTGGCACCCCGGGCATCTGCTCTCATTTGTAACTGGTTGGGCGTTGGTGGAGGATTTGCTTGGTGTCTGGCCAGACCGTGGCTCCTCAAGGTCCCATGGCTTCTCGTGTGGCACCTAAAGCCAGGTGTGGCTCGGATAGACACTCACACTGTATTTGTTGAAAGAATGGATGGATGGATGGATGGATGGATGGATGGATGGACGGATTGTAGGACAGTCTCGGTATCTGATCAAGGAGATGTCTGTTCATACTTCCTTTAATTCAGCAGGGATTTACTAGGTTTTCTGCTGATAGTCCCAGGCCAGGCAGTATGGGACTTGCCATCTGGATCATTCAAACCCCCCTTCTCTCTGTATAGGGGGCACAATGACACACAAATAGTTGTAACTAAGGGACCACTGGCTTGAAATGTCAGGACAACCCCAGTATCGAGTGATAAGTGAAAGTTCATGTGATTTCATTCTAAACCTTTTAAGGCTTTATCTAAATGAATGAAAAGACAGAAAAAAGAATTGTTCAGTTTACAGAGGCAATTTTGGCTTTAGAGAGAGTGGTCATGATGAGTGTAAGAGACAGAGAGTGAGCCCAGTTCAAACAAAACACAGGCAGAAGACAGAGACCAGAGCCGTGCTTGGCTGGGGCAAACAAGGAGAGCCTCTCCCCATCGCTGCCTTAAGCTCCCCAAGTTCGAAAACTCATATTCACCCAGTAAACAAGTATTTATTGGGAGCCCGCTATGTGCCAAGCTCAATTCTAGGCGCTTGGAAGCCAACAGTGAACAAAACAAAGATTTCTGCTCTTCTAGAACTCACTATCCAGCGGTGGGGGTGAGGGAAACACAGACAATAAAGAAAATAACTAAGGAAACGCCACAAGAATTAGAAGAAGACAAACATTAGGAGAAAGGGAAGAGCGGGACATGGGGGACCAGGAACCCCATTTCAAGTAAGGCAGTTGGAACAGACCTCGTGAGAAGGTGATGTGAAAATCTGAAAAAAATCAACCAAAAACACAAAGGTGGGGGGAGCCAGACAGAACTGGAGGGAGGAGGCGTGAAGAGTATGGACTGTCTCTTGAATGTGAACAGTTGCTGGGCTCCCCGGAATGTGCCCCGGGACCCCCAGCCCGAGCCCTTGCCTATACCAGCCTGGGAGTTCCGCATGAAACAAGGTGACTTGACTTATTCCCGGTAAGTGTTTACGGGATTAATGAGTTGGATCAGACAGAATGGGATGCTACCTGCAACCTTCTTCTTTGCCTTCCTCCTAGCAAACTCCTACTCATCCTTCAAGCCCCAGACACAGATGAACAGAGCTGGTTGCTCTCTCCTTTGAGCTACCCACTCTTATTGAAGGCTTGTTCCTTATACAGATTTCTTTGATATCCCCCAATGAACTGTATTTCCCTTATTTTCCTGAAAGTCTGGTCCTTTCCCTGCACTGGGACCCCTCGAGGGGATCTGACCTCTGGATCCCTTGAACCCCCTGGAGATGCTTGGTTAACGGTGGCAGAATTGAATGACCTGTTTTCCCTTCACTGTTCCCTCTCAGGTAAGCAGTTTCCATTTCTGGGGACCTGGGGTACAAGAGTTGAGGTCCTTCAGGTTGTAAGCAAGATAATTCAACGTTTATTCTTCTAAAAGTTGGGGGAGAAAAAAAAACTGATGTTGAAGATGGGAGCTTGAGCCCCAACCAAAGCTCAGGGAGGGAAAAAACCAGGGCCCCAGGACTTTGGCACCTGCCATGCCTGGGCTCCCTGACTGGAGCTTTTCCCGAATGTGCCCGTCTCTGTTAGCACTGGCTGTGGCTCTGTTTCCCTGATCCCAGGAGCAGCACTCAGGCTGTTCTGGCTGGGGTTGGGGTCCGCCCTTGGAGCCATCAACGACCCTGGCCACCAGAGGGCAGGGTAAAGATGACAGCCTGGGCCCCAGGGTGGGGTGGGAGCTGGTGGGGTGGTGAGGGATCCCGGGTAAGGAGGTCACTGAGCCTAGGGAGCAAACACCTGGAGAGCCTCCTTCCTGCGGCACCACCCCCCCCCACTCCAGCGTGCCCATACCCTTCATGTGTGAGGGGCCCAGGGCTCCAGCCGTATTCGAAGGGTAAGTGTGCTGGAGGTCAATGCCCTGGGGAACATCCTTTCATCAAGAGGCAGCTGCATTTTTTTTTCAAGATTTTATTCATTTATTTTAGAGAAAGAGAGGGAAAATCCCTGCAGACCCCAACCTCCCCCCCGCCCTCACTGAGCATGGAGCCCAACACAGGGTTCCATTCCAGGACCCTGAAATCATGACCTGAGCCGAAACCAAGAGCCTGACACTCAACCCACTGAGCCACCCAGGTGCCCCAAGGCAGCTGTATTTTTAATGAAAGCTTTATTTTGTAAAAAGTTAAAATTTCCAGCTACATCACGATGTCCCTGAGCTCAGAGCCCGGAAGAGATACACAGAGCTGGCTCTGGCCGGCAGATGCCAGCGGGCCACAGCGCACCACCGGTTGGATCCGCTGTGGTCCGAGGGCACGAGCTCCTCCGGGACTCCTGCAAGGGGTCCTGCCCTATCACGGGACTGACCAAAAGAGCTCGAGGATCTGTTCCACCTTGTAGCCATCCTCTGAGACATAACAGCTCAGCCCCAGACAGCTGTCACAAAGGCCTGGGTTGGACTTCTTCAGGTGCTGCCCACCGGCTACGTCCCAAATCCCAGGTCCTGCAAAGCTGGCTCCTTACTACCGTTTTTTCTGTTCCCTGAAAGTGCTGAGCAGTTCCTACCTCCAGGCCTTTGCCTGACCGCGCCACCCCTTTCCAATTAGCTTCGCCCTGTGTTCTGGAGACCACTTGCCCTCATTTGCAGTCTGTGTGATCCGTGAGGCTCTGTGCAGGTCTGTCCGCCCTATGAGGGCAGAGACCGTGTGGCCTTTGCGTTCACTGCTTTGCCCCCTGTGTCCAGCCCAGCGCAGAACCTGGGCTCAGTGGTCGCTCCCGAACCGCTGAATGAAGGGACACACGGTCCCTGAAGGCATTCGTCCGGTCTCCGGCGACACGGCTTCTTCTCCCGTAAAGACTTCAGTACCGTGTCTACCTTAACATAATACTCAGCACCTCTAGCGAGCCTGCCGTGAGCCCGCCTTTCACACATACTTCCCGCCTTTCCTCCCCACGCGGCGCTCTGGGGTGCACGCTGTTTCCATCATCCCCGTTTCCTGTGAGGAAACTGAGGCATCCCTGGGTTCCATCTGGGCCCGGGCAGTGTCCCCAGCAGGCTCCGATGTGCTCAGGAAGCTCGACCCTGCCTGGGAGGGCCGAAGAGGGTTCCAGGCCGGGGTGACATCGGTGCCCCACGAGCTCGGAGGCCAATCAATGGGCAGGGCTGTAACCAGGGGCGCTCAGGGCCAAGGCTGCCCCCCAAGTCTGGGAAGGCTCCCCAGAACCAAGACACCCTGGCAGAGTCAGATGCCCACATCGGGTGCGTCAGCTGTATTTTAACCCCCTTCTCCCCACTTCCCAACCCCCAAACCCTGCCCCACTCCTGCTTAGGTGTTCAGCCCAGACCCTCACGGTTCAAAGGTAAATCTTGCTTCCCACAATCCTATTCTTCTGGGGCGGGGTTGGCGTCAGTGTGGTCAGGTGACCTGCTCTGGCCAATGAGAAGCAGGGAGAGACTGCGGGAGGAAAGACTGATTGTTCTTTCTCCCATACTGAGGCGACGCCTGCCTGGGGCCGCCATCTTGGGGCCGCCATCTTGTGCCTGCCCTCCTGCGGCCCCAAGGGAGGCCGGCCTAAGAGCAAAGCTCCGGCGCCAGGGGTGCCAAGTGGACATGGGGTACAAAGCACGGTCCTTCCTGGTGCCGCTCAGCTGCTGAGTTAACCAGCCCTGGAGCTGCCTTATCTTGGGATCGAGGGTTATTTTTCCATTTTGATGCTTTCTGTTCAGTAAGTGTCCCTTGCACGCAAAAGCATCCTAACAGATACAGGGGGGAATGTGTATCACAAAGCAGAGGGAGGAGAGGATTCTTTCTCTGTGTGTTAAAACCCAAAGGAGAGAGCCTGTCTGCCCAGCCGAGAGCTCTGGGACAGGATGCACTGACTAGACACACGGTAGCCCCCACCGCATCCCCCATCCCAGGACCCAGCACAGCCCTGGGGGGAGGCGGCAGCGGGGAAGCAAGGGCTGCCTCAGTCCTGGGGTTCCTGGCTGAAGTGCATCCTCGCCCTTCCTCCCCAGCTGGCCTGGGAGCTGCGCACTGAAGACCCCTGGCAGGTCTGAGGCGCCGAGGGACCACCCTCCTCTCCCGGGCCAGACCCTGGGGAGGTGGCTGAGAACCCAGGGAAGAAGCGCCGCATGGTGTATTCGCGCAGAAGGGTCCGGGCTCAGACAGCACTCTGAGGGACTCAGATTTTGCTGCGGGAGCAAGCGTGATTCGGCAGGTGTGCGGACACCTGAGCAGACCCCAGAGCAGATGGCACGGTGACAGACTAAGCAGGGGTCATGTGGACGCGTGGGGACAGCTGACCTCTCACCGCCCACAGGATGGGGTACTTAGGAGCAGCTCCCCTTGGACGTGAGGTCAGAGAGGAGCTCCAGCTGGCCGAAAGCACATTTCTTTGCCTTCAGCAGAAATTAAGTTTAGGGGCCCCTGGGAGGTTCCGTCAGTTAAGCATCTGCCTTGGGCTCAGGTCATGATCCGAGGGATCCCAGGATCAAGCCCCACATCAGGCTCTCAGCTCAGCGGGGAGACTGCTTCTTCTTCTCCTTCTGCCTGCCTCTCTGCCTACTTGTGATCCCTCTCTCTGTCTCCCTCCGTGTCAAGTGAGTAAATAAAATCTTTAAAAAAAAGGAAAGAAATTAAGTTTAGTGGGGAAGAAATCAAGCAAGTTCCAGTTTATGTACATCTGAGCTTGGGGCGTCCATTCATTCCGCTCCCTGCCGCCCCCCATGGTGCACAGCAGTCAGCCTAGCAGCCAGCCAGCTGCAGGACAAGAATGGCCACCCACGCCCTCACTCTCACTCTGCTCCAGTCCTGCACTGGGTCCCCTGCTTCCTCCCTGTGCCCAGACCTCAGTTACTACTTCCTCCCGCCCACACTACCACCTTCAGGCCAAGACTTCACACCCCATCCTGACCCTGTTCTGCACACCCTGCTCGCCCCCCACCCACCGCCCATGCCCCCCCCCCTTCCTCCCTCCCTCCTGGTTTGCAGCCCAGCTGCTCCCAGGCACGGGGGCTTAGGGCTTAGCCATGCACTCTTGACTCCTGTCCTGGAAATCCCTCCTTCCTCTCTGGCTCCCGCGGCAGCCGCTGGCTGGCCCTGGCTCTCCCCCGACGGGGCCCCACCCATAATGTTCTTGACATCTGTTTCTGGTTGTGTTGAGTTTCTGCCTGTTTTCCCCTCCTCCAGAGGTACACGTGGCAGTATGTGGCTGCTGGGTCCAGGCGGGGCCGTGGAGCTGGCTGGGGGAGGAGGAAGTTGCAAAGGGAGCTACAGAATTTCAGCCCCCCGCCAAGGACTCCCGGGTCTTGCTTCCCGCTGCTCCTCCCTCCAGGGGAAGTCATTCATCCAACAAATGCCCTCCGAGCGCCCTCTCTGTGCCAGCCGCTGCTGATGTACAAAACGGAGACTCAGAGGACGAGGTGACAAGCCCAGCTCATGTGGATAGAGGACAAATAACAAGACCTGCTCTGAGCCAAGAGCTCCTCTAAGAAGATTTGGACCCAGGAATCAGAACCCTCACCCCGCCAGGCTCCAGAGCCCACACACTCTGACATTTGAGTACTTACCACTTCTCTGAAACTTCTCTGGCCCCTGTCACTTGACACTTAATATTTTCTGTGACAATCGGCACTGTTTTCGCAGTCTCCCCCATTGTTAGTCCAGGTGCCCTGATAGAGGGTTCTGAAAATTGTTACCCTATAAAGCCTCGGAGACGCCCCCCCAGGCCTCAGCGGGGCAAAAGAGGAGGAACTTCGAATCCAATGGGACAGAAAAGGATAATGAGGGTCGAAAGAAGCCAAATGAGTTGCCCGGCCACTCAGGGGACTCCCCAGGGCAGAGCTGGCCCAGGAGCCCGCCTCCTGGTGCCTGGGCCTGCTCTCTTCTCATTGGCATAGAAAAGTCTTGATGGGGGGGCGCCTGGGTGGCTCAGTCGTTAAGCATCTGCCTTCAGCTCAGGTCATGATTCCAGGGCCCTGGGATCGAGCCCCACATCAGGCTCCCTGCTTGGCGGGAAGTCTGCTTCTCTCTCTCTCACTCCCCCTGCTTCTGTTCCCTCGCCCGCTCTGTCTCTCTCTGTCGAATAAATAAAATTTTAAAAAGAAAGAAAAGTCTGATAGGAACAGCGGAGCCTGGTAGACCTTTTGCCCAAGCTGGACCCCCCCACTCCAACCTGGCTGCCCTCCTCTTGTCCCTCTGCTATTAAACCTCTTATTTCCTTTGGAGTCGAGTGGGAATATGGCCCTCTTCTGCAGGATGACATCGACAGTCCACCCCGTGTCCTCTCCTGGACCAGCTGCCTCCAGTCCCACTCAATACAATCCATGCTCCACGGAGCCCCCACAGCAGTCTGCCTCTTAAGTTAGCTCTAACCAGTGGCCACGCTGCTCAGAACCATCCAGCAACTCTCCATCACCTACAAGGTCAAGTCCCAACTTAGCCAGATGTTCGAGGCCCTTTATGACATGGCCCCTCCCTACATGTCTGGCCTCAGATCCCATCCTGGTCTGTCTCTACCTCCTTTCCAAACATTTACATCGCATATGGGCCTCTCCCATGGCCCAGAACATAGGCCGCACTATCCCACCTCCACCCTGTCATGCTGCTGTCTCTTTTCCCCATATCGTATGTCTTTCAAACTCCTATTCATCCTCCAAGACCCTGCTCAAATGTCCCCTCCACTCTGACACTTTCCTAGCTCATCCTCTCTAGAATTCTCTACTCTCTTCCCCCTGCTCCAGTACAACAGAGGAAGGACCTCCCGGGTGTATCTTTTTCCTAGGAAGGCCAAGGACTCCCAGATACACCCAATCCAAGCCCATAGAAGGATCCAACCCACCCATCCAGGTACTAAATCCCCAGGGACACAGCCTGGTTCAGCCGCCTGCACCAGCTCTGTCTGATGGAACTCCCCCCTTAATATTCCCTGCATTGCCCCCCTCTCACCCCCGACTAAGCGATGGCAGAGCAGAGCTGAAGTCCCCTGACTCCCAGCCTAGTCTGTTTTCCATTTCATGGGCTGCTTCTCCTCGTGGTCCATCTCTCTCTCCCCTTCCTTGTTCACTAGCACTTCAGAGGGACATACTATTTTCAAAATATGTAGCTGAAGGGGATGGCAGGGATGGAGAAGATAGCTGTACGGTCTCCCTGGGTCCCCAGGACTAAGCATTGTAGATCTCCTGGGGGGACCTGGTCCCCACAGACCTGGCCACAGGCTTGGGGGCCTCCAGAGTTCCAGGGCCCTCGCCCAGCCCCCACTGAGATGTCGCCTTCTGGAAGGGTCCCCATCACAAAGATCCAGAGGCTCCTACCATTCCTTGGAGAGATGCCACCAAGCCGGAAATCGGGCTCCTGTGGGAAAAACCGGCGCAGGCGGACGTCAGAGACCGCTTGGGACCAGGATGGAAACTTCTGCTGCAGGTCAGCTGAGACTATGGAGGAGCTGGTTCTGGGAGCCCTGAGCTCATGTGGCCTGGAAATGCCTGTGACCTTTGGCCTCAGCTTGCAAAGGATAAACCAGTTCTCCTGCAGGGGCTTGGTGAGAAGTTTCCAAAGCTTTGCTGCCAAAAAACAAAACAAAACAAAACAAAACAAAAAAAGTTGGCTGCCTTAGCGGGTTGGCAAAACCGCTATGGCACTGGGGGTAGCCCTCACCTTTACTGCTGGGGGCAGGCGGATGACGCGTGAACAGAGCCTGGGCCAAAACTAAGCCTTGGGGTCGCTCCCCTGCGTTGCCTCTGACCCATGGGGAGCACTCAGGTATAGTGAGAAGCCTCTTGCCGTGGCCATGTAGGTTTCAGAGAAACAGAGACTCATGACTCCGGTGCCTGGGCTGGGCCAAGTCCCAGGGTGGTTCTAGTAGCTTTGTTCCTTGTAGCTGGATCTTGCCTACCGTGCCCAGAACGCCACCAAGCACAGCCACAGGGACACACAAAGGTGCCCTGAGTGTGTCGGGCAAGCCGACAGGGGTCACTGCAAACATAAATAGATTTACGTGAGCAGTCACTGTGCTAGCTTGGAAAGTCAGAACCCAGTCCGCTGTCGGATGAAGCTGTGTTTTCCTCCAGAGAACAGCCAACGGTTCTCTCGTAAATATGAAACACAAACCATGAGACAGGGTCCCCAAGTAGGGCCTGCGGGGCTCGGCACTTGCAAGTGATTCACTGGAATGTAGGCTCCATGGCGTTCTCGAAGGCAAGAGGATGGCTTGGGCTCGCCCTGCGACTCCACACCTAGCGGGGTAGGCACTCAGCGGGTGTGGTTCAAACATCAGGCAATCGCTCTTCTCATCGTCATGGCCACCTCCTGGGGTAGATTCTCTGCGTCCCCATTTTATAGACAAGGAAATGGAGGCTCAGGTGTGTGGGGCCTGGCCTGAGGCCACAGACAGTGCATGGCCCAGCCAGCTCCGAGCCCGGCTCCACTCACTCCAAGGCCTACCAGCTGATGAATGACCGAGGGGGCCACGTGGGATGGGGAGCCCATGGAGGAGAGCCCTGCGGTGGGGCCCCCAGCAGAACCGGGACTGGCCGCCCTCCTGAGGAAGGGCACAGGGAGCCGAGCAGAAAGAACCAGCCCGAACTGCCAAAAAGACAGACACATTTTAATCACTCCAGACAAGCAGGACAGGGGCGAAGTCAGGCGAGGGTATAGCACCAGCGTTCACGGCACGGGGTCAGGTCCTGCTGCCAGCCCCCCATCGCTGAGCCGTGAATCCGTCAGCTACGAGTGAGCACCAGAGACCACTGCCCGGGGCGCCTCTGCCCCATGGTCAGCATCAGCACCAACGGGAAGCAGCCATTTCCCTCTGGAGAGAGATTCAGGCTACCTGGGATGGGAGACAAGAAGGCCGGAGACCGCCAGGCTGCCCCACCCCGGGAGAGGGAGAAAGGACAGAAGGCCTGATGTCCCTTTCTTGGCCTTGGTCACTCCCAGTGCCTGTCTTGGCCTCGTGGCTCAGAGGAGGTTCCCCCCGACTGACCTGGAATGTTGCCTGTTTCAGTTCCCTAGACCTGCTGAGGGGTCCAAAGCCCGGCCCATGGCCCGGTGGCATGTGTCAAGGTGGCATCTGGCCACAGGAGGCTCTGTGCCGGGCATGAGCTGCCCACCAGGGCCTAAGCACCTTAACCAGGCCTGGAAAACCAGGGACGTTGGGCCGGCAAGAAGGGCCGAGGAGGGTCAGAGAGCACCTGGGGACGACGTCAGTGTCTGACAGTGGCTGGGAGCCTGGGAGAACCGACGCCCAGGCGCCTTGGGGATGGGGAAGGGGATGTGTGAGGAGGGGAGGAGTCCTCACGGGCTGCCGTACCTGACATGTGGGGAGATGTGGGTCTGGGCTCCCTTTCCCAAAGGCCCTCTTCACTCCCCAAATGCCGCAGGCCCCTGGACCCTCCCCTCATAGCACCCTTGCCCTGACCAAGGCCCTTCTGGGGTTTGCTTTAATGAAGGGCATTGGGCAGGAAGGAGAGGAATGGACAAGGGACTCTATCCACCTTGCAGACAAGGACCATCCACGGTGGCTGAACGCCCAGACACAGACTTCTGTGACGAGAGCCCTGTGCATTTTTCTGGGTCTGGTTTCCTGAGCCTGTGTCTCCCCACCCTGGCTGGGCTGGGCACTCACCAAGGGCACAACCTGTGTCTCACCTCAGCTTCCCCAGAGTCTGACACAGAGTGAGTGCTCAGTGAACATTTGACGAATAAGGGATCGGCAACGGCACAAGTGGGGTGCACAAGAGAGGGAGAGAGAACGTGGAAGGAGCAAGAGGATAGGGGTGTGGGTGGGGGTCCTGGAGAGATGAGAGAAGTGAAGGATTTAGCAAGAGTCTAGAGTGTTCGGAGGATTCCAGAATGTTGGGAAAGATCTAGAACCTGATGACTCAAGGCGGGTCCCTGGACCAGCAGCACCAACTACAGCCAGGAACTTCTTAGACGTTCCCTGGGTCCAGGGCAGAACCCTGGACCCCGCCCACTTCAGAACCAGAATCAGAATCTGCCGTGTTTGCAGGCTGGGAAAGTTCTAGAATATTCAGGTTAGCGTGCCTCTTAAAATATGTCCAAGAGAAGAGAGAGAGATGATGGAGGGAAGGAAAGAAGAGGAAGCCCACCCAGAATGCCAGGTCCCGGGGGCCCACTTTATGGAGGCGCACATTGAGGCCCTGTGGGAGGACCACCTTGCCCACAGTTCCCCCCACCCCAGGGCCAGGGCTGCCCCACCAGGGGCCACTAATCGTCCTCAGGCTTGATGAGGTGGCCGCTGAAGGTGATGTAGGTGTCCACGTCGTCGCTGTAGACGGCGTTCTCCCGCTCGCGCTTGAAGAGACGCACCCAGACGCGGTCCCCGGGCGCTAGCGCCAGCATCACGCTCTGGCTCTGCATGATGCTGCGGTCGCTGGGCTGCGCGTAGAGGATGACGGCCGCCTCCTCGTTGTGCACCACGTGCACGTACGTCTCCTTGAAGTTCCAGCTGTGGACGTTGAGGCTGAAGAAGTAGAGGCCACGCAGCGGGGCGACGAAGTGGCCGGCGGCCAGGTCGAAGTGGCCGTCGGGGTTGACGAAGACGGTGTCGAAGAGCAGCGGCTGGAAGCCCTCACTGCTGTGCAGGGCCGTCTTGCGGCCCACCGAGAAGGCCGAGAAGCGCGTCTGGCACGGGCTCCCGGGGCTGCCCACCTGCCCCTTGGCGCCCTTGGTGCCCTGCGGGCCGCGCTCCCCCCGGGGACCCTCCCGGCCCAGCTTCCCGGGTGTGCCCAGCAGGCCTCGGTCCCCTTTGTCACCTGTGGGGACAAGAAGGGGGAAAGTCAGGGCCGGCACCCTTGCCTCTGTTTGCAGAGGGCTCCGTCCCTGCCTGGAGAAGGAAGGCCAGAGAAGAGCCAGCATGTACTGAGCACCTACTGCATACTGGACATCGCTCCACTGAACACCCTCTAAGAAGACACTGTGACCATCTCTACTCACGGGGAGCTTCAGTGACTCACCCAGGGTCATTCAGCTCAGGAGAAGCGGGAGGGGCAAGACCCAAGACGCTCTCTGTCTTGCACGGCCCGTTCCCCTCCCCGTGCAGTGAAGGTGTGACCACGTTCCCTGGGAAGCCAGGCCCAAACCCCAAGAGTCACTACACCCAGTCTGACTCCAGCAGAGAGGTAGCGGGTGCAGGACCCACTTGGCATTTCTTTTTCTTTTTTCTTTTTTTAAAATTTAAATTGAATTCAAGTAACATACGGTGTATTATTCGTTTCAGGGGTAGAATTTAGTGATTCATCAGTTGCACAGAACACCCAGGACTCATGACATCCCATGCCCCCTTGATGCCCATCCCCCACTGACTCCCTTCCCCCACCCCCTCCCCTCCAGCGACCCTCAGTTTGTTCCCTAGAGCGAAGAGTCTCTTATGGTGTGTCTCCCTCTCTGTTTTCCTCTTATTTTATTTGATTTTTTTTCCTTCCCTTCCCCTACGTTCATCTGTTTTGTTCCTTAAGTTCTGTATATGAGGGAAATCCTATGGCATTCGTCTTGCTCCAACTGACTTATTTTGCCCGGCTGCATATCCTCTGGTCCATCCATGCTGTTGCAAATGGCAAGAGCTCATCCTCTTTGGCAGCTGAGTCGCACTTTGCATTTCTGACCCAGAGAAGGAGCCAAGAAAAAAGCCTCCGCCTACCTGAAGGGAAAGGCCCTGGTTCGGAACCAGGTAGCCCTTGGTTAGTGTTACGTCCCACTGGGGCATTTCACGGTCACGGTCTCGGTTATTTTGTCTCTGTCTTGAAGAGGAATCTGTTCACCTCCCAGGGCTGATGTTGGGCCCTTGACAAAATGTCCTATGGGGGAGCACACTACAGACTTCCAGTATGAGGCAGGAGGGTCCACCCAGCAACGCTCGGCCTGTCCCTGACTTCCCCGGGGCTCCGGCAACATCCAGCCTCATCCTTAGGCACACGCGCCTCTGCCCAGCCTCTGTTCCAGGCTGACCTTGAGCACAGAAGGAGCAGGGGACCCGCTATGTCTTGAGGTACCTGATCCCAAGCATTTCCCTGCCGCCCGTCCCATGCCAGAACTCCTACCATCAGCCACTCCCCTTTGAGAGACCCGCCCAGCCCTGTGTCTTCCCAACGTCTCCTGTGACCTCGGCAATTTTGCTGGAAAGAGTGAAAGGGAAGGCATAGACCCTCGGGGGAAAAGCCTGGAAAGAAGCGGGGAGAAGGGGGTCCCCGGCTCTGCAGCCGTCTGGCCCCACAGCCTCCGTGGAGAAGGACGTCCTTGCATGTACCACACTTTAGTTTGCACCTCCCTGCCCCAGACCCGACGGAGCGGGGTGAACGGTTGTCCTAGGAAGGGGTTACCTTTTCATTTTTACAAAGGAGGCGGCAAGCCAGGACAGAGAGACCAGCCTGACCCGCACAGTGAGGGAGCAAGCAGCTGGGGTGGGGACCCAGGACTCCTGACACCAGCCAGGGGCCTCCTGCCACAGCCAAGTGTCCACCCGCGCCAGCAGACAGTGAAGGCTGGCCCAAGGGTGTCCTCCTGATCCTGGGTTTTTAGGAAGACAGTGTGGAGGAAGTACCTCCAGAGGCCAGGCAGATCCTCGGCCTCAGGCAGGGGCTCTATGGGCCTTGGGGAAGATGGGGTGCTGGAGGAAGGGAAGTGTCCTCCCCCATGAAACCCAAGGCCCGGAGGTCTCAGGAGCCAGCCGACCCCCGGCTGGAGGGTGGAGTGGCCCGAGTCCTCAGGGACAGATCTCGGCTTGCGCCTTATAGCTGTGTGCTCCTGGAAAGCTCCTCCCTGCTTGGAGGCTCAGTTTCCCCCTCTGCAAAATGGGAGCAATGACCAAGGACTGACCTCTTGGGGTGGTTGGCCACACAACCCCAAATGAAGGGTGTCCACGGCCTGGCCCCAGCCCCAGCTGTAAACAGCCGCCAACAGCAGAAGCTTCTTCCTCATTTTCGAGGACAGAGAGCCCGCTCTTACCTGGATAGCCCTAGTGGCTGCCCATAGAGCTCCCTGCTTCCACCCTTGTCCCCTGACGGCCATTCTCCACGAAATATTAGATCCATTTGCAGCCCCAGTGGGACCAAGTCTCTGCTCGAACCCTCCCCTGCTCCCCATTCCCACTCAGAGAAACCCAAGTCTGACTCTGCCCCTGTTTCATCTCCAACTTCAGCTCCTCCTCTTGCCCTCTGCTCCTTAGACACACCAGGCCCACTCCTACCACAGGACCTTAGCACCTGCTGCTCATGCTCCTTGGACTACTCTTCCTCAGACAGCCACATGGCTTCTCCCTCACCTTCTCAATGAACCGACACCCCATTTAATTTGCAACCTATTCCCTGCATCTACACTCCTGATGCCCCTTACCCTCCTCAACCTTGGAACCGCCATCCCCTTTCTCACCATTGAACATTCTGTCTCATTAACTTGGGCAATAAATGTTTTGCTCACGTTCTGCCTCTCCCATGAGAATGGCATTTGGCACTTCTGTCTGGTTTGCTCATGCTCCATCCTCAGAACTCAGAACAGTCCTGGCACATAGTAGCTGCTCAATAAATACATGAAAGACAGAAAGGGTCTGGGACAATTTTCTGTCCGGGTTTTTCCAGTTCCCTCCCCCTCACCGATCCCAGCCCAAGGAGAGGGCTCCACACCCTCCCCATCCCCAGCCAGGCCAGTCTAGCCTGAGCCACTGGGAGGAAGGGGGCTACTCACCCTTCAGGATGGTGATGTTAATGTAGGGCCTGACCTCAGGCAGCAGGTATGGGAGGGCAGATGGAGAAGCCGATGACACTGCTTCATCGGCAGGGGTCAGGGGGTCCTCAGAGTCACAGCACCGTTGACAGTACCCAGGGGCACCCGAGGCCACCGCATCCCCAGAGGAGGGCTCCTCGGTGGAGACTGCAAACACCAAGAGAGGGAGCAGGAGCCCTGCGCAGAGGATGTCCAGGGCAGCTATCCCCATGGTGACCTGCAGCAAGTAAGGAGGGGCAGAGATTCTATTTAAGGGACCGTCCACACCATGCACATGCGCAGCACGGATGCTTGCCCCCATATTATCAGCTCACCTGACGTAACTCAAGGGCAGAGGGTTAGTGTCCCCATTTAACGGGAGAGAAGAAAGAGACTGACACAGAGAAGCAATTTCTCCCAGGTCATGAAGAGACCTGTGGCCATGCAGGGCCTGCAGGCCGGGTCCCCTGGAATCCAGTCCATGGGGATTTCTGGCACACGTGGGCCTGGGAAGGAAACCCCTCTAAAAAGATCCACAGCTGGGAAACAGACGAGGGTCCTGGGACGCCTTTGCTGGGGTGGGCGAGGAAGATGCTCCAGCCACCCACGTGTCCTACCCAGTAAGACCGTGAAATGCTCCCCACCCCAGCCCGCTCTGCCCACCTCCCTTTGGTTTGTTTTCTCGCAACCGACCCAGCCTTCGCCAGCAAGCACAGGCTACTAGCCCAGCATGAGGGACGTTAGTGCGCCCCTGGGACCAACACAAATGATTCTGCAGCTCGCTCTTCAGGAGAGGGGACGAGTGGCCGAGCCCAGGATCTGGCACCTGAGCACCATGGTCCTGACCAAGATCTAGGAAAGTTCATTTATTGTAGCGGTCAGAAAGCAACATATAGAGAAAATGCACAGGGTTATGCCCAGTGATGCTGTCAGGGCGTCTTTAAGAATTCAGGAGTAGGTATGCAGAATTTCAGACCCTAGACCAGTTCTGGCCTGCCTAGAGGTGCCTGTGCGCAAGGCAGAAGCAGGTACCTCTCTGCGCGGACAAATTAGAAACAAAAGTAGAAGTCATTTTTGGAAAAATGCAACACTGAGGGTGTGTAGGTTGGCAAGGGCTGTTGTCAACCCACCTCCCCCTCAGCACCTTTGTGCAGTCAACAACCCACACAGCTCAGCCTTACACAGAAGCCCCAAGGCTCTGGAGTTAATTCATTGGAAGAGAATTGTGTCAATCATCATAGACCTACCAATCCGCTGCCAAGGGGGTAAATTGGAATTAAGGAGCAGGACTAGAAAGGCTGGAAAATTCAAAAAGGATCGGAGAAGTCCAGGGGTTTATGAAGATGTTTGTGGCCCTGGCCAAGGGAGGTTCCAGAGTTCCAGGAGGGGGGCAGGAAGTGGCCAGGACAGCAGACACTGGGGACAGGCTGGGGCTGGGTGGGCAGGAAACCCGGCAAAGAGCCTTTGAGGTGGTAGCAGTGTTTGGGGGCTGGCATATTATCGCAGGATCAGAAACTCGGCTCTTGAAACCAGACTGGTTTTTACACTTCTGGCGTTTCTTTGTTTATTTCCTTTTTGTTCCTTTAACATTGGGTACAATTCAAAAATATTTTTTCTGTGGTTAATACATGTAGAGAAGTTAAAATTATTATTTTTTTAAAAAAATGCTATTCTATCCCCACTGAGTACTGAGGTAAGGGATGGGTTTTAAAGGGCAGGAGTCCCCCCCTCTAGACACACACACACACACACACACACACACACACACACACTCCACCGTGCTGGGGGCTGAGTAGTAGCTAGAAGGGCGGTGGCGGGCAGGTTGTCCCCAGAGATACCACCCCTCTCTTAGAGGTGACCATTCCCCAGCTCTGCCCTGGTCTGTTTTCCTGGTTCTGCTCAATAAGGCAGATAAACTTCTCGGAGATCAACATCCTTTCTGTTCAAGATTATAACCCCCACCCTGTGTTTGTAAAGGCCACATCTCGGTGATTTTTGAGAAGAACAAAAATCCCCTTTTTCCTGGCCATAGATGTGACTTTATGGGAAAGGGTGAGGCCTTGGGGTTGGACCTAAGATCCCATGATAGTTTACAAGCTGTGTGACCTCGGGCTAGTAGCTTAACCTCTCTAGTCTTCCATGCTGCTCCTTGACACTTACAAGGAGGTGAAACCACTGCCTACCTCCCAGGTTGTTCGGGAGGATCCCAGTGCAGAGTAAATGCCTGACTTGTAAGACTCTTAATACAAAGGACAGCAGAGGGAATAGTCAATAACATTGTAATAACATTGTACAGTGACTACCCTCATGAGTGGTGAGCGCTGAATAATGCATAGGATTGCTGAATGACTATGTTGCAAGCCTGAAATGAAGATAATGTCAATTACACTTCAGTAATAAACAAATAAGATTTGAAACGTGTTCTTTCCTGTGACAGACAAGGCCTCTACCCAGTGCCCACACAGGATGGGAAGAGCAGAATTTCACCCAGAGAACTGGCATAGTTGGGGATGTTTCTGTTGGCGGGGGCCAGACTGGAGTCAAAAGCTCTGAGACACAGAACTGTGCCCTGGGGAGAGCAGGAAGCAGGAAGCAAAGCAGTCTTTGAACAAGAGTAATAATAACCACAGCCATGATCAGGGACTGGCCCTGGAGGAGGGGGCCAGGCAGGGATCCAGAGTGGGGGACTGTGCCATCTGGGGTGATTTGGGGTGGGGGAGTTCCTGCTGCCTTTACTTAGGAGCTGGGAGCTCTCTGGGATGGGAGGGAGCTGGGCCTGCTGAGCTGAGCCAGTGAGTGTCCCGGCAGGGGGAGGCTCCCACTGGAGGAGCAGGGCAGCCCTTCACCAGGGGCTAGAGGGGCTGAGAGGGTCAGAGGGAGAGAGCAGAACCCGGGACGTGTCTAGGAAGAGAGGAAGGAGGAAGGGAATTCCAGGCTCTGACCCCAGCCCCCGGGGCCCTACTGGAAGAAGTTACGGGAACATTCATCACTCACCCCGTGTCCAGTGGCCTCCACGGCAGCTCACAGACCCCCGGCCTCTGGGCAGTCTCTGGCTCCTTTGCCCATGTCTGCTTGTTGCTGGCCCAGACCCCCAGGCTGAGCCGAAGAGGGAGGGAGAGAAGGAGGGAGAGAGGCGGAGGGAAGGCGGAGGGAGCGGTTGAGCTGGCTTCCCACTTCCCCTCCTCCCAACTCCCTCCTCTCCAGCCTCTGGGATCTGTGAGAGATCAAAGGAGCCTAGGGAGCTGGGGTTTTCCTTTGCTTAACTCCTTGGTTGTCCAGTGGGGTCTGGTTTGATTCAGAAGCCCAAGAGAGTCAGAGTGGGAAGGGGTCTGAAGCCCCTTGAGGAGCAGGCTGGAAAATAGAGGGAAAGGAAGGGGCAGGAGCCCCCCAGATTGCTCAGGAATGAGAAGGCAGCACTGGAATCCGGGGTGAGGGGTGGGCTTGGCCTATTTGCTCTGGGTCACAAGGACAGGGTGCTGAGGGGAGAGGGCGCGGGCACCCACTAGCTCAGGACTTGGGCCGATCCATTGACCTCTCCGTCCCTAGGAATCTGCAGAGCTCCAGTCCCCAGTCTCCTTGTGCCGGGCACAGGGGAGGCTCAGCACATGTCCAGTGAGTCGATGAGCAGGTATGACCCCCTCAGGTACTAGGTAAGGGCAACAGCCAGGTCAAAAGCCCCCTCTCCAATGGACACGGAAGTCCCCCACCTTGGCCTGGAAATCTCCCCTGAACGGTCCATCCCCTGGGTCTTCTGGAGCCAGCTCCTCTGCGGAATTGACCCCCCCCCCCCAGAAGGGTCCTCTTGGCAAGAGGGACAGCCTGTGTAGTATGTCCCTGGGCCTGGGCAGAGTCCTGCCCAGCTTCCTTCCAGTTGAGCTGCCCAAGGTTTTTCATGCATCCCTGGGACTCTGGGGTGCCCAGACAGTCTCCAACCAATGTCCCTCCCACTCCATCCCCCTCTCATTCCACTCGGGTTGAGTGCTTACTGCCTGGGCTGGGCCTCATCTTTGCAGGGGTTTTTGGAACCTGAAAGGTGTTCCCATCCATCATTTCAACTCAGCTGACCCCAGCCTTATGCTTTCCCAGGGTCCCATGGCTGGGAGGAGTGAAGAGGAGCCACACCCCACAGAAAGGAAGGGGTCCCCAACCCACTGGAGTCCTAGGAACATGCCTGGGCAGGGGGGATGGGTAGGGTTGGGGGGGGTGTGGACAAAGGCTCTAGTCCTCGGTCTGTCCCGTGGGAAGAGGGAGGGGGTGACATTTCTGCCCTCGGTACAGAAATGTCGAGATCTGAGGGGGATGGAATTCAGTCTGGGGCTTAGGGCATGAAAGCCTAACCCCCACTCAACGGGCCAAGTGTGGAGGATAGAACGGCCCATGGCCTGTGTATCTTTGACCACGTCTCATGTCCAGCCTTTGGTTTTTCTAGCAGTTTTGGGAATAATCAGACAGCAGAACTTCAGGCCTGGAAAGACCCTGAGAGATGGCCTGACCCAATTACTTAATGGGACCAGGAGATACTGTGTGACCCAGGATAGACTCCAGTCTTTGACTCAAGGTCACAGCTGCCCGGAGCTCAAGCTGGAATGAGAGTCAGACTCTCCCAGCTTTCAGCTTTGTGCTGCTTTCACCTCTCAAGCCCACTTAGAGTCCTCCCCCCAACCCTGGCCTATTTAAGGGCCCCAGGGGGTCCCCTCAAAAGCAGATCGAGGTTCTACAGCATTGAGAAAACACCAGGGCCACACTGGCCATGCCCTCTATGTGGCCCTGCCTCCGGCAGCATTCCCAGGGCCCTGAGCCAGGGCTGCAAAGGGTGGGAGCCAAGGGGAGCCACCCTCCCCACCCTCCCCTGCTGCTGCCACCAGGAAAAGGGCTGAGTCAGCAGCACCAGAGTGGAAGACAGCTCCTGGCTGCCTCTGAGCCCTTTGGCTTAGAAAGCCTAGCCTCAGAGGGAAGGGAGAAGGGAAGGGAAGACAGCTGGGGGATGGGGAGCGCAGCCTGGGGACACAGTAAGTTTATCCCATGCTGTGCCAGCCCTCTGCTCCAGGCCACACTCAACAGCTCCTCTGCCAAAGGCCACTCAGCCCATTTATCAGATGAGGAGACTGAGGCCAGGAAAGGGACTTGATTTGCCAGGTTCTAGGGCTGGCTCCTTTGGCTCCCAGCCAGGCCGATGCCCCAGAAAAGGGCTCCTTGTTCTCTTTGCCAGCTGGAGGCAGGGTGGAAGAGAGAGCAAGGCTCAGATATATTACACTTCAATATTTTTCCTCTCACTCTCACTCTGCCTAAAATACGTTCATTTGTGCAACATCCGGTGGTCTCCCAGCCATTCAGAGGATCTCCCCAGCTGGCCAGGTAGCTTGGAGACAGAGCCCCAGCCCTGGGGCAGACAAAACTGGGTTATGTCCCAGCTCCAGCTCCTTCTAGCTGTGCGACCTTGGGCACACTCCCTACTTCTGAGCCTTGATGTTCCTGGGCCAGAGGGACATAAGGAAGCCAAGAGCACCTGAGGGGTCTGGTGGGATACCCAATAGGGGTCCCCTCTACTGGCCACCCACCAGTGCTTCTCCGTGGTCACACTCTGAATTAGGGTAAGTGTCTGAGCCCCTTCTCATGCACACCTGAGTCGGAAGCCCTGGGACCCAGGTATAAAAATAGTGAGTGAGTGCTTACAGAGTGCCAGGACCCCTCATGTATTTTTAAAAGATAAAATGTGTGCCTGTCAAAAGGTGAGACAGAAAACACGATTGCTGGGGCGCCTGGGTGGCTCAGTGGATTAAGCCGCTGCCTTCGGCTCAGGTCATGATCTCAGGGTCCTGGGATCGAGCCCCGCATCGGGCTCTCTGCTCTGCAGGGAGCCTGCTTCCTCCTCTCTCTCTGCCTCCTCTCTCTCTGCCTTCCTCACTGCCTACTTGTGATCTCTCTCTCTGTCAAATAAATAAATAAAATCTTTAAAAAAAAAAAAAAAAGAAAACACGATTGCTGGAGTCAGCCTTGCAAGTTGTGAATGCCAAGTCGCAGATCTAACTGCTCAGGGTCACTAGCCAATTAAGAAACTAAACAAAGGTTGGGGCGCCTGGGTGGCTCAGTGGGTTAAAGCCTCTGCCTTTCGCTCAGGTCAAGATCTCAGGGTCCTGGGATCAAGCCCCGCATCGGGCTCTCTGCTTGGCGGGGAGCCTGCTTCCTCCTCTCTCTCTCTCTCTGCTTGCCTCTCTGCCTACTTGTGATCTCTGTCAAATAAATAAAAATCTTAAAAAAAAAAGAAAAAAAAAAAAAGATGTTTGCCAGAAACTAAACAAACGCAACCGCGAGCGCCACCTGCTGGGGAGCGCCATGGGGCCCCGCGGTGGGTGTGACCCAGCCCACTGGGCACCCACCTCATGGAACCGGCGGCTTGTGATGCTCCCCACCCGTCTCATCCCCTTCGTCAGGAGCTAAGGGGATAGCAGAGGGCTAGGAGAAGGATGAAAGGCCACTGCGACGCGCTAGGGGCTGGCTGGGGCGCCCAAGCACTTTCTTCCAAACCCCCTCCCCACAAAGTGGCCAGAGGTTCCAAAAGGACCCTCCCTCTGCCAAGCAGTTCGTCCCGCTTCCTCCTGCGCGGAGAACCCCGGACTCGGTTCTACGGAGCCCTTCCACTGATTAGCCGGGTTGTCCTCGGTTAACATCCACCTCCGGACTCAGTTTCTCCACTCTGGGCTTTCAACACCCCATGTCTGATCCCGAGGTGGGCGAGTTTAAGTCCATTTTACAGAAGGGGACACTGAATCCCCAAGAGGTCCAGGGAAAGAAAGAGCCAGCAGGTCGCGGGGAGTCTGTCGGCCACCTCCACCCCCACCCCGCCCCAGAAGAGCCCTGCTGACTGTTGGGGGGAAACTGAGGCTAAGGAACAGGTGCAGCAAGTGGCTCCCTCCCCGGCGGCCGTCCAGTGGCAGAACCAGAACGCTGAGGCAGCAGCCAACCTCCCCGCTCCGCTCCGCAGAAGTAGGGAGCGACTCCCCGACCCCCGGCCCACCGGCTTCGGCTTGGACCCCTGGGAAAAGATAGTCGCCGGCCGCCGGCCCGCGCCTTTCGCTGCCAGCCAGGGCCCTGGAAAAGCACAGCCCAGGGCTCAGGCAAACCGGACCCCGCCCCGTGGACACTCGCGGCCGCGACCCTCAGGCCGGCTCTGCTCCGGCCTCTGGGCCTCCACCCGGGAAGCCCAACCCGAGGCGGCTCCTCGGCGCCAGGGAGGAGCCCCCGCGCGTCCAGCCCCGAGTGGAGTCGGCCAGGAGCTAGCAATGCCGGTGGTCAGGAGCCAGCAAGGCCGGACTTGGCCGAGCATAGCCGAATCCCGCCAAGTGCTGCCGAGGACAACCGGGCAGAGCCGACTTTGGCCGAGCCAGGCTGTGGCGGCCGAACACGGCCGAGTCTGACCGAGTGGAGCCGAGCGTGGCCGAAGAGAGCCGAGTGCGGCCGAGCGAAGCGGCGACCGGCGGAGGTCCCGCAGCGCCCCCTGCCGGACACAGAGCACAGCGCTGGCCCCGGCCCAGCCAGTCCACGGCCTCCAGGTCTCGCGACAGTCCTGTGAGGCGAGGTTATGAATAAAGCCCATTTTATGGATGAGGAAACTGAGGCTCCAAGCGGTTCCGAGGCCGGCGCCGAGGCCTGCAGAGCTAAGCAGTGGGGCCGCTTGGGTTGGATCCTGATTGCGTGGCTGACAGCTCAACGGACTGCCGCCCACGTAAACAGGCATGCGAGTTTGCTTTGTTCTCCCTGTAATTGCTGCTGTTCTGTGGCGGGAGAGCAGGAGAGACCGGCGCTGTCTGATGAGCGGAGGGAAGCTGAAGCTCAGAGACAACCTCTCCTTACAGATGGAGAAACTAAGCAGGCTCTGGGTTGTGTTGAGCAAACGCAGGACTGGCCATTCGGTGTGCCAATATTGACATATTTCCAGGTAATTAAAGCAGATAGCAGGGCACGTCCCACCCCTGGCCTCCTTTTCCCCACCTGTAACAAGCCGGCCACAGGGGACGTGGGCTCCTGGCTGCCTCTGGGCTGTGTTGCTGGGATGTGTGAACCAGGACCTGAAGTGTCTGGGACCCTGGAGATGCCTTCAAGTGTGGCTGAGACATTGTCTTTGAAAAGGAGGCCTCTGCACACACACGTGCACAAGTGTTTGCCCTTCGTTCACACCTCTGGGCTGCAGGGCTCCCTGGAGGGTGGCGGAGCCTCCAGGAGGCTATGGAGTCCCCATGGGGCCTGGGCTGCCCTCACACCTGTCTGGTCTTCCCCGAGGACATCATCTCTCAACACCCAGTGGCCACCAAGGAGCTGGCATCAGTGGCCTCAGAGCTCTGTCCACGTGCCGCATTGCTCCTGCCACCTTGCCCCTCAGTTTCATAATTTAAAAAACAAAACAAAGCAAAACTGTAGACACTGAACTGGGGGCTGGGAAAACAGCTTCTTGGTCCCGCTTCAGGCACCATGACCCTGAGTCAGGTGTTTGACCATCCCTGGTCTGACCGTCCTGTGCTGTAAACCGGTATTGGAGCTGTCCTCAGTACCTAGACCGTCTTGCCTAATTCCTCCCCGGTGCATGCATTCCAGTGTTCTCTCTACACTCAGCTGGGCCATCGCGCCTCCTGGGGAGACTTCCACCGCCCCTACCCGTGGAAAGATTCTTCCTTCTGGGAAAGCACTTCTCGCATTCATTGAACACAGCACCTAACACATCAAGCACAGTGCTAAACTGTGGAGAAATACTAACTCATTTAAACCTCCCAACAATAGAGACATCTGCTCTCAACCCCATCTCAGAGACAGAGGTTGTGGGGAGAAGCACAGGAAGGTTGATTAACTGCTTCAACGTCAAACAACTAGTGAACGGATGAGCCGGGATTCAAGCCCAGGCAGTTCCAGGCCATGTGCTTCAGAACTGACTAGTTTATCTATTCTCTTCCCTCTGACTTCCTCTGCTCCTAAAAGACAGGCGGGCCTTGTAACTTCTCTGCCTTCAGCGTTTGCAATTGGCAGTTGCCCCCCAAAATACTTGCTAAATGAAAGAGTGAGCAGGCCAGGGATTATGCAAGCCCCAGAGGTCTTGGGAGAGGAGGGACCATAAGTTCTGTTTTGCAGGCAGGGAACTGTGTTCGCTCCCTGAGCCTGCCATGACTGAGTACTACGAACTAGGTGGCTTGCAACAGAAATTCATTTGCTCCTGGTTCTGGAGGCTGGACGTCTGAGATCAAAGAGTCAGCACAGTTGCTTCCTTCTGGGGGGCTCTGAGGACCTCTCACCCAGCTTCTGGTGCTTGGCTGACAACCTTTGGTGTCCTGGGACTTGTAGAAGCCTCACGCGGCATCTTCCTTGTGCTCCTGTTGTCCAAATCTCCCCTTGGCTTAAGAACACCAGTCGCACTGGATTGACAGCTTACCCTACCCCAGTATGACCTCATCTTAGCTACTTATGCCTGAAAGGACCGTACTTCCAAATAAGGTCCCATCCAGAAGCACCTAAGGTTAGGACTTGAACATGAATTTGGCAAGGAGACTCAACACAACCTACAACAGGAATTAACCCCCTACGAGGTCCTGTCTGACAGCTTCTGCCCCTCAGCTGGGCCTGATCTCTGCCTTTCCTCTTTTTCTTGATAGTATTCCTGCAGGCTCAAGGCCTTAGCACACACCGGTCCCTCTTCTAGGCACTCAGGTGTCCGCACTTCATGCACCCCTCCCCTGCCCTGCCAGCCCCTCCCCTGTCACACTTCTCTCCCGACTCCATTCTGTGGCTCTCCAAGAACAACAAGGGCACAGAGACGGCATCTGTCTTCCCCCACCGCACCTCCAGTCCAGGGTCAGAGTCTTGCCTACTGTCTGTGCTCAGGAAAATCTTTGTTAACTCAATAAGCTACGCCCAGAGAGATGAAGTAAATGGCCCAGGGTTGCACAGTAGGTTTGTGACAGAGTGGGCCTCGGTCCCAGGCCTCCTGATTCGGGTCCCATAGCTTTTAGGGGATGCATTTCCCCCACGGCCTTCCAGTGGTCTCACCGAGAAGGTCACCAGGGCCTGCCAGTGATAGGGGCAGTGCAAGACCATGGCGGGACTGTGGCCTTGCGTTATCCCAGGGAATGTCCCTCACATTCCTGCCTGGGGTTCTTCCCACCTGCAGAGTGTTTCCTTCTGTGTTTGGCATCCTGTGGAGCCCAGCTGTCACCTCCCCATGGGTCAGTGGCCTCTGTCTCTCCCACAGCTTGTAGGTGAGGACAACCTGATGCCTGGGGCCTCAGGGCCTGCGGTCTCCCAGCTCCTCCCCACTGATGCGGATGCTGACGCAGGAAGTCCTGGTCCAGAGCCTAGTGGCCATGGGCTGTTGCCTGGCAACCGCCTCTGAGAGACAAGTTCAAGGTAAGGCCTTGGGTGTGAGTAAGTTGAAGATCTGGAGAAGGGGAATCAGGCAGGGAGGGTCATCACCACCCTTCCTGCCTGTCCTGGCTCACAACCCCAGGCCTCACCTCCCCCTGAGGCGCCTGCATTTCCAATAAACGCACAGATTCCAGGCCCAAACCCCTACACAGGTTCCTTCCATCCCCCTGGCCCTCCCCGCACTGATTCAGGATTACTGCAGGGCACAGAGCCAAAGGAGGCCAGAGTCACCGAGTTAAAACTGCCCCCGAAGTTTGTGAAATGGAATTCCCCTATTCACTCATTTATTGCAAATATTCATAGTTACCTGACTCGGGAACACAGTCCCTGCCTGCAGAGGCAAGGCTGGCGGTGGGGCCCCCACGCGCATGAATGTGAGCGGGCACAGGCAATGACACATGGCATGGTGGGGAAGCTGGGGGGCTGTGGGATCCAGAGGGGAGCTCTGGCCCGGAAACCACTCCCGAGCGACCCTTCGCCCCAGCAGTCCCTCTGCTCTCACTGCAGGCACCCGCCTCGGGCACAGTAGACCCCTGGTGTTCGCATTCCCGTGCGTGTTCACACGTGGATGTGGCTGAGATGCCCGGGCCCCTCCTAGGCACCCCGTGCTCACAAACGCACACACAGTCTCCTGTTGCTGCCTGGGGCACACCCAGGCTTTGGGGTCAGGCCAGCCTGTCCCTCACAGTCACAGCATCCCCTTGTCTCCCAGGTGGGAAGGATGGGCACGTGACCCACATCTGGCCAATCGTCGCACTCCATCACTTTGTCTTTGGTAATTGGCCCAAGGAGCTATCACGTGACCCAGTCAAGCCAATCAGCTTTCTGCCACGAGTCTTGCTATTCGGGCTCAGGCAAAGACTCTGATCTAAGGCTTTGGGACCAAGGTCTGTAAGGAAGTTGGCTGAGGCTTATCGGGGCCTCTTCCATGCGCCCTGGAGACCCCGACTCTGGGAATCCATACACAGAGACCTGGGCACGCAGAGCTGAGAGATGAAGAGAGGGATGCGACCCCCCCCCCCCCCAGGCCCACCAAGGCGGACGAACTGGCCCAGGTCACAGCTGGTGTCATGTGCCACTGTCTTTATTGACAAGAGCAAGGGGCAGGAGCAGCAAAGGGTCCCCCTCAGGGGCATTCCAGCCGCCCGTGCTGGACAGGCTCACCTGTCCCAGGAGTCAGGAAGGCAGGGTTGGCCAGGAAATGCTGAAATGCCGGGCGCCCTTCTTCACTCAGACCCCCAGATCCTTCTCAGAGGAACCCCAGACTGAGGGCTGGGCCTCCAGCTCCAACATCCATACAAGGTCTGGTTTGGGGAACTTCTGAGCGGGCGTACTCCCCAAGCCCCGCCTTCTTATCTTTGGCCTCTGCCTCCTTCCCTTCCCCCAATCCTGGGTCTCGCACTGCTCTTACCCCCAAAGGCCAGAGACAGAAAGGCCGCCTGATGAAGGAGCAGGTGTGGACCAAGCCTGGTCGGGGGCTTTATAATCTGATACTTTACTTTATAATCGGATACACCCACCCCTACCCATTGTAGTGTGGGGGGCAGTTTGTCCAACATAACTCATTCCCCTCCCCCCAATTCTGAGCAGTGGGCAGACGGGACAACCTACTATTTTATGATAGGAAAACTGAACCCCCCAGAGGTCAAGGCTAGCTAGGATCCTGAGTTGAGTTGAAAATTTAGGTCTCCCAACCTGTGGTTCACGTGCTTTCCCTGAGGACTCCCTTGCCCTTTGCTGGGGTGGGGGATGGAGGGAGTTAGCCTGAGGTGCCGCCCTCTCCCAGGGCCAATCTCACCATGGCCCCGAGGGCTTACCTCTGGGAGAGAATCCTTGCACAGTGGCCTCTCCTGTGGTTCCCTTCCAGCCCCCACCTTGTCTTGTCTTCCTTGGGGCGCCCCACATTGTGGCCCTGGAGTATATAGAGAATGGGGAGGACTGCTCCCTGGCCCGTGGGGTCCTGAGTCTCAGCAATGGCCCTAGGCCACCATCAAGGTGCAGCCCCTCTTACCAGCCCAGGCAGGCCGTCAAGGGAGCCAGCGCTATACCTTCCAGAGTGTTTGCTTTCCCACCTTGACTGCGTGCTTTCCTTGAGATTGATCAGGGCCGGGCACCCACAACATGCTTTCAGCAGCGATGCCGTGGAGCTCCACCCAGAGGGGCCACGGACGACGGCATGGTCCTGGAGCAGATCTGTCCTCCTCCCTCCTGCCCCCTCCCTCCTTCTCCCTCTCTTCTTCCTCCACCCTCTTCATCCTTCCTCTCCTCCTCTCCCTCCTTCTCCACACCATGCTGTTAGGACACTGCCTTTCCCCACCGGTCTGCCTGACCCAGGCCCTGCCTTGGTCTCTGGGAGGGGAGGAACGCCAATGGGTGTTGCTATAAGGGGTGCTCCTGGAGCCCTCAGAGACCCAGAGACACCCCCCTTCTAGCCACAACCTCACGACATGAGCTGCTATGGGAATTGGTCAGCTGCCCTCAACAGGGGCCAAGTAGGGCCTTGGGTGGCCTAAACTTAACGCAGATTGGAGACGCTCTTTATGAAAAAGAATATAAAATTCCAAGTACAAAATGAGATACGGGGCCTTGGGTGGGCCCAAGCGGTAAGGGACCCTGAAGCTGGCCTGAGTGACTTTCCTAGAAAATCCACCGCCTCTCAGGGCAGGGAACACGGAGTCCCAGCACTAACATTTGGCCAAGAGGGCCTGGAGGTTATTGGGTTGCTCAGCAGGTGAGGCCTGAGGCCCAGAGAAGAGGAAGAGCTGGCCGAGGTCTTGCAGCATGTCGGAGGAGCTGATATGGGGCCTGAGCAGGTTTGGACCTCTCCCTGCACTGGGTAGAACTTTCTTCTACTTGGGGCCCCAGTCCCTCCCCTGTGATCCTAGCTCTGAGCCTAGGAAATCCAGACCTTGGTGTTGTTCTGAGGGCCAACCTTCAGGCTAATCCCCCAGGATGCTCTGTCTTTGAAGGGGAAAGCCAGTCTGGCCTTGTCCCCTGAACCTGGACCCCACTCCGGAAGGCCAGCCAGGGGTGATGCCCCTCCGGACTTCTCATCCAGCAGAGCTTGTCCTGGCTGATTACTCCCATCCCTGAGTCACAGAAAAGAATGCAAGGCCCAGAGAAGGAAAGGGACCTTGGCAAGGTCACACAGCAAGTCTCAGCGGCTATGGGATGAGAGCCCAGGCCTCCAAACATCCCATCGTGGGCCTCTGGCACCATGGATAGCATGCCCTTGGCACACCCACAGCCTCTGTCCAGTCCTGGGGCCACGTTGGCCCTCCACAGGCCCCCTACAGATAGCTGATGTGCAGTGTGCCTGGCTTGTCTCCCGCCGAGGCCTCTTGGGGGAGGAACTGCTTGTCCTTGTTGACCTTGCTGCTGGGCGGTCGCTCCTGCCTGCTGGTGCCAGGCTGCGCAATGAGGCTGACCCGGCCATTCATCTTCCCCTCCCCCTGCTTCCCTGCCCCCTCCTCCCCATCCTCCTCCTCTTCCTCCTCCTCTTCCTGTACTGTCTTCTCTGGAGGTCCTCCAGCAGGAGGCTCCTGGCTGCGCACACGGCGGGAGGGTCGCAGCAGGACCCTGCGGAAACCCTGCTTGAAGCGGTAGGAGAGGAAGCCATAGAGGATGGGGTTGGCACAGCTGTTGGCATAGGGCAGCGCCACCACCAGGAAGTAGAGGCCGAAGAAGGCGGGCTCCTCGGGCAGCGGGCACACCACGTTGACGATGTTGAGCACGTAGAAAGGCATCCAGCAAAGGACAAAGAGCGCCACCACGGCCACCACCATGCGCGTGACCCTGCGCTCCGAGCGCCGCCGCCGCTGGCACGACGGCGCCCGCACCCGCCGCCCAGCCGAGCGCACCTTGACCACGATGAGCAAGTAGCAGAGACAGATGACCAGCAGCGGCCCGAAGAAGCCCAGTGCGGCCGTGTAGATGATGAAGCCAGCGCGCCAGGCCGCCGCCGGCTCGGGCCACTGCATGTGGCAGGTGCTCATGCCGTGGGGTACCCCCGAGAAGACCACCACGGGCAGCACCACCACAGCCGAGGCCACCCATACGGCCACGCTCACCGTGCGGGCCACCGGAGCCGTGCGCCAGCGGGCAGAGCGAGTGGGGTGCACCACGGCCAGGTATCGGTCCACACTCATGACGGTGAGGCAGAAGATGCTGGTGAACTGGTTGATGCCGTCCACGGCCATGACCAGGCGGCACATGAGGGAGCCGAAGGGCCAGTAGGATAGGGCGTTCTGGGCCGCCAGGAAGGGCAGCCCCAGCATGAAGAGCTCATCGGCCAGGGCCAGGTTGAGGATGTAGACATTAGTGACCGACGGGCTGGCCGTGTGCCTCAGCACCACGTAGATGACCAGGGAGTTGCCCAACAGGCCCACCACGCACACCGCCAGGTAGACCAGCGGGATCAGGACACCGCTGACGGCCAGCCCTGCTGCACTTGGGTCTGCCGACCCATTTCCCAGGGTGGTGTCTGGGAACCAGGCTGAGGAGGTGTTCCCAGGTTCCAAGGTTGTGGGCGCGGAGGCAGGGTAGCCAGGGGTGTCCATGGCCAAGGCGGATGGGGGTGGTCTTCAATCAGCTATAGGCCTGGAGCTAAGGAGGAAGGACACGGCCACGTTACAGTGAATGACAGCTTTGTCGGCGCTGCCCTCCCCCCGCCATCACACTGAACTTGGAGGCCTGTAGTGTGCCCAGCCAGACTTTGACACACACTTTGGACTCGGCATAGGCCAGCAAGGTGGGCCCGCAAGCTGTCCCTGCTTCTCAGAGGAGGAGGCTGAATCTCAGAGAGGCGAAGTGGATGATGCCACCAGGGTGTGGTGCGGGGTGTGGGCTTGCCTGGCTCCGGAGGGCAGGGACCTTCACTGGCCTGGGCACCACGGTGTCCCCTTCACCTTCGCACCTGTGTGCCTGTGCGTTCTCCTCATATGTCTAATAGAGGAGCGAATGGATCATTCAATCAGCCCATGGCGACAGAGGCCCTTCCTTCCGTTAGTCAAGCATCTTTGACGCTAATGCGTTTTACGATGTGACTCAACGAAATCACAAAACAATACGTATCCTTTCTACAGAGGATGCTCTGGCTGGCAGAACCCCAAGGGGATCAACCACTGCAATAGACTGAAGGTGTTCCCCCACGCTCCAAACTCGTATGTTAAAATCCTAACACCCTCCCCCCCAGAGATGGCATTGGAGGGCAGCGGCTTCTGGAGGTGCATAGGTTTTCAAGATGGAGCCCCCCACCATGGGATCAGCGCCTTATAAATGGCCCCAGAGGGTTCCCTCACTCCTACCATATAAGGACACAGCAAGACGACTGACTATGAACGAGGAAGCAGGTATCACTAGACACTGAATCTGTTGGCACCTTGATCTTGGACTTCCAGCCTCCAGAACTATGAGAAATAAATACTGTTCATAAGCTCCCCACCCCCACCCCCCCACCCCAGCCCAGGCTGTGGGATTCTGTTCTAGCAGCCCCAGAATGGACTAAGCCACCAGCAGGTCTCAGTCCTCACATTTGAAAACCAGTGCTGCGTATCCCAGGTCTTTAACCTTGAACCTGGGTCTCTAGATGAACTGCAGTGGGGGAGGGGTGGTCCATGAACCCCCTAAACTCTGGTGCAAGTGAATGCGTCCTTGTCTTTTCTCTGGGTGGAGTCCAGAGTTTTGATCAGGTTCCTCAGATTCTGAATGGAGTTAAGAACCCCAGGCACAGCGATGTCCCCTGTCCTGGGAATCCGAATGCTTGGGGACCTCCCAGGCTGAGCCCAACCCACAGTGCCCCCGAAAGGCCCTGCCTGGAGTGGCTAGCTGTGAACTTGCCAGGTGGGCATGTGGCACCCCATGGTGAAAAACTCACAGCACACTGAGGGTATTTACAAGAAGAGCCCCCCCCCCCAACCTTGCATCCGCGGGAAAGACTTCCCAGAGAAGAGGGCGTTTCAGATGGGTCCTGAAGCATGAATGAGTTTGCCCAGTGACACAGTGGAAACCAGCATGCCCATTCACGTCATTAGTCCCTTTCTTATCACACCTCCCATGTATTATAAGGAGCTAGAACTGACTCTTCCCCGTTCCCCGGCTAGACCAGCTTTCCTTAAATGTAGAGACACCCTCTCAGCTTTGAACTGTCTCCTCGTCCCTTCACACAGCACAGGCATTGCCTCAGTGTTCGAGGCGTTGAAGGAATCAGAGGAGCCCCGAGGGGCCAATTCTCAATGCAAAGGGGGGTGAATTGCTGATAGTGGAAATTCAAGCCACTCTCGCTTGCTCAGAAAGGCCGCTCACCTCCAAACCTGTGAGCCTCTCTCAGGAGGCCCAGTTAGAGGCCAAGTCTCTTCTGGGGCCTGGACCTCTCCCTGCCCCTTCTTCCTGATGACCTCCCCCAGTCCCTTGGTTCCTTTCTGTCCCTGCCTCTCCCGACAGAAAACCCTGAGAGAAAAAGAAAGCCTCTGATATCCCCACTCTGAGCCCACACTAAGCCTGAATCGTCTCCCGTGGGACCTGCCACCTGCCTGCCCTATCCAGACACTACCTTTAAGATGCAAAGTTTCTGGAAAGGAAAGGTACCCCAACTTGGAGCAAACACCCCTGGGTGGGTGAGCCTGCCAGTTTGCTCCTGCCCGAGGACCTTGGATTCCTAAAGGCTCTGAGCACCAGGCCTGGCAATGGCAAAGATCCCTGTGGCATCGGCTCCTCCCAAGGATACCCCAGGCTCATTGGGCTCAGAGCAGCCCTCTCTGATCCTCCAGCCCCAACCTGTCATCACCCCAGGACCTCATCAGCCCTCCTGAGCCTGGGACACTGGCACTAGGAAGGGGCTATCTGGACACTGGGCTCATAGGATCCTCCTAGTTCCTCCAGCTCCTTGTCATTGACACCAGCTGCCAGGTTCCAGGCAAAGCCAGGGACACACAGCATCCTATGGGGTCTTATGAGAGAGGGACCAGTGTTGTCCCCACCATTAGACAGGGTGCAAAGAAGAGACCACACAGTCCTGGTCACACAGCTAGAAAGGGGCAGACCTGGGAGGACCTGAAGGTCCTCCTCAACCACACACACATACACACACACACACACACACACACACACACACGCACACACACACACACGCACACACACACACACACAGTCCTCCATTTCACAGGCCGGCAGACTGAGGCTGGGCCTTGGGGAGGCCACCAGCTGACATCCCATTTTCCCACCAGCCTATGCAGAGCTCCCCTCCCTGTTCCTTGGGTTCTTGAACTATTAAGATCATGGGCTCAAACCCCTGGAATCTTAGGATCCTAAAAATAGAATGTAATTTCTTAGAATGGAGTTATGGAGTCCGAGATGTTTAGACTCCGTGTCCTTGAATCGGAATGTCAGAATTCCTGAATGCCAGAATCGGCCCTCTTCCTCCAGGAATTGTGCACTCTGAGACCTTGGAGTTCTTTCTGGCTTCCTCAGCCCGGGAGCCCTATGTCATCCGTCCACCTTGCCACCCTGCGCGCGCATCCTCTTACTGCATCGCTGTGGGGCAGCCAATCACAGCCCGGGGCCGGAGGAGACAGGAAAGTGCCAGGCTCCTGAGAGAGGAGCAGGGAGCTGGGCAAACCTAATATCCAGGATGCAGGGACAGATGTCCCCAGGGAAGCCCGGAGGGAGCTCTGAGGACGGGCTCCCCCTCCTGCTCAGACACATGCGTGTACACTGCACGCACACACACGTGCTAACACACAGGGTCCTGGGAACACAGCATACCCAGCCAGGCCCTGCCTTTGTGCTGGGCGGGGGATGCCACAGACCCTCCCCAAACCCCCTGCTACCCCAGAAGACCACGCCTCCACCCTCATCTGATCTCATCTTTCTTGTCAAAGTTGAACAGGCCGGGCGCCAGAAGGAGGAAAATTACAGCTTCCCGTGGGCATAAGCCAACCTACAATTTAGGTACCGTCCTTTCTTTAAGGAGCTGGAGTCCTGTGCATGGTCTAGTTCATGCTGGGGGAGGAGGGACTTTTCCTCCCTGTCTGGTTTATCTTTGGCACAAGCTTGCCTGAAAGCTGGGGGCGGACTCCTCGGAGGACTGTTCGAGAGGGGACAAAGGCCCAGAGACAGCAAGTGGCTGCCCTGAGCCACACAGCAATTCAGCACAGCCCCTCAGAGATGCCAGACACCCGAACCACTTTCCATTTGTCTGCCCCCATCTGCTTACCCTCTTGAGCGCTGGCTCAGGGGTGCGGGAACCCTGAGCTACTTAGTTCTTCAGCCCCAGCACCTGGCGCGGTGCCCAGCACTGGGAAATGAGGGCAGACCAGGCAGTTCAGCAAGTAGAACTCGGAGCGAGGCGAGGCATGGCTCCCAGGCACAGGGCTCAGACCCACATCAAGAGATCCTCACAAAGCCCAGGACAGAGGATTTTTAGAGAGGAGGACGCTGAGGCTCAGAGAATTTCTGTAACTTGCCCAAGGTCACTAGCTGGTGAGTGCGAGACCAGAATTCAAACCTGATTCCGTCTGTCCCTCAACCATCAGTACCTCCTGGCCCTGCTGACTTCCCTTGAAGGCCCCCGGCTGAGAGGAATCCAGGACAGGGACCTGAGATGGCCCTGAAGGCTGCAGGCTGATGCTCCCCAGCCAACCGAGTTCTGATTTACCTCTGCAACCCCGGGTCTTCCCCCCAAAGATCTAGATTGTGCGAATCAGTGCCAACAGACTCACCCCCATTCTAGGCCTGGGGTGTGACCCCCCAGGAACACACTCCACGAGCCCTGGGCTGGGGGCTTGGGCTCTGCCACGGAATGATAATCCCTAATTACTGTGCGACCTTGGGCAAATCACTTCCTGTCTCTGAACCTCAGTTTCCACCTGTTCCAATGAAGACAGGTAGATCCACCTCCCAGGGTTGCTGTAAAGATTAAATGGGAGTGTGCTGAGCATGGTGCCCAGCACAGAGGAGGAGCTCGGGGAAGCTGGCCCCGGGGCCGAGGCCCGAGGTTTCTTCCAGAGCTTGGACACTCTGCCGCTGTGTGATTCCAGTATTCTAGAATCATGGCACAAGAATCTGAGATGAACTTGTCCCTACCCCCCACAGCCCACTAAGAGGTCATAGGGAGGCCTTCTTCCTCCCTGGGCCTGCCCACTCTCTCCCTGTCCCCAGCCGCAGCTCCCCAAGTTCATCCCGGGCAGAGGATGGGCTCCAGCACCCCACCCTCAGGGACCCCCCCCAGGCCCAAGCCTCCTTACCTGCCCATGGGGCGAGGGGTCCCCTGCTTGCCGCCAGGCTGGTTACCATTCTGCTGCCCCCTCTCCCTGTCCAGTCCCCAAGTGCCCAGAGCACCCTTAGCTGGAGTCCCCACACACTGCCCACTTCTAGACAGCTTACGGCCTGAGCCCCTTCCTAGGCTTGCAGCGGCCACGGCTGCCCACAGAGACTCTCCCATCTGGTCTCCGGCCCTGACTTTCCACGGGCGCCTGGTGCGTCACCCCCCATCTCCAGGACACGTCCTGGAGGAGGGGGGGGTTAGAGGCACAGAGGGGGGTCTGTGGGCAGGAGCTCAGTGTGGGGGTGGACCGAGAAACTCCCAAGGAAAAGAAAAGGGGAGCAGGGACTGTCGGAAGCCAATAGAAATAAAGGGGAAAGGGGGGTCGGTCGGAGGTGGAGAGAGAGGCAGAGGGAGAAGAGAGTGAGTGGGTGGAAAGCCAGAATGAGGGGGAGTGATAAGAAATGCGTGGCAGGGAGAAGAGAAGCAGGAGCAAAGAGGAGAAAAGGGGCGAGAGGGAGATGCAGAGGGAGGCAGGGATGGAGAGCGGAGAAGGAGGAAGGAGAAGGAGGGGGTGGCAGGCAGAGTGACAGAGAGGGATTGTGCCACAGATGGTGACATGGAGAGCCAGGGAAGGAGGGAGCAGGAGTGGGGGGAGGGTGCGGGAGGGGCCGGAGAGCAGGTGCAGGGAGGGGGGAGGGGCGGCAGGTTAGGGAAGGAGTGGGGGGGGGAGGGGGGATGGAGGCAGACCCTGTTACCGAGGAGATTTGGCCACCCACGCTGGCCCTGGCTCCGGCAAGGGGAGGGGAGGTGGGGTGGGGGGAAGAGAGCGTGGTGCTCAGAGAAGCTGGATGCCCCCCTAGGCCACCGTGGCACATACCCCCCAGGGCGACAGCTCAGTCCCGAGGCCAGGCAGGTGAGGGATTGGGCAGTGCTGGGAGGGCAGGGGGCGAGCACTGGGCTGGGAGTCCATGGTCCTGGGAACAGGCTGAACACCAGCCAGAGGAAGGGCGGGTGGGGCAGCCTGGAGAGCCCAGGGCGTGGTAGGGCGGAAGGGGGTTGTGGAATGACAGGGTAAAGAATACATATTTCAGGCTTTTGGGGCCACGGGCAGAATCAAAGATATTACACAGGAGAAAACAAATGTCCACTGTTTATAAATTGACACAGTTTAAAATGTAGTAATAATTGAGGGCAACATTGTATGACCCAGGTCTGCTACTGAGAAGAATGGAATTCTCTGGGCGGGGGGACGCCGTGCTAATTAGAGTTCAGGTGAGTATTTCCTATCCTCAGATCGGTTGCAAATGCTTATCTACAAACTCCATTAGGAGTCCGCAGCCTGGACAAAGGCAGGTGGTGGGCAGGCTTGGCCAACACGTGGTCTAGGTCCTCTGCCCAGAGCCTAAGCGGCCCCGGGATGTGTACCCCGGCTCCGCTGACCCACCTTGAGACCACCGGTGAGTCGACCCTCCTCTGGGCTTGTTTCCTCATCGGGATCATTGGGAGATTGGACTGGATCATTCCTAAACTCCTCTTTCCATGGGACCATAATAAACACCTGGGGGTCAATTAGCAGTGGCTTAACCCTGCCCCCTGCTTCACAGGCATTGGCCACAGCGGCGGAGGGGAGCAGAGCAGGGCGGAGGGGAGCAGAGCAGGGTATCCGATTTACGGATGGGAAGCTGGGGCCCAGAGGGAAAAGCGATCACACAGCCAGCGAGTAAAGGAGAGAGAAGGGCCCCATGTTAACGGTGTGTTGCTATGCTAAGCACCTTCCCCGCAGGCAGCCCTGCCCCTGCTCAGAGGGCGAGGGGGGACCAGTCAGAGAAGGGAGGAAGGAAGGGCAGTGAGTCTTGCTTGAGCACCTGCGGTGTGCCAGGCACCATGCAGACCCCTTCCCATCGCGCTCCATTCCTCACGACTGGGGCGGGGCACACTTTGTCACGAGGCACCCAGGGCTGGGAAGCAGTAGGTCCTCAGATAGGCCAGCATCAGATTTTCCCAGAAGAGCCACTCTGGCTGTCGCAGCGCACAGTAGGACGAGGACCACATGCACTTTCAGAGGCTTCTGGAGGCCCCGTTCCTCTATGCCGTCCTTCCACCTGCCAGGGGTCCTAGACAAGCCAGCCCCTCCTTCCAGTCCCACTGTTCTGTCTGTGCAAGTTCCTGAGGGTAAGGGGGCTCCAGACAGCTCCTGGGAGGGAGGGAGGGGTTTCCAGAGCTCTGTCCCTCTCCTGCCCGAGGCCCTGCCAGGGCTTCTCATGCCCCTCAGAATTAGTTCCACCCCGTGCAGCCCTCCAGGCTTTATAGCCGGTTAGCCTTGCCTCGGGCCCCTGCCTTCTCCTCTGCTCATTTCCTTCTTCCCCGAGCTCCAGGCACACCCAACCTCGCCCATTCATTCATTCATTGACTCTAGACAGCCGAGTTGAGGCCTCTGAGATAGTGAGAGGGACGGAGCAGTATTTAGGGAGAGGGCCCAGGTGGAAAGCAGAGTGGCTGCAGGGGAGGGAGGCAGGGGAGGCGGCAGAGGGCCCTGTCTCAGTCTGCGTGGGTGGAGAGCTTCACAGGTAGGAGCAGAGGAACTTCTTGACCTAATTCCTGTTCTTCAAAGGCTCACCAGTCAGGCACTGGTAACAGTGTTGGTCTCCGCAGGGCCTTTGCACAGGCTATGCCCACACTTCTCACGTAACCCCACTACATGGGAGACGAAGTCGTCCCTTAGGTGGCCTTCTCCTGGAGGTTTCCCCAACCTAGATTAGCTAGGCCCCTCCTCTAGACTTCCCAGAGACCCCAGCCTCACCATGTCCCCAGGTCTGGCATGAGCTGGCACAGAGTAGGTGTTCGCTGTGTGTCTATGGAAGAGAAGAAGATGGGTGGACATCAAGCAGTAGGGTGTGGAGGAGGGGAGACTGTAATCCGTCAAATGTCTGCTGGGGGCTGAGGGGTGGTAAGGGGTCCTAGGCAGCAGGCTGGGGCAGGTGTGGCCTGAGTCAGACAGCGTCCCCTAGCCAGGGGCCTTACCCAAGCTGATGTAACCCAGGGATCCCTGATCGATCTCTCCTCCTGAGGATGGCAGGGCAGAAAGAGGATGTGCAACTCCATGCCTGCGAGCCCTGGGAGGCTGGGGACGCTAGGTGTCAGAGCCGGGAGGTGGCCCCATCTGGCCTGGCATCGAGGTCCTGGAGCATGAGAGCCTCTGGCCTCAGGCCTGGCATGTCAGTGCTGTTGTGTCTGCCTGGTATCCTGGAGGGACCGCCTGGAACACCTCTCAAAACCAGGACAGAGCTATGTCTGCCCCATCACACCCTGACCTCCCCTAGATCATGTCTAGGGCCGTGTCTCCACCCTCAGACTAGAGGGCTTCACCCTCAGACTAGAGACCAGGGACTGCGTCTCTGCCATCAGACAGGTGGTTTCCCAGAATTTGGGGCCCAGGTTCCTCCCATTCCTGAGAGCCCAGATGGTGCTGTCTCCTCTCCCTTTTCCCCTACAATGACAAGGCCAGAGCCAACAGTGGTGTAGGCTGGGGGCCTGAGCTACTGACGCTCCACTCACTGGCTGTGTGACCTCTGGTATGTGACTTAGACTTTCTGAGCCTCTGTCCCTCAGCTTCAACACCTGCTGCGCAGGGGTGGTGAGATAATAGAATTAGTTAATCCTTATATACAGCAGCAGTTCCCAGGGACGCTGAGAAGCTTTAGGCAGCATGAATCCCCCGTCCTCCTATGTGGCGGGGACAGAAGGGCTAGCCGTCTGCACAGGTGCGCCTCAGCCCCTGCTCTGGCCCAGTCAAGCAGCGTGACTCTGTGAAACCCCTCTGCTAACTTCCTCCTTCGGTAGAATGTGTCCACCTTCCTGTCTGGCCCTGGGTTCTTATGATGGTCAAACAGAGGAAATGCCTGCGGGCTCCTGGCCCCCAGCACCACGCTTCATAGCTTCTACCTCGGACTCTCTGCTTTCTGACCTGATCACTGCTCTCCCTCCCCCAAGTCTCCCTTCTGGGCCAAGCCACCATGGCCTCATCCGTCCCCCTTCTTCTGCCCTTGCCCCACCTCCTCAGTGGGGAGAGTGCGTCCTTTAAAAAATAAGTCATGCCGGTTCCTTCCTCCGTGAGACCCTCTAGGGCCATGGGCTGGCTGCTGTAGAATGAAATCCTCTATCCTTTCCGTGGCCTGAGGGGCCCATGGAACCTGCCTCTGCCTGCTGCCTTCCCACTCGCCCCTAAGACTTGGCTAAAAATAAAGGCAAATAAAAAGTAATTGCATTACAGATTAAAAAAGAAGACAGAGGAGGGAGCGTCAGAGAATGGGAAGGCAAAGTACTGTTTGCCAGTAAATTTTTAAAACCAAAGTGATAAAAAGACTTCTAAGAGCAGAAAATAGCTGTCCTCCCGTGGCCTTGACCCTTCCCGATCCTGAAGGCAATTCTATCCTTCGAGCTCTTCCTCCTCGTATCTTCTCCATCTTGCCAAATATTGGATTTATTTTTCTAGCTCCCGATACCCCAATTTTGTCCATTATCTACTGACTTCCTACTATGGTAGAGGAGGATTGTAGATTTCTTACACACTCTGGTCCCTTCTCTCCACTCTCTCCACCCTCTCCACGAAACGACATTTTCAGTTAAGGGTGTGCTCAGTGGTTTCATTAGGAATGGACTGTAAACATTATTTCCCGCCCAGCCTGGAGTTCATAATTGTTTCACTTTTTTCATTTACTTTGTTGTTGTTGTTGTTGTTGTTGTTTTTAATATCTCAGTTTTCTAGGACTCTGTACTTGCAAACACTCCTCCTGCTTTTTAAAAAGCTCCCAGGGGAGTTTCCAGGGTCTGAGCCCGGTGAGGATTTCTGCCTGGAGGCGTCTAAACTGCTCCCCTCTGTCCTGGCTGTCCTCTGTGCCTGTGCGAGGCTGCCGCCCTGAGAGTCTCCCTTTAACGCTCTATCAGCAATTCCCTTCAGCATTTTCCTGTGTTAGATCCCATTTCTTGATTCTTCCTCCTTAGTAGTTTACTCCCTGATTTTGTGGGTGCACATCTTCTGGTAATTTCCTGAGCAAGTGCATATGTTTGAGAAGAGTGCATTCTCCTCACACGTCATTTGATAGCTGGGCTGGGTATAGAAATCTAGGTTGAGAATTACGTGAACTCGGAGGATGGAAGCCATCTGTCCGTATGTCGAGCTCCCAGTACCACTCTTTTTAAAATTTAATTTTAATTTTTTAAAAAAATTTTTATTAAACATTTTAATTTTTAAAATTTTATTTTAATTTTTAAAATTTTTAAATGTTTAAACTTTTTATTTAAATTTTACTTAGTTAACATACAGTGCCATATTGGTTTCTGGAGGAGAATTCAGTGACTCATCATTTACATACAACACCCAGTGCTTATCACCAGAAGTATCCTCCTTAATACCCTTCACCATCTATCCCATCCGCCCACCCACCTCGCTCCATCAAGCCTCAGTTTGTTCTCTATTGTTAACAGTCTCTAATGGTTTATTTTCCTTTCTCCTTTCCCTCCCACCCCTTCGCATATGTTCATCTGTTTCTTTCTTAAATTCCGCATATGAGTGAGATCATATGGTACTTGGTCTTTCTCTGACTGACCTTTTTCACTTAGTATAATACATTCTAGCCCCATCTGTGTAATTGCAAATGGCAGAATTTCATTCTTTTTTGATGGCTGAGTAATATTCCATCATATATATATATAACCTCTTCTTTATCCATTTGTCCATCACTGGAGATTTGGACTCTCCACAGTTTGTCTTCTCAGTACCATTCCTATTTTCAAACTTCTAGGATCTTTGCTTTATCCCTAAATTTCTGCAATTTGGTAATGCTTGTGTTGTGCCTCCCCCACTACAACCCCTCACAACATGCTCTCCCCCACCAAGTGTTTGGGGACACTTAGTGAACTCTTTCAATCTGAAAATTTGTGTTCTTCTGTTCTGGACAGGATTTTTTTCCTTTCTTTTTTTAGAGATTTTATTTACTTATTTATTCATTTGAGAGAGAGAGAGGAGAAGCAGAGGGGGGATGGACAAGCAGACTCAGAGCTAAGCACAGAGCCCAGTATGGGACTCAATCCCACGAACCCAAGACCATGACCCAAGCCAAAATCAAGAGTCAGACGCTCTGCTGACTGAGCCCCCCCAGGCGACCCTGGACAAGATTTTTCTATTGTTTTCTTTTGAACTTCCTATTATTTACCTATTGGCCTCCTAGAGTAACCCTGTGATTTTCTTTTTGTTCACTTTTACCATCTTATTCTCCCCTCTAGGAGTTGTTTTTATTATTGTTGTTGCTCACTCTGTTTTAGCTTCCAAAACTTCTATTTAAAAAAAATTTTAATAAACACATTTCGAATTTCTTTTTTTCTTTTTTCTTTTTCTTTTTTCTTTTTTTAGGGTGCCTGGGTGGCTCAGTTGATAAAGCGATTGCCTTTGGCTTAGGTCATGATCCTGGAGTCCCAGGATCGAGTCCTGTATCAGGCTTCCAGCTCCACAGGGAGTCTGCTTCTCCCTCTGACATTTTTCCCCTCTCATGTTCTCTTTCACTCTCTCTCTCTCTCAAATGGATAAATACAGTATTTTTTTTTAGAAAAAGGATTTTATTTTTTATTTGTCAGAGAGAGAGAGAGCACAAGCAGGGGAAGCAGCAGGCAGAGGGAGAAGCAGGCTCCCTGCTGAGCAAGGAGCCCAATATGCAACTCAATCCCAGGGTCCTGGGATCATGACCCGAGCCAAAGGCAGATGCTTAACCAAATGAGCCACCCTGGCATCCCACATTTCTAATTTCTAAGAGCTCTTCTCTGTTTTCTGATTGTTCCCTTGTTATGGTCTTCTGTATTTATTTGTGAGTGCGATAGGTTTCCTTCTCTCCCCAAGGATAACAGTGATGATTTCTTTTAAGTTTTCTTCTGCTCACTGCCTTGTCTCTATTTCTTGCTAGTTCCTTTTTTCTCTGTTTGTTTGGTTGGGTCTCTTTCACAACAGAGCTTCCCTCAATTGTCCCTTCATCTTTGTTACCCATTCAGTTCTCAGAATGAAACATTAAAGCTCGGATCGGGAGCTCCGTGTCAAAGGGTAGAGCTTGCAAGATAGCGATCATCTCTGGAGGGACAGCTGGCTCTTTTGTCAAGGATACCTAGCTGTTACTGAATGTCAGCCTCTGTAAGACTTTTCTCTGGGGCGGGCAGATCCTGGTCATAGATTCCCATCTGGGATAAGTATATGCCTGGGCCCTAGCATTCCTGGACTCAGCCAGGGAAGGGGGCTATGGTCGCCCTCTTGAGTATTCAGACTTCCACTGAATTCCCCTGCATCAGTCAGCTATTGCTGTGTAACAGACAACCACGCAGACCTCTACAGTGCCCAACAATAAGCATTTCTTATACTTCACAACTTCAGGTTGGCTGGGATGGGTTGATCTTGGCTGGGCTAAGCTAGGCAGATCTGCTTTGAGCAGCAGGTGAGCTGGATACCTCTGCCCTCATGTTCCTGGCACTAGTGGGCTTACCAAGGCATGTTCTTTCATCAGGACAAGAGAGCATGCCCAAGGGTACAAGCACAACTAGGCTCACTTATGATGCACATGCTAACATCCCACTGGCAAAAGAGCAAGTCACAAAGCCAAAGCTAGCATCCAGTGGAATGGGCAAGTAGCTCCACCCCTGGAGGTGGGCATGGAAGGAGTGATATCTGCCAAGCATAACCAAACCACTACAACCCAAATAATCAGTCTGGAGCCTCACCCCCGCCCCCACCTGCCCTGTAGCTGGCATCCTTGGGTCCAGAAATCTCTGGTTGGATCTTCCCGCCCAGCCTAAGGACGGGTGGTTGCCCGGCTGCATAATGTAGTGAGGAGGCCCTGTGGGTCTGATTGCTCCTTAAACAAACTTACAGATAACCCACCAGTTTTCAGCCTCCCGCCTTGCCATCTGTGGTGTCTGGATCCCCTACTTCAGAGCCTCCCAGGGGTTCTGCAAGGTCAGTTGGTTTGCATCTCTCCCACCTCCAACCCCCCCCCCACCCTGCCCCAGAACAGCAGGCGCTTAAGTTTGCCTTCCCTGGGTTCTGTTAAATCATTTACCACCCCTCCATCTGCTCTCCAGACTTGTATGCTGTGGTTCAGGGTCACAGGTGTCTCCTGGTTTCTTTGAAGATGAGAGTTTATGTTTCTGTTTCATGTTCTCCTTATTGTCGTGGCTGTTTTTCGGCAAGGGGGAGGGGGCTGAAACATCTCTACCCCGGCACCTTGAGACCAAAATCTCGTCCTTGCTCTGTTGCATTCGCTTCTGCGGTATGTGGATCAACCACATGGCGGGGGTTGATTTGCTCACCTGTCTGTCTCATTAGCCTCTGAGACCCCAGGGAGCAGAGGGCGGGATCTCACCATCTCTGCACCTCCAGCCCCCACACAGCTTGGCATGGAGCCCAGGGTTAGTACATGGGAGCGGAACTGAACTGAACTTCAAATTACATGGATGACTGCTCATCATCTCACCTACCTTAGGGCCGTCAGAAGTCTTCTAGAACCATCCTAGATCCCTGTCTCCCTCCCCAGAGCCTACCCTGCCTTCCCTCTTACAACCCATGAGACCCAGGTGGAGTCAGATGTCCCCAGAGGAGGCTATGTCTCTGTTGGTGGGGGAGTTAAGAGGATAGGGAGGAGAGGGAAAAAAATCAAAGGAAGAGATAACAGGGACCTCAGCCCCGGAAAAGTCACTGTTTCAGTATACCATGGTATTATTTCTCAGGATTTTACAAGTTCGCTGAACTTAGTTGGATGTTCTTCTGCCTCATGTGATTTTCCCGGGACCACCATCATCCGGGGACTTGACTGGGCTGTACATCTAAGATTTCCGATGTGCGTGACAGGTCCCTTGGCAAGGACGGCTAGAAGGCTGGGCTCAGGTGGGGCGCTGGATGGGCTGGGTCTCTCTCTCTCCATTAAAGTCTATTCTTCCATCTGCTTATTCATTTACATAAACAACAGGCACTTTTCCAGCATCTACGAGGTGTCAGCTACTTGTTAGGGTCATGGTGAGCCATCCAAGCAGAAGGGCTGTTTCTCAGGGCTCTCTGCTGGCTCTGCTGGGCTCCCCTCCCTGGGCTGCGAGCTCCTAGGAACAAGCCCATGCTTGACTCACGCTCAAACCCTGTGTTTGCTGCACAATCCCCATAACGATTCGCTAAATGAGTAGATGACCGAATGAAACCATGGTCATACAAGCATTTGTTAAGGCAAGAGGCGCACATGGTGGCATCTGAGAGGCACAGCTGTTTGTAAATGAGAAGGAGACCCTGAGCTGCTCCTGGCGGGGACGGCGGATGCAGGGAGGCCCGTGAGGCGGTCACGGCTACCGTCCAGAGAAGAGATGCAAAAAGCCCAAAACAGGGAGCGGAAGTGGGGCCAGATAAAGGGGTGGGGTTAGCATACAACGAGACGCCAGATTTTCCAGTTTTGGTGACCATTGGATGCTGGGCGAGGGAATTAGGGGAGTCAGGGGGACCCCCAGGCCTCTGCTTTGGAGGAAGGAGCAAGGAGCAGCCAGGCTCTGAGACCGGAAGCCCCAAATGAATTAGCTCATCCGGCAGGTGCTTTCCACGCCCACCAGGAAATGACGTCATGGCAAGGCTCCCAGTCTGATGTCCTGCTGCCCAGCCCGGGCCTGCCCCTCCTAGGTGGGTGTTCAGGGATGGCTGCCTTTGGAGTGAAGAATCACCAAATTGTCAGCTTCTGCCCGCAACCAACAGCTCTTCCTGTTTCAAAACCAGCTCCTCACCTACTCCTCTGGAGGTTTCTCTTTCCTATCAAAAGGGCCTCTGGTGCTCAGCCACTTCGTAGAACAGAAGCGAGTGACTCACCCCATGTCCAGTGACCGCTGGACACAATGATACAGTGGAAAGAGCACGGGGTTAAGAAACCTAAAACCTCAGTTACAATGCTGTCAGCCAACAGTAATGGAGGCCTGACCCACCATGGTGTACACCATCCATGGTTTCGTTTTCCTTTTGTTCCCATAACAAGGCAGCTTTTGACATTGGCTCAGCTGCCGACCAAAGGTGTCAAGGATCCAGGCTCTTTTAATTTTTCTGCTCCTCCATGCTGAACATGTTAGTGTGTATCTTCATGCTTGTGGTTTCAAGTGTGTAAGATGGCTGCTGCAGCTCCAGACATCACATCAGTTTTGATCAGGGAAGGGGACGGGACAAAGGGCAGTGACCATTTTTTGGTGGAAGAGAACAAACACTGTCACAGAAGTCACCTCTCCAGCTGCCTTACCCTTGCCTTTTGGGCCAGCGCTGTGCACCCTTGGGACCCCAGCTGCAAAACAGGCTGGGAAAACAAGAGTTTTAATCTGGGGCTGGATACCATGCTGTTCTGCACGGAACTAGGTGTCTGTTAGCAAGAAGGATGGTGGTAGTGGAAGAAGGTGGGAGAGTAGATTGTCTGCCCGGGTGAATTGAGCTCTAGCTCCGGCTCCTGTTCCCTCCTGGGCCTCAGCCAAACCCAGCGGCTAGAATCTCCACTGGAAGGCTCTTAGGGATTAAATGAGATAATTTGTGCTAGGTGAGAACACACAGAGGCAAGAGAATCTATTTACTGATGTTACTGGCATAAAGCAAGGACTGTGCCCACTGGGATGGGCTCCCGGGAAGAGATGTAGGGCAGAGCGCCCCCCCACCCACCCACCCCCACCCTGCTTGCCCTCGACATGCAGGGAAGTTCGAGGAGTAGAGGAAATCATTCGAAGAAAAGAGGACCAGACCAGGGTGTGGAAGGGCGTGGATGAAAGAGGTCTCAAAGTGGCTTTGAGGAAATGAGAGTTCAGTCCCAGGGTGGAGGGAAGGAGAGAGGGAGGGGAGCGTGACCGGCCCCCCGGGGCCCACCAGAAAGAGGCCCAGATTTATCTGGAGGCCCCTGGAGGGCAGGGAGCAAAAAAGGCTCTCCTCCGACTTTGGCCAACTGGAGGGGGCACCCCAGGGCTTCTAAACAACAAACGTATATATACGGTGTGGGGTCGGTGTGTGAGTCATGTGTGTGTGGGTTTTTCACGGGGGTGGTTGGTTTCCAAGGAGAAGTAACCTTAAAAACATAAAGGCCTTGTCTGAGCTGAAACTGAGAAACGCCACGGGGTTCCCCCCACCCCCCCTCACCCCCCCCACCCCCCTGCAACCCAGCCCCTTCCAAGAGGCCAGTGAGCTGGCGGGCCCCCTCCCAAGAACCTCAGTACGTAGGGGGCAGCCCTGGGGGAGCAGAAGGTAGAAACCCAAAGCATCTCCCTGGCTGGGGGTTGGGGGACTTCTGTGCTGTCAGGAGTGGGGTCTTAGATCTCTCTTTTTATTCCTTCCTTGCAGCCTCTCTAGAGGGTCAGCCCACGAGGGCAATGACTCGTGCACACCGCTGGACCCCGCACCTAGAACAGAGTGAGAAGGTGCTCAATAAATGTGCATTGTACACATGGGTGCCGCTGGGTTAGGGAGGAGTAATCCCCCCCCCCCCGCAAACACACACCTCCCCTGCGCGAAAGGCCGGCACTTGAAAAGGAGCCAACACTACGGTGGGACCTGCTCCACACCAGGTGCTGTTGGACTTAACGGATGAACTTAACTCCTTACAACAGTCTCTCCTCTTGTAAAGAAACTCGCCTTGGCTTAGTGCCTGCCGGACAGGCATTGCTTCCTTGCACCGCGGGGACAGTTCCGCGAGCTCCAGCAGTGGAGGCTGGGGAGTTCTGACTGCCTGACACCCATAGCCCCACATTCCAGCAAGGTTTCAGTCTTCATTAGGAATAAACTCCTCCATCCTAAAACGCAAGGTTTATGCCCCCATTGCCTCCGCTCCTTGCTCTAGCAGTGCAAGAGGTCCAGCCTGGCCAATCAGAGCTCAGCAGCCCTGGGCTGGTCCAATCAGAGTAAACCTTAATTAGAACTTCACCTGGGGCAGAAACTTGCCCCCCTCCCTTTTTTAAGCTAACTTTGAACCTGCAAGGATGCTCTGAGTGTCACCTGCCAGAGAATGAACCAGACAGCACAAGGTAGAGCAAAGAGGTACAGAAAAGCAAGCCCTGATGACATGCTTTGAGCCCCCTTGATCGAACTGCACCTGAAGTCATGATATTTTCAAATTTGGATCAATAGGTTTATTTTCTGCTTAAGCATGTTGAATTAGGTTTTCCATTTGCAGTAGCAAAAGTCCTGACTGGCAGGGTCTGAAAGTTTCAAGACTCCTACAGGCAAATGTAGCTCTGTGAATGACGGAGAAAGACTTGAGCGACCCGAGGAGTCAGTGGGATCCCGGTTTTTGACTGGCTGCTGCAGGGACCCACTGACATGTAAAGAATTTGATTTGATGTTGTCCGGAAGAGGAGGGCTAAGGCCGCAGGAGCAAACTTCTGAGATACCCATTTTAGCTCAGGAGAAGGAGAACGTTCAGACAAGCAAGACCATCAATACGGGAGTAGCCACCTCAGGAGGGAGGGAGAGACCCATCCCTGAAGGTATGTGAGTGGTGGCTGGCCACCATCCTGCCCGAAATTTCCAGAAGGGATCCGGGCATTTGGTGGAACTGGGGTCAAGGGGTAGATGCTGCCACGTGCGGCAGCTGCGCTGACCACACTAATGGCTCCCTTCTGGCCCCTGCGAAGGCGGGAGAATGAAGGGATCAGAGCGGAGCCTGCAAGTTCACAGCCTTCCAGCCCCCCAAGGGCTTCCAGCCCGGAGAAGACGAGCAACCAATCTGCAGCCATCTGCTAAGAAACACCACAGGGAGGGGACAGCAGGGCCAGCCGGGGTGCTGCTGGGCTTTGGGTGAGGACCCCGGAGGTCACAGCCATCTGGCTGGGAGGGCTGGGCGCCACCTGGAAAGGAGACATGCAGGGGGTAAGGACCTGGGGACAAGCAGAATCGTGTCCCCCCTCAAGGCTCACAGCTTTCGTTCAGGTTGGTCCTCCCATCGGCCCACCCTGCTCGCCCACCACACCGAGGCCCCTCCATCCTTCTTGTCCCATCTCTCCAGGCTGCCTCCGACCCACACGGGTCCCTCCTCCGCCCCAAGAGCCTCAGCTCCGTCTGCCCTGCCTCCACCCTTATGGGTGGGTGTTAGGTCTCCCTGGACCCACTGGGCTCTCCTGGGGGCAGGGGCCAAAGGCATCTTTCCATCCCCGTCCCTCCTGCAGGGCTGGCAGAGTAGAAGCCTCATGGCACCCTGCCGTGGCTCTAGCTTTTTTCGACACACCCTCCTTCTGAGACCCGGGGTCCCAGCCAAGGGAGCTCAGGCAAATAGGGAAACTGAGGCCGCTTTGATACTCCCCCTTCTGTCTTGGCCTAAATGCCATCCCCGGCGAAACGGAAGGCCACAGAGCCATGGCAGGACGCCCCTTCCCGGCGGGAACCTGCTGTGTCTGGGTGCAGACGGTCACGGAGCAGGGAAGGAGGCCGTCTTACCCTACAGGATGCTGCAGGGACGCTTCTGTGGCCGCGCAGGCTGGGGGCACAGGACGGCCCGGATCGCCTCATCAAAGACGGTCTTCAGGCCTCGCTGGGTGAGGGCCGAGCACTCCAGGTATTTCACAGAGTCTGGTGGGGGGGCAGGGGGGCAGCAAGAAGGCAGAAGCCGAGGTCAGGGAGGTCCCTGGGCAGAAACCTCTCCCGGGCCACACACTGTGCAGGCCGTGGGGTCAGGGAACCACCGCCTCCGCTTCCTCGTGCCTGGAATAGGGAGCTGGACCTCAAAAGGAGAGGCCAAGACCCACAGGGGCAGGTCTGGAGTTTTCTTAGACATGGCTTCCCCAGGAGGCCTGAGGTGCTCGCCAGGACCTTCCAAATGTCATCTGACCATTCCTTAGCGTCACTTCATTTTACAGACGAGGACACCGAGGTTCATAGGTGGGGAGTCATCTGTCCAAAGTCCCATGCTAGATGTTTCTCTTCCCCCGTGGGATGGCAGGGGGCTGTCCGTGAGGGAACAGGATGAGAGCGCTTTCCCTCCCCCGCCTGAGGGGACCGGCCTTCTTCCAGGTGACAGCTCAGGGCAGGAGCCTGGGGCCCAGACAGCCAGAAAGGCAGGCTGAGCCCCCACTCCAGGGGCAGCAGTCCCTGACCTTCTGGAAGGAACCTCTGTGAGTTCCCATGAGCACTACAACACAGTTTCCCCGAGAGGGGAACAACACAGTTTCTTCGAGAGGGCTGGGGGCTGATTTCAGGAACAAGAAGAAAGGAAGGAGAACTTTGCCCCCATGCTGGGGTCAGGTCTTCTCTCGGGGAGGAAGCAGACAGACTCTGATGGGCACCTGTTCCCTGCCAAGTACTGGCTTGGGTGCTTCCAAAAAAACCATGAGAAGAAATACTTCCCCACTTACAGATGATTCCCCACTTACAGATGAACAAACAGGCCAAGAGAGGGGAAGCCTGGGTCCCAGAGACACGCACCTGGGGAGAGGGGAGCCAGGACTTCCGGAGGGGGCAGCCCCTCGAAGGAGGAAGCCCACGGAGGCCCTGGGGTTGGGAAGAAAGCAAAAGTGGAGCAGGGACAAGGAAGTGAGGTTCAGAGAGCACGTCCCTTGCACAAAGTCACGTGCCGGATGTCTCCCCTCTACTCGGGAGCACTCTCCCACCAGGGAGTGTGGGCAGTGGTCCCAGGGCCTGGCTGGCAGGGACAGAGGGCCCTTGCTTCAGTCTGGGAGCCTCATCACCTTATAACATTCTGCCTGCCTCAGCCTGACAAGCTAGAAGGATGCCTAGAAGGCTGTCCCTGGGCATCTGGCTACTGTCTCCCTGCAAGGGACCACAGCCCGTGTCCGCTTCTTCCACACCTACCAAATGCCTCCTCCCTAGAACCAGCCACCCTCTTGCTCTTCTTGGCCCAGTGGCATCCAGAACAAGGGTCCTGAGGGGGGGTGCTGCGCTCCCTTTGGCTCTGCCTGACCACCTGACGACTCCCGTCAGTCTGTTTGTGCCTGAGCCTCCCGTCTGTCTAAGACATGGTAACCTAGGACAGCTTGTCAGGCTGAGGCAGGCAGGGCCAAGGAACTGCAGAGGACCTGGTGGGGGGGCAGGCTAGGAGGCAGCTGCTGTCCCCCACTGCCATTAGACCTGCAGCTCTCCTGGGCCTCCCCTTGGGCCCCGACTGGTCTGAGTCAAATTCAAAGTCACTGCCCCTGCGCCACCCACACTTGGGATCAGCTCCAGGAGGGATCATCCAGGGACCAAGGCAGGACCTCGAGCCTCGAGCTTTACAGAGGAGAAAGCACCTTCGGGGATCACGCAGGCCAGCTGGTGCAAATGGAGAAACTGAGGCCCAGAGGGGGGACCCACTTTCCTGAGGTCACACACACTATCAGTGCTAGAGCCAGGACCAACATCCAGGCTTCCAGCCCCCTTCTCCTTGCCCCAAAGCACGTGCTTTAGAAGGGGATGGGTCACATGTAGGCTAGAGAGTCAGACCCCCAGGGCAAAAGGAGTTGGGGGATGGGCTGGTCCGAGAACAAGAGAAGGCAAGGGTACAACCCCCCCACCTTGCATCTTTCCATGCTGGAAAGCCAGCAGGCTGAGGAGCCAAGGACCCCAGGGTGGGGCTCAGGACCCAAGGCTTAAGAGGCAGCCCAAGGTCCCTAGAGGGAGATGGCCCTGTCTCAGACTAGTCACAGGAAAGGGGAGGAGACAGCTGCGGTTTCTCTTCCTGTAGAGATGTGAGTCCCCAGAGCCCTCCCACTTCCGGTGGAAGGAAGAGCGGTGGGGCTGAGGCAGGGCTGGGGCGGGGAGACCCTACCTACTCAGGGGCCAAACCCTGGACCCGCAGGACCCTGTGGCGGCGAGGCAGAGTGCCCCGGGCCGGGGTACGGGGTGTCACTGCTCATGGGGGTCAAACCCGGCTGGGGACACCAGGTTCTAGGGCAGGTGTCCCATCCCCAGGCGGCAGGCAGGTCAGGACTGGACCTGGGACAGCAGGCGCAGGTGCCGGGAGAGAGGCCAGACCCCCCAGTTACAGCCTCCCTGGGGCGGGCAGCTCCGAGTCCCCACGAGGAAGCCCCCAGACCAGCAATTTGCTGTCTTGCATTCAAATTCCAGTTCTGCCCCACCCTGGCTCCGTGACCTGGAGAAGTCACTTTACTTCTCTGGCCCAGGGATCAGGAGGCAAAGAGCAGCTGGGCTGAGGAGGGGGGCTGGGGAAAGGGAGGTGAGAAGGAGGCAGCAGGGAAGTCATCCTTCAAACCTAAGGCAGAGGCACGTCCTCCAGGAAGCCTTCCCGGATAACCCGAGCTTGACTTGGCTGCTCGTGCTCAGAGCAGCCACCGCACGTGTCACTCTGTGCCTGCTTCTGTCCGCTCCAGGGCACTTCTCCCAGCCAGCCAGCTCCCCTCCCCTCCCCGAGCCCCGTACCTATCTCCTTGGCCAGGGCCAGGCCCTGCGGGTAGGTAATGGGCGCCAGTTTCTTCTCCTTCAGCCTCTCAATGGTGTCCTTGTCGTCCCGCAGATCCAGCTTGGTGCCCACCAGGATGATGGGTGTGCTGGGGCAATGGTGTCGCACCTCGGGGAACCACTGGGCAGGCAGAGGGGTGGGGGAGGCACAGGGGGCATGGGCGTGGGGACAAGAGAGGCGCCAAGTATGAGAAGAGATGAAGGGACACGAGGGGGTGAGGAGAGGCGGCATGAGGTGGTCCAGGGTGGGGGGGATGTGGTTACAGGAAAAGAAGAAGCAAGATTCACGAGAGATAAAAGGCAGGCAGAGGTTGTGTGCAGAGGAGAGAGGGGACATGGTTATAGAGTGTGGGGAGGAAAGTTAACCACCCCAGCCCCCTCTGAACCCCCTCTGAGTCTCACCCCCAGATTCCCCAGCACTGTCCCCCAGCCCTGGTTGGCCCTGGGAATGCTCTCTGCCCACGCCCCCTGTAGCCCCTCCCTCCCTCAGGGTCACCTGCCCCAAGCCCCCAAAGTCCCGCTCTGTGCTGCTCACCTTGGCCCGGACGTTCTCATAGGAGGCAGGGCTGACAAGGGAGAAGCAGATGAGGAAGACATCCTGGGGACAGAGCAGGCAACCGTCACCCAGAGAGGAGGCCTGGAGGCATCCCAGCCTGGCCCTTCCACACGCAGGCAGCCCCTGAGTTGTTTATCCAACCCTTCCGAAAAGCCTGTCCCAAGTGGTGAATCCTCAGGGGACCCTCTACAGGCAGTGTGGCTACGGCCCCATTCTACAGATGGGGAAAGTGAGATGAAGGGCTTGCCTCCAGAACCCATACTCCTCACCAGGCACTCACTACCTGTCATCAGGTCGCCAGCCTGGAAGGAACACCAAGGATGCCAGGGCCTAGCAGCCACAGAGCCGCCTGCAAGCTTGCCCCCCATCTCTCCTCCCCTCCCCAGAACCCCTGGGACTCAGAGTCCTGGGCTCCCTATGGAGGCCCCATCCAGGGTCTGCCTGGGGAGCCAGGAGGAGCCAGAGCCCATAGAGTGCCAGATGGGCTGGAGAGACGGGCACAGTGAGAGCAGGGGGACTGAAGGAGGGCAGGGAGGGGCACGGGGAGGAGGCCCCGGTCCGCCCAGGAGGGTATTGCTGCGATGGGCAGGGTTCCCCAGCCACTGGCTCCAGGGCATCGTCCCCAGCTGGAGCAGGCTGAGCTCAGGGCAGCTTACCGTCTGTGGGTAGGAGAGTGGCCGGAGGCGATCGTAGTCCTCCTGCCCGGCCGTGTCCCACAGCCCCAGGTTCACGGGCTTGCTGTCCACCATCACATTGGCTGAATAGTTGTCGAAACTGTGGGGGGACAGAAGAGTCAGTGTCCACGCCCCGAGCGCAGGCCTGCGGTCAGCCTCGCATCGCTCCGTGCGGAGGCCAAGACCAAGGCAGGGGCGGCCATAGGCAGTCACACAGCGCTAGGCACTTGGCTTTTCTTTCCTTTTTTTTTTCCTTACTGATTCATTACATTAAAAAAAATTTTTTTTTAAGATTTTATTTATTTATTTGACAGAGATCACAAGTAGACAGAGAGGCAGGCAGAGAGAGAATGGGGGGGAAGCAGACTCCCAGCTGAGCAGAGAGCCCAATGCGGGGCTCAATCCCAGGACCCTGAAATCACGACCTGAGCTGAAGGCAGAGGGTTTAACCCACTGAGCCACCCAGGTGCCCCTACATTAAAAAAAATTTTAATGCAGGTAAGCATCAAGAGGAAAACATTGTCTCCAATCACCTTTCTGCCCCTGCCTATCCTTTGAGAGGTGATTTTTTGAGGCCATAGGCCGTTTCCTCTAAGACTTGATCCGACTTTTCCAACCTCCTGTGCTAACCTGAGGTTGGTCACCCCCGAGGCAGGAGGGGTCCCCCTCAAAGAAAACCCTGAGATGAGGAGGCAACACAGTGGCAGCCTTGGGAGGGGAGTGGGGAAGAGACAAGGAAGGGCCAGCCAGTGAGCTGTTACTGTTGGGGCCCCTGGAGACGGGGTGCCTCTGAGGAGCATGACTTGGGGTCTCTATCCAGCCCTCTGTCTTCATTGGCAGAAGGATGTCCTGGGGCGCTAAATCCCTGGTCTTCCAGCCCATCCCCGAGTGCACACTGAAAGCCGTCAGTCACAGACAATTTCAAGAAATGCCACCAAAACACAGATAAGACATGCGCCAAAGGGATGGTGGGGCAAGGTACTGACAGGAACAGCCAAAATCCCCTGCCAGCACCAGCGAGGCCACCTGGGCAATCAAACAAGCTTCTAGGTTTTCTTTTTATTCAACCCAACAGTATTTCTCACTAGAGGAAGGTGCTGGTTTCTCAGCCTGTGGGAAAGAAGACTGGGATCAGAGAGGTATAGTGACCTCCCCAAGGCCACACAGCCAGTGAGTGACCAAACTAAGTGGGAAATCAGTTGTGCGTGATTCTAGCATTCACTGCCCTGTGCCTTCTGGAGATGCCCTCACCTCCTGCCCATGAGGGCCAAGGATCATCATTTTGCCTCTCCTCACTGAGGCCACCCATGCAGGCCCTGCTCTGCATCCCTGGACCTGGCCCACTGAGACCTCAGGCTCCTCTACCTTCTCCTCCCCTCATATGCCAGCCAAGCTGTTTCTTGGACAAAGCCTACACTGCCTACCTCCCTGGACTTGCTCCTGCCCAGAATGCCCTTCCCCACCTCTCTATGTCCAAATGTTCCCACTTATCCTGACCACACAGTCCTACCCACTCTCTAGGATTTTTCTCCCATCTGTGCCTCTGTCTAGAATAACCTTTTATACCCTTTCACCCTTGTTTCCTATTCGTGCTTCAAAATCCTACCCAGGTAGTTCCTCCTCTCTCGGGAAACCTCCAGGTCACCTCCTTCCCTGTCCCTCACCTGGAAAGAGCTCATTGTTCCCTCCCTCTTTATCTTGACTGAAAGAGGCTGTTAGGGTGTCTCTGTCTTGCCAGGGGCCCTGGGCTCCAAGAGGGCAGGACCTGTGCCTTCTTCCTCTCTAGTCTCAGGCCTGGCACTTAGTGAGTGGATCGGAATTAAAGCGAACCGAATTGAAGCCCTTGGAATGCCACCTCCTCCAGGAAGCCCTCTCAGAATACTGCTCAGTGACAGGCTGAAGAAGCCCTAATGTTTCAGAGTGACTCCAAAGACACCTGTTCTGAGGAAGACACACACACACACACCCAGAAGTGAGCAGCCTGGCATTTGAACACACCATGCTTATTCATCCGTGGAGCGTTCCAGTCACCTCTCAGTTCCGCAGATGACCCGTTCCCCGCTGCCTGGAAGTTCTTACAGACACTCCTCCTCTGAGTTCCCACTCTTCTTCCTCCCTCGCTCCTCTTCCCCGTACCCGGCTGACTCTTACTCACCCGCCTCTAGCCTCATCTCCAGGTCACCTCCTCTAGGAAGCTTTTCCTGGCCCCCAGTCAGTCCAGGCCCCAAGCCAGCAATCTTTGCGCCAAAAGCAGGTGCCGTGCCTGGCTTGCTCCTCATGGCGCCCTGAGGCCAGCACAGTATAAGGCACACGGTAGGTGCTCCGTGTACCAGCTCTGGACCATCCACACTGCCGGGGGATGTCAGGAAGAAGTCACTATCCAGGGAGACACTGCAGGGTACGATAGGAAAAGAAGGGCCTGGGTTGTCCTTGGCTTCGGTCAGGAACATCCCTTCGGGACACACTTACAGGGTTGGGACACTCTTCTCTCTAATGTCCAGCCTGAAATTCTGGTGCCCAAAAGCCTCCCAAGATTCTTTGAGCCAAAGGCCTGTGTCCTCTTGGAGCCATCCCCATGGTCTCAGGGACCATGGCAGTGGGAAAGAGCAGGGTCCTGGGGCCTTGGAGCAGCATCAAGTACCAGATCTGGGGCCTGGCAGAAAGCTAGGGACCTTTCTATGTTAGGTCTTGAAGTCCCAGGTAACCTAAGCCAAAAGAACCTCAAGTTACTCCCATCAGACAGATGGGGAAACTGAGGCCTCAAGATGTCAAGTAACTTTTCCAAGGCCAACCATCTGATAAGCACAGGAGTTGGGATTCGAGCCTTGCTCCTTCTGTGACCTCTGTTAGTGAGCAAGGGGCTGGAGGTGGGGGTTGATTTCCCCAGGGACAGCCACCCAGAACTAGGAGGGACCAGAGTTCCTTGTGAAGCCTCGTTCTGGCTGTGTGACCCTGAGTGAGTCACCTACCTTCTCTGAGCCTCACTTTCTTCAATGTGAGAAAAAAAGTCCTTTCTCTTAGGGCCATTAGGAGGATCCAAAGAGACAGAAGACAGTCAGGTCACCCCGAGGGGAGATGCTAAGCTGCTGAGACCACATTTCCAATGTCCTCACACATACCCGCTTGTCCCTCCCCAGAGGCCTGGCCGCCAGGGCCCAGGGGATCGCTGCAAGCACGCAGCAGGGATCCACGGCCCCCGGGGTCCCCCTTACTTGAGACTCAGGGGTGGCCAGGACCAGAGGAACTTTACACCACCGCTCTGGCCAGCCCCCACTGCTTTTTCCAGATGAGGAAACAGGCCCACAGACAGGAAGGCACTTGCCCAAGATCTCACAGTCAGCTGGCAGTGGCCAGGACTAAGTAAGTCCTGTTCCGAGCCTGGGCGTGGGGCTTCCCTGAGCTGTGGGAAGACAGAGAACTCACATTTGCTGAGCACCCAGGGGTATCAATGACTGTTCCAGGCCCTTCCTATTTAGACCACTTCAGTGGGCCCAGGGAGCGGTCACCACACTTGTTCCCATGCTACCCATGAGGGCACAGACTTGGGAATAGAAGAGACCTGCCCGAGGTGACACAAATGGCTTGTGTTCACCCGGAGTCCGTGCGGCCTCCTTCTGCATTCCCAGGGCCACAGGCCCAGCCCTGACCCTGGAATGGTGTGGAGCAGGGGATTGGGGAGGTGGGGGAAGGGAGCTCAACACACAGCATCCATCACCTGACCCCCACCCCCCAGAAAGGAAGAAGGTGTACTCAAGGAACCCAGAGATCAGAGGGCATGCATGACTGGTGACATGGGGACCAGAGAGGAGTGACCAGGTCAGACGGGGCGTGGACCCCTCTTGGGACTCAAGTCTCGGTCCTCAGGCCAATAGGCCACGGCGGAGAGGCTTGGCCAGGAGGGGCTGCGGGGATGGGTGATGTGTGATCACATCTGCATTTAGAAAAGGCTCCTCTTGGGGCACCCGGGTGGCTCAGTTGGTTAAGCGACTGCCTTCGGCTCAGGTCATGATCCCAGAGTCCTGGGATCGAGTCCCACTTCAGACTCCCAGCTCTGTGGGGAGTCTGCTTCTCCCTCTGACCTCCCCTCTCATGTTCTTTCACTCTGTCTGTCTTTCTCTCTCTCTCAAATAAATAAATAAAATCTAAAATAAAATCTTTAAAAAAAATAAAAGGCTCCTCTTGGCCACTGGGTGATGAAGCCCGGAAGGAGGGTCAGAGGGGAAGCTGGGGGGCCAGTGGGAGGCTTGTAGAGCTGGCAGTAAGAGCGGAGAGAGGAGGGTGGCTGGGGGAGGTGGAGGGTGTCCCCGGCGGGGCACAAGGGGCTGCCCGTGGTGGCAGGAGGACGGGCGAGGGGCAGTGAGCGCCCAGCGGAAGACTCTGGGTGTCCGCATCCATGGGATTCCAGGCTTGACTTGTCAGGAGGTGAAATGCAGGTGAAAATCGAGTACTGGCCAATGGGCCCTAAATTAACTGTGTGGTTTTCCTTCCCACCAGCCGAGCCGTCCGCTGGTGGCTGAGTTCTGGCACCTTCTCAGCGCAGACCAGAGCTCCCCGTCACTCCAGAGAGCCAGCGACGTGCTCGCTCTGTTCTAGAAGCTGGTGTGATAGCCGTGAACTGGACAGATGTCCTCCCGGAGCCAGCAGGGGAAGTCAGATCAGTAAGAGCTACGAAGAACATCAAGCAGGGGGGTGGGGTGGCGGGGCCTGGGGCCGGGGTGGCGGGACCCCCTTGAGAGAGGGGGTCGGGGAAGTGATCCCTGAGCAGGGAACGGAGTGATGGCAAGGAGGAGGACCAGGGTGTGGGGGAGGCTGGTGGCATCCACAAGGAAGCCCAAGGGTCTGGAGTGAGTAGGTAAGGGTATGGTAGGAGATGAGGCTGGAGGTGGGGGGCAGGTGCCATTCAGGGACTCACACGGCAGGAGGGAAGACGGTATCAAATGTGAAGGGGGGCCATGGGAGGGGGTTTAGGTCTGGGCACAGCTGCATCTCATTTTCACTTTTGAAAACTCATCTGGGCTTCCTTTTGAGAATGGTTGTAAGCGGGAGACGTGGGTGTGGGAGAGTCCCTATGTCACAGGCAGGCAAGCGCAGGGTCCTCCTGCCATGTTCTGGTATCCCCAATACCCTACCCAAGACCGGCTTCCGTCTCCCCCTCTGTGGCATGAGGGTTTGACCCTGAGCTGTTAACCCCCCCACCCCTGGCAAGGAGCTGAGTGCAACTCACCTGCTTATCTGATCGTGAGCTGGCCCACGTGCCTCCCAGGCCCTGCAAACCCTCCTAGCCCCAGCAAACCCTCCTGGGCCCCAGCAAACCCTCCCAGGCCCAGCAAACCCTCCTGGGCCCCAGCAAACCCTCTCAGCCCCAGCAAACTCTCCAGCCCCAGAACCACGCCCCCAACCCCAGCAAACCCTCCCCAGAAAACCCTCCGGGCCCCAAACTCCAGCAGCTCTCCCCATCTTATGTCTGTGCCAGAGATCTCCTGTTTTCCCCAACTCCACTCTCCCCAGTGGCCCCCACCTGCCAATGTCAAGAGTTCTGCGTGACTTATCTCCCCTTCCCTGTACCAGGGGTACAGGCACTATAGTGGGAACCCCTTGGAGGGCTTGTCCTCCAAGAGAGCTGAACAAATCTGTCCAGGACCACATGGGAAGGGGACAAGCAGGACTGGCACATCTTTGCAGGAGCCGAGGCAAAAGGAAAATGCAAGATCCCTTGTGCAAAGGCCAAGAATTTCAAGATGGCCCTAAGTGTCTGACCCAACTGCCCAGAGTCCTGAAAGGCAGACCTTGCCTGGCTCATTCTGTCTGGCCTGCAAGGGTGGTGTCCTGAGGCCACCAGGGGCCACCAAGGGCCAGGACTCTCCAAGATGTTAGGAACAATTGGGTCCAGCCTGGCCTCTGCTCCTCTCCCTGTCTTGCACCAGAGAATACGCCCTTCATCTCCCTGCCCAGGAGAGGAGCCTCGGCAGTGAGCCTGGGGCTGCCCAGCCCAGCCTTGCCCCTATTAAAAGGGAAACTGACCCTCTAAGAGGGGAAGTGACTGGTCTAATGTCCTTCAGCAAACGGGCCCCCAGCCCAGCTGGGACAGGCAGAGGCAGGACAGCAGGCAGCCGGTGCAGGGTCGGTGACAGTGACCTTGTGCAAAAGCTGCCTTTCTTCTGGCCTAGAGCCAGGCCTCTGTCAGCATTAGGAGGTGACTGACGGCCTAGGGGCAAATACGGCAGGTGCGGAGTGGGACGAGCACCATCACCAGGCCGTCTGGGGACCTGGGAGACACGCTGGGGCAGAAATTCATTTTCTGGGCTCCCTTGACGAGTTTCTTTGCCCCGTCCTGGCTGCCTGCCTTCCTCCAGCCCAGGCGGGGGTGCCGGTCAGGGTCCTGGGGGTCAGGAAGCCCCTTGGCTGCCATGAGCCTCAGTTTCCCCCATGGGCGGCCTGGGTGGAATGCCACCTCTTATGGGGCTCAAGCAAAGGCAGATGTGCTCCAGCACGTGCCTGGCCCTCAGCGCTGGAGTCTAGCTCCGATGGACCGTCTCAGGACCTCTCCATGAATTCGAGTGGACTCGAAACACGTCCAGTGTGTATAAGACAGTGCGTAGATCACGGCGTGCCTGAGACACCAGACTGAGCTAATGGGGTGACCCAAGGGAACTGGCTGAGCCTTCCCACCCACAGAGACTCCTGGTCATGAGAAAGATCAGATCAAGTCCCTCTGGGGAGTGAGAGGGCTGTGGGGCTGGGGGAGAAAGTCTGGCGGGGGGGCTTCAGCTGGCCTGGAGGTCTGAGACACATGCGCATGCGAAGGAAAGGCACTCCAGGCAGAGCAAACCAATGGCTTGAGCAAAGGCCCTGAGGTAGAAATGCCCAAGGAGTGTTTGGCGGGGACAAGCAGACAGAACGTGAGGCAACGTGGGGCAGCGACGCTGGAAGGGAAGGTTGGGGGGAGAAGCCGCCACTGGGAGACATGAATGTCACGCTGGGGGTGGGGACGCTGTCCTGCGAGCAAGGGGCTGCCGAGGGCCGGTGCTTCCCCGAGTACTTCCCTCCCGAGGCTGTCACCCACATGGCATCCAATAGCAGCCTTGCCTCCACCCGCGACAAGAGGGCAGGGCCTCCCACTGGCCTCCAGAGGGCACTGCCCTCTCCCGCAAGTCCTGCTGTCTGCTCCGTGGTGTCGAGGCCAGGGACAGCCTCTTCCTCCTCCACTGGCCCACGGTCCCCTCCACTTCTCAGCCCTGCGTCCCCCCCTTTGCGCACACCACACCCAGCTGGGGGGGAGGCCTCCCATCCTGCCTCACCAGCCCCGTCTCTCCCGCTCTGACGGCCTCGGCACTGGTCCGCACTGCCCCCCCTCAACGTTGCTCACTGCCTCCAACGGGGTCGTCAGGTAGTTCTGCCCGGTGGGGACCCCCCTCCCAGGCCCCACCCAGGGCCCAGCCCACAGGAAGCGCCTGACAAGGGGGTGGGCTTGGTGATGCGTGTCTCCCCATCCTCCCGGCTCCCGCCCCCTGCCGGACTCACACGGTGGGGATGTACTCTCCGGGGAAAGCGTTGGTGGTGTAGCTGATGAGAAGGCAGGTCTTGCCCACGGCTCTGAAAGACAGGAGGTTTGTTGAGGAGAAGGCGGTCATGGCCCCTGCCCAGGACACTGGGAGGTTTCCGGGTCCCCTAGCCCAGCCCTCAGGGAAGACCCGGCCCCAGCTCTCTGGGCCTCAGTCTCCCACCTGAGAATACCAAGATCAGCGGTCCCAAGCCTGAGTCACAAGGGTCATCCAGGCTATTCGTTAAAGGGCAGATTTCAGGGTCCTGCCTCAGAGATTCTGAGCCGCGGGTGCGGGACAGGACTGGGAGTCTGTATTCTTAACAAGCTTTTCCAGGTGACACCGACCTGGGACAGTTAAGAACTGGGGGTACCTGGGAGCCCACGAACTGGACAATGCCACGGGGCCCCTGGTGCCTGACCAGCCCCCTACCGTCACACGCCTGGGTTCCAGATCCCAGCGCCACCACCTCCCAGGGGCACAGCCTTGGGCAAGACACTTAATCTCCCTAGGCCTCAGTTTCCCCATCTTGAACATAGGGATACAAGGTGTTTCTCCTCCTAGGAGTGTGCTGAATCGTAAATCAGGTGAAGCCCATGGAAGAAGCCAGCACCGTGTCTGGCAGAGCGTAGCTGCTTAGTCAACATCAGGGAGAGCCTGTCCCTCCCTCCTCTTTCCCTCCCACCTCACCAGAGAGAGCAGCCGTTAAGAGCACGGAGTTTTGAAGTCAGAGAGACTTGGCCTCACATCCTATGAGGTCTTGGGCAAATTACTTAACTTCTCTGAGCCTCAGTTTTCCCACCTGGAAAATGGGCCTGATATTAGGTTGGTGGGAAGACAAGATAGAGGGTGTGTGACTGAGTCCAGTGCCTGATGCATAGTAAGTGCTAGGGACTGTGCACTGGCTTCCCCGGGGGCTGCAGGTTGCCAGGGCTGGGAGGGGGCACGGGGAGTGCAGGGCAAGTCTAACAACCAAAGGGGCAACCCTGGGCCTTCCAGCCCCGTTCCTGTGTTGGTCACTTCCTGTTCTGAGGAGGCCGGCCACCTTCGCCCCGCCACTGCCCTGCCCAGAGCTTGCCACCAAGGTGACTTTGAATGACTGGGACGTTAGCTTCTGCCCTCCCCTCTTCGGATCAGATACAAAGCGGAAGCGAGCAGGGCCCGGCCGGAGGGCAGATAAGGCCAGGCTGGTGCGTCGGAATCAGCTGAGGCTGATAAAGGGACGTGCTCTAAGGAGACCTGTCAGAGCCCAACGAAGTTCGTCTGTCCTGTCAGGGCCACTTGACCCAGGCCAGGGAAGATCTGAGTCTCTCCAAGCCTCAGGCTGCCCCTCTGTGGAATGGGAGCGTTGGAATGAAGGTCTGCCAGCTCAAGATGCTGGGGTTTGCTGGATTGGACTCCCAGGAAACCCCAGGAGGCACCTGTGGGCTGGGGTCTGAGACACTGTGGAAGGCTAGCACCGGAGACCGGCAGATCCGGCATCTTAGACCTTCTTAGAAAGAGGCCCACGGGGACATGACAACTCGAGGTCACTGTGCTCCCACAGCCCAGAAGACCCCTCAGCCCAGCCTAGCCCGCACCGACCCTCCCAGTCACCCTCCCATCGCTTCTTCCCTCCACTTTCCCTTTATGCCCCCTCCCCCTCCTGCTTCTCACCCACATCCCCCACACATCCTCCCCAGCCAGGCAGGCTGCAGAGGGGGAGGGGAGAGCCAGGCAGGGAGGAGGGGAGGAGGTTAATAGCTATTAAGCACACTATGCCCAGCACAGCCACTCAAAATAGGTCAGGTGACCCCACATCAAATCCCAGGGGCGTGGTCTCTTCCCAGATGGATGAACAGAGGTTCAGAGAGGCTCTGTGGCTTGCCCAAAGACACACAGCCATGCAAGCCAGATACTAGAGCCCAGATCAGCCTAAGGACAAAGGCCAGAATCTTGGCTCTCCACCCCTGCACCTGCATCCGCAGAGTTGAAGACCAGTCCCGTAAGAGACGTGCTCCAGGTCTCGGGGTGCAGAGGAGGGGACCCAGGCACCTCCACCCTCCGTCCTGTGCCCTCCACCCACCTCCACCCGAACAGCTTCTGGAGTGAAGCAGGCAAAGAGGGTGAAGCTGTCCTCTGCCCACCTCAGGGGCTCTCTCTGGGTCCCGGGACAAGAAGGGAGCAGCTCCTCCCGGCTGCCTCCCGGGGACTCCTATTTGGGCAGGACAGGCAGGTCTCAGCGTACCCCAGTCGAGAGCCTCAGCCAGGGGAGGAAGTTCAGCCAGGTACCTACCCATCTCCCACCACCACACACTTGATGGCCTGCATCGTGTCCGGGGCCTGGGAGGCAGGGCTGGTGACAGCTCAGGGCACGGAGGGTTTCTGCGGGCTCCAGGGGCTGGGAGAGCCTGGCAAGGCGCCCCGGCAGAGGAGCAGCCGCAGCAGGACAGGAGGCAGGAGGAAGCGGAAGTGGAACTTACCCAAGCTGCTGCCCCAACAACCGTTTGCAGAAGGCGGAGCGTGCGGTCTGGCAGAACAGCTCGGGGCCCCTCAGGTGCTGGGCTGGGGCACCCGTGGGAGACCTGGGTACCCTCTGGGCTGAGGCGTCACTTCTTGCCCCTGGGGCCAGGCCAGAGCTGCTCTCCAAAGACTTCAGGCTTCCAGGACTTCAATGGATCAAAATTCTAAGTGTTAAGCATTTAATGAGTGCCTACTGTATGCCAAGCATAATATCAGGCACTGGTGAGTTCAGCCTTGCAAAAGTACAGCTGATCCCTGGGAAAGATGCCAGCTGACATGTGTGTCCAAAAAACAAGGCGGGAAGCGATGGGGTCACGGAGGATCTCCAGGGAGGGGACCTCAGAGCTACACGGAGAGAGAGCTGGGGCCCGTGAGCATTTGAGCTAGTACCCAAAAGCTGGTGCTAGAGAGAGGGCACTCCAGGTGAGGGGATTGCATGAGCAAGACACAAGGCTCCCCCCAAGCAGGTGCAAGGATGGGGATCCTGGAGTGTGGAAGGATGGGAGAGGCAGGGAGGTAGGGGGCAGGTGGGGGGCAGGTAGGGGGTGGGGGCCTGCAGAGGGAGAAGGGGAAATAAAAGGGAAGTGATGGGCAGTGCTCCACATGAGCCAGTCCTGTGCTGGCGGCAGCCTGGGGGGACCAGGCGCCCTGGGCTGAGGCCCTGCGGCGCATCTTAACGATGGACAAATGGAGGGTCCAAGAAGGCAGCTGACTCACTAGGACCACCTGGCCTGAAATCAAACCCAGGGCCCGGTGACTCCAAGTTCTTCTGGCACCCCCTGCTGCGGGGACAAAGCCTGGGTTCTGCAGCTCGTGGAAGGGTGAGTGCCCCCTCCCCTTAGCCATGAGTCGACTCGGGATCTGAGCAGCACAGCCTCTCCCCGTGGCCTCTGAGTTTACCTGGCTCCTACCGTTCCTTTTGCCACTGCTCCCACACCCAAGCGAAGAAAGATGCAGAGCCAGTGGTCAGCCAGGTTGGACTGTCACTTAGGACGAACCAGGAAACCCCGGGACAGTGGCCAGCTCCAATAGGTGGCCAGTCAGTGATCAAAACCAGCCAACAAACTTGGGCATCTTTCCCCTCTCCTTTGCATAAACTGAGCTGAGACGGTGGGAAACACTTCACGGTGATCAGACCGGGTCAGGAAGGCAGTGGCCCCACCCCCCTCCATGACCCACCCTGGCCTTCCTCCCTCACAAACCCCTGAAGGACTTTCTTCTGGGTGTCCCGCTGTTCTGACCTTCTTGTCCCATCCACTGCTCGTCCCTAGAGCAACCCCCGTTGACCTAAGCAACAACAGCAAAACCTAAATGCGATGTGATATCCTGGATTGGATCCTGCAACAGAAAAAGAACGTTAGTGGGAAAATCCAAATCAAGTCTGAAATTGAGTTGCCCATATTGTCCCCATGTTCATTTCTTAGTTTTGACAAAGGTACTGTGGTTACGTAAGTGAGGTTGATGTAAGGGGAAACTGGGTGAAGGTTAGAGGTGAATTCTCTTACTATCTTTGTGACTTTTCTGAAAATCTAAAATTGTTCCAGAACAAAATGTTTATTGTTTTAAAAAGAAAAGAAAAAGAAAAAGAAGAAGAAGAATGCACCTCTTTGGGAAGACATGGTATGACTTGGGAAGGGTAATATGTATGGGTTTTATCCCTTGTTCTCCCCTCTAGGGCGGGACTTCCTTTTGCAGTGAGCAACCTGCCCGACCATACAGGGCTCCAGTGGTCCTCCAGGCTGAGAAAGCCACTTCTCCAGACAACCCAAGAAAAATCCTCCCCTGACTGAAGGCCATCAGCCTCCCTCCTTCATTCTGCATGCCTCCGATGACACACCACTTGAATACCTAGCACTGAACTTGCTACTTCAGGGAACAAAAACACAGATTAGAAAGCTTGCCTCAGAAGAACTCGCGCTTCACTGTGAGCGACCCAGGCCGCTCTCTTGGAATGTCCCCATCTGCAGACAGCCCATAGACTGTGTCAACGGGCCAGGGTTGGCAGAGGAACAAGATGGGAAGTGAGCAGCCTGGACGGCAGCATCCGGGTGGCCGCAGGACTGGAAGGACAGTGGCCTCAGCTGTGTGCCTCCAGCATGAGATTCGTGGCTCTGAGTACATGACTGGAGGGGGCGCTGTTCCCCCGCTTTATAGATGAGGAAACCAAGGCAGAGAGGCTCCCTGACTTGCCCAGAAGGACACACTTGTGGCCGCTACACTGGAGATGAATTAAAGTTCTCCTTATATAGGTTCTCCCTCCTTTCACAGATAGGGAAACTGAGGCCCAGTCCTTGTGATGAAGACAATGATGCTGCAGTCCCGGCCTCCTTCCCCACTTTATCTTTTTTCTTCTTTTTGAAGGGTCCATCTTGAGATGTAATTTACACTCAACAAACAGATCCATTTAAAGTGCACGGTTCCATTCATTCTGATGGATCTATACACCCACGGACCCTTCGCCGTGATCAAGATACAGAACATCACGGGACACTTCCGTCACTGTGAGAAGCTCCTTCCCTCCCCTCATCACACACAGAAGCTCTGATGTGCTTTCTGTCATTCTACATTACTTGGCATTTTCTAGAATTTCACAGAAATGGAATCATGCAGTACGGACCCTCTGTAGAAGGCTTCTTCCATTCAGCATGTTTTGGAGACACAGCCGTGTTGCTGCCTGAGCCGGGCCCGTCCCCTCTTCCCACCGGGCTGGCTCCCCACCGGAATGTGTCACCATGTGGTTACTCATTCAGTCCTGTCCTTTTTTAACCACACTGAATCACAGAACCGCGGGGCTTCTGGGCATGCGTGCAGAGATCACCAAGGCCATGTTTACCCAACCCCGCCCTTGCACCACTGGTATCCAGTGCTTGGTTCCACAGAGCAGCTCTCCAGGCCCTGTCACATACCTCCAGTGACAGGGAGCTCATTGCCTTAGGAGACAGTCTCTTCCATCCTCCGGCACCTGGGACTGTTACAAAATCCTTGTTCATTTCAGCCCCAATCCACCTCCCTAGACTGTCCTCCCAGAGATCCCCTTACTCAGGCCACTCAAATCTGGGCACTCCCTCCTCCTTATCACAAGCCTGAGGATTTGTGTTGGTAAATGTTTAAACTTCTACTTCTAGTTGGGTTATTTTTGCTGGGATGTAACCTTGCATGGTGTGAATGTATCAGAATGTACTTAGCCCATCTCCTATGGATGGATAGGAGTGAGGTTTGCAAAACCTGCTTTACAAAAAGCTCTGCTATGATACATGCAGACCCCCGGGGGTAGTGGGTGAGGTTTCTCTAAAACGGAGCCCCAGAGCTGGAGGCCCTGTACATCTTTTCTTTCAATAGAGTGAGGAGTCATGCTTCAGGAGCGCTCGGGGTCCACATTCTCGGCCACACTTGGCCTTGTAGGCTTTACATTTTGGTCAACCTCATGGATGTGAACCTCCATCTCATTGTGGGTTTTTGGGGGGGGGTGGTTAGATTTATTTATTTAATTACTTTTAAAATATTTCTTTTATTTATTTATTTGACACACACACACAGAGAGAGAGCGAGAGCGCATGCACAAGTAGGGAGAGCAGCAGGCAGAGGGAGGGAGAGACGCAGACTCCTTACTGAGCAAGGAGCCCGATGCAGGACTCCATCCCAGGACCCTGGGATCACGACCTGAGCCGAAGGCAGATGCTTAACTAACTGAGCCACCCAGGTGCCCCTCTCATTGTGGTTTTAATTTATATTCACTTACTTCTGGTCCCATTGAGCATTTTTGCAAGTGTTTATTGGCTGTGTGTGTTTCCTGTTCCCTAAATTGCCTCTTCATATTTTTTTTGGTCCATTCTTTTATATTTATTTGGGGAAGTTCTTTGTATACTCTGATTTCCAAATTTACATTGCTATATGCATTACATGTCTTTTTTTCCAGTGTTTGGGGTGTCATCTCCTCAGTTATGGCTTTTAATAGTTTTTGTTTGAATGTAGCCTCATATAAACTTCTTCCCTGACGACGTCGTTTTTGGACTGAGTCATAAGAAATACTACCCTACACCCCCCTGTTTCATAAAGATGTTCTCCTATGTTTTCTTCTAAAGCTTTTAAAGTTTTGGGGTGCCTGGGTGGCTCACTCATTAGGCGTCTGCCTTTGGCTCAGGTCATGATCTCAGGGTCCCAGGATTGAGCCGCACGCCAGGCTCCCTGCTCAGCGGGGAGGCTCCATTTCCCTCTGCCCTTCTCCCATCGTTCTCTTTCTCTCTCATTCTCAAATTTTAAAAGATTTTATTTATTTATCTGACAGAGAAAGACACAGCAAGAGAGGGAACACAAGCAGGGTGACTAGGAAAGGGAAAGCAGGCTTCCCACAGAGCTGGGAGCCCGATGCGCGGGGCTTGATGCAGGGCTTGATGCGGAGCTCGATACCAGGACGCTGGGATCATGACCTGAGCCAAAGGCAGACGCTTAACACCTGAGCCACCCGGGCGCCCTCAAATAAATGAAATCTTGAAAAAAATATAAAGCTTTTAAAGTTTTGCTTTTCATGTTAAGGCTTTACACACTTGGGGTGGATTCTAGGATATGGTGAGATATGGAGTTAATTTTGTCTTTTCCATCAACTGCTCTGCCACGATTCACCGAGGCGTCCTGCCTGCCTTTCTCCAGTGGGACGCAGCCCGCCCACCTGTCCCCTGGCAGGTGTCTTCCCGGGAGTGAGTCCTCTCGGAGCTCCTCTGGCTGTTCGTCTACTCATCTTCCCTGAAGCCGACACAACATTGCTTTAATTACCAAAATCCTCTGCCAGGTCTCTATATCTGGCAGGGTAAAAATTCTCCTCTCTTGAACTTCTTCAAAATGGTGATCACTGGCCATTTGCTCTTTCATATAAATTTGAGAATGAGCTTGTCATGTTCCAAGAAGAACCATGTCAGGATTCTAATTAGAATCTGGTTCAATTTATAGAGGAATTTGGGGAGAATTGACATCTTTGTGATATTCGGTCTTCCTACCCATTAACATGTTATATTTCCTCTTTATATCTTTCAATAAAGTTTTATAACTTCCCCCCAGAAAGGTCATGCACATTTTCCCACCAGATTTATTCCTTGAGAACTTATTACTTTCAGTGGCATCATAACGAACACCTTTTGAAATTGCATTTTCTGTTTGTGGCTTCTATGCCGGAAAAATGTCAAATTTTGCATATTGGACTTATATATATTATACTTATATGCCATATGGATGAAATTCTTGTTATAATTTATCTAGAGATTTTGCTACTAACAAGTCTAAGACTGTCTTTGTAAGTAGCCTTCATTGGTGGAAAATGACAGTTTTACTTCTTCCTTCCCAAGTTTTATAATATTAATGTCTTGGGTTGTCTGGAGCCTTTACCATGGTGTTGAAGAGAATCCGTGATCCTCTCGGTTTTATTTCTGATTTTTGAAAGAGTGCTTCGAGGGTTTCACCATTAAAGACGACGTAGGCTCTTGGCAGGTATTCTTATCCGTTAAAGAAGTTTCCTTGTTATTGTTAGTAACAGCAATTCTGTTCCGTTTTTATCACAAGTGTTTAATTTTATCGAATGCTTTTTTCTGTGTCTATAGAGATGTGAATAACACTAATCCATTTTGCTGGTGTTCAACTACCCATGCATTGTTGGGTACCCATGCATTGCTGCAACTTCGCCACTCTGGGGAATGCTGCTGTACGTCCCTCATTAGCCACTGCCTGCTTCTTCTTTCTTCTTTTTAATAACAATCGATGGGCGAACAGAGCAGCTCCTTCTGATTCCTGTGCAGACGTACCCCGCTGCTCCACTCCATTTACCTGCTCCTAGGACGCTGTCTTGGCTTTTCTCTTCACACCCTCGGGACCATCCCAGCCACTCCAGGATTCCCATCGCCATCCCCAGACCTGCAGAAGATGTCCTCACCTGACCCCAGACATCCATCAGCCCATCCAACTCAACATCCCCCCTTTCTTCCCCTCCCAGTACAACACAACCATCCCGCTCCCCTAACCTGGGACCTAGACAGCAAACATTTTTTTTTAAGTTTTGTGGTTTTATTTTAATATTTTCACATTACCCTTGAATGAGTAATACATTCACCTGGTCCCATGCAAAAGAGCTTATCATGATAAGTCAGCCTTCTGACCCACCACCAAGCCACCCAGTCCTTCCTAGGAGGCCACCTCCATTGGCAGTTTCTTGCGTGTCCTTCCAGGGATCTTCCAGCAAGGGGAAAAAAAAAAAAAAAAGCATTCTTCACTTCCTTTCTCTGACCCCAGAAAGAACCCTACGCTGTCCAGTGTCCTGCACTTGGTTGCTTTTCCTTTACTGTTTACCTTGAAGTTTGTTCCGTGATCGTTCAGAAAGAGCTTCCTTCTCATTTTTGCAGCTGAATGCCATTGCTTAGGCGTGCCAGAATTATTCCGATTAGTTCCGATGAAAGGGCAGGTATGTTCCACCACCGCCCCCCCTTTTGGCTTCTCCCACAGCGATGCCCAAGTACAACAGTGCGCCTGCGCAGTTCCACCAGGTGTGAGTATCTGAAGGCCCCGCCCCCTTGGAAGGACTGCTGGGTGACAGGGGTGTCCTTTGTGTCAAATACCTTCCGGGGTGGGGGGGGGGGGTAGTACCTATTCACTCTCCCCCCAGCAGTGCCTGAAAGCTCATCTCCCACGTTCTCACCCTACAGTCTTTCAGAAGACTGTCTTATTCCTGATGCTCCTGGAGGCAGTGATATTCCAACCGAGTGTCGATTTGCATTCCTTTTAGTACGAGTGAGCGTTTTTTCCAGGGGGTTAAAAGCCATTTTCAATTTCCCTTTTCTATGAGCTCTGTTTTTATACCCTTTGCTCATTTTCTTGCTTGGCGTCCAGGCTTTTCATTGATTTCCATATTAGGGAAATGAGCTCTCCGCCCGTCCCAGGAGTCGTGTTTCCCCGGTTCCATCGCTGGCTTCGCTCATGGCCGTTGGAGCCGTGAAGACATTTTCTTATCGATATTGTTCAGTTCATTGGCGATCCTCAGAAAGGCCTCTGCCACTCTGAAATCACATTTAAAAACCGCTCTCCCGCAGTGTATCTGCTTGCAGTGTTAAGGTTTAGCTTTTAACATTTGGGCTACACCGCACAGAGCAGAAGCAATTTGTTTTCCAGGTGGCTGCTCGGCGACCAGCGCCATTTACCTTGACAGTGAATTTCCTCCTGGCTCCCTGAAAAGCTGCCTTTAGCTTCTACACATTCGTTCATGTGTTTGTCTATTCCTGGATGGGTCATGGTTCCCTCCGCTAAGTCTCCGGCCCCAAGCCCCCTCTCGGCCCCCATGGTCCCTCCCTCCTACTTTTTGTCCACTTAAGCTCCCACTTCCAGCCCGCAGCTTTAGCTGAGAAGGAAGGCAGGGGAGTGTGGGTGCTGGGGGCTGTGGGAGGAGGACTGGGAGCTTTCCTAACTGTGAATGGGATCCTGTTCGCCCTCCCTGAGGCTCACTCTCGTTCAAGGAGGGTCCCCATCCTGGTCCCCACCTCTGCACTTCTGTCTGTCTATTACGCCCTGGGCAGACCCCTGGAAGCTTCGGAGCCGCACTCAGCCTGGCCGTGCACCTGCCATTCCCTCTGCCCCAAATCCCTGTCCTCCCTGTCTCCTGACGGGATCTTATTTCTCCCCCAAGACTCAGCATTGTGTCCCCCACCCCGGGCCCCAGCACCCTCTGCTTACCTCCCCATTCCTTAGCCTTCTCATGGAAGGGTAGGAACAGAGACCCCAACCCCAGCCTGTCTGGCAGCCTTCAGGTACACACACCAAGGGTACAGAACAAGCCAAGGCATGGACGCACCGTTGCTCTAGACAGAGCGAGGCAAGGAGTCTTGGGAGCGCTTCTCCACTCCATGCATGGTATCCTCCCCATCTTATCCAGTGGGCGGGTCTTGGGTTTTGACTCTCAAAGTCCCCTTCCTCCTCCTTGGACCCAGGCCATTTGACCCCTTCGCTCCTGCCTTTCTGCCAGCTTCACTGCTGGGCGGCCCAGGGGACTTTGACGCTGAGCAGGGAGGGGAAGACTCTTTCAATCCTGCGTAGGGAGTGGGGAGAGGACAGCCTCCTGCCGGCAAGTCCCCTGGTCCGGGTTAGGCTGACATGCACCGCGCAGCACAGGGCACATATGTAACAAGCTAGTCCTGGGTGCGAGGCCCCTGAGGACTTGGCAGTGGTCAAAGCCAAGTGCCTGCCCCAGGGAGCTCACGGGCTGCTAGGGACACAGACAATACACAAGTTAATACATATAATGAGAACAGAGGTGGCAAGAAGTGCCACGAAAAGCTAACAAGGGAGACGAGGAAGAAGAGAAAGAGAAGGGGGAAAGTCAACGTGATTAGAAGCCAGACTGAGCTCCGCAAGGATGGGGAAAGCGTGCTCTGGGCGGAAGGACCCGCCGAGGGGAAAGGCGGGAAGGAGTTCGAAGTGTTTTCAGAGGCAGCAAGAAGACGGGTGGGGCTCAGTGAAGGGCACACGCAGACTGCTGGAAGGGCCTGGAAGCAGCAGTGACCACCTCTCCTTCCTTCCATGAGCGGGAAACGGATCCGCATCGCGATGGCGCCCCCTGGCGGCCGCGTGAGGAAGACCCCTTAGCGGCACAAGGGCAGAAGCTGGGAGAGTTTGCCCTCACCTAGATGCCCAGGCGAGAGGGCCAAAGGCCAGGACCAGGCAGGTGATGGTGGAGGACAAGGGAAGTGGCAGAACCCAGGATGTATTCTGTGGGGTCTATAGGATTTGCTGATGCAGTCAAGGATGGCACCAGTTTCATTGCGAAGATGGACGTGCCCTTTAACCAGAAAGCAGTGACTGGGAGAGGGTTTGCAGGGTCAGCAGTCAAGGCTTCCATTCTGGATATTTCGGTCAAGAAGCCTGTCAGACAAAGACAGGTCGAGTGCGTTGCCTGATGAGTCTGGAGCAAGGGGAAAGCTCCAGAGTAGACCTGAGCACGCAGGACCACCTGCATGACCAGAAGTTCCCTTCCATTGCCGGCCTCCCCATACCAGGCAGAGGAACTGGGAGCAGGTAGGAGGCAGGAAAATCCCTTCCACCACACATGCCCATCTGGGACATATCTGTGTCCCCTCCAGGTTTCCCAGCCCCGCCCTCAGCCCCTCCCTAGCCAGCTGCCCTGTCCTCTCTTTGGCCACTTGCCCAGACCCCCATGCCCCTGCACTCCCAGCCAGCAGCCCATTCTTAGATCTCTCGCCCTACCCAAGATCCTTAACGTCCTCCTTCTTTGTCATTCCCACCTGGTCCCCACCCAGTAGCCTAGACCTCCTGACCTACCCCACTACCCCTGTGGACACCACTTTAGGCTCAGCAAGCCCCACGGGCTCAGCCATCCTCTTGCTGAGCCCCGAGTGCTTTCCTACACACACACGCCTCCCCTGACCACATTCTGGAACCACCAACCTCTCCTTCGGATAAGCTCAGCTTCCACCCCCCCCAAACCCATCCTGAGGCAGCCCTTGCCCCCTGCACCTTCCATCTCCCACTGGAGGCACCTGTGTGTTCACGGCCACCTCTGCTACAACCGCTCCTCAACGTGCAGCTGCCAAGAGCGGCAGGTAGACAGCCCCCCTTCCCGACCTCAGTCCGCAGAGTCAAAGGCGCAGCCACAACCACAGCTGGAAGGGACCCGGGAGAAATGGCGTTCTGAGCTGTCTAGGCTCTACGGTTCAAGATAGCACAGCAGAGGGGGAAGGGCAGAAGGCAAAGTGAGCCGACCCACAGCTTCATCTAAGGCCCCATTCTCCCAGATTGACCTTCTTTTAAGTACTTTCGAAACGCTCACCTTGCATTGCTTCGGGTCCCTTTGCCCGGCTCTGGGTATCCGCTGACTCTCTCTCATGGCAGAATCCTGGCAGCAGAGGCCTGAACACGCACTGGGTTATTGTCTCGTTCAGCAAAATGTCAGGAAGAGGCAGCCCAGGCCTGGAGCCGCAGCCCTGTGATGCCATCAGGAGCCCAGGCTCATCCTGTTTTGTGGCCCCAGCATTCCTAGTGTTTGTCCCGTCTCTCACACTTGCTGTCTTCGCTGCAAGATGGCGGCTGCGCCTCCCGGCCTCCCATCCACGTGCCAAGTGGCAAGAAAGGGGAGGGGAAGGGGGCCCAGATGGTCTTCTCCTGAGAGAATTCCCTTCTCTTCAGGAAGGGATGCCCTCCCCAGGGACTTCCTCCTTAGCCAGAATCACATGGCCACCTTGGCTACAAAGGACACTGGGAAATGATGTGGCTTTCCAGACTCCGTCGCAGAGGAAGGAAATTGGGAGACTTGAGGGAGTCAATCTTTAATATTTGTCACAGCCATAAAGGGAATTCATTGGCTTATGTAATCAAGGTGTCCAGGCTTCAGGCCTTGGCGGATCCAGAAGCTCATCCAGACTCCATCTCCTGCTCTCCATCTGCCCACTCACGTCCTGTCAGGATCCCTCTGGTGGCACCAGGAGCCCCAGATTTGCATCATCTTCCCCGCTGGAAGTCGCAGCTGGAAAGGAGTCTCATTTTACTAGTTGTTCCAGCAAAAACCCCAGGGTTGAATCCCATTGGCCCTACATTGGTCACTGGTCCCCTCTTGAGCCAATCACCACAGTCAGGAGATGGAATGTTATGAGCTGGACATTTGCCTTGCCTTTCCCACCCCCTTTCTGGATCTAGGGATGGAGTCAACCTCATATATCCTGTGGACTGGAAGCGGAGGGGTGGTGGTCCCAAAAGACCTACCTCTGAATAAGGTAGAGCAGATGCCCCGATAAGCATCAATGACCAAGACCTCCCACCCTTGCCTTCCCTGACTGGTCTCCTCCTATCCTTCTACCTCTCCGACCTCATCTTCAGTTCTGGGTCCTTCTCGCAGCTTGGACCCCACAAAGCTGGTTTCTGTGGGGATCTGAACTCGACCATCCAAAGCTTCCATGAACAAGCACTTGCAGTCCTGTGACCTCACGGTCACCCTCACGTAGATGACCCCCAGATACATTTCTCCAACCTAGATCTTGCCGTGGAGCTCCAGATCTGCCGAAGGAGCTAATTTTTACGATTTGCTACAGCCATAAAATCACATGACATCAAAGTTCCCATTCTACCCCTGTTACGCGGACAGTTCTTCGGTATTTGATAGAGTCATCATGTCGTCCAACCGGCACCGCCCTCCGTCCCCAAAGCCCTCGCCATCTTGTCAGACTGGAACTCTGTCATGACACACTGACTTCTCACTCCCTCTTTCCCCAGCCCCTGTCACCCACCTTCCTATTTTCTGCCTCTGTGATTTTGACTAGTCTAAATACGTCATGTAAGTAGAATCATATGGTGTTGGTCGTTCTGTGGCTTCCTTCACTGAGCACCAAGAACTCAAGGTGCGTCCATGTTGTAGCGTATGGCAGGATCGCCTTCCTTTTTAAGCCTGAATAATATTCCAGCGTGAGGAGGCTGCACATTTGCTTATCCGTCCGTTCATCTTCTGAAGCACGGGGGTGGTTGGCGCCTTTTAACTACCTTGGATATTGCTGTGGTAAACATGGGTGTACAGATACCTCTCCAAGACCCTGCTTTCCATTCTTTGGGGTGTAGCCCCAGAAATGGAGTTGCCAAACCACCTGTGATTCTATTTATCATTATTGGAGGAGCCGCCATACTGTTTCCCACAGCCGCTCCGCCATTTTACCTTCCCGCCAACAGTGCCCGCAGGTTGTAATTTCTCCACATCCTTGCCAACACTTGTTTTTGGTTTGTTTGTTTAATAAAAGTCATCGTAACAGGTGTGAGGTGGTATCTCATCGGAGTTTGGATCGGCATCTCCCTACAGTGAGCGATGTTGAGCATCCCTGAATGTCCTCGTTGGCCATTTGTAGGTCTTCTCTGGAGAAACCTCTATTCAAGTCCTTTCCCATTTTTTAATCAGGCTGGGATTTTGTTTTTGTTTTATTTAAGTAGGGTCTATGCTGAGAGCCCAACATGGGGCTTGAACTCATGACCCTGAGATCGACCTTGAGATCAAGATCTGAACTGAGATCAAGAGTCAGACACTTAACCAACTGAGCTACCCAGGTGCCCCTGGTTTTTTTTTTTTATTAATTTTAGAAGTTTTGGAGGTTCTCTCTATGTTCTGGGTGTTAATCTCGTATCAGATACAGGATTTGTAAATATTTTCTCACATGTGGGCTGCCCTTTTACTCTGTTGATGCTCGTTTTTGATGCAGAAAATTTTTAATTTTCAGAGCTCCCCCAGGATGGGCAGCCAGGATGCAAACTCAGGCCATCTGAGTGCAGAATGCAAGTTCTTAGGACAGGTGATGAAGGGATGGATGGTGGATGATGGAGGGAGGCTGGGAGGGGGGGACAAAGGAATAGTCAGGGGGATTCCATGAGAGCCTTCTGGAACTCCAGCTACAACCCAGTCACACCCTACCTGCCCCCTCCCCCCAACACACCTGAGCGAGGGTGAGGCATGGAACCCCGTCACCTCAGGCACAGAATCAAAGGGGAACCCCAAACTTCATGAATCAAGTTAAATAATATTTTGTGATATTTTTATAAATCGAAGTCAAAGCAATAAATCATGGTGGACAAAATACCCACCACTTAAATAAAGATAGGATCTAAACCAGCCTTTGTGTGACCTCACCCACCTCCCCTTGGTCAGGGCCCTACCTACCAACCCTCCTCCTTCCCACCACTTCACCTCCACCCCTGCCCTGAGGCCAGCAATGGAGGGTCATGAGGGACAGAATGAACAGGGAAAGGGAAGACAGGGTCAGGGTTGCTGGATTCTGCTCAGCCTACAGTCCCGGCCACAGTCACTGCCCAAAGACACCCCCCACCACCACCATCCACCCTCCCACTCTCAACCCCCAAGTCCCAGGCTGTGGCTTCTCTGGGTGTCATCCCTGAAACCACCACAGGGAGGAGCCCGCGAGTTGCCTTTGGTCTCTGGGTCTCAGAGGAAACCCGAGGAAGGGGGCGACCAAAGGGACACCTACCATCCCACCCTAGGCCCCCTGCCACACCCCCCAGCTGGCTCCCAGAAGCGGAGGATCCAAGCCAGGCCCTCCCAGTGCCCCACGGCTGGCCCAATGCCAGCTGTCTTTAGTGTATTCCTCCATGAAACCCCTCACACCCATCCTCATAGGAAATGTCATTTCCTCCAGTTTTGTGGAAAAGGAAACCGAAGCCCAGAGAAAGTAGAGAACAAGCATTCTGGGCATGTCTAAGGGCTAAGGGAGCAAAAGTCCCACCTTGCAGAGGTGGAGATCAAGGCTGAGCATGGCCAAGTGACCCAGCTCCCATCACGTGGCCAGGAGGTACAGAGCCAGTGAGGGAAGGCTGGCTTTGTCTGAGAGCAAGCCCCGTGTTCCTTCTGTGCCCTCACGCCCCCCACTGGGACCCCCACCTGCGAGGCCCCAAGTCTTGGCCTCAAAACTCAGGTCCAAATAGAGGTCTCTAGCAAGTGGGAGTCAGGAGTCCTTTCTCTCCCCTCCCTCCAGGTGCTGACCCGGGCAAGGTGCACCCCCTATCTGAGCCAGGCCTGTCTCAGGACCCCCATAGACTTGGGGCCACACGGAGAAACGAGACGTGGCCTCCTTCCCAGCACACGGAGCCTGAGGATCCGCTGAGGGGATAGAAAAGGCAGTAGGAAAAAAGAATAAAAATGACCCTCAGAGTGCTCGGGCTCCCAAGCCTCCTGCCCCCCCACCACGGTTTTCTCTTCATTGGGGGAGAGACCTCAGACACCCCTGAGGACCTTCCAGCAGAATGTTCGGGCACTCAGGGGTCACGAGCTCACAAGCTGGGCTATTTCACCCAGCTTCTGGATAACTAACAGTTCCTGTTGCCCTGCCCATATGGGGAGGGCCGACCTCGGAGCAAAGGTGAGGGCCCCAGCTCAACGCCGAAAACGGCTGCAAACGGCTGGAAACTGCTGATAGACTCCGCTCTCACTTTTTCCCAGAGCTGCGCTGGGAGGGAGCGTTACCACCTGATACGGGTCAGCGGTGGGGAAGACACTATGACTCCAGCCTGCTGGGCAGCTGGCTGCCTTAGTTAGATGGTACTTGACTGCCGCTGGCCATTGTCAGTCAGGGATCCACAGGCCCTTAGAGCTGATGTGAGATATCCCTGGCCCCCGACCCCTGCTCTTATTCATTCAACAATGGCACCGCAGGCCAGTCAGACAGACACAGCCTCATCCTTCAGGGCGTTCGTGCTCCAGTGATGAAAAGCAATTTTGAGCGAGCAGTTAGGGTGCTGGGTTCCAGGATTCTGGCAGAGTATGCAGGAGCCATGAGCATTTGGGTTAGGACACAATGCCCAGAGAAAGCACAGTTTAAGCCAAAACCTAAAGCGTGGGTAAGAGTTGGCCAGAGATGGGGAGGAGATGGGTAAGTCAGGTGGAAGGAGTAGCATATACAAAGGCCCTGGGGCATGTACAAAGGCCCTGGGGCATGAGAACATGGACTGATCAAGACAAAGGAGGATGGTCCCTAGTGCGGCAGCACACGGCAGCGGGTAGCAATTGACTTCCAGAGGGTCTTGCCAGTCATGTTGTGGAGTCTCAATGCCATCCGGAGGGCGGCAGGAAACCCCTGATGGTCTTTAAGCAGAAGAATAAAGTGACCAGTTGGCTTTCAAAGCAGGATGTCCCAGGGAGCCCCAGCACTACCCAGAGATGACACCAAAGTGGCAGGAAGTGTCAACAGATCATTTTGTTAAAGTCTATAATCACACTTTCGAGAAAAAAAAAAAAAAAAAAAGAGCCTCCGAGGTTGACTGAACCTGCCATAAGTTTAAATCCCCAAGTTTCAGATTCCAATCTTTGAAGGACTGACAAAAACTCTAGAGAAGTGGCTTCCCAAATAACTCGAATTGCTGTCCCAGAAATATGACTCAGCCGTAACCACAAGAACACACAAGTCACAACCAAGGCTGGGCCGGCTGGCACAGCTGCGTGTTGGCACAGCCCCTCTGACCTTCTGCATCTAAGTCTGTGAAGCAGACACTGGAGATGCCCTTGGGCCAAGAGAATCTTCTGGCCTTTCCTGTTGGGCTGACCACCCCCCGCCCCGGGGCCCTCCACCCCTCCTGCCAGCGGCCCTTGACTCCAGAAGAGTCGCTCCTTAAAAACACCCTGCCCACCGCCACCCCCGGTCCTGGGGACCCCACCTTTTGATCTGTTCTCAACACCACATCTCTCTGCCTCCACTTCCTCAGCTCCCCCTGCCTCTCCACCTCCCACCCCGAGCTGCTAAGGCACCCAACGCCCAGAGACCTTCACTTCCCCAACACCCACCGGAGGCACGGCTGACCACTTCTTCAAAAGCCCTCACCTCGGGGTCTCAGACCTGCTTGGTTTCCTCCTGGGCCTCCACCTGCTCCCTCCTCCCCGCCCCCGTCCTCCCACCCCATCCCTGTGGTAGCATTTCCCTCCAGGGCCCTGTAGGCTAACACCTTGGTTGCCACCAGCGGCCCCCTGCCTCCCACCTCCCTGGCTGGGGAAGCCCGCCTCCCACCTGCTGCTGCAAATGCCAGATGCTCCATTTCCCAGGATCCCTGGCCTCCAGGTGTCAGCAGGGACCTGCCTGGGCCGAAGGGGATGAGCAGCAGAGCCCTGGTGGGTGTTGCCATCTGGCAACCAGGAGGGAAGCCCAGTGCAGGGAGACACTGCCTCCTGCTTGCCCCAGACCTTGGCCCCATCCCATCCCACAGCACAGACACCGAGGCGCACTGGAGGCTTCTGCTTCTTCCAGGCCCCACTCCAGTGAGCTTTCGAGGAGGGCCACCTCCTGTGTGCCCGTGACACGCACGTGTACATATGCTTGATGTGCAAATGTGTATTCTTGTCCCCAGCAGAAACTGCAGTCCCAGCCCCAAACCCCTGCCGCCTGTGTTGGAAAGGGGAAGTGGGAGTCAGGGAGCAGCTGAGTGGAGGGTAGAGTCGGGGGAGGGGGAGACCTGAGGCAGAACTAGGGCCTGGTATCTGGATTCCTCCGAACCCCACCCTTCTCCCCATCTCAAGCCTCTGAGCCTTTGTTCATGCTGTTCCTTCAACCTGGAACCCTTCCCACCTCCCACCTTCCCTGAAGCACACGCTCCAGCTTGAGCTTCCATAGGGTTTTTTTCCTTTCTTTAACAGATATCCAAGACTCTGCATGAGCATCCCTGCTCCGGTAGGCCTCACTGAATGGGTCGGCGGTGGCTGTTGAGTTTTCCGTCCCCAACACCCAGCACTCAGGGTCACACTCGGGAAATCCTGGCCACCTACTCAGTGTGAAAGGATGACTCTCACCTAACATCTCCCCTCCCCTCGAAATTCCACCCCGTGAGTCCCATGTTCAGACTCAAACATTTGGGGAGGGCCCACGTTCTCAGACAACTGAGCAGGGGGGCACCATTAGATATAGGTTGGTGCTTTATCCCAAATACACCTGTACTCTGAATCCTGCCCAACGGCCCTTACACGTTTTGCTTTTGCAATCTCCTCCTCCGCACAGAAGGAGGAGATGTTCTTATCTTCCCTTTGCCTGTAAGGAAGCTGACTCGAAGGGTCAGTTCACGTGCCCCGGGCCACCCGGCCAGAGCTGGGATCTGAGTTCAAGCCTCAGACGAACACAGAAAATGCACAGAAAGTTCATACCGCCTTAAATCCCACAACCCAGAGGCAATCTATCTGTTAACGTTTTGGTGAATATCTCCATCATGTGTTGGCAGCCAAGGCATCAAACAGGTAAGCCATGAGTCAGAGACACCCATTGGGTTGGCTTTCACCTTGCTCTCCAGCTCAGCATTTTGCAAATTTTTTGGAAGATTTTTTTATTTATTTACTTGACAGACAGAGATCACAAGTAGGCAGAGAGGCAGGCAAAGAGAGAGGGAGAAGCAGGCTCCCTGCTGAGCAGAGAGTCCAATGCAAGGCTCGATCCCAGGACACTGGGATCATGACCTGAGCAGAAGGCAGAGGCTTTAACCCACTGAGCCACCCAGGTGCCCCTTGTAAATTTTTTTAAAAACTAATTGCTTATTAATATCACACCCAAATTTATAAATCCAGTGATCCTTGAAAAACGGAGATCTGGTCATCCCAGGCTCTTATCTTTTCAAGGCAACAGTTGGCTGGTCCTAAGGACCAGTTGCCCACTTCATATGGGACAAGCCTCTCCATTTTGCCACAAGCCCCACCATTCCCTGTTGTGCCCTCATTTAGCTTACCATCCTGCCCCATGTCAGGCTGACAACCTCTCTCTAGGCATCTACAACAGCTAACATTTATCAAAAACCTACAACAGGCCAACCCACCTCTCAAACACACTTGACATGGGTTAACTTCTTTCATTCTCAAAGTAATGATATGAAGTAGGCATTATTATTATGCCCATTTTGTAGATGAGGCAACTGGGGGTGAACTGCCCAAGACCACGGTGAGAGCCAGGCAGCCTGGCTCCAGAGTCTGCCGCTGACCCCGCTCTATCTGTAAACACTTCCACACTCAGCCCTAGGTTGTTCCATAGCAATCCGTATAGTCTAGGATCATCTGTATCATTAAAACAAGAGAAACTAAAAAGTCAAAACTTACCCCAGAAAATAGCAAGAGTGGACATTTGTTTCCTTTTCTATCCAGTTTTCCTTCCTTCAAGGAACTGCCCTTCTTCTGGAAGTTCTGGTGGGACTATCCCTCCCCCCTCACCTCCCTCCTTACCGGGAGGTTGGGCATGTGACCCAGTTCTGACCAATCATGGCATTCGTCCTATGATATTACAGGTATTGGTCCAGAGATGGGCAGGTGACCCAGGTCTAGCCAATCAGAGACTTTCCCTGGGATTTTTTTTTTTTTTTTTTGGTAAGCTGTCTTTCCAAAGTCAGAGGTGATCTGATGTGAGCCTGGCACTGTTTGTGGCTGGGCTGGCTGCCCTATGGACAAAACCCAACTTAGAAGGAAATAGCTCAGACAGACTGAAAGAATGGGCAAGAGAATGAGAGAGAGATAGAGACATCTTAAGTCTCTGATGTCTATATCTGCAAGGTCATCCATATCCCTGACTCTCCAGGAACTGAGCCAGTAAATCCCAGTTTAAGCTAGACTGAGTTACATTTACTGAAAACCAAAAGATGCTTGAATTCTACATCCTCATTATTCTCTTCAGTGACTCACACAGGCCCATCATCTGGACTCAGCACAATTTATTAACCATTCAGTCCCTGATGAGTGTTTGACTCTTCCCAAATTCCCCTGTCACCAATGGGTTGCTGGGAAGAAACTTCATGGGCTCATCCTCTTCTACATGTGTGCAATTATCTCGCTAGGGGCAATTTCTAGACGTGAACTTGGACATCAAAGTGTGTTCTGCTGCCCTTGACCTCCGCCCCTGCTTTTGACATACTGAGCCATGGACCATTCCCCAGATCCAGCTTCCTCCTGTCCCTCTGTGCTACAGGGTCCCTGTAAGTCTTGCGGCCAAACCTGGACAAGGAATGACAGGTCAGGGGGATATCAGGCATGTTTGGAAAGATCCCTCCAAAGCCCTACGTGCAGCTGGGGTCTCACAGCCCAGAGCTTCAATAGTCCCAAGATCCAGGGGAGCTCCATCTGCCAGGCAGAGGCTCCCTCTAGTTCCAAGTCATGAGAAAGAATGAGAAATCAGAGAAAATTAAGAAAGGGAGGGACTTGAGAGATGATTCATCCCAGACACACACCCTACCCTCTACCTGCCATGTCCCACTCAACCCAGATGACTCAACCATGTGCCCCATGTGGCCCAAGATTTTTGTCTGTCTTGTGCCAATGCCAAGAACAGCACGTGGCACATAGTGGATGTATATACATCTACTGAATGGATGGATGGATGATGGGATCAATGGAAGGTTTACTCCAACTGTGCAGCCAATTGTGGGTTCAAAGGCAGGTTCTGCCCCTTACTCACTCTGTTAAGACTCTCTCTCTGCAGATCTCTTAACCCACATGTAAAGGAGGTCATTGATTTAGACCATCCCTAAGCTCTTTCCAGCTCTCTTGTCCTCAAGTCAGCTATGTCCAACAAGTGAGTAATTCTGAGCTTTGGGGCCACAGAAAGCAACACCTATGTGGCTTTACTACAGTTGGATCCGAGTCCTGGACCTTTCCTATTTCTCGCCCGAAGGGTGGGCAGGTCATTAAACTTCTTTCCAAATGTTTGAAATTATGCTTGCCTAAGTTTAGAGTGGGAATGAAGTCGGACAATGCAGAATCTGAGCTTGCCTCTTCCTGGCTGTGTGATCTTGAGCAAGTAACTTAACCCTTCTGACCTCGGCTTCCACATCTGTAAAACAGGGATAGTAATACACATTGTGGGGCTATGGAAAAGGTTCAATGAAAGGTTGTGCAAGCACTTAGCACAGTGCCTGGCATGTAGTGAGCACTCCATAAATGCTGGTGGTGGAGGTTGTCTAAAGACCTCCCAGATCCCATGTGTGGAGACTGCTGTGTCTTGTCCCATAACCAACTATAGACTCCACATAGTTCACATGGACGAAGCAGAGACCCATTTCAGGGAAAAGGGCTGAACTCAGGCCAGAAAGAGCCTCAGGGAGAAGGCTTTTAAAGAAGCTCTTCCCTTCTTCATCCTTCTTCCTACCCAAAATTGAGGCACAATGGCTGTAGATCAGGCAGCCACTTTGGGCCATGAAGAGGCAAAAAGTTAGAGGGAGCCTGGATCCCTGATTCCCAGGCTTCTATGAAAACAGTCCTATATTACCTACCTCAGGTTTCTTTCTCATAAGAGATAAATATACCTCTAATTTCTTTAAACCACTGTTATTTGGGTTTTCTCTTTCATATAAAGAAATACAATTTTATCTGTCCCCATTTTGCAGATGACCAAAAAACAAAAAATCAAAAACAAAAAACAAAAACACCAGGCTCAGATGGGAGAAATTCATAGTTAGCCAGTGCTGACTTGGGATTTGAATCCAGGGCCTCATGGTTCCTCTCCTATTAAATCCACCAAACCCATTGCCACCCACAATGAGAGGGTCCTTCCTTCCCAGACTACTTGTATACAAGCTGTTAGACATGAACAGGGCTGGAGGGGCAGAGGATGGAGAGATGCAATCACAGAAGGCTTCACAGAGAAAGTAGTGTTTGAGTTGAGTCTTAGAGAATGAGTTAGTCATAATAACTGAACCATTCAGCCAGCCCTTCAGACAGAACGGGAAGCCCCAGATGCCAGCCTGTGTCCTAAGGCAAGGTACATCCACTGGGGCTGGCTGCAGCATTAGGACACATTTCAGGGTCCCCAAGACCACCCTTAGTATCAGTGATTCACCTGGAGGACTCACAGAACTCCACACGAAGTCTTACCTACAGCTATGATCTGTGACACCAAAAGGGTAGAAAGCAAACCCAGCAAAAGTGCCTGGGGTGAGGTCCGCAGGAAGCTGGCATGAGGGTCCAAGAAACCTCTCCCAATGGAGTCACACAGGAGACACTAAATCTCCAGTAGCAAAGAATGCAAATGCATGGAGGGGGGGGGTTGCTATCAACCCGGGAGGCTCAGAAGAAACTCAGCCTCCCAGGTTTTTTACTAGGGGCTGGTCATGTAGGCACCCTCTGCCCAACATACACCCAACTTGCAGACTCCCAGAAGGAAAGCAGGTGTTCGCCATAACCCACAGTGTTTGCACAGTTTAAGTTCAGTGAACCTCTCTCCTCAGGGAATAGCAGGAACCCTCCAGAAACCCAAGTTCCCAGACAGCAACCAAAGGCCAAACTTGCAAGTGGGCCTTGTAATGGATCACAGTCCCGGTCCTGCTAAGTTAACTCTTCTACATGGGGAATGACACCTTCCTTCCCATTTCTGTTTTTGAAGTGACCCAGAAAATGGGTTTTCATGTCTCAGACCCAGACGTGGAGAGACAAATCTAGTTTCCTATGGAGATCGTTTCAACAAGTTTTTTGAGAATGACCTTGAGTTAGGCATGAGCCCAAGGGCAGTAGGGGGATGGGTTCCAAGAGTCCTGAGAGCACAGGACTGGCGGGTCTGGTCCTGAGCAGGCCACTAATTCAAGTTCCAACTAGGTCAAGCATATCCAAAAATGAGCCTCGGTTTCCACCTCAATGAAATGAAGGCGTTGGTTCTCACCTGTATCAGTGAGCTTCTGCTGCATAACAAACCACCCCAAGAGTTGGTGGCTTAGAACAGCAAATGATTGTTATTTCTCACAGTGCTACAGGACAACCCTGAGGGCTGGGCTCCACTCAGCGGTCCTTCTCCCAGTGTTGGCCAGGCTCACTCATGAGGCTGCAATCAGACAGCAGTCAGGACAGCTGGGCCATTCTCCGCCTGGCCTCCCATCCTCCAGCGAGCTAGCCCAGGCTGGTTCCCATGGCAGCCAGGCAAGCAGGTGGCCAGAGAGAGACACAGCCAGATTCAAGGGAAAGAGAAACAGACCCCACCCCATGACGGGAGGAGTGTCACATGTGAAGTAGCCATGCAGAGCGGGGTGCACACAGGGAAGGTTAGAAAGGGTAGCCAACTTTGGCATCAACCACTCTGTCTCCCCTATGTTCTTTTCATTCATTCATTCATCTGTTCATTCATTGCTCTTACCAGACACAGAGACATGGAGGTGACCTTGTCCTCATGGGGCCTCCAGCCTTGTAGGGAAACAGATGAATGAATCTCTGGGTGCCACAAAGTTACACCATGTGAGCATTTATTTTATAGATATTTCTTCACACAAACTTTGTTCCATCAAGAAATTGGATCAACCTGCCAGAAAAGGCACAAGAGATAAAATTGGGAATTTTAACCAGAAAGGAAAAGGAAAGCAAAAGGGAAAGGAGACCATGCTCATGGAGTACCCACTCTGTCCCAAGTGTCTTGTGCACATTCTCTCCCACCATCTTTTCTATAACCCCGAGGTGAGGATTTTTATTCCCCCTTTACAGGGAAGTAAACTGAGGCTCATGGCAGATAAGTGACCTTGCCTAAATCCTCACCGGTCCCAAGTGGCCAAGCTGAGAGTCACACAGCTGAGTCTGGCCCCAAAGTCGAACAGCTGTAAAGGAGCTTCAGATTTGACTTTGAGTTTCCTAGCAGCCTGAGGGAAGAGGGAAACTTCCAGTTGGTCACTGGACAGGAAAAAGCCAGACGTGTCCTTGAGGGGAAGCAAAGCCTTTCCTAGCTCTGAATCCATTTTCCTTTTCCCAAGGGAGAGTAGACAAAAGAGAGCTTGTAGAGTAGAATTTGGGGGCCCAGCTGTCCAAAGGTGAGCCCTCAGCTTCTATCTGGGGAGGTTGCTAAGTAAACGGCCCATTGTTCCCCTGGAGAAGACTGTGTCCCCCAACAGTCAGCAGCCACGATGTGCGCATGTGTGCGCATGCGTGTATATGTGTGTGTGTCGTCTGTCTCTCTCACTTTCTCTTTTTATCCCCCAACCCCTCCCTTTGTTTGTCTCTGCTGTCTCGAATTCTCCCTTGCCCACACCCAAAAATGCAAAGAGTCCCAGCAACACGAAACTCGGCTGGTTTTAGGAAGTGCTGCTGCGTCAAGAGCCTACAGACCAGATCCTAGCAGACAGGACTGACTTCCTCCCCACGCCGCACTGGGCGGGGCCTCCCGGAAGGGGCCTGCTGTTAGCCGAGGTGACACATCTCTGCCCGGCCAGCTCCAACGGCAGCTGGGTCAGCAGGCAGCGGCAGCACGGGCCACCCCTCCCCAGGGCCTCAGAATGGACCTGTGCCGCCCAGGTAAGCACTTGGGGCCAACCTCTCTGGGCCTCAGTTTCCTCCTCTATAAGATGGGGACAGTCGTGCCTGCTTTCACAGGATCCTGGAAGGAATCGATATAGAAATAGATCTAAGACAGGTGGGAAACTCAAAAGCAAACCGCAACTGTTTATGAGCTCAGGCTAGCTGCCTAGCCGTGCTCCAGGAGCTGGGGATGGGGTGAACAAAGCGGGCCAGGTCCCTGCCCACCTGAGCTCACGCTATAGGGGGGCAGACAGACAATAAAGGTATTTATGGACCATGTCAGGAGGAGACACGCAAGAGAAGGAAGAGCCAAGTAGGGGAAGGACGATGGGAGAAGGTGGTCAAGAAGGTCAGGAGGACATAGCATTTGGGCAGAGACCTGGAGGAAGGAAGGATTGACCCATATGGGTTTCTGGGGAAGGAATATTCCAGGGCGAAGGAACCGTCAGTGCAAGAAAGATTGGTCAAGTTGCAGATGACGGCGTTGGTGACAATGGCTTTCTGGGCAGCACAAGGGCCCTGAAGCTCCCGTTTAGCCTTTAGGGGTTGGGGGTAAGGACAGCCTTTGGGGAGGCTGAGGCCACCGCCTAGAGCGCAGCTGAAGGGGGCCTGAGGAGGTGCCGCAGAGAACCCTGGCTGAGACCCTCCCCAGTGAGCAGGACCATGTGTCGGGGAAAGAGGAGAGGCACAGTCTGCACAATCAGTGGGGGAGACAACAGGTGGTGCCGGGTTTCTGCAAGGCAGGGAGAAGGAATGGGACAAAGCATCTGTGCCCTGTACTCAGAATACCCCAGCACTGCCTGGAAGTCTGGAGGACGAGGGCTGCCAGGAGCTGTCCAGTCCCCGGGTTCAGAAGACATCTACCCTGTGAGCAATGGAACCATTTTTCTTCAAACAAAACCTAACAGAGCGGGGCCTGACCCCGCCCACCAGGCCTCCCGCGGGCTCTGGGGAACACAGTGAGAGAACCACACATCCCTTTCGACAGTCCTTGGGCTTTGGGTGGCATGTGGCTCACAGACTGGACAGGCTCTGGGCATATGTCTTAGGTCGCGCCTAGAGGATAAGCAGGGACACAGGGAGGAGGTGTGGGGTTCCAGGTCACTCGGCAGAGAGGTGATCAGAGGCAAGGAGGGCACGCCAGCACACAGGGCCCATCTTCCCACCATTAGCACTTTGTTCTTTTGGGGCTTCACAGACTGAGATCCTTCGGAACGGGGACGGCTGTCTCTCTAAGGGGAAACGGAGGCTCCCGGACATGAACTGGAGGGGAGGGCTGACTTGCTCCAAGTCAGGCGGCCAGAGCGGGGACAGGACCCTGAGAGGAGACAGAGCCGCGGGTTAGCCTGGGCTGTGGGAGGCGGGAGGCCAGAAGCTGTTCTCTTGAGGCAGGCCCTGGGCGTGGGTGGGAGGGGTGGGGAGGGGGTGGGATTGAGTAAAGCCAGGGCAGGCAGCGTGCTGACGGGTTTGAGATCTCCGTGGACGGTTCGTTCATTCACTCATTCACGCCATCCTCAGTCCTCCCGTGTGCAGGGCCTGTGCCGGGCAGTGCTAGGGACAGTGACCGGTCGTGGGGAAGCTGCTGATCCAGGATGTGGGGGACGAGGGGGACAGATTCTGCAGTTCAATGACCCACGGCAGATGAGGAAGCGACTCCTTCCACCTGGGAGGGGGGAGATCTGGGAAAACTTCTGGAGGAGTCAGAGGGAGGGAAGGAAGGTCATCCTTCCTCACCCAGAGTGGGTCTTAATCAATGCCCCTCCACAGCCGGGTGACTTCCCCTCTCCGAGCTCAGATTCATCATCTGTCAGTGGACACCACCCCCCCCCCCACCAGCCTGAGCTGGGAAAGTGAATAAGTAGGGATTGGGGGTCAGCTCCCCCCCAGCTCAGGTCCCAGCTCTGTACCCACCCGCCGGTGGTTGTGATGGGCCTTTTCCTTCTGTGGGCTCCAGTTCCCCGTCTGCACCGTTGACAGGATGGTGGCCAAGGTCTCCCAGGATAGCCTCCCCCCCTTGCCCTGTGTTCTGCCGAGAAACAGATCAGGACCTGCTGGGAAGGCGAGAGGTCCAGGCAGCCAAAGCCTCTACGTGACCAAAGACAGCACCTTTGGGCTGGTGCAGGGAGGCCGGGTGCAATTAAAAATAGACACAGCTTGGCTCCGGAGGTGGGGAGGAAGCCACACGACACCCACAAAGCCTCGGGGGCTGGGCCGGGGAGCAGCACCAGCGGACGCCCTCTTCTGCCCCAGTGCCCCTCACACCGAGACTCTGAGAAGCCTCTGCCCTCGGGGGCCCCAGGATCGCACCCTCCTCTTGCCCTGGAAAGGGGAAGCAAGGCCAGCTGTCCTGGAAGCTGGGCTGCAAGCAGAACGATTTCTAAAAATATGATGGGAAAGAGGAAGGACAAAGGGGAAGTCAGCAGGAGCTGGGGAGTGGGTCGGGGTGGGCACCGGGGCACCCCCAGCTGGTCTAGGCGCGGGCGCAGAGGGCAGCCCCAGCCTGCAGCATGGGGGGGGGGAGGGGCATCGTCCATGGGCAGCCCTTGGGAGGTGTGAAACTCAGAGCCAAGGGAGGAACCAACAGAGGTCATGGTGATGGCTATGGTCCTTCTTTTATTATCTGTTTGTTTTATTACTACTGTTAGCAAATTGCACCTCCCATGAGCTGCTCCGGTGTTTGAAACTCCAGCATCACTGGGCTCTCGCTCTGTGTCCTTGTCACCCTCCCCGAGATATCTGTGCCCTCAGCTCTGAAGTGCAGAGAAGTCCCCGCTTTGAAACACAGAGCTGAAGTGTTGGAAGGTCAGGTGCTTCCCGTGGCCGTTGGGACAGCACAGGCGTCAGAATCCTGTTGGGGTCAGAATCCTGCCAGGAGGGGACAGGGGACGGAGAGGATCCAGGAGCTTGCCCGTCAAACCACAGAAGAGGCTCTGTGAAGAAAAAAATGCAAAACAGCCCCCTTCCCCCCCCCACTCAGGCCATCCCACCGTCCGGAGAACTTTCCACCCACACCTGTGCCTCAGTCTCCCCAGCTCGAGGAAGTTGGCCGGCCTTCTGTCTAAGCCCTCCCAGAAGGGGGGAAAGAGGAACAAAGTGTGGGCATTTCTGAGCATCTGGCCTTCATTCTCGAACGTCATGGTCAGCATTTCCAAGTCGGAACTGCCGGGGCTGGGGTCGGCTGGGGTTTTGATGATTTGCATGAAAATATCTGGCTTCAGAGGATCCAAATCAAGGCGGTGGCCTCGGAGTCCCAGCCGGGCCTGGGTGTGACCATCTTCCAGCTCTGTCTCCTCCAGCGGGTCACTGGACCTCTCTGAGCCCCAGGGGCCTCACCTATAGAGTGAGAGCGGACAGACCTGCCTCCAGAGCTATCATGAAGACCAATGGGATAGAGGACAGTGAGAGCCCAGAGCCCACAGGGCCTGGCACGGAGTAGATGCCCCCGTAGCGTGCTGCCCCCCCAACAGATGGCTCTACTTGTTTATTGAGCAAGACCTCAGAGCGGTCCACGCGGATCCCGGAACTGCTGTGGGGACAGGAGGAACAGACACCGCACAGGAGGGCACCTGAGAGGGGAGAGGATGAGTGGGAGCTGCCAGGCAGAGGGGAGAAGGAAAGGCATTGCTGGTGTGGGGAAGAGCCGGCATACAGGTCCGTGGGGAAGGTGCGCGTGGAAGCAAGCCAAGGACGTCCAGGTCAGGGACGGCGCAGTGTGAGCCGGGCATGGGGGCATGTGTGTGGGACTGGTGGGCTTGAGCCAGATTTGGGGTCTTCTCTCCAGGACACGGGGATGCTGTAGGAGACTGGATTGGAGGTGCAGAGTGGAGGCAGGGAGACACAGGGAGGTCCCGCATTATCCAGGGCGGAGCCTATGGTCTGCGTAGAGTGGGGTGGGGCCGTGGGAATAAAGGAGATACACAGGGCATGGCGGTGAGGAGACTCCAGGGCGAGAGAAGGAGCTGTGTGTCAACGTGCCTTCTGGGGTCCCGGCCTCTTCCAGGGGCTCTATGGATTAAAAGGCATAATTTATATAGAGCTGCTGGCTTACAGTAGGTGTTTTGAGCTGAAGGTTAATGGGGCGCTTGCTTTGTCCCCTGGTATAAGGGCCACCTCCCCCCTCCTCTCTGGAAACCAGGGTCTCTAGGCCTATGGAGCTCAGAGTTGCAAGGATGGAAAGGAAGACTTCCTGGTGGAGGTCACCAGGAGGAGGGTACGTGCAGTCACTCCTCCTCCTTGGGCCTGGATCCGTGTCAGTGACCTGTTGGGGACAGAGCACCTTCTAACAGTGCATCCAGGTGGACAGTGCCCATCCAAGCAGGATGTCGGCTCCAAGCTGACACCTCAGCTGCACCTTCGAGAAGCCGCGCCACTGCTCCATCGGGCAGGCAGCTGCTGGTGGCAAAGTGGTGGAGAGGACCAGCGGGCCCCGGGCCATACGCACCTCCCACACCTGCTTCACTGTAAAGAGAGTCCCTTGGTCCAGTGTGATGTCAGGCGGTACTTGGAGTGAGTGGGCCGCTCAAGCAGTCTGGAAGCCTCCAGAAAGGGGCCTGGACCGAGCATCCGTGGGAAGGAAGGGCCACTGCGTGACCAGAGCATGTGTGGCTTCCGGTCAAGGCAGATCTCTGGCCTTTGAGAGTAGAAGGGATCCGACGTTATCAGCTTGTTGCCAAGTTGCTGGTTGGGCTTCCCGGGAAACCATCGGAACATGCGGCAGTGGCAGGAGCTGGGGAAGCCTGGGTCGGTGGCTCCAGACGCAGTCTCTGCCAGGGCCCCATGGCGGCGTCACCCACGGACAGTGGTACCAGCATGAGGTTAGCCTGTCAGAGACGGGCTGACCTCACTGGTTGGTCATGCTGTCTGCTTGGTGGTGCAGGCTTTCTCCTGTGCTGGACGGTTGCCAGGGAGCATTAGTGTGTCTCGCAAAAGTCCTCACCCTCGGGGCGCCTGGGTGGCTCAGTCCGGTGACTCAGGTCATGATCTCAGGGTTGGGGGATCGAGCCCCACATTAGGCTCATACTCTGTGGGGAGTCTGCTTGAGGTTCCCTCTCCCTCTCTCTGCCCTTCCACCCCCTACTTGCACTCTTTCTCTTTCTCTCTCTCAAATGAATAAATAAAATCTTAAAAAGAAAAAATCCTCACCCTCCGTGTCCACTCCTAGGAGACCATCCACTTCTCTTCCTCAGACCTCTCTGTTCCCAATCTTCCAATCTTCTCTCTTTCTAGCCTGAGACCAAGCCATCCTCTCCTGGTCATTGTTAACCTTAAAAAATAAAACTGCCAGTTACTTAACCAGCAAAGATGGATTTATTCCAGAATAGTATAGAACTACAATCCAAGACAAGCGAGCTAGGGCCAAACCCTGAGCGAGTCTGCAGAACAAAGGAGAGGAGGCTCTTTTCTAGAGGAGAGGGGAGTCGGAAAATTAATCCCCGGTTACCTGGGAGCTCAAGAGAAGGTGGCTTTTCATCACTGAGTTGTAACTTTCTCATCCACTGGGCTGTTGCTAAGAGAAGAGAAAAGCCTCCTTCCTCCTGCTGGGAGAGTAAAGGAGGAGCTAAAATCTTTCCCGCTTGCAAGGGTGTGTCCCTCCAGTGGGGTCTGCAATTGAAGAGGGGGTGAGAGTTCCCCCTGCTGGCCTCCTGACTCCAGTCTAGATTGCCTCTTGGGAATTTTCACTCCCTATATGCATGTGTATTCCTGCTTCATGCCCCTGCTCTTTGCCCATGAAACTGATGACCAGCAGCCCTGCCGCAGTTCTGCGCACTGGGAGGACTTCTCACATGTCTCTCCGGGACACCTTTGAGCAGGGCTATATAGTTCATCAGCTATCTAGTTTTTACGGGTCCCCAAACGCTAAGCCACCCATTCTGGAACCAAGTTCAGGTATTTTGCTCCATTGCCAGAAAGATCACGAGGGACCCACCCAAGCAGACATAGTGTGAGCTGAGGAACCTGGTGCAACCACAGTGGGTGACATGGGGACCTGGGTGACCTGTCCATGGAGCTTACTGGAGCCCTCTGTTCACTGAAGGAACCACTTATGAAGGGCAGTCATTAATATGTAATTGACCCAGCATTGTAGGACCCTTCCTTCTGGGGACCTTCTCCTCAGTCAGCAGAGTTTAGGTCTGAATACTGGTTCAGGTCCAGAAACTAAGCAAAAGGTCTTGGCTTTTTATGCAGTGGCTGTCCCTTGGGACGGGCAGCTCCATTCGGCTGAGTTGGGCTCCTAGGGAGGAACTCAGCTGGGACAACAACGGCCTATGCCCCCACCCCACCCCCGGCCACTGAGAAAATGGGTGCCTTAGTCCTGCAGGGGGGAGCAGATGGCACAATGTAGCATCCATTATACATGTGTTGGACACTTGCCCTATATTGACTGCTTGCTTGGTAACTCCCCATCCCAGTACCCAGTTGCCATCTCAAAGTCCAAGATGGCTGCTCAGTCAACGGGAGGGAGAGATAAGGAAAGGGAGCCCTTAATATTCTCTCTGCTTGCCAAACTATGGAAAGAGCCCAGATGTCCTTTGATAGATGAATGGATAAAGATGTGGGATATATATACAATGGAATATTACTCAGCCATTAAAAAAAATGAAACCTTGCCATTTGCAATGATGTGGACAGAGCTAGAGGGTGTTATGCTAAGCAAAATACGTCCATCAGAAAAAGTCAATTCTCATATGATTTCACTTGTATGTGGAATTTAAGAAACAAAACAGAGGAGCGTAGAGGAAGGGAGGGGAAAATAGAACAAGGCGAAACTAGAAAGGGAGACAAGCCATAAGAAACTCTGAACCATAGGAAAGAGACTGAGGGTTGCTGGAGGGGAGGGGGTTGGGAGATGGGGTAAGTGGGTGATGGGCATTAAGAAGGGCACATGATGTAATGAGCGCTGGGTGTCCTATGCAACTGATGAATACTGAGGTCTACCTCTGAAACTAATCATACACAATCTGTTCATTGAATTTTTTAAAAAGTTTAAAATATTCTCTCCGCTTTCATTTGGGAGATATAACGACTGTCCTTGCAAAACCTTAAAGAAATCTGACCCTCCCAAAAAGAAAGAAAGAAAGAAGAGAAAGAAAGAAAGAGAAAGAAAAGGAAAGAAAAGAAAAGAAAAAAGTGACCAGGTTCCCTAAAAGAGTCCGGGAGCGTATGGGCAGGAGGACAGGAAATGGCAACCCAAGGTGGAGGAGTTTCATGGGCAAAAATGGGGAAGTAAGACTGAGAGACAGGTTAGGGACCGTGAGGAGCTGGCAGGAGGGACTGCCAGACTCTTCCTGAGAATAGTGGGGAATAAGGCTGGCAGAGGAGGCCAGGACCAGGATGAGAATTTTTCTCTCTGAGTAATGAGACGCCTGTGGAGATTTTGACAAGGCAAGTGCTGTGCATGGAACAGGACGCACAACGTGCTGGGGGCGTTGCTGACGCCGATGTGGCGCCTGGCGCAGAATACCAGCACACACATGTCTCCCTTCATTCATTTCCAGATGAGGAGGAAAGAACTCGGGCTTTGTAGCCAGCCCAATCCAGGTCCCACTCTGGCTCAGCGGCTTGTCCCCATGGAACTGTGGCCAGGTCACCTCATCTTTCTGAGCCTCAGTGTCTAGAGCAAGGACTGTGAATTGTCCCCCCAAAACCTAGTCACCCCATCTAACATAGCAAGGGCATCAGGACCGCCACACTACAGACTCATTTCCCAGTTTCCCCTGTGGCTAGGTGTGGTCATGTGACTGCTTCTGGCCAATGGCATGTGAGGCAAAAGGATACACCACTTCCTGGTTGCACAAATAAGTAAGGGGGTGAGCGATAAACCCGGGGTACGGGAAAGGAGTAAATGAAAGTTCCGAGGAAAGACAAAGGTATTCGGCAAGGTTTCTGGGTACCTGCTATGTGTCGAGCTCTTTCTAGGGTCCGAGGATGCCGCAGTGAGCAAAATTCTTGACGTGTCTGCTCTCCCGGTGCTGGGAGTATGAGCAGAACCAAAACATGCAAACCAACAAAATGATTTCAGGGAGTCTGTACCAAGAGGGTACAAAGCTGGGTCGGAAGGGAAGGTGGAGTGTGTAGTCACTGCTTTAGAGTGTGTAGTCAGGGAAGGCCTCCTGGAGGAAGTGACATCAGGGCTAAAGCCCTGAGTGACGAGGGCAAGCAAGCCAGGGGTTTCTGGAAGATAGAGAGCCCTGGGGAAGCGAGAGCTAGCCTGTGTGGCTGAGCGGAGTGGGGGAGGGGGTGGTGGTGAATGGGCCCGTGACCGCTGGTTCTTCTATGTCCAGACCCAGCAGAGCTGAGCAGCGGGGAGACCCAGGAGCTGCAGCAGATCAAGTGGCACCGAAAGCAGCTTCTGGAAGACATCCAGGTGTGTGCACACTCACATTCACACACATGCATGCACATATCCACACACACGCTCATGCTGACACACCCTCCAAGCCCACTCGCCCACAAGCAAACCCTCACACACGCTCACACACCTCCCCACTCACTCCTGACCTCAGCCTGGTCAGACAGCGGGGCTGGACTCCAGCCCACGCATGGCATCGGCCCTGGCTCCCAGGAGTGGGGTGACCAGAATCCCAGAGGGACTCCCCACTGCCAGTCCCCAGCTACCAGGACCCAGTGGGAGCCAGGAGCGTGGGGGAGGAAAGGGACGACAATCAGCTAAGCAGGTACCGTGTGCCGTGCCCCGACCAGTGCTCTCCACACTTCATGGGACGGCAGGCTCTACGCCCATCCATGTGGCTCCCATCAGGCCGCATCTCCACGCTGAGCCTCATTTCAGCCCCTCTAAAACTTAAACCATTTCATCAAGATAACACCAGTGTGTGCCCGGCACTCGCCAGTGAACCAGCTGCTCAGCCGTTCACTCATCTGATTTTAGGCTACTGCTGAGGCAGGCCCTCTGTTCCTGGAATGTGCCAGGCTCTGTTCCTGGAATGTGCCAGGCTCCGCCCTGCCCCTGGGCCTTTGCACTCACAGTTCCCGCAGCCTGGGACTCTCCCAAGCTCTCCTCGTGGCACCTCCTTCTCATTACATTAATTAGGGGATCCTCTTCCCCTGGGTTCCTCCTGCAGGGTCGAGATGAAAAAGGCCGGAGGGGAGTGGGGAAAGCACAGACTTGGAATCAGGACTTGGACATGTCACATCACCTCTCTGCACCTCAGTGTCCTCTTCTGTAAATTCCACTGGGATTACTATGTCCTTGAGAAGAGGGCCTGCGCTTTCTGGTACCCTGGTGTACCCATAACTCCTGGCCCATAGTAGGCACGGAGTCAAGGGCAAATGACAAATTCAATGGACGGGTGATGGAAGCCAGAGAGGACTCGGGGCCTGGTCCTAGGGTGGGAATTCATGCTTCGTGGCTGGGAGGCAGTAGGGAGCCACAAAAGGTGTTGGGGAAAGGTAGGTGCCAAGTTGTCCTTCAGGATGCTGGCAGCTGGATGGAGGAGGGCTTGTCGGGTAAAAGGCAGGAGATGCCACGGCTGCAGAGGGGAGATGGGAAGGCTGGAAATAGAATGGGGTGAAGGATGGGAACTTGGGGACTGCCTCCCCCAAGACAGGAGCCCTTGGGGAATTGGGCATCAACAGGCAATAGTTTGGCTTGGGATTGTGAGGATAAGAAGCATCTGGGAAAGGGATCTGTCAGGGGTAGGGACCCTCAGTGATGTTTCAGTGGAGTCGGGGGTCAAACCCAGGGGTGAAAGTGGTTGTGGGAGGAGGGGGTTCAGGAATCTTTTTCCATCCCAGACTCCATCCCTGACTTTGCACCCTGTCACACCCCCTGCCACCGCACAGAAGCTGAAAGATGAGATCGCAGATGTGTTTGCCCAGATTGACTGCTTCGAGACCGCGGAGGAGAGGTGAGGGGCCAGGCCAGGGGACACTGAGAAGCTGCTGGGGTGGCTTCCCAAGGATGTCACACCCCGGGAATGAGCATGAGGGAGCAGGGGCCATGCCTGGGTCTGGGGTCCTTGTGAAATCAGGTGGTCTGCCTGGAGGGAGCAGCAGTGGAGGTGAGATAGGAACAGGGAGGACCCTAGACTCCATCGTGTGGTGTGGTCTGGTCCTTACTTCCAACAGACCTCTCCTGAGAGACAACCCTACCCTCAACTCCCTCCACCCAAAGTCTCCCCAACCTACCCTGACCCAGCCCCTGATCAGTCGCTGGCCAGGAGCATCATGGGATGGGCCGGGAGAAGGAGAGTTCAGCCCCAAGGAGGAGCACCAGGAACCAGGGACCTTCCAAGTACCGGAGCCTGGCCAGGGCAAGGTCAAGGCTGGCCCACCTCACCCCTCCCACAAGGTGTCATCCGCCTGCACCTGCTGTGGGAAGACCCCCACTGGCTCTGTGGCCTGGGGCCGGTCCCTGCCCCTCCCTGGGCCTCAGTTTCACTACTTGTGGCAAATAAGAATCTTGGTTCCAGGGTGCTTGGGTGGCTCAGTCTGTTAAGCCTCTGCCTTCAGCTCAGGACATGATCCCAGAATCCAGGGATCGAGCCCCAGTTTGAGGCTCCCTGCTCAATGGGGAGTTTGCTTCTCCCTCTCCCTCTGCCCATTCTGGCCTCAGCCCCACTGCTCATGCTCTCTCTCTCTCAGAGAGAGAGAGAGAGATTGAGAGTGTTGGTCCCTACATAATCCCCTAAGGCCTCAGTCAGGGACTCCGACATCTGTGTCCCAGGAAATCCCCACCCTGCCCCCCCCACCCCTTGGTCTCTGATGCCTCTAGTCATCGTTCTAGCCCCACACACAGGTCACACAGGCAAGCATGGGCGCACAAGCGGCTCCCCTGGGCCTCCAGGCGCCCTGTTCCAGCTCCAACAACAGCATCCCATTCACAGAGCACCTACCACTGAGCTATTTCGAACATTTCCCCCTCTCCACAGTGCTGGGAGGCAGGTGATGGTGTCATCCCCATTTTACAGATGAGAAAACTGAGTCCCAGAGAGATAAAGTGATTCAGCTGCTGTGGCTCAGCCAACAAAACAGTGGTGGGATTTGCACCAGGAGTCTGGCTCCAGCTTGTGCCCTCTTCTCCAGCCTCCCCACTGTCCTGCCCCCACTTTGAGCACAGCCGCCCCCACCCCTCGCCAACGCTCTCCCTGAAGCAACTCTGGGCTCCCAAGGCCATGGCTCCAGAGCTGGTTAAAATGCTGATGCTGGGCCCATCAGAAGTATCTCCTTTAGCAGCTCTGGAAGGGGCCCAGACCCTGTGTTTCTCATGCTCTCCCATGTGACTCCAGGCGGGGTGTGAGAACCCCACTGGAGGCTCTAGGGGAATATAGATGCTTTTGCTCCAAGGAGCAAAGCATCCTTGGGGCTTGGAGGGGCGGCCCTGGGGGCCCGGCATGGTCCCGACTGACATCCTTTGTGTCTACAGCCGGTTGGCCCAGAAAGAGAAGGAGCTATGCATCGGGCGTAAGAAGTTCAACATGGACCCCGTGAAGGTAGGCATTTGTGGGGGGCTCAGGTGGTCACGGGGCTGGGGGAGCTGTACACCAGACACCTTCGCAACGTCCTCTTGTTCCCCTCAACTGACTATTACCCACCATACAGAGGAGGAAACTGAGGCCCAGCAGAGCTCAGCACCTCGGCCAGTGTCCCACGGCCCATCGAGGCTGAAGGGGTCTGTCACCCCATAGCATCGCATGAGGGGGGAGCCGTGGCAAAGGATGTGGGGACCTTGCGTGGGGTCCACGGGCCTGGACTCTGCTGCTTCCTCCTTTGTGAGACGGGCTTTGGACAGTGGGGCCCTTAGATCTCGGGGCTCAGTTTCCAGAAGTGTCTTCCAGCCTCTCAGTCTGGGGACACTGGCACGGAGAAACTCAGGGCTCAGGGACCGGCAGGCTCTCTCCCCTTCCCTCCCCATCCCCCACTCCTCCGCCCAACCTCCAAGCAACCCCAGCCCCACCTCTCACCCAGCTAGGTGGCAGCGGGTTCCCTTCATGCTTGAACAAAGGCGGGAGGAAGCCACAGGCTGACAGGCGGAGGTGGGGTCAGGGCAGCCCAGGCGTCCCTGGAAATTTCCTGCTCGCCCTGAGAAGGCTGCCTCTTCCCCATCACAGGGACACAGGCTCACGGTGTCACATACCCATGCGCCTCCTGCAGCCACAGGAATCAGACCCCAGCCCCATCCACACGGGACACACACACACACACACACACACACACACACAGATGTACACGCGCACACAAGCGCACTAACTCATCCTCCCACCAGGGAGGGGCCCCCGACGGAGGTCAGCTGACCCTCTGCTGGTCAGCGAGAACCTCCCCCCAACCTGCCCCCACATCTTCCAGCAAACTTTTCCCCAACAGGAACAGGGACGTGAAGGAGCCCTCCCGGAAAACCAGAGACGGACCCCTCAAACTCCCCAAATGAGAAGGACAGATTCTGAGTGCTGGGAGGCGGGGGAAGGGTTATGTGTGACATCGTCAGATCAGAAAAAGCAGTTTCATGGAGAAAGGGAAGGAAAAGCACCACAATGGACACTGTCTCCCTCTGAGTAGTGGGACTTGGCAATTTCCTCTTCTTTTGATTTAGCTGGGTTTTTCTAATTTTTATACAATGAACATAAATTACTTGTGAGGAAAAAAAATGAAACACTATTTTTAAATAAATGAGTCTTCAGGGGACAAAAGGAAAGTCTGAATCATGGAATCTTAAAGTTATAAATTCATAGAATCATTGAAGCCTATAATCCAAGAGTTTAGACAGAAGGGAACCTGAGGAGCCCATGGCGTGAAACTGGTTCATTCCAGGAATGCTATCTCTCTTTGTATGCCTCCAGTGATGGGAGACTCACCACCTTGTAAAGGCAGCTTCTCTTAAGGAGGGACAGAACTTCGCAGGACAGTCTGTGCCTACATCAGAATGCCAGGCCCCCATGCCCCACCATCTGTCTTGCAGTCTGGCCACAGGGCGCCACCTTCCCTTCCTCCTCTCCAGCTGGCGACTGGGTCGCGGCTGATCATGGGTTCTGTGTACTCCCTACAGGGCATCCAGTATCTCACTGAGCACAAATTGCTGACCCCCAATGTCCAGGACATCGCCCAGTTCCTGTACAAGGGCGAGGGCCTCAACAAGACGGCCATTGGCACCTACCTGGGGGAGAGGTAAGGTGGGGTATGGACTTAGGGAGATAGGAAATGTGGGTGTGCAGGTGTGCATAGGTGTGTGCGTATGTGGGCAGGTAAATGAGGGAGTGAATTATGTTAGGGAAGTCATGACTCTTGGGCTTGAAAGGGCTAACTGATCACTTCTCTCCAACTTCTGAACCCAAGCCTGGCTTCCTTCCTTCCTTCATTCATTCATTTGCTCAATAAATAGACATTTTTTAGTATTTACCGTGTGCCAGGCAGTGTCAAATTGCTGGATTTAGCCTAGTGAACAAGACAAACAAAAATCCTGTCCTTAGGGAGATACATTCTAACGCAAAAGACAGATCCCAAAATACGTAAAATATGTTAGAAAATTTAAGTTCTTTGGAATACAAATAAAGCAGGGAAGGGAGATGAGAACCCCTGAGAACCGCGGGTCAAGGGCTGTGACGTCAGATATTGCGGATGGCAAGAGTCTTGTGGAGGAAGTGTCTCATGGAGAAATTGATGCCTTAAAGGGGGTGAGCAGTGAAGACATCTGGGGGAGGAGCATTCCAGACAAAGGGAACAGCACGTGCCAAGGTCCTGAGGCAGAAGCATGTTCAAGCAGGCTGGTGACATTAGAAGAGACCAAGGGAGAAAAGAAGTAGGAGGTGACAAGGCGGAGCTCCGTGGCAGGGTTCAGGGCAGAGGAGTGGTGAGAAAGGACCCCTCTGGCTGTTGGGGGTGGCAGGTGGGCTGTAAGTGACAAGGGGGGAGCTAGAGCAGCAACGCTTCTCCCAGGTTCCCCAGTGCACATGTTGCTGACACAGGGGCTTGGGAAGGTCCAGTGGCTTAAGTAGGGTCATCCAGGCAGGAAGTGGCAGAGGAAGGACTTGACCCAGGGCGGGCTGCTCTGAAGCCAGAGCTCCCCTCCCAGGTGAACACCCCGTGGCGGTGTGGGGGGGATGATGTGGGCGTAGACAGAGGTGAGCAGAGCAGAAGGTGGCTGGATCCGGAAGGAGGACGCGGCTCCCCTCTTCTCCCTCCCCCACCTCAACCCCCTCTGGGAGGTGGGTGCCCACAAGTTCCCAAGTGCGTGTGCCCTCCTTCCTGCCCTCTCCAGGGATCCCTTCAACCTGCAGGTCCTCCAGGCCTTCGTGGACTGCCACGAGTTTGCCAACCTTAACCTCGTGCAGGCCCTCAGGTGAGTGGTCCGGGGAGCGGGGCTCAGCCTCCGGAGATGGCCCAGCCTGGGGGGGGGGGTCCAGGGGCCACACTAATGGCACAAACATAGCCTCGCCCTTGGTCTCTGATGCCTCTGATCACCTTCCTGTGCCTCCACGACTCCTCATGCTCTCACATTACATTGTTACAGCCGTATTTCAATATCATGATGACCGTTACCGTTACTTCGGCCATCCCCGCTACCTTTGAGATTAGAGTTTCATTTGTTTTATTAATACAGCATGGTAGGTATTCCCTCTATCATATATATGAAATTCTGGAGCCAGACTGCCGGGTTCATATCCCAGCTCTGCCACTCACCCCCAGGGCAAATCTCTGTGCCTCAGTTTCTTCGTCTGCAAAACGGGAATAATAATAGTACCGATTAGGGGTGCCTGGGTGGCGCAGTCGGTTGGGCATCCAACTCTTGGTGTCAGCTCAGGTTATGATCTTGGGGTCCTGGGATAGAGCCCCACGTCAGGTTCGGCGCTCAGCAGGAAATTGGCTTGAGATTTTTTTCCCTCTCTCTCTCTCTGTCCCACCGCCCACTCTTTCCCTCTGTCAAATAAACAAATAAATCTTTTAAAAAATGATAATAATAGGGGCACCTGGGTGACTCAGTCGGTTAAAGTTCTGTATTCAGCTAAGGTCATGATCCCAGCATCCTGGGATCAGGACCTGTGTCTGGCTCCCGGCGCAGCAGGGAGTCTGCTTCTCCCTCTGCCTCTGCCCTCCCACCCCCACTTGTTCTCTCTCTCACTATCTTTCTTGCTCTCTCTCAAATTAATTCATTAATTATTTAAAAATAAATAAATAAATATAATAACAATAGTACCAAATTCATAGGGCTGTAACAACTAAACAGAAAGTACTTAGAATTGGCTCAGTAAGTCTTGTTGCTAGGGGTAATGCTGGGAAAATCAGCTCCTGAATGGGGGCATTAGATCTGGCCTTTGAAGGATGATTAGGAGTTCGCGAGGCAGAAAAGGAAGAAGCCACTACCATCCAAGAAATGTGGCCTTCTGTTCGATTCCTATGCTTTTTAAGGGAGGGGTGGATGGTCGGGAGTCTCAGTATTCATTCCTTCCTTCTTTTATTCATTACTGAGCAGTCCCTGGGCATTCAGGCCAAGGTGAGGCCCAGGGGGAGGTGTGAGAGGAGCTGTACAGACAACACTTGACTTGAGGAACTAACTTTGAAGCTCTGGAAGGACTTAGGTTCAAAGAACAGGAAAGCCCAGCCAAGAGAATGCACCTGTCCGGGGGTCCCCGGCCCGATCCCGGGGCAGACAGAGCGCCCCACCCCGGGCTGAGGCGGAGGAGGCCACAAAGGGTTCTGGAACCAGAAGGGCAGAGGGGAGCACACACTCTGCTCCTGTACTTTGAGAGAAAAGCCACCTCCCCCTGAGCCTAAAGGACAGGGCAGACACTCCCATCTACAGGATAAAGACTTAGGCAAGATAGGCAGAGCAGCTTCTCCAGGGTCCGCAGTCACCCCTCACCCACAGCCCCATTCCTCCCCCAGACAATTCCTGTGGAGCTTCCGGCTGCCAGGCGAGGCCCAGAAGATCGACAGGATGATGGAGACATTTGCCACCCGATACTGTCTCTGCAACCCAGGCGTCTTCCAATCCACAGGTGCTCGCGCTGGAGGGGACCTGGGGCTGTGGGACCCCTCCAGGGCATGCGCATGGCCGCCCCACCCCCTGAGCTCCCTTGATGCTCGGGGCCCCGGGAGCCAGACTTCCGCTGAGTGCCTACTCTGGGCCAGGCCCTCTGCTGGGCGCTTGTCAGCCAGAGCTGCCTCTGGGACCCAGTCCTTGGGAGAGGACGCAGGAAATAATGCACGGTTCCCCTGGCTAAGCGCAGCGATGGCAGAGTCAGCCTATCCAGGACGGCTTCCCAGAGGCAGTGAGATCTGAAAAGGGCTTTAAAGGATGAGTAAGTGTTCTCCAGGAGGTCAAGGTGGAGAAAGGACTTTGCAGGCAGGAGTTTTCATCAGACCAAAGGCCGGTGGCAAGAAACACGCTGGGCAGGAGGCCGGGGGCGAAGGGGTCTAGAAAGATCTCAGCGAAGATCAGTACAGCAGCCGACCATCCCACCCCTAGCAGAGCGGACAAGAAGCCATCGCGGCAGGCTTGTCCTGGCTTCTTCTCTGTACCTGAAGTTTAACAACAATAACGCATTCCATTTCTTGAGCCTTACCTGGGCATCATCAGGTGATCCTGGCGTCCGCTCTCTGAGGTCAGCAGTGTCCTCTCTGCATCAAATCCAGATACGGTCTGTCCTCTGTCACTTCCACTAGTCTAAATATCCCACGAGGCGGGGGCATGTCAGATTTATTCACCAGCGACTCCCCCGTCCACAGCAGTGGTGGGTGCACAACATACTTGCAGAAAGGATGGAATTTTAAAGCCCCAGACTTGAATCGAACAGTCTAGCCGCTTCATTTTGTGACGGTGCCTGTAACCCCCCACCCCCTTGTGCCTCAGTTTCCTGCTCTGTGCAGTGGGGATAGTAAGGGTACGTGCCTCACAGGGCTGTAATGGGGACGGGCAGCCACTAGGTGGTTCTGCTGGGTGCGGCTGTTTTCAGAGGTGAAATCCTCAGTGTCCCAGACAGAGCATGAGGACACTTCGGTTTAAACCTCCCGATGTCACAGATGGAGAAACAGAGGAGGTCAGGCACATCCCTAAGGTCCACCAGGGCACCGGGGACACAGCTGGTCTGCCCTGGCTCAGGACCTGGGGCTTCAAAATGCCCCAGAGGAGCAAACACCTCCCTCCCAAATGCTTAGCCCCTGAAAGTCTGAAGAATGGAACAGCAGCTAGGGCCCCAGGAGCCCCGCCGTGCCGGCAAGCCGGCCAAGCAGCCCATGACTAAGCCTTGAACAGCGTAGCCAACCATAAGTGTTCTCCGAGTTCTGAGGAGGCAGAGAACAGAGTGGGCAGGGGGGCTGGAAGGGCTCGGGGAGAAGCTGGAGCTGGAGCTGAAAGGAGAGGGTTGAAGTGGGTAGCAAAGGGAGGGGGAGTGCGTGCCCGGCAGGGCCCCCAGTCCCCCACCCTGCGGGAGCCCAAGTGCAGGGGTGGGAAGGTGTGGGAGGGACTCAGCCGCTGAAGTTTGTTTGGAGCAGGGAGGCCTGCAAGAGTGGGGAGGAGGCCGGGCCTCAAATGCCAAGCTAGGACAACGTGGGCCTTGGGGCGTTGAGACGGGTGATGCTTGGTGCCTGGAAGCAGTCAGGGCAGAGGAGGGGAGAGTGACTGGAGCCAGGACTGTGACCACTGTCCCATCTCGCAGACACCTGCTATGTCCTGTCCTTCTCCATCATCATGCTCAACACCAGCCTCCACAACCCCAATGTCCGGGACAGGCCACCCTTCGAGCGCTTCGTGTCCATGAACCGCGGCATCAATGATGGCAGTGACTTGCCTGAGGAGCAGCTGCGGGTAAGAGGGGCAAGGCCCACCCCATCTGGTCCCCAGGGACCCAAGAAGGGCCTACCCATGGGTGGATAGCCCAGGAGGGGGGTCCTCTTAGATGGACCCCCCAGCTTGTTGTCTGTCTTGAGATGGGCCACCAGAAAGGGGTCAGTCCTGAGATGGGCACGTCCAAGGGGGCCCATCTTAAAGAGGATGTCTGCTATAGACCACCCAGGAGGTCCTCCCAGACCCCATCCTTTGGGGGACCCTGGGCACCCGTCATTCATTCACACCTTCTAGAAAGGGTGCTTCACACAGCACAGCTGTATTGCTTAGAATCCCAGATTCTTAGACTCTCAGCATGTCAGAGTTGAAAATTCTGTCTCTGCTCAAAGCCTTCCCTCCTCCAGAGAAGGGGAAACTGAGGTCTTCCATAAGGCAGCTTGTGAGCCAAGCAGAATGTGGGCTTCCTGTCTCTTCCTCAAACAGACCCCACCCCTGCCACACTGCACCAGGCCCTGTGCCCAGCACGGGGCACCCAGGGATGAATCAGCCACAGACCAAGCCTAGGCCAAGTTCAGGGTCTGGTGGGAAGATGATGCATATATGAATTATAGCCCTGTGAATTATTATTCATGCTGTACTAACTACAGGAACATAGCTACAGGGACACAGAGGACACTACTGTCCCTCTCCTGGGGGCAGAGGAAAGGGGTCATCCTGGAAGACTTCACAGAGGAGGTGACTTTTGAACTGGGCCTTGAAGGTTGAATGGGAGTTTTCACAGAGGGAAACAGAGAAAGAACAGTCCAGAAAGGGGAAACTGCCAGAACCCAGGCCTCACCTGGCTAGGAACGGGAGAAGGGTCCAGAGTAGCTGGCTGGGGTTGTGGTTGTGAATGGACAGGGACAGGGGCAAGGTGGGGCCAGAGCCCCTTGGAAGGAGGCTTCGAATGACAGCCTCAGGGGTTTGCCAGGGAACTAAGGGCAACACGGTGCTGCGAACAACCATGTCGTAAACACAGAAGTGAGCTTCAGAACCTGGTGCAGCAAAAATGAACTGACAGCTAATTTCCAGGACCAAGGATGCCCCAGAGCTCAATAAAGTTCCCGTCGCCTCCTGGTGACAGCCTGGCAGGAGGGGAGGAGAAGGTGCGAACCCCCCCTCCCAGCTTAGCACCCCGCCAAGTCTGGGGCGAAGCCTGGGTCTGGAAGGACTCGGGTGCCCCTCCCTGTTTGAGAACTACCATGCCCTTAGCCCACCACTCTCCTCAGTCCTCAAAGGGGAAAGTTTATCATGAGGGCAAGGGTTGGGGAGGGGACCCCAACCAGGATGAGGCCTTGAGAGCTGGTTTGAGCTCAAGTCAAATGCAGTTCCCCCCCCCCACCCCCCACCCCCGTTTGCGGATCTGTGACCTTGGGGAATGACTCACCACCGCCTCCCTCCAAGCCACCATTCTTTCAACCAGGATAATGACGCCTGCGTCACCCAGCTGCTGGGAGTAGCAATTTGTAAAGATGTAAAGGCCAGAGCCCCTGCCAGGTACAGAGAGCATAGTTTCTAAATGGTGGCTTAGGTCACGATGAAGAAGAATTAATAATAACTTTAAAACCCCAGCACTTAGTAAAATGCCCGAAATCTCAAAGGCGTTTGGGAATCGGTAAGTTATCTCATTGTGGTACCGGTGGCAGGAGGCTGGGCGCACCTGGTCTGGCAGATAATGAGTTAATGACAGGCCAGCATTCTTGCCTCATCCCCCCCAACCGCCCCCCTAGAGCCTTCTTGAGCACCTCCTTCTGCATTTTTCCCAATTCAAGCCTTTTGTTAATAACAATGCGCTACGCTACGTTTGTACAGAGCTTGTGACTTTTTCCTCCTAGGGCTTGAGGGTCTAGTACCTCAATTTAGCTTCACGCTCTGCCTGGGAGGTCTGGGAAGGGTTTATTATCCTCCTCGGCAGCCAAGAGAAGCAAGCACAGAGGGGAGGGAGGAGGAAGGGAGCGTTGGAGTCACAGCCTCATCCCGGTCCCTGCTCCCCCATTCTCTGGTTGTGCGACATTGGGTAAGTGGCTTGACCTCTCTGAGCTCCCAGCTCATGGGATTTGTGTAGAAATGTAAGGTATTTAGCCCAAGTGCCTGAGTCGTTCCAGTCGCTAATGAATCCAGAGGCTTCCCTGGATTAAAAAAGGGAAACCAACAAGGGAATCCACACAAAGGGAGCCACGCAAAGAGAACCACACAAGCCTGGTCCTCGCTGTTCAAGGGCTTTTACTGCAAAATTCCGGGGGGGGATGCCCGGGTGCTGTGCGGTTTAGGGGGCATCTGCCTGCCTTCTCTCTGGGCCTCATCTTCCCTATGTGTAAAAGCAAGAACTCACCTTTAATCACTGTTAAATAGTCAAAGTCTGCCACTTTGTGGAAGGAGTACCCCATCACGGTCCTGACACTTGGGCCCTGCTGGAGGTGGGGGACAGGCGACAGGAGCACGTCTTGCCCTGGTTTTCCTGAGAGGGTTGAGGCAGAATGCCTAAGAGACTCAGGGTGTGGACTCAGAGGATAGGAGATCCGATGCCAGCTCTGCCCTTTATGGCTATGTGACCTTGAGTGTAAGCCTCAGTTTCTTCATCCGCAAAGTGGGCAGATGTTGGTGTCCTCAGGTGGCTCTCCTGAGAAGCAGGGTTAATACACTTCAAGCTCCTGGCCCTCAGCAGGTACCCAAGAAATGCCAAGAAGGGGGCCACTCCCCTGAGAGAGCTGCCCAGAGAGGGAGCTTAGGTGGGAGAGGGGGAGAAGGAGAGAGGCCAAGAAGGAGTGCTCTCCAGCCTCTGGTGTTATAGGCGGAAAAACTGAGGCTCAGGCAGGGAAACAATCTCCCAGTTCAGGGCATCTTCTGCTGTGGGCAACCCTGGACCTCCTGGGTCCTTGTCTAAACATCTCCATCTCCATTAGAATTGACCATATACCAGGCCTAGTTCTGGTCCATCTATGTTCTCATTAACTTCTCCTGACACCCTTAAGCAGTGGGCACCCTTCCCAGTTTACAGCAAAGAAAACCGACCTCCAAGAGTGGTAGCTGGCCAGGGGTCTCATATTTATGAGGACACCAGATTCGAACCATGTCTGTCTGATTCCAGGGCCCTTCCTTCTGCAGAGACCAGAAGGCAGGCTTTAGGGATGAAGGACTTGGCTATGCTACCCAGCTACCAGTTGCTTCCTGGCTAAAGGAATCTCAGTTCATGTAATGGAAAAGATCGGGGATCGATTAGCTTCAGGCTCGGCTAGATCCAGGTGCCCAGTGAGGTCAGGACTCAGTCTGGTCTCTCCAACTCTTGGCAGCCTTCTCCTCTATTTAGGAGCTTCCCTCCTAAATGGCCTCTCTTCAAGTTGCGGCAGAGTTGGCAGCGATGGCCCAGGCAGCTTCAGTGTTCGTTCTGGCTTAGCAGTTAAAACTAAAGTCCCAGAATTAAGGGCTATTGGCTGGCTTGGGTCACGTGTCCTCCCTAAAAACCAGTCACTGTGGCCAGATTGGAGTCAGTCCCTCCTTCCTGGAGTCTGGGGTGGGGAGGGGTGTCAACCCCCCCTCAGCAACCTGGACAGAGAGTGTCTGGGCAGGGGAGTCCCCAAAGGAAAGCCAGGGGCAGAGAGAGAGGAGACAAGACCAGCAGAGCCTCTGGAAGGTGGCGGTTGTCTTTCTAATCAGGTCTACCCAGCCAGGTCTGGTGGCCGCCCCCGCCACGCAGGGGTGTTTACTTATGTGGGAAGGCTGGTGTTTACAAGGTGCTGGAACAGTAGATGAACCGAGCCGTTTCCTCTGCGGGGGCAGAATGTGCAAGCTGACAGGCCACCCGCAGAAGCTGCCAGGGGCCCCTTGTGGGTATCACACAAGGAGGATGAGGCCCCCCCTGTCTGGGCCCCTGCTTGGTCCTAGGCCTCCCAAATGTTTGTCTGTGCTGACAGCTTTGCTGAAAAGGCCTTTCGGCCACTGGCCTTTGTTCGATCAGCCAGCACCACCACTCGAATTCCCAGGGCTGGGCCTGGGCGGGAGGGGCCACAGGGCTGCCCAGCTGCTCGAGGGGTGTGGGGGTTCCAAAAAAGGGCAGATGGTCCCTGCTCCTCCCTACACCCACCAGCACAGCCAGGCTGAGCCAAGGACTCTGGGGACAGTCCACAGCCACCTCCATCAAGCCTAGGAAAAGCTGTTTCTGGCAGGATTACAACCCCAGAACTATCAGGTCAGCAAAGACCTTTTAAAAACCAGAAAACACCATTTCTAAAACTTTGGGGGAATCAGACAGTACTTGTGAAATTTTTCATTTAAAATCTCAAGGAAACCATCAGAACAGCAGCATACACCAAGGCAACAGAAGGAAGTGATTTAATTATCTTCGAGATGGAGACCCAGTGCTGTGTCTGGTTTTAATAAGCAGAAACAGTCGAGAATGTTTTTCCAAACACTTGGAAATAAGGGCAGGTTGATCATAGAACACAAGTTCAAAACACACTGAGAAGATCCACTGCAGACATCCTCAACTCCCCCACGGGGAGGTCTCAGCCCTGGCTTGCATACCTCCAGTGACGAGGAACTCATTACCATACCAGGTTGCTCCATCCGTATTCCAGCAGCTCTAGCTGCTAGAAGGTCCTGTGTGGAGAACTGAAATCTGTTTTCGGGGAACTCCCACCAGGTCGCTGCCCTTGAGAGCCAAGTTGGGCATCCCACCTGAAGTGTGTCCCTGGGCCGGGCCTCCCGACAGGGGCAGTCAAACTCCCACCCTTTGGTTGCTCCTCTGTGTCCCCCAACCAAAGTTATACCTGGAAGTCTCCGCTATAGCAGCTAAGCAAAAAGGGGATCCCCTCCCCTCATGGATGTTACCTAAGGAGGCCCTGCCCCTGGCTGCTGTCCCCTCAGTCGTATGCGATTGTGTCTGAGCATTTATATGTGTGCTTGCACAGGTAGACATGTGTGGGGGTCTACAGGTCCCAGCTGAGTGCCCCTGTCTGCAGTGGGGGCCAGGGTGGGGATGCTGGGGAGGTGGGGGGCACCATTAACTGCCTGGTTAATAAAGAGTGGCCACGTGGTTTGAGGCCAGGCCCTGGGGAAGTCCTGGGGGTTGTGACACCCAGGTGTGCCCTGGGGGAGCACCCCACCCAGTGGGGGAGACCCAGCCCAGCAAGCAAACAGGCACGGGCGAGGCAGCTGGGCCCCATCTCTCTGAGGGGCGGCCTCCACGCATGCTGCTCTGGCCCCAGTGCCCAGGGTGGGGGGACCTGGCAGGCGGTGGGGTTTGGGGGCCCCAGCCACCTGGGGGAAGCGGGGAGGGTTTCCAGGCCATAGGGGCCCGGCAGGGTCCAGGCTCCGGACTGGGATGGACATCACAGCCTGCTTTTTGCCTCCCTTCTCTGGGGCAGAACCTCTTCGACAGCATCAAGAGCGAACCCTTCTCCATCCCTGAGGACGACGGCAACGACCTCACTCATACCTTCTTCAACCCCGACCGCGAGGGCTGGCTGCTCAAACTGGGTGAGGCGCACACTCGGGCACACTAGGGCACACGGGCACGTGGCAGGCACACTCAGGCACACACCAGACACATGGACACATTGACATGAAGCCTCGGGGGTGTAGTCAGGGAACCTGGCCCCCCAGCCATCCACCTGCCCCATTCCTCCATCTGTCTGTCGTGGGACAGTGGGGGCGGGGGAGGACGAGCAGGAAGAGGAGGTGAGAGGCCAACAGACCCCTAGACACTTCAACTACACGCCTGTCTCTCTTCCTGGAGGGCTTCTGAGGAAGCCACGCCCAGAGAGGTTAGGGGACCTGTCTGAGGCTACACAGCCAACAAGTGGGTGAGCAGAGGGTTGGGTGTCCCTGAAGGATGGGGGAGGAAGTGGGACAGGATGTGGCTCAGGGGAGCTTCCCTTCAGCATGACGAGGAGGCTGGGAGGACCTCCAGCCCGCAGGGAGGAGCCACAGATGAGGGCTGAGGGGAAAGGCTGCTGCAGCCCAGACAGGCTGCCGAACCTGGTAGGGCCCAGCCCCTGGCCCCAGGCACACTCCCGGATGCGTCCCCAGCAGAGACAGCCCAGCCAGGGACAGTGGCATTTGGAGGCAGCTAAGGACAGACACCTCATGTTGGAGCAGAGACCTGGGCTGGGGGGTGCCTGCTCAAGCCCTCCGTGTCCCCATACCCAGATTCCAGCCCTTCTGCAGACCACAGGGAATCTTTCCTTGCCCAACAGACCCCTCCCAGCCCTAGGGAGACTCTGAGTCACAGATCCCAGCTCCTCCACGCATGTGCCAGTGGTCAGGTTCCTCAGCCTCGGTTTCCACCACTGTGAAATGGGGATCACAGTCACCAAGATGTGTGTGGTTCAATGTGTGGCAAAATGGCCAAGCACTTGGGCTCTGGAGCTAGGACACCGGGCTTGAATCTGAGCTCTGCTGCAGGACTTTGAGCCCACAACTGAGCCTCCCTGTGCCTTGGCCTCTTCATCCAAAAAATCGGGTTAATTACAGGTCCTCCCGATAGGTAGTTCTAGGGATGAATAAGCAAATATTTTCTAAAAACATCTAGGACATTGTCTGGCAAGCGAAAGATGAGATGCTTAGCCCAGTGCCAGTCAGGGAGTAGGCCAAGGGATGAGCTGAGGGGGAAGGGTGGCCGCTGGTCCTGGGGCCTGATCATGGAGGAGCCTTGAATGCCAAGTCAAGTGGCCAGGGCTAGCCTGGGGTGATGAGTGCCACTAGGGTATTTGAGAAACAAAGCGATGGGTCTGGGGGAACGTGTGGTGAGCTGGGGTTTGGGAGGTTTGAGGGGAGGGGACAGAGGAAAGCTCTCTAGGTCCCGCTCCTATGGAAGGATGTGTCCATGGACGAGAACAGGGAGAGGAAGTCCGGCTGACTGCGCCACTGGCTTCTTGCAGGAGGCCGCGTGAAGACATGGAAACGGCGATGGTTCATCCTGACGGACAACTGTCTCTACTACTTCGAGTTCACCACGGTGAGCCGTGGGCTCCTGAGCCTGCCCCTGCCCCTCCCCCTCCTCCCAAACTCCCACTAAGAGGTCCACTCACAGAGCGTGGGGCACCTTTGAGATCATTCACCCCTCTCTGCACCCATTTCACAGAGGGGGAAACTGAGCCAAGGCCAGATCAAGCTTACAGCCCAGCCTCCTAACTCCCAGCCCAGGCTCTCCATGCATTGCCCCCCACCCCCTCATCCAGGGCTGGACAGAATCTGGAAAGATGAGTGCGCTCCTCTATGAGTTTGGGGAGCCCCACAAGTTCACTCCCTGCCCTGGGTGTCAAGGCTGCATTTGCTGATCCCGGCCTTCCCCTGCCCCTCCTGCAGGACAAGGAGCCCCGGGGAATCATACCTCTTGAGAACCTCTCCGTGCAGAAGGTGGACGACCCCAAAAAGCCAGTAGGTGGCGCAGTGGGGTCCTGAGAGCCCAAGCCGCTGGGGGAATTTCTGAAGCCCGGGTGGGAGGAGAGAGCGGCTGGCCCGGGCCCTCCAGGAGGCCCTCGGTGGGGTTTGGGGTTGCCTCAGGTTCCCTCCCGAGGCCATGGATCCTGCGGGCAGGTCAATGGCATCAGAAAGACATGGTATCATTGTCTCTCGGAGCCTGCTTCTGACACTAGCTGATGACCTCGAGTAAGCCTTGCTCCTTCCTGAGCCTCAGTTTCCCGGCCACTGAGCTGGGGGTTTTAGGGGAAATGGTGGACTTAGTTCGAGCCTGGCACATAGTAAGTTCTCAGCATGAGAAGGAGCCGCTCTGGCCCCCTGGCCTGGCACGGGAAGCCGGCCCCGGGTGGGGTGTATCCCGCTCTCTGTCCGAGCCCCAAGTGGCTGGTCCTCGCCGAACGCCCCAGAAAGCCTGGCCCAACCGCCCTCCCACCCCTGCCCGGCCCTCACCCAGCCACCTCCCCGCAGTTCTGCCTGGAGCTCTACAACCCCAGCTGCCGGGGCCAGAAGATCAAGGCGTGTAAGACGGACGGCGAGGGCAAGGTGGTGGAAGGCAAGCACGAGTCGTATCGAATCTCGGCCTCCAGCGCAGAGGAGCGTGACCAGTGGATCGAGGCCATCCGGTAAGGGCTGTCTGGGCCTCCTGTCCCTTCCGGAAGCCCCTGCTTCTCTCTGGGCTTTGTCTCCTTGCCTGTAAAAGGGCCTAATCCGGAATCTCCCTCCTGTCTCTGGCATACAAGATCTTCCGCCCAGACTCCACAGCCAGGCCTTGGGGACACAGGGGAGCAAGGTCCCAGCGTCATGGAATAGGGGGACGATCCCGCAAGATGTTGCGCGAAAAGCTCTTTGCCGGGTGCCTGGCGCGTGGTCAGTGCTCTTGAATGGTGCTCTCATTAGCACCGGGACCCAGAGGGAGCCTGGAAAGACCTGGTAGAGACGGAGGGAAGGGCTCTGTAGGGGGAAGGACCAGTGCTGGTGAAGACAGAGAGCAGGTCAATGGGTGGCCCTCCTGGACAGCAGCCCGCAGTCCTGGGGGTGCTGGTGCCGGGCAGTGTGGGGGATGGGGCATGTGGCTTTGTGGGGACGGGGGCAGTGGGAGACCAGGCTGCGTGGAATAGCAAGACCTTGATCGCCATGGCAACTAGTGGAGGTTTCTGGGGGGGGGCGCACCGGAAACAGAGAAGGGGTGTGGCCAGGTGAAGAAGGCATGGTGTAGGGGCTGATTTCGAGGTTCCAAGATGGGCAGTGGAGGGACAGGTGGAAGGAAGGCAGGTGAGGGGCAGGAGCCAATGGGGAGACATGGGAGACGGTGGGTCCCATCAGCCAGAGGAAGACACCAGAGTGGTCGCTGGGCCAGGGGCTGTGTCCCAGGGACTTGTGGGGTCCATGTCCTCGAGCCATGCCGTAGTCCTGTGAAGCAGCCCGGCAGGACCCACTGGGACCTCCATTTCACAGATGAGGCCCTGAGCACCTCTCTCCACCCCCTCAGGGGCGGGGCCTGCTCTGCCACACAGCCAGTGGGGGGGGCAACAGGCCTGCTGGCCCCACTTAGGCTCCTCCCACCTCCTCTGGGAGTCTGAAGAGGGGTCCAAAGAACTTGGGGGGCAGAATTCCCAAGACTCTCCACTCTCAGCCTGACCCTCTCCCGGGCAGGGCTGACTCACTAGGGCCTGGTCCTTGGTGAGGCCATCGGGCCTGGGAGACCCACGCCCCTGCTACAAGCCTGGGGTTGAGCTGAGAGCCTGCTGGCGGCCAGCTCAGCCCTGCCATCCTCTCACCTTTCTCATTTCAGAGCCAGCATCACCCGAGTCCCCTTCTATGACCTGGTCTCTGCTCGGAAGAAGAAGATTGCCAGCAAGCACTAAGCATCCTAGGAGGCAGTGCAGGGGGGCGGGCATCACGGGAGCCCCGTGACCTGTGGCTCCTGGAGACATACGTCCCTCCACAGGGCACCCTTTCCTGGCCCACAGACTTCACCCCTGCCCCCGTGACTTTCAGCTACCAGGAGTGGGGTGGGGGGCAAGGCTCAGGAGGATGGGTGGGAAACCCCGAAAGGCCCCCACCCCCTGCCCCACGTCACTGCAACAAGGAGCGAGGACAGCAGCTAAAGAGGCACCTGCCCCAGAACCCAGCACCCTGTCCTCCCCTTGGGCCTCAATTTCCTCTTCCGTGAAACATCTCCTGTACTCTGAAATGCTGTCGGCCCTTGGGGGAGGAGGAGCCGCGGGGATCCTGAGGGCTTCCTGCCCTTGGCCATGGTAACGCCTCCTTCTTCTGCTCAAGGGGGTTCTCAGCCAGCCCCTCCCCTGTCTTCAGCTGGGGCTTGGCCGTCCCTGCCTGAGGGACACACACAGAGCTCAGACCCACCGACAGGACCGCCGGGAGTTGCCAGGAGCACTGGACCCGGAGCACTGGACCCAGAACCCGCAGTCTCCGTCCCAGCTGCATCTCCAACTGGCCGTGTGTCCTCTGCCAAGTCACAGACCTCTGTTCTTGAGACACTGGGGGTTTGGATAGAAACTTCTCAGCCCCTTCTGTGTCTGTACCCCCCAACCCCAGTGACGCTAACAGCTGTGGGGCAGGTCCCGGCAGTGCTCCAGCTGCCGCCTCCCTCCTCAGGAACCACTTCCTTCAGGTAGAAGGACAAGATTATAGTGGATCCGCCCAAGGCCCTGGCTGGAGATGGCCGTTCTTGTTGCCTGAGCTGGAGGGACTCTGACCAAAGGTTCCCGGGAAGCCAAGAGCAGAACGGGCTCCAATCGCAAAGATGTCCATTTTGGAGGAAGGACAAGTGGGACTCCTCAAGAAAATGGCAGAGAGCATCGCAGACAGATGTCTTCAAACAGGGCTGGTGGTACAGCCAAGAAGCTAAGAAGAGAGAGGCTTGTGATCGGTGGTTACCAGGAGGGCTGCCTGGAGGCAGCGCCCACGCCGCTGAGGGACATAGAAGCTTGGGGCAGAGTCCCAGCCCTGAGCACTGCCCCAGCGGGGTCCTGGCAGCCGCGACCCACGGTAGCGCCGCCAAGGGTGGAGCTGACTTCCCCCGCACACAGGCAGGCAGCTCCACCTCCAGGGAGGCCCAGCCTGGAGGAGGATTCGGTGAACAGGCTCCTTCTCAGAAGCTCTCCTCACCCCCTCGCACGGGCGCCGGGGGAGTCTCTGGAGGGAAGTTCCCCAGCAGGAAAGCCGGAGATGCCATTGCTTCTGCCCCACCGCCAGCCTGAGTGGGCGAGCCAGAGCAAGGCGTATTCCCCAGGGGAGGGAAGACAGTCGCTCCTCCCCTCCGCCCCCACTGACCCGCACACACCTCTCGTGGAGTCAGGAGAGAGGAGCTGTCTTGTGAGTAGTGAGATCCCCATCTCTGGAGGTGTGCGAGTGCCTGGTAATGACACGGTGCTGAAGAGGGTCAGAGTGGGGCATCTGCAGGGGGCCTTGGCGGACATTTGAGGACTTGCACAGGCCCCATGGCAGCCTGGGGACTGGATGGCAATGCTCCCGCCTCCTTTGGCCCCTGAAGGGGCAGTGAGAGGTCAGGGAAGGAGGACGGGGCTGTGAGGAGCCTGGGCCCCGAGGTCCTCTCCCGCCACTGGCATACGCTGGCTATGTGGTCTCTGCCGCCGCCGCCCCCTTTCCCTCTCTGGTCCTCACCTGCCTCTGTCATCACTGAGAGGGTGGAAGCCGTGATTTCCCAGGCATGCGTGGCTGTCCTGGGACTCATTCCGAAGACAGAATAAAGCTCGTGATCCATCTCGGGAGTGGGGTCCTTCCTCCCTGTGACCACACCTGCCGTCCTTGATGCCCCCTTTCAGGCCCTTCACCCTCATTCCTTTCCCAGCTGCAGGCAGGCGGGCCAGACAGGGAAGAGTCGGCCCTCAGAGGGTCCTAGACCCTCATCCTCAGGGCAGCACGGCGGCCACCCAGACAGATGTCCCCAGAGGCTGGATTTGTGATGGAGGTCCCCTCAGAGCAGGGCAGGGGTGCAGTGGCCCTGCCAAGGCCAGGAAAAGGCAAAAGAACTTCCCAACAGGCAGTGCCGGCCGAAGAGAGAGTGAGGGATTGCTCGGGAAGCGGATGTCCAGCCTGCCTCAGCACAGAGTGACACCAGCGGCCGCTGCAGAGGGAGGGGGGGTTCCTGAGCTGGAATTCAGTAACCGTCACTTATTGGTACTTTCCACAATGTTTAAGTAGCGACAGTGTTCTGGACATGGGGGGGACAAGCTTACATGGGGTTCACAATCGGGCAATCTTGAATTCTGTGGTTCTAGGCAGCCCCTCTGGATGTGTTGGGCAATGAAGTGGCTCCCACGTCCTTCCCACCCGCCCCCTGCCTGAGATGCCACCATCGAGTTGCTCCTTGAAGACGGAAGGTGCTGAACTGATCAATTTCTCCCTACGTTCTTTGCTCCGCCCCCAGCACCTACCATGTACCAGGGTCCATGCCTGCAACCGGGCATCCAAAGATGATGGAGATAAAGCCATGGCCCTCAAAAGAAGCTGGGTGCTGCTGGGGGCACCCAGTGTGGAGGGGCAGGGACAGCCTAGACCAGCCCGTGCTGCTGTGGCTGGGGACACAGGGGCCAGTGGAGGGCTGGGCTGGCCAGAGAGGCTTCTCAGAGGAGCTGTGTGTGAGTGCTCGTTGCCAGCTGGGTCGGGGGAAAGACACACATGTGACCTTGCAGTAAGCTCACCTCGTGTCTGCTGCACCCACCCACACACACACCGACTGTGAACTCCTCCCAGGCCAGACTGTCCCTGCTTGGTGCCGGGCACACAGCAGGTGCACAATAATTCCTGCTTAGAATGAAACCGTCTCCAAAGGCCCTCTGGGCCTCAGCCTTGGCAGGTGCAGGTGTATAGAGACACGGGGAACTGGGAGAAAGCTGGCGCTGCTGCGGGTGGGGGGTTTGGCCAGAGAGGTGGACAGGCAGGGGAGGGCCACATCACAATCGGGAAGGACTAGTGGGCTGGGACTTGATGACCCAGGCCCCTGGAGCCTCCCTCAGGTGGTCTCTGCTCATCTCCCTGCCGGCCCGCCACTTCTCGCTGTGGGCAGCAGGGGGCTCCCGCCACACAGGAATGAGAAGTTTTGCTGTGTAGCCGCGGGGCAGTGGGGGCCAGAGCTGCCCTTTGCTGGAGGGGAAGCTGCCCTGAGTAGAACTTGCATCTGGGCATCCCAGAAGGGGAAGCAGGTGGATGTGCAGGCTCGAGCAGCTCTCAGAGGTAACAATGAGCATGGGCCTGCACTCTCCCCTGCTGCGGGACCCAGGGGGATCCTGCTGAGCCCAGGAATCAGACATCTTGGCTTTCCCTCTCTGGCTCTGGAACCCTGCACTATCGGCCTTGCCCGCCTAGATGCCATTTTCCTTCTTGAAGGGTTGAACCACGTGAGTTCCATGACACGGACCTTTAATAAGGACTTCCCTGTACAAGGGGGTCTCAGACATGGGCACAACGCAGCCCCGACCCTGGAGTAAATTGGGACAGTTTGGGAGGAGTGCAGGGGGCGGAGAGCGGATGAGAAGGTGCCCCGAAAAGCCACTCACTGTGAAGAGCCACAGGGGGGCAGTAGTGAGAGCCACCCAGAGGCCCTAGGTTCAAGGCTTAACTTTACCCAGTGCCTGAAGCAAGTTCCAAAGCGATCTGAGTCTCAGTTTCCCATCAATAAAATGGGAATAATTCAATATGTTCAAAACACTTAGAAGAGTATTGGGTACCTCCTCGGAGTTATGTTAAGTGCTATCGTTATTACAAAGCAAACCATGCAGTGCTTTCTTTTTTTTCTTTTTTAAGTTTTTATTTTAACTCCCATTAGTTAATATACAATGTTATATTAGTTTCAGGTGTACAATACAGTGATTCAGCATTTCCATACAACACTTACCATGCACGTGCTTTCATGGTTCAAAACAGGCTGGGGTCATTGGAACAGGAAAGATTCATGGGGGCAAGAGAGTTGAAGATCTGGGAAGCCTTCCTGGGAGAGGCGCCCATGAAAGATAAGCTAAGTGGAGGCCAGGAGGAGCTAGGACAAGGTGGTGTGACAAGGCCAGGTACTTCTGGGATTCCCTTGGGCCCCAAACACAAGCCCCAGCGGCCTAAGATACAAGTCTGAGGCCCTAGCAGGGGCGGAGGAGCAGACACAAGACTCCCTCGCGTCTCTGAGACCATAGTGCCCCTCGTCATGAAGCTCTGAGTGGCGATCCGGGGACGTGACTGCTGAACAGAGGCCATCCCTGAGCAAGGGAGGACAGGCTTGGCACAGGACGCCCTGGGATGGAGTGGGAAAGAGCAAGGGGGCTCTGGGAAGCAAGGGGGAGATCTGCCCCATGCCTGGGTTGTGGGAGCCCTTCTGGCCTGGTAGCCCAGAACTGGCCCTGGGGACCTGGGCCCAGATGCCAGCAGGCAGGAGATGGGGGGCAGGTAGCCAGGAGTGGAGCGGCAGGTGTGAGAGACCTGGAGAAATTGATTTATTAGGGACAACCAGAGAAGCTAAATATGTTTGCTGGCTCAGCGATGACTCAGGCGTTCCCCAGGGGTCCGCAAAGTGTGAGCATCAAAGCATCACAGAGAGGCCTCCTTCCACCCTGGCTGCCAGCTTCGAGCCCCTGCTTCCCCTCCATGAAAGGCCCACCGCCCACCCCAATGCCCCGAGGGCCTAGCCTCCGAGGGGCAGCAGACACCCAACCATTCCACCCAGGCTGCATGCTCCCCCCACCCTGTCAGACCTCCCCAGGATGGCTGAAGAAGTAAGACACATCTAGGCCAAAGTCCCAGCCTTGCCCCAAATTTCTGCGTGATCTTGGACAAGAGGCTGACCCTCTCTGGGACACACAGTCACCAGAGAAGACCAATCCCCAGCAACAGCCCTTCCCCCTCTACCCTCTCTGGCGCCGTCTGTACCGCCCCATCCAGCTTCTTCTAGGCAGCTGTGTGCACGGCCTCCTCTTCCTAAAATCCAGCTTCCCTCCAGGAGAAGAGCCAGATTCCACAGAGCCTCCTTGGGGGAGAACATGCTCTTCCGGTACCTGGTTCCAGGCCAGCCCTGGGCTCTGGGAGAAACATGGATGCGTCAGAGGCTGAGGCCAGAGGCCAGGAAGAGAGAAGAAGGACAAACGACCTCCCTGAGGGGCAAAGCACTGGGAGCTGCAGGGAGGAACAGGGGAGAAGGGCCCGTAGGGGTATGGAGGGACACCTGCTAGACAGGTGGGGAGGGGACAGTCCTGATGAGTTTCCCCAAGTCCGGCCCCAGTGCTGATATGGGGGCTGATCACAAGGACGGTGAGCCCAGTCCACATGTCCCCTCCACAGAGGTTAGCTGTCACTCTTAGATTCTTGATGGGGGATTCCTTACAAGGCCAAGAGCAAGGGTACCCTTACAGGTGCCAGGAGTTGCCCATGCCCTCCTTGCAAGACCAGCTAAAGCCCTCCTCCTACAGGAAGTCCTCCCTGACCATCCCAGCCCCTTTAAGACTCCAGAGATGTCAGAAAACAGGTGTTCTAGCCCCAAGCCTCCCAAGGAGACCCAGCACCTGCTTTTATCCTAATCTTAAGTGCTCATAGTTTTGGCGTGCGGGTCTTGTGGTTTGGGGCTGCAAATCTCAAGACGGGGGGGGGGGGGTATCAGCTCAGTTCTGCTGCTGGACTCCAAGTTCCCCAAGCCCTCTCCTCCTCCCCATCTTCAGCTTCTGCCCAGGGACTTCCAGCCTCGCCAAGGGGATGCCTGGGCCCGTAAAACCATCTTTCTCCTTCCTCTCGAGGAAACTGAGGCTCACGGAGCTTAAGGGACATGGCCAAGGGGTGCCCCACCACGGAGGCTGCACGAGGAAGACAGAGGCAGAAGGTACCACACGTACTGAGCCTGCCTCCTTTCACTTGCTTCTCTCGGTAACTGGCGAGGTAGGCAAGGTCATTCCCATCCAACAGATGAGAATGTGGAGGCTCAGCGAGGTTGTGACTTGCCCAGAGTCACATGGCCCAAAAGTAGCCTCTGCTCCACTTGTTCCCACTGGACTGTTGAGGCTAGGAGGACCAGCCATCCAGCAGGGACTTTGCTTGCGGCAGCCCAAGGGGATTAACTCCTTGACCTTAACAGTCCCTTTGATCCTCTGAAGCGAAAGCTTAATTCCCTTCTCTTCCTCCTCCAGATTTTCATTTAATGAATAAGAGCCCAGAGACGACCCCACTTTGACCCCAAGAAAGTATATTTTTAATAAAATGTCCCCTATTTAAAAAATACTAAAACAAACTCATTATAGAAAAGTTGGATAATGCGATGATCAGGAAGAAAATAAATTAGCTCAAAAATTCCTCCCCCTGATCAGTCTAAACATTTCCGATTATTGCCAGTACAGCTGCAAGGTCTGTGTGTTACATCTGTGCAATGCCGCGGCAATTACAAGTCTGTAACATGTGTCTTCAAAATACCGCGGGCTTCACATTCCCCCACGTGTAGCAGTCAGGGCAGGCTAGGTTATGCCATGTAACAGATAACCCCAAAATGTCAGTGGCTTCGCACGCAAGAGTTTATGCCTTGCTCTCACGGTCTGCCCAGTGAGGAGATGGGGGTTGGCCAGGGACCTCTGCTTCTCAGTCACACAGGAACCAGGCTGAAGTAGTCCCATCCCCACCCAGGCTTCCAGGAGCATCACCTGGTTATGACACATCATTTTGGCTCACATTTCACGGGCCAAAGCAAGTCATATAACCACCTAACTTCAAGGGGGATAAGAAGGACCATCCTCCTACCTGCCCCTTGAGAAGAGAGAACAAAAAGTCTTTGACTGCAGAACAAGTCCCAACTACAACTAGGGTGGCCAACAGTCCTCAGTCCTCGGGGCCAGTGGGTTTGCTAGAGAACAGTACTCTCAGCTAAAACTGAGAATGTCCTGGGCAAACCAGAACACACCATTTACCCTCACTGTTCCCCGCCTCCCAGGCTTCACAAACTCACTTCTCAATGACCATAGACCATCTAGTATTGGAGTCCAAGTTTTTCTCCCCTAACCCTCTACTGTTGGAGACTTATATTGTTTCCAGCTTTGCACATGGTTACGTTGTCTAAAAAGCATCAGGAATAAAACCTTGTCCAATTACTGGCCAGATACAGGCTTGAAACACCTGCTGCCCGTGGGTATTTCAAAAGGGTGGGGCCGGTCTAACTTGTCTTCTGTAACGGGAGCCAGTGGCCCCTTCTGGCTGCTCACCTGGAGCCCAGAGCCCAGAACACTAATTCTTCTTCTTTTTTTTTTTTTAAGATTTTTATTATTTATTTGACAGACAGAGATCGCAAGTAGGCAGAGAGGCAGGCAGAGAGAGAGGAAGGGAAGCGGGCTCCCTGCTGAGCAGAGAGCCCCATGCGGGGCTCCATCCCAGGACCCTGAGATCCGGACCTGAGCCGAAGGCAGAGGCTTAACCCACTGAGCCACCCAGGCGCCCCAGAACACTAATTCTTGAATCATAGCATCACAATCACCTGGAGGGCTTGTTAAAATGCGAAGAGTTGGACCCAGAGTCTGAGTCAGTAGCTCTGACATGAGGCCTGAAGCCCAGCATTTGTACGAAGTCCCCAGGTAAAACCATTGCCTCTGACCTGGGACCGCACTCTGAGAACCCCTGGCCTGGTGGTGAAATGTCCCTGCTTGGCAGCGGGACAGGGGATTCTGCTCAGCTACTCTGCAGCTGTGTAACCAGGGCAAATTACCTAATGGACCGCTCTCAGCCTCAGTTTCCTCCTCTGTGAACGGGGGCCATTGTGAGGACTGAGCGCAGCTAACTTTCGCAGAGCTCTGAAAGGCGAGACACCAGAGTTCAGTTAAAGAGAGTTTGATTCGGCGGGGGATTCAATAACTTCACGTTTCAAAATATTGGTGAATTTGAATGGAATTGCATTTATTAAAGCTTGCATGCCTCGCATGTCTCTGAGTGGGAATGGATTTCTTTCCATGCGATGGTTAGGCACCTGTGTTTCTTTCGGGTGTGAATTGTCTGCTCCTGCCCTTTGCCCACGTACCTGTGGGTTTCTCCGCCTCATTACAGAGCAAGACAGCAGACGTCATAGCTGTTCTTCTTTGCTACAATGATTTTTCCAAGGCTGCTGCCTGCCTTTCTACAGGGGTCATTTTTCTGGCTTACAGAGTGGCCAAATCCATCTGACTTTCCTAGTTTTATTTCTCCGTCACTTTTAAGCCGAGATGGGCTCCCTTCTCCAGAATGTGAAATATATAAAGGAATTGGATTTTGAGTGATGAGAGGAGGATGTCCTCCCGGCTCACCTCAAACCCTCCGCTCACCGCACAGGGCATAGGTAGGAACTGGGGGTCTCAGCACTACCCATCCCCCCCCCCCAAGCCTCAGCTCTGCCCCACACATAGGCAGAGTGTCTGTCTCCCCATCCGCAGAGGTCCCCTCCAGAGAGGCGTGGTGAGTTCAGGATGGGAAGGGGTCTCTGGAAGTTCAAGTGGCCCATCCCCTCCCCCCACCCCGCCCTGGAGACAGGAGGACGAAGGGCGTGAGAACTGGCCCCAGGCGTTAGTAGCCTCAGGTTCAGATTTCTCAGGTGTTTGCCCTGTGGACTTTGCCTTTGCGGGTCTCTATCTTCTCATCTATAAGATGGGAGTGATAAGGGCCACATCAGTGGAAAATTTTAAATAGATCGAGAACCTCAGTGCGCTGAGCAGAGTGCTGGGCGCCAGATGCACACTGAATAAAATAACGTGCGGTTATGCCCCGTCCTACTCCCACAGGCAGGGAGTGGGCCCCCAACCTTTTCCTCCCTTCGGACTGAAAATAACCCGCACCGCGGGCCCCCAGTCCCCAGCACCTCAAAGCGCCGACCCTCCAGCTGCAGCTCAGCCCAGGCTCCCTGGAACCTCTCCCCCCCCCCTTCCTGCCCAGGGACTCGGCGAGGATAGGGCGCGCTTACGTTTGGGGCGGCAGTGCGGAAGGGACTGGACACCCCAGCCTACCTCCCCCACACGGGGCCCCAGCGCCCAGCCAGCAGCAGGCGCTCACCCCAGGCTCCGGGCTCCCGCGCCACCGGGGCTCCCGGCTCCCGCGCCACCCGGCCTGCCTGCCACTGGGGCCTGATTTCCATAATAATCAGCCACAGATCTTCCCTGCCAAAGGCCTGGAGCCCCCCCAACCCCCCTCCCGCCGCTGCCGCCTCCCCCCATCAGGGAAGCTCCCCCGGGCGGCGCCCACGCTCCCGACCACCCCCGCTGCCCCGGAGGGAGCCTCATTTTTAAAAGCTTTCCAGAAACCAAGAAACCAAGAAACCGAGAAACCACTGGCGCTGGTGGCAGCTGGGAGACACCCGCGTGAAGGAGGGCGGCTGAGGATGCGGGAGGCCCAGAGGCAGAGGCGCGGAGCAGTGGAGACCAGCCTCGGAGACCCCGGCTGGAGAAGGGAAACTGAGGCCGCCAAGAGAGGAGGCGCCTTTCCAGGCCTGCTCTCACGGTAGCCTCACTGTGACCCTAACGATGGAATCTTTTACTTTGCAGGTGCGGAAACTGAGGCCCAGAGAGGTTTAAGGTCTTCCCACCTGGTGAGGGGCTGGGCAGGGACCCCCTTCCGGAATGGCCAATCCAGAGTTCATGGCCTCCTCCCTCAAGACTAGCCGCCTGGGAGCAGAGTGCATCCTGGAGGACGGGACCACGGCACAGACTGAGCAGAGTCCGAGGGAGGCGGAGGTGGGGGCGCAGCCCGTGGAGCTGGAGGTCCCAAGACTTGCAGATCCAGATCAGAAGCCAGGCTCTCCCACCTCCTAACCACCGTGGCCAAACTAAGCCCCCAAGCCAGCAACTGTTTTGGGACCACCTGGAACCGAGCACGATTTTTACATTTTTGAATATTAAACAAATTGCTTATCAAAATAGTCTCCAAAATGAATATTAAATAAATATAGATGTGTATATCAATATATATTTATAATATTTATAATAAATATTCGAAATTAATGTTCAAAATAAATATTCAACATTCGAATATTTTAAAAAATCAAAAGAAGAATATTTCCTGGCACGTGAAAGTTATATGGAATTCCAATCCCAACGCTCATACAGCTTTATTAGAACACAGCCATACTCATTCATTTTTGCTACTGAATTCAGCTGCCTTTTCCACCACAAGGGCAGGCTTGAGTCTGGTTGACAGAGAGATATGGCCCCCAAAGCTGGAAAAAATTTCCTACTTAGCACCTTCCAGAAAATGTTCGCCCACCTCTACACTTAGGGGACGAGTGATGAAGTCTCTGAGGTTCCGTTTCCTCATCCGGAAAAGTGGGAACGATATTAAATGAAAATTAAATGAGAAGACCAGCAAAGCACCATGCACGCTATTAGTCCTTTCTACTCCCCCATTGGAAATACCTTTTATTTTCTCCTAGCCCTGCTCCTTACTGCCTCCTCCATTCCCAGTCACAGCGCCTGGATGGATACTCCTTGAGCTCAAATTGTCCCTCCCCCACCCCCTAATTCTACGCTTGCTTCATTCCACACTCACCAAGCTGAGCCCCCAGCCGCCTACCCATCAGTGAGCGAGCCTGCTGGTTCCATGTCCGGTGCCCAGCACAGTCCCAGGCACACGGCAGGTGCTCAGCAAACATTTTCTAGACGGATGGACAGGTGGGTACCTCGAAGTCTTCTCCTTTCTCCCATCCCCTCCACTCTGACCTTCACCATCACCTGCCAGGTGTCTCTGTCCCCCTGGAGTTCTCTCCATTTTATCTCCTACCCTGCAGACAGGGTGACCTGCCTCTGTCATGCCTCTCCACCCCCCTGCTCCTTGCTCCTCACAACCCTCTCCATTCAGGCTATGGTCCTCCCTGCAGTCTTACGGGAAACCCAAACCACTAACAATCGCCTGAATCCAAAATCAAGTTCCCTCCAGGCGGGGGCTCATGCTGTTCCCTCTTGCCTAGAATTTTCTTTTTTATCTCCAGTCCAGGGGGCCTGGCATCCTCTACTGGACCCTCCCAAGACCAGTTCAAACCCTGACTCTATGAAACGTTTCCAGATCTCTCACCCCCATCTCCTGCCCCCAGTATACCAAAGCTCTCCTCGCACCAGTGGGCCTTCAGGGCAATGCATTACGAATATGCATGAGCATGAATCCATGAATATGCATTCTCCTAGTGAGCCCTGGAGCCTCTCGAGAACCGAGAGTGTGACTGGTATTTCTGTATCACCAGTCCCAGCAAAGGCACAGCCAGAGAAGGCACTAAGTATTGGTTTTATAAATGAACCAAGGAGGGAAGGAATCGGTACAGACGGCATCCAGCCGGTTGTCCCTTGCTCAACAACCAGTGGCTCTCCAGTTCTCTATAAGGCCCGGCCTCCATGCCGGGTCTCCAAGTCCCCAAGACCTATATAAAGTGCCTCTGATCCATTGCCCGGCCTTGTCCCAAGCTGCATCCCCCAGGCCTATCCTCCCTAAAGTGTCCCAGACTCCAAGCACTTGCTCATGCATTTCTTTCCCCTTTCCCTCCCCCTCTTCATTCACCCCCTTTTGTGCCTATGGGAACCCTGACCATCCTTGGAGATCTCACAGAGCTCAGGGACCAGGAGCACCTGAAGTAGGGGGCCAATGACTCTCACGTTGCCCAACCCCACAGCAAAAGACAGTGCACAGGGGCTCTGGCAGGAGGACTTGGGTCCAGGGTGAATGAACCCCCGTCAATGTCTGCCACAGACACATCGGTTCACCTCTCCAAGTGAAATGGAGAGTAACACCCGCCCCAGCAGGCCACTGGGGAGGTTAGAGACGCTGCTGTCTGAGGTTTCCAGCCCCCAGTAGGTGTTTGGTAAAAAGCAGCTATGTCCAGTCCTGCCTGGAGCCCCGCTGCCCAGAGAGGAGGTGCAGGGAGCAGACCTAGACCTCCCCCCAATCTGCAGCCCCGACCTCTGTCTTTCTCGTTCTCTCCCTCACCCCGACAGTGCCTGCAGCCAGCGACGGGTGAAGCTGTGGACAGAATGCCAATGAGGCCTGAACCTAAGCAAGCCCATCGGAGAAGCTGAGGCTGGGACAAGGCTCCCAGTGAAAGCAGGGCTGGACAGGGAGAGGGGCAGGCAGGATGGAGGCAGAGGCAGGAGAGGGGCAGTGGCTGGGGGAAGAGTCCTGGGGGAAGATGAGGCTGTTAGATAGGAGAGGGGCTGGGGCTGCGCAGGGTGGGGGGTAGGCACTGGGGAGGAGCCAGGCTGGGGCAGGAACCTTTGACTGGGTTTAGGATGGAGATACCTTTGTGGCAGGGATCAGGACAAAATCACCTCCGATCACCTCTGGGGGCAGGAGAAGACTCTGTGAAAGAGTAAAGTGTCCTCCCAGGCCAGGGGACAGAAGGAGGCGGTTTAAGGAGGAGTTGGGGAGGGAGAAGGGGTACCAGAGGGGAGCCACCGACCTTGGGTCATGGGGACAGCCCCACCTGTGCCAACCTCCTCCTTTTGGCAGGTGGCACCAGTGTGGCACGGGGTTGGGGGGTGTGGACCAAGGAAGCATCCAGACCCCAGCAACGGAAGCGGTCGGAGTCCAACCAGCCTATCTCCTGACCCACAGAGGACGCAGGAGAGAGGGGAGTGGGAAGGGGTAAGATGGGGGGCAGGGTTTGGGGGCTGACAAACCAGACAGCCCACTGCCACGGAAGGAGAATCGGACCCCAGCCACATACCCTGTTCGTTCCACACCCTCCTTTTGTGAAGGCCAGAGCCCCTCCCCCCCGGGATGCTTTTATTTCCCCATTCTGAACCCGAGGCCTCTCAAACCCAACTCATCCCGCATGTCCATGTTCAAGGACTCTCAAAGCCCTCATACACTCCAGCCCCGACTTCCCCCAGCAGCAACCAGTCTCTCCCTCGCCCTCAGGGCTCAACACAGCAAGTTCCCTTCTGGTGGTCCAAGGTCTAAGGGTTCATGCTGGGGTGCCTACCCCCATCGATGAGCTGAGTCCTCACCAACATCACGGGGAACCGTCATAGCCTGGTGGTTAAACTCATGAGCTTGGGACTCTACTGGACCAGGTTTGAGTCCCAGGAGCTTCGTTTTCATAGGGTAGGTGCTTCCTAGCCCCGCCCCCACCCACCCCCACCTACCCCCGCCCCTTCCCATTGCATTGTAGCTCAGGACACACACAGAGCAGGGACCTAACCATGGCCCCCTGGGGCTGAGCTGAGGGGCCCTCCTGTTCCCTGCGGGGCCCCTCAGGTCTGAGAGGAGTTCTAGGTATCTCCCCTGCCTGGGCTTCCCAGCCCAAACCCGGAGCTGTCCAGCTTGGGAGAAAGGCCCATTGCTCATTCCCCTTGAGTCTCTGCCAGTCGGGCAATCAATCGGTCACCATGGAAACCAGCCCTCCAATCAGAGGCAGGCGCTTCCAGATCGCGCCAGCACCACCCACCCACCCATTCAGGCCAGGCTGTGCCAGTCTCTCACCTAGTACCACTCTGGGGGGGACAAGGGGAGACCTGGCATAATCTGCGGGCACCTGCCTGCATCCCGAACATTCTGGGGTCCCAAAGAAAGAACATTTTCTTGGAGGTGGGGAGAGGGACCACTCTAGCTGACCTCCTGATTTTTACAAGCTTCACTCCCATACGTGACTGCCCTCAATGCTCAGAAGAGACCTGTTCTGAGCAGGGGATCATTAGCCAGGTCTGGCGGGGATCATTAGCCCACTGGGCAGAAGGGAAAGCTGAGGGAAGCCCTGAAGGGCAGCTGGGCGCACACCTTCTCCCCCAGCCCCACATCTCCACCCCTTCCTTGCAGGCCAGAGGAGTGGGAGCAGGAAAGGGATGGGCAGAACTCTTGGCCCCATCACAGCCAGAGCCGGCTTTCCCGCTAGATCCTCGCCTGCCGCTCACAGTGCCCATTAGTGCCAGGCCCACCTGGAACCATTAGCCAGGATCTATGGGTCTGCCCACCCACGCTGCAGCCTCCAGCCCCAGAACCTCCTCCTGCGCTGCCTGCCAGCTTGGACAGAGCCCAGACTCTGAGTCAGAGAGCCCCAAGGCCAACAACTGGCCTGTCGCTGGTGAGCCTGAGCATATCAGGTCAGCTCTCTGAGCCTCAGTTTCTGTTTGGAGAATGGGAATGGTTACCTCCGTCTTATAGGGGAGTGGTAGGGTCAAACCAAAGACCTAGAAACCTCAGCACAAGGCATGGTGTGTGACTCATACTCAGTAAATGGAGAGAGGCCCCTGTCTCCACTCCTGTTGTCCCCTCTCAGTGCCCCAAACTATCCCTTGACGCTGAGCTAAGGCTTCCCAGGGGCCCCCTTGCTAAGAACAAGAAGGAGGCAAATGTTACAATCATTAATAACCAGCCCAGGCAAATGGAAGTTACAGGTTAGATTTGCAGAAGGCAAACATGTGTCCCCCAGACACAGCGAGGAAGAGGCAGGATTTGAACCCAGGTCTGGCTGACCCAGACCTGAGTCCTGTCTGTGGTCACACACACCCTCCTGGCCAGGCCAGCCGCAACCAGAGCCCATCATCCTGTGCCGCTGTTGCCCAGCTCCCCACAGTGCTCACTGGGGCTTAAGGACTGGCTGCGTTCCTGGTGCCCGAGGCACCTGCCCCCACATCCGGCCGCAAGGGGTGCTCGCAGAGCTACAAGGCGCAACAAGGGGATGTTGAGATGCAATGGGGCACCTGACCTGGTAGCACGATGGGGAGGGTTTCTGGAAGGAAGGAAGAGGTTATTTTCCCTCTTCAGGCTGAGGTCCTGACACCACATAGTCACTCCTGCTGCCCACTGTTTGGAGTTTTCGCCTTTTGCCAGAAATGCCGCATTACTGTGCCCTGTCTACTAACACCCAAGTATGCTGTGCTGAGAGCCCTCTGGCCCAGTGTCCCAAGCCCGGCTCTGCGGGGCCACTATTTCAGTTTCATTTCCTCCCTCCCAAACCCAGTGTTCTCTCTCCCGTCACTTTCACTGAGCACCTACTATGTGCCAGACATGGCAGGACACACATCTACTAATGGCCCAGCCCCCCTGCTGGGTTGTGTCTCTCTTAGAGACCAGGAAGGAGATAGAGGCACAGAGAGGTTAAGCAGATTTCTCAAGGTCACCGACCTGATAAATGCTAGAACCAGGATTTGAACTCAGATCTTCAAGTCTTCAAAGGCCACGATGTCAGCGTGCTACCTGAAGGAAGGACGTGAGACCTCCTTGATGGCATCTGTCTCTTTTCCCTGCACGCCTTCCTAATGATTCCTGTAGGACAGGATGGAGCAACTTGATTCCGGCTATTATCATACTTCTGCTTCCCTTTTCCCTCTTCCCTCCTCCAGAAAACAAATTGATTCATCAAATTATACCTTTAATCTGTCCTGGGGAAGGGGCAGGATGAGCCTCAGTCCCCCCCAAGGAGGAAGCAGGGCTGATAATCAGCCCACCCAGCCATGCACTGGGAACGTTTCCCTATGCTCTACCCTCCCATGATTAAACACTAATTGCCGCCATGCTCTCAAATTGAGGACTTTAATTTCCCGAAACGAAAAGTACATTTCAATCAGTTCCTCTCCGAAACCGTCCCTCCTAAGAGGAGCCAGGACCAGAACACAAGCTCTCTGAGAAGGAAGACAGATGAGCCTACTTCCTGCATGCCTGCCCCCTCCCACCAGCGCCTCCGTGTCTGTCCTTCCCAGGTGTCCCTGAAGGAGGGGGGGATCCTTGGGGGGGGGGACCCAAAGTGTTCAAGGAACACCCAAGAGATTCTTAGATTTTGTGGGCTCAGAAAAATGAGGCAGGGCCCCTGGCCCCGGGGTCAGAAAAAGGATGACCCAAGAGGGCACAAGGATGGTCAGCCACAGGCAGGGCGGCAGGTGCCCTCCTCCCCTCCCCCCCAGTCCCCCCCCCCCCAGGTCAGTCTTGTCCTTGATGCTTCATCTCAGCTCAAGAGAGTGTGTGGAGGCTGGGCAGGAGCTCAGTAGGAAAAGACTGAGAGGGGAGACAGATGGCCTCCCCTTTCTGGGTCTCTGTGTCCTTATCCATTCCAGAGGGGGCTGCAGAGGGATTCAGAGTCAGGAGCTCAAAGACCCTTTGGTCTGTGCCTCCCAGGACCAGGACTAGGCTGGGGGCAGATTCTCCAGTTCAGACCCTGGAGGAGCTGGCTTTCTGGGTCTGCAAAGGGGTTCTAGCCGCTGACAGTTTGTTGAGGGCTCTCTAAATGACTCTAGCGCACCACTGGGGTTGGGAACTGCTAGCTAGCCCAACCCCCTCAGTTACCAGCTATGAAAGCGGCCCAGAGAAGGTGAGTGTCTAGCTCAAGGTCACAGAGTGAGCCAGAGGGTTAGGCCAGATGAGCCAACTGCCCTTCCAGTTAAAATATTTCAAGGAAGGAAGTAAAGACAAAGAGGGAAGGGGGGCTCGGGTGCCGTGTCCACAGTCCACTGTCGGGGAGAGGAAGTGTGACGGAGCAGTGGGAGGCCAAGAACCCTCAAATTTCCCTTTGGGAACCACATTCCCTCAGCAGTGTTGGTTTTAGACGTAAGCAAGTTACTCCTTTATTCCTGAATGTAGAGGGGGCTGGGGATTTGCACACGGTCTCTCTATGGTCCATTCTGGCTCCAGAATCCTCCAGCCAGACCATCGGCACCACCACCATCATCCTGCCGCACGTTTATTGGGCGTTGGCTAAGTCAGGCGCTGAGCAAAGCAATCACCGTGGCTTGCTCTTTTCTACTCTCTCAAACATCCCAAGATCTTATCCTCCTTCCCCACCGCCCCCCCAGCGCTTCCAGAGGAACCAAGTGAGGCTCAGGGACAATCAAGCAGAGATAGGGTGCTGGGGACCCGAACTCCACTGTGTGTGGGGGGGGGGGCTTCACCAAAGTTCAGCGAGGCGGAGGCTGCCCACGGCCACCCACCCTGGGCACTCCCCCACCGACCTGCAGCGGTGGCATAGATCCACTGGGAAGCAGGGGGAGGGCTGCAGGGTCCCCAGGGTTCGTGGACCGCCTCTCCTCCGAGCTTGGGGAGTGGGGGGAAGGGGCGCGAGTGCACTGGGACAGGGCGGCAGGGGGACACCAAATAGGAGACAGGCGGGGCCCCTAAGGAGAGTAGCTCCACAACGTTCAAGGGGGAAAGGCTAGTTCGCCACCTGGTCCACTTCCCGTCTTCCCTTGCTTGCGCCCCTGGACACACGCACACACCCCCCCCCCCCCCCCATGTCGCAAGCGGCTGGTCCTAGGTCGGACAGCCGGAACAGGACCAGAACCAGGTTGCTCTCCACCGGGTTCCCAGCCCTAATCCAGAGGCTGGGAAGGGGTGGGGAGCAGAGGGGAGCGGGGACCTGACGGCCCCATAGCGCAGGATTTGGAAAGGGGCAGAGGAGGACATCCAGGACGGCGCCCCCCCCCCCCGCCCCCGCTCTCCCCGCTCCACCCGCTCCACCCGCAGCGTAGGCGGGAAGAGACGGAGCCTCGCCCGCTCCAGGGCCTCCGCCGCCTCCCCCCGCCGGCCCGGGCTCGCGCCTCAGCTCTCCGCTGTCTCCCCTCGCTCCTGTCGGGTCTCCGCTGGCTGCCCCCTCCGGGACAGCTTCCCCCTCCCCCACCCCACCCCAAACCGATCCTCTCCCCTTTCCCACTAGTTTTTGGCGGTTGCTGCCCACCTTTCCAACCCTGCTGTGCGACCCTAGACGACTGCCTTAACCTCCCTGAGCCTTAGTACTGGCCTCGTGTATAAAATGGATGGAAGTGGGGAAAAAGATCAGAAGAGCCTGGTGATGGAATGGGTTAAAGGGGGGGGGAGGTGTCTGTGCACATATTTGCTTTCCTATGCATGTGTTTGCATGTCTCTGCACAGATCCCCTCCCGGAGAATCGAAGTCGCTAGCGAAGCTGTCTGCCTCCCCGGAAGGGAGCCCGTTCCACGGAGGAAGAGACCAGGAGACCTGGTATTGCACGATTGTCTTTTAAATATTGAAATCTATGAATGCATTAGCAATTCCAGTGACTAGATTAAATAAAACACAAACATTTACAAAACTAAACTTTGGGAATACCCGTATCTGGAGGTGTTGGGATTAAATGAGATAATGTGTGTGAAGCAGACAGACACAGACACGCAGGACTCAGGCAACCGCCCCTATTTTGTCACTGCTGGTTTGCTAGCTCTCTCTTGCTGGCTCTCCATCTCTGTCCCCCCTCCCTACCTCCCCCACCTTCTCCCAGCCTCTCCTCTGCTCCCTGCATCTTCCATCGTCTCCCTCCCATCCTCTCCTGCTCCTGGCAGTCCCTCCCGGAGCTGGAGCTGAAGCACCTTGCCGCCCACCTCCAGCCCATCTCCAGGGAGGGAGGTGAGGAAGTGTGATGGTGGAGCTGGGCTGTGGTGTAGCCCAGGGAAGGAAGAGGGGCCGCTGGGCTGCCCGTCAGCCCACAGGATTCCCCTTGGCTAGCGATGCCCATACCGACTTCAGGGATAGCCCCCTCTTGGAGCTTGGAGTGGTGGTGGGGTCCCTATTTAACCTTGATGGTTCATGAGAGGGTGGGAGGGGGGAAGTCAAAACAGCAGGCGTAGCCCCCAGGGGACCGCTAGAATGCCCCGTGCACTCCCTTCTAAGACATAAAGCCCCAGCTACACACACAGCCTGTCACAACATCCAGAGGACCCCATCACACTGCATACTGCAGAGGTTCCCCCCCACCCCCCACTGCCCTCTCTCTTCTCATTGACAGGCTCCTCCCTGCCTCTCCTCCCCGGCTTCTTCCAGCTCTCCCCTTCCGGATCTAGGCAAGAATGAACCAAGCAGGCAACAAGTAATCCATCCTGGAGCCCAGTCTGGGATAGGGCATTATGGCCTCAATGCAGGGCACGGGGTAGGGCTGGCTTTCCAGAATCTAGGCAACAGCATCTCCCAGGGCTCTGGGGCACAGGAGAGGGATCACCCTGGCATCCCCAGAAAACCAGGGCAATGGGGTGGAGCTGGCTTGGAACCCAGGGCCTTGATCTTGGGACCCCCTAGAAAGACCCTCCTCACTCCCTCCAGGCCACCACCCACAATGCAGGTCTTAAGGGACCTGATGCTGGGCTAAATCGTAACAGGTCTTTCCCAGTGGACAGCTCCCCAGCCTGTCTGTCTCTGTCTCTCTCTCTCATTGTTGGCGACTCCCACAGCCTTGAGGATCAAGTTCAACGATTCCACTTGGGATTCAAGGCCCATCAGACCCAGCACCATTGGGCTCCCTTGCATCATCAGCGGTACTGTCTATCAGGTCCCTATGCCAACCAGCTTATTCCTGCTTTCTGGAATGTGCTTTGCGCTTTCTCTGCCTGAGATGTGCCCCCTGGCCTTCAAGGCACAGCCTCTTACCTCGGGGAGGTCCTCCAGAAGGCGCAACCCCACCATCGCATCCCCATTTGGGAAGCTGACGGTGCTCACCTTCACCTGTGGGAGGAACCCCGTACAGTCTGCAACCATGGGTCTGTCTTGAGCTGGGGGCGTAGAGGCCGGGGTCTGACCCAGCTCAGAGGCTCCAGGAGCACAGGGACACAGTGACCACAGATGGATCAGAGGAATGACTCTGGGTCTGCCCAAACTTTGGCCAAGCGGGGTCCCGGCGGTACTCAGTGCCATCAGCACCCAGCAGAGAACAGCCCCCTTGCCTTTAGCTCCAGCCTTTACCAGAGACCGGCAAGGCCCATGGGATGGGTCCCTTTAACAGGTGAAGGAAGTGAGGCTCAGAGAGGTAAAGAGACTTGTCCAAGACCTTACAGGCCACCGTTCCTGAGCTTCCACATCACCTGCCTTGCAGTCAGCCAACAGGAAGCCCTCCTGGGAGCCTGGAGGCAGAGAGGATAGGAGGTGCCCTGTGTCTCTCCCCCTCTCTGACTGCCTTGCCCACGGCTCCCGCTCCTCCAAGGCCCCAGCTCCCGAGCCAGTTCCACGGTCCTTGGACCCTGATAACAACCCCGCCCTGACTCTGTCCCCCTGCCCAGGGAATCTCTCCTCCCTGTCCCCTACGAATTCTTCTGATCAACCTGTGTATGCAATCCAGGCCCCAGCCCCATAGCCCCTACCTTCCTCTCACTCAACGAGGCTGCTGCTCTCGCCTCTTTGATGTTCCCCAAGCTCACCCCTTGGCCATTTCATGTGCTCGTCCCTCTGCCTGGGACACCCTTCCTAAAGCTCTTTGCCTGGCTGGTCCATCAGTCCCTCCTCCCCACAGCCTCTTAGGAAAGGCTTCCTTGAGCTCCCATTCTGAGTCCAGCTTGCTCGCAGGTCCCCCCGAGGCCCCGGTGCTCCCTGCGCATAATCATCTGATTGTTTGTTTCATGTCAGGCGTTGCTGTTGGATCACAAGCTCAGGAATGCCAGGCAAACAGCACATGTTTGTCTCCGGCACAGCTATGGCTGTGGAACCCCAGCATCGGACACCAAGCCTGGGCATAGCCATCCTCGGTCAAAATTTGCTGAATGAATGAACGAATCTATGGAATTTGCAGATGGACATGTGGGCTGGGCCAGATCACATAAGGCTTTAAGTGTTGGACTAAGAAGGTGAGTAGGGCATGGGGGATCTCTTTCTACCTTCCTTTCCCTCACCAGACACCTGAATTGCTTATGTCCCCCCCCGCATACACACACTGGGAGCAGAATCAACATGTTTCCAGTAACTGTAAGGTTCCCAGCTATTCTGGCTCTCCCCAAACACACACAGACACACACTGAACCTGGAGAGCCTAGGAGGAGGACATGGGGACTGTGTCAGGAAGTGTGGGTCACCACAAGGCCAGAGCCCCAGATCAGGCTCTTCTTTCCCTCAGGCAGCCCTCCGGGCCAGGTTGCTAGCTGCTAGCCTGTCCCTCCCTTACCCATAGAGCCCTGGGGAGGGCTGATGTCAGCACAGCCAGAGGCGATCTGCAAGGTCACCAGGTCAGCATCAGAAGAGAGACACTGGGACCTCCAAGGGGCCTGGTGTTCTCTGGCATGCTCCCAATAAGCCTGGGACAGCCAGGCCTCCTCCAGGCAGAGTCGAATGGCCCCCTAAAGGTGTGGGCTCCGCATTTAGAGTTTTCAACCCAGGACCTCTTAGCTCTTCCCTCTCTTCTTCCAGGGAAAGGTGGTCTGGAGGTGTGACAGGTGAACTGGGACACTCACAGGTATGCAGAAACAGAGGAGATAAGATGGCGGGATGGAGGGCTAGGACCTGCAGCTGGGGCAAGCCCCATAGTCTCTCTGGGCCTCAGTTTACTCATATGTTGAAAGAGGTGGTCCAAATACAAAAAGATGAATCTTTCATTCCACTTTTGTGAGATGCCCAGCATTGGCAAATTCAGGGAGACAGAAAGTAGAAGGGAGTTCCTGGGACTGATTTGGGGTGGGGGGAGAAGGGAATGGGGAGTTACTGTCTAGTGGGCAAAGTTTCTCTTTGGAAGACGAGAAAGTTCTGGAGTTGGCAGGTGGTGAGGGTTGTACAACAGTGTGAATGCGCTTAGAGTTTAAAACTGGTTAAAGATGGTGCGTTTCGTGTTATGTTATGTTACCACAGTTAAAAACTACACACACACACACACACACACACACACACACACACACACACCCCAAGTGGCTGGGCTCTACCCGGCAAGGCTGGCTGGGGCTCATACCAGGGAAGGTGGGGAGCAGGAGGGGCCCTAGGCCCTAGAGATCAGCCGGGGGGACCCTGGGGGTTCTCCGGCCAGCCCCATCGCCCAGTATGTCGCCCGGCCTACCCCTCCACCTGCAGTTCTCGAAAGCTCTTCCTTTCCTTAAGATGCCCTAGTGTAGACCACCAGATCCATTCCGGGGCCCAGTAGGCTCAGACACCCCCACAGTACGATAACCTGGGCTAGGGAAGGGAAACCCACCCCGATCCTCTCCTGCCCACACTTAAACCCAGTCTGGCACCTGGGGACTGTTCTGGAAACAGGCACTGCCTGGAGCCGAATCCTGTCCAGACAGGGCCCCCTCTGCAGGCAAACGCCTCCCCTCCTTCCCTTCTCCACTGAGACCAGCCCAAGAATATCCTCCCAGCGAAGAAAGAGGCAGAGGACACTCCGGGAAAAAGCCAACTACCCCATGAGAAGCTGCTATTAACCTCTTGGGAGGCTGGAGAGGAGAAATAGCAGGGAGTGGGGCGCTTTCCCGGCCTCCCCCGCCGTGATGGAGAGCCGGAAGGCGGCTGTCAGGTGGCAAGTGGGCGGTGAGGCGCTTGGAGTCCAATGATCTCTGCCACAAATCCCCATCACTGTCTGGCGGCTGCCACAGAGGGAGCACCTGCTGGGTGCTCGGGGGCCTCTGTGGACACGGAAACCCTTGAGAGGCCGGGGCCATGGGCACTAGCCCCATTGTACAGATGAGAAAGCTGACGCCCGGGGCAAACGGAGGCAGATCCACAAAGGTCCCAGAGCTGAGAGAGATGCCTGCCTCCCAGACCACATCTGTCTGAAGCTGAAGTCCAAGAGACATCAAGACAGGTGGAGGGAGAGCATGAACAAGAGGAATCATGAGGAAGGAGACCTGCTCACTGTCCTCACCAGCGGCCACAGGGCAATGATGGCAATGGGAATTTGGGCTGAGTGGGTCCAAAGGGCTGCAGGGAGGCAGAGATGGAGGGTGGGAGTGGGCCTGCTTCTCGGGGCTCTGGCTGCCGCAGGGGGGCCCCCTAGCAGCTGGAGGAGGCTCAGCCTCTCCCCGCCTCACTACATGGCACTGTGGCCCTTGGCCGTGGCCCTCGCCCTCTCTCCCTGCCCATCCTGAGCCCAGCTTTGGAGCCAGGGAGCGCTGGCCACAGTTGGGCAGCTCCCACGCTTCCTACCCAGCTCAGGGCTGAGTCCACAGTGCCCCAACCAGCCTGGCCTAGGGTTGGGGAGCAAGTCTGAGGGACCTGGGTCTTGGTTCTGGCTCTGTCACAGTGTGGCCTCAGGCGAATCACTTTCCCTCTCTGGGCTACGTTTCCAAGATGGTTGAACATTTCCCAGATGGTTCTATTTCTGGGGTTGTCATGCTCTCTGACAATAGCACTGGCTCAGAGAAAGCTCTTTGGAACCATCTGGAGAGCACTGATTCTGGAGTCCAAAGAGCTGGAGGGGTCAAATCCTGGCTCCCAGCCACTGATTAAGCACCTTCTGGACACACACACGGTTCTGGAAGCCAGAAATATGGGCTTTTTTGATGGCCGGTAACCCCTGACAATTCTGAAACCCTCGGTTTTCTGATCTGTAAAATGGGTCCGTGAGGATAGACCCCCCTCACGGGGGAGGAAGAAGAGGCACAGATGAGACCATTTAGGAGAACTGGCCCCACAGACAGATCACTGACAGGATCCGCTTCTTGCGGGCGCTCTGTGGTCAAAACCACTTACAGCTTGCGTTGCCTTGAAGGGAGCTCTGGGATAATCCGTCACAAAGATGGTGCTCCATCTGTGTTAGGTGGATCCTCCCCCAGCCTCCTGCCCTCGGCCCTACCACGCCGCGCACTCCCCACCCTCATGTGGGCTTGGGTCCTTGGAGGCTGACAGGTGGCACAGAGCAGATCAGGTGATGCAGTTCCATCTCCTGCTCCCAAACCTTCCATGGCTCCCGATGTCCTCCAAGGGAACTCAACTTCTCCTGTGCTTTCAGGCCCTTGGGACCAGAACCCCTCCCTCTGTCCCGCTTCCTCTCCCATCTTCCTCTGTCCTCCCCTCAAGCAGGGCCTGCCTCCCCACCCCCACGCCCCCCCACCCCACCCCTCCCGCACTGCGCTTTGTCAGAGCAAGCCCACCGTAACCCCCTGGCTTACTCAGGCTGTTTCTCCTGCCCAAAAGCCTGGCCCACCTCCTTGTGGGAGCTGGGGAGAGGAAGGGTTGGCCTAAGAGGTTCCAAATGCGATGAGAAAGGCAGCCCCTCCCTTCGTGGTGCCAGCGCAGCCCAGTCCTAGCAGCACACTGTTGAGTGTGGCTGTCCCTCCCTGTTCCTCCCCTCCCCGGCCCCCAGATCCCACAGCTGCCCCTGGGTTTTTTCCACCCTGCTCCTCCGGAAATCCACTCAAATTTCTCCGGGGCCCAGGGAGCCGCTGGGCTTCACTGTTGATTTTTCACAAGTGATTATTGGCGGCAGAATTTGTCACCTGCACAATGAAAGGAAAATGAACCTTTCATCAGAGCCAGGCTGCGGAGGCTTTCAAGAGCTGGGGAAGCTAGGTGTGGGGCGGGGAGGGGAGAGGGGAGGCATTCATCCGGCGGCTCTGCGCCAGGCCTGGGCAGACAGATCCATTTCAAGCCCCTCCATCCCGTTAGAGCAGGGGGAAACTGAGGCACAGACAGCTGGAGAGAGGGCTCGCACAGCAGCTAAGGGACAGTCCTGGGCAGGGAACTCAGCCCAGCCCATCAGCTCCCTGTGAATGCCAGCAAGGTGGGTCTCTTGGAGTTCGAGTCACAGAAGCTGAAAGAAATACGGCAGATAGGGCGCCTGGGTGGCTCAGTGGTTTAAGCCGCTGCCTTCGGCTCAGGTCATGATCCCAGCGTCCTGGGATCGAGTCCCGCATCGGGCTCTCTGCTTGGCAGGGAGCCTGCTTCCCTCTCACTCTCTCTGCCTGCCTCTCTGCCTACTTGTGATCTCTCTGCCTACTTGTGATCTCTCTCTGTCAAATAAATAAATAAAATCTTTATAAAAAAAAAAAAAAAAAAGAAATACGGCAGATAATCTGGTTCAAGGCCTCCTCCACTTCACAGACAGAGAGACTGAGGCCCACCATGGGGCAGTGACTGGCCGAGGACACACACAGCAAGGTGTCACAAGGTGGAGACTAGATCTCAGAGCTCCTGCCCTCAGGCCAGCCCCCTCCCTCTGTCCAGGAATCCTCAGGCATGAGGGAGTCCCAGCCCAGAGGTCTAGAACACACACTCCCCTCCCTACCTCCCCCTCCCCCTTCTTTCCCCACAAAACCCTGGGCTCTGGGATCCCACCTCCTGGATACGTGTGGGACCACTTGAGTCTCAGTTTTCCTCAGGGGAACAGAATTCCCAGCAGCCCACTGTTCGGTCTGCTGTGACAACTAGCTGTCCAGGGGCCTCCAAGCCCCACCAGGCTGCCTCCAGCCTGAGGTTTCTGTCCATCTCTCAGCCCCCATGGCTCTGGGCCCGTGGTTTTACCTCCTCTTCCCCTTCCCCCGCGTTGGCCAACTTCCCCCTGCTGCTAAGCCACCCTGTCCCTTCCCAGTGCTCCTGCTGACTCCAGCTGCCAGCCAGGGAGGGAGGGAGCTTCTCTTCCAGGGAACCCCAACCTGCCCCGCTTCCCCAAACCTCCAAGCCCTACCCTCTGCTGCCCCCCCCAGATCTCCCCAACCCACTCCCCAGCTCTTTCGGGCCTTAGCCTCCTCCCTCAAGCCAGTCAACCAGGGGGTGGGCAGAGCTGGGCAAGGGAAGGGGCGAGGACCAGGAGCACCTGCCGTGGGGACGGGCCAGGTCTGAGAGCCACACTGAGCTCCCACCCCCCACTGCATGGCAGCCCAGCCACCAGGCCCCACGGCTGTCTCCTGGACTGAGTGACAGGCACCTTCCTGCACTGGGCCGGCTGCAGCCGCCACCGCCACCACCACAAGACACACGCACACGAACCCAGCAGACACCTCACACACTCATGCCAATCCACACACCCTCACGCACACGTCCATCGCTCCCCCTGGAGGGCTACAGCTGCCACAGAAGCCCTTGGCACTGTTGGCTCTCCGGGGCCCAGGAGGGACAGTGTCAGGAGCAGAGAGACAGACTGGCTCAGGGTGCTTTCTGTCACAGCCCGGTAAACTCTGCCTCCGCCCTTCCCCAGCGGGCTGCCTTGCTCTCCTGCTCTTCAAGCTGGTGCCTCTGCGGGGGGTGGGGGCGGCGTAGCAGGGGAGGAGGGCAGGGAGACCCTGGTCACATCACCACCCTCACTTCTGCGCCCCTGGAAAACTCCACAGGCCCTCGCATTCAGGGGAGACCCCAACTCCTTAGCATGGCCTTCGAGGGGCCTCCTGAGCCGACCCCTGCTGCCCACCTCCTTGGGGCCTCACCCAGCCCAGCCGCTCCAATAGTGGGCGCCCCCCCACCTCCCTACTGCTCTCCTCTTCTCCCCAGCAGAGCAGTGGGGTTTAGGGGCAAGCCTGAGTGGGAGTCCCATAGCTACCACTCCTGAGCTCTGACTCAACTTCTCGGGTCTCTGTGTTCCCATCTGTAAGGTGAGACCGTCGTGGTACCTGCCTCCCTGGGCTGTGGGATTCATTCATGTGAGACCCTTAGAACAGCACCTAGCACCTAGTAAGCACTCGGTGTGAGCCACCATCACCTCCCCTGCCCCCCCCCCACTGTACCCTCTGCCAGGAGCCCCTCTCCCTGCCCCCTCATGGGGGTTGAACCAGCCTGTTACCCGTCCACACCATCACCCAGCTCCACCAGACTGTGAAGCACAGCTTAGCCATCCCTGCTCTTTGCATCCTCTTTGCCTACCACTGTGCAGTTTCCCCTGCCAGGAAACCCACTCTGCCCTTCCCTCTCCATCACCTTCACTAGCCACCTCCTCCGGGAAGCCCTCCCGAGATGCTCTTTGTGGTGGCCCTGGGTGGTGTACAGGCTGGGGACCCAGGATGATCTGGGTTTTCTCCCTGACTGTGTGAACTTGGACAAGTTGTTCCAACTCCCTGAGCCTCAGTTCCTCATGTGGAAAATGGATCAATAACTGCCAAAGTCCCCGGCACACAGTAGGTACAAAGACAAACCCTGAGGCACACACCTCTTCCCCCATGAAGGGTCCCCCAGTCCTTCCTTGACTCCTGGACTTGGCTGCAGCTCGCCTGTGGCATGGAGCTGCCCCCCCCCCCGACCCTGCACTGCCCCTGGCACAGCGCTGAGCGTTTCACATCCAGAACCCTCTACAGGCAAACACGACAGCCCATCCTTCCTGGGCTTACTGTGGAACCCCGTTTCTACTCAGGAAAGATCTCAGGCCTGTGCGTGAGGTGAGCACTTGCCGGGGCTCCCATGCCAGGCCGCTGGGCCCTCCACGCAGGGTCAGGACCGAGGGCTGGCAGGGGAGGGAGCGGGGAGACTGTCCAGGCTGCGTCTGGGGGCAGGGGCAGGGGGTCACCAGCCTGGCCAGGGCACCCCCTCAGGCTCTCAGAGGCCCTGGCAGCTGCTCTGTCCCTGCCCCTCTCCACCTCCCACCTTCCTCCTCTTATCTCTCTCCGGAATCGCTTCTCCAAAAGTTCATTTTGAAAGAAATCGATTTCCAAGCTGCTTGGAGATGCAATTTGATTTTTCATCTGGAAGAAATGATGGTTAAGGAAAAGTTTGGAGACTTAATCACCGTGGAAGGCCATGGAAATAAAGAATTCCTCTGCCCTTGGCCAGAGACCGCGGGGCCCGTGGGCAGCTCTCCCTGCGACAGTGGAAAACAGGTGTGTCCAGGAAGGCATGGGCACGGCCCCACGTGTACACACTGTATGCACACACACTAGGCACGCGCACACGTGTGTGCACACTGCCCACACACACACGGCCCCCACTCGGTGAATAGCCCGCACCCACTGTCTCTGCAGCCCCCTTAGCTGTGCGGGCCAGAAGGGGGTGCAGTCAAACTCCCTCTACCCCCGGGGTCTCTCTGCCTCTACTCACCCCAAGCCCCCCGGCATGCTGCTCCGGGACCAATCTCACCTTCGTTGTTTCTGGAAGGGGCTGATTCCACGCTAATTGCAGAAGTGCAGACTTTCACCATCAGACAGCTCGGCTTCATTCCGCAGCCTCCACAGTCTTCCAATCGCCTGGGTGGACGAAGATCACAACCCAAACCATGGGCACAACAACCTCACCTCCGGCCACTGGAGCCCAGCTGTGCTCGGTATCCATCTGCCCCCATGAACTCCGACAGACTGGGCAGCTCCTGAGCCTGAGCCTGGGCCGGCACCCTCCACGTCATCAGGGAACACACGGAGTTCAGAGAGGCTAAGGGACTCACCCAGGGCTGCACAGCTGGTAGGTGGCCATAGACAGGCACGTGCACAAGCACGTATGCACGTACGCACGCTCATCACCAGGCCTCCGACCTACCATCATCCATTCTTTTGCATCTGGGAGATTCCTCTTTGAAGATACAGATTCCCTCAGAAAAGGCATGATGTCTGATACTCTAAGGCAGAGAACATCCAAATTCCTTGAGTCTGGGGCCAGAAAAAGTTCTAAATCCAATGTCTCTACTATTTGAAGCCCCTTTCTGACATTCTTGCCTGAGGTTATTGGGCCTAGAGAGCTTACCTGCCACCTCCCATCTCCTCTGAAGGTCAAAGCAGTGTGACGGCCTAGAAAAGGCTAAGACCTACCATCGCAGAGGCCAGGATCCAGATCACAGCCCTGCCACGTAGCTGTTTTGGGATTGGCCATGGGCTAATTTGCTTTCCGGGGACTTGGATCCTTAGGATGGAACCAGAGCCATCGAAGGGTTATGCCTTCTTGAGGGCGGGGGACTAGCCAGTGGGTGGATAGACGGCCCTGCCCCGGACTGCCCCCAGCAGGGGCGGGCAGCAGAGAGGTGCCCGTGCACGAGGCACAGCCCTGGGGACCAACCAGGCCCTCGGCCCAGATTCCTGGCTCCTGCCCCAGTTTGGCAGACCGGCCTACTTCTGCTCAAGGATGCCGGGAGGTTCTGGAGAGGCTCCCTAGGGGCCCTGCCCATCTCCACCTCCGGCCTCAACCCCGTCCTAGACCCACACGCCTGACTCCCAGCTTTGCACAGGGTAAGCCCAGTCAGGGGAGACCCCTTCACGGACCCTCCTCTCTCCCAGGTATATCGGGTCCCTTGGTCCCCTCCCCCTCTCCCTCATCCACCAGAGAATCACCTGGCATTTGTGCCCGGAGGGGTGGGAGGGTTGTCACCGACGCATGTGAGGCTCTGCATGGGAACACGTGTGAACTCATGCTGGGCTTACATCCCCCTCTCACCACTACCGACTTCTGCTAGCGGCTTTCTCCAGCCAGAACATTCCAGACTCACCACCTTCAGGGTGTGATTATGCCCACAGAAGTTAAGGCTCAGCTTTTGAGTTTCTAAATAAAAGTCTGAAGCGTGTGTCTGCGCGCAGCCCAGGGAGGAAGGAGATGCTCGCCCAGTTGGTGGGCACAGAGGAAGCCCGCGCTTCCTGAGACGCCGGATCGGTTGAGGGAGGACAGGCAGTGGAGAGTTAAGTAGCCATGGGGCTCCTGCCGCCGAGAGATACCCCTGTGGGTTCTGGGACCCCGGGGGTTCCCCTAGCTCTGCCCCCCAGGGGCAGCAGGCAGCAGTCAAGAGCACCCCTGGTTGGAAGGACACAGCGCCCGGAGGGCATGGCAGTGCACACCCGCCACATCCCTGCCAGGGGGCTGCCGTCCCACTGTCCCCACCAGAGCCCGGCAGCCCAGACACACCCCGGGAGAGCAGGCAAAAGGAGAACTCGATGCACCAGCGCAGTCCCTTGTCTAGAAGGGACCAAACAGCAGAAGCATAGAAAAAGCAGGAACGGAGTGGAGGCAAGAAATAGAGGACGTTTAGTTCCTGTAAACGTCACGTGAAGTTGAGGCCTGAAGAAGTTTGCTGCCGGGACAGTGATCTCAGCGGGGGGTGAGGGGAGCGCGGACACCCTGGGCCCAGCAGCTGAGTGAGTGAATGCCCACAACCCACCCAGCATGGGCTGGGGAGCATCCTGAGGCCAGCCCAGGTCACCCGAGGGACTGCAGGGGTCCCTCCCCACTCTCCTCTCCTTTCTCACCACCTGCCAGACCCTCAGGTGATGGCATGGCCCGAGGGCTGAAGGGGTGTGACACCCAAGCCCCTAATCCTGTCATTAGTGATAATTACTCCAGTTGGCACCAGGGGAGCCGGAGGGGACGGCCTTGGCACCCACCCCGGGCATCTACCCGTCTGCCCACTGTGTCAGAATGCCAGGGATCCCTGTTAGGCCTTCCTGCCATCGCCGGGCACAAGGCCCATGGGAGGTGGGGCGGGAGGCAGGCAGCTGCTGCCCAAGCACTTCCCCAGGGCCACCCCCCACCCCCCCCACCCCCCACCCCCCACCCCCCCCCACCCCCGTCTCCTGGGAATTCATCCCTTCCACCTGCCCCAGAAGCCTCTCCCTCTCATCTCAGGGCTCTCCTGTGGCCCGAGTCTGGAAACCTGCCTCTGCCCTCTTGCTGTACTCCTTCTGCCTCCTGTTGGCTGTGTGACGCCAGGGAAGTTGCTTCCTCTCTCTGGGTGTTTCCTCCTCCCTTAAACCAGGGGCTGGATTTGATCACCTTTCAGCTGCTTCCTCCTGCAAACCCTCTTCCCACAGGGCTTGTGTCCACCTGCAGCCCTAAGGGTTCTACTGCTTCCTTTCCTTCTCCCTTTACACAGCCCCCTCCGCGACTCCACGCCCTCCCCACTCTGTCCCCCTTCTCCCCTGCCCTCCCTTCCCCTTTCCTTTCCCAACCCTGCTCCCATCTGCCAGCAGTCTCCTCTCTCCCTGTCAATTAGACCATCTCTGGCAGGGTGCTCAGAGAACAGGCTAGGGCACCCAGCTGGAAAATTGGGTGTCGGCGGCTGCCTGGAATCCTAATGCCCCGGGCCCTGCCCTCCTCCCCTCTCCCTGAGCCGCTGGCTGGGGATGATCCCGCTCTCCTGCTGCTCCCCCTCCTAGGAGGTTTGTGGGCACCTTTCACCTCCCTGAATGGGAGCCAATGCCCCACTCCACTCCCCTGCACCCCACCAAGCTCCTCTGTCCCCTCCCTTGAGTTCTGGCTATCTGGCTATGGGCAGAATCCAAAGCTTGGAGGAGAGAGCACTGGGCTGGTAGTCCCGAGAGTGGCCTCCCTGCCCATCCCACTCTGGGCCCCACTTTGCCCATCTGTAAAATGAGATTCCTCTTCAAAGCCCCACTGCGTGGCCTCCACACCTTTCAGTTTTTCGGCCAAAGCAAGAGACTGCGGACAGTTCACTCAGATTCTGCTCTCGTGGCTGGCCTCGTCATTTATTTTGTTTTGTTTTTACTAAGAATGGGTTTCTCACAGACCTTCCCTCTGTCCTCGGGACCGCCTCCTGCCTGGCCCTCAAGCAGACAGTGTTTGCGTGCCTCCGGGGGCCCCCTAGGCTCCCTGACTCTGAGCTGGCAGTCCTCCAGGGTGGTGTGGGGGCACACAGGTGACCCCAGCAACTCCTCCGCCCTCCCAGGCAGCCCAGGAGGTTACCTCTGACTGGAACTGGAAGATGCGTTCTCCCCTCCCCCCACCTGCTCCCACCTGAAGCCAACACCGCCCCCCGACCAACCCTGTCTCAAGGGCCCAGTCCTGTGTGGGCTCCTCAGACCCGGATATGTCAGACATTGGCAAGGGGGGAGGACACCAATGGTTCATCCAGCTCGGTGGGTTCCTTTAGTAATTAATGTTACTTTTCATAATGATTGTTTAATTGCCCAGGTAATAAGTAACCCTAGCGAGTAGCCTCTTAGTGTCCTCCTTAGAATGCACAGTCCCTCAGCCGGTAGGGCCTATGCAGGACCGCAGGGGACCTCCCATCAGTCCAGACTCCAGCAGCCTTCAGGGAAGAATCCTTATCAAGTACCAGCTGTGTGCCGGGTACATGCTGGGACTCTGGGGACAGAGTGAGGAACCCGACAGACAAGTCCTCTAATTAGAAAAGATCATTTCAGAGTATAATGGAAGGAAACCTAAGAGTAAGGAGATAGTGACTTGGGGCAGGATCAGATTCGAGAGCTCTGGGGACACCCAGACACCCAGGGGAAGGGGACACTGAGAAAGGGCCCCGAATGATGAGAAGCCAATATGCAAAGGTTTGGGGCTTGTCATTCTAGATGGTGGGAACAGCATGTGCAAAGGCCCTGAGGCTGAACACATGGTTGTCTGAGTCATAGGCAGCCAGTGCAGCTGGGACCGAGGGCGGTAAAAGACACAGTCCAAGCTAGACCACGTCTTGCCTGGTTGACCCTAGAAATTATAGACAATGCATTCTAAGCACAAAAAGCAGCCCGTGGAGGTTTTAAGCCCAAGAGAAGTGTCTCCTTTTGTTTGTTTTAAATGATCTCGATATTCTGGCTGCTGGCACAAAGTGGGTAGGGACGGGGTGGCAAGAATGGAAGCTGGGAGTCCAGTACAAGGGACGTGCAGTGATGTGGGCAAGAGACACTGGAGGCCAAAGGGGTTCTGGCCATAGAGTATCGTTGGTGAGGTTCTACCCACGACAGTGGGAAGCACTTTCCAGGACCTTCTGCCCACTTCCCGCTTCCACTGCCTGGTCCCCCTCCAGCTCTATACCTTGGTTCTTTTTAATTTCTTCCTCCTACCAAAGTTCTGCCTCCTCTTACATCCAGCCTCCAGCAGGGAAAGTCAGGTGCTTCTCAGCTTTGTCCAATTCTGCAACTGCCCTGCTGGGGAATGGAGGGGAGGCAGAGGGGCATTCAGGTCCTGGAGGGAAGGAGGTACAAGGAGCAAAACCCCCCACCCCGGGAGGGTGTCTAGTCCAACAGTAGCACTTATAAAAAACAACCAGACCTTTCACACCCCAAAGGTTGACCTCCAGCCGTTCTTTCTCCAGGACCTTATTATGCTAAGAGTGACCGAAGAGTGACCTCCTCGGCTTTGAGTCACTTCACAAAAGTCCGTGTTCTATTACCCGAGTCTGGGTCATGTCAGGATCCAGAAAAGGACACAGCCCTGGAAGCAAGGAAAAAGGCAAGCCACACAATGGGAAGAGATATTTGCAAACAGGAGTCAGTTACCAATCAAGGCGAGAGAAGGAGATAACCTGACAGCAAAGTGGACAAGTGACTTGAATGAGCTGCACGAAAGGGGATGCCCACGGGGTTCCCAGAGATGGGAGCAAGGGCTTGGCTTCATTATCAGGATCACATGGATTACCAGTGTATGCCCCTCCCCCGGAGGAAATGAAATGAAACACCTAGACCGCATGGAGGGCTGGCAAGGAGGCAGCACAATAAGAACTTCGGCGAACGGTTGGTGAACGGATGTGGAAATCGGGGCAAAGACTAGGGTAACTCTCTGATCATAAAGCTGAACGTCCACACCCCCTCTGGCTGAATGATTCCTGCCGCGGCGAAGAACCATCAGCAGTGAGCACATAGGCCCCCCAAGACCTGCGGAAGGACGTTCAAACCAGCTCGATTCCTCGTGGTCTCATTCTGAAACAACCCACATGTCGGTCAGGAGGGGAAGGGCAGAATTAATGGTGATATATTTCACAGCCGGGAGAACAGGCCACGAACAGCACACTCAACGTGGCAACTCTCGCAGACACACTGCTGAGGGAAGGCAGCCAGACCCAGATGCCCACATACCACACAATTCTGTTCTTCGAACATTCGCACGAGTTAGGAGTCAAGAGAGCCGCGATCCTGGCAGGGCAGCCAGAGACCCAAAGGAGACGTAAGGGGCCTCGTGGAAGGCTGGTCACAGACCGGGTCTTTCCCCAGAGGGCTGTGTTGTGAGCATGTTCACTTTGTGAGAATCTCACATGTTGATCTGTGTACTTTCTGTGTGTGCATGCATGTGTGTGTGTGTGTGTGTGTACATATATAGTAACTTCAAATGTGTTAACTTAAAAAAAAAAAAAACCTGCAGCGGGGTTTCGATGGAGAGATAATAGGCATTCCCTAGCCCCCCAGGACATTGGTGTGTGACCTTCCATACCTTTTTCTATGCAATTGTATAGCTCGGTTGGATTTAAAACACACGCGCACACACACAACTGGGATTCTGCCATATCCTATTGGGTTGTTGTTTTTCCTATAATAGAGGCTGTCAACCTTGGCACTACCGACATCTGGGACGGGACCACTCCTTGTTGCGGGCTGTCTTCTGCACTGGGGGGGGGGGGGGGGGGGGGGGCGTTCTGTAGGGTTATAGCCCTGGCTTCTAGCTGCCAGGGTTGTTGCTCCCAACACCGACCATCAGAAGTGGCTCCATGGCCGAAAGTCCCCCGGAGAGTACAGTTGCCGGATAAAACACAGGCCATCCAGTTAACAGGCACCACCTGAGATTTTTCTGACTTTAAAAAAATTATGCATTGTTTATCTGAAATTCAAATTACACCGCTTGCCCTGCGTTCTCATTTGCTTCATCTGGCAACTTACTGCGGGGGCAGAATCGTTCGGGTTGAGAACCCGCGGCACCTGCCGTGTGGCTGGGTCCCTCTCACGACACGAGGTCACCCCTCATTCTCCGCGACGGCTCTGTTGGTTCCGTGGCACAGAACGGGCCCTGGTTGGTTGGACGCTCCGCTCTGATGGACGTTTTGCTTGCTGTCCGCCCGGAGGTTTCCGCAGCCACGATCGTGTGCACCACCAACACAGCCCCTGTTCGGCACGGCAGGAAGCAGGAGTGCCTGGGGTTCCTGGGGCAGCAGCAGCCTCTTCCGTCTTTCTGAGGCCTCCGCCATCTTCTCACAGGTGTCCCCCTCAAGCCAGCTGTGTCCCAAGGCCTCCCCCGAACGCCCGCCGGTTCTTCCTGCTGTTTCATTGGCTGGGGCTGGTCACGTGCACACTCCCGGCCTATCATTGGCAGGGGCTGCGGTCTCCCTTAGACCAATCAGGAGCACCCGTGGTGATGGCGGTTCTCACTACTGTGGCCGGGAGCGCACGGATACTGTTGGAGAGGACGTGCGGGGAGCACGTGGGCAGCGAACGCCACTCAGCTCACTCCGAATTGGCGCTGTTGCTAATACTTCCATGTACACCAGGAGTATCAAGCAGAGGGCTCAGATCATGGGCCACCCCCTTGCCCCCATCTGCCCCTTCCCCAAGCCCTTCAGTACACGCCTCTGCTCTTAGACACTAGAGATGCTCTAACCCAGGCCTGCTGCTATCACCCTGCCAGCTCTTGTGTGTCCCCCTATGGCTTCCTTGCTCCTCCTCAAACAAGCCAAACCCCACTCGGCCTCAGGGCCCTTGCATCTGCTGTTCCCTGTCCCTAGATCAGTGTCCAGGGCACCTTCTCACCAGTCAGGTCCCTGCTCAGACATCATCTGGTGATAGGCACCCCCTGCACACCCCATCAAATGCAGCCTTGTCTCCCCACCTCGGGATCTCCTTTCCCATTGTTGCCAGAGGCCGAATCACCTTCTGGACCTAGGCTTATCAACATCTTCCCACTTGGAAGGTCAGCTCCTTGAGGGCCAGAGCTCAAGTTCTTTGTCCTTGGGGCAAAGGACTGCTGTGTCCTTGGGGCCTGCTGGGAGCAGTCCCTGGCAACAGGAAGTCTCCACTCCTCTGACTGAGCCAAGCAGGAGAGGATGTACCTCTGTGTACCACGTGAGTAGAGGCTGGTCCCCTGCCCACAGCTACGAAATCCAAACACTCAGAAAACCAAACCCCTTTCCTTTACCTATTTGGCAGCAAACCTGACCCAAATTGTTAAGACTGTGTAAAGTCTTTGTTTATCTTACTATGAATATGGATGCAGTTTGCTGAAGAAATCGTGTTTTGTTAGGGGGCGATCTTGGGCTGGGCTCCCCCAAAGCAGAGCCTGAGATAGGACTTGGGTGCAGATGGTTTATGTGGAAGGGGGTGCCAGGAAGCAGGAGGCAGGGACTGGGAAGAGTGCGAGGAACTGGGAAAAGCCCAAACAAGGGTCGTTGTTGGGATCACTGCAGAGGACCATGAGGCACGGTCGACCCCTCTATGAGGGGTCCTCTGGGGCCTCGTAGAAAGGACTAGAGGCATCTGAACACTCACCCACCTGCCCTTGGGCCTTATCACGTAAGGGTGTCCCCAGAGGTACTCACTCCCCAGAATGTCCCAGCTGCCCTTGAGGGGGGCCACTGTCTGTAGGAGGTTGAAATCAGAGGGACCTCAAGGAGTCCCCAGCATGAAGCACCCCTACACCCTGCAAGGGAACACCCCAGAGTGGGGCATACATGGCAAATCGCTAAAATCTGGAACACGTCTGGCCCCAAAGGTTTCAGGTTCCTAGGACAGATCTCCAGGTTCCAGGAGCCATGTTGAAGAGAGTCCCATATGGATTTTCGGATATTTTGATTTGGCCAAGAGGCCTCTGAACCGGCTGTCTACACCACACGCTCCCTCTGACTGAGTATGAATACAGCCCATCTACCCCCACAGATGACCGTGGGATGGTAGCTCAGTGGTGACAGGAAAGGCAGACACTTGCGTGTGTCCTGTACCAGTTACTGTTCTCAGAATTATTGCTCACCGAGACTACAGATGAATGCTGTTTTGTTTTGTTTCAATCTTTTTTTTTTTTCAGGTGAGTTAACACCCAAAAAAGGCACAAGGCGCTGAAGGGACAGATCTGATCCACGCATGCTGGTAAGTTCACGGCAGGAGTTCAGCCCAGGTAGCTTATTAACCACGGTGCCACACGGTCTCTAGTGCTCCAACAGTCTTTTCCTTCTCGCCAATCTCCTGAACGAAAAAGGACAGTTCATGATCTGACTTCGCCTTTTTTTAAAGATTTTATTTATTTATTTGAGAGAGAGAATGAGAGAGAGAGCATGAGAAGGGGAGAAGGTCAGAGGGAGAAGCAGACTCCCCATGGAGCCAGGAAACCGATGCGGGACTCAATCCCAGGACTCTGGGATCATGACCTGAGCTGAAGGCAGCCACCCAACCAACTGAGCCACCCAGGTGCCCATGACTTTGCATTTCTCTATGGTCACTTTATCAGTTAGAATTGGGCATGGGGACAAAGACCAGAGACCTAAGCTGGAAATGTATTGCTCAAGTAAAAATCTCAAGCTTGGCCGTCTAGGCCTGACATGGCCGCTCTTCTCCACAGTGGCATCACCCAGCCTCTTGTTACTTGCTGTGTATGATCTCTTGTTCTCAGGATCTCACAGTACAGTATGGCTGCCAGAGCCCCGACCATCATGTCCTGTCTTCCAGCCAGCAGAAGAAAGGAAGGATAAAGGAAAAGGAGACCAAGAGCACCTACCAGCTGTCTTTTCAGGAAGGTTCCGGGAATTGCTACTTCTCTCTGGCCAGAACTTGGGCACATGGCCTCACCTCGATGTGAGGCTAGGGAGTGTTTTTATTCTAGATGACCCTGTGGCCAGCCAAAAATCAAGGAATTTGCTCCTATGGAAGAAAGGAGGGTGGATATTGGGGGACAGCGAGTGATCTCTGCCACATTGGAAAGTTTCTTGGCCATTTTCATTTTAAGAATTTTAAGAATTTTAAGAATTTTAATTCTTAAATAAAAATAATTTAAATTCTTAAATAAATTCTTAAATTCTAATTTAAGAATTAAATTTAAATTAAATTTAATTAATTAAATTTAAAATTAAATTAAATTAAAATTAAAATTAAATTTAAATTAAAATTAAATTAAAATTAAAATTAAATTAAATTAAATTAAATTAATTAAATTTAAATTAAAATAATTTAAATTCTTAAATAAATTCTTAAATTCTTAAATAAAAAGAATTTTAAGAATTATCTTTCCAGTACTCTCCTTTTCCTATTGTATGGGTTACCCTTGTCTTAGTTTTAGTTATCCTTCATATGGGGGACTCACTACTTACCAAACAATCTGTAACAACAATGCTCGGCCCTGAAGATTGATGTCAAAATCAGATGGGTGCAGCTTAGCACCAGACCAAATGCTGGCTTCCTTTCCTTGAAGTCAGGGGTTCCCCGATGCTGGAGGGTCTCACAATCTCCTGGAGTGCTAAGAACTCAGAGGCTGGGCTCATCAAAAGGCAAGGAGGGCCTGCAACTTTGTGCTTTTGCCAAGTTCCCCCAGCGGGAAGGACACCCACTGAAGTTTGAGGTTGCCCTAAGTCGTTAGCCGAATTCTCCATACTGTCATTCACTTCCTCTTCGCTGGGAGCAGCGCATGCGTGGCTGGGCTCCCCCTCTCATTTGGAGCCCCCTTCCCCCATGCATCTTTGCATCTCCCAGAAACAAATGAGGTCTCCCTTGAGCCTTCGCTTTGCCAGGCTACAAAACCTCTCAACTGTCCCTTGCCTGAGGAAGATTCCCAAACCCTTCCAAATGGGATCGTTTTCTGTGTTGGACCGCAGTCGGTCTCCCCAGGTGGGGTCCGGGCAGGACAGAAGAGCACAGAAGCTTCGCGTCCCCCAGCCTGGACCCTGTGCTTCGGTGCATGTGGCCCATGGTTGCCCCCAGGCCTAGAAGCAGCTCTGTCAGCCTGTGAGCGGACACGGAGCACACACTGCCGCATCCAGGAAGAGGAGCAACACATCCATGGCCTCTCTCCACGTGTGGCTGCAAGGAACACAGACCCCCGACTCTAGCGAGCTCCAAAGAGACGCTATATTGCAAGTAGGCGGGGGCAGGTGGGTCCCAGGCCCTGTGGGACCCTCAGCTCTGCCATTTCTTCAAACACAAGCTTCATGCTCCTTCCCCTTGGCCTTCCCTGGCTGTCGGCTTAGCTCCCAGGGAGGATCCTCGTGGCCACAAGGTTGGAGGGGCTCCAGGTATCTGTGTCCAGTTAGATCCAACAGGGTCTTCAGAGGAGGACAGAACCCCTCCCCACTCCACCCCGAAAGCCCACCGGCAGGTGTTCTCTCCCTGGTGGGAACTGGGCAACATGACCATTCCTAAACCAATCACTGGCAAGGGGGGTAGGACCACCACCACGATGGCCTCAGCCCAGTCCAGCCTGGCCCCGGGCTGGGGACGGGACCCTGTCCAGCGTTGTGTGTTGGTGGGGAATGAATGAAAGTTGAGGGTTCTTCACAGGAAGGTAGAGGGGAGAAAGGGAGTTCCAGCGGGGAAATCCCAGCAGAGAGAACAGCGTGCCTGGGTGAAGAGCTCGCTCAGCCTGGCTGGGGGAGGCAGTGGCTTTCTTCCCCCAGACGCGGGCACAACCAGATGCATGCTCCCCACAGTCCCTCCCTCTCGCAGCTGCAAGGAGAGGGACTGGGGCTCACTACAGAGGCAGGCAGGAGGCCAGTCTGGAAGCTGCAGCGATCACTCCAGGGGAAAGCCCCCGGGGGGAGTGTTGTCCACGGAAGGGATCATCAGCTTGGAGAAGGGCTTTCCAGGTAAAATCTGCGGCACCACCTGAGCAGTGAGGGGACAGCTCAGAAAAGATCACCTGTGATGTCGACTGGGACAGCTGAGTGGTGCCACTTACGGCGAGGCAGGAGGTCTGGGGGGGGGGGGGGTGCACCGGGGGTGTCTGGGCCGGATCTGTAGCTCAGAGTCATCAACAGATGGACGGTGTCTGAAGCTCTGGAGGGGCATGAAGCTCCTGGGGCCCTGGAGAGCGCATGCCCTGGAGAATCAATGAGCAGACACTTTCCGCGCACGGGTGCCTTTCTCCAGATATTAAAGGGGGCCAGCAACATCGAAGATACAATCCGTAGGAACTCATGATCTAGCCAGAGGCAGGCAGAGAAGGAGAGGAAGGAGCTGGGTGGTGGGATGCCCCCCCGCTCCGCCGGGCAGCCGCTAGCACCCACCTCTCCACGCCCCAGAGCTCCTCTTTTCCTTTTCTCCCACCCCAGCTTCTCTGCCTCACCAGATCCTGAGACCTCCTCTGGGACCTGTTTCTTTTGGATAAAACATATTGTTTCCCTTGCTGCATCACACCCTTTTGCATTCAGCTGATATTTCTGGACAGCCTGGCTGGGCCAGGCCCGGTGGGAGTGCTTCCCAGCACTCCCCGTACTCAGTGAGGTCAGCGTGGCTGGCCCCATTTCGCAAAAGTGGAAACTGAGGCCCTGGAGTTCCGATGAACCCTCCTGAGTCTCAGCGCCCGGGCCACCATACTCCTTCCCTTTTCAGGGTCGCCCCTGGTGGTCATTTCCACCCTTGGCTCGGAGCCTGGCCTGGAACAAGTCATCATCTATTGATGGGTATCGGGAGCAGCCAGGCCTGAGGCAGTGACATGAGCTGAGGGAGTCTGGCCTGGTCTATACTAATCAGTGTTTGCTGAGCCTCGATCCCCTGGTCAATACACCAGGCCGAAGAATAATTCTGTATTTCACTCGCATGCTGCAAAGATCTAATGACTGGGTGATGTCCGTCTCGCGGCACCGTTGGGAGGTTTAAAGGGTGAGCATCGTGGGCAAACACATAGTAGGTGCTTTGTTCCAAAGGTGAGGTCCTCCGGGGCAGGAGCCATGGACCGCTCACATCCTCCCCCCCAAGAGCTGCCAGTGGCGGGCCAGGCACAGTGACAGCTCAGGCACTAATGTGGGGGTTGGTTGGTAACTATTAAAGGGACATTGTTAGGGTGACTTCAGGTCCAAAGCCAGGAGGATGGTCCCTAGGCCAGAAAGGGCTGGGAAGGGGGGCACCCAGGGACCAAAACTGGAGTGTGCAGAAACACCAGAGAAGTGGAGGGAGGCAGTGCGGGAGCAGTTTCTGGGCACGAGACAAATGAGCAGATTAAAGAGGGGACTCCAGAAAGGATTGCCACAAATCCTAAATGCAGTCCTGATGTCCTTCTAGAGAGCGAGGGAAGAGCGGCATCCTCTTTCCTTGCTATCTGATGGCTGGACTGGACTTTGGGGAATGGTAGACGCTGTGGAGACCAAGCCACGTGAGGCCCCATCAGGTACTAGGGTTACTTTTGCCATAAATCCTCACCTAAAGACTGTGAAGGGAGCTTCAGTGGCAGTTAAGGGATGGCCCCGTCCAGGCAGCCTTTCCCTTCCTGACCCTTGCCGGTATGCTGCGCCAAAGCCGCTGTCCTCCCCTGGCATCTCTTGGCTCCCAAGGGGCAAGGCCGTGTCTCCTCTATGCGTCTACACTGCAGATGCCGGCCAGGACCCTTGCCCCTGATGGCACACAGAGCGAGGGTGGTGGGTTCACCCTCGGAGTAAGAAACTAGGCAGACCTCAGTCTGGGGGATTCTGCTGAGCGCAGGAAGAGGGAAGATAAATTACCCATTTTTTATTTCGCTGAAAAAGGCATCACTAGGACAACACCATGAATGTGACCTGCCTTTCTGATCTCCCCTTCTCCCCACCCTTCCCTCCCTCAGGAACAAACTCCATCATCCCTCTTCCCTGGGAGACGAAATTCAGATCCTCCCAGTCCTGCACGTCTTTGCTTCCAACCCTGCCCCTCCTTGCACAGGGCATTCCCTCCTCTGTGACCGACTTGCACCCACCCAGACACAAAAAGCAAAACCATTTCCTCATTTGACATCATTTGCAGAGCCTTCTCCTCCTAACAGTGGGCCCGTCCTGCACCATCGGCCGCCCTCAGTGAGCTCTGGGAGCCCTGAGCCTGGGCGCGCCCCTGGTGCTGGCAAGGCCTGGGCCAGAGCGCACAGGGGAGCTCAGATCCCATAGTCTAAATATTTGGCAGTTAGAAATCAAGCTAACAAACTGTGAGGACATCCTCCTGCCTTGACACAAAGGTAACTTCCCCATGACCTATGACCGATGTGAACTTCAAATTTTTGGACTTGTGAATATGATGGTCCAGGAGAGGGAGCCCCCTTTCCCTGGCCCTGACCACACCCACTTCCCTTCTCCCCCTCAGCACTAGCCCACAATTTGAGTGATCTCATATGGATGCCTATAATCCCCCAACCCATACATCCAAGCTCTGTCTACACCCCACCCCCAACACACACACACACACACACACACAGCTACCCTTGGCCATCTCTCCTGCTGTAGGCGACAGTCTGCACTTGGGAGGACGGAGCTTGGGAGCAGGTCTAGGGCCAAACTAGGCAGACAATGGTGGGATCTCAGGTATTTGCAGAAGGGTCTAGAAGTGGGGAGACCCTGCAGACTTGTTGCTCTGGGGGCTAGAGGACCAGAGCAGGCCCTCCGATGTGCTAGCCCGAGCTAGGGCCCCTCTTGAACCTAGACCCATGGGCCTCCTCCCTTTTCCATCTCTGGGACCGGGTCAAAATATTCTAAGATCTGACCTCCATCCTCCCAGGTCATGCCATGCTCCCTGGGGCCTGAGAAGGCTCTCTCCATCCCCTCTTTTCTGGACTTCATTCTTCTCTTCTTTACATGAAGGATCCCTAACAGAGAGCTCAGCAGTCACCAGGATTTTAACAGCAAGAATCAGAACGCAGGCTCTGGCGGGCCTTGGGACGTCTTCATGGACATTCAAGACTTGGGACTGTCACAGGCCCTGGCCTCTTTCAAAGCTGGCCTTCCTTCCACTCTCTGCTGGCCTGCAGGTTGGGAGGTCCTGCAGTGTCCCCTACCTTGGCCTTGGGCTTGGGACCCTCGCCCTAAGGGGACATCTGGAAGAAGCTACCTAGAGGAACAAGCCAAGCTTGGGGGTGCCATGGGGGGGGCGAGGCTCCATCCCAGCCTGGCCTCAATGCACTGTACCAGCTCGAGGAAATTCCTATTTTGGATCCTGTCCCCCAAAACGCACAACAAAGCTGAAGCCCCTACCTCACACGGTTGCTATGGGAATTATAGGCAACATGGTCCATGGGAGAGATGGGAAGGACCGGCTCACCCCCCTCTTGATGCTGTGGAGCTGATGCTAAGGGCCACCTGCCAAGGTCATGCTGAAGCTGAGGGTCACAGGTGGTTTGGCCCCACAGGTCACATGGGTTTCAGAGAGGTGTGGAAGGAGGTCAGGAGGCAGAAGGCAGTCTCCTGTTTCTGTGCCTTCCCCACCACTTCAGCAAGGAGCAGGGGACCCTCGGCCCACTACTGGCTTCTACGGATGTCCATCTGGCTGCTGGGGTCCCAGTGCCCACAGTCCCGGGCTTCCTAAGGGCCCAAAAGGCAGAAGCCGCCTCACGGGTGGCCTGAGGGAGAGCCCATCCGGAAAGCACAAGGTCCAATCTGGGTCCTCTGTACGCCTGACAGGTGGCCTCTGGTGACTCCTTCCCTGCCTCAGTGAGCTCTAGAGAATTCTGCTCCCTGTGGCAGAGCCCACACCAGAGTCAATACATTCCCCACCCTTGCCTCGGAAACAGGATGCCTCATTGGCCAAAGCAAGAAGAGGAAGGGGCGGAGAGCAGGGTGGAGGTCTCGGGCCTGTCCAGATTCCTGGGGCTCTCTAAATGAGGGCACGGCCCAGGAGGTTGCCAGAGCAGAAAGTCAGGGAAGGGGTAGGCAAGAGTGTTGAGGTCAGGGACTTTGAGAGGCTACAACTTCCCCTGTCCCCACCTGTCACTGTGTAACCCACCACTCCCCACCCAACACACACACAAATGCACGCATGATCTTGCTTAGCTCAGCAAGAACCAGGAAGACTGGCGATGGGCTGTCAGAGATGCAGGCAAGGGCTCTTCAAGCCCAAGAAAGATTTGGAACAGGACTTCTAGCCTCAAGGGGAACTGGGCAGGAGTGGGTATGGCAGATTTGGTGCTGAGGAGAGAGGGCCACAGACAGGAGGCTGGGGCCCCCCAGGCCTAGAGCAGGGGAAGGAGGACCCAGCCCAGGCCAGAGAGGCAGCCCCCAACCTCTTCTGGAGACTGGACCCTGCAGATCAAGCTGCAGAACTCTCTAGGGAGGAGCAGAGGGGAGGCAGAGAGCCCCGAGTCAACCACAACCGGGGCTCCAGCTCCAGAGAGCCTGGAGTCTGGGACTCCCATCGGGATGTCCTGGGACCCGAGATGAGCGTGAAGGAGAGGTTGTTCCTGGAGCTCAGGGCCTGAGGAACGACACCGTGGCTGAGTTCCTAGAGGCCAGGCTGGCACAGGGCCAGGAACAGGCCTCAGGTGTGATCCGCAGGAGGAGGAGGAAGACACGGTGAAGGTGGGAGCCCAGAACCTTCCCTTAGGCCTGGTCTCCAGGTCTCCTTTCTTGCAGGTAAAAAGCCCTGGGGAGGGGTCTCCCAGGGGCTGAGCGTTCACCCGTGTGGAAGATGGCAAGTGTAGGGACTGACAAGCTAGAGACAGGCACCTGTAATCAAGGAAATGGGGTGAGCTGGGGCCAAGAGAAAGTCCAGACCCAGAACTGGATTCTCCAACTCCAATGTCTAAAAATTCGAGAAAAACACCTCAGCTGCTATGAAATCACCTTAAGTCCCCTACTGCCCGGGAGCAGGGGAAGGCAGCTGGTGGGGGGTGGGGGGTGGGGACTGAGCCTCGGCCAGATTGGAGGACCTTAAGGCAGCCCCAGCTACAGACCCTCACCCCCCCAACCCCTCCCACAGACATGCCCCTCTCTCTTCCCATTCCGCAGCGCAAGTTCATCCTGAACCTTCCCTTAGAAAACAGGACATTAGCTAGTGGCTGCCTCCCCTGGGCCTTCCCCTAGGAGGGCCTTGCCGCAGTTGGGAGAGCAAGGATCCGAGCCCAGGGCAGTCTGGGCAGAAAAGGAGGCTGGGGCCTGTAGGTGGCCCCCAGGCCCCACCTGAGCAAGGGTTTCCCTGGACGGAAGACCCGAACTCCATGCCTGCCAGAGACACAAGTTGCCAATCTCTTGATTTCGGAGAAGGTGCAGGGGTGCTTTGTAGTTGTGGAGAAAGGGGCAGCTGTGGCTTGAGGCCAGCAGAAGCCCAGGGCGGGGCTCTGCCCGGGGTGACACTACCCTGCCTGTGGCCTGCAGGAGGCCGCCTCTGGGTCCCACAGACACCTCGAGTACCCAAGGCAGAAACACAAGGTAGGCAGGCCTGGGGTCATGGGCCAGGGGCCAGGGTGCCCACGGCCGTGCCTTCCGAGACTTGCCCCTGAGAACCAGCCGAGACAGGGTGACGTCCCCAGTGCCCTTGAGGCACAAGGGCTGATCTTGAGGACATCTCCAGAGGAAGAGATTTGACTGCTGCTAAGTCAGGGAAGGGAGGAGGCCCGGGGGAGGGGAAGTAAGCCACCCAACCGAATAGAAGAGCAATTTCGTTGGCCCACGGCTCTGAGAAGGTCATGGAATAACCTTGAAACCATGAACACCTTCAAACCAAGTCCTGGAGGAGCCCGAGGAACTATTCTGGGAGCACCTCGCAAAGTGGGAGCCCGCGTATGTGGGAGGAGGGTTCGGGAATCCAGAGACAGTGGCCATCCTGAGCGGACAGCTCAAGGCGAGGGGGACATGACGGGGTTGTAGACTTCCTGGAGAAGACAGAAGAACCGGGCCACCTGCGGACACTGGTCTGAGTGAGCCCCTGTTTAGAGGGCACAACCCGGAAACCGTAAAAGCAGGGTCGCCTCTGTCTGTAGCGTCCAGATCCCCCCCGCCTCCACCACTGAAATCGCCAGTATATCAGAGCTAGCGAGAGTCTACCCTAAAGTGCCCACAAGGCAGACCCCCTGGGTGACATGTGTCTCGTCGCAGGAAGAACACCTCCTTACCCCAGGAAGGATTAGAATTAGGTGTAAAACCCACATGTCACATTTGTATAATTAATGTCTGATGAAGATATCTGGGTATATCTCGTGTTTCAGATTCTTTGTGTTGTTCGCTCTTTATAAGGCATCCATGTCCCTGAAATTCAGATCGATTTGTTTATAAAAGGAATTAATTCTGAATTGTGATTTTCCTTGAAAATACCACTCATGTGGTAAGAAGATCGGAACACGACAAGAACCCAAAGTCACCCCAGGAGCGAGTAGAAATTTGTCAGGATGTAAGGCGTCGCTGGTTCTTCAAATAAACGAAGTATTTCGAAAGGAAATCAGATAGGATGAACGTCTGGATGAAGTTTGGGGCCGTTAAAGACATTTGATTAACTGCATTTTGTAAACAGGACCTAAATTAACCCAAATCCCCTTCCACGTGAACGGGAAAATTTACTAGATCTATAAATAGAATAACCTCTGTGCCGAAATGAAAAGCTAAAGGTCTTTGCATTTGTACCTGAGTTATAACAGAATGAGTCTTTCCGTACACAAAAGCAAAGCTGTCCTTGAAGACACTTCCAAATTCCCAGGAGCTGCAGATGACCCTCGAACCCCTGGGGGAAGGAACTTGAGGGGCCAGGGAGTTCAGGACAGCGGGAATGGAAGGACCTGGACTGGCCTGGATGCCCCCCATTGCCCCACCCCCACCCCCCCAAAAGCTCAAGCCCACCTTTGGTCATGGCTTCCTACCCTTGGAAATCATGGGGACCCTCCGACAGGAAAGGCCCACGGTGACGGAGGCACCAGAGCAAAGTATGAGAGGAAGGCGGCGGCGCGGGTGTGGGGAGGGGTGGCCTGAGCCTCAGCCAGGCTGGGGGACCCCAGGGCAGCCCCAGCTGCAGGCTCTGCCCCCCCAACCCCACCCACAGACATGCCCCTCTCTCTGCCCATCCCACAGTGCAAGTTCATCCTGAACCTCCCCTCAGAAAACAGGAAGTGAGCTAGGGGCTGCCTAGCCAGGGCCAGTCAGCAGAGGTCCAGGGAGACCGCGGGCCGGGCTGCGGCCATCTTGAGACAACAGCAAGAAGGGCGCCCGAGGCCAGCTGAGAGGAGACGGGACGCCAGCTGGGGCTCAGACAGGGGCTTTCGCAGAAGGACGCCGTCCCCCACCCCACCACCGGTCCGCACCAGCTCTCAGGGAGGTGAAAGGGATCACAACACACCCATGGGCCAAGAGCCACCAGGGATGGCCCCGGGGTCAGAGCTGCCAAATGGCACCATGTGACATCACTCATGCGAGAAGAGCTTGGGGCCAGGGAGGCCACTCGGAGGACCCCAGGGCTTTGCCGCAGTTGGAGAACAAGGATCCGAGCCAAGGGCGGCCTGAGCAGACGAGGAGGCTGGGGCCTGTAGGTGGCCCCCAGGCCCCACCTGAGCGAGGGTTTTCCTGGAAGGAAGAACCGAACTCCATGCCTGCCCAAAGACACAAGTTGCCAATCTCTTGATTCCAGAGAAGGAGCAGGGGTGGTTCGTAGCTGTGGAGAAAGGGGCAGCAGACCTCTCCGGAGACCTGGTGGGACTCGGCGGGCTGCCCGGAAGTTAGCCTGACAGTAGCCAGGAGGACACCCGCTGGGCCCCCGTCACTCTTCTCGAAGGGCACAGAGCAATTAGAAGCTGGCCCATGGCAAATCGGGGTCCTTGGCCACTGGCTAAGGGACATAATCCCTGGGCATCGGCTGAGATTTGTAACGTTCACACCCCGTCCATCTCCTCAGGTCTGATTGCGAGCAGGGACGATGGAGGCCAGGGCACCCGGGGTAGGGAACACGGGCAGCTGGCCAAGGGCCTCCCGGTTTTCAGGAAGAGGCACCATCAGGCCCCAGCCTGCCAGGCTTGAGGGGTATGGGGGGACCGGGACCCTCTCATCTCCTGCTGGCCCCTGACCTCCAACAGACACACTGCTTTTTTCCTTGACCCCGGGGGCAGGGTTGGGGGGGCGGTGACTGCCCATCATGGGGGGGCTCCATTCCTCAACCCTGTGTGTCGGGCTCTGGTAAGAAAGGGAAACGGGGGGTCCTGGGACTCCCACTTGGTGGGGGGGGAGGGGGTCGACATTCAACACAGACCTTGGCCCCATTGTTTTAAATAAGAAATTTATTGCAAATATAGAAATTGATTCTCTCCATACAGGAATCTCCGAGTTGAGGAAAACAATTTCGTGCCATTCGGTTTAAAACAGGAAGTTGGGAGGAGGGAGAGGCAGATATAGGGAAGAGAAAATAAATGAAGTTACCCCCCTAAAAGAAGAAAAGGAGAGGTTTTGGGCCCCCCCGAGGAAGGAAAGGTCCACACACAGCTAGGGTTCACAGGTTCGTAGCCCGGGGCCAGGAGTTCCCTCTGCAGCCCCCAAACCAGGTGCCAAGCCGCAGGGCCCATGGGGCTGGCGGCTCCTTAGGGAGGGAAGGGGGGAGGAAGGAGGGGAGGGAGGGAGGGAGGCAGCGAGGATAGACCCCTGCCCCTGTCCAGCCCTGTGCTTGTTTGGCGAGGGCAAAAGAAGCAAGAGGAGGCCCAGGGTCTCCCGCCCACCCCATTCAACACCCCGTTCCTCTCCCTCTGCTCAGCAGCAGTGAGGGACTTTTAATGAGGCCTGTGAGGCAAGAAGTGTAAATACTGGTTCTGTCTTAAAGGTGGGAGGACACAGGGTCAGGGAGGACCAGGAGCACAGCAGCTCCTGGGCCGGAGGGCGGAGGGCGCTGTGCGGAAGTCTCGCTGGGGAGGAGAAAGCAGTCCTTCAGGTGGGCACGCCTCAGCTCTGCCCCTGTAAGCCCCTCGGGAGCCAGACCCTCCCCAGGGCTTCTACCCAGAAAGAGCCCCACTCAGCCACAAATGGGGTGGGATGCTGCTGAAGGCAGGCTCCCTCGGCCAGGGGGATGGGGGAGTGGGCGCCAGAGTGGGGACACCTGAGGAGGTTCTTCAGGACATCCAGCCACCTGTCACCCTCTCCCTCTGGTCTGGTCCTCTTGGTCAGTCCTCCGGGCTCACGCCCCCCACCCCCCATCCCCCTGCCGGGGGGGCCCTGAGCCCCTCCCCGCTCTGTCACCCTGTTTTAATTCTCTGCACAGTGTCCCTCACTGGGGAACACTTCTCTACAAGCTGGGGCCTGTGACTCTTGTCCCCCATGCCTGGCTGCCATCTTGGACTCACGTCCCTAACTGGTTTCGAGACCCTAGAAGACTTCCTTCCTTCCCTTTCCTGAGCTTCTGTTTCCACACCGTTAAATTTTCAAGAATGTGGACAGATGGTGAGCGACGTCCCATCGAAAACCTTAAACAGACCCTCGGCCAGACCCAGACTCTCCCCTGCGTCCCCGGTCTCTGGGGCTACCCAGCCTTACTCTTCTTCCCAAGTGAGACGGTCTCTCCACTCCCACTGCCCCGCAGATAGCCCTACGCCCCATCTCCCCACAATCTGGACTCGGGCAGCCTCCACGGGCCTCCAGCACTGTCCCCTAGCAGGGGTGCGGAGGTGAGGGGCCTCCAGCAGGCAGGGGTGGGCCCTGGGACTCCTGAGAAGGTATCCACAGAAGACTAAGGTTTTGTTTTGGGTTTTTTTTTTTTTCCCCTCCAGACCTCTGCATCTCACTCCTGGAAGGAAGACCATTAGCTCCAACAGACAGTTAGCAGGGCCGGCCCTCCAGGTGAGGGGAGCACCCCGCTCCCCCCCCCCCAGTGCCACTCTCCAGCAACAGGCACCCAGGAATTTCCTCTGGAGATTCTCTGACAGGGACAGCAAAGCCCAGGCAGGAACCAAGGCAAGGAGGCCTCCCCGGGGAGGCGCACATCTCCTCCGGCCGGCTTGTCCCCGCTTCCTCCATTACCCCCCACCTCCCTTCTCTCCTGGCTGCCTGCCCTCCCCATCTGCCCCGGGCCCCCTGTGCTCATCGCTGTTACAAACACGGGGCCTCAGCTGGCCAGACTCTGACATAGGTGTTCGTTGGTCTTTCGTGAATATTTTGCTCCCTGTTGGAGAGTGATCCTGAAGAGGACACAGGACACAGATGCAGGAAAGCCTCCAAGGGGGGCTGCAGTGCACTGGCCCTTTTCCCAGATCAGGGCGACTGGCAGCTAAAGAAGGTCCAGCCCGGCCAGGAGGCCAGAGGCCCGAGTTCGATCCTATTCTGCCACCAAGATTGGGGTGATCTAGGCTGGGAAGGTCAGTTTACCTCCTGGAGTGGCAAAACACTCGCTGTTAAGACAGAAACCCCCGAAGTAAGATGGCCTGTGGTTTTTATAGGCCGTCGTCAACCAGGAATGATGGGGGAATGGCAAGGGTGGGGGGCTTCTGCTCTTGCTGCCAGGAACCCTCCCTCTGTGGGAAGCGCCATCTCCGGTGAGACCAGGCCAACCTGGTCCTGGCTCCTTCCATGGGTTCCCTCCTCAGGGTCCCCAGCCTCCCCACGAAGCCCCGAGCTCTTAGTCCCCTGGATTTAGCTAGGTGACCGTGTCCTACCCCCCAGCCTGGTAGTCAAGTCACCCAGCCCTTCCCTCTTCGGGGGGGCCCCCAACGTCTTCATCTGAAAAATGACAGCACGTGGGACAAAAAGGTCCTCACAGGCTCCCTTCCCTGGCAGGGAGGAGGGGAAAGGGCGAGGGCAGGAAACTGGGGGCCCCAAGGGGCAAGGCAGCACTTGTGGGCCCAACGTTCAGAGAGACAGGAGACGGGGACGGGGACAGGGCTGCGTTTCAGTGGCACCTGTTTTGGGTCTTCTGCAGAGCTGGACCCTCCCCAGGTTTCAAGAGCTGCTTGTCAGATCACGACAGAGGGAACGTGGGCAAGAGGGGGCGGCAGGGGGTGGGGGGGGCTGGGAGTCTAGACAAACTGGCACATATACGACAGATGTTTGCTCAGAAAAATACAGTAAAATCGTCATGCAAATATAACAGGAGTCTGCTTCCTCACACCACTGGCTCTGCCCGCTTGCCGTTCCCGGTTTTGCCGATCTGGTGTGAGGCAGGCTCGGGGGGCCAGGTTTCGGGGGTTGAGGGAGGTCTGCTCTGCACGTCCACGCTGGCCCCCTCCTCTCTACTCCCCAGACAGTCTTTTCTTTGCAAATGTCACCCCCAAAGTGAGCCCTGGGCTTGGTCTGTCCCCCAAGTGGGTGTAAGAGAGGTGCTCCTATAAGCCTAGCAGCCACCCCCAACAGTCCTGCCCCAGACTCTACCCCTGGCAGGAAGGTCACTAGACCCCCCCCCAGCCCAGGAGATGACACTAATTGTCCTGGTCAGCAACCCCCACACACAGTAAAGGTCTTAGTCCCACCCCGATGCCCGCCCTCACCCCATAGCCACGCTCCCCAGATCTCAAGAAACCCAATGAGGTGATAGGCCAGAGGCTGGGGGGGGGGGGGTCTCCAGCAGGGGTGTGGGGCGAGGTGAGTGGGCTCCTCCCCATCCGGAGTTGGGTGGGGAGTCAGGGAGCAGGTGGGCAGGCGGCCAAGGCCATTGTCCCCACCCCGACTGGCCCAGGTCCTTATCAAAGGTGAAGGGCTCCTCGGCACCCTGACAGTGTGTTCAAGACCGCAGTCTCATGACCCCAGATCTGCCCCACCTTCTGCCCCCCCACCCAGACTCGACCCTGAAAGCCCCTCGCTGTTGGGAAAGGCCACAGCCACCTTGGCCCTGCCCTCCCTTACCACCCTCTGCTGCCCACACTGACAGAGAACCCCCAGGAGCCCAACAGTCCCAACTGCTAGGCCCTGGGTTGCCATGGCGACAGAAGCTGGCCAGGCAGAGGGAGGGGCCCCATGAACCTGCCGGCTCCCGCCCCCCCCCCCACTCCAGCAAGAGGGGGTGGTGCTCACTGTTTGTGCTTTGTTCGATGTTGGGTGGGGGTCAGCAAGGAGAGGAGCAGCCATTTCCATGGAAACGTGGGAGCCCCTCTGGTCAGAGGGAGGGGCAGGGATAGGCAGCCGAGAGGTGGTGGGTGAGTAAGCCTGGGAAAGCCCTCCTTCCCCTGGGCAGGCTGAGATGCTGCCCCAAGATCCCATAACAGGGGATCAGGCAGGTGATAGGCCAGGATGTGGGGACACAGGCAGGAAGACCTGCCCCCCAATACCCTGCCTCCCCACTGCTCCCAGGCATCACAGTTCACTGCTGCCCTTCTGGCATAAGGAGGGGTCCTAGAGGCCCAGAGAGGCTAGGGGGCTGGGGTGAGGGGGTCTGCACCTGAGAGGTGGTGGGAGCGGGCCCACCTGCTCTCTCCTCAGACCCCAGAAGCAGCCCCAGAAGCAGCCCCCAGGCTACTTGGAAGACACTTGAAGGGGGCTGGTGGAATGGCCCTGTGCCTCTGCTCCTTTCCTGCAAGCCAGACCTCCTGTCTCTCTTGGGTGCTGGCATGGGGGGGGGCGTGGCGAAGGACCCCCAGCATAATGAATCATAGCTCCACACTTGGGGGCGTGGCCATGGGGCTTTCTAGAAAGGAAAAGCACCTGCCTGGTTCTCAAGTCCCTCAGCCACAAGAGACTACAGCTCTGGAAGGGGATGGTGAGCAGACGAACGGTTGGGGAGACAGCAAAACTGGCTCAACTGCCATGTGGCCCTGGAGCTATCACCTCCTTGCTCCGGGCCTCAGTTTCCCCAGCCATAAAAGAAAGGAAACAAGGCCCAACGTCTGCCTGGTGCTCAATCCCCAAGTGACCTGTCCCCAGAGTCGGGGCCGGGGGAGGGGGACCCTCTCTCCACCCCAGACTCTTCTGCCCCACACCTGTCCCTAGTCCCAGAGCCCTAGACCCCACACCCCCTTTGGGCTTCCTGGCCTGTGTCCTGCCCTCCCCAGCCCCGCACATCCCAGCAGAGTCCCTGGGCAGCACAGTAAAGACGACTGGTTTCGGTATCAGTGTGTAAACTTGAAGGAGAACGTGTCTCTGTTTTCCTGTCCGTTGGTGTCGGGTGGTGGCTGTTCACAGTCACGTGGTGCTCAGGTGTGTGCATGAGTGCGTGCGTGCGGGTGTGCGTGTGCGTCCGCTCCTCGGCCTCGGCCCCCAGCGCCACCCCCTCCCCCCTGCCCGGCTGCCGGGCCCTTCCCCATGGGGGCCCCCCCCAAACCCTCCCCCGTCCGGCCTCACCGGGAAGAAGAGGGTCACAGCTTCTGTTGGGCCGAGACCCCCTTCCAGTAATCGAGGATGTCGTGCAGGTCCTCGTCCTTGGCGAACTGGACCTTCTTGCGCAGGGCGTGGCCGGCAGCCATGTACACCTCCTCCCGGGGGTGCTTCTTGTAGGGCCGGAAGCGCTCCCAGATCTTGTGCGTGCTCTCGGAGGAGTACTCGGGGCTGGAGGAGTACCCTGAGTAGTAGTGTCTGGGGGAGAGCTGCGAGTAGGTGGAGTCCCGCTTGGAGCGGGTCAGCGGCTTGAGGAAGGACACGCGCTGGCTCAGGCTGTCGGCGCCCTCCTCGTAGTAGAGGGCTGGGAAGCTGTGCCGGTGCTCGCTGCAGTGGTAGGCGGGCTTCACCTCCAGGTGGTGGATGCCGCCGCCCCCACCACCCCCGCCGCCCCCACCACCGCCCGCGGGCACCAGCGGGAGCCGGTCCAGCGGGCTGTTGAGGGGGCTGCCTTTCTCGATGTACTTGGAGTCGCCCTTGGCCAGTCCCGCGGCAGCCGGGTGGTCGGGCACGTCCAGGCTGAAGACCTTGGCGCTCTTGATGGAGCCGCTGGAGGACACGCTGCAGGTCTTGCGGGCCACCGCAGCGTCCGCGCTCAGCTGGCGCTGCAGCGGGTGGTGGGAGCTCTCCTTGTAGGGGGGTGAGAGGAAGCTGGGCCGCTCCAGCGCCCCGGGGGCGGCGGCCGAGGACACAGCGGCGGCGGCTGCGGGGAGGGACTGGCACTCGAAGGCCAGCTCGGGGTCCCCGCCGCCACCTCCCCCGCCCAGGAATGAGGCCGAGTCCAGCTTGAGGGCATCGATGCAATTGTTAATGATCTGGTTGACCTTGTCCACCTCCTTGGCAATGGTGGAGATCTCGGCGGCTGAGCCCTGGCCGTTCTCCAGGTCCGGGAGGTCGTCCTCAGGCCGGGCCAGGCCATCCCCACCCGCACCCGTGCGCACCTCAATGTAGTTGCCCTTGGTGGCCACCTTCGGGGTGTCTAGCCCAGCCTCCAGCGCCTTGGAGGTGGGCAGCTTCTCCCCGATCATGGAAGGGATGGCCGACATGCAGGACACGGGCAGCACAGGGGGTTCGCCCAGCTTCTGGGCAGCGTGGACAACAGAGCCGGCATCCACGTCCGCCCCGTAGCGCATCTCCAGGATGGTTTTCTTGACCTTGACCGACTTCTGCTTCTCCTCTTGCATCCGCCGCTTGCGCAGGCAGTAGTAGACGGCCCCCAGCACAATGACCATGCCGAAGAGGCAGCCCAGGATGGTCATGATGTAGTGGGTGGTGGTGGAGGTGCTGGGCGCCAGGTCGCCCGGGACAGGGTCCCGCGTGGTGAAGGTCAGGCAGGTGTGGTTGAAGCGGCGGCTGTTGCGCAGCGAGGTCACACAGAACGTGTACTCGGTGTGCGCCCGCAGCTTGTCAAGCGTGACGATCTCCTTCTTGTTCTTGAGCGTCATAACGTCGGAGAAGTAGCTGTTGTTGTACTGGACCAGGACGTACATCTTGCTGTAGGGGTGCGGGATGATGACCACCAGGGTGGCCGAGGTGAAGGTCACGTGGTGCAGCTTGATGGCGGGCCCCGCCGACGCGTCCGTGGTGGACGAGGCTGGGGGTTCCACCGAGAGGATCTCGTCGGGGTTGAAGCCCGAGTTCTCGTCGGGCTCCCTCTGGGCGTCGGTGGAGTAGGGTGTGGGGTGGCTGGCAGGCCGGGCGGGCAGCGAGCCGTTGCGGCACTTGGCCTGGAGCACGGTGATGGCGTTGAGGCTGTGGTAGGGCCGGGGCACCAGCAGCGGGTAGCCGGCGAACTCGCGCGGGGACTCGCACTGCAGGCGGTCGTAGTTCTTGGTGACGTTGTTGAAGACCACCAGCCAGGCCAGGAAGCCGAAGAGGTCGCACTCACAGTTGAAGGGGTTGCCGGCCAGCTCGCACACCATGAGGCTGGCCAGGCTGGCGAAGGTGGCGCCGTCCAGGCGGCTGAGGCGGTTGGAGGACAGGTCGATGCTGATGAGGCTCGGGCACTCGGAGAAGGCGGCGGGCGTCACCACCTCGATGAGGTTATGCTGCACGAAGAGGAACTGCAGGCGGCCCATGCCGCGCAGCATGCCCTCCGTCAGGTTGCTGAGCTTGTTGTAGCCCAGCTGCAGCACCTGCAGACTCGACTGGCCCAGGAAAGCGCCGTCCTCGATGTACGAGATCTCGTTCTTGGTGAGGTTGAGGTCCGTGAGGTTCCCGAAGCGGTTGAGCGAGGAGTAGAGCACGGCCTTGAGCTTGTTCTCGTTGAGCCGCAGGTCGTGCACGGTGCTGTTGATGTGCTGCGGGATGGTCTCGTAGGGCGGCTGGTTCTGGCTGCAGATGGCCAGCCACACGTACCCCTTGTCACCCTCGATGAGCCAGCAGTCGGCGCGCACGGAGCCCGGCCGGCACACGCACAGCAGCGCGGCAGCGCACAGCCCCAGGCGCAGCATGGCGCTGGCCACAGCCCCCCACCCCACCCTCCGGGGAAGGCCGGGCTGGGGGGGCGCAGAGAGGGGGGGCCGGGGCGTGGGGGGGGAGGACCTAGCAGCGGGAGGCTGGGGCTGGCGGCACAGTCCTCCCTGGGGCCGCCACCATCTTGGGGGCGACCCCTGGCACAGGGGCCCCTGGTGAGGCAGACACGGCCGGCACCAACCGTGTGCTGGGGAGTGGGGTGGGGGGGTCCTCGGGGGTGCTAGCAGCAGGTGTGGGCCACTGGGACAGGGACACACCCCCACCGCTTGTCTCTGGGAAGGTGCACAGGCTCTCAAGACTTGACTTGGTCTCCCTCCTCCTCCTCCTCCTCCTCCTCTTCCTTCTCTTCCTCCTCCTCTGGTTCTGGGCTCAGAACTTCAGACGATTCCCACGATTCCCACGGGAGGCTGGAGAGTGAAGCTCCGAGGAGGGAGCTCGAGAGACGGGGCAGGAAGGACGAGACCCATCTGTCACCTGGCTCCTGAAAGGCAGCACCGAGAGGGGATGACAGATCAGTGGAAACTCAGAACAGCCCCACTAAATCTCCAGCACAGGCCCCTGTCCCTTCTCTACCCCCTCCTACTGGGGGTCCTTGGTGCCAGCAGCAAGCAGGGGTCTCTGTTATGTAAAAGAAGGGAGGAAGGCAGATGGCAAGAGAGGGAGAAGGGGCCAAGAGGTCTGGAGGGAAGGACACGGAAGAAACAAGGAGTAGGGACAGGGGGACAGAATTTGAGGATGGTGGGCAGAGAAGGGAGACTGGACAGTGACAGGTCAGGTGCGTGTGTGCACACGCACAGACACAACACACACACAGTCCCCAGCACTCCTGTCCACACTCGTCCACCTGCCGGCACAGAGACCCACATGCCCTCCCGTGAGCCAGAACACCGCAGCATGCCCACGGATGGCCTTATGTTGGACAAATGGGCCCGTATGCACATGACCCCGTAGCAAGGCAGGAACCTTCCAATCCAGGAGAGGAATTAAGAAGCCCAGCAAAAATGCCTCCTCCCCTCCATGCCCAAAGATAAATAATTCATTTGTTGTGTAACCACTCTTGTTCCAAAAATAATCCCCTTGTCTCAGCTTCCATGGGGGAGGGGGAGCAGAGCAGCATGGTTGTGGGCCCCCCCGAGCTGGGGGTCTCCCACAGGGGGAGGGCATGAGGACAGCTTCTTCCACACGTGGCAGCAGGGCCAAGGGAGAGAGGGCAAGAGTCTGGGAAGCCAGACACACCCCCCAATATCACTTCCCCAAAGTGCTTTCCATTACTGGGCCCCGATCTCGTAGTACAAGGTCTCAGGCAGGCGGAGAAGCTGGCAGCATCCCGAACAGTGTGGCCGAAACCCCGCATCCCCTCTGCGGCTAGAGAGTCAGAGGCCCAGAGAGGGGCAGGGACTTGCCCCTAGTCACACAGCACAGTCTGGGCCAGGATCAAGGATCCCTAGGCACCAGGAGTCAGGAGGCCTGGAGCCCCCTTGTCCAGCCAATCAGCCAGAGGGATCAAACCATCTCTGAACATTCTGCCATGCTGAAGTGGGGACCGGGTCCTGCCCAGCCGTCTCATGGGGAAGAAGTACGGTGAGCCATGCTGACCGTGCCTGAGATGCAGAAAACCAGCGTTGGTTGCACAGGGCTCACAGCCGGCAGGCCCTCATTTTCCAAGGAGGGCACTGAGCCCCCAACCAGGGGACACCTGCCCCAATCGCCCAGCAAGCCAGACAGGGGCCGCTCAGCCAATGTGGCCCCGGCTCCCACACAAGGCTCCCTCGATTTGCAGGAAGAGCCCTGTGCGCCCTCCCCTCACCCCGGGCAGCGGCCAGGGCTATACCCGGCCAGAGAAATCCACATTTGGACAAAGAAAGCCAGACACCTTTCACAAGAGCTGCCTCTGCCTCACGCCCCTCCTTCTGGGAAACTCCAGGAGAGAGAGTGCATTGAAAAGAAAAAAAAAAAATGTATTAAACCTTTGCTGTTAAAGCAAAACCAATTTACAGCCCGGAGCCCCAGAGGGCTGAAGAGAGGAAAGGGAAGCAAGGAGGGAAACAGTCCCTGAAGAAGTCCAGGCAGGTAGTTTCTGTGGAAAGGTGGCAGGCAAACGGGGCAATCGATGACCTCTCGGATTAAAGGCGGACATGGCGACGGAAGCTGTGATGATCGGAACCTCTAGGTGAGGCTGACTCACAGCTCCCAGTCCCCTGCAAGGTTGGTTCGGGCTGAAGGACCGGATGGGGACTGGGGGAGGGGGGTGATGAGGGGGCACAAGGAGGTCGGGCAGGGACGGGCACCCAGGCAGCACAGAGCATTTCTGTCCCTGGCTGGGCTGCGCAGCTCAGCACTCCCATCTGGCGTGGCTGCTGGCTCCTTGGGGCCTCAGTTTCCTCCCCTGCCACCGGCAACAAGCTTGCACTGGGAGAGGCTGAGCGGCCAAGCTCGCCAGGTCAGGGAGCACTCTCTCTGCATCTCTGGCCCCTGCTGGGAATGTCTGCGGACCGAACTTGTATGCCGGTACGCGCGCAGGTGTGCACTGGCTCAGAACGCTGGTGCAGGGGCGCCTGGGTGGCTCAGTGGTTAAGCCTCTGCCTTCGGCTCAGGTCATGATCCCGGGGTCCTGGGATCGAGCTCCGCATCGGGCTCTCTGCTCAGCGGGGAGCCTGCTTCCTCCTCTCCTTCTGCCTGCCTCTCTGCCTACTTGTGATCTCTCTCTCTCTGTCAAATAAATAAGTAATCTTAAAAAAAAAAAAAAACACCGGCGCAGAGGTGTGCAAGCAGACGCGTGCAAGTAGACGGACGTGCAGGCAGCCGTGTGTGCACACTCACGCCCCAGCGAGCGCCTAGCGTGTGCAGCCCGCCACTGGGAGTGCTCTGGGGTGAAGGTGAGCTCACCTACATGTGGAGAGGTGGGGAAAGGTGCCCGTAGGGGCATCTGCAGGGACGCAGACACATACCTGCTGAAATGTCAACATGTTTCAGCACGTGTGTGTTACCCATGTTAATGTACGTGCGCACCTGTGCAACTGGGTGTCCCCCACCCCACTCCCCATGCCCTTCGGATCTGAGCTGCTCAAGCCAGCACCCCCAGCTGGGCCCAGGGGTTGCAGGGCAGAGCTGAGCTGGCCGAAGCTTCTGGAAATCCAAGGCCATGCTGGGGGGATGTGAAGAGGCTGTTGGGGAGGGGGGTTGCTAGGAAAAGGATCCCAGGCTTAGCGAGCAGGGCTAGTCCTTTCCGACCTCTTCCCTTCCCCAAACAGTCCAGGGTAGACAAAAGCCCCCACCCCAGCAACTCAAGGGGACCCTGCCTGTGGCCCTCTCTCCAGCTCCTCTTGGTCTCCAGGATGGCCTGGCCCGGGGCCCAGCTCCCCTCACCCTCCCACCTCTTCCATGACTCAGACCGAAGGGGAGGAGGCTCCCCATCACCCCTTCCCGTGTGTGCGTCAGCCACTCGGTCCCCGGTCCCTGTGCCACCTGCCCACCACCCCTTGAGGCCTGACGCAGCCAGGGAAGGGGGACGGCAAGGGGAAGAAGGTGCTGAGAGCAGCACTTGGCCCCCTGCCCGGCTGCACACCTACTTGAGGTATGCGGGAGGCTGCTGGCTCACACCTGGAGCTGGGGGTCCTCATGGTCCTGGGGATCCCCCAGCACACATGCCAGCAGGAGGAGCAGGGCCCTACCCCCACTCGTGGGGCGGTGGCGGGGGTGGGGGATGGCAGAGGGAAAGGAAGGAGTGAGGGAGCTGCAAATAGAAGGCCGGGCAGGACGGGAAAGCAAAATACGGAGACAGCCAAGCGCGGAGAGACAGAGGATGGAGATGAATGGAGAACGAGCGTCTGAGACAGGAACCAATCAGCAGAGAGGCTCAGGGAGATGATGGAGGGCACGGAGCCTGCTGCCCACCCACCCGGGGCAGAAAAGCCGCCAGTGCCCAGCTCGCAGGGAGGGGCAAGCAGCCGGAAGCAGCTGTCGGAAGCAGAGGCCTTTGCTGCCCTGTGCCAGGGGTGTTAAACCTGGGAGAGCCTGGCCCAGCTTCCCCCCTTCCCAGCTGACCCAGCTTCCCCTCCCCCACCCATGCACTGGGTCTGCCCCCCCACCCCCCCAACCGCCCCCCGGCTCCGGCCCAAGGGGCACACTGGTGTGGCAGGAACAAGAGACCTCTGGCCCTAGCAGGGGCAGGACCCCTCTCTCCAGACAGCACAGAAAAGTTGGGGGGCAAAGTTGGGGGGGTGCAGCATACTGCAGAGGGGTCTTGGGGTGGGCCCCCAGTCTGGCTGGCTACAGACGTCGCCTGTTGTGGGGACACCCTGGGTGGTGAGGAGGAAGGAGAGTCAGCAAGCCCTGACAGGTCTGAAGGGCACCGCTCAGCTGGAGTCTCCGTTCAGAGCCACAGAACAGAGTGACTCTCAGCAAATTCCACGCCCCCCCCCCCACCGGCCCGTCTCTGGGCCTCAGCAACCGTCCCCAGAAGCCACTGGTTTATCCAGCTGGCCTCTATGCCCTTGTCCTCCAGGCGCCACGAGGCTCGGGGCGCCTCTGTGGACTCCGAATCCTACAACTTCAGAACTGGAAGAACGAGGGGCCCTTGCTCCACCCCATCCCAGCCCTTCCCAGAGGGGAAAGCAGACGCCAGGACCAGGGAAGGGCCCCATGCTGCTGGTGGCAGGTCAGGCTCAGGCCCCAGGGAGGCAGTGGCAGACATCCATCTGCCAACCCCACATCCCTTCTGGGAGCTTCCTGTCCCAGAGGGGCGCCCCCCTACTCAGCTTAACCCAGGACATGGCTCAGGAGGCAGAGCGCACTGTCGGGCCCCCAGGGCAGCTCCCCAGAGCAACCCCTCCCTGGGCTGGGTACGCGGGTGGGCAGGCTGAGGTCTGCGGCGGAGGGGGGAGCGGCGAGAGCCAGGATCAGCAGGGAAGGCGAGACACAGGGCTGCTACCTGCGTGGGCTGCTGAGAGCCACCTCGCTATCTCACGGGGCTCCCCCGAAACCGCAGGCCGTGGTAGAGACGATTACACTGGACAGGGCAGGGAGCTCCCACGGGGACATTGCTGGAGCAGATGGAACAGGTGGGAGCTGGGGAACAGGTGGGGTGGGAGGGGTGCGGTCCATGTTCCCGCCTCCCAGGAGCAGGGACATGAGGGTGGACCGGGGAAATCTCATGTGCCGCAGCTGAAACCCCTGGCCTGGATTCTTCCCTGGGCCAGGCTGGCCAAGGTCCCCTGAGGTGCCGTTGTCACTGCCCCGGTCAACGCCATTACCCAGGATTAGGAGGCCTGAGGACTCCTGCGACCCAGCCAGAACTCATGGGGCAGGCAGCCGCCTCACCTCTGTCTACTGAAAGACAGTACCAGGCCAGGGGCCCCCTCTGCCCTCTGGGACAAAGCCTGCCACCGCTGCGGGGGCTGGACACTGAATCTTGTCACTGCCTCCACCGCACTGGGGTTCCCTGGGGGCACGCCCCTCTGGGCCTCAGTTGCATCTATAAAATGGGATCATACCTCCACCATGGAAAGGCCATTTGGCCATAAACCATTTGAATTTCAGGTACAATGAGCCCCAGCTACAGGGCAGAGAGTAAGCAGTATGGATGTTGAAGGCAAAGGGTCCTGGGATTGAATGCTGAGCTGTGTGACATACGGCACATTAATGAACCTCTCTGGGCTTCAGTCTCCTCACCTATAAGATAGTCATAACTATCCGTTTGGCCGACATTGCACAGTCCTTGAATCTTCTATCAATCCTGAGTGACTAGGGCTATTAGACTCATTTTACAGATGAGAAAACTGAGGCTCTCTCCTTCCCCGGCTTCCTCTAAAAAGCTGGGCTCATGGCAAGCTGCCCAGAGGCTCTCCTACCCCTTGTGTATGCACTTCTTCCCTATTAGGAAAGTGTCCACAAGCCAAAAGAAACTTCAATCCCTCTATCATTAGGAAGCACTTATTCCAGGCCAGCTATGTTCCTCAACCCCCTCCTCCAGGCACAATCCTACCTCAGGGCCTCTGCACATGCTATCCTCACTCCTAGAATGCTCCTCCCCCAGTGTCTGCACAGGCCACTACCCCCACTTCATTCAGGTCTCTACTCAACTGCTCCCCTCAAGCCCACCTTCCCTGAGAGCAAACCTGGCTTGGCTCCCTTCAGAGCACTCAGCAATGCCAGACATCACTTGGTTATTTATTATCAGCTGCCCTCCCCACCCACCCCCCATCACGAAATCAAAGCAGGCTTTATTTTGTTCACAACTAGAATTAACCTCCATGCCTGGAACAAGGTCAGACATGCAGCAGGTGCTCAGAACATGGTGTGTGGAGTGAGAGCTCAGGGTTAGGGACGGGGACGGAGGGCAGACAGAGATCCTGGGGTCCCTGACTCCACTGAGTCAGAATGTCACATATCAGAAGGAGGGGTCCCACTGATGGGGTGCTCATGGGGTGCAGGATATGCACTGAGCCTTCCTATTAGCCTCATGAGCCCCCCCTTATTCCTCTCATTTATTGATGACCAAACGGGTTCAGAGAGGTACAGTGATCTACCCAAGACCACACAGTGGGGAAATCTGGGCCCACCTGTGCTCTTAGAACTATCAGACTTTCCCCAAATTCCTGCAGAGGTAACACTCCCCAGCTTGCATGCCCCTCGTGACAGGGACCTCAGCATCCACCAGAAGCTACTTATACCCTTCTTGAACAGATCTGATGGTTACAAATTTCTTCTTCTATTACAGAGCCAACTCTCATTCCTTGTACCTCTGTTCATTGCTCCGAGAGCTGTCTGGAGCCCCTGAGAACAAGGTCAATATCCCCCACTTAAAGACCCCACCGTTACCTCACACCCCTACAAATCCACTTCTCCAGGCTACACAGGCTCTCGCTTCCTCTTCCTCCACCAGGGTTTCAAGTCCCCAGCTCTTGGATCCAGCTGCCCCAGGTCATGCTTGCTGCCAAGGATCCCCCCTAAAATGTGTCACCTAGAGCTCAGCATCACGCCAACGTGGTCCGAGCTGGGATGGGCACCAGGGCCCCCCGCCTCCCTCGGTTTGGCACCACACTTCTGTTAGAGCAGCGGGAGTATGCACACCCGCCTTGCGTCCTCACCTCGTCCTGGATGTCACCCAAAGCCCTGGGCCCCTTCACACACTCCGCTGGGGAGCCCCAGTGCCCAGACCGTCCTCAGGCAGCTCTGGGCAGTAGGAGCCTGGGCTGCCCCTGAGGTGCCGGGCTCTGTCCATCCCCCTTCCATCACGTCTCATTAGGCTCAGCCCTGCACGTGGCTGTCCCCCAACTCGGGGGAGCTGGCTTCTGCCCCTTGAGACCTCAGCACCTGCTCCCGACTCTGCACCATCCGGGGCTGGGCCAGCCGACCACGGCTGCATCCGTATCTGTGTCACAGGGGACACGGGGACCCGCTGCCCACTCGCCCACATTCCTGACACCTGGGCGCGAATTCACTGCACACCTACTGGGGGTCCGGCCCCGAAGCAGACATGCACGCCTTGCCTTCACCGAGCTTCCGGCTCACCTAGAAGAGCTGAAGGAGAACGCCATGCCACACCACCCCAGCAGCGAGGGCTGAGAGCTACGGGGGGCAAGGGGGGAGGAGGGGGGGCTACTTAATTGGGTTTGCACGGCTTCAACACTCAAGCACCAGCTTCCAAGCCCGGCAGCCTCAGCCAGGGAAGGGGCCTGGGCTCCTCTGCGGTGTCCTGGGCTGTCACATCACACTGCTGGCTGGCTCACCGTGTGACCACGGGCAGGTCAGCGCCTTGCCCCTCTGGGCCTCAGTTTCCTCATCTGTGCAGGGGGAGAACAGCTGCGCACTGGTGTCTCTCTGGTTTACCGGGAAACCACCCCGCCCCCACCGAAGCCCTCTGGAAACTCCCCACCGAGTCGGCACCCATGAACGCAGCCGCTCCCGGGGCTGTCATGCCCCATCATTAGCACCTGCGCTGTGTCCACGCCTCAGCGGGAGGAGGTAAGCAGGAAGATGGGCCGGTTTTTACCAAAAGGCTCTGGTCTTGAAAAACTACCCAGAAAAACTGACCAGAGAGGCCTGATACCAGTTCTGTGGAGAGCGCTTCACAGACGGGCCACTCCCTGGCACCCACTGCCCAGCCCCGAGCAGCCCAGAACCCCGACCACCTACCGCCAGGCCCTGGAGGGGAGCATGGGATCCTCCCGCCCAAAGCCAAGGGTGACCTGTGTCAAAATTTCGCCTCCTAGTCCTACCCAGGGGTTACCTCTGGCTTTCCCAGAATCCTCCAGGCTATTCAGAGAACTGCCTTTCCCAGCTCACCCCTGCCTCCTCCAGCTGATCCCTGCCCTCCCCTGACATACCCACCTGTCCCCTGCCCCCTGCCCCCTATCTGACCCATCCCCCAGCCTGACCCCTGACCCCTCCCCTGGGTCCCTGCCTCCCTGGCTGACCTCTGCACCTGGCCCCCACCTCCCCCACCTGACCCCAGCCTCCCGACTTGGCCCCTCACCCCCCACCTGGCCCCTGACCTCCCCATACCTAGTCCCTGAACCCCCCCCACCGGGCCCAAGAACCCCCCCCCCCACCTAGTCCCTGACCCCCCACCTGGTCCCCGCTGGCCTCTTGAACTTGGCTCCAGCAAACCCCAGGCCCCGCTCAGCTGCAACCCCGGGCACTACTCACCAGTCTCCACTGGACCCGCTCTTTGACCAGTGCCTGCACACGCGCGGCTGCCTCTGCCTGCATGGCCTCCATTCATTCATTCAATAAACATTTATGGAGCACCTACTATGTACCAGGCACCGGCTAGGCCTGCCCTCCCAGCTCTGCCTCCTCCGCCTGCTTCTCCTCCAGGGCCCCAAGGGGTGACCAGTCCCTGCCTTCCAACACCCTTAGGGCAGTCCCAAGGCGGGGTGGCCCACGAGGAGCCCACCGGGAGAAGGGGAGGCTCCGGGGGCGCCGGGGGCGGCCCGCTGGGAGGCAGCCTGATGGGGGAGGGATGGGCAGCCTGGGGCAAGGGGGAAACAGAGTCCTGGCTCCCTCCCGGGCTGGGCCTAAGCACCTCTCACGTCAGCTCGTTTGCCCTCCGCACAACCTCAGTTACCATTCCCACTTTACAGAGGAGGAAACCGAGGTCTCACGACTCCTACATAGGGGCTTTGACCCTCCGTGGCACCAGGCTCTGGGTCCAGAGAAGCTGCGGGATCCTGTTTCATCGGGGTAGTACTTTTAAAACTTTTTTTTTTTAATTGGGTTGCCCATATTGAAAACTTCCGTGACTTCATTTCAAAAATCTCGGTTTCTCATGGAACAACCTGGAAGTTCTGGCTGCCCAGGATCCGCATCCCTGCGAGGACAGAGCAAGTGCCCATCCTCCTCCCTGCCCGTCTGGCTGCGTTGCCCTCTGACCCTGGCACACTGGGGCTTGGGAGACCAGCCACAGAGGGAACCTCAGCGTGGGAACAGTTAGAATCCCAGCCTTGGGGTGGGGGATCCCACGAATCCCAGCCTGGGGTGGGGGGATCCCACAAGCCTCCTGGTCTGGGGCCCGAGAGCATCTTTGTCCCTGCTTCCCTCTCCTGTGGCTCTGGGACAGACAGCAAACACTCACTGGCTCTAAGCAGGCCCACGGGGCGGGGGGGACCCCAAACTAGGGGAGCACCCATACACTCTCCCAGCCCTGCTTGTCATCCTAGGGGACCAGCTCTCCAATGATGCTGCCTAGGTTCCTGGGTCAGGTTCGGGATTCGTGCTGAGGTTTGAGGTTTACTCGCTCCAAACACAATCCCTACCCCACAAAACACTGCCAGCTAAGCCTGCTGTGCACACCAGGAGGCCCGAGGCCTCAGTTGCAGAAGCCACACCCCGCAGACAGCTCTAAGTTCACCCCCCGCCCCCCAGGAGGGCCTGCAGCAAAGGGCTCTGGGGTTTCTGGAATGGCCACTTGCTCCACCCCTCTCCCCACAGACACTGAGTTCCCCTCACTCTGCTCACCTGGGACACCTGCCCGCCCTCCCATTGCCTGTTGCGGGTCCAGCACCCATGGCCTGGAGCCAGCCAAGGGTGCAGCCCAGCCCAACCATGAAGCAGGCAGAGGCAAGGGGACCCTCTCCTGGCCCTGGGGTAGCTTCTCTGGAGCGGGTGGGGGAGCCCCCAGGGGCCTGCAGCTGTGGCCTCGGAGAACAAGGAAGCTCTGTCCGTGCTGGAAAAGCCCCGGAAATGCGGGGCAGGGTTGGGGGGGCACCCCATGACTGCCGGCTGCGTAGAAACCATGGCCCAGGGTGCGTGGCCACCAAGCCACCCTCCAACAGCATGGGCCTGTCATCTCGGGGTGTGGGGGGGGTCCTCTGATGATAAGGCTGAGCCTCAAGAGTCCTATACCTAGCTACAGTTCCTAGCTCTGCCACGGACCCCACAGCCTGGCCCCCTGGGTCTTAGCCTCCTTTTCTGTACAATGAGACTAGAAGGGCACTACCTCGGAGGGCGGTGAGTGAACAGCTATGGAGCAGAGTCTGGCCCACAGTAAGTGCTCAATAAAGTCAGCTGCCCCTAGTATGGTCATGGCAGCCTGGCTTTGGGGGAGGCAGGGATGGGGGGTGCCCAGCACACAGCAGGTCCTCGCCACCCACTGCCCTACAGATGGTAGCCCGGAAGGGAGGAGGCCTGCCCCCCCCCCAACAGTGTCTTCCTTTCAGTCTCAAGGGCAACACACCCCTCTTTACTTGCCCCTGTCCCCTCTCACAGGTCCGGCCCCCCAAAGGCCTGCACCCACCCCTGCCTTCTGCCTGCTCCCCAGCCTCGGTTTCTCTCCCATTGCCAAAGCACAAGGACTGTTATAATTAACGGATTATCTCAGTGCGACAGCTGTGGTCCTTTGAAAATGGGGTTGAATAACAAGATCCTGGCGTATGGTAATTTCTTTTCATCTCCTGCTCCCCCTTTCTCTCTCCCTCACTTTAGCCTTGTTATGCATGCAAATGCTCTTCCCAAATATCTTCCTCCTCGGGATGGGGATGGCATGGCGAGGGGACAGACTAGGTGCTGCTTGCTGGCCAATGACTTGTGCGAACTGACCCTTCTGGGCCCCTCCCGTGGGTCTGGCACTGGGCAAAGCGCCTGACACATATGACTTGTGCCCTCCCCCTCCGGGGCAGAGCAGCCCAAAGTCCCTACATCTGGCTTCTCCTCCTACCTCCCCTGCCCTCCCCCTCCATAGGGGCCTCCCCTGAGGTCCAGGTCCTGGCCCTCAAACAATCCCCCAAAGCCTGCTCCCCGCTCCCTACCCAGCATCTCAGCCCATCCCGAGGCTTCTGTTATCCCTTAGGTGCTGACCAGGCCCAACCCCCGCTACCCCAGCTGCCTCCTGTCCCCTTCCACTGCCCGCCCACTGCCCACTCCTGCTTCTGCCCTGAGCCAGCCAGAAGCCCGCAGCTGCCCAGCCCCTCAACACCTGGAAAGCTGCTGTGTACGCCCCCCCACTGCTCTGCCCTGACTGCCTCAGCCTCCTTCCTTGCCCAAAATGAATTTCTCAATCAGCATCCTCACTGGTCTGTCTCCAATCTAATGGCCTCCTTCAACCCATTCATCCAGCAAGGACGAGCCTCCTAAAGGCTAAATATGAGAGTAGCACTTCCGTCCTCAAAAGTCTACTGATCTGATAAGATTCTAACAGCAGACCTCGGAAGCCTGCTCCTGGGGTCCTGTGGAACGGGTTCCTGCTCTTCTCTCCTGCCCTCCTGCTTTCTCAGCCAAGAAAACCAGTCTGGTTAGGGTCCCTCCTATGGGTTCCCGCAGCCCGTAGGGTTTTCTCCCATCCCCACCAGAATCGGAACTGCTCTTTTTAGCCCTGGTCTGAGTTCTTTGAGGGAGGGCCAGATTCCCCAGGAAAGCCCAGCACCAAGCACCCAGGAGGTAATAAATATTTAGTAACGACTGAATGAAGGAGGCCTGCCCTCTCCCTTGATAGATAAGGACACCGAGGCTCAGAGTAATTAACAACTTGCTCAAGATCACACCGTTGGTGCGAGACAAAAACCAGGTTTGAACCAGGTCTGGACTCCAACGCCAGCCTTTTCCATTTCCTAGAGAGGGCAGCAGGGGTCACCTTCTGCACAGATCTCGGGGACACTGAACCTCCCTCCAGCCTCCGCTGGACAATAGGAGATGGGGCTCCCTGCTCAGGCCCTCACTTCCTTGAGTTTGACTGTCAGCTAGCCCCATGACTCCCAGGGCCTCAGCCTGCTCATCTGTAAAGTGGGAAGGAGCCCGCCTCACCCCATCTCAGGGGGTGACAGAGGGGGCAGAAACTCCGGTCTTGGAGAAAGCCCATCCGGCTAATAACATCTGGGGGTCTTCCCACCCTCACCTCAAACCCGACTGCGTTGCCCCTGGCAGGCACGCCTCAGAGCTTGGGGTTGGGGGGCAGTTTCCTAGGATGGGAGACATCACACAGGACAGAGAAATTCCTCAGGGAGAGCCAGTGAGAGAAGCGCAGGGAGTCTGGGCAGCAGGTTGTGACCCTGGGCGAGAGCTTCCCTCTCTCGGCCTCCACGTCCTCATCTGTGAACTGGGCCCATTAATGCCCACTTTACAAGGCTGCAAAGGGGACTAACCGTGCAAAGTGCCCAGCACGGGGCGGACACTGCCATGGCCACAAGGTGCTATGGAAACGTGATTGTGAAGTGCACCCCCGGGGGAAAGGAGAGGAGAGGGGGCAAGACAGAGCAGGACCACTCATTCCTGACTCTCTACCCTCAACAGCCCACAGAATAGAGCTCACACCCCATGTTGCCCTTGGGCCCCTCCCCCACCCAGCTCATACCCCATGACGTCCCTGCATAACCTGGGCAGCTGTTCCTGAGCCTGGGATGCCAGTCCCACCCTTCCCCACCCCCTGTAGCCCAGACCTCATGCCTCTTACTCCAAGAAGCCTTCAGATTTCCTCTGTGCGGGGAGAATAGTGGTCTCCCTGCTCGGCCCCCATCCCTTGATTCCATCCCCACAGAATCTGGGAAGGATCCTAGAGAGACCCACCTCACCTCCCTCCTGTTGTACAGATGGGTAAACTGAGGCACAGACGAGGGACAGCAGCTCTCCAGGGATACAGTTGAACCCAGGCATCTCTGCTGCTTCCGGCCCTGCACGCGGCTTCTCTCCTGGTGCCGAGCCGTTCAGCCCTTACCAGTCTTCCCCAAGCCCCACCGCCCCCAGCCCGGAGCTACCTGAGGACGGGACCCCATCTTCCTCTCTGCTCCCCAACCCCAGTGCCTAGCCTAAGGCCTGGCGCATAGTAGGCACTCAGTAAATGTCTGTTGAATTGAATTGCGCTCAGGGCGGCCAGTCGTCTCTGCTCTGTAAGAAAAGCATAGAGTTAGTGGAACTGTCCCCGTGGCAACGGGGGTGGGAACCAAGCTGGTGGGGGCGAGGAGTCCGGCCTGCCCCCCCAGGACCCCAGGGACCCTGAGAAGCAGGGGCGGGGATGAGAAACTAAGTCCAAATTGTGCCCCAACAGGCAGCATGGCCCTGGCAAATTCAGGGCACCCCAGGGCCTCAGTGGCCTCAACTGTCCAACAGAGAGGACACTCCAGTCCCCCATAGGCTCTGAGGACTGTCTGGGACAAGAACCAAAAGAGACAGGAGGAGTGTAAACACCGACTCCCAGTTCACAAGCATCCAACGCTCTGTGCCTGACGCGCGAAGCTGGATGAGACTTCTACCCAATTCTACAGATGCGGAGACTGAGGCTCAGACGAGGGCGGCTTGCCTGAGGCCACGCAGCCCACACCCCAGGGCCCATGCTGTGCACAGGGTCTCTCTGCAGAGCTGGAGGGCAGTGGGGTAGAACCAGCCCCAGACAAAGACATTGAACCCACCAAAAGGGGGCCCGAGCCCAGGCCCAGACCGGCAAAGATTCTCCAGGCAAAAGGCCCAGCGTGAGCCCCAGAGCCGCGAAGGGCAAGATGAGAAGCCACGTTCTCCCCTTCCCATAGGGGCGAGCTCTGATTCCACAGCCCCTGGGGGGTTCAAAGCTGTCCTCAGATGCAAAGGCTGCAAAGGCCTCTTTTGCACAAGGCCCTGGTGTTAATATAGATCGAGAGAGACTATAAATACCCAGCCAGGCCAAGCACGGCAGAGGGCTGCACCGGGAGCGGCCCGGTAGGGGCTCTAACCCCAGCCTTGCCACACAGCCCTCCCCCACCCTGGGACCTCAGTCTCCACAGGCTACACTCTGACCAGGACAGCTCGGGTTCTTTACCCAACAGGCTACAGTTCTGTGGCCCAGCCAGGCCGGTGAGGCAGGGCAGGGGGTGGGGGCGCCTTTCAGGGCCCAGAGCGGAGATGTGGGAAGGAAAAGAGGAGGCCACGAGACAGCCTCCCCCTGGATGCACCTGGGACAGCCTGGCCTAGAGCCTGGGAGCCCGAGGCAGAGGCCCAGACAGTAGCCACCCATTCAGTCCCTCCCTCAATCCCTCCTCCAGCCACCTTGTGGTACCTTCCGCTGAGAGCCAAGGACTCACAGCCAGGACACAGCCTCGGGTGGGAGGCCTAGCGGGGAAGCCCGCAAGATAAATGAGCACGCCGCCCCTGCCCCTGCCCAGGCCTGCATAGGGGCCACCCTCTGGTTCCCGTGCCCCATCCCAGCCAGCATCATGGGACATCGGTTTCACACCTGCCTTCCGCCTGGACCATGACCTTGTCAAGGACAGAGACGGGGAGGGCAATCTCACTCACTCTGCAAACCCCGAGTCCAGCAGGGCACCCAGGAGGCACTCCATAAATGGTCACAGGCTCAAAGGATGACTAAGGTGCCATGGGGGCACAGAAAGGGTACCCAGGTGCAGGGCCGTGATGTGGGCCCAGGGGAGGTAGAAAGGCGGGGAAGGGAGCTCACTGCGCCCAGCACAATTGTGTGCCAGGCCCGCACACTTGACACACAAGAGCCATGCTATTATGCCCACTGGAAGGATGAAGAGACGGAGGCAGACAGAGGCTCAGGTATGTGTCCAAGGACCCAAGGCTAAAAGTAGCCCAGCACCCATAGCCCAGTACGAGACAGGGCCGGTGCAGGCCAACTCCCAGGACTGCTATTGCAAACAATAAGACGTCATTTGCAGAGCCCAGGACCCCCCAGAGGCCTGATCCAGGTGAGGATCATGTCGAAACAGTCCCAAGAGGCAGACAGACCCTCCCAAGCCAGGCAGAGACAGTAAGGCTCTGAGAATTGGTCTGGGACCCTCCACCTCTGCCTCCTCTGAGATTCATGGTCAAGGGCTGCAGCCCTAGGCCCAGGCCCGACTCTGCACCGGCCGGCTGCTGAGCTGGGCAGTGACCAGCCCTCCCTGAACCTCAGCTTCCTCAAGACCCATCTCCTCTGCCCCACGTCGCTGCTGCATGGAGCCACGGGGTAGACCGAGGAAAGACACTCCCCGCCTCCTTACAAACTGTACAGTGCCGTCCATCATCAAAGGAATGAACTGCCACTGTTATTCGTTCCTTGGTCTTTCTCAGCCATCTCTGCCCTCCCTTCTAAAAGGCTACAAGAGTTTGTGTCAGCTGTTTGCACAGTGCCTGCCCCTATGCTCAGGGCCCAGGGACCGGGTACTCTCTTTATGCCCCTTCTGTACGAAATTGATTCTCAGAGAGGTGAAGTGACTTGCCCAAGATCACATAGTCAAACAGGAGTGCACTTAGCCATGACATGGGACATCTGCCCCGGAGTGTCTGTAAATTCAGCCTTGGTGGCCGCTCCAGCCCTCCCTGGAGCAAATGCCCACCTGCTCCCCAGTTTATCTGACTTGCCAGATGTATGCAATATTCATATCCCCATCAGCAGCTCACGCACCCCTCTCCAAAGCCTTGGGAGCCCCATTAATCATTCAGACACACCTGCATATTCATTAACTTCTGAATTAATACAGGGCCCCTTATTACTTCAGGCCTGCTGCCTGCATTAAAGACACTTCAACTTCATTCATTATTAAACTCCCCAGACAAATGATCACATCCCTCCTTCAGAGGGGGGCGGGGCCCAGGCCCCGAGCCAGCAGGTTTGCTCCCAGCGCCAGCTGCTGGGTGACCTTGAACCTGGCCCTCACCCTCTCTGGGCTATCTGCATGGTTACCTGGTAAAACCACGCAAAGGGGGCACCTGGGTGACTCAGTGGGTTACGCCTCTGCCTTCGGCTTAGGTCATGATCTCAGGGTCCTGGGATCGAGCCCAGCATCGGGCTCTCTGCTCATCGGGGAGCCTGCTTCCCTTCCTCTCTCTCTCTGCCTGCCTCTCTGCCTACTTGTGATCTCTGTCAAATAAATAAAATCTTTAAAAAAAAAAAAAAAAACACGCAAAGGACAGTCTCTAAGCACCGCCAGGGCTCATCGACGTTGGCCCCATCCCATCCTTCTGCAGACTCCTCTGTTGATGCCTGCACTTCTGTGCCTCTCTCCGGCTCCCACCACTCACGTAACTCTCTAGTCTCTGCAAAACAGGAGCCCGTCCCCACGACAGTTTCCCTGGTCCTCCCCCATCAGTGGCCTCCCCTCCTGCCTGGGCCTGGGCCTGGGCCTGGGCTTGCAGCCGGTGGGCCTTGGGTCCCGGCACTGCCCATCATCTCAAGGATAAGGTCTGCTCCTGCACTGAGCTGGGTGGGCAGGACACAACCTGTCCCAGATCAGAGAGGCAGGGCCACAGGCCTTGTGCTAAGTCCTGCATCGTCCCAGCCATTTTCAAACAATCTCCACTTTACAGATGGGAACACTGAGGCCAGTGGGGCCACAGCCAACTCTCTGGGAAATACTGGCACCAGCTGCAAACCTGGGTCTCTCTCACTTGGAGTCCTGGGCTCCTCACCAATGCACTCGCCCCCTGAAGGTGTGATGCTTGACCACCACTCGCACCGGCTCCACTCTCCCCTGCCTGGTTCCTCCACCTGCCAATCCCTGCCTTTTGGAGCGGTGGGCAACACGGACCAGAGCCCTCATTCCCCGGCAGGTGCCCTGATCTATCTCCGTTACACCTGGCGCTGGGCAGAGCCAGGGATGAAGCAGTAAGGATGTCACTGCTCTGTCCTGCCTTCGGCCTCCCTGCCATGGATGCCTCCATGCAGGTCTGCTTCCTACACGCCCCGGGGCCCGAGACTTTGCTCCCTGACCCACCAGCCGTGTGACTGTGGGCCCATTACCAAACTTCTCTGCGCTCAGCCCCATCATCTGAATCACACTTGACTCTACCCTCTGCCTTGTCCATCCTTCACCTCCAATCCATCCCGACACCAGTCCAGGCCGCACACCTGTACCTCCGAGCACTGATGGCTCTTACTCAGACCACAACCGCCTCCCAGCATTTCAAGCATCCCCTGCGCGCCTCCCCATCCCTCTGCTCAGCTGCCAGAGAGCCTCTCAAAATGCCGTCGATCATGGACCCGTAGAGAGACCCTCTCTTAAAACACTTCCAGAAGCTTCCATGATTCCCAGACTGAAGCTATAAATCCTCCTGAAGGTCAAAGCAGCCACAAGGCTGGGCTGAACTGCCCACGGCAGACCCTCCCTCCAGCTTTCCTCCAAGGTGGCTCTCCCCTCTCCCACAGTGACCCTCTCTCCATTCTTGTCCATGGCAGGTGTCCGTCCCCTGTCCCCAGCACCACTGGGGCCACCGGCAAACACAGCGTACTCTCCACTGGGGCTCCGTCTCCGCCCTGGTCAGCACAGTAATCCTGAGGCCTGAACGAACACTTGGGTCAAGTCAAGACAGCAAACCCACAGGGCAGTGGTCAGTGCCAACAGGGAGCCTGGCAGACCACAGAGGAGACCTCACCGCTCTTGGTCCATGTGCACACACAGCTCCCCACCTACCAGGATGAGAGGATAAAGCACCTCAGACCCCTTTCTCAAATGAGGAAACTGAGGCTCAGAAAGACAAAGTGGCCCCCCCAGGTCACTGCTGATAAGCGGCGCTCACCACATGCCAGACCCCAATAGGCCTTTTACATGAATGAACTCAGTCAACCCTCTCCCCAGCCCGGTGGGACAGGCCCTGTTAATTATACCCATTTGAGAGATGAGAAAACTGAGGCCCAAAGCAGTGATGCTGCTTGCCCAAGGGCACAGAGCTAGGAAGGAGAAGAGGCTGAGACCAAGTCGTGGCCATAGAGTCCTTCTGCCCCTCCAGCTTGGCTCAAATCCTCCCAGGCCCGCCGTGGCCAGAGGCGCTCGGGGTGGCGCCCATCTCCATCCTAGCTCCCTGGTGACAAGGCCTTGAGCCAGACCCTCCCTGTCGGGCCCCTATTTCTTCACCTGGAAGGGGGGTGGACGAGATGCACAGAGCAGAAGCACGTTATCCACGCGCCTGTGGGCCTAGAGCTCCCCAGGCCCTGGGTCAGCAAACCGGTCTCCCTTCTGCAGGGGTAGGAGACCCCGGGTGGGATGTGGTGGGGAGTTCACTCGGGGTCTGGGGACAAGTGGGGTGCAAGGCCCTGCCTGCCATCCTGGAGCAGACCGCAGAGCCAACAGGCAGCCCGAAGAGAGGCCAAGGAGACAGTTGGCTGCTCCCCAGATGCCGAGGCTGCTTATTCACTGGGAGGGCTTGGCGCTCGGAGGACCTGTGGCCACCCATGGAGGCTGGGGATCCCCGCAGGGCGCTGTACTCTGCCAGCGAGACGGTCCACACCTACTGAGCACCTCCTGTTTACCTGGCCTGGGACTCCGGCCACGAATGATGGAGAAACAACGACGAGCGAGGAACTCATGCACCAGTGGGGACTCAGGCAAACAGAAACCCAACACACACACACACACACACACACACACAGGAGATTACTGCTTCTAAGGAAACCCTCCTCCCAATGATTCTGTAAAATAAATAACCAGCCTCTAATTTCTCATATAAAAAAACCCTCAGTTGTCACAGATTGGGGCTGTAGAGGGAGATAAAAGCCCCAGCCTTCTGGATGCCTCCTCACCACACCCCCAAGTGAACTCCGTGAGCACACTTGGGTCCAGAACCAAAGCCACTGTGTGTGGGGACCACCCCCCTCCCCCCGTGAACCTCACTCCTTCCACTTTTTGACCCTCTGGGGGACTTCACAGACGGTCAGAGCTGGAAGCTCCCTTAGCCCGTCCAGGCCCCGGGCATAGAACACAGAAGGAGACTGAGGCCTCTCCTTCTGGGGGCTCCCCTCCTGTCCCACCCCCCAAAACATGACTTTTCCTCCAGGCTGTGTCCCCGACCTACCCACAGCTGCTCTCTCTTACCCGTGCCTTCAGATGCCCCAGACCTGCCGGGCCAGGTGAGCTTCTGGAACAAGCCCACGCCTGCCCACACATCTCTTCCTGGTCAAGGTCACCACCACCCACCAGCTTGCTCAGGACACAGACCCTGGCACTATCCTTAACTGCCTCTCCCCCTGCCCTGGTATATGATCTGCCACGTCTGTCCTCAAAATGTCCCACATTTGTCCTTTGCTCCCCACCTCACCAGGACTGCCCAGCTGCCCACGTGGCCTTCTCCAGCCCCTCCGTAGAGCAGCCAGAAAGAGTCTTCCAGAGAGCAATGTTGAGGCTGCCTCTCCTGCTCACAGTCTTTCCGGGGCTCCCTGAAGGCCCAGGGCTAGAGCCCAAGTTCTTTGCTGGCGTGAGACGTTTCTGTAAGAGGTGCTGGACGTTCCCCACCTCCTGCTCCAGACTCGGCCCTCCTCACGTCCTCCGCCCACCCCACCCTACCCTGGCACAGGCACCCCCTGCTCGCTGCACTCGCCCCCACACTGTGAACCCCTACCGTCTCTAGCTCGGGCACCGCCTCCTCCAGGAAGTCTGCCCCGCACCCTAGGTCTGGCTTCACCATTCCACAGCAACCCTGTGTTCACCAGCACCAAGTAGCGTCCCCCTAAACGGTCACCATCTCCCTTCCGGAGGGCCAAAACAGCACCACCTCCCCTCTGTGTCCCCACTGCCAGCAGGGGGACTGGTGCAGAAGAGGTGCCTGGGGTCTGGGGACTGAAAAAGCAAAAGACCCACAGAGCGCCCCCCAGAGGTGCATCACTCCCAGCTGGTCTCTGTCCCCACCCCCCACCTCCCCACTGGCTGAGGCGTGCTCATTATTACTACTGCTGACGAGACAGCCTCCTTACCACTGTTTTTATGACCATTAGGGCCTCTACCAACCCTGCGGCTCCCAAGTCCACCCTGGCCTCCGCCCACTCAAGGCAGCGTGGTCAGGCAGGTGCAGAGAAGCCAGGAAAGGAGCCCTACCAGGGCCTGACAGAACAGAGTTTATGGGGCCCATGGGGCCCCCATTAACAGATGGGAAAGCTGAGGCTCTGAGAACGAGAAGCTGACCTGAGCTCTCCCGCCTGGTGGGGCCAGCCAGAGGCTGACTCCTGCCCCCGCGTGCCCTTGTGCTGGACCTGTGGAGCTTTCAACACAGAAGGAGTGGAGAGAATGTTCACGGAGCACGCTGGGCTGGGCATCTTCAGAGGCCGCAGCCATGGAGGACAGGACATGACAAGTCTGGGGTCCCTTGCTCTGTACCCCTCCCAGCTGCATGGCCTAGAGCAGACTGGACCCTCCTCGGAGCCCATTCCTCACCTGTCCCCGTATTTCAAGGCTGCCCTGCAGGCGTGCGGCGTTCGTGACGTTGCCATGACCACCGCCAATGAACCAGTTCACCACGGAGCGTCCAGGAAGCCCAGCAGATTCGCTCACCCAATCCTCACAAAGACTCCATAAGAGGCGGGTTCGAACAGTCTCCCCATTTTACAGACAACAAAACGGAGGTGCTGGGTTCAAAGACGCCGCCCAAAGCCAAGCAGCTGGAAGTGTGGAGCCAGGCGCGCAGTGCTGGGGACAGAAAGCGTCGCTAGGGGTGGGCGCTCACTAATGATGATAATTCCTTCCTGGCTCAGACCTTCCCTTTCATCCTTCAAAGGCTCCCTGAATCCACGGGTCCTTCTCCCGCCTCCTCCCTGCAGCCACCTGCTGCGTCTTCTTCCCCTCCACAGAGCAGAACTCTCTCGCCCTTTGCAGGCCCCTCTTCCACTGAGCCTGCCCGGGGCTCCGCCGCCCTCCCTCCTCACGGTTGCCTCTGGCTCGTGAAAGTCCCCCAGACAGGCGCAGTCTCCTAACAGCCCACCCAGACTACCCTGCCTCCGCCCACCCTCTGCCCAGCTGCCCAAGGAAACTTCCAGAGGCACAGCAGGCTCGTGGGTCACTGCTCTGCTCAGAAGCCTCTGATCACCTCCCTGGTCCTGAGTGCGGCATTCAAGACCTCTCGTGATGTGGCTTGGCCGTGTCTCCGCAAATCTGCCCTCCAACACCTGTAACCCAGATGCCCATCAGAACAAACCACTCCCGGCAGCATGGCAGCAAACCACACACACGTGCCCGCATGTACACTGGGCCTCCTTGGCTCCTCTCTTGATCCCTCCCGCAGCCTTGATCCCACTACCAGCCTCTCACCCGACCCCAGAGCGGCACTGCCCAGATGTCCCCTCCCCAGGGCCTCAGCTCTTCCCAGTCTGTGTTCTGTCCTGGGACACACCATCCACACCCCTGATTTCCAGGCGCCCAGCATGCTCCCCGGTGCTGGAAGGCGCACAGCCCAGACTCCTCCTCCTAGCCCCAAAGAAACTCCCAGGCCTTGCCTCCTCCCCAGTCTCCAAAATCCTCCTTCCCAAACCGCAGACCCAAGAACATGAGCTTCTCACCCTCCTCTGAACTCATGGAGTCTTTTCCTCTTGGCCTTTCCCCTTGAAATTCCCACAACCCCTTCTGCTCTGCCCCGCCTCATGAATGCTACTTTTTGTGCAGAATTCAGAGCCACCTCCTACAGGAAGCCCTCCAGCCTGCTGGGGCATCACTCACCCTAGTCGGCCTTCCCCCTTGGCTATGCGGTCCCTGATGGCAGGAACCATTCTCGTTGACCCCCAGACCCTCAGTGCCTTGCACAATACTCGGCTCACACTAGATGCTTGAGAACTATCTGCCAAGTAAATGCACTTCCCTCCCGTACCTTCCCGGAGCTCCAGGAGGCAGAGGGTACAAGTTCATGAGCCAACAAGGACCCATGTGAATCTGCTCTCTCTCCACACCTGTGCCAGGCTCCAGCTGCACACCTGAGGTACTGCAGGGGGCGGCCCCTTCCTCCCTGACACCCACCTCACCTGGCTGCGGGGTCCCATCAGGTCAGAATAAAACACACTGCCTTCCCAACCTCATTCCTCGCCTTTCTGCTCACTCTCCAGGGCCCAGCCCAGCCCCCCAAGGTGCTGACCTCCCCCTATTCTGTAGCCTCGACATCCCTCCAGGAAGCCCCCCAAATGGAACAATCCCATTCAGAAAAGCTGACCCCCCATCCCCCCAGTCCTCGGGCCGCTTAGCTCCCCTTCCCCGCACCCTGTCCCTAGCTCCAGGCTGACTGCAAATTCTAACCAGAGATGGACTCCCACAGCATGCAGACAACTACCCTCATGGTCACAGGCCCAGGGACAACAGCGGGGACAGTCACTTCCTCCAGACCTCAAGGCCCAGACACCTGTGTCTTCAGGGCCCCTCTGCATGGATAGGGCTGGAAGATGGGTATCCTGAGGTCTTAAGGCTTCCTACCAGGTGTCTGGCAACAACCCCCCTACCCGAGAAGCTCAGCCTATCAGAACCAGAAGAGGCTGTAAGCCTCTGAGCTGTCACCCATTAGACGAGACGACAGACTCAGGCCTACAGAGATGCAGTGACCCCCCACGGCCCCCCAGCTTCCTCCTAGCCCCGCTGTACCTGCCTATCGAGGGCAACCTCTAAGTCCCTGGAGAGCAAAAACCCACCAGATTCCCCCCAAGACCCCTACTACCTCGCCCAGAGCAGGAGTTCAGAAGTTCCCGTGAACGGACAAATGAATGGGTGCTGGATTCAAATCCCCCCACTTCCACCCACTCCACCTGTAACTTGCCCTGCTTTCTTCGCAGGGAAACCAAAAAGTAGAGATCAAATGAGGACATTAGCCCAAAAGTGCTTTTAAAATCATACATTGGAGCGCCCAGGTGGCTCAGTCAGTTGAGCGTCCGACTCTGGACTTGGACTCAGGTCATAATCTCAGGGTCATGGGATCGAACCCCAAGTCAGGCTCCACACTCAGCAGGGAGGCGGCTGGAAAGTCTCTCTCTCTCTCCCTCTGCCTTTCCCCCTGCGTCTCAAATAAATAAATAAATCTAAAAGAAAAACACACACACACACACACACCTGGAAGGGACTTCTAATTCCAAATGCATGAAAACCAAGGCCGAGATGCTAGATTTCCTTCTCGTTCATTGAATGCCATCTCTCATGCCCTGGGGCGGGCACGAAGCTTCCACAGGGATCAGAACAGACGCGGCGCTGCCCTGAGGAAGCTCACAGCTGGAAGGGAGTAGCAGTTACAGGTGACCAGTAATTGCAGGGGGGACATGGGGGAGCCTGAGACTGCCAAGGCCAGGTAGGGGTGTCCAGTCAGGCTTCCTGGAGGAAGGAACATCTAGGGCCCTGGAGGAAGGGCCATTAGAAACAAAGGGCCCCCAAGGATCCAGGTCAACGAGCAAATAGGCCAAGCCACCCCACAAGCCGATGTCATCTCAGATGAGCTGTGTCATGAGCAAGACACAGTCCCATGAGGTGTGCGTCGCCACCATCCCCATTTCACAGATGAGGACATCAAGGCTGGGGGAGCTCAAGCAACATGCCTCAGGCCTCAGAGCTCTTGGGCAGCAAAAGAGGTGGTCTCTGGGCCTTCTGAGGCACCCACCATGGAGGCAGGGAACAGGGTCTAGAACATTCAGCCTTTGACCTAAGGGCCAAGCTGCTCTGCCGGCAGCCGGGTGAGCCGTTCTCAGACACAGCAAGGCCAGCCCCAGCCGCCGCAGGCCAGGACAAGCACACAGTGGGCCGTCAGCAGATGGCCACAGCTGGATCTGAAGAAATCCCCGCACACAGCCCGAACAAACCTTCCAGACGTGGGCACCGCCCCATGCTGGGGAGGGGCGCAGCCGCTGGGAAGCGTGAGGTTTCCTGGTAACTACGCGGGGCCCAGGCGGCCCTTCCCTTTAATGCATGCAAACGAAGGGCATAGATTTCTGCTTATTTAACTTCACAAATGTGAGCAAGCTCATAAAAAATAAGTTATTCCTCCTCAGTGCCACAACACCCTTCGGCTGCTTAATTTTGTCTCCCCCCCCCCCCAGCCTCATCTTGTGAGGGAAGCGAAAGCTGCAGGTCTGGGGGTTCCCACCCCCAAGTGGGTCTGCCCTTCTTCCTCTCCACCCTCTGGGCTAGAAGGAGACACCTCCACAGAGGAATCTGAAGGCCCCAGGGGCGACCCTGCTCCAGACCCCACAGCTGTGTGACCTGGGGTTCTGACTGAACCTCTCTGATACCACTGCCTCATCCACGAAGTCCGTTGGCATCACAACCACACCCTGCCTGCCTCAGGCCGGTGTGAGGATCAAACAAGATAATCCCAGTAAAGTGCTTAGTTCGCTCCTGGCACCGAACAAGCCCTCAATAAATGTGAGCCCTTGTTATTATGTAAAGGAGAGCTAAATACCCCCCAGTTAATCCATTTGTCGAGTTTGCCTTCTGGGGCAAGCTGGCAGCTCCAAACACCGCCCACAGATCAGTTTTGTTGGCCTGCTCACGGGTGAGAAAAACCCCAGCTTGCTGCCATCGCAGAGCCTGAGCGCCCGCTTTGACCACAGGCCCCGCCATGCCCTATTGCCTCACTCGGACCGGATTTGAACCTTTAAGTGACCTGACCCCTGTGGGCCCCTGAGTTTGCCACCCCTGGTTGAAGACCCTCCGAAGCTTTTCCAACAGGTGAGTTCACTGAACACATCATTAGGCCAGAGAACAGATGGGGAAACAGGCTCACAGAGGGCCAACGATAGGCCCACAGTCCCTGGGGGAGGGGCTATGGGGTCAGACACGGGTCCAAGTCCCACTGGGCTAGCTCGAGAGACTCCTCCCTGTCACACGGAGGAGCAAATGGCCCATCAGCCAGGGGGCAGGAGAGACGGGCTTGGCCTCCATGAGCTCAGTATGTTTGAGACCAGATGGGCGGCAAAGCAGGAGGAAGGGCCCGCCCTGAGCCTCACCCCAACCTGGCGATGGGTGTGCCAAGCCAGGGTGGCACTCCGATGAGCCAAGAATGACCGAATGACTGTAGTCATTCGGTCATTCTTCCTCTCGCACCAGTCTCAGATGACCCCTCAAGGCCCCTCCCCAGTCAGTTCCAGCCGTTGTGCATTTCTACGGAACCAGGCACGGCTCCCTGCTTTGCAGGTCCTGCCCCTGCAGAGCCCAGCATCAGAGGCTCCAAGGGTGGGGGATGGGGCTAGAGCTAGCCCATGCCCCTCAGAGCCCCTCCACACCCTCTCCTTTGAGGGCACCTCCAGGAAAGACCTCGGCCAGAAATTGCAGCCCGTCCATCCACACCAGCCCCTCTTCCGACGTCTCAAAGCATAAAAAGCCACAGCCCTAAGCTGCTTCAGCCCAACTTACCACCAGCCACACCCCCGTGAGCCCCCATCTCACAGAAGTGGAAACTGAGGCCCAAGCAGGAGGACGGATGGACTCCCTATGGTTCCACAAAGGGAGACCGGCCTTGCAAGACCTGTCTTGTGCGACCCTCCCGCCAGCACCAGCCAGCAAGATCCAGAGAACAGGGGCCCAGACTCACGCCAGAGACGCCAGCCCGCTACCCCAGCTGCCCTCTCCAGGCCTCGACTTCCCCGTCTGCAGTATGGCTGACTCCGACACAGTGAGCCATTCTGGGAGGGAAGTCGGTGGGGAGGGTCCTCCACACCGGGCAGCATGGTCAGCCCTGCATGTGCCTCAACTTTCCCAAAGGGCAGTGGGGTTTCTGTGCCCTCTGTCTTCCCCAGAGCCCCTCTCCCTGGGCACCCCCTGCATCCAGCAGGGGCACAAGGAACAATCTAGTAGTTACCAGAGCCCAGACACCATGCTGAGAGCTAGATGGGTGCTGTTCTGCCTGTTTTTCAGACACGGAAGCAGAAGCACAGAGAAGCTAAGTAATTTGCCCAAGGCTACTTGGGAAGAAAAAGCCAGTGGACTCAGGGGCAGACCAAGGAGCAAGGATGGAGAACGCAAACCTGGTTATGGGTGCACAGGTGAGGCAGAGGAAAAGAGGAACACAGTGGGGAGGAGGAGGAGGACGGAGTCCTGAGAGGCTGCCCCCTCACTACCGTGGACGACAGAAGTTGGCCGCTCTTAACAGCTCCCGCGGTGGCATACGTCAGTGGGATCTCAAGTCCAGGCCACAGTCATTCGGTCATTCTTCCTCTCGCACCAGTCTCAGATGGCCCTTCAAGGCCCCTCCCCAGTCAGGTCCGGCCGTTGTCCATTCCTACGGAACCAGGCATGGCTCCGTGCTTTGCAGATTCTGCCCAAGGTCCCACCAAGCCAAGCGTGGCCTACTGCAAACTCGAACCCAGCTCTCGGATAGTCCCTCCCACCCACCACTTCCTGATTTTCAGAAGAGTCCCCAAGGTACCCCCAGCTTTGGAAGGGGGGAGAGGGTGGGGCCTGAGGCGAGAGGGGCGGGGCCATGAAAGGTGGGGGCGGGGCCTGGCAGGTGGGTGGGCTGCCCCCCACCCCCAGAGGTAAGGCTGGATCCTGGGTCTGGTTGCCTTGGCAACCTGACTAATTAATTCCGATTGGCACCCCATCTGTGCCTTGGCTGGATGGGCGGTTTGGGCTCGCGGGTGTTTGTTTTGAAGCGAAGGGGTGATTAATGGGAGGAGCTGGGAGGCTGCAGTCCCGGGCTGGAGAGAGCCTGACGCCCCCGCCCCACGTGCATACTAGCATCCCCACCCCGCAAAGGAACAGGCAGACTTGGTCCCCAGAGACCATCCCAGACCTCCTTCTCCCAAGGGGGGGTGGCTCATCCCAGCCCAAACACGGCCTGGCACAGACAACAGACGGCAGCGCCGGCGGTGTGCGCACACCAGAGCGCCCCCGCAAACACGCACACACCGAGAACACGGGCTCCACAGTGAGGAGCCTTAGGATCAGACTCCAGCTTCCTGAGCCTCAGCTTCTCCATCTGCAAAATGGGCAATACCGCTCCCCTCAAAAGGCTCTTAGAATCAAAGGGACAGCCCCAGTGCACTTGCGGACCTCATTATCCTGGGGTCGGGGAAGGCTTTGTGGAGGGAGATCCTGGTGATGGAACCACGTATCAGGTCCCAGAGGGTGACAGTCCGAGGAACTGGAATGAAGCCAGGAGGACTGGATCATGGCCTGTGAGAGGAGAGGGTCCCTCCAGGCAGGAGCGCTAAGGCTGGCCAAGTCGCTGCAGGTCTCAGAAGCCAGGATAAGGATTCTGGATCTTGGCCCAAGGAGAGTGGGGAGCCAGGGAAACGCTAGGGAGTCCTGCCAAGGGAAGGGCACAGAAGGAACTGGAGGGACAGGAGTGGAGACAGCAGCCTTAGCGGAGCTGCCAGGGTGAAAGGGTGACCAGGAGACGGGAGGACGTGAGAGCAGGTCTTGGTGACACACCGGTCACCTTCAGGACGAGGACAAGAGGCTGAACGTGGTGTTCAGGAATGACTCCCAGGGTCCAGGCGGGCAGCTGAAAGATGGCAGTGCCCACCCCAGAATAGAGAGCCTCCGAGAAGGAACCACAGAGTCAGGATGCTGGATTAGAGCAGTCTGGGATGGAACGAGCTGAGTTTTAGGGATGCCCTCCAGAGGCAGGGCACCGTGGAGGCTGGAGGCCTGGGCACCCCACCCCCCACCCCGTACACACCTGCTGGGAAGAGCCAGGGACATAGAGCACCATCCCCAAGAGCAGAGAATGATGATCAGGCCAGAAAGCTCACTCCCCAGCGACAGGCCTGTCTCCCACATGGCAGCACTTGGAGCCAGACCTCCGGGGTTCAAATCCGGGCCCCTATACCTCACCAGCCGTGAGATCCTGGGCAAGCCTCAACTTCCCCATCCCTAAAATGGATATAAAAGCAATGCCCATCCCACAGGTTGCTATGAGGGCTTCCCCCTGGGTTCCCCAGGGGTGTGGGACCTTAAGGAACGTGCTCCTTCTGAGAGGAGGACAGGATGCTAACCTTTTTGAGCACTTACCAACAGCCAGGCCCCCCCACAGGTGTTACAGACCTATGGTGGTGACCAAGGAGGATGGTCCGGGGCCGAACCCCAGGTCCCTGCTTACTAACTATGGGACCAAGAGTGCCCCTCCCCTCCACTTCGACCTCGGCTTCTGCGAATGTGAAATGGAGGGTATCTGCCCGTGGCACGTGGGATTGTTGTGAGCGTGAAAGATGAACACATGTGAGTACGTGTCATCTGCCTGGCACACAGGAAGCACAAACTAAATCATCATTACAGTCTTTGCTAAAGTTCCTCCCAAGAACCCGAGAAAGCGAACGCAGTGATCCCAGTATAACAAACGAGAAGGGCAAAGGCCTCACTTACCCTGGCATCCAGGACCCAGACTGGCCACCATCTGATCACAGGCTCCTCCCTCCCCAACCCAAATGGCCCTCAGCCCAGGACAGGGCCACATGAGATTGCCTGGGTCGGAACCCTGCCCTAGCTGCTCTGAGCTGTGTGACCTTGGACAAGTCACCTCACCTCTCTGAGCCTTAAGTTCCTGCCCTAAAAAATAAGGGGTCCTATCCTTGCACAACTGAGTGAGGAGGACTCAACAAGGAGATACACAAAAGGTGTTCAGCCCAGAGAATGCATACAGCAGGCGCTCAACAAAGGACAACCATTGTGATTACTGATAGGATGGTAAGACTTGAAGGAAAGAATGATGGCCCACAAGCATTCCAGTGGGGTCCTGGGAGTGATGCCCTGCCCCCAGCCAAGCAAGCATATCCCCAGAGGGCTGCAGCCTGGGGGTCCACCCCAGGTGCAAACCCCACCCCGGCATTCCCCCACCAGCCCCACCGCAGGACCCCAACCGGGCCCCTGTCCACCCCCACCCATCACCCCCACCACCTCCGCCATTGAGCACACAGCCACATGGGCACACACCCAGCCCCGTGACCAGCCCACAGTCCCTCCCCTCCCCCCACTCCGCATCTGCTCAATTAGGGAAACTGGGGAGCGAGGGAAACAAAGACTTAATTTCTGAGCTAATCAGCCTGCCTCATGCTAATTACCATCCTCCCGGGCATTAGGGCAGGCTTCCTGGGGGAGAGGGGGGAGGCTGGTCCCTAGGAATGACACCCCCTTTCCCCCCAACCCGGAGACAGCCCAGAAATGGTAAGGGGGGGGGGAATCAGGATGCTCGGGCAGGGATTTCAGTGTGCCACTTGGTGGATGTGGCCAAAAGGAGGGGACACAGCAGGGGACATGCCTGGGGCAGTGTCCCTTGGGCAGGTCCTACCCTCCCGGAACCCCCTTCCGGGATTCCTGCCCCATCCTGGGGGCAGCCACAGACGGCGGAGGCCCCAGAACAGGCGTCCCATTAGGTATCAAGCCCACAGCCTTGGCAGAGAGATGGACAGATGGATACTTTTAAGCTAGAAAATTGAGCAATGATCAGAGTGAAGCTTTTGGACCGAGGCATAGAGCGAGGGCACCGAGCATGTGTCTGTGTGCTCAGGTGTGTGCATGTGCGCGTGTACGTGTGTGTGCGCATGCTACACCAATCCATGAGTGCAGAGAACAAGAGGCTTTAGGATCGGAAGCCAGGACGTCTGGGCTCCATTCCCCAGCCCTCCTCTGGATAAGTCCCCGCCCCTCTGAAATTCAGCCTTTACGGTGGAAGAGCAGGAAGGGCTCTTTGCTAGGGTCCCTTGATCAACCAATGTGTACTGAGCGCCTACTGTATGCACACCAGGCTCATGGCTGGGCAAAGCTTCCGTCCCCCTGGCTTCCACTGTCCAGTGTCCCATGTTCCAATCAACACAGCGTGGGATGGACAGAAACCAACATAGCAAGGCACTGACCCCATGGAGACAGGCCAGGGCATCCAGGATGGGCTACCAAAGGCAGGGTTTGTCCCTATATTTCTTAGACAAGGTCCTGCCCAGCAATGAAACGTCAGATAACTGGAACTCCCTGCGGGCCCCAGAGCAAACCCCTTCCCCTGCCTGGGCCTCAGTTTCCCCATCTGCAACAATGAGGGAGCAGAGGCTGTATCCCAGCCCCCGCCCAAGCAAGGATTCTTGGTCTCCCCATCGTGACTGCGTGTATGTGGGGGACAGCAGGGGTGGCGGTATGCCCCCAACAGACACGCACACACAGCTGACTGTCCCAGCATTGGGTCCAGAAGCACGACAGACACACCAGAGGGACAGGTGCGCCCAGCGATGAGGGGGGCTGTCCGCGCACCCCCCAGAGGTTCCCAGTCAAGGCTCCTAAGTCTGCAAGCTCAGCTCTGTCGGCACAGGCCACCCCAAAACTGCCTCCCTCTCCCCTTGTCATGGGGCCCTCACAGCTGGCCACCACGTCCTGAATCCCTGCCGCATACCTGGGGTCCCCTAGGCCTCGCCACACGGAATTCCCACCACAGCCCTGACAGGTAAGTACTGTGTGACCCTGTTTGACCAAGGGGGGAACTGAGGCTCAGCCAGGTCAAGTGACTTGCTCGGTGAGTGACGAGCTGGGCACTCGAGTCCTGCCTGACCCCAAGCTGCTACACCTACCGTGGTCTGAGACCACCTTCCTGGACCACCCTCAAGGCTCAGACCAGGGCTCCGGGCTGGCCCGGATCCTGCAGGAGGATTGCTCCCTGCAGACCCTCAAGGGCTCCCACAGCAAGGTGCTTGGGGGCGGGGGCCCTGGGAGCCAGATAGCCCAGGTTCAAAATCCCAGTCTCACCACTGACTCACTCTGAGACCATAGGCAGGATCCTGAATCTCTCTGCCCCCTCAGTTTCTCCATCTGTAAAATGGGGATCAGGACATTTTGTTGGATTGTTGTGAGGACTGAATTTCTGTAAAGTTCTTTGAACAGTGCCTGGCTCGTGGGAAACATTCTCTGGGCCTTGTTAAATCAAAAGAATAAATGAGTTCCTTTAGCTCTAAGGACAGCCAGAGAATTGGTTTGCCCAGAGGGCAAGGGGTACAGCTGAGATTCAAACCTTAGGTCCAGGACTCCCCGCCCAATACTCGCTCCCTACAGCACCAAGGTAGCTCCAGCTTGGCTAAGAGAATGAAGACGTCCCAGGACTGACCCTGGCTCAGGCCCCAGGAGGTAGGCAGAGGCTGTATGGAGACAGAGGTCAGAGCATAGGCTGGGAACCGGCCCCTGTGCCGCCTTCTCTGCCTGACCCCCAGCTCCAGAAAGCCAGGGCCACCCAGGGGCCCTGGGCAGCCAGGTGCCAAAGCAGCTCCCCTCGGTGCCGAGGGCCCAAGGCCAGTGGTCCTGGGCTACAGCAAGGCAGGGGATGGCAAGGGGCACTACAGCCTCCCAGCAGCTGCCGCAGCATTCCCAATCCCCAGCATTCTGCCCCAGGGACAGCCGAGGTCCCACGGAGCCCCACCAGCAGGAATCGCACCCAGAACGGGAGTCCTCCCTGAAGTCCTCAGCCAAGAGTGGACCCAGATGTCCACACACACCCTCAGAAGCTGATCCCCACCCACGAGCCCACCCACATCACCGAGCGCCCACCCAGGTCCAGGGGTGCGAGAATCTGAAATCATGCCATGTTGGTGAAAGTGGAAAATGTGCGACCAACCCAGCCCCCCCAACAGGGAAATGGCCGTGCAAGGGGGCCCTCGGCCAAGGCAGAGCCGGACAGGCCCCCTCTGTGTCCCTGAGAGCAGACGTGCAGAGTGTGGAGTTGGGGGCGCAGGAAGGGGGAGAGGCTGCGAGGCAAATCCCACGGAGGTAAGAACAGATGGCACACGTGTGTTTGCGGGGGGCCTGGAATCATGGGGAAGGACCCCACCAGGCCCCAGCGCGTCCCTCAGAGAGCACGCGTCCATTCCTTAGTTAGGAAGCGGGTGTCTACACTCACATGTTCCCCTTTACACACTGCAACACCCAACGAACACACAAGAATCACCCCATGTGCGCATGCGCACACCCAAGCAGACAGCCAGCCACCTTCCTCGCATGGCCCGAGGAAGGGACACCACAGAGATGGGCAGAGCGGAGAGACAAAAGACAGAGAGAAGACGGGGAGACACAGATGGAGTGAGAGACAAGCGGCAGAACCAAGAAAGCTCCGCTCGGGTCCGGGGGGATGCGATCCAATCCGAAGCGGCCCAAGGGCCCCAGAAGGGGACAGTTCTGGGTCTTCCTGGGTTCCACCCTCAGCCCGGCCACACACCACCCAGTGACCCCGGGCCAGTGCCTCTCTGGGTGTCAGGATGCCTAGGAGGACAGGGCAAGGGATGGAGACCCTGTGGGCTCTGACCCTCCAGCACTCCAGGGTCCCAATCCCCCGCCAAGGCCTGGCTCCCACCTCTCCTCAGGTCCCTCATGGTCTGCAGGCTGCCCCCCACGGGCCTGGGGGGATCTCTGGGGACAGCCCTGTTCCTCCTCCCTGGAGCTCCCCCTGAATCCAGAATCCAGAACGGAGCGTCCGGGTCAGCTGCCGTCTCAGCCAAGCCAGGAACCCCCTCCCCCCGTGCAGCCACCAGGGCCAGCAGGATCAGAGAGGGGAGGAGCAGGGCAGTGACGATGACCGCAAGTACCACGCATCACGTGTGCCTGCAGGGGAGCAGATGATGCTCCCGGCCTGCTCTGTCTCACTTAATCCTCATGAAGAACCTTGATCCCATTTTGTAGATGGGGAAACTGAGGTTCAGAGATGGCCTGCCCAGAACCACGCAGCCAGCAAGAGGACGAAGGAGCTGGCAGGGAGCGCAGGCCGCCTACTCCAAAACCCAGCAGCAACGTCCACATCTTGTCCGGCAGGTACTGGGGAGAGTGGGAGGGGCCAGGCAGACACCCCCGCATTTCCTAAACTGGCATCCCAGGCCTCAGGACACCATGCACCACAGCCCATCCCCAACAGCCTGAGAGGGGGCGGCTGGGAGGGCCGCTGAAGCCCTGCCCCCCTGCTCCTGCCACCAGGAACCCCGACAACAGACAGAGTGAGCATGTTCTGAGCACACGCTGTATGCCAGGAGCCGGCCCCAAGCACTTTAGAGTATCAGTTCTCGGAGGCGGGTACTATTTTAATTCCCACTTTGCAGAGGCCTGGCAACTTGTTAGGGTAGAACAGGGAGTGGAACCCAGGCCTGGGCCCACAGGCTGGACCACTGTGTCACCCCATCTTACAGACACTCAGGACTTTCCTGCTCTGACCGACCTACCCTAAGCCGACACTCCGGAATGTCAGACAGAGGCAAGAATGGCCTCCTTCCTCCAGTCCCTGCTCAGCTCAAGGGCTCCCAAGCCACCATCATCTAGGGTACCTGCCTTCCTCTGCCGAACCCTCTATGGCCCGTCTCTTCCCAGGATGCTAGGGATCCTCGGCCAGCTCCCACCTTTTTCCTTAAAGCAAAGCCCTGAGCAGGGAGGGGAAGGTCTGTGTCTCTCCATAAACCTCAGATGATATCCTCAGGAAGAGGAGCTGGGTCTCAGCCTGAGGCCCAGAGAGGGTGTCAGATAAGCCAGGGTCACACAGCAAGCCAGAGGCAGGAAGGAGAGCTATGGCCCTTGGCTCCCTGTTACAGCTCAGCACAGAGTCTGCCCTCCCTCCTGTGTTTGTAAACCTTGAAACAAGGTTGGTTGAGCTGTGACCCAGTGCAGAGGCAAAGGGTGGAGGGGAGATGGATTTTTAGCAACTTCTAGAATGCCTCAGGCCTTACCAACCATGCAGTCCCCCACAGCCCTATGGGCCTGCTCTGGGTAAACAGTCCTTCTGCAACCCTGTCTCATTCCAGCCCCTGTAGGAGCCCAGCGCTGTCTGCAGGCAATGTCCCCATTTCACAGATGAGTAAACAGAGAGACTCAGGTGCTCAGGACCACTCAGGATCGGGATGGAACCCACTGTGCCTTGCTGCCAACCACAAAACCTGCCTGCCTGGAGCCCCTGTCCTAAATCTAACCCCTTCCCAATCCTTAGGGACTGCCTCTTCCAGGAAGTCTTCCCAGAACTCAGGGAGCCTCCACTCAAAGGAACTGTGCTTTCCTTCTACACTAATGAAGCAGATTGAGCCTCTGCCCTCAGACTAGGGCTCCTGGGAGACGGGAGAACTCCCTGAAGTCAGGACTATGACTCCCTAGACAGGATATTGATGGCCCAGTCTTTCCCCACCCCCAGTCCCCGGCTGGAAGACTAGGACCTCCCTGAGGACAGGGCCACCACATTCTCCTTCCTTCAGACTAGGAAGTAATAGGAGTGAGACTCCCCCTTCCCTCCTCCTGCACCTCCACGCCCACAGCCCCCCCCCCCCAGAATATAACACTCTGCCCCAATGGTACAAGCAGGACCCCTCCTTCTATCCCTCTCCCTCCTGGCAGCCCTCCAGGCCTGGCCCGTACCAGGCAGCCTACTCCCCTCCCCCGGGCCCTGTCCATGAATCCCACCTCTGTTGGGCACCACAGACCCCCCTTTCTCCTCCCCAAACAAATGGGGTCTTGAGTGAACCACTGGGACTGCACACAAGGCTAGATCTATTCCCTGGGCTAATGTCGCTGCCAGCAGGGGGCCAGGGAGTTGGGGGGGGGAGCCAGGCAAGGGGTGGGGGGGCACGGGGAAGTAGGCTGTCCATGCCACAGCCTCTCTCGAGGTCCAGCCTCCGAAATCGGATCCTGGTGGGGCTAGGATCAACGGCTCACTCCCCGTATCACCCCAGAGTGGACCAACCCCAGATGCCTCCAAGGTGCCTCCCCTCCCAACAGTGCAGGCAGGAGCCTCTGGGCCCAGGTCCAAATTCCTGCTCTGTGCCCCACGGAGACCTTCCCCAAACCTGAGGCAGGTCATCTGTAAAATGGGCCTAACTAGACTGACTCTGCCTGTGCTGCTGTGACTGTGAATGCGGACACAGACAGCAATGTCCCCAGCACGAACTCAGTGCCCCAAGAAAACCAGTTTCCTTCTTTCTTCTATTTTTCTTTTTTGGTGGTGGGGGGGGGCGGGGGGGACAAACTGGGTAAGAGCCCAGGCTGGCAGGGCAGAAAATGGCCTTTTCCAAGCACTATAAACGTCCCTATTCAGAAGTCAGAAGCTCAGTTCCCTCAGGAATGAGCGATGGGGCCTCCCAGGACTGGGGTAATTCAGGAGAGGCTGCTGGTCTTCCCTGGGGAGAGGGCCTTGGAGTCAAGCTTGCAAATCCAAAGCTCCAAGTCCACCGCCTCCCAGAAGCCCATCTAGATAAGATATCATCTCCATTTGGGGCACCTGGGTGGCTAAGTGGGTTAAGCCTCTGCCTTCAGCTCAGGTCATGACCTCAGGGTCCTGGGATCGAGCCCCACATCAGGCTCTCTGCTTGGCGGGGAGCCTGCTTCCTCCTCTCTCTCTGCCTGCCTCTCTGCTTACTCGTGATCTCTCTCTGTCAAATAAATAAATAAATCTTTAAAAAAAAAAAAAAGATATCATCCCATTTTACAAACAAGTAAACTGAGACACAGAGTGGGTAAGTAATTTGCCTAAGGGCACACAGCAGCTGAACTGATGACTCAGGCTGCTACCAAAACTTCTTCCTTATGGCAGGCAGGAGCCGGCCTGGCTTCGGAGCCTTTCTGCGGGTGTTGCCTCTGCAGTCAGAGTGAAGTCCGAACTGTCCAGCTTGAAAGGCCAGGCCCCCAGCAAGGCGATGTAGTGCAGCAGAAAAAGCACCTGACCCAGAGTCAGTGCGCAATTGGGGCTCTGGAGGCCAGCTCTGCCACCAACTCCTCGCTGTGTATCCGGGGCCAGCTGGCCTGGCCTCCCCACCCTCAAGAGCCTTGTGGCTAAGACGCGAATGACAAGACGGGCAGCCCAGGGCCCCCGGTAGAGTTACCCACCCACGCTGTCATCGCGTGTTCACTGAACACCTACTATGTGCCAGGCCCCGTTCAAGGCGCTTGGGATAGATGGGGGAACAAGACCGAGAACGCTCCAGCCCTCATGATCTGACATTGCGCTGGCGAAAGGGTGGATAATAAAAAAACAAAAAACAAAAAACAAAAAAAGCAATCGGTTGTGTTAGGGGCTACCAAGAGAGGGTAGAAGCCCAGGGCCACAAACAGAGCACTCAGGAAGGGGCTCCCTGGGAAGGCGACACGGAAAAGGGATGGGGGGCGGGAGGGGGCAGCCCAGGACAAGCCCAGGGAGCAGGGGGGAGCCCAGAAGGGCCAGCAACTCCTGCAGAAGGACCAGCAAGTTCAAAGGCCTAAGGACTTCAGTGCCCCATGGAGTCTGAGGGGGGCACCCAGCACACAGCAGAAGCTCCAGAAAGAGCCGCCCCTTAAGCCCCGTGAGCTCCTTGCACCTTGCTTTCCTCCTCTGGAAAACAGGATGCTGGGCAGCTTCAAGGGAACCCTGTCTCTTCCATACACCTGGATTCATTCTTAGTCTTCCCATTTTGCAGGTGGGGAAGCTGAGGCTCCCAAGACCCCACAGCCCGTAAATGGCAACATGACGATGGGAACCGAGGTCTTGTCATCCCCAACCCTAGGTCCTGCTGGCCTTATGCGGCCTCACGGGTCACGGGACACTCACTGCCTCTCCCCCAGGTGATCCCAAGACAGCACTGACCACCAGAAAGTCTCTTGGAAGGAACAGAGGTCTATGCCCTCGTTGGTTCCCCTTTACCACCTGGGGCCACACAGGACACTTCTCCCCCGACTTCCCGCAGGTCACTGGAAAGGCACGGAAGGGTTCACAGGTTCAAAAGAGCAGGGAGCCCCTGCTAGGTAGCAGACACTGGGCTTTACTGTCACACCCCCCACCCCCCTGCCGCACGCGGGTAAAATAAAGCTGAGCCTATCACACCCATCGTACAAAGAAAAAAGCTGAGGTTCCCAAAAAGGTAAGAAACATGCCCAGGGCCACCCACCTAGAAAGTGGCAGAGAGAGGCTCTGAACTCAGGTCTGTGTCACTCAGAGTCTCCATGCTGCTCATCCCCCAGATCCCTCAGATGTCCCTCTCTGGACATCCTTCTCCATCCCTGGCCCCTAGTAGCAGGAAGGACTTGCCCTGAATCCATTGCTCCGGGGACACCAAGCGCCACTCGCCTGATACGCCATGCCCCGGGCTGGGGTTAGGTGGGCAGGTTCAGGACACTCGGGAGCCCTGAAGGAAGCCAGGAGGTGGGGGGCTTAGGCGGCAGCTGGGGGGGCCAAGGCCTGTGTGAGGACAGCAGGCACCCAGGCCCCTGGATTAGGCAGGCAAGGAGCACATACATTATCCCCAGTGACAACAAGCCCAAGAAGCATGTGCGATGTCTCCATTTTACAGATTGGGAAACTGAGGCCCCGGACCGTACAGCTGTCAGTGCCGGAGTCGGGATTCAAACCCAGGACTCTGCTGTCCCAAGCTGCTGCCTCCTGTAACTACTGAAGGGAAATGTTTGCTTCGGAAAAGTACCTGGGGACTGAGGGAAGAGAGAGACAACTTTCAGTGGGGCTGTCGCAGAGGGACACGCTCCCAGGGGAGGATTCAGGACCAGTGAGTTGGGTGTTTGGGGAGACAGGTACCCAGGGGTCAAATCCCAGCCTCAGTGCGTGGCTGCTGTGCAACCTGGGGCAAGTGACCTCCCCTCTCTGATGCCTCAAAGGCAAGTATCAGTACCAGGTATCCTGGAGCACAGCAAACGTGAGGTATGGGACCAAGTCACTTGGGGACAAGGAGAGAACGTGGATCTGGAGGGGGGACTTGTATGCTCAGAGGCCCTGAGGAGGAGGAAGGCTCCAGAAAGCAGAGGTGGGGGCACCTGGCCGCAGACGTGGGAGTGAACAGGATGAACCTGGCAGTGAACGGCGCGGCTCGGACCCTCCCACTGGACCTCCCTCCCCATCAGAGAACCCTGCATCAGCCCAGGAGCCCAGCAGCACCAAGCCCAGGGCCGCAGCCCCTCCCTGTAACACGGCCACCACACCCCGCGGAGCCCCCACCGCCCCACTCGCTCCTTGCATGGCCCCCCTAGAGCCCCCAGCACCGGCCCTTCCCCAGGGCCCTCAACCCCTCAGCAGCCACGGCTCCTCCACGTGGGGACCACCTCGTCCTAGAGACGGCATCTCCTTCTCCTTAGCAACCATCAACACCGCCCCAGACAGCCAGCCTCCTCCCTCTGTCTCCTCCTCTCTCCATGGAGACCACAATGCCACAGAGGCGGCTCCCTCGCCAAGGCAACCACCGTCACTCAGCACCCGCCCCGGACCACAGCTCTCTCCACGTGGCCACCACCAACACTGCCGCGGTGACAGCGACAGCCTCTCCTCTCGGGGCAGCCACCAGCCCCAGCAGAGACCAACAGCTCCAGTCTGCGGCGGCCTCCAGCTGTCTGACTGCGCTCCCCGATGAAATCCCAGACACCGATCAGGTCCCTATTGATCCTGCCCCGCGTGTCTCGGCTCCCAGCTCTCTCCCAGCCCCTCAGTCTGCCCCTCCCGACAATGGAGAGACTCCCTCCCCTCCTGAGGGAGGAAAGGAGACCCCCGGAAGCCGGTCCCCACCCCAGCAGCCCCCTCCGATGCCCCGGTCCCCTGCTGAAGTGCAGGAGGCCAGGCCAAGGGGCAGGAGTGTGACTTCCTCCCACCCACCACAGGGAGCCTGTCCCGGCCCCCAGAAAGGCCTGCCACTCTGCCAGCTGCCTCGCAGGCCCCAGGAAGGGAAGCTGGGGAGGAGCAGGTGAGGGTGCCCATAGCAGGGGTGCGGGTGGGGGGGGGGTGCCGGGCAAGGCAGGAAGGGACCAATGGGTGACAGGCCTGGCTATACCACAGTTCACAAGGCCAGGTCATGTGAGCCAGGCTCACACGCAGCCACACGCTCGCACACAGTCAGAAGGACCCTGTCCTTACCGATGTCTGCGGGTTAAGGGGGCCCTCCGGCCCACGAGGCTCTATCCCTGGCCTGGTCTCAGGGAGGCCCCCCCTGCAGCAGCGGCGCCAGGCGGCAGCAGCAGGAGCAATGGGGTCCCGGGTCCTGGTCCAGCTCAGGCATCGGCAGCTTCTCACCCAGGTCCTCTCCTTCTGCGAGGAAGCGAGGGGGAGAAAGGGGAGGGAGGGAGAGGAGAGGAGGAGAGAAGGAGGGGGAGGGGGGCAGCAGGAGGGAGGGAGGAGGGAAAATGCTGAAGTCTTGAAGGGTACACTCACTTCTTTCTTAGGTTTCCCATGGCAACCAAATATACCACAAATGAATATCAGTGTGAGAGAGAGGGAGGAGGCCGCGAGAGGGGAGGGATGCACGGAGATGGAGGCCGAGATGGAGAGAGATGGGAGAGATGGAGGCAGGGAGGTGGAGAAATGGAGGCGGGGAGATAGGGGGGGAGATGGAGGCAGGGAGATGGAGGCTGGGAGATGGAGGCAGAGAGAGGCTGGGAGATGAAGGAGATGGAGGTTGAGATATGGGGGAGAGGGAGTCAGGGAAATGGAGAGATAGAGGCAGGGAGATGGAGGCTAGGAGGAGGGAGAGATGGATGTTGGGGTATGGGCGAGAGGGAGGCAGAGAAATGGGGGAAAGGGAGGCAGAGGGTGGGGAGAGGGAGGCTGGGAGGTAGAGGAGAGGGAGGCAGGGAGAAGGGGGAGATGGAGGCTGAGAGACGGGAGAGATGGGTGTTGGGATATGAGGGAGAGGAAGGCAGGGAAGAGGGGAAGCTGGAGGCAGGGAGAAAGGGGAAAGGGAGGTAGGGAGAGGGGGGAAAGAAAGGCAAGGAGATGGGGGAGACGGAGGCAGGGAGATGGGAGGGACAGAGGCAGGGAGGAGGGGGAAAAGGAGGCAAGGAGAAGTGGGAGATGGGGAGATGGAGGCTGAGAGATGGGGGAGATGGAATCGGGGAGGTCAGGGAGAGGGAGGCTGGGAGATGTGGGGAATGGAGGCCAGGAGGTGGAGGAGATGGAGGAGATGGAGGGAGGGAGGAGGAGGAGATGGAGTCAGGGGGATGGAGCCTGGGAGATGGGGTAGATGGAGACTGGGAGATGGAGGCTGGGAGGTGGGGAGAATGGAAGCTGGGAGATGGAGGCTGGGAGGTGGGGGGGATGGAAGCTGGGAGATGGAGGCTGGGAGGGAGGGGAGAGGGAGCCAGGGAGGTAGGGGAGAGGGAGGCTGGGAGATGGGAGACATGGAGGCTGGGAGATGAAGGCTGGGAGGTGGGGGGATGGAGGCTTGGAGATGGAGGCTGGGAGGGAGGGGAGAGGAAGACTGGGAGGTAGGGGAGAGGGAGGCTGGGAGATGGGAGATATGGAGGCTGGGAAGTGGAGGCTGGGAGGTAGAGGAGAGGGAGGCTGGTAGGTGGGGGGCTGGGGGCTGGGAGATGGAGGCTGGAAGGTGGGGGATGGAAACTGGGAGATGGGGACATGGAGGCTGGGAGGCAGAGAAAAGGGAGGCTAGGAGGTGGGAGGATGGAGGCTGGGAGATGGGGACATGGAGGCTGGGACATGGAGGCTGGAAGGTGGGGAAGAGGGAGGCTGGGAGATGGGGAAGGTTGGGTCCCCATCCTATAGGCCCCATCGGGTTCAAGAGGAAGAGGAGGGAAGGGGCCACAGGACTTCTTTCACTCCCTCCGTGGTTCCTAGAGGAGGGGCGAGCAACAAATGGGTAGTTTCTAGGAGCTGAAGGGACCCCATTCCTCCCATCCCACCCCAGCCTCGCTCACGTTCCTGACTCCCTGCAGGGCCCCAGAGACTGGAGGCTCTTCCCACGTCCCAGCCAGACACCCCACTCAGTCATGGACACACAGAGCATACCCAGGTGGGGATGGTCCCCACCCCCTCCCACTCCCTGTCGCTAGGTGCTCCCATACACAGCCCCTCCCTCCTCACATGGACAACCACACCACCCTCCTATCAGTCACCCCAACCCCAACCGGACTACTCCTTCTACCACTGGGCCCCAGGCCCTCCGCTGCAGGGAACAAGCAACCCCCCCACCCCACCCCGTGCCATCTCTCATTGATGACTCTGGCATACACCCATTCTCCCAGTGTGCCCACAGCCTATGCCCTGCTGGGCACCATCCGGTCATATGCACTCATACACCCTAAGAGTAATGCACCTGCCGGACCTCCCCTGGCAGAGACACACACTATTCCCGACAGCTGTGCCTCCACCCAACCTTCTCCCATCTGTGCGCACACGTACACGCGCACACACTCCCTCTCTGCCCTCAGAGGCCCCTCTCCCTGCCTGGCCCGCACCCCCCACCAGCCCAGATGGTCCTCCCAGCCCGCCCTCACAGGCAGGGGCTCACACCTTGGCCCCCTCGACACCGCCATTCATAAACCTACATAGACCCTCCCAGAGCGGGCAGCTGGCGGCCCTGGAACACAAGTGCGCACGCGCGCCCTGCGCTGCCCGGCTCAAAGGCAGAGGACAAGGACGCACCAGCTGGCTCCTGGAAAGGGCTCCCAGGCCCAGGTCCCCCAGGGATACCTCCTCCACGCTCAACCCAGAGCACTGTGGCCAGCAGACACCCTCACACACACACACACACACACACACACACACACACACACACACACGCCAGCACCCACAGGACACTGAAGAGCAACTAACACCAGAATCCCACATCCCCTCAATCGGACATGTGCACGGAGACCCAGATGCACCTTCCACAGCTGCCCACAGAACCCTGATATAGCAGCGCCCACCTGAACACGTGGACTCACACGAGTGCCACCATGCTTGGGGCCAGGGCACAGATAGCCCTCAACACACACGTGGAAACGCACTGGCGCCCACTCCCGGTGGACCACCCGCCGCAGGCACTCGCGCTCCACCATACACACCCAGACAGACATGCCCACAGGCACGGGGGCCCCTAGACGGCCTCACAGGCCAACGCGGACGGGCCCCGGCACACCAGCGCTGAAAAACAGCGCTGGGAGATGGGGTAGATGGAGACTGGGAGAACTGGGGAACGCTCCCTGACACCCCACCCCCCCAGCACACGCAAGGCCACGCCTGCACACTCACGGGGCCATACTCCCAGGATAGTTCTCCGCGGCGCCTCCCCAACCCCATCCCGTCCACACCCACCTGACACACACACCCCGTCGCCAACAAGTCACAGGCCCTTGATTGGGTCGCCCCTCCACCCCCCTCCCTGGGCACGCGCCTCGGCCTGCAGCCAAACCCCTGCCCAGCGCCCGCGGGTTTACGATCCAGCGCAGAGACCGTGCGGAGCCCAGAGGCCGTGAAATTGGCTGCGAGCTGCGAGGGATGCGGCTGCAAATTCTAAGCACAGAGAAGTAAGGCAGAACCAGGGCGGGCTGCGGGCCATGGTGAGGGAGGGGGTGCGGGCGACCCCGGGAGGGGGCTTCCTGTGCGCGCTCCCGCCCACCCCGCCGCCTTGCCCGTGCCCTGCTGGGCGGGGCGGGGTGGGGCGGGGCGAGGGGTGGGGAGGGTGGGGAGCAGTGCGGGAAGAGCCGCGCGCGGGTGCACCCTGGGGGCCTGCCCGGGGTGCCACCGGGGATGGACACCCGCTCACTGCCCGGCCCACTGCCACTTGCCTGGGCCAGAGCGCCCACCGGATGACCGGATGACCGGCCTCAGGTCACAGCTTCGCGACTGTGCAACTCTGTGTTGCCACCTCCGGGAGGCCTTCCAGGCTCTCCGTCCTCCTCTGGCTTCTCTGTTCCCACCTCCACCACCTGGCGGCCTCCAGCCTCTGCTCACAGGCATAACTCCAGGCTCAGCTCCACCAGCACCCCGGCACCAAAGGAAGGGAGAGGGAGGGCATGGTCTCTCTCCAAAACGCAGGCCCTCACTGGTCTCACCTCATCTGCCCCGCACTTCATGCCTTTACCAGCTGTGTGGCCTTGAACCCGAAACCACAGACTCTGCCTCCTCTTCCTCATCTGTGCAACAGGAACGATGCAGAGGGTCGTTCTGAGGATTTGCTGAGGGCCATTTGGACAAGCTCAGAACAGCAGCTGGTAAACACGGAGATGATTAGTACCGGCCTGACCTTGCCACAGACCAGGGCCACACAGAACTGAACCCAGGCTCCTCTGAAAAATGCGGATGCCTTTGGTGCCTCCCCACCTGTGTGAAAGATCCAGAAGACGCAGCCCCCTCAGCTGCCCTCCAACCGGCAAACATGGGTGAATTCATATTCTGGAAATGCATTAAAAATGCAGGTTCCCAGGCCGCACATCGACCCTCCTGAATCAAAGTCTCAGCCGACGAGGCCTGAGAATCTGCATTTTTAACAGCGCCCAGAGACATTGGTGCTCCCTGACAAAAAGGATAACTTTCCCTTTCTTTTCTTTTTTTTTAAGATTTTATTTATTTATTTGACACAGAGATCAAAAGCAGGCAGAGAGGCAGGCAGAGAAAGAGGGAAGCAGGCTCCCTGCCGAGCAGAGAGCCTGATGTGGGGCTCTACGTGGGGCTGTATCCCAGGACCCTGAGATCACGACCTGAGCCGAAGGCAAAGGTTTAACCGGCTGAGCCACCCAGATGCCCCTAACATTCCCTTTCTTAGTCCAAAGTAGACCGTCCTGTGTAATGGAGCCCCTAATCGCATTCCAGACTCATCTTCCCAAAATCCACTCCAGGCTTTCCAACCTCCAGACCTTGGCTCCTAATGGTCTCTCCACCTGGCCTGCCCCCACCCAGAGCTGGCTGGCCCTCCTTCACCGTCCTCAGGCCAAAATTAAACAAGATAATAGCCAGTGTGGAGCCCCTTGCCTGGCACCCAGCAGGTGCGCAGTCACGAGGACCCCACCGGGGTGAGCAGACAAACAGAAGCGGCCGACCCAGCCTCTCCCACCCTCAGCTCCCCAGGCTGGCTCGGCACCTGCCCTTGCAGCCTCCAAGGCCGGCCCCCTCGGGGTCAGGTCACAGACAACCAAGAAACACTCCCTGTCATCCCAGCCCTACTGTGCATAGGCCCCACGCTGGGCACTTGGTAGATATTCCACGTGACTCCTCTCCACGTGTTCCTGCCTGAGCCCCGGGGCCCCACAGTGATCCCTGGGTGAGATACGCTTGTGCACGCGTGCACGCGCCCGCGTGTGTGTGTACTGAATGCAAAATGCATCAGTCCATCCTCAAAATAGCACGGAGATAAGAGGAACTTGCCCAAGTCATTTTTGAGGGCCTACTAGTCTGCGCCTGTGTGGAGCTGATGTACTGCAGGAGAGACACACAGGGAACAGCCAAACAACCAGAACCATGAACCTCCCCACACAGCCCCATAGCGAGAAGCGTGGAAAGCAAGGGAGGTGGCCTGCCAACCCCGCCGCCTGTGTCTCTCCCCCATCCCCGGGAGAATTTCAGAGAGAGGGGACCCAGCCAGGCCAAGGAGGGAAACTGAGGCAGGCCTGAGTCTTGGGGCGGGGCCCGGAGCGGGCTGGTCGGGCAGCCTTTCGGAACTGCTCCCCGCTGTCCCCCACCCCCCACCCCCGTCCCAGCAGGCACAGGCATGCGCCGAGTCACACACACAACACTCGCTCACACACATGCACAGGTGCACAGCAGACGTGCCCAGCCCCCTCCCAGCCCCTCTGCACATTCTAGCTGGGGGGGACAGGCAGTTCCCAGGCCCTTCTCACACTTCCGTGGGGCCCCCAGCCTGGCTCCCGAAACAGTTTCTATGTGTTTCAAGGGGTGAACGGAGAAGCTGAAAGGAGAGGAAGGGATACACACATACACACACACACACACACACACACACACACAGAGCCCAGGACCCACTCCAGAGAACCAGGAATGAATAAGGGAGACAGATGGGAAGGGGGAGGGAACTCATCTAATTGACACCTACTATGTGCCAGACACAATGCTCCGCACTTGACATTCTCTTACGTAACCACACTGGAAAAGTTAGGAACCCGGCATCGCTATCCCCACTTTATACTGAGGAAGCAGGGCCTCCTGGAGGGGAACTTACTCACCCAAGACACACACCGTTAAAAAGAGACAGAATTTGGACCCTGGACCCCTACTCTTTCGCTGACTGAGACAGGGGGAGAGGACGGTAGAGTGGCCCAAGGGGACTGTCACTGAGGCCGTAATAGTCTCGGAACCTGGAGAAGATACTGATCTGGGAGCAGCAACCCCTCCATCACCCAAGAGAGCCCCCCAAAGACCCGCTGGGTGCCGGCACTGTGCTCAGTGCTGGGGGGACAACAAGAGAGCGTGCTGCTGGCTTCGGGGATGTCACAGGTCACCCAGGGGTGGGGGGAGCACAGAAGGAATGTGGAACAGGCCTGAGACCCTAGAGCCTTCCTGCCCCTCTGTCCCTGCGGCCACTGCCACACCCACTGCTTCTCCTGCTGACAGATGAGCCTGGGACAGGCAGAGGCCTCTCACCCCGGGACACCCCAAGATGGAAAGGTCCCCTGGCAGAGGAGTTCATCGATTCATGGTGCTGCTGTGGGGCTTCTGGTCCTCGTTCTGCTGCTGTGTGGCCCTGAGCCGATCTGTAACCTCTCTGTGTCTTGCGTAGGAGACGAGGCATGGGAATGGCTATGTTGCAGAAAGTGTGGTGGGGATTAAACACTTACAAAGAGCCTCACCCCGGGCCTGACTCTCGGGCTCAATGAATATTAGCTCATATCATTATTATTATTATCACTGTAATGATTGCTGCCAGCGGAACCCAGCAGCGGAGGCTTGCCAGGTGGCTCCCTAGCCTTCAGGGCCTCTCCGGGGCCTCCCAGGGGGCTGTCTGCTCACCAGAGGGGAAGGGGCTCTATTATTCTAACTCCCAGCAACCCCCCCCCCACCACCACGCTCCCCCTGCCGGCCCATAATAATGGCAGTGACTCTGCCCCAGAAACTCATTGAGCCACGAGATGGTTAATTCAATAGGGGATCAGACGGGGCAGTGAGAGGCAGAGGACTGAGCTAACCTTCTGGACTACTGGTTAAGGAGGCTCGGGCTTCCAGGCAATCCTGCTTCCTGGCTTTCTGTTCCGCACAGCCTGGGGCACCACTGCAGACTGTGGGGGGACCAGCCTAGGCCCAGAGGTGGGGAGGGCACTGTAGCGGGGGTGGGGAGGGTCACCAGGATGGGGACCTCCCGGCCGTACGCGTGGATGCTACACTTTCACACTCACTCACCGAGCTTGCAAGGCTACAGCTGCCGCCTCGCAGCCAGAGGACAGCGCCGCTGACCCCCGTGTCACACACAGCCGCTCAGCGGAGATGTCACTGGAACCAGTTCTGCTTCCAAAGCAGACATCCCGCAGACTTCAGGAGGCAAGGAAGCCGCACGGGGCAGCGGGCAAGGAGCGCGCTAGAGAAGGCTCAGTCGCTGGAAGCTTGTGGGGTGCAAGGACAAGCAAGAGGGGGCTGGGGGTGGAGGCAGCCTCTACAGTGGCCAGCTTCGCCTTGCTCTTGGGCACTCCCCACCCCCAACGCACAGAGCTCCCTGTCTGTCCATAAAAACAAAGACAGTGCCCTGTGGGAAGGGAGCTGCCAATCCAGTGTGTCTCCCCGCACCCACTGAGCTGGGGAAGGCAGATGGGGAGGGAGCGCGGGGGGCAGATTCTAAGGAGATTCTAAGGACTCAATCAACGGACAGCTCGCCCCACTCTTCAGACCTCCGTTTGCTCATCTGTCAAATGACTGCATGACCGAAGCCGGCCGGCCCCACAGGACGGCTCTGAAGATCCGAGGAGGGAGAAAGAAGTTCTTTACAAAGTTAGACTCGGAGCTGGGGGACAGGAAGCCAGGGCACGTGATGGGCCGAGCCCCCACCACAGGCCAAGCACCCAGCACCCCGTTCCCTGTGACACCCCTCACCTTTCCAACCACTCCTGCCCCAGGTTACAGATGAGACGCCGAGGCCCAGAGAGGTGACAGGAAGGCCGAAATCACAAAGCACAGAGTAGCCACGCGGGACTAGAACCAGCAGGCCCGTCCCCTTGGCCGTGCTGTCACATGAATTTGCACACACGTCCTTGCTCACACGAACACGTATCTCCGTGACCTGGCTGGGGCTGGTGGAGAACATCCGACGGTCGGAGGAGGGGAAGAGGCGCCCCACTGAAAGGTGGGGGGCAGAGGACAAGTCTTCAGGTAAGGGGCTCCACACGCACCTGGGGCGTCTGGAGAGGGACCTCTCCCTCAGGGACCCCATCCTTCTCCCCCTCTCACAGCTCACAACACGGGGGCCACACGCCCTCCCACACTCTGGCTGCTGGGGGTGACCCCCTCACACTGCTATCCCAGTGACGTCACTGGCAGCCTGCCGTTGATGTCACACGCAGAGGTGTTCACTGACGTCACACCCACAGGCCCATGCTGGCATTACGCACACTTCTCCCCAAGACCCCCTCCCCTTTCAATTACTCCTCTTTCTTGCTGCCCAGATGCAGATGGCCTAGAGGTCGCCACCCACGTACACAGCTTGAGAGTCACCACTCACTCTGGACAGGCGTTCACAGACACAGTCTATGCGTGCACATTCCTCGCAGGACACATGTTTATGCGTGTGCGCAGGCCCACGGGCCCTGCTGATGGCCGAGACCCACTACGTCCCACAGGTGCCTGGCAGGCCAGGGGCACAGGTGTGCGAGCCCCGGACATATGTGTGCACAGGCAAAAATCCTCCCCACCCCACCCCCATGATGCGGCTCTGTGTATGAAAATGTCCCTCAATGACTAAATCCGGCAGCCCAGGGCTGGCAGCTTCTACCACATTCCTCCAGGTGTTGCCAGCACCCCCTCCTCCCCCCCCCCCCCCCCGCCCCCCAGCTTCTCTCCTCCTCCAACAGCCTGGGCTGCTGACAGCAGCGACAGCCGCAGCCTGGACACACAAACACGTACTCCATCCAACACCTGTGCCTCGGCAAGGGCGGGAGGGGGGGGGGGGCAAGGGGACGGAGGCAGTGCCCTCCAGAGGTGGCCACTGGGCTAGGAGGGGTTCGGGGGAAGGGGCACAGCACCGAGCACAGAGCGACAGAAAGTACCCTCAAGTCCCACGTTCCTCCTGAGCTCAGCCGAGGGCCAGGGCCACCATCCCCTTCCTGTCTCTCCTTGGGCATGCCTGACACACTGTGGCTGCTTCTGTCCTGGACACATGCTCCCCGAGTGCACACACGTACACGCATACCAGCCCTGTCCCCTCCAAACAGTCCAAGAAAACCCTGCTGGGCCACAGACTCTGTGTGTGTGTGTGCATGCGTGTGTGTGTGTGTGTGTGTGTACAGAGAGAGCAGGGTCCACCCCTGCACAGAGCCCTGTGTGCACACACACAGGGCACACACATCCCTCCCCACGTGGACACACTGCCCCACCAGCCAACACGCCCACCCTCCCCCGCCCCCATCTTCTGCCAGTCGCTGGAGTCCACACACACACACACACACACACACACACACACACGCAGCCTGGGGCTGTGGCCCTCCCTGCCAGAGCTGCAGTCTGTGCCCATTCCTGCTGCTTCCCGGGGCTGCCTCCCTGCTTGCCCCACACCAGCACCACGGAGAAGGGAGCAAAGCCTTTGCCAAGGTCCCCACCCACTTAGGGGACCCCACCCCCGGCATCTGGTCCTCTCACCAAATCCATCGCCCTCCTGCGGGTAAAGGGGGTAAAGCCCCACCCTGCCTCCCTCCCCCTGGAGCAGCACCAACCAAACCCCCCTTACCAGCTACGAAGATGAATTGCTCGACCCTGGCAGCACTCCGTGAAACAGGGGGCCAGGGTCCCCGATTCGCAAGGATGGGGGCAGAGAGGTGCGGCGTGGCACTGACTGGTACAGCCGTCCACCATCGAGCCTCTGCACCACCCCCCAAAAATGCTCACCTCACCGACCGTCCTCGGCGTCCTCCCACCCCGCCTCCGCCCACCACCACCCGCACTCTCACACAGGGGGGTCCCCCGGGGGGTCTCACAGTGATTCCCCAGACCCCGGAGCCCCTGGGGGTGGCTTTCCCGGTCTCATCCTACCCCCCCACCCTCAATTGTGCTCCCCCCACAGCAAGCCCCACCCCCACTGGTGGAGGAGGGGTGCCCTCCGGTTCCAGCCCTCACTCCCACCGCCTCCGCCGGCCAGCGGGCGCTCGGATCCGGAGGGATTCACTTACCTCCAGCCCAGCCGGGATCCGGGCCGAGCGCCGCTTCCGGCGGCGGCGGCTGCGGGGCCTGCGCGCGAGTGTGAGTGTGAGCGCGGGTGCGAGTGTGCGCGGCGCCCGGCCGGGGCTCGGTGCGTGTCGTGTGTCTGTGGCGTGGCCCGCGTGTGCGTGTGTGTGCGTGTGTGTGTGTGTGTCTGCGAGCGAGCGTGTGCGCGCAGACACCGCCACCCCCGCCTCCCCGTCGCCGCGCCTCTGCTTCGGCGGGGCCCGCTGCCCGGGAGGGGGCCGGGGCGCAGCGTGCGTCAGGGCCCGCGGCCGGCCGTCTGTCCGTCCGCCCCGGCCCGCCCCGGCGCCCGGCTCCCTCCGCAGGCCTCTCCGCAGCGAGACCCCGCCCGCCCCCTCTCCCGGCTGGATCCTTCCACGGACACACGCGCACGCACAGACACACGGCCGCGGGGCGGGGGCCGCGCCCGGCTCCAACGCCGCAGCTGCAGCGCCCAGGGAGGCGGCGGCGGCCCCGCGGACCGCGGAGCCCCTGACCCCCGGCCCCCCGGCCTCGCCCCGGCCCCCATCCCGGCTCACCCCCGCGGGCTCCGGGTCCCGCCAACGCCGTCTCGAGCGCATTCAACAGCTGGAGGCAAACTTGCCGCGGGGCGGGCCGCCCGAGGTGCGCAGCGCCCCCCAGCGCACGCCCGGGGACGCCGGCGGCCCCCGACTCCCCCTCCGCGGGTGGACCCCTCCTCACCTCCGCCGGGCCGCGGGCGGCCGGCGCTCCACCGCGGGCAACCCGAGAAGTGCGGCTGCTGCGTTCCCATTTTATCGGCGAGCCAACTGAGGCTCGGGGGAGAAGAGCGAGCGACTCGCCCAAGGTCACAAAGCAAGCTTGACCGCAGAGACAGTGTTAAACTCCAGATCTACGCTTGTGCGGGGGCCCTTGGCAGCGGCTCATTACCCTTCACCCACCCCCGGCCCCCAGACATACTTCTTAGGCCCTAACCCCTCCCTGGCTAATGCCCACACACCTGCGCCCCCCGCAAGAGGGGAGAAGCTAGGGGAGGAGGAAGGAGATGCAGAAAGAAAGCTCTAGCATCCGGGCCCATACCCCTGCACTCGGGCACACAAGAACCTGGCGGGAACACTCAGCTTGTGTCCCGCATCCACGAAGAAACGGGCGCCTTCTCTCGGCCCTCGGGATCCGCTAACCCACACACTGAAGCCCCGCCTGGAGCGGGTCCTCTGCGTCTCCATCACTTTTTACAGGGCGGCATGCGCCAGTGCCTGTCCTCGGGTGGTCCACAGCAGAACGAACGTTAGGTCCGGCAGCGGGAGCATCCCCTCCAGGCCAGGGATGGTAGCAACTCCCCGGAAGGAGCCACTGCCCGAGCTGAATCTCCACGGAGAAGTAGGAGTTGGTCAATTGAAGAAGGTGGAGAGGAATGTATCAGGCTGTGGGAACAGCCTGTGCAAAGGCACAGAGGCATGAGACAGCTTGGTGTGTGTGTGCAGGGAACTCCACGGAGCTAGGCTTCACTGGAGCAGCAAGGACGTCTGGTCGGAAATTCCTCCCTCCGGTCAACGGAGAACAGGAAAGCAGGTCCGGGATGGGACTGGGAGGGCGCAGAAGAACTGGGACGCAGGCCGCCTTTATCTCCCCAAGTAGGAGACAGATAACAGGGTTCCAGCTCTACCCTCCGCAACCGCACCGCAGGCTGCTGGGTACACTCCTACCCACCCTTCAAGGCCCCTCCCTGCACATCCTAAAGTGTGCTGTCTCTGCTCCTAGAGGGCAAGGGCTGTCCGGAAAGCGTGGTATGCGCACCCCCCCCCCCGCCCCGCCCACCAAGAGGGACAAGAAGCAGGGTCCCAGGCCAAAGTCCTTGCGAGAGGCACCTTCCCCCACCGCCCCGCCCACCTCAGCAGGAGACACAGCGGCCCCTGCGCCCCCTGGCGGATGGAGCGCGCAACTGCAGAGAGCTCCCTGCCGCCCCTCCTTTTACCCCCGTGACCACGGCTCCGGCGGGCAGACCCTCTTCAGAGGTGGGCACTGGTACTGGTGAGGCCCACCGAATCCGCTCCGACTCAAGAAACTGAGCCATGATCTCAAGGAATACCAGGCAGCGGGCGGCCAAACAGCCTCTTCTGGTTCAGCCTGGGTGACGTTTCCAGCCATCCGCCAAGGGGCAGATCACACCCCTCTCTGAGCCTCTTTGGTGTGATGAGAATAACAAAAGCAGCCCTGTACCCAGCCCAGTGCTGCTGGGCTCACTACCTGAGCGCTCCCTTACCTCCTTGGGACCTCCAGGTCTCGCTGGTTTAGCTTTGGGGCGCTTTTGAGCTCTAAAATGTTCTAAGAGTCTCTCTGGAGACCTACCTTACGACACATAGCCTGGAAAGACTTTTCAACTTAGTCACTGCCACTACGTAGTAGATACAGTTGGCCTGGGCTAACCGAGCGAGGGTCATGGTGGACCACACTATCTGGACACCCGATTGTGCTTTCTCTAGACAAGTGCCGTCCAATAGAGTTTTCTGTGATGGTGGAATTTTTTTTTTTTTAAGATTATTTGTTTGAGAGAGACAAGGCACAAGCATGGAGAGGAACAAAGAGAGAGGGACAAAGGAACTCCCTGCTGAGCGTGGCACCTGCCCCTGCTGAGGGCTTGATCACATGACCCTGAGATCATGACCTGAGCGAAATTAAGTCAACTGAGTCACCCAGGTGCCCTTTTTAAAAAAATTGTTTAAAGATTTTTTTTTAATTTACTTTAGAGAGAGAGAGAGATGGTGGGAATGTTCTACCTGCACTGTCCAATGTCACTAACCGCGTGTGGCAAGTGCTTGAACTTGGGGCTAGCATGGCCAAAGAACTGAGTTTTTAATTTTTGTTTTATTAATTTAGATTTAAATAGCTGTATGTGGCTAGTGGCTTCCATACTGGATAGTGCAGGTCCAGAAAGACAACAACTTCCTCACTAAAATAGAGCCCATAGGAAGCTAACAAGTGCGCGTGCACGCGCGCGCGCGCGCACACACACACACACACACACACACACACACGGAGCTCCCCCAGCCCTCTGGCCAGGCTAGAGAGCAGGGACGACAAGGACACTGCCTAGACTCTCTCTAGGTGGACGGGTAAGGTTGAGACAAACGTGGGCAGCCATATGTTCATCCCCGTAGCCACTGTCTTCGGTTAGTCCTTGCCATCATTCACCTGGACACCTGCAACCACCTTCCTCCCCACCCTCCAGTAGCCCCCACGCAGGGATGCCACAGGTTTCATTTCTCCTGATGATGCCAGATGATTGGCAGCAGCCGCCTGGGTGCTCCCTCTGCAGGAAGCGTCATGATCGATTGGTGATGTCTGCCTTGGGTGCAGACAGAAGGACGAATGGTCTGCCCTCTGTGCTGGGAATCAAATCCCAACTCCTTAACTTGCCCAAAGAAGGCCCTTTGCAGTTGGGCCTTTACTTACCCCTCCAGGATCCTCTCATATCACCGCACACATGCTCTGGGGCCCAGCAACACCAATCCCTGCCCTTTCCAGAACATGCCATGAAACTCTCACCCCATAATCTTTGCACCATCTGTGGTTTTGATGCTGCTGTTCCTTCAGCCTGGACACCTTTCCTCCTCTCATATTCCCTCCCCACCTGTCTACTTCCAGTTTTTCATCAGGTACTGCTCAAAGACCATCTCCTCTGGGAAGCCTCCCTTGACTACCCCTAAGCTGAGTTGGCCAAGTTACTTCTCCTCAACCAGTTCCTGGAACACTCTGTGTAGGTCTGAATGACAGCATGCATCAAATTGTACTATTTTCTTTCTCACGTGTGTCCTTCCCCGACTGCCTCCTCACCCATCACCTCCATCATTGTAGCTACCGTGTATGGTGGCTCATTAGGGACCAAGCACCATGCAGAACGCTTTTCATACGTTATTTCATACATTATTCGCATTAATAAGCCACCAAAGTGGACATTAGAGGGCTTTTGTTCTGGGCATCCAACATCTATCTCCCTTCCCGCCAACACCACGTTGGCCTGTCTCCCCACTACTATGTGCCATCTTCATGGATTGTGAATCCCGGTGCCTCTCCCTGCCCCTGCTGGGCTAGTTAAGCCATCGGTGGAGTGACGCATGGACAGGAAAAACTAGCAAAGCAGAACCATCTAGAAGCCTTAGTGCCAGATGACAGGCAGGTAGGTATCTCCAGCTGCCTGGATCCCTGTCCTGGATCCCAGACCCCATCTGTTCTGGAATCTCCTAGAAGTGCCCAGGAGCTTGCCTCTAATAGCCCACCAACAAGGACCCCTTTTCCCTCAGCTGACCAGATGTGGCTCACATCCAAATGAGCCCAAGGCCCTGGCCACATCGCCACAAGGACAGTTCGTCCAGAAACTCTTCCTTTCTGCAGGGCCCAGAGAGCCAAGCGAGCGGAGCCAGAGGAACACAGGAATACTAAAAGCTGCCTGCACTGTCCAAGGTGAACAGAAGATACACCCTTTGTGCTCAGAAGAATTGTTTTTCACTTGGTCTACATGGCATTTTGAGTTGATTAAGAAAATTAGGTTAAGTGATGCTTTTAGTGAAACACACATGTAGCAGAGGGGTCCCATTCCTGCTTCAGATCCAAACCACAAAGCAGATTTTCTGTCGTGCCTCTGATGCGGGAATGAAGGCTACAGTTATTGGAGACAAGACCCAGCGATGAGATGCAGGACCCAGAAGGGAAACCTGTGGCTCCGCTTCCTAAAATCTCTGCACCTCACCCACCATGGAGCCATCCCAGTGGAACACGGATGTGTGGACTGAGCTTCTCCAGAAGGGTTGGGGGGGGGGGTCCTTTACATGGGAGGGTTTTCTTTTGCTAGGCACTGTGACAGGTCAGAGTAGGGCAAGGTTGAAGGCAGAGGGCAAATTCCGAGGCCTAGTAAGGATGAGAGGATGTGGGGCTCCTGGATGGCTCAGTCAGTAAGCATCTGTCTTCTGCTCAGGTCATGATCCCAGGGCTCTAGGATCAAGTCCTGCATCGTGCTGCTTCTCTCTCTCTCACTCCCCCTGCTTGTGTTCCCTCTCTCACTGTCTCTCTTTCTCTTTCAAAAAATAAACAAAATCTCAAAAAAAAAAAAAAAAAGGAGCTGGGGTTGAGGGAAAGTGGGCAGCAGGAGGGGAGAGGAGAAGGGATGACTGGTCAGGAGAGAAGGGATTCAGGAAAACCCCCAGAGGAGGCCCAGTCCTGAATGGATTTTGGAGAACACACACATTTCCAAAAGGGATTTTTTTAGTCCTTTTGCTGTGCATCATGCAACAGAATCCCCCCCTCCCCACTTCTGCCTCACCAAACACCTGCCCTGCCCAGCTCGGTCTACAGGCTCTCCATATGATCAGTACTAACTTACAATTACCCATATATTTCTCATATTGCATTAATTCTTTTCTCTCCTGTTTTCACCTAGAATTATTTTGCTCATGGATATTTTGCCTCAATTCACTTTCGTGAGCGTTTGCTATTTTCCACCTCCCTATCCCTGTTTATCTGAATTCCTTGTATTTAGCTGTGAAAGAGGTTTTTTGATGGTTATCAACATCTAGGTCATCGGTTGTTTCCTTTTAGCATTATTAAAGGTGTGACACTCTTTGCTGACCAAAAGAAACAGAAAAGTCTATGTGCTTATCATATTAGTCATCTGTGGCCATGTAACACATTGTCTCAAAGCTTGGTGGCTTTTATCAGCAAAAAAAAAATACAAAAAACAAAAACAAAAACAAAGACAACAACAACAACAACAACAACAACACAGTTATTGCACTGTTGCTGTGATCAGGAATTTGGGAGTGGGTGATTCTTGCTTGCATAACCTCCCAAGATTGCTGCTGGGGCCACTCTCATCTGAAGGTTGGGCTGGGGCTGGAGGAGATCTCCTACAGAGTTCATGAATGTGGCTGGCATGTTGGCGATGGTCATGAAAGGAAGGCCTCCATCTGTGTCCCGTGGACCTCTCAGCAGGACTGTTATGCACCCTCCTGGCATGGCAGCTGCTTCCTCCCGGAGCGAGAGCAAAGGGGAAGCCTTAATGTCTTCTATGACCTGCTCCAAAGTTACACATTCTCAATGTTGTCAATTTCCTACTGGTTACACTGGTCTGCCCGTTCACTGTGGGAGAGAACGACACAGACTGTGAATTCTGGGAGGAAGGTAGCATTGGGAGCCATCTCGGGAGCCCATGGGCTTAAGATCCATCAATGATATTGGGGAAAATTGAGACAGTTCTGCGTTCTGCCTCCAGACTGCCAGAGGCGAAAACAGAATTAGGAGCACAGCTACCGGAGCCGGAGAACCTAATTCCATAGGATTTTATGATTCTGAGAGTCTCTAGTCCTCAAAGCCATGAATCAAGGGCGGCTCGAGGCTAATGGGGCAGGAAGAATGTACATAAAGTCCCTGATGAGGCTAGACTAGAGGCTGGCTGGGTATGAGGCCCCCAGGAGAGGGTGCCTATGAGGGCCAGAGCCCAGGGCTACACTCCGGGGGATATTTTGAGTGTCCACGGGGATACCCTTTGACCCACCGATCCAGTTATGGGAGGGCCCCCGGGGAAGCTCATTAAGGGTGCTGAGGGCACCCCGCTTGTCTGGCTTGGAGACGACATTCCTGGGTGGCGAGGTTGGCCAGCCTGTGTCAGTAAAGCACCACCACCAGTCTCAGTAAAGCGGGCCTGGAGCATACCCTGCGACAGAAAAGGAATGAAAGCCCCGCCCCACCCCCGTTGATATACTTGGTGACTCCCCGAGAAGGTGAGCAGCTCCCAGATCTGGCCATGTGTGACCTGGTCTGTGCCCTGGGTGCCCAGGCCCTCACCAGACACAGACAGGGGTGCCCTAGGAGGGAGAGCCCCCATGAGCTGCCCCACCCAGTGGCACAAGGGTCCGACTGAGAGACTGAGAGTCTGCTCCGACTCAGGTAGGGCTTGCATGCATGTGACAGGCCACCTCCCTGCAGACTTTGGAGCCAGGGGTTCCTTCTGAGATACCCCCCAGGGAAATCCAGAAGGGGCTAAGGGGGGGCCCAGGCACTGTGTCTCTAGCTGACTTCTTGCTGCCCGCTAGCCAGAGTCTGCTGAGCCCCACACTGCCAAGGTGTCTGCCATTTGTGTCTACGCTCCTTTATACAGGGCCTCAGAATTCGGCCTTCCAGGGACTCTGCTGGGACCTCGGGCCAGGGCCCTGCAGCCACAGCACGGGGGTGGCGTGAGTCTCCGCCAGCTCAGCAGCCACAAGGTCAGCCAGGCGGCCTGCGTTATTAAACCATCTATCTGGTTCTGCCCCGAGGGATGCTGGGGGGTGGGGGTACACTCACTTCTACTGCCTGGGTCTGGAACTGGGGCAGCCAGTGGCCCCTGGGAGGCTGGAGGTCACCAGCCTCTTAGCCGGGCTCACCACCGCTCTCCCGCTGCCAGCTCCAAGGCTCGTGATACTGCAGGGACCAAGGACTGACTGGCTGGTTTCCTCCCGTTCATTCTCTGCTCAAACACTTCCCGGCTCTGACTCTATGGGGTAAAGCGTCACCTCCTTACTCTAGCATCTGGAGTTTTCTGCAACCTGGCCGCATGTTACCTAGAATCAGAATAACAGCTCGAAATGGGGGCGTTTACTATTTCGTTCAGGCTCGATGCCAAGTGTCTCCCGTGAATCAAAGTCTCAGCAAACGATGACAACACTTGTACAAGGTACTTACTGCTCTTAACGCCCATTTCACTGATGAGGCCCAGAAAGGCTGAGCAGTTTGATCAAGAGGGCCCAGAGGGGAAGGAGCAAGGTCACGCTCGACCCAGGTTTTCCTGCCGAGGGAGCGATGCTGTAGCCACAGGATGTTTGGGGTGTTTGAGGCTCGTCGTCCCATTCTGAACCTTTATACTTACTGTTCTCTGAGTCTAAAATCTGGGTGTCTGAGGGTCCTGGTGGGTGGGGGAGGAGCTGTGTGTTCCCGAGTTTCCACAGGGAAGGGAGGGTGTGTGGCCGCTAACAATGCCACCTTGATGGCCCCCCAGCCTGATCCACAAACCTGATCCATCCACGACCCCTCTGAGCTCTGCCTCCAAAGTGTACTGTAAACCCGGCCCCTCCTCTCCCCATCTTTGCCACACAGGCAAGGGCGGGGTCCATCCTCTGCTCCTCTGTTCGCTGGGAAGCCGTCATGCCGCAGGCACTCCCCAAAATGTTTGTGGAATAAAATGATCAAGTTCATGCCTGAGGGAACAAATGAAGGACGGAAGGAAGAGTCCTCCAAGGAGGAGAGCTGATGTCTTGGAAAGCAGGAAGGTGAGCGAATCCAGCTCTGCCCTGGCGGGCGGGGGGGTGGGGGGCGCACCGGGCAGAAGGACAGTGCGCCCAGGAAGAGATGCCCCAGCTCCGGACCGGCCTGACGGTGGGGGAGGACCAGGCAGCGCACCCACAAGGAGCAAGGCACAGAAGCATGACATGGCCAGAACAGCAGGGTTGGGGGATAACTGAGACCCAGGAAGGCGACCCAGGCCCCTGTCTCTTCCGTCTTTGGACTCTGCAAGGTCCTTCCCAGCCCAAGTCCGGATGGACTCGCCCGGACCTCCCAGGCAAGGTGGCGGCTTGCCCTCTCTGCTTCCCCCGGATTTCCCCGGTGGTGTCTTCTCTCCCTTCCTGGCCCACAGCCCAGACCTCAGATAGAAGAGCGACTTCTGCCCCGGCTCACACACGCAAATCCTTCTGATTGCTCTGTCTGTGGTTTTTCCTCAAGCTTCCCTCAAATCTCCTGTTCCTCCGCCACCTCTTGCTTGGGGCCCATGGAACCAGGTCCCCACGGCCCCATCATTCCATCCTCACAACAAGCGCTAGACAAGCCTCCACATCCCCCAACACCAGCTACCTCTTGGTTTCACTGGATCTGGCCAGGACCATGTGGGGATTCCCCCCTACTTCTGCGGAGGAAATTGTCTGCCAGAGGCCCGGGTCCCTCTCCTGCCCTCTGGTGCCTTTCACAGAGCAGAGCCCAATCGCGGCACACCCAGCTCCCAGCCTGAGAAGAGGAGGCCCCGAGCAGGGCCTGGAAGTGGGAAGGTGTGCGACATCAGGGGGCTCTGGGGGAACCAGGAGGGGAGCCACGGCCAAGCAGGCTGGAGTTCGGTTCAGGGCAGGCCCCAGACTCCTTGGAGAGGATACCAGCCTCCTTCTACCATTCACAGGGGGCCCGCTTCGTGCCTGGTTGTATACAACCCATGGAATCCTCACGGCGATTTGAGTGGAAGGTATCAGTCAGGACTCCTTGGTTGCAAGTGACAGAAACCCAACTCGGGCCCAGTATGAACTGGCTTAAACTCAAAAGAAAGAACAGGGCAGGCTGGGGAGGCTCTGCAGGAGGAAGACTGGGAAGGAGGAGGAAGCCATCTTGAATGCCATCAACCTCCTCTCTCTCTCTCTCTCTTTCTCTGGCTTAGTTCTTTCAAGCCATAGTACACCCGGGCAGTGGAAACAGGAGCACCCCCAAAGCCCAGGCTGACAGCTTCCCAGACTGACCCGGAGACTGAGGGCTTTTCCTCCCCATCCAAGCTGAACAATTCTAGGGAAGGACTCTCATTGGCTCAGCCTGGGTCACGTGCTTACCCCCTGGACCAATCACTGTGGCCAGGATGATGAGGGCAAATTAATGGCCCAGCTTGGGTCGGGTATCCCCACCCTTGTCACCAGGGGAGGGCCTGTCCGCAGGAGAATGGAGGACGGCACTGGGCAGACAAAAGCAGTAACAGCAGGGCAGGTTGTGCTTATTTTTAATCAACATCTTATTTTGGAATAATTTTAGGTTTCGAGAAAGAAAAACAAGGTGACCCAGGAGAATTTGGCTGTGTACGCCTCACCCAGCTTCTCGGGGTGGTAACTAACCACAGTCTGTTTGTCAAGACTAGGAAACCAGCGCTGGTACCTTCTGACCTAAACTCCGGACTTCACTTAGATTCGCCCGTTTGTCCACTAACGTCCTCTTTCCGCTCCAGCATCCCGCCCCGAGACCACGTCGCGTTCGGGCCTCCCACCCCCTTAGTCGTCTCTGCTCTGTGGCAGGTTCTCATTTTTCTCTTGCTTTTCATGACCTTGGCGGTTTTGAAGGGTACCAGTCGGGGAGTCTCTACCCTGTCCCTTGGGGCTTGTCTGATGTTTTCTCACATCATGGGTGGTGGGACGGGGAGATACCGCAGAGCTGCGATGCCCTTGTCATCCCTGTATATCAGCGGGGACGTGATGTCCACGTGACTGGTGTTGCCAACCTTGAAGCACTTGGGTAAGGTGGGATTTACTCTCACTTAACAGATGGGGAAACTGAGGTTTGCAGAGACTGAGCTGCTTGCTTTAGAATGAGTAGCAAGACAGAATATAAACCAGGCCCGTCTGACTCCCATTATCCCGCAGTTCCTTGGAGTTTTAGACAGGGAAACTGAGGCAGGAGCCCAGCTCTGGGGATGGGAAGGTGAGAAAGACTGCACTGTGGAATCTATATGTGAGGTTTGCAGCAAGAAGACTGAGCCCAAAAATTCTTGCAGGTTCGAGGCCCTATCCGGATTGGCCTGTGGGCCTGGAAGTCACAGTAGACTCTAGCCAGGAGGGGCAGGGAAAGGACACAGGCTGGCACAAGGACCATGGCTCAGTCAGGTAGGAAGTATGACAGAAGGAGGGAATGGCAAGTCTGACTAGGCCAGAGCAATCCAGGAGGGCTCCCTGGAAGAGAAGGCTGAGATTGTAGGAATAGTCGAGAGGTCTGTCCCAGACAACAGGAGAGGAAAGTGTTTAAGACCAGGTGCCGTGAAATCCAACAAGACTGGGTTCAGTTTCTTGTACTATCACTGCCTGAAAAGTGGTTTTGGGCAAGTGACCGCTTGCCTCTGGCTCCCAGGCTTTGCCTGCCCTTCTCCCCTGAAATGCTCATTCCTGCGCCAGCTCTCAGACCTCTCCATCCTGGACCAGTTTCACACTTTGCGGGCTCCAGTGACAAGTGAAAATGTGGAACCCCCTCACTCAAAAATGATTTCAAGACAGTGAGACAGGACATTAAACTGTGGGATCCTTCAAGGCGAGGGTGACCGCACAGGTCACATGCCCATGAACCTGGCCCAATTCCCAGCCCTCAGTGACCAGCCAGACCCTGTGATCTGAAGGCCATATTTTCTCTACGGGTCCCCAGCCATTCATCACCAGCTGCCCACCGGCACCACTGGGACCATCCCATCAAGCGGTTGCTTTGCACGTGGCTTGTCCTTGTCTTGCGCCGGGTGGAAGGCTGGAGGAGATGAACTCCAAGGTGCTTCCAACAGTTAAATTGGATGTTCTTTAATTTTATGGCTTTAATATTTTTTTGTCGGGAAGCTTCTCAGCTCCCCCACCTGAGATGCTACAAGGCGAGGGGGTCAGGGTTTCCGTCATGCAGTCTCAAAACCCTGACGTCCCCAGGCGGCGTGGACGTTTTAGAGAAGAAAAGAACCAGTGGAAGAATGTCATCCACTTACATTGTGCAAATTTGAAATGTAAAATTAATCACGATCTTTGTAGAAATCGCTGGGTTCTTAAAAGTGCTATGTGTTTTCCAAAGTCCATCCATCAGGGAAGGCGGGTCCAAAGGGACCCACCTTCCCTCAACAGAGTGCTGTTAGCCTGGTCGGCCCACATTTTTGCATTTTGTGTGTTACTACTCGTTTGTTAACTTTGCTTCCCCATTCCCTTATGGTCAAGAGGCAGAATATTTGAATCAGCCTGCCAGCACACGTCTCTTCCCTCTGCCATGAAAACGTATACAGCTTGCTTACTCTCTCTGGGGTTCTGTGTCTTTACCTGAAAATTCGAGACTAAATTAGATCTATGTCTTCAGTTCCTTTTGGGAAGGGCTCAGCTGAGCACCTCGTGCTTGGGGTTCTCGTGGGGGTGCCGTCAGATGCATTCTGGGACCGCTGTCATCTGATGGCCCAGGGGGGCTGTGCAGCATATCCAGGATGGCTCACTCACGCAGCTGGCGCCCGGTTGTCTGCCCTAGGTTGGCAGCTAGCTCTGCTGAAGCTGGTGACCAAACTGCTTACCTCCATCATGGCAGCATCAGGGAGCTGGGCTTTCTCCAGAACAAGCATCCTGGGAGAACCAAGCAGAAGCTACACAGCCTTTTCCTACCTGGCCTTGGCAATCACAAGTCATCCCTTCCCCTGTTTTCTATTGGTGACAAGTGAGTTGCTAACACCAGTCCAGATTAAAGGGGAAGGGACATAGAGGCCACTTCTTAATAAAAGTGTCCCCCAAAACTGGGAGCATGTTTTCAAACCATCACAATATATACAAAACCCTCAAAATAGTGCTGGGTGCGTAAGAAGCCCTTGAACGCATTTGCTGCTGGGGTACCACCCCGGATAACAAAAATGGATTGGTAAGACAAAAATGGTTTGTCGGACCAATCAAGTATGGATGAAACTATCAATGAAAATTCTACATTCCCCAATAAGGCATAACCATCCACCATGACTCGGATTTTGATGTGCCTGTGGAATGTGCTGGGTTGGAGAGGTAGGATTTTGCACAAGGGAAAGAGGAAAAGTAAAAATAGAACGTACAACCAAAATAACTGGAACTGAAGCCACGTCATACCTATGGCCAGCGTGGGGTCTCTCATGTCGGCGTGGCTGGCAGTGGCGAGAAGCCTCTGAAGTTTGCCCATCTTTCCCCCCACAAAACAATCAAGCCATCGCTCTGGGGAACCATTGGCTTCTAGAACAAGCACGAAATAAAGCTTTCCCGCACAAAATTGATGACGTCCGTCCCTAAAGGCGGAGAAGGGACCAAAAGCACAGAGGCATTATTCATAGGCTCTTGCCTCGTAGAGACATCTCGTTCTTTCTCTTAGCTGAAACCGGGGCAATGTGTCCAGTGCTCAGCCAGCCCATCCTGAGAATTCTGATCCTGATTTCCCAGCCTCCCTTGCAGCTAGGGGTGGCCAGGCAAGCCCTTTCTGACCAATGAGATTGAAGCAGAATGCCACTGGTGGGTTTCCAAGGAAATTTTTTTTCCTTTTAAAGAAGTCCGATGCATGGTGAGCCTTTCTTCCACCGTCTCCCCGCCTGGAACAGTGACATAATGCTGGAACCAGCTGTGGTAGTCGTCTCGTCCCACCTCCGGGCTTCTTGTTGGGTGAGGAAAACAGCCACAGTGGACACAGCGCACCGCTCCCTCCTCCTTGAAAGGCTTCTCCTCTCACTGTCCTCCCATTCAAGGGTCAAGACCATGAGAAACAGGATGTTCGTTGTGGTGTTCGCTGCTCTATCGTCACTGCTGTGGGGGCTCAACCCTGTTCGTTAGATGAATGAAGAGACCTCGGGTTGTCTCCTAATATCTACTCTCTTTTTCTTCTGCAGAAATAGAAATGTGGGGGCACCTGAGTGGCTCGGTCAGTGGAGTGTCTGACTCTTGATTTTGGTTCAGGTCGTGATCCCAGGATCATGAGATTGAGCCCCATGTTGGGCTCTGCGACAGGTATGGAGGCTGCTTGAGATTCTCTCCCTCTGCCTCTGCCCCTCCCTATCCCTCCCCATTACTTCTCACATGTAACTCCCACACACCCTCTCTCTAAAATAAATAAATAAATATACGTATATGTTTATATGTATATATATATATATTCCAGTATATATGTGCAAATTTTGCTGAATACATAACTGCCCAGATAAAGACTACATTTCCCAGCTTACTATGCAGGTGGGTGTGGCCATATGACTGGATTCTAGCCAATGAAATGTGAATGGAGACGAGGCGCGCAATTTCCTATTCGAGCCCTCTAAAGGAAAAGTGCATACCTCTCCTTTGTTTTTGTACCCTTCCCACAGGCTGGAATGTGGCTGCAATGGCAGGAGCTGGAGCAGCCCTCTGAAACCAGACAGCAGAGCAAACTGCAGGTTGAGGAAGGCAAGTAATACAATGAAAAACTGCAACCAATCAGCACTGATCACATCATGCCCAGACTGTCATATCTGAGAGATATAAATATCTACCTTATTTAAATCTCTGTTATTCAGGCTTTTTTAAATAACAGACCTATATTCTCAGGAATGCATCTTTATTTATTAAAACATCTGTGGTTGGATTTTTTCCAACAGCCGCAGCCTGACCTGTACGTATAGGAGGGAGACGTCCTCCACGATGTTTCTGGTCCTGTCCATCACTTAACATTGGTGCTGCAGAGGAGTCCTCCTCTGTCCTCCTCGTTCCTTGGTTAAGTTCATTATTTGTGAGCCACGACATGGACTGGAAGGGACCACTGAGATGAGGACCGACTCTCCGTTGCCTTGTAGGCTGCTAGAAAGGGCAGAGCTATGTGGAAGGAGGCACTTGCTTGGGAATGCCAGTGCTCAGAGCTGATTCACAGTGAGCAGCTGGCAGGCAACAATGTGCTTCCAGATCTTCATTCAGTGCCGAGAGAAATTGAGAATATTACAAGTGCAATGAAGCCAAGGCCACTGAGTGGACGTTTTTTTAGCCAGCTGTCAAAAGAGATGGGCTGAACGAAAGTCTGCTTTTCCAACCTGAGCCACGCTTGCTATTGAATGAAGGTGTACAGCAAGTTGTTTGTTTGTTTGCTTGTAATGAGGGCCAAGATTCACAGTCTTTCTCTGTGACCCAATAACGCCCACGAAAACCATTCCTTTGATTCTAAGAAACATGACTTGTCTATACAGTCAGCATCTAGAATAATCGGGCTCCATCAAATGTTCACATTTGATAAAAAGATACCAGGGTTTTTACAAGACTGACTATGGGGCAAATTTCTTGATTCCCCAACAGCCAGACTGTCCCAGCCCTTGACGATTCTCTCCACTGCTCAAGGGGAGAAATCAATGACACAGCAACGAGCATATTAAAAGCCACATCCGAGAGCTGCTGCTGAACAAGAAGGAATGTCTTCCGGCATGAAATGCAACCAAAGCGGGGTCTGGGCGGTTGGTTCTGACAGCATTCCAGCTTAGGAGTGTGCCGAGCATGGCATCTTCCCTTCTGACAGCACCAGAAAGAGGCGTCCGTGAGAAATCGCTTCTTCATCAACTTGGGGCTGTGTCCAATCCTCAAAGCCCAGGACCATCTCCCCACCATCGGGCACCCGTCCCTGTCCCCACCAACCTGTGGCTGAGCGATGGGCTGTCTGCTCTGGTGAAATCAAGAGAAGCAGCTGCTTGGATGGGAACCATGAGCTGCTGAATCAGCTAGCTTGTCATCGGGCCAGATGGGGAGGCCTGGCTCCTTCATCCATGTGGCAAGACACGATGGAAGACCTACTATGTGCCTGGAACACGAGGGTGTGGAAAATCAAAATAAAAAATAAAAAAGACAGGGGATTACATAGTGATCTCTTCCAGTGAAATGAAGGCAATTTTTAATTGTGGTAAAATATACATCACGAAATTTACCACTTTTAAGTGTACATTTCAATGACATCAAACACATTCCCATCCTTACACGACCAGTGCCGCTGTCCATCTCGAGGACGTGCTGATCCTCCCCAGCGGCATCCCTGTGCCCATTTAACACTAACGCTCTGTCCCCAGCCCTGGGCTAACAGTCATTCCACTTTCTGTCTTTATGGATTTGACTCTCCCAGGGGCCTCACCCAAGTGGAATCCTCCAGAATTTGTCATTCGGTGTCTGGCTTCTCTCACTTGGCATGATGCCTTCAAGATTCATCCATGTGGTAACATGGATCAGAACGTTATTCCTTTTTCTAAGGTTAAATAAGCTTCCATTGTATGTGTTTGTTTTACATGTTTGGTACGTTTATGTCTGTTTCGTAATTGGCTTCGCCATTCATCATCTGATGGACATTTGGGTTTCTTCCACCTTTTGGCTCTTGTGAATAACGCTGCAGTGAATTTCAGGGTGAGTTTGAGTCTCTGCTTTCAGGGTTCTTTCAGACTCCTTTGAGTTTATACCTGGGAGCAGACTTGCTAGCTCCCATAGTAATTCTCTGTTTCCTTTTTTTTTTTAAGAGAGAGAGCTTGTTAGCACGGGGGAGAAGGGCAAAGGGAGAGGGAGAGAGAGAATCTTTTTTTTTTTTTTTAAGATTTGTTCATTCACTGTAGAGGGCATGTGTGAGTAGCAAGGGGGAGAAGAGGGAGAGAATCCTTGTGCAGACTCCCCATCAAGCACAGAGCCCCATGCGGGGCTCGATCCCATGATCTGTCAGACCCCGACCTGAGCCCAAACCCAGAGTCGGATGCTTCATCGACTGCACCACGCAGACGCCCCTCGATGTTTTTCTGCAGAAACTGCCAAGCTGTTTTCCACAGTGACTGTACCATCCAACATTCTACCATTAACTTTAAACATATTTTATTTAGATTTTTTTTAAATTATGACAAATCTTTTCTTAATTGCCTAAGATTGGTGGTTCACCTGTGCCGTGATGTAGCCCAAGGTGTCACGGCGGGGTGCAAGACTGCTCTGTGGGTCTTCAGTTCCGCGGTTCTGGATCAGGACACTGAGGGGCTGAGGTCCTGTCACGCCCAGACTGACATGAGGCACTGTGGGGTACAGTCTGTGGGTGCACCTCCAGGCCACAGCATTGGGTCTTCCCCAAACTGATTTGGAAGAAAGGCAGCTGGAGGGGAAGTGGCTGAGAACTGGCTGAGGCCGGCACCATGTTCGAGAAGGGCTGAGAGAAGAGAAAATCATTCATTGCACAAACATCGTCTGAGCACCGGCCTCACTGGGAGCCGGCCTGTGCAGACGAGCAGACCCAGCCCTCCTGTCCAGAGAGCCCAGCGAGTCTCTGCTTCCACCAGGTCTAACGAGCTCACTGAAGGTCTCCCCAAAACACCCACTCCCACACAATGATAGCTGCTCATGAGGGGTTCACCATATGTTTGTCGACTACTAAGCCCATCACATGGATTAACACTTCATCCTTATAGCAAGCCCCATTTCACAGGTGAGAAGATAACTATAGCTCAGAGAGGGTGAGTAGCTTCCCAAGATCACACAGCCTGGAGGGGGAGGTGTCCACGCAAGTCACCCCAAACTGCCTCTCTAAATGCGAGAGCCTTTTCTGAAGACACTGGAAGCAACACCAGCCAGGGGGTTGACATCACACACTCCGCAGAATCCAGAATCTTCTGAAGCCCCTCTTAGAGGGGAGGCCTCCCCCAGGGACATCTCCCTGCCCCTCCCCCATGTGTCCCTGGGTCCTCCTACCTTCTGCCCAGACCCCCCAGCACCTGCCCCTGCCCCGAGCCTTCAGCCCATGACAAATGGCTTCTTCCTTCTGTAAAGCAGTGACGGACACATCCCACCCACCATGGCAGCCTCCACGGAAAGCCAGGCTCTCCTGAGAGCAGCCCCACCCCCTCCAGAGCAGGCAGGACTGCTGAGAGCAAACATTTTTCTCCTTTGTCACATAGAGTAATAGACTCTTGAAAAATCACATACTTGGAGGATCACAGCTGAATCTTATAATCTGAGACTCTCCATCAAAGAACCCTACAACCATGGGCTAATAGAATCTCGGAGCCAGTGACTCGAGAATCCCAGAACACTACAGTCTCTCCATCCCAGAACGGGCAGGGGCTAATACAGAGTGGTCCGGCCGGTGGGCTGACCTGGGCCAGGCCTGGCTGGGGGAGTCAGGGAGGCGAGGGAGCCTTGGGGTGCAGAGGCAAGGGCGGGGGTGGAGGACGGAGGCTCAGCCTGTTGTCATGCTAGAGGAAGGAGTTGGCGTGCGAGGCCTGGCTCTGTTACTGATGGTTTTTAATTATGTAAATCAGCCCAGGGCCTGCGCCTGGCACAGGCTCGGCATCCATCAGCCGGCCGGGGAATTAATCAATAAATAACCAGCTGGATAGGGCCTGGGCATAAGCACCCAGCCACACCCCCTCCAGCACCCCAGAAGGGTCCTCCCCAGCTGGCAGGAGTAAAGGGATTACAAGCAGCTCAGGCCATCAGTGTGGTTTCATACACACATGCCTGCACACATGTGCGCGCGCACACACACACACACACGCATGCACGTCGTGTGTCCCCACAGCTTTGGACCCATCACGTAGACGTACAGGGGGACATGCCTACCCGCAGGGACCCTGGGCTGCGGCCGCCCCTGTGTGCCAGACACACACCTCCCCATGCAGAGCCCAGCACACGTCTGGGAGCAAAGCTGTGGGAGGCAAGTTCCTCGTGCCAACCTCACGCTCGTCTCAGGTGGGACAGAGCTTGGCAGCTCCTGGCCATACCCTTTTACCACCACGACCACCCCATGCAGCTGGCCTGGCTGGGCTGAGGCCCTCCTTTTGCAGAGGACAAAGCTGAGTCGCAGAGAAGGGACTTGTCCTGGATTCTTCTGTCCGGGGGTCCTTCCTTTTCCCCTGACCGCCCTTGCCCCCACCCAAAGGTTCGAAGGGGCTATAAAGCCAAAAAAACTGGGGCAGAAAAGTTGAGTGGGGCGAGTGCTAGGGCCCCCCAAGCCACCGCAGGCAATGCCACCTCCCCTTGAGAGCAGGGGCCTTGGTGAGCTGGCCAAGGGCAGGGGCCAGGCTGGTGGGGAGGAGCCTTTCTGCTCCCCCAGGGAACAGTGATAGATTGCCCTCTCCCACCCAGCATGCTCACTCCAGCTCCCCAGCATGGTCCCCATGAATCCGCCTCCACATCTGGGCCCTGGCTCTTCCTTGATCACTTTCCAGCATCAGGGTTGGTATTTTTGACCATCCCTAGCGCAGGAGGGGGCTCATAGGAAGAATCATAAAATTAATGGACATGTTTCCTCTTCCCTCACCCCCTTCTCTGTGCCTCTGGCTTTCTGCTGGCCTCTACTTCTCTCTGGTTGGGATCACTAAATACTGAACAGAGAAATGACCCAGGATGTGAATGAGTTTCACCCAGCATGCCGTAGACCTCCATCTCTGGGTCCGGCTGACAGTGTAGCTGGGGTCAGCTCGAAACACCCGCTTCCCTCAACCTCAGACCAGGGGTTTCCCAGCCACCGTCTCCCCAGGAAGCAGGAAGAGGAAGTGGGAAGCTGTCCTGCGTGGTGTAAGCAGACTCAGCGGACCCTGCAGGGAGGTTGGGAAAGAACCTTGAGAACCAGGGGTCCCCAAGGCAGTCAGCCCTTTGGAGCCACCACTACTTGGAGCAGCTGATGAAGACTGTGGACTTCCATGAAGGTCCAGGGTGCACAGTGCTGGGAATTCAAAACCATATGAACAGTGGTGGGTAAGCTCAGCGCCTGGAGCCAGCCTCCCCAAGTCTAAATCCAGGCTCATCCACTTAGTAGCTGTGTGACCCTGGGTAAGTTGTTTCACCTCTCTGTGTCTCAGTTTCCTTTGGGGTAAGGTGGAGTGAGTAATAGTACCTCCATGACAGGTGAGTGCGTACATACTCTTGAGAAGAGTCATTGATGAGCACACCTAGATGCTCTAAAAATCAGTAATTGTTAACCGTAATTAAATGTGCCCGTACACAGACCTTTGTGTGCATCAGAATGCCCAGGAGGGCTTTTAAAAATCCAGATGGCTGCCCCTCCTCCTCACTCGCCAGAGTTTCTTCCCCAGTAGGTGTGGGAGGGGCTTGATGTTTGCGTTTCTAACATAGCACTATCCCATGCTGGGATGGCTGGTCTGAGGGCCACCCTTTGAGAACCCACTAAAGCCCATGTTGGTGCTCACTATCCAGCTCAGCTCCCCAACCTGCTCTTCAACTTGGGAACTGAGACCCAGAGAGGTAAGGGTGGTCCTGGCCAGGCCTCCCCAGAGGAGGAGGAAGTGGAAGGTCCATCACTAGCACTCCATCTCCCCCACCACCACCTTCCCCACTGACTCCAGGAGCAAAGAGGCAGAATTTGCCTTCCCTGCCAGAGGTAATCTTTTAATCTCTTTGGTTTTAATCTTGCATGGCAGCATAAACCCAAATCTGCAAGGGGGGGAAAGGAAGGGGTCCAGGGACACAAATCTCTTGTCCTGGGGAGGCACACAAATCTCTTGTCCTGGGGAGGGGAGTAATCCAGGCTTTTAACCCTGCATTTTATCACAGATTTTTCATCCCAGCTCAGCCTTCCTTACCCCCTACTCCTGAGAGGCACTTCTAGTAGAAGATGAGGCTGCAAAGCGAGCAAACAGATGGTGTGAGGCCAGGTGGAGTCACGTGTTAAAAATGACTCCACCTGGGAGGGCAAAGCTTTCTTAAACAGAACACAAAACAACATAAGAGAAAAATGATACATTGTGCTTCGTTACAATTAACAGTTATATTCATCAAAAGACACCATTAAGAGAAAGAAAAGCCAATTCACAAATGCAGAAAAGATATTTCATTACATAAATCTGACAAAGGATTAGTATCCAACATATATAAAGAACTGCAAATTAATAAGAAAAAAAACACTTTTTTTTAAATAGGCAAAAGATACAAACTGGCATTTCATGAAAGACCATATCCAATAACCAATAGGCACATGAAAAGACACTCAACATTCTCAACCATCAGAGATGTGCAAATTAAAACCACAACAAGCTATCATTCACACCCGTAGAATGGCTACAATTGAAAAGACTGAAAATATCAAATATAGGAAGGATACACAGCCAGTGAGAGTGGCCATGATTCAACTATTTGATAGTTTCTTACAAAGTTAAACATACGTCTCTTCCCTGACCCAACCATTCCACAACTAGGTACTTGCCCCAAAGATGTGAAAGCGTATGTCTACACAAAGATGTGAACACAAAGGCTCACTGCACCTTTGTTCATTACAGCTCTAAACAGGAAACAACCCAGATGCCCGCCAACAGATAAATGAATAGGCGGGGCTTCTGGGTGGCTCAGTCAGTTAAGCATCTGCCTTCGCAGGGATCTGGGATCAAGCCCCATATCAGGCTTCCTGCTCAGTGAGAATCTGCTTCTCCCTCTGCCTCTCCTCCTGGCTTATGCTCCGTCTCTCACTCACTCTCTCTCTCTAAAATAAATAAATAAAAATCTTTTAAAAAAAAATGAATAGACAAATGGTGACATAACCCACAGTAGAATATTACTCAGCAATAAAAAAGAACCAACTACAGATATACATGCCCCAACCAGGATGAATCTCACAAACATTAGGCTAAGTCCAAGAAGCCAAAAGAAAAAGAACATATTGCATGACTGTTTACATGCAGGGTAAGAATGGACAAAACTAATCTCTAGGGATAGAGGTCAAAATTGTGGGTGCCCTTTGGAAGAGGAAAGGTTAGTGACTAGGAAGGGACATAAGGAACTTTCTGGGATGCTGGGAAAGTTTGACAAACAGGTAAAATTCATTGAACTGTACACTTAAAATCTACACTTTCCTTTCCTGCATGCAAATTATACCTCATTTTTTTTTAAGTTAAAGTAAAAAAGAAGTGAAAAGATACTACATCTGCAACATGTTTTCAGACCATCCCCTCTCCCCTTTGAGATTCAAAGGACGTGGGCCCCAGCCCAGCTCTGCCACAGTGTGACTTTGACCCTATATTTTACCCACTCTCAGCCTCAGTTTCCCTATCTGTAAAAAGGAAAGAATCTCTACCTGTCTGTGGGGAGGATCAGTGTGATAATGAGGTGAGGATGCCTTGGGCAGTGAAACATTCCCTTCGATTGTCACAACCCTTGAGACCCCCTCCCAGGGCCTGGCAGAATGAGGGGGGTTGTGCGCATGAACTTGGTCACTGGACCTGGGTCCCCTGGGGCTGGGCCTCCAGGAGTGTCAAGAGGCCTTCCTAGACAAGCTACCATCTTCTGGCCACCCACATCCTCAAGACTCCAAGCTACCCCATTCTGCCCTCTGGGGGGACCACCCAGACCTCCAACCTAGTGCCAAGCTCTACCACCACCGCCGTCATCACGGTTCCTTCCAGAACATACCTGCAAGACACAGAGCCCTCTACTTGGCAGCCTTCTCCTCTCTCCCCCCAATTCTGCCATGGTTGTCCAGCAGGACCCCTCCCCCAAGGTTGGAACTACTCCAGGACACTAAGGGGCAGATAAAACCCCAAACTAGCACACGCCTATGGGCCTGGGGGCTGGCACTCACCTCTAGGGCTCCTTCCCCTAACTCTCTCCAGCTGTTTGATCTAAAACAGTCACAGCACCTGGAAAAAGCAACAGCCTTCGCTTTTAGGTGCATAGGATGCTACAGTACTCTGGGCCAGAGACTGCAGAGTACCCTTATCATGTCCCATCTCCCATTTTCCTTAGTGACAAACTCATATGGCGATGTGCCCAGTTGAAAGATTCCATTTCCCAGCCTCCCTCGCAGTGAGGCAAGGCAAATGAGGGCAAGCATAAATTGTTAGGTTGGGACAGAGGGAAACATTCGGCTGGTCTATACCTACCACCCCAGAAAGTAGATGTGATGATGGAGATCCAGGAGCCACCTTGGAACATGAGGTGACTTTGAGAATGGAAGCCACATGCTAAAGTTGGTGGGACTAAGAAAAAGAAGGAGCCTGGGTCTCTGACAAAGCTGTTGAGTCCCCCATCAGCCCCGGACTCTCCTACTTCCTGACATCCTTTGTGTGAAAGAGAAATAAGCCTCAGTCTGGTTCAAGCCACCATTACTGCTTGTCTCTTGTTTTCCACAATGGGAGACAATCTGACCTGATACCCGAAAGCTTTGTGAGGTTGCAATTACTGTGAAACCTTCACCTCTTACACTCCCAGACACCCTACCTCCCTCTCGGGCAGCCATGATGCCCCAAAGACCAGTGTTCAAATCCCAGCTCCTAGACACTGTGGATCAGCCTCGGCCATGACCCGGAGCAGACCCCGCAGCCCAGCGTCCGGGGCGCTCCGAGCAGATCACCGCAGCTAGAGCTCTTCACGCAAGGGCCGCAGAACCTGCAGGACACCGACCTGGACAGCATGCCTGTTGTAGAGACAAAGGGTACCCCAGAATATTTACAAATTGCAAAGAGCAAACAACAGAACACTAGCCAGGTGGGGTAAAACTCTCCTCTGAGCTTGTCCTCCTCCGTCTTGGCCACACGAAACGGAAGAGTTGGCAAGAAGCTCCCTGGTGAAACTAAGGTTTGCAGTTCTCCTGCAAGGGGTTACTCCTGGGGCGCCTGGGGGGTTCAGTCGGTTGGGCATCTGCCTTCCTCTCGGGTCATGATCCCGGGGTCCTGGGATCGAGCCCCACATCAATCAGGCTCCCTGCTCAGTGAAGAGCTTGCTTCTCCCTCTCCCTCTGCAGCTCCCCCTGCTTGTGCTCACTCGCTCTCTCTCTCTCTCTCTCTCTGCCAAGTAAATAAATAAAGTCTTTTAAGAAAAGAAGGGGCACAGTTCAGCCACGCTGTGACCACGACTCCACGACTGTCCTACAATGCATGACACAGCGGCTGGGGACACAACGAAGGCACCAGACAGCCAGGGTTCAAATCCCTGCTCCACGAACTTGGCTCTCCCTGTGCCTTAGTTTCTTCATCTCTAAAATGGGCACCAGTGAGTGAGGATTCCGGAGGCCTACCTGGGAAGGGCTTGCGGGCTGCCTGGTACACACTAGGAGGGGCTGTTGACCGTCAGCCTCAGCCGTCATGTTCACACCGAGAACTTTCTTTCTTTAGGTCTGTGTATTGTAGGAAACTGAATTTACTCACCGGTTCTGGAACATTTCATCCCCTGACTTCACACTCACTGCTCTTATTAGAATTAACCCTCTGAAGAGCCTCCGGGCACAGGCGGTGCGGCTGGAAGCTTTTCCTCTTGCTTCGGTTTATGCAAGGGAGAATGAGTGTGATTACAGGTGACTCATTTGTCAAACACAAGGTCAGAAATCTCAATTTGTCCATGTCACCAAGGCAGCACCAGGAAGCTCCCTACATCCCAACCTATCTCCCCTCTGACGCCGACTGAAATTCCACCATTAGAGCCGAGGCACCCCTAGGAAGAGAAGCAATTTAGGAGCCCAGCATCTTGGAGTAAATGCACGTATCCAGGTCAGCAACGGGGAGTGAATCTCACAAGGAAAGGGAGGGAAACACCACGGGCAGATTTTTGGCTCTTCTCAGGGCGGTTGAGAAATCTGCAGCCACTAAGAGCTGTGAGCTCAGTCTCACCCACCTACACACACACACACACACACACACACACACACACACGCATGCACACACAAAACACCAATAATCGCTTTGCCCCAGCAGTCCGGGCTTAAGCGGCTATGTAGGCTAGCCCCACCCCCCGCCTCCAGCTGCACTGGCCACCTCAGTCCCAACTCGGGGTTCCCAGAGGTTCAGCAAGGAAACTCTTGAGGGCTGGAAGCTGAATTCAACAGAGCCAGCAGGCACCAATGGTAACACTCCACCCTGCGCTCTCTCTCTCTCTCTCTCTCTCTCTCCTGCACAGACACACAGTCAGAGACAACATACTAGACAGGGACACACACTGAACTGTCCTCCCAAAGGTATGACAAATCCGGAGAAGCCATACAGAAGCGTCCTGTCCAGGAGAAAGCGACAGCGCTGTGCTCGCTCACACCAGGTCCTTCCCCGCCATCGGGGTCTTTCTCTGCCCCCAACCTGAGTCCCCCATTCCTGCCCCAGCCAGGCATTCCGCCCACCCCCGGAGACTCCACAGGAGCCCCCATGTCTTCACCCCAGGAGACAAGCCCAGTCGGGGTCCCCTTTCCCCCTCACCCCGTTTTCCAGCACTCCGGGCGCCCCAGGAAATTGCTCACCCTACCATACTTCCCCCAGTAATGTCCCTCCTGGCCCTGGAACTATAAAAACCCAGGATCAGGGACAGCATCTTCCACTGTCCCCCCACCCCCAGCCCGCACAACAGGACCACGCACAAACGGAGGGGCAGGGCCACCTTCCCCTCCCTTTGCCCTGGGACTCGGCCCTCATCTCCCCTCCTTGGGAGCCACTGGGGGCTCTTCTCATTTTCCAGCAAGTGCATGAAAACAGAGATTAGAGCAATTAGCGAAAAGTCAGTGGAGGGCAAGGCAGGAGCCACTACGGTTCCTAATTACCAGCTCCAGCAAGGCATGGTGAAGCACAGACTCACTCACACAGATGACAAATGTGCACAGATCCCACCGCAGGGAGGGGCACGGGGAGGGGGGGGAGCCCAGTTCCGTTTGTGCTTCTCCCGTTTTTGTTTCAATCTGCTCTCTGCTGTTTGCTGCAGTTTCTCATCCACGCAACCAAGAGAGGCAGCCGGCTCCCGAATGATTTCAGTCCCATTCTATGGAAGGGGAAATTGTGGCCCAGGAGACTGGGGAAGAACGGTTTCAGAAGGCCCCGTCCACAGGACTGGTGTTCCTAGCTGAAGGTGGGGATCAGGGTGGCCCCCGTCCCCAGGTGAGGTCCCCGTGGGCCTTCCATGCTGTTTTCTGCTCTTCTCTTCCCCCCGAAAATAATCAGCAAAGGGCTGACGTACACAGGCATGCTGTCTGGTGCTTGTGGTGGGCTCAGATCTGCACGTGGGGTAACCTTGCCTTACAGCAAATGGCAGAATTATTTCATTGATGGCTGCTGTCCCCAGCTGGTCATGTTTTGCTGAGCCTGGTAGATATGCTGTGTTATGGAGGAGTGGTTTTCTCAGAATCCGAGAGCAGGGGGTCCATTTTCACGCCCCTTCTCCGATGAGGCTCTTCCCAAGGCTGGTCTGGTCCCCCACAGCAGTTCCCCAAGCATCCTAACCTCCCTGCCTGGCCCACCTTGCCCTGAGCCTGGGCCCCGGGCAAGAAGCCAGCAGTGGTGCCGGAGCGCCCCCTGGTGGTGATAGAGTGCCCTGGCCACCGGGACTCCAACCAGTGGAGCAGCAGGCTAGCCCCCCTCCACTCACTCACCTCCAGGGCTGCCTGCCGGGGCCAAGGGCAGAGTGGCACCTGTGGAAGAAACACAAAGCCCTGAGCCCTGAAGAAGCTGAGAATGACTTCGTTCCTGTTTCAGCAGCAGGGAGTGTGGAGGCTCCTGGACGGACACCAGGCATAGTCAAGCAAGAGGGCAGGGAGGGTGCCCAGTATTGTGCGGGGCCCACTGTGGGATGGACGGATGAAAGAATGAGAGAATGAATGAATGAATGAATGAATGAATGAATGAATTCCTGATTTCCTGAAAGGCGGTGTGAATGTCACTAGAATACAAGAGGTACTTTTTAGAGACTAGTAACTTGTTTAAAAATGGTATACTTATTTTTTTAAGATTTATTTATTTATTTTAGAGAGAGAGCACGAGTGGGAGGGACGGAGGGAGAGGGAGACAGAATTTCAAGCCGACTCTGCGCTGAGTGCAGCCAGACCTGAGACTCGATCTCACGACCCTGACATCATGACCTGAGCCGAAACGAGGAGTCAGACGCTTAACCAACTGAGCCACCCAGGCACCCCTGATATACTTATTTTTATGTGTGTTACTTAAAATCTATCTGGCCCATCCACTTGATTCTACAAAGTGCCTTTTTAAAATAAATGTCTTGGGGCGCCTGGGTGGCACAGTGAGTTAAACATCCAGCTCTTGGTTTGGCTCAGGTCGTGATCTCAGGATTGTGAGATCGAGACCCACGCTGCACTCCACACTCCGCACGGAGCTACTTAGGATTCTCTCTCCCTTTCCCTCTGCTTCTCGGTCTGTCCCTCGCTCTCTAATAAATACATCTTTTTTAAAAATAAAATTTAGGGGCGCCTGGGTGGCTCAGTGGGTTAAAGCCGCTGCCTTCGGCTCAGGTCATGGTCCCAGGGTCCTGGGATCGAGCCCCACGTCGGGCTCTCTACTCAGCAGGAAGCCTGCTTCCTCCTTTCTCTCTGCCTGCCTCTCTGCCTAGTTGTGATTTCTCTCTGTCAAATAAATAAAATATTAAAAAAAATAAAAAATAAAATTTAAAAAATTAAAGAAGATAAATGTTTTTAAGTACAAACGCGTCAATGCCAGGAAAAACAGAGTGTAAATAACACGTTGGTCTCCTCAGGACCTAGCAAAGAAGGTATGTGATAAATGCTGGTGTTACCAAAGGAATGAACGAAGAGACGGTCAGGCGCCTGTGGCTCGTCTGTAGACAGCAGTAGGTCCCAAACGTGGCTGTAGGTTGGAATCATCTGGAGAGCTTTAAGAAACATCTCTGGGGGGCGCCTGGGTGGCTCGGGTTACGCCTCTGCCTTCGGCTCAGGTCATGATCTCAGGGTCCTGGGATCCAGCCCCACATCCGGCTCTCTTCTCAGTGGGGAGTCTGCTTCCCCTGCTCTCTCTGCCTGTCTCTCTGCCTACCTGTGATCTCTCTCTCTCTCTCTGTCAAATAAATAAAAATAAAATCTTAAAAAAAAAAAATCTCCAGGAAGGTGTGTATCTCTGACTGTCAGGGGGCTGGAGAGGAAGCCCCTGTGTCCTGGACATTCCATGTGGGCACCGAATAAGGAGCAGCCTGGCTTCCCTACCATTTGAGATCGTGAAACTGCCGTCATCAGAGGAAGCAAGCCATGCTTGGTGCCCTGGGATCCCCACACTGGGTGAATGGCTGAACTGAATGAACTTGAAGATATTTAAGGAAAGAGAAGTGAGCTGATGTTTGCGTAAATTACTTCAAAGTAACACAGGGTATAAAGTTGACATGCATTTACTATGATTTTACCATATTGGTTAAATATTTCCCATTTATCCATCCTGCACATCATGTTTTACTTACCATATGTCTTCACTATCCGTTAATACAAGTATTACAATAATTGCTGTTCAGGACATAAAGCATTTTCTGTCCTGAGTTTATTTACAAGTTGGTTCTTCATTTATTGGAACTATCTCCCCCTCAAAAAATTGTCCCTTATGAAAACTATGCCTAGTTACTTATGAACATGTCTTAACATAAAGTGGTTAATGTAGTCGTAATCTATTTATCTGTTTTAATTGGGTCCTGGTTTGCTCCTAGGAATTTTTACTTACTTTCTTGAGTAGATGTTGAAGGAGCAAGTGACTTGGTGTGGGCTTTGTAGAGAGGTGCTGTTTGCTTCTCTCTCTCCCTTTTTTTTTAAGGGTTTATTTATTTATTTATCTGACAAATGGAGATCACAAGTAGGAAGAGGCGGGGGGCGGGATAGGGGGAAGCAGGCTCCCTGCCAAGCAGAGAGCCCAATGCGGGGCTGGATCCCAGGACTCTGAGATCATGACCTGAGCCAAAGTCAGAGTCTTAACCCACTGAACCACCCAGGCACCCCTGCTGTTTACTTCTAAATCTACATGTAGACTAGAAAGTGCAGGTTGAGTTAATAGCTGATGTGAGTTGTTATCTTGTTAGATACTATTAATAGGAGCAAAGAACTTTCAGTTGTGAATTTTCATAGCTATACCTCTGGGAAAGAAGTGACAGAATTAAAATTCTGTATTATTTTCAAAGATGGGCATGCGCATTGAGCTCTGAGTCTGATCTTTTATATCAGCTTAATGGTATTCAGATAACGGCGTTTTTTTTTTTAACTTTGAATGGATCTGTAAAACATAAAATGTGGATAGGTTTGTCATAGCACGGGGTCAAAAATTAGTCTTGTTGATGGCAAGTGATTTGATATTAATTCCATTTTATGAACAAATGCAATTAAGTTGCAAATCCTTTCACAGGGCGCAGTGTTGCGCCAATGTTTAAATCGGTATTAGGAAATGTCAGATTAGCATCCCCAAGGAAGAAGAAATCTTTGGCACAGTGCCGAAAACATATGTGTTAGTTTTAAAGCTGTGCCTTGTTCTCCTACTCGGGCTATAGAGAATATAAATCATTAAATCCTCTCTCAAGGGCAATTGGAGAGTATCCACCTAGATGATAAATGCAGCTTCTCTCTAATTCACCCGTTTTCCTGCTAGGAAATGATCCTCCAAAACACTCAGCATGTGAACATAATAACAGGTACAAGAAAATTCATTGTAGCGTTTCTTTGAAGAGCGCATGACTAGGAACAACGTCCGTGTCCATCAGTAGAGGACCCGTTTAATAAATTAAAGAAAAAAAAACAGAGAGCTATTCTTTGAAACACTACATGGCTGTAAAAAAGAATGAGGGCCTATTAACCACAGAAAATAACCCGATTAAAAATGGGGCAAAGAACTTGAGAAGACATTTCTCCAAAGAGGAGGTACGAACGGCCAACAGGCGGGTGAGAAGCTGCTCAGCATCACTAACCATTAGAGAAATGCAGATCAAAACCACAAGGAGCTACCACCTCACGCCCACTGGGAGGACTACTATTCTTTTAAAAGAAAGAAAGAAAAATAACAAGTGCGGGGAGGGTGTGGAGAAAATGAAACACTTGTGAACGGCTGGTGGGAATGTAAAATGGTGCAGCTGCTGTGGGAACGGACGGCCGTGCCTCGGGAAGATTAAACATAGAATTACCATATGATCCAGCATTTCCACCCTCACTATATTCCCCCAAAGAACCGAAAGCAGGGATGCAAACACATATTTGTACACCTGCTGTGTTCTCAGCGGCGTTATTCATAAGAGCCAAAAGACGGAAGCGACCCGCGTGTCCGTGGACGGGTGAATGGATCAACAAAGTGACGTACGCAGAGGATGATATAGTCTGATGCTGTAAAAGGGAAGAGTTCTGATGCTCCCGGCAGCATGGAGGAAACTTGAGGGCATGATACTTAAACATTACGAGAAAGTTTTGCTGGGGCGCCTAGGTGGCTCAGCGGTTAAGCACCCGACTCTTGGTTTCTGCTCAGGTCATGATCTCATCCATCGCAGGAAGCCCTGCGTGGGGCTCCATGCTCAGCTGGGGCGTCTGCTCGAAGTTCTCTCCCTCCCCCCTCCCCCTCCCCCCCCGCCCCCACTCATGCCCTCTCTCCCTCTCTCTCAAATAAATAAGTAAATCTTTTTAAAAAGCTTTGGTAATGGTTGCCCAACATGGTGAATATGATTAATGTCACTAAGTTGTTCATTTACAGTGGTTAATATGCCACAGTTTGTTATATATGGTTTAACACGATTTTTTAAAATCAATAATGTACCTTTTAAAAGGGGTATGGGGATTGCCTGAGTGGCTCAGTCGGTTAAGCATCTGCCTCCAGCTCAGGTCATGATCTCAGGGTCCTGGGATTGAGCCCCACACCAGGCTCCTTGCTCAGCCAGGGGCCTGCTTCTCCCCTGCCTGCTTGTCTCCCTGCTTGTGCTTGCTCTCTGTCTCTCTCTCTCTCTCTTCCTCTCTCTCTCTCTGCACCAAATAAATAAATAAAATCTTTTTTAAAAAATAAATAAAAGGGGCATGGGGAGTCAAACTCTTCCTCTTTGGTTAAGGGTCAGCCTTGGTTACTGGTTCCATCCTAGGCCAGGTCATAAGAGGCAATCCAGCTTCTACCTAACCCCCCAAGCTGGGGGTCCTGAGACAACATGTAAGAAGTCCAGCTACCCAGAAAAGTCAGGCCAAAGAGACCTCTTAGAGGTAGAGAACAATGTCAGCAATTTGAGACTTCCTCACCCAGGTATCAGACCCATGAGAGAGCCTCCAGATGACCGGACCCCAGCCCAGAGCTGCCCAGCTGATACCTGGTTGAGCAGAAACAAACTGTCCCATGAATCCTGCCCAGACTGCAGATTCATGAGCAAAATAAGTGGTGTCTCTGTTTCCAGCCACTAAGTTTTGGGGTAGCAGCTGTTATGCAGCAATGAGTAAATGGAACAGTAAACATCTTACTTATGTATTCAAGTTGATTTTGATTTAATTCTAAAATAACCAGATACAAATAAAACAGATTCAGACTACATGAATCTCTTGCAAACCGACTGGTAAACCGGGTGTTTCCTCTCTCATGGTCTGTAACCAGCTATGGTTACATATGGTTACTATAAAGTCATTAAAGGTGCAAAGATACTGTCACTTGAATATTGAATAAAGCTGGGGGGTCAGTGGGCTGGAGAGACATGGCTGGCGGGAACATACAGGTTAGGATCTTTACCCCAGAAGGCAAGGATATGGGTGGGAAAGACAAAGTTTACCAGAGGTACATAGCTTGAAGGGACAGGTTTCCAACCCAGCAGGCCAAATGAAAGACAAACCTAGCCAGCAGGTGCTTGAAATAAAATCCAGAAGGCAGGGTCATGGTATGAGTTGTATATATACCACATAAAATGGTGGAAGTTACATGTCCAAAGGAAGAGAATTTCAGACCCGGACCATTAAGGGGCAAAAGGTTTATTAGTTGAACTTAGAAGAAGTTAAAAGCAAAGGGATAATATGTGTCCCCAAAGACCATCCACTGTTTCCTCCCTGTGTATGTCCCTCATCACACCATCATGTTCTAGAACTCCTGCTTGTGTGTTTACCTGTTTATTGTACCTCCCTGTATTAGTCAGGATCCAGTAAGCACTGTAACAAGCATCCCAAACCCAGAAGCTCAACCCAACACAAGTTTGCTTCTGGTTCTTCTGACAATTCAGTACAGCCATTTGGTGGACAGACTTCCTTGGGGAGATTCGGGGTCCTGGGTTTCTCCATGTCCATGCTCCGCCCTCCCCTAACCAACAGTCCCTACCAGCCAGCAGGGGATAAGGACAAAGAGAGATCCCCTTGTGGGGGGGGGGCATATTTACAAGTAGAGCACAACCATCAGTCAGAATTCAGTCACATGGTTGCCCTCACTGCAAGGGATGCTGAAAATGGAGTCCAGCCAAGGACCAGGAAGAAGAGAGGAAGTGCCATATCTGCCCTACACCCCCAGTATAAGATCCTTGGGTGACAGCTCTCATCCACCTAGTTCACGGTCTCTGGCATCGTGCCTGGCATAAATTTGGAGTCTATGCGCAAGGAGTGGTGCTTGAGCTGTGTCGTGGGCACTGGGCTGGGTGCCCTGTCCCCAAGTGCCCTGTAATGTGGTGGGAGGGTGTCGTCACTCCCATTTCTCAGATTAGGAAACTGAGGCTCTGGTTTCTGTGCAGCCTGCACAAGGCCATGCAGCTAGTCTGTGCCAGGATCAGATCTCAGCACCAGGAAGCTTCTGCTACTAGTCGTCTGTTCATTTCACTCTCCTGTCTGCCTCTCCCGTACACACATTCGCTGACTGGGGCCTGGTTATCTTCAAGACTGCTCTCCTTTCTAACAATCAGTGAGCCATGTCTGACAAGCTGTCGGTTCCTTGGGGCAGTGGCTATACGTTGTTCATTCCTATGTGGCCCTTGGCTACCAGCACAGCTCTTGAACACAGTAGGTGCTCAAACCATATTTGGGGGATTAATTTGTTCACACCGGCTCAGCCTCCATGCTCTGCTGCTTGCACAGTATGGGGGTCATTTACAACTTATAAAAGAAATGGAGGGAATATTTATTATATGGCCCCTCCCTGTGCAGTCAGAGCTGTCTCCCACAGCAGGGCTGGTGCCTGCCCTGAAACTCACTCTTGAAGCACAGAGGAGGACTGTGTAGACAAGGGAGCCAGCACCACAGGTATCACTTCTTCCGCACCAGGGTTAGACCAGGCTTAGACCAGGCTTAGACCTTCCGCACCAGGTTAGACACACACACACACACACACACACACACACACACACACACACACACGGAATGCCCTGCCCATGCTAGTCCCAGGAAGGAGAGTAGATGGAGGCCGCAGGGAGGGTTCTGTCCATGGTGCTGAACTCACCTCAACCCCCACTTCGTCCTCTAACCCAGCGGCAATTTATACCCTCCTGGGGAACCAGGGGAACATACAGACTCCATACCCCTTAATTTGGAGCTTTGGATTCTGAGGATCTAAGAGGGGGCTCTGGAATCCCTCCATACCAGCCACCTGAGATTTTAATGCAACCACCTTGATATTAGCCTAAAAGTGACTCATTCATCTAAATGGTCGCTGGTCTTCGGGATGTGCCTGCTACGTGCCCAGTACTGAGAAGGGAAATGCATCGAGCAGAGCCTCTGCTCTGGGAGAAATTTGCAAAGTCATTCAGGAGGAGGTGTCAGAGTCAAGAAGGAAAGGGTCTCCCTCTGCTTTACGTGGACACAATGCTAGGCACAAACTTCACCTTTATCCTGCGAGATGAGATAAGTAGACAACAGAAAACAGTAGTACCCATAACCATAACCAGCATTGGTCCCTTTCCTTAGGGTCTCCCTAGTCCTGTCTGCAAGGTAGTGCGTGACACACGCTGCTCCTTCTGATGGCCTCACGACTCAAGACCCAGATCCATCAACGCCCACATCAAGTCTTCCTGCCCCCAGCTGCCTTGTAGGCTCCCCAGATTGTAGTCCTTCCTCCTTTTGCCCCATGGTCTTGTTTCATCATCATTACAAGATACTCCAGGTTTTTAATATGTCCCGATTGGGATTTGAGCTCCCTCTTGAGGCTAGGTCCCGCATCTGTGTAAGTAACCTCTCACACAGAGATGTCTCCCCCCCCTCCCCCCCTCCCCCCACCCGGAGGAGGTGAGCAGTAAATTCTTACTGGACGGACAACTGGGGGGGTGGTAAGTGGGTGGAGGAATGTGTCCAATGTCCATGCACAAGGAGAGTGCCACTGGGTTACAAAGCAGCAGGAACGAGTGCTCAGAACCAAAAGAATCAGGGTAGGCCTCGGGGAAGCCAGGCAATAGGCCAAATGTCATTTGGGCAGGGCCAGCTTCCGGTCAAGGTCTGCCTCTCCTTTCTCTGGCTGTTTGGGGGAGAACAGAAAATGGAACCAGACTGCGGTGTCTGATGAGAACAGATGTTATCTGGGCCTGAATGTGGGACATGGAGGAGGGGGTAAGGGAGGGAGAAAGAGAAGAGGGAGGGCCAGAGCTAACAAATGTAATAGCCACAGACCCTCATTATTTTTATTTTTTATTACAGAAATGTTCAAACACACCCCAAAGTACAGAGAATGCATTATGAACCCCCATGTGTCCATCACCCAGCTTCCACAACCACCCCTATTTTGCTAGTCTTATTTCATTCCTCCCCTCAAGCTCCCTTTTAAAGAAAATTCCAGACATTATATCATTTCACCCATAAATATTTCAGAATATATCTTTTTTATATGAGAACATTTCTTATTAAAAAAAAGAACCTGGGGGTGCCTGGCTGATTGAGTCAGAAGAGCGTGCAGTTCTTGATCTTGGGGTCATGAGTTCAAGCCCCACCTTGGGCATAGACACTACTTAAATAAATAAACTTTTTAAAAAATCAAAGAGAATCTCAGTATCATTATCACACCTAGTAAAATTAACAATTTCTCTTTTTTTAGATTTCATTTATTTATTTGAGAGATAGAGAGAACACAAGCAGGGCAGAGGGAGAGGAGGAAGCAGGCTCCCCACTGAGCAGGAAGCCCAATTCGGGGCTCAATCCCGGGACCCTGATATCATGACCTGAGCTGAAGGCAGACTTGTAACTGACGGAGCCACCCAGGTTCCCCCAAATTAACAATTTCTTAATACCATCTAATACAAAGTCCATGGTCAAATTTCCTCGCTTTTCTCAAAAACAACTTTTCTCGCCCATTTATTCAAACCAGGGTCTAAACAAGGTCCACGCGCTGCATTCGGTTGCTCTGCCTCTCAAATCTCTTACAATCTCTAACAGTCCTTCCTTCCTGCCTTGTGCATGCCGTCTTATTTGCTGAAGAAACCATGTTCTTTGTCCTATAGAGTAACCTCCCTGTTGACATGGTGGGCTGAACCCTCACGGGGCCATTGAACATGCTTCCCTATCCCCCCATTTCCTGGAACTGGTATTTAGATCCAGAAAGTTGGCCTGCGTAGGGTCAATGACTCAGGCAAGCGGACTTCCTGGGCAGTGCTATGTCCTTCCTACTGCCTTCCATCAGGAGCACGGAAGGTCAGGTTTTCCCTTTTGGGGTGATACTAAACATGGTCAGGGTCCCCAGGCTGATCACCCACCTAGGTGAAACCAGCTGGCCTTCCACCAGGGGAAACAAGGGGGCCAGTGTACCCACGAGCAGTGAGCAAGGAGGTGGCTGCGGGGACACAGGCAGACCGTGGCCCAGCCCCAGATGGTAGAGGGGAGAGGATGGTCGGTCCAGCCCCCTGCCTGCCCCCCTTTTACCGCTGAGAGAGGCCAGAGAGCAGCTGTTTATTCAACAGGTAATACCTATGCCGGGAGATCTCTGTATAGCATCTCTAAGCCGCACAGCACGCAACGTAGGAGTCACGGTGTCTGATTCACCGGTGGGGCTGGTGAATGGTGACGTAACCTGCCCAAGGACATAGAGCCAGAGGTGGAGAGGAGAGCAGAACTCTCCCGACCCTCCAGAGCCAACCCATGTTGAGGCGACCACTGCAGAACCAGGTGGCCTGAAGCCTTCATTCTCTTACCTCTAAGCCCTGTGACCTGGACCACGGGCCTTCTCCCTCTCTGTGCCTCAGTCTCCTAATCTATCCAATGGGAATAGTACCTGCCCAAGGGGCCCCTCAAGACCAATACAGTGTGGTCCAACCTTGTCCCTCTCGCCCACTCTGCCAGCCCTGCCTGTGGGGTCCACTTGGGTCACCTCGGTCCAGAGCGCAGGCAGCTTTATCCTCTCCCCTACAGACATGCAAAGGGTTAAATCCAGACACCCACCCACCCCCCTTCCTCCATCCCAATTCTGATCCTTGCTGACTCTGCTCCTCCTCCCTACCATAGCTATTCTGGGACAATGGAGGCAGCAGATGGCCCGAGTCCTGTTCCCTCCACCCGACCCCCAGGATCTGGGAACAACCCGCAAATCTGCTGCTGCTGTTTCTAAAAGCAGGCCGGCCGGCAGCCTTCCGCACACGGGGTGGAGAGGACAACACTGTGGAGCGCACCCGTCCATCCCCCACCAGGGCTGCAGGGCCAGGTCTATCCCTACTCTGTTCGTGTCCCACAAACGCAGCCTTAGCTTAGCCCAGAAAGAAAGGAGGCTTTGCAAGAGCCCAAGCAGTCCCGCTCTGCACTTGACCTGCTGTGTGACCACAAGCACATGGAAGTCCCTCTCTGGGCCTCAAGCTCCTCTTTGGAAAACCAGGCCCGAGGCTCCGGTGCTCTGTGGTTCCGGCTGTCCCAGACTGAGTTGCATGAAGGACAAGGTCCTCCAGGGGCTGGAGGGGGTGTGCTCCAAGGAGCCCCCAGCCTTGGTTGCCTGGATTAGAGCCCCACTATCCCTCGGGATCTCTCCGCTGTCCTCCCTCCTACCCCCCAACCCAGAGCTCCATGGTGGCCCCAATATCCCATGTCACCAGGAAGTACGCATGGGGAGAAGAGGTGTCCCGTCCCTACGGCTCCCCAACTTCAGCAGTGGCATTCCTGAACGTCTGCCATGACAGGTGTTCAGGTGGGTCGTTGGGACCTGTGACCCTAAGCACATTTGCATCGATTCACCTCCTAGCCCAGCTGTCAGACTGCCCCTTTCTCTGGCCCCAGAGGCTGACTCCCTCAGCTACGTCTCCACTCTGCCTCCCCCAGTTCTCTCGCTACGCCCAACCCAGAAAAGGAGAAGTAGCCCGCGGCATACTAGCGCCGCATGGCGCACACCCAGTCACACGTGTCTACGCAGTGCACATGTGTGTGTGATGTGGGCGCCCACATGTACATCCACCACACGTGTGTCCTTATGCACAGACCTGTGTGGAAAGGGGACACGCCACACCACACAGCCACGCACGCCCTCACACACCCTGGCTCTCCGTGACTCAGCACACACCAGGAACCCTCACTGCTCACGGAAACCTTCCTTCTCCATGCCAGGCGGGGCTGAGCCCTTCACGAACACTCTATCATTTCACCCAGCTGTCAACCCACAGAGAAGGGGTTCCTTCCCACCTCTGTAAAATGGGCAAAGAACGCAGGGAGACGAAGTGGATGCTTCAAGGTCATACATACAACCAGGAAATGCAGAACAGGGACATCTAGCCTGGGATCCAGACCAACACCACCACCACTGGGACAGGCTGACCTAAGAGCCCGCCCCTGCCAGGAACACACTGGCTGCACGTAACAGAAGACCAGACCAAGAGAGGCTGAAACAAGTAAGGGTTTAATCTTCTTACAGAACCAGAAGCCAAAAGGGACAAATGCGCATGACGATCAAGGCCTTTCCTTCATGGTAACAAGGCAACTGCCCCAGATCCAGACATCACACCCACGTTCACAGCATCAAGATGGGTACAGGGCCAAAAAATCTTCCCCAGGAGCCTCTCCATTGGCCTTGCTTATTTCACACTGACACTCTGAGCAAGGGAGGCTGGGAAAGTGAGCAAAAGGACCGTCACGACGGGCTGGGATCCATCACCATCCGCCATCTGGGTCTGAGCACGCTGATACCCCAAAAGAAATGGGATCTGTTTGCCAAGGGTCAGAGCAAGGAGCTGCCCACTGGTCAGCAATGACAGTCCCTGCCCCAGGCCCTGGGCTCTATCCTTATTCCAGCTGGACCCCCTCAGGGGTTGGAGATCCAGCCGAAGGAGCCCAGAATGGATGGCCCAGTGCTTGACCCCAGGGGAATGACAGAGACTAGAGCTGGGGTTGGAGGCCAGACCCCACCCCAGGGCCCATGTGATCCTCTGGAGGTTAGGAACCCTAAACCCCAACCCAGTTCAGGGGTTCGCTGTGCTTTTTCAGTTCAGCCACCCAAGGCCCATAGAAGCCCAGCCTCTGGGGCCTTTCAGGCCCTCCCCTGGTGCGCCTGTTCTCTGCACTGTCCAACCCACCTCCCAGAGGCCTAGCACGCGACGCCTTCACTGCCAGCCACCATCCAATCCTGGGTTGACCCACCACTCAGAGGCCCTGGCAGGGACTCCCCCGCAAAAGGCACTTGCCACGAGTCCCCAGGGCTGCCTAGGGAGACCAAGGACAACCAGAAGCCTCAGCCCAAATTTTGCCCCGCTGTTCAGGGTTCATCTGGCCATCAGCTGTGGGCACCAAGGAGTATCTGGATAGAGGAGACAATGGAGGGAACGGAACCTGTGGAGAGACCAGAAATGGACAAGATGGTCACCCTGACTTGCACGCTCACTCCATGGGCTCCTAGGGGAGCCCATGTCACAGAGATGGTTTGGAACAGGATTTCTCCCCCTCAGCACCCTTACGATTTAGGGCTACATAAGTCTTTGTTGTGGGGTGCCCTGTGCCTTATCGAATGTTTACAGCACCCTTGGCCTCTTTCCATGAAAAGCCAGTAGAATCCTCCTGAGTCGTCACCATTAAAAATGTCTCTAGACATTGCCAAATGTCCCCGGGAGGGGGGCGGGGCTCATGGAAATCACCCGTTTAGAGAGACTCCAAAGGCCAGAGATGCCACAAAGAGATCCCAGCTGAGGCCAGACTATCCGGTCACATGTATCTGAGTCCCCAGTCGGCGCCAGCCCTACAAGGCAGGAACCTTTGGATTCTAGAATCTTCAGGCTCAGAGAGAATTTCACATCTGCTCTTAAACCTCCTGATAGTCTATAGCCACAGCTGTGCCCTTCCACTGACGAGGAGCTCACCCCATGAGAAGGCGGTTCCTTTCATCTTAGAAATGTGAATTTTTTTCTTATATTGAGCCGAACTCTGTCTCCGTGTAATGTCTAACTTACTCAATGCAGCCCTGGCCGCAGGGCCCCTTAAGCAGTCATGAGCCCTCTGCCCTACCTACTGAAAAGGACCACTGAAGACTATCAAAGAAACAGAGAGCCTATAAAAGCTCAAATAAAATTTTCCCATCGGGGCCTGAAGTTCTTCCCTTAGAACATCTCCCTTGCTCAGGGAAGACACTTCAGTGTTCCAGGAGCTCTTGAAGAATCCCAGAGGCCTGGGAAAGCCCTTCAGATCCACAACACCCAGCCTCCTTGTGCTCCAAATGGGGAGACTGAGGCCCAGAGAGAGCGAGGTATTCACCCAAGGTCACACAGCAATCCTGGGGGAGAGCAGAGACTAAAACCCACTCCCTGCACTCCCAGCTCTGTGCTGTCAGCCCCCAAAGCCTTCCCTCCCTCCAGGTTCCCCTATGTTTGGACACCCAGACTCAGATCCCCTCCTCCGATCCTATAGTTTGAGCCCCTAGACTCACCTAGAAGGGTCCTCCTCGGGGGAGAAGGGGCCTTGTAGCTTAACGACATTGAGCTTCCCCTCAAAGACGCCATAGCTGAGGGTGACCTGGGCAGAGAAAAGCGGAGAAGAAAACGAAGGTTGGTGGAGTGTCCCACAGAGAACCCCACAAGGGGGCGGTATTGGGGCAGAAGCAGGGAAAGCCCATAAGGCACTCTGAGGGGCGCAGAGAGCCTGCCCCTGCCCCTAAAATCCCACCCTTAGTGCTCACTGAGGAGCCACTCCACTCAAGCTTGTGGGGCACTATCCCTAATTTGCATCCCCAGCAGTGACCCTACCTGAGAGGCTGGAAAAAATCCCTTGCCTACAGACTAGGAAACTGAGTCTCAAGAGGGGAAAGCACCCTTCCAGTAAATTCCATGCCTGGACAGCGGTTTCTTGAGACTCACTGTGGGGCCTTGGCACTCCCTCTCCACCCGGACCCTTGGGATACTCCACACGCAATGAGGATATGGGCTAATGCCCCTTGTCGAGAAGCAGTCGACCACAGTGGTTCAAGACCATGGGCTTAGGGGCCACCCGGGCAGGGTTCAAATCCCCCGCTGCCTAACGTTAACTGTGCCATGGTTAGTTCTGCTGTCTGGGCCTCAGTTTCCCCACCTACAGAATGGGAATGTTAGAGCTCCCCTCCTGCAAATGTTGGAAGGAAGCAGAGTTAAAGCAGATAAAGCCATGCACGGTGTCTGGCGTGGTGGGTATTCTGGAAATCCCTCCCATTAGGGTACCTGCTTTGGGCTGCCCAAAGTCTGCGCCCCTTTCCTGGCTTCTGCCCATCCGGTCTTACCGAGGCCAACACTACAGCCCAGGTCCAGGCCTGGTGAATCCACACTAACTCCTGGCTCTGGGAGGGGACGGGTCGTGTGACACAAGCCGGCCTTCCGTGAGCACCAGCTCGGGCCTTCCAGACCACTGAGCACCAGCCCTGGGATGTGGCAGAAGGAGGGGCGCTCCTCCTCGGCATGGGGTGGAAACCCAGAGCTGCCACCTTGCCCACCGAGGAGCGAGCCTCCCTCAGGGTGAGCCCAATGTCAGGGAAGACAGGCCAGAGTGGGGACAGTGTGAGCACGCAGACTCAGCCAGAACTAGCAAGCAGCCCCCGGCTTCCCAGGCTCATGAGCCCTTACATGTCCAACATACGGTCTGTGTTGCATTTGTGTCCCTCACTACCAAAGGGTTCTGACTCACACTGTTGGGTGGAGGATCTCAGGGACCTTCCCAGCCAGGATCCCCTATGGGACTGGCCACCCATGAGGAGGATGGCCGCGGGCACAAGGCAGAGCCAGCTGGAACTCCGTAGAGTCGCTGCTTGCCAGGTGGTGGAATGGGTCCCCCTCCCCCAGCCAGACATTATGCCTGAGGTTTCCCACTAAGCACCTGCTCTCTCCCAGCAACATCTGGGTTAGAACAAAAGCGGGGGGGCAGCGGGCAGGTAAGCTCTGATGAAGGTGGGACAGCCGACAGGCAGAGTTGGAAAGGGCATGCCTGACCCCTTTGGAGGGATGCTGGGGGATGGGAGACTGAAGAAGGAACAGAGGGACAGGAGGGAGTGGAGAAGGCAGGGAGGGAGCAGTCTGAACCTTAAGGTAAGCTTCACCTGGTCCGTGCAGGTCGTTGCAGCTGGCACTGACCAAAGAATTTGAGCATCACAAGCCCTAACCCTTGAGGGCTGGTTGTGGAGAGGGCTGAGTCACGTGGGTCCATCTGAGGGCCCTTTCCCACCTTGGGCCTCAGTTTCCCCCTCATCCCTCCCTCATCGCCCCAAGGCCAGCTCACCTGCTCTGGGAGCTGGGAAGCCCCCAGCAGCTGTAGGGTCTCCAAGTGGGAGTGGAAGAGGGGGCTGGGCTGCAGGCGGCCGCCTAGCTTGCACTCGACAATGTAGCCCACAGTGCAGTCGTCCGGCAACCGGATGAGGGCGGACGTTTCCACGAAGCGGGAGCCACTGACAGAGAGAGCCGTGCAGTGGCCAGTGGCGTAGAGCTCACCCTTCCTCCCAGAAGGCCCTCCCTCCCAGGGGCAGATGGGTAGAGCAGAGCTTTGGCTCCAACATCTGCCTCCTGGGCACCGGGTGACTTCCAGCAAGCCACGAACCAAGGGAGCCTCAGCTTCCTCTTCTGCGAAATGGGCGTGATAATGGCCCTGCCCTCCCTGGGCTATTGTGAAGATCAAGGGGAAGAATGGCAAGAAGATGCCCTTTACAAACGTATCCCTTCCTCTTTTTACATTCATTCACTCATTCATTCATTGCTGAGCTCCAGGAGCTGCCCGTGTGCCAGGGACCGTGCTGGGGCTGCGGATACAGAGATGAGAAAGAAAAGCTTCCTGCCCTTGACAGTGGTCGCCCTCTGACAGAGGAACATGTCATTTCAGGGCAGGACTGGCTCTGAAGTCAGAGGAAAGCATGAGGCTTGGGAGACACAGGGAGGGTAAGGTGGGCTTCCCAGAGGAGGCGGCACGATTTTGTTTCGCTTTTCATTTAATCAGGACAATGGCAGGCTTTAAACGGAGTCTTAAAGGATGCGCTGGAGTGAGCCAGACGTGGTGGAGGGAAGGGGCCGTGTCCCAGGGAAGGGCATCACCGGACTGCACACCCCATGAACACCCCTGGGGGCCAGGCTGGGCAGGCTGTCCTGCTGTACAGAATAGAATGCCTGACTGAGGGGCGCAGTGGGCGCCTTCCCTTCTCATTCCAGGTTGTGCCCAAGGGTTGCACCTGCCCAAGGGGGGATACTTTTTCCAATTCACACAAATATACCATAAAAGTGGGCGGAAGCCCAGATGGGGGCACCAGGCCAGGGAGGACCCCTCATCACGTGTACACATCTGCTCTGGACATGCTCCCAAGCAGGGCCCGAGTCGCCCCCTGGAGGACCCCTCCCATCCAGGTTGGAGCAGGCTGGGATGGTGTAGTGGCAAAGCAGGCAGGCCTTGGAGTCAAAGCCAGCAGCTGAGTGACCTCAGACCTGGGTGACCTTGGACCAATCACTTGCCCAACCTCTCACGCCTCAGTTTCCTTAGCTGTGCAAACAAGACTGACACGCAGTCAGTCTTGACGCCCCGGTGGAGCACAGGCCCGGCTCAGAGTGGGCCCCCAATATAAGGGAGCAACACGGATATTGTTGCTAATAACAAGAGCTAATAATAGTTGCTAATAACAACAGCCTGTCCACGCAGACCTCAAGAGGCCATGCCTTTGCAACTTCCTCTCCAGAATACCAGTACCCTCGTCCTACTGGGGGCTTCGACCACCCCCAGAATCCCCTTCACTCGGGGGCCTCTAGGGCTATCCCAGTACAAAGGCCACCTCTTCCAGGAAGCCTTCCTCCTGGCCCCAAGCAGAAGGCCCTACTTCTTCCTTCCTCTGAACACCTCTACACCTGGCCTTCACCTCCCCTGTGATATGAGGGACTGGGTGCCGGCCCAATTGTTCACCCTCCTGCCAACTGTTAGCTATCATATTATCAGGCCCATTTTACAGATGGGGGCACTGAGGCTCCCAGGGATTACACAACTTGCCTGTGTGTGGCAGAGTGCCTTGATGGCAGGATGGATGGAGTGGCTTTCTCACCACTAACTGTAACTGTGGCACGGCATGGATGAGAGGCAGGTTTTTCCTGAGCTCACTCTCAAGCCCTTCCTGCAGCAAAGGACCCCCCACACACCAGGCCCTGCTCTCCACCACCCGCCTGTGGGGCTTTGCTTACCTGGCCCACGGGGCCATCTTCAAAGCCAGTTCGCGGTTGATACAGAAGCCAGCACCCCCCGTGGCAAACCAGAACTGCACCAGCCTCTGGGGAGAGAGATGGGGAGGGCCAAGGTGCAGGGTGAGCCTAGAGGTGGGGGGCCAGCTGTGGCCCCCAACCGGGGGCCTCCGCCCCCAACCAGCATGGCTCGAAACCTTTTTATTTCACCTTTCACTAAAGTCTTGCTACAGCTTGGCATTATCATGCCCATTTTACAGACAAGAATACCGAGTCACATGGCTAATTAAGAGTGATGGGGTCATCAATTAGACGTAGCCTATTAGTCCGCCCAGCACACCTTACCCCTTTACCCAGAGGAATACCCCCACCTCATCCCAGCTGGTTCAGGAGAGGCCACCAAATACAGCACGGGCTCCCCTGGGCCCCAGGAAGGGGTCAGGTGCCCCAGGAAGGGTGGATCGCAAGGCCACACCCCCTGATCCAGTGACTGGCCTAGTGACGGGCACATGACTTAGGCCAGCCAATCCAAGTTCTTCCCTGAGCTCCCTATGCTAACTGGGAGGAAGAGACGCTTTCTACAGGGTCACCAGGCTTGGGGGCGGTAGTCCTGAAACCACCGGTACCAAGCTATCTGCACTGGCCTCGTCACTTCTAGCTCCAGGGGCTGAGAAAGCTTTTCTGCCCAAGGAGAGAATGAAGCCTCTCATGGAGTAAAGTGAGAAGGACAGGCAGGCCTGTGAGCCCCCAAGGCCAGCAAACCCCTTGACATCTCAGTCTCAGGAACCTGTTACCTCCCTTGGGGTTTAAACCACTCTCTGCCCCGCTTCTCTGGGAAGCCTCATGAAGTCACAACTCAAGAATTTCTCTAAGGTTCTGGCAAACCCTGCTCCCTTTCAGCTGTACTATCTCTTGACCAAGTTCCCTGTGGTTACCTTCTCCCAGTACACAGTTGGTGCTTAATTGATGCACATTGCATGGGGTTGGGTTATCTCCTATGATGCAGCAATGAGAAGAACCCGGAGCAGGAAGCTGAGAAGACTGATTCTGGGGCCTCAGCCTCCTCTACTGCCCAGCTGCGTAAACTTGAGAAAGCCACCGCTCCTCTCTGGGCCTCAGATTTGTCACCTTTGAGCACCCTGCTCCAGTTTGGCCATCCCTGTGTCCTCCCCCTAAAGACCTCTGTGAGGTGCTTCTGGAAATGCCGCCCTCTTAGACAGAGGTGTTCAGGCCTCTAAGCAGAATGAACAGGTTCTTAAGATCCTGACACACAGTTGGTGCCCAATGAATGCTTGTTTAATGACCTATGGGTCCAGGGCTTCTCCTCCCAGATAATTAAAGGAAAACAGCAGTAACAGTAGACATGCCCACCCCTGAGCACTGACATGCAGAGACTGGAGGTCAGCAGCCTGAGGTCCCAGAGCTGGGATTGAGCCTGAGCCGGAAATCTTGCCCCCTTTTGCTATCTCCCCCCACACCACATAGCCCTTGGAGGAACCCCAGAATCCAAACAGACTAGGACAGTTTGGGGCAGAGTCTAGGGATCCCGCCAGGGTGCAAGGAGGGTATTAGTGCCTGTTGAGGGTTTGGAGCCTGGGCGTCCCCAGCAGGTGCTGAACCTCCCCAGGAAGCAGAGGGCCCCGAGATGAAGGCCGAGCTGGGTTGGGTACTGACTGCTGACACTCACTAGTGTCGTCACGTGCCAGATCCCACTCCAAGCGCTTGGGTACATGACCTCATTGATTTGTTCCCTTTCCTGCTCACAACCACCCTATTAGGCGGGGACGGTTATCACCCATTTTGCAGATGAGGAAACTAAGGCACAGAAGGGTGGGGTGACTTGAGCAAAGGTCGGGAAGCCCGGGGGTGACAGAGCTGGCGTGTGAAGCCAGGGAGCCAGGCTCCAGAACAGCGTTCTCAACCCCTACAGCCAAGCATGTGGTGGTGTGGGGGCCTGGGGCACCCCTCGCTCACCTGGAGTCGACTCACACGTGCACCCCCAGGGTCCAGGAGGATTTAATTAGGGCTCAGAGGCCGATTAGCCACTGATAATTAAGGTTGTTTCCTACTCTTGGTTTCCCTAATGAAGCAGATGGCGAGCAGGGGTGGTAGAGAGCCCCCCTGCAGGCCCAGCTCCTGCTCCACGTGCTGTCTCAAGGGAGGGGCACCCCCTGACTAGCCTTTTCCCTGGGGCCAAGGGAGCCCTCTAGGGGCCTGGGCCACACCAATGCCAGAAGCCTGGTGGGTCCTGGGGACCAGGAGAGAACCACGCCCCATACTCACACTACCAAATTCTTCCCTGTTCAGCTGAAAGTCCAATTTAACTGTTACCCTGATTTTTGGTTTGTTTGTTTCCTAAGTCTCACAGCCCTCATTAGCGTCCATCTAGGTCTGGAGCTGAAGCTGGTGCTGGGGACCCCACTGTGCCGGGTGTCACCTCTTTAGTTGCTGGTCAGTGAAGTCCGGACAGAGGAGGGGTGCAGAGGGGCGGGGAGAGCATGGGGGGGGGGCTGTGCAATTCACCACAAGGCCCAACGGTATCCGGCATCTGAACAGTCTGTACAACTGCCTGACAATACCAGGGGCTGGGAGCCCTGCCATGGAGTCACAGCCTCAGCTCACCGCCCCCACCCCACCCCACCCCCATCCCACCCCCACATCCCTGTCACTGTGTGACCAGAAGGAGCCGCTGCTCCTCAGTGACTGAGGCCCTGCTGTATGCCGGAGTCTGCGCCTCACCTGCATCATCTCAGTCTCCCCATTTCACAGAGAAGACAGGATCGGCGGTGAAGTCAGCAACCCAAACGCACAGCGAGGAGACCAAATGGGAAAGCCAGAAAACCCACCTCGCTCCGCCAGGGTCCTGGCCACGCCCCCCACGTGGCCCCACCCCCATATGGCACCGCCCCAGTGCCCCAGCCCCCATATGGCTCCGCCCATGGTCAACCCATGAAGGAGGAAGGAAGAAGGAAGGGACGAAGGGACCCACCGTGCGGTTGTGGGGCCTGGGCTCAGAGGCGCGGATAGGCCGGTTCAGGCTGGGCCGGCCTACGTAGACGTCGCGGGTCTGTGGGAAGGCTTTCAGCAGCTTCAGCAGTGCCCTTGGGTTCACATAGTTGTCGTCATCCACGTGGCAGAACCACCTGTGGGGACAGAAAGGGGATGGGAAGCTTGGAGGAGGGTTCCCAAGGGCTGCCAGCTAGCCAGACTCCCCCTGCACCCCCCCCCCATAAGTCAGTCAGCAAAATTAGGCAGGGAGAGAGTAGCTAACAGCGAAGGCCCATGCCCTGAGCCAGACGGCATCTTGTGTGAGCGCCTGAGGAAAGTGTGCCCACGTAACAGGTGGGGACCGAGGCTCAGAAAGGTTAAGACACCTGCCCAAGGTCACACAGTCGGTAAATGGCAAGACTTGAACCCAGACCGTCTGCCCGGAGACAGACCCCAGGAGGCCCTTACATGCTTAAATTCATAGGACCCAGCTGACTTCACTTCTTTGTCACAACACCCTATTCAGGAACTAGACCAAGGCAAAGGTCACACTTGCCCTCAGAGACCCAGGTGCACTCACCGCAGCCTGCTGGCCAAGAAGGTGTCAAACTCAGCAGCCATCTTGCAGGACAGGGCGGGGTGACTGTGCTCAGCAGAGCAGTTGGTGACCACGAGGTGGGACCCTGAAAAGTGGGGACAAGTCAGGGGACCCTGCCCAGGTCCTCCCTGCAGCCCTGCACACCATGAGAATGCAGAGCAAGAGCCCACCCATTCCCATTTTACACATGGGGAAACAGACGCCAGGGAGCGCTGACCCTCTCAGGACCCCAGAGCTAATGAATGGGAGGCTGGGCTGGGACCCAGGGGTCCAGGGTACTGTCCAGGACAGCCCCTTTTCATGCCACACCCACTTCCAGGAAAGAAGCCTGCTCCCCTCCCCACATGGCAAAGGAGGGCAGCCCTGTTTCCTGGGGACCCTGGACCAGGGGATAGTCACACCCGCTTTCCCTGGAAACAACCAAGGGGTCTCCACCCCCATCTGGACCTACCCAGTCTCTCCTGAAGGCCTTCATCTGGGCTGTCGGTGAAGACAAACGTCTAAGAAGGAGAAAGAGGGAGGAGTCAGGACCCGAGTCAGCCAAGGGCAGCCCACAGCCACGCCCCTGCTGAAACACGGGTCCAGAGCTGTGCCCTCCGTCAGCGACAGACACACCCCCCAACATCATCACGCACTCCTTTCAGACACCATGACTTTCTCAGCTACCCCCACGAGACACACAACACAGCCTCCCAGCACACACCAGCCACTGTGTCGCCTGCAAGAGCACCCTTGTAGACCGGCGCCCACGGAGACCCTCCCGGAGTCACACCGTCTTCTATCCCGCACACATACGCACCCTGCAGCCCCACTTGGCGCCTCCATCACCACGCTTACACAACCCGAGACACTTTGTCGGGAGACAGACTCTTGGTGGGAAGACCCATGCCCTGGGGCACCACACCAGCCTGGGGAGTTGCTTGTGTCTCTCCATAGCCGCAACGGCTCCCCCAGGGCAGGTGCGGGGTCCTTACAAATCTCAGAAATTTTACATCGTGATCCAACCCCAGCTCTGATGACCTCCCTGAACCTCGAGCCAGGTGATCTGTTCCCCTCACAAGATGGCTAAGACACAGACTATGGTTGTACAGTTGGAAACTGCTGAGCTGGGATTCAGACCCACAGGTCTCGGAACCCCCCCCCACCCCCAACCCCGGGCAGGGAGAGGCTGCTCAGGCCCTAGATAAATTGAACACAAACTAAACAAGAGACAAATTAGAGGTCGCTTGGGGCCAGACAGACCGCAGCTGGGGACCCGTCTAACCCCTATTCCACGCCTTGCCCAGTACATGTCCCTTTCCCTGCCTGAGCAGGTCCTCACAGCAAGAGCCTCCTCTGACCCCTAGGGGGCCCTGCCCAGACCCTGGACAATTTTGAATTCTTTCCAAAGGAGGACCAAGGAAAAAGCATCCCACCTGTTGAAAGGCCGTCAGCCACCCCGGGGCTGGCCCTGTCCTCCTTCCAGACTCAGGGCCTCCAACTGCACGCCCCTCCCTGCTCAGCCACAAACTTCTCCCTGGTTTCCAGGAACCAGCCCTTCAGCTCAGATCCACCCCTGCCTTGAGGCCTCAGTTTGCCTGGCTGGAAAATGGGGACTAGGGGTAGCTGTGATGGTGAAGTGAGATAATGTGAGAAAGGAGAAGAAAGAGGTGGCAGTGAAGCCAGGCTCCGCTTCTTATCTTGGGGGAAACTGAGGCATCGGAGGCCAGAAGCCAAGGTTGGGCACAGGAAGGGGCACAAAGGAAGAAGTCCTGTCTCCCCAGGGCCCATAACCCCGGGCCTTCTGAGCTACTTACTATCGTTCAACGGATTCGTGCAAGACCTTCAGATCTGTTCTCTTGTGGGCACCAGAACCAGATAATACCCACATGCACCACCCCGCCTAGCACCTTCTGTGGCTCCCTACTGCCCTTGGGATAAAGGCCAGCCTCCTAAGTGTGACCATGAGGGTCCACCCAGCCCCTGGGCCTGAGGCAGCCTATCTCACCACTTCCTGCCCCACCCTCTCTTAAACCCAAAGGTTTTTCAGTTCCCCAAACGTGCCACACACATGCACACTCCTCTGAGCCTTTGAGCACGCTGTGCCTGTTTCTTGCCCCCTAAGTCCTAGTTCAGTCACCGCTTCCTCCAGAAAGCCTTCCCTGACACCCCTCCCATGTGTCCCTCAGCCACCTGTTCCTCCTGATGGTAAGTAACAGCAGCCCCTCAGTTACAGAAATCTGTCCTTTGGACTTTGCCACCAGACAATGACATCCTGAAGGGCACAGGCCTGGTCTGCTTTATCTCCCCGTCCCGACACCCAGCTCACCTGCGAGAGGCCTGGGCAGCACCCACCTCCTCAGCATCCCCTCCCTGAAATGTGTCTCCCGCCTTCAGATTTAGATAACACTGGAGGTCCCCAGATATCCCTGCAGAAAGTGCTGGCGGCCTACACTGGCCTCTTCTCTGTACCACCCACTGCCTCAGCAACGCTCTCCCGCCTCTCGGCGTTCAGCCCCATCAAGAAGCCAGCAAACCCCACGGCAGCCACAGTTTCTCCCTGGGTGCCTCAGATTCAATGGCCCAGCTCCCCCCAGACCTGTGCTCCTCTGGGTGCTCCCCATCTTGCTAGGTCCCAGCACCTTGGGGTCACCATATCTCCTCTCCTCCTCCCCCAGGATGCCAGCTCTCCACAGCAGCCAGCATGGCCAGCGGTGGCCCAGCCCCTCCATGGTCCTCTCCTGCCGGCTTTGCCGCAGTCACCTTTGCCCTGGTCTCCCTACTCTGTCCTGCCCTCACCCCAAGTCTGTTTTCAACACAGCCCCCCCAGGGAGCCAAGGAAAGAAATCAGGCCTTTCTTGCCCTGCTCCCTGGCAAACTTTTGCCACCAAACAGCCATCAGAACAGTTGGAACTCTCTGGAGTTGGGAGCATGGGCCAAATGGGCCAGGGCATATTTGCTGGTGGATGAATGAGCCCGAATCAGTGGGGAAGTGGGGGGTTCCTGCAGCAGGGCTGGGGGCTGGGCGGGGCGCGTGAGGCTGGCGTTCCAGTCCCCGGGAACCCTGAGATTGGCACAGAGCAGTGGGCAGAGTTTCCTCTGAGCCAAGGGTTGCATTTAATTTGTTTGAGGAGACTCTAACAATGGTTAAAACCTCACAGGAAAACAAAAGGCCAGGCAGCCCGCTGGGGTCAGGAGAGGGGGGCTGGGGGCCATCTGCTGAAGAGGAGGGAAGATGTGAGGCGGGCACTGCGGCCCCACCGCACTCGAGGTGCCTGCGGGGAAGGGAAAGTTCTCCCCACTGATCACAAAACGGGCCTCCCCCAGCCCGCCCCCTCTGCCTGGGACAAAGGCCACACGAGCCCCAGCCTGCCGCAACAAAGGCCCACCTGCCACCCGGCTGCCCTTAACCAGCTGGGGCGGGCACCCAGCCCTGGAGTTAACCAGCTCAGGCCCGCTCCTGCGGGCAGAGTTAAGAGGGGCTCCGAGACCCTCCTGTCCCATGCAGATGGGGAAACTGAGGGCTGAAACGGGGAGGGCCTCGGCCAAGATCACAGAGAAAGATGAGACAAAGGGGCCCCAGACGAGGTGCGGTAAGAATGTGTCTCCCTGTCTCCCTTCCTCTTCCTCAATGCGAGCATCCTTCCTGTTCTCAACGCTGCATGAAGGACAAGTTTTCTCGACTGTGCCCCTTTGTGCTGGGGTGGGGGTTGCGCAACGGAGTGAATTCATCTCCCACCTCAATCCCTCCCACTCGTGGCTGTCGTGAGGGTGAAAGGGAGCGAGGCATCTGATGGGCAGCTCCTGGGGTACTGAGCCGCTCCTCCCGCTGCTCGCCTAGCTGGCATGTGGGATTGAGCTCCAGACACAGAGTGAGTGGCTGCGTCCTCTCCTTTGCTGACCTGGTCCCGCCAGGCCCACCCAGGCTGGGGGCCCAAGGACCCTCTCCTATAAGTCGAGTGACGAGGCAGCACCGGGATCCTGGGTCTCAGCAGAGAAAGAAGGGTCCCAGCGGGGAGGAGGGGGCTGGGTTCCCCTGGGCTCTGCGCCCCCAGGCTCTTGGCGTGACGCTGACAAGCACTTCCTCCCTCTGGCCTCAGTTTCCTCATCCGGGGCAAGGGCACCACCATGGTGATCGAGACAAGGCAGGAAGGGGCCTCAGATCACGTGAGGCAGGCTCCCGGGTACACAGACGCAGCACCATAAACAGGAAGGTCTGCGGGGAGGGCCAGACTCGGCAGCTTCCGCAGGAGGAACCGGAATCTCCCCCAAGATGAGAAGCAGCGCGGGGGCCCCAGGGAAGAACCTGGGTGCTGGCGTCCCACTGGAGGAAGGGTTAGATAGGGTGCTAGAACATAATGGTCAGGAAATCGGGGGTGGGGTGCCCTCGTCCCAGAAGGCCCTGGGCTCCTACAGACATCACCTCGCCTACTCCTTGGTCTCCCAGGAGCCCCCAGTCTCCTCCAAAGGCCCAGTCACTTCCTCCCACTGAGCCAGTCACCATAGTATGGACTGTGTGTGTGTGTGTGTGTGTGTGTGTGTGTGTGTGTCTAAAGCCTTCACCTCCCCCAGAGATGGTTCCCTAAATCACTGACTTGGTTTGGGGAAGGCACTGGGTCTGGGGAGAACAAGAGCCAGAGGGACTCAGCTTGTCCCCAGAGACACAAGTCACGCACCCCCGTCATCCCCACACGTCTTGTCATGGCCCATCTAAGGCGGATACCGGGCTCCATACAGAGGCACACACACACACACACGCATGCACACACCACACACACACACACTGACTTGCTGGGCAGACCTCTAACCTCTCCCCGCCAGCGCCCCCTCGCTCGGCCACCCCCTCACAGCGGACCTCCCCACTGCGTCCCAAACTGCCCCACAGGAAAGGAGCACAGGAGATGAGGCTCAGCTGCGCTGGGCACGCCCTGGGCAGCCGCCACACGGGGCCCAGGGCTGTCAGGAATTCTGAAAGGATGCCCCCCCACCCCACCCCTCTCCTCCCAAAAGGCGCCCCCCAGACCTTCCCCTCCTCAGCAGCTCAGCGCCTGTTCCCCCCACCCCCAGCACAGCCAGAGCAGTGGGACAGCCGCTGGGGGCCTGGACTGGGGACAGCCTGGCCTGGGCACACGTCAGAGTCAGGACCTCGCAGAGGTCTCTACCCCAGCCGCCCAGCACCCCCCGCTGGCCCCATCACCAGCCTGGGCCAAGGTGGGCAGGAGCAAACCTGGTCCTAGAACAGCCAGGGACGAGAGGGACCCCCGGGAGGGGCTGAGGAGCCTGGGCAGGGCCCGGGCTGGCCCCTGAAAGACAGGGAGCAGGGGGTCAGAGGAGAACCTGGCTCCAGGGCCAGTGAGCGAGGGGCACAGGCAGGGCCGCAGGAGCCCCTGATCCCAGGAGGACGGAGGAATGGGAAGACAAGCCCAGACAGGGCAGGTGGGCAGGTGGCTTCTCCCTGGAGGCCGCCATGGACCCCAGCCCAACAGAAAGGCCTCTGGGCGTCCCTCAGGCCAGGGCCCACTCCTGGGGCCCAGAGTCACCCACTTGTCACCTGTTCCCTGGTCCTGGAGACCCACGTGTCGAGCAGCAGCTCCAGGCGGGAGCGGTGGAAGGCTCGGGTCGTCTTGACTGCAATGAAGACATCGTGCAGCCGCAGCTCACGGGACAGAGGGCTTGGAGGGCTCAGCCCGGGGGTCTCCTGCACGCCCTGTGGGGACAGGCTCGAGTGGTACTGTAGGGAGAGGAGCCCCATGCACAGAAGGGTGAGGAGGGCTCCCGCCAGGCCCCGGAGGAGGCGGCACTGCATTGGCCCTGGGACCCCAGACAGCTCAGCCCCCGAATCCCAGCCGGACAGGGAGGAGAGGCTGGTTTGTCAGGGGCCCCGGCCAAGGCAAAAGTCTGGCAGGCATGGGGGGCAGGCGAGGAGGGGAGAGGTAGGGACTAGTGCTCTGGCCCCGGAGGCCGAGCCCCGGCAGCCCCGCCGCCGCCACGGGCCCTCCCCACCTGCTTGGACGCGCTCCCGCCCGGGTCTGGGACGCCTGGCCCCGCCCCTGCCTCCCGCGCAGCCCGAGGGGCGGGGCCGGCCCGGGGGAGCCCCAGAGGTGGCTGGAGAATGCTCTGCTGAAGGGACAGCCCCAGCCCCGGCCTGCCGCCGGCCAGCTGCTGCAGTGGGGGTGGGGACAACAGCAAACCCTCCGTGCCCCATGGAAGGGAGGGGCCTTCCAGCCTCCCCACTCCCCAGAGGCTGTCGCTTAGCTCGTTCAACACGCATTGTTTTTTGGTGTCCTGCTCTCCAGCCTCTCAGCTTTTGCTCACACTGTACCTCCTCCTGGATGCCCTCGCCCATCCTCCCCATTGTCACCCGTGTTCCTTTCACCCAGCTTCATCCTTTTTGGACGTTAAGGCTCAGCTCAAGTGTTCCCGCCTCTAGAAAGCCTTCCCTGATGCCCCCCTCCCAACCTCCAGGGCGCCCACAGTAGTTGGCTCTGCTCCTTGGCTCTTGACAACAGCTCGAGCATTGGTAGTCCCAACTGAGAGCTGAGCACATAAAGCATGGAACGATCTAAGACGACCCAGCAGCTCAGCCACAGAACCAGTGGAACCCAGGTCTCTGGGCCTCCCCTGGCCCACAGGAGGCCCCAAGGAGTGCCTGTCCTGCTGTGGCTCGCCACCCCCCATCTCACTCAGCAGTCTTTACTGCTGCCTCTCTCCCAGCCAGGTGGGGACAGAGGGCATTCTCCAGCCAGCCCCTCCATCTGGTTGAACACAAGGCCACTCGCATCTCATCCTTCCTCTGTTAGAACCCTGCATCTCTCAGCTCCCTCAGAATAAAAGTTCAAGATCATATAGCAGCCAATAAGCCCTGTGTGAACTGGCTCCCCGTTCCCTCCAACCTCTCCTCCTACTATTCTTCCCTTGCTTCCTCCGCTCCACCCACTGGGCTTCTGGCTAGTCCAGGCACATACCCACCTCAGGACCTTTGCACATGCTGTTCCTGCCTGGGCCTTTCCCTGGAAGTCTGCACATCTCACTCCCTCACCTCCTTCAGATCTACACAAATATGTTCTCCATAAGGACTTCCCAGGCCACTTTTTAAAAATTGCAATATCTTCTCCCCCCCTCCTCCCTAATCTCCCCACCCCCAGGCCTGTCCTTTCCAGGCCCCTTTTTCTGCTATGTTCTCTCCATAGCACTTTTTAATCTTCCAACACCCTGCATATTTCACTTATCTATTGTCTGTCTTTCTCGTGTGTATATCAGGGCAGGGGGGTCTTTTTTATTCACTGAATCCCCATTGCCTAAGCACATAGTAGGAGCTCAAGAAATATTCATTAAACACAAGAAAGTACCAGATGGCTGGTGGATTGCACTGGGCCTTCCATGGTCCAAGCCTGCACTCGGTCTGCAGAGGGAGAGGAAAGAACCAACCCTTTTGAATCACGCTCCTGTGGGCCAACCCCATGCCAAGCCCACTCACGGCGCATCCCCTCAGAATGGCATCTCTGAGGGATGATCCTAGGCTTCATGCCACATGGACCAGAGTTCAAATCCTGACTGGGCTACTTACTAGCTGTATGGCTTTGGGCAAGTTACTTTACCTCTCTGAATTTTAATTTCACCATTTGACAAATGGAGACAAACTTAAGACGTGGTGAGGATTAAGGGGTTAGGGGCTTCCCAGTAAAAGGATACCTACCATGGGACCAGACAAAGGCAGAGGCCTCACTGATGTCCCACGATGTTACCCAGACTCATATGTCCATAGACCAAGCACTGGTCCAAGCACACGGCGAGAAAGTGGGGAGGTTCATTTACCCAAATGGGCATTACCCAGTCTCCACACCCAGGCAACCCACAGCCGCCTTCAGAGATCCGCCATCCTGCCACAAGGCAGCCCATGGCATGGCTAAGAAGTCCCAAGGTCTGGCAGAATCAAGCAGGCTTCGTGGAGATGGTGTCTGAGCCAGACCTCAGAAGACACTAAGATATAGGCAGCCCCGACCCCTGAATTTGGACTTCCGAGCCTCATCTCCTACCACTCCCCAGGGGGCCAAATTCAACTCATTTTCTGTCTCTGAGGCCTTCACTCTGGGGATTCCTTCCACCTAGTAACCCACTCTCCCAAAACCTGCACGGGCTGACCCAAGTTCATCACTGTGACAGAGGGCGGTAGAGGATGACCAAGGACAGCACTTAGGCACCTAGGTCCAATAAATACTTCTTGAAGGAATCCCAGACCCTGAGCTGAAGCGGCACCCCCGTAGTAATCCCGCCTGCACCGTCCTCTCACTGGCGGAGCAGTCAGGACCTGACTGTGCACAGACGGTTTGCTCTGGGTCTCCTGGCCTTGGGAGCCGGGCGTTTTTTTTTTTTTTTTTTTTTTTTTGAAGGCAGCAGCCTATTTATTTATTTTTTTTCAGCGTAACAGTATTCATTCTTTTTGCACAACACCCAGTGGAGCCGGGCGTTTTAAGCCAAGACCATACCCTGCTAGCTTCAGTGTCCCCTCTTCAGGGGACGCTCCTTTGATGATCAGACACGGGCAGAGCTGAGCGTGGAGGTGGCCCATCTGTGGGGCCCTTTTTCGGTCATTCGGGGGCAGGTAAGGTGATGCCAGCAGATGGCGGGCGGCTCTGGGATGAGCCAGGAACGAAATCTGACCCTTCCCATGGGTAAGCAAGGGGGTGGGGGAGCCCGAGAAGTGGTATCAGCCTGATCTGGGGGTGGGGACAAGTCAGGGGAGTGGAGAGGGGGCCCGGCAGCAGGGAGGCAGGCACGCAAAAAGCCACCAGCTTCTATAACAAACTGTTTAATGTTCCATAATGTGCAGATTCTGAGTGAAGAGGGCCCGTTCAAAATCAACGGGCCATACATTCTGGTGACGGAGCAGCCACCTTCTCCCTGCTGTCCCTCTGAGAGGCGGGTCACCACAGAGAGATGGCGCTGTGAGAACATGGTCCTCGGCATGCTCCCGGGAACACACGACTGTTAGTGCCCAAGGTCACAGGCCGGGGTCTGACATTTACACAGGAGAGAACCACAGATACACAGGAGACGGGAAGACGCGAGGGGCACGGTGGGCCGGGGAGGCCACAGTGCCCACGTGTGGAGGTATACATAAGGAACGTGAGCGGGGTGGGGGGGGGGGGCAGAGGCTCGCGGGACGGGCTTGGGGTTCCTCGGACAGAAGGGAACGAGAACCCAGAAGACCTCAGGTGCCTGCCGTGAGAACCTGGGTGTGTAAACCAGTGCACAGGAGTGAGAGCTCAGATGCTCCTGGGGGGCCAGAAGGACAAGGACACAGACGCGCACGTGAGACCCGCAAGTGGAATCACGGAGACACAGGGGGGCGCACAGAAGGCCCAGAGCAGCAACTACAGGGGCGGTGGGAGCTCCACCCCGGCGGCTCCCGGAAATTCGCTCCGGATGGAGGAGAGCCCAGAGCCGGGGGGCCCCATGTCTGGGAGTCCAAGGGTCTAGTTAGGCTCAGGATGGGGAGGACCCAGCTCCACTGCAGACTCCTGGGGCCCGGTCGGGGGGGCTTCGCAGGCGTGTGAGGAAGCCGCAGGCATCGGAAGGGGCCCCTCAGGCCTCGCTGCTGCCGCCCCCGCCGCCGCCGCTGCCGCGCTCCACCCACACGAGCCGGGCCTGCTCCTGCAGGATGCGGCCGCGCACCACCTTGGCCAGCTCCTCGGAGTGTCCCCACGCGTGCGCCGGCACCTGCACCCAGGAGCAGGGCAGCCCCCACAGCACCTGCTCCGAGCGAAGGCACTGCCGCAGCAGCTCCGAGTCCCGGCAGCCAGGCCGGCCCAGCAGACCCCTGCCGAGACAGCGGGTGGCCGTGGTCAGAGCAGGGGACAGGGACGGCCGGGGACGCAGAGACACACCAGGGTGTGGAGAGCCAGAGAGAGGACGGACAGAGGCAGGGAGACACAGAGAGACACAGACATGCAAAGAGGAGGGAAGGCTGGTCCTACCCACCCCCAGCCTTCCTCACCTGACTTCCCGGACATTCTTCTCTGTCACCTCCACGTGGATGACAATGGGGTAGATCTCGTTCCGGACCAGCTCCCGCACGCCCCGTGCGCCCAACTCCAGCAAGCAGTGCTTCTTCTCCGGAGACCAAGGCTATATTTTACTCCAGCCCGGAGACTCGAACCTCCCTGCCCCCACTGGGCTCCTGGGGCACAACCCCCCATGGGGGCCCACGTCCCCCTCCAGAAGGGTCTTGACAATAAGGAAAGACCCGCAAGGGAAGGCGAGAGGCCTGGAGAAGTCAGTCTCACTCCTGCTCTGGACCTCACCCTCGCCATCAGTGGGATGGAGTGAACCCCACCACCACCCCCATGCCTGGCAGCCCCTGGCCAGCCCCCCCAGGTAGTGGTGAATCTGAGATGGGACAGACAGGGAAGACGGACCAGCCAAACACCTCAAGGCTGACCCACGTGTGACCAGCCCAGCCGTCCTATTCGCAGGTGAGGCAACAGGCCCGTGGAAGGGCAGGGAGCAGCACAGGCCTGTGCTCAGACTCTAGCCCCCAGCCCAGAGAGGCAGCCCCCCACCCCAGCACCTACCTTCCCGACAGACTCCTGGATGGCACGGAGCCTGCTGCCCAGCCCGGGGGTGGCAGGCTGGGCCTTGGGGGCTCCAGGCGCTGCGGATGAGCACTGTTCCTCCCCAGAGAGGCTTTCTGCAGAGCAGCAAGAGGCAGGGAGGAGGGGCCAGTGGGCCATGCCGCCCAGCCCTCCCCTGCCCTCCCCACCCCTGCCCGGGACACAGGCTCACCCGCCGGGCACACTTGGAAGTCCAGCCGGGAGTTGGGCAGGTCGAGCAGGTCACGGATGAGCCGAGACGCCAGGCACTCGGGCAGCAGCACCACGGGCCGCAGGGCGGATACCAGCAGCGGCCGCACCAGGCTGTAGGGTCTGAGGCTTCGCTCCGGCTCTGCGGTGGGGTGGGGTACGGAAGAGACGAGGCTGCCCACAGGGTCCCCAGCGCCTCCTTCCGAGGGTGGCCAGCCCCCTCCATACCCAAAACCCCATCACCTCTTCTTTCCCTTCCTGAGTCTTGCTGTTGCTCCTCGTACGTGTGTGTGCACGTGCACACACACACACACTGCACACACACACACTTCAGTGTGCCAGTGACTTCCCACGACCCGCAGGAAGAAGGCCACATCCTCCACACGGGTGACCCAGCCCTGCCAGCGCCCAGACAGGGGCCAAGTCCCACGCCCCAACACCTGGACCAGCTGCCTCCCATCACAGGGCCTCCACATGACTTTGCAGCTGCCCCCCCCCGCCCCCATGAGGCAGGATGCCCCGAGAGGAGGTGCCACAGTGTCCCCTGGTCCAAGAACAATTCGCAACAGAGCTGGTGTTTGATAATACACTTGCTGTACTCAATGGCCTGCACACACACCACACACAGCGGTACCTCAGTGCCTTTGCATGGCTGTGCCTTGTGCCTGGAACAAACTCCTCTTCATCCCTGAAAACCCCACCGCAGACCATCTCCCTTCCAGAGAGTCTTCCCCAACCACCATCCTCTTGCCCATTTGGGCTCCCCCAAGCCGTTCTCCCTGATCTGACCCGAGGCCTCCCCTACTGCCTCCAGAAACCCACTCTGGGGTCTTCGTGGTGCCCGCCGGCACACGCCTGTGAGAGGCGCAGTTCTGCCCGCTCCGCATGACAAGAACGGTGCCGTGCTCACATGTGCCCCAAAGTCGCACAGACCCACAATCCCACGTGCACACATATGCCCCCTTCAACCAGCTCCCTCCACCCTGGTGGCCCACCTCCCCCCTGGCCTCCCCCACAGGAAGCCTCTCAGGCCCCTGGACACCCTGCTCCCCAGGGAAGCCCCACAGCAGGCTCTCTCAGGCCAAAAGGACCACGGGGGCCCAGGCCCCCCGGACAGACACTCTTCCAAGCCGCACGGGGCGCCCCGCGGCCACACGTGCTCACCTGAGCAGGGCTCCGGCAGAAGCGGCTCTGGAGAATCCCCTGACGAGCTTCCCCCGTGTTTGGGCTTCACCAGCCGGAGCTGGTCCAGGGCTCGCTTCTTCAGCTGGGGAGGGGGCAGAGGAAGAAAAGCCCCTGAGAGCCAGCTCTGTCCCACCCTCAGGGAGGAGAGGAGGGACGGGACCCTGGGGCCAGGCTGCCCCTGCCGTCCACGCTCTGCGGAAGAGCTTGCGTCAGCAGGAGAGCCCCCTCCCCACTAGGCCGTCTCCCAGCCCAGTGCAGAGCGCCCCACCACCACCCCAGCAGGTGAGGGCCACCATCCCTGTGGGCTCAGGGAAGCAAGCTTGTCAGAGGCGCCTGAGGTCCACCCCCCACTTTACAGATGGGGAAACCGAGGCCCAGCAACCCGAGGAAACTAATGTCACGTAAGAGACAAACTTTGGGACTCTTCCAACGGATGAGCAATGTGACCTCGTGTAAGGAGAAAAAGAACGTCAATAATGACAACATCAGGGGCGCATGGGTGGCTCAATGGGTTAAAGCCTCTGCCTTTGGCTCAGGTCACGATCCCAGGGTCCTGGGATTGAGCCCCGCATCGGGCTTTCTGCTCAGCAGGGAGCCTGCTTCCCCCTCTCTCTCTCTGCCTGCCTCTCTGCCTACTCGTGATCTCTCTCTGTCAAATAAATAAATAAAATCTTAAAAAGGACTAATAATAATGATGACAGCACCAATCACGCCAACAGCCACCAGGGGTCCAGTGGCTACCATATGACAAACACTGAGGCCCAGATGAGGAAACAGAGCCTCAAGGGTGGATCAGGTGCTGGTCCAAGGCGGTGAGGCTGGCATGTGGCAGGGCTGGGATTCGAGCCCGGGCAACCTGGCTCCAGAGCCCGAGTTCTCATCCCTGCGAGCTCCACGGCCTCGAGTTATTTTTACTTCTCTGAGCCTCACTTTGCCCCTACGGACATCGGGAGGCTCACCCAACCTGGCCCTTAGCCTGGCACCAGGAAAAGGGATGTGACGGCTGCTCTGTCAAGTGCTCCCGGTGGCCAGGCCGGCTGCTGAGCACCGGGCGCCCACTACCTCCCTTCATCCCCCCAGCGCCCCTGGTCAGTGAGCCCCGCCATTGCTCTGTTTGCCCGGAACTCAGCAGCCCGCCAGCCACGTCCAGGGGCAGGAGCGAGATGAGGGCTTCCCTCTCCTCCTCCCCGCAGGGCTGCCAGAGAACGGAGCCTGGCCTCACCCTTTGGGACCCCATCCCTGGCAGCCCCTCGCCCCAGGCCCTTGCCGCTTACGTTACTTCGGGACCCACGGTGGCGGCTGGAGAACAGGCCTTTCTCCTGAACTTCCAGGAGTTGCTGGGCTCTGTGGGGGGAAAGGAGGGGGCACGTGTCAAGCATTTTTAGACAGAAAGGGAGCCCCTCCGCTCCATCCCCCTCATCCTGTCCCAGAGGAATGCAAGGGTTTTGCAGGGAGAGAGAAAAAAGTCTCCCGGCCAGCTCCTGGCTCCCTGCAGGACCTGTCCCCAGACTCCCGGTTCCACGTCACCTCTGGTAATTGGGCACAGTGCCCCGGTCCAGGTCCCGCAGCGTCAGGGGATCCACCCGGGTGCAGAACCACTCTGGCCGCCGCTTATATGCCGGATCCACCAGACGCAGGATCTCCTGGGCTTTCACACGTAGGGCATGAGGGTCTGCTCGCTCGGGCAGGGAGAGGTTGGCTCGAATATAGAAGGGCTCGGTGCTCAGCCCCTTTGTCCAGGCATCCAGGGCCTCGTGGAAGGACTGACAGGCTGAACGTGGGCAGCAAGGAGGGCAACAGAAGGATAAAGTCAGGGAGCAGCCTCGGGTCACAGACACGCCCCTTTCAAGGCCTGAGCTTCCAAAACCCTGCTCTTCCTCTTTCTAAAATCAGAGTCTGAGGCCAGAGAGGGCAGAGGCCTGCCCAAGGCCACCAAGCCCACTAGGAACAGAGCCAGGACTTGAACCCAGGTCTCTGGACTCCTGTCGGGTGCTCCTTTCACGGTAAGCTCCTTACTGAGGATGAGATGGGCAACCAGCAAGCGGGACAGCAGTTCGGGAGGGAAAAGCATTGCCAAGAGTCAAGCAGCAAAGTCAGTCTCCTTCTCTCTCTCTTTCTCTCTCTCTCTCTCGTGCTTTGGTTGTCCCACCTATACAATGGGCTGGACAAGCCCTCTCTTGGGCTCCCTCCTTCTAGCACCCAGAGTCCCTAGTTCCTCCCTGCCCGGGCCAGACTTACCCTTGAAGTCCATCAGGAAGGGGAGCGTGGACACCTGGTTCCAGGGCAAGGTTCTCTGCGGGACCTCACCTTCCAGGCTTGTGCCCTCCAGGCCAGCAGCCTCAGCCCTTGGCTGAGAGAAAACCCAGGCAGGGAAAGAAGTGAGCTTCCCAGGGCAACACAGCTCTGGGACTGGAGGAAGACTGGGGTGGGGATGATATGTCCCATAATTCTGATGCCCCCATCTGCCAGGATGCCTATCCAATCAGACCTGTCTCCCATCAACAGGACTCCCCACCCAGGCTGGCCCATCCTGGTCTCTCCCGTATTCAAGGGTGGACATCTGTCCAGCTGCTGTCAGTCTGCCCCTGCCTGCTCAGATTTAATTTACTGCTGGTTAAGGTAAGACAACCGCAGTGTCATCTCTGAGCTGCCCACTGCTTTGGTCAACCTCCCCTGAAATTCCGCCCAGTGACGTGGATCCACCAATCAGAGAGCTCCAGGCCCAGCTGATGCGTTGGCTCCACCCCCAACTCAGAGGGGCGGGGTCGCACCTCTCTGGACTCCACCCTGGCAGACCCTGGTCCAGAGAGCACCCTCGGCACGACCGCCCCAGACCAGCTGTCCCCAAGGAACGACAGGCCATCTGGGCCCTTGTCATGGGACTCAGGCCCCCCCGGGGGGCTGCGGCAAGACACCCGGATGGCCAGAGACCTGGGAAGAGAAAAGGGAGAGGGGAATTAGAGTTCAGTCAGTAGTTGCGCTCAGTTCAACCTTCTTGGGAGAACCATCACAGCTATCCCCAAAAGGTGACATGACTCCCACCCGGGGGCCACTGCACCTGCTGTGGCTGGAACGCCCTTCACCCTCTTCTCTGCCTCCAATCGGCCTGCAAAAGCTCAGCTCCGAAGCGACCTCTCCCTCCCAGACCCCTGCATATGATGAGGCAGAGCTCTTCCTGCAGGACCGAACCGCGAGCTCGGCACCTGGCGGGGAAAATCCCTTGGAACCAGCCCGCTAGCCGGCTCGGCCCCGGCTCCCTAGCACCAAACCCAGTGTCTGGCACATAGCAGACGACAAATAAAAGTTTGTTACGCTCACAGCTGAGGGAGGAAGATCACCATGAGAACACAACACAGACCAAAGATGGTTACAGCCGGCTGTGGGAGCACAGAGGAGAGCTTCCCGGAGGAAGAGGCCTCGGGGCTACACGGTGATGGAGAAGAGAGGCACTTCGGGAACAGACAGAGAGGAGATGGTGTTCCAGGCCGAAGGGCTGGCAGGGACAGAGGTGTAGAGGACAGAATACAGGATGTGGGGAAGGATTTAGTAACAACAGTAATGATAGCGGCAGCGAACGCTTACTGAGTTCTCCCCGTGTGCCAGACGCCACGCTAAGCTCCTTGTCCTAATTAACTAATTTGACATCATGGGAAACAGCTCCCAGAAAAGGCTGGCTGGAGCCAGCCTGCGGAGGGCACAGAATGAAGGCGACTGGCCTTCCCCTTGTGGGCAGTGGAAACCGCTGACAGTTAAGACAAAGAGTCACCCAGATCCCCACCGTGGCGGCACTCTTCCATCCCTGGATAGAACTGGTTGGGCCCAGTGGCCGGCTCAGAGACAACTGCCTGGAATTCCCTTCTGTGAGCAGCCCCCCCACAGCCCCACCCCCGGCCAGAGCATCAGAGGAGAGGAGAGACCAGAATGTGCCCGGCCTCCGCACCCGCCCCTGCACCGGCAGCTGCAACACGCAGCCACACTGCCCCCTGCTGCCAGCATGCGGCGAGCAAGGCTGCAAGGACTTTAACCCCATCAGCACCTACGCGGAGTGGAGAACTTTGATGAGTGGGGAACTTTGACGTTCAGAGTCTTTCTCGGCTTCCACTCCCTCAAGTCAAAACAAAGAGCCAACCCCGAAGGGCTGCGGCTGGACATGGGGGCCAGAGGCATCCACGCTGCCTTCACGGGCCCCAGGACTGTCCTGGCTGCTGTCAGTGTGGCCCAGCCAGATGGGAGGTCCAGGCTGGGCCTGGCTAGGCTGCCCCACGGCTGGAGACACACGGTCCCGCTGACGCCCAGCATTAACTGGGCCCCGGATTTGGACGAGTGAGCTGGCTGCTTGATTCTGTCACCACAGCCACAGAGCGGGGACAGTGATGGCCCCGCCTCCCACCACAGGGGTGGCAATCAAACTAATATAGAGATACCGGAGGAGTGTAAACCAGAGGGCTCCAGGGAACACCCAGCGGCAGGCCCAGCCCCTCTGAGGGTTGTGAAACTCACAAGGTCAAGGCCAGGGCCATTTCTGATTGGAATGGCATAGAAATCCTGCGTAGAGTCAATCAAACCATTGTCTCTCGATTCTTTTCGGGAATGTGTACTGGGTGTCTGTCGCAGTGGGGTGCCATCAGGGGAGTCTGAGGGAAGGGGCAGCAGCAGGGATTCTAGGGCCAGGCGGCCTGGGCGCTTAGCCTCTGGTCCTCAGCAGCCCCAGCGGCATCCACCCACCTCACGGTGGGACTCAGTGATTCAAACGCGGAGCGCTCAGAACGTGGCGGGGTGACACTGAGAGCCCAGTAACACTTGGACACCTACTGTCCTCTGGTGTGGCCCCCACTTTCCCCACCTGTTCCAGACCCACAGACAACCGAGCATCACGGCTGCCCCAGTGGAGAGCCCGCCCAGCAGCCTGTACTCAGCCCTTCTCGGTCCCACCTGCTTGCCCCACCCCCACCCCCTGCCCTGGCACACCACCTCACCCCCAGCCCGGCAACCCCTCCCTGAAACCCCAGGTTTTCACGCTCTTCCCACCAGCCCGGCTCTGGCACCACCTCCTTCAGAACACCCTTGCCCAACTTCCCGAGGGACTAAGTGCCTTCTCTGGGGAAAAGGGGAGAATCCACAGGGGAGGTCCCTGCGGCTAGGTCCAAACTGGGTCCCTCTGAGCACCAGGCCTCAGCAGACAAGTACACGGGGACGGGGGATGGGGCTGCCTCCTCCAGCCTCTGGATTCCTGGGTCTCTAGCAACACAATCAGACTGACCCCAACCCTGCCTGTAAGCGGTGGGAAGGATAGCCGTCCCCATCTCCCAGCCCCTTCCTCCAGTGTCCCGTCAGGAGTCGGGTCACAGAGGGAAACCAGGCCAGTGCTTCACTCTGCCAACTCTGAGCAGTGATGGGCGGAGCAGCCTGGAAGAGAGCTCCCCTGCCCCATGAACTGTGGGAAGTCCTCCGGGCAGTGCGCATGACCGCTCTGCTCCAGGCCAGGGACCTATGACCCCCAGACTCAAGCCTGTCACATAAATGACCTCATTTAATCCTCCCGATAGGGGCGCCTGGGTGGCTCAGTGGGTTAAAGCCTCTGCCTTCGGCTCAGGTCATGATCCCAGGGTCCTGGGATCAAGCCCCGCATCGGGCTCTCTGCTCAGCAGGGAGCGTGCTTCCCTTCCTCTCTCTCTGCCTGCCTCTCTGCCCACTTGTGATCTTTGTCTGTCAAATAAGTAAATAAAATCTTTTTAAAAAACCCTCCCGATAGCTCCATGGGAACCATCTGTGAGCCCTCATGTTAGAGAAGAGGGAAACTGAGACACAGGGCAGTTGTAACCTGACAAGGGTGGCCCGACCTGTGGGTGGAGGGCTACACCAATAACACCTCTGGGCAGACCGTGGCAGAGCTTCGGTGTCCCTGTGAGCAGTGCGCCTGCCAGCGAGCCCCACCCTGACGCTCACCCAGAGACCCTCGCCCAGCGCTCGCCCCACTCAGCGCCCCACTTACACTCTCTGGCTCTTCCTTGCTATCTCCCCGCCTGCCCAGGCGTTCACCCTTCACGCTGCACCCCCTGCCCTGCCCTGAGGCCCTAGGAGCCCAGAAGGGCAGGGAGACCTGGAGGCTGCAGAGGCCCAGCATACAGTGAACACGGAACACAACCATTAGCTGAAAGCCGCTTAGACAGAAGGGAGGTAGAATAGAATCCCCAATTCCACCGCCTAGTGGCCTTGGGACAAATTCCTGACTCTCCCTGGACCCCCGCTGTTGTCATCTGTATAATGGGGCTAAACGCCTCGGCCTTGCAGGGTTCCTGTGGGGACCGAGCAGCACTGTTCCAAACACTCTCATGGGGACCCTGGGACCCTACAACAACCCCACTTTACAGAGCCGGAAACTGAGGCCGTGGGAAATTTGGAGACTTGCACAATATCCCTCTGCAGCTGGTGACAGAGCCTGTGTCTGCTCTTCCCACCATGCTCTGCGCGGTACCACCAGCCCGGGACGCGCACACACACGCGGGCAGCACCCCGCCACCGGTCTGGGCTCCCCCCTCCCTCCCCACCCACCTACCCACATCTTTCTCTCTCAGTCCATCCCAGCCCCGCTCTGATCTGTGCTCTCCACTCCCCTCCCCATCTCCCTCCTCCCCCAGAACTGCAGAGGGCCCCTGGCAGGGGGCTGGGCCAGAACCTCCTGCCCCCGCCCCCCCCCCCTGCCCCCTGGATAGCAGCCAGGACCCCTGCTGCAGGCTGAGCTGCAGGAAGGGAGGCAGGCAGGAAGGGAGGCACCTCCGCCCCTTCCCCCAGAAGCATGTCCTGCGAAGGGAGAAACAATGTGGTACTGGGCCTGCTGCCGGAGGACCAGAGTGGGGGCAGGGCCTGGACGAGGGCCTGGCCCAGCTGCTTCAGGCTCCTGATCCTGCTCTGGCCCGATTTCTTGCACGGCCAACATTCCCACAGTCCAGCTCTGACGTGCCGCCCCAGACCCAAATCTGAGGTCACTGTGGACCTTGGCCCTGGGCGCTTCCCAGCTGTGTGACCTCAGACAAGCGCCTTAACCTCTCTGAGCCTGTTTGCTCCTCTATAAAACAGGGATAATCATAACAACACCCACTTCCCTGAACGGAGAGGATGCTGCGAGGCAGCCGGCAATAACAGCCGAAACTTCGCCACGGTTTCCCGGAGCGTGCAAGCCAAAGTCCACACTTTGCCGCCTGACTCACACCACCAGGCTGACTCATGGAGCCTGTCCCTGCCCCTCCCCCTCTGGCTGGGCTCCCATCACAGCCAAGCGCAGGGCCCTCCCTCCCTCCCTGGACAGCCTCTGGCCTCTGCTCTTCCCCAGCCGCCCTCCCTACCTGAGTTCGAAGGCCACATTCTCAGCGCGGCCTCCTCTGTCATTCACCCTCCTGAGACCCACCAGCGAGCCTGACTCGGGAGGTCACCCTTCACCCAACACCAACAAAGCACTTGGCCCGCCATGCATGCTGAACCCATCTGTTTTGCGACTCCCGTCGCGGGTTGCAGCCAGCCCAGCGGCAGGGCTCCCAGGGTGGCCCACCCACAGCGCGACACTCTGCCGGGAGCTCAGAGCCAGGGGAATGAGTAACAGTTAACCATTTTCTGAGCACCTACTACCACGCCCGGCAAAGCTGGTGCTCTCCCGACACGGGTCCTAGACCCCCAAACACCCCCGCGCAGAAGAGATCACTGACCACCTCCGGCAGAGGCAACGGAGACCCTGAAAGAGAAGTGACCACCAGTCCAGGTCACCCAAAGGATGAGAGGCGGGGACAGGATGTGAATCCCAGGTCTCTGTGAAAAGCCTGAATATTCTACACCTGCTGGGAGAGACTAAGGCTTAGCTGCTGCTCCCTCCCACCCACCACTGCCACCCTGCTGCAGGAGCCTGACCCTCCCACCACCACCACCCCACCCCACACTGACCACCTCACACTGAACCCCCACTCCCCCATCCTTACCCCACCCCTCCCCCCCCCCAGCTCCACCACCCAGGCAGCCACGATACCTGTTGATGAGCTCGAGGCCACAGCCTCTGGCCAGGGGGCCGTCTGGCTTCCCCAAAGGCCACACGCTGTCTGAGGATGAGGACGAGGAGAGGCCAGGAGACCAGGGCTTAAGCGTCACACTCCCTGTTTGGGGGGGGTGAGGTTCTGGGGTGCCAAACCAAGAAACAGGGGCAAGCCAGGGATCATGAGAAGGGGGTAAGCCCCTTGAGCCCGAGGACTGCCCAGGACTTTGGCAGGTTTGAGGCCCCAAAAGCACACTGGACCCGTGGGGCTCAGGGCTGGGCCCGGGCTGGCCAGGGTGACCCTTCGGTTCCCTGGGAGAGGACGGAGGGCGGGCTGGAACCGAGGAACCCTTGGAACCCGCGTACAGCACAGCCAGGCGTGCGAGAGAGGAGCAGGCCTGGGCTCTGGGGAAGTAACGCGTGGCCGGACTCCCCAGGGTCCTCCCAAGTACAGCCTCCCTGCCTGGCCTGGGCACAGTGGGGCCTTAGGAAGGGGCGCTAAGGGCAGAGCTGGCGGTGCAGGCCTCAGGTGGGCTGGAAAGCCACCGCCTTCCCCGGAGATGAGCCCTCCCCACGGAGTCCCCGAGGGTCATTACCTGTGATGTCCGACATGCTGCTGAAGGACCTGGTGAGGGGGGAGAGGCGGGAGCTGGGGCACAGGGGGCACTCTGTCCCACTCCCTCCTCCGTGCGCCCTGGCCCCGGAGGGGTCCTACGTCCTCTGCAGCTACAGCCGAGGTAGGGGTCCCAAGCACAGGGCAGTTGTGCCAACCAGCCCCCCTAAACTCACAAAGCAAGAAGCTAACATCATGACCTCCGCCTGCCCCACGTCCTTCCCCGTAGGATGCCTCCTGGCCTGGCCCCTCCTGGAAGCCTCCCCTGACCTCTCACCCCCTCGCCTCACCCCTACTCTCTGCCTTTGTCATTCGTGACTCCCAGATGCCTCCTCACACACCCTATCAGTCAAGCCCATGTCGATCACAGCCCCCCATGCCCAGCATCCGTGAGGGAAAAAATCAAGGGCAACTTACCCAGAAAAAGCTGTGACAGGGGACATATACCATCCTCTGCCCTTGGTCTTGCCACCAACAGACACAGCCTGACTTTTCTGGACCCCGTTTGCGCTCATGTCTGAACGCGGGGCCTGGTTCTCCTGCCTGAGGCTCCTGGCCCCTTGGAACATTCTCCTCGTCCCCTAGTCCTGAACCACCGAGGCTTACCCTCAAGGTTTAGGATCACTGAGGCTTGCCCTTCAGTGGCTCTCTTGCCACGGTGCTCGGCAAGGGCCTTTTGGCCTCGTCTTAGCCCCCAGCCTGGGTCACGGCTGTGACTCCCGAGACCTAAGTCCCCAGCGCCCTGGCCGTTGAAGAGCAGTCAGGGGAGGCGCGGGCCCAGCCCTGACACCGGCGCTGGCGCTAGGGATTCTGGGAGACGGCTGTTCTGAGAAAAAGCAGCAGCACCTCCCTGAGCCTCGACTGATTTCTCCCCAGTCTGTTTACCTCTTTGGGGGCGCAGGGTCCTCCTCACGCTGCCGGCGGAGGATAGAGCCAGCACTTGGGGGGAAAGGCAGGATGGAGAGCCGGTTGATCTCCTTCTCGCTGTCGGTGGCCTCCTCCTGCCAAGGGTCACAACAGGGTCTGGGTCACCTCCACGACACCTCCCACACCTCCACACACCTCCTGTGCCCATTCCATAGGTGACAAGTGGGGCCCAGGGCGGGGGGTGTGGGCTCTGTCCGAGTACGCCGGGGGTCCCAAGTCTCCCAGCACCCGGGCCCAGCACTGAGCTGGCTCTGGACAAGCTTAAATAAGACACTTGGCCTTCAGGGGCCTCCACGTCCTCACGTATGAAACGGGACTGTTGGCAAACTGGACAGCACTCCCCATGTCAGTAATTACACGATGCGAACATTCAGCATCCACGTCCACGCGCAGGGAGGGTAGTTGTCTTACCGAGGTGTGGGGCTCGGATCCCCCCATGACAGCCACCTCCCCGGCTGCTTCCGAGCCTCCCAGCAGCGGGGGGAGATCACTGAGGCTCCAGGTGCTGCTGAGGTTGGAGCACAGGGAATGGGAGGAGGCACAAGCCTGGGAGAGGAAGCGGGGAGAGGAGGTGAGCAGGGCGGGGCAAGGATCAGCCACAGTCATTTACTGAATGCCGGGAACAGGGACACAGCAGAGAATGAGACAGCTGGATCCCTGCCCTCGCAGGAGCTCACAGACAGACTGTAAACAAGCAGGCTGATTAAGGAAATAACCCCAAACTGCCAAGAGAGCAGGGAAAGAAGGTGCCCAGGGTGAGGAAGGCATTCAAAGGGCCCACAACGGAGTGCCTTCCAGAGAAAGTGTGGTTTGAACTAAGGACTCAAGGGTAAGTAGATATTAAGCTAATAAAGTTGAGAAGGATTGTCCAGGCAGAGGGAATGGTACACACAAAGGCCCTGGGGCAGGACTGTGACAACCGTCCAGGAATGAAGAGATGTGACCCAGAGAACAAGGTTAGAGGAGGAAGGGGCCCACGTTTCAGGTCTCTAGGGTCTGATAAGGGGCTCTGTTTTTCCCCAAGCAAAAAAGCCACTGAGAATTTTAAGTGAGAAGGGACAGATTTATGCTTCCTTTGTTCTATTCCTCCGGGCTCCATGCATCAAACACGGAGCCAAGGGAACATCTTTAAGCAAACCCAAGACTAGAAATGGCGGAGCTGCCGACAAAGGTCCGAGGACTAGCATCTGGCTGAAAGGGCACTGGCTGGCTGTGTGATCTTGGGCAAGCCCTCACACCCTCTGGGCCCCATATAATGAGGGACTTGGCCTAGCTGGTTTCTGGAGGGCTTTCAGGCCCTCATGAAGCTGCACTTCTCCAAGTGTACGCAGAACACGCTCCACCATTCCTAGTGCCCCGGGAGCAACCCCAGAGACTCGGAGACACACGGGCCCCTTTCCCATCCCCTGACATAGCAACCCACCCCCGCCCCCGCAGAAAGCTCCACCAGACCTGCATATTCTCCGTCCTGCCCAAGAGCTCCCTCCCAGACTAGCAAGTTCTTGACCCAGACGGCTAGGGCCCCACGGGGAGGGCCCCAGCCAGGAACCCACATATTTCCTCCCGGGCTCAGCCAAGGGCGCCCACCAGGTACTGTGGAGGCCCATCCCCAGGGCTGAGGTCTCCCACCAGGTCCCGCATGTTCCCAACCCCAGCCAAGAGCTCGGGCCAGGACCCCAGCTTTCCCACCAGCACCCCCGTAGGATGACCCTGCTCACCTTGAGGCAGGGACCGCCCTGGACCCGCTGCAGCTGTGCCTCTAGCAGGGCCTTGGCGCCCTCCAGGCTGGTGAGCGTGGTCAGCAGCTCGTCCCGCTCAGCCTCCAGGCCCCGCACCTGCTTGCGGTACTGGTCCTTCTCGATGAGGCTTTGGGAGTACTGCAGCTGGATCCGGTCACGGCTCTGGATGGCCTAGGGGGAGCAGGCAGTGAGAGAGAAGGCGCCACACTCGCCCAAGGGGAGGGCGGGGGGAGCAACAAGACCAGCAGCTGCCATGTAGTATGCCCTGGACTAAATATCAGCTCATTTAACCACGAACTTTCCAAGATGGACCCTGTCTTTATTCTCATTTTCCAGACCAGCCCACCCAGCAGGGACAGACTGGGATTCAGACTAGGTGGTGGAGGGGCCGCGTCTGGGCTCTTACTGTCTCCCAAGGGCAACTTCAGCCTCTTCAAGGAAACCCACCACGTATCCCGGGCGTTACTCACAGCATCTGGGCTAGTGGATGAGCTGGGATTCAAACCCAGCACCCCGCACCCAAAGCACTTGTCCCCACCGTGAAGACCGGGGTCCCTGGGAGCTGGACCACGGCCGTATCCTGACCTCCAATGCCGCAGAGGGAGTGGGGGGGGCCAGAGGGGTGCAGGGTCCTGGGCCCACTCCAGACCACGGGGCAGGGCCAGGGGCACCTGCACTTTCACCACGCCCACCAGGGGGCCCCAGGCTTGTTCTCATGCAGACTTCAACTCCTCTAGTGGGATTCAAACTTGGTGCAAGGACAAAACCTGCCCTGCACCCTGCGTGGGGAGCCCTCCACTAGGAAGGAGGGGGGCCAGGAGGAGAGGGCTCACCCTGTGGCCTCAGGAGATGAAGGCCATGAGATCCAGGGCCCGGGATTTTCTAGGGAATTTCTTCCCTGGCAAATATTTCCAACGCCTCCCTATATGGGCCTAGTCTTTGACAGAAAGGGAACAAGGGGTCGAGAAACAATGGGTGCGGGACCAGCTCTCCTGAACAGGGAGCTCCGGTGAGGCAGGTGTGTTCAGGCGGCAGGGCTGATGGATCTCGAGGGCTTATGGGCGAGAGTCTGTGCTTCTGCGGGCCTCCTTGTCCCCCACCCCCCAGACCAGTCGGAGCACCGGGAAAGTCTCCAGCTTCAACCCCAGTCCCGCTTTTCTGCGTCCCCCCACCTACGAGAACCAGCGGCCGGTCCCACCTGGTCCCGCTCCTTCTCGAGCTCCTCCAGCTGGGCCAGGACCGTGGCCATGCGGTGCTTGTACAGGTCGCAGTCCTTCTGCAGCGTGCGGTGCTTCAGCCGCAAGTCCTCCATCTCCTGCAGGTACTGGGGCCGGGCGGAGGGGGCGGGCCCCGGTCAGACCAGGCCGAGCTCACCGGCAGGTGCCCATGGGTCCAGGGAGAGAGATGAGAGCCTCGAGCACAAGGGTCCACCTCCCCCGCTGGGTGACCTGGGCCACAGACTGACTTCCCCTCCCTGGGCGCCAGTGGCCTACCCTGTCAAACGCGGAGAATCCCAACAATGACGTCTCCCCCCGCAACCCTGGCCACATCCCATCTAAACGGGGATCTGCCCTGCCGCTCATCTTCTTGCCCTCTGCTTCTCGGCTTCTTGCCCTCTGCCGCGTGCAGTAACGGACTCAGGATTATGCACACAGAGGACTGTGGGTCTCCCCTGCTGGAATTTGCCCTCTACAGGGGCAGAAACCTTTGTTTTGTTGGCGGCTGTTCTCAACATTCGAGAACAAACGAATGCACGTTTCTTAGCCCAGGTGCCTGGCACACAGCAGAAGCTCAGAGAAGGTGGGCTGCAGCCCAGCGCTGAGGCCCAGCCCCCTCCCCTCCCCAGGGAGTCAGGCTGTGAGCAAGGAGGACCAAGGGGACAAGGCCAAGACAAGGCAGGGTGGTCGGGGAGAGCGCGAGGGCAACACTACCTTGTCCCGCAGCTCCTCGGCCCACTGCAGCTCCCCCTGGACAGCGTCCAGCTTCTGGCACAGCTCCTGCCTGCTGTCCTGAGCCTCCCGCCAGTCATGCTCCAGGATGTCCAGGAGGATACGCTCTGAGCCCGGGGCCCCCAGCCTGCTCGCTTCCTGGGGGTCACAGTTCAGAGGCCACCTCAGCCTCTCGCGCAGGGCCCACCATGACTGGGGCAGGAGAGAGGGGGACGCACAGCCCTCCGCCCTCAGCCCCGCCCCACTCGCTCTGCCACCTTGGCCAAGGGCCTTGACCTCTCTGGACCTCCACTTCCCCGTCTGCAGAGTGGGTGCGGCCCACGGCCCTGCACACCCTCCAGGGAACATCTGGGATGGAAATGAAGTAAGTGTATGAGGGTGTGCTTACACAAGTTGGCCGGGATTTTATTCCTGAGCAAGAACCAGGCCCTGTTTGCTCTTGCTCCCGCCCCCACCCACGGCCCAAGGCAACAGATGGGCCCTATTTTCAAAGTCTGTCCCCAGCCCACTGACAAGGGGTCTTCACAGGGGCTGAGCCTGGCCTAGCAGGTAGATATGGGCCCGAGGTACAGCCCCCAGATCCACACCCCAGCCGGGCACCCCAACCTTGAAAGATAAGAGAGGCCCGGCTCCCATGCCCCACACTGCCACTGACCCCCTACTGACCTGCCATGGGATACCAAGCAAGTCCCAGAGTCACCCAGACCTCTGGGGTCTGAACCTTTCCAGGGTCACAGACTCTACCAATCTGAGGAAAGCTGCGGGCCGATCCCCAGAAAAATGCTCACACACGACATCAGGTGCACCGTTTCGGGATGTTCAGACACTTCCCGGGGCCACCCCCAGGCCCCAGAACAAACACCCAGGGAGAGCCGAGCGCTAAGGACCCTCCGTTCAGGGCTTAAGACAAGACGCCCGCCAGGATTCCGTCTCTGGCTCTGGAATCCTCACCCTCTGGGCCCCGCGGTCCAGCCCTCCCCGCACTCGCACCTGCTGCAGGCCTTCCTGAAGCTCCCGCAGGGACGCGGCCAGCCGCTGGTTCTCGGCGCGCAGCTCGGACACCAGGTCCACGCCGTCCGGCTCCTTGTCCTTCTCCTTGTCCTCAGCCCCGGGGGGCGGCCCCCTGGCCCTCCGCAGCAGCGCGCACTCCTCCTCCAGCCGGCTCACCTGGAGCTTCAGCTGATCCACCTGCGGCCCAACACGCAGATCAGCCCCAGGAGGGACACGGCCCGGGGGAGGGCCACCGGCAAGGCCACGGGGAGAGAGAGCACCCTCTCAGCTCCCACTGCCATCCGGGTTCCCTGAGCAGGAGGAGTCCTCCCTGGACTGGTCTCTGGAGAAGGGACAGGCTGGGCAATGACCATGCTTCAAGGACTCGGAGGCAGGTGTAGCAACCCCCCGGCAACAGGCTCTCCTGTCCCACAGCTCCAACACCAGCACAGGTGATCCAGCCCAGGGCCCTGTGCGACAGAGGAGCCGGGCTACACCAGGCCCAGGGAGAGCCGGGGTCTGGGCCTAGCTCTGCCTCTACTTCAGCATGACCTTGGGCAAGTCACTGCCCCCCTCTGTGCCTCAGTCTCCTCACCCATTAGATGGGCCCCCCCCCTTCCATGCCCCTGCTCCACACCCTAGCTCCCAGAGTCCCTGCAAGAATTCGACAACATGGTCGACGGGTAGAGGCCTTCAGATGGTCAGAGGCTGGCTTTCGGACTGCCAGGGACGGGACGGTGGCTGTCTTCACAGTCCTTGCTAAAACCCCAGAACCCCAACCTATCACCAGCTGAGTGTGCACAGCCAGAAACCAGCCCAAGGGGATGGGTCGGCAGCTGCGTGGTGGCCTGGCCCATGGCGACACGCAAGCCCGGCCTGCTTGCTGGGTGAGGAGAGAGCTCGGCCAGAGCTACTTCCCATGTGGGGTCTGAGGTGGCTGGGCAGGGACAAGGGCAGCCGTACGTGGCAGGCCACAAAATGAAGTCACTGTTGGGATAAGGACACAATGACCTCTGGTGCTTGGCACAGGCGTGCCAACGTCTGCTGTCCTAGGAGGGCCCTGCGCTCTCCAGGAAACGGCGGGTAGCCCCGCACCCCTCAGAGCCAGGCATGGCCGCATACACACACACACACACGCACACACACACGCGCGTGTGGGTCTGGATGCTGGGTCAGGCAGCCCCACTCCTCCTCCACAAAGGACTCAGAAAGAAATTCATGACTCTCACATTCCTTTCCCCTCACAAAACATGCTTTGTGAACTGCCAGAGAAAGACAGAGGCTAGTTACAAGGGCAAGTGTAGTCACACCCTCTCCAGCGAATCACAACCACACACCACGGCCCCGGGCCTGCCCCGCGGCCAGCAGGCGCCCCCGATGAGCTCAGAGGACAGGCCACTTGGGAGTCTCCCCCCCGCCCCCGCCCAAACACCAGGAAACGTGGACGCGTTTAATCCTGGCGTACACACTCACTGAGCACAAAATTACAGCGTTCGGGTCTGGAGTTTATGTTGCTCAGAAATAAGAGCTCATTAAATTTGCACCTTATAAAACACGGTATTAAATCACAGCCACCACACACCTGCCCGTGGGGGGAGGGGACCCAAGCGGCCAAGACAGGCGCTGTTGGCTGTTCTGTTCATTTCCACCTGCAACACCGCTCTCAGCTTCGTGGCAGGAAGGCTCCAGAAAGTTAAGGCAAATTTACGCAGGCTACCTTCAAAGAAAATCCTATCTACTGATCGAAGTTCATTCCTTGCTCTCTAGCCCCTAAAGTGGGGAAAAGCGGTCACTAACTGCCCAGGGGCAGATGACCCCACCCAAGGGGGGACATAAAAAGGACGTTGCCGCTAATCCGGAGACGCACAGAGGTACCCCCAACACATCTTCTTCATCCCCTTACCCCACCCCTGGAGACCCCAGACAGCTGTACACACACACACACACACACACACACACACACCTGTCACTTCCAAGGCCCCAACTCACAACTACACCCAAGCCAAAGACGAAATAAACCATGCCCCTCCTGACACCCCGGGGCTGGTGGCCGCCCCCCGATCCGCTCTGAGTAGCAAGACCCCTTTCTGCAGACCCCTTTCTTCCGGGAAAACCTCACAGCAAAGCCCCGCATCCGTTCCAGGAAAAGCAGACACAGTGAAGAAGCGGGGACCCTCAGCCGCCCCCAGTGGCAGCTGAGAGCAAAGTCAGAAATCCTTCACTGGTAGAACCCTGGGAAAGTGCTCCAACCAACCTCTCTGGGCCTGTTTCCTCAACCAGACTCGGGGGCGCTCCCAGGGTGCCCCCCAGCCCCTGCCTGGCCCGGTGGAGCTGCGAATCACGAAGTCCGGGAGAGCTGGTGTCGGGCAGACACGGAGGACCATTCGTGAGACCGGAGGCATGGCACCGCGGGTCCAGCAGCCTCTTCCAAAACCTCCCGCAAGGACGAGAAGGCAACTGAGGCACAGGGAGGGAAGCCTTGCTGGGGCCACCCTTTGCTCACCCTGCCGCCAGTCTGTGGGCCTCAGGCAGCCCCAACACATGCCAAACACAGAGCAGATGCTCAGAGGACAGCCTCACGGTCCCCTCACACCCTCGCATCGACCCCCTAGACGCACGACCAGCAACTCTTCAACGAGTGGCCTCAAAGTCCCCAATCAGGGGTGCCTGGTGGCTCAATGGGTTGGGCCTCTGCCTTCGGCTCAGGTCATGATCCTAGAATCCTGGGATCGAGCCCCGCATCGGGCTCTCTGCTCAGTGGGGAGCCTGCTTCCTCCTCTCTTTCTGACTGCTTCTCTGCCTAGTTCTGATTTCTGTCTGTCAAGTAAATAAATACAATCTAAAAAAAAAAAAAAGCCCCCAATCAGGATTCACTCCTCCCCAAACATCAACCCACCAGCACGCACGGCCACGCTCTGGCACCTACAGCATCACGCATGCCACCCGTCGTCCCGGGGAACCCAACACACCCGCAGCACCCCAGCGACAGGGGGCTTCAAATCGCACCGTCAGCATCCCCCCAACACCCCGCCGGTGGACCTCGTACCCTATCGCTGGAGAGAGCCACTGGCACTTACTCCTAGACTAGCATTCGCCTACTACACCCTTGGGCCAAGTCTCCGCAGTGGTAACACACCAGCTTTAGCCCCGTGCTAAGTCCCAGTAAGAGCGCCACAGAGGCAAGGCTCGGCTTCTTGCCCTAGACCAGGCGCAGGCGCACTCACCGCCGGGAAGGAGCAGGTGAGAGGGCCCCTGGACGGCAGCGGGCAGAGGAGCGTCACCGGGCGGAGGCCAGCCCGGGTGCCACGCCAGGCTGTGCCACTTCCCCGCTCTGGGACCCCGAGCCAGCGCCTCTGCAATCCCAGCCCTGGTGCCTATGTTTCAGAATGAAATCTGGTGCTTGGTGCCTCAGCAGGACAGCCCAACACGGCGTGTATATCTGGGAGGTGGCACATGGTCACACTGAACCACAGTGGCCGACGGCGAGACTGGTCTGAGCTTAGCCAATGGCGCCAGGCCCTTGTGTGTCTCAGACTCTGGGTCTTAAATTCCTGGAATCCACACTAACCAAGGTTGCTGCTTCCCCTCGGCGCTTAGTGACATCTTGGGCTAGGTAATGTGTGGCTGTGGGGGTTTTCCTGTCCACTATATGCTGCTCGGCAGCACCCCGGAGCTCCACCCACGAGAGGCTGAGGGCACGCTCTCGCCGGGATGACCGAACACGTCTCCAGATGCTACCAAATGTTGCTGGGGGTGGGCAAAGTTACCCTCCACTGAGAACCACCATCGTAACTCAATAAAATCAGTGCTACCAATATCCCCATGTTACAGATGAGGAAACTGAGGCACAGGACGCGGAAGGGACCTGTGCCGTGGTCCGAGAGCTGGCAGACAGTGGCTCTGGGACACAGTCCGGCTACCACAGGACCGGTCAGTTTTTGCAAAGGTGGTCCCTTCCCTGCTTCCCCGCTCTACCCCGCTCCCCTCCCCGGGGCCTACCGCCAGCTGCAAGTCCCGGCTGCGCAGCACAGCGGAGTTCTTCTCCTCGCTGAGCTGTGCCAGGCGCATGGCAATCATGTAGTTCTCGTCCTTGAGCCGCAGCAGCTCCAGGCTGCCCGCCTCCCAGTCCTCCCGCAGCCTCTGGCAGCGCTCCTGCGTCTGCTGCTGCTCCCGCAGCCGCTGCTCCAGTCCTGCCCGTTCCTCTTCCAGCACCCGGCCCCGAGCCTGCAATTGCTGCTCCCGTTGCAGCTGACTCTTACGAGCCTCCCGCAGGCGGCGCACCTCCGTCATCAGGAACTGGGTCAGGCCTTCCGGCCCCTCCTCATCTGCCAGAGACAGGGGAGAGAAACGTCAGGTCAAGCAGGTAAAATCCAGGAGGACAGGAGCCCACACAGAAAAACCCAGACCATAAAAACACTAGGTGGAAATTCTGGAATGCAGTTTATCATTCTGGAGTGGAGAAGGCCTTCCTAATCAAAGTACAAAATCTAGAACCTATAAAAGATAGACAAACCCATATAAAAAAATTTTTAACTTCTGAACCATGTAAGACAAGACATAACAGGGGCGCCTGGGTGGCTCAGTGGGTTAAGCCTCTGCCTTTGGCTCAGGTCATGATCTCAGGGTCCTGGGATCGAGCCCCACATCGGGCTCTCTGCTCAGCAGGGAACCTGCTTCCCCCTCTCTCTCTGCCTGCCTCTCTGCCTACTTGTGATCTCTGTCAAATAAATAAATAAAATCTTTAAAAAAAAAAAAAAAGAAAAAAAAAACACATAACAAAAAGTTAAAAGATAAGCAGCAGAACAGGAGAAAGTGTAACAAACATAACAGATAACTCAGAGCCACAATATGTAAACAGCTCCTACAAATCAATAAGAGCTATAAGAGAAAAAAACCAGACATATCCGTATAAAAATTTTGTAAACTTCTAAACAATGAAAGCTCTAACAAAAAAAGTTCAAATGTAAAAAGCAGAGCAGGAGAAAATATAACAAAGGATTTGGAGCCACATATACAAAGGGCTCCTACAAATCAAAAAGAAAAGAAACCAACTAAACATATGGCCAAAAACTAATGAGCAAGTTCCAAAACAAAGTTGGTTAATAAACAAAGAAAAGGACACTACAACTCACCAGCAATAATAATGATAATTATAGTAACAGTAGCCATGAACATTTGGCTTCCTTCTTTGTGCTAAGTAAATATAATAATTTACTTAACCTCATGACAAGAGCATAAGGTACTGTTATTACAACCACTTGAAAGACAAAAAAACTGAAGCCCAGGAAGGTCAAGTCATTTGCCCAAGGTTTACTCACTCATAAGCCGTAAACTACATCTCTCAATGAAGTACAAATTTAAAATAAGGTATTTTTGACATAGGAAACTATAAAAACCATTTTTAAATGATCCCCAGGATTCACGAGGGTACAGCAAAATGGGCACTCATACCCTGTTGGTGGGATGAACGCTAATTTAACACTTCAAATACGTATAGTCTTTGAGAAATCTTACTTCCCAGAACCTCTCCTCCCAAGGCACCCATTTGCATAAACATACACATACAAAGATGTTCCCAGCATCACTGTAAATGTTACAAAATGAGAAACAACCTGGATTTCCATGAACAGAGGGTCCGTTGAATGACTTATGGCACATCACTAAGGAACATCTGCAGCCATTTCAAATAAATGCACCAGATGCGCTAGAATTACTAAAATCAGTTTTCAGGAAAAGTGAAAAACGGAGCAACTCAAGTAGTTACACCTGTGAGCGTGTATGCGTGTGTGTTTGTGTGTGTGTGTGTGTGTGTGTGTGCAAATGCAAAGAAAAAAGAGACTCACCAAACTGTCACCAGCAGAACAGAGCTGAAGGAAGAAGTAAAGATCTTTTAAAGTCACCCGGAGTGTCTGAATTACTTACACAGGAAACTGTAAACCCTTGGAAGGCCTGACACACGCGCATCCGAAAACAATTTTAGGGGGAAAGGGCCATGTTAAGTGCGCAGGCTCTGAACTCAGACTAAATTGGGCAAACTGCTTTCGGTCTCTCCGTGCCTCAGTTTCCCCATCTGTTCAACAGGGATCATGGAAGCGCCTCCACGACAGGGCTGGGGTAAGGAACCTCTGCACGGCTGCCCGAGGCCAGCACCTACTGGGGACTCACCAAGGATCATGGAGCAGCGCTGGGCAGGTTCCTGGCCTGTGAGCAGCGTGAAGTGCTCGGGGTAGTAGAACTCCAGCGATTCCAGGAAGGCCTCATAACCCCTCTTGCCACGGCAGCGCAAGATGTCCATCAAGCGCCCTGGGGAGTGGCAGGGGGGGTGCCCCAGGGTCAAGTTCAGGGCTTCCCCCAGGACCTAGCTACTTCCTCCCCCTTTCCCACCCCATACTCCAGAGCCCACATTTCCCAGACTTTTTATTTGCCCAGATTTTTGGAGCCAGTGACACACACAGGGGCCTGTCTCAACACATCAGTGGGCAGAACCTGTCTGCCACAGCCAGGAAAGCCAGGACCCTCCTGCTAGGGCACTTGTACTTCAAGGGCTCCCCAACCCCCAGCCTGCCCCCCCAGACACACACACACAGATCTGGGGCCAGCAAATACTCCCTGCCTTTTCAGTGGCACACACGAGCCCCCTCTATCCCAAACACAAAGAAAAATACTATCATTTCTCCCCGCGGTCAATGCCTGAAATTCCACCATTAGACCCTCATCCCTTAGCCAGCTCGCTCTAGTTCAAAGACACACCCTGTGGGAGAGGGCACCCTCACAAAGTCTGATGGCTCTGAGCACTTAAGGAAAAGCGGCTCTCCAAGGAAATGTGTGCCACAGAGGGAGAGGGCAGAGAAAACCCAGGAGATCAAAGGGCTCAGGAAAGATGCCAGCAGGTCCCCAGATCTAGCCGGCACAGGCAACCGCATCCACCTCCCGGCTCTAAAGTGGGCCCAGGACGTGGGAGGAAAGTCCAAGAGAGATAAACCCCAGATGTCAGAGTGGGCACTACACACCCGCTGGATCGTGACGGTGGTTTCGCGGAAGGCGGGATGGTGGGCACCAGAACCCCAGGCCTCGAGCGCCAAGGCTCCGTGCGCGGCGCTCAGCCCCGGGAAGACCCGACCCCGCGCGCCCCCCGAGGCTCACCGGTGCGGTTGACACGGCATGGGAAACGGTAGGTGCTCAGCACCTCCTCCTCGTCCTGCTCGTCGATGACCCGGCACTGGCGCAGATAGGGCGTCAGCTTGGCCGGGTTGAGGGCGCGAGTCAGCCGGTGCCGGACGCCCTCGATCCGCTCCCACAGAGCGTCCTCCTCCGCCTCGGACCCGGAGCCGGCCCCAGCCTCCTCCTCGGCCTCCCCAGCCTCGGCCCCGCCTGGCATGGCCGCGTCCTCGGGCTCTGCGGGCCAGAGGCGCGCGCGGGGTCAGGCGGGTCGCCCAGGGGCGGGGTGGGCCGGCCGATCCCCTCCTCGGGACGGCGCCCGCGGGACCGGCCGCACGTCGTCGCCGGAGCCCCCGCCCCGCGCCTCGCCCTCCTCGCCGGGCCCTCGCGCCCCGCGCCCCCGGGACTCACCCCGCACGCCGCAGCCGCCGCGGGCTCCCGGGTCCGCGCTCGGGCGGCGGCTCCGCCGGCGCAGGGGGGCGGTGTCCGCGGCGCGCCGGGCTCCGCCTCCGTCCCCGCGGCCGCGGGGGCTGCCCGGGCCCCCCCACATCGCCGCCCCGGCCCGGGCCGAGCGTCCGGCCCCGCCAGCCACCCGCACGTCCGCCCGCACGCCCTGCCTCTCGGCCCTCCGGCCGCGCGCCTCCCCCCCGCTTCCTGTTTCCCGCCGGCGCTCCCGGCCCCGGCCCCCGCGGGGTCCAGGCGGCCCGCCCACACCTGCGCGGCCTCCGGGCGGAGCAGGGGCGGGCCACGCAAGCTCTCCCCAGCCGGCGCCGGGACACACCTCGCCCCCACCAACCCCGCCGCCACCCGGCACCCGCCGTCGGCTGCCCCCCAGCGCTGCAGTCTGCACCGCGGCCGCACGGGCCGGCGTCCCGCCCGCACGCAGCGCACCCGGCACGCGCGTCCCGCCGGCACTCGGCGTCCTCACATGAAGCTCCCACGGCACGGGGGTCCCGCCCGACGACGCACACAGCGCAGCGGCTCTGTGCAGAGCCACACACCCAAGCTCGGTCCTATCTGCTCCGTGATCTGACCGGGAAGCGTGGGGCGAGGGCTCCCGTGTTTACAGAACCCCAGAGGCCGCCCACGTCTAAAGCACGTCCATTGCCCCGCTGGGTTGTGGGGCCACTGGCGCCCTCGGAGTGGGAGCACCGCCTGGGAGCACTCAATCCTGAACCCAGCCACGCCTCTGACCTGCTCCTGATCTGGGCGACTGGGCAAGTGCTTGTGGTCTTGGGCCTCGGCGTCCCCAAAGAGACTCCCAACTCTGGCATCTTCCCTCAAGTTTCAGGGCAGCCTCTGGGTGGGCAACAAAGGACAGAGGTCACGGCCACCGCCTCAGAGATGGAGTCTGAACTGTAAGGCCACCACTACTAACTCCCACCTTACAAAAAGTCTCACTGAAGAACATGGGGCCAGGGGCCCCATGTTTCGCAAAGGGGTTCCTCCAGAGGAGGAGCTGAATCCAGAAATGCTTGGGAGTAGTTCTGTGGTCAAAGTCAACTAAGTTTGAGAAACGCTGGGTCCATACTCTCCCCCTCTTCCCCCTTGGGAAACTCATGGTCACTTACCATGATAAAGTCTATACCCATATCTACTGGCACAGGCGATACTATCTCTCTGCACATTAGAAATTGCAGATGTTGTCTGCTGGGAGGGGGGGATCAGGTGGGGCCAAATCCTAGCCCTGCCCCTCCAGTGAGGTCATCAGGCTGGGCGGGCCTGAGAATGGAGACAATAAGCCCGTTAAATAAACGACTTCACAGTAAAGTGCTTGGCACAGAGTTGGCCTCAGTGACAACAATAGCAAACAGTTTTGAGCGCTTATTATGTATGTGACATATTATGTACAATCGTTTTCCAGAATATATAGCCCCTTCAATCAACAAACCCATTTGTTAGGGTTCGTGGGGCTTCTCCTATTAGCCCCATCTTCCAGATGAAGAAATAGCTAAAACACGTGGAGCCACATGAGCGATATTGTTGGTGCCGTGCTAAGCCTGGAGGGGTGGGGGTCTGCTCTGCCCTATATGAGCCCCCTGCCACGTGCCAGCGCGGTTGCCTTCCCAGATTCTTGGAGCAGCGCTGTTTGGTGCCCACGACAGCGTAGAGCAAATTGCTTGCGGCCCTAAGAATAGGGAATCCTCAACTCTGCCCAGGGACATTAAAAACTAAAACTCAGGAAGAGGCAAGACAGAGAAGGGCGGTCCTGCAGAAGGAACAGATGGTGCAAAGGCCCCGGGGTAGGAAATCTCACTTTACATTCCCAGAGGGTCCTTCATTCCTCTCACTTGCTCAGACTTGCACCATTCCAAGCCATGGTCCCACTCACCAAGTTTTCATGACTCAGAACCCCCCCAGGGGTAGAGATGAGGTGAGTGGGCGGTCCTGCCCAGAAGGATGGTGACTAATCACCCCACGGGCTTTGCAGAGGGAGTTCTGACCCTGTGCTGGATTCTGGACTCATTACATATCACGCAAGCCCAGAGGGGACGCCAGCCATTCTTCAAGGACAAGTGAGGAAGCCGAAGCTCAGGTGAGGCCACGGGCCGACCGCCCACTCCCAACCAGGAAACTGTTGACTTCAACACCCTCTTGTGAGAATGAGCAGTCTCGGTGTGGACAAGGAAACCAGGTTGAAATCCCTACTCTGCCCCTCACTCGGGACTGGACTTTGGGGAGCTGGAAACTCCTCTCTTGACTTAGTCTCCCCCGCCCATGCGGTGGGGCCAGTCTGAACAAAATGTGAAACTGTGACCTGGTACAGGCTCTGGAACCAGACTGCCTGCATTCAAAGCCCTTTCCTGGTGCCTCAGTCTCTTTATCTGTGAAATGGGGAGGATAAGAGTACCAATCAGGGGGCGTCTGGGTGGCTCAGTGGGTTAAAGTCTCTGCCTTCGGCTCAGGTCATGATCCCGGGGTTCTGGGATTGAGCCCCACATCAGGCTCTCTGTTCAGCAGGGAGCCTGCATCCTCCTCTCTCTCTGCCTGCCTCTCTGCCTACTTGCAATCTCTATCTGTCAAATAAGTAAATAAAATCTTTTAAAAAAAAAAAAAGAGTACCAATCAGATAGGACTATTCTGAGGATGAAATGAGTTAACACACGCAGTACCCGGCACGTAATAGGTGTTCAGCGTAGTACCGGCTGCTGGAATCCACGAGGGCTCTGTCTGCTGGGAAGGCCCACGACTAGCAGGTTCTGCCCCAGTCCTGGCCACCCCACCTCCACATTCGTCTTGGTTTCAGTGCCGGCACACTTGGACCCCAAAGGAACCTCTGCCCTAGTCTATCTGGAATGTTCCTCCCTCCCTTTTCCTCGTGACTGGCTCCTCTCTACCCTTTAATTCTCTGCTCATAGGTTCCCTCATCAGAGCAGTTTCCTTGTCTGCTTTGCAGAAAGGAGACCCTCCTGTTACTACTCTTTTCTCCGCCTCCTTCTTTTGCCCTTTGGGGCTCTTGTGAAAATCTGTCAGTTCTTCAATGCATCCGTCCACATCCAACCCTAATAGAATGCAAGCCCCTAAGGGCAAATGTGGTGTCCACACCCACATCCCCGGCATCCGCAGAGCCTCGCTCGATGCCTGGCACACAGCAGCAATACACGGAGAATAAATGAATGAACGAACAAATAATACATATTAGGGTTCCATGCATCTCACAAACCGAGTAAGCTCCCAGAGCTCAGAACTGACAAGACCCCAGGGCTTGGGGCAATAATAAGGCTCACCAACACTGTAGAAATGCTTCCAGTATACTGGGGTCATTCTGAGGGCTTTCCACAGATTAATCCTCACCACAGACCTGGGAATTAGCCACTATTACCACCCCATTCCATGGATGAGAAGACTGAGGCTCCAAGCTAAGTAAGTTGCCCAAGGGCACCCACCTGGGAAGTCGGAAATCTGGGACTTTAACGCAGACACAATCTACTTTTGGAGTCAGCTTGCCTTTTTTTTTCTTTTTTTAAATAGGCTTTTTTTTTTTTTTAGAGCAGTTTTAGGTTCACAATAAAACAGACTGGAAGGTACAGAGATTTCCCATATACTTCCTGCCTCCCCCATTATCACCATCAGCTTGCTTGTGAGCACTGCCCAACTGCAGACAGGAAGGCTTCCTGGAGGAGGCAGGGCGGAAGCTGAGCCTGGGAGATTGGAAGAGATTTCTGCATGCAGACGGTGGGGGGGGGGAGGGGGGCGGGGGGCTGGGGGCGGCTGGCCTGCTCCTGCAGGAGGGAACTGAATGTATCTGGGCGCAGCTGGCACGAGCTGAGCCGAGAGGGCCTGGAGGGAGCCCTGGCGAAGGAAGTTAGGAGGTGTTCTGGTTGCCTGTTGGTGCATATCAACCCTGCCCAAACAGCAGCGTGAACAACCACCACCACTTTATTTGGCTTTGTGATTTGGCAGTGGAGCAGCTGCTCTCTGTTCCCATGGCATCCGTTGGGACACGTGAAAGGACGGCGCAGGCTAGACAGCCGGGGCTCCTCTGGCCCCTCTCTCTTTCCGTGGGCTCACGGCACAGTCTATCTCCAGGGCGTGGTGGCAGCGGGACAGCCAGCTTCCCACATGGTGGTTTCAAAAACACACGTCAAAAAGAGAGTCAGGGGAAGCCGTCCCACTTTATGACCTGGCCCTGGAAGTCAGCCAGGGTCACTTGGGTCACCCTCCACTGGTCAAAGCAGTCATAAGCTCGCCCAGGTTTGGCAGGGACAGGGGACAGGGCATAGACAGCCCCTCTGGATGGAGGAGTGACAGCGTTCCGCCAGACATTTTGGGGAAATTTTTTCTGTCCTAGCAGACGACTGGGGCTGGATCAAGGTGTCAGCCAGGAAGCCCGTACATTGTAGATTCAGTCTATGAGGCGTGGGGGAAGGTGACCTTATGCCCCAAGCCTTTCTTTAAGGCTCCGCAAACATTTTTACTCCCGTCTGAAACACAGGAAGTTGCACAGATCTTAAGCGAGAGCAAAACTGATTTCTACTTATGCGCACACCCGGGCGACCGCCCCCGCAATCGAGGTACTGAGCGTTCTCCATGCCTAGTCAAGACCCCCTCGGAGGCAGTTACTCTCCCATCCTCGATCCCCATGGATTGAGTTTCAGCAATCGTGCTCTTCCTGTGAAGGGACCCACACAGCAGGTGCCCTTTGGTCTCTGGGGTCTTTCACATGGGTAATACCTGTGCCTGTAGATTGCCTGTTCTCGGTCCTGAGTGGTGCTCTGTTACGTGACCGACCCGTGGAGTGGGCATCTGGGGCAGTTCCTGTTGGGGTTCACCGTTGCTGTGAACATGTGGGAGTACTTCTCTTTTTTTTTTTTTTTAAGATTTTATTTATTTATTTATTTGTCAGAGAGAGAAAGAGAGAGAGTATAAGCAAGCAGAGAGCAGGCTCCCCACAAGAAGCCCGATGTGGGACTCAATCCCAAGACCCTGGGATCATGACCTGAGCCGAAGGCAGCGGCTTAACCGACTGAGCCACCCAGGCGTCCCAGGGAGCACTTCTGATAAACACATCGGGCATTTCTGTTGGATTCATCCTCCTAGAGGGGGCTGGCCCGATCAGGGGGTCGGTCCCTTCAGGGCCTCGGTGATCTGCCCGGCAGTCAGCCCTCCCCACGCCAGCACCATGGTACCCTCCTGCCCACGCTGTGTGCCTTCCACACCCTCTGCGGCACATGCTGAGATCAGTTTAATTTTAGCCAGCCTCTTGGAGGTGAAATGGAAACCACTGTTTCGAGCACGGTCTGCTCTAAGACAAATGAAAGCAGACGTGAAGTGAAAGCGAGCGCTAGGGAACACGGTGTCATTGTTGGACTGGCTGACCCTGTGTTATGTATCGCTACCTTTATTGGGGTGATTCTGTATGGTAAGATGAAAAATAATCAACATCAGACACGTCTGAGGCTTTCCTGGAAAAGTTCCTGGCAAGGACAAGGAGCCACATAGGAGAAGACCCTAGAGCAATGATCTCAGAAATAGGGAAGCCGTGGGGACCAAGGCGAACACGGAATCCACCTCACTGTAAAATTAAAACAAAACAAGGGAAGAAGTTAGAGTGGGGGGAAAAAACCCACAAAATGTAAGTGTCATAAACTCCAACAAAGCAAAAATAATGTAAGCAGTAATAACAGGGAAGTGGGAACGAAGGGAGGTGGGAGAAGCAGAGAGGGAATCCAACGTCAAAGAGTCCATTCATTCTGATTAAATGGAAATATGTCGTTTTTTGGTTTTACTCCAAATATTCCAAGGGAAAGATAAAATTGTGCAACTAGATACAAATAACCAACCCAACTATGTGCTACATACAAGAGACACGATTTAAATCTAAGGACACAGAAAGGTTGAAAAGGATAGAAAGACATACCACACAGGGCACCTGGCTGGCTCAATTGTTTGAGTGTCTGACTCTTGGTTTCGGCTCAGGTCATGATTTCTGGGTCGTGAAATCGAGCCCTGCATCAGGCTCCTTGCTCAGTGCAGAATCTGCTTGAATTTCTCTCTCTCCTTCTCCCTCTGCCCTTCCCCCACTGCTCATGCACTCTCTCTCTCTGTGCCTCATAAATAAATCTTTCCAAAAAAAAAAAAAAAAAAAAAGAAAGACAAGGACGCCTGGGTGGCTCAGTTCGTTAAGTGGCTGCCTTCAGCTCAGGTCATGATCCCAGGGTCCCGGGATCAAGTCCCACATCCGGCTCCTGGCTCAGCAGGGAGCCTGCTTCTCCCTTCCACTCTGCCTGCTGCTCTCCCTGCTTGTACTCTCCCTCTCTGTTAAATGAATAAATAAAATCTTATAAAAAAAAAAAAAAAGAAGAAGAAAGAAAGAAAGACATACCACACAAACCATAACCAAGTCTGCTACAGCTGTCCCAGAGTAGACCTGCAGATAAGAAGCATTACTGGAAATAAAAGGGACATGTCAGTCAGGAAGATATCAGTCATCCCAAATGTGTCCGTACCCCGGGGCAGGGCTTCAAAATACAAGCAAAACTTACTGGAACTGGGGCACCCGGCTGGCTCAGTTGGTGGAACGTGTGACTCTTGATCTCAGGGTTGTGAGTTCGAGCCCCACATTGGGTATAGAGATTACTAAAAAAGAAATAAACTTGAGAAGTATAGTCATTTTTTCAAAAAGATGCTTCTCATATGTCATTAGGGAATTGCACGTTAAATCAACTGTGAGATTACACACCTATTAGCATGGCCAAAATCCAGAACGTTGACAACACCAAATGCTGTCGAAGATGTGGAGCCACAGGAGGGCTCATCCATGGCTGGTGGGGATACAAGAAGGTACAGTCACTTGGGAAGACAGCTTGGCAGTTTCTAACAAAATTAAACAGACTTTTACCACACGATCCTGCTGTCGTACTCCTTGGTCTTTACCCAGAGGAGTTGAAAACTTAAGGTCACACAAAAGCCCACGCATGGATGTTTGTGGCAGTTTTATTCACAATCGCCAAAAATTGGAAGCAACCAAAATATCCTTCTTCAGGTGAACGAATAAATAAACTACGGCATCCCCAAGCAATGGTGTATTTTTCAGCGCCAAAAACGAATGAGCTGTCAAGCCATGACAAACACAGAAGAACCTCGAATGTATATTCCTGAAAGAAGCTAATATGGAAAGACAAGATACAGTATGATTCTAACTCCGTGACTTTCTGGAAAAAAGCAAAACTATGGAGATGGCAAAAAGATCAGTGGTTTCCAGGGGTTGGTGGGGAAGGAGGGATGAAGAGATGGAGCACAGAGGACTTTTAGGATGGTGAGACTATTCTGTATGGTCCTATAATGATGAGCCCATGTCATTTCAAATTCGTCCAAGCCCATAACACGTACAACACCAAGAGTCAACCCTAATGTAAGCAATGGACTTTAGGCAATAAGCGTTAGTGTAGTTTCGTTCTTGATAAAACAGGTTGTGAATAGTGGCAGGAGCTACGTGTCCAAGGGATAGATGGAAACCCTCTGATCCTTCCGCTCAGTTTTGCTGTGAACCTAAAACTGCCCTAAAAAATAAAATCTGGGCGCCTGGGTGGCTCAGTGGGTTAAAGCCTCTGCCTTTGGCTCAGGTGATGATCTCAGGGTCCTGGGATCAAGCCCCGCATCGGGCTCTCTGCTCAGTGAGGAGCCTGCCTCCCCTTCTCCCTCTGCCTGCCTCTCTGCCTACTTGTGATCTCTCTCTGTCAAATGAATAAATAAAATCTTTAAAACAAAAACAAAAACATCAACTTCCTAGGCATACAGGTTTCCCCCACTATACACAAGTGGAGTGTTGCCATGAAAACTTTTGTAAGCCACAATCCTGTAAACTGAGGAACAGTTACCATTCATTTCTATGGGAACATGTCTGAGTGTTCCCAGACCCCAAAAAAACAACCTGTCTTAGGCTTTTCTGATAGCTGAGGACACATCTTGCTAAGAGATGCGTAGAATAAACCTGGATAAAGCAGAGATGTGCAGAGTTCAAAGCTCTGGCGGCTGGATGCTGAGGGTAGTCCCATGGAAGGAGCTCAGCGGGGTGACCCTTGCCACTGAGGGTGTAGGGAGGAAGGCTGCTTCTATAATGGCTCCTTGCAAAACCAAAGCTGAATGTTTTTGCTTTGCGCCTTTTTTGTAAAACTGAAAATCTTCAGATTTCTTTCGGCTAGTGAAAACAGGTGCCAATGGAGGTCCTCTGTAAAAAAAACGAAGTGGTGAGACACGAACTTTGGAAAATTGGGGGGGACCCGAAAATCGAACGGTGTGCAAGATCCCTACACAGAAAATACAAAATTGGATTTAGCATCAGGAAAGTAGAAACAGAAACCACAAGAAGATTCTATTCCACACCCACAAGAATACCTTAATCAAAATGACAGACAGTAACAAGTGTTGGCCAGGATGCAGAGAAATGAGAATGCTCTTCCACTGCTGATAGAAATGCAAAAAAAAAAAAAAAAAAAAAAAAGGTGCAGCCACTTTGGAAAAGAGTTTAGCAGGTTTTCAAAAAGTTAAATATAGAGTTCCCAGGTGACTCAGCCATTTTCACCCCAGGTATAAGATACCCAAGAGAATCGAAAATATATCTGCCCACACAAAGACTTACACATAATGTCCATCGCAGCGTTATTCACAAGAGCCCAAACATGGAAACAAACCTGAATGTCCATCAGCTGATGCATGAACAAACAAAATGTGTATATTCCTGCAATTAAATATTATCCAGCCACAAAAAGGAATGAAGTCCTGACACCTGTCACAACATGAATGAACCTGGGAGACATTATGTGGCGTGAAAGAAGCCAGACATATTTTGATTCCATTTATTTTTTTAAGAGTTTATTTATGTAGAGCGAATGGGGGAGGGGAGTGGGGAGGAGGAGGGAAAGAGGGAGAAGGAATCTCAAGCAGACTCCGCTCTCAGCACAGAGCCCGATGTAGGACTCTATCTCACAACCCTGAGATCATGATGTGAGCAGAAATCAAGAGTTGGATGCTTAACCGGCTATGCCACCCAGACGTCCCTGGTTGGTTCCATTTATATGAAATGTCCAGCAGAAGCAAACCCATAGAGACAGGAGGTGACAAGTGTTTGGCAAATGCTGGGTGTGGGGATGATAATGAATGACTACTACTGGGTATGGAGTTTCTTTGGGGAGTGATAATAATAATTGGGAATTAGGGGGCGCCTGGGTGGCTCAGTGGATTAAGCCACTGCCTTCGGCTCAGGTCATGATCTCAGGGTCCTGGGATCGAGCCCCGCATCGGGCTCTCTGCTCCGCGGGGAGCCTGCTTCCTCCTCTCTCTCTGCCTGCCTCTCTGCCTAGTTGTGATTTCTCTCTGTCAAATAAATAAATAAAATCTTAAAAAAAAATAATTGGGAATTAGATAGTGGGTACTGATTTTACAACTTTGTAAATATGCTAAAAAGCCACTAAATTGTACACTTTACACTGGCGAGTTTTATGGCATGTGAATTATATCTCAGCTTCTAATTTTTTAATAACATTTTACTGTCGAGCTACAATAAGATCGAAAAGAACTGAAATTAAATAAGATCTAAATAAATCGAGGGACATGTCGTGTTTATGGAGTAGAAGACTCAATATTGTAAACATATCAACTCTTCTCTGATTACAGATTCAGTTGACTCCCAATCAAAATCCCAGAAGATTTCCCCCTGAAATTAGCATGCTGATTCTCAAACTTACACGGAGATGCAAAGAAAAAGCCATTTATATAAAATACAAAAATGAAGGACAAAACCGGAGAACGTTCTGTACCAGATATCAAGAACAATTGTAAGTGTTAAAATGTAGACATTGTGGTGTTGATATAAGAATAGACAAACAGATTAATGGTACAGAATAGAGTCCAAAAACAACACACACCTGATCTATGACAAAATGACACCACAGTGTGGTGCAGAAGGATGATCTTTTTAGTAAATAGTGCTGGGTCAACTGGGCAGGACTGGGGGAAACGTGTGTGTGTGTGAGAGAGAGAGAGAGAAAGAGAGGGAAATCTCCTTCTGCCCTCCTCCTATAAGGACACATGTCGTTGGGGCTCCTGGGTGGCTCAGTAGGTTAAGTGTCTGCTTTCGGCTCAGGACATTATCTCAGGGTCCTGGGATCGAGTTCCACATTGGCCTCCCTGTTCAGAGGGGAGCCTGCTTCTCCCTCTGCCCCACCCCCACTCACAAAAATAAATAAATAAAACCTTTAAACAAAGGGTACATGTGGTTGTGTTTAAGACCCAACTAGATAAGCCGGGATAATCTCCCTACCTCAAAATCCTTAACTTAATCACATCTGCCAACACACTTCACATCTTTGGGAGCCCATTTTTCAGCCTACCACGATCCCTACCTTACACCATAAACAGAAATAAATTCCATGCCTAAATGTGAAAGATTAAAACAATAAAGCCTTCGAAAAAAATACAAGAGCACATCTTGATGACCTTGGAACAGGCAAAGTTCTCTTAAACCAAAAACAAAAGCACCAACCATTAAAAATAAAAAAGCCATATGTATGTGTAAATGGACGATACTAAAATTAAGAAATATGTTCAGGGTGCCTGGGTGGCTCAGTGGGTTGGGCTCTGCTTTCGGCTTGGGTCATGATCTCAGGGTCCTGGGATCGAGCCCCATATCCGGCTCTGCTCAGCGGGGACCCTGCTTCTCCTTCTCTCTCTGCCTGCCTTTCTGCCTACTTGTGATCTCTATCTGTCAAATAAATAAAATCTTAAAAAAAAAAAAAAAGAAATATGTTCAACAGGGGCAACTGGATGGCTCAATCAATTAAGCCTCTGTCTTCAGCTCAGGTCACAATCCCAGGGTCCTGGGCTTGAGCCCTGCATCAGGCTCTCCACTCAGCAGCGAGTCTGCTTCTCCTTCTCCCTCTGTGATCTCTCTCGCTTTCACTCTCTTGCAAATAAACAAATAAAATCTTTTTAAAAAAAAAGAAGAAGAGGGCGCCTGGGTGGCTCAGTGGTTTAAGCCGCTGCCTTCGGCTCAGGTCATGATCTCAGGGTCCTGGGATCGAGTCCCACATCGGGCTCTCTGCTTGGCAGGGAGCCTGCTTCCCTCTCACTCTCTCTGCCTGCCTCTCTGCCTACTTATGATCTCTCTCTGTCAAATAAATAAATAAAATCTTTTAAAAAAAAGAAGAAGAGTTAAAAGACAACCCACAAAGTGGGGGAGGATATTTATAATACACACATACAACAAAAAACTTCTACTTTATATACAGGAGATAAATATAAATATGTGTGTGTGTGTGTGTGTGTGTGTGTGTGTGTGTATAAAGAGCTCCTACAAATCAATATGAGAAAGGCAGGCATCCCAATAGAAACATAAGCAAAAGACTTAAACAGATAAAAGAGAATACCCAGATGGCCAGTAAATGCATGGAAAGGGGCTCAACCTCATTAGTAATCAGGGAAATGCAGACTAAAACCACAAGGCAACAGCACGGTACACCTACCAGAATGGCCACAGTGAAAAAGGTCGAAAATGCAAGTCAGGGAGGATGTTGAGTGATCAGAACTGGTGGGAACATAAATCGCTTGCTACCATCACCTTGGAAAATCTTTAGGGCAGCTTCTGCTAAAACAGAACATTAGCAGACCTTTGACCCAGCAGGTCTGTCCCTAGGTATACACCTAACATACTCACCAATAGACACGTAGCACTCTAGAATATTAATAGCAACACTGTAACGGGCAAAACCTGTAAACTCTCCGAATGTCCGTCAATGGTAGAACAGATAAAACGGGGGCACCTGGGTGGCTCAGTCGGTTCAGTGTCCAACTCTTGATCTCAGCTCAGGTCTTGATCTCAGGGTCACGAGTTCAAGACCCATGTTAGGCGTGAACTTACTTAAAAAGAGAGAGAATGGGGCACCTGGGTGGCTCAGTCCTTAAGGGTCTGCCTTCAACTCAGGTCATGGTCCCAGGGTCCTGGGATCGAGCCCCACTTTGGGCTCCCTGCTCAGCGGGGAGTCTGCTTTTCCCTCTCCCACACCCCCTGCTTGTGCTCTGTCTCCCTCTCTCTCTGTCAAATAAATAAGTAAAATCTTTAAAAAAAAAAAAAAAGAAAGAAAGAAAAGAAAGAGAGAAAAAAAAAACTGTAGAATAGATAAAGCCTGGTATAGTCGCACACTGGAGGACCACACAGCAATGTGAGCAAATAGTGTACAACCACAGCAACAACACAGAGGGGTCCCACAAACATGGTGTTGAGCAAGAGAAGCTGAAGACAAAAGAGGATATGATTCTATTCACACAGAGAACAAAAATAGGTCAAAATTTAAGAGGTCAGGACAGTGGTTCCCTTTGTGGAGAGTTGCAAGGGGCACAGAGTTCATGAGGGGCTGGTGGTGTTCAGTGTCTTTTTTTAAATTATTATTTTTTTAAAAGATTTTATTTAATTTGACAGAGAGAGATCACAAGTAGGCAGAAAGGCAGCCAGATAGAGAGAGGGGAACAGGCTCCCCACTGAGCAGAGAGCCTGATGTGGGGCTTGATCCCAGGACCCTGAGACCATGACCCGAGCTGAAGGCAGAGCCCAACCCACTGAGCCATCCAGGCACCCCTTAAATTATTATTTTTATTGTTTTTTAAAGGTTTTATTTATTTGAGAGAGAGAGAGTACCAGCGGGGACAGGGTGCAGGGAGGTGGGGGGAGAGGGAGAAGCAGGCTTCCCGCTGAGCATGGAGCCTGACCTGGGGCTGGATCCCAGGACTCTGGGATCATGACCTGAGCTGAAGGCAGACTTAACAGACTGAGCCACCCAGGTGCCTTTATTATTTCTCATTTTTTAAAAGTAGGCTCCATGACCAACATGGGGCTTGAACTCACGAAATCAAGATTTGCCTGTTAAGGGCATCTGGATGGCTCAGTCCATTAGACATCTGCCCTCGGCTCAGGTCATGATCTCAGGGTCCTGGAATCGAGCCCCACATCAGGCTCCCTGCTCAGCAGGAAGCGTGCTTCTCACTCTCCCTCTGCTGCTCCCCCAGCTTGTGCTCTCTGGCTCTCTCTCTCTGTCAAATACATAAATAAAATCTTTAAAAAAAAAAAAAAGAAAGAAAGAAAGAAAGAAAAAGATTCACATGTTCTACCAACTGAGCCAGTCAGCTGCCCCTCCATGTCTTTATGTGGGGCGCTGGCTGCTTGTCGTGTTCAGTCTGTAAACACTTACGAGTTTTGCATGTATATATAGAGTTATATTCAATAGAAAATTGTACCCACAAAAGTAAATTACACATTCTAGTAGAGGTCAAATGTAAAAATGTAATAAAGTGACAAAGTAAAGGCAGAATGTATATTGCATGCCACCATTTGTTTCAAAACATGGGGGGGTGTGAACATGCGTGTGTGGGTGTGTATAAGTGCATGTATATATGCAAACATATGCAGATATATGCATATGCGGACTTCATCCCTTGACGGAATCTAGAAGCTGCCATCAGCTTACTGTCTATCGGTGCGGGACCTGGAGGCCTGCGTGACGTTTTATCCAGGAAGTACATTTTCAAAACTATTAAATAGTTCACACATGTGAAAGTGTTTACAGAAAGACAATAAACACCTAAAAAAATGTATGAAAGACCAGTATTTGGAAAGTACTGGGAAGTGGCAAGGTCCACAGGATACCTCATTTGGGTTTCTTTCTTTTTTTACTTTTTTTCACTTTTTTTTTTTTTTAAAGATTTTATTGATTTATTCTTTGAGAAAGACAGAGAGCATGAGTGGAGAGAGGGAGAAGCAGGCTCCCCGCTGAGCCTGGAGCTCCATCCCAAGACCCTGAGATCATGACCTGAGCGGAAGGCAGATGCTTAACCGACTGAGCCACCCAGGTGCCCCCTCATTTGGGTTTCTGTTGGGATCAGAGAACTACGGGGGAGGGGGGTGGCTTACGCGCACCCCCTCTCCTTTACAGGCCGGGAAACCCGAGGTAGGACAGCAACCCAAGTGTGCGCCGCGCGCCCCCCTCCCCCCAGGTGTGACTCGGCTTGAGGATAGTGGGCGGGGCTTTGGAGTCAGATGGGGCTGGAAGGTTGTGTGACTTCTGGGCCGGACTCTGCTAGTCTGAAGAGTGGGACAACAACCCCCACTCCGTTCAGATGTCAGCAGAACCGAGGTATGTGGGTGGAGTGGCTGGCGGGCTGCGGGAGCTCTGTAAGTGGCCGCCTCACGCCGCCTGCCGGGAGGGGACTGCCCGGAGGCTCCGCGCGCTCTAGTCCAAAAGGGACACACGGTGGCGCCCTCCCCCCGCGGGTCCCGCGAAGTCCCAGCCTCCGAGGGTTTTGGGGGCTGGAGGGAGGGAGAGGTGGGAGGAAGCTGCGTGGGCACACTCAGGTCAGGCTTCTGGGCCCTGGGGTTGGAAGGGTGAAAGGCGGAGGGCGTCCCTGCTCAGGGAGGCAGGACCGTAGGGACTGGATTAGCCCGGGAAGGAGGGAAAAGGGAAAAAAAACGTTCCATCGGGCTCTTGGTTAAGATCTAGCCGTGTGTTGAGGGGTGGTCCCCTAAAAGATAGGTCCACCTGGAACCCCTGAATGTGACCTTATTCAGAAAAAGAGTCTTTGCAGAGGTAATTAACACGAGGCTCTAGAGATGAGATCATTGGATTACCCAGGCGGGTCCTAAACCAATGACAGGTGTCCTTGGGAGGGAAGACACAGACTGGGAGAAGGCCATGTGGTCGCAGTACAGGTTGAAGTGACACAGCCATGAGCCAAGGAAGCCAGTAGAGCTGAAAGAAGCAAGAAAGGAACCCTCCCCCTAGAGCCTTCCGGGAGCCTCGCCTGCCAACACCTTGATTTCAGACTTTTGGCCTCCAGAATCAAGAGGAAATAAATTTCTGTTCTAAGTCACCTAGTTTGTGGTCATTCATTCTAACGGCCCCAGGAAACCAATACATGTTTAAATTCTTTTGCTGCTGCTCAGGCCGCTGACTCCCAGCCCCAGGAGCCTACAGGACAGCACCCGAGGCCCCCTAGCTCCTGACCCCACGATTTGCTCCCCAAATCCAAGCTCCAGCACACCCACTGCTTCCCAAACATGGGCTCTTTCACCTTCTACGCTTTTGCTTTTGGTGGCCCGCTGCCTGGGGTGCCCCTCCTTATGGGTCCCCCCCCCATACAACTCCTATACACCCTTCAAAGCCCTCCTTAAACATCCTCTCCATCTCTCCCCAGGACCCTTGTGCCACTCCTCACTGGAGTGTTCCGCTGAGGCCCAGAAGGCAGAAGAACCTTCAGAAGTGGCAGAAGGATCTGAGCCCAGCCTGCACTGTGGCTCCTCCCGTGGGGGTCCCAGTCAGACACTGCCGATGCCTCCCCTTATCCACACCGCAGCTCCTGGCCCCAAACTCATGGCTGGCTCTTCTGTGGATTCTGAACCTTGTCAACACAGTCCTCCAGTGAGCAGGAGTGACCCAATCACACAATGCTCTCCCCACTAGGAAGCACCTGAAAAACTCTCTTTACTTCCCTCGCTCAGTGATAACTGGGCAATGGAAGGGGTTCCGTAAACCAGAATGAACAAGCGAGCCATTCTGAATGACAGAATGGTTTCCAAGGATGTCAGGTCCCGGGAATGTGTCACTCTCCTCAAAGGCAAGAATAAATTATGCAAATCTCTGAAGCCAGACTTTTTGCCTTCCCCCTCCCTGCCTCCTTCCTCCAACCACCTCCAACCCCCACCCCAACCGGGTTTCTGGGAGGGCACTGGGCTCTCCAGAAAATGCCCCAGGCTCTCTAGTGGCCCGTTTCCTGATTGCAGACGAAACTAGAGCTTAAAGCTGAGTGAATCACTAGCAGCCACCAGCCAGGGCCTGTTGGGGTGCCGGGCAGGAAAAGAGAAACCAGGCTCCCCCACCCGCTTCCCCTATTCCTGCCACCCCCGGCCCCACCATCACTATACAACTTTGCAGACCTCTGTAGTCTTGGCCATACGAGGTGGAAAGTGCCGAGCCCTGGGTACAGGCGACTTTGAACAGCTCCAAGACTGTCCCCACTCCCAGAACCCACTCAGCCACACCCAGATCCCAAAGAACCCACAGCCTGAACAGCTTGTAAACCCTCTTCCCATCCCTGGCGACTCACCAATGACACCCAGGTACAGCAGCCCCATTTGAGCAGTAGGGAAACCAGCTCAGGGAGCAGGAACTACTGAGACCATCGTCAAGTGTTCCTGGGGCTGGAGGCAGAGGTGGGGGAACTATAGAAGAACCCAAGTCCAGGTTCAAATTCTAAGTCAACTCTGGCAAGTCTTGGGATCCTGGCAAACTTGGGCACATTTCTTAGCTTCTATAGGCTTCAGTTTCCCCGTCAATAAAATGGGAGTCCTGGGGCACCTGGGTGGCTCAGTGGGTTAAAGCCTCTGCCTTTGGCTCAGATCATGATCCTGGGGTCCTGGGATAGAGCCCCGCATTGGGCTCTCTGCTCAGCGGGGAGCCTGCTTCCCCTCCTTTCCTCTCTCTCTGCCTGCCTCTCTGCCTACTTGTGATCTCTGTCAAGTAAATAAATAAAATCTTTTCTAAAAAATAAAATAAAATGGGAGTCCCTCTAAGTACCTGCACATCACAAGACTGTTGTGAGGATCCCGTGAGTTGACACAGAGAAGGCTTAGAACAAGCAACGCATCCTCTATAAACAGTGGCTGTTTTTTAAAGGGTATTTTGAAGGAATCTTTTCCCAAGGACAAAGCATTTGGAAGAATCCTTGTCATCAGAGAGGAATGTTCCCCACACCTGTCTGGTAGAAAGCTCAGGCCTGGGGCCTCCTTATAAATCCTGAGACCTGCCTCCCCCACCCCCGCCACACCTGCCAGGTCAGAGTCTGGGGGTGGGAAGCTGATGTTTTTAATAAGGGCCCCCAGGGTTCCTTGAATCATGCAAGTCTGGAGATCTCAAAAGACTTGGAAAGTCAAGTCTTCTGAAGATTCTTCTGGTAACATACCTTCTGCCCACCTGTCAACAGGTCCTTGGGGAGAAAACCAACTTTCTCTTTTTCCCAATTAGTAACACCACCCCTTTTAAACCAGTATAAGCACTCACCAGCTCTACTGAATGCTAAACTCATTCGATCCATCAACAGCCCTCTAAGGCAGGTTCTCTCTCTAGCCCCATTCTACTGAGGCCAGGGAACTTGGCAGGGCGAGGACTTCATTCACCATCTCAGTGTGGCCTGTGCCAACAGCCCGAACTCCTCGAGGACGTGCCTTGACGCCCTGGGACAGATGTCTCGGGAACCCGCAGTCTTCTCCAGCTGCTTCACAGAGCTAGAGGCCAAGGTCCTGGTCCCAGTCCCCAGGACCTTCCCTACACCTTGGCCATGAAGCCACACCAAATCCTGCTGGCTCCTTTACTGCCTCCTGGTCTAGGGCAGAAGAGGGCGCTCCAGAGCCAAGGCAAGTCCAGGCTTTGAGGCATCCCCCATCCCATCCTCTCTCCCCTTGCTCCCTCACCTGCTCCTTTCTCCAGCCCCATCGTGTCACTAGCCTTTTCTCTGGAAGCGCAGTGCCTTTGACCAGGCTGTTTCCCCGGCCAGGCCCACCCTTTCCCTATTGTAAGCTTCCATGTTGAGAGGGCAGCCTCCTCCAGGAAGCCCTCCCTGACTGCCGCTCTGGGTTAGCTGGCTCCTCAGTGCCCCCACCGCCCTCTAGGGCATGACTGCCTCAAACAGGGATGATGCTGTGACCTAAGGATCTATCTCCAGGTACTCTAAGCTGGTGGGGAAAGCGGGGAGGAGGAGCAGAGACAGAGAACAGGTGTCACTCACCTCCTTCCAGGCAAGGCAGGGGAAGAGGGACAGGGCCAGTCTCCCTGCCCTGCCTCTTCCACTGACCATGACCCCAGGCCCTTAGTCAATACCTGTTGGGCAACCACAGGACACACTGGCAGGGACTGACTGGAGGAGAAGGAGGGCGGAACTGTTTGCTTCCTCAGGGACAACTTTGGCCAGCCCCACCCCTCTCTGCACCCCACCCACACACACACCTGTGCTTGGGCCCCCGGGCTTGGAACACGGAGGCATTCCTTAAGGTGTGACTTCTTGATGGGTGGTCTCTCCAGGGGTCCCAAGCCCCCAGGCAGCCCCTGCCCCATCCTCCAGGGGACCCTGCAGGAATGAGGCTGACGGAGTCGCTGGCCCGTGGCCCTTGCCCACAGATGAGAGCCTGTGGCTTCCAGAGCCCGGTCAAGCCAGAGCTGAAGTCTTGTGGCCCCAGCGAGGCAGGATGGGGTCTGGCCTCCTCCCTTCCAGCTCCCACAGCCCTGCCCTCTCCAAGCAAGGGAGGCCGCTGGGGTGGGGGAAAGAGAATGGGGCGGGGCACCCAGAAGGTGGGGGTGGGGGCTGGGCTCTGGAGCCAGGGATGCTTCCTGCGGACATTCTGGACATTCGACTCCCACATTCCGGGCCCTTCCAAAGACTCCTCACTCCTCCTCCCTTCTCCCTTCCCTGGTGTAGGGGGAGGGCAGTGGCCCGGGTCTGAGCTAGCAGGCACGGGGGCCTCTTGGGGAGGGACTGAGGTCTGGACTGGAGGGGCTGCCCCGAGTCCTGTCCGAGAGGCACCGCCCCAGGGGTCCTTGTGATTCTCATAAACAGGAAGTCCCCCCCCCTCCACTGTTGCAGACAGGCCCGTGTGTGTGCAGACGCTGGGCTCTGGAGGCCCAGCGGTCCTTGACCTCTCCGGCTGCTTCCTGTTAGCTGGGCCAGAGGAGAGAGAGGGAGACAGAAATGGCCTGAGATGGGGAGAGGCCTGAGGGAGTGGGAGAGCAGCGGAGACAAGCACCGTGAGGCGGAGAGGGGGGAGGCCAGAAGTCTGGCCCATAGTAGGCGCTCAGGAAATAAGGCGGCCTGCGGCTGAGTAGGGAGGAGCGGGCCACTCTGGGGACAGAAGCCCAGTTAGGGGAGACAGAGGCACCCCACTCTCACTAAAGCCTGGCCCGTAGTAGGTGCTCAGCAAGCATGGGAGGCCTATGTTTAGGATAGGCGAGAAGGGAGTGTTCTTGGCGGAGTAGCACTACTGGGGGGTGGGGGGCGGGGACAAAGGGGGCTCCCCTGGCCTGGCTGCTCCCTGTGTGTGGACAGCCCCCCCAAGACTCAGCATCCCATTGTCCCTGTCTGGCCCCCACCCACACCACCCCCCACGACTGGCTGGGCCAGGCCACTGTCTCAAGGCCCTTTATTTTTAAAATCCCTGTGGTGTTCCCACCCCAAACCGAAGGAGCGGTGCCAGCCACAGACCGGCCTGCGGCCTGGGCTCAGGGCCCAGAGGCACTGGGGGCGGGGCATCCGGCCAGCCCGCAGCTGCTGGGACAATTCCGGGAGGACAGCGAGCCCCGCGAGGCCCCTGGGATGCCCCCACACTGGGCCCAAGGGGTTAGAGCCCAGAGGCCCCCTGGGGCAGCAACCAGAGGAGCATGTTAAATCCAGTGGTATATTCTTCTGCCCAGCAAACCTGTGTCCCCACAGTCCACCAGACAAACATGAGCACAGCACCTACTGGGGGGTAAGGAAGGACCAGCAGGCTCGACCTTGAGGGGTGACAGGTGGGGTCTTGCAAGGATGCAAGGGCGACATCTGTGGAGCAGTTCCGGAAAGGGCCCCCAGCTCCTCCCAGGCTGTGTGGCCTTGGGCATGGCATGCGGCCTCTCTGAGCCTCAGGCTCCTCCAGTGAGACGGGACAGTGAGAGCCGCCGCAGAAAGCCATGCGCCACCTCCCTGCGCAGCAGTGAGCAGGGCAGCGGTGGTTCCTGCCCACGGGGAGCTTAGTGTCCTGGGTGGAGGGGAGGGGCCCCTGTATGAGCAAAGTCATGGTAGTCTCTTAAGACACGGAGGAGAGGCACAGGAGGGAGTGTGCCCGTGAAGGCGGGTGAGGCTAGGGGTGGCGCCAAAGTCCATTTAAATGGGTGGTCTGGGGGGGCATCTGGGGGGCTCAGTCGTTAAGCATCTCTCTTCGGCTCAGTTCATGATCCCAGCGCCCTGGGATGGAGCCCCATATCGGGCTCCCTGCTCAGTGGGAGGCCTGCTTCTCCCTCTCCCACTACCCCTGCTTGTATTCCATCTCTCACTGTCTCTGTCAAATAAATGAATAAAATCTTTAAAAAAAGAAAGAAAGAGGGCGCCTGGGTGGCTCAGTGGTTTAAGCTGCTGCCTTCGGCTCAGGTCATGATCTCAGGGTCCTGGGATCAAGTCCCGCATCGGGCTCTCTGCTCTGCAGGGAGCCTGCTTCCCTCTCACTCTCTCTGCCTGCCTCTCTGCCTACTTGTGATCTCTTTCTGTCAAATAAATAAATAAAATCTTTTTAAAAAATAATAATAATAAATAAAAATAAAAATAAAAAAAGAAAGAAAGAAACAATAAAAGGTAAAAGGTATCCCCTTAAATAAATAAATAAATAAACGGGTGTTCTAGCAGGCTTCTGAGGAGGTGAATTGGGGCTAACAAGGAGGCCGACTTTCACTTACCTTGGGGAAGAGTGTTCCGGGCTGAGGAAGGGCAGAGGAAGATGCGGTGCAAAGGCCCTGAGGCAAGGATGGAGGGAAAGCCTCATATCATGGGTAGAAAAGGACTTTGTAAACTCTGGGGGGCTGTGCACTTGCCCTTTCAAGTCTTCTTGGTATTGTCATTATGTCAGTTCTGGGGAGGAGACAGGAATGTCCCATAGACTCAAACCGCCACTAAGGGCCATCCAGGCATCTGTTCCCCTTCATTTACTCCACCTAGAGAGTACCAGGCTGGCTGGCTGGCCAGCCGCGGTGCGTGGGCCCTTGGCCTACAAAGGGTGTTCACTCCGGCCCAACCCGTTTTCTCCTTTGATCCTCCCAACGGCCATGAGGTAGAGGAGGAGGGGCGCTTATCACGGGGTCCATTTGGCGGACCGGGAAACCGAGACCGGGGGTGGGCGCTAGACGGTGGCGGCGGCTTGCTGAGATCACCCAGCTCATTAAGGGCAAAATGAAGCCATGTGCCCAAGTAGCCTGGTTCCCAGGCAAGTCCATTTCCCCCCTCAGTCTCCCTTGAGACCTCCCTCGGGCCTCCCCCAAAAAGCATTTCCCTACCTTACCCCAGCATCTACGTTGGCACCCGCAAACCAGCACGCAGACTCCACCAGGAGGTGCCAGTCTCCCCCCAGGCTCTTGCCAGAGAAGAATGCGGCCTGACCCTCCCCGCGGGAGTTCTGGCCAGCAGGCCTTGGCAGAAGAGACACTGGCTGAGTCAACAAGAGACTGGCAGGGGCTCAGCCTGCCCACCGAGTAGAATCAGAGACCAAGACGGGGCTGCCCATCTCCCGCCCCTCACTCTCCAGGCCACCCACCCTCCTCCTGGTCTCAGCATCCCCCAACCCGCTTAACCCCTGCAGGCCTGCCCAGGACGTGGCCTGGTGAGAATCAGCTGGTCAGTCCCCTGCAGAGAGGTACTGTACGACCTCAGGTAGGCTGCTCCACCTCTCTGGGTCTGTTTTCTCACCCGTGAGATCCTCTATTCAGCCCTGAGGCTGTCGTTGGCTTTGTGGATGAATAAAGGTTATTCTGCACAGAAAACCACAAGCCACTGTATGTCTGCGAGCTGCAGGGGGCACTCCTGAGTCCAAAGGCAGGAGCTGTGCCCTGTTGCCTGTGCCAAGTAGGTACTTACCAAGGGCTTGCTGGGGTGTGACAACTGAGCCCATGGAACGATGCAGAGAAGGACAAGAAGGCTGAACATCTGCGATCATCGTGACCCACATCCCCAGCCTATGTGTACAAAGGTCCTTCCCAGCTATCTTCCTTGATCACAGGCATTGTTATTCCCATTTTACAGATGAGAAAACTGAGGCCCTTGGGGGTGAAGGAACTGGCCCATCCATAGCTGGGACTAATGGAAGCCAGGTCTTCTGACTCCTGGGGTGGGGGGCATTGGGAGAAGGGGATCCCCTGGGGGCATCTGTGTGCAGCACCAGGAGGCGGAAGGAGGAAGAGTGAGCAGGGATTATGGGGAGTCAATTTTGGCTCTATTTCAGGGAGAAATTCTTGACTGGCAGAGCTGTCCCCTCGGGGTGAGCTCCCAGTCACCAGAAAGGTAGAGACAACACCCAGTAGTCAAGGCTGCTTCTGCGCAAGTCCGGCCCCAGGAGGACACGTTTGTGGCCCTTCCCAGACACCGAGACTGACAGAACAGGGTCCCTTGTGGCCTCAGAGTCTTTGCCCTCAAGGCAGCCGAGCACTGGGGACACCACAGGCCTGGGCTTGAATCCCGTGGGACCACTTCTGCACTGTGAGAGGTTGAGGAAGTCACTTTACCTCTTTGGCCTCAGTTTCCTCGTCTGTACAATGGGGGTGTGAGGATTAGAGCAAACCCAAGTAAAGCGCCCAGCCCAGAGCTCAAGCTTGACCCAGACACTTAGGTGGTGTTTCATGAATGCTCTTCTGAATTCTGATAACCTTCCTCCTGCCATCAGTCTCAGAGAGGAAGGAGAAAACCAGGAGCTGAGAAGAGGTGGCACGGAGGAGGGTCATTGGGTGAACCCAAGACTTGGAGCCGGGAGCACCGGGTTTGAGCCCCAGCTCCACCAGGAACAGGATACCTGCTTCCCCTCTTCTGTAAGAGACCATGTCCTTAAAAACCCTTCATGGACCCAAGCGGGCCAGCTTTTGTTAGAAGAAAACAGATGGACCCATGCATCCCGGAATGAGACTTAGGGTGAGAAAGGAACCCCGAACCCCATCTAGATGGGGCCACGTGAAGACCCAAGGGCTGGGCGAGGTGGCGGCGGGGGGGGTGATCCTGGAGATGGTCAGGCCAAGGCAGCGCTGGCTCCCAGCCCACGGGCCTATCTCTCAGGCCAGGCTGGACCGCAGAGAATAGTCCATTGTTTCTGCTCCTCAAATACTTTTCCTGTCCCCCTTGCCCCTCCTCTCTCCACACCCCGCCCCTACCTTGAGAACAAAGATCCCCTGGAAGACCCCCTCCTCACTGCCCTTCCATCGAGGCTCCTGGACGCCTGGCCCAGCTCTGGAGAACCTGGTTCCTTCACCCCTGGGACAACAGGGTCACCAGGTCCAGACCTTTCGGCTGCCCTTCCCCACCTCCTGCGGCTACGGGCCCCTCAGGCCCCCACTCCGGCCTCCATCCATCCATCGGACTGTCCTCCTCAGGGGTGGGGCTGGAGGAACTGACCCTACATCCTTCCTAGCCCCCGTCCAACTTCTTGTCCTGTTCTCCAAGAGAAAGGGAGCCTGGCAGCAGGGAGGGGGTGGGGGAGCCTTTCCCCGCCCCCGTTTCCCTGCAGAGCGGGGGGGGGGGGGGGGGGGGGAACAAGGAATCAGAGCTGAATTGGCCTGCAAGGGTCCAGCTGAGAAAACTCTTCGACATGGCCAGCCCTTTTCCCAGAGCCTGGAATTCCAGAGGCGTTTCCGGCCCTGACAGCTGCCTGCCTCCAGGAGCTGAGCTCTCCCTCCAGGCCTCCCGGCCACGCCCTCCCAAATACCCTTGGGATTAACTCCCATCCTAACCCCACCGTCCCAACAAGCCACTCACACCCAGGCATCACCCCTAGAAACAGCTGAGCTGGACAGCCAGGGACTAATCTGCCATCACCTGGCCCTCAGGCCACCCGCCGGCCCCGCCACGGGGCCCCATTGTCCCTCATCACTCAGTCATCACTCCAGCCGACTCCTCGCCAGGCACACACTCGTGCCAGACACACACGCTTAGTGTACTCAGCCTAGCTCACACGCCTTCTGCTTTGCACAGCTTCACACATCTGTAGAGAGCCCCATCCTGCCTCCTCCAGGAAGCCTTCCAGGGAGCCCTGCTGCGTCCGTGCTCTGTCTGAGCCTTCACTGTCTGTGAGCCTGTGTGTTTCATCATTAGGGCTGGGAGCGGTCACCAGAAGGCACTCAGCAGATGGTCACCCACACCGAAGGCAGCCGTGGGGAGTGTGGCTTCCAGGGACTCCCAGCTCTGCTGTGGGCTGGCTGGGTAGCCCTGACAGACCTGCCCTCAGTGTCTCCACAGCCCTCTGAGGCCCTGACACTCCACACTCCACAACCAATGTTGACTCCTGGGGCTCTCCTGTAAAGAGGAAGGAATGAGAGGATGGAAGTTTCCTTCTAGAAGGATCTCTATCCCGTGGCTCCCTCAGAGCACATTCCTATCCTCAAGGTCCACCAGGAGAGAAAGACCTGGGGCTAGCTTGCTGTCTGGTCTGTTAGTGAGGAAACCCCAACCAGGATCCCAAAGCACCCCACTCCCAAGGGCAGCCCTCGCTGGGGGCGGAGCAGCAACCCAAGCTAGCTCAGGCCACAGAGGGCCTGGCATTCAAAGCTTCTCTCCCATCCTCCATAGTAGACCCTTCCTAGCTCCTCCTCTACCCTTCTGGCTCCTGTTCTCTACCCAGCTCACCTATGGGCCATGATTCCCTAAGATACTAAGCACAGCTCAAATACCACCTCCTCCAGGAAGCCTCCCTGGGCCTCCTCAATCAGTCCACTGGCTCCCTGGCCCCTTCTACCACTGTTTTGACCCTTCATCCTCACCAGTATCTTCCCTGTGTCTTCCCTACCAGACCAGAAGTCTCTGGAGAGTAGGAACTACACTCCTTACTCACAGCTGCCTCCTCACAAGACATCCCGCCTGGGGGGCCGACCCACAGCAGGAACTTACTTAAAATGTGTTAAATGAAATCATCTTTGGGGAAAGAGAATAATAGTAGCTGTCTTTCCTTGAGCAGTAACTATACAGGTCAGGCAGTGAACGTTATAGCCCATCACAGACAACACAAATGAGGCCCAGGCAAAAAAGCGGCTTGTCCAAGGTCACTGTGCTAGTGAGAGGCAAAGCCAGGATGTGGATATGGGTTGGTCCAATTTGCAGATGCACGCTGGGCTGTACAGGTTAGAGCATGGGATGGGGGGGGTAACCCCCTCAGTGCCATTACCGGTCTACCCTAGCAGATGACATAATCTGTCTCATGAACTTCCTCAGGCACCCAGTGCTGCCCCCTCCCCCTGCAACACCTAGGTATGTCTGAGGCCCTGCCGGGAGTCTGGCCCATGGAGACTCTCTCCCTAGAGTGGTCCTAGGAGGAGGGCTCCTGCCCTTATGGTGAGGGCAGTCAAGTTCAGGGGACAAGGATCCCCTTCGACGCTGCCTGTGACCGTGCATTTCCCCAAATGTGCCAGGAGTACTGGGAGACCCTCTCCTGGGAGACCTCGCAGGCCAACCGACATCAATATAAAGGATGAACCTGGTGCAGGGGAGAGGCTCTCTCTGAAGGAGGACCTCCAGGAGGAGGCGACATTTCAAAGTAGTCCGTCAAGGATGTTCTGCCCCAGGGTGACCTACTGATGGAGGTGAGCGAGGTCTGTGGATGTGAGAAAGATGAAGACAAGTTCGGAGACCATGCTGGTCCACAGAAACCAGGTGTGAGTCGATGTAAGGGGTTTGGACAGGATGGACAGGGGAAAGAACGAGTGAGCGCAGGAAAGGGTACGGGGTGGGTAGATGGGTGTGCGTGGGGCTAGCGGGTCAGCTGAGGAGTGGATAAGTGGTTAGGTGATTGGATGGGTAGCGGGTCAAAGGATGGGTAAGTGGGTGGGTCAATGGAGGGGTGGAGGGGGAGTAGAGGGATAGATGGGAGCGTGGGCGGCATCCAGGAGGATGGAATGGTGATCGCATCCGTAGATGGATGGACCCCTGGCTACTCAGGAGAGAGAGTACCGGGAACAGCCATCAATGGGCCAGAAAGCCCAGGCAGACTTTGGGAGGGAAAGGGTACATGCTAAGCTCCCTAGGGAGGGGCTGGGATGAGGGCTGATAGATGTGGCCAAGCCAACGCACTCAGCTTAAGGATCCCACTCCAAACCTCACTGGAGCCGGGTGGGCAGCCACTGGCATTCTTGAGTCCCCAAGAGGGAAGTGTCCCTCTCTAGCTGTTCCCTGAGAGGATACCCAGCCCAGAAACTGCCTCCTGCGCATAAGCCCCAAGCCTCAGCCCACCCAGTCTGCAGGGATGAGCTGAGGGGGCAGCTGAGCTCTGTGATTCGGCCCAACTCCACGCCCCCCACCACCACCCGCAGCCCCCTTCCTCCGGGTCAGAGGAGGAGCTGGATTCTAGGCAGCCAGAACCCGCTAGCAGCTCCCAGTCCCTGGCTGGGACACATTTGTTCTGCATTCTACACGGTGATTACAGCTCCCCAGGGTTAACCCGTGCACTCCTGGACACAGACAGCCCCTCCGGAGGGGAAGGAAAGGGACCCTGAGAAATTGGTGGAGGAAAAAAGAGCACAGGAAATGGGGGCTGCCTAGCCTTTCATCCTTCACAAGGATGCCAAGATCCCTCCAATCTACCCATTTTCCAAAGAGAAAAACTGAGTTGGATCCTTAAATCAGGAGTAGAGCAAGGAACAGGAAAACAGCCTACATGGAGAGGTAACTTCTGTCTGGAGAGAGGCTTTGAATGAAGGGAGAGAGCATCTCTTAGCCTCAGTTTACCTATCTGTAAAATGGGGCCAAAAAAACCCCCCATTCCTGACTCACAGACCGCCTTGCCATGTGCTAGTGGAGACCAAGTACCTCACACATAGGAGGAAGGTTCTCAGCCACTGGTTCCCTGCCCCCAGCCCGGAGCTAGAGAGGATGGAGGGAGTGTGTAGCAGGCTGTAAGCACTCCCACAAAGACTGCCTTCTCAGCCATCTCTGGGGCTGCCGACAAGTAGCAAATATCTGTCCTGGTATATACCATTTTATAGACAAAAAACTAGAGGATCAGAGAGGCCAAGTGCCTTTCCCCCAGTCACACAGTGCCTGGGAAGCCGCGTGAGCCAAGTTTTGGGTTCAAGGCCTTTGACACGGCACTAAATCGCTTCCTTTGCTAGTTGTTCTGGGGATCCTCTGGCTAGAATGCCAAGTAATTTATTGTCTAAATAAGTCACCTTTGAGAATAAAAGGAACTGTTGCTAATACACTGACGGGCGCCTGGCTCGCTCAGTCGGTAGGGCCTGCAACTCTTGATCCCAAGGTTGTAAGTTCAAGCCCCACGCTCGGTATAGAGATTACTTAAAAATAAAACCTTAGAGTGCCTGTGTGGCTCAGTCGGTTAAGTGTCCAACTCCTGACTTCAGCTCAGGTCATGGTCTCAGGGTTGTGGGATCGGGCCCCGTATCAGGCTCCGTGCTTGGCATGGAGTCTGCTTGAGATTGTCTCTCCCTCTGCCTCCTCCCCTCTCCTCTCTCTCTCTCTCAGATAAATAACTCTTTAAAAAATTTTTAATAACATCTTTTAAAAGATAAAATAATTGTGCTGGGCCCATCCTGGGCAAACAGGGAAGTATAGCCATCGTGCCAGAGCAGGAAGCTTTGGGCAAATCACTGCACGTCCCTGCAAAATGGACATGAGGCACTATTGTCCCTATGGGGGTCTCATGAGGATTAAATGTGGCAGTGCCTGTAGGAGGCTGTAGGGACTGGTGCTCAATAAATGCTGCTTATTACTACCATTATTAATGAAAACAGCTCCTAGTTCCTGCCTCCATCACTGTCCTTCCAGTCCATTCCTGGCTCAGAGAAAGGGCTTCCAAATACACATCTGACTCACACTGCCGACTGGCTCCCCATCCTGCCTGGGAGAGGCTGGACACCCGGACCAAGGTTAAGCCCCTACCACCTGGCCCAGTTCTCTCCCAGCCCTTGACTGTGCCCCCGCCCGCATCCCTGCCTCTCAGGGGTAGTCTCCCTTCTTCTTCACCCGTGCTCTTCAGCACCCCTGAGACTGTCCCCAGTTCCCCCAGGACAAAACACCTCTGAGCCGGACCGCAAGGAAAGGGCTCTGACCCATGGGAGTCTCAGTCCTACTGCTGTACCACTCGAGCGGGTGCTGGGAATTCTTTGGGCCTCAGTTTCCCCACCTGTTCCTCTGTCCAGCTGGGGAAAGAACCCCGTGCCTTGGTGGTCAGTGTGAGGATTCAGGGAGCCAATGCCAGAGGGCGAGCCCTCTGTCAACAGCAAAACCTTGTCTCCTCCACCTGAGGGTAAACACAGCCCTCCTCCCCAGCCCCGACATCACACTCAGACGACTTCCTCCAGCCACACCCGCCTCCTCCAGGAGATCCTTAGCTCCAAATCTTTGCTTGTGCCCTTCCCCTCCGTTCCCCCTGCCTACGTGTCCTTTACAGCTTAAGTCAGCCATCACCTTCTCACTTGCTGGGCCCCTCCTCTCCCCTGGAGGCTGTTAGGGGTCTCTGTGCAATGACAGCCCCAGGGACTTTCAGCCTGTCCCCAGGGAACTCACAGTAGCAGAGGAGGGGGGGAGGGGGAGAGAGAGAGACAGAGATCAGAGCTCTATCTCCCCTCCTTGAGGACCTGTGCAGGGCCGTTCCCTGCCCCTCCCAGCTGGGGTTGGGGGATGCTCAATAAAGCTTTCAGAACCCATCGGTCTCAGGTGTGGTCTTACCACCACTGAGTACCTGTTCAGCAGGCCTCCAAGGTGCTGACAGAGCAGAGAACAGCTAAGAACGTAACATCTGATGCCTACTATTATCCTATTTTACAGATGGGAAACTGAGGCCCAGAAAGGGTAAGCAGTGGCTAGGGCGGGGGAGGAAACCAGCCGGTGGGGTCCTAGGGCCCCCGTCCTTGACTACCACACCACACACCGCTCTACAAGTTGCCTACTGGGGTCTGCTCCCGGGTCTGGCTCAGTCAGGTCTGTGTCCCAGCACCCCTGAGGCCTGCGCTGGACTGAAAGGAATCCGGGATTGGGAGAAAGGCAGTGGGCATCCCAACTTGTAGAGCTCAGGGTCTACGCGGGTGTTCCCGGCATTCAAGGCCCCGGAGACCCAAAAGGAGCGGCTGGGGAGGCCAGGAGCCAGAGTCCTCAGATCTGGGCGCCCCAAGGCCCCGCGGGGAGCCAGTGGGGGAGGGGAGGGCTGCAGACGACGTGCGTCTCCCCCCACACCCCGCCCGCCCCCGGGCACCCGCACTTTCCCCGGGTCCCCCCTGCCCGGGGCCGCGGGCCAGAATCCCGGCCCCGCGCCCTGGCCGCCGTCCCTCCCCCCCCCCCCCACCCCGCCGCCCCGGCTCTCACCGCCCCTCGGGGCGGCACGAATGGTGCCCCGGAGGGGGCCCGGCCCCGCCCGCGGGCGGGAGGAGCGAGGCGCGGGGAGGGAGCGCGCCCACACCCCGCCCCCGCCCCGGAGCCAGCCCGCGGAGCCCGCGGCCAGGGCGGCGCAGACCGGCCCAGCCACTCGCCCGGGCTGCGCGCCGCGACGCGCCGCCGCCACCCCTGCCGCCGCGTCCTCCCCTCGGCCCCCGGTCCCCGGGGCTCGCGGAGCGAAGGTAACAGCGCCACCTGGGTGGGCGTGGACGCCGGCGGGGGAGTGGGGGGGAATCCCGGCACCCTCCTAGGCACCCGGGGGTGGGGTTGGGGGGAGGCCAGGCGGCCCAGGCGCCCCCGGTGCCAACAAGGAAGGCCCAGCCGCCGGCCGCGGGAGCGGCGTGGGGTCCCTTCAAGTTTGGGGGTTTTGTACTGTCCCCGGCGAGCGGAGGGGCGCAGAGTTGGTGTGTGTGAGCGGTAAAGCGGGCTGCGGGAGGAGGGGGCGAGCGGAGGGCCGTCTACGCTCCTTCCTGCCCTGGGAAAGGAAGGGAAGGAACGGGGAGGGGGCGACGTCCCGGAATGTCGGGCCCCTTGGCGAGGCCGGCGTGGAGAGCGGGAAGTGGGGGGCGGGAGGGACCGCTGGGGAGATGGACCAGGCACCCTGCCCCCTCCCCAACCGCCGCATTCCAGGCCGAGCAGCGGATGAGGTCATCCCGTCCGGTTCCCCTCGGGCCACGGCAGCCGGCTGTCCCCTTCTCCCGCGGAGCGACCCTCCCCATTCTAAACCCCTGCCTCCCAGAGGGAATGTTTTATAGCCAAAGTCTTTGCCGGGACTTCCAACGCTGACTGGCCTCGAGATTGTTCTGTCCTTGCCTCAACCAGGCAAGACCCGCGAAATCTGAAGCCCATTTTCTAGACGGGGAAACTGAGGCCTAGGGAGGCAGAGGGACCCGCCCGAGGCCGCGCCAAGTGCCTTTCGGGGACTGGAAACCAGGACTGGGGGACACTTGGTCCGTGGCCAACCCCCTTCCCGAGTCGAGGGCTTCGGCCCTAACTTGGAGTGGTGGGCCAAGAAATGTCTCCCCTCGCCCCCCACCCTCTTCCCTCTCACTCCCCTGTGACCCTTGGTGCTCCCTCCTAACCCCCTCAGAGTCCAGCAACAGCGTCCCTGCTGCGACTTCGGACAGCTTGATACCCTTTTCCTGGTTTCAGTTTGCCTGTCTCTCCACGTGCGGGGGTGGGGGTGGGGGCTTCAAGGGCTACGAGGGTCCCCAGGGAGTTAATCTTTTATTCTAGCGCCAGTCCTGACCCAGGCAGGGCCACGCTGTCCAGCGGTACTGGTGGTGTTACCTAGCTGGACACCGGTGGCAAGGGGGCTGTGTGCATGTGCGTGGCCTCCCTGGTGACAGGTGGCGCGGTGGCAGGCACACGGGTGACCCCCAGGTGAGCCCGAGGGTGCAGCCGCCCAGCCTCTGCCCTCCCCCAATGTCAGACAGCCCCCTCCCTCCACCGCACCATGGAGCCTCCACAGCGGCCCCTGTCGGCTGCTGTGAAAGCGTGGTCCCTGCCTCCCGCCTCTAACCTTGTCCTTTGCGGTCATGACCACCATTGAGTAACCTCTTCCCAAGTGCTTCCGCCTGACTATCCTCTGTAGACTAAATACAAGGACTGCTGGGACCTTGAGGCTGCTCGCTGACCACTCCTGCCCAGGTTAGGGGCACTGAATCCACGCAGCTGAGTCTCCGGCCTCCCAGGCCCGCCCTTCCTGAGCTTAGCTGCTGGGCATTGCCTCCTCCAACAACCCTCCCTGGGCCCTTGTGGTCCTGCCTGTGCCCTGGCATTTACTAGTGATGGTGACAGAATCCCAGGGAGGCTCCCGGCCACGGCACTTTCTTTGCTCTGTGACTTGGGGCTGGTCAGTCCCCTTTTCTGCACCTCATTTTGTTCACCTGTAAAATGGGTGTCATGAGCGTTAACAGGTAGTAATTCTGGGCTGTTGGGGGGAAGTAGGCCTTGCACCGGGACACCTGGAGCCCCTCTTCCTCCAGAGCCAGGTGGGTGCATCTGATCTTCCCCAGTAAACCCTGCAGTCAGCACCTGGGGCGAAGTAGCTGGGACCAAGGGGGCCCCGAATGAGAGATCTGTTTGTGCTGGCATGTTGGGTTTGAGCCGGGGCTGCTCTGCTCCAGGAACTGGGGCTCTTACGGCTCCTCTGGGAAAGGACCAGCTCTTGATGTTTGTTCTTGTTTTCCACGTGGGAAAAGAGGTCCCCCGTAGCAATGCCCTGCCCTTGACCCCACAGCCACTCTATGGGCAGGGTCTCTTTCTTGCAGTGTGCAAGGTAGAGAGTGAGGACAGACCTTCCAGAGGCATCCGGGAGGCAGGAGCATCCAAAGACTGGGGCAGAAGCTGGGCTCGCAAGTCAAAGTGGCCATGGGGATTCGGTGGGCACCAGAGTCCCTTTTGCTGAGACAAGAGTGGCTACTTTGAGGTGGGGGCTGGGAGAGCAGTGGGTGTAGCCACAAGACAAACATAGGGGCCCCTCACATGGCATCTCAGGGTGACCCCCCCCAGTTCCATCCCCCTCCCAAAAAGTCATCCCTACCTCTGCAGAGCTCAGAAACCTGGCCCCTGCCCTGTACCTGCTAGGAGACCTTGGCCAAGTCCCTTCCCTCTGAACCTTGGCTCTCCCTATAAAAATGGGCTAACCCCTCAGCTTTGCAGGGCTCTAGGAGTCCGATGACGTCATGTACTGGTTGGCCAACAGCAGAGTGCTCCGTAACTTAGCAAACATTACACGAGGACTTGGTGCCCGGGGTGCCAGGGAAAAGGATGATTCAGACACCCCCCCCCAGGGGGAGGAGTTAGCGTTGGGGGAGGATCCGAAGGTGGGAAGGGAAGAGAATGTAGTCAGAGAACAAAGCAAGCTCTGTTTTATTGCTTTCTTTGTTTTTATCTTGTTATTTAACCCTATTTTGAATTTCAAATAACATTCAGAGGGCAGTATTGAGATTTTTCTGCTTGGAGGTGGCTGCAAAATTAAAAAAAAAAAAAAGTTGAGGCACAGATCTAGGTGTTCTTGTTAAGGATTATTATCAACTTTTATCAGCTGAGGTCCCAGGCGCTTGGCAGTAGGTGACTTGCTCAAAGTCATACGGTGAAGCTTTTTCCCATCCACCCACCTACCTGCCCTCCCTTGGAAGGTGGCAAGGGGTGATCTTTCGGCAGGAAGGTCATTGTAGCTATCTCCTGCGATTGAACCCCTGTTGATATGGCACTTGCCACGTGCAGAGCCCAAGCTGGGTGTCAGGAGGGAGGGAGACAGGATTATCAAGACGGAGGCCACACCTTCACAGTGTGTCGCCAATTTGGGGAAACAAGACCGGGTTCCAGGAGCCGGTCAAGGGCTGTGTGAGTCAGAGGCTCTGAGTTCAAGTTTTGACTAGCTCTCTTGACGTGACCTGAGTTCAAGTCTCGACTAGCTCTTTTGAGATGACCTTGAGCAAATTTGGACCTTCTCTGGGCCACAGGAAAACCAGAGATCAGATCACAGGCTCATAGGCATCCTCCAGGGATGAGATCAGACCAAGAGAAGCTTAGAGAAGGATGGGGCGGGGGTGGCAAGGAATAGGCTTCTGACACCAACTAAGCTTTTTCCAAAACTTGTTCCCTGACAGCAAGTCTCCTGCCTCAATTTGAAAATAGTAAAGTTCTTCCCTGCGGGCCTACTCAGAGCCTTGAATCTGCTCAGGCATGCAATCGGCAGCTGGGAAAAGCCACTTTTGACCACAGGATCCTTTTTCCAGGAAGCACCTTGAAGGCGGAGGGTTCTGAGGAACCTTGGTACAGGCTGTTTACACAGCAGTTCCCAAAGCCTGTGGCAGGGCACCACCTCCCTCCTGGACTCTCTGAGTGGAAGACAGTTTAACCTGGGAGCAGAGGAGACTGTAGCTTTGGGCTCAAGGACTCTGAGTTGGTGGGGCAGAGTAAAGGATAGGCGGTGCCTTGGCCTTTTTTTTTTTTAACAGAAGCTTTTTTTTTTTTAAGATTTTATTTATATAGCTGACACAGAGAGACAACAGCGAGAGGGGGAACACAAGCAAGGGGAGTGAGAGGAAGAAGCAGGCTTCCTGCTGAGCAGGGAGCCTGATGCAGGGCTCGATTCCAGAACCCTGGAATCATGACCTGAGCCTAAGGCAGACGCTTAATGGCTGAGCCACCCAGGCGCCCCTGCCTTGGCCTTTTGACCGTGTAGACTCTTGCAAGACTCGGTGCCGCCTTTACTGTGAAACAGCGCCTCCCTCAGGGCTGTCGTGTGAGTTTCGTGAATGACCGAGGTAATTTACCAGCACTTAGTAGGCGCGTCCCAGATGGTGTGGCTGTAAGGACCATCCACGATCCTTCCTGCTGCACATCTCCAGTGGACAGCTGGGTGGATTATTCTGTCCCCCCTCCCAGTGGCCCCTGCTCAGTGGCAGCCACAATGCCGACCTGACCCCTGTCGTTTCCTTTGCCCACTCTTCAGTGTCAGGTGCCCGGCATTATACAGCGTGTCCTCCTCGTGCACTGGCAGAGACCCCCATCTCTGTCTGGTGGGTGTAGTCCCCTGCTCTCCCTCACGATGATTTGGACCCAGGATCCCCCGGGCCCACCATCATTTTCTCTCTTTCTTTCAGGAATCTACCCCTGGGCAGAGAGGGGCTGTCCACACTCGAGGCACAACCTGTCCCTTCCCTGTTCTGCGACCGAACACCTACGGGGGCTTCCCCAGGGCCAGGAGGCAGGCCCCAGAGAGAGAACAGCCATGGGCCTTCCACAGCCACAGCCTTTGGGGGCGACACGTTAGGAGCACAGAGGGTGAGGGGGGCAGCCTTCGTGCACCCCCTTCCGTGGGGAAGGAGGGAGCAGAGACGCAGACCCCCAGTCCAGGCCCCGGGCAGGGGCATGGACCAGCAGCTGTGAAGAGCCAGAGCTGATGCCAGGCCCCCAGGGGGCAGGAAGAGCCCCCACCATGAGCCTGGGCAAGCTCTCACCCGTGGGCTGGGTGTCCAGCTCACACGGGAAGAGGCGGCTGACGGCAGACATGATCAGCCCCCCGCTCGGGGACTTCCGCCACACCATGCATGTGGGCCGTGGCGGGGATGTCTTCGGCGACACCTCCTTTCTCAGCAACCACGGGGGCAACTCGGGGAGCACTCACCGCTCACCCCGAAGCTTCCTGGCCAAGAAGCTCCAGCAGGTGCGGCGGGTGGGGGCGCCGCCCCGGCGGATGGCCTCCCCGCCCGCACCCTCCCCTGCTCCACCCGCCGTCTCCCCGATCATCAAGAACGCCATCTCCCTGCCCCAGCTCAACCAGGCCGCCTACGACAGCCTTGTGGTGGGCAAATTCACCTTCGACCGCAGCCCTGCCGGCTCCACGGACGGCCGCTCCAGTTACGGTGAGGGCCTGGGCTCGCTGCTCATTCTGTAGGTGCTGAAAGGGTTTGATGGGTCAGCCCAGCCTCCGAGTGGCCGCTTTTCCCCCATGTGTTTGGTTTCCCCCACGGAGGTCAGGCCGAGACTGCAGACCGTGGATGGGGTAGGGGCCAAAGGGGACAAGCCAGCTCACTCCCCAAAACACACCGAGGTTGAGAGGTGAGGAGCTTGGGTTGGAGTCAGGCCGGCCTCTAACCTGCCCCGCTGTGTCCAAGCCCCTGGCGGAGCCCATCCCCTCCTGTCCCCTTCAACCGAAGCAGCCCTCTTGCATCAGAATGACAGAGTGGAGAGACTGGGAGTCTGGGCTCAGGATTAAAATCCTGGTTCTTCCTGATGTCCGACAAGCCAGCTGACCTCCATCAGGTCCAGGCCTGGCCTGTATCATTGCTGGGATCCACAGATGGGATAACATGCATCAGGCGTGGCCCCGAGTCGCAGAGTAGGTTCTTAGGACACAGGACTCACTGCTGTGTTGTTATTTGAACAGAAGTTCCCGAAACTTGGCCAGTTTGGAAAAAACACTCCCAGGGACGGTAGCCAGAGGTCCCTCCTGCTGTGGGGCGAGTGGCCAGGGCCACTTGGGAGCCACTGCTCAGCTCACCTGGGAAGTGGAGCCCCTGCTGCCCCCTGGTGGCCGTTCCCTGCCATGTGGCTTTGCCTCACCGCCAGGGGCTTCCTCCAGTGCTGCGCCTTCCCACGGCGGTGCTCAGACCTCCACGGGGAGCTGGTCCGCAGTAAACACCCCCCGGCCTTGGGCCTGGCGGTCCTGGAGCGAGAGTATGGTCCAGAGCTCCTTCGCAGGGCATCTGCCTGTCCTTCGAGTCTGTGACTTCTGTGCAGTCAGACCCTGGCTGCTGGTCCTCTCCCTGTGCATACAAACCAGCCCACGAGCTGTGGGTTCGCCTGCAGCCCTCGGCCCCTGTTGTGGAAGGGGATCAGGGACCATGACCATCAGTTGGGACTGAGAGCCAGGAGGTTTGAGCTCCAGGCTTCGCGCCACCGCCTCAGACTCTGTGACCCAGGGCAAGCCTTTCCCCTTGTCTCCAACTGAGTCTTACTTTCTTAATCTGCAAAATGGGAATGAGGACTGCGTGTCCATTTTCCACTTCGAGACTTGATAAGAAGATCCTATGAAAGACTCCAGGGTTCACTATATGGGAAAGAGGGGAGAAACTGAGGCCAGAGGGGAGAGTGACATGCTAGAGGCCAGTTAGCAACCTGGGCCCGGTCCTGGCTCTCCCCTCCCCAATTCCTGGTTAGGGATCCCAACTGTGACCCTGCTCCCCATTTTTCTTACAGGCGTGGACTCTGGGTTCTGCACTATCTCCCGCCTGCCTCGCCAGGAAAAGCCTTGTGACCGAGACCGTGATAGTACCTTCCCCCCGGAGCCCGGGCTTCGCCGCTCTGACTCCCTCTTGTCCTTCCACCTGGACCTCGACCTTGGCCCATCTCTCCTTAGTGAGCTGCTTGGGGTCATGAGCCTTTCAGAAGCCTCTGCAGCTGAGACCCCAGCCCCCACCACAAACCCCCCAGCCCCTGCCGCCAGTCCCCCAGCCCCTGCCTCAAGCCCCCAATCCCGTGGACACTGCCCCAATGGGGTAACTACTGGGTTGGGCCCAGCAGCTGAGATGAGGGCCAGCCCGGTGGAAGAGTATCCCCATGCACCTGCTCACATGGCCCCTGGCAGGCCTTGCGGAGCGAGCTGGGGGGACAGGGACAGGCAGGGCAGCTGCCACCACACTGAGCTAGATTCCTGGCCGGAGCCCAGGAAGGTGCTTCCCCAGGCTCGGGCTTCTTGGGAGAGCCTGGACGAAGAGTGGGGGGTTCCCCAGGCAGCCAGCAGGGCCCCCGTGCCCAGCACAGTGCAAGCAAACACCTTCGAGTTTGCTGATGCTGAGGAGGACGATGAAGTCAAGGTGTGAGCTCAGGACCCTGCCTGGGCCCAGGGCGCCACCCAGGAACAGCCCAGGTGCAGCGCCTGCACCTGACGACTAGGTCTTCTGGTGATTGATGGGAGAGCTGAGCCGCCCCCCAGCTCCTCCGCACCTCTGCAGGACAGACAAGGGAGGGAGCCCAGAGGAGACCAGGCTCATTCTGGATCCTGCTGGGCTGCTTTGCCCAGCTCCCCCGGTCACTCTGGACCCACGGTCATTCCTGAGGCCCACCCCCACCCCTGTGCCACCCCCCGCTGGTTGTGGAGGGCCCAGCATCACAGTGCAGCCTTTGTGCAGGAAAAACTGTCCTTGCTGGGGGCGGAAAGGGGGGCAGCGGGGTGCATACCACACAGGGCCTTTGTCTCCTCTCCCAAAGGGACCGCCTGTCCCTAGCCCATCCTAGAGCTGCCCCCAGCAGGGTCCCTGCTGCATGCCCAAGAGCCCCAGCCCTTGCCTAAGGCTGCTTCCCAGACATTACAGACCTAAGACCTGGCTTATCCCAAAAGTCTCAGAGAAAAGTCAGGTGTGACCTCACAGGGGAGGAATCCCATCTTCCTGTGCACCCCAGACCCGCTTCTGGGTCCTGATTAAAAAAAGCTTTTTGATAAAAGGTGTCCTGCAAGATGCTTGGAGAACTAGGAGAACAGGGTCCCCTCCACCTGCTTAAACAGCCTCCCAGCATGTTTGGAAAACCAAAGAATCACGCTTTCTCTCCCCCCCCCCCATCACCCAAACGCCCGGGGGCCCCCAGTGAAGGGAGGGGCCGAAGCAGGGGGTAATGAGTAACCAGATTGGAATGAATGTTCCAGCGATAAAGAGGCCCAGGTGGGAGCCTTATCTACAGTTCCTGGAACAGCCCCTGGCCCAGGTGCCTGGAACCAGGGCCTGTCCGGAGATCCCAGGGGGCAGCTTGGCGCTGGGCCCTGGTGATAATCGGAGACAAAGAGGCAGCAGTGGGTGCTTGCAAGTGTTTGGGAGCGCGTCCCGACCCCCACCTTGCAGCCCTGTGACCTCGTGCCTCAGTTTCCTTCTCCATAGCATGAGGATGCTGAGGGTGTGATGTAATGAAAACAGTGGCCATGGAAAGACTGGCTTAAAGATGGGTTCTTTGTTGGTTCTTAGCCTTAGGGGAGGAGAGGAAGGTCCCAGGGGCAGGAACCGCTGGTCCTGTGTGAGTGGGTGGAGAAGCCCAGGAGAGGGCATCTGCACCCGGGGTCTTCACTCCAGGGAGGCGCTGTCCCCTTAGTCGATCTTGAAGGAGGAGACGCTCAGCCCGCCCAGCACGCTCAGGTAGCTCAGGTGGCTGTGGCCCATCCTGTTGGGAAAGGTCAGCTGGTGCCCATCTGGCAGCTTCACTTCGAATCCGTCATCCCCAAAGGTCACGGTGATCTGTGGAGAGAGGAGGGTGTCAGGGAGGCAGGAGGCCCCGGAAGTGGGCCGGGGCGGCCCGCGGTGGCTCAAAACAGTGCCAACACGTGTCTAGGCCAGGGGGCCCTACCCTCTGGGCTCTCCCAATGACCTCCTCCTCAGGTGCCTTTCCCCTCCAACCTCACCTTGACCTCTGACCCGGGGCTGAAGCACATATGACCTTCCCGTTGCTCCTGCCCCCATCTGCCATCCCGTGAGTTGCAGACGATAGTGGATTCACTGAAGCGTGGGTTGAAATGCAGGTTGAGCTTCTCCGGCCCCTGGCCTAGATTGATCACAAATCTGGCGGGAAAGGGGTGACAAGTCAGGACTGGGGGCCAGCCCTGGGGGAAACTGCTTGGGTTGACCACAAGCGGAAAGGATCACGAGAGAAAGTATTAATTGCAGCCCGTGCCTTAAAACAAAGGAGGCAACAACCCGGTCAAACGTAGCATGGGGAGAACCGAGTTCCGTTTGGTGCCCGGACTCAGGCTCTGGACAGGAGGGTCACTGGGAGTGACAGTGTCTGGGATGGGAAATGCCCATCCTGGCCGGGGGGGGGGGGGGGGGGGGGGGGGGGGGGGGAGGACTGCTGTCCTCAGGTATCTGGAGGCCTATTGTGTTTGACCCTAAACATTTAAGCTAAGGTTTTGTGTTTTGTTTTGTTTTTTTAAGAAACAGACTTTTTTTTTTTTTTTTAACAGACAGAGATCTCAAGTAGTTGGAGAGGCAGGCAGAGAGAGAGAGAGAGGAGGAAGCAGGCTTCCCACTGAGCAGAGAGCCCGATGTGGGGCTTGATCCCAGGACCCTGGTACCATGACCTGAGCGGAAGGCAGAGGCTTAACCCACTGAGCCACCCAGGCGCTCCTAAGCTAAGGTTTAAACGTTAAATGTGAGCTCCCTGTCGTTGCAGGTGCTCAATTAGGGGTCTCTACAGCCTGGCTTAGGCCGTCAAGGTGCCTGAAAGTAGGATGCGCTGAGTCATAAAGAGGGTGCTTTCAGCGGGGGGTCTCAGACCCGAGGACTCACAAATGTCTGTAAACTTGAGGAACCCAAGTAGGAGGAGGGGGGTGACCTTGCTGTTGGCTCCTCCCACCTACATCAGCCCGCCCCTCCCCAACCAAAAGTTCATGGAGATCAGCCTCAAGAAATTCTCTACCGGTTCAGCACACAGGTAGATCCTGATGCTGAGCTGTAACCCCGGGGAGCGTCCCTGAGGCCCCTCCTAACGGAGAGGAGGCAAGTGAGACCCCTTGGCGCCTCCTGGTGGCTGTCCCCGGTGTAACATGTGAGAGGTTGGCCCTCTGCCGGTTCAGCGGGGTAAAGCGGGTGATGGAGGGGGCGGGCGTGGGCTTTCAATAGACACACCTGACCCCCCGGGGGGCTGGGCAGAGCTCCAGGGGCTTCTCCACCTGCCCCGTCAACGTCTTTGGGGACCACGGAGTTGAGCATATAGCATGAGCTGTGAAATTCTGAGGGTCCCCAAGCAGCCTCAGCCATGAAGGCAGGCCCCTCACAGGAGGGGAGCCAGCGGGGGCGTGGGAGGGTGTGAGAATGAGCAAGGACGTAAAAAAAGCCCTTTTGGGCTGAGGTCGCTGTCCTCCGTGTGCATCTCACAGGGCTGCCCTGCCCGCCCCCACCTTCCAGGCCTGTTTGGGCTTGTGGACAGCTCCCCTGCCCCCTTCTGCCCCACCCCATCCCCCACTCCCCGCCCCTCCCCTTGCTCACCCATCAGCATCACTGGCAATCTTGCCCTTGATCTTCAGGGTTGTCCCCAACTTCATGTCCATGTTCATTATCTCAAATTTTCCCTGTGCCAACAGAGAAGCATTGCACAAAAAGCCCATCACACGCATGCCCAGAGCATTTCTGCCACTCACAAGCACCATCGCATGGGGCTGCAGGTCGCACTCACCCTCTGCACCCTCGAGGGCACCGAGCTGGGAAGGGTTCCCCCACCATTAATATAAGAGATTTGGACTGGGGGCGCCTGGGTGGCTCAGTGGGTTAAAGCCTCTGCTTTCAGCTCAGGTCATGATCTCAGGGTCCTGGGATCTAGCCCCACATTAGGCTCTCTGCTCGGCAGGGAGCCTGCTTCCTCCTCTCTCTGCCTGCCTCTCTACCTAGTTGTGATTTCTCTCTGTCAAATAAATAAAATATTTAAAAAAAAAGAGAGAGATTTGGACTGGGTGCTCTCTGGAGCAGGAGGGAAGAGAAGGCAGGGTTGGAATGAGCGGAGAAGCAGAAAGAGGGTCGGGAAGGTCTCTGGGCCACAGAGCTCCCCGCCCCCCACCCCCAGAGGCTGAGGACAGGTACGACATCATCCCTGCCACACATGACCCCACCTGTGGCATTCACGTTCTGCATCTTTTTTTTTCTTTTTTAAGATTGTATTTATTTATTTGACAGAAAGATAGAGAGCACAAGTAGGCAGAGCGGCAGGCAGAGGCAGAGGGAGAGTGAGAAGCAGTCTCCCTGCTGAGCAGGGACCCTAAATCCCAGGACCCTGGGATCATGACCTGAGCCGAAGGTAGCTGCTCAACTGACTGAGCCACCCAGGTGCCCCACACATTCTGCATCTTATCCATACTGGCTTGAATGGTGTTTCCCAAAAAGTCACGGCCACCTAACACCCGAGGCTGTGACCTATCTGGAGTTACGGTCTTTGCAGATGCAATCAAATTAAGAATTGCTTAGGGCGGGCCTTAAGCCCAATATGACTGGCATCCTGATAAGCAAAGGGAAAGTGGGTCCAAGGACACAGACATGCAGAGGAGAAGGCTCCGAGGACAGAAGCAGAGATGGGAGCCATCCGGCCACAGCCAAGGACCACCGGACTCCCCGCAACCACTGGAAGCTGGAAGAGACCAGAAAGGATCCTTGCCTGGAGCCTTCAGGGGAGACCTGACCCTGCCGACCCCTGGATTTCAGACTTCTACCCTCTGAAACTCTGAATCAATGTGTTACGGCAGCCACGGGACACTAAGACACTTTCTGATCCTCAGACGCCGTCTGTGACCAGTTCCACAAAGGCAGGAAACTGGGGCTCAGAGAGGGGGAGTGACTTGTCTGAAGCCACACAGCCAGCTATGACAGAGAACCAGGGACCGCAAGGAGGATCCACTCAAACTCCTGCACTTCACAGGTTGTGACCTTGGGCCACTTCCTCCCCCAGCCTCAGTTTCTTCATCTTTGGAAAGCTCAGTCGAGAGGCATCGATCGGTCTGCCTTGGTCTCAGGTCACATCTTGGAGTCCTGAGTTTGAGGCCTGGCTCATCAGGGAGTCTGTTTCTCCTTCTGCCCCTCCCCCTGCTCGTGTGCACGCTCTCTCTCTCAAATAAATACATAATTTTTAAAAAATTCAGTGGGTGTTGGCAATTATTATTACTCCTAATATTATTATTATTATGGATAAGCAACTGAGTGTAGAGAGGGAGAGAGGCAGGCGTGGGCTCCCGCTGCAGGGTGCTGGGAAGAGCAGAAAACATCCCTGCGACAGGGCAGTGGAGGCCGTCTGTCTGTCTGTTCCACTCGGTCACGATACAGATAGGGAAACCGAGGCCCAGAGTGGGGCAGTGACGCTCTTCCCCAGCCCCCCTCCCCACCAAGCCGCTGTGCTCAGGCAGGGATCCAGGAACGGAGGAGGGGAGCAGCCGGGAAGCCGGCATCCTCACCGACATGGTGGCAGCTCCTGGCCGCAGCTCTCGGGGCTCCTGGAGGCCTGGGCTCAGAATTGCACCTCCCGGCCCAGTTTATATTCTAGAATATTACACATTAACTCTCTCAAGGCCATAAATGGGGACTTTAGTCCCTTCTGCCGGGTGTCTCTCCACGGGCATCTCCCAGGACCCAGAACAAACAGGAGAGACACTTCTCATCTGGGCGTGCCCAGCCCCACCCAGAGCATCCTCCGGACTTACCTGCTCCCAGCCTCCTGCCTCCAGCCCCCAGGCCCCCTGCACCCAGCCCCTGCCTCCCACCCCCTGCACCCAGCCCCCCCTACCCACCCTCCAGCCCCCCTGCTCCTAACCGCCCATCCCCTGCCCAGCCGGGCCAGCACGAATCCTGTATGAGCTTGGCAAGCCACCTGAGGTCCCGAGCCCCGCTTCCTCATCCTCAAACAGAGAGACTTGCTCTGTAAAAAAAACCTCGAAGCTTCTCATTTTCTCTGATGTCAAGGTTCATTGAGAGCCTTTTGTTTTGTTTTCTCCCCTCACCCCATGATTTTTCTGATTGTACGAGTAAGTCTTAAAAGCAACCCATGGTGGATTCAAGGAAAACTCTAGAAGTATCAACATCCAACTGTTAAAAATCAGAGAAGGCGGTGGGGGGGGGCTGAAGTGGGGCAGGTACTGGGAGTTTAAATGCTTTGATCTTCGGTGACTTACGTCACTGACGGGCTCACAAAGGCAGTTCGAGATATGAAGGGTGAGAAAAGTCAGAAACAAAGCAAGCGCTCACAACCCTCCCGCCAGAAGGAAACCTGCTTGCTCTCCGGGTGCCTTTCCCTCCTCCGGGTTCTCTGTGGACTCATATCACAGGCAGCTCTCTGTCGATGCCGTTTTGTGTCCTGCTTCATTGACTAAACGTTAATGCTCACAAATCTGTATTTCACAACGATCGTGTAATGCCCCTGAACTATTACGCTGTTCACTGGCTAAATTGATTGGACTCGTTTCCTTTTGCTGAACACTTAACCTTAATTCTAAATGTTTGCTCTTAAAAGTGCGGCTGCATTAAAATCTATTTGCATAGGACGTTTGACTGCATCCTGACCACGAATTTAGGGTGGATTCCCAAAAAAGCAGGATTTTTCTAGAGCCCTGGTTTGGCCGGCCAGAGTGGTTTCCGCTCTGGGAAGGGGTGCGGGCAGGCCGGCCCCACGGGGAGGCCTCGGGTGCCAGGAGCTGACGGGTGGCTTGCTGCCCAGTGCTCACAGAGGACACCACCTCCAGGCCCCCACCTTCCTCGAGAGGAAGGTGATTTCCTCATTTTAAGCCACAAGGAAATCAATCCCTTCTCGGCCTTCCTCCCAGGGCTGCGGCAAAGCCCAAGCAAGATAAGGAATTTTCAAGTGCTCTGTACACAAAAACCCCTTATCAACAGAAACTACACCTTGAAAAGGTGCTATTTTTCTGATTATAGCGTAATTCTAGCTCCGGGTAGGTTTCGATAAGCTCACAAAGTAGAAAGAACTTACACGCTCACTTGTTTTAGAAAAGTCCTTAAAGAGGGGAGCACGTGGGCGCCTGGGTGGCTCAGTGGTTTGAGCCGCTGCCTTCGGCTCCGGTCATGATCTCAGGGTCCTGGGATAGAGTCCCACGTCGGGCTCTCTGCTCGGCAGGGAGCCTACTTCCCTTCCTCTCTCTGCCTCTCTGCCTACTTGTGATCTCTCTCTGTCAAATAAATAAAAATAAATAAAATCTTTAAAAAAAAAAGGGGGGGGAGCACGTGCCCTCGTTCCGAATCAGACACTCTTCTGTGTGTATGTGTGACATCAAAGAAAGATTTGTTGAAATAGAGGCGCCTGACTTTCTCAGTTAGCTGAACGACTGCCTTCGGCTCAGGTCATGATCCCAGGGTTCTGGGATCGAGCCCCGAGTTGGGATCCTTGTTCAGCAGGGAACCTGATTCTCCCTCGCCCTTTGCCTGCCACTCTGCCTGTTTGTGCTCTCTCTCTCTCTCTGTCAAATAAATAAATAAATAAATTTTTAAAAAATCTTTTAAAAGGAAGGGGCAAAGGGAGGGAGGGAGGAAAGAAAGAGAAGGAAAGAAAATATCTAAATGTCCAATTCTTGCATCACCAACCTTGTTCTCTTAATAATGTCTGCCTTCCGGGGCGCCCAGGTGGCTTAGCCTGGTTAAGCGTCTGCCTTTGGCTCAGGTTAAGATCTCAGGATCCTGGGATGGAGCTCTGTGTCGGTTCTCTGCTCCCCAGGGAGTCTGCTTCTCCCTCTCCCTCTGTGCACTCTCTCTCTCTCACTCTTTCTTGAGAAAATAAATAAAATAAAGCCTTCCTCCTATAGGGTACTCTGTCCAGCAGTTCATCCAGCCCTCATCACAATAAACTCAACAAATGTTCAAGGTGATATTTATTATGATCCCATTTTTCAGATGGGGAAGGAAGGGTCCCATGTAAGGACTGAGTAGCAGAGCTTGCCTTAGCTCCCAACCCATGGTTCGCGGCCCTCACTTAGCGAAAGGAAGAGTTGCCCTCCAGAAGGATGACCTTTGTGTGACACACAGCCTGGGTCGTGGTGCCCAGAGATCCCTACCTCCTGGAATTCACACCTTGATATATTGACTCCTCTTGACTGTGGCTGGACCCAGAGACTTTCATGTAACTGGCAGAATACTAGAATAGGGCAAAAGTCACAGGGTGTCACTTCCAAAATTAGGTTCTGAAAAGACTGATTACAAAAAGCGACATTAAAGAGGACTGTCCCCTTCCCTCTCTTTCTGTGTCCTAACTCCGGGGGAAGCAAGCCACATTATGATCAGTCCTACGGACGAGGCCCATGGGCCATGTGCCAAGGAATCCATGTCTCCAGCCCACAGCCAGTGAAGACCTGAGGCTCGCTGACAGCCCACCGAGTGAACCGGGCAATGGATTCCCCCCACCCCTACCCCCTGGCGACTTAAGTCGTGGGGTGGCTGAGGTCGCCAACAGCTTGACTGCAGCCTTGTGAGAGACCCAGCAAAGTCCTGTCTGGATTGGAGCACAGAAGCTGTGCGAAACCTGTTTCTGGTTTTATGTCTCTACGTTTGGATGAATTTGTTACACGGCAAGGGATAACTAGTACACTTGGCTGAATGATTACTACCAAAAGCTCGGTGGGAGAAATATCCACGAAGGCTCCCCACCAAGGAATCTGCAGTCCGGGCATGTCCCTAGACATCCCATCATATTGGTCTTCTTAAAGACCCAGCTCCTGGTTTTGTGTCCTTAATTGTCCTCATTTCCTTCCTTTATGTCCTATTAGCTCTTCCTCTTGATGTTTCTTTTATTTTATTGCTCTTTTTCTCACTTCTCAAGTTGAATGTTCAGTTCATTCATTTTTCGTTTCATCTTTTTACCAAGAAATGTATTTGAAGCTATACATTTCCCTCACTGCCTCCTTGGCCACTTCTCAGAAAAAGATTTTTTAATATTTTATTTCTTGGGGCGCCCGGGTGGCTCAGTGGATTAAAGCCTCTGCCTTCCACTCAGGTCATGATCCCGGTGTCCTGGGATCAAGCCCTGCATCGGGCTCCCTGCTCAGCGGGCAGCCTGCTTCCTCCTCTCTCTCTGCCCACTTCTCTGCCTACTTGTGATCTCTGTCTGTCAAATAAATAAATAAAGTCTTTTTTTTTTTAATTTTTTTAAAGATTTTATTTATTCACTTGACAGACAGAGATCACAAGTAGGCAAAGAGGCAGGCAGAGATAGAGGGAGGAAGCAGGCTCCCCGCTGAGCAGAGAGCCCTGATGTAGGGCTCCATCCCAGGACCCTGGGATCATGACCTGAGCTGAAGGCAGAGGCTTTAGCCCACTGAGCTACTCAGGCACCCCAATAAAGTCTTTTAAATAAATAAAGTGATCAAGCCTCAGCAGGGAGAGAAGCTTGAGCACAGGAAACAACCAGAAAACAATTAATTACCCCCCCTCCCCCAGCGGAAGGCTGCAGAAAGTTCCAGACTCCTGGGGCGGAAAGGGTCCTTGGAAGTCCTTGAGAGGGCAATATGGAACCAGTGGAATCCTGGTTCTGCCCTTGCCAACTGTGTGACCTCGGGCCCAGTTACTTAACCTCTCAGATCAATCTCTTCCTCTGTAAAATGAGAACAAAAGTGTTAAAAGCATTAAGGGAGATAACACCTGGAGTTTTAATAGTTAACGGATATATTTGTTATTAGGACCAGGAGTCCAGTGCCCCCCTTGTGTTGGCTGTGAGGAGGGTAACTTACCCCCCCCCCCCCCCCCCCCCCCCCCGCCCCACACACACATCCATACCTGGCAGCTGCGTGTGGACCCTCAGTCTCAGACCTCAGGCCTGTGAGAAAGTTCTGGCAACCTCCCAGGGCCCCGTTATGACCTCTGCGAGCCCAGGGTACTTCTGCCTTCATGGGCCTCTTCCTGAAGTAACTACGCGTATTTTCATGTACCCATGCACAAACACGCACACCTATTGTCTTTTCCACGGCGCTCAATGAATGTGTCAGTGTTCTGTATTAACGCACCGGAAACCAACTTAACACTGTATGTTACAACCCGACTCTGGATTTCAGCTCAGGTCGTGATCTCAGGGTTGTGAGATCGAGCCCGGTGGGGGTGGGGGTGGGGCTCTGTGCTGCGCAGGGATCTGCTGGAGATTGTCTCTCCCTCCCCCTCTGCCTGTCTCCCCGACTCATACACACACTTTCTCTCTCAAAAAAAAAAAATTAACGTTATATATTAAACATTTTCTCAGGGGTGGGCGAAACGGATGAAGGGGTCAAAAGATATAAACTTTCAGTTATAAAGTAAAGAAGTCACAGGAGGTACACCACGGTGACTATGCTTAATTATACTCTAGCATAATTGAAAGCTGCTAACAGAATAGGTCTGAAAAGTCCTCATCACGAGAAAAAGCCAAGAAAAACAAAACAGGGACACGCGGTGGTGATGGCAGGCAGTGGTCACTTCTCCACACACGCGGATGTCAAATCCTTCTCTTGCGCACCTGGAACTAATATCGTGTGATATGTCAACTATTCCCCAGTTTTAAAAAAGCACTCCAAACGCCCACACTTTTTTCGACCTGAAAGTTCATTTTCTTTCGATTTTATAAGAAATGGAAACCTTTCGGTGAGCCTCCGAAGGGTGCTGGGTTCACGGCACGGGGTCTGCCGTGCCCACTGCGGGAGCCAGTCCCGTGGGGTTCTGGGGACTGCTGCCCACTGGCCTTTTGCTGTTGGAGGACTTTGGTCCTGAGGTCTGTGAGATCCCAGCCTATCTCCTCTCCTGTCCTGCTCCTCCCAAAGAACAAACAGCCCAACGCATCCCTGGTATTCTTCCTGCTTCCCTTCCTGCTCCCCTCCTCCCCAACAGCCTCCTTCAGCTGGAGCACAGAAGCCCTGAGAGAATCAAATGGGAAAATGTCAAGTGTCCCCTGCGGGCCGAGGAGCCACGGCAAGTCACTCTGAGCCTCGGTTTCTTCATCTGTGAGAGGGGGCTAAGAGTGCCTTCTTCACGGGGTGGCTGGGAGAATTTTTTTTTTAATTTAATTTAAAAACTTGACTTCCATGGCATGTGGGGCACATTCCTAGATGCTAAAAAGATAAATAAACAGGTATCTTCCTTCCTTGGGGAGGATTCCTGGAACGGTTCCACCTGCACTGATGACCCCAGAGCCCAGGAGAGTGGACAGAGCAGAAGCTTGAGTGAATCTGGAGCGAGCAGCCCCCCCAGCCGCGGAGGGTAGCTGGCAAGCACACTCCTTCCCTTGCCACCAGGGAGGACAGTTCTCCTTGGGAAGCCAGTGTCCATTCTGCCGGAGCCCGGGATCCTGGACAGGAGCATGGGGCATGAGAAGAAAGATGCTGGTGACAGTCGGACGTAGCCTACACAAATATCGAATCGGCTGGGGGCCCCATCTCCCAGACAGAGCTGGTGCTCGTGATCTATGCTTTCCAGTCCCCATGGAGATTAAAACCCTCCTAGCCTCGGTCTTTCTTCAGGTGTGTTGGCCTCAGGCACAGGGAGGCTGGTCTATAGCTGTGTGGCCTTGGGCAAGTCACGCAACCTCTCTGGGCTTCAGTTTGTCCATCTGTAAAATGGGAACTGTCACACCTCACTGGGTGGATATGAATCTTAAAGGAGAATGTACATGAAATGCTAAACACAGTGCCGAGCCAAGTTCAGTGTTGAATAAGCATTTGCTGTTATTAAATGTTATCTCTTGGGCTGACTTGGATATTAGGGCTGCCGGAGTAGATGTCCAGACCTGCTGCTCCAGCACCAAACAACCGCCCATCCGTCCGTCCTTCAAGAGACTTCCACCGGGTTCTTGCCTCATCTGCCCCAGAGGTCTTCTTTATTTAACCTGACCCCAGTTTCTGTGGCTCCACTCTGAGCCCCAGCTGCTGGCTAGACCTGGCCGCAGGCCTGGCTCACATCCCTCCAGGACCGCTGAGGTCCCCTGGAGTCCTGGGGTCATCCTCACCTCACCTGGAATTGGGGAGGGGCCTCGAAGAAGGAAGGATTTTGGAGAAGTGGTAGGAGGGGGTGGGCCACAGTCACTGAGCCGTACCCCCAACCCGTCCTCCACTCTTTTATTTTTTTTTTAAGATTTAATTTATTCATTTGACAGAGAGAGGGCACAGGCAGAGGGAGTGGCAGGCAGAGGGAGGAGCCCGAGAAATGGCTCAACCCCAGGACCCTGGAATCATGACCTGAGCCAAAGGCAGACGCTTAACCCACTGAGCCACCCAGGCGCCCCTACTCCCGCCCTGTCCTCCACTCTTGCCCCACAACCTTTGGCTGGGATCTTTATAAATCTAAGTGACAACACCCCAGCCTCCTGCACTAAACCCTCCAGTAGCTTCTTCTGGCATTTGGAACAAAATCCTAACTCCCCTCTTGGCCGACAAGACCTATTTGATCTGGTCCTGTCCATCTCGCAGCCTTGTATCACCTGCCATGTCCCCCCTGGCCAGGCTGACCCTTGAATTCACCAAACTCATTCCAGCCTCAAGCCTTTGTCCTTGCTGTTGCCTCTATCTAGAACTCTTCCCAGCTCTAGGATGGAACTCTTGGATGAGATGGATCATATCCATCTCAGCCCAAAGGTGGGTGGGTGTTGAATTTAAGTTAAAAAAAAAATTGGGTCCCTGGGTGGCTCAGTTGGTTGGGCGGCTGTCTTGAGTTCAGGTCATGATCCTGGAGTCCCAGGATGGAGACCTGCATCCGGCTCCCTGCTCAGTAGGGAGTCTGCTTTTCCCTCTGACCCTCCCCACCTTGTGCTCTCTCTCTCTCTCTCTCTCTCTCATTCTCTCTCTCAAATAAATAAAATCTTAAAAAAAAAAAAAAAGGTGGGTGGCTGGATGGTCCATGTGCGGCTGGATGGTGGTTTGGCGGCAAAAGCCCTCATCAGAGAGGCCAGAAGTGTGGGAATTTGCAGGAGCTCCAATCTAGGGACGCATGGCCCCATCACTTCCCTCCCTGGCCCCCAGCTTACTACCCAGGCCCTTTGGACCAGGAAGGCTCCCTCTCAGGGTAACACCTCCCTATGCCCAGACGGTGCTGGGAAGCTTTACAGAAGAGGCTATCATGTGCTGTGTTCTGTTTCATGTAAGTGGCAAGAGGAACATGTCCATAGAGAATGTCTCTCTAGAAATTAAGCAAGTGAATCAAACTGTTTCTGTCCTTAGGTGGTCCTGTAGTGCTCTTCCTGGCGGAGGGGAGACCCCAGCCCTGAGCCCCACTGCTCCTCCTGGGGCCACTCCATCTTCCTGCGGACGATGGTCTGCTTTGATGTCCCTTATCACGCAGCTGATGGAGCAGATCTGTGGGGGACAGAAACAGCCCCAGACTGACATTCCCACCCTGCTCCCCACCCCTGTCCTGGCAAACTCAAGGGCAGTACTCTATCTGCCTTGGGGCAGGTGGGCGGTCTTTGTGTGGGTGAGGGGAAGGGGCATTTATCTGCCGGGTTTTGGTAAACCGCAGAGGAAGCTCCGCACCAGGGGACACTCACTCCCTCCCAAGGCCTCCAGTCCACCTTGAGCTCCGGAAGCCACGAGAAAGACTTCCCTCTCATTGAGTCAACATCCGTCACCATCTTGCACCCCAGAATCAGAGTAGATGCTGCAGGATTCCAGGGGCTGGTGAAGTCCTTGGGGAAATACCCATTTCAGAGTCTGGCCCTCCCTCTTTAAAGTGGAGATGGAACCTGGGACCTATAATACTTCTATGAGTCAACTTGACAATTCAGAGAGCCACCGCCCAGAGCTGTAATGGGCCCCTGTCAAACTCCCAGAGGCCCCGCCGGGAGACCACAAGCCGCCGGCACAGGGCTAAAGAAGACCAGTGAGGATGGAGACCCCAAGTCCAGAAGAGCTGCGAGGGGGAGGGGGGCGTCAGTGGAATGACATCATCCTCAAGCCCTGGCTCCGCCCCTTACTCATTGCATGACCTTGGCCTCAGTTTCCCTGCCAGGAAAGTCATTTTATTTCTTTTTTTTTTTTTTAAGATTTTATTTATTGGGGTGCCTGGGTGGCTCAGTGGGTTAAGCCTCTGTCTTCCCCTCAGGTCATGATCTCAGGGTCCTGGGATCGAGCCCCCCATCAGGCTCTCTGCTCAGTAGGGAGCCTGCTTCACCCTCTCTCTCTGTCTGCCTCTCTGCCTACTTGTGATCTCTCTGTCAAATAAATAAATAGAATCTTTAAAAAAAAAAAGATTTTATTTATTGATTTATTTATCTGAGAGCGAGAAAAAGCGGACAGAGGGAGGGGCAGAGGGAGAGAGAGAATCTCAAGCAGGGTCCACCCTGAGCAGGGAGCGTGACGCGGGGCTGATCTCCCGACCCTGAGATCAGGACCTGAGCCAAAATCAAGAGTCCGGTATCTGACTGAGGCCCCCTGGCGCCCTTGGAAAGTCGTTTTGGAGATTTCTACTTCACAGTATTGCCACGGGGCTAAACGGGAGAACACGCGTGATGGGCTTCAGTACAGAGTCTGGCACGTGGTAGGACCTCCGCTACCACGACTCTTGTGACCAGTAGCTGGCAGCTGGCGTTTACGCGGTGGCTCCCACACTCTCCCTCGCCCGCATCGTCACGTTTACCGCGAGGCGCTCTGGGGCCTTCACAGAGCAAGCACTCCGGCAACAATCATCCTGTCGTCCGGACCCATGACAGCCCCCACCCTCCAGTCTCCCCAGCTGCACAGAGAGGAGTTGGGAGCAATGACCCTCCAGCTCCATGTCCAGGGGTCTCTCTGGGTGTTGGTTTCTCCCTCTGCCACTCTGCCCTGCCACGGCCACCCACCTCTCATGGCTCGCAGGCCTGAGTGCCCCTCCCCCCAGCAGAATTCTAGAGGCCCTCCCAGCCCCTCCCTCCCCGGTCTCCCCTCCCTAGGTCACCCTGAGCCCCACCCCCAGAAACTGATTTGCAAAGAGGATAAGGGACTTCACCCTCAGCTCACTGGAGTCTGTCCATTTCCCTGCAAGCCACAGATGGAACCGTTCAAGGTTTGGGGGCATCTGGGTGGCTCCATCGGTTAAGCATCTGACGCTTGATCTCAGCTCAGGTCTTGATCTCAGGGTCTTGAGTTCAAGTCCAGCTCTGGACGCCACACTGGGCATAGAGCTTACTTAAAAAAAAAAAAGAAAAGAAAAATCAAGGTTTCAACCCCAATTCATTGCAGGTAGGAATGTAAAAGCGTGTAGCCATTATGGAAAACAGTTTGACAGTTCCTCAAAAAGCTCAAAGTAGGATTACCACGTGACCCAACAGTTTGACTCCTAGGTAGGGTCAAAAGAGACGGACAAGGACTTGAACAGATCCATGTGCACCCCTGTTTACAGCAACGTCAGTCATGACACACAGAAGATGGAAACAGCCCAGCGTCCGTCAGCGGGTGGACGCATAAGCAGGACGGGCCGTGCACCCACGATGGAATGGTATTCAGCCTTAAAAAGGAACAAGAAGCCAATCCATGCCGCCACGTGGATGAAGCTTGAAAACTGTACGCTCAGTGAAGGAAGAAGGACACGAAAAGCCACACATCGCGTGATTCCACTTTGATGAAGTCTCTGTCATAGATAAATCCATGGAGACAGAAAGGAAATCAGCGGTTCCGTAGGGGACTGGGGGTGGGGAGTTACTATCTGATGAACACAGAGTTTCTATTTGGAGCGATAAAAAAAGTTTTGGAAATAGATGTGACGTTGCACAACATTGTGAATGCGATTACTGCCACTGAGTTATGCACTTAAAATAGTTAAAATGGAAATTTTTATGTTACATGTATTTTGCTATATATATATATATATTTTTTTTTTTTTTTTGAGAGAGAGAGTGTGTATGCACGCGAACTGGTTGGGAAGGTGCCCAGCGCTCAGAGGGAAAGAGAGAATCTTTTTTTTTTTTTTTAAGATTTATTTATTTGACAGATAGAGATCACAAGTAGGCAGAGAGGCAGGCAGAGAGAGAGAGGAGGAAGCAGGCTCCCAGCCAAGCAGAGAGCCCGATGCGGGGCTCGATCCCAGGACCCTGGGATCATGACCTGAGCTGAAGGCAGAGGCTTTAACCCACTGAGCCACCCAGGCGCCCCTGAAATATTTTTAAAAGAATAAAGTAAGTTAACAAAAAAATGAGCTTATCAATTGCTAAGCATCTATATCAGAAAGATAAGAAATTACGACATGCACGTGATTTAGAAAATACTTCGTAGAACTCGAAAGGGTTCGACCAGGAAAAAGCAAGTGTTCCCTTATGAAAATTCCCACGGCCACCCAGAGGAGAAAACACCATTCTCACCCTTCCTTCCAGAGTGACGCTCCATGCCTCTCAGGGCAGAGCCTGCCATACGTATTGTCCCATATCTCGGTTTTATTCTCTTAACGATTTGTCTCGGAAATTGTTCCATGTCACTAAAACAATTTTCTCTCTCTAGAGGCTGGGTCTAACTTGAGGTCCAGCCATGGGAAGCCAAGTTGAATTTGCCTTTAGTTGGAGTGTTCGTGGGTTATCATGATAAAGCTCACAGTCACTGCCAGGAATAGTTAGGTGTTGGCTCCCTGCCCCAGTGCAGACAGTGGTCTCCAGAAATCCAGCCATCACCAATACCATACCCCCTCTGCTGATCCAGCTGGTGTCCTGACACAAAGGTGCAGGGAAAGAGGTCCCATCACTCTGTCCCCCAGACTCTACCCCAGGCACCCGATGAGGGAAGAATGTGGGCGGTGGGGGAGAACCAAGGTCTGCATTGCACAGACCAGCAGGTGGTCTACGGAAAACCCTTCCAGTTCTCAGACAAGCAGTGAACTCCGTTCTGTCACCTAGCGACAAGGAATTCTGCGCGGTAGACAGTCAATGACACGTCGTCATATGTGACTCTAAATGTACCACACACTGCTTTCTTCTTTGTTGGGAATCCTGTGCAATTGAATGGATCAGAACGTCTCTGCTGTAGGACCCAAGCCTGTAACTAGCGCAAACACCAAGCGCCTTCCTGTGTTACGGTGAATACTTTCTAGAACGCAGGGCGTAGGGGTGTGTCTCGGCCTAGATCGCATTTTGTTTCGACCAAACTTTACAGTTCCTGATGAAACCACACATGAAGTTTGGCTTTCCCAAGCCTGACAATATGAGAAATTTAAGATTTATGTGACATTTCCTGTAACAGATTATAAAAAGCAGAATAAAATAAAAAATAAAATACAAAACTTTTTGATCAAACAGGCTAGAAGCCTGACTTTTCTTTCTCATTATAGAAAATGTAATAGGGCACCTGGATGGCTCAGTGGATTAAAGCCCCTGCCTTTGGCTCAGGTCATGATTCCAGGGTCCTGGGATGGAATGCCGCATCGGGCTCTCTGCTCGGCAGGGAGTCTGCTTCCCCCTCTCTCTCTGCCTGCCTCTCTGCGTACTTGTGACCTCTGTCTGTCAAATAAATAAATAAAATCTTTTTAAAAAATGTAATAAAATCACTGCTCTTGGGGTGCTTGGGTGACTCAGTTGGTTAAGCACTGCCTTCAGCTCAGGTCATGATCCCAGGGTCCTGGGATCGAGCCCCACATCAGGCTCCCTGCTCAGAGGGGAACCTGCTTCTCCCTCTCCCTCTGCTGGTCTGCCTGCTTGTGTCTCTTGCTCCCTGTCAAATAAATAAATAAAATCTTAAAAAAAAAAAATCACTGCTCTGTGAAGAGCATACAGCCCAAATTGTAGGGGAAAAAAAATGTTGGGGTGCCTGGGTGGCTCAGTCAGTTGGGCATCTGCCTTCAGCTCACGTCCTAACCTCGGGGTCCAAGGCGAGCCTCCCCCCACCTCAGGATCCTTGCCCAGCAGGGCATCGGCTTCTCCCTCTCCCTCTGCCCCTCTCCCTGCTCATGCACGCACTCTCTATCTCAAATAAACAAAATATTTTTAAAAACACGGGGCACCTGGGTGGCTCAGTGGGTTAAAGCCTCTGCCTTTGGCTCAGGTCATGATCCCAGGGTCCTGGGATCGAGCCCCGCATCGGGCTCTCTGCTCAGCGGGGAGCCTGCTTCCCCCTCTCTCTCTGCCTGCCTCTCCGCCTACTTGTGATCTCTGTCTGTCAAATAAATAAATAAAATCTTTAAAAAAAAAAAACATACTACGGTGGCATGTCAGGTAGTTAGGTAAAAATTTCTTATCGTTCCGATCTTACAAGTATGGTATTCATCAGCTTTTTTAAAGTTTGTAATTCATGGAAATTTATTTTCTCACTCTCAATGAATACCTAATTTTGCATGTGTCGTTTCATATTCTTCTGTTTTAATGAGGTCTCCAAAGTTTTATAAGCTTCAGTCTCCGTAAAACTTGAGTTCCCCTTGTCCTTATGTAAAGCACGCTGCTTACACTGGGTACCTGTCCAAAAAAAAAAAAAAAAGGACTGAACACCCACCCCCCCATCTTTTTTTCCCTAGTTATAGTCAGATGTTTATTTAAAAATCTGATCCAGGGGCACCCGGGTGGCTCAGTTGTTATGCATCTGCCTTCGGCTCAGGTCACAATCCTGGGGTCACAATCCTGGGATCCAGTCCCACATTGGGCTCCCTGCTCATTGGGAAGCCCGCTTCTCTCTCTCCCACGCCTCCTGCTTGTGTTCCCTCTCTCACTCTCTGTCAAATGAATAAATAAAATCCTTAAAAATAAATAAAATAAAAATCTGCTAGCCCAATGTAGCATTTTCCACGGGTGGAGGAAAGGTGCAGAAACCTTCCCAGGCTTCACAATCTCTTGTTTAGTTGCTGTCTTCGTGGGAGCCATTGCTGTGGTTTTCGAAGCTTGCTTAGCCTTTTTTGCTTCCTTGGCAGCCCTGATGGCCTCTTTGCTCCTTGAGCCTTCCTAACTTCAGGCTTCTGATTCCTCTGGGCCTTTATATCAGCAAGAAATGCACCAGGGATGGCCCTTTGGAGTTGGACTGCATGGCGGGTCCTTTTCTTTTGAATTTCTTCCAACTGTCCCTTGTGCTTTCTTCTGTAGCCGACTGTCCAGTTTATCTGCCAAGGATTAGATAAACGATCTCAGCGATTTCCTCCAGCTCCAGAATTCTCTCTGTGGGAAATGTGCCCTGCCCGCCCCCTCCTCCCCTCAGCTTGACTCGGCAGAAAGACAAGGAAGTCCTGTCTTGGAGCTTATCCAAGTCTTTCCTGCTGTACTCTGTGTCCTTTTCCGGCAGGGAGACGAAAGTACTGGGATGCAGAGCTCTGGGGGGCGAGGTGAAGACGGATACCTTGAAGATATAAGCTTTGGGGCAAAGGGAAGACAAAGGGGTAGGAACCAAACCCTAAACCTAGGGGATAGAGAGGGGGTGGGGGGGTGGGGGGAGGGAGCACTCCCACTATAACAGCACCAGTGACCGTTCAGAGCTTTCTTTCATTTAGCATTTAGTGAGTGCCTACTGTATGCTAGGTGTGGCAACGTATTATCTCTAATCCTCCCCGGGTCCCGGTCCGACTCAAAGTGGAGTGCCCTGCCCAAAGTCACAGGTAGCTCTGCTCTCTCCTGCCCTGCATGGCCTTCCCTCCAGCCAAGCCATACTTCCCACATCCTGTCCCCTTCTCTCCAGGAAGGCATTCCTGCTCTTACTTTAGTTCTCTGCTCAAGGGCACCTCCTCTCTGTCACCCCTCAGGATTACTGGTCTCCCCCCCCCCATTCCCCTCCCCCGCAGCCCCTGCTCCTGCAACACTTAGAAGACACCCTAAAGGATAATGACTGTGCAGCCAGCTCACAGCTCCCGGGCATCATCTTCCTGGCATCACCCCACTGGAAATTATCCTGTTCACTTACAGGTTTGTCAGTTTCGCAGAATGTAAATCCCACCAGGGCACATTAACGAATGCTAAGCATCTGTCCATCCACAATTAGAGAAGAGCCATGATTGAATATTGTCTTCCGATTGGTGAATTCTGGGGTTGCTTCTTTCCTTCCAGCCAATAGGGTGAGGGTCATAGTGTGGTGTCTGTGGCCACACACCCCAGTAAACCAGAAAACGGGTGCAGGGGGAAAGCAGGGTTGCTTAGAGCCTTCATTCCCTCGCCTTTTCCTCCTCCCTACCGGCTGGGTTGGCGTGTACAATTCAGTCCCTGGAAAGTGTGCCTTTCACTTGGTACATCTGAGAACCAAAGCAGGGAAAGGTTGATGTTACAATGAGCTGGGGCAGAGGGAGGCCAGGAATTGGGGTCCCATTCTGCTGCAGAGATCATCCATATGATCTCTGGTAGGACCTTCAAGGATGAGTCTGTGTAACACTAAATGTGCCCATCTCAGATCCGAGGTCCTGGAGGATCCAGGATGCAGGTGCTGGGGGCCCGGGGAGCAGGGGATGATAAGGCTAACTTTGGACCACGAATTCCCGGGCCATAACCCCAGCAAGTCCAAACTGAATATGAGATTGTCCAGGAGCCTGTATCCTTCAGTAGCTCCCCAGAGGACATTGACACACAAAGTCACCTCGGAGGAAATCAGCAGAGTAGTCCCAGCGCAACCTCAGAAATCAACAGAAATTGGTCCCAGCTCCCCACTGAATTGCAGCCTCAGTCATTATCCTCTTTAACATCTCTGGACCTCAGTTTCCTCCTCCGCAAAATGGGGAGATGAATCCCCATCTCAGAGGTGTGATATATTTGTAAGAGTCACGGTACACTTGACTTTCAAATCAAGTCATTGGCACACACAACCGGTGAGTCAATAACCGGTAGCAGGTTATCTTTGTCATGGAATCAAAGCGAAGACAGTGAAACTGTCACAGGAGAGATCCGCACCCATTGCCCAACTCCCCTAGGACATGGAAAAGTTCAATGAACAAGTTCATTTCCCCAGGGGCCTCAACCCTCTCCCTCTACACACAAGAAATGACCCAGTCCCCTGAGAACACATGTTTACTGTCCCATTATTTCAGGCAGTCCAGATTTGCTGGGACAGCTCTCATTGTAAACAACCAATTAGATCCTTTTCTGTAATAGAGGCTTTAGATCTGAGCTGAATTTATCCTTCCTTCCACCTCAAAGGTCAATCTTTTCAATAAGGATAATTCATTAAATGTACGGGGGGAGAGGGGAGTAAATGTACCAGGAAATAGGGCTGAATTTTAATACTTCATGAGACTTCTCATTTATGTCAATTAATAAATCAGGCCAATAATCTTCCCTATACCATGCGACCTAGTTCTGATTCAGAAAATAGGAGCCCCTGTCCCTGTTCCCGTGCACATACGTAAATGGCTGAAGACATCAGCTACATGAACCCTCTCACCTTTCTGATGCCTGCTTTCCCCTCGGCCAGCAGTAGAACCCGGAATCGTGGTTTCTGGAACCAAGCACATACTGGGTGCAGAGACTCAAGCTTGAGCTCGGATTCTGTCTCAGGTTTGCTGAGTCTGATGACCTCAGGACCTCTGCACTTACTATTTTCTTGGCTTGGACACACTTCCTACAGCGAGCTCCTTCTCAGCTATAATGTGAACTCATCGAAAAGGGCTGCCCTCACCCCCCACACCCGGCCTCCACTCCCACAGCAGCCCATCGCAGTGTTTTTTTATAATGAATTCAGCATATTTTGTTTGCTTTTGTATTTTCTGTCCTTGGAAGGCAAGGACTTGGGTCTTGCGTAGGCTCTTGTGATGGAGGCCATGTGGCAACACTGATCAAAACACAGCCATACGCGGGGCCTCAGAACGCTCATCTGTAGGACTGGGAGCATAACACCCAGCTCTGAGGTCTGTGTGAGGATTATGGGACACAAGGACACCCGTGGTGCTCTGTGCCCCCCTCCCCCTTTCTGGGCAGGCTGGAAGGGAGATGTGAGCCAGGATCTGGCTGGGGTCACAGGGGCTGGAACTAAGTCCATGACTCAGCCTGTCCCTGGGTCTTCTACCACCTGACCCTCCCCAACCCCCCCCCCCCAAAGGACTGAGTGCCTTCCTACTTGTTCAAGATCTCTCCGCATTTCCTCTTTCCCCCTCCCCCACCCGTCCTCACCACCTTTTCCAGTGTTGGAAGGGTTTTCCGGGGAAGGGTCTGAGGCCTGAAGCCCTTGGAGGTCAGCTTGGGTTGTTAGTTACAGGTGCTTCAAGGATGGCTCGGCTTTCTTGCAATCCCCCACCCCAAGGTTTCCTAGTCACTCAGAGCAGGACATTTGCAAACAGTAGAGATAGCCACAGCTTTCAAAGGCCAAAGCCCTATGTTTCCTGCTTCAGGTGCTGGTGCTCCTTCCTTTCACCAACCTCGGGTTCCTCCTCCTGCCCCTTCTCCAGGGGACCCCCCACCCCCAGCCTGGACCAGGCCCGACCTGCCTGGCCGCAGCTCCTGAGTCTCCCTCACCAAGCCCTGTTGGACTCACTGACACACAGTCTTGAGCCGTAACAGCGCAGCCTGACCTCCACCCACCCCCACATTCCTTTGCAATTCCTGCACCCTTCCATCTATAAAATTTATGAAATAATGCTTTCTACTCCTTCATTTATTCAGTGCGAATCTATGAAATACCTACCATGTACCAACAACTCTTTTTAAGCTTTGGAGTTACAACGGGAAACCAAACATGAAATTCCTGGTTCTCGCACAGCTTACATTCTGCTGGGGGAAGAGTGACCAGCAAACACAATGAAAAGGGGCGCCTGGGTGGCTCAATGGGTTAAAGCCTCTGCCTTAAGCTCAGGTCATGATCTCAGGGCCCTGGGATGGAGCCCTATGTTGGGCTCTCTGCTCAGCAGGGAGACTGCTTCCCTTTCTCTCTCTCTCTGCCTGTCTCTCTGTCTACTTGTAATCTCTGGCAAATAAATACAATCTTTTAATAAAAAAAAACAATGAGGGGCGCCTGGGTGGCTCAGTCGTTAAGCGTCTGCCTTCGGCTCAGGTCATGATCCCAGGGTCCTGGGATAGAGCCTCACATCGGGCTCTCTGCTCAGTGGGAAGCCTGCTTCTCCCTCTTCCACTCCCCCTGCTAGTGTTCCCTCTCTCACTGTGTCTCTCTCTGTCAAATAAATAAAATCTTTAAAAAAAAAAAAAGAAAAAAGAAAATACATAATAAAGATATGTACTAAGAAGAAAAGTTCAGCAAGGAAAGTGGGTAGGAAGCCTGTGTTGGGGGGGTTCACTTTGCAGACACATTTCTTTGGATTCTCACAACGATGTTTCAGATGAGATCATAATCTGACATCTAGGGAGGCTAAGTGACTTGCCCAAGGTCATACAGCTGGAAAGCAATGAAGGCAGAATTTGAATCCAGGTCAAATCTATGCTATCTTTAAAAAAGTGACTCCCGACTGCCCTTAAATCGGTACTGTAAATACGGTTGCCTTTTATTTCTGGGATAATTCATTTCAGTAAAAAAAGAAGCAGAAAGAGGTCGAAGTACACATTACTTTATGGCTTTTATTGAGCAATGCAATGAACGTACATATCACTTTCCTGCATAATTTCAACGGCCTGCGGGGGAGAATTTTAGAAAAGCATCTCAGTCGGCTGCATGGTGAGTTTAGGGGGAAAACTGACCCCGCACAACCTAACCCCCTCATCTCCCAGATGAGGTCACTGCAGTTCTGCAAGGTGACTCGAGGTCGTTCAAGGCGCTCACCAAGCCCAACCGGCTTCACCAGATTTCCTGGTCTCTGCGGCTTTAACCCTCCCCGGGACTGAGTGGCTCCAGAGGGCGCTATGAAGTGGTTCCCCCGAGGGCCACCAGGGGGCGATAGACTGCAAAGGACTCGGGAGCCAGGGACCTGCTCCCCCCGAGCATGACGTCATCTTGCGATCCACCTGCCGCGGGTGCGAAAGCCAGAGGAGAGAGACCTTGGATGGAGGGAGAAACGGCAGGAGAAAAGACACTGTGGCTAGAAAGTCTGTCCATTCTACCTCCCTGAGTTCAGACTAGCCCCCACCGGTACCGTCTCCCCACTGTTGCCGCCTGGACCGCGCTAAAACAAAAGCCTGACTTTGTCGCCACCCCTGAAACTCTTCAACGACACCAACATAGCTTACTGGAAAAAAGCTAAACACAGACCTGCATGGTCTTGCCGTGGCCTAATTCCAGGCCCACCTCCTCTGGGGCCCTACGGACATGTTATCAATTCTCTCAACGCATCCTACTCTTTCTACCTTGCGAGCCCCGAAACGTTTGGTTCCCTCCACCTGAAAGACCCTTCCGCACCAGGGTTTATCCGGAGAAATCCGTCTGTCTTTCTGCTAAATGTCACCTCCGTGAAACCTCCCCTCACAAGAGCCCCTGCCTCATCCCCGAGACCCCTCGACTCCAATTTGGAGCCGGGGCAACCCCCTGAGCTGCCACGACCCCACAGCTTCCGCTACCGCACTGTAATAAATATCCGGCCTTGCCTTTCTCCTCCGGTTCTCCTCCAGCGCCCGTCACAGAGCAAAGCAAAGGCAGAGTTCCTTAAAATATCGCAGAACGAATGCAGAGATAACACGGGGTTTAGGTTCTGCCACTTGCGGATACCCTCAAACTATCTCATGGGCTCATGCGTTTGTTGTGGGAGGGAACGCAGTCATGCATAAAAAGTGCTTAGAACAACGCCTGGAACACTGTGAGCCCGCAACAAACTTTGACTTTCTCATTTTCGCCGCGACCAACGTACGTCATTGCCCTTTTAAGGGCCCCTCCCACTTTCGCACCTAAGCGGAAATAGCCCCTCAGCGTTCCGGACGTGACCTCAGAGCCCCTCAGAAACATGGCCGCGGAGCGTTCTTCCGGAAGCCGTCACGGGCATCTTCGTGACGCACAACGAGTTACAGCGTCCCGTGAGGTTTCCATGGTAGAGCTCTCGGCCCCCAGTCCCTGCGCTTCCTCTTCGGCCTGAGTGCCGTGAACGGGGAGGCCGACGCCGGGTTCCTCCCGCGCGGTAGACTCCACCCGGGGGGAGGAATTGGGAGAGCTGGTGACGCTCTAGGAGAGCTCGCTCGCGTCTCTATGGTGCTGAGCGCTCCTGTGCGCCGCTCCCGCGCGTCGGGGCGGACGTTGCCCCTTTAATCGGCGGAGGGCGGTGCCGAGGAGGTCCCGCGAGAGCAGCGGGGGGCGGGGGGCGGTGCCGAGGCTGGGGGCCCGTGGCGGATGGAGCCCGCGATGGAGCCGGAGACTCTGGAGGCGCGAATCAGTGAGTGTCCGGGAGGGGCGCGGGCCGGACCGGAACCGGAACCGGGGGCACGAGGCGGGCCCCTTCCCGGCGGGGGCGGGGTACGCGGCGCCCCCTCCCCACGCCCCGCCTCCGGCCCAGGAGAGGCGGTGCCCGGAGCCCGTTCCTCCGACCCTAGGGTGAAGGAAGACCCCACTAGCCGCGCGGACCCGCGGTGGGAGCGGGCACCGCCCACCCATCCGATCTTTGGGCCGCGACCCTCGGGGAGGAGTGAGCTGCACCCAGAATCCCCAGGACGGTGACAGTAGTCGAAGTAGTCTCGAAGCCCCTGAGGCCCAGACTTGTCCACCGCGGGTCGGACCCCCAAGGCTTTCCTTTAGGCCCGGGAAGAGGCAAGCCAGCGGCCCTAGGGCTGCATCTCCCCGAGGGAGGGACCTTACTCTTTCTGGGCCCCAAATTCTCCACTCTCTGGCCCTGCATGGCGTGATTCCCTCCTATCCGTTCCTTGAGCCTGGAACTCTTTCCTCTCAGATTTGCTCGTTTCCTCGCCCAGAAAGGGAGGACTCACTGGCCCATCAGATCCTCCAAGCTCTGGCCACACAGTGAGAAACCCTTAAACACAGGCTTAGGAGGGTCCCATTTGAGACTCCAGAAGTAATGTCAAGTTCTCTGTCACTACCCTCAGCCCAGCCCCTCAGGTTCTGTACCTCCACCGAGACCCCATTCCCAGCCCTTGCTGACCTTCTTCCAGAGGCCCTCGAACCCTTTTCTGTGTGTGTCCTCAGGCAATGGTTCCTACTAGTCAGACCTCTTATCCCATATTGCTGATGGAGATCCTCGGCTCTCGAAGCCCCACGCTGGACTCTTCCTGGGCTAATGACAGCTCCCTCCCAAGTCTCTTCTCTCCTTGGTTCACGTCAATGCCAGGGCCTCAGGGAGCCCTCGGTCATCTACCTTCAGCTCAGCTCCTTGGCCCCTCGCACACCAGGGAGCTGTGCAGGGTGATTTGAGGTCACGGTCAGCCCTTTTTGAGCCAGTCTTGAGCAGAATTGAACCCTGAGGTTGGCCCTAGAGCCACAGCTTTTCCAGCCACGTTTCAGAGTCAGTCTAGTCAGTGGAGGGGGATGGCGTGGAAAGGAAGCACTAGGTGGCCCTCGAGACTGTTCCAGAATGCCACAAGTGTCCAGGTCCCAGCAGCAGCTTGGGAGGATGGGCAGGGCCCTGGCTGACAGATCTGACAAACCTCAGGACTTGAGCTGAAGGTGATACAAAGCACGGTCAGGTGTAACAACAGTGGGGATTTTCTGAGAGTCCCCAGTCTGATCTGAGAAACAGGAGTCAGGACACCCGGGTTTGGCAGTAGGCTGGATTTCAGTAGACTGAGGCTACAGTCGTTCTCTCTTTTTCTGCCCCTTTGTGCCCCACCAAAATTAGAAGCTCTTCCCTGGGCAGTGGTTTGGAGGTAAAGAATAGTTTCTGATAGATAAATGATGATATTGTCACCACTGTGGAGTGAGAGGGTGGAGACGTGCCCTGTTGTGAAAGACTTCCCTCTTGCCCTCCCTGGGTGTTCTCCCTTGCTTCCTGCCAGGGAAAGTGCTCCCCCCAGGTGGAGGTAAGAGGGCTGGGGGTCGGGGGCCCAGGCCACAGAGGTTGGTCAGGCCTCCTCGGACCCAGTGGGTTTCACTCTGAGCCAGATGCAGGGGAGAAAGCTAATGTCTCGTGATGCCCTTGCTTCTTCCTCACTGGCTTCTGACTCAGGAACAGTTTCTAGAATTAGCTTCTCTGTCCTCACTCAGACTCATGTGTCCGATACTTGTGCGGGACTTCCGGACTTCCCGTTTTAGGGTCTCCCTGCCAGATGTCATTGAGAAGGCAAGACCCAGTCCCATTCTCTCTTTCTAACTCCAGACGGGTGTGCCCCAGCCTCTGGCCACACTGGGGGACTAGAAGGCAGAGTAGATGACCACACTTTACCTTGGTTGGGGGTGGGGGAAGAGCGGCTGTTCCTGGATCCCTGGGCGGTCAGCAGGGGCTTCGTCTCCCTGAGGGACCAGAGGGCTCTGCAGGGCTCCTGGAGCAGAGATTTGTACCCAGAGAGAAAATGTTTCATTCAGATCTCTGCTCAGCTGTGCCTCCTCTGAGAGCTCTCCCCGAGAGAGCAGCAGCCCCCCTCCCAATCAAGACACCCTCTATACGTTCTCCTTGTTTTGATTTTCTGTATGATGCTCCTCAACAGCGTACAGTGTCCTGTTTCTTTGTTTGTCTGAGTCGTCGGTGTTTCTCTTGCTGGGCTCTGAGCTCCGGGAGGGCAGGAATTTTGTCTTTTTCACCTCTGTGGCCTCAGCTCTCAGAATATTTCTTGAATAAATAGGAATGGACTAAATGGCTGCCAGGCACTGGGATCCCAGAGCGCTGGGCCTCCTACCACAGCATAGAACCCAAGTGGGCAGGTGCCACACGCTGGGTCCCCAGCCTCCTGCCATCCACAGATCCTTCTCTGTCCCACCTGCTAGGCTGTGTTCTCTCCACACGCCGGCTCAATGTCAGGCTTGGGCAGAAGAGGCCAGGATAGGGAGAAGCTTAGAGACAGGCTTCTGGGAAGGTGATAAGGATCCAGCTCTGGCTGTCACCACGGCCCCAACTTGCGTCAAGAGTTTTGTCCTCTAAATCAGTCCACGTTTCACTCCAGCTTTATAAATGGAGAAACAGAGGTTCAGGGAAGTTATATTAGCTACTTGATTGTTTTCTAACCAGCGCTGGGTGTCAGGGAGGTGACTGTCTGGCCTGGTGTGTCACCCCTCCTGTAGGCCTGTACCCTCTCCTGGCCACTGCCTGTACCTGGGTTCAGACTCCCCCAGACCCTGCACCCACCTGCCGGCAGCTGAGCCCTTCATTCATTCGTTTGCCAAGGGGAAACGGGCGTGTGCCCTAGAGGCTGGGATGCCGCACAACAGCAGGCTTGGGCCCTCTGGTGAAGGTCAGAGCTGAGGCACGCACGAGAAAGAGCCGATCCGGCCGTGCCCCCCTGGGCAAGAGCCTGGGTTAGGGAAGACTTCGAGGAGGAGGGGATACCTGAGCCGCACTCCTTACCAAGGTCCTTCATGCCCTGCTCTGTGCCCAGTGATCCACATCTCACCTCCCCCGCCCAGCCCTTGTGCCATCCCCAGTTAACTCCTGCTTGAGTGTTGCCTCTTCCGGGCAGCTTCCCTGGCCCCAGGCCCAACTGAGTCCCCTGCTCGTGGCTTCCTCACCTCCCTTTTCTCACATTATGTTGAGAACCTAGCTTCCCTTGGCCCATTTCCCAGCCACACGGCTCCTTGAGAGCAGAACTGTGGCTTTTTTTTTTTTTTCTTACCTGTGGATCTGAGTGTGTAAATTCCACGAGAATTGTAAGGACACTTTCCGAAGCAGAATCAGAGGAGGTACAGGCAGGCAGGCAGACAGGCGTGCGGCTGCGGAGATGGGAGCCCTGGGGAGCAGGGGAACCACCCCGAGCACCATCTCTATAAGTAGGGCTCTCCGGGGCAAGGCCACAAGGGGAAGCCCGTGTATGGGAGCTCATCTGTCCACTGATCCAGCCGAAAGATAATCACTCAGGTCTTAAAGCTGTTGGGCCAGGAAGTCAAGGGGAGTCTTTTTGTTTGCTCAGTCCTCTCCCCGTCCCCTGCTGGCCAACCTTGCTGCCAGAGTAGGGAGCGGGAGAGGCAGGAACCCTTTCACCAGGCCACGGGGGCCCTCTCTCTCCTGCAGACAGAGCCACCAACCCCCTGAACAAGGAGCTGAATTGGGCCAGCATCAACGGCTTCTGCGAGCAGCTCAACGAGGACTTTGAGGGGTAGGTGGCCTCCTCCTTTGCTCACATACTCAACAGAATCCACTGTGCGCCTGCGTGCCCGCTCCAGACCCTGGCCTGGGGCGGAGACTTGAGCGTGGTGCGACTCCAGTTACGTTCTCATCGTGCTCACAAACTGATGATGGCACCGTTACCATAAGGTGCGCCACCTGTAAACCGGGCCTCGCTGAACCCATCGTACAGGTGAAGAAGCTGAGGCCCAGGGGACTCGGGGGTTCCCCACAAAGAAAGTGGTAGTCCTGGGCTTAATGAAGCCCAGGCCCGCCTGAGCCCTAGCCAGTGTTTTGTTGGGACATGCTCCCCAGCTGGGAGGAGGCCAGCGGGCCCTCTGCTCAAGGGAGAGTGAGAACCACCAGCATTAGAATTAGTGCTTGTCATTAATGCACATTTGGGGCTTGGTGCAGGCAGGGGCTGGAGTGGCAGGTAGCATGGGGTGGCTTTGCTAGCAGGCTCCCCACGTGGTGCTCAAGTCTGGGGAGCACAGCACGCCACCGTGCAGGCGCTGCGCTCTGGGAGGCCGTGATACTGCGTGATGGGCGCGACCCGGAGTCCAGCCGCTGGGGTGCGAGTCCTGTCCCTCTGTCGGCTGAGTCAGCCAGGCAAGCCTCCATTTTTTCTGTTGTAAAATGGGGGCGAGAGGGCTGTCGACTCTGAAGGGCCCCACTGAAGGCTGTGCAGGGAAAAGCATCTGGGGTGCTTCATTCATTCTAAGCACTCTGTCCATGTTCAGTGTCACGGTCACCGGTGATGGGTCTTTTGTGATCTAGTAGAGGGTATCACCGCCTCCACTGTGAGCTGCTTTGCTTTCTCCCAGCAAAATGTCCCTGTCTGCCTGTTTTTCATGGTCCGTTGTCATGGTGTACTCCCAGACCAGGCCCTTGGAGGCCGTGGCCCCCTCTCCAGCTCACAGTTCTCAGCAAAGCCAGCTAAGGGGCTGAGCTGATGCCTTTTGAAGGTCCCCAGCTCTGCATCCTTGCTTGGTTCTGCCCTGTCATGCCGCCATCTCTAACCCCATCGGACCAGAAAAGAAGCTGGGCCTTTGCATCTCCCTGCCCCACTGAAGCAGCCAAGGGCTGCGGTCCCAGCAGGGTGGTGTGGCAGCCCTCCCCTGGGGCGCCTCGGTCTCTGGCCATTTGGGATCTGTGCCGTTCCTCTTGTCCAGGCCTCCACTTGCCACCCGGCTGTTGGCTCACAAGATCCAGTCACCGCAGGAGTGGGAGGCGATCCAAGCCCTGACGGTGAGAAGGGGAGAGAGGGTGCCATCTGTGCCCCGACCATGGGGATGGCACCCGGGGAGGCCAAGACTGAGGTTGATTTGGGGTCCCGACAGGCTCTTCTTTAGAACCCAAAGGAGTGGTGCTGGAATGGCCTAGACTGGGAGTCCGGGCCAGCTCCTGGACTCCCGTGGCCTACTGCGCCAGCCCCTGCACAGTTAGGCTTCTTGTGGGGGCAAAGGCCCTAGGATCGTCTGACCCAGGGGTTCCCTGCTCCAGCCGTGTGTCAGATCTCCAGGAGGCTGGGCACATGCTGAACGAGGGCTGCACCCTGGGCTCGCTGAACCTGAACTCCTTCAGTATCTGCTCCCAGGAATCAGCATGTCAATAAAGGTCCCAGGAGCAGTGTGCGGCCCGCGGAGCCTGTCAGGGGTCTCCAGACCCAGGATGGTGCCGTCCTTCCCATGACGGTTTGACTGCTGATGCTAGGCTCACGCCAGAGCTTTCAAAGCTGTGTCAGCGGAAGACTGGGTGGGTTGGGGGGTGTGCTATGGCCCCCAAGCACAGGCCACACAGCAACCCACTGTAGAGCATGGCTGACCTCGGCTGGTAAAGTTTTTCTTTTCATAGTTCTGTATGCGTTTTCATGGGATAGGGTTTTCTCAGATACATGCTGGTCCTCTGAGGTCACAGATGTGTGGAGTAAGGCAAAGTAGATGGTGCCTGTTGAACTTTTAAAAAATCATCAAAGAAAAATCACAGGAAAATCATTGACAAGCAGTGCTGCTCCGTGGCCAGCCCCAAGTGGGGCTCCCCGGCACTGCCAGGTGGGTATCGCCAGCCCTCGAGGGCGCCCGCCCACCGTGGGGTGTGGCAGTCAGGCTCGGGGCTCTGACCCTCAGAGTCCTCTGGTCCTCAGGAGTCATTCCCCCCTACCCTCCAAATGCCCACCCCTGAGCTTCTGGGCCCTGGCCAACGTGTGAGGGGAGGCTGTCTCCTCTGACTTCTCTCGCTGGGATCCCCTCTCAACCCAGGTTCTGGAAACATGCATGAAGAGCTGCGGCAAAAGGTTCCATGACGAGGTGGGCAAGTTCCGCTTCCTCAACGAGCTCATCAAGGTCGTGTCTCCCAAGGTGGGTGGGTGCTCTGAGCCCCAGCTCAGGCCTGCACTGTCACTTGGGGGAGTTAGGGAAGGAGGACCCCTGCTCAGCCCCCGTTAGAAGTCTTGCACAAACACAGCCTTTCTCTCGGTCCTTCACAGCCAAGTCCGGGGCACCGTGGGGTCTGGGATGGGGGCTTCCAGGCCACCTGGTGGCTGGCGGCTCTGGACCTGCTCACGGATGGGGCTGCCCAGGCTTAGTGAGGGGTGACACACAGGGTGTGCACGCAGCTCAGCCACCCCGGCTCCGCTCTCTCCCCACGGACCTGATTGCCGTGCCCCCCACCCCCAGGCTCTAGTAGAGGGTCTCCCTGTCCCCACATCAGGATGCTGAGGCCCCACACCTAAGCGGGGGAGCCTGCTGAGGGGCCCAGCCCCAGCCTTGGCCTGGCGGGGTCTTCCCATAAGACATGCACCTGTTTGAGGCGCCTTGGATGAGATCCCAGCCCTTTGGCCCCTCCTTCGCTCCTACGCCCCTCTCTCGACCAGAGCAGCTGAATGTCCCCGCCAGCCCCGCGTTCTTTTCCCACAAGGCGACGGCTGTGAGAGCCCCTGCCGCAGCCTAGCCTGCTGCTAAGAGACTGGAAGTGGGACGCGCTGAGCGGTGCCACTCCCGCCCCTTCCCTGGCCCGCCCCCAGCCAGGCGGCTCCTTCTTCCCGAGGTCACAGTTAGGCCCTAGACGAGCTGGCCGCGGGCACTGGGCTCCGCGCCTTCCCTGGGTCAGCCCTTCATCCTCGCCGCTGCCTAACAGGTGGGCCGGCGGCGCTCAGAGGGGAGCTCAGTGTGCACCGGGTCGCTAGGGGGCGGGGAGGGAATGCCAGGGCCCTGCAGGCTGAGCTTTCTGGACGGAGTCCTGGGGAGGCGGCCAGCTCAGGCCGGGGGTTGGGGCCCGCAGCGAGGGGGGCCGGATGATGGCAGCGGCCTCCTCTCCCCTCCGTCTCTGAAGTACCTGGGCTCGCGGACGTCGGAGAAGGTGAAGAACAAGATCTTGGAGCTCCTCTACAGCTGGACGGTTGGCCTGCCCGAGGAGGTGAAAATCGCCGAGGCCTACCAGATGCTGAAGAAGCAGGGTGAGGGCCCGAGGGTGGGGTGTGGGCAGCGCCTCTGCCCCTCCTCCCCGAGCTGGGGCTTCTGGCAGCGAGGTCATGGGGCTCTCCTTTACCTTTTCAAGAACCTGTAGCTAGTGGGGCCTTTCTGTGGCTCTGTCTGAAGCTAGGTTGGGTGGAGGGAAGGTGAGTTTGGGTCACACTTCCCCTCAGAGAGTGGCCCCCACAGAGTGGCCTCGAAATATGGCTGCCTAGACTCCACCACGCAGTTCGACACTATAGTTCCGGAGCCAGCCTGGCCCACCAGAGTCCAGAGCCCACATGCTGGAGAAGACCCCTCCTGCCCCCCCATCCCCCACCCTGGCTGGAGGCCTTGTTCACAGCCTTCCCACCACCGTCTACTCCAGGGATTGTGAAGTCCGACCCGAAGCTTCCAGATGATGCCACCTTTCCTCTTCCTCCTCCTCGACCCAAGAATGTGATCTTCGAAGACGAGGAGAAATCCAAGGTGCAGCTCCAGGGGCGGGTAGGAGGGGTACAGGAGGACCTTTGGGGCCTACAGCGTCTGAGCTCCAGGTGCTGGCTGCCCTGCCCCAAAGCAGGGTCTCATGAGGGCCCCGGTCACCGTAGTGGGTGACAGGAGGGTCGGTGAAGCACTTATGTGCACTGAGCACGTCCCACCCAAAGTCCTGGCGTTCAGTAGACATGGGCGCACATCTGGTGTCCCTGGGATTAGTTTGAGGACATTTCAAAGGTTGAGCAGGAGTTTACATATTTTTGTCTTCAATCCTTGTGATGATAAGTTCATGTTAAAGAAGCATGTGCTCACGGGCGAGAATCTAAACACTATGGAGGAGGTAAGATAAAAAGCAAATATCTATCTAGTCTTGAACTAGAGAGTAAGCACTGTTGAGTTCCTGGTACATCCTTCCAGAAGATTCTCTGGTGAGAGTAACGTAACATTCTGTGTCATCTGTCGAGGATTTTCTCGGGGAACACTCGCATGCAGTGTCTCAGTGTCCCCCCTTAAGCTTCAGTAGATGCCTACTGTCTCACGGAGAGCTTAGTACGTACCCCACATCCCCTAGCGAGGACATGGGGAGCCGGGATATGACCCCAGGCCCAGTGCTGGTGACCCAGGTGTGCCCCTCTGTCCCTGCAGATGCTGGCCCGCTTGCTGAAGAGCTCTCACCCCGAGGACCTCCGAGCAGCCAACAAACTCATCAAGGAGATGGTGCAGGAGGTGATCGCCGAGCCCATAGTGTGGGGAGGAGGCAGAGGCGGGATTGAGCTGGGCCAGCGAGGGGGGGGTTGTGTGTGTGCGTATGAGAGCCCTGTGGTGGCCCCGTAAAGGGCTGTGCCAGCCAAGAAAGAGCTCACTGGGGGAGCCCAGTGGGCAGAGCCAGGACCCACGTGGAGGGAGAATTTCCCAGCAGCCGAGCTAGCCTGCTCTTGGAGGCTGACGGCCTCTTTCACAAGAGGTAGAAATAAATGAGGCCTCTTTATATTTAAGGTACTTCTGTACGTATATTTATCACGAGAGAGAGAAGCTTGCATATTTAAGTTCTAAGTGAGTGTACGGACGCGGTGGGTGCACACTGAAACGTTTTGTGTGGACGAGGCAGGACATCAGAGCTTATGGTCTGGAGACCCGCAAGGCAGGAGTCCCAGGCTGTCTCCCAAAGGCCAGCTGTGTGCCCTGACAGTGCAGCAGAAGGCCGGGGTGGCCCCCCGCAAGGAGAGTGACAAGGAGAGTGTGGCATGGCACAGCACAAGCCCACCTTCTGTCCCTCAGGGAAGGAGCTTGTCTGGTCAGCACAGGGAGACTGGGGTGGGAGGTTCCCTGTCTTAGCTTCTGGTTGTACTGGGTGACCACAAAGGCCCCCTTTCTCTCGTAAGTCTGGGCACCTCCTTTCAAAGGACAGACGCAAGGAGGACAAGGGTCATGGAGAGCCACACGTGTGGTCTGCAGCTCTGGTCCTCCAGTAGCACCTGGGCCAGATTCCTGAGCCATCCTGGAGGTGGTGTCTGAGGGCCCCAGCCGTTCTGACAGGCTCATGCGGAGGCCGGGGGCCAGGGGGCATCAGAAGGATGAGAGGAAGTGAGCATAGGGTTGGCAGAGGACTTCTCGGTCTAGAGTGCCCTGTGGTGGGCACAGCAAGCCAGTGCAAACTCTGTAGAGTGCTGTGGACGGTGCCTGGCTCAGAGCCGGCATGACCTGGGCTCCCCGGGGGGCGGCCTCCCTAGGACCAGAAGCGGATGGAGAAGATCTCAAAGCGGGTGAGCGCCATTGAGGAGGTCAACAACAACGTGAAGCTGCTGACCGAGATGGTGATGAGCCACAGCCAAGGCGGGGCCTCAGCCCACAGCAGCGAGGACCTCATGAAGGTGCACCGGCCTCCTCTGCCCAGCCCCTGCCCTCTCCCCGCCCCTGCCGGCCTGACCCCTCCCCCAACCCTATTGCCCCCAGGAGCTGTACCAGCGCTGTGAGCGGATGCGGCCAACGCTCTTCCGACTGGCCAGTGACACAGAAGACAATGACGAGGCCTTAGGTGAGCCCCTGGCTGAGTCAGTCCTATCCTCTGCCTCCTTCCCTCTCCTTTCCCAGGCTGTTAAGTAACTGCAGTTGGCGGGAGCTGCCACCAGGGGGCCCCCCTTCTCCAGCCCCAACCTTGGGTTCCTCCACATTGAGGAGAAAGCAGAGAGCAGGGGCGGATAGGGTGACAGGAGAGCCCAGGGGCCAAGTCCCTCCTCAGGCATTTCATGTGCTGCTCCTGAGCTGAACAGCCTGGAATGGGAAGGGACTGGCCCAGGTCACCGAGCCTGACAGTAGTAGGCCGGGGGCTCTCCCCAGACACTGCCTCCCTGATAAGGGCCAGAAGCTGAGCACAGATCCCACGGGCCGGAGCTGTTCCAGAGCTGGACCCCGTGACTCCTGCCAGGGCCACGTACCAGGTTCTCGTCCTTATTCTCTGCCGCTGTGTCAGCCAGAGTCTCTGGGGCCACAGTCCGGGTACCATCTCAGCCCCTGACTCCGTGGAAGCCCACTGAGGGCCTCCCTGTGCCAAGTGCCTTGTCCCGCCCACGGGACTTGCTGCCTGGACCCCTCTGAGCCCAGCCCCTGAGGGCGTGACGTTGGTACGGGCCTCGTCTCTGCCGGGTGCTCTTCTAGTCCCTGGGGACGTGGTGTGCTTAAAATGGACCAAAGCCACGTCCTCAGCAGAGCGTGTAGCCTAAGGAGAGGGGACGGACAAGAAACCAAGGCCGTGAGCAGTGGTCATTTCTCCGGTGATCATCAGGGACCCAGAGACCAGCCAGCAGGGAAGGGACAGAGTGTGGGGGTGGCGAGGAAAGGCCTCCTGAGGGGACTTGGCGTGAAGACCTGAAGGCAGGCAGGAAGGAAGCCACGCAGAGATGCGGGCGGCTTCCGGGCAGCAGAGGCAGTGCCAAGACCTGGAGGCCAGAGTGTGCAGCCGTGGTCGGGGCGGCAGGGACGCTGGACAGGGGGAGGTGAGCAGCGCCGTCGGGATGCTCCCGGCCCCACCCCCTCAAACCCTCACACGAGGGTTGGGATGCACGCAGGGTGTTCCTCTCCCCCGAGAGCCCCCCACCTTCCTTCAGCTTACTCTCTCTCCTCCTGCCTGTTCCAGCCGAGATCCTGCAGGCCAACGACAACCTCACCCAGGTGATCAACCTGTACAAGCAGCTGGTGAGGGGAGAGGAGGTGAACGGCGATGCGGCAGCCGGCTCCCTGCCTGGTGAGCGGGTGGCAGGGGGCCCGGGAGGGGCCTGGCAGCTGGAGTGGCGCAGAGCCCAGAGGGGAAGCGCAGGTTCTAGAGCCGGGGGCTGGGACTGCCGGGGTGACCCTGCCCCCTTAAGATGGGGAAGGCCCCTAGGGAGAGAGCTGGGGGGAGTCTGTGCCCAGGCTGCAGCTGTTGGGGGGAGGAAATCTGGACATGGGGCAGAGGGGGCTGGGAGCCAGGTTTTGGCAAGGACGGGCAGAAGATGGAAGACCTTTTTTTCATTTGATAAATCTGGCACCTGTTGTGCAGGGCTGGATGGTGCCCTCCAGGCCTAGTCACTTCTCAAAAGGTGATTGGTGGGAGGGGTTGCCGCACAGAAGTTGCGGGCTCGGCTCCAGTCAGGGTGAAGGGACAGCCATGGGGGCCCACGGAGGTTAGAATAGGCCCTGGTGGGGCAGTGGGGGGGGGGTACTACACAGAAGCAGTAGAGTTTAGGCGAGATCTCAAGGGATGGGAGGCCGTTGGCCAAGTAGAGAAGGAGGAAATAGGTTCTGGACAGAAGGAACACCGTGTGCTAGACAAAGGGCCTAGTGGCAGATTTGGGGGCCAGGGCAGTGTGGCCAAGGAGGGGGAAGGAAGCGGGAGGGCTGTGAGGGGAAGGGGTGCAGCTTGCTGCCTCCCCCTGTCCTCCGCGGGCACCTTGGCTTCCGAGAGCCTTGCTGTCCTTCATTCAGGGCGTGCCTGACTCGTTTCCCCACAGGGAGCACCTCAGCCCTGCTGGACCTCTCCGGCCTGGATCTCCCTCCTGCGGGCACCACCTACCCTCCCGTGCCCACCCACCCTGCTGATCCGGCCAGCCCCGAGCAGCCTAGCACCTCAGTTTCCCTGCTTGACGATGAGCTCATGTCTCTGGGTGAGGAGGGGGCGGGGCCTGGAGGAGGGCGGGATGGCTGCAGGTTGGGGTGAGGCCTCTGGAGGCTGGGGTGGGGGTTAGGCCCTTTTCATGACCGAGGAGGCTGAGGCTCAGGGAGGTCAGAGAGTTGCCACAAGTTCTCAGTCCGTAGGCGAGGCCAGCCAGCCTCTGAACCCGCCACAGGTGGGCTCCTGTGGCCCGCGGGAAACCAGCGGGACTTCCCTGCATCGGGTTAGAGCCGAGAATGGGGCACAGGCTGGCAGCGGACCCGTGGGGCAGAGGGGAGCCGTGGCTGGCCCTGCCGCACCAGTGCCCCAGGCACCTCGTGCCCCAAGCTGGTCCTGGACCACAGGCCAGGCGCAGGGCTCCAGAGCCCACGGGGAACCGGGCGCACTCCCGGGGAAGACAGTTGTCAGGAGTCTAGCTTTCTGGTGCAGCGGCCCCATCTGAGGGCTTGGAAGTGGAGGACCGTAGTGACAGCCTGAAGTTACTAAAGGCAGAGAGAGCTTGAGCTCTGTCAAAAGAATCTGGAAGGTTTTGCTGGGGAACCGACTTGGGAGGCAGTCAGACTGTGTTCTCTTGAGCCAAGTCTGAGGTTAAAAACCCAACCTGACGGACCCGAAAAAGTGCTCGTGTGCCGGGGTCCTGGGCAGGGGACTGGGCAGGGGGCTTCCCCAACAGCTGCTACCGCACCGTCGTATCACAGACCACCCTCCACAGGAGCGGGGGCTGCCGACATCTCTGCTTCATGGATGCGGAAGCAAGGCTTAGGAAGGCGGGGTGACTTGCCCAGAGGGGGGCGCGCAGGTTAGAACAAGGCACCCAAATCCTGAGGCCTCTCTCCGAGCCTCTCTGCTGCTTGAACTCACCTCTCGGCCGGGAAAGGGTCATAAGGACTTGGAATGGGACACGACGGGAGTGGGACAGTGGATCACCAGCAGACGCCCTGCCTAAGAGGGTCTGACCACAGGATGTCCAGGCTCAGGTGGCCCAGCAGGGCCGGCACCCGGTGGCTGGTGCCCCACTGGGCGGTTGGAGAGTGGGGCCCGGCCCCCCAGTGACCAGCGGGGACCAAGCTGCCACCTCACGAGAGGCAAGGTGTGCCTGGTACTTCCTGTCCAGCCGCTGAGCAGCTGCAGCAGCGCCCTGAGCCTCCAGCTTCCGTTCGTGTCTACTCAAAGGCAGAGGAAATGTGGGAACAGGAACCGCAAGTGCCAGGGCAGCACCCGCCCGGCTTGGCGGAATAGAGGAAGCCCCGGGACCACGGAGGGGGCTTGTCCTAAACGGTTCTTTGTGGCAGGAAGGGTGAGGGCTGGGGGCAGGGGAAGCCATGCGGACTTCCCGCCCGCCGAGGAGGGTGTCCCAGCACTGCTCAGGCACTTCTCTGAAGGGCTGGTTTGTCATGGTCCCCTCACGCAGACGCTGTCGTCAGCTTGGTTTTACAGATGAGGCGCGGGGAGGTTGTCACCAGCCCGAGGTCACACAGCCAAGTGGCCGGGCTGAGTTCAAACCCCTGTAAGGAGGTTGCAGACTCCGTCCGGGCCCCGGTGCTGCCCCTTGCCGGTCGCGTGGCCTGGGACAGATTCCCTGATCCCTCTTGGCATCCGTTTCCTCAGCCCAGAAAGAGGGATGACATCTCTACCCTGGCTTCCATGGTTGTTGGAGGAGTCAGTGAGCCCCGTGCCTGAGGAGCCTGACGTGTCAGGGGCCGGGGGTACGCGTGGGAAATGTTAGCGGCCACCCCCGTGTCGTCCCGGTTCTCGGGGCGGTGTGCCTGGAGGAGACCCGGCCTTCTGAGCTGCCTGCACCAGGCTGTAGCTCACACCTGAATGATTTGCTAGAAACGGGATGACTTGTCTTCCCTAGGTAAAGCCCGTGGTGAACTTGGCGGAGGTTAGACTGGTTGGTGACCTGCCGCACGGCAAGCCAGCGAGCAGAGCCACGCCGAGGGCTGCCGGCTCCCCTCAGCCCCAGCCAGCCCGCGCTGTGGGCATGGGCCAGGGCAGAGAGGGCCTGTAGGGTCTGCACCAGCTCCACCGGCCAGCGTGCACGTGGGGACACCACAGCTCAGCCAGGAGGGCTGTTGGGAGTCTGGGGCACCGCCTGCCCCCCCACCCGCACGCTCAGAGGCCATTGTGGGGGGGTGGGGAAGTGCAGAATGGTGCCTCCTGTCCGTGGCTCCTCACCTGGTGTCTCCCACCCTGCCTCCCTCCCCACCACCCCCGGGCTGCCAGCTGCCAGCTCACTTTGAAGACAGAATTCTGGGGTCCGGTGGTGGAGGTGGCTTTAGAGTGGCAGGCACGGAGGCGTGAAGGGTTGCAGGGAATGGGCCTTCGGGCTCTCTGGTTTCTGCTGCTGCTGTACCGCTGGTTCCCTCTAAAAGTGGGTTCTCCCCTTTGAGCTAAGCCTCTTGGGGGGGAGGCAGGGGGCGGGCAGGCACCAGCGACCCCCAGGCCAGCACGCAGCGCCCCCAGCTCCCATGCTTCCGCTCAGGAATCTGCCTCCTTGACCTCCGTCTCGCTTCCTCACAGGACTAAGCGACCCCACACCCCCTCCAGGCCCAAGCTTGGACGGTGCCGGATGGAACAGCTTCCAGGTAGGAGGGCCAGGAACCAGCCTGAGCTGTCGGGGTGGGGGGGGGGAGGACGGCTGGGCCAGGCAGCCTGCTGGGGGCAGTGAGGAGGGACGACCCTGCGGTGGCGGCCCTGGGGCTAAGGCACCGTGCGCGGGTGGTGGAGGGCCGGCGTGCTCTCCTCGCCTCCGCACCCTCTCCCTGTGTCTCCGTGTTCAGTTGTGATGGGGTTCCCGATTCTTTTTCTCTCGGGGGCGACTTTAAGGTCCCTGGAATGTGATGGTTTCTAGAGTAGAACCCCAGACCAGGCCAGCCCACGAGAGGGGTGTGGGCCAGCAGGAAGGTTGTCCCCCTCGGTGCTGCTGCTTCCCCAGATGTCGCCTGCCAGGCGGAGAAGGGGCCTCAGGGCAGTCCGGGTGACTGCTCCTTCTCTAGCACAGCCCTACCCCTCTGCACACTTTGTATATGCCCAACAGTCCTCCGATGGCGCAGAACCCCCAGCCCCGCCTCGGGTCCCCAACACGGACAGCCAGCCCTCCGTGCAGACGCCCCTGCCGGCGAGCAGTGGTCTGGACGACCTGGATCTCCTAGGGAAGACCCTCCTGCAGCAGTCACTGCCCCCAGAGTCCCAGCAAGTGCGGTGGTGAGTGCCCCCCCGGCCTGACGTTGGGGGGGATTCGCACCCATCCCGTCCCCCACCCAGCCCCACGGGTGGCAGCTTTGGGACTCTCCCAGGCCCAGCAGGGAGAGACCCAGTGCCCGCGTGCTCCTGCGAGCAGCGGCTGCTGGAGGACCGCCGTGTGCCAGGCTTCGTGCTGGGCTGGAGGAGGTGGTGGTGCCCAGGGCAGGGGCAGGGCCCCCATCCCGTGGAGTACAGAGGTTATGGGAGAAGGGGGAGCTGCGCCCTACAGGGCAGGGGTGGTGGGCAGGAGAGCAAGAGCCGCCTGTTTCGAGGTGAGGAGACCAAGGTCCGAGAGACAGGAGGCGTCTGAGCTGGCCATTTGGGATGGTCAGGAAGCCCAGCCTTTCCTATGCCCCTGATCTCTCAGCCCCCCAAGATTCACACCCCAATGCCACATCCCCCAACAAGGGAGAAGCAGCAGCCGGCCCCCCGGCTCACACTTCGGGACCTGCAGAATAAAAGCAACTGCAGCTCGCCCAGCCCCAGCGTCCCTGGCCTCCTCCACGCTGCCTTCCCTGAGCCCCCCGGGCCTCCGCAGCAGCCCGCGACAACTGAGCTCTCGCTGGCCAGCATCACTGTGCCCCTGGAGTCCATCAAACCCAGTGAGTGGGCCGGGGGCGCCGGCGGGTATGGGCTGGGCCAGGACCCCCTCGCCATCCACTTGGGAGCTCTTGGCGAGCCCCTTGCCCTTTTCGGGCCTCTGCTTTCTCATCTGTGCCAGAGTGAGGGCAGAGCGTTCCGCAGAGCCCAGGCTCCCGTAGGCAGGAGGACTTTTTTCGCTAGGTGCACCTTCCCCAGAAAGGCAGGGCCAGGACAGAGAGGTTTGGGGTCTCTTCAAGATCGTGAAACTAAATGAGCCTGAGCTGCCCCACGCCTGAGCTGCCCCTGCCCAGGAGCAAGAGGTGGGCCCGCCCAGCCCAGGCCATGAACAGACCAATGAAGACGGGCAGGTGTTCTCGACCTTGTCCCTCTCGTGACTACACTGTCACCAAGGGCCTCACCCCCAGTGTCCCCAAGAAGTGGGGAGTGGGAGCACCCTGAACAGCACGGTGACTGTACCGGGGTTGCATGGTGAGAGCGTGACCCCAGCTCACCCCTTGGCCTGCCTTCCAGCACTGGGGGATCCCCAGCTGTGACCCCGTCTGGGGTGGGTGTCCTGCTGCCACCAACACAGTGGAAGTGTCCCTGCCCCATCTGAGTGCCGGTCTGCAGCCCCCGGCCACCCTGCTACCCAGGGTCAAGGCGAGGACCTGAGCTCCTAGACCCATCCACTCCTTCCAGCAGCGCGGCGAGTGCCTGCCGGGAGCCAAGTTGGGAGTGGGCTGGTCTCGGGCCTAGCACCACCCATCACCCCTACCCTTCCCCCTGCCAGGCAGCATCTTGCCAGTGACGGTGTATGACCAGCATGGCTTCCGGGTCCTCTTCCACTTTGCCCGAGACCCGCTGCCGGGGCGCTCGGACGTGCTGGTGGTGGTGGTTTCCATGCTGAGCACCGCCCCCCAGCCCATCCGCAACATCGTTTTCCAGTCAGCTGTCCCCAAGGTGACACACGCGTTCCTCCCTCCTTTGGAAGCAGGGTGACTTGGGGCTGGAAGGGAGCCAGCTGGTGGGGCGCCGGGGACCAGGGGGCAAGGTGCAGGGTCCCTCTGGGAATTAGGGGATAGAAGGGAACCAAAGGACAGAGCCCCAGGACCCCCAGAGGAGGAGCTGGCAGGCGGACTGAGCCCGGTCCATCAGGATGGGGCCAGGAAGCCAGGGCTAGCCAGGTGCCGTCCCACCCCATCTGCAGGTCATGAAAGTGAAGCTGCAGCCGCCCTCAGGCACAGAGCTGCCGGCATTTAACCCCATCGTCCACCCCTCAGCCATCACCCAGGTCCTGCTCCTCGCCAACCCCCAGAAGGTGAGGGGCCTGGCTGGGACAGCACACCGCTGTGGGGGTGGGGCGGCCTCTTCTGTCCACCTGACTCTGCCTTCATCTCTGCCCCAGGAGAAGGTTCGGCTCCGCTACAAGCTTCTCTTCACCATGGGCGACCAGACCTACAACGAGATGGGGGATGTGGACCAGTTCCCCCCACCCGAGACCTGGGGGAGCCTCTAGAACAGGGAGGGGGCGGGGAGAGGAGGGGGCAGCAGGACCGGGCACTGTCTAGCCTGGGTGGGAGGCTGTGGTGGCCTAGGACACCCTTTGTTCCCATGGCGAGATCCCTTGGGCCTGGTGCTTCTCCCTCACCCCTGTGGTCCCCCTCCTTCCTCGTCCCCCTCCCCTGCGGAGCTGAACCCAGCAGGAGGCTGGGCCTGGGTTTGCACTGCTGGGGACCTTCGCCACAGGGGGGAGCCTGGAGCAGGGAGCAGCTGCGTGGCCCTGGAAGGACTTGGGGTCATGGGGGAGAAGCAGGGCTGTCAGGCAGGGGCCAGGACCTCAGGCCCAGCCCCGACCCCAGCCCGGGGTGGGGTCATCCCCACCTTTCTCTTATGCCTTATGGGAAGGCCCAGCCATAACTCGGGGGGCCATGCTGGTGCGGGAACCAGCTCAGGCCTCCTCCATAGGAACCGGGTGACTGGGGTGGGGGGTGTGACGCCTGCTCCCCCAGCTCTTTGCACTCTGTGGTGTGTGGTTTGACTCTTTGCTTTTCTTTCTCAGTGGCCCTGTGGTCACCATCTCAGGAGGCCTGGTTGGGGGAGCCCCACACGGCCCCCACTCCTCATGGGGGTTTCACTCCGCTCACCTGCCCCCTTTGCCATCAGGCCTCCTGAGGAGCTGTAGGGGCTGTGGCTGCTGGCCCAGAGGTTGTGGCGGAGCCGGGTGCCCCAGCTGGGGGCTCCAGGGCTCCTGGCCAAGGGAGGCCCTGCGCTGGAGTTCCTCAGTGCGTTTCCTTCAGTCGCCGGCCTCTGCTGGGGCCTCCCGTGGGTGCCTCCCCTCTGCCCATCCATCTCTCCGGGGGCCGAGTGGGGTCGGTGTGTGAGTGAGAGCAGGAGTATTTATGGAAATAAAAACGTCCTTTTTTCCTGTACCAGCTGCCCTTCTGGCCTTTCTGAGTTGGAGGGAGATGGGGCTCCAGGAGCTGGAGGACCCTGGGGCTGCCCCACAGGCTTCTCTAGCTCAGTCTTTGGAGCTCCAGCCCCCCCCCCCCCCGTCTCCCCGCCCCCCAGCACCCCTGAGCCCTTCACCGGAAGAGGCCCTGCTTGGGGGCCTGTGGTGGTGCTGAGTCACCAGAGAGGGCCCAGGGCTGCGGCGGGCCCAGAGCCGTCCCAGCTGGAAGCGAGTGGACGCTCAGGCCTGCCAGGAGCCCCAGCCGCTGCAGATGCTGAGTGGGAGCAACCCCTCCTCCACCGGCTGCTCACAACTTCCTCCTGCTGCTCTCAGCCCTCCAAACACGACTGCGTGGCGGCCCCAGAGGGCCCTGCCTCGCCTTCTCTTCTCGCTTTCCCCAGAGGCCGCTCCCAGGAAGCAGAGTGCTAATGGCAGCTCAGTTCTAGGGAGGCCTGGGGATGCTGCGCCGGGCCCCCTGCCAGTCCCAGCTGCGGCTCGCCACCCCCCGGTGCTACCAGAGTCCTCTCTTCCTGGGAGGCTCCAGTCCAGTCCCCCGAACGCTCAGCCTCTCAGCCGAGAGAGCAAGCCAGCGAGGAGAGAGCAAGGGGTGGGTCGTCGGGGGGGGGGGGGGGGGAGCTGAGCCATGGGGGGCCAGCCCTCCCGTGCTGCTCTGCAGGCAAGGCTTCCCCTCCAGCCTGGGCAAGGCCGTCCACCATTTCCCCTCCCAAGCAGATGATGGGGAGTCCTGTATTTCAAAAACCAGTTTCACTTTGCCTTACTTAGTGTTTCCCGGGCTGAACCGCTTCCCGCAGAAACGACTGGGACATCTTCCAGAGCCCAGCATGCTCCCTCTTTTCCAGCCAGCAGATGAGAAGGGCTGCCTCTCTGCGCCAGGCCTCGCTGGATGCGTGTGGGAGAGCTTCACGTGCCCGCAGGACCCCCACCCCAGACACAGCCCGCCTGCAGTGGGACTTCGGGTGCCCTGACCCCTGCACACCCCCAGCCGCGTGGCTGGTTCCTGTTCCCTTCCCCAGCAGGCCAGACTCCACGCGGACACCTGTGATGTCCCCGAAAGACTGTAGTAGGAAGGCTCTTGTAACCGAGATGAAACCCTGCCCCCAGCGCTCCTGCCCCTGGCGCTCCTGCCCCGGGTCCCAGAGTACCCGCTGGAGGGGGATCTCATGCGAACCGTTCTAGGGCTGCAGGGTGGGATGGGACCGTGCACAGCCTTGGGCTGGGAGTCTCTCTGCTCCCAGTGGGGCCCCTGACACACTATTCGACTTTGAGCAAATGGCTGCCTTTTCTCGCCTTTGGGTTCCTTGTCGATAGTGGGGAGGGACCCAGGGAGCTGTAAGGCCCCCTAAGGCCTCAAAGAGCCCTTGAACAAACTGGTTCCCCAAGGTGTTGGCCTGGAGTGACCCAAAGGTGACAGGGACAGGGATATCTTTTTCATTTTCCTCATCTCCCCGCTTCCCTTTTCCCTAGTCGGTCCAGCCGTCTGCCATGCTGCAGGGGCGTCTTGAGTGGCCCACATGGGAGGCAGGCCCTGTGGTCATCTCAGAGGCTGGCATGGAACCCGTGAGCCGGGAGCTCAGCATGTCTCATGGAGAGCCCGGAGGGACGTGGACCCAAGAGACCCGCCACGGGAGCCCCGCCTCTCCGAGGGGCTGGGGTCTGATGATGGGAGATGGTCCTCACCCTCCACTTCCCAGAGGAGTCCTAACCAAATAACGTGTCAGCTCGGCCCGCGGTCAGGGGCACCGAGCAGCACACAGGAGACCCAGAGCCTCTGGAGCCCTCCGGCTGGAACGGAGAACAGGGAAGACGCATTCTCTTGTCTCTCAAAGGGTGACCCCCACCTCTCACGCCAGGGGCAGTGGGACTTCCCAGACCCCGAAGCCACACTTCCACTTCTATTCCTGCGGCTGGAGGCTGCTGCTCATTTGGGTTTCTCTTTTAGCAACCGCAGCACACTGCTCCTCTGTTGGTGGCTGCCACTGGCCACAGAGGGGCCGCCACCCGCCCGAGAGCCTGTCTCCGCCGCCGTCCTGCTGCCCCCAGTCTCAGGCCAGGCGGAGACCACAGGAGCTGGAGCCTGACCGAGGTCCGGCCTAGCCCTGTGGCAGGCCTGCTGCTCACACCCTCCCCTTCCGTCCCCAAAGGCCTGCGGCGATGAGAAATGGAGACTCTTGGAGCTTGTCAAGTGCCCAAGGACACATGTTAAGGCCGAGGCCAACCAGCAGTCCCCCCAGGTGCCCCTGTGGCGGCATGTCGCCCCCCCATCTCCCGAGCCCCCTCTCCCTGGCCCTCCCCTGGAGCTAAGGCTAAGGCTTGAGGGCATGGGCTCTCAAGGGCTGTCATGACTGGGGTGTCATGGCTCCGCTCCACCCAGCGTTTCCTTCTAGGAAAGCCCTTCTGGCTTGAGAAGGAGACAGGCAAGTTCTCAGAGCCCCAGAAATCGCACCCCCATAGCTGGCTGCCCTGGGCAGTAGCCTCTGCTCAGAGCTGAGCACCGAGAGGACCAGACCACAAACCAGTGACTCGTCCAGGCGTCCACAGTGCGACATTCTTGCTCAGTCCTGTGGCTGCGCAGCTGACCCCTGCTCCCACCCCAGCCCCCCGCCTCGGCACCAGCCACCGGGCCTCCCAGCCCTCTTCCTGCTTGAGCTTCACCTGCGGGCACTGCCCAGACTGTCCCTGGTCTGCCCCAGCCGTGGGGATGAAGGAGAGGGCAGGGGGCAGCCTTTCCCCGTTCTCATTCTTCTCATCCGACCCAGGACACTGAAGCTCAGACAGGTGAACTCCCCGGCCCAAGGTCACCCAGCTAGCTAGAGGCTGAGCCCAGCTGGCCGGCTTCTTCCACACACACTCAAGCTCTGTTCTAGCTGTCTCTGGGCTGGAAATAAGCGTCCATTGATGCAATGCCTTCACTTGCATTCAAGTCAGCCCTGTCTGTTGAGCTCCTGTGACTCTGGCATGTCGCTAGACCATGCAGGATTCGGCACAAGCAGAGGAGAGCCAGCCAAGCCAAGGAGCCCTCCCAAGGCCGAGTGGAAAGGTCTTGTGATCGGAGATGGTGTTGGCCGGTGACCTCTGATGCCCCCTTCCTGCACCTGCAGCTCTAAAACTGTGATCTCGACATTTCCCGATAAAACCTCATAGTCCAAAAGTCTCTGATTACAACATCCTTTGAAGGAACAGCCTATGATCCAACCTTTGGGGCTTCCAACCCTTTATGATTCAGCATCCAAGTGTGCTCAAGCTTAAATATAACCTAAAACATACCCCTCACCCAAGCCAAGAGGCACAGCAGCCCCACCCAGGCCAGTCAGAGAAGAGCTCTTGGGTCAGGCTGGAGGGTAGCCCAGAGCCTGGGTGAGAGGCCCAGAGCTCCACTGGGCTGATCAGACGGCCCTTCCTGGTGGTTTCCAGCCGCTGCTTCTCCAAGCCGGGTGTCCTGACCCCTGTGAGCTTGGGCTCAGGCCTGGGCAAGCCTAGAGGGGACAAAGAAGCCAGACCGTGCCCTCAGGGACCTTCACAGCAGCGAGGGAAGTGGACAAGCCCAGGCCCAGAGTGTTCCAGGCTGGAGGCAGGGCTGAAACAGGGTGGGGACACCGTGTAACACAGGATTTCCCAGACAGCAAGGCAGCGGCACCTGGTGTCAAGCTGCCGCCTTAGGAGCCTTCAGCTTCCTAACTGTGTACACAGTAGGCTCTGCCCATTGCAGAGACGGGGGAAACTGGAGCCACTACGGTGTTCTGGGATCTGGCAAGTGAGGAAGGGGGAAAGGCCAGGAGTAGCACCCAGGCCTTGCAAACCCCAGCCCCACGTTTTAAGAAGCCAGGTCTACACTGGACTCTGATTGCTACTTCAATCGAGGCATTCCTCAAGCCCTGCCCTTTTCCTAGAATCCCCTCCAGGGGCCTTCCAGTTGGAGAAAGAGAGGTGGGTTAGGAAACCTTGTCTGGGGTCTCCTTATGCAAGATTGAGCCCTCAGTCTGGTGGTGGACTCCACACTCAGGTGGCCTCCCATCTGGGAGGCTCTGACTCCGCAGCAGCAGCTGGAGGGTTCCCTTCTCAGCCCCTCCTGACTCCCGCTGGGCTGGGCATCCCTTGGGTGGGGGGGTGAAGAGCAGCCAGCACCCAGTAAGCGCTCACTGTGTGCCAGATCCCTTGTCTGAGGCCACTGGTCCTGCCCTCGTGCAGTACTAAGTCTGCCCACCCACACACAGTAGGCGCTCAAGTAACCCTCAAACGGAGTTAAAACTCAAAGCAAAGGGCAGGGGGCATGGCTGGACCGCACGGATGTCCCTCTCCCCCCACCCCTGGGGCCTGGGGGGTAGGGGGGTTCAGAGTAAGGAAAGACTACTGTGTGTGGTCCCTCATCTTGTATGAACAGATAGATATGGAGCACCTGCTGTACGCCCAACTGTGATTCGGGTGGAGGGCCAAAGAAAGAACTACGACGGAGTCTGGGGGATGAAAGCAGCACCCGCATCACTGCCTTACAAGAGGAAGGGCAAGGGCTCCCAAAGTTCGCTGAAAGGAGGGGCTCCACAGACGGATGGAGGCAACTGTGCTGGGGCTGGGAAGGAGGGGGGCCACCCTCCTTAAAGGGACGACGGAATAGGCAGGGTCATCTTGTCCACTCTCCAGGATGGGCAGCTGTCCGGCCCATATCAGACCATTAAAGGCAGCAAGTCCAGAGTTCCAGGGACTTGTCCAAAGGCACAAAGGAGCAAGGTGGCCCCAGGAAGCCAAAGTCCCCCAGCCGGGTCTCCAGCAGGGGAGGAGGGGTGGGGGGTAATCTTTAGCTCAAGTTGGCCAAGAGGTCCTCTGGAGAGGGAGTCCAAGGCAGCATCTTTGGGCAAGTCCAGATGGGCCAGTACGGGCTGGAGAGGCCCGTCCTTGCCTCTGGCTCCCAAGCATGGAACCTTCCTTGCCTTTAAGAGGGGTGCAGAAGTTACTGAAACCCGGGGCCCCGGGGCCGGCGGGAGGGGTGGAGCCCAGAGTCCCGCCGCGCGGTGGCAGGAGCCGGCTTACCTGCTTCCCGCCACCGGGGTTGGACGGGGCGGGGCCGGGGGGCGGGGCCGCCACACCAACCTGTGGACGGCCAGGCGGCCGCGGGCGGGACGGTCGCGGGGACCGGCCGGGGGCCTGCGGGGCGCCCGGAAGCCGGGGGCGAACGAGAAAACAAACTTGGAGAGAGGAGTGACCTGGGGGCCGGGGGCGGAGTCGCGCGCGGAGGAGGAGGGAGCGAGCGGCCGCCGGAGCGCGGCTGGCCCAGGAAGCGGAGAGCGCCGCCCACCCATCCGGGGCGAGAGCGGCGCTGCGGGCGCAGGCAGGCTGGGCCGGGGGCTGCCAGGCCCTCGCCCCCTACCCCCCCGTGACCCCGCAGCCCCCAGCCCGTGCCCAAGATGATGAAGAGGCAGCTGCATCGCATGCGGCAGCTGGCCCAGACGGGCAGCTTGGGACGGTGAGTGTCAACCCGCACCCTCCCAGCCCCACGCTCACCCCCGCCGGACCCTCGGGGACGTGGAGGGGTGGGGGAGGTCGGGGACAGCCAACCTCGAACTGGCCAGAGGTCTGCTCTCATTCCCATGCCTCTGAATGCCACCCCCACCTCTCGGCCAGAGCAGGAGGGACAAGGCCCTTTGGGGAAGGGGGCACCCCCACCCCTTCGCCTGCTAGGGAGGATCAAGGATGCTGGGTCTTCTCGGCCTCCATGAGCCTCTTGAGCGAACGGTCTTCCCTGGCCTCACTTGTCCCCTCTGTACAGTGGGGACAGCTATCCATCTCTAGTTGCCTGGAGGGGGAGGAGGGGCAGCGGTCAGGGCCCTAGACTTTGGGGGAGGGGAGGAGACTAGGTCCCAATGTGGTGTGGTGGGAGGAGGGGCCTGCTTGTCCAGCTTTGCGCCTCTCCCCGACCCTGCCCGCAGCCTGGAGGCCTCCAGCTTCTCTATCTCGCTTCTGCTTTTCCCAGCCTCAGGTGGAAACATCCCTGGGCCTCTTTGCTCTCACCTACCCCACCCCGGGGCCCCAGAGGCCAGAAGTTTGGGGAGCTCCCAGGGCCTATCATCTCTCCTCTTCCCCCTGCATTGGGAGTTCCCATTCTCTGGGCCCCGAGGAGGGGACCGGGTGTCCAGGCTCACATAGGCATCTGTGCCGTGGGAGACTAGAGCCAGGGAGGTCAATCCCCCTTGCTCTGGGCCTCAGTGTCCCCATGTGTCCCTGGGCAGAGGGCCAGGGCCTGCACACCACTCCAGTCCAGAGTCCTGTGTGTCTGACCGCCGAGGAGTCTGAGCTCTCACACTTCCCTTTCTCGGGGCCGGCCTGGCCTCCTCTCCCCAGGGTCAGCGCAACAGAGGCTGGGGTGGCTTCCCAACCCCGCCGCTTTGGGTTTCATCCGCCCTCTCTCAGGACACAGCCCTGGGTGGAGGAGGAAAAAGCCATGTATCCTATTCCCGCCCCCATGGAATGTGCTCCGACTGGGATGAGGCAGGCAGGCCGGCCACCCAGGGCGGGCCCCACCAGGAGAGGAGGGGCCCTAGAAGCCACCAGGGTCCAGGTGCCCTCTTGAGGGGGCAGGGGGAGGCAGGGGGTTTCCTACCCTGGGCCGCCTCAGCAGAAGCTCCTCCCTCCCTCACAGCACCCCGGAGACCGCCGAGTTCCTGGGGGAGGACCTGCAGCAGGTACAAGCCTGGGCCGGCAGCGGGTGGCAAGGCAGGCCCGCACAAGCTGTCAGCGGAGGGCCCGGCCAGGACGCCATCTGGGGGGGCCAGGCTGAGTCATTCCCCAAGCTGTTGGCCATGGGGTCTCCAGGAGGAGGGAAGGGAAAGGTGGTTCCTGCTCTGGGAATGAACAGGGTGGGGGGGCGGGGTGGGGGACAGCAACCTCCCACGAGCCACCAACTCTCAGCACCCCTCACCCAGGTGGAACAGCGGCTGGAGCCGGCCAAGCGAGCAGCCCACAATGTCCACAAGCGACTGCAGGCCTGTCTGCAGGGGCAGAGCGGGGCAGACATGGACAAGCGGGTGGTGAGTGGGGGGTCCCAGGAAGTTGGGGCCCGGACAGGACACTTCTACCCAGTGGGAGAGTGAGGTCAGGGCTGGGGTCTCCCTGCTAGTTCGAGCCTCTGGCACACCGAGGGGGTGAAGCCTGTGCTGTCCAGGACCCCTTGGGCACCCCACTCATGAGGCTCTGTTTCTTCCCCATCCCCTTCTCCACCCTGGCCCCCTGCTGCACCGATCCCCCAAGCCAAGGCCAGGCCTCTGACAGCTCCCTAACTTCTCTGTCCTGTCAGCCCCCAGAGCGGAGCAGAGCAGGTCCTCTGAACTGAGGCAGTGCCTGAGGGCTTCCTGAAGGAAGTGGCATTTAAGCTGATACTAATACTCACTGGTATTAATCAACAGCGAGTCTATTGCTAAGCTCTGTTAGCGCATTGCCTCATGTCCCGCTGACGACACCCCTAGGAGGAGGCTGTCTTTATTAGTACTTTGTACAGATGAGGAAACGGACACAGAGAGGTAAAGTCTTAAGGTCACACAGCGCGTTAGTGGCAAAACTGAGGCTTGATCCCTGGTCTTTCCGACTCAAGCTGGGACTCTTCCTAACTCTAGGTGGGAGGGTTTTGAGCTTAGCAGTGACTAAGTGCAGAGCCACCGATGCCCTGGGGCAGGGGGAGAGCCCCGCCCCCAGCCTGCTCCCTGGACCTCCATTCGTCCTCCTCCGTCCAGCTGTGTGACCTTGGGCCAGCTGCCTGCCCCCTCTGTGTGCGAGAGTACTCCGAGAGTACTCGGTGGTTTCTTCACGCCCAGCTGATTGGTTTCTGGGAGGGGGAAAAGATGGGGTGGGCCACATGGTCACAGGGAGATGCCACTCTGCCCTGCCTATCCGTCCTCCCGTCTCAACTCCCACTTAAGACTGTGGCCCTCTTGGCTTCCCTCCTCCCCTGGCCATATCGAGAGCCTCAGTAGGGGCCCTGTCCCCAAGGAGCCCTCTGTATGCTTAGGTGGGGTGGAGGGAGACCCGGCAAGTGAGCACGTGCTCACAGCCAGGCCCTGGCCTTCCTGCAGAAGAAGCTTCCCCTCATGGCTCTGTCCACCACAATGGCTGAGAGCTTCAAGGAGCTGGACCCTGATTCCAGCATGGGGTGAGCATGGACCCGGCCCCAGCCCTCACCCAGAGATGCCAAGGGGGACGGATCTGGGCTGGGAGGGGGTCCAGGTGAGGAAGGGCATCCCCCGTGGAAGGATGACCAGGCTGAGGGTCAGTTAGCGTCTGCACTAGGGATAGGGGGGTGGTCAATGTCCAGGTCAGGGAGGGCGGCCAGGCCTGGCGGGGGGTTGCTTAGCTAAGAGATGAAGGAGAGCTAGAAGGGACAGGGGGTGATGGGGAGGGAGGAGGCCCCACCCAGTGTTTCTGCGTGGGGGTGAGGAGCTGGGCCCAATGGGTGCTGTGTCCACAGAAAGGCCTTAGAGATGAGCTGCGCCATTCAGAACCAGCTGGCCCGCATTCTGGCTGAGTTTGAGATGACTCTGGAGAGGGATGTCCTGCAGCCGCTCAACAAGCTGAGTGAGGTGACCCTCCCCACTCCCCCCAGCCCCGCCCCCAGCCCCACTCCAGCCCCAGCCTCCTCTGCCCGCTGACTTCCACCCTCCTCTTGCCTGCCCCCAGGAGGAGCTGCCAATCATCCTTAAGCACAAGAAGAGCCTGCAGAAGCTGGTGTCGGACTGGAACGCCCTGAAGAGCAGGTGGGAGCCAGAGCCCGTGGGTGGGCTCCGCACCTTGGTCAGCCCCCATAGGCGGCCGCAGAACCCACACTCGGAGGCCGTGGCAGGGCCCGCTGGCGACAGTGTGTGCCCTCGTGTACACCTCTATTCCCTGTGAACATGTGTGTGCACGTGCTCATGCCAGCTGAGGGTGACCCCCCAGAGCCTAGGAAAGCCAGAAATGATCCTCCAAGACCCCTGGACTGCAGGAGGGCCCCGCCCACCTGGCTGCGATCACCAAGCCCGCCACCAGGGGGCGGCCTCGAGCACTCACGGCCCCCCAGACTGAAGGAGGCTCAGGGCAGGTGGGGCTCTGGGATGTTCATCCATAAATCCCAGAATCCTGGGCGGTCAGGCATACGGAAGGGACCCTTGGCTCTGGACAGGCAGTGGGGGGGGGGGGGGGGACACTGACCACCCCACCTCGGGATCGTTGTTGCCAGGCTCACTCAGGCAGCTAAGAACTCAGGCGGCGGTCAGGGCGTGGGCGGCGGCAGCGGCAGTTACGGCCATACCGCCACGGCCACCAAGATGGAGACGCTGAAGGAGGAGGAGGAGGAGCTGAAGAGGAGGGTGGAGACCAGCAAGGTGAGCGGCGCTTGCGGTTCCCGGGATGGGGGTTGGGGGCGGCAAGGGTGGGTCCTGTCCCCCTTTCAGGGAGGGGAAGCTGAAGCTTGTGAGGTGATCTGCCTCACCCAGGGCCACACAGCTGGCAAGCGGCAGAGCCGGGATTCGATCCCAGGGAGTGAGCCTCCGAGCTCTTAGTCTCCTGTCTATGCCGCACACGTGGCTCCTGGGAGGCAGGGACCTGGTGTGCCCGCGGCTGTCCCCGCAGGCTTGCTGAGTGAGTCGAGGAGTGAATGGTCGAGGACGTAAGCACCGTGCTACGGGTGTGGCACAGAGATGAGGGCTAGAAGCTGTAAACGTCCCTGGAGAGTTCCAGGGGGTTCCTGTGGGCCGTCCCCAAGTGCAGACCATACCAGAGAGAGGAGACATGACCAGGGCCCTCCATGGAGAGCTTAGACAAGTCATTCACCCCTCTGGGTCTCAGTTTCCCCTCCGGGCCCCAGCCTCACCGGTGTGAGCCCCCTCCTTTCTGTCTCCAAGGACGAGTACTTGGCCGACCTCTACCACTTTGCCACCAAGGAGGACACGTATGCCAACTACTTCATCCACGTGAGTCCCAAGACGGGGCTCCAGCCACTGGAACTCAAGGGTGGACACCAGGGGCTACTGGGACACCCTTCCAGATGTGGGAGGGAGAAGTGTGTTCTTAGGGACTCCGGGTAGACGTAGCTTCCCTCACTCCCCCTGGGGGTGCCCCCCTGCCTCCGCAGCTCATGGAGATTCAAGCTGATTACCATCGCAAGTCTTTGAGTTCGCTGGACACAGCCCTGGCTGAGCTGAGGGAGAACCACAGCCAAGCAGGTGCAGACAGAGGCAGGGCCGGGCCCCACACCCCCAACCCCGGCCCTGCTCCGGGCCTGTTAAGAAGCTGGCAGATTAGTTCCGATGAGATTTGTGATAGAGAGGTCGTCTGCTACGTAGAGGATGGAATGAAGGGGCAGGACCGGAGTCAGGAGACCTTTAGGAGGCAGAAGGGAGGGGACGGTGGCCTGGACTGGGGGGGCACCGGTGGAAGTGGGTGGGTTCGAGAGAGATGTTGGATGATGTCAGGATCTGTGGTGTTGTGGATGGTTGGGCGGGAGGTGGTACCCTTGGCCAAAGCAGTAGGCTTTACGGATGTCTAAGGGTACCTTGGCTGCCAGGGAGGGGAGGACCCTGGGCCGCTGATCTGTCTCATCCCTGCAGACCCCTCCCCCTTGACGACGGCCACCCCCCTCGGGGTGTATGGGGTGTCCCTGGAAACCCATCTGCAAAATCTGGGCCGGGACATCGCCCTGCCCATCGAGGCCTGCGTCATGATGCTGCTTTCTGACGGCATGAAGGAAGAGGTGGGACCCACGGGGGCAGGTCGGCCGGAGCCCTGGGGCCCTCCCTCTGTCCACAGTCCCCACAGGCTGCCCTGCGCTGGTGCGTGACCCCACCATTAGAGCCCAGGTCCCCGGGAGGCCACGGCCTCCTGCTGCTAAGCTGACACCACCACCCGCTTGGGGATGCCCTAAGGCCTTTATGTTTCTTGCTCCATTTAGTAATCCCAGAAGCCCCTGCAGGAAGCCTTCACTGGCTCCCTTCTACAAGGGGGAGACGGAGGCCACGAGGAACATGTGCCCTGCGGCACACGGGAGGGTGTCAGTAAGGCCTGGCCCCCCCCATGCGGCCCCTGCTGCAGGCGGCCTGCGTCCATCCGCTGCACCAGGCGGTCCCTAGTGTGTTAGCTCCGTTCCTGAGACCAGACCCTTAGGGGATAGAACCTGCTCAAAGGCCGACTTAGGCTTCTTTTTTTTTTTATTTTAAGATTTTGTTTATTTATTTGAAAGAGAGAGCATGAGAGGAGATAGGTCAGTGGGAGAAGCAGACTCCCTGCTGAGCAGGAAGCCCGATGTGGGACTCGATCCTGGGACTCCAGGATCATGACCTAAACCAAAGGCAGTTGCTTAACCGACTGAGCCACCCAGGCGCCCCTCAGCTTAGGCTTCTTGACAGCACTGCCTGGCCTCCTCTCTCACTCCCACTCCTAACCAGACCCCTGTCTCCCCACCACTTTGCCAGCTTCTCCTGGATCTCCCACTTTGGGCCAAATCCTAGGCCTTGAGAGCAAGGGCAGCTGTGCACACCGTGGGCCCCACACTGCCCATTAGACTGGTGGGAACACGTGCCCCGTGAGGGCTGGGCGCCCACCCCGAGTGAGCCAGGGCATCCTCCCCTGCCCACCCCCCCCGTGACCCCTTGCCCGTTTCCTCTCGTACCCCAGGGCCTCTTCCGTCTGGCCGCGGGAGCATCGGTGCTGAAGCGACTCAAGCAGACCATGGCCTCGGACCCCTGCAGCCTGCAGGAGTTCTGCTCCGACCCCCATGCCGTGGCAGGTGCCTGCTCCCAGGAGCCCCGGGAAGAGGGCCTTCCCCCCAAATCCCTTCCCTGCAGCTGCCTGGAGCACTCCCGTGGTAGTTTGGCTGAAGGCCTGGGGATCGACACCTCAGGACACCCAGGGGTCCGTGGAGGGAGGAGGGCTCTGTGATGAACCCCCTGCATGCGTGGACATCTGGCTGGGAACAAGTCTGCCAGACTTCATCATTTTTTCCAAAAGTCCCAGGGCCCAAAGAAATGATCAGACCCACATGTCCGTGTGAACAGGGCCTGGTTCCTAACAGATGCCGAGCGCCAGGCACCGGGGTGGAGGTGGGGGCCTCGGGAACCGTGTCCGAGACCCTTGCCACCACTTCAGGTGCCCTCAAGTCCTATTTGCGGGAGCTGCCGGAGCCCCTGATGACCTTTGACCTCTATGATGATTGGATGAGGGCAGCCAGGTGAGGTAGGGGGATAGGGATGCTGGAGACGGTGGGGCTGCGGAGGTGGGTTCCTGGACCGGCTCACCAGGTTTCTCCCCATCCCCAGCCTGAAGGAGCCAGGGGCCCGGCTGGAGGCCCTCCAACAGGTATGCGGCCGCCTGCCCCGGGAGAGTTTCAACAACCTCAGGTGAGCCCAAGCCCGGCCCCTCGTCCTAGGCAAGATCTCTGAAACCACAGCCGAGACGGGCTAGTCATGTTTTTCCTACTAGACATTGAGCTAATAAACGCACTCCTAGAACCTTTGAAGCCATGCCACCTGGCTGGAAGTTCCCACCTCTGCTGCTGTGTGGCCTTGGGCAGGTGGTCTGACCTCTCTGTGCCTCCATGCCCTCATTGGGAAAACACGGAGCACACCAGTTCCTACCTCACAGGGCAGGGAGGAAGATTCTCACTTAGCACAGCCCCACACATGCGTGGCACTCAGCAGGTCAACTCATTTAGCTATTAAAAATTTTTTGGGACACCTAGGTGGCTCGTTCGGTTAAGCGTCTGCCTTCAACTCAGGTCATGATCCCAGGGTCCTGGGATCGAGCCCCACATTGGGCTTCTTGCTCAGCAGGGAGCCTGCTTCTCCCTCTCCCTCTGCCTGGCCACTTCTGTTTGTGCTCGCTCTCCCTTTCTGACAAATAAATAAAATCTCTAAAAAAAAAAATATAGGGGCGCCTGGGTGACTCAGTCATTAAAGTCTGCCTTCAGCTCTGGTCATGGTCCCAGGGTCCTGGGATCAAGCCCCACATTAGGCTCCCTGCTCAGCAGGAAGCCTGCTTCTCCTTCTCCCTCTCCCACTCCTCCTGCTTGTGTTCCTTCTCTCGCTGTGTCTCTCTCTGTCCAATAATAAATAAAATCTTAAAAAAAAAATCTAAAGCATCCTGAGGGGGACCTTTGCCACTCTTTGGAAACCCCAGGCTGAGAAAGTCTCGGGCCTCAGGGGCATCCCTGGGTGTTCGTGGCCCTGTCCGTGACTGAGCCTACCTTCTGCCTCCCCAGGTACCTGCTGAAGTTCCTGGCACGGCTGGCCGAGGAGCAGGAGGTGAATAAGATGACCCCCAGCAACATCGCCATCGTCCTGGGGCCCAACCTGCTGTGGCCCCCAGAGAAAGAAGGGTGAGGGGAAGAGGGCAGTCCCCCTGCCAACCACAGCCGTCTGCTACTTACTTTTCCTTCGGGCCTCAGCTTCCCCATCCTTGCAGTGGGTTGAGTTCCCCATCTCAAGGCTTGCCGTGAGCAGCAGCCCAAAGAGAACGTGGACCCCCCACAGGGTTTTGGAGCGAGCGAGCGAGAGAGAGAGAGAGAGAGAGAGAGAGAATGTGTGTGAGAGACAGAGAGAGCATGAGCGGTGGGGGAGGGAGCAGCAGAGGGAGAGGGAGAAGCAGACTCCCTGCTGAGCAGGGAGCATGACCTGAGTTGAAGGCAGATGCTTCACCCCCTGAGCCATCCAGGCGCCCGTCCGTGAGCTTGGTGAGAGCAGGCACTTGATCTCATTGGGCCAGAAAGAGAGTTGGGCTCCCGAAGACTTTACGAAATGGACCGCTCGCTTCTGTTCCCTTTTGCTCCAGGGACCAGGCCCAGCTAGATGCGGCCTCCGTGTCCTCCATCCAGGTGGTGGGCGTGGTGGAGGTTCTGATACAGAAGGCGGACACCCTCTTCCCGGGAGGTAAAGCTCCTGCCTCTGTTTGGTTTGGTTTTGTTTTAAGATTTTGTTTATTTGAGAGAGAGAGAGCTGGAGAAAGCAGAGCAGGGGCAGAGGGGCAGAGGGAGAGGGGGAAGTAGACCTTCCCTGCTGAGCAAGGAGCCAGATATGGGACTCCAATCCCAGGACCCTGGGATCATGGCCTCAGCCGAAGGCAGACACTTTGCCCACGGAGCCACCCAGGTGCCCTGAAGTGCCTGCCTTTGTGAACGTGTCCCTCTGCGCCCTCCTCTGCCCAGCTCGGTGCCCTCCAGACTCAGCTCAGTCCCTGGCAGCTCCACGAACTCACTACGAGACCTGGAGCAAATCGCTTCTCTGTTCCGAGCCTCAGTGTCTCATCTGTAAAATGGGCATGATCCTGCCTACCTTGTGGGATTATTGTGAGGCTCGTGTGGGAGCGGGAAGGTGAAACGTGGTCCACGGAGTGTCAGGGGAAAGGGAAGGCAGTCCTGACACTGGCTGAGGTCCTGGAATTTAAGACACGGCTTCCTTCTGTCCGCAGACATCAACTTCAACGTGTCGGGCCTGTTCTCAGCCCCTGACTCCCAGGACAAGGTCAGCCACAGGCCAGAGGCTGAGGAGCTTCCAACGATTGCTGTGGCCACCCCAGGCCCTGCTCCGTCCCCGGCCCCTGCCCCTGCCCCTGCCCCAACTCCGGCCCCCGCCCCAGCCCCAGCCTCAGCAGCTACCAAGGAAAGGTAAGGACTGACAGATAGGACCCCCGTCTTTTCCCCAAGACGTCAGCCTGAGGCACCATCTCAGGGCTTCCAACAATACTTTAGGAAATGTAATTATTGTATTTTCATCCCAGATACCAGGTTTCCCCATTTGGAGGGGGTGGGATGGAGACTCAGAAGCGATATTCCTCCCCGCCTCTGATGTGTTCTCGTTCGTCATATGGCTCTTTACTAAGCCCCTACTGTGTGCCGGGCACTGTTTGGGGTCCTGGGGATTTAGGGAACGAGGGGGCTGGTTAGCCGGAACTTGTAAATACCTTCCAGTCTCCTCTTTGAGCCTCTCGACCTGGAAGGGCTATGTGGTCCCCTGGAAGTACCCTGGCCCTGTGCCAAGCAGGCATGGCTTGTTATCGCACAGCAGGGGCCCAAACTGAGACTTTCCACAGATGAGCAAGGCAGACAAAAGTGGCCCTTAGCGCTTGCTTTCCCGGGGCAGGGGAGAGAGAGTCACCAAGCCCACCGAAGATGGATGCTCTCATGCCGGGCCGTGACTCGTGCCCTCGTAGGAGAGGGGAGCAGGTTGGGGAGCTGGACTGGGCGGCTGCTTTAACGCAGCATCCCTAAGAGGAGCCAAGTGAGCAGAGAGCTGGAGGGAGCCAGGAATGAGCCGTGGCCTCCCCTTCCGCTTCTCAGCCGCTCTCTGGCTTCTGGTGGCTAAAACATCCGGTGATGTTCAGATGGGGCTTAAAAGCCCATACAGGCCCTGCGCTCCACCTGCCTTCCTGTCCCATGGGAATCCGAGGACCCTGTCACAGTGTCACACAGAAACCAGGGCTTCCCTAGACGCAAACCCTAGCCAAAGCCAGAAGCATCCTCTGGGGGAGAGGGGGCAGCCTGGGGACAGATCCCAGGCCTGGCCACAAGGTGGTGGAGGACGAGTCCTGGGAGACCCCAAACTCAGCCTGTTGGCTGGGAGTCTCCCCAGGATTCCAGGAGACCTCCTAGGAGGTGGCCAGGCCTGACCCTGACCCTGTTCTTCCTTCCCAGGGCAGAGTCCGAGGTGCCCCCCAGACCAGCCTCCCCCAAGGTCAGTAGGAGTCCCTCAGAGGCGGCCACTCCAACAGAGGACGTGGCTCGGAAGAGTAAGTTAGCTTGGGGAGGGAGAGGGGAAAGGAGGTGGGCAGGGAGAGGGGCCGTGTTTTCAGACAGCTGGCGAGGCCAGGAGTCCAGGTGGCCAAGAGCTCGGGTTTACTGCCTGGTACTCTGGGTTCAGATTCCAGCTTTGTGACCTTGGGCAGGTGACTTCACCAGGTCTGCCCCTCCTCCCCTACGTCATGGAACAAGACCCACACCTGCCTTTGTTAAACGCTGCTGCCTGACTCTACCCGGCACACAGCTCACGCTCCGTGAAGCTTAGCCATCTTGGGGTGGGTGGCTGAGGGGTCCATTCCGTCAAGAAGTCCAGAGAACGGAGTAAAGACGAGGGAACGTGAGGTGGAGGCTTCCAAGGGCAACGAAGCGGGAGGCGGTGGCGGTGAGAAGAATTTTGGAGTTCCTCTGAATCCCTGTGGTGCATACGCCTGTTGACTTGGCCTCACACCAAGGCCAGGGTTCCGATGGGGAGTCACTGCCAGGGACCAGGACACTTGGGAGGGCCCGACCAGCCCGTGAGGCCCTGGAGTTTTCTACCTGGGGGGTACAGTGTAGAGCCAGGAGCAGCCGTCAGGGCCTCTGGAGCAGCAGGAGTTAAGTCACAGAGGGACTGTCCTGCAGGATGGGGCGTCTAGGGATACGTGTGCACTGGGGCACCACACTTCAGGGGCCCGAAGGTTCTCGTGCCAGCCCTGGGAAGTCCAGGCTTGCTTCCCATCTCACAGAGGAGGAAACTGAGGACCCAAGGGGCATGATTTGCCCCAAACCCAGAGTGGGAGTGGGTGGAATTGAGGCTAGGACCAGAGTCTGGGCTTCCTGGCCTCTCAGCCATCTCATGAGGGTGGAACTGGGCAGTGGGAGCTCTGAAAACTGGGGTGGGGGGCTTCTGGTGGGCTCCCAAGAGGCGAGCAAGACCCCAGAGTCAGAGGGGACAGCCAGCACTTCTTCGTTCAACAAATACGTATGGATATCCACTCCGTGCCCCCAACCCTGGGCTGGGCGACCCCACGCAGAACAGCCTCTTGCCGTTTATGCTCCTCAGGGAGTCAAGCGGACATGCTCCCTTCGGGGGGCAGCGAGTCCTTTGAAGAATAGACAACAGGAAACTGTAACAGTACCTAGAGCGGGGTGGGGGAAGGAGAACTCTAGAGAGGGTGAGGCCCGTGGAGGGAGGCCTAAATGAGGAGGAGCCAGCCGTGGAACAGAGTTCCTGGCAGAAGGAATGGCAGATACAAAGGTCCTGAGGTGGATGCCTAACCGTCTCCCCACCCCATCCTTCCTCCACAGCCAAGCGCCCAGCACCAGCCCGGCCCACCATGCCGCCCCCCCAGGTCTGCAGCACGCGCTCCTCCCCTCCAGCCCCACTCGCGCCCCCCGGCTCTAGCAGCCCTGTGACCCCCCAGGCTCTGCCCCGCCGTCTGGTGGGCAGCAACCTCCGGGCCCCCACAGTGCCACCCCCATTGCCCCCCAATCCTCCCCAGCCCGCCCGGCGCCAGAGCCGGCGTTCACCAGCCTCCCCCAGCCCGGCCTCCCCTGGGCCAGCCTCCCCCAACCCCGGTGCGAATGTGCAGGTGGACCTGGGGGCGGCCCCAGAGGACGGAGGGGCCCCCGAGGCTGTAGGCAGGGCCTCCACTCCCCCCGCTATCCCCCCTCAACCCCGGCCCAGGAGCCTCGCCTCGGAGACCGACTGAGCCTGCCGCCCCTCGGCAACAGCCTCTCAGCGTCTCCTCCCTCCCGCCTGTCCCCCCAGAACACGGCCCTCGCCCTTTCCCTGGGCTGGGGGCCTTCCGCCTTTGCATACAAGTGCCTCGGTGCCCGCTGGGTCGGCCCCCACGGCGAGGAGGACTCAGGACAGTCTTCCACTTCCAGACCCTTTCCTCTGCAGCTGCCCTGGGCTTGGGGGGCCCTCACCTGACTCCCAACTCTCTGGCAGGGTCCCCGGGGAGCCGCCAGAAGGAAGGAGGGTCTTGCCTGCTCCTACAGGACTGTTATTTTTCTCTTGCCAACGTATTGTTTTTAAGGCTGGCAAATAAATTATTTTGGGCTGAACTGGAGCAGCTGCCCCAATGATCGTCAGTTTTTTCCTTTCTGCCCTCAAAATAAAGAAGCCACTTGCGTGAAAGGGAAGATATTCCCCCTTCTTTGCTTCCTTCCATCTTTCCTGTCTGAAATAAAAAGGGCCAGCCTTTCAGCGCTTACTCTGTGCTCTCCCCCCCGTGCTTTTCCCTGCATGGTTTTTCCATAGAACCCTCTCCCGCGGGAGTAAATCCCATCGCCTTTGACTGGTTGAGGAGAGACCGAGGCTCAGAAAGCGACCTGCCAGGCACACAGCAAATGAGGCCTGGACATGGAACCAGGACCGGGATGTCACTGATTCCAGAGCCTGGGTCCGTCCCTCACAGCCCAAGCAAGTCACTTCTTGGTGCTCCGGGAAACGGGACAGCAATCTCCACCCCAGAAGTGTGTGGAAGATTACATGAGACATTCCCGTAAAGGCCCGAGCACCACCCTTGCACACACAAGTGCCCTGTAAACGTCGGCTACTGTGGATGTCAGTGCCCCCAATTCCCGCTGTTCCCAGAGTGGGGGACAGGTAAGGCTCCCTCAAGAAGCAGAGCTTGATCTGTCTGCAGACCATGGTGGCTGCTCGGTGTAGGAACCTGGGCCAGGCCCCCAGCTCAGCCCTACTCCCAAGGAGCTCCTGGGAACAGAAAGGCAGAAGAGCTGACAGTCAGAATCAAGTATAATAGCACTGGGAGCCCACATCAAGCCAGTTAGGGACTGATTGGGTAACCCAGACTGCGTGTGGAGGGTACAGGAAGGCTTCGTGGAAGAGGTGGTTCAAAGAGTCTTTTAGGGGCGCCTGGGGGGCTCAGCCGTTAAGCGTCTGCCTTTAGCTCAGGTCATGATCCCAGGGTTCTGGGATCGAGTCCCCCATCATCAGGCTCCCTGCTCGGCGGGAAGCCTGCTTCTCCCTCTCCCACTCTCCTTCCTTGGGTTCCGTCTCTTGCTCTCTCTCTGTCAAATAAGTAAAATCTTTAAGGAAAAGAAAAAAAAAAAAGTCTTTTAGGAGTTGTCCAGGTAAAAAAAGTCAGAGAAGAAGGAAAAACATTCCAAGCTAAGGAAAGCACCTGAGACAGGAGCAAAAGGCCAGGGCACGGGGGAACAGGAATTATTTGAGCCTCAGAGTGGGGGACAGGGTGGCTTTTCGCAGGTCTTTGGAGCTCTGGTTGCTCCTGGAGGCCAGGTTTTCAGCGCCTTCTCAGAGGTTGGCTGACAACTTGGAATTGTGACACAAGCCTCCCTAGATGGGGACCGAGGCAGCCAAGTGACCCCAACCGCTGTCCTGGGCAACTGGGTCTTACGTCCCCAGGGTGCTAAGTGACAGGCTGCCTCTAGCAGCTTGGTGACCCAGTGCCTCTCCACCCTGGCCTGGGGTGTTTAAAAAAAAAACAAAAAACTAAAATATCTCGGCCCCACCCAAAACAAATCAGAATCTCTGGGGTGCAGCTAAGCTTTGGTATTTAAAAAAAATATTTTGTTTATTTATTTGTCAGAGAGAGCGCGCACACACACAAGCAGGGGGAACAGCAGGCAAAGGGAAAAGCGGGCTCCCTGCTCAGCAGGGAGCCCGATGCAGGAATCAATCCCAGAACCCTGGAATCATGACCCGAGCCGAAGGCCGACGCTTAACCGATTGAACCACCGAGGCGTCCTCACGCTTTGGTATTTTTAAAACGCATTTGTCAAAGTCATCCAGCCGTACATTTAAGATCTGCGCATCCTACTTGTATGTAAATTATATCTGAAAATACAAGTTCCCCAGGGGGACTCTACCAGCCAGCGCGGAAAACGACTGGTCTAGGCCAGGGACCCTGGCGTTTGAGAAGACACTACGTTCCTCTTTCCTATCGTCATACCAACACGCTTCTCTGGACTTTGCTCAGAACTGGAGCGTCCAGGGTTCAGAGGGCATTGAGATTTGACCCAAAGGCAACAGCTCCCTTAGCATCTGGGCTTCCCTCCTAGCAACCAGCTCTCCGACGCTTCTGATTGGCTGGGGAACGCAAGGGCGGCTAATCGCTCCAGATTTTCTATTCGTAACTCTTTATTGGCCGAGAGGAACGTCAGTCCGTCCTGTAATGGGCCAGTCGGGGTCGAAACTCGGCAGCGACTGGCCTAGCCGAGTTTGGGGACGAGGCGAGGGCTAGGTGTTCATTGGTCCCCTCCCCTCGGCGGCGGCCGAGATTTACCCTTTATTCCAGGTTTCGTTAGGTCGAGGCCTCGCTCCTCTCCGAGGTGCTTGCCCCCATTGGCCCGCGGGCCAGGCTGTGACTCCGCCCCCCTGCCCTTCCGGCGCGCCGATTGGCCGCCGCGGGGCACGGGGCGGACTGCGGGCCGGCGCGCCGTGCCCGCTGAGGGAGAGCGGCGCGGCTCTGGCGTGCGGGCGGCCAACCGGCTGCATGGCGCGCTGCGAGCGGCTGCGCGGCGCGGCCCTGCGCGACGTGCTGGGCCGGACGCAGGGGGTCCTGTTCGACTGCGACGGGGTGCTGTGGAACGGCGAGCGCGCCGTGCCGGGCGCCCCAGAGCTGCTGGAGCGGCTGGCGCGGGCCGGCAAGGCGGCGCTGTTCGTGAGCAACAACAGCCGGCGCGCGCGGCCCGAGCTGGCCCTCCGCTTCGCGCGCCTCGGCTTCGGGGGGCTGCGCGCCGAGCAGGTGTTCAGCTCCGCGCTGTGCGCCGCGCGCTTGCTGCGCCAGCGCCTGCTCGGGCCGCCGGGCGCGCCGGGCGCCGTGTTCGTGCTGGGCGGCGAGGGGCTCCGCACCGAGCTGCGCGCCGCGGGACTGCGTCTGGCGGGGGACCCCCACGAGGACCCGGGCGCGGCCCCGCGCGTGCGCGCCGTGCTCGTGGGCTACGACGAGCACTTCACCTTCGCCAAGCTGAGCGAGGCGTGTGCGCACCTTCGTGACCCCGACTGCCTCCTCGTGGCCACCGACCGCGACCCGTGGCACCCGCTCAGCGATGGCAGCCGGACCCCCGGTGAGCGCGGGGCTGGCGGGAAAACCGAGGTGGGGTGGCGACCTGCGCTCTCCCCTCCAGCCTAGGGGAGAGGGGCGAGGAAGGGGTGTCTACAGGTGACAGGTGGAGACCCGGAGAGACGCGAGGGCCATTCCCACCCTGCAAGATCCCGGGCGAGCTTTGTCATGGCCACGTCTGGTAATTCTTGCAACTGCCACCCCTGGAGGGACAGCAGGAGGGCCCCTATATGGCAGCTGAGAAAACTGAGGCCCGTTGTGGCTCAGGGGGTTGCAGGTGGATACCCAGCCCTTGCCTTCCTGAACCCGTCTCAGGAACCCCTGTCATTTTGTCCCCATCACCAATCAGGGGTTGAGGCCGGAGGGTTGGAAACAACCTGAAAGGACTGTGTCCCCCGCCCCGTTGAGCTGTTGGAACACCACTGGCAGCCGCCAGTTGTAGGTGGGTGTGTGATGAGCATGGGAGGTGGATGGAGTTTGACCTGTTCCAGTTCCAGCTCCAGGGCTCAGTAATCTGAAGTTACATAACCTCGGAGCATCGCTGTCCAGGGTGTAAAATGGGAAGGCCCACCATGCCAGTTTCCTCCCAGGGGAGAGTGATCAGGGTGACTGCCAGGCACATAGTAGGTGTGGGTTGTACCCAGACCCCTCTCCTATTATTACAGAGTTTTGTGAAGTACCTTGCGGTTTGTTCTTAGTTCCAAATTACTCCGGAGGTGTCCCATTTCTCAGTTAAAGAAACTGAGGCCAAGAGAGGGGAATCGAGCTGCCCCAAAACAGGAGGACCTGAACTTGGCTCTTGTGGCCACCCCACCCCCATCCAAGGCACCCTTTACTGCCGTCATCTGGGTATTCAGGCCTTCAGAGGAGGCAAGAGCAGGTGAGGCTCCCGCATTTTGGAGGGTTTGAGTTAGTCAAGAATGGAGGGTAGCAGCAGCTAACTGCCGGGGGTAAGTGTGTGTGGACAAGTCAGTGCCCCAGCCAGTAGGCTGAGGGCGGGGACGATCTCCATCACGCCCTCCTTGCTGGCCACTGATTTAGACTGTCACAGATACCAAATCCTGGGGCAGCAGGTCTGGTATTGACAGAGGAATAGACATGGTATTGTGATGGGGTGGCAAGGAGGGCCTAGAGTCAGGTGGATCTGGGAAGGGTTCCTGGAGGAGGCATCCTGCAGGGCAGGGCAGTAGGGGATGAAATGCGGAGCCAGGCGTGGGCCATGGCAGAACCGATGCCAGGCGGAGAATCTATAATTCTAGGCTAGTTCTGTCCTCGCTTTGTTGCAGACCTACTCGCTGCATATTCCGGTCTCCCCAAAAATCCAAGCTGGGGGCTCTGGTCAGGGCTTCCTGCTGTCGCAGCTGCTGCCTGTCCTGGGCCATGCTGTGAAAAGCGAGTTGCTCCCTGAAGGCTTCAAAGTTCGGGTTAAGAACTGTGGGTTAAGAGGCCCCCCTAGGATTCAGGAAAGGTGGGTTGGAGGAGCTGGGGACCGGCCAGGTCCTGCCCATATGCCTCCGCCCCTTTCGTCTCGGTCCTCACCTGCTGTGTCGCACAGGCCCTGTTGATCTTTCCCACGACCTAGAGGGGGTGGTAGAAACTTAGCTATAACGCGGATGTCCTGTTTGCTGAGTGATGTGGCTTTGAAACGGTGGTATAAAAATATTAATAAAGGCCCCGATATGCATAAAATCTGAAAGAATGCATGTCTCTCATCCCCATCCCTCCATCCCCTTCCCTTGTGGGTCTCCTAAATTGTGTGTTTACCCTCTTGCCGCATGGCAGCCACTTGAACTGGCAAACAGAAGTGCCTGCTGTCTTAGGAAGATGTCACCACCAAAACGTGTCAGCCTTGGATGTTGTTGTTGTTTAAAGATTATATTTTAGGCCTCTGCCTTCGGCTCAGGTCATGATCCCAGGGTCCTGGGATCGAGCCCCACGTCCGGCTCTCTGCTCCGCAGGGAGCCTGCTTCCTCCTCTCTCTCTGCCTGCCTCTCTGCCTAGTTGTGATTTCTCTCTGTCAAATAAATAAAATATTTTAAAAAAAAAAAGATTATATTTTAGGGTTAAGTGGGTTAAGTCTCTGCCTTCGGCTTGGGTCATGATCTCAGGGTTCTGGGATCAAGCCCCTGCATCAGGCTCTCTGCTCAGCAGGGAGCCTGCTCCCCCTCCCCCCGTCACCGCCTGCCTCTCTGCCTACTTGTGATTTCTCTCTCTCTTTCCGTCAAATAAATAAAGAAAATCTTTTTAAAAAAAAAAAGATTTTATTTTAGAGAGAGCATAAGAGCAGGGAATGGGACAGAGGGGGAGGGGCAGAAGCAGAGGGAAAGGAGACCAGGCTCTCGGTTGAGCACAGAGCTGGGCGTGGGGCTTGATCTCACAACCCTGATATCATGACCTGAGCTGAAACCAAGAGTCAGACACTTAAGTGAGCCACGCAGGTGCCCCACATTACAGCATTTCAGTGAAGTGGCCTAGTGATGGTCTGAGGACAGACCATGTTCACACAGGCTATGTTCTTAGATGCTCCTGCTAGGACGCTCCCTCCCCTAGGGTAGATACCATGTCCCTCGCACTGCTCTATGCCCAGTGCCTAGCAAAGTACCTAGCGTGTAGTTGGGCGTCAGTAAATATTAGTCGAGTGGATAAAGAGGGACATGGGGGGTGGTGCCCAGGATGATCAGCTCCATGGTGGTGGGAGAGGGAGTTGCTGACGCAGCTGAGACCATTCTGGAGGTGAGAAAAACACTTTGGGGTGACTCACTTGAGCCCTACCCATCCTGGAAGGAATTTCTAACCAACAGGGCAAATGGCTTTTCTTCCCTCCCCACTTGTCGAGAAAACAGACAAGCAAGCTCTAGGTCAGATGTGAGGCCGAACCTCCCAGCAGAGTTGCCCTGGGTCAGCGCTGACCTGATCTCGTGACATTGGGGAATTTCCCCCTCCTTGTGTGGAGGCTGGGCAGGCCGAGGATTCTTGCTATTTGTGCCCGCTCTTCTGTAACTTAGACTTAACACCACGGAATGTCCTCCCCTGTGAAGGGAGACAAGACCCAGAGGGCTCGGGGGGTCTGCCCAGTGTTGTACTGATGAACGTTTGATAACTGGGGTGGGGTGGGGGGGCTTGATCTATACCATTTCCCAATCCCTGTGGTGATAGCCAGGTTCAAGTTCGCAACGTGAGGTCACTGCGTGTGAAGTGCGAGGACCTGTGGGCAGCATTACATAGTATTTCTAGCATGACAGACGGAAGGAATCCCCAGAGCATAGATAATGGCAAAATACTTAGGAAGTAATGAGCTTTGAGACTTTATTATCTCTTTTTTAAACATAATTAGACCATCAGTTTATAGAAGTTGACTTTTCATAGTGGCTTTCACAACGAGCTCACGAAATCCCTGAAAAGGAAACATTCGGCGCTCCCAAGCCAGGACAAGCTGGCCCAGTACATGACTGGGTCGGACACACCTGAGCACGTACCCTGTCTCTCCCATTATGAGGCTGTGCGACCCTGGATAAGTTACTTAATGGCACTGAGCGGTCAGCTTTTCCATCTGTAAAATGGGCTTCCGTGAGCAGCCAGCACAGCCCCTGGCGCGTTAGAATGTGCTCAGTAAATTTTGATCATCATCATTTGTTCGGGGACGTTAATGTGAAGGCTGAAACTTGCGGCACAAGGACGGGCCTGTGGGACGGACACAGTGGACTTATTGTTCAGGGAGCCGCATGGTCCTGGGCTGAGAGTCAGGACTGTCCTTTTCTAAACAGTCTTCCTATTGTTAAACACTTGGGCACATTCACAATTTTGCTTATTATAGCTACTGGGGCCGTGGACATCCTCAAGCATGTCGCTTTTTGTCTCCAGCCTGAATTCTCTCCCTGTGATCACTTTCCCGGCCACCGAGGCTGACTGGGGCCGGGGCATGAGCATTCCTGTGCCCTGCCACGTTCTAAAAGGGCTGTGCCCATCTCTGCAGCCAGGAGCCCACATTCTCGCAGCAGCAACCAGAGCTCCTGTTTCCCAAGCACTTGCCCCTTCAATGCCCACAGCACCTCTTTGAACGCAGGCCTGACTTGGATCCCCCTGTTCCAAGCAAGGACTAACTGAGCCAAGCCCAGTTACACACCGTGTGGCTCATTCAGTCCCTGCAGGGCCATATTAGAGATGGGCAAACTGAGGCACGGAGAGGCAAAATGGCTGGCCTAAGAAGGGTGGAGATGACAGGTTCTGAACGCAGGCAATTCGTTGCAGGGTCTGTACCTGTACTTAGTGCCACGCTAAGCCTTGGAAGACTTTTGACTCATTTCAGTGCCTTCTCTAACCCCCCACGCCAAGCCGCCTCCATGGAAGTCCAGTGTCCGATCCTGGCTGCCCCTCCCCCCCGCCCCCCGCTGCCACTGGGCACTGACCACGTCTCCATCTCCCTGCAGGCACCGGGAGCCTGGCTGCTGCAGTGGAGACGGCCTCGGGCCGCCAAGCCCTGGTGGTGGGCAAGCCCAGCCCTTACATGTTCGAGTGTATCACCGAGCACTTCAGCGTGGACCCCGCCCGCACGCTCATGGTGGGCGATCGCCTCGAGACCGACATCCTCTTCGGCCACCGCTGTGGCATGACCACCCTGCTCACGCTCACAGGTGTCTCCCGCCTGGAGGAGGCCCAGGCCTACCTGGCGTCCGGCCAGCATGATCTCGTGCCCCATTACTATGTGGAGAGCATCGCGGACTTGATGGAGGGGTTGGAGGACTGAGCCCATGGGACCGGCACTGCAGCCCCGTCCCTCCCCTACATCCGATCCTGTAGATGAAGGCAAGGGGCCAAGAGATCCCAGCTCCCGGGCCCCGTTTTCTGCAGCCTGGTGGGGTCGGGACCCAGGGAAGGTGTTAGGGCCCTCGCATCCCCTCCCCATGGTGGCAGGGCACTCTGCTGTTCCAGAAGCTGTTTGCCCCATCCTCCACCAGTTCGCACTGGCTTGACCCAGCCAGGTGGCCTTATTTCCTCCCCTGTGACCTACCCTCTTGGAAATCTGGGCCTTGATGCTCACTGAAGATTTCCCCCAACCCTGAGCACTTAACCCCCTAAGCCCTCCCAGACTGGGGTGAGGGGGGTGGGGTTTGCCCCTGGAGTTATACCTGCCCCTCCAGCGGCCTTGGGTTCCTGTCGGCCAATCAGAGGCCTAGGTAACCAACCTGCGCCCTGAATGGACCAAGCAGAAGGCTAAGTGAGAGTGACTCATTGATGGGTCTGTCCTGAAGGGTTTCATTGGGAACCCAAGTGACAATGACCCTTTGATGTTCTGGAGTCAGAGCGGACCAGTCAGAAGGCTAAGTGACAATGCGCCTTTCATGTCCCCGGTCCTGAGTTAGACCAAACAGAACACCAGGTAATAGTGACCCGTTGGTCTCTTAGATCCTGAAGAGAACCATCCAGAAACGGAGACACCATGGTCCTTTGACAATCCGGATCTCACTGGACCAGCTAGGGGTCCAGATGTCCATCTGTAAGGGTCCAAGGGCTGAAGACAACCCTCCGCAAAGGCGGTGATCCCGGGGGCCACACAGTGACTCTGCAGTGGTCTGTAGTGGAGCGCCCTGCCCTTCCCTGATGATGGTACCGGTCCAGCGTAGACGGTGGCCACGGCTCTGGAGGGTGGGGCGTTCGTGTCCCTCCCTTTGCCGTCCGTGTTTGCTGTGCCACCTGCCCCCCGTGCCCACCCCCCTATTTATTTATTTGTTTGTTTATTATCGTGTGCCAGTGATGGCGGGAGTGGAGGCTGGACCTTCCCGCCGCTTCCACGCCTGTAACCCGTCCTCCCGTACTTAATAAAGGGCGAGCGGAATGTCTGTGTGGGCTCCTGGGTGTGTGGGCAGCATGGCGGGAGGAGGACCCCCTGCCCACGCCCAGTCTGCACAGACCTGGCCCAGTGCTCCCTTCCCCTGTGGGAAACGACCCACCGCAGGCCCAGAGCATTTTCTGTGTGTGGTACTTACTGCCCTAACCCCATGGCGCTCTGGGCCTCATGGGGGCTTTAGATACCAATGTGTTTCAGGCCTTCAGAAGACAGCGAGCTTGTCTTACTCGGCTCATTTTACCACTTGGGGAAGGAGGATTAGAAATGGCGGCATTAGGGGGCTCCTGGGAGGCTCAGTCAGTTAAGGGGTCCATGATCTAGGCTCCGGTCTTGATCTCAGGGTCGTGAGTTCAAGCCCTGCTACTTAAATATGATGAGGATACTCTAGGAATGTGGGGTTAACTTACACAGTGGCACGCATCTAGAAAGCGGTGATCTCCTGAGGCAGGATTTGAACTGGAGTGGCCTGATCCATGGGAGGGCTGCTCCCACTCTGCCTAGACTGAAGGGGAATGATTCTGGAAATGTTTCCCTCACTTTTAAAGAAGTCTCTGGATGGAGGAAGGAAGCATTCTTCTGGGCTTTGGGTGTGAAAGCTGTTGCAGCCATTCTGTGATCATGAGGCCAACTCCACATACTTATCCCCTCACGCCTCCACTTCAGGTGGCAGAATAAGAAGATGGGAAGAGCTCGTTGGGGACCAAAACTTTTTTTATTCTTTTATAAGATTTTATTTTTAAGGAATCTCTACACCCGATATGGAGCTCCAACTCACAACCCCAAGGGCAAGAGTCACATGCTTTACCCACCGAGCCAGCCAGCGGCCCTTCCCCAACTTTTAATTCTGAAAACTTCAAACGGGTAGAAAAAGTGCAAGAACAGGGCGCCTGGGTGGCTCAGTGGTTTAGGCCGCTGCCTTCGGCTCAGGTCATGATCTCAGCGTCCTGGGATCGAGTCCCACATCGGGCTCTCTGCTCGGCAGGGAGCCTGCTTCCCTCTCTCTCTCTCTGACTGCCTCTCTGCCCACTTGTGATCTCTCTCTGTCAAATAAATAAATAAATAAAATCTTAAAAAAAAAAAAGTGCAAGAACAGCAGCACACCCATATGCCCTTTCCCCGGATTCCCAGTTAATATTTCAGGAAGCCGATGACACCAATCCACAAAAGGAAATAACTCCTTCCCACTCTACTCCCTGGTTTCAATAGTTTTCCTGGTTTTGCCATCCCCGCTATTGACTCGCCTCTTGGTGACCAAAGGCCTTAGAGGGAATTTCTATTAACTGCATACTTTTTTTTTCCTATGGAGGTAGCTTTGAGGCTAGGGACTGAAATGCAGATTCATTGAAATCAGCTTGGTCCCGCACCAGCGTCCCGCCCAGCACTCTCTTGATTTCATTTTAGCTACTATGGATAACCATGACCAGGGGATGATCTATGTGGCTCTTTTTCACATTTCCTCACATGTACACCAAGTGGGGAGTCAGAGCCATCTCTAAATTCCATTGTCAGCACCGATGCCACGCGGCTCTGCGGCCACCCGGGAATCAGAGGTTCCCTGCCCTGCCTTTCTCTTCCCAAACCACATGTTTCCATGAGCCTGGGCAGTTCTAGCAAATCCCACTCTTCTGACACCAACTAAAATGGAAAACTTTCTTCTACCCACAGAACCCTTCTGCCACCAAAGGTGTGGGTTTTCTGCCCCACGCAAGTCTGTAGTTTTAGGCAGACCCCAGCTACACGTCCTAGAATTCAATTCAACTCCGGCACTAAGTCAAGTTCATGCAGGCCCCCCAGCTTAAAGGTTCAATCCCACAAGACTCCCTGCCCACCCCCCTTCAGATGCCACCCCTAAGTCCCCAGGCATCACTTGTGCCTCTGACCAACTAGCTATAAATTGGAGATTCCCAAAGCCCCCCCAGATTCGGTCATTTGCTGTAACAGCTCAGGAAACTCAGGGAAACATTTGTGTTTACTGGTTTATTATGTGGCAAATGATATAGTAGGATACAGATGAAGAGCTGAATGCAGAGACGCATCGGGCAAGTTCCAGAAGGGTTCCAAGTGCAGGAATATCTGTCCCCATGGAGTTAGGGTATGTCGCCCTCCCAGCATGGACATGGGTCCACCAGCCCAGAAGCTCCAAACCCTATAGCTTAGGGATTTTTTTTAATGGAGCCTTCATCACATCGACATGATCACTCACAGCTCAATCTTCAGCCTCTGCTCATCATCAGAGCCACTGAATTAACAGCTGTGGAGGGGCGCCTGGGTGGCTCAGTGGGTTAAAGCCTCTGCCTTCAGCTCAGGTCATGATCCCAGGGTCATAGGATCGAGCCCCACATTGGGGCTCTCTGCTCAACAGGGAGCCTGCTTCCTCCTCTCTCTCTGCCTGCTTCTTTGCCTACTTGTGATCTCTGTCAAATAAACAGCCGTGGACCTCCTCCTTCCAGATTTGTTCATTTTAAAGCAATTTCCTTTGCATTTTCTGTGGCTCGCTGCCAAAAACTCTCCTGATATGCAGGCCCCGGGCACCTTATAGAAAACAGTAAAATGCACCCACTTCCCGGAAAATCCCACTTTAAATATATGTGGGCCTTTTTGGCTGTACAGTTTCAAAGTATTTTTCGGTGTTTATTTTTTTATTTTATTTATTTTTTAAAGTAGGCTCCACGCCCAACAAGGAGCCCAACACAGGGCTTGAACTCACAACCCTGAGATTGAGACCTGAGCTGAGCTCAAGAGCCACTCACTTAACCGACTGAGCCACCCAGGCACCCCTATATGTTTGTTTTAGACATTATGTGACTTGGGGGATCTAAGGTAGGCGTGTCCAACCTCTAGGAAGTCTTGGACACACTTTGGAAATAAGAAAATTCAACCCTGGAGAACCAGTCTCAAATGTCTCCACTTTTATGATGAGCAGGGTTTAAGTCTGAGCACCGTAAATGCTGATTGGCTTCAGCTTTGCAGTTTTAGCCTTTTGGAGCCAATGTTGTTGTTTTTTTTTTCTTCAGGTCTCAAATATTTTACAAGCTCTCAAAAAGCTCTCAGCTTCCCGTGAGTCTATAATTATGTCAAAAGAAAAACATGAAAAAAATTAAGCGACTCCTGCCAGAGCCCTAGTGGGCTGATGAATGGCAGGACCCCACCCAGACCTTGTATGAGAGAAGGGGTGGCTCCCCAAAGATGAGTGAGGGTCTGTAATCAGAAGGGAAACAGACAGCAGGTGGAAGGCAAAAGAATGCCCCTGTGTTTGGGGAGACGGCTGTCTGGGCAGGAGAACAGCACAGCAAAGGCTGGGAGGTAAAAACGGACACTCAAGGTAAGTGGGGGTTGGAAGAGCCCCTGAGGTTGGGGGCCATCTCCGGGCCCCCCATGCCAGTTCTTTCTATACTTCATGGAGCAAGTGGGAAAAAAAAAATTTTTTTTTTGAGGTCCAGATATCCCAGGACGACAGTGTTGTTCTTACCTTGGCTCAGCAGATGGAAAGCAGGTCAGCCCTGGCTCCCTGGATGACCCTGGCCAAGTGGCCAGCCTCTTAAGGGTGGTTTCTGCATCATTAAATGAGGGAGCGAGTCAGTTGCAGAATCTCCGGGGTTCCTTCCCGCTCTGACTTGTAGGGTTCTGGAGCTGGCTCTGATCACCCCCACCATCCCCGGCTGGGCCAGTCAGGTTGGCTGAGGGGTGTGGATGGTATTTCCGTGGGCCTGGCAGCCCTCCCAGCCACTGCCCGCTGGAGGAGGAGGCACAGCCTTCCTGTGGGCAGGGCAGGCAGGAGTGGGCAGGCTGGGAAGGGCCGTGCTGGCCTGGGTCCCCTGTCCAGGGGTACAGAGCTCACGTCTCAGCACAGCGGCCAAAGTCCAGCCTGTAGTTTGGAGGAATTCCAGAGAGTTCTCTGTCTCCGCTGCAGGGCAACGAGGGAGGAGGAGAGTCCCAGGACGGGGGTACTCTTGGCCTTGGGGGAGCACAAGAGAGGACAAATGCCGAGCCCCCCCCCCCACATCACCTCTGTAATCCAACCGTTAGTGAATGGTAGTGTTGCCACTTTCTGGTCCTGGAAATAGGTTCAAAGAGCTCAAGGACCTTGGCCACCGTCACAGCCAGGCAGCCCCCAAATTAGGACTTGCCTTCCCTTCTGATTCACTTCAGGTTCATTTCAGGGCCCAGAGCAGCTTCTCTCTGCAGTCCATTCCAGTCGACAGGCACAAGGCCCAGGGTGGCGGTGGCGGGGGGAGGCATAGATGGAAAGAGGTAATGTTTGAAAGCAAGGAGATAAGGTGCCCATTAATCCGCACAGGGCCTGGCAGATTAAGTGGGTGCCACCTCTAAGAGGCCCTGAGGACTGGGTGGGGGTGGGGTACACACGGGTCCCCTTGTCACCCAGGAAAACCATGGTCCCTGTTACAGGAGACACAGGAAGCTTGGGAGACTCGCTGCCCCAGAGTAGGCAGGAGGGGACTGTCGGGGTTGAGGTAGCAAGGTGTGAAAGGGAGACCTCCCAGCAGTGTGGACCCCAGGAAGGTAAGCTCAGCCTAGGAGAAGAGACAAGAGGGAAGCCAAACCCTTCTGAGACTGTGGGGAAAAAAAAAACATCACTGTTTAGTTCAACAGCCATGAATTTCACCCTGGACTAGCTCTGTGCCGGGGAGCAGGGTTTCACCTCCCCAAGTTTACAGACAGGGAGGCCACTTTGGGAACGGCGTGGCAAGGCTAGGACCCGAATCCAACTCTCGGGACTCCCCAAGGGGCCTTTTCAGAGGCCTATTCATGCCCCGGCACCCCTCGACTGGCCCGCAGCCAGCCGAAACTGCCCATCGTCCAGCAGCGCGCACCCTGACACTGGGCCCATCCTCCAGGTTGGGGGAAGCATGGGAGCAGCTCCCGAGGCCCTGAGAGCTCACGCCTGGACCTGGACCGGAGCAGCCTGCCAGCCCCACGTCACGGCAGCTGGGCTAGGACCGTGCCCACACCACCTCCGCTCCTCGGTCAGAACTCCCCAGATGCCCACATTCCCTGATTCAGGCAGAGAATGCCTGTGGCACTTGGAGGGGAAACACAGAGGAAAAGCAGCCAAGCAGCTCGGCTCCATGCACCCCTCCCTGCGTTGAGGTTGAGGGGAGGCCCCAGAGGAAAAAATGAAAGAGCTGGGCTTGGTTTCTGAGGCTTGGTCTTGGAGGAGGGATGAGAGCCTGCCTCAAGGCCCAGGGCGCTCCCCACCATCTCCTCCTGTGCCAGGGTGGGGATTAGTCATCTGTGGGAGGGTGGGGGGGTGGGGGTGGGGGGCAGGGGAGAGGACAGCGGAGGACCTGGCTTCCAGATGTGAGTCCCTCCTGGTCGACATCTTCCTCCCTCTTCAGTGCTGGCAGTTTCAGGAGGGAGACAGCAATGTGCAGAAAGTGGTCCTGGTGACGAGTCTCCTAGTAAGTGCCCCACCTTGCCCAGTGCTCCCCACACCCCTCTCTCCTAGTTCCTGGCTATGAGGCAAGCACCCCTCTAACCCACCCACCCTCAATTCTGTTGCTCCGGTGATCTTCCCCCCAGCCCATGTCTGCTCTCAGTACTCACCTGCCCTACAACCTTCCATGGCTGCCGCTTCCTGACGGCGCACGGGAGAAGAATGAGGCACAAACAAGTCAGGTACGAGAGAGGGGGGCGCCTGGGTAGCTCAGTGGGTTAAAGCCTCTGCCTTCAGCTCAGGTCATGATCCCGGGGTCCTGGGATCGAGCCCTGCATCGGGCTCTCTGCTTGGTGGGGAGCATGCTTCCCTTCTTCTCTTTCTGCCTGCCTCTGCTTACTTGTGATCTCTGTCTGTCAAATGAACAAATAAATAATCTAAAGAGAGAGAGAGGGAGCAGGGGGGAACAGGAGAAAAGACTGTCGCCCCGAACAACTCCTCAGTCCCGTATTTATTAGACATAGACAGTAATCCACAAAGGAGCCAAAGAAGGCTGTACATTAATCATCTGCCTTGTAGATAAACAAGAAGGAAGGCAAAATATACCTGGCCAGGCAGCGTAAAGTTTATATTTGAGCAACACATTCAGAGGGAGCATCTGATTAGCCGCAGGTGCTCTAACGGAAAAAGGAAGCCGGTGGCGTTCCGCCCTGAGCGGGTCGAGCATCCCCAGTCATTCAGCTTCAAGGATGGATACTGTCCTCTCCCCCAAAAGGCCTGTTGCCTGTCCATGGTTTTCTTAAGGCCATATCTAAACATGCTCGTAAGTAGTATAATTTCTCATGGGTCATCTTGGGGTCCGTTATCAAAGGAACGAGACTGAGACAAAGTGAAAGTTATGCAAAGCCTTATTCTATGCCAAGCATTAGAAGATAGACTGACCGGCCAGGGGAATGAGACTGAGACAAAGTGAAAGTTACGTAGAGCTTTATTCTATGCCAAGCATTAGAAGATAGACTGACTGGCCAGAGCCGCCTCCGAAGAGAGCGACCCCTTCCCAATCTCACAGGCTGGTTTTATAGGGCATAACCGCAGACCCAAGGTACGTGGCTTCTATAGTTAAGGCGTTTACTCCTGGAATCGATACCCAGAACCATACCAGAAACTCCTAGGGTGTTTATTCCCAGAATGAAGTCCATGGATATAAACAACAATATGGCTTCCTAGGCAATATGGAGTTGCTCTGGCTAAGCAGGCCCTAATAGTTAAACAGGTTTTAATATTAAATTGGCCCTAACAGGTCCTATTTTAAGTAATACATTATTCTGAGGGACAGTTACACATGGCTCCTCAGCACCCTCCATGAAAACAATGGCCCAGCCCCTGGAACGAGGCCCTTCCTGTTCCAGATGCTGTCAGCCTCCCATCTCGTGCCCCGACTTCCCCAGCATACCCAAAACTCCAGCCATGCCCAGATGCTCCCTGTTCCCCGGACATGCGCTTTCTCAAGTCTGAGCCTTTGCTCATGCTGGAATGCCAGCCGTCCTTCTTCACTCATCCTTCAAGACCCACCTCTGGGGCATCTGGGTGGCTCAGTTGGTTGAGTGTCGGACTTCAGCTCTGATCCATGATCCCAGGGTCCTGGGACAGAGCCCCGTGTGGGGTTCCCTGCTCAGCGGGGAGTCTGCTTCTGCCTCTCCCCCTGCCCCGCCCCCACTCAGTCCCCCTCACCCTATAAATAAATAAAAATTTAAAAAACAAACAAACAAACAAATAAAAACACAAAGGTCCCCAGTCTGGACAGTCTCCCTTGCACCACGGGGCTTGCTCATGACTTGCCTTAGAACCAGCATCATGCTACTCAGTCAGCCAGGTCCTGCCCCAGCGCTGGGCTACCTAAGAGTGGGGACCAGGTGTGGGGTTCCTCTTTGAATCCTTACAGACTAGCTCAGGGCAGGCACATAGTAGAGACCCAGTAAAATATCTGCTAAATGAACAGAGAAGGGAAAGGCCGGGCCTAGCCTTGGAGAGAGAGATGTGAAGAAGAGTGGAAGGGAAGGGGGCAAGAGCCAGAACCCCAAGCCCTCCTGGCCTGGCCCACCCCGGGCCCCCTCTCAGGCCTGACTGAGGCCTGACGCTGTCAGGCAGGAGCCCTTGGAGGCTCCGCAGCAGGCCCCTCAGGAGGGCTGAGGCATGAAGCCTGAGGCCTGGCACCCGGCCCAGGCTTTCTTTAGCGCTAAATGAGGAGCGCCAGCAGCAGCCACAATCCCAGCTTCCGGGGAGGCCCGGGTGGGGCCAGGACCTTGTGGTTCAAGGTCCTGGGCCCTCTGCAGAGGTCTGCAGTGCAGGCCACGCCCTGGTCCCTGCAGGGAGCAGCCAGATGAACCTCAGTTCTAATCCCCTGAGGGACTCTGGATCCCCTCAACCATCTTCTCTGGGTGGCCCCTGAGCTCGGTCTGCTGGCCCTAGGCCTCCTTCCCGCCAACTCTTGTGCCTAACTCATTCTCAAACTATTTTCCACTGGCTCCCCCCACCCCCAATCCCTGCCACAGCACAATTTTTTTGGTGGGGGTGGGGAGGGATGAAGGGGAATGGGAGGTGGAGTGGACCCTGGGGAGTGGTTAAGGAAGACGGGGGTTTGCCACTCTGATTGGTCACCTCTGCTCCAGAAAGGCTTCAAAATTCCATTGACCCCGCCTCCAGTGGGCTCCCTTCCCTGTCCTGCGTTATAATTGGCTGGGCTTCTAGGGGGCGGGACTTACCGGAGCCCGGTCCCGTTAAAAGGGTGGGAGCGGCCCAGGAGCCCATCTCTCCTTGAGTCTTGAGACAGCTGGTGCGGCAGGTATTCCTTGGGCGCATCCTCTGGTCCTCAGTCATGGCTTGTGTGAGTGTGGGGATCCCGCCCCAATGCACAGGGATGGCGTGGGGGCAGACAGCTGGGGGAGAGTGGGGGTAGATGAAGATCTGGGTTTTAGTCCCTGGGGTGTGGCTTGGAACAAGTGCCTTCTCTTTGCTGTGCCTCAGCAAAGAGACGCTGGCCGCGTCTGTAAAATGGGGGTGGGTGCCATGGCCCCTAAAGGCCCTCTCTGGCTTCAGAATTATCTGAGTTCCTCCGGGGTCTGACAGCACAGTTATTTCCGCCAAGGTTTGACATTCTGCAGCTCTCCGATACCGGGAGAGAGAAGGGTGTGGCAAACTGGTGGGGTGTTGACTTTGATGACACCCAGCCTGCTGTCCCTTCCCCCCTCCTTCACCCCAGAGAGGATCCTGTCCCTTCCCCCCCTGCAGCTGTCCCCAGTCACTGGGCCAGGGCAGAGTCATCCTCTGCTCTAGAGAGCTCTGAAAAGTCGCCAAGATTTGAGACCGGCTGCCCGAGAGGGCGCCTGCTTGGGTTAGTGGGTGGAGGGTGGTTCTGTGCAGGGTAGTCAGGTGGGGGCTGGGTAATTCCCATCCCCCTCCACACACACATTCCCCATGCCTGCAGATGGGGTGCGAAGGGGAAGAGAAGGAGGCTAGAAGCTTCTGCAGGCCCCGAGGAAAGGGGTTCAAGTTTCTGGCAGAAGGAACCGCTCACAGCGGTTATGCCTGTGCGATCAATCTTGCTATTGCTGAGCTGGCCAGGCTGCTGAGTCTGGCCGTTGGCCACTCACTCTTCCTTCTGCACAGGGGCCTGGCTGCGCCCCTTAGGGGTCTCCTCTCCAGCCCCTGCGCCTCTCTGTAGGGAGGGGCTTGAAGGGAATGGTGGGGGATCTCCCAGCCCCGGGATCCTCCTCTCCAGCAGAGGGACCGACCCAGGTGCCTTTCTTTGCCACCGAGTTGCAGTGTCACTCACTGAGTCCGATTCTCTCCATCCATCTATTAAATGAAGGGATGCAACATATCATCTCACCCCCCAAGCCTCTCTGAATCTAAAATCCCCAAGCTGAATGGCAAAAATTTCTACATCTTGCCTTCCACAACCTCGGTAGTGGTAACAGACAGGAAATGGATCCGGTTGGGAGCAGGGACTTATCCGGGACCACACGGAGAAAGAGAGTCTAGAACTTGCTCCAGATTCCCCAGGCTTTCCGCGGGCAGGGCCAGAGGATCCAGGGCGGGCACGCCCCCCGCCCCTCCCCCTCCCGCACTGTGTCCTCTAACCCCGCTGGGTGGGTCTCCTCGTTGCAGGGTCTGACCGCCAGCAACCTGAATCTCAAACCTGGGCAGTGCCTCAGAGTGCAGGGCGAGGTGGCCCCCGAAGCCAAGAGGTGAGGGGATGAAGGTTGGGGTGGCAGGGCGCAGGGGCCCGAGCTGCGGAGCCGGGCGGAGCCGGGCGGAGCGGGCCCCGCTCTGGGAGGGGCGTGGAGTCCCCCGTCAGACTGCCCAGGCCAGGCCACCGGCTGGGGGACTCACGGAGCCGGGAGACTCTGGTTCTGGCCCTGCCGCCTCCTGGCTGTGTGACAGAGGCCCCGCCCCTCCCTCCCGCGTCGAGGGGGTTAACGGCAGCCGAGTCCTCAGGGTGAGTCACTTCCTCCGCGCGGGGTCTGGATGCCCCCACTACAGTCCCCCCATCCCTCCCCGCTGGAGCCTCCTAAGCTAAACCAGCTGCGGCCTACCTTGCCTGCCCCGCCCCCACTGTGGGCGGGAGCCGAGGTCCCTGGGGGCCTGGGAGAGGGAATAGGGGCGCCTCTCCCCTGCTGGTCCTCGGAGGTCCTCTCCTCTCGGCCCCCGCCCTCTTCACTCACTCAGACTTTCACTCCTTCGGCCATTCTTCCAAGCTGTCTAGTCTCTCCGCAGCCATGTGACCTTGGACCAGTCCACCCACCGCACTGCGCTCCAGTCAGTTGTCAGTTCCCTGCTTGGGGAGGTGGTTGTGTGGATAAAGTGAGATGCTGGGTCCCTCGGTGACCATGACGCTGACCAGCTGATCTTAGAAAGAGCCGCACACGTCGTGTGCTTTATGCTTTTCATGCCTACCAAACCCTCCAAGAGACGTGCCGCTCTTCTCGCCACTTAGCAAATGCGTTTTGGATGATGATGATGATGATGATGGGTTTGCTCGCCCCGTGGATGTAGAGCGCCTACCGTGTGCCATCCTGCTGGGCACCAGGAGCACAGAGATACACAAGGCAGACAGGACACGTGTCCTCCCAGAGGTCACCTTGCGGAGGAGGTGCTGTCGGTCCGTGACCAGAGGGACACAAAGTCACATCTGTGAGAGTCTGGGCTTGGCCCTCAGCACAGCCAGACCCTTAGCGATCCCTCCTGGGCAGCCCCCATGAGGCAGATGAGGAGACTGAGGCCCAGAGAAGGGCGGGGACTTGCTCAAGGTCACACAGCCAGGAGGCGGCAGGGCCAGACCTAGAGCCTCCCACTCAGTGAGCCCTCCAGCTGGTGGCCTGGACTGGGCAGTCCGAGGGGGGACTGCAGTCGGCTGCGAAGGTCTCAGTGCCCCCTGCTCCCCGCAGCTTCGCCCTGAACCTGGGCAAAGATGGCGACAACCTGTGCCTGCACTTCAACCCCCGCTTCGAAGCGCACGGGGACGTCAACACCATCGTGTGTAACAGCAGAAGTGAAGGGTCCTGGGGCGAGGAGCTTCGAGAGTCTAACTTCCCCTTCCTGCGTGGGAGCCCCATGGAGGTGGGCTGGGGCCTGGGGCCGGGGGCAAGGGGTGGCTGGTAGAGCGAGCCTTAGCAGCTGGAGACCTAGGTCCCACCCTGCCCTCCCTCCCATCCCCTGTCCCCTCTCTCCCCTCCCCTGCTGTGATCAGGCCAGTGAGCACCAGCCCCTCTCCCAGGGAGCCTGTGTCCTGGGACCTGCAGGCCAGCTGCGACTGCAGAGCCCAGGCTCCTGCTTCAGGGCCCCTGCCACTCCATTCCCTGCCCTTCTCCGTCCTCCAGGTGTGCGTCTCCTTCGACAATGCCGACCTGACCATCAAGCTGCCGGATGGATACTCCTTCAAGTTCCCCAACCGCCTCAACCTGGAGGCCATCGAGTACCTGGCGGCCGATGGGGACATGAAGATTAAGTGTCTGGCCTTTGACTAAGGGTAGCCAGGACGTGGCCCCTAATAAAGGCAGCTGCCTCTGCTCCATCTGGACCAGCCTCTTGTGTGTGTGTTGTGGGGGGGAGGGGCGGGGGTGGGAGGGGAGGTTGCCACCAACTCCCCCAGGCTCCCCCTTCCTTCCCTTCCATTTGCTTCGTCAGTGCACACTGCCTGAGTGCCAGGGCTACACAGGGAACTCAGTGCATGGGAGGGAGCTGGGGACTGATGAAAGAAACCCAGTCATAGCCCTCCCGAAGGCTCCCAACCCAGGGAGCCCCAGCACACAGTAGGTACCTCTTCTGAGTACGAAATCAGGGGGAAAGAGGCAAGGAGGGACTGATAGGTGCCATGGCAGCTGGCTGCACAGAGGGAGGTGGAGGGAAGAATCATGAGCTCCTCAGTGGCTTTCAGGAGCTAGAAAGAGACAGGGTTCAGAGCTTGCATGGCCTGATGCGTGTTAACTGACCTCTCTGAACCTTGGTTTATGTACCTATACAAGGCAGGGGTGAGAGCACGTAGCCTATCAGAGGGCTGTCGAGAAGATTACAGGAGACCTGAGAAGCAATTCAAGTTCAATGCCCGGCACAGGGCAGATGCCCGATGGACGATGGACGTTGGCTTCCTGTCCCTGCTGCATTAGCACACGAGATGTTATCGATGTGGTTTTGGAATATAAGTGAGGTTGGGCGGGGTGGGGCACGGGGAGCTGGCTGCCAAGAAAGAATTCTAGAGATGTATTTGATGTGAAAAGCAAGGTCTGGTGAGCAGAAAGAGATGCCCTGGGGTCGTGAGGCACGGCCCATGATATCCTTTCAAGTTGGGAGGGAGTTAGGGATAGTGTAAGTCTCTAAGGAATTTTGGAAGTGAGGTTTCCAGGACCTTGAGGGGGCTAGCTCTTGTTGGCAAAAGGTCACTTATTACCATCGAATAAAGTCTTAGTCATGAGACCCTTCAGATGTATATCAGTGGGCCATATTCTTGGGGATGATTGTCAACATGTATCTTGTGGAAGGAAGTTAGAGATAAAGGAAGCTTCCAAAGGAATTTTTATATGTTAAAGTAGACTTACAGGATCCTGGGGGTGGGATGTGTGTCAGGGGTCAGGCTAGGATTGCCTTTTGCCTTTAGCAAAGTTTTAACATTGAAGCAGTTGAGTCCCTGGAGGAATGTCACTCCGCCTATTTCAAGGACTTGCCAATGGGCTGTAGTTAGTAAGGAATTTTTTTTTAAAGATTTTATTTATTTGACAGAGATCACAAGTAGACAGGCAGGCAGGGTGGGGGGGGGGGAAGCAGGCTCCCTGCTGAGCAGAGAGCCCGATGATGTGATGATGTGGGGCCCGATCCCAGGACCCTGAGACCATGACCTGAGCCAAAGGCAGAGGCTTTAACCCACTGAGGCACCCAGGCACCCCAGTAGTAAGGAAATTTAAAAATTTTTCTTCTGCCTTTGTTCCCCACATCAAAGAGGTCCTACAAAATAACGCTAAAGGGAACCTACAAGATATTGCTAAAGAGGCCTTGCCGTGGTCAGGTTAAGGTTGTTTACCCCTCTACAAAGGTTTTAACACTAAGATAATTAAGATTAAGTAGGGAGCGTCCTGGAGGAATGTCACAGGAGTCCGACCCAGGAGTGGGAGTGGGGGGGGAAGGTTGTAGATTGTCAGCTGGTGCGTCTTCAGCCAGCCTTCTGCTCCCTCACCATGATCAGCCCAGTTTGAAGGGAAGGAAAACTGCTCTGCAGGACGGTATGACTCCCTGGTCTGCACCGGCCCCGCTGAGCGCTGCGGGGTGGCCTAGGCCGCCCAGCTTTGTGGTTCCAGGCCACATGCCACCACGCTGGAGCCCAAGGGCGACCAGGTCTGGAAGCTGCTGGTTCTGGGACCATGGGCAGAACCCTCATCCCGACACTGGGAGAAGGGCTCAGGCAATGACGCTGGCTCAACTCCAGGCCCATTTTTCAGCCCCCCCCCCCGCCCCCCCTGCCCAGAAGTTTGTTCATTTGTTTATAATCGCTGCACCCAACCTGGGGCTTGAACTCATGACCCCAAGATCCAGAGTCACATGTTCTGTGGACTAAGCCAGCTGGGCACCCCTGTTGGCCAGGTTCTGTATAGGAGGAACTGGGGCGTGGGGTGTGGGGGGGACATGCCAACCCCCCCGCCCTGCAAAGAACTGGGTTGAGGCAGGCAGTCTCCGTGCTCCCAGAGGTCCCTTTCGTGCAGAGCAGAGGAGTTCAGGGAACCTCAGTCGGCCTGGGAGGAGGTCTCCAGGAGCCCCTCCTCTCTTGGTTTCCAAAGAGGACATGGCTTCCAAGACCCACCAGGTTCTACTCCCCCAGATGGCGTTGATTACTATTTTATTAAATATTTTTATTTATTTATTTGACAGAGAGAGAAACAAGAGAGGGAACACGAGCAGGGGCAGAGGGAGAGGGAGAAGCAGGCTCCCTGAGGAGCAAAGAGCGACACGGGGCTCGATCCCCGGACCCTGGGATCATGACCTGAGCCAAAGGCAGATGCTCAACAACCCATCCACCCAGGCGCCCCAGCGGGCAATGTTTAACCCAGCCCATCGTACTCACTTGTCCTAAGTGACGGGATCTGAGCTGAGGGCCAGACAACCCTGCAGACTGACCATCCCTGGCTCCTTTTGCTTCCTGCTCCCTGTTCTAGGGCCCCTACCTCCCTGGGAAGCAGTGCCTAGACCTGAGCCAATGTTCAGGATGACTTAGTATGAAAACCTCCCACAGGCTCCCCCCCAAACCCCAGGGCACTGTCACCTGAGTTGTGGTGGAGGGTGGGAGCCTGGTCAATTTCGGTCTCCAGGTGAGCCAGCTCTAGGTGGGACCTAGTGTGGGAACCCAGGGTGGTGCTCCTCTACCCCCCAGCCTTACTTTCCTCATCTGTAAAATGGGGGTCATTATTTGCACCTGGGCCCTTCTGGGTGGAGAATCCCCATCTCAGTGGGAAGCATATTTCTAGAGGAGAGCCCAGGAGGATGGAGTGTACATGCTGGGAGCTGCCAGGAGCCACGGGCAATCTCCAGGTTCTCCCAGGGCCGCCCAGAGAGAAACGGCTTTGGAAGTCTGGCTGTGACGGAGCGCCCTCTGCTGGACGTCGGAGAAAGTGTCTCTTGGACCGCCTTTCTCGGATCCTCTTGGTTCAGCGCCACAGATTCTGGATAGACCCGCTGAACTCCCACAATACCCCGGGACTGGGAGGGACTACAACCCAGCAGAGGAAAGTCCTGGGGCAGATAAGAAAGGAAACCACTGCATGTGGGCTCGGAGTCAAACAATCTTGTGTTCAAACCCCAGCTCCATCCCTGTGTGCCCCTGGATCAGTTACTAGATCTCTCTGAACCTCAGTTGCCTCATCATCACGTTGCAGGAATATTCTTATCTACCCCATGGGGCTGTTGCAAGGATTAGCTGAGATAAGGTGGAGAAATGCCTAGTTCCTGGCACACAGTAGTGATGTAGGAAAGACGGTAGAGTTTGAAGCCAACGGACAAGAAAGAATTCTTGAGACGTCTTTAGTGCAAAAAAAAAGGTGTGTTTTTTTTTTTTAAAGATTTTACTTATTTATTTGACAGACAGAGATCACAAGTAGACAGAAGGCAGGCAGAGAGAGAAGAGGAAGCAGGCTCCCCGCTGAGCAGAGAGCCCAAAGCAGGGTTCGATCCCAGGACCCTGGTATCATGACCTGAGCTGAAGACAGAGGTTTAACCCACTGAGCCACCCAGGTGCCCCCAAAAAGGTGGTTTTATTAAAGCATGGCAGAAAGAGCTGCACTGGGGTCATAAAAAGTGGCCCATTATATACTTTCTAGTTGGAAGGGGGTTAGGGAAAGCTTAAGTCTCTAAGCAACTTGGAAGCAAGGTTTCCAGGACCTTGAGGGAGCTAGCTATTATTAGGAAAAGGTCATTTTACTGTCTAGTAAAACCTTAGTCATGAGACCCTTCAGATGTATACTGGTGGGCCATATGCTTGGGGATGATTGCCAACACATATCTTGGGGGCTGAGAGATAAATTTCTAAAGGAATTTTTATGTGTTAAAGTAGACTTATAGGTGGGGGAGGGGGGTTGGGCTAAGATTTTGCCCTTAGCAAAGTATTAACATTGAGTCCCTAGGGAACTGTCACTCTGCCTGTTCCAAGGACTTGTCAATGGGCTGTACCTAGTCAGCAAATTTAGTAATTTTTTTCTTGTGCCTTTATTTCCCACACCAAGTAGGTGCTCAATAAACAAAAAAGTGATTCGAGGTGAAACCAATCCAAAGAATTATTATTAAGATTTATTAATTTATTTGAGAGAGATGCCCACGTGCCCAAGTGGGGTGAGGGGCAGAGAGCCAGGGACAGAAGCAGACTCCTGCCTGAGCAGGGACCTGACCAAGGGCTCAACTGGGGCGCCCTCTCATGACCCTGAGATCATGACCTGAGCCCAAACCAAGAGTCAGACACTTGACAGACTGAGCCACCCAGGAGCCCCCAAAGAGTGGTGGGTGTTTCAGACCACGAGCTGCAGTGTTTTTCTGGAGTCTGGAGTCTGGGTGTGGTCCCAGTCCCTTGGCTCCTCTCCTGGGGCAAGGGGATCTGAAATCCCCTGGGAAGTGTGAAGCAACGGTCCCTGCCTGAGGTGGACGCCTTCACGCTGCACTGGGCGGGGGCTTTTGCACAGGGGGCCTCCCGGAGCGCTCTGCAACCCCCACCCCCGGGGGGCAGACAGGCAGTGAGGGCTAGGTGGGCTACAAGGGCCAACCAACCGCCCAGAGCTCCCCGCTCTCCCTAGCCTGGAAGCTCAGCGAAGGCAGCAGCCAGGGAATGGCTCCCTACACCACTTACCTACCGGGCGACTTCCCTGCCTGAGGCTCCCTTTCCTCCCCTCTATAATGGGGTCGGAAGCAGCACCAAGAGGGCCAGCTGGCTGTCTTGGGGCAGCACGACACTCTTGATCTCGGGATGGTAAGTTCAAGCCCCTCGTTGGGTGTAGAGATAACTCAAAAAAAAGTCTAAAACTAAAGAAAGAGGGCCGCCTGGGGGGCTCAGTCGGTTAAGCGTCTGCCTTCCGCCCAGGTCATGATCTCAGGGTCCTAGGATGGAGCCCTCCATGGGACTCCCTGTTCAGCGGGGAGCCTGCTTCTCCCTCTCCCTCTGCCCCTCTCCCAGCTCCTGCTTGCACACTCCCTCTTTCTTTCTTGCTCACTCTTTCTCAAATAACTAAATAAATAAATAAATACCTTTAAATAAAATAAAAAGAGAGAGGAAGGAAGGGAAGGTACAAGCACCAACCTCACAGGGCCCTTGTGAGGATTCACTGGAATAATCCACAGGAGACCCTGAGAACATTCCTCAGCACAGGAGGAGACAGACCAGCCCTGTAACCCCTGATAAGTTGCCTCCATTCTCTGAGAGAACAGGTAGGTCCCTTCTCTGGGTGCTTAGCACACAGTAGGTGCTTAATACATGTATGCTTACTTATCTCTGGGCTCCAGTCACTTGTCCAAGAAGGGGGGGGGGCTGGGCTTTAAGAGTCTGATATTCCTCAGATATCCCTAATCTCAGCCCGTTCTGGGGTCACCTCCTCTGATGGCGCTCCGGCAGCCTCCTGGGCTCCCCGCGGGAGAGGTACCATCCCCAACGCTGTAATGATCGCCAGCCCTGCCAGACTGGCCAGTCCTTCAAGGCGAGGGCAGCCGTCCCTCTGCAGCGCCGCTGCAGGGATGAAAATTGAGAGTGGGGCGTTCAGGCATAGGATCCCAGTTACTAAGATTCCCCTTCAGGTGGTGTTTTACTGAATGCCTTCACACAACCGTGCTCATCTTCCGTAAAGGTTGTGTTATTATGACACCCCCATGCCATACCTGGGGAAACGGAGGCACAGAGTGGGGAGAATGACTTGTGTAGCAAACACAAGTGTGGATTGTGTTACTTACACGCAATGTTACACAGCTCACGTGTCCTCCTCATCGTGGTTCTCACAATGTGGTCTGTGGGCCAGCAGTACCAACATCCCCTGAGAACTTGTTAGCGTTGCAGATTACGGGGTTCACTGCAGACCCGCCGAATCAGAAACTCTAGGGTGGGGCCGAGCGGTCTGGGTTTCAGCAAGCCCTCCAGGGGATCCTGATAAACGCCAAAGTTTGAAAACCATTGCCTTGCACAACCCTACCAAAGTCACTATAATTATCCCTATTTTACAAATAGGGTAATTGTGGCCAAGCGAAGGCAATCGGTGTAGAACCACAGCTGTAATTGGGGGTACCAGGATTCTAATCCAGGCAGTGTGGCGCCAGAAATGGGTTCTTGGAGACCACTAACGATTTGACATCAGAATCAGAAGTACGATCAGCAATATTTGGCCACTTGCTAATAACTCCGTATTGAGCGGCTACTGCTTGCCCAGGCACCGTGCTAAACTCTGGAACGTCTCTTTCACCGTTGCTGGTCGAGGAGAGGTACTGGGGTTAGGAATCACCGGGGCGGGGGGGGGGGGGGTGGGGGGTGGTGTAGGTATCTGATTGTTACACTCAGAAGGCAAGCACCTGGAGGCGGGCTCCGCGGCCCCTTTAAAAGGCGGAGCCTGAGCAACGGAACTGAGGAGCGTAAGTGCGAGACGTGCCCGAGAGGCTAAGAACGAGACACCCGGAAGTGTCTGAGGGTGCTGGAACTGCGCCGCCGAAGGCCTCGCCGCTATGGGCCGCAACAAGAAGAAGAAGCGAGATGGCGACGACCGGCGGCCGCGGCTCGTTCTCAGCTTTGATGAAGAGAAGCGGCGGTGAGTGCCAGGGCTGGAGCGGATTTCCTTGGGGCCGCCGGCTGGGGCGGGCAGCTGATGCTCACGCAGAGGTCCCTTCCGGCCCCGCCCTCGCGGCGTGGCCCGGCTCCCCTCCGACATCCCCCTCCCCTGCGGAATGGAAGCGGCCGCGCTCGGCCCCCGCACCCGGGGGATGGAATCGCCCGCCCCGCCCTCCCTTCGCTCGCTCCGCGCCCGGGCTGGCGGGGCTCCTGCGGTGTGCGCAGCGAGAGGGCGGGTATGGGGACCCGGAGCTGAGGCTTCGACGTCCGGGGCCCAGCCCGGCGGCCCCCCACGCGGTAGACTCAGCTGTTGTTGATGAATGAGGAGGGAGTGAGATGAGTGTGGCTTAAGTTGATTTATGCCCTCATCAGAGTGTCCTGAGTTCCTTCGATGTGTGGGTGCCGGATCTCAGGACCCCGAGCTGCACCCCTAAGCCTCAGCGTCCGGTCCATCAGATGTTTCCCGCTCAGAGCGCCACTTTGCCATGTGGTAGTGGGTCAGCGAAAAGCCTAGTGTTGAAACTTTTTCCGGAAACTTTGGAAATGGGGCAGCCAGCACTAGAGAGATGAGAAGGAGCCCAGATCAGATAGGGGAGGAGAATGCGGGGAGAGGGGGCACCCACCGGCCCTACAGATGGGTCGGGGCAGGGCAGGTGTCCTGGGGAAATGGGGTGCCAGTCCAGTGGAAAGTTTGTGGACGTCTGGGTGAGGGTGTCCTTAAGAGCCTACTAGAAGTGGCTAATTCCTTGACTGGGTCAAGGAATCTGGCAACCTAGAAGCGGCCCCACCTGTCCTGCCCACGTGCCTGGCCCTGTTACCTGAGGCCGAGAGCTCTGGAGGAAGGTGGGTGGAAAAGGCAGCATCTCCCTCTTTCTCCTAACCTTACAGTCTCTATGACTTTCGGTAAATAGCCTAGCTTCTCTGTGCCTCAGTGTCCCCACCCGTAAAATGGGGATCGGTACCTACCGCATAGATTGTTGTGAGGAATACATGAGGTAACACATACACTTTTTAAAAATCTATTTGAGAGAGAGAGCGAGCACACAGAAGCGGCATGGGTGGGGGCGAGGACGAGCAGAAGGAGAGAGAGAAGCCGACTCCTCCTGATGCGGGACTCGATCCCAGGACCCTGGGACCTTGACCTGCCCAAAGGCAGACGCTTAACCAACCGAGGCCTCCAGGTGCCCCTGTGTACGTTTTTGTAGCGGTACGGTATTAGTGGTTTTTCTCTTCCTGGCATGAGCCTTTCCTTGTGTCTCCTCCTGACTCTTCCATGCCTCTCTCCTGCAGGGAGTACCTGACTGGCTTCCATAAGAGGAAGGTAGAGCGGAAGAAGGCAGCCATTGAGGAGATCAAGCATCGGCTCAAGGAGGAGCAAAAGAAGCTCCGGGAGGAGGTGCAAAGGGCGGAGAAGGGTGCGGGAAGGGGGGTAGGGAGGGAAAGAGAGTGTGTGTGTATAAAATGTGACTCTTAAGGGATTTACATCCTTGGATGGCCTTAATAGGGGCGTCTGCAGGAATGAGGGAAGGCATGGGGAGCAGTCTGTACAGGTAGAATCATGGTGGGCCCTGGTGGGGAAGGTTGAGGATGGAATCTTCTGGTGTTTCACCAGGAGTCAGTCATTCATGGTCTCACTCACCCTGGAGACGAACAGCGCTCCGGCCTGGGGTTGGCAGGAGAGGCCATACTCAACTGTGTTCCCTTCCCTTTTGGTTTCAGCGGCATCAGGAATACTTGAAGATGCTGGCAGAGAGAGAGGAGGCTCTGGGTAAGTCCTGTCTTGGCCCTGACCTTGGGTGTCAGGCCAAGAGGCCTAAGCTTATTTATCCTTTGGTGGGTGGAAGCGGAGAGATGTGGGGGCTGGTCAGAAGCTAACTTCCCTAGCTCTAGGGGTCTTGGTGGTGAGGCAAGGGCCAGGGGTGGTCTTCAGTGACCTCTAAAAGTGAGTGGATCAGACACAGGGAGGACCTGTGTCTGAGGTCTCCCCGGAGCATCACGGGGGGGAGTGGAATTGTTTACATTTATCTGCGGGCCGGACTCTGGAGCCGGTGACTTCTTGGACAGTCTCCCATAGAGGAGAGGGGCCACTGCACTCTAGGGCCGGGCAGGGGGTGAGAGTCTGGTTATGTGCGCTCTGAGGCTGAGACCCGGTTCTGTGCCCACCTTGCGCAGAGGAGGCAGATGAACTGGACAGGCTGGTGACAGCAAAGACGGAGTCGGTGCAGTATGACCACCCCAACCACACGGTCACCGTGACCACCATCAGCGACCTAGACCTCTCGGGCGCCCGGCTGCTGGGACTGCCTCCACCGGAGGTGGGTATAGCTTCCAGCCCTAGGGAAGACGGGTCCCAGGTGCAGACGGGCCTGTCGGGGGTGCTGAGTGCTGCCCCCTATTACGGGGATTCCAGTGCGAGGGGCTCTTTCCCTCCTGGGCCCTCTTTCCGGCCTGGACAAAATCCCCGACCTTGGGGCTTGTCGAAGCCGGTTCCGTGACGCAGCAGCTGTGGGCACGTGGGCAGGTGTCTTCGCCAGCAAGTTGGGAGGGGGTGTGGTGGGGGAGTCCTGGCTGATGGCACCTGTCCCATGGGATTGCTGAGAGTGTAAAAGTGGTTCATCCAAGGGAAGCGCCAGCGATAGTGGTGTGTGGTGGTCACTCCATGCGCGGGCACAGCAGTAACACGGCCCGGCCATGCGCACGAGCCCGGAGTTTGCAAGCTGTGAGTGGGGAGGTACTCGCAGATTGCAACCAACATTTAATTATTTGTTTAAAGATTTTATTTATTTATTTGACAGACAGAAATCACAAGTAGGCAGAGAGGCAGGCAGAGAGAGAGAGGGAGGAAGCAGGCTTCCCGCCGAGCAGAGAGCCGGATGCAGGGCTCCATCCCAGGACCCTGAGATCATGACCTGAGTCGAAGGCAGAGGCTTTAACCCACTGAGCCACCCAGGCGCCCCTGCAACCAACATTTAAAAAAGAAAAAAGGGTCCCCCTTTTATTTATTTATTTTTTGAGATTTTATTTATTTATTTGATAGGGAGAAACACAGCAGGCAGAGTGGGAGAGGGAGAAGCAGGCTTCCTGGCAAGCAGGGAGCCCAATGTGGGGCTCAATCCCCAGACCCTGGGATCACGACCTGAGCTGAAGGCAGACGCTTAACTGACTATGCCACCCAGGTGCCCCAGGATCCCCTTTTTAAAAGCACTCGGTGGGCCCTGACTCGGGAGCCACCGAGCCTTCCAGAAAGGGCACAGGAAAGCACTGCTTTCAGGTGAAGCAGCAGCGTGTTGTGTTGTTTTGCTTGAGTTGGTGTGACCCGGTGTTCCCCCTCGGTGGCGGGGACAAGCTGCTGGGGAGCTGCTGGGGCGCATGAGCGAGGGAGAGGCTTTGGAAGCGCGAGGGAAATGTTAACATGGTCAGCACCGCCTAATAAGCTCTCAAAACAGCGACAACAAAAACAAAATTAAAAGGTCTTAAAAGTTAAAAAGAAAAAAGGAAAGCAATAGAGCAGAATGTCACTAAAAGAATCAAAAAGCCTCCCAGTGAAGTACCATCTCTCGAAACGGTTGTTTCTCTCGGAGCAGCGTCCGTCTGGGTGGGACGGGCATTTCAGTCCCTGTCCATCCCCAGTCCACGGCAAGGCACGTCTCCTGTCACGGAGGAGCCTGGAACCAGTGCTTCTGGCGTCCCTACCGCGCTCCCGCTCCTTCTCTATCTCATGCTCATTCTTCTGAGTCCTCCCGGCCTCCGCCTGCAGCGGACGTGTGGACGCTCACAGCTGGAGGAAGAGGGGCACGAGGCTGGGAAACTCGGCTCCTCCTGCGTCATCTCTGCTGCAGGGCTGTGCGTGCCTTGTCCACCGTGGCCTTCTCCGAGCCCTGAGCCGGGCCTCCAGGCAGCAGGCCGGGCCCCTCCCCGGCAGAGCCGGGACAGCTGGTGTCAGGCCCCGCGATCTGCCGCTCTGTGTGACAGTCCTTGTTCTCTGCTTCTTTAGCAAGGGACTGGCCACAGGCCCGAGGAAGAGGTGTCCTCCACGGAAAAGCCGACCAGAGCCTTACCCCGGAAATCCAGAGATCCCCTCCTGTCCCAGCGGTGAGCCCTGGCCTGTCCTCCCCTAGGCTACTGCCCCTTCGTGACTGACAGTGGATGGGGCCGGAGGAACCACCTCTGGCTGGCCTGTGGCTGGTGGCATGGGGCAGCGACTCTGCTCTGCCTGTCTAGTGTCCCTCCTCCCTATTCCCCATCCCTGCTCCCCAACAGTGGCCATCCCTGGGTGCCCTTAGTGCCTGTGGTAAGGGCCCTTTTTATGAGCCAAGGAACTGGCAGGCCGTCTGGGATCAGAGCAGCTGCCTTTGGCATGGATTTGGTACTCCTGGCATTCAAGGCCCGTACTGACTTTCTCCGTGAGTCAGGCAGTCCGTGCTCCCCCAGCCCAACCTTCCACGCACGCCCCTGTCTCCACAGAGTAAATGCACCCCAGCCTCACCAGCCTTGCACCCTCCTACAGGATCTCCGCTCTCACCGCATCACTGCACGCACACAGCCGCAAAAAGACCAAGAGGAAACGTCCCCGACGGGCCCCGGACTCCACCAAGAAGCCCCCAAGTGCCACCCGTACGAGCAAGACCCAGCGCCGCCGGCTGACAGGCACGGCCCGGCACAGCGCAGAGTGAGCCCCGAGAACCAGGCTGTGCCCAGCCCGGGCTGAAAGCTTGGCTTTCCCAGGAACCCAGCCCCGAGGGAGTGACTCTGCGGCCCAGGCCTGGGAGGCCAGCACCTGTGGCCTGGAGCTGGGACTCGGGGAGGGGGCAGGCAGCTGAGAGGTGGCTCCCGGTGGGAGGAGCCTTCAGAACCGAATCGGGGTCATCTTCCCACCTGTGTCCCCACGGAGCCCTCATCAGATTTCTGAAACTGAGCGCGCTCGTGGTCTGTTTGTCCTTGACCCTGACGCCACATGCCAGGGCCCAGCTTCTGAGGCGGATGAAAGGGTCAGGTGCTCCACCCTCTCGGTCCAGCAGTGTCCATGTGGGTGTGAGAAAGTGGTAGAATCCAGTCACCTCGCCAGTGGGAGAAGCCACTGCTGGGCCAGGGGCGGGGCGCCGTGCCAGACTCCGCCCATCACTGGACAGACTCTGGGTCTGTCCCTTCCTGGCCTCGCTGGTCTCAGCCGGAACTGAAGTGGTGGGAGCAGGTGCGTTCCAGGAGCATTCCCCACCCAACTCGGGACCAGTGAGAGACGGGGAAGGTGACAGGAGAAGCAACAAGTCCCACCTGGCCCCGGGGTGGCAGCGGGGGTGCGGGTGCTGGCAGGAGGGGAGCTGAAGTCCCAAGCAGGTCTTTCTGCTCAGCCCAGGGAGGGCTGCCGTCAGGGAGGCTCAGGAACAGGGGCTCCGTAGGCTGTGTCTCAGGGGGACTGGCACTCTCCCGTGTCACCATCCAGACCCGCTGTCTGGTGCCTGCGCGAACGCCACACCTGGACATGGGAACGCCAAGCTCGGGCTTAATGGGTGGGAGGCGCTGTGACCTGGTCCTTTGGCCGGCTCTTCCTGCTAGCCTCTCTGTTCTTCGGGTGGGGCGACTCGCTCTGCTGGGCTGCATCCATCCTGGGCAGAGGGTGGGGCCTGCTAGCAAGCTCTCCCGGTGCTTCTGGTGCTCAACCCTGGGCAGGGAGTGTGAGCCTTGCCCTCGCCCACCCCCACCGGGAGCAGAACACATCCTGGGCCTAAGGGATTACACAGGGGTGGGCATGGCTTTGAATCCTCACTCTGTCACTTGGCCTCCGTGTGGGCACTTTGCTGTGCTGACCTCTCTGGGCATATCCCCACATGTAAGAAGTCAAGACACCCCCCCCCCCCCGAGGCTGACAGGAGCCCTGAGCACGAGCCATCTCCCGCAGCCCCTGGCATCCCGCAGGAGCACCTGCGGCGTGCGCGCGCCCGGCCTCTGCTGGCCCCTGTGGTGGCTGACCCACGTCTCTTCTCCTGTCCCCAGTGCCACAGGGTCACTTACCATTTAGATCTACACGTTGTGATGTTTACAAGTATTAAATTCTCATTCGCTTTCTTCTGTGTGCACCGTCAGTTCTCACAGCAGACCAAGGAGACTGAGTCAGTGATTTTGTCCATCTTGGGATCGGAGGTGGTGGAATCAGAACCCCCTGGAGGACTTGCCTTTTCTCCCCGGAGCCCCTCTCTCCGTGCTCCACACAGGATTCTTTCCTTGCCGCTCTCCCATCTGGTGGGCCTCCTGGCCTTGGGGCTTCTAGGAGCAGTGTAAAGAAGGATTCAGTTTAGCTGTATACAATAAAAAACAAATTTTAAAAAAACAACTGGCTTATATAAGAGGTTAACAGGGAGATAACTAGCCTGGAGCCGGGGGCATGGGAGCTTGGGGGGCTGGGACGGCAGGCTTTTAGCTCTTTGTTTTGTGCCATTTTCAACCCATGGCTTCCACCTCATGGTCCAAGATGGCTGCTTGAGCTCCAGCCATCATACTTGCCTTTCAGCCAGCAGGAAGGAGGAAGGGTTGAAGAACATGTCCCTTCTTTTAAGAACATTTGACGCTTGTCTTGTGCCATTGGTTGGGCAGAAGGCAAAGACAAGGGGTAGGAGGAAGAGGGAGCTCCTGGCTGTGGGGAAGGCTGGGTCCTGTGGTTCGTTCTGGGGACCCATGTTCCCAAATAAGAATTGAGGGTTGTGTGGGGCGCCTGGGTGGCTCTGGTCATGATCCCCTGAGTCCTGGGATGGAGCCCTGGGAAATCTGCTTCCTCTCCCTCTGCCCTTCCATGCTGCCCGTGCTCTTTCTCTCACTGGCACTCTATCTCTCTCTGTCTCGCAAATAAAAATCTTGGGACAAGCAGCAGAGGCTCCCACAGAAGCCAGATATATAAGGAAAGGACTGTCATGACCCAGCTGTACGGACCCAAAGCCACAGCAGACACTTGCTTTTCTGTTCTTTGGTTACTGCGGTGAACTTCCCCGATGCTACCAGAAGGAGCCCAGCCTCTCAGTGCAGTATAGGAAAGACCCTCCCGGGTAGGATGTATTTTCGGGCGGCTGAGCCCTCCGCAAGGGGGATGAGTGGGCAACCTGCTGGCCCTGCCCGCCTGGGCCCGGAGCTGTAGAGAAGAGGGTTCCATGCCAGGGAAGCTGAGCCTTTCCTCCTCTCCGAAGTCCCCCGGACCTCAGAGGCTGAGAGCCCCCAGGTTTGAACTGTCGACCTCAGTGGCTCTGGCCTGGGGTTCCCAGTTCGTCCTGAGCTGGAGACCTCCCTGTCTGTTCTATTGTGAGCGGCACCAGCATGACAAAAGTCCTCCAAGTCTTGAGTTGACACCTTGCAGATGTCAGAGTTGCCCCTTAGATGTTCACAGTCTGCTCACGCCTTTCTCGCTCTGCCTGTGAGCCACCTCCTCAGAGAAGCCTTCCCTGATCCCTCCTCCAGCCCTGGGAATCTGTCCCCACCCGCTCCCAACATGGGCTCCAGTGACACTGTGTTTCCTTCTTGTAAACACTGAACACATCGTCACCCGCTTATGTCTGTCCCCACTAGCAGACCATGAGCCTTCTGAGAAGTTGGGTCTCTCTGAAGTTGCTGCGTCTGCCCCTGGCACAGGGCCCGGCTCCCCATAGGTCCTGAGCCAGTCCTGCCTGAGTGACATGGGACCCAATCCCCCACCCCACAGGGGCTCCCAATAACGCTTGGAATAATCTGTTCTAGAATTTTCTTGACCGCACTGCCATGTTTGCCTGTCTGCAAGCTTCTGAATCTGTTTTTCTTTTTGTTTTTCCCCTTCCCTTCACCACATCCATCTCTCCTGTGCGAACTTCGCCCTCTCCCTTGCACCCTAGTTAGCACGATTGCCAAATAACAACCAAAAGAGAGCAGATGGGAAAGGAATTTATCAAGCACTTCTCACGTGCCGGTCACGTTACTAACTCAGAAGCATGGCAAAGTGGAAATTAACTCCATTTGATAGGTGAGAAAACTGAGTCTCCACTTACATAATGTCTGAAGTTATCTGTCACAGCTAATAAGACATGGTCCTTGCATCCCAAAGAGGGACAGACACATGGACGTCCCTCTGGAGGTCAGGAGTTCAACAGTGTCAGAGAGCAGGCTTCCTTACAGTCCAGAGGCAGAGAGGAAGGCATCCAAGAAGGCTTCCGAGAGGAGGTGATCCTTGATCTGAATCTTGAAAGATGATCTGGGTTGGCCAGGCAGCTGAGGGAGGGGATGGGTGGATAAAGGGCCCTGGTGAGTAAAGGTGGGGAGTGGTCAGAGGGGAAGCAGCTGTAGAGGCCCATGGGCCCCAGACCCTGAAAGGCCTCAAACTTGAGCTGAGGACATAGACCCTTATCCTGTGGGCAGTAGGAGCCCTTGAGGTGGGGCTGGGGAGTCACCAGGGGCAAGTCAGGGTCAGTGATTGATTTAGAGAGATCTCCCTGGTTTCAGTGTGGAGGCTCCAAGACCGTGTTGTCGTTATTCCGGAAGAGGCTGGGAGGCCCTCCTTTCATGCAGGCAGCCATTCACTCTCTCACCACGCATTTATTGAGCGCCTCTGAAGTCCCAGTCACTGGGGTACATTGATGAGCAAGAAAGGGTGGTCCCTGCCCTCCAGCGATTTACATTTCATGAGCTGTAGCTGTAGGGACTCAGTGGAGGAAAGAGGATAATGGTAGCATTTATTGAGCACTTACTGTATACCAACCACTCTTTTTTTTTTTTTTAGGATTTTATTTATTTGTTGCGGGGGTGGGGGAGAGAGAACGCACACAAGCAAGCAGGTGGCAGTCAGAGGCAGAGAGAGAAGCAGGCTCCCCGTTGAGCAAGGAGCCTAATGCAGGACTCCATCCCAGGACCCTGGGATCATGACCTGAGCCGAAGGCAGCAGCTTAACCGACTGAGCCAACCAAGCATCCCATTATACCAGCCACTCTTTACAGGGTTTAACTCACTGAATTCTCAAGGTAACCCCACAGGCTGGGCAATTCCATTAAGCCCATTTTGCAGGTGAGGTATATAGAGGTAGCCCCCTCAGGAAGCAGGTCACTCCCTAGATACAGACATTAATACTGCCTGACTGGCGGAGCAAGCTGAGTCTTACCTTTGAGGGGCGCCCTCACAAGGTCCAGAATGGGAAAGACACTCCAGGAGCCATGTGGGTCCTGCACAGGATCTCTGCTCAGTGCAGTGAGACCTTACCTAACGCTGGGGAAGCCAGGGAGGGCTTCCTGGAGGGCGTGCCATTTAAGTTATCACTAAGGGAATGAAAAATCTGTGATTTACCATTTCAGAGACACTGCATAGGATAGAATGCCTGAACATTAGTTTGGTTTGACTCGGAGTATTTAAAAACAGCTTGATTAGGGGTGCCTGGGTGGCTAAGTCCATTGAGCATCTGCCTTCGGCTCAGATCATGATCCCGGGGTCCTGGGATTGAGCCCCACCTCCGGCTGCCTGCTCAGTGGAGAGTCTGCTTCTCCCTCTCCCTCTGCCCCTTCCCCTACTCATGTTCTCTCTCTCTCCATCTCTCCTCAAATATATTAATAAAATCTTTAAAAAAAAGAAGAAGAGGGGTGCCTGGGTGGCTCAGTGGGTTAAAGCCTCTGCTTTTGACTCAGGTCATGATCCCAGGGTCCTGGGATCGAGCCCCGCATCGGGCTCTCTGCTCAGCGGGGAGACTGCTTCCTCCCTCCCCCCACCGCCTGCCCCTCTGCCTACTTGTGATCTCTGTCAAATAAATAATAAAATTTTAAAAAGAAGAAGAAGATTTCTGCGGAAGGGAACAATTCTGAACGTTTACCCAATTTTTTGAGGTGAAAACCAAAACCAAAATAGGTTGACTTCGCCGATTTCATGTGGAAGTTCGGGTTTCTGGCTTCTTCAGTAAAAGCAGGCTTGGCTGCACCCGATCACCCCTTCCCAGGGTCGCCATGGACTGGAGTCAGCCCTGGTGAGCCTGTGGGACACTCGGGCCTTCCTGCTTCTGCTCCGGCATGTCTACCTGGCCCGCACACAGCGCGGGATCCTCCGCCAGGCCTGTGGACAGGGTGGGCTGGGAGGAAACTGAGGTCAGAAGGGTGGAGTGGGGCCAGAAGCATCCACTTCGTGGTTCAGCCACGACCATCCTGCCCGCGAATCCTGGCCACGGGGAAGAGCATGAGAAAAGGTGGAGGTGAGCAGGCGCAGACCCTGCAGGGAGCAGAAGGCGGGTAGTGTCACCAGAATAAATGGTGACAAGGGTGACCTGCGCTGCCCTGGCTGCCTTGCGTCCTTAACCCTGAGTCATCTGAGCCACCCCACAGGACTCCGGGAGTGTGTTTTTTAGACCAGGCTCTGTCAACAAGTAACTGAGCGGCTTTGGGCAACTTGCTTCGGCCTGAGTTTCACTGCTACACGATGTGGATGGTGAGGGCCATCCTTCTCATCGCAGGGAGGTGTTGGGAGAAACCCGACTGTGTATGCAGAGAGGCCGGCTTTGCCCCCTTGGGAAAAGGAGGGACTGTTATCCTCAACCACTCTTAGAACCACTGTCTCCCCACCCCCAAGAGGGCGACCTCTTCCAACAGTCCCCAGAGCTCCCTGGCCCCCTCCTCCTTCCTCCTTCCAGTCATCTCTCCTCCAATCTGCTGGCTACTGCCCACCTGCCTGCTGTCCCCTCCTGCCCTCAGGGCCTAGCCAGGCGGCTCCAGAGCTAGGGACAGCCCTCAGGACAACCCCTGTTTTGCCCCTTGACTTTTCCCTTCTCCCCTCCCCCTCCCCAGCCTCACCACTCTGTCCCCCTCCGCCAGACTGTTTATCCCGCTGGGGCCGGCAGCCTCACTCCCTCTCCCCCAGGGCTTTGTCGGATGTCACCATCTCAGCGATGCCTTCCCTGCCCACCTTATTTCAAGTGTAATACCCTCCCCACACCAGCCACTCCCACCCCCCTTCCTGGCTTCATTGTTCTCCTTAGCACCTCTCACCAGCCTTCATACTCCATATCTTGCTTATTTATCTTGTTTGGCATCGGGGCACCTGAGCGGCTCAGTGGGTTGAGTTCCTGACTCTTGATCTCGGCTCAGGCCCTGATCTCAGTGTCGTGGGATGGAGCCCCGAGAAGAGCCCCACATTGTACTGGGCTCCCTGCTCAGCGGGGAGTCTGCTTGGGATTCTCTCTCTCCCTCAGCCCCTCTCCCCCTCCCTCTCTCTAATAAATATATAAATAAATCTTTATCTTGTTTGGGGTCTGTTTGTCTCCGCTAGAATGTAAGCACTAAGGAATCACGAGATTCAATCTTTTGTTCACTAAGTATCCTCAGTACACAACTAAGTAGGGGCTCCGTAAGTATTCAATGAATTGAACCGTCAGGAGGGCCACCCTGTGTTAGCTCTAGGTTTTACTGATTGGTGGGGGCGAGAGGGTGGGGGGATGTGGCTAAAGTGCCCCAGCCATGTCCTGACCCTCAAACTCAAACCAAATGTCTAACCCACACCAGGCTCAGAGAGGTCAAGTAACTTTCTCAAGATCACACAGCCAAGAAGTGCTACATCCAGATGCCAAACCTCGGTCTCACTACTTCCTGTTTTGCTCACGGTAACTGGGACCAAGCTAAAAGCTCATTATCCTTACTACTAAACTGAGTCTCCACGCATTCCATCCTGGGCCAGGATGACCTGTTCAGGGGTTATCTCTTCTACTGGTCAGTGGGGTTCTCATCTCAGGAGGCACAGTTTATCCATGTTGCCATCTCCCCAGTGCCCAGCAGATATACGTGTGAGGGGCACCTGGGTGGCTCAGTGGGTTAAGTCTCTGCCTTCGGCTCGGGTCACGATCTCAGGATCCTGGGATGGAGCCCCGCATCAGGCTCTCTGCTCAGCAGGGAGCCTGCTTTCCCCTCTCTCTTTGCCTCTCTGCCTATTGTGGTCTCTGTCAAATAAATAAATAAAATCTTAAAAAATTTTAAAAATTAAAAAAAAGATATATGTGTGAAAGTCTGAGTGAATTAGTGAATGAAGATGTTCTGTGGGGCTAGTGGAGTCAGACACACCAGGGTTTTAGTCTTGGCTCTGCCTCGTACTAGCTGCGTGACCCTGGCAAGTTAATTGTCCTTAGTTGCTGTGAAATGAAGATCTTGGTACTTAACTCTTTGGGTTACTGTATCCTAATGAATGTGAAGACTTTGGAACAGGGGCCAGTACATAGTACAGAATAAATGTTATCTTAAAAAGGGGGCAGGGGTGCCTGGGTGGCTCAGTGGGTTAAGCCTCTGCCTTCGGCTCAGGTCATGATCTCAGAGTCCTGGGATCGAGCCCCACATCGGGCTCTCTGCTCGGCGGGGAGCCTGCTTCCTCCTCTCTCTCTGCCTGCCTCTCTGCCTACTAGTGATCTCTGTCTGTCAAATAAATAAATAAAATCTTAAAAAGAAAAGGGGGGCAGATTTAAAACAAAACAAAAAAAAGAGAGAGAGAGAGAGAGTTGTGCATTTTGTGAGTGAGTTCTTCATCAGTGGAAGCGAGCGAATGGAGGCTAAAACCCCTGGGCATTTCGTTTCATCCCGACAGGTTCTACTTACTACTCTTCCCATTTTACAGATAGGAAAACTGAGGCACAGAGACTTTAAGTCTCTAGCCCAACATCTGGAGTAAGGCCAGTCCAGGGAACTGTATCGAGAGTGCACCGGCGGGGAAGAGATCAGAGGGAGCCAGGCCCATCAGTGCCAGCTCTCTAAAGGGTCCCCCTGGGAGCCCTGACCCAGCAGCGGCTCAGGCTAGACGTGCGGCGGGTCCCGCGCTCAGAGGCGTCTGGGCGCCGCCCGCCTCCGCCCCGCCCTTTGCCCTCGGGTTGCCCAATCCCGCAGCCTTTATGTAAATGAGGCGCCTAGATCGAGCCTATGGAAGAGCGGCAGGGGAGTGGTCTTCGTCCACCTCCCGGGCAACGTTCTGATTCATTGTTAAAATAGAAGCTGTGACCCCCAGCACCCCACCCCGGCCCCCGCTGTGCGTGGAAACCGGAGCAGAGGTCAGTAGTACTGCGCGGTGGAAAGGGGGTACGGGGGCGGGGAGAAGACGCTACTGGGGTAAGGTAGAGGGGCGAGGCATACGGAGAGGGACTGGGTGACCCGCTGGAGAGGTCCAGGAGTCCATTCTCCGGGTGGGGCATGAGTGTCCGCCGAAGGTTTTTCATTGTTACAGCCACACCTAATGTGCATTTTAGAGGATTCTGCCAACTGGTTGGGGATAAGGAGGAGGAGGAAGCCAGAGCAGTGAGGGGCACGTGAAATAGAGCTCCCAACAGCCCCCAGGGAAATGAGCCGCCCTCTCTGTCTCAGGCGATGGTCCTTTATGTGGTCAGAGCAGGAAAGAACCGCCCAAGCTGGGCGGGACCGGTGCGCTCCCCCTTCCACCGCTGGGGCAGGGTCGTCGCGGGGAGATGATGGCCCAGGGAGGATTGAAGGGCCAGTGGGTACCCCTCTCACACACACACACACACACACACACACACTGGCTCCTGCCACCTCCCCAGGTCTGATGGTGGAGAAGCCGGGAACCTTCGCCCTGGCTGCCCCAGGGGAGGATGTGAAATTCCGCAGGTCTCAGCTGAGATTGGCCACCAAGGCCTTATGTCCTCGTATGCTTTGGAGGAAACTCACCAGGTGAGGACTGGTGTGTGGGCAGATGACCTGGGGGGCACCGCAGGGTGCTTGGGGTTTGGGAATATGGGTTCCTCTTCTGTGCCACTCGCCTCCTGGGGCTCTCTGTGAGCAAGGAAGGTATCTTCAAGTCACTCTTTTATTGGGGTCTACCCCTTCTTCCGCCATCCCAGGACATGCCCCTGGAGCCCTCAGTGGCCTCACCCAGACGGGAGGGCCCCGTGCTCAAGTCAGAGCACTGGGGCTTCTTTTGGGCTAAACCGTGCTGCCTCCTTGCTGTGTGACCTGAGGTGGTTCACTTTTGACCATGACTTTGTCCTCAACTCTGAAAATACCTGCTGGCCTTTTGCTTCACTCCCAGCATTGCCCAAGAAACCTGTGTGAACTGGCGGTGTGTTCCAGTGCCCCTCATTTCCACCTCCGAGAGGGTGGGGGGAACACAGACCTGGGTTGGAATCTAGATCAGCCCCTGGGACCTAGAGCAAGGTGTGGACCCTCGGTGAGCCTTAGTTGTTCATCTGAAATTGGCATTGACTTTATCTACACTGTGGGGTAACTGTGAGGCCAGGGTCCCCAAACTTTGGGGTGCATTACATCGCCTGGGAAACTTGTTGTAAATGCACAACCCCAGGCCTCACCTCCAAGAGATTCTCACTGGGTGGCTCTGGGGAGGGAATTGGGAATATGTTTTTATTTTTATTTTATTTTTTCTAAGTAATCTGTTTCCCCAACGTGGGGCTCAAACTCACAACCCCCAGATCAAGAGTCGCATGCTCCACCGACTGAGCCCGCCAGGAGCTCTAGGAGCGAGCATTTTGTGAGCAGCTCAGCTGAGTCTAATGCAGTGTCCTTGGAACACACCTGAGCAGCACTGCAGTGATGACTAGAAATCTCCGGGCAAGTGCTTGGCAGAGTGCCTGGTGCATAGTAGGTGCTCAATGAGGGTTGACCGAGTGATTGAATGAACAGCTACATGAATGGATGGATAACCTTATTTCCTTAGTCCTTATCTGTCTGGGGGCAGCTAAGGCTGGGTTCTGGGGGCGCTGCCAGCCAATCACCTGGGCCTTGCCCTCTCCCCCCGTCCCGTTCTTCCCAGGTCCCCCCATAGGATCGCAGGAGCTACTTAAGCCTGACTTAACCAATATGCAGGAAGACACTGGGAATGCCCCGCGTGAACACTCCGAGGCCAACGTGCTTGCCCAGAGCTGCTGTCAAAGCTGCTTCCACCCCGAGGAGGCCCACAGACCAAGGCAGGAGGTAGGCCAGCTTTCCTGAGTGGTTGTGGTGGTCTGGGATGGGGGTGTCTGTGACAGGCTATGCCTGGTGGGCCACTAACTTGTCGCCGAACACAGACACTGAACCGAGAGCTTCTGCCCTCTGTACGATGAGCTGGTGAGACCACGTCGTGTTTCCCAAGTGCAAGTCATTCTCCTCCTGCTTTTGCGATTTTTTGCCATGGCAAAAAATGTAATCTAGTACTTATTTTATTATTCTTTTTTTAAAGATTTTATTTTTATTTATTTATTTGAGGGAGAGAGAGAATGAAGAGAGAGAGAGCATGAAAGGGCAAAGGTCAGAGGGAGAAGTAGACTCACTGCTGAGCAGGGAGCCTGCTGTGGGACTCGATCTCAGGACTCCGGGATCATGACCTGAGCTGAAGACCGTCGTTTAACCAACTGAGTCACCCAGGCGCCCCTTATTTCATTACCCTTAAAATAAACACCACTCCCTTTTTTTTTTTTAAGATTTTATCTATTTATTTGACAGAGACTACAAGTAGGCAGAGAGGCAGGCAGAGAGAGAGGAAGGGAAGCAGGCTCCCCAGTGAGCAGGGAGCCCAACGCTGGGCTCGATCCCAGAACCCTGGGATCATGACCTGAGCTGAAGGCAGAGGTTTTAACACACTGAGCCACCCACGCGCCCCAATAAACACCCTTTTTAAAAAAAATTATACTAAAACAAAACTTTATGTCATCACCACAAATAGGAGACTAGGAGCATATCCTTTATATAGAAGGTGAAAATGGAAGAAAGAAAAGGAAGAAAATCAGAAATGTCATTAAATTCTAACTAGAGAGTGTTGTCAGCTGAAGGCTTTCAGCCTGAGTCTTGCTGTCTTTCTTTATTTTTTTTTTAATATTTATTTATTTATTTGACAGACAGAGATCACAAGTAGGCAAAGAGGCAGGCAGAGAGAGAAAGAGGAGGAAGCAGGCTCCCTGCTAAGCAGAGAGCCCGATTTGGGGCTCCATCCCAGGACCCTGGGATCATGACCTGAGCCGAAGGCAGAAGCTTTAACCCACTGAGCCATCCAGGCGCCCTGTTGTCTGTCTTTAAAAAGAGAGATTGGGGGCACCTGGGTGGCTCAGTGGGTTAAGCAACTGCCTTCAGCTCGGGTCATGGTCCGGGAGTCCTAGAATCGAGTCCCTCATCGGGCTCGCAGTTCCACGGGTAGTCTGCTTCTCCTCTGACCTTCTCATCTCTCATGCTCTCTCTTACTGTCTCTCTCTCAAATAAATAAATAAAATCTTAAAAAAAAATAAAAAGAGAGATTGGTACGTGTTAGGGAGGCATTAAAGGTACCCCAGCATCTACGGGAGACTTTGTCCCTAGAGGTACTGAAAGAGTGAAAGGGGAGCTTTTTCTCACTTTGCCATCCTCGTGGTCTTATGCCAAGCCCCGCTGTGTGTAAACCCAGAACTCCTGGTACAGAAGCTACGAGAAGCATGGGAGTGTGAGTCTTCATGGACCCCTTCAAGCCTGACACCCCCCCCATGGCTCCCTCATTCCCAGAGGGTCCTGAGGCTCCTCCTGAGCCTGGCAGGCAGCTCCCGCAGGGCGTTAGGCTCCAAGAGGCGGCGTTCGTAAGGAAGTTCCTGTTAGCTTCAGAGCCAGGCAAGCCAAAGTCCCAGTCCTAGGTTTGCCATTTACCAGCCGTGTGACCTGGTTCTTACTGTCTCTGGCTTCCCTCTCCTACCAGGGGAAGTGGGGCAACAGAGCCTTCTCACTGTGGCACCGTTTAGTCCAAGGACATGCGGCTAATTCAATACACGTTAGTTTTCTCTCTTCCTCCTTCCCGACCCAAAAAATAAACCTGGGAGAGAATTTTCTACACGTCCTGATCCCTCCAAGAATAGCTCTCTCCCCTCAGTGCCAAGTTCAGAGAAACATGCCCCGCCAGTCCGTCTCTGACGCCCGTGCCCTTCTGCAGCGGGTGGGGAGACGCCAAGTGTGGAACTGGGAGAAACTTGGATTCAGACAGGTCTGTCTGTCCGGGCTGAGACTTTAGGCCAGCTCGTGTGTTCGCACATAAGGACCAGGCGCCTAAAATGTACCAGGCATTATGCCAACAGGAATGTGCAGACCCGTGGGCCCAGGTCCTAGGGCAGCCCTCTCCCTGAGGCTTTCTCTAGCTCCCCTAGGAGTCTGGGTGCTGGATGCCTCCCTTCTCTGCTCTCAGCTGAGCCTCCCCCAGGCCAGGGTGGGAGTGGTTATCCCTGGAAATCAGGAAGCCTGGACTAGACCACAGACAGGATCTGTAGAGGGAGGACCAGCTAGGTGGGAGGGTCCTGCTGTCTGCCAGGCACCACACATCCCTTTTCAATGTATTTATTCTTTTTTTTTAAAGATTTATTTATTAATTTGAGAGAGAGCGAGAGAGAGAGCATGAGCTGGGGGAGGGGCAGAGAGGGAGAGAGAGAATTCCAAGCAGACTCCCCACTGAGCAGGTAGCCCGACAAGGGGCTTGTCATAGGGTTCTTCTAGGGGTTCAATCCCAGGACCCTGAGATCATAACCTGAGCCCAAACCAAGAGGTGGATATGCTCAACGGATCGAACCACCCAGGAGCCCTTTCACTGTATTTATTCTTAAATGTATTTAACATTCTATTGATTTAACACTAATAAAATTCTATTTAATGTCTTCACATTATTTATTATATTGGAGATGTGCAGACCAGGCACTGTTCTCCGTCCTTTACAAATACTGACCCATTTAATCCTCCTGACATCCCTAGGAGGTGGCCGTTCTTATCATTCCAGTTTTGGAAATGAGAAAACCAGGCTCAGAGAGGGAAACCACCCGGCTGAGGTCACCCAGCTGGGAACTGGAGGCGCCAGGATTGGGCCCGATGTCTGTCTGAGGCCAGAGCCCGTGCTGACCCGCCAGACGGGAAATCAGAGCCAGGGACTGGCGACGGGGCCCGCTCAGGCAGGCAATGGGCAGCGATGGGGGCTGTGCGTGGAAGCAGGGAGGAGGTGCCGTGACAGGCCGGGGATCCTGCTTGGGCCCAGCTGGGCCGGACCCCTTGGTGGTACCCAACCAGCTGCTTCCTCGCTCATGTGGCAAGGTCCCCAGGGCGGCCAAGGCGCCAGGCTGGGCTGTGGATCTGACACCTCCCACTGTCGAGTTGTGATCAGAATCTGCCTCCAGGGCAGGGGGCGAAACTGAACCCTCACGGGCCTCCTCTGGCTTGGACGGCCTTGCAGACACCCTGGGCCGACTCCTTGGCACCGTCCAGGGGTCCGCTCACAGGGGCTTTCTCGGAACTCGGGGCGCCGGTGCCCACCCTGCCCTGTGGCCGGGCTGTAGCCTCAGCCCTGAGCGCTGAGCTCCGGGGTCCCTGGGGAGCCCGCGCCCAGGCTGCCCCCCCCCCCACGCCGGGCTCTCAGGTGAGCGGCGGGGATCATGTTCCTTCGGTTTCATGTCCCGCATTGTTCTTGGCTGGGCCCCGGCTTATGAAAGAGTAATGAGGGGCCCCTGCTCGCAGTCGGCCCCCTCTAAGGTTTCCGCTGCCTCGGCTGCTGCCGCCACGGCCCGGAGTCGGGGCCTGGGAGGGCGGCAGCGTGGGGGCCTGAGCCGGAGCCCCCCGGGGACGAGGGTGCTGACAGCCGCCAGCCGCCACCGCCGGAGCCCGCCGCCCAGGTAACCTGAGAGGAGGCGGGGTGCAGGGTGCCTCGGCCACCGGCTCCCACCACCAGGGAGGGCCCGCCACCCCGGCGACGTGGGGAGGAATGGGGGGGCCCTCCCGCAGGCGAGCTGCCGCCGTTCCCCCCGGGTGAGCCCAGCAGGTGCCTCTGCAGGTGTGGCCTGGCCAAGGGCGGGCAGGGGAGAGAAGGGCCACCGACTCAGGGCCCCACCTCCACCCCCAGGTCCTGGACCCTCCTGCCCTGAGCCCCCTGTGTCCCCCGCATCCCCTGGAGCAGGGCCAACCTCCCCTTCTGAGGTCTTACTTTCCCGTCCCCTCAGACTTCCGCTTTCTCCCTCAGACCCTTTCCTGAGCTCTCCAGGTGGGCTTTGCCCCTCCTCCTCATGCTCTGCCCTTGACCTTGTCTTCCAGATGCAGAAGACCCGTTTGGGCCCCTTTGTTTCCTTCACACCCTCTGGCACACACGCACATGCACCGACACACATGTAGAAATAAGCTCACGTGCATTAGCATGCTCCCCCGCCGCCTTGCAGACACAGGCACTTGTGCACGTTTGCACACCCACAGGCCTTTCTACGCACACCTACCTGTACACACACGTGTGCTTGCACACACTCTGTGCCTCTGCTAGCCCCTGGCTTGGGTCCCCAGAGGTGCTGCCGGCCTGATGGGCAGCTCTCCTTGAGAAGCCTGAGATCCCAGGAAGAGATGCCCCGACACTCTTCTCCGTGGCCTGCTGGGGGGAGGGGCTCCGCAGGGGGAGGGGAACCCCCACGTGGGCCAGGAGCTGCCTCCTCTCTCCAACTCTGCCCCAGGAGCCGGGGAGCCCTCCCAGTGCTGAACCGCCTTACTGTGACCTGCCTCGCCGCCCACCTGCCTCTGAGGACCCTCCCCGTTCCTCAACCTCCGGCTGCCCATCGGTGGTGGGCCCGGGCCTTGGGCCAGGACTGCAGAGGTAGGTAGAGCCACAGGGCTTGGGGAGGGGCTCCCTAGAGGAGGATGCCCTCAACCATGTCACCCTTCACCCTTTCGCAATGGTGGCAGCCGCGGGCATGGGTCACATGGGTGGGTCATGCAGCCTGGGAATGGGCCGGCGGTGGGCATGGTCCTCAGGTCCTAGCCGAGTTTGCTCCAGGGAATGGAGCAGCCCAGCACCCACCCTTCAGGGGGCAAGACCCCTGGCCTGCTCACATTTCCTGGTTCCTTTGGTACAGCTTTAAAAGATCAAACAGGTGGGCCCCTGACCGCGAGGTGCTCTGGGCTCTGGGATTCCCTCCACTCCAGGCCTGAGCTGAGCTGAAGTCAGGGTGCCTTGGGAGGGCATGGCCGAGGGCCCAGAAACCTGGGTTCCAGCCTCAGCTCCATGCCTGATAACCTAAGGGAATGTCATTCCCTCCTTGATGCCTCAGTTTCCCTGTTTAACAAATAAGAGGAATAGAATCAAATCAGCTTTGCTTTGAACATGTATGCCTCACAGACAAGTATTACTTAAAAAAAAAACGAAACCAGCTCTGCTATCGAGTATGTTTCAGAAAGTCCAGGATAAACGAATTTGAATATCTTTCTTGCAAGACTTGTCAGAACCTTTAGTTTGCTAACAGGCCTTGTGCTTTTGGGTAGAGAGGTAGAAGTGTGCCATACGTCCCAAACTCATCTGACCACAGACCTCTTTTTGAGGGCCGTCATTCCTTTCCATCTTGTAGGTTGACCCGTGGGTCACTCTTTGGGGACATTGCCATCTGTAAGCCTACCTGGGCCTGTGGCCATCCTGACTGCCTTCTCTAAAGCAGGGCTTTCTCTACCACTCCCTCCCTTGGCATCCAGACTGGTGACCCTGTCATTACCCCTGGAGCTCTGCTATCTCCCGAAGCCCCCCTTCAGCCCAATATACCTGTCATCTCACTTTTTTTTTTTTAAATATTTTATTTATTTGACAGAGAGAAATCACAACTAGGCAGAGAGGCAGGCAGAGAGAGAGGAGGAAGCAGGCTCCCCGTGGAGCAGAGAGCCCAATGCGGGGCTTGATCCCAGGACCCTGAGGTCATGACCTGAGCTGAAGGCAGAGGCTTTAACCCACTGAGCCACCCAGGCGCCCCTGTCATCTCACTTTTACTGAGCTTGGGGGGAGGGGGGGTCCCACTCCTGCTCCAGTGATAGAGGATTGGCTCTGGGATCACAGGCATGGTTCACCATGCGGCTCTCCCCCTTCCTAGCTCTGTGATCTTGGCCAGTCCCTGGAGCTCTCTGAGCCTCAGTGTCTTCATCTGTAAAATGGGCGCCATGACACATATTTCAAAGGGACACTGTTACAACTGAATGAGGCCATCCGTATGAAGAGCCCAGCACAGCGAGGCCCGAGTGTTTGCTCCCTCCTTTGGTCTACTGTGGTGTGTGTATGCCTGGCTGGGGGTATTGGTCCCTAATTCCCATGACTTTTTGGGGAAGAAGTCATAGGTCTGTCTCTTCTCCCAGGGGTCCGTCAGCAGGGTCCTCAGCAGAGGTCCCCACCGCCGCTTCCGGGAGCCAGAGCCAGGAATTGGAGGCAGGACCCTCTCTGGAGGGTCTGGCCTCCTGCCTGGGTGGCAGCTTTGACGAACGCCTTGACTCTGGCACCAGCTCCAACCCTGACCACGACACCCCTGATGATACCAGCGACTCGTCCTCCGTGGTGAGCTGGGGAGGGCAAGGTCGCCCCTCCATGCCAGCCCTGGGGCCAGACAATCCTCTTACACCAGGGAACTGGGCCATGGCCCTTGGAGACTTAGCCGTCTCCTCGGGCCGCCTGGACCAACTGCCTGGGAGGGGCAGGGGTCTCGTCCATGAAAAGACGGAAGGAGTTTCAATGGGCAGGGAGATCCGGGTCAATCACCAATGGGGTCAGTGTGTCAAATACAGCAGGCCGGGATGTTGGGCGTGCTGTTCAGAGCAAGGACTGGTTCTGGGCTTTGTCCTGGCCACACACCTCTGAGCTCCATGACCAGCCCTGGCATAGATCCCTGGGGGACAGAGGAGAGGGAGCAGGCTGGGGGAGCCTAGGCTGGGGGCTATTTGGCTGGGAGAAGAGAAGACTCGGGAACTTCCTGGGGTATTCGCCCCTCCAAGGGCTGTCGCAGGGCAGGAGAGGCAGGTTATCTGTGAGACCTCCGAGGGAAAGTGATGGGATGGCAGGCGTGGGCTCGAGAAGGCTCACCACCTGCTTTGAGGTAGAGACTTTCATGGCCCCATTCCAGGGCAAGAAAACTGAGGCTCAGGGAAGGGAAGCAACCTACCCGAGGCCATGTGTCTGGGAAGCAGAGGAGCAAGGCTTTGAACCCACTTCTGTGTGCGCCCTGGTGATGTCTCTGGGGATGCCTTTCTACCACAGGGAGTCTAAATGCCCTGGGTTCAAGTCCCCTCCCGCCTAAACTGTTTCCCAGTTGCGTGACTTTGGGCAAGTTCTTAGCTCTGACGTACATGCCTGCCTCGCGGGTTGATGGAAGATTAGCTCAGTTCAGCTAAGAGCCCCTTGGGGTCCTGAGTATACAGCAGGTGCTCTTCAGTGTCAAAGCCTTTCCCTTTATCTACCTATCTCCTGCTGGGAGCGCAGGTCCTAGGGGCTCCAAACATTCTTTCTCCTCCCTTCCCCCTCCCGCAGGACTGGGACACTGTTGGAAAGCAGGAGGAGGCCCCCAGCTGGGACGAGCTCACCGTGATGATCCCGAGGAAGCCCCAGGAAGGGCCAAGAGCTGACAGTGCCCGAAGGGCTCCATCTCTCCTCACCCGGTCTCCCGTGGGAGGGGATACTGCAGGCCAGAGAAAAGAAGGTGAGTCCTGGCTAGGCCATCTTGGTCACTGTGACCACAGGTGTGGTGATGGCCTGGGGCCTGGCCATCTGGGTCCCCCATCACTTCTTACTTTGGTGGCCTGAGTAACAACAGTACAGTCCCCATGTAATTATGGAGCAGCCACAGTGTGCCATGTGACCTGCTTTAAATACATCATCTCACAGCTGGTTGGTTAGGATCAGGTTGCAATTGACAGAAATCAACGGAACATAAATGGAATGACTCACAGAAGTAAAAATAATTAGGCGGCTGTGACTTCAGGTATGGCTGGATCCAGGTGTTCAAATAGTATGAGAAATCGGGTCTCTGCTGTGTTTTCTTCTGCTTTGGCTCCATTCTCAGCCAGACCTTCCCCTGGTTGTGGCATGCTGAGCCCCGCAGGACCAGGCCATATCGTACCTACAGATCAGCTCCCAGGAAAGAGGGTACAGTCTTCCCAATAGGGTTTTCCCTGGGACCCAGCGTGGGTCCTGTGCCCAACCTGGTGATCAGAGATGGGGTCAGGCCCCAGCGCACACCTCATGGCCCGAGAGTGGGGGAGGAGATTGCCTACAGGAAATCAGGGGGATTGTTTGCAGAGAAAAGGAAAAGGCCACTGGGCGGGCCAAGCCCCCCGATGCCCATGACCCCAGTGAGCATCTCATAACGTGAGCCCGGTATGGGTGATGGGAGCATGTGGAACATGGGAGTCCGGGGGAGAGAGAAGGCTGATGTAGGGGGGGGCACCCACACTCTGACCCTCCCTCCAAACCTGTTTTTCCTGCTGTCTATTCCATGTCACCACCATTCTGACGACTTAGGCCCCAAATCTTGTGTTCTCCCGATTTCTCTTTTTCTTCACCTTTGTCTTCAATCCGCAGTTCTGGTTAGCTTCACCTGCAGAGGACACCTCAAATCTTTTTTGCCATCTTTGCCCCTTTTGCCATCTGTACAAGTACTCCCTGGCCAAGCCACCAGCGCCCCTGCTGGATTGTCACCAGAGTCCCCTCCAAGCCTCTGGGTTCCGCCCAGCCCTCTCGGTCAATTCCCCACAGCAGTTGGAGCCACCTTTAAAAACATGAGGGGCACCTGGGGGGCTCAAACGGTTATGTATCTGAGTTTTGATTTCTGCTCAGGTCATGTTCTCAGGGTCGTGAGATCGAGTCCTGCATTGGGCTCTGTGCCGAGTATGGAGCCTGCCTGAGGTTCTCTCTCTCCCTCTGCGCCTTCCCCACTCACATGCCTGTGTGCTCCCTCTCTCTCTACCTCTAAAAAAACAAACAAAAGCATGAATCAGATCTTATCACTGCCCCACCCCACTGCCTGGCCCTCTCAGGCCCTGGGGAGAGGGTGCGTGGGAAGAAGTAAGATCACAGAGGAAAGAGGGAGCCAAATGTCTCCCTGGAGTGAGAGCGGCTAATAGGCAGTTGGGATTTTGTATGAAATACCTGCTTTCTTGCTTGTCATGCAGGGCAGTGTTGGGAGAGAGGGGGACCGTCACTCTGAGCCCTGCTTGATCAAAGGCAGCCTCGGAAGGACAGGCTACACAGAGCCCCGCCAGCCAGCGGGGGGACAGGACATCGTGCCCCAGGACATCTGTAGAGCCTGCCCTATGTGCACATAGGGGCACTGTGGGACAGAAGTCAGATCCTGGGGGGGCTGGGCTGAAAGGGATGCTCGAGATGGGTGGGCAAGGAAGAAGCGGCGGGGGGATGGTGACCCAGCGGAGAGGCCCTGGGAGTTGTGGGAGCCCAGCTCAGCCAGTCCTGCCTCAAAGGGCGAGGCAGGCACTACAGGAGGATGGAGTCTTTCCAGAGTGCTCAGCACTTCCTCAGCGGAGGAGACACAGTGGAAAACTAGAAGGCGGAGCTCCTCCCCGGATGGAGCAGGGATGACGGTGGGGTGGCCAGAGCCTCACCAGCCATGGGGAATCCCTGGATTTTCTTCGAAATGCAGCTGGGAGGCCCTGATGTTTTTGCCATCTTTGATTTAGAGATAATTTTGGATTTATAGCAGAGTGGCGAAGAGTCGAGAGAGTTTCCATGATACCCTTTGCCCAGTTCGCCTCATGTTGACATCTTACAAAAGCAAAGTCCAGCTATCAAAATTAAGAAATTAACATTGATAGAGCACCACTGTCTAAACTATAGACTTTATGTGGGTTTGCCCATCTTTCCCACTAATGCCCCTCTGTGGTCCTGAGCTCCCATCCAGGACCCCCACTGCGTGGACACACCGTGCCTCCCAGTCTCCTCCGGTCTGATAGCTTTCTGGCCCTTCCTTGTAAGCAGGGTGATCTAGCCGGGTTTGCTTTTGGAAAGGATCTCCCTTAACGGGACGATGACCCAGGGCCCTCAGAGCTACCATCTAGGCAAGGGATACGGGTGGTTGATGGGGTTGGGGGGGGGTGCTGGGGGAACAGGATTTGGAACAACATGGGGCATCGGTTCATCAGGCAACAACGAGAACTTGAAGTGCTGCTCTGTGCTTGGTCCTGCTTCCTTGCTAGGTGCTGGAAATTCAGACTTCAGGGACGGCAGCTTAGAAAGTTGAGAGGAAGCAGAGCTTTCCAAGCAGGAGGGGAGGCCATCTTAAGCATGGCCTTTATTTTATTTTTTAAGATTTTATTTACTTACCCAAGGGAGAGAGAGAGTGTGAGAGAGCTAGCCCAAGCTGAGAGGGTGGGGGGGGAGGGTAGAGGGAAGGGGAGAGACAAACTCCTCGCTAAGCAGGGACCCAACACGGGGCTTGATCCCAGGACCCCGAGATCATGATCTGAGCCGAACGCAGATGCTTAACCCACTGAGCCCTCCGGGCGCCCCTTAAGCAAGACCTTTAATGAAAGCAGTCATGGCTCCTTCTGGAGGAGGCCACCGTACTCTTTACTCCTCTCCTGAAGCTCTGGCCCAGGGACATGCACACAGCTGGGGGCCACCCCATGCTGGGTGACCAAAGGCTGAGGGGGCTGGAGGGGGACTGAGGTCGTGGTGGTCCGTCCCTGGGGATGGGAGTTGTGAAGGGCTCCCTGTTGAGGGCAGTTGCAGTAAGCTCTCCGACCAGGGCTGCTTACACTGTAATATGCTTGCAAATCACCAGGGAATTTTATTAAAATGTGGATTCTGCGCAGTGCTCCCAGGGGTGGGGCCCGAGAGTCTGTGTTTCTAGCAAACTCCCAGGTGAGGCCCGCATTGCAGGTTCACAAAAGCCCATCCCAGGCTCATGGCAGCCCCGAGAGCCTCTGAGCCAGGAGCTGTCTGGGTTTAAGGAATGGGAGCTTTCTAGAGCTATCACACATAATGGAGCCTCATTAGAAGAGATATGGGGGGCTTCTCAGAACCCCTTTGCAGGAAGGAGGATAGGGAAAGGGAAGTTGCTAGGTAGCTGCCGCCAGACCCACCTCTCCCGCTCTTGGGTCACGTGGGTGATTGTCCGAACCGCCCCGGGGACCCCCCCGTTTATGTGCCCTTCCAGCTCTGGGAGCCTACCTCCCAGTGACCAGTCAGGCGGGGTTTCCATCTCCAGTTCTGAGCCTCAGCTTGAGAGAGGCCTTGGAGCTTTCTCCGATCGAACTCACTCCAAGGGGTGGAGTCCCTTGGTCTGGACAGTGGATCCTCTAAGAAGGGGCTCTGGGCTCTGCCTTCCTCATCCGTCCCAGGGGTCGTGTGTGAGGCTCCTCCCCGTACCTTGAACCAGCCTCTCCTCTCTCCAGACCCCTGCGGTGGGAGCCGAAGTGCTGGACAGCACTGGGCAAAGCTGCGGGGAGAAAGTGGGCACTTCGTGGAGCGGCACCGGTCGGCGCTAACCCAGGCTTCCCGCGCGACACTGCCAGGCGGACCTCGCGGTGCCACCCCCCAGGCTTCCTCTCTTCATCGTTCTGCCCAGAAGGACGCTGCCCAGACTGCTTCCACACAGGTCGATACCCCCCGAGCCTGCTCTCCCACACATATCGCCCAACGGGACAAGCCCAGGACCTCATCCACCCAACAGGACAAGCCCAGGACCGCCTTCACGCAGCACGACACCCCCAGAGCCTCCTCTCCCTCAAGAATTGCCCAACAGGATGACCCCAGAACCTCCTCCGTCCAACGAAGCAACCCTCGAGTTTCCTCTCCCACCAGAACCACCAGACAAGACAACTCTAGAACCTCTTCTGTCCAACAGGACAGCACTCAGACTTCTTTTCCCACGTGTACTCCTCAGAGGGACAATCCCAGAGGCTCCTCTCCCAACAGAAGCACCCAACGGGACAACTCCCGGGCACCCTGTCCCCAGCGGGACAATCCCAGAGGCTCTTCTCCCAACAGAACGACCCCGAGGGACAGCTCCCGGGCACCCTGTCCCCAGCGGGACAATCCCAGAGGCTCCTCTCCCAACAGAAGCACCCAACGGGACAACTCCCGGGCACCCTGTCCCCAGCGGGACAATCCCAGAGGCTCTTCTCCCAACAGAACGACCCCGAGGGACAGCTCCCGGGCACCCTGTCCCCAGCGGGACAATCCCAGAGGCTCTTCTCCCAACAGAACGACCCCGAGGGACAGCTCCTGGGCACCCTGTCCCCAGCGGGACAATCCCAGAGGTTCCTCTCCCAACAGAACGACCCCGAGGGGCAGCTCCCGGGCACCCTGTCCCCAGCGGGACAATCCCAAAGGCTCCTCTCCCAACAGAAGCACTCCAAGGGACAACTCCCGGGCGCCCTGTCCCCAGCGGGACAATCCCAGAGGCTCCTCTCCCAACAGAACAACCCCGCGGGACAGCTCCCGGGCATCCTGTCCCCAGCGGGACAATCCCAGAGGCTCCTCTCCCAACAGAATGACCCCGCGAGACAACCCCAAAGCTTCTTGTATTCAACAGAACAACCCTAGGACCTCTTATAGTCAAGGAGACAATCCACAGTCTTCCTCTCAGCGGGACAACCCTGGAACGTCCTCCCCTCGATGCTGCACAAAACGGGACCACCCTGGACGGTCATCTCCCCACCGCTCCGCTCAACGGAACAATCCCAGGAATTCTTCTCCCCATCGTACCAACAAAGACATTCCCTGGGCCTCCTTTCCCCTCCGCCCAACCCAGAGCGAAGGCCCCCGAACCTCTTCCCCATCTCGCTCCAAGCAAAGTGAGGTTCCCTGGGCCTCCATCGCCCTTCGGCCAACCCAAGGGGATAGGCCTCCTCAGACCTCCTCTCCCACTAGGCCAGCTCAGCGCGACCCACCTCTCTCCTCCTCCGGATCTGCCCAGCACAGCTCGCCATCTCAGGCTGCACCCTCCTTCCATAACCCGGGCCCCCACAGTGCCTCCCGGACCTCTTCACCTCTGTACCCAGCTACCCGCGGGGCACCCCAGACCTCTTCGGAGCTCTCCCAGCCTCCATGCTCGGTCTGTATTGGGCATCGGGACGCCCCTCGAGCTTCTTCACCTCCTCGCTACTTGCAACATGACCCTTTCCCCTTCTTCCCAGACCCCCATGCACCTGAGAGTGAATTGCCCCACCACAACCCCCCCTACATACCTCCAGCCGTGTGCATTGGACACCGTGATGCCCCCCGGGCTTCCTCACCCCCCCGCCACACCCAGTTTGACCCCTTCCCCTTCCTCCCAGACACATCTGATACTGAGACTCAGTCCACCCAGCACGACCCTCCTCAGTTCCCCCCACCTGTGTGTATTGGGTACCGGGATGCACCCCGGGCCTCCTCTCCACCACGCCAGCCCCCAGAGCCCTTCCTGTTATTCCAGGATCTTCCCAGGGCCAGCACGGAGAGCCTCGTCCCCTCCACAGACTCTCTGCACGAGCCCCCCCACATGCCCACCCCCGTGTGCATCGGGCACCGGGATGCGCCCTCTTTCTCATCCCCACCACGCCAGGCCCCTGAGCCCTCCCTCTTCTTTCAGGATCTCCCAGGGACTAGTATGGAGAGCCTGGCCCCCTCCACTGACTCTCTGCATGGCTCCCCAGTGCTGCCTCCCCAAGTGTGCATCGGGCACCGGGATGCACCCCGAGCCTCTTCCCCACCCCGCCATCCCCCCAGTGACCTAGCACTCCTGGCACCATCACCTCCGCCAGGCAGCTCAGGGGGCTCCCGGGGCTCAGCAGCCCCTGGGGAGACCAGGCACAACCTGGAGAGGGAGGAGTACACCATGCTGGCCGATCTGCCCCCGCCCAGGAGGCTGGCGCAGAGGGAGCCAGGGCCCCAGGGCAGCAACGGCAGCCGCACCCGCAGCCCTGGCCGGGTGGAGGTGGAGCGCCTCTTCGGGCAAGAGCGCAGGTGAGCTCAGGGTGGGACCAGCCAGGTGGGCTGGGGAAGAGGCTCGGTGGCAGGACAGGTGGAAGCTTCACAGGCTTAGGTTGGCAGATGGAAAGGGTTCAGACCCCCACCCTGCCACTGACTGGCTGTGGGACCTCGGGCAAGTCATGTCATCTCTGTTTCCACATTTTAGGAGGTTTTTTTGGACAGCTGAGTGATACTGTGTCTGTAGCCTAGTGGTTAAGAGCCAAGGCCAGGGTCAGGTGGACTGAGTTCAAATCCTGGGTCAAACCCACTCCCCAAACTATGTGACCTTGTGAAGTGATTTAACCTCCCCGAGCCTCAGTTTCCTCATCTGTAAAATGGGGAGAATCTTAGTACAGTAATTTCAATAAGGTTAAACTCTCAAACCCTTTCTTTGATCCAGAATCACATGTTTATTTTTTTTTTCTTTCTTACATGAGGGAAAAGAAAGAACTTGTGATTTTTTTCTGCTAAAAAAAATTTTTTTTTAATTCTTTTTTTTTTTTTTCTGCTTTAACCAAGAAAACTCATGGGTCGCCTTGAACTTCAGAAAACAGAGATGTCAGTTTAAAATGAATGGCCAAAGCCACATATTTTAAATAAGAGAACTCCCAGAATTACAAATTTTGTAGAAGTTACATGTCACTTTCGTGGGACATGGCAACAGTGTCAGAAGTCCTTTCCGTGTATCCCGCATTGTCCTTGGTCAGCAGGGATGCACAGGTGGTTTCTGACCCAGAGCGTTGGCTTTGGCGCAGCTGTAGGGAGGGAAAACATTTTCTCCCGATCTGGCTGAGATTCCTTTCTCTAGCAGCTGCAGCGTCAAGAGTTTTCAAGAACCGGGGCTGGAATTCCATAAGTTAAAATTAAGAGAACCCAAAAAAGGAGGTCTGGAAGTCTCAAAACTTAAGGTGTATAATTCAGTGCATTCTAGTGTATTGACTGAGACAGAGTTGTGTAGCCACGCAAAACCTCCTTTGAGAACTTCCCACCACCCCAGGAGCGGGTCATATTTTGCATGGCAGAATTTTTCTTTGTTTTCCTTGGGGCAGTGTTTTCTCTTCGATTGGAATCTAGTAGAGCAACCTTACCTCTGATTCTTCCAATTTCCTTCTCCAGTAAGTTTTTTCCATGTACTACTACCCAGGTGACAACCTGTGGGGTCTCCATCATTAATGTAATTCTCTCTTTGGCCTTAAAAAAAACCCACACATAAGCACACATTTAAAAAAATTTTTTTTAATTAATATATACTGTGTTATTTGCTTCGGGGGTACAGGTCTGTGAATCATCAGGCTTACACAATTCACAGCACTCACCACAGCACACACCTCCCCTCCCCAATGTCCCTCCCCAATGTCCATCCCCCAGCCACCCTCTCCCTACCGCCCCGCCTCCAGCGACCCTCAGTTTGTTTCCTGAGATTAAGAGTCTCTTATAGTTTGTCTCCCTCCCTTGTTCCATCTTCTTTCATTTTTTCCCTCCCTGCCATGACCCTCCGCCCTGCCTCTCAAATTCCTCATATCAGAGAGATCATATGATAATTGTCTTTCTCTGATTGACTTCCTTCGCTTAGCACAATACCCTCTCATTCCATGCACATCGTTGCAAATGGCAAGATTTCGTGTTGGTTTTTTTTTAAGATTTTGTTTATTTATTTGTCAGAGAGAGAGCGCGCGAGTGAGCGAGCACAGGCAGACAGAGAGGCAAGCAGAGTCAGAGGGAGAAGCAGGCTCCCTGCAGAGCGAGGATGACCCGAGCCGAAGGCAGCTGTTTAACCAACTGAGCCACCCAGGCGTCCCAAGATTTCGTGGTTTTTTTGATGGCTACGTAGTATTCCATTGTAGATATCTACCACATCTTCTTTATCCATTCATCTGTTGATGGACATCTGGGTTCTTTCCATAGTTTGGCTGTCACGCACACACACACACATTTTAATTGTTTTAGGGCAGCTTTAGGTTCATAGCAAAACTGTCGAAAGTACAGAGATTTCCCATTCAGCCCCTGTCTCACCTATACACGCAGCCTCTCCCCGCCCAATCCCAACTACAACAGCCCCCACCAGAGTGGAGCGTTTGTTATAAACCCTGAACTTACATTGACAGTCAGTATTACCCACAGTCCATACTTTACAGCAGGACTCCCTTCTGACGGGGCACATTCTGTGCGTTTGGACAAACGTATAATGACATGTATCCACTGTTACGCTGTTACACAGAATATTGAACTGCCCTAAAAAGCCCCATTTCTTTGGTCTTTTTATGATTACTATTTTTGCTCCAATATCAATTTGCTTACCTTCCATTTTATCTGATAATTCAGCAGGGACACGAAAGGTCTTTAAACCACAGTTATATTTTCTTCTCCTTTTTTTTTTCTTATGGGGATAACTTTGAGAGAGAGAAAGCATTTATAATAGAAGTCAGAAATATGTTTATAATCTTGTTAACCGCTTAATTATTTTTCCATAGATACTTCTATTCATTTTATTTTACTCTTTTTAAAGTGGTTTACCTTTTTAAAGCTTTATGGCGGTATAATTGATAGACAAGAAAAATTGCATATATTTCATGTCTACGTTTTGGTGAAGTAAACTATCTACTTTTTAACCAAGGTTTTATAACTCTACTGAGGACTTAAAGTTTTTTTCCTCTTGTATGGCACTTTTGCCAAATAGAAAAACATTTGCTGTCTGAAGATGGAATTTTATTTTATTTTTTTTAAAGATTTTTTATTTATTTATTTGACAGAGAGAGATCACAAGTAGGCAGAGAGGCAGGCAGAGAGAGAGAGAGAGAGAGAGAGAGAGAGGGAAGCAGGCTCCCTGCTGAGCAGAGAGCCCGATGCGGGACTCGATCCCAGGACCCTGAGATCATGACCTGAGCCGAAGGCAGCGGCTTAACCCACTGAGCCACCCAGGCACCCTGAAGATGGAATTTTAAAACCTGTTTAAATATCTGTAAGGGACTGATTGAAAGTTTTGAGTGGGTGGCTAGAGGACCATGCTTTTATGTTCTCCCATATATTCATTCAACATGTGTTTATTGAGCATCTACTCTGTCTAAGCATTGCCTAACTGAGCCTGGAAAATTTCTCTTAACGGGCTATCATATTAAAGCATTAGGCGTTTTGGCTTGATGGCTTCATTTTTCTCCCCTAGATGCCTTTGGAATCCCTTATCTTAGCATCATATAAATACTTTGTAATCTCTTGAATTTAAAACAGAGCCTTCATGGAATTTGCTAGACTTGATGCCTCTTGTTCTTTAATACCCCCTCTAAGTAGAGTAGAGCCCATCCAAACCTCTAGAGGAAACATGTTTCCTTTGCCACACCAACACTGAGGAACAGGCAGCCCGAGGGGACGGGCTTCTCCTTCGGCTTCTCAGAATGTTCTTGAATCCTTTCTTCCTATTTCTCGATTCCACATGGGGGAAACTTCTCAGAAGGGACGAGGGTCGGGCAAGCTGGAGTTTATACGGCGAGTGCTTCCACTCGAAAGCTCACCCATTCTCCTGTCCGCCCTGCACCGAGTAGTTTCTCTATTCTCCGCCCGAACCGAGTCATATTTGGGGCTTTCGCTTTGTGGAGCCTCCAACACCCGGTTCTGGGGAAAACTCCCTCTGAGGCCTCAGATCTCTCAGAGCAAGGTCTCCTGGTCTCAGATAGATTAAAAATGGAAGCCGATCAGGAAGCACTCAAACACAGAAGTCCTAACTCCGGGGGAGAGAAATTTGGTTTCTTGTGAGTCTACTGCTCAGAACTCAAAACAAAAACTTGACTTACTTTATGTGTATGATGTTTTAAAAAAAATATTCTATTTATTTCCTTATGTGAGATCGAGAGTGAGCAAGCATGAGCAGGGGGAGATACAGAGGGAGAGGGGGAAGCGGACTCCCCGCTGAGCGCAGAGCCTGACACGGGGCTCCATCCCAGGACCCCGAGATCATGACCTGAGCTGAAGGCAAATGCTTAACCCACTGAGCCACCCTGGTGCCCCTATGGGTCTGATTCACGGCTACCCATTAAGCAAGGCAATGAACTGGAACGAGGGACTTTTACAGCTTAGACATTGGTTGTGGCAACAATGGCTGGAGTCCAGGCGTCTTAGAAGTGACATTTGCATGGACGGTTTACGTTGGCCTTTCCGGGAATGTAGAGGATGTTTCTTCCTTCTGATCTTGCTCAGAGCTCTTTTATGGGCAGCCACGGTGGCCTGGGACATTCAAGGCTGAGTGCTAGAGCACTCTTAGTTAGGGAGCGGGAGGAAAGGCGGGCCTGGGAAATCCCAAACTCACCATGTGGACAGGAAAAGGGCAGTAAGAACGGGATATGGGGGCACATAACTCTCTACATCTCCCCTCCCACCTCGTGGGGTGCATGAGACAAACTGGGAAGGTCAAGGGCTTGGCACCTGGAACATAGGAAGTGCTCAGTTAGTGTTTGCTGTGACGATAATGTGTGCACAGTGCCTGGCACACAGTAGATGCTCAATAAATCTTAATTCCCACAAGGTCCAGTCTAAACTGGGTGAGTGGTGGGCTGCTCGTGGGGTGGTGGTCAGAAACAGGAAGTATTAAGTGAGACAGGAGGCAGTCAAGGCCAAGGCTAAGCCCCCCCCCACACGCACACCTGTACTTAAACTTTTCCCCATTTCATCGCCCTCCAAGGTAGATAGATTAGAGCAGTCGACCATCCTCATTTTTCAGAAGGGGAAACTGAGAACCTGAGAGGATCATCCCTTACTTGGGGCCCTTTGATGTGGTCATGGCGGGGCTCCCCAGTCTCCCACATCAACTCCCATTGGGGGCGGGAGTAGAGGAGCAGGGATGCTGGGAGTGGGACAGCCCCAAGGTCCCTCAGAGGGGCGGCTGCATTTGCTCATAGGAAGTCCGCGGCACCGGGGGCCTTCCAGGCCCGGGACGAGGGGCGGTCGCAGCGGCCCAGCCAAGGTCAGAACCAACTTCACCGAAGACAGTCCAGCCCTGCCCTCAGCAGGGAGGTGAGCACTGCCAGTCTGCCCCCGGGGCCCCTGCACCCCTGAGACATGGGCCACTGCTTCTCCCCTCCTCCAGGGACCAGGCAGGGGTCTTGGGAGGGGAGGTCCTTTATGAAAGGGTCAGAGTTCCCATCACGGGCATCCAGCTTCCCCTTCTCCCAAAGAGCCAGCAGCTCTTGGCAAAACTGAGAAGGACCCCACATTAGTCCTTTGAAGATGGCCCTTCTGTGTCGTCACCTTCCTTCCTTGGGCACCTGCTACGTTGAGTCGTTTTCAGGGAAAGCTCTGGATGCGTCATCCCGGCTTTAAAGGCTTTCTCTTCCAAGGTGGCAAGTCGTATTTTTAAAGAAACTCTTAGAGAGCAAGGCCAACCCAGTGGAGTGGGGTATTGGCGGTGAAAGTTCTGGAACCTGATAGCGCAGGTCGGAATCAGTATCTTGGCCTGGGGGTGCGGGGGAGCAGGAAAGTAAGCACTTTCTGAAAGTGAGGAGACTGGGTGAAAGGAAAGATCTGACCCCCCTCCCTCCCCCCCCAGGGAGGGAAATCAGGAATCAGGGACCCTAGGTGCTTTGTGACCTGCTGTCCTCCAGGCTGCTGCAAAGATACAGACTGCCTCTCCTCAGGCCTGGTGAGGACCAGTCTGTCCTAGAGAGAGGCCGCCCGGTCAGGGTCCTGGAGTCTCACCAAGCCCCTCACCTCATCCTCAGGTAACCAAGCCCCTTGCAAAGCAGACAGAACCGGCCCGGCGGAGCCAAGCAGAGCCCTCTCGTCCCAGGAGCCCCGAAAGGCGACCTGAAGGGGACCGGCGGCTCCCGGGGACCTCGCTGCCCCCAAGGACATCAGCCAGGACCCCTGAGAGGGAGCGTCGGACAGAGAGACCTCTGGAAAGTGGCCGGGCAGGCCCAAGACAGCCTCTGGGGGGGTGGCGGAGTCAGGAGGGGCCTCCAGGAACCCAGGGCCCTCACAGACGTCTGGAGAGAGGGTGTAGCAGCTGGCAGGAGGGCCCAGGCCTGGGGGGTTGGCAAGGACTTGGGGACCCCAGCCGGGGGCTTGCCAGAGCTCCAGAGGGAACTTGGAGGGGCCCTCTCAGGGAGTCCGAGGAGAGCTGGGAGCAGCAGGGTAGCCCCACCGGCCACAGGGGGCAGGCAGAGGCCTGGGAGGAGCCCCCCAGGAATGGGGTGCGGGAGGCCCCCGACAGGCCAGCTCTCAGAGGCTGGGCCAGCCTGCAGGAGCTTCCCGGTGCTCACCAGACTACGAGCCCCCCAGAGAACTCCAGGGTAGGCTCAGCAGAGTTCTTGAAATCCCAGAGGCCTGAGATACCCACTACCACGGGCTGGGGGGCTGAGGGAACGTGCCCACACCTGCGCAGTCCTGAGAGGCCATCCGAGCTCGACTGGAAGGACCTTGTGGGCCTTCTCGGGGCACCCAGAGAGGGGGCCTGGAGCCGTATAGAGGAGTCGATGCTCACCTCCCACCTTCCCAGGTTGGACTGGGAAGGCCTCCTGGAGCTTCTACAGGCCCAGCTGCCCCGCAAGGACCCAGCTGGATACTGGGGTCCCCTGGCCCCGGCTTCCGGGGGTCCCCCGGCCCCGGCTTCAGGGCCAGAGGTGGGTTCCCCAGGCACAAATGGCACCCCGGAGCTAGAGCGACAGGGCCAGCCTGATGGCTGGGAGGAGTCCGCCCTGGTCAATGGACAGAGCCAGAGCGCTGGGCAGTGTCCCGGGAGCTCCGCCCAGTCGCCCAGCCCTGCCTGCACCTCCACCCAGTGGCCAAAGACCAGAGTGACCAGAGGACCAGAGACCTCACCTATGGCTGGTCTGGAGGAGATGGGCCAGCTGGGGAGCAGGAGCCCTGCAGAGGGTCCCGGCTTGCCAGAGTGGGAGGTAAGTTCGTCTCCTGTGCAAGGGGCAGCCTGACAGTGTGCCCCACCCAGACAAGTATCCTTCGAAAGGTCTCCCTCCGGCTCCCGCACACCCTCCGAGGCTCAGCCCTAACCCTCCCTCCCGACCAGCACTTTCCCAGCCCCGAAACTGGGCAGCAGTGATAACGACCCACACTCTTTGATGACCGGCATTTACTACCAGCTAAGCCCGGGTCTGAATGTTTTCTGGATATTTTCCTCATTTAATCTCCATAGCAACCTGATGAGAAAGGCACCGTGTATTCACAGATCAGGAACCTGAGGCCTAGCACACAGCTAGTGAGGGCTGGGGCAGGCCACGCAAGGCAAGCAAAGTGCTCTGCCCAGGGCACGCCCCTTTCCATGCTGCCCAGGCCCTGCTTCCTGTGGCTTCTGGTGGCTCCTACCTGACCCTGGCTGGGACCGCAACCAGTGTGGTCAAGTCCTCTCCCCCACTGCCCTATTCGAAGTTCCTCAAAGTCCAGACAGCTTCACTTAGCCCTTTCTGGCCCCTACAGCTCCTCTTAGGCACAGAGAAGAGGTTGTGCAAATGCTCGTTGGGTTGAGCTGGGAGCTAAGCCCGGCGGTTTAAATGAGGGCACGTGTGCAAGGTAGGCCCAGAGGCTGGCACAGAGTAGGAGCTCACTAGGTCCCTTCCCTGCCTCCTTCGCCCCAGCGCCAGGGTCACAGGGTCAGGGACCCTCTGCCGTTGCCCGGAGCCTCTACCTGAAGATGGTGGCCGGGGAGGGTCCCGGAGGCCAGAGCGGGGCCTCAGCTCCCTGGAAACGCAGTACATGCTTCGGGACACCGAGCTTCTCTTGCCCTGTAAAATGGGACCAGCTGCTTCCCATCTAGCCTCCGCAGGGGTGATATGGAGGCTTCTGCCCCATCACCCAAACTCCCTCACTTCCTTGATGTCCCGCCCCACGCTGCCTCCTTCCTGGACAACAGGGGAGGGTTCACGCTGTATGGGGTTCTGGGCCTGGTGCTTCACACCCTATGCCTCGTATGCCTCGGCCTGAGAGAAGGCTTGGCCTCGTCCGGCATTTACCGGGAGTCATACATGTATCAGTTGTCCCCAGTGTCCAAAGCCCCAGTTTTTAACTGCCATGTTGTAAATCCTCTGAGCACAGGGCCCACCTGGGAGCCCCTTCCCCTGTATTTTTCTGAGGCTTTTATCTGCTGGCTCTCCAATCAACTCAGTGCATGGACAAAAGAGTTGCAGGGATGAACCAGCTTGGTCCTGCTGTCTTGGCCAGAGGGGGTTCGGGGAATTTGGAACCCCCACCCCAAGAAGCTGTCAGGCTAATCAGGGAGGCCGATGGACCCCAGGCAGCTCGGGGAGGAGGGTTGATTGGTCGCAGTGGATGCTGGGACACGGCTGCCTGGCCCGCTCTACTGGAAAGATCCTTCCCCTGCATTTGCTCAGTGGTGAGGCCGTGGGAAGTTAGCCATGGCCTCCAGGGAGGGCGGGAGCAACAGGTGTTTAAGGGCATTTCACGAATGACACCGCAGAGGTATTTACCAGGTTGCTGGGGTGCCATTTGGTCCCCCTCTATGCAAATCCTTGGCCTGACTTCCCCCTGGCCTTCCTTCCACTCTCTCTTTGTGGAGCTGGTGGCAGAGCTCTGCAGGAGCATCTCCCTACCTTTGCCCGGGCTTTCCCCATTGCTTAGAATGCTCTTCCCTTCCCTCTTCAGTCACCAAATACTCGTTCATTGTTCAAGTCTTAGACCGGGTGCATTGCTCTGTGATACCTTCCCTGAGTACTCACCCCGCCTCTACGTTGGTAATGCTTTCCTTCTAGGCTCAGTCGTTCTGCTCCCCTCCATCTGGCCACACGCAGTTGTCATTTCCCCCATAAGAAAGACGGGCTGCATGGGGGCAGGAGCTGCGTCTACTTTATCTCTGCCCTTCTGGCCCCTGGCCCAGGACATGACACAAATCATCGATGGATGATCGATCAGTGAATCCATGAACCTTGAGTGCATGCAAGAAATAAATGGAGGGTGGGTGGGTCATGGGTAGATGACGGGTGAATGGTGGGCAGTGGTTGTGTAAGTGGGTGATGGACAGATAAATAGGTGAATATACTACATGAGAAAGGGCTGTTGGGTGGAAAGTTAGGTGGGTGTTGGTGGAACAGGTAATGGGAGTTGGATAGATGCTGTTGCTTAGATGACAGATGGGATGATGAACTGATGGAGGGATGAATATGAGTAGAAAATAGATGGATGGATGGTGTGTGGAAGGGTCAATGTGGCATATGGATGATGGGCAATGAAGGAATGCTGGAGGATGATGGATGGTTGGATGTTGGATGGGTTGAGAAAGGCTACATGGATGGAGGATGGATGGATGAGTAGGGTGATGGATGTTGAATAGGTTAGTGAGTAGATAATATATAGGAGTAGACTTTGGCTGGTTGGATGGATTATACATGGGTCTATGGATGTTGGATGCTAGATGGTGTTGGATGGATGGATGACGAATGGATGGATAAGAAGGTGGATACATGGATGGAGCCTGGGGAATAAGCTGGGTTAAGCTGTGTTCTTTCTTATCTCCAGTTCCAATCAGAGGAGCCCGAGGAGTCAGAACCAAGCAAAGGCCAAGACTGGCTGACCGACCAGAAGCATGCAGACTCGGTAGTTGGGTCATGGGTGTGGGCTCACAGGGAGGTGAAGGGAAGGGAAATCAGGTTGGAGGGGGGCTGAGGTCCTCTGATGAGCTCTGGGAATGTCCAGACCAGGGTTGGCTCCGCCATGGGGTCATCTGTGTGCCTGGTAGGGCCTTGAGAGGAGGGGCTCCAGAGGCACTGGGCTGCAGAGCCACCTTTGAGCCTGAGGACCTGGGCAGGTAAATGATCCTGGGGTCAGAAGCCCAGGGCTCTGCTTTTGACTTGCAAGGATCCCCTGAAAAGTCACTCCCCTTTTCTGGGCAAATGGCAGTTTGACCTCCAGAACCTTCTGGTTCTGGAGAGCTAGCCAGGCAGGGAGAAGGGGTAGAGATTCCACGATTTGGAGCCAGAGAACCACTGAAGAGGGCTGAGGAGGTGCTGCTGTCCACTGAGCCTGGATGGTCTCCAGGGCCCGGGGCCGTTGGGAGAGATGTGTGCAGGGGGCGGGACGCAGAGAGCCTGCCGGGAGGCCTGGCAGGCGGCTGGAGCCCATCACTGCGCCCCGCCCCTCCCACAACCTGCCAAACAGACTGTTCTCATCACCCTCGGCCTCCAGAGAGGTGAGGTCAGAGCGGACAGCCTGGAGCAGCGGGAGGCAGGGAGAAGGAGACAGGCTGCTTGGGGCTGTGCTTTCCTCATCCTGCCCTTGTTGCGCTGTTTCCTCACTGCCGCCGGAGAAGCCGATTGGTGGTGGTGGGAGAGGAGGGGAGGTATCTGTCTGGCAGCCTGGAAGCCCCCCCCCCCCCCCCCCCCCCCCCGTCTGGCCCTGGCGCTCATCAGAGCTGGGCGGGGGTGGATTCTGTCCCTCCCCGTGCAGATGAGGGAAAGAGTCATCCCAGGTCACAACAGCAAGGCAGAGGCTGACCTCCAGCTAGAACCCGGAGCTCGGGACCCCCATCCTGCAGTCCTTTTGCTGCCTGGACGCTGATTCCTGGTTCTGCCCCGATTCCTCACATGGCCTCCCCCAGTGGCAGCAAGATTTTCATGGCTTGGTGGCCCGTCTCCCCGTCTGTGACACGGGAGGGGACAGAGGACTGGTCACTAAAGGCGCTTCTAGCTCTCACAGGGGCTCTGGCAACTTTGCTCTTCCTCTTTCTGGGTTATTTCTTCATACTTCCTGGGGCCAGAGTTTGGTGAACAAGGGAGAGATAGCCATCTAGGGGTCCCTCGCTAATCTCCACCAACGTGGAAACCTCTCAGTATAGCCCCAGGCAACCAGGTCTGGACAGAGCTGATGCCTGTCTTGTTTGCTCGCTCGTTCATTCATTCATCCATCCATTTATTCATTCATCCACGTACACTTAGCCAGCACCTTCTGTATGCCTGGGTGTGGGTCAGGAGCAAACTGGATGCATGGAGCTCCTGGTCCAGTGGCCAGGGCTGTGCCGGAGGAATGTGGTGGCAAGGTGGGGGAGCAGTCCCTCCCCCAAAGCCATCCTGGGCCCGTGCTCTGATGCTTTGGGTCCCATTCCAGATGATCTCTTGATTCTGAAAAGTGGGGACACCTGGACTCTGTCCTTCCTCTCTGCCAGTAAGTTGCTAGGGAACTTTGGGCAAATGTCTCTGCGTTGCTGGGGCCTGTCTCCCCAAGGATGTCTGCAAAGGGGCCGCATCTGGGGGGGCCCGCCAGGGGTGGTTGCAAAAGTCTGTGACTCATTCCTTTCATGGGGGGGAGAGGAAGGCAGATGGCGGGGGGCGGGGGGACTTGTGTGACCTTTTGGTGCCAGACCAGTTGTTGCCGTGGGGAAGATGGACCCGGAGTTCCCACGTCTTTAGGTATTTCAAGAGAAGCTGGAACTACGCAATTATATGTTAATCTCCTGATTCTTTAACATTGGAACATAACACAAAATAATCTGAAACCCTGTGCAGGCTGAACACGCGGCAGGGGTCTGCACGCCCCTCCTACTGGACAGCGGTGGTCTGACTTTAGGGTGGGGAAGGGCATGTGTCCCAAGGCGCTGAGCCCCAAGAACCCTGGGCATGGCAGAATAGGCAGGGGAGACTGTAGTCAGGGACCCGCCCCCCCATCCCACCAAAAGGACCTGGGGGCCAACACTGGACCCTGTTTGACAGGCAGACAAGAGGCCAGCGGAGGGCAAGGCTGGGAGCCCACTCAAGGGCCGACTGGTGACCTCATGGCGGATGCCCGGGGACCGTCCCACGCTGTTCAATCCGTTCCTGCTGTCTCTGGGGGTCCTCAGGTGGCAAAGGGTAGGCTGGCTCCAGTGGGGTGGGAGGGATGAGGGTGGGAGAGAGTGGGAGGGGAGGAAGGACGTTGGCATCAAGAGAGGGAGAGTGGGGGGAGGGGGGATGGGGGGCTCCCACGCGAGCAAGGAGAGATGGAAGCGGAGTCCTAAGGGCCCCGTGGTCTCTGCAAGTGACTGGGATTTGCCACCTCCTGGACAGGACTGGGGCTGTTTTCGGTTTTCGGGGTGAGGCGGGATTGAACACAGGGCCGAAAGCTCCCAGTCAGCACCTCGGCCAAGGAGAGCCAGGCTGGGGGAGGAAGGGAGAGAGGGATAGCCTGCGGGGGGCTCTGGGATTGCAAAGTGTGTCTCAGACCTGCGCCCGAGCCTGTTTCACAAACATCTGGCATTACGTAAGCTACCCGCTGCCCTGAGAGGCCTGTAAACACTCAGGCCTCTGGTTCAGGGTTTCCTCAAGGGCGGGGAGGGGAGGCAGCTGTGACCCACTCCCTCCTGCCCCCTTCACAGCAGAGACCAGCGGCCTGGCCTCCCCAGGGGCCACTGGCTGGCTCGAGGGCTCTCTCTTCTCTTAGTGACAGGCCGACTCTTGTACTCTCGTTGGCTCCGGGTCTGGCACTAGGCTGGGCACATTAGGGACAGGACACCCATTTTGCAGATGATGGCATGGAGGCTCACGGAGGTGAGCTGACTGGCTGGCGTTGCATTGCTAGGGCTTCGAGGAGCCAGTTTCTTGCTGATTTTCCTCCTTCCTAGATGAGAGGATGCTTGCCGCGAACCGCCCCAAGCCTCAGTGGCCACATCTGCATAATGGGGGAAAGTCGATAGCAACTCTCAGGACTGCAGAGAGAGCTCAGGGAGATCGGGATGCACAGAGATGGGGTGGGGGGTGGGTGTGTCCAAACATTACCTTTCCCAGCCACTGCACGATTTCCTCTATGCGGCTTTTGGTGATCAGACAAACATGTTAGCCGGGCACGGTGGGACCTTCAAGCCCTGGGCGGGATGATAACCAGCGTGTATTGGGCGCCTCTGTGCTCAGCTCTGTGTCCCGTACGTGACATGCCGTGGTCATGCCTGATCGCGTGGAATCCTCAGCAGGCACGCTAAGTACGGTGCACACTGTCTGCTTTACAGATAAGAACATGAAGCTCGGTGAGGAGAGAGACCGTTTGTTCTAGGTCACACGGGGCCAGAGCTGAGATTTGGACCCTGCTCGCCTTGACCACGGAGCCCTCCCATCTCCGTGCCTCCCGGTCTCCTCCCAGCTGCTTGCAGCCCTGAGAATCTTCACAGATTTTCCCCATTACACAGATGTGGCTATGGAGGCTCATGAGTTGGCAGCCGTTTTCTCATCTGGGAGGGAGAAAAGTCAGGAGCGATGGGATGGAACTGCCAGCAGGGCCTCCCAGATAGTTCCTTAGAGCGGCTTCAAACATCTCGGGTTGGAGAGTGAAATCGGTCCCAGGTCAAGAGCCAGGAAGCCCAGGCTTGAGTTCTGTTTCTGTCCCTAATGCGTATGGCTCTGAGCCATCATCACCCTCTCTGAGCCTCATGGTGTTATCCTCAATGGAGTCACAGTTGGAGATGGATAACCCTGCAGTTTTGGTGGTGGCCCTGGGTCCCCAGGTCTGTGCCATCTCCGTCTGAACCAGGACAGGCTGTGGCAAGGGAGTCATTCCTTCGTTTGTGCATGCCTTCATCGGACCTATGTTTACTGAGGACCTACTGTGGGCTGAGGCCCTGGGCTGGTCTCCAAGATAGAGACAAAACCACTCTTGTCTCTGCCCACGAGAAGCTCAGTGTGATGAGGACACTGACACGGAACTGGTAAGAACACAGCGTGGTCATCCCTTTAGTCGGATATACAGACTAACAGGGAACACCGGACCGGGAGAGTCTCTGTGCTGGAGGCACTTTAGCTTCCTTTGGACTGAGACCTGGAGGGTGAGGAGGCCTTTTCCGAGCAAACAAACATTTGGAGAGACGGAAGGAAGGGGCGGGAGAGAGAGGGAGAGTGTATGTGTGTGTTGGGGCACAGAGGACAGGAAGAGAAGCGTTCCAGACCCAGTGGGGGAATGCGTTGTGTAGTCCCATCCGAGGTACAAAGGACCTGACTTATGAGAATTCCCAGTGGCTCCATGTTCTGTGTCCCTGACACGTACAGTGTGTGTGTATAATAATGGAAGACAACAGGCAGGGGTCCGATTATGACGGATGCTGACTGCCTGGCATAAGAAGGCAGAACTGACCTACTAGCACGGGGAGGTGTTGAACTTGGAGCAGGGAAGTGATCTGACAATCGCTGGGTTGAGGGTACTATAAGAGCAGTCCCAGAGGCCAGGAAAGCAGCAAGGAGGCTGGTGCTTTCAGGGGCCACTGGGCCAGAGCGCTGGTGGCTGGGGAGGTCTTCTGTTTATTCATTCACTCTACCAAGGACCAAATGCCTGAGTCGGGTACAGGGGTAGAGTGGGAAGACGCAGCATGTGGAGGCAGGAAGGTGTGTCTAAAGGAAGATAGGCTGGTTTTTGGCCTCATTCCTCAGGGTGGAGGAGAGGCACCCAGTGGGAAATGCAGGGAAAAGCTTCAGCTCCCTGAGCCTCTGTTTCTTTATCTGTGAAATGGGGAGAGTGATTAGAGTTTTGCGGGTTTTAAAAAGATTTTATTTATTTATTTGACAGAGAGAAACACAGCGAGAGAGGGAACACAGGCAGGGGGTGTGGGAGAGGGAGAAGCAGGCTTCCCGCAGAGCAGGGAGGCTGATGCAGGGCTCGATCCCAGAACCCGGGGATCAACCTGAGCCCAAGGCAGATGCTTAACGACTGAGCCTCCCAGGCACCCCGAGAGTAAGTACAGTCATGACAGCAGTAATTTTTGAACTCCAAACTGAGATGGCAGAAAATTGAAACGGCAATTATTCCAAGTTCTCCTGCACCCCGCCCCCAAACGTTAGCTAACTAGGAATAGAGGGGTTGTTCCAGGTGTTTTACTTAAATTAACACTTAATCCTTACAGGAACATCACGACATAAGAGCATTATTCCCTTTTACAGAGGGTGAAGTTGAGGCCCAGAGAGGCCAAGTACCCTGCTGAAGGTAACACAGGGTTTGAATCACAATTCAACAAATTCCACCGAAGTCTTTCTTTCCTCGGCCGCAAGGCTCAGAGGAGCTCCTGCAGGCAAAAGGCCTCTTACAACCTGCCAAGTGCTGGGAATGTGAGAAACCGGTGTAGCCCACACCCAAGAACCCAAAACCGGGTTCTTAAGCCCAGAAAGACCCGCTTGGGAGGAGGAGCCATTTGGGGAATGCCCTACCGTTCCAGGACTCGCTTTGTGCTTAGATTACGCGCTTGGGAATCCCGTCTCTTTCTGCTGTGACCTTGGGCAAGTCGGCCCACCTCTCTGAGCCTGTCTTTTCTCTTTATGGGGACAGGGACAACTCCCTGTCAGGTCTGTGGTGAGGCCGAAACTAGGTGACACAGGTAACGAGCGCGGCTGGGCGAGGGACCCGGGGAGCTGTTAGGACTGGGTGCACTGCCCACGTCTCCGTCAAACCGAGGCGCCGAGCCCTTAGTGGACCCATCGCTCCGTCCGGCGGCTCGCGGGAGCCATAGCAGGACGACTGGGTGCCACACCCGGCTGCCCCCGCCCAGCACTCCCGCGCCGGGGCCGGGCCGAGTCACCTGCACGTAGAGCCCTTCCTTCCTCCCAGCGCGCCGGCGGCCTGAGCCCGGCCCTCGGCTCCATCCGCCCCCATCCGCCCGCCCAGACCGCCCTCGCGCGCCCGTCCCGTCGCGGCAGGCCCCGCCCCCGGGCCTGCCCGCGCTCCCATTGGTCCGCCCGCGGCCCCCGCCGCTGTTTGTCCTGGCTTTCCCGCCGCCCATTGGCCCTCCCGGGTCCTCCCAGGAAGTTTGAAAAAAAAAAAAAAAAAAAGTTTTATGGGCGGATGGAAGGGGCCGGGGCAGCGCCGGGGAAGGGAAGGGCCGGAGGAGCGGCGGCGGGCGGCCGAGAGGGGCGGCGGCGGCGGCGGCGGCGGCGGGATTCCCGCGCTGCTGGGCCCGGCCTGAGAGCCCTTCCCACCTTCCTGCCTCCTGCTCCCGCCGCCCCGGGGCGCCGCCATGACGGTGAGTGCCCCCGCGGGGCAGCCCCTCTGCGCCCCAGGCCGGGCGGAGAGCTACGGCCCGAGCCAGAGCCGAGCCGTTCCCCTCCTGGGTACCCCCTTCATTTCCCGGAGGCGAGAGGAGGTCTCGGCCGGAAGACAGGGCGACCCCAGCAGCACAGGCCGGCCGGCCGGCCTGCCTCAACTAACCCCCAATCTCTTCCTCACCTTTCCGGGCGAGGAGCCAGGGCGGCCCCGACGCAGTGGGAACTCCCTGTCCTGGGCAGCCCCTTCCGACCCCCCACCCCCCGCCGCCCCACCGCAACTTTAGCGGGACCAATCGCGGGCAGTTTGGGATGGCCCTTTCCCACCTCCCCTCCAGCTCCCTTGCATTCTCCCGAACTGCCGGACCCGTAGGGACTCCTAGGGCTCCAGGCAGTGGGAGGGAACGAGGATGGGCCTGGTTTGGGTCTGGGTTCTCGTCCGGGGCTGGAGAGAGGCGCTCCCTGGCTGGAATGGGTCGTGCAGAGCCATTTGAGGGCTGGGAGGGCTGCCTACCCTCGTGGGCGCTGGCCCGAGGTTGGGTGGGTGAGAAGGGGCCGCCCCTTTGCGCCCTGTCCGGGAGCCCATGCTGGGATTTTTGAAGGGGCGCTGGGGCCTTGGGTGGGGCAAGCCCACGAGCGACGTGGGGGACACGATGGCAGAGATTCGCCTTTCTCTTGGGGATGGACATTACCCAAGTCACTACCTGTACCTTAATGATCACATTGGGCCTCACAGCCGAGGTCACCATTATTACCATTTCACATTTGGGTAAATTGAGGCATGGGGGGTGGTGAGTTGCCCTGGGTTACCCTGAGCGTAAAGGAGGGAGTAGCCTCTTTCCAGGTCAGCCTGGCCCCTTGACCGTGATATTCTGGAAGGGAGGGGCGGGGCTGCTTTTGGTTTCTGGCTAGCGCCTTAGGGAGCCTCTGACAGCCTGGACGGGTGGGGTGATGGAGTGGAGCTGGGTGTGTTTGCGCATGCGCACGTCCCCTTTCCTCGGCTAGTGGAGACCCTGACAAGAAGTGGGCTGGGCTGCTGGGGGTTGGCCCTAAGGGCCCCTGCCCCCGTGAGTGTGATGACCTGGCCTCTGCTTGGGCTTCCTCGGCCTCCGCACATCCTGCCACCTCCCGGCTGGCTCTTCCTGTAGTCAGCAGCCTCCCTTTGGTCAGTGAGCAGAGAGGGATGTAGGGGGAGGCGCTGAGTCAGTATCCTGACCACCCACCCTCAGGCCCCCAGGTCCCGAGGAGGGTGTTTGCATTGCCTACTGGGTGCCTGCCAGACCCTGAAGTGGGTGCTTTCACGTTACCAGAGTTGATCCTTTAAGGTCGATGATTTTAACTTCCCATCTAACAGATGAGAACACTGAGGTGTAAAGAGGGGAAGTAACCTGCCCAGGTGACATAACTGGGCCCTGGCTGAGCCAGTATTTGTAGCTAGATCGCCCCAGTTTTCTCTCTGGGGCTAGATAGAAATGTACTGTTGTCTTTCATGGGGAAGCACATGGTGAGCGGCGGTGAGGCTGCTCCAGGCCGCCTGTGGGGGGTACTTGGAGGAGGGACAGCATATCCCTGCGGTGGGAGGGGCTTCCAAAGGAAGATACCCTCCTGTGATTGGAGGATTTTGTCAGATGGAAATAGACTAGGGGGAAGGAAGAGTGTAGAAAAACACCTTGGTTGTGTTTGGGGAAAGGTGAGAACATAGAAAAGGGGCCTCAAAAGGAGGGCTTCGAAGGCCTGGAGAAGCAGATTGGGCTGATCAGGGGCACTGGGGAGCCAAGAAAAGTTTCGGAGCAGAGAGATGGCTCACGATCTCTGCTGACAGCGTTTGCTGGGTTCTTCACGGCTGCCTTCATGCCTGAGCCTGCCCCAGCCTGTGTCCCTCCTGTGTCTTCTTCACACCCTTTCCCTCTCTCCTGACCCCCAGCCCTGAGCTCAGAGATCTGTAGGGAGCGAGTGGTAAAGTTGCCGTGAATGGATAAAGCCAGGCCTGGACTCCAGATCTGCCGCACCTCCTTTAGCCTTCGCCCAGTGCAGCCCTGCCCTTGGAGCCTCCTGCCTTAGCCACTGCCTGGCATCAAATTATAAACCTGTCCACTTGTTTATTGTCTGTCTGTTTCCTGAGTTCCTTGGAGCCTCCTGCCTTGGAGCCTTGGAGCCTCCTGCCTTAGCCACTGCCTGGCATCAAATTATAAACCTGTCCACTTGTTTATTGTCTTTCTGTTTCCTGAGTTCCACCAAGGCAGGGGCCACATCTCCCCTTCGCAGCTGATTTCCTGGCCTCAAACAGTGCCCCGTGCTTTAAAAACAAAAACAAAACAAAAAACCTAAAAACTGTTTTTCAACAAACATTCCCTTAGCCTGGAGGGTGACCAGGCATGTTCCTAACGGTGAGTTGCTCCTATTCTAGCCTGTGAGGGATAAGTGAATGGCTTCGAGACCATCACAAACACAGCAGAGGCTGCAGAAGGGCACTTTCTGGCATGGTGTGTGGTGTGTACCGGGAAAGGGGCCTCGGAGTTGGCAGTTAAGCTGGGTCTTAAGGCACGAGTAGGGGTTTGCCTGGTCCCCGGTGGAGGAGGAAGCCTGGTATTTCAGCAGAGGACGTGGGCTGGTGTGGAGGGCCTGGAGTCCTGATGTGTTGCCGATCAGAGAGCCTATGTGGTGAGGATATAAAGATGGGGTTCCTTGCGCAAGTGGGATGCCAGGCTGGAAGGGTGAGCTGAAGCTTGTGTGCCGTCAGGCAGCTAGACCTCGTTTTGCAGCCCCCTGGAGGTCTGAAGCAGACTTGTGACACTTAGGCCTTTTTGAGGGGGTCTGCCCGCCAAGCATGTGCTTAGAGGGGGCCGTTTCAGTGATCCAGGCAGGTGGGAGGCTGTGCTGACCTGTGGCCGTGGCCATGACCCAGAGGAGGAGAGAGCTGGTCGGTACCCCTGAAGGGAGAAAGGGCAGGTGAGCTTCCTCAGGTGGAGGAAGGGTGGCTGGGCCCTAGAGGCCAGGACAGCAGGAGAGGTCTAGGCTCGCAGACCTTTTGACCCTGGACAGGGGTTTCCAGGTTACTGCAGGACCTTCCCTGTCAGCGGATTTAAAATCTCATGTTGGCAGCCTCCTCCCCGCTAAGGTCAGTGTGCCTTCTAGCACCCGGGATGATGAGCAGCTTCCAGAAGGTCACTCAGTTCTCCATGTGTAGCTCATTCAGCCCTCTCACAAAGCTTGGGGGAGCGCAGGACCTGTACCCCCAACATTTGCTGCATTAGATAGCCGGGGGTCAGGGAGGAGATGTGATGTCCACCCCGTCCTCTGCTTTCCAGGCAGCCCTTGGGGTCCCAGCCTGTCATTCTAGTTGGGGAGCCCTTGCTCTCTCCTGGAAGCCTATGGCCAACCTCCCAACCCTGGCCCAGTCTGATGGGCTGGGTCGTCCACTCGTCCCTTCCCAGGAGCTTTCCCCTGGACCAGCACAGGGGTTTAGACCAAGAAGGTAAAGGAGGGTAATTATTCAGCAGGCTTTTGCTGACACCCAGTCACAGCATGCCAGCCTTGGGGTCACTGGAGGTCCCCATCTGAATGGAGGTCACCCAGGTGATTTGGTGGCCCCGAGTGTAGCTGCCAGTCTTTGGTCTTAGTTTGGGACTGTCCTAAGCAGCCTCTGGCACTTTCGGGGAGCAGGGTAAGGGCAGATGAAGAGAGACAGGACGAACACAGCCCCAGGGTTTCCCAGCTCTGAGAGCAGAGCCCGGGTCCCCTCCCTCAGACAGGTAGGCGGGGAGGGGCCGGCATGCACGGGTGGGGATGCTGGCCTGCGGAGATCCAGGGGCTCTGGCCCCACAGCCCGGGCTCTGGATGGCTCTGGATGGCTCTGGATGTCCAGGCTGCTGACACAAGCCCCTCATGGGCCACTTCCTCCACCTGCAGAAGAGGAGAATGGGGAGGAAGGCGGGTCGGGGAGGTAGCCAAGTCAGGTGGCTCCGGTTTCCAGCTGCTGTCTCCGCTGCCCACCCCACTGAGCCGTGCTGCAGGCTCCTTCCACGCAACCAGACACCTTGGCCTGGTGAGGCCATGATGCCGGTGCTGATAGGTGGGCTCAGGGCCATGGCAACAGGTGGCCGCCTCCTTCCCGCCCTGCAGCCTGGCCCGCCCCACTCTCCGCCCTGCCAGTGAGCAGAGGCTGACACTCTGCTGAGGGGACCAGGACTTAGACGCGAGAAGTCTGCGCCTGGGCCAGGAGGGTCTGGTGGCTGGAGCCCATTAGATGGGCGTGGCCAGAGAAGATGTCTGGATGAGTGGCTGCTTCATCTAGGCCCTGGGGAGTGGGGGAGGGGGTATCTAGCCCACAGTCCTCTGTGGAACATGCTGCAGCTGGGAGCCCCCAGACCCCGGGCCTGCGCCCCGCTGGGCAGCACCCACCAGGTGGGGCTTGTCAGGACTGAGGTGCCACCTTCCTGGTCCTTCCAGAGATCTGGAGGGCACCAGAGGATCTCTGACCCTAGCCTGGGCCTGACTCCCATCTTTCAGGGTCTCCAGGAGGCATGGAAAGGGCAGGGCTGGTCGGAGGGTCAGTGAGTGGGGACATGAAGGCGTTTTCCTGGTGGGCCTCCCGACCTCTTCAGTGAGAGCAGCTGGACATTTGGCCTGGGCGTGCTGGTCCAGGCTGTTCTCAGCGCTCTCTGGCGTCTGTATAGGCAGAGCCGTTCTGGCCCCTGTCTCTCACTGGTGAGGAGGTAGGCTGGTGGAGGCGGGGCACCTGGACATCTACGGTGGATGTCACCCTGCCTGCCCTCTTGGCTCTCAGAGACTGTTGGGGAAAGGGGCCAGGTCTGCCTCAGTGGCTGGGAGCCTGCCTGGATTTGGGGGTTACCTGGGCCCTTAGCCCCCCCACCTCCTGGTCTCTCTGCGGGGCAAGATGGGTGTCCGCTCCTCCCCAGTCCTGGTTGGCTCTCCACCAGGCCTAAATCACCTGCCTGCTCATCTTCCCACAGCCCGATCTGCTCAACTTCAAGAAGGGATGGATGTCGATCTTGGACGAACCCGGAGAGGTAGGAGGGCTGCAGCGAGAGTGGAGAGGGTGGCCTGAGCAGCTTCAGGGCCCCAGCAGGTCCCTGGGGGCAGCCCGGCAGGCTGAGCTGCTTCCATGGGTTGTCAAGGCTTCTGGATAGCCTGGCCTCTGAGTGGAGGGGGCCCAGGGGGCCCAGAATGGGCACCATGAGGGCAGGGGTTTTTCGTGCAGTCCCAGAGGGCCTTGGGCTGGGGGTGTGGGAAGGCAGAGGCTACGGTCATCTCAGCCTGCCAGAACAGTCCACAGGCATACAGGGCCTCAGGATTAGAGACCTCCTAGCCCCTCATCCCCTGCACCCCATCCCCTCGTGTCACTGAGAGGCCCTGGGCCCTCTCCCCTCTTGATGACGCTGGCTGGGTCTGGGGTGGAAGGGCTCCAAGAGATCAGCTGTCCTGAGACTGCGGATTCCCAAGGACTCAGCCCTGCAGGAGCCTCTCCCTCCCGGCAGAAGTGGGCCTCAGAGGACCAGCCTGGGGCTCCAGTGGTCAAGCCAGAGCTTCCTCTGGCCTCAGGAACCACATCTGTGGAATGGGCATGACGGACAGTGACGATTTTTTCCAGGGTGGGACAACAGGGTCGGGGAGGTCGAGACATGTAGGGTCCCTGCCAGAGCTCAGCCAGTAATCCTTCCCTTTGTCTAATGCGTCCATCCTTAGAACGAGGAGGGACAGTGGCCTCTCGCTGGCTCTGCCCTTTCAGCTGCCAGGCTGGATGGAGTCTGGGAGCTGGAGCTGGCGTCCTGCCCACTCAGCCTGGGAGGGGACGGCTCCCCGCCCCTGTCCTGCATGCGCCCATGGCTCGGCCTGCATGCAGCCCGCATGCCTGGGAGGGCTCAGAGCCAAAGGGAATCTCATTGTGTTTCCTACCCACATGTTTTATTCCCTCCAGCCCACAGCCTTCCGTTCCTGCTGCCTGCTCGCCGGTTGGCGGGTGGCCGTGCTCCAGGCTCACACAAGGCCTGGCACCCTGCCAGTGACCCTTCCCAGCCTCCCCACCCAGGGTCTCTGGAGGGCAGAGATGATGGGCTCCACCCAGAACTGGCCGCTACTCATCTTCTTTTGCAGAGTTTTGGAATGTCCAAGCTGGAAGGGCCCTGGGAGTTCAGCCAGCTCAGCCCCTGGGTACACAGACAGGGGACAGGCCCACATCTGAGCTTCCAGCTCTCTGTGCCTAGTAGCCCCTGCAGTAGAGCCAGGCCGAGAACTTGGGCTGCCTAAGGCCACGGAACTCCATCTGGCTCCTATCTCAGCTATCGTAAATTAGGCCAAATTAGTCAGGGGCCAAAGAGACGATTTGGCACAGAAGCCCTGCCGTGCTTTGTAGAGGGGCAGTTGAGGTCCTGAGTGGCAACTCAGGCCATTCCTAGGACAGTCCCCAGTAACCTAGTGCTTGACCCTGTGCTAAGTGCCACGAGAGACATACAAGGAAGGGATAGATACTTCTAACCTCACAAGAAGGCTTAGGGGACTTCTTATTAGTCCTGCTTGACAAGCCAAGAAGAATGAAGCTCAGAGCGGTCAAGATACCTGATCAAAGACACACAGCTAGCAAGGGATAAAATAATTGTAACCTAGGTCTCTTGGATGCTAAACCCTATTTCTTAGGAAAGGCTGTGTGCAAAGAAGTCGAAAGTGTCATTCTGGCACATCCTTGAAAACTTGCCATCTTCTTAAGGAAAGAACACTAAGTATTTAGACTAACATGGATAGAGTTTGTGGGTGTGGAGGAGCCCCTGGAGGGCCGAGGACTGGGTGGCATGTGCTGACCCTGGGAGTGGGTGGACCTCGACTGGCATTCCAGCCAATGGCCGGAAGCCCAGGAGTGGGCTATGCTTGGCATATGTAATATCGAGCTGTTCTGGCGCCCCTCCCCTGCCCTCCGGGGCCTGCTGGCCTCACCCCGCTGGAGCAGACAGGCACTGCAGAAAGGGGCCCAAGTCATAAATGTGCAGAGAGTATCCACTCATAAGCTGAACACGTGTGTAACCGACACCCGGCTCAGCGAGCAGAAGAGGACCCACGTTCAGACACCCCCCCCCCCCAGGCTACCTTCCATCCACTCTGGGACACTTGTCCTTGGCTACTGAGGTGACCTAGAGGGGCCTAGGGGAAGAGACATGCAAAGTTCTGCTCCCTGACTTGCCAGGCGAATGACCTTACACAGGTCACAGCCCCTTCCTCGTCAGCACTGGAGGGATTGCGTGTAGGAACCATGGTGATCTCGATGGAGAGGGTCAGGAGGGCCACAGGACTGTCAGTCCATCAGAGAAGGGCTCCCAGAAGGAAAGGGAAGGTGTTGGCACTGAGGAAAAGCCAACCCATTTCACAGATGCTGCCCCTGGAGGGGCCACGCTTCAGATCTGGAGTTTCTGCCTCCGCTCTGTCCCCTGCCCCCACCCCGGGCCATCAGCAGGGCAGAAGAGGTTGCCATCAACCTAGCAGCACCCAGGACAGCTGCAGAATGGTGCCCAGACCCCCGTTTTGTCGTCCCCCACCCCCGCAGCCCCTCTCCCCTCACTTACTGCCCCCTCTTCTTCGCAGTGGAAGAAGCACTGGTTTGTGCTGACGGATTCCAGCCTTAAGTACTACCGGGACTCCACCGCCGAGGAGGTGAGACCGAGTGAGGGGGTTCTCAGGTCAGGTGCTGGGGGGCCCTGGAAGGGGATCGGGGCAGGGGACCTGGGCGGGGGCAGTGGAAGCCGTGGACCATCGTGGGCCTCCCTGTGGCAGGCCGATGAGCCGGATGGCGAGATCGACCTGCGCTCCTGTACCGACGTCACCGAGTACGCCGTGCAACGCAACTATGGCTTCCAGATCCACGTGAGCCACGTGCAGCTGGGGTGGCAAGGAGGTGGCGGTGGGCGGGCTTCGTGACCGGCTCCTGCCACCCGCTGTCCCGGAGGCCCTGTCCTCAGAGCCAGTCAGAAGCTCTGCTGCCAACTCCTGGCGTGACTGGGGAGGCCCCAGAGATCACGGGTGGTGGGGGAGGCCGGGATGTTGGGGAGATCCGGGAGCCCCCGGTGGAGGGAACTTTGGCACCCCCGGCTCCTCCCTGGGTGCAGGACCTCAGGTTCCGTCCTGCAGGGAAAGGGCCACCCTCCCTGGGGCGTGCAGGGGTGGGGGGGCAGGGCTGGCCATGTGGCAAACCTGCCCGCGGGGTGGACTTGCAGACCAAGGACGCCGTCTACACCTTGTCGGCCATGACCTCGGGTATCCGGCGAAACTGGATCGAGGCTCTGAGGAAGACTGTACGACCCACCACGGCCCCGGATGTCACCAAGTATGTGCCAGGCCGGCCTGGGACCTGGAGGGAGGCACCCACCCCTGCGTCCCTGAGTGGGGTTCTGGCACCCAGCCGAGGGCCCCGTGGCTGTACCTCCGGGGCCTCAGTTTCTCCATCGACAGAATGGAGAGAGGCAGTGAGGGTTGTTGGCACTTACCCGAAAATACTTGGAAGATCTGAGGTTTGCCTGCCGTCCCGTTATGGTCCCCACATCCTGAAAGGAGGGGAGGGGACCTTGACTCTTTGGAGAAGATACCAGTGAGTCAAAGGCCCCTGTGAGGTAGACGACTGTCTGGGAGCCGTAGAAGCCATGTCTAAGCCTGTGCTGGGGGAGAGCGTGTGGTTAGGTCGTCTGGGTGAGGTGCTCACCCCGCCCGAGGTCGCCGTGCTGGGGGGTAGGGGGGCTGGGCGGCTGGGAGAGCCCCACACAGTATAAACGCTCGCCGCCCGCAGGGGGCTGGGAACCACAGCAGTTGGACGGCACAAGTGGCGTGTGGTGGGGGGGACCCAAGTCTGAGCACCCCTCCTGGGCCAAACTTTAGCTGTTCAGCCCCAGGCCAGTGACTTCCTTGTCTGAGGGTCCGATTTCTCATCTGTCGTGCCGAGCGTGACGTCGTTTTCGTGGGAGGGATGTGCACGGAAGCCCCCTGTGGACTCTGGGGTCTTCGTGGCTGGACTTTCAGTTCGTCTGTAGGCCCAGTGGCTCTAACAAAGAAGACCCCCCCCCCCAACACACACAGAGACAAAAATAAGGGAGAGCTTGCTTTCTTTCTCCAGAACAATCCAGAGGTGCATGATCCAGACCTGGTGGGGCAGCTCTGCGGCCCTCAGCTCACACCTTTGTGTCTGGCTCGGTTCTCACGGAGTCCCAGCCTGGAGTCCAGCCAGGGCATGGCCTGTCCTTTAAAGGGAACCACACCCCTGGCCAGAATGTAGTCATGGGGCCCCGCAGCTGCAAAGGGTGCTGGGGGCGGGGTGTCGTTTCTGGCTGGCTCACTTATGTACCCCGCTGTTACTAATGGAGCAAGGGGAGGCCTGCCGCAGTTGGCGCTCCGGTCACCGCCACCGTCCAGCTCTTCACCACCGTTCACCTCATCTTCCCTATTCTCCCATGAGCCCCTGGGGCCTTAAACCACACTTCTGGTGACAGTGCTGTGACCAGCACTGGCCAAGGGCTCTGGATGCTTTGCACGCTTGCCCTCCCCCGGGGCCTCGCGTCCGTCCTGCAAGCGGCTTTGTCGGCCCGTGTTACAGATGAGGTCCCTGGGGGCCCAAGAGGGAACCCAGCTCTCCTGGTGCTTCTGCTGCTAAATGTGGGCCCTAGAATGGTTGCCAGGGTCTGTTAGTGATGAAGCCCAGGTCCTAACCTCTAGATGGGGGTCCGGCCCCAGCCAGGGGGGCAGCGGGGACTGCGCAAGTGCTTGACCCTTCACTCCATCCTCCTGACAAGGCTCTGCTGGCCCCCCCAGGCTCTCAGACTGCAACAAGGAGAACACACTGCACGGCTACAGCACCCAGAAGGGCTCCCAGAAGGCGGGAGAGCAGCGGGGGGGCTCTGAGGTCATCAGTCGGGGTGGCCCGCGGAAGGCGGATGGGCAGCGGCAAGCCCTGGACTACGTGGAGCTGTCCCCGCTGACGCAGGGCACCCCGCAGCGGGTCCGCGGCCTGGCCCGCACGCTCGACCGCCCGGCCAAGCAGGAGGAGCTGGAGCGGGACCTGGCCCAGCGCTCTGAGGAGCGACGCAAGTGGTTTGAGGCCACGGACGGCCGGCCCCCGGAGACCGCAGCTGGCGAGGGGCCGCGCCGGGGTCTGGGTGCCCCGCTGACTGAGGACCAGCAGAGCCGGCTCAGTGAAGAGATTGAGAAGAAGTGGCAGGAGCTGGAGAAGCTGCCCCTGCGGGAGAACAAGCGGGTGCCTCTCACCGCCCTGCTCAACCAGAGCCGCGGGGACCGCCGGGGGCCCCCAGGTGACAGCCATGAGGCCCTGGAGAAGGAGGTAGGCATGATCACTGGCCTCCGGGAGCCCCCTCACACCACCAGCGCCCCACCTATGCCTGCGGTCACACTGGCATTTATCTGGCATACCAAGTGATGGGGAGCTCAACCCTGATTCGCTGAGACCGCAGACTCTTAGGAACTGCAGTCTTCTTTGCTGGACCTCCATGTTTCTTGTTTTGGGGCATTTTTTCCTTTTTCATTTTGTCCTCAGCAACCATAGAGAAAGGAAGAGGAAGAGACCACTTATTAAGCACCTTCTGTATACCTCCTCCTCGGCCTCTTTTACCTGTATTGGCTCCCTGAGCAGTCTCAGGGTCCCAGAGGGTAGACCTCATCACAGTTGTACTGCTGGGAAACTGAGGCTCAGGGACCACCTCCTATGTAATGCGATCAGTGTCTGTGACCACAGTGTCCTGCTCTCAGCCCTGTTTAGTCTTTCTCTGGAACAAAGTTCTCCTGGGTCACTGACCTGGCCATCCAGGAAACAGCTGAAATGTCCCCTTTGCCTGCATTTCCACCACCGGCTGCTTCCCCTGCTCGAACCCAGGGCTCCTCACTACCTCCCAGCACCCCTTTCCCAGCTTCCCACTGACCACCGCCCCCATCCCCTTGTAGGTCCAGTCTCTTCGTGCCCAGCTGGAGGCATGGCGTCTTCAGGGAGAGGTTCCACAGGGTGCACCCAGGTCCCAGGAAGATGGCCACATCCCCCCGGGCTACATCTCGCAGGTGAGGCTGAGGGGCTGTTCGGTGGGGGCTGCGGGCAGGCTTCTGGTTGCCTAGCTTTCGGAGAACAGCCAGTGTTCTGGGAGTGTTTTGACACCCTTGGGTGTCATTTGACCTGCAATGTCTCATTAAAAGTACCCGGCGGGTAGACATGACCACTGTGCCCATTTTACAGACAAGCCACTGAGCTTATGGGACTTGCCTGAGGTCAGCTGAGCTGCAGAGGTCAGAGGTGGGATGTGAGTTCGTTTCCGGCTGACTGCAGAGCCCGTGTGTGAGCTCTCCGTGACACTCTGCACTTGGACCCCTTCTCCCACACCACCCAGGAAGGAGACCCAGTGGGGAGTGGGATCCACAACGGGCAGGCCTCGATGGTCGCTGCCTCAGGCCAGAGAGATCCCACTTGTGCCTGCCAGGCCAAGACCCTGTAGCAGGTGGCCTGCGGGATGTGGGACCCTCCGGTAGCCCCCAGGGGACACTTGGTCTGCCTAGGACAAGTGGTTCTCAGCTGGGCTGATTTTGTTCGTCTGGGGACGTTTGGCCATGGCTTACTATGAATTTTACTGATACAAAGGATATTTAGGATACAGTATATAAATACAAAATACATCCCTTTCCTTGTGAATTCCATATATAGCGAACTGACTCGTGTCAGGATACTTTTCGCTGGTTTTCCCGAAGGCTTGTATCGTCAGCTAACCGGCAAACGAGGATTGTTCTAACGTGAACGTTGGTTGACAGGTGTTTTCGTGTCATTGAGTAAAACGAGAAGACATATGTTGGAACTTTACTTGGTCAATGTCACGATTACCTTCTTGGCCGAACTGGATAATAGTTTTTCTTTTGAGAAAATTCCATTCAGGAGTGTGTTCTCAGGTCTGTGTTCTAGTTCCAGTGTGATGGTTAAAAATTCGGCAGACATGAGAGTTTAATCTGCAATATTAGCATTTTCTCAGCCCTTGCTAAAGTCTAGACAATCACAAAACAATAAACCAATCCCTGATTTGTGATGTTTCCCAACTTCCATGGTGTAAATAACTCCCGCTGTGGCTGCTGTCCCCGAACACCGAATTGGGAAGAGATTATGTGCCCAGAATCATAGAGCATTTCCACCAGACAAGACGCAGAAGATGTAAATAAACCTGAGAGCACAGGCGCACCCCGCTGGCTCCGTCCGTGGAGCGCGGGACTCCTGATCTCCGGGTCCCTGAGTCCCAGCCCCAACGTTGGGTGTAGAGATCACTTAAAAATAAAATCTTAAAAACAAACAAACAAACAAACAAACAAAAAAACCTCAAGAGCATAGACAATAATAAAATGCAGTGAAATAATTAAGAAGTGATGAATTTTGAGTATCACCTTTGTTTTCCGTGTAGTTAATTATAAGTTTATATAATTTAATTTTTAAAACGGCTTCGCTTAACAACTGTGTGACAGAGTTGTGAAGACTAGACCGTCGGTTGCCTCCCATCAGCACACCGTTGCCTGAAGTAGAAGAGACTGCTGGGGGCCTGGGCTCTGAGCGCGGGGCCTTCTAGAAGTTTCAGGGTTGGAGGTGGCTGTGAGGAGCGGTTTTGGGGTGGGGGCACGGGCTGGGGCAGAAGTTGCAGGGCTGGTCCGTGTCTGCAGTGAAGACGTCCGGCAAGCCAAGGAGTTGGGATCTCATTCCGCAGACCTGAGGGGGTTTGGGGTCTGACAATGATATCAGGAAAGTGGTGTTGGCGTGGAGGGGGGTTTGGGAGGGGGCAAGGGCGATGTCAGGGGCTAGGATGGGGGCTGAGGGAGGGAGGGCAAGGAAGACAGTGGGGAGCCTCCAGGGGCCCTGAGGCTGGGCCGCTGTGCAAGGCCAGGGAGCCCCCATGGGGCTGAGTGGTGGGTGGAGCGTTCAGCTGAAGGGAGACCAGGGTTGAGGGGAGTTGGGACCTGGCTGGGGGAGGGGGGCTAGCTTTGGGGGTCACCTGATGTGGAGAGGGGAGTGGAGCAGGGTAGGCGGGAGGGACCAGGGTTGTCAAAGGCTCCCTTGAAGCCAGAGGAAGGAGTGGGTGGCGCTTCTTCAGGCTGGGTGAGGCCCCACATGCCCCTGGTGCCGCAGGCAGCAGGGACACCCCTCAGAGACCCCCACCCAGAGGGCTTTGAAGTATACTCGGAGCCCCTGGACGCCCCAGGAGCTGCCTTTCTGGGTGGTTCCATTCACAGCCATCGTTATCTGGCATCAGAGCAGACTTGTCTGTTTTACTGTTGGAACCTGATTTCCTTTGGGAAAAGATTTCTCAGTTAAATGAAGTTTGGAGAGCACTGCTTTGATTGCTCAGCTTATGGGTGGGGAAACTGAGGCATAGAAGGTGAGACCTTCAAGCTAGAGACAGACCTGTGTCTGCAGTCCAGGCTTCCTGGTCCCCAGGGGGCACACAAAGGGCTGTCAGCCATTTCATCCCGTTAGGTTGGGATGGGCAGGGGTGCAAATGGAATTGGGGGGTGCAGGTGAGAAGGGAGTGATAAGAAAACAGAGCCAAAGACGGGTAGAGGAGGGGCCCCAGAGGTGGGGGCGCCAGAGAAGAGGAGCTGAGCCATCTCTACCCGCTCCGACCCGGGAGGAGGTGGCTGGGGATTCAGGGGACCCTGGAGAAGTGACAACTGGGGAGGGATTCGGCATCTGATATCTTCGTCTGGGTGGTCTTTCAGCTTGTGGAGCTGACCACATCGGACAGTAACTGGGGTGGGGGTGGGGTTCTGGGGCTTCACCGGCCGGGGCTCCTATGTCTCTTCTGGCCCCCTCCACCGGCTTCCTGCAGAGTAACTGGCATTTCTTTGTCTACTTGGGTCCCTATCAGAGGTGGCCGCTGGACACCTTGGGCCCTCCAAAGGTAGATCAGAGAGAGCCGCACTGGGCCTTCTAGGAGCCCCTCCTTCCTCATGGACTGGTTCCTGCCTCTGGACCCCCTGTTAGCTGCCAGGTCGGCCTGCGTCATCTGGCCCATCTCTGTAGGTGGGCTTATCTTAGGGACCCTCATGAGTTGGTCTTATGGGCCTGTGTTATAGAAGAGGACATTGGGGAAGGGGCTCATTCAGGTTCACTCTGGTACAGCGAGGATCAGGACCCGGTGTGTGAAACTCCAAAGCCATGTTCCCTTGTTCTGACTGGAGGGGGACAGGCGTTACCTGCCCCCACTCAGAACACCGGGCCCGTCCCCCAGGCCGGTCCTTGTAGCCCCCAGTGCAGCTGCTGGAGAGGTGGGGGTCAGTCTCTCCCACACCGCGAGGTACACCGTGGCATGGAATATATTCTCTTATCTGTCTCTCGGCTTCGGTTTCCTCCAGGGCTCTTCCCCTTTCCTTCTTAGTGCTCTTAAATTTCGTTACATAAAAAATATGTTTACGTCTTCAAAAATTCAGTCCAATCAAAAGGTTAGAAATGACCACGGGGGCTCTGCTTCCCCCGCCTGCCCTGCCCCCTCCACGGGTCACCTTGCTCACCACTGGAGCACATCCGGGATTTCCTGTTGCTGCTGGAACAGATCACTGCAGCTTAAATGACAAGGTTGTATCTTGTCGTGGACTTGAAGGGGCAGCTCAACCGGGGTCGCGCTGGGCTCAAATCCTTTCCGCGGGCTCTGGGTGGGACCCGCCTCCTCGCCTTTTCCAGCAGCTTCTGACCCCCTGCATTCCTGGTCTCCTGGCCCCATCTGCAAAGCCCGCAGTGGAGAGTCCGGCGCCTTTACTTCCCATCACTGACCTCGCGTGGTCACTTTTCCCTCTCTGCCCTCCTGCTTCCACTTCTGCATCCGAGGCCCCGTGACTCCTCCGGCCCAGGATAAATCCACGATGGTCTCCCCATTTTAAGGTCAGCTGATTAGCAACCTCAGTTCCCAGCTTCCACATAAGGTAACACATTCAGAGGTTCTAGGGAGTAGAACGTGGGCGCCCCTGGGCACCCCTACTCGACCCCCACAGCGTCCCCCATACCCTCCGCTGTGTTTGACACGTGTGGACTGGGATGCGTGCCTCTGTGTTGTTTCGGCGAATGGGATCACACAGTACGTGTTGTCAGAGACAAGCTTGAGTCACCTAACTTTTGGGACACCTTTGCACAGCCGTCCACGTGGGCAGCTCTGCCCTTCCCCATCTGCCCAGGGGCCTTTGTAGGGTTTGATCCCATCATTTATTTAAGGGCTCCCTTGCTAGGTGTCGTTTCTGGTTTTCATCTCTTACCAGCCTTCCCGTAGGGAATACCCCTGGCCGAGAATCTTTGTACACGTGTGACTTTCTTTGCGGTCAGCGGGGGATTACTAAAAATGTGGTGACAGCACCCAACTGCCCCCTCGCCGCACTCCACCCACCCGTCGCAGGCGACTCTCCGAAGCAGTGCGTACGTCGGTTTTTTAAACGCTTGCCAACCTTGTCTACAGGCCTGTTCTGTGATGTCATCAGTTTCAGCTCACTCAGCACCTGCCACCCGTTAGGCTCTGGTCCGGACCCTGCGGGGCTCTGAGCTGGATCAGGTTTTCCTTGTCTTTGGAGAATGTATAGTCTGGCGGAGCCAGGGCAGAGGCTGTTCAGAGACAGAGCAGGGAGGACATTAAGCTGGACTGCGGGCCAAGTCCATTACCCTGGAAGAGAAAGTTGCAGAAGAACGTTCCAGGCGGAGGCCTTAGCCTGAGCCAAAGCTCAGAGCTGTGACCATGCCACGAATGATTTCTCCTAACTGGAGTTCCTTGGTGGGGAAAGGCCTGGCCTGAGGCCACGAGGGTCAGACACAGGAGCAGGGATTTGACCCCGTGGGACAGGAGCCCTCGAAGGGCTGGGAGGAGAGTGACAGGATGAGGTTTGTGGATTCTAGAGCCAAGGGCAGGTGTGGTAGGTGGGGCCCGGCTCCAGAGAGGAGAGGTGGAGAGGACTGGCCCGGGGCGGGCATGACCCTGAGGCTGGGGAACAGCCACCATCCTGGCAGTGGGGGCAGCCCTGGGACCCAGCTGGACTCCCACCCGCAGGAAGCGTGCGAGCGCAGCCTGGCCGAGATGGAGTCCTCGCACCAGCAGGTCATGGTGGAGCTGCAGCGGCATCATGAGCGCGAGCTACAGCGGCTGCAGCAGGAGAAGGAGTGGCTCCTGGCTGAGGAGACCGCGGCCACGGCCTCGGGTGAGGACCCCGGGCCCCACCAGCCTCCCGCTGCGGGTCGGCGCTGAAATCAGGGAGGTCTTTAAATAAGGCAGCGGGAGTCTAGTGCCCCAGAACTGGCCTCTGCTTCTACATGAGAAGAGGAAACTGAGGCAGTATAAAGCCCCCTGAACCCCCATGTCCTCCTGGGTTGTAGCTCCCTCTTCCTCAGGGGCCCTCAGCCACTGGGGATCTCACCCTAAGGCGCACACCCACACTGGGCGCCAACTCCATGCCCAGGTGCACACCGTTTGCTGGGGTACAGACTGCTCAGCGGCGGCCCTGGGAGCGGGGAGGGCAGGAGCAAAGCTGTGAGCTGTTGCTAAGCCGCATTCCCCACACAAGCACCCCTAGCTCTTTGTGGTGCCTGATGGAGGGGCCCCCATTTCACAGATGAGGAAACGGGGGCTCAGAGAGGTTAGTGATTTGTCTCCCCGATGGCATAGCTTGGAGATGGCAGAGCGGAAGTTAGAGCTCAAAGCACCCTGACTGCAGAGCCGGGCCCTGGACCCCACCCTCTGCTCTCCCAAGCCAGAAACAGGAACACCCAAGATGTTGGACATCTCCCTCCCTCCCTGTGTTCCCTGAATACCTCCCGTGTGGGTCTGGCACATTCCAGGAACTCCCGTGGGGTTTCCAGAATCATGGCAGTGATGAGAGAAGTCCCTTGATCTAGAACTTTCCACCTGCCAGTACTGAGCCACGTGCTTCATGCACTCAGGCCCACGGCCCCTCATCCCAAACCCTGGAGCCAGTGTGTTCTGCGTTTTAGGGAGATAACCTAGTACAACCATGAGATATCCTTCTCAGCAGAGTCTGGGCTCTTCTGTGAACTCTAGTGTGAAGGTTTTACCGAGAAACTTCTCAGAGTCCTGCTTAAGTGGGCTGCAAATGACCACAGATGGCCTTGCATCTGTTCAGGTCAGGGTTTGCCACTGAAAGAGTTATGAAAACCTTCCAGTGTTCTGAGCCTTTGGATTTTAGAATTATGGATAAGATTATGGATGAGGGCTTGTTTAATCCTCCCAGCCACCCTGTGTGAGTGTGAAAACACTTGGTCCTTGGTTGCTGGCAGTCTGGAAAATAAGCCAGCGGGAGCTCTCTGCTCATCTACTCTGGGCCAGGCTCTCTGCTCATCTACTCTGGGCACAGCTTCCAGTAATCCACAAGAGAAGGTGCTGTTGTTCTCCCCGTTTTCCAACAAAGGACCCGAGGCACGGGGGGGTTAAGTCCCCTGTGAAAAGTTGCATGCATTTGTACCAGCTGCAGTCCTTGTGCTGAGTACGATCAGTGGGCTGGGCCAGAGAGCTCGGCCCAGGCTCTGCAGGGCTGGTGGGCTGTGTGGGGTCCCACCCGGACGTCGGTGACAAGAGGTTCCAATGGTCAGATACTGAGGTGTCTCCCCAGGGCTGTCCCACCCCAGCAGACCATGACTGGTATCCTCCCTTAATAGACAGGTTCAGAGAGGTCGAGCAACTTCCCCAAAGCCACTCAGTGCCTGATACAGGCCCACTCAGTGCTCTTTGGCCCTATCTGCATGGTCCGCATAGGGGCTTGGAGGAGGTGGAGCTTAATGCTGCTGACCCCTCCCCAAGCTCCCCCCATGCCCTTGCCCTGCTTCTAGCCATCGAAGCCATGAAGAAGGCCTACCAGGAGGAGCTAAGCCGGGAACTGAGCAAGACACGGAGTCTCCAGCAGGGCCCCGATGGCCTTCGCAAGCAGCACCAGTAAGATGGCACCCGGACTCCAGGGTCTGCGGGCTGGACCTCGTTCTGAGCTAGGGGCTGCCCACCCTGGTGTCGATGAGGCAGGAACCTATGCTGAGGTCCCTTGACAGATGACATGGCATTTTGCCCCCAGCTGAGACTCCCGATCCAGTCACCTGGCCCAGGGAACAGCGGCAGGGGGCCCTCAGCCAGACCCCCATGCCGGTCCCCTGAGATAGTTCCTTAGGCCCCCTTGTTAGGCCCCTTCGTGTCCAGCTGGTCTCAGCCTCTGTGGCTTCTGGTTCGTGTCCCCTAGAGCTGGGCTGCAGTACCACCCTCGACCAGTAGGTGTCCCCACTGCAGAGGACGGTTCTGGACTGTTAAGGCTGCAGAGGCCTTTGAGGCTTAACCCCTACCTCGTGGAGGGGGCACCTGCTGCCCAGCGAGCCTGTCACCAGTTCCCAGTCCCGCGGCGGGCTGAAGGCAAAACCAGAGCGGGAACGTGGAGTCTGGAGCGGCTTTGCGTCTCTCCTGAGCTGAGTCCCGCGCCGTCTGTGCCCTCCTCTGCCCCCGGGACAGGTCCGATGTGGCGGCGCTGAAGCGGGAGCTGCAGGTGCTGTCGGAGCAGTACTCGCAGAAGTGCCTGGAGATCGGGGCCCTGACGCGGCAGGCTGAGGAGCGGGAGCACACGCTGCGACGCTGCCAGCAGGAGGGCCAGGAGCTGCTGCGCCACAACCAGGTGAGCCCGGCCCGTGGTGGGGGGTGCGGTGGCCGTCCTCCCTGCGCTGACCGCCCGTGCCTCTCAGGAGCTGCACGCCCGCCTGTCGGAGGAGATCGACCGGCTGCGCGGCTTCATTGCCTCGCAGGGCACCGGGGACAGCTGTGGGCGCGGCAGCGAGCGGAGCTCTTGTGAGCTGGAGGTGAGCCTACCCCCGTGCCAGGCGGCCTGGCTGCTTCTCAGCCTGCAGCAGGGAACGGCATGGCCCCGCCAGCCCAGGCCCCAGGGAGGAGAAGCCACTGCAGCTGGGATGGCCACCTGTGACAAAACCCTACCGCCAGAGTCCAGCCCTGCCATCCGGGGCCTGCCACCTAGCTGCTGGGTGGCCGTGGCAAGTCGCCCCACCAGTCAGAGCCCCCGGAGCCACCTTGCTGCTGGGTGACCGTGGCAAGTCACCCCACCATTTGGAGCTCCAGGAGCTCATCTGTAAAAGGAAGCTAGCATCCCTCTTACTGGGAGAAGTTGTAGTGAGAAAATGTGTGTGATCCCAGGATCCCCTAGTATTTTATTTTATTTTGCTTTATCTTATGAAAATTTATTTATGGCTTTACTCTGTGTCTGGAACGTCTGGAAGGCCTTCATATCTGTTAACTCACTGAATCTTTGTGACAGTCGTATGAGGTAGATATTGTCACTGCCCTGTTTACAGATGAGGGCACCGAGACGTGAAGAGGTCAGGTGCCCTGCCGCATCTCTCACAGCTAGTCAGGACAGGAATTGGGATTTGAACCTGGCAGTCTGGCTTCGGCATCAAAGCTTTTAAGCCTCCCCAGCCCTGGCCGAACCTGTCTCTGACTTGGTCAAGTCAGAATAGCAAGCCCTGCCCCTTGGGGCTTGGGGAGGGGTTAATGAAGTATTTCGTAGGGAGGCCTGCCCTCTCTGGCTCCCTGGGGGGCTACAGTATGGTCACCCTCTTTGCCCTCAAGTTGAGGGCGGGGTGCTGTGCTAGGACAGCAGCAGAAGTGATCCTGAGACACCCACTTGCTAGTATGGACAGAGGTGAGACAGCAAGGAGAAATCAGAGAGGGCTTCCTGGAAGAGCCTGGCCCTGGGGTGTGGTGTGTCTTGGTGCACAACTCCTTGGTTGGGAGTTACATTCTGGGGGTCTGAAGCAGAGAGAAGCCAGCCCTCAGGGTGCTGTGGCCCTGGGTCAGCCCGGTCCCCATGACCCTAGGTGTTGCTGCGAGTGAAGGAGAACGAGCTCCAGTACCTGAAGAAGGAGGTACAGTGTCTTCGGGACGAGCTGCAGATGCTCCAGAAGGTAGGGTCTGACTCAGAGCTGGTGGACAGGAGCCCTCCGGACCCGCCTCAGTGCCCCATCCCGATAGCACCCGCTCTGCCGGCTGGCCTTCTCCCCTCTCATTCATGGCTCTCCTGGTGTCTCTCCCTCATACATGTCCTTGTCCCTATTTATAGACAAGGACGCTGAGGCTAAGAAAGGGTGAGCGACTTGCCCATGGCCACAGTTGGCTTTATTTAGTCAGCAGATACTTAACTGAGCACCTACTGTGAGCCAGGCACCATGCTCGGTGCTGGGGAGACAGCTGTGAGTGAAAAAGACCCAAGGCCCTGTGCAGGGGCGCCCTCACTCCAGTGGGGAGTGAGCCGTGCAGCGGGCAGTGGGGAGGGCCAGGATTTGGGCCCAGGGCTATGAGACTGTAGCCCGCCCCCCTGTGGACACAGGGCTGTGTCCCTGTGGGTTTGGCACCCCCCGGGTGTTGGTGGCTCCGGGAGGTTGTGTGAGTCACACTCACAGAAGGGGCCCCAGCCCCAGGCCAGGCTGACCAGGTTCACACCTTGGCCACTCATTGCCATGTGGTCTTAAACAAAAGCTTCCCCTCCCTGAGCCTTAGCTCCCATCTTGAGGGTCGACAGTGATGCTGAACACCGTCACTGGGCCACGCCAGGAGGGTGCACCCGGGCCGGGGGAGCTGCCAAGGGAGCACCTGGAGGAACCAGGCCACCGGGGCATGGAGGAGCCTGGAGGCTGGGGGCACTGTGGGCGGGGGCCGGGTAGGCAGGAAGGGGGCCTCCGTGCCTTCATGGGCCTTGGACGCCCTCCCAGGACAAGCGCTTCACCTCGGGAAAGTACCAGGATGTGTACGTGGAGCTGAACCACATCAAGACGCGGTCGGAGCGGGAGATCGAGCAGCTGAAGGAGCACCTGCGCCTCGCCATGGCTGCGCTGCAGGAGAAGGAATCCGTGCGCAACAGCCTGGCTGAGTAGAGGTGAGTGCTAAGGGGAGGGGAGAGGAGGGGTGAGGCTGGGCCGAGCTGGGGGGAGGCCTGGTGGGGCAGTGGGTCCAGAGCGGGGAGCTCAAGGCTCACCCACACCTGACTCGCGGCGCCACCTCCCCTGGGACTCTCCCTTGCTGTGGCCTCGGTTTCCCTCTCTGTAAGCAGGGACCGTGACGCTAGCCGCAGGGAGCCGGGGGCTGGGATGTGGACCTGGGCGTGTTTCTTCAGAGGGGGGCAGTTCCAGGGCCCAACCGTGGCCATGTGCCCCACCTCCCACCACAGCAGGCACTTAGCGCGCAGTCTGCCGAGCCCGTACCCCTCGTCAGGGCACCCCCGGGGACCCCAGCAAATGTGGCTTGCCGGCCTCACCTTCCAAGCTGGCCGCATGGCCCGTGTCACTGATCAATGACGGCGTTCCTTCCACGGAGTTCCACGCCGCTGATGTCACGGTCGGGGCTGGGCCCCCCAGAGACTTAGTCTCACAGCTATCCTTGATGTCCCAGGCTTCAGAGCGTTCTTACACTGCCTCTCCTGATGCCACATCCGCCACCGGGAGCTTCTGCTTTCGGATCGACCCCTGTGGACTTCCTGAGGCAGTCGGGAGAGGCTGCCCTGGGGGCCAGGCTCGGGAGGGAGAAACCCAGAGGAGCAGGAGCGGGTCTGGCCCAGCCTTCCGGGCCACCGTGCTCGGCCGGAGCCTGCAGCTCCCCAACTCTTGTCTTCCAGGTCCTGGTGGCCCAGCCGCACCAGCAGACCCTCCCCCGGTCTGAGGGGACCAAGTCAGTCGCCCTCCTTCCTGCTGGATGGAAGTCAGAAGCCAAGCTTTCTCGCCACCCTCTGTGGGCCGCACATGCACTCATACCCACCACACACACACACACACACACACACACACACACACACACGCACGCACACGCACACACACATACACACACACTCTGCGTATCTGAGCGCGCCCCTCGCACTGGGTCTTACCTTGCACCTTCTTCAGGATTTTATATGTGAAGAGATTGTTATATAGATTCTCCCCCCCCCTTTTTTTTTCCAAAACACGTTATACTTTGAGAAAAGCAATTCCTGGAGGCCATGTGCCTCCACCGCCGGCCCGCCCTCCGGCTCTAGCTGCCTGCTCGGGCTTCTGGGCCCGTGGGCCTGCCCCAGGGGCCTAGCAGACGCCCAGCAGCGGTCGTGGCAGGGTGGACTCTGGTTGGAGAGGCGGGGAGCCCGCCGCCCTCTTCCTACCCTACCTCCCACTAACTACTTCCTGCCCTGAGGCGCCCCACACTGTGGGACTCTGGACAGAGGGACAGACGGGCAGAGGGAGCCGGCAGCTGTCCGTAAGGCCTCACCTCCTTGTCTGGGCGGGGGCGGGGGGGGGGTGGTGCTGGACAGGGAACTGCCTGAGCCACCCCATGAAGGCTTCTCTCCTGCTCCATGAGCCTTCTTAACTTAATAAAATGTTCCCGCGGCTCTGGTGTCCAGGCTGGCTGGGGCAGGGCGGGTTATGAAGGCGGGGGGCGGGGGGGGCTCACCACCCATGCCCCCCCTCCAGCACTCCACCCTTCCTGAAGGGAGGCGTGGGAGCTCCCAGGGCGGAGGCAAGAATCGAGTTTGTCCTCTCCGCGTGGACCAGCAGTCACAGCCAGGTCACCGGGGAGCTGGTTAGAAATACCAGGTCCGGACCCCGCGGTGATTCATGTGCATCTCCACATCTGAGAAGGCCCGGGGTGGGCCCTGGGGCCCAGGCCTCAGAGAGAGGTCTGGAACCAAAGCTCTGCCCCTGATGACCTTGGGTAAGCCACGCCCCCTCTCTAAGCCTTCATTTGCTTCCCCGTCACATGGGTGCATTTCGGGGGCCCCTGTCCTATATTGAGGCTGTGCTCAGAGGTCACAGCCAGCCCTGGGCCCGGTTGTGAGCCCTGGCAAGCCCAGGCCAGGTGGTGCGATCTACAGGGCTGTGGCCAAGATGGGATGACGAGTGACCCGGCCCCGCCTGCCCCCCACAGCCTTTCCTGGTAGTCCAGGCTGGGCCCTGGGGGAGTTGATCAAGGTCTGGCCATGCCGCCACCGAGGCCACAGACACAGGTTGGGTCCCACCCTCTGTGGGGTCCCAGAGGCTGGAGGCACCCCGAGAAGACCCCGACCCAAGCTGGGGGTAGAAGAGGGCTTCGGGAGGTGACTTTGAGATAGTTCTTTTCCAGATAGAAAAATCCGGGAGGGCATTTCAAATGGGGGAACAGCATGAGCAAATGCCCTATGAACATCCCCGGCGTGTTCAGGGAAAGACTGCAGGGGAGCAACTGTGTAGGCCATGGGGAAAATGTACCCCTCCCCTGGCCAGTGATGGGTTTATGAATGGGCCTGCGGGGTGGTTCCAGGCACTGAGATGCTGGGGGAAGCCTTGAGTGGGGGTGGAGGGCTGGAGGGGGTCATCTGGGAAGTGTTCCTTGCTCTTACAAGAAAGGGAGTCTCTCCCAGCCTTTGGACCGTTTTGGGTGAAGTTCCCATGTTGCCACCATTCTGCCTTGTCAGTACGCTAAAAATGGCCAAGTAGAGGGGCGCCTGGGGGGCTCGGTCAGTTGAGTGTCCGTCTTGATTTCGGCTCAGGTCATGATACTGACCCCTGCATCGGGCTCTGCGCTCAGGGTGGGAATCTGCTGACGACTCTCTCTCCCTCTCCTGGCTCTACCCCCACTCCCGAATGCTCTCGAACTCTCTGAAATCTTAAAAAAAATAAATTTAAAAAATGGCCAAGTAGAAGGAAGGCAGGACCAGAACCCTGAACCTTGAAGTCACCCGGGCTTGGCAATAACCCCCTGTCTTGATGAGATAAGGAGGATCCCTGAGCCACTCGGAGAGGGGACATCTGCCACTGACCACCCCAGGATCCAGACAGTTGAACCCAGGGCCCTGCCCATCCTCGCCACGCTCTGTTGCCTCCCACCAGCCCTCCTGACACCCCTCGGCTTCCATCCTCTGCCTCAGCCCCACTCGGGCTTCCCGCTCCCCCACACTTCCTGGGCTGTGGCCACATCCCACCCACCCGCTCCTCAGTGGCTGGGACAAGCTAAAACATCAGACCAACATGGGGAAAGGCATTCCACCTCAGTCATTTAAAAACAGTGGCCCAGCAGTCCCTCCACTAGAGCAACGACACGGGGTCGGCCATATGGAGTGTCAGCCAGGGTGTGGAGAACCGGAATTTTCCCGCACTGCCGGCGGGGGTGGTCTGACAGCTGCGGGAGCCTGGCGGTCCCTTCAGGAAGGGCCACAGACATCCACCCACCCTGTGACCTGGCATTTCTGCCCCACAGATGCCCCCGAGAGAAAGGAGCACTTGAGTCTGCGAAGCAACTCATACAATGATACTCCTATCAGCTTCGCAGTAGCCCCGGTTGGAGAACCAGGCAAACGTCCGAATGAATGAGTAGACTGTGGGATAGTCCTCCCTCAGGATACTACACGGTAATAGAAAAGAACACAAAATACAGGGATGAATCTTCCAGATCATGTTGAGGAGAAGAAACCAGACACACAGGAGCACGTGCTGTCGATTGCATTTGTGTGAAATTCAAGAACAGGCAAAACGGTCACTGTGGTGATGGGCATCAGAACAGTGGGGACCTCTGGGCCCAGGCAGGGGAAGACATGAGCTGGCAGTGAGCACAAGGGACATTTCTGGGGTGCCAGGAATGTTCTAGATCTGGGTGGTGGTCACAGGGGCATAGATACATGTAAAGTGTCCCCTGCCTTCTGCTCAGGTCATATGTATGAGTAACAGTTCATGCATTTGACTGTGTGTGACTCATGTCTCAGTGGAAAAAACCCCAGTGACCTGTCACACAGGGGATTTGGGCCAAACCATGTGGTGAGGCTGCAGGTGTGGTCTCCGGCAGCCAGGCTCGTGCTGCAGGTAGGGCAGAGGCAGAGGTACTAGACAAACCTGCCCTTCCAACCCCAACTGCTGCCTCCAGTGGGCTGCAGGAACCTCACTGAGTCACATACCTCTCTGGGCTTTGTTTCCCCATCTGTTAAATGGGGACAATAATGTCTACCCTGGAGGGCTGTTCTGGTACTAAATTACCCACTGTTTCAATGATCTATTGTGGTTTAACCATTACTATAGACTTCATGGCTTAGAACAAGCTTTTTCATGATCACTCGTGGTCCTGTGATGGACTGGGCTCAACCGGGCAGTTCTCATGGTGTCTTTGCAGCTGTGTCCAGCGGTGGCTGGGCCGGGGTCATTTGAAGCCTTCTTTGGGTTGGACATCCAAGATGGCTTCTTCCCTCATAGGTCTACAGCCTCAGCTGGGTGGCTGGGACAGCTGGTGGGGTAGGGGAGCACTGGACAGCTCTCGCCCTTTCTCCGCGTGGCCACTTCACGTGGCTAGCTTGGGCTTCCTCACAGCATGGCAGCCTCGGGGGCAGTCTGCAGTCTGATTTCTTACATGGTAGTTGACTTTCCTGAAAGAGAGTTTCGAGAGACCTGGGTGCAATCTACAAACTTCTTACGACTGAGGCTTGGAAGTGTTCTGGTATCACTTCTGTCACATTAGCCAAAAACAAGTCACAGTGGGGCACCTGCATGGCTCAGTCAGTTAAGTGGCTGCCTTCTGCTCTGGTCATGATCCCAGAGTCCTGGGATCGAATCCCACCTCGGGCTCCCTGCTCAGCAGGGAGTCTGCTTCTCCTTTTCCTGCTCCCCCTGGTTGTGCTCTCTCTGTCAAATAAATAAAATAAAACAAAACAAAGTTAAATTAAATTTTAAAAGTCACAGGGCCAGCCCGGATTCAAGGTGAGAGGACAGCACCGGGGCATGAATGCTGGCAGTGGTCCATTGGGCTCCATCTTTCCCCCCTCCCGCTTCTCCCTGTCCCTCTCCATCTTCCACTTCTCGGTCTCCGTAGAGTTTTGTTCTTCCGCGCCGCCCTGTAATTCTGGAGTTCCCTGGGATCTGTCTCCAGTTCTCCTGCTGTCTTCTACCTGTTCTCCTGGGACAACCTTGACTGCAGTTCTCGGATGAGCGCATCCTTGCCTCTTGTGTCTCCAGCCCAGATCTTTCGCAGGAACGCCAGACCTGAGTAGCTTCAGTCTCAAGGCCCCTGTCAAGGCTTTTTCTTCCCTCCAACCCGCTGCTCTATGGTTAGTTACAAGGAGCCACAGTCAGCACAGAGGATGCACCAGACCCCACCTGAGAGGTCAGGGGAGGCTTCTTGGAGAGGGGGTGCTGGAGCTGAGCCGGAACTATCGAGGCTAGGAGGGCAGAGAGCATGTTCCAGGTCAGGAGAAAGCATATTCAAAGGCACTTAGGAAAGTAAAGAGCATTCAGGGTCAGGACGGGTGGGTTTGGCTAGAAGGATGCATAGAGGGATCCAAAATGAACCCAGAGGGGCAGGCCAGGGCTCGAATCTGATCTGCAAAGACAGTGGGGACCAGGGGTCCTCTGCTCTAACTTGATTCTTAACCCAGTGGAGAGCCACAGGGGGGATTTAGGTGGGCAGATTTAGACCTCAGGACAGAGGTCTGGGCGAAGATGGGGGTGTGGGTTCCCTCCGCATCCGGAGGGTAGCGAAGGCTGCGGTTTGGCCGAGGGGGTGGTACGTAGCATGGGGCAGCGCGGAGGACGGGCGAGGAGGACTCCCGGGGCGAGCAGAAGCTAGGTCCACAGCAGCCAGAGGACACAAATGCTTCCAGGACTGAGTGGCCAGCAGGGGCTGGAAGTCAAGGCCCACAAAGAGGCCACGGAATTTTGTCGGGCCAGGGAAGGTGGGAAGCTGTGTGGGCTACAGGGTGCTGTCAGGGAGGACAGAGTTTTGTCACTTCCTTGACGCCAATGAGTCAGACCCTGCCTCCCTTTATGGAGCTCCAGTCACCCAGCCACACCCCATTCGGGGCCCTGCGACCCCCACCCACACTCAGCCCCAAAGACATGCCACTGCTCTGACGGGACAATGTCACCACACAGTGGCCCCCTCCGGAAGCACTACTCCTTCTTCTCCCAACCGCCCCTGCTTGAGCCTGAACTCCCCTCCCTCCTCCGGAGGCAGGAGCGAGATCTCAGTCCGCGTCCCCATCCATCGGCAGCCAGGCTCCATTGCCCCCTCGCTCCCAGTGCTGCCACATCTGGCAAGTTCCATAACTTTTCTGTGCCCGCTCCATGCTTTTCTGTGCCATCCTGTAAGTTGGGGATCGTAGTGCAAACCTCCCAGAACTGTGCGAAGATCCGAAATGAGCTAATACGGGGACAGGGCCTCGTAGCCCAGGACAGAGGGTGCCCAGTGCTCTCATGTGCTGGTGGTCACCGTTACGGGGGTTCAGGAGGAGTCACCGAAACAATGGGAAAATGCAGGGCCCAGGGCCTGGAACACAGTGGGTATTTGAGAGACGGCAGCTATTATGTTATGGTTATTGGTCAGAAGCCAGCTGGATGCCCCCGCCCTTCCCAGGAGGTCTGGCTAAACTTGGTCCAAACCTCAATTCCAAGGCCCGTGAGAATCCAGACCTCTGCCTTCCGTTTTGGCCGGTTTCCACCTGTCGCTTTTCAGGGTTTCCTGAGACTTCCTTACTCTCAGGGTGAGATGTGTTACCGGTACAAGGCCAGACCCTTCAGTGCAAAAAAATCCTCTCGAAGGGTGTCCTATTAAGAAACTCAAAACAGCTCGCCTTGCGCCACCTCGACCCCTGGCAGGTGGGGGGCCGCAGGTGGTCTGGGGGGAACCCAGCCTGGCCAGTGCCTGGGTAGTGCCTGAAGCTTCCTCTGCGCTGAGCCCCTGCCCCTCGCTCTTGGAAGCAGCTGCTTGTCCTCATTCATCCCCTTCCCTGGTCCCCAGCCTCTGGTTCTTCCCTTCTGTCCAACCTGCACCTCACAGCATGGTCTTCCTAAAACAGGGAGCCGGCTGACTGCTGTTTCCCTCCACGAAGGCCTCCCCAGTCCCCTCCAGTCTTGGCACAGGAGCGCCTCAACCTGCCCCAGCACCTCTCTCTGCCCCTTTGGGCTCCAGGCTTCCCCATGAAGCCGGCCCCCTCTCCCGAGGATTCCCAGCCGTGCACTCAGCTGTCCTCACTGCTCTCCTCCACACATGCCTGCCCACTCCCCGCCCCTCCCCTGGTAGAGTCCGGACTCAGATTCGTCATCATCTGCCACCTCTGGGAAGCCCTCCCAGAGGCTCCCACAGCTTCACTTAATACGTTCTTTCTGCATGACTCTCCCAGACTGTGAGACCCCCCAGGCCAGGGTCCAGCTCTGATTCTCTTTGGTTTCCCCAGGGCCCTGCACAGAGCACACGGAGTCTCGGCTGGATGTGTGTGTGTTGACTGACGGACTGACCGATGGATCAGAAGCAAGTGTCTACCCGGCCGGGCGCCCTCTAGACCAGGCACAGCCATGGCCTTGACCTCCCCGGCATGCCAAGTGGCGACGGGCTGGGTCTCATCATAAACCAACTGGGCAGCCTGGCAGCCAGCCTGAGGGGCCGGGAGCCGATGGCGGCTTCTGGTACCTCAAAGGGCTGGGGCGGAACTCTGAGTCATCCCTGTCATCCCAGCGTCCCGTCTGGACTTTACGAGGGCCCCCGGAGGGCTCGAGGGGCCGGCTCTGACAGAGCTCCTGCCGTGAGCAAACACTCTGGACGGCATCCCTGTTCCTGCCCACGGTAACACTTTGAAGTACCCACTGCTGTCCCCATTTTATAGGGAAACTGAGGCTCAGAAAGGGGACATGACTCATCAAGGTCAGCAGTTCCGTGGTTCACCTCTTGGCACATCTGTCTCCAGCCCCCAAATCTCCTGCCTCACACGGTCCCCCCAACAGTGATAACAGCTGCCTCTGGTGGAGCCCCGGCTGTGTGTCCGGCCCTGTAACAGACATTTGCCTTCATGATCGCTTTTCATCTCCAGAACGGCCCAGCGAGACACGACTGTCCCCACTTTACAGTGCAGGGGGCAGGGACTCAGAGCAGCAAAACGAGTCACCGGGTCACAGAGCTGGTCGGGTCTGTGGGTCTCGCAGCACGGGGTTGGGGGCTTCCTGATCTGCCCGAGGTCTTCTCCTTGGAGACTGCCCAGACCCCTGAGATTTTGGGTCCCCTGCTTGGGTATAGGTGTGGGGAAAGGTCTGGGTGCGCCTCTGCTGGGCTGACTTGGATGACTATCCTAGAAGAGCTGAGCAAGAGCTTTGTCCCACGGAGGCCAGGAAGGCTGGAGGCCCCCCGGCAAGGGCAGGGTGGTGTTCCCACGGTGGCCCCGTCATTGGCTGGCCCTCACGCCCTCGCCATCCTGCGGCTCTGGACTCACTCTAGGTGCCATGGAGGGTGCCAAGGCTCCTGCAGGGTTGCCCTCTATCCCTTCCCCCTCCTCTCCCACGCCAGGCCTGCCCAGCTTGGGGTGTGGGGGTGGAGTGTGACTAGATACAGCCCGTTGCCTTCTCCAAGCTCCCTTGCTGCTCCTTAAGGCCAGTGGCCATTTTGGGGGCTCCATCCCCTCTACCAGCGCCAGACCAGAAGCCTACCTCCCAAAGATGGTCCCCGGGCCTGAGTCCTGGCCCGATCCCCTGCTGGCCCTGGGCCCTGAGTCAAGGCCTCTCCAGAGCGCGGCCCTGCCTGCAGAGTGGGGCAGCCGGCTGTGCTGACCAAGCGAGACCGAACGGAGGGCGCCCCTCACCAGCAGGGTGACGCAGGGGTACTGGGGGCCAGGGGGGGAGGGCAGCTAGCTGTGATCCTCTGCCCCTACCCCGGCGGGTCTTCATGCTGTCCCGCATCCTTAGGGAGACAGGGGGCAGGTTCCTCCAGGCCCAGGCCCGGGGTCCCCCAGGACTCGGGCCCCAACGTCGTGCCCTCTGTCACCCCTCCCCTCACTCGTTCAGTGACCATCTGTGTCCACACGAGAACACGCAGTAGCGCGCTGGAAGGAGGCAGTGTTCTAAGTAAACTCACCACCACATGCGCCACGCGGTAACGAGCCCGTGAGGAGACTCTCAGATGCCGACCCGGCGAGATCTCCAAGATGAACCGTGAGGGAAACAAAGTCAGGTGCCCAGCAGCTGTGGGGTGCGGCACTATGGGTGTGAGAAGGGAAAGACGGAGGCGCAGGTGGGCATATGTGTTTCTATACGTTTAAAACCTCTCGGGGGCTGGGGGGGTACACACACACACACACACACACAGGGCGAGCAAACCCACCAGGAAGGGGGCCCCAGACATATAGGAGACTGGCACAGCAGTGGCCTCAGGGGGTGGGGGAGCAGAGGGACAAAGAGGGAGGGACCCTTATTTCGAGATGATCCACTTTCATAGATCCTGAATTGTTGCTGGGGGGCATGCAACACCTACTCCAAAATCAGTAGAAGTTGGGGCGCCTTGGTGGCTCAGCCGGCTAAGCATTCGTCTCACAGCTCAGGTCATGATCTTGGCTGTGGGATCGAGCCCCCCACCCCACCCCCGTTGGGCTCTGTGCTCTGCGGGCATCTGCTTGAGATTCTTGCTCTCCCTCTGCCCCTCTCCCCTGGGCTCCTGCTTTCTCTCTCTTTCTCATGTAAATAAATCTTTTCTTTTTAAGATTTTATTTATTTATTTGACAGACAGAGGTCACAAGTAGGCAGAGAGGAGGAAGCAGGCTCCCCGCTGAGAGGCAGGGCTCGATCCAAGGACCCTGGGATCATGACTTGAGCCAAAGGCAGAGGCTTTAACCCACTGAGCCAGCCAGATGCCCCTAAATAAATCTTTAAATGAGTAAACGTTTAAAAAAAAATAATGAAATAGCCCCAAAGGGAGCGCGGTATGGAGTAGACAGAGCTGGAGCCTGGTTCTGCGTGTCCCTGCTCCCGTCACTGAGACTTTGAGATCCTGTTTCCTGCGGACGGGAGATGGGGTTGATGACTGGGACACGGGGAGGTCGGGAGGGCGCCACCCCTGCACCCACGGCTGCCACAGCCACCGCACCCACAGACTGGCCGCTGTTGTCATTACCGTGAACGTCATGGTCGGGCCTGTTCCTGGCACCCAGGTGACACAGATGTGAAGGGACACACCCTTACCCTGCTTGAGGACAATGGCACCAGGGACGGCCGATGACGCTCCCGACCCAGCTGGAGGAGCCAGGACAGGACGCAGGCAGAGGCCACACACCTGTGCCTGGTCTCCAGAGATAAGGAGGCGGGATCAGGGGACAGAAGGGAGGAAGTGCTTTCCGGGCTGGGGCGGGGAGGGGGAGAGGGGACAGGCTGGACCCACTTGCAGCCACACCACACAAGCAGAGTGGATGCGTGGTTGTGAGCACCTGTATGCACGTCCAGCCTGTCGCACACGTGGCCCTCGCACCGGCCTGCGGGGGCTCCGGGGGCTCGCAAGCAGGCTGCGCGTGGAGGGTGGGGCAGTGTGGGGTCCACACCATCCCGGGGGCTGGGGACAGACTTCAGCCAGCCTGTGTGACCGCAGGCAGGTCACTTAATCTCTCTGTGCCTCAGTTCCCTCCCCTGTAACGTGGGGATCCTAACAGTACCGACCTCACAGGGACGTCATGAGGTCTCCATGAGGCGGTTCCTCTACGGTTCACGGCTGTTCACTGGTCCGATTTCTAAGGCTCCTATTAACACATTTAAAGTACTTAATAAGATCATAGTATCACTACATTGTGTGTTCGTGTTTCATAGTATATGTTCACGTTCTCTTACGCACATGCCGTGTGCACGTGTATGTATTAGCTCTCCGCACAAAAGCCTCTACGCACCCCCCATGCATCTCACGCACACCCACATGCGTGAGTGTGTGCACACGTGCACACTCACTCCATCACACACATGCTGTCAGGCACACGCACATGCAGACACACACACACACATGTGCGTGTACACACGCACCCTCTCCACGTGCTCACGCCACCTCCGCCCTCTCTTGCCGAGCTTAATGTCCACGCAGAGCAGTGGGAGAGGTGGTCGCCTGTGTTTCCCCAGGCTGAGTCCAGCCAGTTCCCCAGGCTCCAGCTGCCTTCCCAGACCCGCTGAGAAGGGCGGACCCAGACTGATGCCAGGGACGGCATTTGAGACCTGCTGGGTCAGAGGCTGCTGCTCTGGATGGAGAGAAGGCTCCAGGATCCAACGGTGTGTTTTAGCCAAGGAGCCCCCGGAAGGCTAGCACAGGTGTCCCCGCACACAGCACAGCACCTGGTGCTGAGCAGGAGGCCTAGCTCGTGGCAAGAACTCTATGGAAAATAGAGTTGCCTTGGGATTGTCCATTTCATCTTCATCTTCCCTCCAGGGCTGTGAGTTTTGTGAAAATAGGGCTCATGCATGATTTGTCTTTGTCCCCAGAACCAGCTTCTGGCAAAGAGTGGTCATCAGTGAGTGGATTAGCTAGGGTATAGTTGATTATGAGAGGCAATGACAGTAAAAAAGAAAGATTTATTTTATGCAGAAAAGCCTGAAGGGAGGGCTCCCAGGCTGAGCCACAGTGTCTGGGATCCAGGCTCCTTCTATATTTACATCTAGGACCTAGACTCCATCATGCAAAGCCTCCCTTCTCAAATGCACCTCATGGTCCAAGATGGCTGCTCTAGTTCCATTCAACACATCTGCATCCCAGCCAGCAGATAGAAGTGAAGTGAAGGAGGGACAAAGGACTTAAGCCGGGTTTCTCTTAAGGAAGCTCTAGCACAACGCTTCCACTTACATTCCTTTGGCCAGAACTTGGGCACGTGGCCACTTCTAACTGCAAAGAAGCTGGGAAAGGCAGTAGCTGGGAAAGGCAGTCTCCACTTTAGGTGGCCGTGCATTGAGATAAACCTCCGAGGCTGTATCACTGTGCTCCGAGGGGGACACAGATCCTGGCGCCACCATTATCAGGATTTGCTAACTCAGCTGTCTGAGATGCAGAGGGCACCTGGGGAATTCTTTGTCAGGCTGGGGACACATCAACGGTAGTCAAAGAAGGAGGGAGCCTTAGTGGTAGCCCAGCACGTACGCCTGTGCACGGAGGGGCTGGCAGGGACTCTTGCTACCCAGAGCTCAGAGGAAGAGTGAGAAGGGCCAGGTAAGGGCGAAATGCATTCTGCTTAGGATCCAACATGTTTTGGTTCTGACTTTAGCACCTGTCACCTGTGTGCCCGGGGCTGGATCCCTTACCTTCTCTGAGCCTCCACTACAACATCTATACAACGGAAAGAATCATCTCTTCCTCAAAGCAGGGTCATGAAGATGCAGTACTGTCATGAACACAGGGCTCTTAGACCCTGAGGGGACCCACAGAAAATTCCCTTGGGGGGAGCAGAATGGGGCTCCCCAATCCGGCAGATCTTGGGGAACTGAGGTGGGGCTCAGGCTCAGCCACCAAAGGTCCTGGAGTTCTCAGAGTATAGCAGAAACCAACTTTTTGGCCACTTTTAATATAACTTAATATTATATATAATATAATTATATATAATATAATATATAATTATATAATATAACTTTACTCTAACTTTTATTATAGTCCCTGTGAGTTTAAAAAACTTATTTACTATACACGTGAGCTATGTGACTTTTTGAAAGTAAAGATGAGCAAATGAGCTAAAAGAAAAAAGAATCATTCAAAACCCACCACCTGGAGCTAAACGTTATTCATTTGTCAAATATCGTGTCAGTCTGTTTTATGACCCTGTGTATACATATAACTACTCACGCTTATACACTTCTTTCAAAGTATATACTTTTGACAGGATTTCACTACACACAGTCTACTTCAAAACCTTAAAATGAGGGTTACCTGGGGGGCGCAGTCAGTTAAGTGTCTGCCTTTGGCTCAAGTCAGGCTCCGGGAGCCCCAGGATGAAGCCCCCAGCCTTGGGTTCCCTGCTCAGCGGGGAGTCTGCTTCTCCCTCTCCCTCTGCCCCTCCACCCGCCTCCCCCGCTTGGTCTCTCTCTCTCTCAAATAAAGAAAATCTTAAAAGAAAAATATGCAGTGGTGGGTATCCTTGTACACAAATATCGTGTGAATTTCTCCTATTTCCATAGGTTAGGGTCCCGTACGTGGGTCTCTCCCCATGTTTGAAAACTTTTGGCCTCTCGGGCACCTGGGTGGCTCTGTGGGTTAAGCCTCTGCCTTCAACTCGGGTCATGATCTCAGGGTCCTGGGATCGAGCCCCACATCGGGATCTCTGCTCAGCGGGGAGCCTGCTCCCCCCCCCACTCTGCCTGCTTGTGATCTCCGTCTGTCAAATAAATAAATTTTAAAAAAAATATAAAAAATAAAATAAAATAAAAGTTTTGGCCTCTCAAACAAACTAATTTCAGAAATAAGAAATTTCTACATTTGAAAAAAATTAAGCAAAGCCATATGGAACAGAGCTCTGGATCAGCAGGAGAAATCCACCGCTCCCACACGGAACTGACATAAATCATAGCCAAACGGAAAGACACTCAACATGTCTGAGAGTCTCTACAGCCTTCTTGTGGGTAAACACGTCGTTTCTGTCCCGGAGTCTGAAATCCCAATAGTGAGGACAGCGGCAAACACTGACACCATGCTGACCGTGTCAGACACTCTTCTAAGTGACATATGGGATACACAGCATATGGTATGTATAATTTTTAAAAAGATTTTATTTATTTGACAGGCAGAAATCACAAGTAGGCAGAGAGGCAGCCAGAGAGAGAGGAGGAACCAGGCTCCCCGCTGAGCAGAGAGCCCGATGCGGGGCTCAGTCCCAGGACTCCGAGACCAAGACCTGAGCCAAAGGCAGAAGTTTTAACCCACTGAGCCACCCAGGCACCCCTATATATCATTTTGTATACAGAGAGATAGAGATAGATAGATAGGTCTATCTATCTCCATACATATACCATACACATTATGTTGTATACATACCCAGGTGCTCCTGTTTCTTTATTTTTAAAGATCTATTTATTTGAGAGAGAGAAAGACGGGGTATGCACGTGCACACGTGCGAGCCAGGGGTAGGGGAGGGGTGGAGGGAGAGAATCTCAAGCAGACTCCCTGCTGTGCGAGGAGCCCCTGTGGACCTCGATCTCACCACCCTGACATCATGACGCGAGCCAAAACCAAGAGTCGCACGCTTCACCGACTAAGCCACCCAGGCATCCAGCAAACCCTGAGTTTTTAAGAGAGCACATGGGCCCAGAGAGGGTTAGAAAACTACTTTGGAGGAGGGCGCCTGGGTGGCTCAGTTGTTAAGCATCTGACTTCCGCTCGGGTCATGATCCCAGGGTCCTGGGATCGAGCCCCGAATCGGGCTCCCTGCTAAGCGGGATCCTGCTTCTCCCTCTCCCACCCCCCGTGCTTGTGTTCTTGCTCTCGCTGTCTCTCTCTGTCACACAAATAAAATCTTAAAAAAATAAAAATTAAAAAGGAAAGCTACTTTGGGTACACAGCAGTTCCGGGGGTTTTGCCCACCCCGCTTGCCTTCCACAGGGTGTGAACCCCCTCAGTGCCCATGGGAAACTGGCCTACACCTTTCTTTTTTTTTTTTTTTAAAGATTTTATTTATTTATTTGACACAGACAGATCACAAGTAGGCAGAGAGGCAGGCAGAGAGAGAGAGGAGGAAGCAGGCTCCCTGCTCAGCAGGGAGCCCCATGGGGGGCTCGATCCCAGGACCCTGAGATCATGACCTGAGCAGAAGGCAGAGGCTTTAACCCACTGAGCCACTCAGGCGCCCCTGGCCTACACCTTTCTAAAGGAGCCCCGGTACCCCAAGCTTGCACCCACTCCTTCCTGCGAGCAGGGCTTTGCTTTCTATGAACACCTGCGGAGCGCGGTACCAGCGGCACCAGAGCCCTAAGTGGGCGTGGCCCTTGCTGGCTAGCCGCCAGGCCTGGTGCCTGGGCCTCCTTCCACCTGGGGCATCCCCACCTCAGCTCCAGATGCCTTGGGCCACTGGTGATGGTCAGGGCTCCAGTTCGTGGATCTGAGTGTGGTGCACGGGGTGGACAAACAGTATTTGCTTACCTGCCTACACTGCTTTCTGGCTGTAAGAGATCGTGATTCTAATATTTTACATTTTAAAATTCTAATATTAAGTAAGAATTCTAATATAAGGGAGTACAGATTTCCCAGCTTCCATAATTGGATTCTCTGGTATTCTTGGGATTCTAGGAGTCTTTGTCTTTTTCCCTCAAAAGCTGGGGTGAAGGAAGGCCATGGCTCCTTCCTCCAGGCAGTCAGGAAGTGGGCCTGCCTGGAGGACATTGAAACAGTGGGTGGCAGCTGGCTTGGGGCTCTCAGAGGAAAGGAGCCGTGACCCGTGTCTTTTGCCATCTTTTCCTGGAACCTCTGATCTTGTTTCGTGTGTTGCTTTCAGATGGCCGAGGCCCCCCAACCCAGGCCCCTCTCCTTATCTCCTCCTTCAGGCGGGCTCTTGCTCCTGAGAGGGGCCCCAAGGTCAAGCTCAGCTGACCACTTTGATAGCAGAGCACGTGTCCTGAGTTTGGGAAAACAGCTGGTGCCGATGTTGGTATTACAGTTTTTTGGGGAAAAAAAAAGAGAAACACAAATGGCCCCTCCATGGGTCCCTGGGCGTCATCAGCAGGCCCCGCACGCTGAGGGACAGAAGCAGGGCCTCCTCCAGGAGACCCCCACCACCACCACCTCCAGAGCCTTCCATGACCTTCTGGGCTGTGACTGCCCGGCCAAAGCTTGTCCGTGGTGGGAAAGGACACACACCCCGAGCACTAGGGAAGATGGAGGGGAAAGCCCAGCAACGAAATGGCCCCAGAGCTGGGCTAAGGCGGGGACTCCGGCAAGACCACGGGCAGAGCCACGATTGAGAGCCACTGTCCTTGACACAAGCCAGGTGGGAGTGCTGAGCTCTGGGACAGGGTTGAGGTTTGGCCTCATCCTGAGGCTGATGTGGGGGACAAGGGCTGGTTAGAAAGACGGCTCCAGGGGTCTGGAATGGGGCCCCGGGGTGGGGGAAGCAGCCCATGGCAGGAACCCCCAGAGAGGCCAGCAAAGTTTTTCCAGCCCCGAGGTGCTGCGGGATGGGGCTCTAAGGACCAGGGAGAGCAAGAGTGGGGAGGGGTGGCGACCTTCCTGGTACCCTGCCTCTCTCCCGCAGGTATAGGGCTGAGAACAGTTACTGCTGCTGGACTCGGCCTTGAACACTGGTCCTCCGTCTTACTCTGTGCATTTTCACCCTCCAGATGAGCCACAAGAAGAGGGCAACAAGCACTTCCCCATCCTTTGCCCCAGCTCGCCAACTGTCGCAAGTCTGTCCCCTTTGTTTCTCTCCTGTGGCTCTCTGTGGACACCTGTGCCCGCATTCATATGCATTGCGGACATCATGACCCTCTCTCTCAACCCTTCCGAGTTCATCTCCGACGTAAACAGCACTGGCCTGCGTCATCACCATCCGGGGCTCGTGTAGGAACTCGAACCCAGGTACTAGAGGCTCTAATACACAGCCCGCATTCAAATTTCCCCACCTGCTTCCACACTGGCACTTAGAATTGGTTCTTTTTAGAATGCAAGCTCCAGGGGCGCCTGGGGGGCTCAGCTGGTTAAGTGTCAGCCTTCGGCTCAGGTCACAGTCCCGGGGTCCTGGGATCAAGCCCCGAGTCAGGCTCCCTGCTTCTCCCTCTCCCCTGCTGATCACCCCAACCCCGCTTGTTCTCTCTCTCGCTCTGTCAAATAAATAATTGAAGTCTTTAAAAAAAAAAAAAATGTAAACTCCAGTCAAGGATCACGTGTTGTATGTCGTTGGCAGATTTCTTTGGTCTCCTTTAATCTGGAACATGCCTCCTGCCTTTTGCAGTCCTCTGTGACTTCACGTTTTTGGAGGCTCCAGGCCTGTCATTTTGGAAAATGTCCCTCGGTGTGGGTTTATCCAGGTCTCTTCTCATGATGAGGTCCAGGCTGAGTTTGAACAGGTTAAGGCTCCCGATTGCTAGTGGGAAGCTGTTATCCAGACATGTTGACTGGATGTCCATGCCTGTGACCTTGGCGGGGAGGGCACCCCTCTCTTGCACTGTCATCATTTCTAGAAGTCTTCGTGAATCCGAAAGGCGACATTGCTGTTGTTTACAGGTGCACATCTCTGCGTACGGACGGGGTCAAGGAGATGCTGGTATTTACTGGTCTATGAATGATGTTTAGGTCCTCTCTCCTATGGGGCGTTACCATTTTCCTCTTAAAGATTTGTAAACACTCGGGTGCCTGAGTGGCTCAGTTGGTTAAGTGTCTGCCTTCGACTCAGGTCAGGATCCTGGAGTCCTAGGATCGAGTCCAGCACTGAGCAACGAGCTCCATGGGCAGTCTGCTTCTCCTTCTGACCTCCCCTCTCATGCTCTTTCTCACTCTGTCTCTCTCTCAAATAAATAAATAAAATCTTAAAAAAAAAAAAAAGACTTGTAAGAACTCTTCTGTAGGCAACAGGTCGTTTCCATTCGTCTTGTTTCCTCTGGAAGGTTTTTTTCTATGTTATTTTTTGTCTTTTCATCGTATGTATGTTTTTGGACATTGTGAAGGTTCTGTTTTGATTATAAGATACGTGCTTATCGTTTGCCAAATTAAAACAATACAGAACTATCTTAAATCAGAAAAGTTAACAAAATAGAACTGTATAAAAGTAAAAACTAGGGGCGCCTGGCTGGCTCAGGGGGTTAAGCCTCTGTCTTCGGCTCAGGTCAGGATCTCAGGGTCCTGGGATCGAGCCCTGCATCGGGCTCTCTGCTCCTGGGGAGTCTGCTTCCCCTCCTCTCTCCTGCCTGCCTCTCTGCCTACTTGTGATCTCTCTCTGGGTGTCAAATAAATAAATAAAATCTTAAAAATAAACAAATAAAAACTAAGAGCCCATCATGACCCAGGTCCCCTTGTCAGAGGAAACAGTCCGTAATAATGTGAGGGAAAGCGCGTGCACCTCCTGGCTTGCTTGCCGGGCTTGGAGAACCACGCTGGTCCACGCTGCGAGGTTCGTTTTTTTTTTTTAAAGATTTTTTTTTTTTTTTATTTGACAGAGAGAGATGACAAGTAGGCAGAGAGATCACAAGTAGGCAGAGAGGCAGGCAGGGAGAGTGAGAGGGAAGCAGGCTCCCTGCCAAGCAGAGAGCCCGATGCGGGACTCGATCCCAGGACCCTGAGATCATGACCTGAGCCGAAGGCAGCAGCTTAAACCACTGAGCCACCCAGGCGTCCCGAGGTTCGTTTTTTTAACCCATCTCTCACGCACCAGCATGCGTTTATTGCTAAGAAGCGCAGTGCCTCCCTCTTGAGGTTTCTTCTAGAATAGTCTGAGAATCCCAGGGGATCACTCAGTCCAGAGACAAGTCTCACTTCCACGGTGCCCAGTCCTGCCTGCCCTTGCGCCCCAAGGTTACAGCCCTCTGGTTCATACCAGCGTCCGTCCTCGCTCTTGGAAGTGGGAATGACGCCAGGATGAGTGGGTCCGCTGTGGCTCCTGGCCCAAGCCACCCAGGGCGTCTCTCCCCACCCCCACCCCCATGAGGCGTTGTGAAATGCCCAGCCTCTGGCCCTGGGCTTCCGTCACCTGGCCACACCCCTTTTCCCACAAGCGAATTCCCTCTTTTGAGGCGTAAGTGTCCTCTCTGCCAGCTGCCGTTGGTCAGGACTGTCCCAATTCAGATGGTGGCTAATCTGACCCACTGACCTGCTCAAGGGAGAGCTTGGGGACCAGAGCTCACCCCTCCTGAGGCTCCCCTGGGCAGCGACAAATTTGCTGGCCCCGTTCCCAGATTAAGGGAGTTAAGAGCATGGGGCCAGACCCGCTTCCAGCAAGTTCCTTCCCCATCTGCCCAAGGAAGTGAGAACCAGAGCAGAAGACCCAATGCACCAGGACCAACGGATAGAGAGCCCTTAGTACAGCGCCTGGCACACAGAAATTCTCAATAAGCGTGAACTATTATTCTATGCCTGATATACATGGGAGCTCTCCAATTTCCCTGTTCTATAAAAATGAACACCCCCACACACACATTTTTCTTAGCTTGCTTTTCTCAAGTAGCAAGCACACCGTAACCACTTCCCGTGTCTGCATGGGGAGCCTCTGCTCCCGGGAGAGAGGTGCAGAGCCCTCCAAAGGATGGCGTCCACGCAGCAGATTAAACCATCTCTGTGAACTCAAAAGCCTCGGTCTTTTCCTTGGTGATGTCGCCCGTTGCATTACATCTTAGAAAGTTAAAGTTTGACTGCGAGGCTGTCACCTGCATTTTTTTATTTTTAATTTTTTAAGTAGGCTCCGTGGCCTGTGTGGGGCTTGAACTCACCACCCTGAGATTAAGGGTCTTATGCTCTGGGGCTCCCAAGTGGCTCAGTTGGTTAAGTTTGTGACTCTTTTTTTTTTTTAAGATTTTATTTATTTATTTGACAGACAGAGATCACAAGCAGGCAGAGAGGCAGGCAGAGAGAGAGGAGGAGGCAGGCTCCCCGCTGAGCAGAGAGCCCGATGTGGGGCTCAATCCCAGAACCCTGGGACCATGACCCAAGCTGAAGGCAGAGGCTTTAACCCGCTGAGCTACCCAGGCACCCCGAAGTTTGTGACTCTTGATGTCGGTTCGGGTCGTGATCTCAGGTCATGATCTCAGGGTTGTGTGACTGAGCCCCACATCGGGGATCTGCACTCAGCGTGGGTCTGCTTAAGAGTCTCTCCTTCTGTCCCTACCCTCCCGAAAGAAAGTGAAGAAAGGGAAGGGAAGGGAAGTTGCAGTTGCCATTGTTCTCCTCCTTTGGAAGAAGCCAGGGAGAGGTCAGCGTCCATGGCATGAAGAAGGACTAAGAGAGCTGTCCGTTAGGGCGGGAAAGGGGAAGGCTGGCCAAGCGAGGGTCCTAGTGTCAGAATCCCTGGCCACCACCATCTCAGGACCCATCCCACCCATCCTTGCTTCTGCTCCAGGAAACTGGGAGTCTTCCTGGTTCTTCCCTCTCCGCTAACAACAACCCCTTTAGCAAACCCTGCGGACTTGTTCTCCTAAATCGTTCTCACACGTGCTCCTTCTTTTCCCTTCCAGGCCCAGCTCTTTAGTTCAGTCCCTGCCCAGCTGAGATGGCCCCATAGGGCCTGGCCACCCTCACCCGGCCCTTCCCCAACCCACCATCCATGCTGCAGCCCATGGGAAGCAGCTGGCACGAGCTGGTACAGCGGAAGCTACCTCTATTACTACTCCTTCCTGTTGGCCCCAGGACACTTGCTGTAGAAAAGTCACCACAACATTGTCTGGAAAGCAAGACCCAAGAAACTGGAAACAACCCAACTCTCCGACCAGTACAGTAACGTATGAGTTTCTTGAGGCGGCTATAACAAATTACCCCAAATGTGGTGGCTTCAAACCACACAACTTGTTACCTCACAGTTCTGGAGGTCAGAAGTCCAGAGTGGGTCTCACTGGGCTTCAAGACAAGGTGTCAATAGGCGCCTGTTCCCTGGAGGCTCTCGGGGAAGAGTGTGGTGGTCGCCTTTCCCGGCTTCCAGAAGCCTCCAGGAACCAAGCCTCCAGGGGCAGCTCAGAGGACCCGTGGCTCACAGACGCCCTGTGTTCTGTCAGGATTGGACATTTGGAAGACGGGACAGGTGTAGGGGGTGGACAGACCTGAGTTCCTACCTGAACTTCTCCCTTTACAAATCAGTAATAATACCCATTATATAGGTTTTTGTGTGAGAGTTAAATGTGAGAGTGTGTGTATGTATGCACCTGAGATTCAATAGATGTTCATCTCTGGAAAAGAAAGAAAGGAGGAAGATGGAAGATGGGAGGGAGGAAGAAAAGAAAAAAAAAATTGTTCCAAACTCAGAGGGTTGTAGGCTCTTTCCATCTTAAAGGCTGCAATGACGGCTAATCCAGGCTAATTTCCATCTCAAGGTCAACAATCTTAACTCCATCTCCAACCTTACTTCCTCCTTGCTATGTCACAGAACCCATCCACAGGATCCAGGGATGAGGACAAGGATGTCTTCAGGAATATTCTATCACAGGAGAACAAACTGTGGCCTTTTCCTCTAGTGGAACAGATCACAGCCTGGGACAGATTCCCTGGGCAACTGATCTCACTGAACACCTAGGGTCCATTCCTTGCCAAAACCCCTGGTGAGGCCCTGTGAGGAGTCCCACGTCCCTGGTGAGGCCTGAGAAGGCCACCGGCAGTGTGACTCAGATGGTCAAATACAAGCAGGGGCAGTGGGACCCAAGCAGTGGGAGCACAAGCAGGGGACTGAGCAGGGAGCCTCAAGCTCCCAGGCCCCCGGTATCACAACCTGAGCCGAAGGCAGATGCTTAACGACTGAGCCACCAGGGCGCCCCTATTTATCAGCTTTTTAAAAAAATCTGTCATTGTTATGAATTCCTTTCTCATTCTAAATATAGTTTTTACTTAATATATTGTATTCTAATTTTATATATCTTTAAAAGCCCCCCCACCCCATGGTATACACTTCAGGCCCATACAACCAGAATATGCTCTGACCATAGGAGCAAAGATGAAGGAACCACGGGGACTTGCCCCGACAGGGATGACTTCAAAATACAGAATGAGAGAAGCAGGTCACAGACAAGAACGCTGCGGCGTGACCCCTTTGTATGCGGGCCCCAGCTGGGCGCGGCTAAGCTATAAAGTGTGTGGGGAATGCGTACATATATGGCAAAACTACAGAAACCAGAGAATTCAGGATAGAGGCACGGCAATGGGACCGAGGAGGGGAACAGAGGGGACTTCTCAGGGACTGGTAGGGTTGAGTAAGGGAACCTGAGAGATGAGACACACTTTTGTTTCCGTGTTACCTTTAGAATTGTGTACAGATGTTGCATACTCTCTTGCATGAATGATGCTCTTCATAATTTAAAATTGTGTTTTAAAATAACTGGATTGGGGGCGCCTGTGTGGCTCGGTTGGTTGGGAGTTTGCCTTCAGCTCAGGTCATGATCCCAGAGTCCCAGGATCGAGCCCCACGTCAGTCTCCCCGCTCAGTGGGGAGTCTGCTTCTCCCTCTGACCCTTCCCCTTCTCATGCTCTTTCTCTCTCAAATAAATAAAATATTAAAAAAAAAACTGGATTAACTCTTTAAAGACATTTAACATTTTAAGCTTAAAATTCTGCTGTGGCTTCTCAGTGCGCTTAGAACCAACCCATGCCCCTTGCTGTGGCCCAGATCCCAGGTGCTCCGGGGAACTGTCCCTCTCCAGCCACAGGGCCCTCTGGCCCTCCCCTGCACCTGCTCTGCGTAAACCGCGGTTCACCCCCTTTCACAGCCCCTGCTGTTTTTCTGCTTGGAGCTCAGCGCAATGCTAATCTGCAGTGGGTCAGTCCTGCCTCCCCCCCCCCCCCCACGGGACCCTGCTTCTTGAGAGGCCAAGCAATTGCTCTGTTCCGGCACCCTTTGGACCTCCCAGATTTCTGAAGGGCTTTAGTCTTGTGCGGGGACAAATGCGCCAGCAGGTGGCGGTCCCCTCACTCAGGAGGGCTGGCTGCTACACCCGGGAGGGCTGGGTCCCCTCCTGTCCACAAAGTTCTGGGGTAACTCATTGTGGGGGCACCTGCCGGAAATGGGCTTGGTGTCGCTTAGACTCTTTAAACTGAAAACCAACTGACTTTTGGGGGCACCAGAAATCTAACCGAGTCCAGCCCATGGGTTTTTACCAATGTCCCCTCCTTCCCCACCGGTCGCACTGCTGTGAGATGACTGGAGCACCCACCCTGCCCCGAGCTCTCTGCCCACATGAGGTTTCTCGGAAAACGGAACAGCCTGGCTGGGAGCTGGGCCACACCGGGAGCCACAGCAGGTGTGGAGGGATGTTGCTCCCATCCCTCACCCCTTGCACCCCGTAGGTGTGTGGGTAACCATGTATGAGGACCAACGGCTCCCCAAAGATGTCCAAGGCCTGCTGCCCACAAACCGAACGTGTTCTGCTGCAGTGCCAAAGGGGGAGTTGAACTGATCTTGAGTCGGAGATGAGCCTGGATTATCCCAGTGGCCCAGGGTCATCGCAGGGGTCCTTACATGGGGGACGAGGGCAGGGGAGGCATCAGAACCAGAGAGACAGCATCAGGAAGGAGACCTGACCCGCCATGGCTGGCTTTTGAGATGAAAAGAGCCCACAAGCCAAGGAATGCAGGCAGCCTCGGGAAGCCGGAGAAGACAAGAAGCAGGTGCCTCCCCCCCCCACAGCCCACAGCCTCTGAAGGAACACATACCTGCCCACTCCTTTGTGTTGTTTCAAACCACCCTCTATGAGGTCATTTGCTACTGTAGCAGCAGGAATTTATACCCTGGGCAACTTATTCTTTTCTTCCCTTTCCCCAGGGTAGAAGTGAGACGGGCCAGGCATCACTCTCTGACCTCATCTGGGGTGCAGCGGGACAAAATCTCCTCTACTCTTAAAAGAAGCGTGGATACACCCGTTTTCATAGCAGCGGTATTCACAACAGTCAAAAGGGGGAAGCAGTCCAAGAGTTCATCAGCGGATGAATGGATAAACAAAATGCGATACACACATACAATGGAATATTGTCCAGCCATCAATAATAATTATTATTCAAAAGGAAGGAAATTCGGACACAAGCTACAACATGGATAAACCTTGAGGACATGACACCGAGTGAAGTCAATCACAGAAAACAAAACGCTGTATGATTCCCCTCACACGCGGGGCCTGAAGGAGTCAAGTTCATAGTGACCGAAAGTAACACGGGGATGGCCAGGGGCTGGGGAAAGGGGGCAGGGAGTTGTTTAATGGGGACAGGGCTGTGATTTTGCAAGATGCAAAGTGCTCTGGAGGTCAGTTGCGTGATAGTGCGAATATACTTGACGCTATGGAATGCTTAGAAATGATTAAGATGGGGGCGCCTGGGTAGCTCAGTGGGTTAAGCCTCTGCCTTCAGCTCGGGTCATGATCTCAGGGTCCTAGGATTGAGCCCCGCATCACATCGGGCTCTCTGCTCAGCAGGGAGCTGCTTCCCCCTCTCTCTCTGCCTGCCTCTCTGCTTACCTGTGATCTCTGTCTGTCAAATAAATAAATAAAATCTTTTAAAAATAAATAAATAAAGGCAGGAGAAACGTGGAAAGTAGTGAGCATCACCTTAAACGAAGACAGATTTCTCAACAGGAAGAAATATCTGCGGACCCTTCCTTACCCATGTAATGTGGATAATCTGTTTCAAAGAAAGGGACGCATCATTTGTTCAATGAAATCATGTAAGGGCTCCCTGACTTAAGGACAATGATGATGAATCTATTCACTTGGTGAATTTCCCAGAGAAGGAAGGATGGCTGCCAGTGGTGTGAAAGGGCCCTTGTCCCCTGAGCCATCGGCCTGGCCCGAGGACCTCATCCATTGCTCATTTCCTTCAGGGTGTGCTCTTTAAAAAGAAGCAGCTGAGCAAAGTGGTAGGTTCTTGATGGCAGATATGCCTCCGTTTGAAATCGGCTCTCCCACTCACTGGCTGTGTGACTTTGGGCAGGTAACTTTACCTCTCTGTTTTGGTTTTCCCTGTCTGTACACTGGGGACAGCCACAGTCCACCCCTCAGCACTGCTAGAAAGGTTTAACGAGTCTAAAGTTAGGCCAGTGCTTGGCACATGCTGACAACGTGCTGGCCATCCCAGGGATAGGACTCACCTGAGCTCACACTGTGTTGGTTAATATCCTCTGGGCGGCTCTGGTAAGAAAACTCCTATATTCCGCTGGGGACCGACAGGACATGCGAGGCAGGATCCACCCCCCACCCCCAGCCAGGGAACGCCCGACCTCGCAGTCTTCTCTAACTGTATCACAGTTTGTCTGCCTTGGCGCTCTGGACATTGGGGCTGGATAATTCTTTGTTGGGGGCTAGGGGGCTGGGCTGTGCCTTGGGGGGCTTTAAAGGACAGGCATCCCTGGCCTCTATCCACTAGACACCAGACACCAGAAGCAGCCTCCCACTGGGACAATCAAAGCTGTCCAGACGTGGCCAAAAGTCCTTGGGGACACAAAATTGCCTCCATCTGAGAAGTACTGAGCTAAAGGGCAAAACAGGAGGCTGGGAAGTCAGCAAAGCCTCAGGGAGGAGACACTCCAGGGGCTGAGCCTTGAGCTTGGCTAAGATTTCCAGAGGAGTGGGGGGGGTCATCATTCTGCCCTGGCTCTCACCCCACCTCAGCATTTTTGGCTGCCTCCTCTTCTGCCTCCTGATCTCGGGGGCCGTGGACTTCTATCTCCACACGTCCCTGGAGAATAGCAGCTCTTTGTTGCAAACCCTTCCAGTCCCCCATCTCCAGAAGCAATCTCTCTCCTGGGTCCCTGACTCTTCATCCAGCTGCCTCCAGACACCTTCACCCAGAGCCCTTCCAGGCTCTTCAAGCCCAATGGGGCCAGAGTTGCCCTCTCCCCTACCCACCACAGTCCATATACTGGCACCCCTCTTGGTACCTGCTTGCTCGCCCTCATCCCTCTCTCCCAGAGACTTGGTGGGCTGACCTCTTAAATGTCATTGAAATCCAGCCCCTCCTCTCCATCCCCACAGCTGGCATTGCTGCCCCACACCTGTCTGATAGCACACGCCCCCTCCAGGCCACCATCACGCTGCAAAAATGCCAACCCTGGGGGCACCTGGTTGGCTCAGTGGTAGAGCTTGTGACCCTCGATCTCAGGGTCCCGAGTTCAAATCCCACATTGGTGTAGAGCTTGCTTACTTACTTGCATACACACATAACACAAATGCCAACCCCATCGTGTCACATGCACTCCTTCCCCTTGCACGAAAACACTCTATGCCCCCTCTGCCCAGCTGTGAGGCCTGGATCGCTCTTGGCTGGATGTCGGCTAGAGCCGCTAGGTCACTTCACTTCTGCCTGTCCAGTCACCTACGTGCCAGTGGCCACACCTCCACTCCAGTTGCTCCACCCACTTCCAGCGCCAACGCCCCTTTCCAGTGAAAATCCTGCTCCTCCTTCAAAGCCTGGCTCCTGCTTCCTCTGGGAAATCTTCCGGCGTTCCCCAGCCTCTTGCCAAGGTTCTTATTTCCTCTTTTCCTTGAAGGAACGATGTTTGAAAGCTGGGAGCCGAACCTGTGGCCCAAACGCCCTCCCGCCCTAGGCCCCCAGCCTTACCTGAGTCCCAGAGGGCTGGAAGGGCTCTGGTAGATTCTCCGGTCAACCATCTTCATTCTCCAGATGACGGGGACGTCCCTCCCATGGGGAAGATGACGGCCTCTGCGGCCCTGGCTGGTGGCATTGGAGAGGCTGGCCTCGCCTGCCCCCCCCCCCCCCAACTCTCTCCTTCCTCCCTGGCCTTCAGGACACCCCCCCTCCCCTGGTTTGACTTTCAACTCTCTGGCAATTCCTTCTTGGTCCCCTCTGCTGGTGCTTCCGCTTCACTCCCACCTCCTCCTGTCAGTGTCCCCAGGCCCGGTCCTTCTTGCAGTCAGCTGTCCCTCCGATCCCGTCCTTTAAATGCCAGTCCTTTAAATGCCCACTGTCTGCTGACAGATCCCAGACGCGCATCTGAGACCTCAGACTCTCTCCCTGTAGGGTCCTCCCATTCACCTGCTTTCTCCGCATCTCCACTCATCCATCTGGGAGACATTACCTGTCACCTGGGCCAAATTACCATTATCTCTCACCTGGATTATCAACCACCTCCTCACCCTGCTTCTGTCTTTGCCCTCTGCAGCCTCTTCACGCAGCAGTCAGAGTTAACCAGGTCTGACTATTGTCTGTGGGTCCCATCATGTCCTCCTCTACTCAAAACTCTCCCATGACTCCCATCTCATTCAAGTAAGAGCCAAAGTCCCACAAACCCCGTCTGACCTGTGCCTCCTTTACTTCCCCAGCCCTCACCTTTTTAAAATTCATCTCCTTCTGCTGTCCTTCTTAATTCAGCCACCTTGTATACTCCTGCCACAGGGCCTTTGCACCGGCTGTTCCCTTTGCTTGGAAGAATTTTTCTCCGAGAATAAGAATGCCTTCTTCCCTCACCTCCGTTGAATCTTTGCGCACATGTCAGCTTCTTAATGAGGCCTTCTCTGACCACCCTGTTCAAAATTGCCAACCACCTCCTCTTAGCACCGCCCTTCACCTCTCCCTTATCCTGTTCTAATTTTGTCTTTGCAATTATGGCCTTCCAACGCACTGTGTAATTGACTTCTTTATCTGCTCTATTGCTTATCTATCTTTTCAACTAGAATGTCAGCTCCAGAAGGGCAGGAATCTATCTCTTGTTCACAGCCATATCCCAGTGCCTACCCCAGTGCCTGGGATTTAAGGTTCTAAAGCCCGGAATGAGTGCATGTCTTGCAAGGTCTCCTGAGACCACAGGTGGTGCAGTGGGAGTCATTGGCTGCCACCCCCCTTCAGGCTGACCCACCTTGGACAAGTCGTTTAGTCATTTTAGACCTCCTCTTTGAAAAATGAAGATTTATGTGTGTACCAAGGGCTTAATAAAGGCTGGCACACGCAAACATACGGACATTAGAAAAACTTGACCCATGGCATTCTAATGCAATTTTCACTTTTCCGTACAGGATTTCATTCCACCCTCACAACAACCCCAGAGGTAGGTAGGACAGATGGCCTTTCACCCTTTTACAGGTGGAGACACGGAAGCCTTTTTTCACAGGTGGAAAAACAGCTGGGAGGCCTGGGCCCCTCCCCGTGTGACTGGACAGATGATGTCTGACCCTCCCCCCCCCCCCCCCCCCCGCCCCTCGCCGGGGGTGGTCAGGCCGCTCTGAGATTCAAGAGGGTCCTGGGTGGGAGGGGGATGGGAGAACCCTGCGAGGACTCGGCGCCAGGGGACTACATTTCCCAGGAGGAGTTGCCCGCAGCGCTGCGGCTCCCGGGTGTTTAAAGGGCTCGCGTAAAAGGCGCGGGTGGAAGGGTGGTTGGTTTCGCAGTCAGCCCGCGGGAAAACGGCTCCGCGCTTGGTGCGGACAGAGAGTGGTCCGCGGGGGTGCCGGGCTGGAGTCAAGAAACCCCCAGGCCCTGTAGTGTCAACCAGGGGAGGTGAGGCCAAGCCAATCTGGAGGCAGCCTTTCCTCATCTTGTCCCCTTGATCTCGGACTCTGCTCCCAACTCCCGGCCCCCTCCCTTCTCCTCCCAATTCACCCCAACTGGGGCAGGACGGGGAGGGGGGGGCGGGGGTTGGGGGTTGGGATAGTGAATCCCGCCGCGGGACTGGTCGTGGGCTGTCTGCCTGCGGGAAGCTCCCGTGACTCCGAGGCGACCCCTCCCTCCATTTCTGGCTTCAGTTCCGGGAGAGAATTTACAGGTTTCTGGGATGGGTAGGGATATGGGATGTGAGGACTACAAAATAAGGGAAGACCTAGGGGCACCCAGAGTTGAGCCTCAGTGCGCCCCCATAGCCATGCTTCCAAATCCCGCGGCTTCCACGGTAAAATGGGGGTGGGGGGAGCGGAGTGATCACGGTGGCTGCCTCCCCAGGCTGGAGGCACAAAGAATCAAGAAACGTGGAGAGCAAGCACTTTGCAAACTGTAAATAAAATTGTTTCATCATCGTGCCAAAGAATTCATCTAGTCCTTATTTTAAGATGCCCAGGGCCGTGGCGTGGGTGTGGGGTGTGTGTACCCATCTCGGACCCAGGGGTGACTATTAGGATGGCCTATTTTCCCCTCCAGATTTTAGTGGGAACCAGAATTATCTTTGTAAATAACTAAAATAAATCCACCAGAATGTTGTGTTTTCAAATCAGGAAACTTCGGGGTAACTGACATCATCCAAATAAGAACCTTGACCTTTTGAACTAACCTGGCCCTTGGTGGCTTCCCTTCCCTGCCTGTGCCACCAAGATAAGCCGGTGAGAAGGCATCAGAGAGCGAGTTTCAGGCCTCCCTCTCCCGCCACCCCCCCCCACCACCATTTGGATTAATCCATCCCTTGGTGTTTGTGGGGGAAACCTATTAATTTCCCAGGCCTCAGAGACTCCCCAAGTCCAGTAGGAGCCCTTCCCCCAACCGCACTACGACCCCCCATCCCCCACCTAAACCCTCCAACCATTCCCCCCTCCCCTCCCCAACAGCCAGTGTCTGCAAACAGCACCCGGACCATAACAGAGACACGTTCATCATTTTGACCAGCTATAAACCCCCACTCCCAGGGTATTGTTTAAATGAAGAGTGCCCCGCCTCTTTACTTAGGGAATAAAAGCGGGTTTGTTGTGGGAGGGGGTGCTTAGGGAGGGAGCATCCCAGAATCTCGACCCAGGGTCCCTGCCAAGCCGGCCCTGCACGTGATTAGGATGTGTTTCATAGACAAGGGGTCCCAGGAACTCTGGGGTCCCTTCTGCTGGCCTCTGGACCCCTAAAGTCCCTCGGAGGCCCTCAAGACTCCCTTCAGACGGTGACACCCCGTGTTCACTTCATCTATACCTGCCAAGCAGCACGGAAAGGAGGTATACGTTTTAACAAAGACATCGCATCCTCCCAGCAAAATGGCGGTGGTCCCGGCCACCGCTCCCTGAGCAACTGCACACTTTCCGAGGATTAGTCAGGACCCAAGTAATGCGACCCCCTCCTCCACCTCTCCCCCAGAGCCCCATTTTTCCAAGTTCCCAAAGCACTCAGGGCCTCTCTTCATCCCAGGGGCCCCCAGGACAAGTCTCTTGTTGGAGCCTTTGGGACAGCTCCTCCATTGCAGACCCCTCCCCCACTGACTTCAAGGGACCTTGGGAGGGTGACTTGACCCCCAGGCTGTGCCTCAGGTGTGGGGACAGCAAGGTTCAGCCTCTGAGACCCCCAAAACGCCCAGGCTGAGAGAGGCATAATGAATGAATTCCCGATTAGGATATATGGGCGATGTGGGGGGTATCTGGGGAAAGGAGAGGACTCGGGAGACCACTCCTCATTCCCTCGGGGGTCCCAGGCAGTAGTGGGGGTCTGGCCTCAGGAGAGAACCGCCACGCAGAGGTCAGGGGGCACGTTGGGGGAGAGCCGGCAGAGGAGGGGGAAGGGACAAAGTTTGAAAGTGCCCTTACAACTCTTCCAGGGAAAGTTTGCTTAGGGGCCCCAAGGACAGAGAAGAGGTAAGAGGTGCGGGGGGCCCAGTGGCGGGATGACCCCCGAGAGGTGACCGGACCCCGGGGGAGCGACCCCTCCCCCCTGTCCCGGCTCGGCCCGGCTGGGAGTCGCCTGGCTCTGGGCAGTGTGTGTTAGTTGGGGCCGCTTTCCAGCCGCTCTGCCGGGCTGGGGGGTCCCGCCGCGGGCCGGGAGCGGGCTCTCCGGTAGCCCCAGGGGGGAGCTTTGCTACGGGGGGTTCCCCGCACCCGGGCTCCCCGGCCCCGCAGAGCCAGCCCCCCGCAAAGGGGAAATGTGCAGGCGCACCAGCGGTCCTCGGCGCCGTTTGGGGCGCGTGGCGGGCGCGGGGGGCGGCGGCCCGGCCGGCGGGATGCCCGGCGGGGGAGCCCAGGGAGCCAGGCAGCCGTCCCGGGCGGCGGCGGGGAGCGGGAAGGCCGGGGCCGGGGGGAAAGGTCGGATTTGCTCGGCGGAAGAAACACAGATGGCGGCGGCGCGGCGCCATTCCGGGCCGGGAGCAGGCAGCCAGCAGCCCTGTCCTCACCGCGGTCCGCCCGCCGCCGCTAAATACCCGGATGCGCCGCCCGAGCGCCAGACGCGGAGCTGGGAAAGGGGAGGCAAAGGAGGCGGAGGCAGAGCCCGCGCTTGAGCCCGAGCCCGAGTCGGGCGCCGAGATCGAGCGACAGAGCGACAGAGCGGCGGGGCTGGGCCACGCAGAGGCAGCCTGGCGAGTCCTCCCGCGACCCGAGCCAGGTCCCTGAGAGCCGGGCCCCGGACTGGCCCGGGAGTCAGGAGGAGCGCCAGAGCAGATCCCGAGTAAGGCTTTCCTCGGCCTCCGACGAGGGCTGGCCCTTTTGAAGGCGCGTCCTCCAACAGCTGGACCAGACAGGCCACCATGACCGAGAACTCCACATCCACCCCTGCGGCCAAGCCCAAGCGGGCCAAGGCCTCCAAGAAGTCCACAGACCACCCCAAGTATTCAGACATGATCGTGGCTGCCATCCAGGCGGAGAAGAACCGCGCTGGCTCCTCGCGCCAGTCCATCCAGAAGTACATCAAGAGCCACTATAAGGTGGGTGAGAACGCCGACTCGCAGATCAAGTTGTCCATCAAGCGCCTGGTCACCACTGGGGTCCTCAAGCAGACCAAAGGGGTGGGTGCCTCAGGGTCCTTCCGGCTGGCCAAAAGCGACGAGCCCAAGAGGTCAGTGGCCTTCAAGAAGACGAAGAAGGAAGTCAAGAAGGTGGCCACGCCAAAGAAGGCGGCCAAGCCCAAGAAGGCTGCCTCCAAAGCCCCAAGCAAGAAGCCCAAAGCCACCCCAGTCAAGAAGGCCAAGAAGAAGCCGGCTGCCACGCCCAAGAAAACCAAAAAACCCAAGACTGTCAAGGCCAAGCCGGTCAAGGCATCCAAGCCTAAGAAGGCCAAACCAGTGAAGCCCAAAGCCAAGTCCAGTGCCAAGAGGGCCGGCAAGAAGAAGTGACGATGGGGCTTTTCTTGTGGACACTCCTGCCTGTCTCCTATTTTCTGTAAATACTTTGCTCTTTTTCTCCTCTCTTGCTCTTCATCTGCAGTCCTTTGCCCCTTATTTGGATGCCTCAGAAATTAGGGAATAATCCATTTTCCTTAACCAATCGTGCAAGGACAGCAACCACAAATCTCCTCGCTAATGATGAGAATGTACTTATATTTTGTTTCATTGACTCGTTCTTAATCTACTTAATGGGTTTCGGGACTTGGGTGGGTTTGTGTGTTTTGTTTGGTTGGATGGTTTGTTCATTAGGAAGGTAAAGAGGCAGGAGAGAATAGGCTAGGCCGCTGTTCGGACTAGAAGAGGGGGAGCCTGGAAATGGTAAGGTTTGTAGGAGTAGCTTTAAGGTGAGCCAGCCTTCTCTAGGTTGCACACTGCTTGTGAGAGTTCCAGAACTTTAGTGGGGAGAGGGGAGGGGTGGCAGCAGCTGGACGGCAAAGGGGGGGGGGACCCTCTCCAGGCTGACCCACCTTCCAATACTGAGCGGTGGGGGGTCCAAATGCAGTTTCCTTCTCACTGTTAAGAGTGCCCCTGTGGCCTCCCTATTGTCCTAGGGAAGAGAAGGGGGGGGTGTCCGAGTGACAGCTGGTCTGAGAAGCTGAGCGGCTTCTTTCAGTCAGCTGGAAACTAGCCATTGGGGGCTTTTTGTGGCTTCAGAAAGTCTCATGTTAAACGGGAGTGGAAACTTTGGGGGAAGGGTGGGGACTCAGTCAGCCAAGTGCCTCAGTGTGCCCTGTTAAAAGTTGGGTTTTTCCACACAATTGGATTGTATCATAGGAGGACTTCTTTCCTTTTCCCCTGGTTTTTGGTTCCTCCTGTGTAAGAAAGATTTGTGGTTTGGCCTGGTGGCCTGGTGGAGCTCCAGCCTTACCACCTGCCACTTAAAAACCTCCCGACCTCTTTACTTTTGAGTCTTTTATAAAAGTAGCCGTAGATGGGGGACAGGGGAGTGGGCGGGGAGTGGACAGTAAGACATACTTGCAGTTGATTTTGAATTGCTAAGTAGTTTCACAGAGCTAGGTCTGTGTGTATGTGTGTATATGTATATATACATATCTAGAGCTAGTACTTAACGTTTCACGCCCGGGAGCTGGGAGAAAAAAACCTGTACAGTCGTCTTTTTATTTTTAATAATATAGGAAAATACGCACTTGTGCGTGGTCCACCCCCCCTCCTTTTTTTTTTTTTTTTTTTAAACAAGTGTTATTTGTGCCGGGCAGAATTTGCTGTCTTTGTAATTTTCAAACTTTAAAATAAAGTTGAAAAATGAAACCTGAGCGGTGCATTTTTTTCCCCTTACTTTTAAGGCTGGAGGCAAATGCAGAGCAATCGGCTAGGCAAGCTGGGGTGAAATCCTGGGGGTGTTTGCACCTGCGAACGGGAGACGGTTCCAACAGTTGGACAGGAACCGGGAAACGGGACTGAAGAGTACAGAGCGTGCCTCAGCCCGCTTTTAGGGTCTTGCCTTTGGGGTCCAGGGTGCACCCCGTTTCCTTCCGGGCGCTGGGTGTGTAGGCAGGGGCTGGGAGTACGGTGGGGGGTCTGGTGGGCAGGGCCCGGGGGCTCCCCACTCTCCGCGGGGTGGCGTCCCCTTCCCCCACCGGGAGCGCCCCAGGCTCAATTTACACATCAATCCATTTCATCCCCAGTGGGTTGCGCCAGGCCCCTCCCACCCATCCCTGGCCCCGCCTCCCCATCCCTGGGCCCTCCTCCCCGCTCCTTTAATGGCCCTCACGCTCCGATTGGCCGCCGAGGCCCGGCCCCCGCTCACCCCCCAGGCCACGGGACAGCGACTCTTCCGCGACTCGCCGGACCCCTGGCTAGCGGGAGCGTTTGGGTGAAGGTGGGCACCATGTGGGCCGGCCGCGCGCTCCACGCCGCTCTCTCCGCGGCCCCCCGCAGCCGCCGCGCGCAGTCGGCGCTGACCCAGCTGCGTGGCGTCCTGGAGGAGGAGCTGGAAGCGATCCGCGGCGCTGGCACCTGGAAGAGCGAGAGGGTCATTACGTCCCGTCAGGGGCCGCGCATCCACGTGGACGGCGTCTCCGGAGGTAACTCCCCCCTTCCTGGGAGTCCTCGGACCCGGCCGGGTGTTCGCAGACCGTGGTTCCAGGCTGGAATGGAGGGCCGGGTGGCAGGGGGCCGGGGAGGGGGCAGTATCTGCTCTCGTAGCCGCCGGCACCTTTCCCAATCAGGCTGACTTGACGGCTTCCCAGGGTTCACTGGAACCTAGTTAAACCTGTTTCCACGGAGGGAGGTGATCTGCTGTTGAGTACCTTCTTGACTCAGGGTAGGGCTGGAGTGAGACTCGGTCCTGTGAGAGCGTGAGAGAAAAAGAGAGACAGCCAGCTGACTCCCACCTGGCTGCTTCAAGGAAGGGGGTGGGAAGGAGGCAAGGAGGAGCCCTACGTTTCTGGAGCTGCCGCCTGGAGCAGGTCTCCACTCCCTGCTGCACGTGGACTCCTGCGGACCTCCCAGCGTGGGAAGAATTAAACCCGTTGTACAGACAGAGAAGCTGAGGCTCAGAGATGTGGAATGGCTTGCCCAAAAACCCCTGCTAGGAGTGGGCAGAGCTGGGCTTTGGTCCAGGTTCTCCCTTATATTGAAGCTAGAAGGTCAGCCAGTGGGTCAGAAAAGCCAACTTGCCGGCCAGAGTCACAGCGAGAAGGAGGCGGCAGGCTGCTGCAGGAATCACACCATGAACTGACCCACTGGGCCTTCCTCATGTCTGTGTAACCAGTGGTCACCGCCTGACTTGTCTGTGCCAGGCCCCAGATGGTGCTGCTTATAAACAGGCTCCCAAACCTACTTTCTGCTCAGGAAATAGGCCTGGGGTCCTTGGTGCTGTTGTATTTATTTGTAAACCAAGGTGCCCCAAAAAAATCTCTGTCTCCCTCCCTACCCCCGCCTTGGGGAAGCTTGGAGTAGGTCAAAACATGGGAAATGAGGAGACACAGGTTCTCCTCATGCTTTTGCCCTTTGCAGGCCTCAGTTTCCCCCTCAGGTCAGCTGTGTTCACTTTGGGCTTTATAAGTCAGGAGTTGAGGTCTCAAGGAGACCCCCCACACCCACACACTTCGGACACGTGATTCTGTACCAGGCAGCAAAGTCAGCTGTGCAGAGTCTGAGGACCACACTGGGCACGTGAGCCTGCTCGCTTACCCACAAGGGAACCAGGGCCCACATGGGTGGTTGCTGGTGGTCTTCAGGGGCAGGAGAAGCCTGTGAGGTAGGGCTACGTTCCTCACTGGGTACAATGTGATTCAGAGCCAGAGTCTAAACTTCTTATCCTTCAAGGTACCACTCTGAGGGGCCTTTCCTGACCCTCCCTCTCCTGTACCTGTCGGATTGGGTCCCTCCCAGGGACCCCCTAGTTCCCCATCCTGGCCTCTGCCCCACAGTGGATCATACTGTGTGGTTGTTGCCTTGTCAAGGGCGGATCCAGGTTCGTTTCCTCTCTGAGTCCCCAGGGCCTGGCACAGACACCTTTCCAGGCCCTTTCTTGCCCTGAGCCGCTGTGTCCGTACCGTCCTCCACTTCAGGAATCCTTAACTTCTGTGCCAACAACTACCTGGGCCTGAGCAGCCACCCTGAGGTCATCCAGGCAGGTCTGCAGGCCCTGGAGGAGTTTGGAGCCGGCCTTAGCTCGACCCGCTTCATCTGTGGGACCCAGGTACACAGTGGCTGTTGTGGGGGGGGGGTTGGGGGGAGTGCCTTGTCCCCAGCGTTGGGCACTGACCCCAACTGCCTGCTTCCCACAGTCAGCAAGGCTGGTTTAGCCAGCTCAGCTCATCCAGGGCCCTGGGCCCACCCTTAGCCTAGAGCTATCCACCAGAAAGGCCAGCTCAGGCTTCTGTTGTGTTGCAAAAGAAACTTTCCAGTCTCCCCAAGCGTCCCTTTCCCCCACCTGCCTGCAGAACTGCTTAGAACAGTGCCTGGCACATAGTAGTGCTCCGTAAACATTGATTATTTTATTGTGTAAATGTTACAAAATAAACACCTAGATGGGAAACTTAGAGTGCTTACCGTGTATCAGGTACTGTATTAAGAACATTACAAATATTAACTCATTAATGCCCCTAACGGTCATAAGGGGTAGGGGATATTCTTGTCTCTTACAGAGATGAGGATGCTGAAGCCAGAGAAATTGGATGACTTCCTCTAGGGCACGCAGACTGTTGTGATAGGAGTTTAACCCAGATGGCTTGGCTCCTGACTGCTTGTGAGGATTACTACCCATCTTCTCAGAAAGGGGACGGTGAAATGAATGTCAGAAACAGGACTCCTAACCCCCAGCCAGGGCCCTTTCCAACAAAGCCCTCACCCTGACTGAACAGCTTTCAAATATAAGAATTTCAGGCCCAATAAAGCTACGTAATCCTTTTCCTTGCCATTACACAAGCAAAAAAGGCACTTAACTTTGATGTCAGAAAGACATCTTCCCTTGCCGTCATCCCCCATAATTCGTCATTCGACCTCCATTACAGACGAAGGTCCCACCAGGGAGGGGTATCTAGCGAGCCCCTGATCCCTCAGGGAGAACCATCTGCCAGGTTCCTATTGGCTCTGGGGGAACCCACGTGGTGAAGAAAGAAGGGAGAGGCCAAGGCTGCAGGCCCTCTGTGCTGAGTCTGTGACCTTCTAAGCCTCTGTCCCCAGGACTTGTTTCATGTGACCCCACAGGCATTAACACCTGTTTCACTCCGTTTCTTTAGAGCATCCACAAGGATCTAGAAGCAAAAATAGCCCGCTTCCATCAGCGGGAGGATGCCATCCTGTATCCTAGCTGTTTTGATGCCAACGCTGGCCTTTTTGAGGTTTGGGGGGCTGGGGGCGCGGGTGGGAGTGATGAGGACTGCTAGGCTATGGAGGAAGGCTTGGGAGTGAGCAGTGAGGGGAACCTGGCAGGGGGCCCTTTTCTTCTGGAGGCTAAGCTTGGGCCAAGTAGGCTGCTGCAGGAAGAATCCTGGGACCTGCAAGGGACCAGCTTCCAGGGCACTGGGGAGATAACCTACGTCAGTGGGAAGGTCGGAGTTAGCCGGGGCCGGGTGCTCCCCAAACATGTTCTCACAGGAGCTGGGCCCTGGTCCAGCCCAGGCCTGGAGCCCTGAGGACCCAGAGAGAGGCAGACAGGGGCTCCGTGCCTCCCTGCCCGGCAGAATGCCCTGGATGGCAGTGAAATTTTGACTCACGTAGACATGGGGAGGGAGAACCCCTAGGTGGATGGGCAGAAGCTCCACTCCAGCTGCTTTTCTCCCAGGCCCTGCTGACCCCACAGGATGCAGTCCTGTCAGACGAGCTGAACCACGCCTCCATCATTGATGGCATCCGTCTGTGCAAGGCCCATAAGTACCGCTACGACCACCTGGACATGGCTGACTTGGAGGCCAAGCTGCAGGAGGCCCAGGTGGGGCGAGGCCCAGGTGGGGATGAGGCCCAAGGGTGGCAGAGGCAAGAACCGGGCTTATCCTCAGCCTCGCCCCTGGTGAAAGAACTAAGGCTTGCAGGGACCCACTTTGCACTCCCAAAGAACATGAAAGTTTGAAACAGGATTTGAACCCAGATCCTTCTGTCCCAAGGCTTTCTTCCATTGTACGGAGCTGCCTTGACTTTTAGCCATCACCTTCCACGTGGCAGGCCCCGCTGGATAAAGATCCCGTAAAGGCAGGATGAGCTTCGGGATAGGAGTGGTCCCACCCCACCCTCCCTCTCGCAGGGGAGACTGAGCTGTTCTCACTGGCCAGGACTGCTCTGGAAGAGGTGGGCATGGTTCAGGGAGGCACAGATGAGCACCGGGATGTTCCGGCCCCGACACAGTAATGCTTACGTGCCGGCCTCCGTGCCAGACCCTGGGCAAGGTGAGCCCTTAGAGCCTTGAGCTGCGTAGAGAATGGGAAGATTGGCTCAGCTGGCAACACCAGCCATCACCTGTCCACGGCTTCCCTACAGAAGCATCGGCTGCGCCTGGTGGCCACTGATGGGGCCTTTTCCATGGATGGCGACATCGCCCCCCTGCGGGATATCTGCCACCTTGCCTCTCGATATGACGCCCTGGTCTTTGTGGATGAGTGTCACGCTACTGGCTTCCTGGGAGCCACTGGACGGTGGGAGCATGCATCTCCTTGGGTTGGGCTTCTGAGGATAGGTGGGAAAGCAGGAAGCCAGCCCTTCCCCTAACCCATGGTCCCTGGGCACTCAGGCAGCCGGTGGTAGCAGTGCTCGCTTCCCTTGCAGGGGCACGGATGAGCTGCTGGGTGTCACAGACCAGGTTACCATCATCAACTCCACGCTGGGGAAGGCACTGGGTGGAGCTTCAGGTACCTGCAGGGTCGTGCCCCTGGGGTCCCCTTATCCACAGGCAGGGCCCTGGAGAGGTCTCAGGGCAGGTGGGGAGGGGAGGCCTGGGACCGTACAGAAGAGGGCAGCGTGGACTGTCCTCCCCGGAGGGGTTCGGGGTAGGCTCTGGCACCTGGCCTCTGACTTCCACCCTCACCTCTGGCCTTGTCCTCAGGGGGCTACACGACAGGGCCCGAGCCCCTGGTGTCCCTGCTCCGGCAGCGCTCCCGGCCCTACCTCTTCTCCAACAGCCTGCCCCCTGCTGTCGTCGGCTGTGCCTCCAAGGCCCTGGACCTGCTTATGGAGAGCAACGCCATCGTCCAGACTATGGCAGCCAAGACCCAGCGGTGCGGTCCCTGGCAGGGGTGGGACAGGCTGGGGGTCGGGAGGCTGGTAGGGGCCTGCCCCCATGTGCCCGCCCTCTGCCCATACCATGCCTCCAGCAGATTGCACTGGGACTCAGCCCTTTTAACCAAGGGCTGCCTGCCCACCCACCTACCTCTTCTCTGTCCCCCTCTTCCTTCCATTTCCTGGTACATTTCTCCGTCAATGACCCTGTGTCTCCCCATCTTATATTATCCTGTCTTTTCACTCTTTGGTTTGGTCTGCTGGTTCCTCTGCCCAGCTCCCCACCTGCTTCTGGCTCTGTTGGTCCATCCTGCAGACTTGGGCACAGATCCCGGGCCCATCAGGAGTGGGTGTGAACCCTCCACAGTCCCCTGGCTACCTGTGACACCCAGCTTGTGCCCACAGTTTCCGCAGTCAGATGGAGGCTGCCGGCTTCACCATCCTGGGAGCCAATCATCCCATCTGCCCAGTGATGCTGGGTGATGCTCGGCTGGCCTCTTGCATGGCGGATGACATGCTAAAGAGAGGTGAGGAAGCCGGGACAAGGAGACCGGTTATGGGTCCTCAGAGAAAAGATGAGGGAGCCCCTGTACTATGCCCTCCCCCTACTACTCTCTCGAGACCAGCTGAAGATCTCAGGCCATGACTTATTGGCATGTGTGGGAGACCTTAGGCAATTCCCTTACCCTCTGTGACCCTCAGGGGAGTAGGAACCATGTGTCATGTCTCCCAAAGCGTGTGTGGCTTTGCTGAGCCCCAGGTTGACCCTTTCTACCTTACCAGGCATCTTCGTCATCGGGTTCAGCTATCCAGTGGTCCCCAAGGGCAAGGCCCGGATCCGGGTACAGATCTCAGCGGTGCACAGCGAGGAGGACATCGACCGCTGTGTGGAGGCCTTCGTGGAGGTGGGGCGGCTGCATGGGGCCCTACCCTGACGTGGATGGTGACCAGCAGAGCCAAGATCCCCCTCCCTCCACATTGACAAAAGGGCCCTTCGGTCAGCCCGGGCTAGAGGCTCTGAGCCCTGTCAAAGTCCTGGGGCTGGGCTGGGGCAAGGCCCATTCTTGTGGGTGAGAGTGTCAAGCAACAATGTGGAAACGGGCTGACATGTCAGTGTGCTTCGTTCTCTCTGGGCAGGCCCAGCCCTGTGACCAGTTGAAGAATCAGGTGGGCGCTGAGGCTCCTGAGTAGGTCTCAGAGCTGACCACCTACCCCAGGTTAAGATGAGACACAGGCCATGGGGATAATGTGGGTAGCCCCCCCCCCCATCGGATTCTGTGCTGCTGGAGAAGACAGCTACCAACCCTGCAGGCCCTTTTCCACCCCACCCACCCCGTTTGCTCTTCAGCCTCCGGAGAACACCTCATTTTCTGCCCCCCCCCTCCAAGGATGGTTTACAGCTGCCTAGATAAGGAGGGGCTGGGCACCCAAACCTGCCCCAAAGGAAAGAACGTGGGTCACTATTGGAAAGGCCCCTGACAGTTTGGAACCATGTATTCTAGCCCACTTTGGCCCCTGGGCAGGCCCCTTCCCTTCTGTGTGCCTCAGTTCCCTGCACTACCAAGAATAGATGGCACATGGGTAACTGGGCTCCTTCCATCCCTCTCGGTGCAAGGCCTACGGGCCTGCTGATCAGCCGCCAGGGGGCGCAGCGAGCTCAGGCTCCGGCTGCTATCGCCGCGCCCCGGCCAGAATCCAGGCCTCGGCCAGAATCCAGGCCTCGGCTAGCAAGGCTCTCCGTAGAGTTGATTTGCTGCTGCCAGGACTCCGTCCACATTTGTCCCCAGCAAGGGCTCGCTGCTCCCCTAGTGGACACCTTCCTGTAGTCGCTGTCCCTGGTCCTTGTCTCTATATTGCCGTCCTTACTCAGCCTTATTGGCACAGGGCGGGGCCCCAGGCGGGATAGGTTCTGACTCACGCGGTTCCAGCCTCATTGGGGTGTGGCCTTGGGAAGCTCGGACCTCGCTAGACGTAGGACAGGAAGGATGAAAACGCCCTTCGTCCACAACAGAGAACTAGGACCCCCTCTCCGTGTCCTCGAATCCCCAGCCCTGCCCTTAGCCTGGCTGTCGGGATGGACGGTCTGGGCCAGCTGCTGCGATCCTAACTGGGATTCTGGGAATCTTAGCTTGTGGTCGGGAGGAGCTTGAGGCTGGGGTCCAGGAGCTCCATGTGCTGGAGATGGCCACCCGGGCAAGAGGGCTGCTGTGGCCACAGCAGCAGCTGGGATCCTCGAGAGAGCCACAGCCACGCTGTAGTGGACCTGGCGCAGGCGCACCGTTGCAGCAGCGAGTGCCTATGGCCTGGCACCAGCCCCGCGCCCAGCCAGCAGCTTGATGTGTGTGATCTGCGTAGGCCGGCGGGTTACACGGGGTGGCCCCAAGCAGCCACCGGGCAATGCATTCCAGCAGTAGGTGTGGCGTGTCGGGCAGGGACAGAAAGCCGCGCCCAGGTCCACCCGGCAGTGGCTCAGAGCGCGCATCTGCTTGTCCTGCGGCTCCCGGGCGCCCCCCGGCGGCTGGCGTGGGCAGCTGCGTTGCCGCGATAGCGCGACCTGTCGTCTGTCCCCTCGCGGCTACGCCGCCGGCTCCCATCCGCAGAGGTACAGAAGGGCTGGTGGGAAGCACCCGCAGGCGCCGCGGGAACTCTGGGAGCACATGCTGCGGGTTGGACGCGTGCTGGTAGTGGCCCGACGGCCGTGGGTCAGCCGCACCTCCACCTCCAGAGACCGTTCCCACGGCTCACGGTCCACGTCCCCTGCGTCTGGCTCTGGGTTCAAGGCTTCGGCTTCCTGGAGCAAGAGAAGGAGGGGGCGCCAGGGACGTGCTGGGGCTCGGGCTTTGGCCTTGACAATGCAGTTTTTCCTGCCAGCCCCTCGCCAGCCTTCTGTAGTTGCCTCGGTCCTCCTGCTCTCCCTCCTTCCCTCTTTCTCCCTCTCCCACTCCCCCTGCTTGTGTTCCCGCTCTCACTGTGTCCCTGTCTAGTGAATAAATAAAATCTTTAAAAAAAAAAAAAAAAAACATGGGCGCCTGGGTGGCTCAGTGGGTTAAGCCGCTGCCTTCGGCTCAGGTCATGATCTCAGGGTCCTGGGATCAAGTCCCGCATCCGGCTCTCTGCTCTGCAGAGAGCCTGCTTCTCTCTCTCTCTCTCTGCCTGCCTCTCTGTCTACTTGTGATCTCTCTCTGTCAAATAAACAAATAAAATCTTTTTAAAAAAAAAGGTTTAAAAAAACAAAAAAACAAAAAACGAAAAAAAACCTCTGAGCGCACAGGAAAATCCCAGGGGTCTGGGAGATGCTAGTCCTAGAGTTTCTTCCCCAGGTCCTTGGGCCTTGAATGCAAGTCCTGGCTCTATCAGTATCCCAGTGTCCCCTCAAACTATTTTCTCTTCCCTTTCACGGACTTCCTATTAACATTCCCAGCTACTTCCCAGCTTCTAGAAAGAGCACAAGCCGTCCCTACCACCTCTTCTCTCAAACTCATTGCAGAATCTTTTGCCCCAGTACACTTGTCCAGTTTACAAACAATCTCACTGTTATGAAATCCAGGGTACCTCACCCCCCCCTTCCCATCCCTGACTAGTCTTTCTAACCCTCTGGAGGCATATGGTATGTGGCTCACTTCTTCAAGAGTTCCAGGCCAGAACCCCACGCTTGATTGAATCACACAGCCATTAACCAAGACAGACTAACCTCTGGCTTCTGCCGGCACAAGAGGCTCCTAACGGGTCAGTCATTAAATCACTCCCCTTCTGTCCATCCTTTTCACGCCAGGCCAAAATAAACCAATTACAAATTAAATGGGCAGATCGTGTCCCTGCTCTAAAACTTTCACTAGCTCTCCATTGCCCTCAGGCTAAAGCCAGACTCTTTGGATGGACCCAAACACCCTCCATCTCCAGCCAGACTGAGCCTCTGGAACAAGCTTAGGAAAGTTGACGGGCCCCAGGATTCTCAGGAACTGGGGGAGGAGTCCTGTCTGGTCTCCAGAAAAGAGACTCCTATTCCGGTTTCCTAGCCTGGGACACCCCATTCAAGATGAGAAACCTTTTCTGAGCTTGGATTAGAGCCCTGCTTGGGGCAGAGAGAGGGAAGACGGGGAGTGAATCATTAGGCTGGACGTGGGAGTGCCAAGAATGGGCTGGGCCCCGGGCATGGAGGGGTTAACTCCAAAGCGAATCTCGGGGAGGCGAGCAAGATCAATGGGTTACTTACTGTAGAAAGAGGCAGAAGCAACGCAGAGAGGCAGAAAAGAACCAGGCAGAAGAGCATGCCACCCGGGGGAAATCAGGGACCGAGGAGGAGGTGGCCGGTGGCTACTCCGGAGGGAGCGCCCAAGTCTGGCTCAGCGGAGGAGGTGCCTTAAAGGAGACGAGGGAGCAGCGGGAGGCAGACCTGCACCTACAGGGAGGTGCCAAGGGGTAGCCGCTGAGCCAAGAGGCAGCCTCAGTCTGGCCGGTTCACCCAGGACCAAGCAGGGCCCAGTGCCCAGAGTTGAGGTGGGTGTTGCCCATCCTGAGCCTCAGGGGGCTTGCCGCATGCTGGGGGTTGGGGGGGCGCAGATACCGCCTTTCTTCCCTCCACCCTGCCTCCCCCCCATGCCCTTAATGTGTCCCACCAACCCAGAGGTCCCAGGCAAGCAGGGGGATCCACATGTGGTAGCCAACAGGGCCGAGGGAGGGAGCAAGGGTGAGAATGGGCACAGCGTGCATAAATGTGCGTGCGCACACACACGCACACACACTTACTCGAATGGGGGTCCGAGGCCCCACCTGTTACAGGCTGTCAGCTGAGCGCTCCAGCCTGGGAGTCAGGGTGCCAGGCGGCAACAGCCCCAGGTCTGCCACTCAAAGTGTGAGAGTGGCCTCCCATGTCCCCTCTCTGAGCCTCAGTTTCCTCTTGTGCGAAAAGGGGGTCAGTGGCCTCTATGGTTTTCCCAGCTGTGCCACTGTGGGGCTTTCACTAAACCGGACTTCACGATGACTCAGGGATATCACCCGTGTTTTGCTGACTTTGACCCACGTCCCATTCTCCCCCTGAGCTTCCAGCCCCTGCGGAGAAGTAAGGTCTGTCTATCAGCAGCTTGGCTTGGGCTCACCCCTCCCCCACCTTCCTGGGTCCTCAGCCCTTTCTGCTGGGAGGTGTCCACCGCCTAATCCTTTCTCAGGGGGGTGTTCCCTAGGAAACTGAGAAACCCACCTCAGACCCGTGGGCAGTTGTGCCCGGCCTGCACAAGTGGATCTCAGGAAGAACTTGTGGCTATCGCCCTCCTCCCACCGCCATTCCCCAGGAGCTCCCCGCGCCCAGGAGACATGGCCAGGCCGAGGCCAGGGGGCCTGGATGGAGACCCTGGGGTCGTGTGACCAGAGCCGGGAGCTCCTGTCTGAGGACTCCAGCTTCTTTCCCTCAGGTGCCCATCGGATGGGAAGATGGCTGATGCGCAGAACATTTCGCTAGACACCCCAGGGAGCGTGGGGGCCGTGGTGGTACCCGTGGTGTTCGCCCTCATCTTCCTGCTGGGCACCGTGGGCAATGGGCTGGTGCTGGCCGTGCTGTTGCAGCCCAGCCCCAGGGCCTGGCAGGAGCCGGGCAGCACCACGGACCTGTTCATCCTCAACCTAGCGGTGGCCGACCTCTCCTTCATCCTGTGCTGCGTGCCCTTCCAGGCCGCCATCTACACGCTGGACGCCTGGCTCTTCGGGGCCCTCGTCTGCAAGGCTGTGCACCTGCTCATCTACCTCACCATGTACGCCAGCAGCTTCACACTGGCCGCCGTCTCCGTGGACAGGTGCGCTGGGCCCGGGACCTGGCTGGGTCTGGGCTGGGGAGGGAAGACCTGGACGGATTCCTTAGGAAGGAGAGCTTGGGGGACCAAAAAGGGAGAGGATGGCAGGGAGAGAAGGAACAGCTCTCCGGCCCCTACCAGTCTCTGCGCACCTGCAGAGCCTGCTCCAGGGGACCGTCCTGCCCCCCACCCCCAACTCCACCGTGAGCTTCCAGAAGACATCCGTGTGTCTTACATGCCCGCACAGAGGCTGGCACATAGTAGAGGCTCCGTAAGTGTGACATGAATGGCAAAAAGAACACATGAATGAATCTATCGGTTACTTTATTACCGCCCACACCCAGCCTAAGCTGTGGTCATACCTGTTTTCGCCGTTCCAAACTTGGGGTCCAATCCAGGCTTGGTGACCTTGGGCAAGTCTCTTCCCTCCGAGCCTCTATCCTGGCCTTGCTAGGAGGTGCCAGGCGCTGCTCCAAGTGCTGGGCGTGTTACTGCCCTCCGCTCTGGCTGCCACGGGGCGAGGCAGGTCGCGGGGTGCGGGGGGTGGGGGGCGCGGGGCCCTGCCGCCCGCCGCGCTGACCCGGCGCCCGCCCGCAGGTACCTGGCCGTGCGGCACCCGCTGCGCTCGCGGGCCCTCCGCACGCCGCGCCACGCCCGCGCCGCCGTGGGCCTCGTGTGGCTGCTGGCTGCGCTCTTCTCGGCGCCCTACCTCAGCTACTACGGCACCGTGCGCTACGGCGCGCTCGAGCTCTGCGTGCCCGCCTGGGAGGACGCGCGCCGGCGCGCCCTCGACTTGGCCACCTTCGCCGCCGGCTACCTGCTGCCCGTGGCCGTGGTGAGCCTGGCCTACGCGCGCACGCTGCGCTTCCTGTGGGCGGCCGTGGGCCCGGCGGGCGCGGCGATGGCCGAGGCCCGGCGCAGAGCCACGGGCCGCGCCGGGCGCGCCATGCTGGCGGTGGCCGCGCTCTACGCCCTCTGCTGGGGCCCGCACCACGCGCTCATCCTCTGCTTCTGGTTCGGCCGCTTCGCCTTCAGCCCGGCCACCTACGCCTGCCGCCTGGCCTCGCACTGCCTCGCCTACGCCAACTCCTGCCTCAACCCGCTCGTCTACGCGCTCGCCTCGCGCCACTTCCGCGCGCGCCTCCGCCGCCTGTGGCCCTGTGGCCGCCGCCACCGCCACCGCCACCGCCGCGCCCGGGCTCCCCCGGGTGCCCGTCGCCGCGTCCGCCCCGCCGCCGGGCCTCGCGGGAAGCTGCCGGCGGGCGGCTGCCGGGCGGGGGATCCGGGGGAAGGGCCCGCCCGCGCCTTAGAGGCTGGACGACGAGCCCCGTCTGCCCCGGGACCGGAATGAACCTCGTCCGCCTCCCCTCTGCGCGGGGGACCGTCTGTCTGCCATTCCGCTTCCCCCAGGGGATGGCGCCGGGCAGGAGTTCTCCGAGGCTAGGCGCACTGTTTGAGGGGCTCCAATCCGGTGGACGCCCCTGGGCCGTGAAATTGGGTCCCCCCATCCCGGCTAAGTGCAGGCTCCCCGGGCCCGACGACAGCCTCCAGACTCTGGCCATAGCCAGTCTGGCTCCAATTCAGTCAGCGGCCAGCCCTTGCTTCCTCCACCGCCCTTCCTCAAGCCCCTTTTCCCATCCAAAACGTTCCCTGGGTAATGTAACTCTAGCCGCTAATTCTGCAAATAGTTGTGAAGCATTCACTGTATATCTTATGCGGTGCTACACTCTTCAGTCTAATTAGCAAAGCAGCTTTGCAACGTAGATAGGATTAGTTCCATTCCTGCAGTTGGAGAAATCAAGAATCAGAAGGGGTTCGGGATTTGGGGCACCCGGGTGGCCGGGTCAATGGAGCGTGTGACTCTTGACCTCAGGGTTGTAGGTTCTGAGCCTGTTGGGTGTAGAGATTATTTAAAAATAAAATCTTTAAAAAAACAAACAAACAGAAAAAGTTCAGTGATTTGCCCAAGGTCACATAGATAGTGTCTGGCAGAAGTTGGTTGAAACCCACCGCAACTTAACTTTGTCTGCTCACTGGAACCGGCTTCTCCACCTCTGGGGCCTCTGTTCTCAGTTTCTGTGTTTTCCAAGGTTTTCTTTGGTCCTTCCTGATTCTGTATCGGCCCTCTCCCCCAAACCAGCAGCTCCCCACACTTGACTGGATGCTCTGGAAACCTCACAGAGCTCCCAGTCCCCTCCCTTAGGATAGTTCTGTTCAGCCACTCAGGCCCACGAGTCCTGATGGCCTTCCCCAGCCTTCCCCAGCCACCCGGTCCCAGGTCCACTGCCTGACCCAAATCCCCTGCATTATTCCTTCAGCCACTCGCTGCTCCAGGCTCAGGTGAGACACGGACCCACACTTGGGTCCCAGCCAGCAGCCCCGGCTTCCCCGTGGCCCCCTCCTTTCTGTCCATGCACACAGCAGGGTAGTCCGTGGCTGTGGCAACCTGCTAATTAACCAATAAATCAGTCTCAATGGTTGGAGAGCTACCCACTTCCCTCCCTCCCTCCCCCCACCCCACGCCAATAATATTTATTAGCTCAGGCTGAGGCCTGAGACCTTTCAGCCTCCTTGTCTCCCTGGCATACCTCCCAGCTGCTGGGCACCCTGGGAAGGCCCCTCCCGGACACTAGGCAGCTGCTGAGTCCGCCTCACTGCCTGCCACCTGCCGCAGACCCGGGGGTCAGAGTGTCAGTCACCCTTCACGGGGGGAGGCTGAGACCGGCTGTGCAAGTGACTGCTTTGAGAGCCCAGCGCAGGGGCCTGACCCTAGGTCCAGTGTTCTCTCTACTGCGTCTCTGCCAAGGTTCCCGCGACTGGCTCTGGCCACAACGGTGGGAGCGTTTCCCGGATGGCAGGCCACCCGCACGGCCTCTACCTCCGCATGGCGGTCACTCACGCCTGCACTGGCTCCCCAGTGCCTCGCAGACAAGAGATACTGCCCCCATTTTCACAAGTGGAAACTGAGGCTCCAGGACATGAGGTAGCCTGACCAGAACTGGGATCCTACCTGGGCCCGACGGAGGGCTCTCCTGGCAGGCTGGGCAGCATGGGAAAACATGAAGACCACCCGACAAAGTTCGCCACACCACACTGTTGAGTTCCTGCTAAGTAGAACAGGGAGCGGCATCTCCTTGGGCCAGCCACCCTGCTGGGCTGCCTGCTGCTCCTTGGTCAGCTCTGCGAGCAGGGGCAGGCACCGGACTGGGAACATCGTCCATCCCAGACAGGCAAGAGACAGGATCACCTAGCCAGGGAGGGGCAGAGCCAGTACGAATCTGCATGAAACTCCAGGCCTCGGGTGAGTGGGGGGGGGCGGTCAGGGGGAACCCTCCACAGTGGCCTGGATCTCTGCTCCCCTGGCAGAGGAACAGTGGTAGAACCCAGGCCCCTGGCTGGACTCCAGGGCCTCCTACTTCCGAAGGGAGTCTCTCCGGCCCACTGGAGGCTCTGACTAATGGAGGACAGAAGAGCCCGGAGCAGAGCAGGACAGGACAGGTGTTTGATACACAAAGATGGAGATGACCCTTCCCTTCCTTCTTTCCTTTACCCGCCCCCCCCCCCCCACCAGGCGTCTGGGTGCCTGCCTTAAGCTATGCCATGAGGGAGCACAGAGAGGGTCTGAGTCTGACCTGGTCCCTGTCTTCCAGGAGCTCCTCTGTCTAGCTGGAGAGGAAAACACCAAGAGAAGGAAAGACAGCGCTGTGTGGTGAGGCCCGAACGGGAGAACACAGGGTTCTAAAAGGGCACAGAGGAGGAAACTCCTGCCTTCCTGGGCAATCCCAGCAGGAGTCCCGGAGGAGGTGGCAGTTCCTACAAAAGGCGAAAGGGGTCTGCCAGCTGGAGCAGCAGCCTGTGCCACCGCAGGGTACAGGCAGGAGCAATAGGGGGCTTGTGCAGTTGAAGCAAGCGGGGTGGGAGGAGACTGGGGAGGCCAGGAAGGTGGGTGCAGTGAGATCACGCGGCCTCCTGGGCCAGCTGGGGGAGCAGGCACCTCACCCTTCCGCAGGCAGTGATGCCACTAAAGGTTTTTAGGATGGGCCCCGTCACACGTGTAGCTGGGAAGCCCGCAGCCCGGCTACATGGAGGCTGGGCTGGAGACACCAGATCCAGAGGCGGCTCTATGAGCCTTTGGCCAGGAGGGCCACCGCCAAGGGCCTGGCCTGGGGCTGGGAAACTCTTTTGCCATGGATTTGGCAGGAAGACTGATGGCCTGCTGCTGGGCCTGGGCTCGGCCTCGGAGACCCCTGGGTCTGCTTCAGGCGCCTAATGAAATGCTTGGAAGAGCAGATGGTCGTAGTATTTTGGCTTGGAGAGGAATGTGAGTCCTGTAGGGCCCCAGGCAGGCACTGGGGGCTGGAGGAGAGGCCGAATGTGCTCTGGCCATCCTCCAAGGCCCATGAGAATCCACTCAACCTGAGCCCCCAGCAGGATCTCAGGCTGGGCCTGGGGACAGCCTGGGGATCCCAGCAGGAGTTGAATTGGAAGGAGGTCTGAATTCTGCAGCCCTCTCATCCTTCTGTTGGTGCAGACCGCTCGGGGAGGGGCCTGCATTGCTCACGACAGACGGAGCACTTACTAGGCACAGAGTTCTTCTGAAGGAGGAAAAGGCAGAAGCATGGGGGCTTGGAGGAGCCCAGAAGGCCCTAACCCAGCTTAGGCAGGCAAGGAAGACTTCCTGGAGGAGCTGGTGCCCAACCCAAGTCCTAAAGTGGGAGTCAGTCAGGGTAGATGGGGAAGGGAAGGATGGAAGGACATGGGCAGGCACAGGCCGCCTGGAGTCAGGCACAGCATGGTCCGCTGAGGATCTGCCACAGGTACAGAGGGGCCCCAGCAGGAAGTGAGGTGGGAGCAGTGGGGACAGTCTCAAAGGATTCTGTCAATCCTCTTTGAAACTGAGGCTGTGAATTGTCCTGAGAGCAACAGGGAGCCACTGAAATGTTGTAAACAGAAGAGTAAAGAGACTTCCCCTTTAGGGAACTTTCTGGTTGCCAGGCAGGCTTTCCTGGGGAGGAGGGCAGAACGAGACGGGGAGAGGCAGGGACACCCGTTAGGAGATTGGTGGGAGAATCTGGAGAGACCGAGATATCTAAGACGTCGATGGTGGGGATGTGAGGATAGACGGGACAACCACTTACAAGGTACACTCGTTGGAGCTTGGTGAGTAAATGTTGGGGGGTGTCCCAGCTGACATTCCAGACTTCTGGCCTGGGCTACTGGGGGTGACGGGGAGGCAATAATGGGGGCACATGTTTAAGGGGAACACGCTGAGACTGAGGGGTCTGGGGGGGCACAGTGGGGGGTGTCTACAGGGCACCTGCTCCACTCAGGCCTTGTGCTTTGGCCCTGGAATGTGTCTCCTCTGCTTTAGAACTTGGAGATGGAGAAATGGAGGCCCCAAGAGATTAAGTAACTTGCCCGAGAGATCACAGAGCTGGGTCTACCTCAGGTCTGTCTGATCTCTGTTCCACAGTCTTCAGGGAGAAGAGGCAGGAAGGAGTTGGTTGAAGCGGAGGGAGGAAGTTGAATGTGCAAAGGTGAGCCCCCCACCCCCCACCCAACTCACCACCCTGTGTAACAGCGGTCGGCGGGGCCGACACTCAGTCCTGGGCAGGGTGAGCGAGGGCCGGGCCCAGGCACAGCTGCTCAGCCCCTCACCCTGCTTCAGGCTGGCAGGAACGGCATCATCCATCAACTTCGAGGTATGTACCTGGGGATGAAAATACCAATTAACCACCCCGAGACTTCCTGTTAATGAACACCAGTTCCTCGGGCCTAACTCAGGGCTCATTTGAGAGCTGCCAGCCAGATCCAAGAAGGCACGAGGCCAGAGGAACAAGCTGTGCAGGGGCAGGAGGCGGGGGGGTGGGGGGGCATGGCTTCTGGCTTAAGTGGACAACACTCTGATTTACTGAGGCATCTGCTTGATGCCACGTGGTGGCTCAGGCTCTGTGCAGGAGTGATACAGGAGCAGGAGGCGGGGCGGTGTGCCGGGCACCAGCTCAGAGTTCCTGGGATGCTGGGGAGGGCGCCGGCCTGAGTGTCTGATGGGTGGATGCGCAGGGTGGACACAGAGCGGTCGGTGGCAGAGTGCAAAGGTCAGGGCACAGACTCTGAGCTCCTGGGGGGTCAAATTTGAACCCCGGCTCCCGCAGCTCATGTCCCTGGGCTCTCTGTGCCTCGGGAGCTTGCAGAACTGAGCTGTCAGAGCCAGGTCCCATTCGAGGCAAACCACCCTGGGTGGCTCCCCGGCTGCTGCCACGTGTTTGTGACATTGCCAGCAACGGCTCCAGTCTGGTCTCCAAAGCCCTCACAATGCAGCCCAAGAGGCATGACTTACTCACTTCTGCCCCTCCGGGCGAGCCGACTGCCAAGTCCTGCGGTGACTCGTGCCACCCTCCCAGGCTTTCAAAGTGGGAGAAAGTCACCAGGCTGGCATGGACCAGTCACAGGGACAAGCACTCTGGTCCCTCGGCTGGGGCTTTGGGAAGGACTCTTGCTTCCCTGAACCTGGTTTCTTATGTGGAAAGGCAGCTGATCATATCTCCCTGATGCGCAGAGGCCTCCGTGTGGGTTTGAGGGCCAGCCCCGGAGAGGCGGGGCTGTAGTTCCCTTTGGGACCCAGAACTGGGGGGAGCCTGGGACTTTGTTGGGATCATCTGGGCATCAGACCCGCTTCCCGATCCCCTCTAAGCCAGCCTTGGGCTCAGCATCTGAAGCGGTCTGGGAAGCAGGCAGCCCTGGTAGAGATAATGACTTCTCCTAGAGGGCCTTTTCCCTGGAGCTCATGGTGCCTGCTCTGGGTAAGAATGCACCTGACCTCTAGCGTGGAGGTGGACGGGGTTTCTGCCACCAGGGCAAATCTTCAGACCTCAGGACCTCTGCAGCCTCGTCCCTCCTCCCTCTCTGGCCAGCCTCTCACCCTCCTGGGCCCAGCAGTTTCCACAGTCTCCGGGACCCACAACCAGCTCCTGCCTGTCCTCCAGCCTCCAGGCCTGGCTCACGCTGTTCCCTCCACCTGCCCAGCTCTCCCACCACCACAGGCAGGCTTGTGATAGTGGAGGCAACCCCCCAAGATCAAGGGCCCCTCCAACCTCGCCAACGCAGACTGTCCTCTTTCTCTGACCTCTAGTGACCAGGTGCCTGCTTTGTCCACCAAGACCATGGTGTCATGTGCTTGGCAAGTAAAGGACAGGACCCTCCCCTCATGGGAACAGAGATGTTCACTCAGTAAGGTCCAGCACTTCCTACCAACTGTGCCCCAGGGACACTGGTGACCACTGGCACTTTGGAAACCTTGGCAGAGATCATGTCAGCCCTGGGCTGGGCCCCACACACCAGCTCGCTGACCTCAGGCGAGTTACTTTCCCTCTCTGAGCCTCAATTTTCTGCTTCCATAAAATAGCAGCGAAGTATGTTGGCGGCCTAACATTTTATTCCAAGCGCTGAAGCAAAGGACTCGAGAAAGGGCCTGCTGGCACCTAGTAGGAACTCAGCAAACGGGATCCCCCTCAGTTTTGGGAAACTCTGCTTCTGAGAAGGCTCTAACGTCAGGCATGGTGGGAACAGCGTGAGTTTGGGCGTGGACCCGCGCTCCAGCTCAGCTGCCCAGCTGGGTCACCCTGGCAAACCTACGTTTTCTCTGCTATCAAAAGCAGCAGTGAGGGGCGCCTGGGTGGCTCAGTGGGTTAAAGCCTCTGCCTTCAGCTCAGGTCATGGTCTCAAAGCCCTGGGATGGAGCCCCGCATCGGGCTCTCTGCTCAGCGTGGGGCCTGCTTCCTCCTCTCTCTCTCTCTCTGCCTGCCTCTCTGCCTACTTGTGATCTCTGTCTGCCAAATAAATAAATAAAATCTTTTAAAAATAAAAAATTACTATTAAAAAAAAAAAGCAGCAGTGAGCCTAGTGGTCTGGAAGGATGGTTGTGAGAACCTGTGACTATTCTCCTGTAAGCAGTCCCCACTGTTTGCCAGGGACTGTGTCCTTCTGTTCACGGCCACACTCCCACCAAGGGCATAGCTGGTGTCCCCTAAGTGTTTGTAAACTGAGATCTAAAACAAAGGACCCTGCCCAGAAGGTGAAATCAAAGGAGGTTGGATTTCTTCTTCTTCCTGCCAGCCCCACATCCTCCCCTTCTCCTGCTCCATCCACCCCCAAACTCAGTAACTCCCAGAGCAGCTAGGAACCGAATTAGCTCCTCTGTGGATAACCTTGAGGAGTTCTCCATCCTGCCCCTGCCCAGCTCAGCCAGCTTAGGGCCCACTTGTGTGCTTTCTGACTCACTCCAGTGTCTGGAGCAGACTTTAACGGGCTGGCTCTCCAGACAGATTTGGGGTGGCAGGCATTTCCTGGCTGGAAATGGGGTAAGACGGATTGGCTGGCTGCCTGGCTGTCTGGCAAGCGTTTGATGACTGGCTTACACGGCTGGGGTGGGGGGGAGAGTGGACAGTAGCTCCTTCCTTTGTCCCAGTGGCCCATTCTCATGGCGATGTGGTTCTAGGGTCCAGGAGTGGGTGGCACCATGGGATAGAGGACGTTGCAAGGATGTATCCTGCTTTCCAGGTGGGGCTGGCTTGGTCCAGGTCACGGACTTGTTAGGAGTTAGCCAGTGAGTCTCTGCGTCAGACTGTTCTAGAAACAGCTGCAGTCATCTCAGGGCAATTTCACAAAGTCCCAGCAGCCCCCACCTTCTCAGCTCTGTCCATGCAAAGCAGCCTGCCCGAGGTCATAACCCGTCTCAGAAATACCCAAGCTCAGAAGTACCAAGCGGTCCCCAGAGTGTCCTTGACCTTACCTATCTGCTACCAAAGCTCTGTAGCAAGAGTTTCTAACTTCTTCGGATCCTAGACCCTGCTGAGAGTGAAAGCTATGGTCACTTTTGTCAGAAACACATGTACACTCTTCACACAAGGTCCTGCACGGCTTCAGGCAGATCAAACCTCTCTGAGGGTGCATTCATTGAACCCCTGAGACCTGAGGTTGAGAAACTGCTTCACCTCTCCCCAGGGTGATCAGTCCCAGGAATATGGTTACGGGAGGCCCAGAGAAGCAGGCCGCAAGAGAAGGGGCCATCGCCTTTGAGGTCCATTCCCTCCCACCCCTACCTCGCCTTTGCCCTGACTTTCCTCTGCCCAGCCCCACCCCCAGGGCCACGGGCCAAGGGGCCTGTGTCCAGGTACCAGCACCAGCAAAGCCCCTGCCGAGGGCCAACTCACAGGCGGCCAGGAACCCAGTGAAAAGCCGCCCCGCCCCTGGACTTCTCTCCCTCACTCCCCTCTCCCCGCCCCGCCCTCACGGGGGCTCCTCCCCCTCATGGCTCCTCCCCTCAGTCCACTGCTTTCTCTCACGGGGAGCTCCTCCCTCTCGGGGCTCCTCCCCTCAGCCTGCCCCTCCCTCCTCCACTTCGCCCCTCCCCTCAGCCCACCACTCGCTCACGCAGGGCCACTCCCCGTCCCTCCCCCACGCACCACTCCTCCCCAGGATACGCTTCTCTCCGCTTCCCCTGCCCCAACCGAGTGCTCTTCCCCTCCCGCTCCTCCATGTGGACCGGCAGCCACTTCACTGGGCTTGGGCTCCGTGGAAACCTGACTTCCTCTGGCCCTCTGTCCTGTCTTGGCGCTAGCGCCACACTTTCCCTTCCCTGACGCTGCCGAAGTGGTGGGGTTTCTCCTCTGAGTCCTGAAGGCAGCTCCCAGCCTGTGTCCCATACCCACAGAGACACGTTTCAGGGTCTGGGGAGCAGCTGGGAGCCATAGGTTCAGCACCGATCGGATGAGGCTGGGCTTTGGGGGGCAGCTCCCCCCTGAAAAGAAGCCAGGATTCCAGTGTGCTCCGCGGGTGCTGGGCCAGGATGCACCGGGACAGTGGCCTGGGGAGTCTGTCTGTACTCTGTAGTCAGTGCCCTGGAGAGGGCCCGGCCGGGGTGCTCTGCCCTCCACTCCCTGCCTGCCAGGACCCGCACCAGGCCCCCCGGGACCCCTACGGGTCCACTGCACACAGCAAGGGCCTGGCCCCTGGCCGAGCAGGGTGCCTCCTTCACAGTGAGCTCTGTGCCTCCGCGGAGCATGTCAGTTTCCTGTCACTGTTGTAACAAATGTCCACAGACTTAGTGGCTTAAAACGACACATATTTATTCTCTTACAGTTCTGGCGGTCAGAATTCTATCAGTCTCACTGGGCTAAAGTCAAAGTGTCAGCCGGGCTGGTTTCCTCAGGAAGCTCTGAAGGGAGCCTCCCTTTCCTTGCCTCTTCTAGCTTCTGTGGGTGCCTGCGGTCCTCAGCTCTGACCCCCTCCCGCTGTATCTCCTCCTTCCTCTCTGACCTCCTGCTTTCCTCCCATCAGGATGCCTGTGATTATGTGAAGCTCCCGGGGTATTCCAGGAGAGTCTCCTGGTCCACATTTATGTAATTACACCTGCAAAGTCCCTTTTACCCAATAATGTTCATTCACAGGTTCCTGGGGGTAAGAACACGGACATCTGGGGAGGGGGGACTATTCAGCATACAACTGGGCTTCAGAATGGCCCGCCTCGCCCTCCCTCCTGGTTATTTTAATGACTGGGCAAAAGAGTCTGGGGCTTTTCTGCTTTGGGTTCCGCAGGGTCCTTCCTAACCCTGTGTTTCTGAGGTCTAGGCTTCACCAACCCTCCGTTCCACCCGGAGAAACTCACTGCGACGTCTCCTTGAAAGGCAGGTGACAAGCCTCAATCTAAGTGCTGGTGAGGGGTGCAGGGCCAGCCAAGAAGCCCCCGAGGATGCCTGCCTTCAGCCCACACCCTGCTGGCCACAACAAGCCCCTGGCCGGGAAAGGGACACAGAGAAGGGTCTGGGGCCGGCTGAGGGGGCCTGGGGGGCCGTGAGACAAGTGAGGCTGGCTGGGCCGGTGTGCGTGGGCCAGCGCTGAGGTGTGGCTGCAGTGCTGTGGGAGCGGAGGAAGAAGCTGGGGGCTGTGGTCCGGCCCACGGAGATGGTACAGGCCGTGGCTGGGAGTGGCTCTGTGGTCGGTGAGAGCATCTGTGGCCCGGAGCATCTGGGCGCGAGGGCCTCACCACATAAGTGCAGCTCCAAAGTCCCAGGCGTTGGGCTTTTTCTTGGTACGGAGAGAGCGGTGCGGGCAGGGGCGGGCAGCAGCCGAGCGGGACGGCGGGGAGCCTTTCTTGCTACCTCTTCTCCATGTTCTGCATCTGCAAGCTGAGGGATGTGAAGCTGGCCAGGAGGTCGGTCACTTCATCCACCTGTGGGACAAAACCAGAGCCCCGTCACAGGTGCCACAACAGGCCCAGGTGTCTCGGCCCCCAGATCTCCACCGCAGGGCCACCGACGTGAAGGGTAGGCATGGTCTTTCCTCCCAGGGCATGTGGCAGCTTCACCAAGGACTATGGAACAGCCGTCCGACCGATGAACCTTGACTCCAGGGTCTCAGACTGCCCCGGAGAGAGAAGAGCCACGGGGCACGAGGAGCTTCAAAGGTGGTGGACAGAGGCTTTGGGGTCCAGAGCGGGCTGCAACCCCGCAGCCGCAGCCTCTCTCTGCATGAGTGGCTGGCTGTGTCACAGCAGAGAGAGACTGGCCTCGAGCTCCTGCCAGGTCCCAGGCCTGGTCGGGCCGCTGGCACTCACTTGCTCTTTGGTGCTCGTCATCTGGAGGCGGGTGCAGAGGTCGTCCAGCCGTTCCCGCTGCTCATGCTGCCCCAGGCGCTCCAGGTACTCCCTCAGCATCTGGATGATCTGGAACAAGGGGCGGGGCTGAGCTGCCCGGGTTCTAGCTAGGTGGCCCAGACGCCAAATGGGTTTGGTGGGAAGCAACCGGGAGCCCTCGGGCTGGAGGCGGGAGTGTCTGTGGTCCTGGCAGCCCCTGCCCCAGGCTTGTTTGCTGGGGTGTCTGTGTTCCCTGCCTGGGGCCGGTTTGCTGCTGTTGGCTTGGCAGGACGGGTACTCACCTGCTTCACCTCCAGCCGCACGGCCTCCAGGCACTGGGAGTGGCCTTCCTGAAGGATGTTCAGCTTTGACTTGGCCAGGTGCAGGGGCGTGCGGCCAGCTCGGTCCAGGGCATCCACACGGGCCCCTGCCGGAGCGGGCTGAGGTCAGCACACGGGGCGTTGAGGGCAAGAGAGGAGGGTGAAGGGGAAGGGAGTACATACCTCCTCGTAGCAGGGTAGTGATGACAGGGACGTGGTTGGTGCAGGCCGCTGAGGAAGAAGAATGGGGCCATCAGAGTCCAGAACATCAGGGCTTGGGCCGGTGTGCCCGCCGGGGGGAGGAGAACCGTGACTCCCTAGTGTGCCCACTCCAGGTCACACCTCCAGAGACGGCATCCCCAAGGCCGCCATGGGGCAGGCCCAACTCTCTCCCTGTACAGCTAGGGAGACTGAGGCTGGGAGACGGGACCCGCCTCACTGCCAGCCACAGTGTGGGCAGCCGCAGGCTGCAAGTCTCACCTTCCCTAGCAGAGCCCCGCTGAGCCACGAGGTTGCTGAAGCAGCTGGGCCCAGGGCTCGGCCCCCTGGGGACCGAAGGGAAGGCTAAGGGACAGAGCATAGGGGCAGGGCAGCCCCCAGGGGCTCAGGTTCTCCTCAGATGACAGGAGATCCTGCTGGGAGTTTGCAGGACCCCAGGCTCTCCGGCAAAGCAGCCCACCTGCGCTGCACAGAAGGGTGGGCTAGCGGCTTCCCAGGCACTTACCCAGGTGCAGCGGCGTGTTCCCCAGCCCATCTCGCTGGTTGGGATCAGCCCCATGGTCCAGGAGCAGCTGCACTGGAAACAGCAAAACCCGCGAGTTGCTGGAGGACTTCTGTGGACTGGACCCTAACCCCCACCGCAAACCTAGCCAGGACTGCAAAAGGACGGGGCTTTTAAGAGTTAAAGAACGTTCTTTCAACAGCAGTGGCTGCCTGTAAAGGCTGTCAAGGACATTTCTGCTCTTTCCACAGCCAAGTACCATAGCGGGAATTAGGCCAACAGCTGATGCCGAACATCCCCCTCCCCAAGCCACCTCCAGGGTGGGCTGCGGCATCGCCTGGGCCCATCAGTTACCGCGACGGATGTGCAGGTAGACCAATGCGTATGACGCGGCCAGGCTGGGCTGCACACCGAGTACAGAAACGCATGGGAGTCGTATCATAGACCTACATGTGCAAGCTCTAAGTCCAGCCTGTAAACTATATCTCCATGGGGGTGCCTGGGTGGCTCAGTGGGTTAAAGCCTCTGCCTTCAGCTCAGGTCATGATCCCAGAGTCCCAGGATCGAGTCCCACATCAGGCTCTCTGCTCAGCAAGGAGTCTGCTTCCCCCTCTCTCTCTCTGCCTGCCTCTCTGCCAACTTGTAATCTCTGTCTGTCAAATAAATAAAATCTTTAAAAAGAAAAAAAAAAGAAGAAAGAAAAGAAAACGCGGACAAAAGATATGAACAGGAACTTCACAAAAGAGGATATAAAAATGGCCAATATGTACACAAGAGACTATAAAAATGGCCAATATATACATGCTTAACATCTGTCGCTACCAGAGAAACAGCAATTAAACCACAGCAAGATGCCGCCATGCCAGAATGGCTAAAATTAAAAAGACACGATACCGGGCGCCTGGGTGGCTCAGTTGGTTAAGCAACTGCCTTCGGCTCAGGTCATCATCCCGGAGTCCTGGGATGGAGTCCCACATCGGGCTCCCAGCTCCATGGAGAGCCTGCTTCCCCCTCTGACCTTCTCCTCTCTCATGTTCTCTCTCACTGTCTCTCTCTCAAATAAATAAATAAAATCTTAAAAAAAAAAAAAAAAGACACAATACCAAGCGTTAGCAAGGCTGGGGAAAAATGTGGACCTCTTCCATACTGGGACAGCCACCGGGGGAAACCGTGCACGCACGTACTAAAGCGAAATGTACGTGTCCCCTGGTGAGCCAGCAACTCCACGCCTGCGATACCATCTAACACAGGTGAATGCTTATAACCACCAAGTCACAGGTGCAAGAATGTTCCCTGCAGCTGTATTCATACGAGCCCAAACCTGGCAACCACACAGACGTCCATCAGCAGGAGAATGGGTGCACCGTGGGACATCACACAATGAAATGCCGTCCAGCAATAAGAAAGGAGAAACTCCAGATACAAACAAGATTCAGGGGTGAGTCTCAGGGATGTAAGTTTAAGTGAAAGAGAATACAAAGACTGCAGGCTTTGTGCGTCCACTTACGTGAAATTCAGAACCAGAAAAACCAATCTATGGTGAGCAAGGCCTACACGGGGATAAGGACTGGAAGGGGCATCAGGTAGGCTGCTGGGGGGTGAAACTATTCTTTTTCTTTTCCTTTCTTTCCTTTTCCTTTTCTCTCTCTCTTTCTTTCTTTCTTTTTCCTTCTTTCTTTCTTTTTTAAGTAGGCCCTACACCCAACATGGGGCTTGAACTCATGACCCGGGAACGAAGAGTCTCATGCTCTACTGACTGAGCCGGCTGGGTGCTCCTGAAACTATCTTTTATCTTGATCCGGATGGTGGTAACGTCAGCGCACACATACAGAAAGGCCACTGTTTGTAAGTTATACCACATGCAAAAAGGACTTTGAAAAGTGGGACAGAGGTTTGTCCTGCTGGCGCCCTTGGCACTGAGTAAATGCTGCCTGAATGTCTTGAAGGACTGGCCGCAACCCTGGCGGTGTAGACAGATCCTTCAGATGCTCCTCGGCCAGCCCCGTTCCTTGCCCCCCTGCCCAGGACTCACCGATCTGGTCGTTGCCATTGCAGGAGGCGAAGTGCAGAGCTGTGCGGCCCTTGTCGTCAGCTGCACAGGGATCGGCACCATCTTCCAGAAGCTGCTGCACTGACACCACCAAGACAGAGGGGCAGGGGGACAGAGAGGCAGTGTTAGCTAAGCGGCAGCTCCCAGGGCGGAAAGAAGGGTGCTCTGGGGTGCTTCCGGGCTAGACATCGATAAGCCAGGGGAGAGCGCATCCCGCCTGGATGCCGGCCTCACAGGAGATGCCAAGATAAGGGACTTGTTCTCCCGAAAGCATGACTCAGAACCACAGATTCTGGCCGCTCAAACTCTGTGTCTAGAGATAGAACATCATAGAAGGATCTTGGCCCTTGGAGTCAGGAATTCTAGAGTCACAGTAATCCCTAGCACGGACTCTGGCCTCACATGCATTTGGATACGCATCCATTCCAGCTGGACACAGCTGCCTGAGCTGTTGCGGAATGCTTCCTTCGCTCCCGGGAGGTGGCCCTCCGGAGCGGCCGGAGCACAAACGTGGAGCCGCACGGACTAAGTCCCAGGCGAAGCTGAGTAACGAAGGAGTACATTGCTGACAGCACGGGGCTGTAGAAAGAGCTGAGCTGGGAGTCGGAAGGCCTGAATTTGGGTCCCAATTCACCGCAAATGGGAATAATCGTCAATCTCCAGAGCTGCTCTGATGAGAATAATGGACGTGAAATGCCTTCTTTGCAAAACACGGAGCCATTATAAACCATGAGCCATTACGGGCCACACGCATACATCCAGCTGAAATGTAGAAATTGCTGCCAAACAGCATTTTAGAGCAACCAACAGTTTAGTCTCCGCCGGCAAACCTCTCAAGGACTCTATAGACAAAGCCCACAATCTCTTCCTCCTCTTCCTCCTCAGGCTCAGATAGCCACTCCGGCTCCCACGTCTCCTCAGAGCCCTGTTTGCCCTGCTCCTCTAATGTGAACACGCTGTGCCATTCTAGAACACTGGGGAGTACGCTGAACACCAGCCTGGCACCAGGCACCTGTCTGCTAAGCCCCTCGCCCACCCAGCCAGGCATCACGTCTCATTCTAGCAGGTGCCCCAGGTGCCCTCACCCAGCTACCAGGAAGCAAAACTGGGAAAGAAACCCAGGCTTCCCTGGCTTCTCTGGCTCCAGAACTTCCACCTCTCCAACTAAATACATCAGTGTTTCTGGGGGTTTTGTTTTAGAAAAATGGTATCACTTCACATTCTTTTTCTCCAATTATATTGCACATTTTTTTTTTTTTTTTGTTTATCTTACTTAATATCCAGGATCAAGATCGGAATTGTTCAGCTCCATGAACACTGTTGACACATTGACTGAAGAAATGAACGAAGGTGGCAGGAACAGGTTTATGAGAGTAGAAGAGAAAGAATGTACCGGTCAGCCTGGTACATTCGCCAAAAGGTAGCGAGCCAGAGAGAATAGACAGAGCTAAAAGAGTCCGTTGTCTTTTATGATTTGTACAGTTACAGTCTCAGGGTTATGAGATCCGAGCCCCGTGTCAGCCTTTGTGCTGGGCATGGAACCTGCTTAAGATTCTCTCTCTCTCCAAAAAAAAAAGATTCCCTCTCTCCCCTTTTTTCCTCTGCCCTCCCCAACTCAAAAGAGAAACCACTGTGCAAATATATGACTAACTAAATAATTCTTTCTTTGTTCCTCTGAAGGCACAGGGGGCTTCCATTACAAACTGTGGCTACTCCTGGACAATGGAATTATAAGGTAATTCCTGCTTTTACCTTATAAGCTTAAAAAAATCATACAGCCATGTATTCTTTCTGTCAATAGGGCAAAAAAAACACATTTCCCTTTTGAAAAAAATGAGTGGTTACAAAGATTATGAAGTCACGTGGGATACAAAATTGAGTATCTGGCACGGTTTGCAAGCCCATAAAGAAAATTTGTCGGCATAGAAAAAAGGACTAGAAGGATAGTCAGCCATATATTTACAGAGATTTGTTTCTCTGCTGATTATGGATGTTTATATTGAGTATTTCCCTCATCTCCCAAACATTTTAAATGTATATAATTTTCATGTATATGAAAATAGGTTAAGACTTAACAACAGCAGGGCATCAATTTTGTGTCCAATACGACTGCTCAGCTACACCAAAAACCCAACAAACGTGCAGAGAAGGGAAAGGAAATGCAAACCATAAGAGGAAAAGAGTACAGGTGAACCCCACAGCCAGGGTCATTGTCAGAGTTTTGCAAGAACCTGGTCAATCTGAGAGCCATTTAGATGCGGACACGGGTGTGTTAGAGACTCTGACCAGAACATTAAGGCACTTCTGTCAAAACACTGAAACCACCGCATGAGTATCTGTTTCAGGATGAACTAGGCTTTCCGTGGAAGGGAAACACAATTCAAATATTCTCCGGCCACAAACTAGAGATATTCAAAGGAGAATGCTTATCATTTTTCCTTGAAAAACTATCTAGGTTGCTGCTCAAATATTCCAAAATATTAAAATTCACAGAAAAGAGACCAAAGTGAAGAGAGCTGGAAAGCCCTCCAGTTCCCAGGCCTGTTCACTGTGCTATGCCAAAGGTAAAGGAACCATTTTTTTTTAAAGATTTTATTTATTTATTTGACACAGAGAGAGAGAGAGCACAAGTAGGCAGAGAGGCAGGCACAGAGAGAGGGGGAAGCAGGCTCCCTGATAAGCAAACAGCCCAATACGGAACTCGATTCCAGGACCCTGAGATCATGACCTGAGCCAAAGGCAAAGGCTTAACCCACTGAGCCACCCAGGCACCCCAAAGAAGCCATTTTAAGGCCCACAGTCTAACACCCAACTCCCTGAGGTCAATGACTTCCTCTCCACACCGGCTGTAAATGGGCTCTCTGATCCCACGGCTCTCAAGCAATGCTCACATCTCTGTTGACCGCAGCGCACCACCACCACCAAAACAGAACAATGTCCACTTGAGGTAGGTAGGCTCACGGCCACCAAGATGTCCAGGCCCTAATCCTCAGAGTTTATTGGACATGTTACCTTATGCAGCAAAAAAAGACTTTGCAGGTATGAATAAGGTTAGGGGCCTTGAGGAAAGATTATTCTGGATTACTCAGGCCCAAACTAATCACATGAGTCCTTAAAATCAGAGTATCTTTCCCTGCCGTGTGAACCAGAGAGACAGCAGTGTGAGGACTCGGCCCACTGCTGCTGACTTTGAAGACGGAGGGAGAAGACTATGAGCCAAGGGATGTGGGTGGCCCCGAGAAGCGGGAAAAGACAGGGCAACAGAGTCCCTCCTAGGGCCTTCAGAAAGAAATGCAGCCCTGCTGACACCTTGCTTTCAGCATGGTGAGACCTCTGTTGGATTTCTGACTTCCAGAATTATGTGCTAAGAAATCTGTGTTGTTGGGGCGCCTGGGTGGGTCAGTTGGCTGAGCGTCTGCCTTTGGTTCAGGTCATGATCCCATGGTCCTGGGATTAAGCCCCACATCAGGCTCCTTGCTCGGTGGGGAGCCTGCTTCTCCCTCTTCCTCTGCCTGCTATTCCCCTTGCTTGTGCTCTCTCTCTGTTGAATAAATAGATAAAATCTTAAAAAAAAAATTGGGGGTGCCTGGGTGACTCAGTGGGTTAAGCCTCTACCTTCAGCTTGGGTCGTGTTCTCAGGGTCTAGGGATCGAGCCCTGCATCAGGCTCTCTGTTCAGCAGGGAGCCTGCTTTCCCCTCTCTCTCGGCCAGCCTCTCTGCCTACTTGTGATCTCTGTCTCTCTCTCTCTCTGTCAAACAAATAAATAAAATCTTTTTAAAAAAAATCTGTGTTGTTAAAAAAAATAATAATAATAAAAATAAATGTGTGTTGTTTTAAACTACTATGTTTGGGGTAATCTGTCGCAGCAGCCCTAGAAAACTAACACATGGATAAAATTACAAGTTTTCCCTTAGAACTCGTCCTTGTACCTCTGATGCTGCTACTGTCCTGTCAGCAATGAACGCAGGGAGACCAACAACAAAAAACCATAGCGGTGCTGCCTTCAGCTCAGGTCATGATCTCAGGGTCCTGGGATCGAGCCCCGCATCGGGCTCTCTGCTCCGCGGGGAGCCTGCTTCCTCCTCTCTCTCTGCCTGCCTCTCTGCCTACTTGTGATCTCTCTCTCTGTCAAATAAATAAAATCTTTAAAAAAAAAAAAAAAACCATAGCGGTGAAGTGCTGGGAGCCCCTCTCATTCCTTTCTGAGGTTCCGTCAACGAAACAAGTTTGAGAACCACTGACCCAACTACCACAAAGCCTCGGCTAAGCAGTTGAGGGTGGTGGCTCGGTTCCGATGGTGGCTTGGCCGGCAGCTAAAGCTGACTGTCCATTCCCAGTAACCGGAAGTCCTAAAAAGCTCCTACTCTGCCCAGGATACAAAAGCAGACATGGTCCCAACAGCAGGGAGCCCAAAGAGTGATCAACACTATGAAATCAGGAAGTTCCGGGTGACAGAGAGGCATGGAAAGAGTAAGCATCCAATCCAGACTGATCTTTGGCGAGATGATCATAGTTACACAATATATACAGTGAGCCTCGCCCACGGGGTGATGGGGCATACTGAACTCAAGCACTCTCTTCCCAGGAATGGGTCGCCCGGATTTTGCTTTCCCTAACCAGCCCACAGAGCTAGACCTGCTTTGCACACTCACCTGTTTCCACGTCGTTGGCATTGGCCGAGTCCCTCAGCCTCTTCAGAGCTGTGAAGAGAGGAAAAGAGTTCCAGTTAAAAACAGAATAAAACAGTCATGATGAAGCTGAAAGTGGGTGACTGCCTGGTTAAGCCACAGTGCACCCACGACAGCATCTAAAGGGAAAGAAAGGCACCAGGATGCTAGACGCTGGGAACAAGGGAAGATCGGAAATACGGCAGGGCTAGTGCAAAAAGCCACATTCTGTAGCAAATCCTTCAAGGCCTTTGGAGCCAGATCTTGGCTCTGCCACTTATAGTAGCAGGGCGACCTTGAGCAAGAGGTAACTAACATCCTGGGCCTCAGGTTTATCATCTGAAGAAAAAATACAGTGGACACACAAGAGCTGGAGTTTGAGTCTGGCAGGGGTGGGTTCTGATTCCAGCACAGTCACTTACTAGCTATGTGACTTGGATGGAGCAAGGCAATCGCTCCCAGCCTCAGTTTCCTCTTCTATATAATGGGAACAGTATGGGGCTCCCATGGAGCTATTGTGAGGATTAGAGATGATCACAAATGTGCCAACAGTGTTTGGGACAACAAAAGCAGAATAATCGCTATGGATTCGTCGCCTTACTTAACTCTGCCAACATCCCTGTATGGTACTCATTTACAGAGAGAAAACGAAGGCTGAAAGGTTCTACGGTTCGCCCAAGGCTTCAACGAGGTAGGGGAGTCCAGTCCCAGCCTGTGCATTTAAACAAGTTGGTGGAACTTGGCTACAGACTCTGGCCTCCTCTCTCTGATAATAAACCTATTCGCCAGTACCTCCCCCCCGCCTTTTTTTTTTAATCTACTGATAAACGCCTGGAGTCATGAAAAGTTTCTATCCAGGAATGACCAAGTGCTTCAAGACCGTCTCTTTCACATTCGCGGTCCTTAGCCGCACTCCATCCTGATGGCTCCTACAAGGAGACTCAGGGGTCGCCATGGGCCGGGAGCTCAGCCGTCCGAGGACCCGGTCCCGAGGGGTTGGGGGAGGTCAGGGCCCCGCCTCCCGCCGCGCTCCTCACCGTGCACCTCCTTGCCCGTGGGCCCGAGCCGGCGGTGGGGCCTGGCGGCGCGCCTCAGCCGGCCGGCGGGAATCTTACAACGCAGCTCATCGCGGGGCTCCGCGTCCTGCTGCCACAGGACGTGGAGGTAGCGCAGCGGGGACTGGGCCCCGCCAGACGCCCGGCCCGGGAGGCCCGCGCCGCCGCCCAGCGCGGACCCGAAGTCTGCGAAGGAGAAGAGGCCCTCGGGGCCTGTCAGCGGCTCCGGCGCCACGGCGCACTCGCCCTCCGAACTCGAGCGGCCCGAGCGCGGCTCCTCGTCCGCGCCCCCGGCGGCGGCTGCCATGGCAACGGCTCTGCGCGGGTCTGGCCGCCCGAGCCTCGTTCCCGACCGACCAACGACCCGCTTCCTCCACCCTAAGCCTCGCTGTCAGCGGGCGAGCGGGCGGGTCCGGCCTGCAACCACGGCAACCGAGCAGGGGGCGGGCTCCCGTCGCTAACAGCCAACCGGGCACAGTCGGGGCGAGAGAATTGGTTTCCGGCAGCATGATTGACGGAAACAAAAGCCAGTCAGAAACTTGGACAGCCCACGCCCTCGCCGTACGTCCCCACCGGAGCCAATAAAACAGCCAAGTTTAGGCCACTCTCTCGCTCTTCCCTCACAACCCATTTCCCCCGCCGGCTCCTGGGAAAGATAACGGGCAGATGCTTTAACCAATCACTTTAAGACGATCTGCAGCCAATCACTAAGGAAAATGAAGAAGCCGCACTCTAGGGATAAGAACAGATACATTTTAAAACAGTGAACGTAAAAAAAGAAGGACTTCCTGGTGGGAAGTGCATAGTGTGAGTAAGAAAGTGAGAATGTGTTAAAACTTGGGGCTCTGCCGCAGATTGAGGAGTAATAGCTTCCACATGCGAAAGATCCCTTTAGTTAGGGTCCTCTCGGTAACCCTGGCGTTGATCACTGACTTGAGAAGAAGTGTAATTCAGCGTCATTGCCCCACAGCGACAGCGAGCCAGGTGTCTGTGTGTTACGTTCCGGGCTCAGGATCAGGCTCGCTCGCTGAGATGCTCGCAGCCCAACGGGAGAGGACGGAGCTGGAAACACGGAAGGGCTCCCTGAGCGGCCAACGAGCTTCGCAAGCGCTCTCACAACGCACTACGCCGTAAACACCTCTATAAGGTGGACGAGGAGGACCATCCCTACTTTATAGACGAGGAGTTGAAGCAGGAGAGACGGGGGACTAGTTTATGGATGCCCAGCTCCCTTTGGACCAGGGCTTTTGTCCAGGAAAAGTTCTTCCTTCTCACTCAACCCAGTAAAAATGTAATCTTTCGCTGACTGTTGAAAAACACTTTCAAAATTTGTAGTGCTCTCAGAACATCACTGTGGGGTTTCTCATGGTACGGTGTGGAGACAAACGCTGTGTATTTTTTTTTGTCTTCTCAGCCCCATAACTGGTAAGTACTCGTGTGCCAACTCCACTTGGAGCTAAAAGGAAACCGAGGAAAGAAATGAACAATGAATATGTGCCATATTCCGTATACCAAGTGCTTGATATATATTATACCATTCACGTCTCCCTTACAAGAATCTTTTTTTTTTTTAAAGATTTTATTTATTTATCTGACAGAGAGAGAGAGAGAGAGAGAGATCACACATAGGCAGAGAGGCAGGCAGAGAGAGGGCGGGAAGCAGGCTCCCTGCCAAGCGGAGAGCCCAATGTGGGGCTCCATCCCAGGACCCTGAGATCATGACCTGAGCTGAAGGCAGAGGCTTAACTGCTGAGCCACCCAGATGCCCCTCTCCCTTACAAGAATCTTAGCTGGTAGATTTTTTTTTTAATTTAAAAAAATTTTTTTTAAATATTTTTTATTTCTTTGACAGAGAGAAATCACAACTAGGCAGAGAGGCAGGCAGAGAGAGAGGAGGAAGCAGGCTCCCTGCGGAGCAGAGAGCCTGATGTGGGGCTCGATCCCAGTCCTGGGATCATGACCTGAGCCGAAGGCAGAGGCTTTAACCCACTGAGCCACCCAGGCGCCCCTAATTTTTAAAATTTTTAAAAAAGATTTTATTTATTTATTTGACAGAGATCACAAGTAGGCATAGAGGCAGACAGAGAGAGAGGGGGAAGCAGGCTCCCTGCTGAGCAGATCATGACCTGAGCCACCCAGGAGCCCCTGGTAGGTATTATTATACCCACTTTGCCGATCAGGAAACGGAGGTCCTGAGATGTTATGTGGACCCTTGCACAGGGTAAGAAAGCTGAAGAACTAGGATATGAGCCCCCAAAGTCCTCTCTTCCCATCACACTGTTTTCTTTTAATGAAGAGCATACTGGAAACCTGGTTCCCGAGAAGTTAAGTGACATCTAGGTATTTATACTTTACTCCTGCTGAATGTACCTGAAAATAACTTCATTACTCATTCCTCCTCTTTTTCCATGTAATAGCCTCCGAAGTAGTCTTCATCCCTCCAGTCTCCCTTTGTAGAATTCAAGGCGCACCTGCTGGCTAAGGCACAATTCTCTTCCTGTTTGTGGGATTTGCCTACCCACTGAGTACGGGTTTAAAGTGCAAACCCTTTATCCTAGCAGTCAGCCATTGTCTTCCTCCTCCTAGCAGGTCTGGTCCTCGGTCAAATCTAATCTAAATATGTGTGCATTGTCACAGTCTTTTCATTTGAACAGGATCTCTAAACGTTTCGAGGAGATAGTTCTCATTTTTAAATCAGCTTTGTTGAAGTATGAATTACATAGCCCAACCTTGTGTGTTTCAAGAACCACTTGTTATTTTGGATTAGAAGAATAGGAAGTGGGTTGAGTATGAATCCAGTTAGCCTTAGCCCCAGAGCTTTAGGACTGGAATTTGAGTCATATTCCCCCGTAATGCCTGGCTCGGCATCTGGCTCCACGACCTTGTAACTGTTTGACTGACACTCTGCCAGATTCCTTGAATGAATGAATGAGCAAAGATAGTATAGTCCAGTGGCTAAAACCATCAACTTAGGAGCCATAAATATGTGGGGATATGGCTTTGAGCAAGTGACTTTACTTTTCTGAGCCTCAGTGGTGGTAATAGTAGTACTTATGTCATGTGGTTATCACAGGACTAAATGATACGATGTAAGTAAAGCATAGAGCTTGGCACAGAGTTAGTGCTCAAAAAATGGTACCTAGTGCTATTATTATAATAAATAAGGGTAGAATGCAGGCCGGGGTCCAAGCAAATCCTATGCAACGGTGGGCCCATCGCACTGACTTGAACTTGACCTAAGGGTACGGCAAGCTTTCATACTAGTCATTTTTATTTGGTTAATCAGCAAATAAAACATGAGGCATTTGGTGGGAGACAAAGAAAATGCTTATAATGTTTGCCTTTTGGAAAAAGCTTCTACCTGGGAATCCAGGGACTTGGGCTTAAAGTCCCATCTGGCCCAAACTCACCTCATGGTATGGGGTTAAGTGTTTCCTTTCTTTAGGCCTCAGTCTTCCTGCAAGAAGGTATTGTTCTAGATCAGATATGGGCACTGGGTCAGGTTAGATGCAGAAGGACTTTCCTTTCATTCTTTCCCTCATTCTGTCAGCCCTCACAGTATTTTAGAACAATTTGAACTGATTGCCAACATTTAAAAGTTGAGAGCTTTCATTGACATTTTTTAAATTTCCAGATTCTCTTAAAAATGGGGAGATATGGCAGTACAGGACCAGCCCTCCCACGTGGCCGCAGATGGCTGGAGCCACCGAGCACCTTTCCCCTTTAGACAGGACATGGTTGTGGTCGGCCACACTCCCCACCACTCCCTGCTGAGGCTTAAAAGCTGTTGCCATTTAGCCATTTGTCGCCTAATAAGGCGACTGTTGTCTTTCTTAGGCAGAGTTCACAGGAAATGAATATATTTCTTGTCTTCATTAAACATGGAATAATGAAAACTAGTGTGGAGGGAAATGATCTCTTATCTGAAAATATGCCACAGGGTGATTGCGTGCCTTTTTAATATCAGCATAGAGGGTTGCTCGTAAACCCACATAAGAGCCATCTGACTCTCTGAGGAAATTTAACTTTGACAAACAATTGATTAGCATCCGGTGATGTTTTCTGACTCTGTAAAGTTAGCTTATAGGAAGCTGAGAAGATGTAATAATTTTTGCATATCTAATGAAGGAAATAATCCCAAAGGTTACAATTGTTATCCTATAGGGGACAAAAGATGATCAGCCATCATAACTCGGTATTCTTTACTCTTCTCAAATTCTTCCCAAACCAGCTGTGTCATACTGTGGGTTCCTTCATTAACAAATAAGCTTGCTCTTTATTGGTATGAGAACTATTTCTTTAATTTCTTTTTTTTTTTTTATTTATTTGACAGAGAGAGATCACAAGTAGGCAGAGAGGCAGGCAGAGAGAGTGAGAGGGAAGCAGGCTCCCTGCTGAGCAGAGAGCCCGATGCGGGACTCGATCCCAGGACCCTGAGATCATGACCTGAGCCGAAGGCAGCGGCTTAAACCATTGAGCCACCCAGGCGCCCTATTTCTTTAATTTCTTAAAGGTATTACTCTTTTGTGATCATGTAATTTCCAAAATTGTTTTGGTTAGTTATTTATTTTTTATTAATTTAATTAAAATTAAAAAATCAAATTTATTGTGGTATGAATTACCTACAATAAAAGCCCCACATTTTGGGGCACCTGGGTGGCTCAGATTGTTAAGCCTCTGCCTTCAGCTCAGGTCATGATCCTGGTGTCCTGGGATCCAGCCCAGCATTGGGCTCTCTGCATAGCAGGGAGCCTGCTTCTCCCTCTCCTTCTGCCTGCCACTCTGCCTACTTATGCTCTCTCTCTGTCAAATAAATAATAAAAATATTTTTAAAAATTCTAAAATTCCCATACTTGTTTTTTTTTTTTTAAAGATTTTATTTGTTTATTTGGCAGACAGAGATCACAAGTAGGCAGAGAGGCAGGCAGAGAGAGGGAGAGAGAGGAGGAAGCAGGGTTCCTGCTAAGCAGAGAGCCCAATGCGGGACTCGATCCCAGGGTGCTGGGATCATGACATGAACCAAAGGCAGAGGCTTTAACCCACTGAGCCACCCAGGCACCCCAGATTCTCACATTTGAAGTGTACAAGGTTGATGATTTTTGACAAATGTATATACTTAGGTAACAACCACTGCAGTCAAGATAGAGAACATAACAATGATATTTTCAACAATGTGAGAATTGCTCTTTTAGGCTAGAGACGGGCCTGCGTTTTCAAAAAAGTAGGTAGGGACGCCTGGGTGGCTCAGTGGGAATCCAGGGACTTGGGCTTAAATCCGAGGTATTTCTAAAAAGCTTTGCAGGGGCGCCTGGGTGGCTCAGTGGGTTAAAGCCTCTGCCCTCGGCTCAGGTCATGATCCCAGGGTCCTGGGATCGAGCCCCTCATCGGGCTCTCTGCTCGGCGGGGAGCCTGCTTCCTCCTCTCTCTCTCTCCCTGCCTCTCTGCCTACTTGTGATCTCTTTGTCTGTCAAATAAATAAATAAAATCTTAAAAAAAAAACTTAATACCTAAACTAATTGCAGTTTCAACACCCCCCTCCAGAATCTAGACTTTAACCAGTCACTATAGGGTTACCTGGTCAGCACTAGTGAAATAATCTGCCAGATAGAGCCCTTCTGTTCCTCTTAAGAAAGAGACCTTGCCTGCAAGTGTACATTCTCAAGCAAATAACTTTTATCTGCCCCTTTAAAAATTTTTTTTTAAATATATATTATTTCTCTTAAAGTTATAAATCTTACCATCTTTTTAAAAAAAGATTTTATTTATTTGAAAGAGGAGAGAGAACACAGCTGGGGGGAGGACTAGAGGGAGAGGGAGAAGCAGATTCCCCACTAAGCAGGGATCCTGATGGGGGGCTTGATCCTGGGGTTCCAGGATCATGACCTGAGCCAAAGGCTGATACATAACCCACTGAGCCACCCAGGCGCCCCTAATTTTTTTTTATTTTTTAAAGAGATTCATTGAAACAAGATGGGATTGGGGAGGGAGACAAACCGTAAGAGACTCTTAATCTCAGGAAACAAACTGAGGGCTGCTGGGGGTGTTGGGAGGAGGGGGTGACTGGGTGATGGACATTGGGGAGGGTATGTGCTATAGTGAGTGCTGTGCATTGTGTAAGACTGATGATTCACAGACCTGTACCCTTGAAACAAATAATACATTATATGTTAATTTAAAAATAAATTTAAAAACAGAAAAGAAATAAATGAAAAGATTCATTTATTTGAGAGAAAGCGAGAGCACATGCGTGCACGCACACGCATGTCGAGGGGGAGCAGAGGGAGAGAGAATCCTAAGGCAGACTCCTGGATTAATGTGGAACTGACGTGGGGCCCAAACCCCGGGCCCCAAGATAATGACCTGAACAGAAATCCAAAGTTAGACGGTTAACGAGCCACCCAGGCCCCACCCCTGTCCTCTGCCTTTTATAACCTTTCCTTGTCTACAGCTCAGCAGAGCTCTTTTCTATTGCTAGATGTATGTGTGCCCCATACATGAATTGTTGAATAAAGCCAACCTGATCCTTACATCTACTCAGTAGTTCAATTTGATTTGTGAACAGTGGGAAAGAACAATAATCTTTTTTTTAAGATTTTAAAAATTTATGGGGCACCTGGGTGGCTCAGTGGGTTAAAGCCTCTGCCTTTGGCTCCGGTCATGATCCCAGGGTTCTGGGATTGAGCCCCACATCAGGCTCTCTACTCCGAAGAAAGCCTGCTTCCTCCTCTCTCTCTCTCTGCCTGCCTCTCTGCCTACTTGTGATCTCTTTCTGTCAAATAAATAGATTTTTAAAATCTTTTTTTTAAAGTTTAAAGACATCTTCATGTCTATGGTGAAAAAGGGATACAACTTAGCATGTCAGGAAATAGCCTGCTACTTCTCTGGTTTTTTGGTTTTTTGTTTTGTTTTTTGGTTTTTGTTTTCTGTCTAGTGGACTCCTTATACCAGATGACCTCTAAGGAGCCTGTAGTTCTGCCTTGCAGAAACTGAGCTACTGCTCTCCCAGGGCACACATGCTACTGCAGTAAGGGGGATGTCGGGGTTTGTGAGACCATGATCAAGAGAGAAAAGAAGCAGGACAGTAAGTGAACTACAGACAAATGCGGGTTTTTCTGGGAAGAGGAGCTTGAAATGAACCCCACTGAAGAGACCAGGCGGACTGGAAAATAGATGTAATGGCTTTTCTGAGTCAGAGAGTTTCCTGCCTCAAATCCCAGGCAAAAGAAGATCAAGAGAATCAGAGCAGCTTTTCAGCTGCTCCATCCTCTCAGTGACTGCCCCAGGTAAAATTATTCCAGGAACTTTGGTCTGTCCACAGTTTCTTTGCCTTTGAAGTATGGCTGTTCCATTAACAAGGGAGCCTTGCAAAATCAAACACTCTGTGATCAGACATTTCCTAGTCTGTAATGGGATTCTGGCTGCTTTCAGGTCAGGTTGCATTTCTTTCTTCCTTCCTTTATTTTTTTCAAAGTTGTGTTTCTAAGCAGGCTTAAGGTGCTGCCAAGCAATGGCCCAAGTTTCATTTCAAATGCAGTTCAACAAATATAGGTTGAGAATTGCAAGGAGAGTGAGGTAGTATTACAATACTAATGAGATGATAGTGGTTTGGACAAGAATGATAGAAACAAGATGGTGAGAATTGAGAGGGAATATTTTGAAGGCCGAGCCAGCAAAATGCAGATGCACTGACGTGTGTGGTAGGAGAGTCAAGTCCACGGTGATTCTGAAGGCTTTGGCTTGAGCCACTGAATGAACTGAAGTTGCCCTTAACTGAGAAGGGGAATACTGTGGGAGGAACAAGGGTAAGGAAGAAAACCAGAAGCTCCATTGGGACGTGTTAAGTTTGAGGTGCCTGCAGACATACAGGGACTTACATTGGCCACTGAGCCCACTTCCGGGGTGGGATCTGGAATGGAGATATAATGTGGGGATTTGGGGTGCCTGGGTGGCTCAGTGGGTTAAGCCTCTGCCTTCGGCTTGGGTCATGATTCCGGGGTCCTGGGATTGAGGTCCACATCGGGCTCTCTGCTCAGCGGGTTCCTGCTATCCCCTCTCTCTCTGCCTGCCTCTCTACCTACTTGTGATCTCTCTGTCAAATAAATAAATAAAATCTTTAAAAAAATAAATAAATAATAAAATCTTTAAAAAAAATGTGGGGGGGGTGCCTGGGTGGCTCAGTGGGTTAAAGCCTCTGCCTTCGGCTCAGGTCATGATCTCAGGGTCCTGGGATTGAGCCTCGCATCAGGCTCTCTGCTCAGCGGTGAGCCTGCTTCCCTTCCTCTCTCTCTGCCTGCCTCTCTGCCTACTTGTGATCTCTATCTGATGAATAAATAAAATCTTTAAAAAAAATAAATGTGGGAAGTCAACAGCATATAAGTGATATTTAAACCTACTGGACTGGACAACCCACCCAGAAAGTAAAGGGAGACAGAGAAGAGACAAGCCCAGGGAGAAGAAGTACTCCATTAGCTAGTGATTGGAGAGAAGAGGAGGAATCAACAAAAAGTGAGAAAGAGTAGCCAGTGAGGAAGGTCCTCATAGAGCCTTTACTATTCTCTAAGTTGGAGTATGCACCCTAGAAGAGGTAGAAAGTAACAAACACATGTACATGAATATGTACAAGAATATATAAATTACATACACACACATACATACGTACACATAATTCGATGGTTATAAACAAGGGATCCGAGTTTTTGGTGACTGAAGCTGACCTGAGGAATAATAAAGAATAAGAAATTACAAAAACTAAACTAGGTAGGAAAGAGAATGTTTATTTAGAACAAGAAATCACAACACAAGTTGTGGGAGAAATCAGCCCATTACAAATGGTCATTTGCAACTTCAAAAAGCTGACAGATAACACAAACGCCACAAAGTCCAGAAAAGAAACATATTTATTAGTTTTCCTAAACACTTCCACTTTTTATTTTTTAGGTTGAATATGTTTTGATCACCTCTTTATATGACAACAATTTTGTATCCTCATTTTCCATCATGCGAATGGAAAAATAATGTCCTCTAGCATGTTAGATCAACATTTTTATTTCATTTTAAATTCCCGATGTAGTTAACACAGAATGTTAGATCAGTTTCAGGTGTCAAAAAAAGCAAAGCAAAAAAGCGACCCAAGGGGCGGGGCAGGGCATGGCAATTCTAAACAGGATGCTCAGAGTACCGAAGGTGACAGAGCCAGCCAGCCTTGCAGATCTCTGGGAGGGCTGCATTCTATGATCTACACCAGTAAATGTGAATGCGAAAGGCCACAGGCAGCCTGTGCCTCGCAGGGAAAAGATGGAAGAGCTGTTTTGACAAGAAGATGCGGAGACTGGGTCCAAAGATGGGTGAGACAAGTTCCTGGTCACAGCAAATCAGTAGCAGAGCAGGGACTGGAATCCAAATTTCTATTTGGTGTTGTGTATGAGCAGATGACTGTACGAAGGTCCCTGTGCCACACGCCGGTTTCTGCTGGTTTTATAACCCAATCCCTGACTCGAGGGGTCTCCGGGAGACGAACCTGCCCCACCTCCCAGGGCTCCTGGGCCCCACACCACAGCTGGCCGCACACTGCCTGCTCCAGCCTTGTTGTCCAAAGTTGGCAGGATCCTTTTCTCAATAACCTCTCGCCTCATGGGACCAGTTCTCAACTTTTACACCAATAAGTTTACTCTTCTGAGGTCGAACATTCCAAAACACTTCTTGCCGCAGGCAAACCGCTTGCACCTAAAACCAACAATAGGCCCCCATACCCGAATTTCCCTTCTCGCGAGAAATCGCCAGAGGAGGCTGCCAGCCATCTTTTGTGTGGCATTATTTCTGGTGTCTCTTACTTTGCCCATTTGTTATGCCGAAGTGGTTCAACCGTATTTCTGAATTTACGCAAGCGATAAAGAGTCATCCTTCCTTGTAGAGCCTCTGTTTGAAGAAGGAAGACATATTCAGAGGTTTGTCGTCTTCGCCCTTCTTAATGTGGCGGTCTCCTATCGCTAGAGGCTTCCTAAGGACTTCCGGCTTCCCAGCAGGCCCAGGGGCCCTGAACTTCCGGCCTCTCGACGCAGGCGCGGGCCGCACTTTTCGTTCTCTCTGGCGGTGTTCGTGAGCCGCGCAGCCATGTCGTATCCCGCTGATGATTACGAGTCCGAGGTAAGTGGGCCCTGCGCGTGTACTGGGCTCCGTGACGGAGGCAGCGTTCTCTAGATGCTGGGCCCCGCGGTGAGACGGTGTCCGGGTCCCTTTGGGAGCCTCCCCCGGCCGGAACTAGCTGCGGTCTGCCTTCCGGCGTGCGCGGCCCTCAAGCTGTTCCCCCTGCTTGCAGCTCCTCTCCACCCCGATCTCCGCCCGCCCACTTCGCGTGTCCGGTCTCCTCGTCCTCTCGTTTTCCGAGATCAGAGACGGAGACTGGTTATGGGGTTTCTGTAACTTAGCTCCTGTGGGCCTGGTTCACTCTTGTCGGTCCCCGTTGGTTCCCACCGCTTCTTGTTCTTTGCTTTACCTTATCGCACCCGTAACGTTGTATTGTTTGCTTATTCGCCCTTCTCTCACGAGCATGTTAGTTTCTCAAAAGCAGAGACTCTGTTTTATCCACTTTTGTATCCTTAGTACTTTTACTTGGCCCATAGGTCGAACGAGCATTTTGCTTTCACGAATTGGTGACTGTTCCTATGTCTGTTTCGTTCATAGGCTGCTTATGATCCCTACGCTTACCCTGGTGACTATGATATGCACACAGGTGAGACTACGGGCTGGCTAGCTGGTACTTCTAGAGTTTTGCAACTTTTTGAATGTCTCGGAACAGCTCTTGGCGGGCATCTGTGAAGCGCTGCTTCTCCATGGTCCAGGTTGGGAGTCAGTTATTAGTTCTCAGAAAGAGGGTGGTACAGCGCCTAATAAATGAAGCCTTTTTCATGGTCCACCTCAAAGTCTCAGAAGGGAAGGCTTACTGTCCTGGCCGTGGTTTCCTTGTTAAACTACTTGCTGAAGAAGAAAATCTTGTTGTGAAAAATTAGTGATTCAAACCAAGCCCAAATGAAATCTTTTTGGAAGGTTTTGAGGTTTCCTGAAATGTTACAGTGAGTTAGTTTGACTAGCATTTAGTAAGTGCCGTACATTGTTACAGGTACTCTGTGCGAAGTATTTCCTTTAATCCTTAAGAGAGCTCTGGGAAGTACCTAAATTAATGTCTCCATTTTCTCAGATGAGAAGACTGAACAGAGAGGTTTAGTAACTAGCACTGTTGTATAGATAGTAAATGGCAGTGATTCATTCAAGAAATACTAAGTGCTGGGACACCTGGGTGGCTCAGTTGGTTAAGCGTTCAACTCTTGATCTCAGCTTAAGCCCCCGTTGGGCTGTACGCTGGGTGTGGAGCCCACTTTAAGAAATATATATAAATGTATATATTTAAAATATATGTACATAAGGTGCCTCCTACTTACTACCCCTTCCGACGGTCTTCCCTTCTCTTCCAACACACTTATAACAGTTTTAGGTGCTGAGGGTATACCTGAGTACAAGACAGACAAGATTCTTGCCCTTACAGGATTTATGTTCTAGTGGAAGAAACAGATGATAAGCAAATATATAATTGTAAATAGTGGTAAATGTTCCAAAGAAACAGGGCAGTGGGATTGAGAGTGAGTTGGGGACAATTTTATCTTTGAGTGTTTATGTTTAAAGTTTTATTAATTTGGGGCGGCTGGGTGGCTCAGTCGTTGAGCGTCTGCCTTTGGCTCAGGTCATGATCCCAGCGTCCTGGGATCAAGCTCTGTGGGAGGCCTGCTTCCCCCTCTCCCACTCCCCCTGCTTATGTTCCCCTCTCTCTGTCTGTCTCTCTCTCTCTCTCTGTCAAATAAATAAATAATCTTTAAAAAAAAGATTTATTAATTTATTTGACAGAGAGAGAGAGAGCACAGGTAGGGGGAATAGCAGGCAGAGGGAGAGGGAGAAGCAGGCTCCCCGTGGAGCAGGGAGCCCGATGTGGGGCTCGATCCCAAGACCCTGGGATAATGACCTGAGCCAAAGGCATGCTTAACCAACTGAGCCACGCAGATGCCCCGTCTTTGAGTGTTTAAAAGGGAATCGTACCTGATTTTATAGACTTGAGTTTTCTTTGGGGGATGGTCTTGCCCTTCTGTTTTGTAATGTGTGAGTTTGAACACTTGGTAAAGTATTTGCTATATCCGACCTCTAGGTGATCCAAAGCAGGATCTGGCTTATGAGCGTCAGTATGAACAGCAGACCTACCAGGTGATCCCTGAAGTGATCAAAAACTTCATCCAGTATTTCCACAAAACCGTCTCAGATTTGATTGACCAGAAGGTGTATGAGCTGCAGGCCAGTCGTGTGTCCAGCGATGTCATTGATCAGAAGGTGTATGAGATCCAGGACATCTATGAGAACAGGTACAGAGTGCTGACCGAAATGACCGTCTTTCTGGGTGGGACTGGTTTACTGATACAGCCCCTAAAAAAGGGGTCTGTTAGTGATTTCTCTGTAAAGAGAGTGCCCAAGGGGTTTCTGTGATTCCTCATGGGGAGACATGTTATTCTTTTGGAATATTCTGTATTCTCAGAACTCATATAGGGCCTAAAATAACATCATTATCAGTAGTCGTAGCAGCAACTAGTATGTCTGTCCAGTATAGATCAGACAGTGTTCAGAACGCTTTTCCCATATTTACTCATTACTCTTCACAGTAACCTCATGAAGTAGGTAGTATTGTTTTCTTTATTTTACAGATGAGGAAACAAAGCATAGAAAGGATATAGCTAGTTGAGTGCATACGTTGAGTTTTGAACTTTCATAGTCTGACATCAGAGCCTAATTTTTTTAAAAGATTTTATTTATTTGAGAGAGAGAAGGAACGGGGAGGGGCAGAGGGAGAGGGAGACGCAGACGCCCTGCTGAGCAGGGACACCCCACCCCTCCACGTGGGGACATAGGGCTGGATCTGGGGTCTCCAGGATCATGACCTGAGCCAAAGGCAGACTCTTAACTGACCGAGCCACCCAGGCACCCCCAGAGCCTAATTTTTGAGTTACTGTACAAGTTAATGCGTAACAGGGTGAGCCAAGCTTTGAGTGGCTGCTTCTGTTTTGAGGGGATTGCCCTTGTTTAATTGGCATTAGAAATGGAGACCGGTTTGTTAGGGTTGAGAAAGTCAGGAAAGACTTCACCAAGGATACAGAATTTAAACAATTCCTTGGGGGGGGTGCCTGGCTGGCTCAGTTGGAAGAGCACAGAACTCTTGATCTCAGGGTCGTGAGTTCGAGCTCCACTATTTAAAGTAGAAATTGCTTTAAAATAAGTAAATAAACTTAAAGTAATAATTAGTTAATTCCTAGGAGGATGGGTGGACAAAATGAATACCCAAAGGCTTTTTGGATTAATGAATAGAATTAATCCCCGAACTGTTTTTTTCCTGCATCTCCAGATCTTTCTAGTAGAAATGTGTGGATCAGTGCTGTCCCATAGAAATAATATTAGCCACATGTGTAATTTAACTTTTTTCATCAGTTATGTTTAAGAAATGTAAAAGGAGGGGCGCCTGGCTGTCTCAGTTGGTGGAGTGTGCGACTCTTGATCTCAGGGTTGTGAGTTTGAGCCCCACGTTGAGTGGGTGAGATTGGATATAGAGATTACTTAAACATAAAAATTAAAAAAAAAAACTGAAACAGGTGAAATTAATTTTCATGACAGTTAGCATCTAAAATATTGTTACCACACATAATCAGTATTAAACTGTTAATGAGTTATTTTAATTTTTTTTGGTATTAAGTCTTCTAAAAGCTATCTTTTGTATTTATACCACCTTTCAATTTGTGTATGTTGGAAATACCTGATTTCCGTTTAGATTTCATAGCATTTACGATAGCAGAAGCAGATATCCAAGTAATTTTTTTTTTTTTTAAAGATTTTATCTATTTATTTGAGAGGCAGAGAGGCAGGCAGAGAGAGAGGAGGAAGCAGGCTCCTTGAGGAGCAGAGAGCCCGATGCGGGGCTCGATCCCAGGACTCTGGGATCATGACCTGAGCCGAAGGCAGAGGCTTTAACCCACTGAGCCACCCAGGCGCCCCTCAAGTAATTCTAAATGTAGTTGAAAGTTCGCAGTAACTAAGTATTGGGTTTTTTGGTTAAAATTAAGTAAAATTTAAAATTCAGTTCTTTAGTCACAATAATCACATGTGGCAAGTGGTTACTGTATTAGGCAGTACAGGCGGATACAGATTGTAGTTGAAGCCAAACATGTGGTAGATCTTGCTGTAGGAGAATGTGTGGTGAGAAGAATGGCTGGTGCCTTGGGAAATCCAGTGTTACTGAGATGCTTTATGTTTTATAGTATGTCCTGAAGTGGAGACTTGAGCATGTTTCTGTGCTGAACTGAAAAATCTGGAGAAGGGGCGCCTCTGTCTTTGGCTCGGGTCATGGTCTCAGGGTCCTGGGATCAAGCCCTGCATCAGGGTGCCAGCTCAGGAGGGAGCCTGCTTCCCCCTCTCTGTCTGCCTGCCTCTCTGCCTATTTGTGATCTCTCTCTCTCTGTCAAGTAAATAAATAAAATTTAAAAAAAAAAAAAAAAGGAAAATCTGGAGAAGAGGAAAGGTGGGGCTTGAGGAGAGTGGGGGGCAGTTGAAGTCACTCCTGAGGGGATCAGGGCTGTGAGTGTTTGGGTTGGATGCCGTAGTTCTGTCGCGGTGTCAGACCACCACAAACAGACTGATTGGCTTCCAGATTTGGATGTGGGAGGAGGCACCGTGCTCTAGGAAAGTAGGGGGAAATTGCTAGAGGGAAAGCGTGGGTGTTCAGAAAGTAGTTATCAGACCAGGGAATAGCAAGCTGTCTTGTATGAGTAGAGTTCATGATACAGAGGCAGGAAATGATCCTGAAGAGCATGGCGGTTGCCTGGCTGGTAGAGAGGAGTGTTCACTGTATTAAGAAAAGTTGAGGTGCAGAGTTCTGTTGAGGAGAGTTCTAGCCTTGGAAGGCTCTGGTCCTTTGTTTCTGTGACCTCTCCCTCTTTGTGAGCCTGGGTCCTTACCCGTAAAATGTGTGGGTTGCCTCTTCTCTGTTCCTTCCTGTTTCGGAGTTTAGAATTTTTCTGCTTGGTTTTCAGCTGGACCAAGTTGACGGAAAGGTTCTTCAAGAATACGCCGTGGCCTGAGGCTGAAGCCATTGCTCCACAGGTTGGCAACGGTAGGTATGAGTCCCGTGTTCTGTACGCTGGATGGGATTCTGCGAGTGAGGGGTCCTGAGCAAGCTCAGTAGAGTCTGTGTGTTTTGCTCAGCATGTTGTTTCCCCAGGGCTTGGTGCACAGTAGACCCTTAGCTAAGAGCTTGCTGAGTGACAGTGGAATAAATGAAGAGGGGACAGAGACCTCTCACACGTGATGAAGCTGAAACAAATCTTTGTCCTGACTTGTTTCCATCCCCCTGTGATTTTGGGGGTCAGTACAGTCACTTGGGAATGAGCTGTCTGGCTTCCTCCCCACCTCTCACCTTATGATGGTGTTTATTGTATATGGTGTAAAGTAGAAGATCCAGCTTCACGCTTATGCGCGTGCGTATCTAGTTGTCCCAGTACCAGTTTGTGAAAAGACTATTCTTTTTCCTTTGGATTGTCTTGGCACCTTTGTTGAAATTGGTGATTGTATAAATGTCAGGATTTATGTCGGGACTCTGTTTAACTCCGTTGGTATCCGTCTATCCTGATGCTTGTGCCGCACTGTCTGAATTATTGTGGCTTTGTGGTAAGTTTTGAAACCGGGAAGCATTAAGTCCTCCAACTGTGTTCTTTTTTTTTTTTTTTTTTTTTTTTTCTTCTTTTTTTAAAAGATTTTGTTTTTTATTTGACTGAGAAAGAGATAACAAGTAGGCAGAGAGGCAGGCGGGGTGGGGTGGGAGAGGGGAAGCAGTCTCCCTGCCGAGCAGAGAGCCCAATGCGGGACTTGTTCCCAGGACCCTGAGATCATGACCTGAGCCAAACACAGAGGCTTAACCTACTTAGCCACCCAGGTTCCCCTGTGTTCTTTTTCAAACTTGTTGGTTCTTCTGAGTCCCTTGGATTTCCAAATGAATTTCAGGATCAATTTGTCAGTTTCTGGAAAGAAGTTGGGATTTTGATAGGGATTATGTTGCATCTGAAGATAAACTAGGGGACTATCGCCATCATATTAAGTTCTCTAATTTATGGACATGTGATGTCTTTGCATTTATTTAGGTCTTTATTCTAATGACATTTTAGTGTTTTCAGTGTACAAGTCCTGTACTAATTTGATACAGCTAGCGTTTTTTGGACACTTTATTTTTAGTATTATTGGTACAAGTTAGAACTCACTTTGTAGGTGTTACTTTCTGTGTTGCTCAGACCTTATGCTCTGTTTAATATGTTGCCTATAAAGAATCATATTGTGTGTGTCAACAACAGTAGGAGTCTTGAAATACAGTGGGCCCTTGAGCAACATGGCTTTGAACTGGGTGAATCCACATACACATGGATTTTTTTCGATACAGTATAATAGTGTACGTGTATTTTCTCCTCCTTGTGATGCTCTTAACAGTTCTCCTCTTTAGCTTACTCACATATTGTATACCATGGTAACACAGTGTATAACATGTATACCATGCAAAATAAGTGTTGACTGTTATTGGTAAGGTTCCAGTCAACAGTAGGCTGTTAAAGTTAACAGTTAAATATGTGGGGATTCAAAAGTTCAATGTGAGGGGCACCTCGGTGGATCAGTGGTTTAAGCCTCTGCCTTTGGCTCAGGTCATGATCTCAAGGTCCTGGGATCGAGCCCTGCATCGGGCTCTCTGCTCACCAGGGAGTCTGCTTCCCCCCCTGTCTCTGCCTGCTGCTCTACCTGCTTGTGATCTCTCTCTTTGTCAAATAAATAAATAAAATCTTAAAAAAAAAAAAAAAAAAAAAGAGTTAAAGGTGGGTTTTTAACTGCATGAGGCGGGGGGGATCTGTGTCCCTAACCCCCCTCTGTTTAAATGTCAGCTGTGTATAATTTTAAACAGGTAAGTAATCACAGGGCTTAACAGTATAAAAGGAGATTTGGTATAAAAATCCTCTTGCCACTTTCCTCCTCCAGCCTTAAGTTTCTCTAGAGCCATCTAGCGGTAACACTTTCTTTTTATCCCTCCCATGATAGTCTGTGTGTACCTAAGTAAGTAGGAATAGCCTGTTTGTTTCTTTTTTACATAAAGCAAATGCCATTTTCTTCCCTTTTTAAAGTTTATTATATTTTGGAGAGTATTCTGCATCTCCAGGATTCCCAAGACCACCCCTAGGTTTGATGATTTGCTAGGAGGACTCCCAGGACGTGGGGTAAAGAGAAGGGGCACGCAGAGTGTAATCCAGAGAAAACCACGTGCATGTATATTATCGCCAGTCCTTTCCTGTGGAGTCACTTGGGATGTGCTTAATTCCTCCAGCAAAGAATTGTGACATGTGTGAAAAGTCTCTCAGAGAAACCTATAACACATCCAGTGTCCAAGGATTTTATGGGGTGCTGGTCATGTGGGCACATGCCTAGCACGTACCAAAATTCCAGACTCCCAGAAGGAAGGCAGGAGTTCAGGATAAACCATAGTGTTGCATAGTTTAGGCTCAGCAGATCACTCTTGTCAGGATACTGGGGACCCTCCTGAAATCCAAATTTCCAGATGGCAGCCAAGACCAACTTTACTAGCCAAAGGATAGAAGTCTCAGCCTCACTTCCTTAATTATTTTCTGTACAGCTTCAGTACCCAAAGACCTTTTCTTCCCTCCTTTCTTTTAGTGGTTGTATCATATCAATAGGATAAATTCTTTACAGTAGAATTTCTAAGTCAAAAACACCCATGTGTTTGCGACATTGTCTTTTTTAGAGCTGTTATTATTTATTTATGTGTTGGTTTGTTAAGTGACTGGATGGCCCAGATCTCTAAATGTTAGCAAAGGGAAATGGGCCTGAATGAGATTAAGATGAGGCTGAAAGATGAGAGATGATTTTTCTTTTTGCATGTATTCTTGGGGTGTATTGGAATTTAGATGTTATTTTGTATCTTAAATCATGTTTATCGCTCTCTTCCCTTCAATGTTGTTTTGTGGATTACTAAAGCAGCTCTGTGCCATTTCTTTCAGATGCCGTCTTCCTGATTTTGTACAAAGAATTATACTACAGGCATATATATGCCAAAGTCAGTGTGAGTATCTAACGATTGCTAGCTCTATGCCATTTTTGCCTTTGGAACACAATCATTAGTTTCTGTTGGTTCAGTGGTTGGCATGTTTTCTGAGTGTTCAGATGACAGAGACAAATGACAGAGGGAATGCTTGAATCCAATAAGCTGCGTGTCTGTCCCAGATAAACTTGCTTGGCATAGCTTGTGTGTTTCTGTGTGTCCTTTTCAATTTCTCCATCCCCCAGTTCCTGACTTGGCACTCATCACATCGACTGGGTTTCAGGATGCCATCCTAATGGTGTGTTCCCAAATTCCTACTGCTTCAGCTCGTGATGCCCTTGCTTTTTACCTTCAGTGTAGGACTGCGAGCCTTCTGCTCTCTGAAACACACAGGAAGTGTCCCTGTGTGCCCGGCGTAATGCTTGGCACCTGGCGGGCATCTCTACTCTAATCCTCACAGAGGCCCTGCAAGGCAGGCAGAGGGGTTGCTTCTTCTCAAATTCATGAGTAGGTGGCACAGCTTGAACCCAGGCCTGGCTTACTGTGATGCCAGTGTTCATTCCACTGTACTCTCCCAGCTTTGGGCACTTGTTTGATTTTTCTCTCGTTTCTGAATTTTAGAATGCCCCAAGTTGCTTAAAATAACTGTCTGTACTATTTATATAAACCATGACTGAAAATCTCTATCTTTAGCCCCTCTCTCTCCAAATCCGTACTTGTATATCCAGCTGCCTATTCCATTATCTCCACTTGGCTGTCTGATAGTCATCTCAGATTTGTTTAAGATTTTATTCTGGGGCGCCTCAGTAGCTCATTGGGTTAAGCATCTGCCTTTGGCTCAGGTCCTGGTCCTGGGGTTGGGCCTCATGTCGGACTCCCTGCTTGTCAGCGAGTCTGCTACTCTCTCTTCCCCTCCCTGCCTTGTGCTCTCTGACTTGCAGGTACTCTCTCAAACAAATAAGTAAAATCTTTTAAAAAAAGATTTTTATTTGAGAGAGGGAGAGTATGAGCAGGGGAAGGGGCAGAGGGACAAGCAGACTCCATAGTGACTAGGGAGCCCGACATGGGTCTTGATCCCAGGGCCCGGAGATCGTGACCTGAGTCGAAGGCAGATGCTTAACTGACTGAGTCACCCAGGCAGCTCGAGTTTAGCATACTCCAAACGGAAGTCTTACTTTCCCTGTAAGTCTCTTCTTCTCATGTCAGCCAACTTGGTAAATAATACGGCCATTCAAACGAGAACCTTGGTGGTGTTCTTGACTTGACTTGACTTCCAACCCTGTAACAAATCCTGTTCATCTCTGTCTTCAGCATGCTTTTTGAAACCACCCGCTTCCTACCTCCATCACTGCTGCTATCCTGGTTCGAGGCGTTGTATTATCTCTGTCTTGAGCTGTGTAGCTGCTTACCTGGTATCAGGTTCCATTCCTGCACTTGAGTTTATTCTCAGCCTAGTAACCTGCATGATCCCTTTGAAACATAGTCTTGTCAAGTCACACCCTCCCTCCCAATCCTACCATGACTTCTCACCATCACACTTGGAAGAAAATCCCAGGTCTCAGTCATAGTCCTGTTTGATCTGGCTCCTGACTCCCTTGCCAGTCTCCTTTCCTACGACTTTCATTCCTTTCTTGGGCTCCTGTCCATACCCTGGCACTTTGGAGCACACATCACTAGCTGACATTGTGGTACTTGTTTACTTGGGTTTTGTCTGCTACCTGCACTAGAGGGTAAAACTCCATCAGGGCATGGACTTCGTCTTGTCACTGTTATAATCTGGTGCCTGATCCTCGATGGTGACAAGTTAATTGTTGGAGCTCGTATGTGCATGTGGAAATGAGGGAACCTGGTCCATGATCTCTCCATAGAGTATTTCTTCTCCCAGTCAGCTCTCATCTCTAAAGACCACCTGAGGCTAGGGCTCCTGCCTTGCCACAGGAGCCACCATTAGTGGTAGCTGGAGGAGTTCCTGTTGTCAATGCAGGGGGCCGTGTTTTTCCGGCATCCCAGTGAGCTCTCCGTCCTATCTGTTAGAAAGTAAAGGTTTCCTCCTACCATTGCTATCCTAGCTCACGTACTCTGTGGCCTAGGTTGAGACTCTAGCTAGCCTGTATAACATCTCTTCTTTGGGAAGACCATGGAACCCATAGTACAGTTGGTTGTACCACTTCTAATCTTCCATTAGGTCTGTGATGAAGATTCAGCAGAAGTTTATTGACTCTATGACCTCTTTTTTAGGTACCAGACAAAGTACTTTCATATACATCACCCGTTTGGAACCTTGTCGGGCAGGGGGAGTTCTTTGAAAGAGCATTTATTATATTGGGCACTTCAGCTACGTAGCCTCGTACTATGGAGAGAGCGATACCTTGTCGGAAGCCCGCAGTTAGCAAGCACTGGAGCTAAAACTCCAGGGCTGTGTTCTTTCTAGCTATTCGCGAGTAGTAGCATATTCTTTCCCAGCTCAGAAATCTTCAGTGGTTCTCAGTTGCCAGCAACATCAAGTCTAGATTGGGGGGGGTCAACAGCCTTCTGTGCAAAGGGCCAGATAGTTGTTTGGCTTTGAGGCCATAATGGTCTCTGTTGAATCTGTTTGGCTCTGCCTTTGTAGCAGCCACAGACAGTGAGTGTCTATGACTGTATTCCCGTTGAGCTTTTTATTTACAAAAACCAGGTGAGGGTGGACCTGCTGATCTCTGTGGCCTGGATTCCTGTTCGGCACTGAAAGACCCCTGCATTCCTAGCCTGTTGTAGTCCAGTCTGGCATAGCCTAGTGTAGCGCTGCCTGTTCTCCCCATCCTTCAAACACCATGATTTTACTCCTTTGCTTTTGTAGTACTTCGTCTTTCTGCTTCACCAGATCTGCCTGCATGTTCTCGAACGGTCAGTTGAGGTTGTTGCCATAATGCCTAATCGTTGTGGTCAAGACATTGTCCTTTTGAATGCTCTAACACTTACTGTCGTGTCTGACCTGAGTGCTGTTTGCGTACTAAGAAGGCCAGAAGAGGCATTGGTTCTCACGTGTGTTCAGCTGTCGTGGCAGACCACGAGTAAAACACATTTAAATTAACTGTCAGTCCTGATGTCTCTGTCCTCTTTGCAGGGAGGGCCTTCCTTGGAGCAGAGGTTTGAGTCCTACTACAACTACTGCAATCTCTTCAACTACATTCTTAGTGAGTTTGGGGTTTGGCCTGGGGGTGAGGCTACAGTGAGGTATGGTGTTAGCCTCCAGCTCTTCTTAGCAGGATTTTAAAAAGGGTGGAAGGAGAGATGTCCCGTGATTCATAGTTCTTTTAAGAGAAAAATTACAAAAAAAAAAAAGAAAAATTACAATACTCTGTATGCTTACTAAGTGAGAATAGTCATTGCTTTGCGTCTGACTTTTCTGTGATCTCCTGCACAGATGCCGATGGTCCTGCTCCCCTTGAACTACCCAACCAGTGGCTCTGGGATATTATTGATGAGTTCATCTATCAGGTATCTGGCCAGCCTTGGTCTAATTTGAAATAACTAGTCTGACAAAGGATCAGCTCTGTTACCATTGTTTGTGTTGTTTAAAACGTGCTTGGGATAAAAATGTCCCATCACCATGGGAAAGACCCCACAGGGGTAGTCTGATGTCATAATTTTCTAAAGAGTCAGGCATAAGAGCTCTGGATATGAACTTGGAAGTCAGCAGAGTTGAGCTGACTCTCACTAAACTGTTAGCTGATCTTGAGAGTTGGTCTGGTTGGAAAAAATAAAGGCATCACAAGCTTTGGAGTCAGTTATTCTGTTTTTAAGTCCACTCCATTTCTTTCTTTTTTCTTTTTTTTAAATATTTTATTTATTTATTTGACAGAGAGAGATCACAAGTAGATAGAGAGGCAGGCAGACAGAGGGAAGCAGACTCCCTGCTGAGCAGAGAGCCTGATGCCGGACTCGATCCCAGGACCCTGAGATCATGACCTGAGCCGAAGGCAGCGGCTTAACCCACTGAGCCACCCAGGCGCCCAAGTCCACTCCATTTCTGAAGAAGAAACCTGAGGGACGCCTGGGTTCTCAGTTGGTTGAGTGGCCAACTCTTAATTTTAGTTGGCTCAGGTCATTATCTCAGGGCCCTGGGATCGAGCCCCATGTCTATTCCATGCTCAGAGCGGAGCCTCCCTTTCCTCTCTCGTGTGCCTCCACGCCGTCTCTCTCTCTCTCTCTCAAATAAATAAAATCTTTTTAAAAACCCACAAAAAAAACAGAATAATTCAATTTGGAAAAATACTTGTATTCCATGAGTTTTATGGGGATGGTGTATCTCTCACTGGGTATTTCAGGAGAAACGAGTTTCTTTTCTTTTTTTTTTTCTTAAGATTTTATTTATTTACTTGACAGAGATCACAAGTAGGCAGAGAGGCAGGCAGAGAGAAAGAGGAGAAAGCAGACTCCCTGCAGAGCAGAGAGCCTGATGTGGGGCTCGATCCCAGGACCCTGGGATCATGACCTGAGCCGAAGGCAGAGGCTTTAACCCACTGAGCCACCCAGGTGCCCTGAGAAATGAGTTTCTTAATAAAGCCATTATTTGAGCTACATAGACAAACAGACTTAAGAAGTGCTGGCAGATTGTGATTGGTATGCTGAGAAAGCCCTCCTAGGGCTGGCCTGTCAAGAGGGAGGCTTATGAGGCTTCGGTGCCTTTGTGCAGAGAAGGCTACAAACCACACTGGCCTTGTTTGCCTTTTCTGGCTCCTTGGTCTGTGTAAGCCCTTTCTTTGGCAAATTTTAGAAGGTTGGTGGTCCTTTCAACTCAAAGCAAGTTAAAGGAGGATCATCCGTGCTAAGGTTCTTCATCCTTCTTAAGATTATCATAATCCCTTGGGCTTGGGCTTAACTGGTATTTTCTTAAGGGGCTTAAAGTGCTCTCACTGTAACAAAGACCGGCTAGCAAAAGTTAGGTGTGACTCCTCCCTGACTCCTCCCGGCCAGGTAGATGTCACATGGGGTAAGTGGGTCCCCCACCCCCCCACCCCCGGCTTTCATTTATTTTTATCAGTACAGGTAATACATGATATGTCATTAGTGTTTAAAAACTTTGTCTTTTTCAAATTACAGTGAAGTTTTTTTATCTCTTTTTTTTTTTTTTTTTTTTAAGATTTTATTTATTTATTTGACAGAGAGAGATCACAAGTAGATAGAGAGGCAGGCAGACAGAGGGAAGCAGACTCCCTGCTGAGCAGAGAGCCTGATGCCGGACTCGATCCCAGGACCCTGAGATCATGACCTGAGCCGAAGGCAGCGGCTTAACCCACTGAGCCACGCAGGCGCCCAAGTCCACTCCATTTCTGAAGAAGAAACCTGAGGGACGCCTGGGTTCTCAGTTGGTTGAGTGGCCAACTCTTAATTTTGGTTGGCTCAGGTCATTATCTCAGGGCCCTGGGATCGAGCCCCATGTCTATTCCATGCTCAGAGCGGAGCCTCCCTTTCCTCTCTCGTGTGCCTCCACGCTGTCTCTCTCTCTCTCTCAAATAAATAAAATCTTTTTAAAAACCCACAAAAAAACAGAATAATTCTTTTTTTTTTAAAGATCATTTATTTGAGAGAGCGAGCACGCATGTGCACACACAAGCCGGGAAGAGAGGCATAGCGAGAGGGAGAAGCAGACTCCCTGCTGAGCAGGGACCCTGACATGGGGCTTGATCCCAGGACCCTGGGGTCATGACGTGACCTGAAGGCAAATGCCCAACCTATTGAACCGCCCCGGTACCCCCAAACTGCAGATAAAGTTTAAAGTGTCTGGGGCACCTGGGTGGCTCAGTGGGTTAAAAGCCTCTGCCTTCAGCTCGGGTCGTGATCTCAGGGTCCTGGGATCGAGCCCCGCATCGGGCTCTCTGCTCCACAGGGGACCTGCTTCCTCCTCTCTCTCTGCCTGCCTCTCTGCCTAGTTTATTTAAAAAAAAAAAAAAAAGTTTAAAGTGTCTCCCTTCCTTGCCTTTGTGGCGACATCAGTTATTGTCTAGAAAGACGGGCATTACATTCATGCTTCTCAGGCGTTTACATAAACATGTACATCTCAAATACACCGTCTAAAAATGGCATAATACTATGTTGTGTAATTGGTTGTGACATGGAACACTTAACATGTCTGTGTAGAGATGGCTTTAGTCTTCTCTGCCGTGTACGCGACACGGATATGCCTCCCTCTTCGTGATGATATACCACCCTTGGGTGTTGAGTTTGCACTATTACAAATAGTGAGTCCCTGAATAGTCTTGTGTGTGTTACACGTTGGTCTGTCTCTAGAGATCCCCAGAGGTAGAATTGTTGTTTGAAGAATTTTTGCTTTTTAAGTTTTTTTGTTTGTTTTTGATAGTAAGGGAGTGCCTGCGGGAGGAGGGAGACAGGGGCAGAGGAAGAGAGAATCTCAAGCAGACTCCATGCCCACTGTGAAACTGATGTTGGGCTTGATCTCACAACCCTGAGATCGTGACCTGAGCTGAAATCAGGAGTCATGTTCGGTTGTTTTTTAAAGATTTTATTTATTTATTTGATAGCGAGAGAGGGAACACAAGCAGGGGCAGTGGGAGAGGGAGAAACAGGCTTCTCGCTGAGCAGGGAGCCCGATGTGGGGCTCCATCCCACGACCCGGGGATCATGACCTGAGCTGAAGGCAGACGCCTAATGACTGAGCCACCAGGAGTCGTGTAAAGACTGAGCCACCCAGGTTCCCTGCTTTTAAGTTTTTTAAGATCGGCTTTATAGAGTCAAAACTTGCATACAATGAAATACTGATTTTTAAGTGTGCTGTTGACGAGATTGAACAGACGGTATCCACCACCACAGTCGATATAGAACATTTCAATCACTTTGGATCTTAATAAATAGTAATACATTGTCCCCTCTAAGGGCTTATCAAATTACACTGCTGTCAACAGCATTCAAGAGTTTTTCTCTGCTGTGGATGTTGTTAGTCTAATTTTTGTCTGTTTGGTGGGAAAGAAATGGTAATCTCATTTTAATTTGCGTTTCTCTGATATGTGAAGAACTTAGGTATTTTCCCTGTTAATTGGCCAGTTTTGATTTTCTTCGAAGTGATCCTCATTATCCTTAGTCCGTTTTTCTGATGGATTATCTTGTTCTTACTGAATTACGGGAATTCCTTCTATATTCCGGATGCTCTTTTGTTTATTATAAATCTGGAAACTTTTTTCTGTGTTCTTAGAGGAAGGTGCTAATATGGAGTTGAAGAGCAATCTTGGGTCATGTCATCTAGGACCTAGATTCTAGGTCACTGGTTTCCGAACCTGGTACCAGAATTGACCAAAGATCTTTTAAAAACCGGTTGAGTAGGTAGGTCTCTTGTGCTGTTCTCTGGGTGACTGATGGAGTCAGCCCATTGCTGGTCCCAGATAGAACCACTGCCTTAAGGATTACCCGTGGTGTGGGGCCCTAGATGTGCCTTCTATTTGGCGAGGCTCTGTGGTTTAGTATGGAGGTGACCCAGACTGGGTTCCTGTCCCTGGCGAACAGATGGTCGGCTCCAGTAGGGAAGACACACACATGCAGACACTACCCTGTCCCCATGTGTCTTTATTTGTTATCTTGACTCGGCATTGGCACAGCCCAAGAGAAGAAGATCTGTACAAGCCATCCGGTTCTGACAGCCAGATCGATTGCATTGTGAGGCCCAGAGACGTTAAGTGACTCTAGGCTGTGTTTGACTCCAAATTGAATTTTTTTTTTCCCACAAACTACCTTTCATCTTAGAGATTTTTATTTAGCTATGGAAGAAGTGACATACTCCATAATGAACACAATTCAGTTTAATGAAAGACGGCTTTGCAAAAACAAGTAGCGTACAGAACAGTCTAGCATGAGACGGTGCTGCGCGCCCCACCTGACCCCCGCGCCGCTCTCCCTCCATGTCAGCATCGTACACAACTCCTGCCTCTCTCCCTTCTTCCCGACAGTTTCAGTCATTCAGTCAGTACCGCTGCAAGACTGCCAAGAAGTCAGAGGAGGAGATCGACTTCCTTCGCTCCAATCCCAAAATCTGGAATGTTCACAGTGTCCTCAATGTCCTTCACTCTCTGGTAGACAAGTCCAACATTAACCGGCAGCTGGAGGTGTATACAAGCGGAGGTGAGTGCGGCTTGCCATCTGTTCCGGGGGGAGAGAGGCCCGGGGAGCGCGGGGGAGCCACTGTGGCTTGGGTAATCGGCTGCTCTTCTTTGGTGCTGGGTGTGAACAGCAGCCAAGTGCAGGTGCTGAGGGCTGTCGGGCTTGGCCACCTGCTGGCCGACGCGCAGAACCAGCTGGCACTCACGAGGTCTGATTCGCAGACGCTTCTACCCCGTCTCCGGGGCCTTCGTGTAGATAAGCGCTTCTCACAGTTTTTGGTGTCAGGACCACTTTACAGTCTTTAAAGACTGAGAATCACAGAGTTTGGGCATATAAGTTTTTTTTTCCTTTGATAAGAGTGCCATTTTTACAAATCTCCTTAGTGCCTGGCATGTGCTAAGAGAGCTGGATCCTCATTCTGCTCCTGCGTTTGGTTTGTTGGAATTACAATACGCGGTTTGGGTTGAAGTATCTGAGGGAGACCTGGCCTCACCTAGACATGGAGTTGGGAAAGGGAGGAGTGTCTTCACAGCCTTCTCAGGTAGTTCTGAGACAATGGGGGTTTCATACTGGTGAATTGCAGTGAGGAATCTAAAACCTTAGCAATGAACTTTTTTTTTTTTTAAGATTTTATTTATTTATTTGACAGAGATCACAAGTAGGCAGGAAGTGGGGAGCAGGCTCCCTGCCGAGCAGAGAGCCCAGTGCGGGGCTCCATCTAAGGACCCTGAGATCATGACCTGAGCCAAAGGCAGAGGCTTAACACCCTGAGCCACCCAGGCGCCCCTTAGCAATGAACTTTTGCTTGATTATGTGAAGCTTTATTGGTCTACCTTGCAGCTTGAATGGATCTTTTTACCCCTGCACAATTTTGTAAAATATTGGTTCGTTGAGTTATAAAGATTTCCTAAATGTTGATGTATTTTATTATACAACCTAAAAAACCCACTTTGATCATCAGCTTCATCAGGTAAGTCTTTATTTGGAAGTCTTTAAAACTAGATTTTGCTTAAAAGCTCCTATTTTCATTGGCAGTGAGCACTCTGCGTTGTCTTTATTGACATGCATCAGGCTTACCCCGTTCATTTTTGAGAAAATGTCTGCTAAACACCCAAATCTAAGTAACCATAATTTGTGGGTCAGTCATTCAAGTAAAAATGGTGTCTTGTGAAAAAGTGGCTGGTTCTTTCGCCACGTGTGGTGGGAAGGAATACGGTAATTATGATACAATTTGCTGCCACTGCCTGGTTTGTGCTGAGTTGTCAGTTTTAGCCACTGTGTTTGTACCATCAGTGCAGCATGGCATTTCCGTGAGAAAGACAAATAGCGTGTTAGTGTTACTAAGAGAGTAGCTTTGACCTCACGCACTTCCTGAAAGCAGTGGCCTTGATGAGTAGCTGCTCCTGATAAAAGGGGTCATCTCAGTAATCTCAGTGTCTTGGAACCAACCAAACAAAAACCTGCCCCCCCCCCCCCGCCCGCCCCCCACAACTCCTCTTGGTAAAAGATTAGTGTGAGGCCAAGGACACCTGGCCTGTTAGCCAGTATAGAGTATGTGAGTCTTGATCTGGGGGTTGTGAGTTCGAGACTCACGTTAGGTGTAGCTTACCTTTTTTATTTTAATTTATTTTATTTTTAGGATTTTATTTATTTATTTGACAGAGAGACAGATCACAAGTAGGCAGAGAGGCAGGCAGAGAGGAAGGGAAGCAGGCTCCCAGCCAAGCAGAGAGCCCAATGCGGGACTTGATCCCAGGACCCTGGGATCATGACCTGAGCCGAAGGCAGAGGCTTTAACCACTGAGCCACCCAGGTACCCCAGGTTACCTTTTTTTTTTATTTAAAAAAAAAAAAAAGGTCAGGCATGCTGCTTCTGGGTAGTCCTCTGAAGGCAGTTACTCCCCATTGCGGGAAGCTTCAGGGACCCGTAGTAGGTGGAGAGTTAGCTGAGTGACTTTCAGGGCTTAGGCTCACGTTCCTTCACATGTCCCTGCTGGAATGGTCACAGTGTCTGTTTCTCTCAGGTGACCCCGAGAGTGTGGCTGGCGAGTACGGACGACACTCCCTTTACAAGATGCTTGGGTATTTCAGCCTGGTGGGCCTTCTGCGCCTGCATTCCCTGTTGGGGGACTACTATCAGGCCATCAAAGTGCTGGAGAATATTGAACTGAATAAGAAGGTGATTACCTGCTTCCCCCTGCCCCCCTGCCCAGAGCCAGAGTCTGAGTTAAGAGAAGCTCTGATCTCGAAGGACGAATGTTAGGGAGCAGAAAGAGGAGTCTTCCCCAGCCCGCTTGAAAATTGAGACGTGGGGGAAGCACTGTAGTGAACATCTGCGCATAGGCAAGGCGCTTCCTCTTTTTTTTTTTAAGATTCTATTTATTTATTTGACAGAGAGAGATCACAAGGAGGCAGAGAAGCAGGCACAGAGAGAGAGAGAGGGAAGCAGGCTCCCTGCTGAGCAGAGAGCCCCATGCGGGACTCGATCCCAGGACCCTGAGACCATGACCTGAGCCGAAGGCAGCGGCTTAACCCACTGAGCCACCCAGGCGCCCCAAGGCGCTTCCTCTTTGTTGCTTAGTAACACTCGAAATGTTCGGCAGTCTTTGATTCTGTTTTCAAGACCATGATAATGGCAGGTTTTTACTCTGCAGATCTCACTACTTAAGGAGTGAGACTTAGTTCTGAGGTGGTATAGACAATGACGATTAGCTGTGGTGGTTTTTCTTAGCCACAGAAAAATTGGTACTCTTTTGTCGTCGTCGTGTGTGTGTCTTTTTATTTCAGTCTTGTTATGTGTTCCTTTATCGGGTTTATCTGGAAAAGCAAGGAGTAGAAAGCGAGGAAGAGTACACAGCTGAGGTGTGGAGGGATTTGGAGTGGAAAGAAATGTTAGGGTCACCTGGTCCAGTCCCTTCCTGTTACATCTAGCAGTGTGGAGCTCTTGGGTCACACGACTTAATCGGTGACTGGTGTGGTCTGCGCTTGGAGCCTCTCAACTCCAGAGGGCAGCACTTTCCTGCTGGGTAGTTCGGGGCCTCCATAGGGGGCTTCCGCTCCGCTGACACTGGGCCCTGCCAGCTTGCAGATTCTCTCCGGGATGACTTGGTTTTGGGACTCACGGATGCTTCCGTCCACAGAGCATGTACTCGCGGGTGCCCGAGTGCCAGGTGACCACGTACTACTACGTCGGTTTTGCATATCTGATGATGCGTCGCTATCAGGATGCCATCCGGGTCTTTGCCAACATCCTCCTCTACATCCAGAGGACCAAGAGCATGTTCCAGAGGACAACATACAAGTACGAGATGGTAAGGAAGCCTCTGACCAGCTTGACCCTTTGGCACCTGTGCCGACAGTTTTTGGTAAAAGCTCTCCCAAATTTTGCTTTTTGTATGTGTTTTCAGTAGGGCGATTTCTTAATGGCTGGACTACTCTCAAGTTTCTTTTGTTGTGCCTGTTACTTCAGATCATTAATTCCTTGACGATAAAGACAGTATCTTTTGTTCTACTTTTGTCCCCCCAGCAGTGTCTGCATTTATTCAGCAAGTTTGCAGAGTGTTCACTGGGCTCTGGTAGTTCAGACTGAGGGAGGTGGATGTACCACCCGCAAGCAGTTTGCCATGGAGGAGGGGGAGGGTCCAAGATGTGCATAGATTTGGGAGGTTTCTAGGCAGAGACTCGGAAGCATGGTGAGGTAGCAGCACAAGGAACAGTTTTTGTTGGAGGGCCGTAGAGTAGTCAGATTGGGGTGCTAGGTTCTGGGGTAACCTTCACTATCAAGTATTTAATTTTTATAGGCCTTAAAGTGCCATCAAAATTTCTGGGTGACTTAGTCATAACGGTGTGGGAGGATCGATCCGCCGGTGAGGATGGGGTGAACCAGGAGGAAGGAGGAGGAGGCCCTAGTGAAGAATCCAGAAACTAGCTGAGGAGGCCCCAGAAGTGGGCTAGAAGTTCAGTAGAGCTGGATGGCAGATGCGGAGGGACTTCGGGGAAGTTAACTGACAGGTGCAAGACCAGGGAGAAACCAGAGGCATGTGCAGCGTGTACTGGGGAGGTCGGTGGGGACCTCAGAAAGTGCATCTCGTTTGACCCGCGCCAACTGGTCTCGCGCCCGCAGATTAACAAGCAGAACGAGCAGATGCACGCGCTGCTGGCCATCGCCCTCACCATGTACCCCATGCGCATCGACGAGAGCATTCACCTGCAGCTGCGGGAGAAGTACGGGGACAAGATGCTGCGCATGCAGAAGGGCGACCCGCAGGTCTATGAGGAACTTTTCAGCTACTCGTGCCCCAAATTCCTGTCGCCCGTGGTCCCCAACTACGACAACGTGCACCCCAACTACCACAAGGAGCCCTTCCTGCAGCAGCTGAAGGTGTTCTCGGATGAGGTGCAGCAGCAGGCGCAGCTGTCCACCATCCGCAGCTTCCTCAAGCTCTACACCACCATGCCCGTGGCCAAGCTGGCCGGCTTCCTGGACCTCACGGAGCAGGAGTTCCGGATCCAGCTGCTGGTCTTCAAGCACAAGATGAAGAACCTGGTGTGGACCAGTGGCATCTCTGCCCTCGATGGCGAATTTCAGTCGGCCTCCGAGGTTGACTTCTACATCGATAAGGTACGGCTGCCTTCCGGCCTGGGCGGCTGCGGCCTCTCTCCGTCTGTTCAGCCGTCAGGGCTTCCTCGGCGCCTGCCACTCGGAGCATTCGAGACTTGGTGGTGCACAAAACCAGCAGAGGTTTCTGCCCTCGCACCGATCTTGTCATGTGATAAAGTAGACAGTAAGCGCTACAGCGGAGCAGACTACGTAGTAGGCGTCAATACAAAACGAACAGGCCTTTAAAAAAATGTTTAAAGGAAAGGGCGCTTGCGTGGCTCGGTCAGTTAAGCGTCTGCCTTTGGTTTGGGTCATGATCCCAGAGTCCTGGGATAAGTCCCACATCGGGCTCCGTGCTCAGCGGGGAGCCTGCTTCTGTGTCTCCCTCTGCCTTTCTTCACCGCCCATGCTCGCTTGCTCTCTCTCTAATCTTTTAAATTTCTCTTTTTTATTTTTTTAAGAAAAAGAGTTTCATTCTTCTCCGAGTTAAGAGAGCTGCCTGGGGCACAGTCTTCACAGAGAGGAGAGCACTCCAGGGGAGGGAGGGTTGGTGCAAGAGTTACATATGGTTTTGCTTTTGTTTTCGTTCTTGTTTTATGTAGAGTTACAAGTTGTGATGAAAAACTTTCCCGAAAGGCTGTAAGACTGGAATCTTATGGGAATCAGTGAGAGCTTTTTCTTACGTTTCTGTTTGGAATGTTCTTTTTTGGTGGGTTTTGTTTGTTTTTTAACGAAGCAGATGTACAGTGTGTACTTGAGGCAGGAATAGAGCCCATGTTTTGAGGTTTTGCCAAGGTCTCGGCAAAGTCGTTTTGGCCTTGGGTCAATGTTTTACCAGGAGCAGGGCCTACAAACATGAAAAGTGGCAAGTTTCCTTTATCATAGGTTAGAAATCGCCAGGTGCTGTGCAGTTAAGGGTAGCGTGGCGGAAGGCTGAGGTGGCAGTCTTGCCCAGGTGCTCGGGGTGCCTTTGTCGAGGAAGTGAAATTGCAGCTAAGACTCAAAGCAGGTGAAGAACCTAGCCAGACACTTGTGTAGGGAGCAGCGTTCCAAGGAGTGGGCGCTGTAAGGGCAAAGGCCCTGGGGCAGGAGTGAACCCAGTATGTTTGAGGGACAACCTCATTGTGGCTGCAGTGACCAGAGAGAGGAGGCTGTGGCAGAAGAGAGGATCATGGGAGGGTGTGGCGTAGACTGTGGGGCGTAGTTTAGCCGGTGAGAGCCGTGTCCCGACTTGTCTCACCCTAGATGAGTGCTGCCTACTTTTGACTTCATGCAGCGGACTGACACAGCATGTGCTCTTTTTCTCGCGTCTGGCGGCTTCTTCTTGTGTTACATTTAAGAGCGTCACCATCCAGCATTTTCGTGCACAGCAGGAGTCCCCTTCGGGCTGGGCCAGCTGCTGCTGCTGGAGTTGGCTGTGATCTTCGCATTCTCATGCGGGTGCGCTTTTCAGGGGTTTTGTTTATTACAGAAAGTGTCCATGGTTTTGGAGAGTGGCTCTCAGTGGTTCATTGAAGTTGTTTGTTTTTTTTTTAAGTGATTCATTTATATCTGCTTGTGAATGCAGAGTTATTTCTGGAAGGAGGCAAGAGCAACATCCTAGGCTCCTCTCAGGAGGAGGGGGGGTAGTGTTCGTTTGCATTGCTGGATTTTAAGTTCAAGTTAACATTTTGGTGTCCTAATGAGGTTTTTAAAAGAACTAAGTTCTGTTTTGTAGGTGAGTGTTTTTCCGATGTAAAATATGCTAGACTCCTAGAATTCCTTTTCCCATGAAGTCACACCCTCTCCTCTTCCTTAATGTGCGCACACTCAAAGATGGTGTTCTACTTAACATATGTGGAGCGCTGATACGGACTTACAACAGTCTTTTAAAATGAATAGACTGATGTCTTTCATCTCTTCTAGAATGTTCTTGGCTAATATCTTTTACTGTATGTGCTCTGTTCTCCTTCTGGAGTTCTTACTTGATGTATATTAGACCTCATTCTGTCTTCTGTGTCTCTGTTCTGGGTAATTTTCTTTTGATTGATTATTCTATCCTCGTTAATCTCTTCAGCTCTATTTTTACTTTCTCTGATTTTTCTTAAATTCATGGTGAAGTGTTTCCATAAATGTCCTTCGTTCCCTTTTTTTGTTTGTTTCCTACATACAGTTTATTGTCCTTGGAAAACTTTGTTGACATTTTTTGAAGTGTAAGATGAATATTCTTCTCGAAGGGATTTGCTTTTGCCTCTTGAAGTTGCCTGGGGAGATTATTGGTCTGGGACCACCATAGACTCAAAGGCTCGGGTCCTCTGGACCAACCAGGAAACAAGCCCAGGCTACGGATTGTCAGAAGAATCACCTTGTGTTTATAATGTCCCGGGAATGTGTCTCTTTCCTCTTTTATGTCCCTCCCCCAACTTGGTGAGCATTGCTTGGTGTCTGGGGTGGGACGGCTGCCCAGTCCCCGTTTTGCCTTTAGCTTCAGGGTGTAGCGCAAGGGATCCAGCAGCGCAGGGAGCGTCTTCTGTAGGACTGACCCTGGCCTTGGTTTGTCCCTCTGTGTGAGTCTTCTAGGATTGAGGAGCGAACGCACTCCCCGCAGAGCAGGCTTCTGTGTTGCGGTTAGAGTGGTTTACTTTCTCTTAGGTAGCTTTTTATTCTCTCATTAGCTCTTCGATGCTATGAGTAGATTTTTACAAACTATTTATTTTGTATTTCTAGTTGCTTTGAGAAAGTATTGGTCTACACATACTATATTTTTTGGCAGTGTTTTAAAGGTAAAACCGTATAACATGAACTTCACCATTTTAAAGGATGAAATTCTATGGTTATTGTTATATTCACAGTGTCACATAGTCGGTTTGCCCTAATTCCATGACATTTCCACAACTCCCTGCCCATGAGCAGTCATTCCCAAGTCCCCTTGTCCCCTCATCCTTGGCAAACCAGTAATCTGCTCTCCGTCTCTGTGGATTTGTCTGTGTTCGATATTTGCTATGATAAACCGTGTGGCCTTTTCGTGTTTGACTTCTTTCACTGAGCACGTTTTCAGGTCTTGTCCAGGCCATGGCGTGTATCTGTCCATTTTCGCGGCGGCGAAGGACCGCGCTGTAGGGGTGCGCCGCTCTGTTGACCCAGTCATTAGCTGATGGACAGTCGAGTTTCCACCTTTTGACTATCGCGGGTAACGCCGCTATCATGAATTTTTGTGTACAAGTTTTTGTGTGGATGTCTGCTCTTGGGTGTATACTACTTGGGGAATTGCTGGGTCAGTTTGGGTAGTTAATTTTGAAAGCTCATTTTGCTAAACCGAACCCTCTCATTTAGAGTTTATGGCTTTTGGAAGACTTGATGTTTGACAGAAATTGGCTGTCTCTGACACGAAAGGTCTCACCAGAAGTAGAAACATGTCACTAGGGAAGTTTTCCAGTGTTGTTTTATCCATGCTTTTAAAAATCAGAACTGTCCCTTGTAGTATCACTTCTGCTACCTAAAGTCCTTTTCGAATTTGTTCTCAGTGCCTGCCTGACATAACGTTTGGCAGTATCGGTAACCTGCTCCGTCCCCCGTCATCACTCTGTAACCGCTGAACTGGTCCCAGTTATCTGGATGGTCTTTAACAAAACACTTCTGGGAAGCCTGGTAGGCTTAGTTGGTAGAACGTGTGATTCTTTTTTTTTTTTTTTTTTAAGATTATTTATTTATTTGATAGAGAGAGATCAGAATGGAGGTGGGGGGGGTGGGGCAGGGAAGCAGGCTCCCTGGTGAGCAGAGAGCCTGACACGGGGCTCCATCCAAGGACCCTCAGACCTGAGCCGAAGGCAGAGACTCAACCCACTGAGGCATGCAGGTGCCCCAGAACATGTGATTCTTGATCTCAGGGTCATGATTTCAAGTTCCACCTTGAGAGTAGAGTAAAAGTTTACTTCAAAATAAATAAATAAAACATTTCTTCCAAGAATCAATTTGGATATTACAAAAAATTTATATGAAGTTATGTTCACATATTAATTAAATTATAACATAATTAAATACTTACAATATGATTTAAAGTCTGTACATGAGAAAGTATTATTTTTTTTTTTTAAGATTTTATTTATTCATTTAAGAGAGAGCGAGCTCGAGCCAGGGGCAAAGGGAGAGAGGGAGGGAGATGCAAGCTCCCCCCTGAGCAGGGAGCCCGATGTAGGGCTTGATCCCAGGACCCCAGGATCATGGCCTGAGCCAAAGTCAAACGCTTAACTGACTGAGCCACCCAGGCGCCCCATGAAAATGTTTTTGATTGCATGTTTTTGGGGCTTCTTTTTATTATTATTATTCCTCTTACTGGTTCACTTTTGCCTTTGGCAAAATGTTGCTTTCTGGGTAGTGGTGGTGGTTTTTTTGGTAAACATTTTATTTTTATGTAACTCATGACCCGAGCATCCAGAGTCCCATGCTCTGCTGACTGAGCCGCCAGGCGTCCCTGCTTGCTTTCTGGCTCCTCTTTTTTCATCCTTGACTTGAAAAAGTCCTGTCAAAGAGATCCAGAAAGGGGCACCTGGGTGGCTCAGTGGGTTAAAGCCTCTGCCTTCGGCTTGGGTCATGATCCCAGGATCCTGGGATCGAGCCCCACATCGGGCTCTCTGCTCCGCAGGGAGCCTGCTTCCTCCTCTCTCTCTGCCTAGTTGTGATTTCTCTCTGTCAAATAAATAAAATATTTAAAAAAAAAAAAAAAGATCCAGAAAATTCTTGGGCCTTAACCTAGATTATGCAGGAATTTACAAGTAAAATGGTGTTCAACCACATTTGAGTTAAAAAACAAAGTTTAGAATCTGGATTCACTTGGTAGCCTCACACTCCTAAACAGTGTGTGAGAATAAAATGCTGACTGAAATGTTTCTATTGCTGAAAGATTCGTGTTCGTTACAAAAGACTTGGAAATAATAATGGCGCCTGGATGGCTCAGTGGCTTAAGCCCGGTCTTTAGCTCAGGTCATGATCTCGAGGTTGGGATCAAGCCTGCATCGGGCTCCGTGCTTGGCAGCGGGGGGGTCATCTATCCCTCTCCCCCATCAAATAAATGAATTAACAAGTATCTAGAAAGAGCGAGCTGCCATCAGCTGGTAATGCTCTTCTGTAGGGTGTTGTCCCCCCGCCGCCCCATGTTTGCGTTTGGAAGGCAGTGTGAGGCTTTATGCACTTGCAAGTCTAAGTGCCTCTGCCTCACTGATCGTCTCTGACTCTGCTTTGCTTCTCCCATAGGACATGATCCACATCGCAGACACCAAGGTCGCCAGGCGCTATGGGGATTTCTTCATCCGGCAGATCCACAAATTTGAGGAGGTGAGTAGTTGGGAAGCGGTGTGTGGGTTGGAGACAGAGGTTTGGAACTAGTGGGGAGTTTGACTTTTTTCTTATTTTTCATTTCAAGAAAGCCCGGAGTTGGCCCTTTAAAAAGTTTCTGAGCAACACTGGCTGGCTGCTTGGGGTTTGGGGAGTGGGGTTGGGCCTGTAGCAGTTGCTGCGTCAGCCTTCTCCAGAGCATCTCTTTCCAAGATCTCTCTCTGCGGGTGGCCAGCTCTCCTCTCCCTCCCTGGTATTTCCTAATATGGGTGGCTTCACTGCCTGCTCTTACGCATCCCTCCCCGTTTGGCAGTTACTCTCCGACGTAGACAGGTCTGGCCGGTTCTTGCAGGCAGAGGACAGGAAGCTGGGTTTTGACAGACTTGGTGCATTTCACATCTTGCCCTGGGAGAGGTCCTGGGGGTCAGGCCGAATACTACGAGGACGCAGGGTGTGTGCGTGCTTTCTGTGTGTGGTCGTGCTTTCTGTGTGTGGCTGTAGCTGGAACCGCTTTGTCCTGGTGTTCCGAGTTCTCCAGCAGAGGTCACTGCTCTGCTCTGGGCCAGCCACGGGGCTCCTCCTGCAGGAAGAGCGCAGCCCTGGCAAGTTTAGCTGCTGTGAGCCGCGTGTCTTGTAAAACGGACAGAGCGGTGTGGGTGTGGGTGTGGCGCGTGAAGGGCAGGTAGAACAGTCCGTGTGAATTGTGCAGGGCTGTGGGAGTGTCAGGAGGGGATCACCTGACTGGGGCTTCCTGCACACAAGGTGGACGCCCGTGCCCACGTCAGAGAGACCCTTCCCAGACTTCAGAGCGGTGGCCCAGGGGTCTGTCCCGGGGATCATGCACACTGGAGGACAGGGGTCGGTGAGATCTCCGTATCTAACTTGGCTTTTCTTTTTGTCCTAGCTCAATCGAACCCTGAAGAAGATGGGACAGAGACCCTGAGTACCTTCACACTCTCGTTAGGAACCGATTCTGAGGTCTCTTCAGGAGGGGCGTATTCTTGTCACCGTGAAGCCTTTACCTAGATCAGCCATCCAGCGGAGTTGAAGTCTATTTGAATTAAGGACTGAAATGTTTTAAATGGGTCTCAGTAAAAGATCTTTGGAGCCAGATTTGTCATCTCATCATTGTTGGGGGTGGGGGGTCTGTTGTCGGGAGACAGTACGTGACACTGTGACACTTTCCTCCTGATGTAGCTGTTGTTGTTTCATTTGAATTTGAGGTTCGCAGGACATTCTCGCATTCGATATCTTATTCGCATCTCACAAGAGTCCTGTGAGCATTACGTGACCTGCCGTGATTTGCACGCATGTTAGCAGAGGTGTTGGGTCCCAGGCAGAAACTTGAACCCCTCCTGCAGCCATGAACTGTGCTGGGAGGAAGCCAGGTGCGCGCTGACACCTCCTGGCGTGCGGTTAGTCGGATCCCCACTCGCTGAGGAGGAGACGTGCTCAGGCTGCAAAGTGACTGCTTGAGGTCATATAGTTCGGTTTTGTTTGTTGTTGTTTGTTTGTTTGGTTGGTTGTTTGTTTTTTTTTAAGATTTTATTTATTTATTTGACAGAGAGAGAGATCACAAGTAGGCAGAGAGGCAGGCAGAGAGAGGAAGCAGGCTCCCCGCTGAGCAGAGAGCCGGATGTGGGGCTCGATCCCAGGACTCTGGGATCAAGACCTGAGCCGAAGGCAGAGGCTTTAACCCACTGAGCCACCCAGGTGCCCCTGTTTTTTAAGATTTTATTTATTTGTCAGAACAAGAGAGGGTTCTAAAAAAGCCAAGACTCGGTTCCCAACAACTACTTACTTCTGTCTTCTGCTGCCCGTGTCTTCAGTGCCTCACGCTGACAACTTTGCGCGAACAGTCACGACTGAGTTGTGTGCTTTCCACTCTCTGCTACTCCTTCCTTAAACTCCCAGAGGGGCTCTGCCATCTTGGGGACTTCCCTGGGAAGAGCCACCTCAAAACCTAGCAAATCCATAGTATGTACTGTCAGAGCCAATTTCTAACCTTCTAACAGCATAGACGATCCGGATCTGTGATGCTCGAAGACGTCACTGAGGCTGGTTGCCTCAGGCATCTCACTGGTCCCACTCACGCACGTTCGCACATTCCTGGTGCCGCAGAAGCTTTGTGTGCAGAGGTACATCCTCAGCGAGGTCTGCATGAAGTCTCTGTGTTTCCACATTTGTTCTCCTGATTTTATGGATGAAGAAATCGAGGCTCGGGCTAATCACATAGTTTGTCCAAGATCAAGGTAATAGTGAAAACCGTTTCCCTGACCTACTCTGACTTTAGCAAGTCCTACTCTGAGACTGGCAGGAAGAGACGAGGCAGCAGTGGATGGCCTGGACAAATCCGCACGGGCTGTGAGCCCTGAAGCGAAGGTGTATTTCCTGGAACTTGGCAGGATAGGACTGGCGAGGCTGCTCCGTGTGTCCTGGTGACAGGGTTGCTAGGAATTCTCGAGCTAGACTTTGTGCTCACGTGGTGTGCAGTGGGTTCTGTTAGAGTCTCCGGATGCCTCCCCCGATTGTGAGGTGGGGTGGGTGTGGAAGTGCCCTTGAGGGGTCTTAGTGCCTGAGCCGGGCCTGCTGCAGGTGCCGTGGGGACTCGGATGGTAGGCATCTGCTGGAGCTGGGCCGCGTGGCTTCCTCCTGACCCTGGGTGTTAGGGCTGTGCCTCCCACCTGAGGTGGGCGTGGGGATGGCTCTCGGTAGAAGCCCCCCCTTATAAGTCAGGGGTAGGAGTTAGCATTTTGAATAGGATAGTTAGAGAGGACCTTTGGTGGCTGTCATTTGGGCAGAGACCTGAGGGGCAGAGACTCAGCCGTTGAACTACGGGGGAATGTGTTCCAGGAAAAGGAGACCCAAGTGTGCGGGCAATGAGGCCAGAGTGTGTTCCTCGAGTTAAGAGAATATAGTGAAAAGGCCAGTTGGAGTGGAGTAAGCCAGGGAGGGAGGGAGAAAGGGGCAGGAGAGTGTGAAGCCCCCAGTCATCTGTAGGGTACAAGGACCGTGGCTGAGTCTGAGCCAGGTGGGAAACCGGGCAGGTCACAGAACTTGGCCAAGAGGTAGAGCGGAGCCAGGATTGGAACCCAGGTCAGCCCAGTGTTTGAGCCCGTGCTGTCTCTGGGACAACCGTCCTACAAAGGGGGAGAAAACAAAAGCAGCCTCTGTTCGTATGTAATAAGTACAAACATTCACGGAGCTCTTGGTAGCTCTCCAAGCGCTTACACATCTCTTACCTTTCTGGAACATGACGAGTGGCAGAGTCAGGATCCTGCCACGCGCTTTGATTGCCAGGCCAGTGCCAGCCAGCCCGTATCCCTGCAGAGCCAGTCTGGTTCCCCGGCCTCCCAAAGGCTGGCCTGTCCAGCACCGGCTGTGAGGCTGTTGCCCCACCGTGAGCCCTGAAGTTCGGCTCTGATGGCTCAGGAATTTAGACCCACGTGGGCAGCCCCCTGGGCTTAACTTGTTTTAAATCCAACTCCAACGTCTCCTAGTTCATGTCAGTCTCTTGTCTCCATCATTCAAACTCTGCCAGGTCAAGGTGTGTTGTGTCTGACACAGCCTCTCAGCATCTCCTTACTGTGCCAGGAGACAGGCCATTTCAGAAGCTCAAGGTCACACAGACCCAGTGTGTGAGCGCCTGGCTTGGGGCCACTTCCCAGTAGCTCGGTCCGGGCTCAGAAGCAGTGCTGGGCAGCCAGCAGTCCCCGGGAGGGGGCAGGCAGAGCTGAACTCTGCCTGGTACGGCTCAAGGAATGCCGGGCATTCAGCAGCTGCGGCCAACCTGCCGGAGTTCTCGTGCAGCTTGCCTAGAATGGAAGAAGCGAGGTTACGATCCTCCCACACAGAGAGGGAGTGCAGGTTCTGTGAGGGAATGGGCAGCTCTGGCTGGTGGCCCTTACCAAGTTCTGCACCCACAAGACAAGGCGGCGCAGCAGAGTGTGTGGGCTTGGGCTTGGATCTGGGTTTGAATCCAAACTCCACCTACGGACTGTGTGATCGCGGGCCAAGTTACTTAGCACCTCCCTGTCTCACACACCTGCCTGAGGACTGTTCTGTTGATTAACTCAGTTAATCAAAGTTCTTAGCACAGCACCTGGCCATAGTGTGTTTAGGGATTAGCTGGCCGTGATCTTGGAACTCAGGGTGCTAGATGATACATGCAAAAGGTCCTATGTAGATCAGCGTGGCTAGTTCGGGGTGGAGCTGGGACTCCCAACCTCCAGATTCACCTGGGGACTTTCTCCGCGGCCTGTTCCTCCGTGCCCTCAAGGGCAGGCCTATGTACAGACACCCAAGAGACCGGTTCACAGAAAGGCTGAGGCATTTGTCTAGAGGAGCAGCGCCTCATGCAGGGGAGGCAGCAGGCGCGGGGCTGGGGGGTGGGAGGAGGGGGAGACTTTAAGAGCAAATTGGGGAGGTCATGGACGACAGGACTTGGAGTTGGCTGGAGGTGGAGGGGAGAGAGATGCCCAGTCCTCTGGCTTTTGCACTGGGGCAGTCATGGACTCAGATGCGGGGTTAAGTGCAGCAGGTTCGGTACAGGAGGCGCGTGCAGGTAGGGAACTGGGTTTGGACATCAGTTCAAGGGTTCTGTGGGGCATCCGGGTGGAAGTGGCCAGGGTGTAGGAATTTGGGCAGAGGCAGTGAACAGCTGGGGCTGAGCCCTGGTCTTCAGACCCCGAGGCTCGAGCTGGTTCCTCGGTACAGAGAGCATCCTCTGGCGGCCTTGGCTGCTTCTCCACGGTGTCTCTGTCCGGCTTCCTCTACACTGGGCTGCAAACCGAAGATGGGGATTCTCTTCCCAGTCCGGCCTTGACCTTGGGTGGCTACTGATCCCCTCCTCATCTGCCATGGGAGGTAGTGAGTCCAGCTGTCCGAGGGCTGCGGCATTCTGGGTAACATCCTAGGATCCACACGGGCCAGGAATCCCCGGAACACTTGAGGCAAGAGAGGCCGCCCTCAGGCGCCATGACCTTGGCAGTAGAGAGAACGAGCTGCATGAACGATGAGGGGCTGAGGCAGGCGAGTGAAAAATGATTGAACGAAACAATGTAAGCGTATGAATAAGTGATGGAGTGGGCCTTAAGTCCTTTCTAGAACGGAGAGTCAGAGAATGAATAAGTGATGAATGTGTGCACTGTCTAGCTGGTGAGAGCCGTGGCTGGGCCTGGGCTGGCTCCTCATGGCAGCCTCTCAGCCCCTCCGCCAGCCAGCCAGCCTGCCCCGCAGCCTGGACATGGGCTGGAGGGAGCCACACTCGGGGTCAGGGTGGCTCTGGGTCAGGAGCGCAGCGGTGGGGAGGGGGACACTCTGGAGGTCCAGAGCCTAACCAGCAATTTCCTGATGTTTTCCGGAGGGCAGGGGCTATGGGGAGCTGCAAGTCGTCCTGGTTCCTGTGGCTCCACATTCCTGTCACGCCGGCAGCTGGAAATCCCAGCTTGTCCTTATGTCTGGCCCCACCCCGTCCCCATCCAGCCACTGGATCGAGATCAAGGTACCTCCTTTCTGCCCTCACTGCCACCCCCTTAGGTTCCCCTGGGGCCAGTGGACAGAGGATGGTGGACTCCCCTCTGGTCATGGTTCAGAAGTGGCAGGGAGCCTGGGTCCCCGTCCTGACACCGCCCCTCCCCTTACAAGTGGGGACATTTCTGGCGAGTCACTTAATTTGTCTGAGCCTCGGCTTCCTCTTCAGCCAAGTGGAGAGTCGCTGTCCCCCACCTGCCTCCCTGGGCACTCTGTCTTAGCATATAGAGCCGCAGCGTGTGCCGGAAGTGTTGGGTGTTACTCCTGTCGCCGGGCCTGCTGTGCTGTGTCACCTGGTGGAGAGGTGCACCCCCTCCAACCCCTGTTCTAGTCAGAGGAAGAAGCAACCGGTGCTCAGAGCTTCCACGGCAAAGTCTCACTTTCTGTTTCAGACAGGAAGAGCTGCCCTGCTCGCAGTTCCGTGCAGACAGTCAGGTGAGCTGGAGGCCAGCAGTCCTTCTCTAGGGTCCGGCAGCCTTGTCAAGTGGTCTGACCCCCGGCCAACCGAACCCTCTCCAGCCGACAGCCCCTCCCTTGTCGCTCGGTCCTCAGAGGAGAGGTGACCGTCCAGTGTCGGAAAGGCTCTGAGACCATTTTCTGCTCCACTTTTCATCTGCGGGGCTGGCCTGGTAGATAAAGAGGGGTCACAGGGAGGGGTTCGGCGTTCCTGTCCCCACCATAAGCCCCTGTCATCCCGGGAGAGTCAGGTGATGAGCAGGGCCGGCTTTGCAGACTCAACTCTGAGTCAAGCCTTCCAGTCTCCCTCCGGCTCCTTCCTGTCCGCTTTCTGCCCCGAGTCCCTCCCGCGGGCTGTTAGGATCTTGAACTCTGCATCAGCAGCCGAGCATGAACCCTGTTAGAAGAACCCCAGTACCAGTCATGTTGGTCGCAGCTGGAAGTGAGACGGGAGGTCACAAGCGTGGCAAGGCCGGAGGCCCTGGGGCTCCGTCCAGGGTGGGCCTCCAGCCTGGTGGATAGGGCCTCTGGAAGCTGTGGAGCCAAGGCCCCGGGGAGGGTTTCTGCTCACCCAGCTCACAGGGAGAGAAGAAGGAGTGAATCCGTAGTACAAACGAGGTGTGCGGGGGTAAATGGGACACAAGGCCTGCTTCAGGATACCGGTGACACCTCTTTGTGGTGAGAGGTCTTTGTGAAGTCAGAGCTAGGCAGAATGGCTTCAGACAGGCTTCAAGCTCGCAAAGCCTTCTTTTTATCAATAAATGGGGATCCGGTGACCGTCCCTAGCCCACAGAGTTACTGGGAGGGGTCAAAGAGGTAATGCACTTTAACAACAAAAACACGCGTGTTAAGGATCTCACAGTCCATTCGGGGGGGGGACATAGATACACAAATAAATGCCACACCACGTGAGCAACTGTTCAGATGCCACCTCCTCCATGCGGCCCTCTGGGATGTACCCTGAGTCCCCAGGCCGGAGATGAGAAGTTCCTTCTGGAAGCCCTGTTGCCCTTTGCTCATTTCTCCACAGCATCCCTTGTCTTTCTGTGAATGTTTATTGCAATTGTTTACATACCTGGCTTCCACATTCCGCCAGTCCCTCCAGGGGAGGCATGTGGAAATTCCTTCCTGAAATCGGCAAGGATATCCCCTCTAGGTTCGATCTAATGGCAAGGGTGGGATTCTGTGAGAAGGCCTAGAGTTGTGTTTTCTATCTGGGCCTATCATGGAGGGCTTCAGGGAGGAGGTGATGTCTGAGCTGGGCCTTGAAGCCTGTGCAGGATTTAGAACAGCAGCCGTAGGCATTTCAGGGGCAGCTGAAAAGGGTGAGGGACCGGGTAGCCACCTGTAGCACAGAGAGTGAGGATCAGGGAGATAGGGTTCAATCCGTTTCTCCTCTAAGTGCTTCTACTACCCTGAGCCAACACCTTGTCTCCCTGGGCTCTAGTCTCCCTTGTCAGTATTACGAGGGGGCTGTGCTAGCTAACCCCAACAGTCCTCGCCAGCTGGGACTCCCCTCCTGGGATAGCCCCAGATGCCAAAGTAGGAGTATTTCCTGGCTCAGAGAGCACCCTCCCAGTGACAGGCAGCTTGTGGCCCTCTCTGTGCGGGAGAGTTTAGTGGGAAGGTTGTTTGGTTTTAGGGTAAAGATACAGGCCCTTGTGCCCAGTCCCAGATGGGTTTCGCCGTACGTGTGTACGTGGGGAGAGGCACAGCCTTTGAAGAAAGATCTGGGAGAGCTGCCTATCCTCAGACATATCTGGGATTCCAGGGGACCATGCTCACCCTGGCGAGCCGGGGTCAGGGCTCAGGATGCTGTCCCGGCTTGCTCAGGGCGGGCTCCTGGCCCAGTGGGGACGAAGAGCAGGGAAGCAGCTGCCACTTCTGCCACCCGAGCCTCCCACACGCCTCCTGCTGCTCCCAGGCCCCAGCTCTGAGGTCCCACAATGCTCTCATTGTGCACCAGCCCTGCCAGGCTGCCCCCAGGGAGCAGCTCAGAGCCAAAGGCCTGGGCAGGGCCCTGATTCCTGGGGGCACAGCCTGGACAGAAAAGCACAGCCGACAGGCCTACATGGAACTTGGAGAATCATAGGATCTGGCAGAAAAGCTTAGAAGAAGGAAATCACAGAGTGAGAACAGCACGGAGGCTGAGGCTCCGCGCTCAGGGAGGGATGGCCCAGTTCCATCGCCCCGCTCCCTTGTGTTATTTTAGTTGTTCAACTCTAAAGGTTGACTTGCTCACCTGACCTACCCAGAACTCGCATCTCTCCTGTGATCTGCCCCGTGGCCCAGTGGACAAATTTCGTCTTGCTCACGTGGGGCCTGTTTTGCTTTAAAATCCGAGCCTGGTTTTCCTCTGGCAGGGTTGATCCCATGGCAAACAATGTTGCATTGGTATGAGAAAGTTAAAGTGAGTTTTTCCCAGTGATTGGTTAATACTGTGACCAGAATAGAAGTTTAAAAATTAACCCATATCGTATGACCCACTTGTAAGAGGTACTTAGTGCAGCCAAACAAGCAGAAAGTGAAATGGAGGGGCGCCTGGGTGGCTCAGTGGGTTAAGCCGCTGCCTTCGGCTCAGGTCATGATCTCAGGGTCCTGGGATCGAGTCCCGCATCGGGCTCTCTGCTCAGCGGGGAGCCTGCTTCCCTTCCTCTTTCTCTGCCTGCCTCTCTTGTGATTTCTCTCTGTCAAATAAATAAAATCTTTAAAAAAAAAAAAAAAAGAAAGTGAAATGGAGGTCGAGTGCCAAGCGGTACAGACTTTGGGGTATGATGAAAATGTTCTAAATAGGGGCACCCGGGTGGCTCAGTCAGTTAAGCACCTGCCTTTGGCTCAGGTCATGATCTCAGGATCCTGGGATCGAGCCCCATGTCAGGCTCCCCGCTCAGTGGAGAGCCTGCTTCTCCCTCTCTCTCTGCCTGCCGCTCTGCCTACTTGTGCTCTCTCTCACTGTTAAATAAATCTAAAAAATCTTTCAAAAAATGTTCTAAATAGTGGTGAGAGTTGTATACTCTGTGAACGTATTAAAAAGCACTGAACTGTACATGTGAAGAGAGTGGATTTTCTTTTTACCCGTTGTGTGGTTTTCTGTCATGTACCTGGTGCTGGAACGTAATTACCCAGTCCCTAACTAATGAATGTTTAGGATATTTCCAGTGCTTTGCTGTTAGCAAACAAAGACCATATTTGTATGTGCATCTCAGGGCCCCTGGGATGGTATTTTGGAAGACGGAATCCTCCACCTTTTATAGATGTTGATGTTGAACTTGGGCAGATGACATCTTTGTCCAGGATCTTCTAGCAAGTCTGAGGCGGAGAGGGGTGGGGGGTGAAATGGGGCCAGCCAGGTCTCCCGTCCCACCCCCCGGGAACGCACATACATACATGGGAGCTCTCTGGCTCTGAGACAGAAGCAGTCCACAGGCCTCTATCCACCGGCCTCCGAGCAGGTGCAGAATCAGATAAACTCAACAGCCAGAGGTGCCTCGTGGTCCCCTCTAGAGCAGTCCTTCTCCTTTTTTTTTTTTTTTTTTCCTTTTAAATCTCTCTGCCCAACATGGGGCTCATCAACCACCAAAGAGTCTCAAGGTCGAAGGACTGAGCTAGCCAGGGGTCCCCAACCCTTCTCTCTTTTGTCTTTCTGAAACTGACTTTGAGATCTGCTTGGGAAGGCAAATGTAAACCTTAGGTCCTGGTCAGTCCCTCACTCTTTCATTCCCACCATGTCCATCCTCTGTTAGCTTCTCCTACCCCAGTCGGTTCTGGTTCTCCATCCAGTCTTTACTCTGCCTCCTGCAAGACAGCTTGGCAGAGGAACGGCCAGTGGAAAAGGCAAGGCTCTCTTTCCCAAAGAAGCCCGGGAGCTCCCCTGGACACCTTCCTTCCCCTTGCCCTTCATCATGCTCACTCACCAGACTAGTCTAGCCCTACCACTGGGCCCCCTGCAGCTGTTACCCTGGATTCAATCAGAAAAGATTCCACCTCTGCCTGCAAGGACATCTCTCACCAGCTTGCATTCAATGTGCTTTCTGGCGGGATGGGTGGTTTTTTTTGTTTTTTTTGTTTTTTTTTTGTTTTTTTTGGTTTATTTATTTGACAGACAGAGATCACAAGTAGGCAGAGAGGCAGGCAGAGAGAGAGGGGGAAGCAGGCTCTCTGCTGAGCAGAAAGCCTGATGTGGGCCTCCATTCCAGGACCCTGAGATCTTGACCTGAGTCGAAGGCAGAGGCTTAATCCACTGAGCCACCAAGGTGCTCCTAGCTTCTATTTTTCAATTTTTGATGGGAACGTGATCCCTTAATTGGTAGTTAAAAAAAAAAAAAAAAAAAAAAAAAGACAAACACTGAATTAAGGGCCCAGACCCCTCAGTCCTAATCCTGAAATTATGGTGGGATTTGGGGCCAGTGACTTGACTTGCCTAGCCCTCTGTGGCCTCTGACCTCACCCCACCTGTAAACATAGTCCCAACTCCCTGTCCCTTCCCATCCCCTCCCTTCCCTTTTATAAAGCCCACAAATGGGCTATTTGGGACGCAGAGGGCTGTGCCATTTAAGTTATTATTATGGCAACGGGATCAAGGTCTGATCAGGAACTGTCTTCAGGGACCTGAAGGGAGCCCCTTAGGCTATTGAGGACAGAGGTATAATCCCTCTTGGGTTTTAAGGAAAGAGTCCTGATGGTCTTTGAAGGCCAAGGTGGGTCCTGAGGCTGTCTCTGATTTAGTCAAAGAAACCTTCCTTTCTTGGAGTGGCTTTTGCTCCAGAGACAGGCTGGGGAGGGGCCAGGAGGGCTCACTGGGCCACTTGGCCTACGGCTGCCACTTACTAGGTGGCCGGGGAGAGTCCACATTCTGGGCCAAGAATGTGCCTTCTCGCCTTGAACAGATCTAAGGTGGGAGGCTGACCGGTTGGGGTCATAATGGCATTCTGGGCTGGGGCTTGGTATGTCCTTTAGGAGGTGGGAAGCCCCAAGTGGGCTTCTCTCCTCCATAATTTCCTCAAAAGGCCCACGTGAGAAGCCGGTACAAAATGTTTTCAATCCGTTTTGCCTCATGTTTAAATACCAGGTTACCAGGTAACCAGAGTTAGAATTTGTGGGTGATGACTTCAAGGTCAGGCACATTATATCTTAATTCTCTGAGCCACTTTGTAAAGCTAGAATTATCCCTGTTTTTTAATTGGAGAATAATTAACATGCGGTGTTATATTGATTTCAGGCGCACAACGGGTCAACAATTCTATACATTATGCAGGAAGTATCCCTATTTTTAAGGCATGGAAACTGAGGTTCAGGGAGCCACAAGATCCCACGGCTGAGGGAGTGGGGAAAGGCAGGATTCCAGCCTGGGTGCGTAGGACTCCCAAGACCCTGCTCTTTCCAACCTTCAAGGGCTGAGGGGTGACAGAGGTGACTAAGATCCTGCTACTTCCCTCCGGGGAGGGGGAGGGGGGAGGTGGAGCTACAGACCCATCCCAACTAACTATTCCATCGGTCAGGGTGATGTCATCACTGGGGCAGAGGAGTGGAAGGCTGATTCATCTGAGGTCTGGAGGGACCTCTGGGAGGAGTGGCTGACCCAGGTCTTGGAGAGGGGAGCAGAATGAGGCTTGGGGTTTCCAGGGCCTGAGTCTCAGAGCCCCAGCAGACAAGGGCTGCTTCCTATGGGGTCTGCCCCTAGGAGGCCCCACCCACCACCATTCTGATGGGGAGATCGCTGAGCCTACAGGGGGGCAGAGAACTCTGAAAGACCAGTTATCAGGCTCAACACTTCACTGGACCGATGGGGGTGGGGTGAGAGCATGAAGTCTCCCTGGCAGGCGATGAGGGGAGGGGCTGGTGGCAGAACTGTGGAGGTCAGGGGCGTTTTGGAGTGGTGAGACTGGGTCGGGGAAGCTGGTGGCCCTCTGGGGGTGCTTTGGGGGTCAGCGGGGAAACGGCCCGATTGGCCTGAGGCACGGAAATGCCTGTCCAAAGTTTCAGGCAGGAGAGGTGAGTGTGTTGAGAGAAGTCAGGGTGGGGGATCTGGAGGTTCCTAGGCCAGAGTGGGAAGAAGGCAGGCTGGGAGAAAGGAGAATTCCAGGTGGGCGGCGTGGTGGAGGTCGTCGGGTGGAGAAGTCATTGTGGGACGGGCGAGTTGGCAGTGGGTGAGGGGTGAGGGGTCCAGGGGCTGTCCCGGAGTTCTTCGAGGGGTTCCCGAGGGAAAGCGGTGACCGCGATCGCCCAGCAGGGGGGCTGCGGGGTGTCGGGCCCTCCGGCGGGCGGGGGCGCGTCTGGGGGCGGAGCCGCCGCTGGGTGGGGCGCCAGGGCTCCCGGCGGTGGCTGTGGCGGCTGCAGCGGGCGGGGACCGAAGCCAGCGGGACGCCCGCGCCCGCGGCCGGCCCACAGCGAGGGGGGCGGGCGGCGGTGAGTAGGCGGCGGCCGGGCCGGGCCGGGCCGGGCCACGCGGGCGGCGGCTGCTCGGGCAGGTCCGGGCAGGGCAGGGCCGGGAGCTGCGAGCCCAGCCGGGACCCCGCGCCGGAGCCCGAGCGCGGACACCGAGGCCGCGGCCCCGCCTCCTCCCCGCCCTGCGCCCGCCGCCGCGGGTCGGCGCCCACAGCTCGGAGAGGCGCCGGAGTCGAGCTGGAGCCGCCGCCGGAAACCGGACGGAGCCGGGTCCTGCGGTGAAGCCCGATCCCGGCGGCGCCCGGAGCCGGTCCCGAGCCCCGCGCGGCTCATGGCGGGGCCGCGGGGCGCGCTGCTGGCCTGGTGCCGCCGCCAGTGCGAGGGCTACCGCGGCGTGGACATCCGCGACCTGAGCAGCTCCTTCCGGGACGGCCTGGCCTTCTGCGCCATCCTGCACCGGCACCGGCCCGACCTGCTGTGAGTGCCGGGGGTGGGGGAGAGGAGGGGGAGGGCGGGCGAGCCGGGGCGCTGGGCGGCGCGGGCCTGAGCTGGGGACCCCCGCCCGCCTCAGTGACGCGGAGCCCGGGCCGTGGGAGGCGCCGCCCCCCGGAGACAGAGACGCCCACCCTGAGGACGGGCCCTCAACGACTCGCTTGGGTCACCGAGCACCCGTCCCCGGGGGACCCCTCCCCCACGAGGCCCCGCCCCCGCCCACTGGGACACTGAACCTGCCCCCCATACTGGTCCCTGCACCGAGGGCCCTGGCCCCGCCCACAGGGCGCCGATTTCCGCCAAAGGGACACCTAGCCCTCCTTGGGGACCGTGGGCCTTTCCCGCACTATGGTGCTCTCAGACAGGCGCACTGAGCTGCCCCCTCCCCGCGAGGCGTTGAGGCCCGTCCCTCTGTGTGTGTGTGTGTGGGGGGGGGTCCTCTTGCTCACTTCTCTGATTCCCCCATGTGGGCTTGTCTCCAGGGCACTAGCATGGTGCCTGACACAGAGGAGATCCTAGGTTAATAGTGGTTGGATGAATGGATGGACACCCCCTGCCTACCTCCCACCCCAGTTAGGACACGAATCTGCCCCCCAAGTGTGTGCCCCACAGCCCTGCCGTCTTCAGTGGACCACGGAGACTGAGTAAAGAGTCCTGAGGTCTGATTGACAGCCAGCTCCCCCTGCCCCAAGGCTCCCGGGTGTGAAATGGGCCCTTCTCACCCCCAGGTACCCAGCGAGCTTCTCTTGGAAAATTTTATTCAGACCCGGGAGCAGTGGACTTGGGGCTTCTCTCTCAGCTCCCCCGCCTTGGGCTCTGGAACCTCTCACTCATTCACTCATTCATCCAACACAGACTGAAAATTAAGCAGGAGCCCACCATTCCTTGGGTGCCTGTCTCATCTGCAACTTGAGACGCAGAGACCTGGTCCTTGCCTCTCTTGCCAACAGTGCCCCTGACAGGGCTCCCCAAGGCTGGCTGGGTCTGCGGTCTTTGGGTGCCTGTACCGTGTGCTAGCATGTCTGGGTGCTGGGGCGGGCCCTGTGTGGGGCCATGGAGGAGAGGGTTTTGGAGGATGTGGCTGCAGAAGCGAAGGGGACGAGGTGGAAATGTCCCTGGGCTTCCACCTGCTGTGGGGCAGGTCACCGGCACGGGATGGGGACAGGACAGCCCCGGAGTGGGAGATGGAAGGGTGGAGAAGGGTGCCCAGGTTGGACCCCTGCTTTGGAGCAGAGGGCTCAAGGGGTCTTCTGTTTTGGCTGGGGAAGTAAGCAGTGAGGCAGGAGGCAGGGGACAGGGCCAGTGTTTGAAGGGACCTCCGTGTCCAGCTAAGGGGATCGGTGGGCCTGAGCTCACCAGGCTGTTTGGCTTCGTTCAGCTCCTTCGTGTTCTAGATGTGTGACCTGGGGTCAGTCACTGGGCCCCTCCAGACATCAGTTTCCTCATCTGGACAGTGGGGTTGGTAATAGGATCTAGGTCAGAGAACTGTTGTGAGGGTTATATGAGGCAAGGAGCATTCAATTAACCTGAGTTATTGTAAGTTGTGTGATTAGACAGTCGGGTGTGATGAGTGTATCTTACCCTTTTCTTTATTCAGCAGTATTTACAGAGTGACTGCTATGTGCTGGGCCTGGCACGGTAATGGAGAGAGCAGGAGCCCGGTGCCGCTGGAGGAAAGGGTGGTCCCTCGGCTGGAGGGGGCCACCTGAGCCAAGCCCTGGGAGGGAGCACTGCTGGGGCCCAGGGCTCAGGGTAGGGAGGACTGGGAGATGCAGATGGTCCGGAGCTACTAGCCCATTGTACAGAAGACAGACTGAGGCCCAGCTGCCGCAGGAGGCATAGGGAGGCTCTCTATGAGGGCAGGGACGGTGGCAAGAATCATCTGAAGAGGTTCAAGCTCTTGGAGCTGGGGCCTCCCCTCTGCTGGAGGGGCGGGGTTTGCAAGCTGGGGGGCGTGGTTCATTGTTCGTGGGCCCTCCCACCCCCAATGCAGGCCTGTTTAAACTCCCTTGAGGGCAGGGACCATATGGGTTTCATTTTTGTGTACTTCATCTCCCCCAGGGCCAAATAGAACTTCCCCGGCTTTTGAAAACTCTCAGAAAGTATCTGTGTTACCAAAGCCCAGATGTCCATTAGGGACAGGGATGGGAGAGGGGAAGAAGCTGCAGGAAAAACCAGTGTCTCTGGTGTTTTTGCAGTTTTCACACTGTTTCTGGAATTTATTCATTCAGTCAACATTTGTTGAGCACTTACTAAGTACCAGGAATTACATAGGGTGTTGGGGGCACAGGGCGAACAAAACGTGACACCCAGCCTTCCAGGAACACTGCCGGGGAGACTGAAATTATCTGCCGTGAGAAGTTGCCTTTGTCTCCTTTGGTCTCCAAACTAGCCTTTGTTGGGGCTGGGCTTGTGTCCCCTCATCTGTTCACAGTGTCACAGACCAGGAGGCTGAGGTTTAGAGACTAAATAACTTGCTTGTGGTCACACTCTTAGGCAGTGGCAAAGCGAGAGGGCTTAGGGACCCAGTTTCGGGTGGGGTAGGGGTGGCGGTGGAGGTGGGGGGTGTGTGTGGAGTGGGGAGGGAAGCAGCTTGGCCAGAGGTGGCAAAAGGGCTCATACTTAGCTCCTCCGTCCCAGTCCACCCAGCCTTCCGGCACCTCCCTCTAGGGTTCTCAGGCTACCATTTCCTGCCTCTGCCCACCGTTCCTACCTGGACCCTTCCTGGAGCAGTGTGGGGGCAGGAGGAGGGGGGCGAGGCCTGCCCTTCCCCAAGCCCAGACTCAACCGGCCCTCCCCACCAACCTGGTGGTGGGTGCTAGAGCTTCCCCCAACTGACAGATGGGAAAATCAAGGCAGAGAACACTGCCGGCCTGCCCAAGGTCGCACAGCCAGGCCTGAAGAGCAGAGGCTGAGACCCTGACCTTGGACGCGGTGCTGCCTGCTCAGGCCTCTGGGCCCGCCAACGACGTGGGAGGGTCACGGCTGCACTTTGCAGCCATAGAAGGGCAAGGCGTTGGGCGGGTGCACCCAGGAGGCTGCCAAGCCAGAAAGCTACCTTCAGGCACTTGAGCAGCCTTTAGCGCTGGGGTGGGGGTTGGGGGGTTTGTGGTAAATAGAGCCAGCAGGGGGACCAGCTATCTCTGGCTGGGGTCCCCAGGGCAGGCCCTGCTGCCTCTCACCTGTCCCAGCTTAGACACTGGGGAACCCTTTACTGCTCCCCCAAGGAAAGCGGGCCCCAGGAGCAGCCCAGTCGGTCGGCCAGAGGGTTAGTGTCTGTAGCTCTAGAATATGTACAATTGCCAGTCGGTTTCAAACTTGTTCCTTCTGTTCTTAGCCCCATCAAACAACATTCGTCTCTGTGCTGGGTTGGGGATTGGGCAAGTCGGTAACCCAGCTTCTCTGGGTTTCTGATACTCACTGGAAGAGCCAGAAATGCGGATTCTCAGGGCTAAGTGTCTTCGCCTGTCTGGGCCTCAGTGTCCTCATCTGTGAAATGGGGTCAGTACCTCCCAGGAGAGTTGCCATGAGAACAGACTCCCGAAAGGAGCTCAGCACAGTGCCCAGCGTGAGGTCAGCAATCCGAGGCCGTCCCTGTCATTACAAACCTTAGTCCTGGTCTCAGTCTCGTCCCTGGTGGCTGACTCAGGACCTGGCTTTCCGGCCGCTGGAGAGAAGGGATCTTAAAACTTGATAGCTTGGACTTGAGTCCCGCCCCTTCAGAGTGATTTCCAGCCTCTGCGAGGATGCCTCAGGGGGCCCTGAGCTCATGCTCCCCCCCTGCACCTGGCAGACCCGGCTTGTTGCCTCAGTTTCCTCGTGGGCCGTCCATAGACCCCTCCCCCAAGCCTGCTGAGGCCCACGCAGGCTGGGATGAGGTCAGCTCCATTCCTCCCAGACTCCACACCCCTGCCCCAGTCACCTCCTCAGTGTTCCTTCCTCCCTTTACCTCTTGCAGAGATTTTGACTCTCTTTCCAAGGACAATGTCTTCGAGAATAACCGTTTGGTGAGTCCCCAGACAGAGGGAAGCCTTGGAGGCTGTGAGTGTGTGTTGGGCGGGGCAAGGGGGGGCAGGGGTGTTGCAGAGTAGGAGCGAGGTGAGAAGCTGCTTTGCACTGGGGCCTTGGCTGCCCCTCGCCCCACCCCCCTCTTCCTTCTGGCCCCTTTGTGCCTGGAACACCAGCCCAGCCCTTCCCCGAGTCACCCTGTGGCGCCAGAGCTGAGGGGAGCCCCTAGTCCTGGACCCTTCATCCCACTGCAGGAAGCTGGGCGTCTGCTGAGGGCCCCTCACCCTAACCCTGCCTCCTCCTCCTCTTCCTGTTCTGACTGTTTTTGCACCCATTCTCGCACCTTCCCCACCCCTGCACTGGCTCCCCATGCCCCCCCCACCATTCCCCACCCCCACTCCTACCCTTGCCCACCCCCCACCCCTACACCTGCCCACACCCCAGGCCTTTGAAGTGGCCGAGAAGGAGTTGGGGATCCCCGCTCTCCTGGACCCCAGTGACATGGTCTCCATGAGCGTCCCCGACTGCCTCAGCATCATGACCTACGTGTCCCAGTATTACCACCACTTCGCCAGCCCTGGCCAAGGTGAGCGGGGGCGGAGCTGTTCTGGGAGGCTGGCGCTGGGGTTGGGGCTGGGGAGGTGCCGGGCTGTGTTCTGAGCTCCCCAGCCCAGGAGGCAGCATGGCCCTGATTAGCTGGATCATTCACTGAGTCCTTATAGTACATATTGAGGAGACAGCACTGTGCTGGGTCCTGGGGGTGCAGCTGGGAGCCTTCGCTGCCGTTGTGCCGCCCACAGTCTTACTGGTGACAAAGCCCCAAACCCATCACTGAACGAAATACAGGTAGGGAGACTAAGCGGGCGAGTTCCCCTCTCTGGAACCCACCCCCTCACTTCCTGTGTACGGACACTTCCCTGGGGCTTTTCCCCCAAAGCCAGCTAGTGGCCCTGTGGGGCTGTGGTGCAGCGGTCTTCCCCAGAAATGACCTTCAAGGTCTGAGAACTGTGAGGCTGAGGAGTGGGCGGGGGCATTGAGGGAGACACAGGGCGCTTCTCTGCTCTGAGTCGGGTCACTGGGTGGCTCCTGAGCCTCCTGCCTGGGGCATCCTTCTGCAGGAATCGCTCCTGGGGATCTCCTTCTGCAGAGAAGAAATGGGTCCAGAGGGGAAGCAAGGAGGTCAAGGTCACACCACAGGAAAGCTGAATGGTGGGACCAGAATCCAGGTGTCCTGACACCTGCTGGGTCCCTGGGGGCCTTGCCCCTCCCCTGTCCTATTTCAGTCCTCCCCCCTGCCTTGGCTCCACCTGTGGACAGTCTCCGCCTGTCTGTTTAAGAAAAAGTGTTCTCCAAAGTCATTTTTTTCTTACTAAGAGCAAAACATGCTTACTATAGAACATGTGGAACATAGCAAAGAGCATAGGGGTGCCTGGGTGGCTCAGAGGGTTAAAGCCTCTGCCTTCGGCTCAGGTCATGATCCCAGGGTCCTGGGATCGAGCCCCGCATCGGGCTCTCTCCTTGGTGGGGAGCCTGCTTCCTCCTCTGCCTCTCTGCCTACTTGTGATCTCTGTCTGTCGAGTAAATAAATAAAACCTTAAAAAAAAGCATAAAAATTAAGATAATCTGTTTCCTGCCCTCCCCCGGTGATACAGAACAGTATTATAGTTGAACAAATAACATCATGTGTGTGGGTTTTTTTAAAGATTTTGTTAATTTATTTGTCACAGAGAGAGAGAGAGAGCACAAGCAGAGGGAGGAGCAGAGGGAGAGGGAGAAGCAGACTCCCCACCGAGCCGGGAGCTCCATGTGGGACTCGATCCCAGGACCCTGGGATTACGACCTGAGCTGAAGGCGGACACTTAACGGACTGAGCCACCCAGGCATCCCGCGTTATATGTGTTTTAACAGAAAACAAAAATGAAAGTATTTCCCAGCCACCGAGTCTTTGGTGAGAGGCAGTAAGGTGGAAATTAAGAGCACGGGCTGCCGTTGACTGTCTGGGTAACAGTGGGCCACCGTGGTCACCTTTCTGCCTCAGTTTCCCCTTTGCGATGCAGTGAAGAACAGTGCTCACCTCTTAGGGTTGATGTGAGGCAAAAGCGAGGAGATGTGAACCTGTGTCTGGCCCTTGTTTAGGACTCAGGGTTACCGTTATTACGACTTCCTCATGTCGTTGGTTGGAGTGTAGCTTGCTTTACCTGGAATCATGGTTCAGTCTCACCTTCAGGAGGGTTCCCTGTCTCCAGACCCTGATCTTTTCCAACTAAGCTCTTTTCTGGAGGGCCACCCTTCCGGGGGCGTGTGAGGAGGGAGGGATGGGGAGGGGGGCCCCCACAATACTGTTGATGGTGCCCGCTCTGTTCCTGGGTCCTCGCGGGGCACCCGGGGGTGAGGGCAGCCCTGGTGGGCCCATCTCCCCTAGCTGTGCCAGGGAGGAGGGGGCACCCCCTGGGCTTGCGGGGGTTCTTATTGATAAAGGTACAGTCTGTGCTTCTCATACAACTTGGCTTCTAAATACGAACCGTTTGTATCCTGCCTGCTGTTCCGCCAAAGGAAACAGCAGCAGTGCGTTCCCAGCCCGGAGGCAGAGCTGGCTGTTAGACTCCCCCAGATGGTCCTGTGCTGTGCTTTCTGGGCCACTAAAAGGATTTCAAGGGCAACTTAAACCAAACTTGACTTTTCCTGGACCGGGTGGCTCTGAAGCCTGGCCCCGGCTAAGACACAGCACCGTGCTGTGTTCGCTCGCACCAGGCTCCATGGTGCCCGTGACCCTGGGCCCAGCACCTGACCCTGCCCTCCAGGAGGCACGGCATGGTCTGGAACCAGAGAGAGTGAAGGACGCCCAGCGGCTGTGTGAAATCGGCCATCACAGGGGCAGGGCGACTGTTATCTGGATAAAGTCCAGCTTTTGTTTTTTGTTTTTGTTTTTGTTTTGGGGTAGGCTCCGTGCCCAAGCTGGGGCCCAGCGTGGGGCCTGAACTCACAGCCCTGAGATCACGACCTGAGCTGAGATCAAGAGTTGGACGCTTCCCCCCCTCCCAGCGTCTTAGGGGGGCCCCTGAGGGTCTCTCCCCACTTAACCTTGAGCCACTCAGTGCCCCAGCTGTAGGCGTACTGAATTTTTTGTGTTTTGAACACATCGCATTCCTTCTCCACTCAGCCTTCCTCCCTGGTGATCCTCCAACCCCACACTCCTTTTTCTGCTCCACGTCTCCCACCCACAAACATTCTTTCCTACCCATCCTCTAATCTTCACATTTTGCCTCCTCTATGCAGCCTGCCCTGATTTACCCCAGGTGCTCTGGTGGCCCCCTGCCCTGTGGTGAACACATAAGACTCTGGTCATAATATTCGGATCACTCCTCCCTTTTCCCCTGCAGACCATCTGTGTCCGGTTCCCAGCTACATAACCCCGGCACCTGGTACTTACTCATTTAACAAATATTTATTGGGCCTCTACCGTGTGCCAGGAACTGTGCTGGGTGCTGGGGAGAGAGCTGAGAATAGGCGGGAGAGAGAGAGCGAGCACAGATGAAGGGGTAGTAGAGTTTGAAGGGAGTCCAGTGAAGGAGACAAAACCATGGGGTAAAAAGCAGCGGGAGGCTGAAGTGGCTGTTGCAGGCGAGTGGTCACGGAGGACCTCTCTGAGGGGGTGACATTTGAGTTAAACCTTGAACGAGGAGAAGGAGGAGTCCATTTGAAGATCTGGGAAGGAATGTTCCAGGCCAGGGCTAGCAGGGGGCCTGTGTGCTTCTGGGGACTGAGCAGGAAGGAGGGGATGAGGACAGAGGACTGGTGAGGAGTGGTACTTGATGAGGTCGTGGGCTTCCAAAATTTCTGGCTATGACTCATCACACACATTCCCATCAGAGGCCAAGTTCATGCACACGTGTGTCACTGGAACAAGTTTCAGGAAACGATTCTTCCCCTTAGAACATGTGACACGCAGGGGTGCCTGGCTGGCTCAGTAGGTACAGCGTGCGACTCTTGGGGTCGTGAGTTCAAGCCCCACGTTGGGCGGAGGGCTTTCTTAAAAAAAAAGACAACATGGGGCGCCTGGGTGGCTCAGTGGTTTGGGCCGCTGCCTTCGGCTCAGGTCATGATCTCGGGGTCCTGGGATCGAGTCCCACATCCGGCTCTCTGCTCTGAAGGGAGCCTGCTTCCCTCTCGCTCTCTCTGCCTGCCTCTCTGCCTACTTGTGATCTCTCTCTGTCAAATAAATAAATAAAATCTTTAAAAAAAAAAAAAAAAAAAAGACAACACAACCCCTTGTGAGGCGTGAAGATATTTTCTTTTTTTTTTTTTTTAAAGATTTTATTTATTTATTTGACAGAGATCACAAGTAGGCAGAGAGGCAGGCAGAGAGAGAGAGGAGGAAGCAGGCTTCCTGCCGAGCAGAGAGCCTGATGTGGGACTCGATGCCAGGACTCTGGGATCATGACCTGAGCCGAAGGCAGAGGCTTTAACCCACTGAGCCACCTAGGCGCCCCGTGAAGATATTTTCTATTTCACCTTTTAAACGTGTTGCTTGTAACCACTAAGTGGATTTCAGGGTCCACTAACTAGTTTGGTAAATGATATTTTAGACGACAGTAGGAAACTTGGATTTTATTCCTAAAATCATCAAACAGTAATACTGATGTTTCGGGGCATACGGCTTCCTGGATTTTCATTTTTTTAGTTTGATCGCTGGGGACAGAGTCGGTGCTGCGTGAATATTTGCTGAAGTAATAAGGGAGTGGGGGGGTCTCCGAGGTGGCTCGTGGGCTGGCAGGCTGAGTTTCTTCTGCTCTGAGGGAGAGTAGCCGCACCAGCCTGTTTTCCCGAACCTTCCGGCCAGCACCACGCGGTTCCTCTCTTTGCCTTCCCTCGCATCCCCTTACGCTGGTGGGAAGCAGGACACCTGCTCCTTCCATGACTGGACTGTTGGCCTCAGCCTTTCCATCGCCCTTGTGTGGCTGGAGTCACGGCCCTACCTTGTGGAGGCTCGGGGAGGTTAAGCAGCCTGCCCTTGGCGCTTGGCTTGGAAGGGGAGGTGTCTCCTGCCCTGTGAGGAGGGGGGAGCCAGCCCTGGTCCCGGGTGTTGAGTGCTGTCCCCAAAAGCCATAGCTGTGGAGTTCAAGTGGTAGGCCAGCTGGGGGCCTTCTGGGCCCCGGGGGTCTCCACCTTTCTTAGGGTCTCTTTCCTGTTTCTTGGCAGCTGGTGTCTCATCACCTAGAAAGGCCCAGGCACCCTCCTCCCCGCCCTCTGAAGCACCTACTCCAGCAGAACCAGGAGACAGGGCTCAGGTAGGCAGGTGCCGGGGGGCTGCAGGGGCAGGCTGTGTGGGTACCCTTGCAGTGTTCATTCTGGGTGCTTTCCCCTTGGCTTTGGAAGTAGAGCCTCAGTGGCAAGGGTGGCCGAGGGGACATGGGCCAGATTCCGGCCCCATTCTGTGGGCAGGGGGCTCCATTCTTTCTCCAGGGCTTGGGGCGAGATCAGGAGCTGCCAGGCCTGGGAAGGGGGGCATTGGACAGTCTGTCACATTGACTTTGTCACCCTGGCCTTGACCGGATTTACACATGGAATATAGCAAATATTCCCCTTGATTCCTGTGCACACAGAGCTTTCAGCTTCCCAGCATGATTTCTGTTCTGTCCTCTCAACAACCCTGGGCGGTGGGCGGTAGGAGTCCTGAGAGAGAGATGAGAATCCCGAGGGTCATTTGTCTAAGGTCAGTGCCCCGCCCCGAGATGCTGAGAGGACAGACACCAGCCCTTCATATCTGGGTAGCACGTCGCGGGGCGCAGAAGGCTTTTCCCCCCTGCTCCCCCACTTGTCCTCGCTGCAGGAGCTCCTGAGGGCCGGGGAGCCTAGCCGGTGTGGGTACCCAGTGACGTGGGACTGACACAGGCAGGGGTCAGAGGAGTTCACCGGCAGGTGGGAACCCAAGGCCCAGAGATGTGAGCACCTCGCTCTGGGTCACCCAGCTTGGAAGGGGAGAACCTGGGATTCAAACCAGCCGCAGCTCTAGGAGGGGAGGCAGAGAAGGCAGATAAAGTGGGCCTAAAAGGAGGTCACCCGTCAGGGCTGACCTGCAGGGATAGGAGAGGGGCGGGGAGGTTATACAGCCAGGAGCTGTCTCTGGCAGAGAGGGCCCAAAAAACTGGAAGTCAGGACTTTTGTTTCCATTCTGACTCAGTGACCTTGAGCAAGTCTTTCCCCCTCTGCTCTGGGCTTCAGTTTCCTCATCCGCAAAGCGGCGACCGCGTCCCTTCCTCTACTGCGCCGGGGCTCTGATGACGTGCATTAGCACCGTAGAGCTCGTGTGCACTCGGGGGAGAGTGGGTGCTAGAGGGGGAGGGGGCTGTTCTAGAGCAGGGAGCTTGGCGAGCACAGCCCCACGCCCCTCTGTCCCCCTCCCCGCCCCGTTCCCTGCAGGGCGAGGAGCTGTCGTCGGGCAGCCTGTCCGAGCAGGGCGCCCAGCGGACCCCCAGCAGCATGTGTGCTGCCTGCCAGCAGCACGTGCACCTGGTCCAGCGCTCCCTGGTCGGGGGCAAGCTCTACCACCGCCACTGCTTCCGGTGAGTGGCTGCGGGAGTGGGGTGGGGGGGCGGGGGGTGAGCCCCACCTAACACCCTATTACCAAGGAAGGGAGCTTCTGTGGACTCAGCAGCACAGTCTGCCAGGCACACCACGGGGCCCTTCCTGCCAGAGCATCTTGCTTATCAACCCATTTTACCGATGAGCCAACTGAGGCTTAGTGAGGGGAGAAGCCTCGTCGGTCTCGGGCTCAGAGGAGCTGAGCTCAGGGGTTCTGCCTCCTGCCCAAAGCTCTCTGAGGCGAACGACCTCATGAGATTAAGGAGCTGCTTTAGAAACCCTTGAAAATAGAAAGGATTTTTTTTTTTTAATTATTTATTTATTTATTTGACAGATAGAGATCACAAGTAGGGAGAGAGGCAGGCAGAGAGAGAGAGAGCGAGAAAGAGGAGGAAGCAGGCTCCCTGCCAAGCAGAGAGCCCGATGCAGGGCCCGATCCCAGGACGCTGGGATCATGACCCGAGCAAAAGGCAGAGGCCTAACCCACTGAGCCACCCAGGTGCCCCAGAAAGGATTTTTTTTTTTTTTTTAAATCACAATAACAGCTTGCTTTCCATGTGTGGCTCCCGGAAGAAGCCAGGTTTAAAGAAAATGGAGTAAGAGACAGGGAAAAGACAAATAACTTAGAACAATAAGAGATTTTATTTATTTTAGAGAGAGAGAGAGCAAGAGAAAGTGTGAGAGAGCAGGAGCAGGGCGCAGTGACGGGGAGGAGAAGCAGGTTCCCCACTGAGCGGGGAGCCCCGTGCAGGGATCCCAGGATCATGACCTGAGCCAAAAGCAGACACTTAACCGACTATTGTGCCCCTGGAAACATTTTATGTGTTGCAAAAAAGCAATCAGAAAATAAATAGTTGGGGCACCTGAGTGGCTCAGTCGTTAAGTGTCTGTCTTCGGCTCAGGTCATGATCCTAGGGTCCTGGGATCGAGCCCCACATCGGGCTCCCTGTTCCGCAGGAAGCCTGCTTCTCCCTCTCTCTCTGCTGCTCCCCCTGCTTGTGTTCCCTCTCTCGCTGTGTCTCTCTCTGTCAAATAAATAAATAAAATCTTAAAAAAAAAAAAAAAAAAGAAAAGAAAAGAAGTAGTCAGGGGAAGCCAGCAACTGAGTTCCAACATGCATCAGATTGTGGGTTAGTGTGTGTCTGTGTGTCTGTCTGTGTCTGTGTGTGTGGGTGTCTGTGGGTGTGGGTGTGAGTGCATGGTGGCCAGGCCTGGAACCCCAGGGGCCTGACTGCAGACCTGAGGGGTCACAGCTCAAGCTGGGGCACCATTGTACTAACACACTGACATCCGGCCACGAGGACAGTGTTTTAAGGATTTTTTCCAGGGACCCCCAGTAAAAAAATGTCCTGGACCCTGTGAGCAGTTGTGAGTACAGACCAGAATAAAGCCCCATGGAAACAGACACACAATAGGAATTAGAATTTCCTAGAAAAACAGTATATTCTTCCTTGTGCAAGACGTTCTATTTCATAAAAAAACACCACCAAAACACCTTGCTTGGTTGACAACCTGAGCCACCGGTGGCCGACCGCCTCGGCACTGGCTTGTCTCCCCGCGCAGGGGCAAACCTTTGCTTCCTCTTGCAGCACAGACCGAAGGCACGTTTCACAGTTTATGTTGCTTGATTTCGTGTGATTTTATTGTTCTGCACTTCTGGCAGTTACCATTTGCCTCCTCCTGTGGGAAGGCCAGGGTGCAGGATCTGGGCGGGCAGGTGGGAGGAGGGCGGGCGGGAACAGCTGTGACTCCTTGGGGAGGAGGAGCCAGTGTCCCGGGTGCTGTTGAAGCCCCCTCCCCACCTTCTCCCTGGCAGGTGTCGGCAGTGCTCCAGCACCCTGCTCCCTGGGGCTTACAAAAGTGGGCCTGAAGAAGGCACCTTCGTGTGTGCGGAGCACTGCGCCAGGCTGGGCCCCGGGGGACGGTTGGGGGTCACGTCCGGGCCCCCTCCGCAGCCAAAGCAGCAGCAACTTGCAGAAGAGGTCAAGAATGTGGACGCAGGCAGTGTGGGTCATAGTGCGCCTACAGGGGCTGAGGCGGATGTCCCCAAGGCCAGCCCCGAGGCCCGGCCCCAAATCCCCACCAAGCCCCGGCTTCCAAGCAAAGCACAGGAGCTGGGCAGCTCCCCAGCCGGCCGCCCCACGCCTGCCCCGAGGAAGGCCCCCGAGAGCCCAGCCCTGACACCCCCCACGCCCCGGCCCCGGTCCAGCCTGCAGCACGAGAACTTGGCGGAGCAGGGTAGCAGCAGCGGCCTAGTAAATGGTGAGCACGGGTCTGAGGTGGGGGGGGGAGCACTTGCTGGGGTGCGTCTCGTGTTTAAATGCGCGTGTGGTTGGGAGTATCTGTGTGTCCGTGTTCTCTGAGCCTTGTTCACATCCACACACACTCCACACACACCGGGGAGGGGGGCTGCTCTGAGCCCAGGCCCGAGCTGGGCCCTGGGGACAGATTCTGTTGAGGCCTGTTTGTGCCTTCGAGGCCTTTCCAGTCTTAGCGGGGAGACAAGCACAGACAGGGATGTCCATAGAATGTGGAAGTCTGTTAAGACAGGGGAAGCAGAGGCTACTGTGGGTTTCACGGAGGACACTCGGGGGTCAGCGGAGGCTTTGAGCAGGAGTTCAGGCAGTGTTTCCTGTCCGTGTTGGGGAAGTGTCCAAGGGACACTTGGGTTCCCTTTCTCGGCTGAAATGCCTATGGGGTGTCCGGGTATCCTGGCCTTGACCACATGACCATTACCTGTCACCTTTCGTCCTTATCTAATCGCCCCAAGTGCTGGGAGGTGCAAGGTGGGAGGGGAGTTTGCCCCGGCCACCTGGAGTCCTGGCTCTGCCAGGGAGAAAGGGAGGGCACGCCGCGGCTCCCTGGTGCCCACGGCCGCCCATGAAGAAGGCCTGTCTCACTCTCCTTTCCCATCTAGGAAGGTTGCACGAACCCCCCGTCCCCAAGCCGAGAGGGACGCCCAAGCTGTCAGAGAGGTAGGCTGGCTCGGAGAGGATTTCCCATGAGGGAGGCCTTCGTGGTGGGAATGGGGGTGCCCTGGCGTCTGGCGGGTGGACAAGGCTTCCGTGGGCGCCTGACTCACCAGCACACTGTCCCAAGGTCATGCAAAGCTCATTCTGGGTGGGTAACAGCGGGGCTGAGTGCTGTGCCCACATCTCCTTCCCCGGGGCTCCCCTGGGGTCCCCACTCCTGTGGGGAGTAGTCCTGGTAGAGACAGGGCCCCTTGGAGCCCCTGACCTCTCCATGCCCCCACTGCTCTGTGACATGGGACACCTAGGCCTCCCTCAGGGAGCTATTGTGAGAGCTGGCAACTGAGTCTAGAAAGACCCGGAAAAACTCCGCTGTGTGCTTGGCCCAGGCGCGCCAGCCTGGGACCCTGCGTCCCGCACGTGGACAGCTGTTTCCAGCTGTTCTGGAGCTGTTCTTCCCCTGTGTGGTCTCTGAGGGGGAGAGTGGGCCCCAGCTATGATGGTAGTTAACGCTCTGTGAGTACTCACCCTTATGAAGATTCCTGTCCCAGGTGGACGACTGTGGCAAGGGGACAGGTGACTTTCTCGGCCTCACACAGAGAGCCCCTGTGCGTCCTTTCCTGGGCCGGGCTGATGGAGGCTGAGGGTTCACTCTCTCTGGGCCTTACGGGGCCCCGCTGGGGTGTGACCGTAATAGTCCACTTCAGCCTTGAGCCCAGACTGACCCCGCTGGACTCGGGGAGATGCGTGCAGTTTCTCATCCACTTCCTTTGAAATGGACTTGAAACTATCCAGGGACAGGAGGAGGCTGCCGGCCTCCCCCCACCAGTGGTGTCAGCCTCTTCCCACCTCCCTCCAGGACACCAGCCCCCAGGAAAGACCCCCCATGGATCACACTGGTGCAGGCAGAGCCCAGGAAGAAGCCAGCCCCCCTCCCCCCGAGCAGCAGCCCTGGACCTCCGAGCCGGGAAGGCGGGCGGGTGGAGAATGGCGGCACGGAGGAGAGCCAGAGCCGGGAGGAGCAGAGCCAGGTGACAGCGGGCCCGGAGCGCAAGCCCTACAACCCCTTTGAGGAGGAGGAGGAGGAGGAGGAGGAGTCCACAGCGGCACCCATCCCGGCCGCGGGCCCTGCCCTGGCCCACTCGGCGGAGGTCACCCCCAAGTCCCTGCACCCCTGGTACGGCATCACCCCCACCAGCAGCCCCAAGACGAAGAAGCGCCCTGCGCCCCGCGCACCCAGTGCGTCCCCGCTCGGTGAGTGCCATCTCCTGGAGCTCTCCTTTTTTTTTTTTTTTTGTTTAAAGATTTTATTTATTTACTTGACAGACAGAGATCACAAGTGGGCAGAGAGGCAGGCAGAGAGAGAGAGGGGGAAGCAGGCTTCCCGCTGAGCAGAGAGCCCGATGCCGGGCTCGATCCCAGGACCCTGGGATCATGCCCGGAGCCGGAGGCAGAGGCTTTAACCCACTGAGCCACCCAGGCGCCCCTCCTGGAGCTCTCCTGACGAAGCGCTGGGCTGGTGGGAGGGGGGCGGCCGGGGTCAGCCCTGGGCTGGGGACGGCTGTGTGGTGGTGGTGGTGGTGGGGTCCTGCCAGGCCAGGTGCCATGTGAGTCCTCTCAGCTAATTCGAGAGCACACCTGCGGGCTGGGTAGCAGGCGCCGGTCTCGCGGGTGAAGAAGCAGGCCCAGAGAGGGCAGGGAATTTGCCCGAGGCCACAGAGCACTGGAGTGGTGGAGGCAGGATTCGACAGGACAGGAAGGATGCCGGGGGCTCCACACTCGGCACTCCCAACCCTCCGTAGCCCGCCTCACAGTGAGGTGTCGTGAGGATCCAGTGTGTGCGCCGCTGCTGAGGGGCTCAGCACCATCGCCGTTTGCTTCAGGCCCGACTAGTCACTACCCTCCCGTCGCTGGGCACCGTGGGCCATGACCTGCCTGTGTGTGACCTTGAGCAGGTCCTTTCCTCTCTTGGTCTTCAGCGTCTCCATCTGGAGGACGGTGGTGGTGGGTCAGCCTCGGGGCGCTGTGCCTCCCTCCACCTACCATGCCCTTACATCCAGGCTCCGTGTGGTTCTTTTTTTTAAAGATTTATTGATCTGGGTGCCTGGGTGGCTGAGTGGGTTAAGCAACTGTCTTCGGCTCAGGTCACGGTCCTGGAGTCCCGGGATTGAGTCCCGCATCGGGCTCCCAGCTCCGCAGGGAGTCTGCTTCTCCCTCTAACCTTCTCCCCTCTCATGCTCTCTCTCACTTTCTCACTCTCAAGTAAATAAAAAAAAATCTTAAAAAAAAAAAAGATTTATTTATCTATTTGAGAGAGAGAGAGAGAGAGAGACAGAGAAAGAAAGAAAGAGAGAGAGAGAGGTGGGGAGGAGGGGCGGAGAGAGAAGCAGCCTCCTTCCTGAGCGTGGAACCCGACCCAGAGCTCGATCCCACCAACCTGAGATCATGACCTGCGCCAAAATCAAGAGTCAGACGCTCACTGATTGAGCCACCCAGGCACCCCTCGTTGTAGGTTTTGTCTGTCACCATCTTACGGGCTTCTCAGGCCTCAGGGCTGGTCACCTTCCATCATGGCTGGGGTACAGCCGCCTCCAGGACCTCAGCGGGACAGGGGGTCTGAGAGTGCATGAGAGATGCCTGGAAGCAGGTGCTCAGGTGGCCCCTGCTGGAACCCCGGGTTCTTCTAGCTACGGCGGGTGGGCAGCTGTGGGATGCCGAGTAACGTGTCCCACACGGCCATGTTCGCCCCAGCCCTTCCCAGCCAAGTGCCTGCCCTCTGAGCCTGCCACCTCATCTGGAAAACACAGACAGCGAGGCTTTGAAGTACGGTATCTGTCGCCCACACGAGGATCAAATTGGCATAGGGCGGCGCCCGGCCAGGCCCGGCGGCTGCTTCGAGGCCTGCAGGTTCCTCCCCTGTCCTGCTGGGCCGAGGCCCAGGACGGGCCAGCCTGGACTCTGTGTGTCCTCCCCTCCCTTGCAGCCTCGCCTCCTCCACTGGGCTTGGTGTTGGGTCAGATCAGACACGGGAGGGAAAATGGAGACAGGGAGGGAACCCAGGACTACAGACATGCCCCAAGGTGGCGTCCCGGGTCCCAAAGTGTGGGGGTGGATGGCTGGTGATTCAGCGGCTGCCGACCTTGGTCCTGTCATGCCCTCGCTATTCTCTGGGCCTTGGCCTATGGGCACATGGAAGCTCCCTGCGGAGAGGGGAGGGCGGTGGGTGAGGCTGTGCCTCCTTGCGGGGCGCTCACATGCTTGCTTGTTCGTTCAGCTCTGCACACCGCCCGCCTGTCGCACTCGGAGCCGCCTTCTGCGACCCCGTCGCCAGCCCTCAGCGTGGAGAGCCTGTCCTCTGAGAGCTCCAGCCAGACCCCCTCCGGGGAGCTTCTGGAGCCACCGGTTGTACCCAAGAGCTCCTCAGAGCCTGCAGTCCATGCCCCCGGCACCCCTGGGACCTCTGCCAGCCTCTCCGCCCACTCCTCCCTGTCCTCCTCTGGGGAACTGGTGCAGCCCAGCGCAGACCAGATACCTCAGGCCGGCCCTGGCCTTGCCCCCAGCACGAGGGCCAGCCCGGGTCCCCAGCCCGCCAAGCCCTGCAGTGGCGCGGCCCCCACCCCTCTCTTGCTGGTTGGAGACAAGAGCCCCGTGCCTACCCCTGGAAGCTCGTCCCCGCAGCTCCAAGTAAAGGTGAGTCCTCCCCTTTGCTAAGAGCCGCTGGCCTGTCTGGTCTCAGGGCAGGAAGGCCCAGGGTGTTCCGTCTTTGCTGACCTCTTACTTGGCTGTGTCCTTCTGCCCATTTGTGGCTCCACTCACTGAGGCACGCATTCATCTGTCCGTCCCCCCACCCATCTAGTCCCCTGTCCACCTGCTTAACCCTTTATAGAGTGATGCGCCTGGTCACCTGTTTACTTGCCTATCCCACATACATGCCTGTCGGGGATCCAGTCCCCCAGCCACCATCCATCTCCACATCCTTCTGCCCACCTCTCTGTTCACGAGGTCTGTTTATGCCAGAGGCCTCAGGGGACTGGGGCACCCATCTCAGGGCGCTTGTTCTCCAGGTGACCTTTGTGGCTGTTCGTGTCATTGCTCCTCAGTCCCGTGCCAGGAACCGGGGGTCGTCAGGGGTCAGGACACTCCTCTGGGCGTCTGGTTCCCAAGGGCCTCTCTTGTAGCCACAGTCCTTTTGGGCCACCAAGCCCTGATTGTCCGCATCTGTGCACACTCTGCAGCCCCTGAGGGCCCAGGGCTCGTGTGGCCCAGCTCAGATGGGGTGGCTGTAGTCGCCACCTGCCCTGGCCTGGCGTGCACCCTCCTGTCCACCTCCGCCACTGCCTGCTTTGTGACCTTGAGAAGGTCCTGCCCCTTCTGGGGGCCTCAGTCTGCTCTGAGGAGGCCCAGGGTTCCCTGGGGGTGGCAGGTGGGGCAAGAGATCAACTTTGGACACCCTGCCCTCTACCTTCAGGCAGAGCCTTTTAAACATCATCTTTCTGTCCTGGGGGTGTGTGTGAAAGGTTGGCTTGACAGAGTCTGTGCGGAAAGGCTGAGAACCTTGGGGACCTTGGGTGCCTCGGGCTGTTTGACACCCTGGTGGGTCCCCTCTGGGTGCCGCCCTGTGGGAACCAGCCTCTGTCTCCCTGCCCTGCCTGGACTCAGGCCCTCGTACTTCTGCTTCAGAAACCCAGGGCAGTCACTGCCAGCCTGAAGGAATCTTTCCATGGGCTGGTGCGGCAGAGGTGAGCAGGGCTCCACCAGCCTCCCCCACCTGCTTGGGAGAAGGTTGGGTGAACATTCCTGGGAGCACTGGTGGCCTCGAGTGAGACCTTTCATTGGGGCCCATCACCACGCCTCTGTGTCCGACGAGCTGGGGAAAGCCGTTGGAGGACATTTTGCCCGTGTGGCAGCGAGGCCAAGTCCCAGGGCTGGGGCTATCTGGCCGGGCTTGCCTCAGAGGGAGCGGGGTCTCTGCAGACAGCTGGACTGATGCAGGACTGGTGGGTGGGGCTTGCGATGGGGGGAAGACGAGGGGAGGGGTCTTTCCTCCACGGGAAGGAAGGAAGCTACTCTTTTCCTCCATCTCCTGGCCAGATGGAGGTGGGATCCCCGCTTTCACACTTCCTGGCAGGGTGACCCAGGCCAGAAGCTTCCTTTCTCTCTCTGAGCCTGAGAGTCCCTGCTTGAGAGGGAGGGTGGTGAGGCCTGAGTGAGCGAGCATAGCTGTCTGGCCCTAAACTCCATGTCCTGACTGCTGCCCCTGGCACTAGATGGCTGTCCTGGCCCTAGCTTGGGCTCTTAGGAAGTGCATGACCTTGAACCAATTAATTAACCTCTCTGGACTTGAGTATACTCAGCTATAAAATGGGCATTACAATACCCATTTTGCAGAGAGGTTGGGAGAACAAAGAATGTCTAAAGGGATCCAGTGCAGGTCGGGGAGGTGGGAGGTCCTTGGAAATGGAAATGTTTGTTGAATGCCCCAGTGCACCAGAGACCGAGCACTGGGAGGGTCTCTCTCTGCCTGAGCTGCCTCCTCCCGGGCTCCAGGCCCTAGTCCCATGTAGTCAGGCTGCCCAGGCAGGGGTGGGGGTGTCTCACTGCCCCCTCCCCAGACTTATCCTCTGCCATTCTCCCTGCCTTTAGTCTTCCTGCAAGGAGAACCCTTTTAACCGGAAGGCATCACCCACAGCATCCCCAACCACAAAGAAGACCACCAAGGGATCCAAGCCGGCCAGGCCGCCGGCCCCAGGACATGGCTTCCCGCTCATCAAGCGTAAGGTACTGGCCGGCAGTCGGCAGGCACTTGGCTGCCTCAGGTGTCCTGTGGGACTCATGAGAGGATGGGCTGTCTGGGCAGCTGCCTTCTGGGGCTGCAGAGAGGGGCCCTTGGGGGGCCCAATGGGAGGGTTTAACTTGCAGCCAGGGGGATTTTGAGCAGACTATCATTTGACTTGTTACTAATAATAGTTCAAGCATCAGAGCACTCACATGATACACTTTGAGTTAAACAGATTAGAGTGTTCTCCAGTGATACCATTTCTGGAATGGCAGAGGAGGGGGAGGGGATGCCACGGGAGGCAGGAGGTTGAGCCTCCCTCTGGGTGTGCCTTTCCGTGCTGGGGTCAGGGGCCTGGAGGGGTTGAGGTGCTCTCTACAGCGGCCTTTCCCCACACCAGGGTCCTGCACCTGGCCACGCTGGGGTGTGGGAATGGGCAGGCCAGTGCTGGCCCCAGAAATGGCAAAACTGGCAGCAGGCAGGTGGGAGGGGTGGGCCGTCCTTCCGGTGACCGGGGCGTTGTCGGGCAGGTCCAGGCCGACCAGTACATCCCCGAGGAGGACATCCACGGAGAGATGGACACGATCGAGCGCCAGCTGGATGCCCTGGAACACCGTGGAGTCCTACTGGAGGAGAAGCTGCGGGGCGGAGTGAACGGTGTGGTGGGGGGAGCTGCTGGGAGGGCCTGGTGGGGTTTGGGGCTTGGGGGGCGGGAGCTTCCCTCCCGCGGGGGCTCCTTTGAGGACTGCAAGTCCTGCCAGCCCTGGCCTCAGTGGGCTTCTGGCTTCCAGAGGGCCGCGAGGATGATATGCTGGTGGACTGGTTCAAGCTCATCCACGAGAAGCATCTGCTGGTGCGGCGGGAGTCCGAGCTCATCTATGTGTGAGTCCAGACCCCTCGGCCGTCTGCTCCGCTCCCTGGAATCCGTGGAGTTGAGCACGGAAAATCTTTCCTGCCTTCCCTCCTCTCTGACCGCGCGGGGCAGGGCAGCCGTGCGAGGGGCGGGGCGGGGGCGGGGCTAACACCTGGCTGTTCCCACCCTCCAGTTTCAAGCAGCAGAACCTGGAGCAGCGCCAGGCGGACGTAGAGTATGAGCTCCGGTGCCTCCTTAACAAACCAGGTGAGCGTAGCTCCACGCGCTCCTCTGGTACCTGCCAGGGGCTGTGACATTCACTAGTGGGCCCAGTTCTTACCCTCGCGGCTGGGGAGGAGACAGAACCCCAATGGGGACGCATAGGCTGGCTCTGGGAACAGCAGCCCCCCCCCACCCCCCCACCCCCCACACCCCCCCCCCACCCCCCACACCCCCCCCCCCCCACCCCCCACCCCCCCCCCCGGTGGAGAGAGCCAGGAGGTGCTGTCTGGGTGTTAGCAGGTGATAAATAGGCTTGAATGATGGCAGGAGCAGGAACAGCGTGGCCAGTGTGGGGGTGTGGCCTCCTGTGGCATCAGGGATGACAGGCTTGCAGAGAGCCCCAGGCCCAGGATCAGACTGACCTGTCTTGGCTGCTCCCTCTCTTGGAACTTGGGGGTAGACGGGTCCCCACTGGAGAGAGCCTTCAGGTTGCAGGGTCCCAGACTGCCCCAAATGAGTGAGTGACAGCAGAGGCACCTCGGGGCTCACGGCCATGAGGCCAGAACGCAGTCAGACTTTAGCAGTGGTGGGAGGGAAGGTGGAAGGATCCCATGTACAGTGTGGCTCAGAAGGACTCTGGGGGTGCGGGGCGGGCTGGGCTCAGAATGGTGGAGCTGCGGCTGGAGGGGTTCAGTGTGGAGTTGTATAGCCCTGTGTTCTGCTGGGTTCTGCCACAAACGTGTTGGAGGCAGGGGACAGGGTGGGGGAGGGGAAGGGGGGAGCTAGGCAGGTTTCTTAGCCTCACTGAGCCTTAGTGGCTTCAGGTGTAAGACAGGGCGAAGGTACCCACCCTGTAGGGAATTCCTGGGACAGGAGATAGCGGATGTGGAAACACCCAGTGCCCCCTGAGGGGCTGGTGGTTGATGGTTATTATGTGGCCGAGGTGGGGTCTGTGGCCCTGATGTGTAGTTGAGCCACAGCTGGGCAGAGAGACCACAGGAGCCAGGGATATTGACCACTTCCTCTGGCCTGGGCAGTGGGTCTCACTGTTTCCATTTCACAGATGAGGAAATGGAGAACCAGAGGTTGAGTCTTCCCCATTGGTGGTGGCACTGGGCTTCTCATCCCTGCCTCTGACTTGGCCTGTCCCAGCGCACGCAGCCCCTCCTGCCTGCTGGGACAGTCGCCCTGTCTCTCCACTGACTAGGGAACTTGGGAGGCGGGATAAGACCCAGAGGCAGAAGTGTCTCTGGAAGCCATTCCACTGCCCCCTGTGAGTCATTCCCACATCTGGAGGCCAGGACACGGCCCCCAAGCAGAGAGAGCCACAGCGACGCCCTGTGGCTGGAGTGGGCGCAGTCCCCTGTGCCCCAGGCCAGCCTGGCCCTGGGCTTACTGTGTTGCTTCTCCAGCCTTCTCTGTGATGGCTGCATGTCCTGGGCTTGTCATCCTGTCCCTGAGGTTGCTTTCACACGGTGAGGCTGGTTTATAAGGCCCCAGTTTGGTTAGGGACCCATAAAACACTATAAGGGCTGTAGCTTGGGGCTCTCAGCCTACCTAGGATCAAAGGCTGGCTCCACCATTGCTGTGTGACATGGTCAAGGCCCTAACTTCCCTGAGCCTCAGTTTCCCCATGTAGTATAGGGATAGGACATCTCCAGGCCCCATATTTGGGAAGTAGCCGAAGGATTTGAATTGGGATGGTGACTCCCATGATGTCCCCAGAACTGTGCTGGGCCACCTGCTCCTGAGCTCTGGCAAGGAGAGGTGTAAGGACATTGGAACATGACTAGAGGGGGGCTCAGAATGTTTATTTCAGGATAGGGAGGCCTGTGGTGGCAGATGGTGTGGAGGGAAGGCTGGGTGTGGACACCATTCCCCTGGGAGACTGTGGACTGGGTGAAAGGGAAATGAAGGTGCACATGGGCCGTTGGATAGTCCCATGGGATGGCGCGGGGTCTTGAGAGGAGGCTGGTGGGGCAGCAGGTATAGGACACACCTCCTTGCTGGGCTCACCACCCCCAGAGTCCTGTTCCCTCTAATATGCCTTCCTGTATGGCATTTTATTAAGGTTCCAATATACCTTGAGTTACCTTGTTTCTACTGCGTAAGGACCCCTGGGGTCCCCTGTTATCTCCCAAGCCCTGCCCCATCTGGCGAGCCCACCCTTGGAGGCTCTCAGCAGGCCCAGCCTGAATCCTGCCTCCTCCAAGAAACCACCTAGTGAACATTCATTGAATCAATAAATGAATGAGCAGAAGCAGGAGGCCCTTTGGCAACAGCTGATCTCTGTTCGCAGAACATGTGTTGTGCTCGTCCTCCCGGAGCCCCCTTGAAGAGTTTTTCAGTAGGCAGCCTAGTAGCCTCAGTCTCTTAACAACCTTCAGTTCTCCCCAAAACTTGTCACCCCCATCCCGCCAAGGTGGTCCCTTCCTTCCCTGTCCTTGCAGGATTCAGCATGGGCTGGTCCGCAGCCACCTCAGCAGTCAGGCGTTGGTCCCTGGCTTCCTGGGAAGGCAGGAGGGTTTCCCCCTCGCTCAGTTCCCCAGTTTTTCTCCTTGGGCAGAAAAGGACTGGACGGACGAGGACCGGGGCCGAGAGAAGGTGCTGATGCAGGAGCTCATGGCTCTCATCGAGCAGCGCAATGCCATTGTCAACTGCCTGGACGAGGACCGGCAGAGGTGAGGGAGGGGGAGGGGCTCCCCCACTCTGGGGAGTGGGGGGGGGGTCCTTGCAGGAGGGGCTCAGCGATCCTAGCACACTCTCCCTTAACTCGTGGGAAGGAGTCAGGCTGGAAGGGACTGAGAGAATATCCGGTTCTTTCTCCTGGGGGACACTGGGCTTCCCTTTCTCATTTCAGGGAGGAGGAGGAAGACAAGATGTTGGAAGCCATGATCAGGAGGAAAGGTGAGGCTCCTCCTGGTGCTCTGGTCCGCCCGACTTTGGGGAGGGCAGTGGTGGGGGCAGAGGGTCAGAGCGGGAGCTCCAGGGATGGTGTGTGCAAGCTCCTGGCCTCTCTTTTTTTTTTTTTTTAAAGATTTATTTATTTGACAGATAGAGATTACAAGTAGGCAGAGAGGCAGGCAGAGAGAGAGAGAGGAGGAAGCAGGCTCCCAGCCAAGCAGAGAGCCCGATGCGGGGCTCGATCCCAGGACCCTGGGATCATGACCTGAGCTGAAGGCAGAGGCTTTAACCCGCTGAGCCACCCAGGCGCCCCCTGGCCTCTCTTTTGAAGGGAGGGCCATGTGTGGTGAGGCAGGCCAGCCTAGAGCCAGGAGTGCTGTGGCCTGGGCTGAGAGAGTGGGCTAGAGGGAGGGCTTGGTGGGCAAGGAACCCTGTGCCAGGGCGGTTGCCTGAAGCCAGGAGTTCCTCCTTGACATCTGCATCCGATCTTGGAGAAGTTTGTGGGCTAGGGGCGCCTGGGTGGCTGAGTCAGTGAAACCCCTGACTCTTGATTTCAGCTCTGGTTATGATCTCATGGTGGTGGGTTGAGCCCTGCGTTTGGCTCTGCGCTTAGCGGGGAGTCTGCCTGGGGATTCTCTCCCTCCGCCCTTCCCCCCACCCTGGGTGCTTGCGCATGCTCTCTCACTCTCTCTCTCAAATAAATAAATCTTTAAAAAAAAAAAAAGTGTGGGCCCAAATAGCCAGGCCTACTGGAGATCAAACGGTGCCCAGAACAGCTAAAAGAGCACTGGCCTGGGAGTCAGGAGACTTGCTTTCATCTTGGTCCCACCAGGGACTCATGTTGTGGCCATGTGGTTTGGTCTGGACTCTAGTCAGGCTGCTCGGGCCCCTTGTCTGCCGCACGAGTGTGGCGAGTATCTAGGGATGGCGCGTGGAAGGCACCTCACCCAGGGCCTGGCCCCCGCAGAGAGCTAAGCTGGCCTTAAGTCCATTCCAAAGGCCCACAGTCGCCCATAGCTGCCTCGTGAAAACTGGGGGTGAGCCAGGTATTTTTGGGGTTCCTTCCAGCTCTGTCTGTGTCCATGTTGTAGCACCCAGAGCTGTGAGCAGTGGCCTAGGGAAGCGGGGCCTTTTAACGATAAACCTGTGCCGTGCTTCCGAGCTCTAGATTGCTTTCACGGTCGATTATTTCTGGATCCTTGCCAAAACACCAGGACAGGAGCACAGTCCCCATCCTGCAGGCTCACAAAGCTGAGGTGACATGTCCAAGACCCCAGACGAGCTGGAGGAACAGAGCTGGGCCTTCGTCACTGGCCCTGGCCCGCCGCAATGTACTCCCCTTCCCACATGCTGAGTGCTCCCCTTGCTCTTCTGCAGAGTTCCAGAAGGAGGCTGAACCCGAGGGTAAGAAGAAGGGGAAGTTCAAGACCATGAAGGTGCTGAAGCTGCTAGGAAACAAGCGGGATACCAAGAGCAAGTCCCCGGGGGACAAGAGCTAACAGCAAGGGCAGCCAGCTGGGACTTGCGCTCCTCCTGGCACACACAGCCCCCGGGCTGTGCTCTGCTGGGGGGGCACCCTGCTTCCCATCAGGATCAGTCCTGGGGAAAGATGATGTCAGGGGAGGGGGCCTCTGGGTGACAGCCTCTCCCTCCTCAGGGTCCTCTGGCTAGTCTGGGCCAAAGAATTTTCTTCCCTCTTCTCGGGGCTGCAGGCAGCTGGGGGTCAGCCCTGCTCGGTCTGGTTCTGATGATTCCAGATGCTGGGATGGACCCAAGGAGCAAGGAGGGTCCTGGGTTCAGGGAGCAGCAGGGGCATAGCACCCCTGCCTTGCGTCCCACCCATCACCTGCCAGGATGGGCAGCCCCCGGGTCCCTCTTCCCCTCTGTACCATGTCCAGATGGGATTCTAAGCAGTCAGAGTTCTGACCCGAAGGTCCTTCCACCCATGCGGTCGGCCCGTGGTGGACCTCTGGCCCAGGTCTCCTGCCTTCAGGGCCCTGCTGCTCTTGGCAGGCCAGCAAGCCTGGCTTGGCCGCACTGGCTTCTTCCCACCCCAGTCCTGTCTCCGAGTCCCTATTTTCCTTTCCAGTGCAGGTGGCCCCGAATCTGTTTCTCCTCACTCAGGAGCTCTATTTATGAAGTCTAATTAAGTTTGAGCTTGTTACTCTGTCCTCAGACACGAATGGGCCTGATGGACAAATTCCTCCCTCTGTCCCTCAAACCTCCAGCAGGTGCTTCTCTCATCTCCCTCCCCTCGTTCCATGGGAAACCTCGCCTCCCAGGAATTGGAACTGGGTGGGTGCCCTGGAGCTGAGTCCCCAGAGAGGGCCAATGGGTGACAGGCCCCAGTGGCAGTTCTGGTCCCCAGGCATCGGCGGAGGGAGCTGTGTGCTTCACGGAACACACCACACACACCGTACTCTGACTCCTCCTTCAGACCTGCCTGGCCACCCCAGGCTGATCTTGGGTGTGTTCCTGGGTGTGGTCATCACCTTTCTGTCTCCTCACACCTGATTGTTGTCCATTCTCTCCCGACTTGTTCCCCCAAAGGACTGATGGCCGCTCACCGCACTGTGACGGCCATGGGAGAGGAGGAGCCGATGGGGACAATGGGCTTGTGTCCAGCAGCCCTCAGTCAAAGCACTGTTACTATAAGCTATCTCTGGGGCTCTCGGGGGCGCCCTCGGGCCCCCTCCCGCAGCACACCTCTGGGGAAAGTACGCACTGTATTAACTCCTGAGGATTTTCCTCACCAACAATAAATGGAGACGACCTCAGTTGCCCGTGCCCCCGAGCCTTGGGCACTTTGCCCTCAGCTGGCTCTGCCTTCTTCCCTGCCTCCGCCATGCCCCGTGGTCAGGCATCTCTGGTCGCCTGAGAGGGGCAAGCGGGGTAGCCACAGCCAGGGATCTTGGTCCCCAGGGCCTGGCGGTGGGCAGGACTCTTCCTCTGGCCGGAGTGGCGGCTCCTGCGCCTGCGCAGCCCCTGGGGTCTCCTTCTAAACATGCCTGTTGACCAGAAGCTGGTCACCAACTCCAAAGACTTTTGGGGGCCTGGCGGGTCACATACCCGACGAGGCTGTGTGTAACCGAGGGGTGGCTCGGTCAGGCTGTCTTGGTGTCCGAGACTCAGGTAGTGGGGACTGAGGTGCACGAGGTGGTCTGTGTCCCAACTCTTAAGGGGCAAGTTCTTCCTTAAGTCAACCGTAGCCTGTGGGAATGTGGGCCCAGTGTGGCCAGACCTTTCCATTTCTCAAAAGAAGCTGGAAATCCAGATTGTGTGTGTGTGATTTGTAAATATTGGCAACTAGTCTGAATTTAAATCAAGGGTAGGCTGTGTTGTCACGGGTGGGCCAAAGGTGTCCTGGGGTTCTCCAGTTTGCTGTCTCGGGGCTACGTGAGGGGGCCTTTCAGGTGGAGGACAGCTGTCCTTATCATGGTATACCCTCTGCGCTCAGGTTCTGGAGGATACGTGGACACAGGCTTCCCACGGAAATGTTTTGGAGCCAGCCCTTCCTTGAGCTGCCCCTTCCACTAACCTCTCTGAGGCTGTGGGGCCATGTTTGTTTGGCCGCTGGAAACTTGGGTCATGTGGCCTATAGGATTATACGAATCCCTCCAGGTGGAAGTGTTGGTTGAATTTTCCAAACTGTTTTGATGTATGGGGACAGGAAAGTGACAAGAGTCCTGGCGAGTGCAGGGCTTGTGGTTGTCAGAAGATGTGGGGACTTTGTGTGGTTGGTGGTGCCTCCAAAGGCCTCTGAGACAGGGCATTGCCCTTGAGCCGTGGGAGCTGAGGCCATGGTCCTGCTCGGGCTCCCAGTGCACAGGCTGGGATCAGAGCTCCCAAGCCAGGCTCCTTTGGTCTAGCTCTCGCTCACCCTTGTGTTTCTGTGGGCTGTGGGGTTCGTGGAAAGCCCGAGAACTAACATCTTACCCTGAGTAGGCTCCTTGACAGTCGAATGACCTTGGTGACAGTGTCTTAGGGAGCCTTGGGCTTCACACAGGGAGAGCGAGCCATCTTCACACGGTTTTATTAAGAGAATGAACCAAGTGAAATTCAGCCCCTGACACAGTACCCTGGCTGTGGGGTGTCCGAGAAGTGTTGGTTCTCATTTCCACTTGAGATATGCGAACAGCCAAAAGGCATCTGTACTTGAAAGATTCTAACTCCTTGAACAAACAAGCCCATCCTTTTGAAAACAACGGTGTATGTCGTGACCTATGTTAAATATGTCTTACTGGCCAATTAATCATAGTGGTTAAACATTTGCCTAAGGCTGTGAGAAGTCAGATAAGTAGGTCCTAAGGCAGGTAGGAAGGAAGGAGTCGTATTCATTCCGCAGGTCCGAAAACTGAATGTGTAGAACTCACAGTGGGTGCTGGGGAAGGGGGAGGAAGAGGAGGATGCCCTTGGACACACTCCCAAGGTGGTGAGATCGGGCTTTGCCTTCATGTGTATGGGCTCTTTACCAAGAAAAGACTCGAAGTCGTGTGTGTGTGTGTGTGTGTGTGTGTGTATGCATGTGTGTGTGTGTCTGTGACTGTGGTTAGCAGCCCAGCTGACCCAGCCCCCTGGGCAGAGTCTTGAGGAGAACAAGCCCATTCCCAGAGATTGGTCCAATTTGCAGAGTGCCGTGGGTGCCCAGGGTCCCCTAGGCCAAGGCAGGGCTGCATAGCCATCCGATGTGACTAAAGGCCAGGGTAGGTGGGCTGACTTGGGGGGACGATGGCTCTGCTTGGCCGGGGCATGGGCTCCCCTGCCCCTGTCTCTGAAGACAGGTCAAGGGGTGGCAAGAGTCTTCCTAAGGTCCTCACTCCTCTTGTGGTCAATGTCTTCCATTTCCCGTAGTTTCTGCAAAGGGCATCAGGGAAAGCTGGGGATCAGGGAGGGAACTTGAGGAGCCGCTGCTGATGGGAGGCTAGAGAAGACTCCCAGACCTGGGCCGACCTGGGTGCCGGCGCCGGCTGCCTCATCCACTCCCGTCTCCTGCTGCCCGCTCCTGGCAGGCCCTCCTTCACCCCTTCCTGTTGCTTCTCCTACCTGGGAGATCTCAGTGAGGATGATCCCTCGGTACTGTCTGCCCTGTCCCAGAGCCTCCATGCCAGCCAGGAATTCTTTCCTCTCCTGGATTTCCTTTACCACTAGATGGGGGAGAAGGGTTGTCCATGTCCAGGGCAGTAGGGAGCCCGCAGGCTCCTGGGATGGGTGGCGGGGGCAGCAGGTTGCCTCTCTCGGGGAGAGGAAGCAGTTCTGGGGTCAGACAGTGTTTCTCACTCTGGCTGCTGAAGACAGGTCCCTCCACGCCCCCCACTGCAGCGTAAGCGACCCCTCAGTGGCTTACGTTCTTCAAAGCGGTCCAGCTCGGGGGCTGAGTCCTCCTGTCGCACGGGAGGGGGCTTTCTTTTCCATTCCTCTGAGTCCTTCCCGGTAGCAAAAATATTTTGGAGTCTTCGCTTCTCTTTGTCCAGATCTCCTGTAGGGCCCAGAAATGGCCTCATTAAGGCAGGTGGGGCGCCCCATTCATGGCATGCTTTGCTCCAGGGTCCTTGGGCCACACGGAGGGGGTTCTGCAAACTGGGCGCCTTCCATCCTGGGAGCCCCCCTGAGCTTGTGTCGAGACAGGCAGGAAGGGGAAGGGCTGGGAGAACGAAGGTCAGAACCCACACACGGCTCTGGTGCAGAGCGAGGCTAAGAAAACCATGCCTGCTGTGACGGCGGCCTGGGCAGAGGGACTGCGTGGAGTTAGACCGGACGCCAAGCAGGAAGGGGGACAAATGCTCCGCAGACATGCAGAGGAGCTCTGGATTGGAGCGACTGTGTCACCTTAAGAGAGCAGTGGCCATGAGACCAGACAGCCAAACATTCCTCAGGGACTGGTGGCCTCCAGGTACTCATTACAGAGTTCTCAGAAAATAAAAAAGGATCACCTAACCGGTTTCCCCTGGACCCTGAACACCCCAAGCGAAGGCATGCCAAGGCTCAAGCACATTCGTATAAACAGCATGAGAATTTCCTTAGACACCTGTTCGCCTGCCCCGTGGGCTGCTTGGCCCTCCGGCCCCCCTCGAGGCCCTCTCACTTACGGGTGGCTTGAGGCTTGAATGGTTCCCGGCTGTAGGCCCCGTTGGCTTGGCACAAGCTGGCAGACCGGAGGTGGGGCCGGGCCGCCAGGATGGGAGGCAGGTAGATGGCTGAGGCTGGCTGTTTGGAAGGCAAGACCCTCTGGCTGGATGTTGGGCTGCACTGTAGGGGCAGAGCGTCTCCTCCTGGGGAAGGAAGGTTCGGGTGAGGTGCCGGGGGGGTGGGGATCCCCCTGCGTTGGGTTGAGTTTCGTTTTGTGAAATTATAAAAGTGATACCGCCTGTTACAGCAAGTCGAAGAGTACAGAAGTCTTCCCTCTGCCCTCCAACCCCCCTCCCTCGCCCCACAACGAGCAGTTGTTAGAATTTGGTGGTCTTGTTCCCGACTTTCTGACGTTAATACAAACATGTTCAAAGATGTGTGTGCGTATGTGACCTTCGTGTTTCAAACACTGGCTCCTGCTCTGTTATCTTCTCTAAGAGACTCTTAACAAGTTATCATGGACAAACTTCCAGATCACTCCATTTATATATAACTTATTTTTATAGCTATACACTAGTTTCTAGAATGGATACATTATTTATTTTATTCAACTAGTCTCCTAATTTCAGAAAATTCAAGCTGTTCCTCGCCCCCCCCCTTTTTTTTTACTACTTCAAACCAATGCTGCAATAAACATTCTTGTGCGTCAAGCCTCTATCCTGGTGCATTTATTTCTACAGACGGATTCCTAGCACCTGCTTGGTCCGCACGCAGGGAGGGATGGTTTGGGCGGCAGTACAAACCCGTCCCTCCTCTCGTCCATCCCCATGGTCTTGGCCCAGGTCTGGGGCTCCTCCACCAGGCCAGCCACGTGTGTCACCTTCTATCTGGTTGTCTGGTCCCTCCTCTCAATCGCCCCAAAGCCCAGCTCAGAGCAGGTCCCACCTGTTGCTTTGATCTGGCTCCCAACTACCTCTTCTACTTCTCCAACCTTCTATCATCCACTCAGCAAAGATGTACTGAGCATCGGCTCTGTGCTAGGCCCCGGACACAGGAGTAAAGTAATAAAGTAAGACGAAGTCCTGCCCTCGGGGCACTTACATTTGGGATTGCAGGGGTATGAGTGAAACACACAGACTGTGACCGTCGAGGGACGGACCAGACTAGGTCAGAGTGGCATCTACAGTTTTCAATAGGGGAGGCAGGGAAGGCCTCATGAAGAGTCTAATGTTTAAGAGAAGACCCCAGAGATGAGTAGCTCTGCTGTGTAGATACTTGGGGAAGAACATTCTAGACAGAAGGAACAGCTAGGGCAAAGGCTGTGAGGTGGTAATGTGTCTGGAGTGTCCGAGCAACAGCCAGGAGGCTAGGGCGGCAGGAATGGAGTGAGCAAGGCAGGGGTATAGTGGGAGTAGAGGTCAGAGGTCAGGGAGGGCAAGAGAAGCATGGGGCCTTGTAGGCCTCTGGAAAGACTGGCTTTTACTTTGAGGTGGGAAGCCATCTGAGGGTTTTGGGCAGGGAAGTTACACGGTCCTTTGGTTGATGATGAAAATACAGTGTGGGGGCCAAGGGCAGGGGTGGTCAGAATCAGGAATGGTTTGGAGTCAAGCAGACCAAAGCAGATGGATTGGATGTGGGGTCTGGGTGAAAGAGAAAGAGGAGCCAAGGACGGTTCCGAGGTGTCTGTCCTGAGGGCCTGGAAGGATGGAGACGCCATTACGTCCCACTAACCTTCCCCTTCCCAGAGCCTCTACCTAGAGCCCCAGCGCGCCTTTCCTCTTCTTCCCTGAAGAGATGCTGCGCTTCCTAGAAAGTCCCTCCTGCTCCCTCCACGTGCTGTTTCCGCAGGCCCAGGGCCCCGTGCTGCCTCCTGCTCGGGCCCAGCCTCAGCAGATGATTACAGCCCAAGTAATTCTGGGAGTTTGGGGCATTTGTGGCTTGCCACAGCACTCGAATGAAGCCTCAGAACAAGAAGTAGGATTTGGTTAAGAGGAGAAAAAAAAGAGGGGATTCCAGAAGAAAGCCGACTCAACACCAATGGTCGGACACAAGTTTTTAAAAAAGAAAACTAAGGGGGCACCTGGGTGGTGCAGTTGCCTGAGAGTCTGACTCTTGGTTTTGGCCTCAGGTCATGATCTCAGGGTCTGGGGATCAAGGCCCGTGTCGGGCTCTACGCCAAGCGTGGAGTCTGCTTGAGATTCTCTCCCTCGGCCCCTCCCCCTACTCGCTCTAAATAAACAAATTTTTTCTAAATAAATAAATAAAATACATAAAAAGAACACTTAGGAGAATAAAACTGTCTGGCAAACCTGCTCCTTACCTTGGTTTCTCCACTAATGGAATCAGTCCTTCAGTAAATATCCAGCGTCTGGGCGCTGGGGGTACTGGGGTGAACAAGGTAGACATCGTCCTTCATCTCCTGGAATTTACTTCTAGTGGAATTTCTAGGTCCTTCTCTTTGTAGTCATGCTGCCGGGGGGCACCAGATTATTCGTGGACTGCTGAGTGCAGAGGTGGGAGTGATGGGATGGGCATGGGTCAACACGCCAGGCTCTGACAGCCTGAGCTGTCCTTGTCCCCAGCGAGGAGGCTCTGACCCTCGTGCTGGCGTGGCAGCGCCTGCCCTGGCCACCGCTGGACCTGAACTGCCGATATTTGCCTCCCCGGCCCTCCCTTCCCTTGCTTCCGTGGCTGCTCCGGTGTCCTCCCACGAGCTCGTCCTGAGCTGAGTTGCAGGCGCGCTAAGGCAATCACTTCTAGTAGACTCAAGAGAAAAGATTCTGACATTCTCTCTCTTCAAGGTCACATCACAGGTCTCTGATCCATTAAATGCTGATTCAGTTGAACCTCAGGAAGCACGGTAGGGTTCAAGATCTTCGTGAGCACCTTGCTCTCGTGCCCATGTACTTCCACGGTTTGGTTTTCCTTCAAAATAACGAATACGTTGGGTGGCCAAAGGCGAGCTGCGGACAGCCTTTGCACACTCCTACTATGCTGGAGTTCTGCCAAGTGTTTTGCTTCTGCTAGCTAAGCTGTGACTGAGTAAAACTATGAGTAACACATATACACACAGTGCCTTCCTCTGGAGAGCTCCTGTGGGATGTGTGTAACTGGGAGAGACAGATGGCAGACATGACCACGTGGAGACTGTTTTGGCTGGGCAGCACGTCTCGATCGGGCTGTGTGATCTCTTGGAAGCCTGGCTAGAGATAGACAGACTGCAAGAGGCTTGCTGTTGTGCTAGGACCATGTCCCGGGAAGAAGCTAAAATTCTAAAAGGTCAATTCCCCAGGAGCAAGGGTCAGAAATACTATTCACATTTTTTGGGTCTTTTTATTTTTTACTATTATTTTTTAAAAGATTAATTTATTGGGGCATCTGGGAGGCTCAGTGGGTTAAGCCTCTGCCTTTGGCTCAGGTCATGATCTCAGGGTCCTGGGATTGAGCCCCACTTTGGGCTCTCTGCTCAGCAGGGAGCCTGCTTCCCCCTCTCTCTCTGCCTTTCTCTCTGCCTACTTATGATCTCTCTCTCTGTCAAATAAATAAATAAAATCTTTAAAAAAATAAAAGATTTATGTATTTATTTTTAGAGAAAGAATGAGAGAGAGAGAGAGAGAGAGAGAGAGCACGCACAGGAGAAGGGGCAGAGGGAGAGAATCCTTCAAGCTGACCCCCATTGAGTGACAGCCGTCATGGGCTCAATCTCACAACCCATGAGATCATGATCTGAGCCAAAACCAAGAGTTGGTTGCTCAACTGACTGCGCCACCCAGGTGCCCTTTCTTTGGTCTTTTAAAATGAGGCCCCCTACCCCTTAGTATGGAAGAGCATTGAAAGTGTGGTCCGGAGTCCCTCCGCCCAGGAAGCCTCTGTGGACTGCCTCTTACTTTTCATGGTGTCCATGATGTGGCGCTGTTGGAAGTTAGTCAGTCTGGATTCCTTCATCATCACTGCAAAGATAAAAGCACCTCTATGAGGCCTCCCGGGCTGCAAGCAGAGCCCTTCATCTCATCCTATGTCAGTGTAAAACTGAATCACCCCCTAACCCCATTCTGCACCTGAGTACTCCTTCTCTCTCTTTCCTGCTTCATTGTCTTTTTCTGGAGCACTTACTACCATCAGAATTCTTGGGGCACGTGGGTGGCTCAGTGGGTTGAGCCTCTGCCTTCAGCTCAGGTCATGATCCCAGGGTCCTGGGATTGAGCCCCGCGTCGGGCTCTCTGCTCAGTGGGGAGCCCGCTTCCCCCTCCCTCTCTGCCTGCCTCTCTGACTACTTATGATCTCTGTCAAATAAATAAAATCTTAAAAAAAAGAAATTTACATATTTTACTTACTGTACCCCTCCTACTAGAATGTTAGCCCCATGAGACAGCAAGAATGTTTGCTGTTTGTTTTAAACTGCTGTATCCCCAGGACTTAGAGCAATGTCTAAAGCACGTTAAGTAGGTTTATTATTTTTTTTAAAGATTTTTTTTTATTTATTTGAGAGAGAGAGATAGAGATAGAGAGAGAGTGAGAAGGGGGAGGGTCAGAGGGAGAAGCAGACTCCCTGCCAAGCAGGGAGCCCAATGTGGGACTCGATCCCGGGACTCGATCCCGGGACTCCAGGATCATGACCTGAGCCAAAGGCAGTTGCTTAACCAACTGAGCCACCCAGGCACCCCATTAAGTAGGTTTAAAATTTTTGTTGTTGTTGAGTGAAAGAATGAATGGGTAATATTTACTAAGCATGTGCCAGGGGTTGGAGCTACAGTTGTGAGCCCAAACAGGCATAATCACTGCCCCGATGGAGTTCATGGTCTAGAGCGGTAGAGGAATATTAACCCAATGGGAAAGAACTAAACATCTGACTACAGGTTGTGCCGTCCATTGAAGGAAAAGGTATTTGGTGTTGTGAAAGGGCGGAACTATTGGTTCCACTCTGGTGGTGACAGGGGGGGAGGCTTCCTGGCTTCCTGGGAAAATTCGAAGTGTGGTCTATGGGGTCTACAAGAGTTTTGCAAGTTGTAGGATCCTTGAACCTTTCTGAGCCCCAGGGTTTTTATCTATAAAATGACAAAAGCAATTGCTGAGCCGCAGGTCATGTAAAGGAGAACTGAGTTGCAGAGGGTTAACTGTTACCACCACTCTTCTTCTGTCCTTTACAAATACTGACCTCTGAGCAGCTCGCAGGTCCCTGGGGTGTAAGTGGCCGGCCTGGGACAGCGCCAGAATTCTGTTCCTTTGGTCACCGTCTCCACCCTTTCCTGGGAAGCCATGGAAGGGCTCTGAGGAGGGAAAAACGCAACGGCACAACCCCTGTCTCCCAAGTCCAATCTCTGCTCGCGCACCCCACAACCCCAACCAAAGTCTGGCGGCGGGGGTGGGGGGTGGGGTGGGTGGCTGTCTAGCCATAGGAGAATCGTGACGTCGCCGTCAGTATCGCGACAGTGCCTGATCCCCCAACCCCGAACAGATACACAGGCAGACCCACACACACGAACGGAGACCTCATCCTGACCCGACGCCTGCGGCAGGGAAGCGGTCTCCAGGATGGGGGCATTAGGATAGCCGTGGTCCGGACCGTGCCCGTCGGGGGATACGCCAAAATGGAAACCTCACCCTAAAGTAAGACCCCGGCTGGCTACCCCCAGCCACAGAGAGCGGCTGGGCTCCGGAGACCGTAAACACGGCTCCGCAGCGGCACCGTGCCTGGATCTCGCACGAATACTCGCAGACCGCGAACAGAGCCGCCACTAGCGACTCTGGCTACCATGGTAACGGCCACACGGCTCTCGGCGCGTGCGCACAGTTACGGCTCAGGCCTGCCTCCCGGAAGTACTTGTCTCTGGGTCACGGCGCAGGCGTAGAGTACGCGGGGCACCGCGCGGGACTCAGGCGAGGTGTTTGAGGGTCTCCGCGAGGGTCTCGGGCGCCGGGCCGCGTCGCGTCGTTGCGGGCGTCATGTCAGACAACGAGGACAAGTGAGTGCGGGAGCTTCGGAAGGGGCGGGTGAAGCGGGAGCGTAGGCCGAAGGAGGCTGGGAGCCAGGCTCTAGGGGCAGTGTCTGAGGAGACTGCGGGTGCTGAGGCGGCGCGGGGCTGGAGAGGGGAAGGGCGGGGAGCCCAGAGTAAAGACCCGGCGAGAGGCCGGGCACGGAAAGGCCCGACTGGAGGGTCCAGAGAGGAGTAGTGAAAAGGACCGCAAAGATTTCCGCATGTGCGTGGTCGGAGGAGAGTCTTCTCTGAAGATAAAAATAGTGGAATCACGGGTGGCTGGGTGGCTCAGTGGGTGAGAGCCTGTGTCTTCAGCTCGGGTCATGGTCTCAGGGTCCTGGGATCGAGCCCCGCATCGGGCTCTCTGCTCGGCGGGTAGCTTGCCTCTACTTGTGATCGCTGTCTGTCAAATAAATAAATAATAAACAGTAATTTATTTTATAATAAAATTTTACAATAAAATAAATAAATAAAATCTTTAAAAAATAGTGGAATCAGCCTAAGTATGTTAGTCAGAACTAAGAACCTGGTGAGATCACCAGGGGAGAGTGTCATTAGGGATGAGTAGATGGCTGGTGACCCAGGTGTTAGAGCATTCTGGCATTGAGTGCTCCTGGTAAAAGAGGGGAAATCAGAGGAGACCGAGATGGAGCAGCCAGTGAGGTGGGGAACCCCAGGAGAGAGAGGAGGCCTTGCAGTCAAATGAGGAGAGTGTATTGAGTGGTGGTGGTGGTGGGGGAGCGGGGGAGTGGTCTAGCGGTCCAACTGATAGATCAAGCTAAATGAGAGCAAGAATTGTCGATTGGATTTAGCAGTGTGGCAGTCATTAACGAACTTGAGAAGAGTGCTTTTGCTGAACTGTGGAGGTGAAGGTCTTACTGGAGTGGGATTATGACAGAATGAGAAGAGAGGAATTGGAGACAGGGAAGATAGGCATCTCATGAATTTTGCTTCTAAGAGAAGCATGGAACTAGGACTCCGCGGGAGGTAAAAGAGAAGTACATTTTTTGTTTTTAAAGATTGTTTATTTGAGAGAGAGTGAGAGAGAGGTGGGGAAGGGCAGAGAGAGAGAGAGAGAGAGAGGTGGGGAAGGGCAGAGAGAGAGACAATCTTAAGCAGACTCCATGCTGAGTGCAGAGCTGGACATGGGGTTCCATCCCACAACCCTGAGATCATGACCTGAACCGAAACCAAGAGTCAGATGCTTAACTGACTGAGCCATCCAGGCACCCCTGTTTGTTTTTTAAGATGGGGAAATAACTACATGTTTACACGTTCATGACCCAGTAGAGAGGGAAACAGTGATGGAGAATGAATGAGTCCTAGCAAAATTTGTGGGCTGATGGGATAAAAATGAAGGAGTAAAATGGAGCGGAAGTTTGATTCGCTCATGAAGTAGTTACTTATTGAGCCCTTACTACATATCGGATGAGACACACATTTCTTCTTTCTTTGATTCTAGTGTGATGCTCCAACTAACTGATCTCTTCTTCTTGTACAGTTTTGATGGTGACGACTTCGATGATGTGGAGGAGGATGAAGGGCTTGGTGACTTGGAGAATGCTGAGGAGGTCAGTATTTAGCTGTGGGCTCCCTTTCTCTGCAGCCCAAGCTGCCGAATAAGCCATTTGGTGATAATTGCCCGATTGAGTGAGCAGTGTCCCAGTCCTGGGTGGTGGAAAAGTCCAACAGGGTGGGCCATAGCCTCTGGCTTTTGGGGCAGTTGGTTTGCTGTGGGTGAAATACTGCCATTCATTCAGCAAGCCTGTGTTGAATGTTTGTTATGTACTAGGTGCCCTATGGGCAGGGTTTATGTAAGGAGCCAGGGGGAGAATGACCAGGATAAAGCTGGAGAGGTAAGGGCCCACATCAGGCAGGATTTTCAAGCCTAAAGGCACTGGAAGCCCCTGACAAGTGTTGAGGCAGAGAGTGGCCCGATCCAGTGTACATTTTATTTATTTATTTATTTATATTTTTAAAAAGATTTTATTATTTATTTATTTGACAGAGAGAGAGAGAGATCACAAGTAGACAGAGAGGCAGGCAGAGAGAGAGAGGAGAAAGCAGGCTCCATGCTGAGCAGAGAGCCCGATGTGGGACTCGATCCCAGGACCCTGGGATCATGACCTGAGCCGAAGGCAGCGGCTTTAACCCACTGAGCCACCCAGGCGCCCCTCCAGTGTACATTTTAGAAAGGGCATTCTGGCCTCAGAGTGACGAGTGAGCTGGGGAGGTGCAGGAGTAAAAGAGACCATGAGTGTCTGTCCATCCAGGTGAGAGACCTGTGGCTTAGGCTTGGGTGCTCGTAATGTAGGTGATGACAAAATGGATGAAAGATATGTTGGTGGATTGGATCCAGAGCTAAGAAAGTGGGAGATGTCAGGGGCAACCCCCAGGTTTCTGGCTTACATAACTAGGTGGATGGGTTCCTAATTTCATGAAAGACATACAGCTTTCTGTCCTGTGACTAGTGGAGGAAGAACTGCTTTATGGCTCCTGGAAAGGGAATGATCCCTCAATTTTTTTAGACTTGGAAGCCAAAGCCCCCCTTTTTGGATTTTTCTCTTTCTGCATGGCATTCTGAGCTGCCTGTTCACTGAGTCAGAAACCTCCTCCCCATCCTCCTGGTCTCCCGATCCCTGTTCTGTTGGTTCTGCCTCCCACCCTGGTTCAGCCCTGGTTCTCTTTCTCCGTTCTTAGTGCTTCTGCCTTCATTGCTTTCACTCACTTTGTTGTGGAAATGATTTACTGGTTTTCCTGCCTTCAGTCTCCCTCCACGCTGCTCGATTTGCCATCCTGCTGCCAGAGTTTTCTTTCTTACCTGATTGATTACTGCTGGTCTTCCTATAGGGTCTGCTGCTGCCCTTGCCCCCTACAGAATAGTCTCAACAGAGCATCCATAGGGATACCTTTAAGTCTTTTTTTTTTTTTTTCAGAGTTATTTATTTGAGAGAGAGAGGGTGCGCTCGCGTGCACAAGCAGGGAGGAGGGGCAAGGGGTGAGGGAGAAGCAGGCTCCCTGCTGAGCAGGGAGCCCGATGTGGGACTCGATCCTAGGACCCTGAGATCATGACCTGAGCCAAAGGCAGATGCTTAACCGACTCTGCCACCCAGGCGTCCAGGGATACCTTTAAACCTTAAGTCAAATTGTGTCTCTCCTCTATTCAGAACCCTCATCCATGGGCTTCCCATCTCATACAGAGTAACTGCCAAACAGAAGTACAAGGTCCTCCATGCTCTGGCCACCTGCTTTCTCATCTCTTCTTGCTGTCCCTGTCATACTAGGTTGACTCCTGCTCAGGATCTTTGATCACCCTCTTCCCTCTTACAGGAGTGCTTTTCCTGTATGTATGTACATGACGTACGGCTCACCTCCCTCAGGCCTTTGTCCAAGTGTCCCCTCGGTGAGGCTTCCGTGACCATCCTATTTAAAGTGGTAGTATCCTTCCCCTCCTCCCACACACCCATCCTGGCACTCCCTTTTTTCACTTTCTGTTCTTAATTTTACTTATTTTTTTCTTCTGTTTTTATACTACAAACTCTACTTGTTAATTTTGTTACTACTCCTCATAATGTCAGCTCTATAGGGGAAATAATTTTTTTTTGTCTTGCTCCTCTATTTAAAGCACTTAGGGGGCGCCTGGGTGGCTCAGTGGGTTAAAGCCTCTGCTTTCGGCTCAGGTCATGATCCCAAGGTCCTGGGATCGAGCCCCGCATTGGGCTCTCTGCTCAGCAGGGAGTCTGCCTCCCTTCCTCTCTCTCTCTGCCTGCCTATCTGCCTACCTGTGATCTCTGTCTGTCAAATAAATAAATAAAATCTTAAAAAAAAAAATAAAGCACTTAGAACACTATCTGATACGCAGGTACTCAATAAATATTTGTTGACTTAATTTTTTGTTGTTGTTGTTATTTAAAAATTTCTCTTTATTTTAATAATCTCTACACCCAGCATAGGATTCAAAGTCCTGACCCTGAGATCAAAAGTCACATGCTCTACTCACTGAACCAGCCAAGGGCCCCTATTTATTATAGAATTTATCCTTCTACCTAAAACGCTATGCTCACCTTTTGCTCTAATGATACTTCCTAAGTAGTACATTCTCTCCGACCCCTGCGCTTTTGTGCATGCAGCCCGGCCTGCCAGAAATGCCCTTCTCTTCCTCTTGGCTTGGCAGCTCCTCCTCATTCTTCTAGTCTCAGGTCTCCTCTCTGGACGGTCTTCTGAACCCCCAGCACGAGTTCGATGTCCCCCACCTTCTTGTTAACTTCGTGGCACACTTGCCTCCCTTTGTAGCACCTGCTGACTTGTTTACTCATGTCTCCTCTGCTGACTGACTTCTTTGAGAACAGAAACGCTTAGCTTGCTGTCTTACCACCATTGTGATGCTGTTTGGCATATGACAGACGGTTAAAGTAATTGTTGAATGCGTGAGAGTGCGTGCACATTCCTGCCTTCACTTTGACTTCTTAGCCACCCGACTGTTGATTCGGTTGCCCTGTCTGAAGGATGGAGTGCTTGCCCCTTGCCTCCTGCTTAGAGAGATTTGTTGTCTGTGCTCCAGGACTTGGCGCACAGCTAGTGCTCTGGGACCCCCCCACCCCTATCTCCAGGCCGTCTGAATCCCAGTCGTGGTTCTTCTCTTTCACTAGGTCTGAGCCTTTGGCTAAGTCAGTCCCCACTCTGAGCCTCTAAAATCGTCACTGTCACCCTCACATGTGACGTCATTGTGAGGACTAAATGAGGTGTCGCTACCTGTAGCCGCATGAGTGCGTAATAAGTGGTGACGGCGGCGGCGATTGCTGTCATTGTCATCAGCCTCCTACCCCTCAACCCAGAACATACTCCCTGAGACTTTCTGTGTTTTCTGTCTCGGTGCCCAGGAGGGCCAGGAGAACGTTGAGATCCTCCCATCTGGAGAGCGACCGCAGGCCAACCAGAAGCGAATCACCACACCATATATGACCAAGTATGAGCGAGCCCGTGTACTCGGCACCCGCGCCCTCCAGATCGCGTGAGTGAATGCCCCTTCACGGTCTTTTCTGTTGGTCAGGCCACAGTAAGCGTCCCAGCTATCAGTGTGGCCCAGCAGGCCCCTGAAAACACTGTCCCTGCTCTCACCTGCTAAACGAGGCTGGTGTTGTCTCTGTGTGCCGGGCACTGTACTAGATTCCTGCCCTCAGGGAGTTTGTGATCCAGTGGGAGAAATAGAACATGAACATCTGAGAAGCCAAATAACAATACAGTAGCAACATAAAAATACAGAACTTGAGTGCCTGTCACATTAGTGAAGCAAAACAAAGGGGAAAAAAAGTGTGACTATAGGACGCCGTAGACCCTTGTGGGCCTGTTAGTCAGGGGCGCTGCAGGAACACCTGTCGGGCTTAAGGTGGTTCTTGACTCGAGGTGGACTGTGGCCAGCCCCAAGAAGGGGGGAGGCCCTCCATGTAGAGGCCAGGCCAGACCTTTCCTTTCTTCCAGTTTGGAGCCAGGTGAAGAATAACAAGATTCAGGAACTAGCCAGTAGACCAGTGGAGATCAAAGCTTCCGATGATTGTGTATTCACCCTCTCAGCCGTAGGCAGTGCAGGCCTCCAGGGGCTGTGTCTGCAGGGGCAAGCCTGCCGGCCAAGTGAATGGCCCTGAAAACAGCCTCCCTTGTAGGCAGGTGGCTTTGAGAAAGCAGGAACTGTCGACGCTGGGCTACAGGTGACAACTTTTTCTCCCCGACTCCCCTCTTGGGGGTGGTTATTCCTCCTTCAAGGGGAGGAGTGAATTAGGGGACAGAGAGAGGGCAGACACGTTATTGGTTACTCTAGTAGAATGTCTTCCCTAGGGAACGCAGGCTGAGGGAATGAACCCCCGACCCCAAACATCTTACAAGCTGGTGTGGGAAATGGTGGGTGTCTGGAGGAGTGGGAACTCTAAGTAGGGAATAGTGGGAAAATGTCTAGAAGGAAGAGCTGGAGTCAGCTTTGTGGAGTCCCGCATGCTGGAGGAGATTCTGGTCTGTGTTCCCTTCTTTGTTTTCAAACAGCATTGGGCTTTATCGCCTCTAGTTCTCTGGGGTAAAGATGATCACCATACCTACTTTGAGCAGGGTTTTATGGGTGGCCCACACTGTTCCTCACCTTCAGAGTAATAGACCTCTCTCTAGCCTGGTTGTACTTCTGGCTGGTCTGGGTGGAATTAGTGCTGCACTCACTGTGATAATTCTGATTATCTGTGGGTCAGGATCCTCTGGGTCTGTACCATCAATTACAGTAGCGACTAGCTACATGTGGCCATTTAAGTTAAGTAGAAAAAAAATTAATATTTTATTTATTTGTCAGCAAGTGCGAGCTCAAGCAGGGGAAGCAGCAGGCAGAGGGAGAAGTAGGCTTCTTGTAGAGGAAGGAGCCCGATGTGGGACTCAATCCCAGGACCCTGGGATCATGACCTGAGCTGAAGGCAAACACTTCACTGCCTGAGCCACTGAGGCGTCCCTAAGTCAAGTAATATTAAGTGAAATTAAAAGTTCAGTTTTTCAGTCTAATTAGCCACATTTCAGGTGCTCAATAGCCACACGTGGCTAGGGTCTCCGTAACAGATAGTGCAGATAGAGGGTCATCATTGCAGAACATTCCAGTGGGCAGTGCTTGTCCAGGCTAAAAATGATCCAGCAGAAAGAATAACATGAATTATTTTTCAAACAAGTAGAATGATTCTTTGCCAGCTTACAGTCTTTCCGCACTGACTGCAGTATTGGGCTCGCACCTGTTGGGGAGGGGAAGCTGACTGCAGATGGCCCCAGGCCCCCAGGCCTCCAGGCGTTCACCGCCTGCTGGGGGAGATGGCTCACAAGTCACCAGAACCCGCAGCAGCTGGGTGCCGTACTTTCCAGAAGGTACGAGGAAGGAGAGAAGGGAATCACTGCAGGGCTGCCTGGGAGAGCCCAGGAGGATGGGGGGAGAGGCGGGCGGTTTTGAGGGCATCCGTATCCCGGGTGCCAGAGACCGCACAAGGAAGGGCAGGCAAGCATGGATGGTGGTGGGGGAATGGCAAGTAGCTGGGGGCACAAGGCTGGAAAAGATGTCACCGGTGCCTTGAGTGACAAGTTCAGAAGATCGGCATGCATTTGGCGGGCAGTGTGGGGCGCTGAAAAGTTGGGGGAGGCAGACATTCAGTACACCACCAGTCCAGGGTCTTGCTTTGCTTTGGGAGAGAAGCTTGGTTCAGCTCAGTTGGGTCTACTGTGCTCCTTCTCTTTAAGGGCTGGGACACTGTCTGGTGGCTCCCCGCTTGCTGTAGGCCCTCCCACAGCCAGGGCTGTCACCTAGTACCAGGCGTGGGACCCTGCACCTTGAAGGTGCTGACCATTTCTTTGAATTTTTTGGATGAAGTGTCTCTCTGGGTCATTAGCACCACCTGGTGGCCAATGTTTACCACAGCCATTTCTTGAGGATTGTTGGCAAGTTTGTGGGGTCAAGTTTGTGGGGTCCTGGGTGCAGGACAAGATACCTAAGGGCACACTCGTGATTCCCACATTGTAGGCACAAGGCTGGATGAGTGGACTTGAATTATTAATATCTTGAAAGGAATAAGGTGTACGCGGATCAGGAAGTCCATCTTGCTACATATTTTAAAGCTTTAAATTTGTGGGAAGTTTAAACACTTGAGAGGGGATACAGGGAAAGTTAAACATTTGGTCTCTCCCCCTGGGAAATTTTCAGGGAGTAACAGATCAAAGTCATAATAAAATTAGTAAATGACGTTATGTAAACTGGCGGGTCTCAGATGCTATGATCAGATCACCTGGTGAGCTTTGCAAATGCAGGTTCTCAGGCTTCTTTACTAGAATTTCTATTCAGAGGGTCTGGAGCAGGCCCTGAGGGCCTGTATTTTTAGCATGTTCTCCTAGTAATTCTGATGATTATGGGGTTTGGGATCCATTCCTGTAAACCTGTGATGAAATCATGAATGGTGGCTTCGTAGAGGATAGAATTGGTGTTCCTCCCGTTCATTTTGAGAGCCTCTGCTGCTGGCCAAGTGTTGTGTTAGGACGTGTGGTCCCAGGCCACCAGGTGCTTATGGTCTAATGAAGAAGACTCCAGATAAGCAACTACCGTCCAGTGAGATTGAGAAGCTTATGTGAAATGCGGCAGGGCGCCGAGTAGGGATTTCCGGGGCAGAGGATATCCAGAGAAGAGAAATTTGAGCCTATCCCTGGCTTCTAGGGAGAGGAAGAGCTTATAAGAGGATGCAGAAGGGAGGCCCCAGGGTGTGTCCGGGGCCCCATGGGAGTTTGGTATGGTGGGAACGTGGGATGAGTACAGGCAAGTAGCGAGAGAAGGTGCTGCTTGAGAGGTGAGCAGACTGGGTTCTGCTGATGGCTGTGGGGTGTTGGAAAGAGGAGAGCATCTGCCCACAGGCCCAGTGTGGAGGTTGGAAGGGCAGGATCCTGAGGGGTGTTGTCTGGGCAGAGAAGGAAAATGAGTTGGCTGGGCCCTGAGGCAGGCCTGAGGAGTTGGGTTAGAACTAGCCTTTGGGTGGTCGTTCCTTTGTGCTGGAACACTCTGCTGAGGGGGCTAGGCTCGGGAGTCTGTGGAAGGCCCTCGTCCAGGGAGCCGACAAAGATGTCTTGTGGCCCAGTGACGAAAGCCTACATGTGTCCTGTTCACAGTACCTTTCTTAAGTTTATAGACATTTATTTATTTACTTATTTATTTTAAAAGTTTTTATTTATTTATTTGACAGACAGATAGAGATAGATAGCAGGCAGAGAGAGAGGGGGAAGCAGACTCCCTGCTGAGCAGAAAGCCCGATGCGGGGCTCAATCCCAGGACCCTGGGATCATGACCTGAGCTGAAGGCAGAGGCTTTAACCCACTGAGCCACCCAGGCGCCCCTGATTTTTTTTTTTTTTTTTCTTTTTTGAGATTTTATTTATTTGACAGAGATAGAGAGCACAAGTAGGCAGAGTGGCAGGCAGAGGGAGAGTGAGAAGCAGGCTCTCTGCTGAGCAGGAAGCCCGACGCAGGCCTTGATCCCAGGACCCTAGGATTGTGACCTGAGCTGAAGGCAGACGCTTAACTGACTGAGCCACCCAAGTGCCCTATTTTTAAATAATTTTTATTTTCTAAAGATTTTATTTATTTATTTGATAGGGTGTGTGTGAGAGAGAGCACAAGCAGGCGGAGTGGCAGAGGGAGAGGGAGAAGCAGGCTCCCCGATGGTAGGGAGCCTGACATGAGGCCCTATCCTAGGACCCTGGGATCACTACCTGAGCTGAAGTTAGATGCTTAAACAATTAAGCCACCCAGGCAAACCCCAAGTTTATGGATCTTTAGCTTATTAATGGGAGGTGTTACAGCATAGTGGTAGGGGCATGTGGGGTTCCAGTCTTGGCTCTGCCACTTACTGGCTGTGGGAGCTTGGGCAAGTCACTGATGTCTCTGTTCTTAGTTTCCTCCTCAGTAAAATGGGAATTATAGGAGTCCTCACCTCAAATGAGACCCTCTCTGGAAACAGAGGGGAACAGCATACAGTACTAAGTCAGCCAGTGTTTTTGTATCATTGTAGGCAAGTCAGGGCTCTTTGTCTCCCATGTTTGAGTGAGGATACTGAGATTTGGAGAGAAACGCAGTGTCTCTGGAGGCAGAGTTGAAAGCCTGTCTCCTGGTTCCCACTTGCTTATTGTAGTCACTGTGGCAGTGCCTCCAAACCCCTTCCCACCCCCCATGCTTGCCTGCCTCCCTAGAAGGTGACCTTTCTTGGGGAGGACTGGGGCGCTGATCTGACCCTCCTTGTGAAGTGAGCCCCCGTCTTCCTGCTGGGTCCTGCTCCCCCAACACGTGTCCCTGTACCTACAGGATGTGTGCCCCCGTGATGGTGGAGCTGGAGGGGGAGACAGATCCCTTGCTCATCGCTATGAAAGAGCTCAAGTAAGTCACCCAGACTGTGGATCACTCTTTCAGAGCCCTGGGAGGCACCCCTTGGGTTCTCTGCGGCACACCCCGCCCGCCCCCCCACCCCCCGGCTCGGGAGGTGTGATTCTTGTTCTTATAGATCCTTCGTTCGTGAGTCAGCCGCTAGGAAGAGGGGTGGGAGGGGGCAGGCACAGGGGGGTGGCTTTAATGAGACACGGTCCTCTCCTGTCTGTCATAATCTCCCTCTTCCTGCTGCACTTGGCTTGACCAGTATGCCTCCACACTTCTCTTCCTCATAAGATGGCCGAGCCTTTCCAGACACACTGTCCCACACTCGAGAATGCGAGAATGAGGGAAGTTTCTTTTTATTGTAATTTCTTTCCCACAAAGTGCCCTCATAGTCCCAAAAGGATGCTGCCCACACTTCTCTTTCGTGGCATTCTGCACACAGTCTGTCCCATCTGCTGTAGAACCGGGGCCACCAACCCTCGTATACTTGTGACTTCCCCCTGCCACAGGGCCCGAAAGATCCCCATCATCATTCGCCGCTACCTGCCGGACGGGAGCTATGAAGACTGGGGGGTGGACGAGCTCATCATCACCGACTGAGCTGGAGTCATCTTCCTGACTGTGCCTCATCCTATTTTCACATTCTTTCTACATGTAAATAATAAACTGTTCAGCCTTTTAGCCCGCTCTGCCTCCAGCTCTCTGATGCCCGCTTGGTCCTTCCCTGTTACTGCCCCGCTGCCTGGCGGGGACACCCATTCGTGTGGCCTTACTCCTCGTGGATCCCCCGCATCCCTCCCTCCATCTCCCCGTTCACCAGTGCAAAGGCTGCTGCGGGGAGACACCTCAGCTGCCTTCCCAGCAGACAGACGAGTCTTTGTGCCCAGGGAGCTGGTTGCCACGGAAACCCCCAATTTCCTTTCCAGTGGGGACTGGCTGCAGGGGCTTCTCCCTTCTCAGGAGTATCACAGAGCAGGTCTCATCAAGCCACCCATTGTTTCCTGAGGACCTGCCTCGAGCCTCTTATCGTGGGCTCGGATCCCCTTTCAGGAGCTAGTGCCCCAGCAGGAAGCTTAGGGATGCAGTGATCTCCCGCCCTCCCCAGGCAGAGCCCTGCTGGGCAAGGCAGCAGCTGGAGCAGGGACCGAACACCTGCCCACCCCTGTCCCCACTCTGTCCCCACTCCTCAGACCACTGTCCTCCTTGGCCTTCTGGTCGGCCACACCCATCTCCTCTCCTTCCCCACCCCTGCAGGATGTCCCTTTCTTCTGTATAGGGCCCGTGCTCCTCCGAGGCCTTGACTGGGATGACGGTGGGCCGGGAAGCAGGGCTCCCGGGTTCCAGGAGTGACATGAAGTCGACACTGGCGCTTCCTCTGTCCTAGGTTCTGGGTCCTGCTCTCTTCATCCTGCCTTACCCAGCCTGCAGTAAGACCAATCAGGCTGCCTCCTCCCTCCCTGGGGGGACAGGGAGAGGGTGTATATCGACACCCACAGAGAGGGAAAGTTGGCTCCCTGAATATTCCAGCCTTGACCTCCATTCTGCTGCCAGCTCCCCTTCCAGGAGGAACAGCGGGCTTGCCCGACCTCTGCAAGAGGCAGGACCTCCAGGGTGTGTGTGCCGTGGACAGAGTGGGAGTGACAAGTGTCCCCAGGAGTGGGAGGGGTGTCTGCCTCTCTGGAGAAGGGTTAATCCAGGGAGCCCTGGACTCAGCACCCCCTTCCTCCCTCCTCCAAGCCTGTGGAGTCCTTTAATCAAGTAGGGTGCTGAAATTCCAGCTCTGAAATGCCGCCTTTGTGCTGGCGTCCAGGCGGCCGCCCCGGAGTGCGGGGTCACTTTCTCGGCCCCGATTCTCTAAATGGTCTCTTTGTTCCTGCTGGGCCGCTCAGTATCAGATGTGATTAAAGGGAGATGGGGTTTGGGCGGGGGAAGAAAGAAGGGAGTGAGAGAGGGAGTAGGGGTTAACCCTTAGGGGATAGGGTGTAGGGGAGATGGAGGAAGGGGTGGCTTTCCTCCCGTCTCCCCCTTTCCAACCTGCTCCCGTTTCATGGAGTCAGTCCCTTGCTGCTCCGCTGGTCAGGTCTGGGCACAGCTTCTTCAGTCCCTTCCAGAAACATCTGGCCCCATCTCTCCACGCACGGAAGCCACTGCCTTACTGAGGCCCAAGCACATCCAGAACCTTAGGTCTAAGCGGGCGAGCACAAGCCAGGTCTTCCAACTTCTCCGAGGTCATTTGTCCTCTCTGGGGCCATTTTTACCTCCTTCCATATCCCCAGTGACTTCCCAGTCCATTGCCATCTCTTGAGAGGCAGGGTCCTGGAGTGGGGGTTTCATCTCCATGTAGCCCCTCCCTTCTGCCCTGCCGGCTCTGTCCACAGCTCCACTGAGAGCAGGAGCAGTGAGCACCTGGAAATGGACTAACAACCTGCTTGGCAACAGAGGGGAACGTCTGGGTTATAAAACTTAGGAGCACTGAAGGTTAGTCCTCACCCGTCCCTGACAAGATGAGTAGAATAGGTTGTTGCCTATTTGAGAACACAGAGGTAAATAGGAGATCCCGGAGCTAGCAGAATTTCTAAGAATATTGCCACATTAATCCAGTTTCCGTTTCTCAAAGGTTAGTAGTCTGGTTGGTCTGGTCTGGTAGGTTGGAGGAATGCCCACAGATAGAGCGAATCTTGATTTCAACAAGTCACCAGGCGGTCTCTCCGAATAGCTATGATGGGGAAGGTTGTACTCGTGGTAATACAGTCGGATTCAGAGTTGACTGGCCAGTCCTTCCCTCAGAGTGTAGATAATGGAACAGATGACGGAGAAGCATTTGGTGGTGGATACGGGCTTCTCTTCATGTCAACCTGTTTTATTTGTGACTTGAAAAGGGATATTCAAGTTTGCAGATACATAAAGCTCAGAAGGAGCATCAATAAGTTGGATTCAGAATTCCAGGACTGAGTATAAGTGGGAAAACAGTCAAATCCAACAAGACGAGATCTGTCAAAACTCAGTATAAAATCCTGCCTTTCGCCACAACACAACAAAAGAAAACACCAGAAAATAGCTTCTATACAGTTTGGGGTGATCTGACTTGGCAGCAGTTATATCTGTAAGAGCAGGGCTTTGTAGTTACCGCTAAGCCTCATGGGAGCCAGTGGCTGCGGCTGACGTTGCCAGAAGAACCCGCGTGACACAGCTTCCAGGTGGGAGTGTGGCCAGCCCGGGGGACTGTGCTACTCGGCGCTCCCTGCCCCACCCCAGGTCCCGAAGAGGCAGTGAGGGGCTGGAGCCTGCAGGTGGAAGAAATGGATAAGGGAGCTGGGGACGCTGGGCTAGAGCAGCGGGAGAAGCATCACTCCCGATGACTAGCAGACTTGGGGCCTGCAAGCTGTGGGCAGGGTCAATGTCTCATTAGCATCAACGTCTCACAGTTTCAGCCGCCCATTTGGAAAATAGGGATAACGAACGGACCTGCTTGGTCCTAGGCCTGAATAACAGAGCACTCAGCAGAGCACTTGGTCAGGGAGCACTCAGAGCACGGGGGCTGTTACTGTTGTTAGGAGCCAGGCCTAAGGAAGACCTCCAACCCCCAGAACCATCCATCAGTGGAAGATGGCAGGAAAGAGGTTTCCCTTGTCCCTGACGGGGAATAGCTTCTGCCGCTGAGCACAGGTTGGAATTCAACCAAGGGAAGAACTCTTAGGGAATGAGCATCGAAGGATGAGTTTGCGTGTCTGCCGTTCCGGGTTCACACGCAGACCCATGCAACTGCCATGAAGACTTGGCTAGATCCTGGAGCAGACCGAGGGGTGTGTGTGTGTGTGTGTGTGTCTGTGTGTGTGCTGGGGGGTGCACAGAGAAGGGTGCAGTGAGAGAAAGCCCAGCGACACATCCCAAAGGACAGGCCTTTAGGCCTTTAGACCCAAAGGACTCAGGCTTGACCCCCCTCTTTCACATACGTGTTCCTTGAATGCTTCCGGGCCCCACCCCTCTGCTGGGCAAGTAAAAGGGGCTGTGTCCCCCCAACAGGATGGGCACAGCGGGGCTGGGGGAGAGCTCCCAGCGGGGGCCTCCAGTCCGGGCATCCACTGACCCCACTGGGATGCTAGTTGTCCCAACACACGGCACGGCCCCCACCGTCTCACGGGAGAGAGGAGACCTCTGCATTATCCGTCCTTTGCATTCTGCCCCTAGCTACTTCCAGAAAGCATCCGAGGAAGCACAGGTGCAGGGATAAGAGACCAAGAAACAGGCCAGGTCAGGCCCACCAAGCAGGTAACCGGAACCTTTAATTTTATTATGTGGAATGCGTAATGCAGAGTTAATAGGGGCTGGAGTACCTAGGAGGAGGGGAGAGGGGAGAGGGGTCTACTGAGATAAATAAGAGGGGGCAGTAATGAGTTACATGTGGACTGCAGAACAGGAAGATAGGGGCAGACAGAGCTACATACTTTATTCAGATACCACTGGGGGGCAAAGGGCAAAAGGCCAGGGCAGAACGTACATGTCAGGAGTCTAGTGTCTTCAGCCTGCTCCCAGCAGGCTGGGTCCCGGGCCCTGTCCTGTGTCTCCTCCTGGAGCTAAGGGCAGGGGTCTGAGCAGCTGTGACCCTCTGGGAAGCCCGAGGGGTTGGGGCTGACAGCAGGGACTGCAGAGCCTGGTGAGGGGAGAGGGAGTTGGCGGGGAGCCTGGGAGGAAGGCTCTGTGAATTGTCTCTGAATCCTTTCCTGGAGCCCCTGCCTCCTCACTCCTCATCCGGGAGGTGCCTCAAGGTCTGGGGGGCTGTCGTGGAGTAGGACCAGGACGCCCTGTCTCCGCGAGATGAAGAATGAGGTGGCTGGCACAGAAATGGGTCCGGAGGCCTCTGTGCCGATTCCTCCCTGTGTTCAGAAGGGGAGGGGGCCTGCAGGGATGAGGAGTCCTCCCTCGGAGCAGCCCTGCCCCGCCCCGCCCCAGGCTGTTCAAAGCTGTCCTCAGCCCCCAGGGGCAGACGTAGCCCACTGTAGGCACTGACGCGGGTCTCTGGCTGGTTTTGTTCTTAGGCACGTGGCCCAAGTAGCACGGGTTATGTCAGACCCCTCACTCTCCACGAGACAGCCAACACGGGCACAGGCGTGGCGGGGCCTCCGATTCCCATCTGACCCTGGATGCCTCCCCGACTCCCAGAGGAGGGTGAATGGGTCTTTCTCAGGTCCTGGGATGAGGGTCATTCCTGGGGGGGGGGGAAGGTGCAGCCCCTCATCGTTCAGTCTAGGGGCGACAGTCACCTCCTTCTCCTCTGCCCAGCCTGGTAGCCCAGGGCTCTGCCTGGGCCGGAGCCAGGAGAGGACGGGGTGGGGTCATCAAAGGCAGTGGGCCAGACAGAAAGCCTTCCCTCAGCTGTCAGCCTCTGCAGCCTCCTCTCCAGCCACCGCCAGGCCTGAGATGGGTGAGGAACAGGGCATGAGGGCTGGGGAAAGGGGCATGCTCCCCAGAGGGGCCGGGCAAGGTGGCGATGACAGGGCCCCCCCCTTTAAGGCCGGGACAGCGTCGTATATACTGGCTGCTCCCAGTGTGTGGGGCTGTGGGACTGGGGCCCTGAGGGGCTGGGGTCAGAGATGGCCGTGTAGAGGGGCCGCTGCGAGGGCCCCATGTAGGAGAAGGCCGAATAGAGGCCAGAGGCCTGGCCTGAATGGCCGTAATAGGGTCCTGAGGGCTGATGGTCAGAGTAGTCAAACTGGGGGCGGGAGATGGAGGGGAAGGCGGAGCCGTAGTGGGGCAGGCTGAGGGAGGTGTAGGCGATCTGCGAGGTGGACGGCTGGTCAGTGTAGTGCGGTGGGCCCTGGGGCCCTGCGGTCTCCGTCTTCACCTGGGCTTTGGCGTCCACGCCGGGTGGCGAGACTGTAGGCAGAGCCACGCCTGGTGGCTTGGAGATCCAGGCGGAGTGTCCACTGGCCACGGCCAGGGCGCTGCCCAGCCCGTAGCCGGCTGCTGAGTAGCTACCCACGTGGCCCGGGTGCCCGTTGGGTGGCAGGTACTGGTCCAACTCAGCCACATCAAAGGTCTCCATGTTGGACATTACCTCGTGGCTGATCTCACCGATGTCCACGTTGCCGAAGTCGATGTGAGGCTTCCCGCCCTCCCCCATGGAGCGCCCATCCCGCTTGGGATCTGCCTTGCCCGACTGCAGCTCTGTCTTTGGGGTGGTCGGAGGGGTGGGTGGGCCATGGCTCTGGCCTGGGTGGAAGGGAGACAGAAAGAAAGTGGGAAGCGAGTCAGAGGCTTCTGGATTCTGATGGTTCACCGTCAGAAAAGATGCCTCCGGGGGCTGAGGATGGATCCTGGCGTGACCTTGTACGCTTTATGCGTTTGGGCAGCCCAAGTTGGTGCTTAATTCTCTAACAGTCTAGGGCTGGTCTCCAGCTGTTTCTGAAGTGCCCCATTCGGAGGGGTGCATCTGCTTCCCCCACCCACAGCAGGACTCTCCCTGTCACCCGCCTCCTGGAGAGACTTGCTGCATCTTGAAAGACCTTCCCTGTTGGGGAAGTTGTTCATATCAGCTGAAGTCAGCTTCCTTCTCTGCCCCCGCTGCCCCTTAGCTGTCCCCTCGATGGGCACTTAGCTGACTCGTTCCACCCCTCTTCCTTGGTTTTCTCATTCACACATTCATTCAGCAAATGCTTAGGGGGTGTGGTGCCAGGTGCAGGGCATACAAGCGGAAAGAAAAGGGATCCTGTCTTTACAAGCTCCCAGTCTTGGGGGAGGATCCAGAGACTCACACAGAACTGGAGGGCAGCCTCAGAAGTGACAGGATGTGCAGAGGGCTCAGGAGACCAGAGGAAGAAGCCACCCACCCCGCCGTGGGGACTTGGGAAAGGTCTCTCTGGGAAAAGGAAGCTGAGCTGGGTCTTGAGGGCTGAGCAGAAGCCCAGGCCCACAGTTGTATTCCGAGGTGCCTGTTTGGTATGTGGTCTTCTGATGTGTGTGTGTGTGTCCCTGAATCTTTGAAGGTAAGGTATGTAAGTGTGTGGGAGAGATGGCTGGACTGGGGATCCCATTGGAGAGAGAACATGCCCATGGTCTATGAGACTGGGGGCTCCTTGGGAGCTGGCCCATGTCTCCCCCATCGGGCCAGAGGCAATGCCAGGTCCGGCACTGGCCAAGTGCTCTGGAGTTTGAGAGGCCCATCCGGGTTTGAATCCTGGCTCTATCCCATCTTCTCTAACCTGCTTCCTTATCAGTAAAACAGAGATGATACCGGGTGCCTGGGTGGCTCAGTGGGTTGAAGCCTCTGCCTTCGGCTCAGGTCATGGTCCCAGGGTCCTGGGATGGAGCCCCGCATTGGGCTCTCTGCTCAGTGGGGATCCTGCTTCCCTCTCTCTCTCTGCCTGCCTCTCTGCCTACTTATGATCTCTGTCTGTCCAGTAAATAAATTTTAAAAAATCTTAAAAAAAATAAAACAGAGGCGATACTAAGCAGCTCAGACATGGCCTCCTTCTGGAAGGTGCAGGCTTCATGCACACTTGTTTTGGATTCGTTCATTTGTTTTCATCCCTGCTCCTCCCTCTACACTGTGGACCTTGTAGACCAGGGAGCTTCTCTTTTTGGTGCCCCTGGTGTCTGCTCCCGGGTCTGGCACAAAGGAGGACTCGGGCGTGTCTCCTGAGGGCAGAGCTGTGCCGACAGAGACTTCCCATATGGCCTGACCCCACGTACAGCTGTCTACACGTTGTACGAACAGAAGCAAGGCAGCACCAGTAGCAGCAGGGCCCCTGGAGTCCAGCTGCCTGGGCTCAGACTCAGCTGTGTCTGTTTACTCATCTGCGACATGGGCGTCATTTGCCACACAGCTGAAGTCGGAGCCCAGGCAGCGTGGCTGCCTCATCACAGCTCAGAGTAATTGAATGATAATACACATAAGGTAATTCGGGTGCCTGTACACAGTAGGTGCTCAATTAATGTTAGCTGGTATTTTCATTAATGAAAATGCAACGAGACGCCCTTTGTCTGGCCTCTCCATGGCACTTGCTCAAGATCCCATGCCTTGGCTCCCCCATCAGACTGGGAGGGGGAAGGAGGCAATGATCTCTCCTCCGTCTGATGTCCCATCTCCCAAAATCATCCTGTCTCTGCTTTCCCTGTTGTAACTCACCGCTCGGCTTCCATGGCCTCCACAGCCTCCTTAACTGGACTCTTCACTCAGTAGCTGTGCCCGCTTCCATCCACCAGCGCTGTCTTGCCCAGCTACTTCCTCAGGGGCCTGAGTTCCCAGCGAGCTCCCTCTGGGACCCTGCACCCCAGCTGGGGCGACTGTGCAGCCCGGCTAGCCTCCCCAGTGCCCAGGGCGGTCGTGGGTCTGAGGCTCACAGCAGCCAGCCCGAGCCTCTCCCCACCCGCAGCTCGTCATCAGCCCAGCGCTCACCTGAGGGGTGCTCGGGGTTCCCGTCTGACATGGGGGAGCCCTCTCCCGGGTGCCGGTGGTCCAGGTGGGCACTCTTGTAGTGGGCCTGGATGGCAGCAGCGCCGCCCTGCTCGGCCTCCCCGCCCGGACACTCTGACTCCCCCTGGGCTGCCTTTCCATTCTTCCGCCTCCGGGGTTGGTACTTGTAGTCCGGGTGGTCCTTCTTGTGCTGCATTCGGAGCCGCTCGGCCTCCTCGATGAAGGGGCGCTTGTCACTCTCGTTCAGCAGCCTGGGGCGGTACAGTTGGGGGAGACAGCCCAGCGGCCAGTGTGAGTCTCTGCCCTCAGACAAATGAGGCCTGGGGGTGGGGGGAGGGGGTGGCAAGTGCAGAGGGTGGGCGGGGGTCCAGGGCAGGGGGAGTTGGGGGGGTTTGCTCTTTGATTCACAAACTAGGAAGTGAGGCTGGAGGAGTCACAGGCTCGGAAGACTGTGATCCTCCCTAAACTCTCAGGGGCTCTGGCGACCCTGAAGATGGAATTAGATGTATGGATAGAGCTTTTTTTTTTTTTTTTTTTTTTAAGATTTATTCATTTATCCTAGAGGGAGAGAGAGCATGAGTGTGAGCACACAAAGAACGGTGGGGGGCGGGAGGGTGGTAGGGAAGGGGGTTGGAGGGGAATGGGGAGGGACAAGCAGATTCTGTTTGAGGAGCCCAAGGCAGGGTTTGACCCCAGGAACCAGGAGAAGCTCACAACCTGAGACAAAACCAAGGGTCAGATGCTCAACCGACTGAGCCACCCAGGTGCCCCAGGAACAGGGCTTTTGAGGGACACAACTTCATTTCAAGGAAAGAAAAGCTTTTTCATCATCAGATCTGTCTGCAGGTAGAGCTGGCTGGCTTCTTAGGGGATGAGCTCCCTGGGGCTGGAGGTATGTAAAGCATAGTGGGGGGAAGAGCTCAGTCTCTGCTACTGGCTAGCTGTGGGACCACGGGCAAATTGCTCCTATGGCCTTCTTTGCTTGTCCATAGAGGATAGTGTCTACTTCACTGGGTGTCAGACTGGCTGAGGTTCCGGGTGTGAAGCGCTTTGCACAAGGCCTGGGGGTGGAGGGCAGGCACCTTGAGAAACAGGTGCTGTTCTCATACTGCTGGGGGGCTGGGCCAGGAGGACCTGGGGTGGGCCCTCTCAACTCTGGAATGCTCATTTTGTGAGTCCCAGTGTGGTATGGGCAGGATGTAAGTCCCCTTTGCTACGTGGGGTCACAGCATCCCAGGGGAGATCACATCTCCTTGTCCAGGGGGTGACAGAGGATAGAGGAAGCTAGACTTTCTTTCCAGACCCTGAGACAGAGGCAGATAGACCCTCTCCCCAGCCTGAGACCAGCCCTGAAGGCAGTGCCCCGGGCCCACTCAAGTCCAGCCTCAGGCCAGGGCTGGAGGACAGTGGAGGGGGTGATGTTTAAGGCTTGACTGCCCCAGGGCAAGGAGGGCAGAATAGAGTGCCTTGTGGAGGGGGCTGAGGGGAAAGAACAGACTCAGAGAGTCCTAGACATGAGGGACTCTGTGGGGTGTGACTCTGCTGCCCAAAGGACCTCTCTCCACTGCCCTTTTCCCCCAGCCAGTGGAAGGCCTAGCCCTCCTGTCCAGGATGGGAGGGGGTGGTCATACCAGGCACCTCCTAGCCGGAGGCAGCATTCCTGTGCAGCTTAGCCTGCCCGGCCACCCCCTCCCCCCGGGCTGCCAGAATCTAATATAGCTTTCTCCAAGGATCCCTCCAGCTGAGGGATGGGATGAAAACCCCAGATCAGCACCTCCTCTGGGGCGAGGGAGTGGGCTGCCCCCTTTCTCCCCCAGCCATGCAGGCTACCCCCCCCCCCCGCCCCCGCCAAGCCAGGCCTCAGGGAAGCTGGGCCGCAGATGTGTGTGTGTGTGTTGAGGGCGGAGAGAGAGAAGCACTAGAAGACTCAGCCACTTCCAAGGGCCCCAGCTCAGAGGCTCTGGAATGGCTGGGGACACTGACCTTCCTCTCTTACCCAGAACCTTGCTTGTGCCCTCTGTCCAGCTGGCAACTGGGTGTGAATCAGCAAGAACACAGTAGGGGGCATGGAGTGGGGGCACAGGCCACAAGACAGGGAAGAATCCAACACAACACACTGTCGCCTCCCCGCTAGTTCCCAGCAGTACCCTAACCTTGACAGGATCCTGACCTCTGGTCCCCCCACCCCCAGCCCCCACCCCAGCCCAGCTGGCTAACGAGCCTCCAAGCCCTGTCCCCAGCCTTACTCCAACCTCAGCTCTGTTCATCTTGACCCCCTCGCCAGCCTTGCTCAGCATTGTCCCCCAGACCCCCTGCGTACCCACAGCTCTAACTGCAAACCCAATCCTCATTTGCATTCCACCTGGCCTCTGTCCTCTAGATCTCCAGGGTCTGGAATAGGGGCCAGGAGAGGGTAGTCTGGTTCCCCCTGTAACTGGAAATCCTGACTTCGGCGGGGGGGCGGCTCCTAAGGTGGGGCATGGGCTGCTGCTCCGTCTGCTCTTCCTGTCAGGGAAGGGGCCTGTGGACTTGGGGGTCAAGAGAGGCTCCAGCCTATGACCCCCCTTTCCAGTCTCTGGGGTCTAATTACTCTTTCCAGCAAGTCAACCAATGTACAACCGTCAGCACGTGACTGTCAGAGCTCACACAGCCACTCAGGAGCCGGGACCTGGATGCTGGGTGTCCGACCCCAACCTACCTCCAGCACCCTAAGCAGTCTGTCCTCATGTCTTCCTCTTTTTGGGTTTAGGGCCCTGTTTTCTAGTTCTGCCTGTTTGGCCCATCCCCCTCCCTGGTGGCCTGGGAATTATGAACCGGGGAGGGATGTCAGTAGGGGCCCCCACCCAGGATCCAGGTAGCTTGCCCACCTGTGGGGATAGCCTTTGATCCTTGTCATTGTCCTGCCGCCCTCCTACCCCGGGCTTGGGTCCTGAGCAAGCAGTGCCCGCTTTCCTGATGGCCCTATGCTAGACTGGCCCCTGGGGCCAATCACGGATGGCCAGGAGCTAGTCCTCTGGAGGGAGCCCAAGCCCAGGGTTCTGGGCTGGAGGGACAAGGACAGGGACAGTGGAGGGTCTGGTCTTAAATCCCTCGCAGTGGGTTGAGGGACAAGTGGGGGTCCATCCTTGCCTTGATGCTGTCATTAAGCTGGTGCTGTGGTCTGTTTCTTATCCCCAGGGCCTGCTCCTTCTGCCTGTCTGTCTCCCTCCTGGTTGTCTGTCTCTCATTTGCTCTTCTCTGTCCCATGACACCAAGGGTATTGGCCTGGACTGTGCCCTACCCAGTGCAGATGGACCTTGGGCGGATGAGCTAGTTTTGACCCCTGCTCTTGGGCAGAGCTGGAGCCTCTGAGTCGACACAGCAGGCTGGTGGCTAAGCCCAAGGCCTGTCTGCCCGGGATGAGAAGAGCGCTGAGGGCTGAGACGGGATGTGAAGGGACACCAGGCCATCAGCAAACACATGGGGCTGTGGGGCTGGATGCGAATCCCTCTTGGTCTCTTGGGGGGCTTCTAGCTTCTTGTACCACCCTAAACCTTTGGCCTTTTAGGCCCCATCTCCATTACGCTGGGGCCCACCAGGGGAGGGCAGCAGCAGGAGGGAAAGCCGGCTCCTCTGAGAAGTGCCGACTTTCTGGAACTCAGGTGTGCTGTACTTCAACCCTCCCCTTCTCTGTCCCCCCACCTCCTGACCATGCCTTAGCGCCAAGGGGTGACCCACCACTGTCACCAAGGACAGTGTGGAGGACGACCAGTAGACCTGGATTTGACCCTGCTCTGCCACCAGCTGGGACGTGGCCTTTGAGGTCCCTTTGCCTTTCTGGGCCTGTCTCTTGGGCAGTCTCGTGGGGGCGATCAGGGGGCCTCTGCAGGCTTGCATCTCCTGGATCCCCTGTTCTTTTTCTGAGCTGCCCAGGACGCCTGAGGTGGGAGGTGTTTACCCTGCTCAACATATCCTAAGGGGCCAGGCAGAGCCCCCCCCCCCCGACCTGAAGGGAGGGGTGGCCGGCTTCCTCGTTGGGGGGCATGTTTTCCCCCAGAGGTCTGGGCTGGCCCCAGGGAACCAATGACTCTGAGGCACCCTGGGTAGGAAGAGGGGCCAAGGTTTCCTCCTGGCCAGGGCTCTCGGCTCCAGCTCTGGGACTGGAGGGGTAGGAGGTTACTCAACGCTGGGTGGGGCCCTGGAAAAGAAGATGGCGCCGGACCGCGGGAGGGAGGGAGAGAGGGACAGGCCTGGCAGCTCTGGCACAGGGTGGGAGGGGATACTTCTTTCCGTGCGTCCCTTACCCTAGAGGATAAAGACAAGAGCCCCCCTCCCCCAACCCGGAAGGAGGGGAGGATAAGGAGGGCCCCATGAAGGTAGTTGGGACAAGACAGGATCCTGCAGTGACAGATTTGCCCTTGGCGGTTCTCCATCCCTCACTCTTTCAAAGGCTCCTGAGTTCCTTATTTTCCTTGAACTGCCCCCCAGTTCTCCATCTGGCTGCCTTAGTTTCCCTGCCTGGCCAGCCAGGCCTTTGGTTCTGTCCCAAGCGTTTCTCAGGCAGCCCCCTGACTAGTGGGGCCCGTGGCAGTGGCACCCTCGAGTGCGCTGCGCCGGCGGGGAGATGTTAGTGAAGGTCTTTGGTGTGGGCCCCTCGGGATCCTCCCCCCTCCCTCTCCTTTACCCCCCCAGGAAGAAGCTCAGGCCCTTCGCCTTGCCACCGACGGAATTCCAACCACGAGGGGGCGCCCTCCTGCCCGCTGCCCCGGGTGGGGAGCCTTGCCTAGGCCACTGGAGTTGTAAGGCGGCGCAACCTCAAGGGGGTACTTGTGGGGGAAGGGCGGGCCCGAGCCCCACACCTGGTCTTCCAGTCCCATCAGAGCGGTGGCTGGCCCCGCGAGAAGGGCCCGGGCAGCGCGCGTCTGGCCTGAATCCACCCACAGCTAGGGGGGCCCGCGGGAGCTCCCCGGAGGCGAGTCGGGGGCGCTCACCTCCAGAGCTTGCCCAGCGTCTTGCTGAGCTCGGCGTTGTGCAGGTGCGGGTACTGGTCGGCCAGCTTCCTGCGCGCCGCCTGCGCCCACACCATGAAGGCGTTCATGGGCCGCTTGACGTGCGGCTTGCTCTTGCTGGCGCCGTTGACGCGCACCGGCATGGGCACCAGCGTCCAGTCGTAGCCGCTCAGCACCTGGCTGACCGCCTCGCGGATGCACACGGGGAACTTGTCATCGTCCGCCTCGCCGTCCTGCTGCTCCTTCTTGACCTTGCCCAGCTCGCCGGGCCCCGGGCTGGCTCGAAGGCCCGATCCGCCGCCGCCGCCGCCACCGCTGTCGGGCCCCAGCGAGGGCGCGCTCCCCGGGGACAGGCAGCGGGGCTCCTCGGAGCCCACGGGGCTCAGCTCCACCTCGGATAGGTCCTGCTCCTCCGCCATGTCGCCCCCGGCCGCCGCCGCCTCGGCCGCCTCCCCGGGGCCTGCCGCCGGGGTCCTCGCGAAGAGTCCAACGCCCACCTGGACGGGAAGGAGGGCGCGATGGAGCGGCGGTGAGCGCAGCCCCGACGGCACAACCCCGAGGTGGGGCCCGCGCACATGCCAGCCGGCTCGGCCTCTGAGCGCCCGCCTCCGCGTCTTCCCACCACCTGGTCCCAACCGTCTCTTGGTGTGGGTGGGTTTGGGTTTTTTTAAACCTCTTTTTGGGTGGAGGTTTGTTGATGGAAAGGAAGAAAAACGGACTCTTTATTCTACTCTAATCCTGGCTCCTGGAATTTCCCACCTTTTCTCTCACCTTTCCGTCTTCCCTTCTGCCTGCCCCCCATGGAGTCTAGAGGAGCTGGTGGGGGTAGGGGGGCAGATGCGGGTGTCATTCTCTCTCCACCCACGCCCCACCGCGGGGTCCCAGGCCCGGGCCCAGGAAGGCAGGAGCCGAGGAGCGGACTGCGGACTCACTCACCTCCTCGGACCTCTCCTCCAGTCTGGGGCTCGTCCTTAGGAAGTGGAAAACCGTGTCCCAAGGTGTGCGGTCCAGCTCGGGGCTGGGGGGTGACGCTGGTGGGCTGGGAGGGAGGGGCTGGGGGGCCCTGAGCCTCAGGCCACGGCCTCGTCCCGACGGAGCCTGAAACCTCACCACCAACCACCCCGGCCGGACAGCCTGAGACTGACTGAGCACTGAGCTGCTGCCGAGGGCTGGGAAGGAAGGAGGGGGAGAGGGGGAGGGGGAGGGGAGGGAGGGAAGGGCAGAAGGTGGAGCCTCCAGCGCTGTCCTTCATCCCCAACACTCAGGGCTCCTCCGCCAGGCCCCCCCACCCCAGCTCCAGGCGCGGCTGTCCCAGGCCCGTCTTGGGGCCTGGGCTTAGCCAGGGAGGTGTAGGAGTGGGCGTGGTTAGGCGGGAAAGCCAAAGGATGCAGGTGGGCAGGGTCGGAACCTGTCGTCTGCAGGAAAATTGGGCCCAACTGGGACCCCCAGCCTCTGCCTCAGGTGGCGGGATGGGCAGGTGGCAGAGGATTGGGGCTGGATGAAGAGAACACGGGGGAAGGTTCCGTGGACATCTGAAGGCCCCCGGCCTGCACTGCTGGTTTAAGACACTTAGGGAGGGCCTACGGTGATCCGAGGGACCCTGCTTCTCAGCCTGCCTCACCCTCCTCCCACCCTGACCCAGCCTACCCTCTGCCTCAGCTCATATGGCGAGAGAAAGCACACGCAGGTCCGTACATGGAGAGGCAGGGGTGGCTGGATACCCCCTGCCCAGGCCAGAGGCCCTAGCTCCAGCCCTGGGCCCTTTTCACCAGACACGCAGCTCTTGGAAGGGCTGGCCTGGCTCAAGGTAGAGGGATTCAGGACTGAAGTTCCTAGGGGGCTGGCTGTCGGCTGGGCTGGGGGTCCTCTTTAGCTAGGTCTGAAAGGCTTCCGGGACCCCAGCTCCCTCCACACTGGGTTCATGCTCTCTTGGTCTGCCGGGGGCGGGGGGAAGATTCTCATTCAGGGTTGTCATCAAGTCCCGCACTCCCCCACCCTTTCAGGGTGTCTCCCTCCCTGCCTGCCTCCCTCTCCCACCTCTCTGCCCCACTTCTGTCCTCGGCCACCTCCCCAGTAGGGTGACCCCTCTCCTTTTTCTTTCCCGCCCATCACCCACGGCTCCTTTTCCTCTTGCCTTTCCCAGGTCTCTCCAGAGGTCACAGCCCCTCTCTCTTCCCAGGGGGTGGGTGTTGAGGCAGAGGTGTGGGTGGGCGTGGAGGGGCACGTGGAGCCTGGGCCAGCGCTGGGGACCATGTACACTCCTGAGCTCAGCGGCTGGGCAAGGCCTTAGGCCCAGCCCAAGGGAGTCTTGTCTGGAGTGGGGCTGTTAAGGGGGTCTAGGCAAGGCCTCATGCTTGGGAAAGGCCAAGGGGGTGGAGGGGGGTGGGTAATGGGACACAATGAGGTAGTCACACGAGGCAAAGGCATGTTGGGGGTGGGGGGAGCGGACATTGGAACACACACACACACACACATGCTCGCACACACAACCAGTCAGACAATCGGGCCAGTGTGTCTGGGGCCTCGGAGCCCAGTGAATTAGGAGTTTGATAAGGGTTTTCTCTTTCTCTTGCTTGCTGGCCTTGGACAATCTCCCCCCAGTTTTCCTCGACGCCACCCCCGGCGCTGCCAACCCTCCTCCCCCCGCCTCCCTTCTCTTCCCTGTGCCCAGACTCTTGTTCGGGGCCTTGAAACAGTGAGCTGTCTTTGTTCGAAATACAGGTGAACGGCAATCATGTGATTAACACACACACACATAAAAAGCTTTTTAACAGCGCCCGCCCGGCCTCAGAACCGCCCAGAGAGGAGCCGCCCTGGATGGACAGAGGGACGGAGGGACGCGCATCCAGCCGGTTGTGTCCAGCTGCCCGCAGCAGTCTCCGACACCCGCTGCTGTCCGCCCGCTGCCCGCCTGCCCGGCCTCTCTCCATCCTGGTGGGTCCCCACTCGTCCTCCCATCCCTTGGTTCCTCCTCTCGGAGGGAAGGACTTCCCTGCTCCCTGTGGTGTCTGAGACCCCCCTGCGGTGGGAGGGGTGGCCGTAGAGGGAGAGGGCCAGGGTAAGAAGCCTGGGCGTGGGGTCCCACAGCGCCCCTCTCCGGCTCCCCGCCTTCTCCCTCACCCTCCTGGGCCCAGCTGTGCCAGGATGGGGGTGGGTGCAGCGGTGGGCGCTCTGGGTCCACAGAGAAGCCATGCTGGACAGAGGGGGCCTCTCTCTTCCCCTCCGTCTGTCTGTCTCTCTGTCTCCCCCTCTCTCCTGTTTCCTCATTGCCGTGTTTGGGCTTTCTGCTGAGAGGTTGCTGGATGAGACAGGTGGGCCTTCAGGGGTGCGGGGAGGGGCTGCCCGATGCCCAGAGGTGTGGGCACGGGGGCGGGGGCAGGGGGGACCCCTGCTATGAACCACCCCCCCCCGCCCCCTGGCAACTGTAATCCCCTCCATCCCATCCCAGGCCCTGGGGGCCCCCCCCGGCTTCCTCCAGCAGAGAGGGCAAAGGCCCCAGGCATCCCTGGAGTGCAGTGAGTTGGGGGGGGCAGGGGTGCCGGAGGAAGGTACGCTGGGCTCTACCCTTAGCAGAACAGCCACACCCCCATCCAGCCTGCCCCTCCTCACTGAGATGTGGCGGCCATGGACTCCCCAGCAGAGAGGGGCCCGCCGTGGCCTGCTCTCTCTCCCCAGCAGAGAGGGGCCCGCCGTGTGACTCTGAGCATAATGGTGGAGACTCAGGCTTCCCTCCCTGGGTGGAGAGGCCTTTCAGGAGCTGCAGACTTTTCCTGGGACCTCCCCCCACCCCACCTGGGTTCTGTGGTTGCCAGTCCCAGCCTTACTGCTCAGATTGCCCCTGGCAGTCCGAGGGAAAGCCCACTGAGGACCCCGCCTGGCCTGGCAGAGCTGCTTCCGTCAGCAGCGACCCTTAACCCCTTAGCTCCCTGAGTCCTCTTTCTAGGGCACTGGACCCATTCTGTGGAAGGCTCCACCCTTGGTTCCCTGCCCTGGGTCTCTGTCCCTTATCTGTCACCCGGGCAGGGACCCCCAGCGCCTCCCTGCCTGCCTCCCAGGACGCACTGAGCTGAGATGGTGGGGAGAACCTGCTTTTCAGTGGAGCAGGGGCTGTGCAAGGGCCAGGGGTGGTGCTGGTCAAGTTGAGCCTCTGCTCCAGCCTCAGTTTCCCCAGCTGGGCATGAGACTGTCTTCCTGACTGAGGACCAGATGAGGGGACACTGGGAAAGCACTTTAGCACCTCGAGGCGCCTGTCTGGTCTAGGCTGTCACTCCCTCATTCCCTCGGGCCTGTGGCCCCTCTCAGTGCTTCAGACACTCACTCGTCCACCCGGGGCCGGGGGGGGAGGGGATTGGCTTTCCTCCCTACCTGCTGGTTTGTGCAGAAGGGGGGCTTGGCCGAGGGCAGTACTTTTCAACATAAAGGTGTGCAGAACACTGGCTGGCGTTCTTCGGGTCTGGGATGGGACCTGTGGTTCTGCATTTCTCACAGCTCCTAGGCAGGTGTCTGGAGGATTGGTTCTAATTCTTGCTGAACTTCAGAATCACATGTGAAGTTTTTTAAAAATACCGAAGCCTGGATTCCACCACAGACCGGCTGATTCTGCATCAGGGGTGGGGGTCCAGATGTGTTTACTTTCTGAGCTCTCTGGGCCCTGCTTTCCATCACTGGGGGCCTGGAGCCCGCAGGCTGTGACGAGCCCCCGCAGAGCCCCACATCTCTGGGGAGAGGGCAGGGGGCCAGGGCTCTGGAACCCAGAGCTGGAGGTCAGAATTGCAGTCACGCTGGGGTGTCTGGGGAGTGGGGGGATGTGGCAGGGGAGAGGCTGCACCCTGGGGTGAGGGAGGGCTCAGGGGCACAGGTCAGGGGTCAAGGGTAGGGTAGTGACCGCTGCAGAAGCTTAGTCTGGATGAGCGTATGGGGAGTGTGAGCACTCCCTCGAACATTTCCTAGGCCCCCGCTACCTCTGGACAAGCTGTGTTGTTCGTTGTTTGGAGGGCAATAGGAGCACTGGACTTGGAGTCAGGAAGTCCTGCCATTAGCATCCACGTGGCCTTAGGCAATTTATGCTCTTAGCTTCTTGGGACTTGGTTTTCGCATGTGTAAAATGCTGATAATATACATCACTACACGTGGGAGTGGATGGGAGAATTAATTCAGAAACCGCACACACTCACACACACACACAAGTGCCTAGCTTAGCGTTTGGTTCCTAGTAGTAATTTACGTGCTGGGAGGTGGAAATGCTCACATCAGTTCAAGTGCACAAGTGTTTACTGAGTAGCCAGTGTGGACCCACCTTTAGGAGTTTTACCGTCTGCCTGCCGAATCCCAGCATCAGACTGGGCTGGTGCATGATAAGCCCCTCGGCGCTGGGCCTCCCCTCCCCGGACCCCCTCAATAGCAGAGGCCCACACTGCCAGAGCCTCCAGTGGGCTCTGAGCGCTTCTGTCCTCTCGGCAACCCAGCGAGTGGGTGCTGTTATTATTCTCCTTCTAGGAAGGAAACTGAGGCACAAGAGGTTCAGCGACAGGCCTGAGCTCAGTGATAGGTGGGAATGGATCTGTGCCTGCAGTTTACCTCCGGAGCCCGACCTCTGACCACTCTGCCCCCTGCCACTAGACCCCCGGGGCTGCCATCGGCCAGTCCCCTCCTCCACCCACCCCATGGGCCTTTGCACTTTCCTTGTGCTCCCCATCACTGCTCAGCTCTGAGGCCCTCTCTTCAGGGGTGAACTCCCGGACACGAACTCCACTGGAATTCTCTCCCTATATTACTTTCTCGTGGAGTTGGAGATGGCCTTGCACCGCTCTTCCTCACATAGCCGTGGTGTCTGGGCCAGTCTCTCCCTCCGACTTGGAGCCCCCTGAGGGTAGGGCCATGCCTTCCTTCTTGGTGTTGGCCCTCCCCAGGGCCCCGCATGACCTCAGGGAGTCCTTCCTGAGTTGAGCTGCTGTCAGGGTTCCAGAGCGGAAAAGATAGGCGAGGCCGGAGCAGGCAGGACTGGCTTCCTGGAGGTGGAGGGCCCGAGCGCTTGTGGAGGATGGAGGACAGCCGCGTTCCAGGGCTTGTCCCAACAAGGGCTCTCACCCGTCCTTGTTTCTGGTCCAAGTCGAGGGTCCCACCCCAAGCCAGGAAGACAGCTCCAGGGGCTGGAGTCTTCCTTCCCTGGCCGGCCCCACCCTCTCTGGCCACAAGGAGGCTGGGCCAGTGCCTAGGGCAGCCTCGGGGCAGCTGGCCTCTGCCCTCTTCTCAGAAGCCCTCCCAGGAGGGGACTGCTTGTTCTTGTTCTCCAGAGCCTGCTGCGAGAAACCCCTTCCGGGTGTCTGCCCCGAATCCCTCACGCAGAGCTGAACTTTCGGGAATGTACTCTGTATGCGACAAAGGAGCTCAGAGTTTGAGGGGAGAGGCCTACACAGATACCCAGCGCCTTGGGCTGTGTGGGCCACGGGGACCCCGAGGGCTGGGCTTGTGTCCCGGCTGGGCTGTGGAGGCCCTTTGTTGCCCCGGCTACCTGTACCCTCCCCTGGCCTCAGTTTCCCCATCCCTAAAATGAGGGGCAGACTAGGTTATCTCTGAGGGTATTTCCAGGTCAGATAACCCATGAATTATATTTCAAAACGAGGGTCCAATGCCTGAGCTAATGTTTCCAAGCCATGGTGTTCTCAGACATGGAGCGGCGTCTCTTGAAAAGGCAGTTTTGTGGGCAAATAAGTTGCGGAAACCCTGCTTTCCACTTCCTCTTTCTAGAGATGCAGGGCCTGTCAAAAACTCTAAGTTCTGCAGTTAAGAAATGGATCTTTGTTTAAATACTTATCCCCAACTCCTACTGGTGCACACTCTCCCCGCCCCCACTCTGTGGCCCAGCCTTGCTCGGGACACCTTGCCTGGAGACTGGGCCTGCAGCCTCATCCGGCTCCTGTGTCCCTCGCCTTTCCAGCAGGACCTGGTCCCTGCAAGCGGGGTCTTTCCGACCTTCCGACATAGGCTGGGCACTTGGAAGGTGCCCTGCGGTGCCGATGAACGAAGGAGTCCCGAGGAGATGACCTTGCAGGCAGCCAGGTGCACTGCTCTTGAGTCAGACAGTTCCGGGGTTGAATCCTGGCACCCCCACTTACTAGCTGTGTGTCCTCGGCAAAGGACGTGAGGTCTGAGTCTCCCTTTCCTTCTAGATTGTGGGGAGGATGAGTCTGGATGTAGTATGTAAGCACTCAGGATGGTCCCTGGCATGTTACGGGACTCGGTCAATGGCTGCTGTTGATCTCAGCATCTAGGGGTCGGCCCCCGGAGGGTGGCTGTCAGCTGACCTTGGGTTTGATAGTCATCCTTGCTTCTTTCCCCGTCCAAGTGCTGTTGCTGTCAATGGACATTCTCTGTCTGCCCCTCGTAGCCCGGAGCTGGCAGAATGCAGGCAGGACCGTTGTCCTATGGAACAGGAGCAGAAGGGGGGGGGGGGGCGACTAACTGGCTGAGGTCACATGACTGTTTAGTCTCAGAACTTGACCTCTCTGCCCTGACTTTTTGCCCCAGGTTTCCCGAGGACCCACTCCTAGGCAAGGTTCTGCTGTCTGTGGGGTCATGAAGAGGGACGAATAGTCGACTTGTCTTCGAGGTGCTTGGCGATGAGTGGGGAGTTGGGTCGTTCATTCATTCCCATGCACTTATCAGGGTGCTGACAGGTGTGAGGGTGGCGAGAGCAGGGTGGGGAAGGCGGAGGAGAGAAAGAAGGGTAGAGGAGGGCCGAGGGTGGCTTTTTTCAGAGGGGACCCTGGCTTTGACTGGGTTGGGGTTGCTACTGCTCAGCCAGGTGGGCTGCGTGTGGCTAACAAGGGCCTCTGAGCCGCCATTACCTGGGCAGCTTGGAGCGCGGGGCTTGTCCAGGTGGCCCGGTGTCGGGGGTGGCTGGAAAAACCCCGGATCTGCCCACACCAGATACCCTGTCATTTCACCCCCATCCTCCAGGGCATGACCAGGGACCGGGGCTGTGGATGCTGAAGGGGACTGGGCTGGGCGTGAAGGCAGTCACGGTCACCCATTCAAGCTTGGCGTTGTGAGCGCATCTCTGCTCTTGCAAAGTTTCCCCTCTGTCCCCTGAAAGTGAACACGGGGTGATCTGGTGGGATTTCAGTGTTTGTATGAGCTCTAAGGAGCCGCTCCACAAGAAGGTTACTGTGTCCTGTGATGGTGTCACTTTATAAGGACAAGGGAGCCGAGTGATGAGCCTGAGATCCAGAGCCAGAGAGACCAGGGTTCAAATCCTGTCCTGCCCCACTAATCTGTGGGATTGGGCTGCTTACGTATCTTCGTAATGAATTACTTCATGGGTAAGATGATGATAGCAACACTTGGCTCCTGGGGTTGTCGCAAAAATGAAAAAGCAGAGAGAAACAGTACGTGCCCAGCAGATTGCCGGAAACAAAAAAGGTAGACATGGCCGTTTGCTTCTCTCGTCGGTGTCCAGCTTTTTCCAGGCAGGACGGCCCACGTATCGGATATGATAATATCTTGGCTATGATACACCCAGGGAAATCTCTTCCCTTTGCGGGGGGAGGAGGCGCAGTTACCGCGATAAGACCAAGGAACTCAGGCACAACCCTGGGGGTTGTGCTTGCGTGTCCAGGTGCTCCGGTACAAGGAGAGGTGGAATGTACCCCTGAGGCTGCCAGACACGAGGATTTCGCATGTCTCACCGCCACCACCCCCAACCCCGACCAGTTGGCAGGTAGAGAAGTCAGAGAGTTTGAATGTCTCCCGTTTGGGGCTAGAACCCTGAGCGGAAATCTCAGCTTTGGCAGGTACAGTGGGAGGAGCTGTTCCCAACGCTGCCCAAGTCCAGACTCTTGCTGTGTGACCTTGGGGCAGTCGGCTGCCCTCTCTGGGTTTGCTCAGCCATTCATCCGAAAGATGAGAGAGTTGGTCTCTGATCTCGGAGGGCGGGGGGGCTCCTTCAGATTTACCAGCAGGGGCTTCAGGGTTCTGTGGGAAAAGGCCCACACCTGGTTTTGTCTCCCCGCCTCGGCTGCTCCAGGCTGGACATGGGAGTACACAGCAGGTGCTCAACAAGTGCTTGTCCAACCTCGATGACCAGAGAGAGAACCCACTAAGAAGCTTGGGCTGCTCCTCCACTCCCCAGGCCTGATCACATCTTTTCTATCAGTCCCTCTGGGGCAAGACCCACGAGTTCACGCCACAGTCAGCTGCTTGCTCACTCGGTGAGCCAACGCACAGATGTGGCAGACACACGTGCCCATTATGGAAATAACACTTCACATCAGAGACAGACCAGATACAACATGGTTCCTTCTCGCGGCTCTCGGGATCAAAATCCCGAATCTTCCGCCTGGCCCTCACGTCCTGGCCCCACTCTCATCCCGAAACTCCAGCCAGAGTGGCTGCCGAGCTCCACGAATGCCGTCCTTCCACTGAACGCACTTCCTGCGGTCACCTCTCCAGCCTCTCCGGTGGGCTCAGCCTTGAGGTCGCGTCTGTAGACACCGCCTGATTCTCTAGCATCGGTTATGCCCTGGGACGGCACTCTGGCCTTCTCCTTTACAGCGCTCCCGTCGATTCAAACCTTTATGTTTATTGTGAGATGAGTTATTCGTTGTCCGTCTTCCCACAAGGATGTCAGCTCTGTGAATCCTTGGGGATCCACGGAATGCCTGGCATGCCGGAGATGCCCGATGAACGAATGAGTGAATGAATGAATGAAGGGGAGGGGGGGACTGGTGGAGGAAGGGGTGGGAGGCCCGGAGAGGTGAAGGGAGCAAGGAGGGAGGTTGAGTCTGAGGGCCAGAGGGAGGGGACTGGTCCGAGGTCTGTCACGTGATGGAGGCAGGTGCCTCGACCCCTAGTCCCGTATTCTTCCTTCTTCTGCAGCCGGGGCCCCTGGAGCGACAGGCTGGGTTTAGTGAGACGCCAGGGCCCTGAGGACCTGGGGAAGGGGGATCTGAGCCAGCTCCCCAGCCAGCCCCACCCCTTCCCCCAGCAGGCAGGAAGGACGGGGCAGATCTGTCAGCTTCAGAAACACCGCCCCAGGCGACCCAGCCCTGAGTCCAAGGAGGCCAAGGGAAAGAGGGGGGCACAGGAAGCACCCAGGTCTCCCCCTCCTCCCTTCTGCCCCACCCTCCGCCCCCATCTCTGGCTAGAGCTCGCAGCCTCAGGCCTTTGGCACTCGGGGGACGGGGGTGGGGAAGTGGGGGACAGAAATCCTCTTCTGGCCCAATGCCTTCCTTTCCCCCATTTGATTTCTGGGCCTCAGGACCGTGACTGACCTGGCAGCCCCCGAAGAGCTGGGCCCTGGCCTTAAGGCTGGAGAGATGGAGGGAGAGGGAGGCGGCACTGCCCACTTAGGCCCTTCCTGTGTGCCACCCGGGGCTGGGACCTGGGAGGCCTCGCTGTAAGGCTTTGCAGGGAACCCTTGGTGGCCGTCAGTGGCCTCCTCATTGGTTAGTCTGGTTCACCCCAGAGCCACGCGTGGCTGCAAGCTCGCTGGAGAGCTTGTTGTTGGTGCTGGTTCCCAGGTCCCATTCCAGTCATAGATTTAGGTGGGAATCTCTCTCTCTCTCTCTTTTTAAACTTTTTTCTTTTTTTTTTTTAAAGATTTTATTCATTTATTTGACACACAGAGAGAGCATAAGCAGGGCAAGAGGCAGAGGGAGAAGCAGGCTCCTGCTTAGCAGGGAGCCCAATGTGGGGCCCGATCCTAGGACCCTGGGATCATGACCTGAGCTGAAGGCAGACGCTGAACGGACTGAGCCACCCAGGCGCCCCTGGGTGGGAATCTCTTTTTAAAAGCTCTGCTGTGTCTATGGTGCGGCTAATGGGGAAACTACTGGACTGGGTGGTCTCTTGGTTCCCCCCACCCGCCTCCAACGCCCACCTCTGGGGCAGCCCATCCCTCCGGGCTTCCATGGTGCCCTCTTCATTGCTGTGCCCTGAGCTCTGCGAGCTCCGGATCCTCCTTCTGTATGCTGCTGGAGCGCCGTGTGCGTGTGCCCGGGGCGTGGGGTGCCGGGAGGGGGCTGCGGGGACCTGCCTGGGCCCCCTTTCTCCTCCTTCCTCCGCCGCCTCATCTTCCTCCAGACCTTTGCCTTCGGCCTTCTTTTCCACGCCTGGCTCTGCCTCTTGTCTTACTCTCTGCCCGATTTCCTACTCTCTGCCCATTGCTTCCTCCTCCCCCTCTTTCTGTCTGCGGCCTCCTCTCTCCGGGAGGCTTTGTAATTTTGACCCCACAGCTGGTTGCTTCCATCTCCCCGTGTCCGTCCTCTTCTGGCCCGCTCTGTCTCTGGCTGGCCGTCTCTGTCCTTGTTCTCCCTCTGTCCCCAGCCCGGGCTCTGCTTGCAAGGCCTCCATCTCTCTCGGTCTCTCTCCTCAAATTTCTCTGTCTTCGCCCTCCCCCTGCCCCTGCTGCTCCCCTGGCCATCCTTCCCCTGCCCTGGCCCCGTCTACCTGGAAATCTGGGGAGGCTGCCAGGGGGTGGAGGGCCCCAGGAAGGTGAGAGAGGTGGCAGAGGTGACAAGGTAGAGCAGCCAATCATGAGCAGTGTGCACGCGATTGCCGAGCAGCTCTTGGGGCTGAGCGCCCAGTGCCTCCTGTCCTGACCTTCCAGGTCCTCCCAGCCTGGCTCCGGTCCACATTTCAGCTTGCTGCTCCCGGGGCCGTCCTGCCCCGGCCACCTCCACGCGCTGGCTGCACTGCTGCTGCCTCGGGCCTGTGCCCCGCACCCCACCTCCCTCTGCCTCTTCCCGGCTTAACTGCCACGGCCTCTGGGACCTTCTGCCTGAGCTCCCACAGCGCTGTCTGTGATGGCAAGAGGCAAGGTGGGAGGGTGGCTTGAAGTCTTTCTGGAATGGTCCTCACTGAGCTGCAGACAGAAGGGTGCGTGCCTTGTCCTGGGGCAAGAGGCAGGTGCTCATGTCCCCTTCAAGCACGAGGTCTCCGCCACCTGGGGAACCAAGGTGATGGACTCAGGGTCGCACAGCAGGCTTGCAGAATTGGGTCGGTGGCAGGGAGAGGGCGGAAAGTGGAAAAGGAAGGGATGGAGAAGGAGAAAGTGTCTTGGTTTAGAAGCTGGGTCCCCGGGCTGTGCCACCAACTTGCAGAGGGACGGAGGCCACACTGTCCCCCTCTCATTTTCCCCATCTGAGCAGGGAGGGCCCGGCCTAGATGGCCTCTGAAACTTTTCTCACTCCTATTGTCTAAGTTGGAGGGGTGGGGACAGGCGAAGAAGGGATGGTGTCCTTTGACTTAACAGACCAGTTCCTCCTCTGTCTCCAGACTCCAAAGGCTACGCACCTCTTGTCTCTCGTCCGTGACCTACCTGGACAGGTGGCTGCTGCCTCCAGTCCTATTAACCCCCTCAGGACCGGGTAGGGCTGAGAGCCCTGGCCCGCCAGGTGTCCCCTGAAGGACCTCCCTGGGGATCTGAGGCATCAGGCTGGCCCTGGTGAGGCTGTAGGCCCTGGGCCTCCCGCACTTAGTGGCGAGGCCTTCTGGCCACCAGGGCTTGGCTGAGAGAGCCTTAGGCAAGGAGCCAGGCTCAGGATCCCTGGGAAGTTTGGGTGGTCCTGCTGTCCTATCCTGGGGATTTTGTTCCAGAAGCTCTGGGCTGGAGGAGTCCCTGTTTTTTCCAGACTCCCTCTCTGCATCCCACCTCCTGCTGGCCCTGTAGCCCTGGGTCTGGGGACATGCGGACGAGCAGCCGGGAGAAGGGTTAAGTCAGGAACTCTTGGGATGGCTTTGGCCACGGCGATTCCTCCGGGAGAGGAGAACAAGGAGCCCATTCTGTGTGTGGGAATTAATAGCAAAGAGTCATCTGGGGTGTCATTCAAGCCCTGATCAGCTCCCAGAGGAATGCAGGAGAGAGAGAGAGAGAGAGAGAGAGAGTGAGTGTTGCTGGTGGGGGTGGCGCAGGGAGAGGCCCAAGGCAGAGATGTCAAAGGAAGGGCATCAGGGTCTGGCTGGTAATGGGAGCCCGACCTGGCAGGTGGGCCCGCAGCCCTAAGATGGGAGGTATGCTTTTCATCACAGATGGACCCCCGTTCTCACTTGGGATGGGGACCCCCTGCTGTCATTCCTTCACCAAGGGTCTCCTCCTTCCGTCTTCCCTCTTTCCCGGGATGGCAACACCTTCCAGCCCCATGTGACTGTCTCCCCTGAGGCCTGGAGCCCAGCCCAGGCTATGGGCCTGTCCGGGCGGGCCCACGGGCCTGCTCTTCTGGGTGCCCCGAGTCTGTCCCCATCTTTGCCTGGGGGTCCTTGCCGTTCCCCTAGAGAACAGCCCTGAGGCAGGCATGGGAGAGTGCCAGCTCGGGCTCCTGAGCTGGACCCTCCGTCCCCGGGTCTGTGGCTTGGCTCCAGGTCCAGCTCGGACACATTCCCGACAGGGGACCACAGACACCTTCAGCTCCCGGCGCGTGGGAGGCTGGAGCACTCGGGCCTTTGCCGGGGCATGGCCCCCATGGGTGTCAGCCTCAGCTGAGGCCTGCTGGTGAGTCTTCAGGCCTCTGGAGACATCCTGGATGTCACAGCCTGAGGAAGGGCCTTGGCGAAGCTCTCGGTCAAATTCCTGGTTTTTCAGATGTGCTGGCTGGGGCCTCTGGCAGGCACCCGCCTGCCCCCGGCTCGTTTGCGTCTTAGCCCTGTGCCCCGATTCTGGCCCAGCAAGCCCCCCCCCCCCCAGGCCACTGAGCGGTAAGGCACCTCCACCGTGGGGGGCAGACAGAACGGGGATGACGGGGTGTGTCGAAGGATGAGGGCTTCAAGGCCGACAGAGCAGGGTGCCCTACTTCCTGCCTGTGTGACCTCCGGCCAAGCAAGAGCCCGGAGTGGGGGGGGGTGGTTCTCTCTGTAAAATAAGAAGAGTCGCTTGGGGGGGTGGCAGGGGACGGGGAAGGGCACGGCATGGAGCTCCTGATGCGGCAGCGAACCCCGGAGGGTGCTGTTATTTTGATTGTGTTACTCATTGTTGCCGGAGGTCTGGGCGCTCCCGCCAGCCCCCGGCTGAGAGGTGGACCGTACGTACCACTTGGCAGTCTGAATCCGTGCCCGGCAGCCTGTGCCCGCTCCGGTGGCTTTCAGGAATCCCATAGCTGGTTTTGGTGGGGGTGAGCTCCCCGGCCCCCAAGGCCTCTTGGTGCCAACAGTCCTTCCATACCGGCTGGCTCCTCCTGCCGGTCCTGGTGGAAGGCGGCGTGTTTCTCCCTGGCACAGCAGTTCCGGGGGCCACCGCGCACCACCTCTCGGGGTTCTGGAAATCTCGGGGCCTTAGTGCCCTCCTGTGTCCCAGGGCCAGCCTTCCTCCCTATTGTGGACTCTGGGCATGTTGAAGCCCGAAGGGATCTCAGAGGTTGTCCAGCTGAGGCCCCTCAGAGCCCAGATGGGGAGGTGAGTTTTAGGAAGGAGAGGGGACTTTCTGAGGTACCGAGGGACTCCGGGGTCACAGTCCGAACTCTGTCTCGAGGAGCCAAGTGGACCTGGAGGACTGCTTACCTGTAGGCGAGATGGGGACAGGATCGACTGAAGGAAAGCTGGTGGAGGCTTCTGCTAACTGAAAAACGCTCTACATTGAGGGGGGTTTGAAGTGGGTCCATTTGGGACCCCTTGTGAATGTGCCAATCCTCTGGAGAGGCTCTGGGGAGAGGGAGGCCGGGGGGCCAGGCCTGTCTCTGTGCCGTGTGGTGGGGGAGGGTGGCTGGTGCCCCCGGGGCATGGCTACCCCACCCAGGGGGCAGACTCAACAGGGCTGAGACATGGGACAACACAGGGGTTCCCTGCCTGGCTTGAGAGGCAGCAGGTGCATGAAAGCGATATTTTCCAACATCCTCAAAGTAGAGGATGGGCTGGCGAGGGCCTGCTGTCTCTCTGCTCTGGGCTCGGTCCCTGGCCTGCAGGACCTGGTAGCCAGGTGACCTTGGCATTCTTCATTTTAGCTCTGGTTCCCTGCACAGGGCTTGGCACATGGGAGGTCGGTGGGATTGAATGGAGCGATGGTGTTGAGACAGCCCACTGCTGGCAAGACGGTGCGTTTGGGCGCAGGTGAGGTCCACGTCTTGCCTGGAAGCAAAGGAACGCTCGAGGAGCAGGTGGGGAGGGATGGCTGGCGGTGGGACCCGCGGGTGGCAGGAGTAGGATGTTGAGGGGGCCTGGGGGACCGGGAATGGGACAGTCCTTCGTTCTCTTCCTCACCCTGCAACCTCTTACTTGCAAGCTAGTTCCATACTCTGAACCTCAGTGTCTTTCTCTGTGAACCGGTGATAACTGGATCCACTTCGTGAAGTTGTCATGGGGCTCAGGAGAGGTAACCTGTGGGCTCCTGACCGCGTTCATGGGATGTGAGCAGAGATCTTTGGATAAATTGTAGAAATATTTTATAGAGGGGCGCTGGGGTGGCTCAGTCGGTTAAGGGCTCAGGTCAGGATCCCGGGGTCCTGGGATGGAGCCCTGCTTCGGGCTCTCTGCTCGGGGGAGCCTGCTTCTCCCTCTCCCTCTGCCCTTCCCCCTGCTCATGTGCTCACTCTCTCTCTTTCTCAAATAAATAAATAAAATCTTAAAAAAAAAGAAATATAGAGACACAGTTGACAGATACAGAAGTAAATACGAGTTATATTTTATTAGATTTATAGAGAAGAAAGATTCTGTGAGCACTGCCTGAGCACTGTGCTGCGCTGGCGGGCTCTTGGCCACCAGGGGCACAGAGAGGAGGTGGGCTCTGATTCTTGAGGTCCCCTGGTCCCTCAGAGGAGACAGGTCGATAAACGCTTGATTTGCTACACCCAACAGTGGTCAGCTCTGGGTGCAGTCTTCTTAACCTTTGGCAGGGGGAGCTCAGGGCCTAGAGGGTTTTCATCACCCCACAAAAATGTTTGAGAACGAAACACAAAAGCACTAGCTGCAAAAATACTTTTTTTTTTTTTAAAAGGATTTCATTTATTTATTTATTTTAGAGAGCAAGATGGCAAGTGCGGGGAGGGGCAGAGGGAGAAGGAGAGAGAGAGAATCTCAAGCAGACTCCTTGCTGAGCACGGAACCCAATGTGGGGCTTGATCTCATGACCCTGAGATCATGACTTGAGCCAAAATCAAGAGTTGGACACTTAACTGATTGAGCCACCCAGGCGCCCACATATGGGTACTTTTTTTTTTTTTTTAATTTATTTGACAGACAGAGATCTCAAGTAGGTGGAGAGGCAGGCAGAGAGAGAGAGAGAGGAGGAAGCAGGCCTCTCGCTGAGCAGAGAGCCCGATGCAGGGCTTGATCCCAGGACCCTGGGACCATGACCTGAGCCGAAGGCAGAGGCTTTAGCCCACTGAGCCACCCAGGTGCCCCAATATGGGTATTTTTTAATATGCTTGATAGGATGTGGGGTCAGTGTGGTACTTACAAGGGTCTTAGGAAACGATCCTGAGCACCAGGGGCTGAGGGTGCTTGGCAAAGGGAACTGCGCTGGGGCAATCAAGGAGGGCTTCCCAGTGGAGGAGATATTTGGGACAAACCTTAGAGAAAAGGGTCTGAACAGAGGGAAAAGTGGCCTCATGGTAATTGAGGAAGAAGAAGATATATGAACAAAGTTCAGAGGAAAGCAAGCATCTGGAGAATTTGGAAGAAGTGCCGGATATGTGGAATGCAAGCTATTTTGGACTTAGGGTATGGAGAACAGGGGAGGGGGCAGAGTGACATTAGAGAGGTTGGCAGGGCACTTTATCCTGAGGACAATGAGGAGCCATGGAGAAACTTTAAGAAGGAGGAAGTGTGGCAACGTGGTCAAACTTTTTTTTTTTTTTTTTTCCCCACTCTCAAAGCTTTATGGGAGATGTTTGCAGGGCTTGGAGGAAGGGAGGTGCTGGGAGAGTCTGGAGGTAGGGAGGTCAGTTAGAAAGCTGAGATAGTAATCTCAGTAAAAGATGGTGGGACCTGGGCTGGGACAAGGTCAGAGGGGAGAGAGGAAAAGGAGACGCTTGAGAACCCGTCTGGTAGTGGCTGGGTTGAAAGACCTGGAGGCAGCTGGGAATACCAATACAGCGCAAGTCCCTGGGTGCTCACTGTGGGCTCTGCACATTCTGTGATGTGTCTTCTGGATGATGTGTCTTCTAGAAGAATCTTCATCACCTTCCTCATGCAGGGAGAGACGGGAGGCAGGCTTCGCTCTCCGGAACTCTGCGTCAGTGAAGCCTGTGTCGTGTGAACTTTCAACTAATCAGTCCTCGGTGCTCTGCATTGAAAAAACAATGTTGGAAAATGATGTACATTCATTGCAGACAAATTAAAAACACAGAGAAACAAAAACAAGAAGGTAAAAGCTCCTCATATCATTGTCCAGAGAGTGGTAACAGTTTGGTGAAATGTTCCAGAATTTTACGTGTAAGCGTGCGCATCTGAATGTGTTTGTCTGAGCCCTGAAATGCGTAGCAGGTGAACTTTTCTCTAGGTGGAGAGCAGGGTAGATGTTTGGGGTGCGTCCGAGTACGTATCTGAGCGTTGGGTTTATGGCAGCTTCACGGTTCTAGATTCTTCTGCTCATTTGATCCGAGAGAAGAGGGTTCAGTTCTCCTGTCCCCCACGTGCTTCAGTTCTCCCGAAATCACCTATGTTTTCTGCTTTATGGTTGTTGATGCTGTTATTTGGTGCATATGTATTTATATTTTAAAATCTCTTTATAATGTTTCGCTTTATAAAGTCCACATCCTCATCATTTTTAATGCTTTTGGCCTAGATGTAATCTTGTCCTATTATAGGGTTGCAAGCGCTGACTCTCTGGGTTTGCTTGGTGTGACTTTACCATTAGCAGAGAGATATATTTCGTGTAGCTATTTAAACATTCTAACTCCAGAGGCCAGCAGAACTGAGTTAGAATCCTGATCCTGACATTCTCTGGGTGTGTGGCTTTGAGCGAGTCCCAAATCTCCACTGTTGAAGAAAGAGGCTAATAAACCACTCTGTTGATGATTAAGAGTCTTGCATTAAAAATGAAAAGATGAGGTTGATGATTAAGAGTCTTGCATTAAAAATGAAAGATGGGGGCGCCTGGGTGGCTCAGTGGGTTAAGCCGCTGCCTTCGGCTCAGGTCATGATCTCAGGGTCCTGAGATCGAGCCCCTCATCGGGCTCTCTGCTTAGCAGGGAGCCTGCTTCCCTTCCTCTCTCTCTGCCTGCCTCTGCCTGCTTGTGATTTCTGTCTGTCAAATAAATAAAATCTTAAAAAAAAAAAAAAGAAAGATGGGAGCGCCTGGGTGGCTCCGTGGGTTAAGCCTCTGCCTTGGGCTCAGGTCATGATCTCAGGGTCTTGGGATCGAGTCCCGCATCAGGCTCTCTGCTCAGCAGGGAGCCTGCTTCCCTTCCTCTCTCTCTGCCTGCCTCTCTGCCTACTTGTGATTTCTGTCTGTCAAATAAATAAATAAAATCTTAAAAAACAAAGAAAGAAAGATGGCTATGAGTGGGCACCCATGTCTGCAGGGGAGGATGAAGAAGTCTGCCCACTCACTTAAAGGGTCTGTGGAGGGAGAGCACGTTCGTGTGCAGAACTGGTAACAGTGCCGGGTGGGGCACCCGGTTCTTTCTACGTGGCTGGGAGAGGGGCTGCTGGAGCATGGAGCATGGAGGCAGGAAGCCCCCGGGTTTTCCTGGAGAGCTTCTGAGGGAGGAGAAGCTGGGATTGAGAGCATGGGGAGGACAGAGCTGGCCGAAGAGGAGCTAGGGCCTGTGTGTTCCCAGCAGGAGAGAGTCCTGATGTACACAGTCGATGCAGACCAGCGGTCCGTGTGGATCCCAGGTTTGCGGGGACGGCGTAGGAAGTGATGGGGCAAGGATGTATGTGAAAGTCTAGCTTGTGGAGGGAATGTTAAGTTCAAGAGCTTGGGTCCTAAAGGGGAACCACAAAGGATTTCAGTTCATAAGGGACACACGGCAGTTCCAAAGCTCACCCTGGGTGGTGTTGGGGGGCCAAGACTGAAGGTGGGAGAGTGGGATTCTGGTCTGGGGTGCCACAGATGAAGGGTCCACCAATGAGACATTAGGATGGAAAGAAGTTCATGACCAGCTGGTCTGCGTGGGTGGCAGGGTGAGGGGTTGTCAGGCACAGTGGGGACGGGACGGGTGCTACTGTCACTGAAATGAGGAAATTCAGAGCAGCACGCCTGCAAGTGAGGTCCATGGACGGGAGCCTTCCCTGAAGGGGTAAGTGCAGACTTAGACATTCCTGGAACAGCTTGGCATAGCTAGCTGCAGTTTCCAAGGGAGGGATCGGGATTTAGTCCTTCCTTTGTATTGTAACTTACAAAAGTACTGGTCCACAGAGGATTGGATTAAAAAAAAAAAATTGTTTGTCCTCCCGTCCAGTGAGCTGAAGCACTGACCTAGATGGACAGCTGGTGTCCAGGGAGGGTAACGAGCGGTCAGAGGAGCCAGTCAGCGGGCCTGGGGGAGGCTCCACGCACGCCCGAGGAACCTTGGGATTATTTGCAGGGTCCGAGGGCCAGGGTGATCAGTGGTAGCAGACCGCAGCTGGCTATCCTGCAGTGAGGGATGACAATCCCACAATGACTATTTATAGAGCACAGGACAGGTGCCATAGCATTTAAATACAGAGCAGAGGGAGCCCGATCTGTCCTCGACGACTTGGAGTTGACGCCCTCTTACTCCAGTCCCAACTTAGCGGGGTTCAGCTCAGTTTTCAGCTCAGCGGAGAGGACAGTGGGCTGCCCTGGGATCCCTGTTGGAGCTCCCGGGGTGCACCCTGCGCCTGGCTTCCAGGTGTTCTGGGAAGCTGTAGGCTCACAAAATCTGAAAGGAAGCGGATTTTACTGGTTATAAGGGCTCCATTTCTCAGTGAATAAAACCGAGAGGTCCAAAGAGGGCAAAGGATGTGCCGGGGGGGGGGGGTCACCAGCTGTGAGCAGCTGTGTAGAAACTTGACCCTGATTCCTGACTTGAGGTCCGGCTCACTGTGCCACGCACCCTGGGAGCCTGCGGGGGCAGAAGGGCGGGCAGGATGGGTGCCCACCTGTAGGGAGGTATGTTAGGGACCGCTGTGCTGGCCTGTGAGGATGAGCCGGAACCAGGAAGGCCTCGGCTCAGAGGAGGGGCCGAGGGGTACAGGAGCCATGGGAGACTGCGGGTCTGGGGGCGCAGGATGTAAGTGGAAGCTGGAGAACCTGGTGGCCAACAGAGGTCGGAGACCGGGCTCAAACCAAGGAGCAGCCTCCATGGCTCCAAGACCTGCGTCCACATTTGCAAGATGAAGGTGGGAGCGATGCTCTCAGGTTGTCCTTCCCAAGGAGGTGGGCCCGAGGCGCTCTGCCCTGATTGTGCCAGGTGTGGGCCCCACGGGGCAGCCCCCCGTGTTGCGGAGTCATGGATTGTGAATGAATGAATGCCTGAGGGAGGGAGGGAAGGACTAGCTGTAGCCACAGCCGGTTTCCGTCCTGAAGACCCTGGGAATCATGGCACCATAGGGCTGTCCTGGGACCTGTCGCAGGACTTAAGCTCCACACAGCGTGAGTGTGGTCTGTTTATTGTCATTTCCCTCTGGGACCCTGCCCACCTTGCCCCTTGTCTTCCCACCTTTAACTCCCCTACCCCCCACCCCTTTAAAGATTTTATTTAAATTTGAGAAAGACAGAGTACAAGTGGGGAGGGACAGAGGGAGAGGGAGAGGGAGACTCCTCACTGAGCAGAGAGGCCCAACACAGGGCTCAATCCCAGGACTCTGGGATCATGACTTGGGCTGAAACCGAGAGTCTGGCACTCAGCCAACAGGGCCACCCAGGCACCCCCTGCCCTACCCCCTTTTGAAAGAAGCCATTTGTGTTTTATGTACCCTTCTCTTCCTCACATGCCTTTTGGATCAAGGCAGCGAGAACACCTAGAGGACACCAGGAAGGGTTGTTGTTCTTGTTGCTGTTATAAGATCGGGATCGGGGACCTGCCAGGAGGAATCTGGTTGGAGATGTCAATGTGATCAGAAGCTATGGTCAGGGGCACAAGCACGGGGAGATGGTGGAGCATGCTGGCTAAGAGCACAGGGTCTGGAATAACCTTGGGCATGCTTAAAAAAAAAAAAAATCTCTGCATGCCTCAATTTTCCCATCTGTAAAGTGGGCAGAATTATAGCACCACTTCCAGAGACTATACTATGATCTATGAAAAGCAGTCAGAACAATGCCAGTAGGCATCGAACATTCCTTTATTTTTTTCTTTTAAAGATTTTATTTTTTTATTTGACATTCCTGCGAGAGCAGGAACACAAGCCGGGGGAGTGGGAGAGGGAGAAGCAGGCTTCCCGCCAAGCAGGGAGCCCGACTCAGGGCTCGATCCCAGAACTCTGGGATCATGACCTGAGCTGAAGGCAGACGCTTAAGGACTGAGCCACCGAGGTGCCCCTTAAACATTCCTTTAACAACATTTATGGACACCTACCTGGGGCCCCCAGACTACAACACTGAATTATAACAAAAGTACAAATTCCAACTGAGGGAAACAAACAAAACCCAAAGGAAGTTGATTTTATTGGGTGTGGTATGGGAGGGGAGATGAAGTTGAGCAGGGAAAGGGTGTCGGGACTGGAGAGAAGCGTGGCTCTCAGTTTGAAGTGCGGTGACGAAGGCCAGCCTCCCCGAGAAGGTGAGAAGGTGCCACGGGGCGAAGGCCTGAGATTCTTAAAGCGATGAGGCACAGGGGTATCTGGGAAAGAACATTCCACACAGAAGGAGCAGCTGGAACCCAGGCCCTAAGGCGGGAGCGTGCCTGGAGCGCTCAAGGGACAAGAGCAGTGATCAAGGGAGATCAGGGAGGAGAAGCCACTGAATTTGAGCCCAGGTGGTGTGAATGGTGGCCCCAGGTGACCCCAGTGTGATGGCCAGGAGTACCTGGTTGTGTTGCTGACATACAATAAATTTAAGATGTGCATTTTATTTTATTTTTTAAATTTAAATTAAATTAATTTATTTAAATAAATTAAAATTTTAAAAATAATTTAATAATAATTTTAATAATAATAAAATAATGAATTATTTATTATATAATTAATAATAAATATATAAATATATAATTATCATATGATAATTATATATTATATATAATTAATAATAATAACAAAATAATTTAATTAAAAATTTTTTATTAACATATAATGTTTTATTTGCCCCAGGGGTACTGGTCTGTGAATCACCAGGCTTACACAATTCACAGCACTCACCATAGCACATAACCTCCCCAATGTCCATAACCCAGCCACCCTATCCCTACCCACCTCCCCTGGCCCCCAGCAACCCTCAGTTTGTTTCCTGAGATTAAGAGTCTCTTATGGTTTGTCTTCCTCCCTGATCCCATCTTGTTTCATTTTTCCCTTCCTTACCCCCCAAACCCCACACTGTGCCTCTCAAATTCCTCATTATCAGGGAGATCATATAATAATTGCCTTTCTCTGATTGACTTATTTCGCTCAGTGTAATACCCTCTAGTTCCATCCACGTCATTGCAAATGGCAAAATTTCATTTCTTTTGATGGCTGTATAGTATTCCATTGTATATATATACCATATCTTCTTTATCCATTCATAAGATGTGCATTTTATTTTATTTTTTTTTAAGATTTTATTTATTTATTTGCAGACAGAGATCACAAGTAGGCAAAGAGGCAGGCAGAGAGAGAGGAGGGAGCAGGCTCCCCACTGAGCAGAGAGCCAGATGAGGGACTCAATCCCAGGACCCTGAGATCATGACCTGAGCGGATGGCAGAGGCTTAACCCACTGAGCCACCCAGGCGCCCCAAGATGTGCATTTTAAAATTAAAATTTTAAATCTTAAAATTAAGATGCGGATTTAAGATGTGCATTTTGTTGAGGGTTGACCCATCTGTAAACACTGCCGCAATCGAGAGAAAGAACACCTCCATTGCCCCCAAAACTTCCCTCCTGCCCCTTGGTCATCCCTCCCCGAGCCCCACCCCTTCCCGGGGCAACCACTGACCTGCTCTGCTTCACCGAAGATTAATTCGCATTTTCTGGAGTTGCAGCTAGATGGAATCGTACGGTAGATAGTGCTTTTTGGTTTGTCTTCTTTCGTTCAGAAGACTTGCTCTGAGACTGATCCGTGTCATTGGGCATATTAGTAGCTTATCCTTCTTACTACCAGAGAATATTCTGTCGTACGGATAGCCCACAATTTGTTTATCCGTTCGCCTGCTGCTGGACGTTGGGGTTGTTTCCGGATTTGGACTGTTGCAAATAAAGCTGCTGTGAACATTCGTGTCCAAGGCCTTGTGTGGACATGTGTTCTCATTTCTGCAGGTCAGCGTTTAGTGTGCAATGGCTGGGTTGACAAGGTGTGTATTTCACTTTTTAAGAACCCATCTCCCTCTTCTTGGACCATTTTTCATTCTCACCAGCAGCACACAAGAGCCTGCTTCCTCCACGGGCTGGGCAACACTTGGTAGGGTCAGTCTTTGTGATGATAACCATCAGACAGATGAATAGTGGTTTGAATTTGTACTTCCCCGATGACCAGTCATCCCGAGCATCCTGCCACGGGATTCTTTGCCATCTGCGTATCTTCTTTGGTGAAGTGTCTCTTCAAATTCTTTGCCCATTTAAAAAACTGGATTGTGTTCTTATTGAGTATTGAGAATTTTTCATGTATCCTGATTACAGTCCTTTTATTAAATAGACCCTTGGCAAATATTTTCTTCTAGTCTTTGGCTCGTCTTTTCATTCTTTTGCTTGTGTCTTTTGAAGAGCAAATTTTAAAAATTCTGATGAAGTCCGATTTATTAATTTGTTCTTTTTTTAAAGATTTTATTTATTTGACAGAGACCACAAGTAGGCAAAGAGGCAGGCAGAGAGAGAGGAAGGGAAGCAGGCTCCCCACTGAGCAGAGAGCCCAGGATGCTGCGATCATGACCTGAGCCAAAGGCAGAGGCTTTAACCCACTGAGCCCCCCAGGTGCCCCTTAATTTGTTCTTTTATGGTTGTGCATTTTATGTTGTATCTGGGGAATCCCTGCTTAACCAGGGCCGCCATGATGTTCTCTTCTAGTTTCTTCTAGAGGGTTTTTTTTTTTTTTAAAGATTTATATATTTATGGCATCTGGGTGGCTCAGTAGTTTAAGGATTCCCCTTCGACTCAGGTCATGATCCCACATCCGGGGATGGAGCCCAGGTCAGGGTCTCTGCTCAGCGGGGAACCTGCTTCTCTCTCTCCCTCTGCCCCTCCCCCTGCTCATGCTCTCGCTCTCTTGTGTGCACGCGCTCTCAAATAAATAAATAAAATCTTTCATAAAAGATTTATTTATTTGAGAGAAGAGGGAGAGGAAGAGAGAGAGGATGAGTGAGTCAGTGGGCAGGGGCAGAGGGACAGTCACAAGCGGACTCTGGCTCAACGCAGAGCTCAATGGGCTCTCTAGGTTCTTCTTTTTTTTTTTTTAAGATTTTATTTGTTTATTTGTGTGTGAGAGAGAGCGCACAAGCAAGAGTTGGGGAAGGGGGAGAGGGAGAAGGAGAGGGAGAAGCAGATTCCCTCCTGAGGAGGGAGCCAGGTTTGGGACTCGATCCCAGGACCCCATGGTCATGATCTGAGCAGAAGGCAGATGCTTAACTGACTGAGCCACCCAGGAGCCCCCCCTACTTCTCCATTGATCTGTACGTCTGTCTTTATGCTAATACCACACTGTCTATATTATTATAGCCTTATCGTTAAGTTTTGAGATCAGGTAGTGTAATTCTTCTGACTTTATTCCTTTTCAAAATTGCTTTGAGTATTTTGGATCCTTTGCCTTTCCCTGTAAATTTTATTTTTTTTTTATTAAAAAAAAGATTTGTTTATTTATTTAACAGAGAGAAAGTGCATGCGACGGGGAGCAGGGAGGGACAGAAGGAGAGAGAGAATCTCAAGTAGACTTTGCACTTAGCACGGAGCCTGACAGGGGCCTTGATCCCATGACCCTGAGATCATGACCTGAGCTGAAATCAAGAGTTGGATGCTTAACCCACTGAGCTACTGGGGTGCTCCAAATTTTATTTATTTTTATTTTTAAATTTGTTATCGAAGTACAGTTGACATAAAGTGTTCTATTAGTCTCAGATGTCCAACATAGCGATGTGATAATTCCACACATTACTCAGTGCTCACCATTCATGCAAAATTTAAAATCAGCTTCTCAGTGTCTCCCAGGCAGCTTGCTGGAATTCTTATTAGGGCAGGATTCAATCTATAGAACAATTTGGGGGAGAACTGATACCCTAACAATATTGGCTTTCAATCAATGAATGGGTTTCATCTCTCCACTGATGTCTTCTTTAATAGCTCTCAACAGTGTTTTATGGGTTTCATCCTTTGTCCAATTTCCCCCTAAGTATTTGTGTTTTTATGCTATATTAAGTGATAGAATTTTTTTTTTTTTTTTTTACTTTTTAGTTTGACATAATTTTAGACTGACAGAAGGGTTGTAAGGACAGTACAAAGAGTCCCTGTATGCCCTTCACCCAGCTTCCTCTAATGTTCTTTTTTTGTCCCAGGATCCAAGCCAGGCTCCCAAATTGCCCTCATTTGTCATCCTTAGACTCCTCCCCTCTGTGACAGCTCCTAGTCATCTTCCCTTATGTTTCATGACCTTGACATTTTTAAACGGTGTGGGTCAGGCATTTTATAGAATGTCCCTCAGTTTGGGTTTTTCTGGTGTTTTCTCATCACTAGACTGCAGGTCTGGATTTGGGGGAAGAGCACCACAGAGAGGATGTGCCCTTCTCACCGCATCATATTAGGGGCATGTGATATTGATATCCCTTCACACTGGCGTCAACCTTGACCTCTTACTTGGCTCGGGTGGTGTTGGCCAGAGTCCCCCACTGTAAAGATACTATATTCCCTTTTCATTCCCTGTTGAAAATGAGTCAGCGCACAATCAAGGAACATTCAAGGGAATGAAGGTCTATCTCCAGCCCCACGGGGTCCATTCTAGCCTCCCCCATTGCTTCTTTGTGATTTCTTTCTCTGACAGTGAGAAACCTGGCTCTTGTTATCTACAGTGTATTTACCTATTTGTTCACATTTAGTATAGATGTAAAATGGCCTCAGGGTTGCTAAGCCACGCTCTGTGGGAAACACATAGGCCAAAATACAGCATTTGTACATGGTCTGTGCCTCTAGCTTTACAGCAGCTAGTAAAAACACCACTGTGCAAAGTTATGTAGGTTAGGTCCTTTCTTCTCCCCTGCCCCAGCATCCTTATGTTGTGCATTTGTAATCCAAATTTATCCCTAAGTGTTTCACATTTTGTGGTTTTATTTTAAATGAGATGGAACAATTTTAAATTCTGATTGTTTTGGCGAGTATACAGAAATAGAATTGATTTTTTGTAGTTATTCTTTTTTTTTTTTAAGATTTATTTATTTATTTATTTGACAGACAGATCACAAGTAGGCAGAGAGGCAGTCTCCCTGCTGAGCAGAGAGCCCGATGTGGGGCTCGATCCCAGGACCCTGGGATCATGACCTGACCAAAGGCAGAGGCTTTAACCCACTGAGCCACCCTGGCACTCCTATTCATTTTTTTTTTTAAAGATTTTACTTATTTATTTGACAGACAGAGATCATAAGTAGGCAGAGAGGCAAGTAGAGAGAGAGGTGGAGGCAGGCTCCCTGCTGAGCAGAGAGCCCAATGCCAGGCTCGATCCCAGGACCCTGAGATCATGACCTGAGCTGAAGGCAGAGGCTTTAACCCACTGAGCCACCCAGGCACCATGTATTTATTCATTTTTAAGTGTATCTTGCAACCTTGCTAAACTCACTTATTTTTCATAGTAGATTTTTTTGTAGATTAAGGAGGATTTTCTATATAGATGACTATGTTGCCTGTGCTATAAAGATAGGGTTGCTTCTCCTTTTCCAATCTTTGTGCCTTTTATTTCATTTTCTTGCCTTATTGCACTGGCAAGGATTTCCAGTACAAAGTAGAGAAAAAGTGAGATGGGATTTCAGATGTGTTTTATTTTTTTTTTTAATTTTATTTATTTATTTGACAGACAGAGATCACAAGTAGGCAGAGAGAGGAAGGGAAGCAGGCTCCCAGCCAAGCAGAGAGCCAGATGCAGGGCTCGATCCCAGGACCCTGGGACCATGACCTGAGCCGAAAGCAGAGGCTTTAACCCACTGAGCCACCCAGGTGCCCCTGGATGTGTTTTAAAGATAAAGTTAATAGGACTTCCTAAAGGGATTGGAGTTTAGTGATTATCATGAACGCTGACTTTCCTTAGCTTGAGAGAGAGTTGGTGGTCACAGAAGGGGCTGGGGCTTCAGCAGGGATAGTGGGGATGGTCTGCAGGTGGTGGGAATCAGAACGTTGTCAGGAGGCCCCTGCTCAGCAGAGAGGAGAGGTGGTGGTAGGGGGGCAAGGAGACTTTGCTCTGCATCTTCCTTCTTCCAGTTGGGCTTAAACGTGAAAGGACTCAGGATTTCATGTGATTTTCTTTATTGAGGAGGGGAGACAGTCTAAAGGTGATTTGGGGACCAGCCCCCAAATAGGGGGGTTAGGACTCCTCTGTCGCTCCATCCCAGATTCCTAGTTTCTGGTGTCTATCCCAGAGCAGTTGAGTAGGCAAGAAAGAGTCCTGGATTTGGAGTATGGAGCCCGGGTTGGAAGCCTGGCTCTGGAAATGCTGTGTGACCAGAGGGGAGACCCCAGGTGGGCCTGAAGATCCAGCACCACAACGATCCCACCACGATAATCACCACCACCACCATAATAATAAAAACGGCCATAGCTCTCAAACCCAACCATGCGCCAGGCTCTGTTCTAAGTATCTTGTTTGTCGCATCTTGTCTTCCCCAGTACCTGTGAGGTAGGCAACACCATTATCCTCATTTTAGTGATGAAGACTTCGTGGTGAGATGCGGGAGGGGGTCCGACCCGCACCTCTGCTGGAACAGTCTGTCCTGTTTTTCTGCTTGTGCTACCCGCCCCCAGAACTGTCCGCACCATCCTTCCCCGACCTGAGCAGCCCCAGCGGCGTCAAGCCCACTGCCTGGGCTCCCCCATCCCCATCCCCCATGCTCCCCCAAATTAGGGACCATGTCTCCCTCATCCCCTCAGCCCAGCATCTAGCGAGGGACTCAGCGGCCACGGGAGCATCGGGCCACAGCCTGGTTCCAGATTGTAGACGTAATTGTGAGCGCTGGCCACACCCTTGGGGTCGCCAAGAAGGCCTCCTGCCATGAGACCTGCCCTCGGACGAAGCCCCGGGCCTGAAGACATCCCGGAGCCCGCTAGTCCCTCCGAGACTCCTCCCTCCGCGGCTCCTCCCTCCGCGCCGCCACCAGCCGGCCCCAGGACGCTCCAGGAAGTGCTGTGCGCGACACCCGCCCCCACCGCCACCTCCCAGAGAAGGGACCATTGTGTCCGAAGGGTTAACAAGGGATGAGGGATGCGAGGCAGGGGCCCTTTAGCCATGATGCCCTCTGACCTTTCATAAATCAGAGGGGCTGTGGGCGAGGGGGCTGCTTGGCAGGACTTGGTGGGGCGGGGGCTTCGAAGCAGCTGCGCGCGACGTTGACATTGTTCCCACCATTCTAAGTGCAACAAATCCCTCTATTGTGTTCCTGGTTTATCTGGTTCCTCTTGTTTATTAGCAGGGCTCCTTTGGCCGCGGTTCCAGCCCTGGGCGGGTGGAAAGAGTGCTGGCACGCACCGCGGGGGGAGGGGGCCGGGAGGGGGCCCGCCGTCAATGCCCGCATTGTTCCCGCGCTTTTTGTTTCTACTGTAATGACATGTTGGAAGAGAGAGAGGAGAAAAAAAAAGACGTGAGCTGGGGAGGGAAGAGGAGGGCAGAAAGAAAGAGGGAGAGGGCCCTGGTGTGGATTGATGTCTGGGCCTGGGCGGATGTGCCGGCAGCTGGGGAGTCAGTTGGGTGCTCGGAGCCAGGCCGGGGTGCAGGCGGTGGGGGGGAAGGGGGCGGCCGCGTGAGGGGCCATCAGCCCCCCGCCCCAGCCTCTGCTGCCTGGCACTAGGTCCCCCCACCACCCTCCAGCCCTCCTTGGGCATCTGCGGGCTGTGCCAGAGTGGGGCAGGTGCCCGGGTCTGGGGCCCTCCTCCCAACGTGCCCCTGCCTGGCTGTGCCACCCAAGGCAGTCTGCTTAGCCTCTCTGGGTCTTGGTGTCCAAGGTCTGCCAAATGGGGGTATTGGGCGAGAAAGGCTCTGCTGGCATTTTGGCGATGGTGGCGTGTCCTCCCCAGTTCTGGGTCTATACTTCGGAGCCTCGGGCAGAGTGGGGACGCACTCACACCAGACGCAGGCCCCAGCACTGCTCCCAGAAAGACAGTGCCCGGGACCGGCTCGGCAAGGTGGGTCTCCTCTCCCATTTGGGTCTAGTCTGGACAGCGAGGGGGGTGCAGTGAGAGGAGCCTGAGCCAGGAAGGATTGGCGCTCTGGTCCCACCTAGCCGGTGCGGGTCACTCCCTCGCCAGGTGGCAGGACTCTGGGGCCCTTCCAGTCCTGGCTGCTGGGCTGAGGGGGGAGAGCGCAGGGCACCTGAAAGAGGCATGGTGCGCCCTGGACATCTCGGAGCAGGCAGAGCCCTCAGAGCTCATGGGTCTCTCCCTGCCACTTCCTGTAGGTCTCTCTGTGGCACCAGAGAGTCACCCCCCCACACCCCCGCGGGCACAGCTCCGCTGACCTGGAGCTCCACACTCTGCACGTGGCTCCTTCTGTCCTTGCCCAGCCCTGACTTTGGGGAAGTTCTTCCTAAAATCTGCCTCCCTGTAGTTTCTACACTTTGGTCCCGGCGCTAGTCGTTGGAACCCCGTGGGACAAGGGAAGCCTCCCTGAGAACCAGTTTTCTCACCTATAAAAAGGGAACGACAGGTCCCGTCCTGCCACGTAGCAAAGGCCATCATGTGGACTGTGTGGAAAGTTCTCCAGATCTTCTCAGACTTCAGCTAGGGCTTTCTATGCTTGAGAAAGGAGTGAGGACCATTCCGCATGTGAATAAAGGCAGAGTGTTTTGAGATTGGCTTAGGGCTCAGGATCGCGCTGGGATCAGGACACTCAGTCTGGGGGCAGGACCAGGGCTCAGACTGGGGCCAGTGTCTGGGCTCAAGCTATAGCCATGGTAGAAGTTTATTCAGGAAGAGGGTAAGGGCTTAGTTTGGGGTCAAGATCAGGGGTCAAGATCAAGGGTCAAACTCGGGCCAGGATAACTGTTCAGTCTGGAATCAGGATTGGGGTTGTCTAGGTTTGGAACAGGGCTGAGTTTATAGACAGTGTCAGAGACGGTTTATTCTGGAATTAGGGTAATGGCTCAGTCTGGGGTCAGGGCTCAGGCTGTAACCAGGGTGTGTATTTTTGGGGTCAAGATCAGGTTCCAATCTGTGGCCAAGATCATTTTGGGTTTAGGATCAGGCTGCTGGCTGGGGTCAGGGTCAGGGACAGGCCTTAGGCCCAGGCTGAGGTCTAAGGTCTGGGCTATTACCCAGGTTTGATGGATAAGGTGCAGCTGGGGTCGAGGCTCCCTCTGTGGCTGGGCTGGGGTCGAGGCTCAACAGTGATGTGGGTCAGGACTCGGTTTGAGACTCTGTCTTAGACTGTTCATTGACTCGGGCTCGTTTTTGCATCTTGCTCCCTAGTAGCTCAGTCCGTCGAGGTTTTCCTGGCTGACTCCAGTCTCTGGAAGTCTGCCGTGGACCTGGCAACATCGGCGTGTGCCAGGAGAGCATAGCAGGGAGAGGATGAAGAGGAGGGGGTCCTCTCTCTAGGTAGCCCACAGAGGAGGCCAGGGAGTGCTGTGTGTGAGAAGGACTGGAGGTTGGCCACAGGGGACAGGTTGGCCTCTGGGGGACCAGGCTGGCCTGGGCAGGTGAAATCCTGACTTTCCAGGGGGCGTGAGAACCAAGCCGCTGGTCTGGGGATTGCCAACAGACTCTTGGGGGTGGGATGAGGTGGAGGAGGGTAAAAACAGGAGAGAAAGAGCGATCTTGGGGGCGTCTGGCCCTTCCTCCCATGCAGACACACTTTGTAGGGTGACAGGTGACTGCGCGGGTGGACACGCGTGTGTGCCATGCGTGCTGGGAAGGTGACTGTGGGTGTGGCTGTATGGAAGGACCTACATCTGGGGGTGAGCTGGTGATTGCACATAAATTCAAGGGCACGTGTTTGGCTGGGGGCAGGGTCAGGATGGGGGCAGGCTGACGCCAGGCTTCATCCTCTCCATCCCTCCATCCGCCGAGCTGCTGGCGCCCCTTCTTCAGCCCCCAGCCTCCGCATCCCGTGAGGGTCCCGGCCATCGCACATGACTGGCATCCGAGCCCTGGATCAGCCATCCAGCTGAGAGCCTGTCACCCAGCAGGAGACATGCAGGGCCAGCCCTTTCTGGAACCGTTCCTCACCAGGGACTTGTTCAGGAGGCGATGGGGCAGGGAGACTCTCGGCTCGAGTCAGGGTCATAACCACACACCTTCCCTCCCAGATGGTTCAAACACAGCTAATACTGACACTCCCTGTGGGAACCTGCCCCGGGAAGGAGAGCAGCCCCAGGCAAGCAGAGAGGGAGCCCAGGGGAGGACCGTGGTGGACAAAGAGCGGGGACTCCAGCTAAAGTCAGGCCACTATCAGGGAGGAAGGTAGCACCCCTCTTGTGGGGGGTGGGGGGCAGTCACCTTGGTCTCCAGTGGCCTTTTAAGAAGGTTGGAGCCAGATCTACAGGATTCCTGCTACCCCCTCCCTGCAGGCCCCTTGCCCCGGCTAAAGAGGGGGAGGACGTCCCTTGGAGGTCTCTACCCCCATCCTCTGTGTCGCTCTGTGTCCTCCTTCTCCTCCCAACATCTCCCACCCCTGGGCATTCTTTCTGGTCTGCAGATTGGCTGCATATTCACAAACCTGGGAGTCAGGGTCATTGTAGGGTATCAGGGCCAGAAGGGGCCGGAGTCCCTCACCGGCATGTGCAGCCAAGTGAGGGCTCCTTGGGGTATGTCCGGTCCTGCCCTGCACTCACGCCCGTGCACTGAGCCCCACTGTGTACCAGGCCACAGAGGAGAGACCTCAGGGAACCCTCTGCCACCTGGGGGGAGGCCAGGCTAGGGGAGCCCCGGCTGCAGAAAGGGACCTTGAACTAGGTCTGTAGATAGGAAAAATTGACTATCTGCGGTGTGTGTGTGTCGTGGGGGTGGCCCCGAACTTGCTGACAAAGAGGGAACTTGGCTGTGGGGCCGCCTTTGCCAAGCTCTTCCTCATGGATTGGCGAGAGGCTCTCCAGTAGAAACAGCGCAGTTGTCGGGTTAGACCAGGGGTGGCGAGTCTTGGCTCTGATGCTTTCTAGTCCCGTAACCTGGAGAAGCTCACAGACCCCTCTGAGCCTTGTTTTATCCCCTATGAAAGCAGGGTCCTGGCTGCTGTCTCCTGGAGCCATGTGCACACGATCGCCTCACTTTCGCATCTGTTAAGTGGGGTCGTAAGACTTTACTCCTCTCATGGCCTAAGCAGCTAACTCGGACACATGGGCACAAAAGTCCCAAACTACACAGAGATACTCTTCACATCAGAGTTCGTTTGGGTTCTGAATCTGGATGGCAAGAATCAGAGGCCAGGGTTCGGCTCCTGAGGCCATCAGTGAAATATGTGTGGATCCTGAGTTTGGATGGTGAAAGATATAAAAAAAGATTTCTCAGAGTCTAGTTAGTTCCTAAATCAGACCTCGAGGCATATCTGTTTGTTTACAAGTTACATACAAGTACTACGATATTAAATATAAGTTAAGTAGAAGTCTCAAAATCATGAGGGTAAAAATAAACATGGAGAGCAATGCTGACATTTTCTTTTCGCACCTCGCTGGGTCCTTCTGTGTTTCTCCCCGGATGCCCCACCCTTCCAGAACATTCTTGGTCTGAGGTGGGAGGTGCTGATAGGTTCCCTTGGAGGGAAGGAGGACCCTGGGGGAACCTAGTCAGAGAAACCTTTTGCCTCTTTCCCGCTCACTCAGCACTGGGGCTGGACACGAAGAAGGAGACGTTGGCATCTCTCTGAAGGAAGTCGGTGATGTCCGTGCGGCTGTTTCTCTTATTCACAACCGCGTCCGCAAAAGACCAGACTTTCTTAAAATCTAATGAAAACGCCCATAAAAAACTCTGCCTGGTGCTTTTTCTCCCCCCAGCAGTAAAATCGGCACAACACGACATTTACCATTTTGACCATGTTCAAGTGCGCCGTTCAGCGGCGTCAAGCACGTTCACGGCGTTGTACAACCAGCATCGCCGTCTGACTCTAGAACTTTCTCATCTTCTCAAACTGAAACTGCCTGTTCTGCCCCCCTCTGCAGCTCCTGGCAACTACTGCCCTCTTTCGTCTCTCTGAGTTTAACCCCTCTGGACACCGCATCTCAGTGGAATCACACGGAGTCTGTGTTTTTGTGTCTGGCTGCCTTTGCTGAGCGTCAGGTCCCTGGTGTGGCAGGTGTCCGAATTCCTTTCCATTTTATGGCTGAGTGATAGCCCATTGTCGGTATGTACCACATTTGGTTTGTCCGTTCACCTGTCGATGGGCGCTTGGGTCCTTGGCACCTGTTAGCTGTTGGCAGCGATGTTGCTATGAACACAGGTGTACGATGATCTCTTCCAGTCCCTGCTTTCCATTCCTGGTAACTTTTATAGACAGAAGTTTTTGACAACCTCTCCCATGGCTTGGCATCTAGTTGATCCCCGTTTTGTAAACGTCAGCGGGTCACAAGGACTGTATGTGAGAGCGCAAGACGTTATGGGGCTGCGGGGAGAGGAGGCTGCAGGGAGGGACAGACGGGGGACGACTTGGTGGCTGTCTCAGAGTTCCGAGACAGACTCATCCTGGAGGGCAAAGCATGAAGGGCGGAGGAGGGGTGGTGCAGCTGAGCCGGTGATTTGGTCTGGCGGAGGAGTGGGCATGGAGGAGAGGGGCTGTGGGAGAGAAGCAGGGAGAGCAGAGCAAGGACCAGCCCCTGGAGGGCATGGCCGACCCAGCTGAAGACTGTGGGTTTCTCCTGGAGGGAAGAGGAGGACTCAAAGACCCTCCGACAAGCATGGGAGAAACACCAAGTAGGACTCCTCCCTGGGGTCTGGTTCCGCTGCAGGTGCTTCCTTGGACCAGCCAGAGCGGAGGCCTCCACCGCACAGCACGTTTGTCTCTTCTTGGGGTCTCCCGGCCCCTTGGAGGTCCCCGGTCTCTTCCCGGTCCCTCCAGCCAGCGTGAGCACGTTCTCCAGGGTGCTTGACCTCCTCACGCATTGGACATTTTGAGGTTTAGCTCAATCCCCTTCCCCCCCCCCAAAAAGTTCCGTAAATGATCCCTTCACTGCAGACACACACGCAGGCACACCCGTTCCCACACTCGTGTGTTCGCACACACGTGCATGTGCACACGTACTTGCACACGTGCACAACACACCCATTCTCATGCACGCACACACTCATTCCCAGCACCCCCACACGCACGCTCACACACACGCCCTCACGCATGCGCACACTCACAATGCCCACACTCATACACACACCTATGTGTGCAATCGCAGCTCACACCACTGTGTAGCCTCCCTTCTCCCTGCTCTCCTGTCCACGTCATCGCCAGACTTCTCTGCGGACCAGAACCAACATTCACTGAGAATCTCCAAGGCGTCAGACAGTGGGTGTCCACTCTTTCCACTCCTCGTGACAGCCTTCCCGGGTGGAGAGCATATCCCACCATTGTACAGATGCACACACTGAGCCTCGGGAGTGGGTGGTCCCACAGGAGCCCCTGGGGCTCTTTTCATGGCACTTTTCGTGGCAGCTCAGTGTTTTTTCTGTGTTATAAACTCCCCGAGTCCAGTTGGCAAGACCCCCCCCCACCCCAGGGCCAGGACCACATCTGCTCCTTCTGTGTCTCCTACGTGAGCTGGAATTCTGAAGATGCTCAATGAATTCTTTTAAACCAGTGACTCTGAATCCTGATGTCGAGGGGTGTCTCAGAAGCTCCTCGTACTGTTCCACTGCCTGGAATGCTCCCCCTCCCTTTCAGGGCCCAGTCTGGGGGCTCTTCTTGGGAGCCCCCTACCCGTCCTCTGTCCTCCATGTTGGCGTCACTCTCTTTGGAGCTCACCTCTCTGCGGGACAGTCGTGATAATTGTTATTTACTCTTCTGTCTTCCCTGGGGGACTAGGAGCCCTGTGGGGGCAGGGCTGTCTCTGATTCACCTTTGGGAGCCCAGAGATGCTCCGGAGGCTGCGCCCGGAAAGGAAGCGCTGCGCACGCGTGTTTGGTTCAGTTCCCCACTAAGGGTTCCTCCCGCTGCTCCCTGGAGAAGGCTTTCGTGGAGGAATCCTTCAGGTGCCTCTGCCTGCAACCCCCTGTTGTCCCACGCATGTCGGCCTTCAGGGGTACCAAGCTGGGGAGGAAGTGGGGTTTAGTCGATGCCCTTGTCCATCGTCCTGGCACTGAAGCTCTCAGTGGGCCACCCCGCTTCCTTCTCTCTCCTTTATGCCCAGGGCAGCTGGCTTAGATGACCTTGGGGCGCCAGGGCCCTTTCCCCTTCAGCAAGGACAAGGCGGGGTGCAGGTGCCCCAAGCCAAGAGAACTGGGACTGACCCTTTCTCTGTGGCCAGCCAGCACTCACAATGCCATCATCCTGCCACCTCCCCGGGCCTCAGTTTCCCTTTCTGTAACATGAGGGCTTGTCTCCCCGACCCCAGGGCCCTCCCCAGCTGTGCCCTCCTGCACCTGTGAAATTCTGAGAGCAGAGGCGGGAAGGAGAGATGGCCCCTCTTTCCCCGCCGCCTCTCCCTGTCCCCCAGGGTCACCCCAAAGCCTCCCCCTCCCCTGACTCCCTGGAACTTCCCCGCAGCTGCAGGCCTGGTGAGACAATTGGGTGTTTTAGAGAAATACATTTTTGGGCTAATTTGCCATGCATAAGTGTTTCTCTTACCCTTTAAAGGCGGAGAACAAAGAGGCCTTTCTGCACCCGGGCAGGCTGCTGGGGAGGGGACCGCAGCTGTACCGGGCCGGCGACCCTCCTCCCTCCCTCATCCCTGTGAGCGCCCCTCCATGCCGCCCACCGCCCCCCCCCCCCCAGGAGAGACAGCCTGGACTTTCCCAGCCTCCCCCAGCCCCCTGCCCTGCTGCCTCTGAGGCCCCTCTGGTCCTGCCCCACCCCAGCCCCCACCCTCCCACCAGCTGCCCCAGGCGAGAGGGAAAGACTGTGTGGGTGGGGGGATGGATAGATGGATGGATGGGGAGGGGGCATGCCGGGGGAGAGTGGCTCTCTACGAGGCTCGCCAGGGCGGCCAGGGCCCGGCTGGGTGCGTGCCAGAGCTCCTGCGGGTTGTGCGGGGCAGTCACGGGATGTGGGATGGTGTCAGTCATCAGGCGAATCACCAGTGTCCGTGGGGGGGCGGGATGTGGCTGTCACTCCCTCCACTCATTCCTAAGTTCATTTGGCCGTTTCTTCCTTCAGCTAGCCTCTGTTGTGCTCCCACCGTGCGCGGGTCCCGGGGCACCTGCATCCCGGAGGAACAGCGAGGCGCTAATGATTCCAGCAAAGCACCTGGGGTTCTGGATTTCCAAGGGGGCGGCGGCACCTAGGGGAGCCGTTGCACGGGGACAGGGCTGTGGGGACAGAGGTGCGGGAAGCAGGTGCTTTGTGCTGCCTGCTGCATAATGAGGGCCACGGAGCTCGGTAGCAGCTCCCCTTGCTGGTGGTGAGGGTCCTGAACCCAGCGGATTCAGCATCACGCCCTCCCAGGTCATGGTTCACCATCGGCCGTTGCCCAGGCCGTTCCTTCCCCTGGAACGCCCTTCTCTCACTCTTGGCTGTTCGGAGGCCACACCTCTCCTCTTCTGGGGGCTTCTCCTAGCTCCCCATCCTCCTCCATCGGGGCTGGGTCCCTCAGCAGTCCTGTCTGTCTCCCCCAACATATCCAGAGAGCCCCGTGGGCGCGCACACATCCACACACCTACACAGGGCCCTGCTCTCCCCCTGTTTGCACTTTCCCCCCATGTTCGTGGGCTCACTGAGGGCAGGGGCTTTGGGTGTCTTCCCAGCAGGAAGCACAGGGGGAGAGCACAGCCCTCTGTGCTCAGGAAACGAGCGTGCAGGGCTGGACAGCCCTCGTCTATACTCAGAACGGCAGCGGCCGCTGTTTGCTGAGCACTTACGGCGCCAGACCCTGCGGGGGACATCAGCTCAGTCACCCAGTCGTGACCCCTGCGGAAGGCGGGCGCTGTTACCTACCACTGCTCTACAGGTGGAGAAGCAGATCCAGAGGGCTTGAGACTTTGCTAAAGACTGTCTGGCTCCCAGGGGAGGAGGCGTGAGAGTCCTTGCTCTAAACCGTTGTATCTGGATCCCACAGGAGCCCCTGCTCCCCGAGGTAGACTGGCAGACGCTGGCCTCTCCTTCCATCCCTAGGTGCTGCCTCTGCCCTGGGTACGCCTGAGAGAGGGCGAGACACCGAGGCTGAATGGCAGTGTGTCGCCCCATGGTGGGAGCCATGTGAGGCAAGGCCAGCCAGGGCAGAAGGCCGGGGCTGCTGCTGTCCCGCTGCCACAGGGGCAGGCGTGACCTTTGGTCCTTGGACTTCAGGACCAGCGAGGGCTTCAGAGCCCCTTCCAGCAATCTCACTTGGTTTCCTCGCAGTCAGCACACCCGAGGGCACGAGCAAGGCCTCCTAGGGCTCCACGGGTCGGCACAGGGCGACTGACACGGGCTTCACAACCCTCTGTGCGCGTGTGTATGTGCACGCCTCTGCACGCACGTGCATCCGTGCCCGGGTGTGCCCAGGTGTGGGTCGGCGGGGGCATGTCTATCTCGGGGTGATCAGGAGGTGGAGAAGGCGGAGACTGAGAGGGGACAGTGGCTGCATCGTCACCCAGAATTCTCAGAGTGGGATCGAGGGGAAGGGGCAGCCCTCCACCCCTCACATGCTTCCCAGCGCACAGATCCTCCGACGGCTGGAGCAACGCAGGCAGAAAGCGAGATGTGGCTGTTTGCCCTGGGGGGGTTGAGGGGGAGCCCCGCTGCGAGGGGCAGACGACTCTGGGCCTGTCTGAACAGAGACTCTGAGACTCACCAAAGGCTCTGCAGGTCTTGGCTGCTTGCTCCTTCGCAGTCCTTGATGGGCAGTCACGGGGGCTGACTGCATGCCTGGGGGCAGGGCCACGGGTGGGTGGGCCCGGCCTCTGCCCTCGCAGAGGAACCTGTAGTCTGAGAGGATCTGTTCGAGGATCTGAGGGGTGAGCGGTGTGGTCTCGGGTGTGTATGTGGGGCGAGAAGGCTGCTGAGGGAGGCTGGGAGGTTAGGGAGGGAGATTTGAAGGTTAGAGACTGATAGGGAGAGGGAGGGCCCCTATTCATAGAATCCTAGAATGTGAAAGGCTTTTGAAGATGACCTTATTTGAGTCTAGTTTATGCAGAGGGAAACTGAGGCCCAGGGACAAGGGATGACTTGCCCAAGACAGTGGCGTCAATTTGAGTCCATTCCACAGGGATTTCCTAAGCCTGTGGGGCACCGGGCAGAGGACTCAGCCTTAAATAAGGGCCCATCTTGCCTCAGGGGGCTGTGGTCTGGTGGGGCCGTGGACACACAGACAGGTAAGGACCATCCGGTGCCATGAGTGTGACCATCACAGGGCATACAAGGCAGCTGGGTGAGGGGGGAACCGAGGACCATTATCTAGGCAAGACTTCTTGGCAGAGGTAGCATCTGGGTTGGGCTTTGAAGGATGAAGAGTTCAAAAGACCAAACAGGGAAGGAAGGGATTAGTTTCCAGGTGGCCAGGTAGTTTGAGTCAGTTTCTGTTTTTGCCACCCCTGAAGGCGGCCACCAGTCCGTCCTGCATGGGCGCTCCATTCTCTTAGAGACTCGAAGCAGGCTGGGACAGCAGGGGGGTTTGGTGTGTTTCCGTCCTGAGGTGGGGGAATGGATTCGGGGTTTCCCAGGGCCCCAGGTTTAGCCTGGTTGCAGGGCCTTGATTTGTCCCCCTTCCACTCAGTCAGAGAACATTGCCTGGGCACCAGTTACGATTAAACCTTCCCCACTGGGGAGGATTGCAAGAGGCAAAGGGGAAAGAAAGGCATTCCCGGAGAAGGGAACAGCACGAGCAGAGGTGTGTTTGCTGGAAAGCAGAGACTTACTCCATGACTGTCTTCTGTTTTGTGTGGCTGGAGCAGGGGCCGTGAAGGGAGCCGTTCTAGATTCATCTGGAAAGATCTTCTCGTGCTGGAGCTGGAAGGCTCTAGCGAGGAGTCTGGGCTTTAATCGGTGGCAAAGCGGGAGATGCTAATTGATTTTGAGAGCCCAAGATCATGCTGGGAACTTGAGAGAACCCAGAAGCCTCCCAGGCAGCCAGGAGATGGCCCCGCTGGGCACGGTGTGCTGGGAAATGCTTGACAACCGGCTCTGTTGGGGGAGAGGGTGGCCCTCTAAGGATGGATTTCCACAATGTAAACGCTCCCACCAGGGCCAATTTCAAGCTTCCCAGCTGACATCAACAGGCTTAGAATGTTCCAGAAAATTTAACAGTTGGCTCTCCCATGCCGGTATGAGCTGACTCCTGCACACCATGTCCCCTGATGATCAGCTGTCATGTCCAGTGCTCAGCCCCCTTCGCTCCAGGTTTACTTCCGGTGTGACCTTCACAGGGGAGCCCAGGGATAGAGACCTACCTGAGAGGTTTGTCCACGCTCAGTGGGGTTCTGACTGAGCCCACAGGCCCTGTGGATTTGAGCCTTGGCTCACCCAGTCCCATGCTGGGTGACCCCAGCCCACCCCTCACTCCTCTGGGCTGACATGATGACGCAGACTGGAAATGTGGGTGGCAGAGGACAGAGCCGGGAAGGCCTCAGGGGGCTTGAGTCACCGCTCTCTGGGGGTAGGGACCAGCCCCACCCACCCCCAGCTCATTCGCCTGAAGATCCATCAGCTCACCAGCTGATGCTGAGGCAGGAGGGGTCCTGTGAGGTGAGGGGACAGGGGACAGAGTGGGGGCACTGAGAGCCACATGGGCTCCGGGCTATAGACCACCAATGCCTCAAAGCCTGCCAGGGCAAAGCTGGTTTCTGGGCCTTGATACAAGTTGGTTCCTCTGCCCGGCGCCACCCTCTCCCTCCCCGTCTCTTGGCCAATTCCTGCTCATCTCCCAGGCCTCAGCTTCAACACACCTCTTCCAAGAAGCAGGGACTAAGAGCCCAGGACCCATGAGGCCATGGATAATCTTGGTCTTTCTCCAGCTCATCTGTAAAATGGGAACAATGGTACTGTGTATAGCCTGTAGGACGGCTCCGAGCATCACATCACTCCTTAGTTACTGCCCCTCCCCCATTTCCCTTCCTAGGCAAGCTTGGCCTCTGAGTCCTCACCGTGCCTGGTGGGCACACCTTCAATCAGGTGGTAATTGTGGCCATGTCTGTCTCTCCCGCCAGACAGTGAACCCCTGAAAGTGGGGATTGGGTCTGAGTTGCCTGGGGGGCTCCAGAGCACAACCCAAGCCCAGCCCGGGCACCAGCCTCGCCCTGTTTTTAGGTCCCTGGCCTTGGCTCCGACCCCAGCCAGGTCCCTGGCCTTGGCTCTGACACCGACCCGCTCGGGTCGGCTCAGCGGCTGCTCCCCACAGAGACTGGGTTTCCTTGTGTGTGACCCGGATGACCTCTGAGGTTACTTCTTCCAGACCCCAAACGCTGGGAGCCCCTGTCCCAAACCCCAGTCACCATCCCGGCCCCTGGACCAGCACCCCGCCTCCTCTGCTTCCCTGCTCCGTCAATGGCACCGCTGTTCTCCAGTGACCCAGGCGTGAAACTTCAGAGTCATTTTTGACTCATCCGCTTCTCTGTCCCCTCATGGCTAATCATTCGCCACGACAGTTTTTCCTTTGAAATGTTGCTCATATCCATTGTCCCCTCTGGTATTCTGGTCCCCTCTGTCTGCAGCTGGGATGATGGCGCCCACTTTCTGACCGGCCAACATCCTCTCTCCTCCTGTCACGGCCATCTCCCCAGCAGAGCTCTGGAAATGCCACCCCTGTGTACCCCTGCCCCCCGGAAAAGCACACCTGTGCCCTGGCAGGGGATGAGCTCCTGGGTGTGTGCAGGAGAGACTGGCCGGAAGGAGGGCCCTGAGAGGAGCAGGGGGGTGCACTTCCCAGGTCGCTGTGGCTTGTCTCTAAGCGCTCACACACACATCTGGTCGGGGGACCCAGCGCTGCGTGCAAGGCAGGGACTCTGGGGTGATTAGACAGAGCCTGTCCACACGGAGCTCACACCCGATGGGCCCCATGCTGCGGGGTGTACAAGGGGCTGTGGGTGCTGAATCAGGGGCCTCGGCCCTGAATCAGGAAGATTCTCGGGGGAAGCTGGTTCTTCAGAATGCGGATTCTGGCCCGGAGACAGCCTGTCCGTGGAGAAGTGAGAGGGCCCGGGAGGTGCTCGGGGTGGCGGGTGCTGGCAGGGGTGAGGCTGAGCAGGGCTGGGTGGGCTGGGGAGGGGCCCTTGCTGCTCAGAGGTGAGTAACCTCAGCGACCCTTTCCTGCCATCTGTACTTCAAGTCCCCTGAATAGAGCTGACGACCCTGGCAGGGTCCTCTCTGTGATGATCAAAGTGACAGTCTGTGGCCCCGCACTCTACGGTTTGCACAGTGCTGGCCTTCCCCGGTTCCTGGTCCTGCTTTACCAGCCCCGCGAGGTGGCACCGGAAGCTCGTCACTCCTGTTTGACAGATGAGGCAGCTGAGGCTCATAGAGGGGAAGGGGCTTGTCCGGGGTCACCGGCAGTCCTCGCCCGCGGGAGGCTGGCATTTCCCTGGCCCCGGATGCCAGCTTTAGGGTTGAAGGGAGGGGGAGAAGGGCTCAAGCTCCAGGGCCCCTGTCCTCCCGGGGAGGGGCTGGCTCCGTGGGACCCAGACGGCGGGGTGGGGGAGGGGGACAGGCCCAGTGGCTGGGAGGCAAGGAGGGAGGATTGCGCCCATGGGTCCTCAACAAGGCAAACCCTGCCGGCCTGGCGCGCCCCCTACTTGGGCGCCCTGGGGCGCGGGAGTCCACCTGGGGGGGGGGCGGGAAGGACTGGCTGGCGGATTTGTGTTTCCACTTGATTCCCTCAGTTGTTTTTCAAGAGCTGTGGCAGGATCCCGAGGGGTGGGGCAGAGGCGGGGAGACCTCAGGAAGGCAGGAAGGCCGGGGAGGGGGGGCGCCCCCACCGCCCGCCCCCCATGTGACTCCTCTGACTGACGACAGTGCCACATGGAAGGGCCTCGAGGCTTCCGTCCTGCGCTGGCAGGACGAGTGTGTGATGTGGGCCAGGGCGCTGGGCCCATACTGGGTGACTTCCCGCGTGACCCGCACTGTCTCAGTGCTCTTTCCATTGGAGGCCAACCCCTCCGACTGTGGGGCGGGAGAGGCCCGTGACCATCGCCTGACCCCCACGTCCAGCACAAGCCCAAGGGGCAGGTACCTAGGGCCAAACGTGGGCAGGGCCAGGGGGTGGTGGTGCCCTGAACCCTGGGATTTTGCTCTCCCAGTTCCTCTCCAGCCTGTCTGGTGGCCCCTTCTCAGCTCGGTCTGTTGTCCACAGCCAGGCCCCCTTCCTCCTGCTGCCTCCCAGCCCCGTTTCAGGCCTGCTGCCTTGCCATCAGGCCATCCGTCTCTCGACTTCCCCAGGTCTGGCCACGCTGGGCTCGCTGTCCCTGCTGGTTGAGTTTCCTGCCTTCCACAAGCGCCCACACCCTGGTCCCTGGGCCCGAGGCCTGGCCTCTCCGCTTGCAGTCACCTCTGTGTCCTGGTCCTGTCTGCCCTTCTCAGATGGTGGCAGGAGGAGCAGGGGCAGTTACTCCTGGCTTCGGCATCTGCTCAGCCGAGTCCTGGCCCTTCTCTGGGACTCAGCTTCCTCCGCAGCGAAGCGGGGCTGAGGGGTACAGAGCCAGCAGCCTCCCAGCACTAGATCTGAGGAGGCAGGGGCCCCGGCACAGGGTTGAGGGGAGGTGGGGAGGTAATAGAAACTCTCAAAGGAGCCAGCCTCACACCAGCTCTACAACCCTGGTGAAACTGACATTTCTCTGAGCCTCAATTTCATCCTCTGTAAAATGGGTATAACAATAGTGCCTTCCCTTGGGACTGAATGAAATGCTCCCAGGGGAGGGCTTCCCCACCTGGCCTGGGGTGAGGGAGGGCTTCCTAGAGAGGCCGCCCTCATGGCTCTGGATACGCATGGACAGAGTTCCAGGGAGGTGGAAAGCAGGAGCTTTAAGCTGAGACTGGGAGTGGAGGAAGGTGAGACCTGGGGCTCTGGCCCCCGGGGGAACAGGGGCTTTCCAGGATCCCACCCCAGTCTCCCCACCCTGCCTCTTCACCAGGGGCTGACGTCACTTCCTGTTCTGCAAGCTGGCTCCCTTCTCTGTGGCTTTACTTGTGCAGGTAATTCTGTGTCCAGGCCCTCCCACCTCCCTAATACGCACAACTACAGCTTGACTCCTCCAGGAAGACTTCCCTGCCATGGCCATCTCCCTCCCTCTCTTGTCAGCACCGCCCACTGTACAATCCACTGTGTTGGATTATCTCGTAAACGGTGCACAGCCTGAAACCTAGTAGGAGCCCAGGACCTGCTACCCCTCCCAGAAGCAGTCTCCATGACGGCTTCACAGGCATCTCTGTGCCCAACCCTTGCTACCGTCCTATGCGGTCAGGAGGGCTAAGGGACCATCCGACAGTAGATGCAGAGGCCGGGGAGGTCCGGGGGCGGGGGGGGGCTGCCCAGGGCCCACAGCAAGGTGGGGAGCAGACAGGAACACAGCACTTGCTTGTACTTTCTCTCTCTGTCTCTCCATCTCCGTCTCTGCCTCTCTCAGTCCCCTGCCCCCCAGCACAGAGCTCCAGGCTGGGACCTAGTAAGGGCATGTTTCCTTTCTGTTCCGCTGGAACTCCAGAGTCTGTCCTGCCTCTGTCCCTCTGGGCCATGCAGCCTCCCTTGCCTCCCCGCCAGCCTGTCTGCTGTTGGAGGGTCCCCTGACACTGTCACCATTCTCTGTAGCCACTGCTCCACCCCACCCACTGCTGCAGGCCTTGACCTGAGCCGAGCTGAGCTGAGGAACCCACAGTTGCCCTGGGAGCACACAGAGGATGCAGGGAAAGCCCTCACTAAGGGTGGGGAGGCACTGCCCCTTTCCAGCTGATGACCCTGAGCCATCGCTTGCCTCCTGGAGGCTCAGTCTCCGCCACCCGTGCCCCCCAAGAATGCAGTGCTGCCTTTTTATGCTCACATTGAACCTGCAAGGCGTGCCTGCTTTTACAATGGAGGAAGCTAAGGCCCTGGGAAGCCAGGGACAGGCCTGAGCTGGGGGCTGGCAGGTGGGCCACCGAGCCCCCGCTTTGCTGGGACATTTGTAACATCTCAGCACTGTGGGACTGATCGAGGGTCAATGTCCTGAGAGCTCTTCGTTAGGCTATAAAAACTCCCCAAAGAAGAGGATCTGTTCTTCAAGCAGGGGTCAGGGTCCTGGAACCCCATGATTATGAACTGCTCCCGGGGCGGTGAGGGGACAACCTTGCTCTCTTTAGGAAACTGCCCATTTCCATCCTTACCATAGCTGGTGCTGGGTCATCGCTAATTCAAAGAATGATTGGACCCTACTTATGAGGGGGTGGGCGACATGGGGGAGTAGCCAGCGGGGATGGGAGCACATAGGGCGTGGGGGGCTGGTGGGTCTCTAGCCCTCACCCTTGACCTTCTACAGTTTATCCCTTGCATGGGAACCACGATGTTCTTGTGGAAATAGAACTCGGACCACACCACTCCCTGCTCCAAGTTCCCACAGGCCCCTCACACCTGGGTCCCTCCAGCATCCCCCCGCTCTGAACCTTATTCCGTGGCCTCCCCGTGTCCCCCTTGCTCCCTCTGTTCCTGCCACTCTGGCCTCCTGGCTGCCCCTAGACCCCCTGGCACATTCTCTCTCAAGGCCTTTGCACGTGCTGCTCCTACCATCTGGAACATTCTGCCCCAGACATTCTTCTTCTCTTCATTCAGACCTTTGTCAAAGAGCACAACCTTCCAGGGGCTTCCCCGATCACTGTTTCTGATGCACACCCTTCCTGTTGGTCCCTCCCCAGCCCTGCTTTGTTTTCCGTCACAGAGCCTGTGGCCACCGGACATTAGCTTGTATATTTGCTGGTTTATTGTCCATCCTGACAAGAACATTCTCTCTGTTTTGTCCACTGCTGTAACCCGAGAGCGGAATAGTGCTGGGCACATGACTAGTGGCCAACTCTTACTTGTAGAAGGAGGGAGGAAGAGGGGGAGGGCAAAACCTTTCTTCTGCTTATCCATGGAGTGCCTCCCCTGTGGCCCTGTGTTAGGTGTTTCTAGAACAAGTAGCATCAGCAGAGCAGAGAGCAGCTCACTTGAGCCCCGCTGACCCCAAGGTAGCAATGGTCATTAAGTGGATATGGGTGAGGGGCTCAGAGCACTGTAGCTTTGTTTTGCCTTATTTGCCGTATTCCCAGATGTGGTCTCTAGGAGCCCGAGAACCAGGGTTGGTGGGTGGAGAGTGGGGGGAGGGGAGAAAGCTGGGTAGGGATGAGAGAGATTTAATTAAATTTGAGAACAAAATTTTCGAACAGGCAGGGCTGCAACCAGGAAGGGACGTCCTCAGGAGGAAATGTGCTTCCTGTCCGCAGAAGGAGGCAAGTGGGGGCTGGCGGCCCTGGAACCCTGTCCAGCCAGCCTGAGGACCGGAGCCATAAGATGCAAGGATTCAGGGGAGTCCTCCCCGAGGCTGGGGTGGGCCAGGCTCTGGAGTTGGAGCAAGCATGGGTCACTGGTCTGACCAGACCGAGGCAGCAGAAGCCATGGCTCCAGTCCCCGGGTCTGAAGGCTGCTGGGACTTGGCCAAGCAGCCATATTGGGCCTCTGGACCTGGGACCCGCAGACCAGGCCCGGGAGACAGGAAATCACCCCGCTCAGGGCCTGAAAGTCCCCCTAGCATACCCTCACTCCCTCCCCACCTCCCACAGTGGCCTCAGGCCCCTGCGCCCCGCGCCCATGGGGTTAAATCTCTCCCTGTCTCTCTCTGCTCCAAGTTGTTTTCCAAGTGAAGCAGAGAATGGTTCTCTTGTTACCAACATGGCTTCTGGGCATTGGGTAATGCGCTCCCTCTTCTCCCTGCTCCACTCCACAAAGGGACCTTTTGTTCCTCTCCCTGCCCCTCTCTCTGGCTCTTCCCCGGCCCCCCACCCACCCCGACTCCCTCCTCCCCGCCTCCCGCCCCACACTGCACCCCTGGGCTGCGAGGAGTGACCGTGGTCTGGCCGCGGTGCCCTCCCTCTCCCGAGGCGCCCAGCGAGAGAAGGGGCCTTGTGGCCGCGGCGGCCATTTTGAGAGCGGCCATTCCGGGCAGCCCCTGGCTTCTGAGAGCTTGCGGGGTTGGGGAAGCCATAGCGGGGTGGCTGCGGCTCAACAGGAGGTCTCGTGGTGCACCTCCTATTCTCTAGGGAGAAGGGGGACCCTCCCACCGGCCGCCCCCACCTGGGCTGCCTCCTTGCACGGAGATAAGACACCTTCCCCCTTTCCACCATCTTGCTGGACCCGCACAGCAGCCCCCGAGGCGGGAGTGACCCCCGCCCTCGGCAGGTGGAGACCGAGGCTCCGTGGGGGTAAGTGTCTGTTCCGACCAGGGGCTCAGTGAGCAGGTGCTGCTACCTGACCGAGCCATGTGCTTCCCCCCAAAACCCCCCAGGAAAGAGCCCTCAGAATGTGCCAGACCCACGGAAAACACTGAGATGGAAGCTTAAAACCAGATTTACTGGAATTTTTTGGGAAATGGAGCTGATGGTGCCCAAGACGGGAGTGTCAGGAAGCCGGTCAGAGGTTGAAGTGTCTGCTGTCAGGGAATTCAGTCTCTGTCCACTGTCCCCCTCACAGGGTCCTGCACAGCAGGCAGCAACAGGCTGACGGCAACCGTGTTCGGATGAGGAAACAGGCACGGGGGAGACACACAGCCAGGACTTGGCGCCCACCCAGCCGGCTCCAGCTCTGCCTGTCCCTTCCCAGGGCTGTGGCCCACCCTTGCAGAGGCCCGGGGACTTGGGGAGGAGATGTAGGTCGATCGTGGCAGCCCCGGCCACCCGATCTGCAATCACAGGAGCCAGACCCTGAGGAGGCTGTGCTCAGGTGCCTCCAACACCCACCGATCCGGCCATCTCCCTCTGTTCTCGTGTCTCCAGAGCCGTGAAACAGACCACTTGCACCGTGCAAGTGGGGGGCACTCACCTGTAACCACTGAGCTGGGGCAAGAAGAGGCAAGAAGAGGTAAAATGGGTAGATTGGGGATGGATGGATGGATGGATGGGTGGGTGGGTGGGTGGCTCAGGAAACAGAGAAGGGAGATTTACTCAGAGTTGAATGCATCCCTGGGCCTCTGCCCTCAAGGAGCCACACTCTAGGAGGAGAGACAACTCAGCCAAGAGCCAGCGTGCTGCAAGACAGGACACCTGCGAGCTCACCACTAGCTGGGAGGTGGAGGAAGGAAGGCTTCCTGGAGCAGGTGACCAAGGATGGAACCCGAAAGGATGAGAAGTGAACTAGGCAACAAAATTGAGACAGGAGGTGGGAAGGGGGCTGGCATGAGGAGAAGGTGAGTGGTGTGTGATGGGGGGAACGGGCCGTACCCATGTGCCAGAGCAGAGTGGGGGCAGGGGAGGTAGGAGAGGTGGCCGGGGGAGGAACTGTGTGGGCTGCCGAGGGTAGTCAGGGGGCTCCTGAGGACTAGAAGGCCCGGAAAAGGTACCGGAACAAGATCTTGAGGGCAGCAGGGTGGTCGCTGAAGGATTTTCAAGGGGTCAGATTTGTGTTCTAGAAAGATCATATGGACTGGGTGGGTCTGTGCCAGTCTGGTTTATTACTGTTTTCCCAGCACCCAGTTCAGTGCCTCGCATACAGTAGGTGCTCAATAAATGTTTTGAATCAATACACGAACACCAACAGTGTACTCCGAGGTCATGGTTAAGGCTGGTTGTAGGACCTTGGGCTTCACCTCCCTCATTTGTGAAATGACACCTGTCTCCCGGGGGTGCCAAAATGGTGAAGGGACGGGGCTCGTGGCGGGGCTTTGCTCAGTGTCCCGCATGAGGCCCAAGTTCCACAGCTGGCAGCTTTCTGCCATGTGCACAGGACATGCCGGGGGCCAGCCTGAGGCCAGGAGCAGGTGGGGAGAGTGGGGTCCCTCTGGCGTGGGGGCTAACACCAACGCTGATCAAGGGTTTAAGCTCTTTAAGGATTTTACTCTTAAAACCCTCAAAACAAGCTAATGAAGAGGGCATTATGGTCACCCTGTTTTATTGTCCAGGAAGCCGTGGCACAGAGAAGCGAAGTGATTTGCCCAAGGCCAGGGGAGGGGGTTGGGTGGGACGGAAGGGCTCTGGACGCCAGAGCCCAGTGACCCCCGAGCTGGTGACAGCGGCGATGGTCTGGGCAGCCACTGGGGGAGGCGGCCCAGTCTGAATGGTTGGACCAGATGGTGGGAGCAGGCAAGGGGCGTGGAGGGAGGCATCAAGGATGCCCCTCATTTTCTGGCCTGGGTGACCCAGCAGAAGTTCGTTCCATTTCCTGGGCAAGGGACACTGTGGGACGGGCAGGCTTGGGGAGGAAGGACACACGGAGTCTGGGTGAAGAGGCCCGGGAGGTCCAGCGCCTCGGAGAGAGGTCTGGGTTGGGGATGTGGATGAGGGCGAAACGGGCTCCTGGGGCAAGTGGGAGGCATGGGGAGGGGGAGGGCCCCACCATGGAGCAGAGATCAGGTCGCGTTTGCTCTGTGCCAGGCATCACCCTGAACCCTTGTGTTACCTTATTAAAATCCTCCCAACAGACCCTTCAAGGGGCACCATGACCATCCTCACCTCCCATCCCAGCAGTGAGAGGTCCCAGCTGCGCCAGCAGCCAGGACTGGGATTGACCCAGGGCCCAAGCCCGGGGTGGGGATGCGTGGAGAGGCTCTGAGGGCTGCCTGGGTGTGAGCCAAGGACGGGGACCCAGGCCTGCCTCATTGGCTCCTTCAGTACCTGGGTCTGGCCGGCTCCCCTCCCCATGCCTCCGCCACCCCCATGGGCCCAGGCCTTGTCCCTGTGACGGAGGAGGCCAGCAGGGAGCTGGGGCCAGCTCTGCTCCCGGGACCTCTGTGGGGTCCGATGGTGGGTGAGGGGTATGCGGTCTGGTCAAAGGGTGCGAGCTGGAGGGCTGGCTGGGGTGAGCAGGAGGGGAGCTGAAAGATCCTGCGTATCAGGGCCTGGGGGGCCGGCAGGCGGAGGACAGTAATCGTCCGGCTGGGTGTTAAGGGCAGGGGCCGGGACATCCTGGCCCAAACTGCCTGGTCCCCAAGCCTGGCTCCCAGCTGTGAGCTCAGGGCCTGGAGCGCCGCTGCCCCACAGTGAGAGCTCAGTGGTGGCGGGACGGTTGTGCCTCCATCACTGCTGGGCGAGGCGCAGCGTCGGAGCTGAAGGCCCTGGGGAGCTCCCAGCCCGCTGCGGAGGACTGATGTTTTGCCTGATGACAGGACCCCGAGAAAGGGGCTTCCAGGAAGGGACTTGTCACTGCCGGCTTTGCAAGGTATGTGGGCACAGGGAGTGCTGACCCCGGGCCAGGCTTCAGTTTCTGGGGGCAGGTGGCAGGCGGGGCGCCCCAGGAGCAGAGGACTGGTGGGTGGAAGTGGCGGAACTTTGGGAAGTGGTGGGTGATCTGGCATAGCCAGTGTAGGGGGCCCAGGAGACGAAGGGGGCTAGACGCAGGGAGAAGGGGCTCCCTTCTGTAAGCAGTGGGAGCCAGGGAAGACACGAGGGCTGGAAGAGAGGCTGGTTCCATTATGAGCCCCCAGGGGGACTGGAGGCACCGGGCTGGGAGCAGGCAGAGGGCGTCAGAAAAGACGCGTTGTCCCACAGGGCAGGGGGTCAGCAAAGTAGCTCGGAGAGACAGGGAGAGAGTTTGGGGTGGTGGTCCCCTGCCATGGAGCCTTCCCCAGAGCGGGCTCAGGGGCTGGGGGAGAATGGACAGGACTTCAGCCAGGGCCTGTGGACAGCAGGTATAGACAGGTCTTTGGGGAAGCTTGGCCAGGAAGGGGAGATACAGGGCAGGCACTGAAGAGGACTCAAGGGTCATGGGTAGTTCTTAGAAGAGACACTGACGGTGCATCGCGGAGGTAGGCTCCGTGGGGGAGGGGTTCCGTGGGGGTGGGGTGGTCCTGAGCTGGCTGGGGGGGGGCCCTCCAGCTGGAGGGAGGGAAGGGAATGGGAGGGGAGCTGCCAAGTCATTTGCAGGCTGAAGGAGGGGAGGTCCAGGGACTGCTGCCCAGGGGCTTCTCCTCTGTGATGGAGGAGGGGAGTGGAGAGCCAAGGGGCTGCCGGGGGTCCTGAGGTTGGGTGTCTCCACAGAAGGCCCTGGAAGAAGGAAGCCTGGACGATCAGAGAAGGGCGGTGGTGCAAGGGGATGACCAGGCTGTTCTGAGCTCAGGCCATGTGCTTATGCCCGAGGGGCCGTGGGCCTGTCCAGAAGCTTACTGGCACCTTCCTGGAGGTGTTCCTGTCCTGGTCCAGGGCAGCCCATCATCCCCTTGCCCATGCAGAAGGCAGAGCGGCTCCCAGAGACTTCCCACGGCCTCCAGATGCCTCCCTCCTGCCCCACTGGCTGCTAGTCCCCAGCTCGGTGTACAGTAGGGCCTGGACACCAACGGCCTGTGTGCTTCCATGCTCTCCCACATTCCAAGCACCCCCCGAAACTCCCTGTGCCCCCTCTGGGTTGCAGGACCGGGGCTGCCGTCTGGGCTCCATCACTGTGGTCAGGACCAGGTACGAGGGGAGGCTGAGTTCCACAGTGCTTTGTTAAAGCCAGCTCGGTACAAATCGTTCCGTGGTATGATGTAGACTCTGATCCTCTGGCCACCCCCTTAAGGCTCAGTGGTCAGGAACTGTCACAATCCTGTGGCAGAGTCTGATACCGCCATTAAAAATTATGTGTATGGCGGGGAGCCTGGGTGGCTCAATGGGTTAAGCCTCTGGCTTTGGCTCAGGTCATGATCTCAGGGTTGTGAGCTCGAGCCCTGCCTTGGGCTCTGCACTCGGCCGGGGAGTCTGCCTGAGGTTTTCTCTCCCTTGGCCTCTCCCCCAGCTCACGTGCTCTCTAGATAGGTAAGTAAATAAATAAGTAAATATTTTTTAAAAATAATGTTTATGGGGAATTTTAATGACATAGGAAATGTTTTCAGTTTTAAGGGAAAACCAAGATATGAAAAGCTACAGGCATCTGTATGATTCAATAAAAAGAAAAAGGAAAAAAAAAACACTACGTGCTGTGAGCTTGACTTCATTGAATAATTACAGGAAAAAACCTGAAAGAAAACTCAAAAATGCTAACCCTGTTATTTCTGGGTGGTGGGACTGGGAGTGACTGAGATATTTTCAGTGCTTTGTCCTTTATTATTGTTTCCAAGTTTGTACAATAAACACTTTCAAATGTTAAAGTCATTTGAGATGAAGGCACGGCACGGATCCCAGCTTTGAGAAAGAGTCCCATGTCTCTGGAAAATCTTCTTGCGTGAACGTGTAAGACCTTGGAGTGTATTTATGAATTTTTCAGCTGGAGGTAGAGTGTGGATCAGTTGGGAAGGCGTGTTGGCTACAAATGATGGAAAACCCCATAACATTGAGAGGGTTACTTCGCCTGCCCTGCCCTCCCCACCCCAACCCCGGTCACAGGAAGTCCCCGTTCGGCCACCCGGGGCTGGGGTGGCTCCGTGATGCTCTCGTGGAAGCAGACGTGTTATTCACCCTGCACCCCCCTCTTTCAAGCTCCTGTTCCCCACACCCGCTTTCCATCTAGGACTGCGAGTTCGCCCCGTCCCGTGCCAACCTCACTGGAAGTGTGTCTGTGCTCATCTGGGGCCACTTGGGGGCCAGGACTAGGCAGCCCAGTGGGCGTCAGCTTGTGGGAGACTGGTCATGAAGTCACACTGTGCCCTGGGTCACACCACTGCTCAGGGAGCTGGATGAATGAGAAACAGATGAATGGATGGGGGCACAATCAGAACCTGTCCCTCAGCTCTCTTCCCCACCTAAATGACACACTGCCGAGTCAGTCCCTGGAGGACCTGGCCCTGCTGACCCGCTTAGCCTCACGTCTCACCCCTGAACTGCTGTGGTTCACACATACCCCACCCTGGTTTTACTCTGAGCCTTCGCTTATGCTGTTCCCTCTGCCTGGAATGCCTTTCCTTGCTACACCCACCCCGTTTGGTCTAACTTCTGCTCCCCCTTTTAGAATCGGCCCAGCATCATCTTTTCCTAGAAGTCTCCCTGACCTCCTGACTCCTCTTCGACACCCACAGGACTCTGTGCTCACTGAATTTACCACACTGCCTCCTTTCTCTTCGAGTTCTGACCCCCCTCCCTGCCAGCCTCGGAGCCCCTGGAGGGGGGAATGCATCTGACTCACCTCAGCACCCAGCCCTGGCCTCAGAAGGGGCACGTTTGAACAGGAAGTCTTGGGACCTGGCTGTCCCCAGCTGCTGGCCCTGAGGAGAGCCTCAGAATGATAGAGGTCTACATTCCGGGGCCTCAGCACAGCAGCCCCCGCCAAAGAGGCTGGCCTGGCGGCCCCATGGCAGAGAGGGCGGCCCTCAGCAGTTATCAAAGGCCAGCAGGGAAGCCTCCCTCAGATGATGGCTGGGGGAGGGGGGGAAGGGGAGCTCCCTGGGGCTGCTGCTTTCACTGTCAAGCTGGGCCATCCGTCAGCCCTGAGCACAATGGGGTCATTAACCCCTGACCTGGGCCCTTCTTAGCCACTTCCTCTGGAGGGCTCTCCCCACCAGAAGAAGAAGGGAGGGGAAGATTTCTCTTAAGCCTCCATCTTCAATGAGAAGGCCAGGACTCCCTGGGCTGGTCGGGGGAGTCACAGCCTTGTGGACCCTTCCAAAGCTCAAGGTCCCGATCTCTAGCTCCCATCCTCTGTGGCTGCCTTGGGGGATCGGGTGGTGGCCCCTCCGCCAACTGCTGGAGCAGCGTGTATGGGGAGGGACAGAGAGGGACCCGAGAGAGACAGAACTGAGATGGAGGTCTTCTGAGAGAGACACTTTAGCTCAGAGATGACGCTTTTCCATTTAATGGTACCTTCAAAGGACCTTACAGACCAGTCCTACTTGTGAAGTTCAATGCAGGAATCCTAAATAAAATGTTAGCAAAACAAATCCGGCAATGAAGAAAAAGGATACATCCATCACGACCAATTGGGTTTACTCTAAAAATGCAAGGGGAGTTTAACATCTGGGAGTCAATTAATGCCATCTATCACATTCATAAATTCAGGGAGAAAAGTCACACGATCCTCCTGGAACTGGCAATAAATTTCAACGTCTACTGATGATAAAAATGCTTCAACAAACATTGGATCGAAAGGAACTTCCTTCAACGGATTATCTACAAAACCCAGCACCAGCGTGATTCTTAAAGGGACAATAGACAAAATTCCTTAACATCCAGGGCAAGACAAGTTTGCCCGCATCCATGTGTCTATTTATTATCTTAGCTGAGGCCCAAGATGGGGCAGTAAGAGACAGAAAAAAACAAAGACAAGGGATGAGGACTGGACGGGAAGAAGCAAAACTTGCATTATTTGCAGATGATGTGATCATCTACATAGAAAACCCAAATTCATCCATGAAACGAACCAGGAGCAAAATCTAACAGAGATACGGGATATTCCTATTTCAAATCAATATCCAAAAAGTAATTGCGGGGGCACCTGGGTGACTCAGTCACTAAGCGTCTGCCTTTGGCTCAGGTCATGATCCCAAGGTCCTGGGATTGAGCCCCGCATCAGGCTCTCTGCTCAGCAGGAAGCCTCCTTCTCCCTCTCCCACTCCCCCTGCTTGTGTTCCTGCTCTCGCTGTGTCTCTCTCTGTCAAATAAATAAATAAAATCTTCAAAACAAAAACAAAAACAAAAAATTAATTGCGGCTACAACCTGTGGATGAACCTTGAAAACTTTATGTTAAGTGAAGGAAGCCAGACACAAAAGGACACATGGTGTATGATCCCATTCACATCCCATTCATCTATAGGGACTGAAAGTAGATTACCAGTTGCCAGGGGCTGAGGGGGGGAGGGAGGAAAGGGGAGTGATGGCTAACGGGCAAAGGTTTCTTTTTGGGGTGAAGAAAATGTTCTGGAATTAGTGGGGACCACTGCACATTTCACACACATACTAAAAATCTACTGAATCGTAGGCTTTACCAGCGATTAATTTTATATTGTGTAAATTAGATCTCCATAAAAAGCGACCACCATTTATAAACATCAGAGCCAGCAAAACATCATTTTAAAAAACCTTCCACTTACAATAATAACCAAAATTCAATCTCGAAAAAATATCTACGGAGAAAAACACGAAACGTTTCTGAGGTGCAGCCACTCAGGAAAATAGTTCGGCAGTTTCTTAAAAAAATGAAACGTGGGGCACCTGGGTGGCTCAGTGGGTTAAAGCCTCTGCCTTCGGCTCAGGTCATGATCTCGGGGTCCTGGGATCAAGCCCTGCATTGGGCTCTCTGCTCCGCGGGGAGCCTGCTGTCTCCTCTCTCTCTGCCTGCCTCTCTGCCTACTTGTGCTCTCTGTCAAATAAATAAAATCTTTAAAACAAACAAACAAACAAAAACCCCGGAAACACACACTTACCATATGACCCAGAGGCTGCACTTCTAAGCGTTTGTTAGAGAAGATGTCCACACAGAGTACATCCACGATTATGCAGGGCAGCTGCGTCTGTAATAGTCCAAAACAAGAAACAGGAGCGCCCCGCCGGCTCAGTCCGTAGAGTGTGTGACTCTTGATCCCGGGGTCGTGAGTTCGAGCCCCACGTTGGGCATAGAGCTCACTAAAACAAAACCAAACAACCCTAAATGCCTCTAAATGCCCCTCACTGAGTGATTGGTTAAAAATCTCAGAATACCACTCATCAATAAAATGGAACTGTCGATACACGCGATTAGCTGGATGGAGCTCGAGGGAATGATGCTATGTCAAAGAAGCCTGTCTCGAAAGGCTACATGCTGTGTGGCTCATTCGTGGGACGTTCGTGGGACGTTCATGGGACGTTCCCAAACTGACACAAGTATAAGACAGACGGAGAACAGATTAGTGGCTGGAAGGGTGGGGAGGAGAGAGGGAAGGAGGCTCCAAATGAGCAGCGCGACGGGCCTACGTGGTGTCTGGCTCGTGGTGGTGACTGCACGAATCCACGCAGGGGAGGGACCTGCACGGCAACACACATGCGCACACACACACACTCACGTACACGCATGCCTGAGTGCGTATAAACCGAGTGGAATCTGAATGAGGTCGGTGGATGGGCCAATGTCTGTTTCGGGGTTTGGGTGAAGTGCTCTGGCGACGTGAGCTGTCGCCACTGGGGGGAGCTGGGTGAAGGGCACACAGGAACTCTCTATACTGTTTTTGCAACTTCCTTTAATTTGTAACTATTCGCAAACAAAAAGGAAGACCGAAAATTTAAAGACATTACTAGAAGGCATTAAAGAAGACCCCAGGGATTTGCTTGAAAATAAGGAATTCTGGGGAAGGTGAAGGGGAAGGAAGGGACAGGGTTACGGCTGAACAGAGAGAGACCACGAGGGGTAACGCGTAAAAAGTGTTTTGTTATCCTTTTCTCTCTCTTTCTGTACACTTGACATTGTCTTTTTTGGTTTTCCTTTTTTTAAAATTCAGATACTTTTTGGAGGAAGATTGTATTTATTTATTTGACACAGAGAGAGAGAGAGCACAAGCAGGCGGAGCAGCAGGCAGAGGGAGAAGGGAAGCAGGCTCCCCGCTGAGCAGAGAGCCCGATGCGGGGCTCGATCCCAGGACGCTGGGATCATGACCCGAGCCGAAGGCTGACACTTAACCCACTGAGCCACCCAGGCGCCCCCACTTGACACTTTCTTAACAAAAAGTAAAAGAAGCCTAAGGAAATGTGGAGAGACGGTATCATAGCCTTCTTCCCAAATTCCCGTCTGGACTCAGTTCAGTCCTGATCAAACCCCCACAGAGTTTCAACAGAGCTCGTCAAGCTGATTCTGAAAGCAAGTTAAGAAAGAGCAAAGCAGGGGCCCTGGGTGGCTCAGTGGATTAAGCCTCTGCCTTCGGCTCAGGTCATGATCTCAGGGTCCTGGGATGGAGCCCCACATCGGGCTCTCTGCTCTGCGGGGAGCCTGCTTCCTCCTCTCTCTCTGCCTGCCTCTCTGCCTAGTTGTGATTTCTCTCTGTCAAATAAATAAAATATAAAAAAAAAAGAAAGAGCAAAGCACAAATACTAGTTGAGACGCTCTCCCAGAAGAAGGTTGGACATTTGTCCAAACCTCAAGTCTTATTACAAAGCGATAGTGAGCAGGCCAGTGTGGCGTATCCTAGAGCAAAGACGGGCCACTCCACGGATGGGACAATGCAGAGAGACAGACAGACAGGACACGGAGGGGGGCGTGTGGCAGATGGGAGGGGAAGGGGGGAAGGGACCCATTCACGTCTGTCACATGTCGTCCTCACAGCCTTCCTGTGGGGCCAGCTTCGCTCAGAAGTGTCCCAAGACCGCATTTCACACTCGGCGGAGGCTCACGGAAGGCCAGTGGTGCCCAAGGTCTTCTGGCTTTGGTCCTGGGCTCTTTCCTAAGTGGGGTCCTCCCTGCCCCCGTTCTGGACCTGCTGATTCCTAATCTCTGGGGATGTCCTGGCCTCCACATGGCTACTAACATCCCACTTGAGCCTGGGAACTCATGAACTAGAGAGAGGGAAAGAGCGAATGACATAGTGGTGGGGGGGGGGCTGGGGCAGGGGACAGGAGATAGCAAAGAGCCAGTCACACTGAGGCCAGCGGGGCCTCGCCGCCAGGGGCGGGGAACAATCAAGCACTGTCCCTCTCCCTCCGCCCCCCTAGGCTTTCATCACTGACCTAAGTCTGGGGCAGAACATTAAGGGTGGGTGGGGGTGGGGGTGGGGGAGGGAAGGTCAGGGGTCAGCCCCCTGCATGCTAAGCACTGCCAGGAATAGAGTTGATTTGGAGGCGGCTGGAGGGACTCGGCTGGAGGGACTCGGAAGCCATTGAGAAGAGAGGAGGGAGCTGCCCTGCGCCCCAAGGGCAATGAGGTCCACAGCCCCATCAAGCTGGGAAGGGGCTTCTGGAAGGAGGCAAACAGCTCTGATTGATGCTAATCCTCTTCCTCAGCCACTGCTGCCCGAGTGGGAGGGACATTCCTGTCCCTTGGACGATCTGGTCTCTACAGTTCCATGACCCCCAGGCTGACCCACTGAACCAGCGCCTCCTTCCGCCTCGAAGCCCAGCTTCCCGGTGGGTCCTGCAGGCCCTGGGCCCTGCTCCCCCACCTGGTTTCAGACTGGGGGGAGGGGAGACCCCCCCAAGTCCACCGACCTGCTGCGGCGGCCGGAGGGGTCCTGCCAACTACCATCTGACTGGTCTCCCGTGGCTGCCGTGTGCCAGGCAGACAGGAGTTCCGGGTGTTCGGAGAGACCAGCCCAGGGCTGTCCTTGAGCTGGTCCGCAGGGAGGGTTCCCTGAGGACGTAACTTGTGAGTAGAGACACGGATGGAGTGAGGGAAGGAGCATTCCTGGGGAAGAACATTCCAGGCAGAGGAAGCCGCAAGCGTAAACGCCATAAGGTGGAAACCATCCAACAGGTGCCAGGAACGGCAAGAAGCCCCGGAACAGAATGTGAACAGAGGAGAAGAGCGGGCCACGTGCCAGAGGAGCAGCCAGGCCCAGATCTGAGATAAGACCCGAGGTTTATTCTGTGTGTGATGGAAAGAGGGTAGCGGGGTTGGAGCAGGGGAGTGTCACGGTCTGACTTAAAACCACCACGCAGGCTCTTGGGATACCCACTTTGCCTGTGGAGACCAGGGCTCAGAGAAGTCAAGCGATGTTTCCAGGGTCACGTAGCAGCCACTGAGCCAATGCTCTGTCGGCCCCCTTACCAGCTCCCCACAAATCTACAATCCTGCCCCTTGCCACGGGGCTCCCCTCTTGATCTGGGGCCTCTCCGTGCTCAGAAGTGGGTGTTGTGACCCCTTCTGTGCAGCCGAGCAGGCTGGAGTTCAGAGAGGCTGGGTCACCCGTCCACACCCACACAGCGCGGCAAGCTCGGGGATCAGAGTGGCTCTGGGCTGGGCACATCTGGCCTTACCAGTGATGAGCTGGGAGGTGTCTAACCCTTCAGAGCCTCGAGTGATAACGCATGATCTGACCCCCACCCCCGGCCTCTCTGACCTATGCTTATGCCGTATCCACCACGTCCAGCCACGCTGGCCTCCCTGTTCCTCCGAGATGTCCGCTCACGTCTGCCACGGGAACATTCTGCTTCTGGGCTCCTCTCGGGCTCCTCCGGTCACCTCCTCAGAGACCCTCCCAACCATCTCAGCAAAAAAAAAAAAAAACCACCCCGGTCTCACTACCTTTTCCATCCTCCCCCACGTCCCCCATTTTGCAGTATCCGGAACACCCACCACCAGCTGGTCTGAGCCCATTTCTTGGTGTCTGGGTTCACTGCCTGCCTCTCCCGCTCATGGGAGCTCTGTCCAGGCGGGACCTTGCTCGTTCTACTCCCTGAGGTGTCCCGAGGCCTGGGCTCGGAGGTGCTGACTGGGTGTTTAGTGAGTGAGTAAGTGCGCGCACGGAGAGCAGAGCGTGGTGATTTTACATGAGCTCCTGTATGGGAACTGCTGTCATTTGGCTCGATTCTAAAACCCATGATCCAGATCTCTATGCTGCTGATGAACTGAACCGAATTTCAGCCACCCACCCGTGGTTCATTGACCTTCACCGCGGCCTTGGAAGCCAGCGGTCAGTCAGTGAGGAGCCAGGACTCGGGCTGGGGCCCCAGCAGGGCTGAGGGGCGGGCACCTGGGGCACAGTGTGGCATATGACCAGCCTCACCCACTGCCCACCGGGTACAGCGACTCGTGGTCTCCCCAGCCAGCCCAGAGCTGGGCGGGTGGTACGGTGGCAGGGGGAAGGAGTGGTGGCAGTGATCGGAGTGGAAAGATAGGGACCCTCCTAGGGCTCTGGTGCCCCAGGAGGTGTTTCTCCTAATGGCCACTGGGTGGCAGCACTCCTCCAGGAATGGGGGCAGCGCAGCCCCGCTTTTCCTGCGGGAGCCTGGGAACAGAGGTGGCAATCTTGGGGTTGGGGGAGAGGAGCTGGGACTTTCCCAGGGTCACACAGTGACAGGGATTGGCCAGGTGAGAGGTCACCTGCCTGCCTGGAGAGACTCAGGAGCAGAGGGGGAGGGAGGAGGAGGAAGGGCGAGCTCAGAGGGTGAGCGGGAGAGGGTGGATGTCCTTATCCCAGCTTCGACCCCCAGAATCCTGTCCATCCTAGAGCCGGTGCTTAGAGCTTCCCCCTGAGGCCCTGCTGACGCCTGTCGCCCGTGCCTCTGGCAGACTGGTGGTTCTCCTGCTGGACTTGGATGGCTGTCACCGCCCCCACCAACTCTCTCCCCTGCAGCACGGGACTGTGCCTGGACCCCAGCTGTGCCTTCTGCCTGTGCCACCGGGCCCCTCTCAGCCTGGGTAGCACCCGCTCCTGGAGGACTCAGCGGAGCTGTTGCTTCCTCCGGGAAGCCTTCTCTGGCCTCAGCCTGCCGAGAAGCCCCTTCTCTGGGCCCACATAATAATACACTGGGCTCCTCCTGGCTGGTGAGACCGCTGGGGCAGGGATTGCTGGTGGACACCCCGAGTGTGCCCAGACCCCGCCCATTCTGAGCCTGTGACGCGGTGGTCCTGCTGGAGGCATTGAAGGCATGCTTTGTGGAAATGTGGTCTCCGAGAGCTGCCCTTCCTTGAAGACTCCGATCTCTTTTTCTTTCCTTTGTTTAATTTAATTTAATTTATTTATTTGACAGACAGAGATCACAAGCAGGCAGAGAGGCAGGCGGACAGAGAGAGAGAGAGAGGGAAGCAGGCTCCCTGCCGAGCAGAGAGCCTGATGCGGGGCTCGATTCCAGGACCCTGGGATCATGATCTGAGCCAAAGGCAGGGGCTTTAACCCACTGAGCCACCCAGGCGCCCCTCTTTTTATTTCTTTGTTTGTTTGCTTGCTTGTTTCATTCTTTTAAGGGAGATAGAAGTTACTGAATACACCGGAAGGAAGCAGCCAGCAGGCCAGCTGAAGAGAGGCTCTGTGCAAGGAGGCAGTGGGTAGGGGCTGTAGTTAAGGTGGAAATGTGGGCCGGCTGGGTGGCTCAGTCTGTTAAGCATCCGACCTTTGGTTTCGGCTCAGGTCATGATATCGTGAAGGTGGGATCAAACCTCGAGTCCGGCTCTATGGCTCAGTGCGAAGTCTGCTTCAGATTCTTACTCTCTCTCTCTCAAATGAATAAATAAAATCTTAAAAAACAAAATAAAGGGGAAAGGTGAGGAGGTATGAGGACGAATGGAGTTCTCCCTTTTTTTGGTGACTGTACCTGGTTGTAAGTAGCCCATTGGTCAGTTGGGGCCTGTGGATATTTGAGACCTGATGGGCCTGTCTGGATTCAGCCAGGGGGTCACTGGGTCACCCCTTTCTACGTTCCATCGCTGAAGATGGTTTGCCTAAAAGCGGCCTCTACATCCCCTCGTGCCCCGCCCCCCCCACCCCCGCCTGGCAGATCGACAATGACAAATCTTAGGCATTTGGACATAGGTCTGGCCTTCGGGCTGAGTGAGGGGCGCAGAGATGTTCCCCCCTAAACCTGTTGGTCTGGCAGTTACAGACCAGAGCATGGTATTAGATTAACGGGCTGATAGGTGATTTGAGTGAAAGTCCCTGGTGGTCACGGCCATGGGGCTTGGGGGAGGAGACCCTCCGACGGAATGGGCTAGAATCCCTTTTGAGCCATCATGCCCAGATGGAATTGTTGGAGTCACTCAGATGCGTAGGAACGTGTTTGCCCGTAGGTCGAGGTGGAGACTCTGATCTAAGAGGTCTGAGACAGAGCCCCAGAATCTCCGTGTAAGACACCTCCCGCCGGAGTCTGGTGCAGGGGCCTGGGCCTCCTAAGGCCCGTCCATGTGCCATCCGTCTGCCTTCAGAAGCAGTGGGCAAAATAATGGCAGTGAGGCATGACAATAAAAACCTCTGTCATCTGCGCTGAGTGAATCGCTCACGAGGTACTCCCCACCTGCTGCTGCTTTTAGTCTTCATCTGTTTTAACCACTGTCATGGGAAGGAGCATCGTCCCCAATTCTCCAGACCCCTGAGGCTCAGAGACAAAGGGTGACTTGCCCAAGATCCCCCAGCTACAAAACAGCAGAGCTCAGAAAGGAGCTAGGGCCACCCTGGAGCCGTCTATGATAAAGCCTCTGGGTTTGGAGGTGGCTCTTTGTTAAGAACCAAAATTCCAAAATCCAAGACCCACACTTAGTGTGGTGATTCCAGCCCCATGGAGGAAGCTCAGGTCATGGTTCAAGTTCAGGTCCTTATCGTCTCTTCTGTCTATCCACATCCTCTCCTCCAGGGCCCAGAAATTGTCCCATCTCATATAAAGCCACGCCATTTCTAGGGCATTTTCACCCACAGCTGAGGATTGTGTGGGGCTGTGTGGGAGATGCAGGCAACCTCCCTTGATTGCACTTCGTAAATGCCTTTTTTTTTTTTTTTTTTACAAGTTGACAGTCTGTGGCATTAAGCAAGCCTATTAGTGTTGTTTTTCCAACAGCATGTGCTCAGTTTGCGTCTCGGTCACATTTTGGTTGCTCTCATGATATTCCCAAATTTTTGATGGCTATATTTCTTACAGTGATCAACGGTTAGGACTCGATGAAAGCCCAGATAATGGTTAGCATTTTTTTTTAGTGATAAAATCTTTTTAAATTAAGGTATATACATTGCTTTTTGAGATGCATGCTCTTGCAGACTTAATAGACTACAATACAGTGTAAACATAACTTCTCTCTGCACTAGGAAATCAGCACGGTCACTTGACCTGCCTTATTGCCTTATTGCGATGTTGGCTTTATTGTGCTGGTCTGGAACCGAACCTACGATGTCTCTGAGGTGCCTGTACAGAGAAGAGCCAGATCTGTCCCCAGGGGCTTTCTGGCTGGGAAGACAAGAAGTGCTCACTTTGTTGTTGTTGTTTATAAGATTATTTATTTATTTATTTATTTGACAGAGAGAGATCACAAGTAGGCAGGCAGAGGGAGAGAGGGTGGGGAGCAGGCTCCCTGCTGAGCAGAGAGCCCAATATGGGACTCAATTCCAGGACCCTGAGACCAAGACCTGAGCTGAAGGCAGAGGCTTAACCCACTAAGCCACCCAGGTGCCTGGGTTTGTTTGCTTGTTTTAAGATTTTATTTATTTATTTTGACAGGGAGATAGAGAGCACAAGTAGGAAAAGTGGCAGGCAGAGAGAGAGAGAGAAGCAGGCTCCCCGCTGAGCAGAGAGCCCGATGTGGGACTCAATCCCAGGACCCTGGGATCATGACCTTAGCTGAAAGACTGACGCTTAACGGACTGAGCCACCCAGGCGCCCCTGTTTGTTTGTCTGTTTTAAGATTTTATTTATTTATTTGAGGAAGGGGAATGGTCAGAGCAAGAAGCAGACAGCAGGAAGCCTGACATGGGGCTCAATTCCGGGACTCCAGGATGATGACCTGAGCCAAAGGCAGACGCTTAACCGACTGAGCCACCCCAGGAGCCCCAGGAAGTGCTTACTTTGGTGATGGACCAAGTCACTTGAACTTTCCTTTCCCTCAAATTCATGGTCCCAACCTCGCCCCCTTAATTGGCTGGAACACGTTTCCCTGCAGCATGGGCTGACTAATAAAGTTGTTCATAATATTTTTACACATAGGGGCACTTGGGTGGCTCAGTTGTTGGGTGGTTGCCTTCGGCTCAGGTCATGATCCCAGGGTCCTGGGATCGAGCCCCACTTCGGGCTCCCTGCTCAGCAGAAAGCCTGCTTCTCCCTCTCCCACTCTCCATGCTTGTGCTCTCTCTCTCTCTCTCTCTCTCGCTGTGTGTGTCACTCTCTGTCAAATGAATAAATAAAATCTTTAAAAAATATTTTCACATATAGTATTTTCCACAGATAAAGTGGTTCATAATATTATCACACTAATGGGCATTCAAAAGCAATCCAATTTTCTTTTTCTTGTTTGTCATAGTGACATCACCCATTGGGGGGTTCCTGGGGTCCTCTGGAAGGTACTAGGGATGATAAAGTTGTTACAAAAATGGAATTCAGGGACAAGCAGTTTACAGTTTGTTGAGATAGGAACCCTAAGCCCCAAATTTAAAGGAGAAAAAACGTTCTCAGACAAAGTACAAGCGTGTATAAGTTAAGCAACTCAGAATTGGCTCAGGGAAGCCATGAACGGATTTCAGAAGGCCAGACATAATTCCAAATGAATGATCCAAATGAATGTTTCTGGAACTAAGTTAAAGTGGCAGGACTTGTGAGCAGCGATTGCCTGGTAAGTCTACCTGGAAAAGGTGGGTCGGAATGGGGCCCGGAAGATGGGGAGGATGAGACAGAAAAGAGGGACCAGAGTGGGTGGGGAGTTACGAGGCTGGAGTGCTATCTTCGCCGTGAGAATTGTTTACAAAACACTCACACCTGGTTCTCCTCTTTATCTTGACCTTCACAAGTACCTGTTGGGAGGATTATTTTTCCCTGGTCTAGGGATACCTGAGGCTCAGAGGTGGGCAGTGACTTGCCCAAGATCACCCAGTTATAAAAATGACAGAACATGGGCTTGAGCTCAGACTGTTGTGGGGCGGAGAAACACAGTCCATGTTAAAGTATCTAACTTTGGAGGCTGCCTTCTTCTTCTTTTTAAAGATTTCTTTCTTTTTTTAAAATTTTTATTTATTTGACAGAGAGAGAGAGAGAGATCACAAGTAGGCAGAAAGGCAGGCAGAGAGAGGGGGGGAAGCAGGCTCCCTGCGGAGCAGAGAGCCAGATGTGGGGCTCAATCCCAGGACCCTGAGACCATGACCTGGGCTGAAAGCAGAGGCTTAACCCACTGAGCCACCCAGGTGCCCCAAGATTTATTTCTTTTAAGAGAGAGCACGCTCACTTGCGCACGCACACACGTGGGAGAGGGTGGGGCAGAGGGAGGGAGAGAATATCAAGCAGACCTCGTGCTGGGCATGGAGCCCTGGGGGCGGGGCGCGGGGGGGGGAAGGCTCCATTCCATGACCCTCAGATCGTGACCTGAGCAAAAATCAAGAATCAGATGCTTAATTGACTGCGATATGCAGGCTCCCCAGCTGCTGCATTTGAAAACTAAAATCCTGGCCTGAACAGGGCTTGGAAGTTCTAGCTCTAGTTCTGCGACCGACCCTCTATCCGTGAGACAAGGGAGAATTTGCTTCTCTGTGCCTCAGTCTCCTTACCTCCACAGTTTAGCTGACCATCCTTGTTCTCCAGTCACGGGGTGGTAGTGAGCTTTGCAATCCGGTGAGTAAGCTGAACTGCAGAGCAGCAGGTACATGGGAAGGTCACTGCTACTGTGGTATTCCGCACATTTGTGGGGACCTTCCTAAAGAGGGTGCGGGGTGGGGGCGCCTGGGTGGCTCAGTGGGTTAAGCCTTTGCCTTCGGCTCATGTCATGATCCAGGGTCCTGGGATCGAGCCCCGCATCGGGCTCTCTCCTCAGCAGGGAGCCTGCTTCCTCCTCTCTCTCTGCCTGCCTCTCTGCCTACTTGTGATCTCTGTCTGTCAAATAAATAAATAAATAAAATCTTAAAAAATAAAAAGAGGGTGTGGGGTGGGGATCCCATGGGATGGTGGGATGCGCAGATAATCATCCTTCTGTGTCTCTCCTTCCTCCTCTGCCCGGGAAGGAAGCTGTGACCCTCCGTGGGGTCCCGGGGGGGGGGGGTCGCGCCTCAGGACTAAAGAAAGAGATGAGGTGTGGGGAGCCTTTCACCACATACCAGAGAAGGCATCCGGCTCAACGCTCTTAGTTTACATATGACGAAAGGGGGCACATAAAGGTAACGTGTCCAATCTGTGGTTAATAACAGAGCCGTTGAATACAAGTGTGCAAGCGTTAAAGGGCGCTGCACTAGATGGCAGGGGTCTCAGGGTCGAGATCTAGATCTTACACCAACGGTGCGGGGCTCCGGACAAAATCCCTTCCCTTCTCTGGCACTTAGTTTCCCGGTCGCAGAACTGGGATTAGGCTCGAAGGGTCCTTCCAGCTCGGTGACTGTCATCAGAGATGCAGCACCCTAGGCCGGGACGCAGAAAACGTGAAAGGGTTTGTATTCCACGGAACTTCGCCGGGAACCTCCGCGCCCAAGGATGCTTCCGTTGCCATGGCAACCGCCCGGCCGGCGTGGTCCCCGGAGTCCCGCGGAGGAAGCTGGGAAGAACCCTGCCCTTACCAAGATGGCGGCAGCCACAGGGCAGGGGGCGGGGTTGAGCGTTGTCAGCCTGTCCAGACCTTTGCTCTGTTTCCGCTTTTTCGTGCTAAAAGCGAGTTTCCGTCAATACTTGTTTTCTCTTTTGGTTCTGGGAGCACCGGGAGCCCGGGAGGAAGGGTTGTCTGCCGGGACTGGGTCAAGTACCCTGGTGGTGGGGAAGGCGGGACTTCCGTGTCTCACAGGAAGTGACGCGACAGTCGCGGCCGCAGACAGGTGGAACGGCAGGTGGGTTCAGGTGCCAGCCTGGCCTGGACCCGGCTGTGGGACCGAAGCTTCCGGTGAGCGACAGAGGTAGCTCCCAAAGGCCTGGAGACCCGTGGGGGCGGGCTCTGGGGTCTGAGCCCACCGTCCTGGCCTGGAATCCCTCCCTGTACCCAGTAAGATTCCCGTACCTTCCCGCCCCTAGCCTCGGGGACTCTCCCCGCCGTCCAGAGGGAAGGGGGAAGATCCGGCTCTCCCGGATCGTCGGGGCGGAGGTTGACACCTAGGCACTTCGGGTCCCCAAACCCTACGCTCTTTTCTCTCCCTGATCCAGTTCCCCATTCCCCTGCCGAGCTGGGCAGTTCGCCAGCCCACCCCAACTCTCGGAACCATGTTCGCGGACTTGGATTATGACATCGAGGAGGATAAACTGTGAGTATTTGGTTCCCTGCAAGTCCCAGGAACGCACGAGCTCCGGGGCCTCCAGATCCGCAGACTTCCCAGTTCTACAGACCCTTGCTTCTCAGCGGGGGGATCAGGGCTTGTACTGGTAGCAGTAACAGACCCTGCCCTTCCAGGAGCTCGCCATCTGTAGCTGGGGCGTGGACGCGTTAGCAGATGACAGGTCAGGGCCACATGGGTACTAACGGAGGATGGCCTGACTACAAGGAGAGAGCAGATGGAGCAGTGCCTCGACTAGGGTGTTCAGGAAAGGTTTCACAAAGGAGGTGGCAATTGAGCCAAGTTTTGAAGGTGAGTGGGAATATTGTAAACCCACCTTCCTTCCCAGTGTAGACGATCAGTGGGACGGATTTTGAAACATTGCTAGTCTCCTTCCTAAAATCTGCCCTCCATCGGTCCACTGCCCGTGTCCTCCGCACTTAGCATGGTGCTCCCCGTCAGTGGGCTGTTAGCAAATGTTTGTTGAATGAATAAGTGAATACAGGCAAATATCTACCCCAGAACATAAGTAAGTGCTGGTTTATAGTGAAAACTTGGGGGTTGATTGAGCAGAGCAACTGAGAGATGGGTGATGGATAGTTTAACAGGAGAAGGTGGCCATAATGTTCCCCGTGCGCCTGAGAAGGTGACAAGGACAGAGTCTGACTCAGGTCTCAGAGGGAGGAAGAAGGAGAGGGAAGGGGGACCTGTTTTCACGGAGTGCCGGCTCTGGGCTGGGTTGGTGTTAAGTGCCTTCCATGGGCTTTCTTAGGCTTTCATCAAGTAGCAAGCCATTTCTATCCATACTGCTGCCTTCTGGATGCGGGAACCGAGATGCACAGAGGTGGCTGACTTACCCAAGTCCTGTAGATGGTCGATGGCAGAGCTGGGCTCTGATCCCGCATCCTCAGGGCTCCCAAGAGCTGCACCCATGCCAGCACAAGATGCTGTCTCTTTCGGCCAAATGAGAAGAGAAAAAGCTGAGCAGCACTTGGAGCCTCTCAGGGGTTTTGCAGGGCCTGTTCCCTTCACCGTCCCCTCCAGTCGTCCTTCTGCCAGGAGTTTGAGCCTCACGCGCTTCTCTTTCTAGCGGGATCCCTACTGTGCCCGGGAAGGTGACCCTGCAGAAGGACGCCCAGAACCTGATCGGGATCAGCATTGGAGGAGGCGCTCAGTATTGCCCCTGCCTCTATATTGTCCAGGTAGGGGGTGCTTTGAAGGTGGGAGTGAGGTCCCGGAGAGGGGGGCCATCTCCCTGCTTGGGCAGCGTCGTTCTCCTCTCTGCAGAGCTGGTGCCTTTTCTTCTTGAGGTCTGACCGCCTCAGAGAGGCCTTCCCGAGTGCCCCCTCCGGAGGTGCCTCCTTGTTCTCCGTCACATCACCATGTTCCTTCCCTTCTCAGCCCCCCTCACCCTCTGTAATCATGGGCTTGCCCATTCATGCTTCTGTATCTCCCTGCCTACCTGTCTCCGCACTTGGAGGACAGGCTCTCAGTCTGCTTTCCACGTTTCAGCACTGAGTATAGTGCCTGGTGTAAGGTCGAACCCTCAGAACCCTTAGCTGAAGGCGCTGGGGCAAGTGGAGCGTCATGGAAAGTGTCCCTGTCTATGAAGTGATAAGGGTCTGAGTTCAAAAAGCCTCCCTGGTCAGGAGTGAGTTACCCAGCCTCTCTGGGCCTCAGCTCCCTCCCCTGGAAAGTGAGGGTGTGAAATATTTGGTCACCGTGAGGATCAAACAGAACGCCCCAAGCAATGCCTGGCATTTAATAAACACCAAGTAGAAGATGCTGTTATTTTTCTGGCCGTTGTTCACTTCCCCAGAAGGTGCGGAGCAATTCTGTGGTTCTTGTAGAAGCTGCCCTGGTGACTTCCGGTCAGCTGTGACTCTGAGCCATGGGGACCATTGACTTGGCGGCTGGTCGGAGTCCCTGGTTTTTCTGTAGGCTCAGAAGGAAGCTATCCACCTCAGACATAAACTTTACCGGGCTTCTACCCTGTTCTGACTTTCTCAGCTCAGTAGCCATTGGTGGCAGATGGGAAACTGCTGTCTGTCCAAGGATCTTGCAAAAGAGTTGCTTCCGGGCCTCGAAGACAGAGATTCCCGGGGTGTGGCCCAGCCTGCTCTGGGTGCTGCCTTCACGAGCAGTTTGGCCTCCTCTGATCCAGGGGGTATTAGGGAGGCCTCGCCCTGGCCTGGCCCCTTTGCTTTGTGCCTGCTTGACACCTGCTACCTCCCCCTCCTCACCCACTGGGGAACCAGGTCTGCTTAGAACAACCTGTGATTATAAAATAATAGAATTTGGTCAAATAATAGCACTCCTTTTTTCTCTTTTTTTAAGATTTATTTATTTTTGACAGAGAGAGAGAACTGGGGAGGGGCAGAGGGAGAGGGAGAGAGAGAATCCCAAGCAGACTCCCCACTGAGCACAAAGCCTGTTGTGGGGCTTGATCTTATGACCCTGAGAGCATGACCTGAGCTGAAACTAAGAGGCGGACGCTTAGCCTACTGAGCCACTCAGGCACCCCTGTTCCACCCCTTCTTACCACCCTCCCCTCCCCTACGCCCACAGCAACGCTACTTTCTACCCTTACAGCGGTTTCTTAGGTGTGAGCCTCCACTTTCCTCACTTAGATGCTTACCCTGTTATTTCTGGATCTGTCGCTTGTAAATATCTGTCAACTTCTCCCAGTCCCGTAGGTGGGAACGTTAGCTCTTTTCCAGAGCCTCCTTGCTCTCTGTCCCCCATGCTTCCAGCATGGTGATCACGCAGTTCGGGCTAACCCGCGGTCCGTGTGTCAGCACCGTGGGCCAGGCTGTGCTGTGGGCACTAGGGGTGAGGCAGTGAGGGGAACAAGGAGCCGTTCCTCCCGAGCTGCTGGTGCCGTAGGAGGAGGATGACACCCCGGTCTGTGTCCTGAGCTTCACGATCGTCCGTGGTCATGCTTTTTTAAAAAAGTACTTTATCGTGAAGTTCATATAATGTACAGTTAGTAGTTTTGAAGTTCAGTGGCATTTGTGGTGCATTTGCTAAATTCAGCCGTCACCTCTCTCTAATTTCAGAACATTTTCATGCCCCAGAACAGCCCATGTCCTCTAAGTGTTCACTCGTCATCCTGCCCCTCCCCCGGCCGCCACCCCTCTGACTCTGCGACCAGTGTCCGAGCTGGTTATTTCAGGTCGGTCGGTAATCTGCTTATTACATAGGTTGTTCTTTTGGATATTTTAATATAAACAGACTCTACCCCGTCACCTTTGGCGTCTGGCTTCTTTCACTTAGCACACTGTTTTTGAATTGCATTCAGACGGCGGCGCGTCTCAGTAATTCACTCTTGCTACAACTGATGAATATTCCTCTTTGTGGCCGTACCACAGCGTGTTCATCCTTTCCTTTGAGGGATGTCTGGGTTGTTCGCGCCTCTCGGCCGCCGTGATGATGCTGCTGTGAGCCCGCGGGGGCGCTTCCTGGGCGGACACGCGTGCTCGTGTTCACCCATGTACCTGGGAGCAGGTGCGCACACCAGTGGGACGGCTGGCTCCCACCATGCCTCCGTGGCTGACTTTTTGAGGAACCTCTGCTCTTTTCTTAACTCAATCTTTTCTTCTTTTTAAATGTCATTTCTTGGGGTTCGTGTACATTCAGGACCTTTCTTCGGGCAGCTGCTTGCCACCATCTTTCTGTTGCCCTGATGGCCGTAGTCTGTCCTCACTGGGCCTCCCCTTCCCTCTCCTCTGTGGGACTCCCCCACTTCCAGGAGTCCTCTTTCCTTCCTCCTTTTTTTTTTTTTAAGTTTTCATTTTGATTCCAGTGACTTAATGTACGGTGTAGTAATCAGCGTCAGGTGTTCGACGTAATGATTTAGCACCTGCACACGTCCCCTCCCCTGGTGCTCGTCACAAGTGCCCGCCTTAATCTCCAGCACCTGCTTCCCCATCCCCCACCCATCTCCCCTCTGGTGACCAGCAGTTTGTCCCCTCTAGTTTTGTTTCTTTTTTAAGATTTATTGAGAGAGAGTGCACGTGCGCACACGGGTGTGCAGGGGGCAGTGACAGGGAGAGGAAGAAAGACGATCTCAAGCAGACTCCCTGCCGAGGGCGGAGCCTGACCGGGGGGGGGGCTGGGGGGCTCGATCTCAGAACCTTGAGATCATGACCTGGCAAGAGTCAGACGCTTAACCGACTGAGCCGCCCAGACGCCCCTGTTGTTGATAATTAAGAGTCCGTTTCTTGCTTTGTCTCTGTTTTTTTCCCCTTTGCTTGTGTGTTTTGTTTCTTAAATTCCACGGTATAAGTAACATCATGTGGTCTTTGTGTGGCAGACTCCTTTTGCTCAGCATTACGCCGTCTAGATCCATCCACGTCTTTGCAAATGGCAAGGTTTCGTTCTTTTTTATGGCCGAGTAATATTCCATTGTATATATACACACCACATCTTCATGCATTCATCAATCAATGGACACTTGGGCTGCTTGCGTATCTTGGCTCTTGTAAATAATTCTGCTGTAAACGTAGGGGTCCACATATCCCTTTTTTTTATTTTTTAAGATTTTTTAAAAACTTATTTTACAGACAGAGATCACAAGTAGGCAGAGAGGCAGACAGAGGGGTTGGGGGGGAAGCAGGCTCCCTGCTGAGGGGAGAGCCCGATATGGGGCTCAATCCCAGGACCTTGGGATCACGACCTGAGCCGAAGGCAAAGGCTTTAACCCACTGAGCCACCCAGGTGCCCCGACATATCCCTTTGAATTAGCATTTTTGTGTGCTTTGTATTCTGAATACCCAGTAATGCGATCACTGGGTCATAGGGTAGGTCTATTTTTAACTTTTTGGGGAAGCTCCCTGCTGATTTCCAGCACGGCTGCCCCAGTTTGCATTCCCACCAACAGTGCGAGAAGGTTCCATTTTCTCCACATCCTTCCCAACACTTGTTTCTTCTGGCATTGACCTTAGCCACTCTGACAGGTGTGACATGGTATCTCAGTGTGGTTTTGATTTGCATTTCCCTGATGCTGGTGATGTTGAGCATCTTTTCATAGGTCTGTTGGCCCTCTGGATGTCTCCTTCGGAGAAATGTCTGTTCACGTCTTCTGCCAGTTTTTTAATTGGATTATTTGGTTTTTGACTGGTCTAAGTTCTTTGTAGATCTGGGATACTAGCCCTTTATCGGCTGTGTCCTTTGCAAATCTCTTCACTCATTCTGTAGGTTGCCTTTTAGCTTTGTTGACTGTTTCCTTCGCTCTGCAGGCCGGGAGCCCTCTTTCTCGGCTGACTTTCCCATCGAGGTGGAGCGCACTTCCTGCAGCTTTCTCTCTCTTTTTTTTTTTTTTTTTTAAGATTTTTATTTATTTATTTGACAGAGATCACAAGTAGGCAGAGAGAGAGAGATTGGAGGAAGCAGGCTCCCCGCTGAGCAGAGAGCCCAGTGCGGGGCTCGATCCCAGGACCCTGAGATCATGACCTGAGCCGAAGGCAGGGGCTTAACCCACTGAACCACCCAGGTGCCCCCTGCTGCAGCTTTCTGAGAGAGGCTGCATGGGAGGTACATTTTCTGAGAGCTTGTGTCTCTGAAGGTGTCGTTATCCTGTCTTTGTTGTTATTCTAGTCCTTCCACTTGACACTTGACAGATCAAGAATGACTATCAAAAAACAAAAAACAAAAGAATGCCAAGTTTGAAAATAATTTTCCCCTAGAAATTCAGTGGCGTCTTTTCATTGTCTGTGCTGTCAACATTGCCGTTATGTCTGATGGTGTCTTATGCGTGACCCTCTGTCTGTAATTTCTTTTATCCTTGATCTCTCAACACCCTTGGGAATTTCCTTGTGTCCCTGACATTCTGAAGGGTCACGACCATGGCTCTTGGCACAGGTCTTTGTCTTGTGTTGGAGCCTCAGAGGGCGTGTCCCTCAGGGACCCTCATGTCTCCCTCCCCGCTGGAAGTTTCTAGTGTTAGCTCTTTGAGGGGATCTTGCTCTCTGGTTTCTGTTCCCTCTCGTGGGACTCCTGTTGATTAGTGCCGGGCTTCCTGAAATGATCTTCTAATATTTTTCTTTCTCTTTTTTTCTGATTGCCCATGTCTTTTTCACTTTCCTCTGCTTGGCTGCCTAACTTCTTGGACATTGTAAATTTCAGTTATAATTTGCATTTCTAAGATTTTTCCTTTTTTTTAAATTTTTTAAAGATTTTATTTGTTTATTTGAGAGAGAGTGCGCGCAAGCACGAGTCGGGGGAGGGGCAGAGGGTGAGGGAGAAGCAGACTCCCCACTGAGCAAGGAACCCAAGGCAGAGCTCGATCTCAGGACCCCGAGATCATGACCTGAGCCGAAGTCAGGTACTTAATGGAGTGAGCCAGCCAGGTGCCCCCCTATTTTTGAACTGATTCTTTTATCATCCTGTTCTTTTTTTAATCACCTTGAAGACGTTAATTGTGCTTTTCTTTCTGTTTTTATATCGCCCCTACTTCGTTTCTGCTTCCTGTGGTTCCTTTTCTCTGTGTGTTTCTCATATGGGACCTTTTCCCAAGAGCCCGGAAATCCTCACCTGTCTTTCCGGGGCAAGTGAGCCATCATCGCCATGTGCTAAGTAGTCGAGGATCTGTGTGTGGGCCGTGTCTGGGGGACTTCTCTGTGGGGCGGTCAGGCATCAGGGGAGCTGTGGGGGGGACCCTCCCAGTGTCTACATAGATGGGCCTTTGCCGTGGAGCCGTTCAGGGCAGCGGCCTCCAGTCTCCGTGGGGAAGGGCAGTAGGCCTGGCTGCTGGCATTCTGGGTCCCCACTGGGGGTAGGGACTGGAGACTCACTAAACCCAAATCTCTCCAGTCTGGTACCTTTCTCCTGCCTCCCTCGGTCCCTGGGCCTGAGTCAGAAGCTTCTCTAGGGAAACAACCTCCATCTTCCATGGAGAAGGGGTGGTGATGGACGACTGTGTGGATGGGGAGGGAACCCGGCGTTGAGTCCTTTCCTTACTTTCTACACCTTGCCTTTCGCCCATGTGTGGCTGTTTCCAGAGGTCCACTTTCCGACCCACTGGCAGTTTCCAGTGAAGACTAGATCCTTCTTCCTAAAGCCCCTCCATAGGCCCTTGGATACCTGTTGTCCATCTTCCAAGGACAGGTAGACCCTCTCATTGTCTTCTTTACCAGTGGACAAAAAAAATTGGGGTGCCTGGGTGGCCCAGTCAGTTGAACATCCAACTCCTGATTTTGCCTCAGGTTGTGATCTCGGGGTCCTGGAATCGAGCCCTGCATCAGGGCTGAGTGGGGAGTCGGCTTGAGAGTCTCTCCCTCTCCCTCTCTGCCCCTCTCCCTGCTCGTGCTCACATGCGTGCACACTCTCTCTCTCTCAGATAAAATTTTTAAAAAAATAATAAGGATTGTGTTTTTAGTGTGATCCTGGAAGGTAATGGAAAGAAACTCTCATCTCGGGTTTTTCACTTCTTCCTTATAAGTTACATAATATGTATGTTACATATAAGTAACTTACATGTGAAACAGTATCAAGTGTTCTTTCTATACACTTTGTGTAGGAAATTTAGCAACTGAAGATAAAGGAGAGGAAAGACGGTACCAGACGACCACTGCTAATAATTAGGTGTCTGTCCTGATGGCTGTTGTCTGGCTATGACTTTCGTCGTCTTGTCTATCTCTGCACACACGCTCGTGGCCTAACTGCCCCCCTGCCCTGAGCAGCGCTCGCGCATCTGTGCGTGGACAGGCCCGCCCTGCCTCATGCCGCAGTGAGTGCAGATCCCGGACCCTGGGAGCGGGGCTCACCTGCGCGGCGGAGTCCTTGCTCTTTGGGGACTGAGATGAGGCGCAGGACCTGACCAGAGGGCCTTTGGGGCTTCAGGCGTTGTGGGGAAAATCTGTGAACGAACCATTTGGAGGAGCATGCGCTCGGCTGGGTGCGTGTGGGCCCGAGCCAGGCCTCAGTCGGGGTGCAGGGGGCCACTGTCTCCACCCCGCCCTCCTTTGCACCCCTAGGTGTTTGACAACACCCCAGCGGCCCTGGACGGCACTGTGGCAGCTGGCGACGAGATCACCGGTGTCAATGGCAGGTCAATCAAGGGCAAAACCAAGGTGGAAGTGGCGAAGATGATTCAGGAGGTGAAGGTAAGGCTGCCACGGGCGGGGCGGGGGGGACACAGATAGCCACGCCGCTTCGGTGACCCCCAGCCTGTCAGAAGCCCCCGCAGGCCTGGAAGGGGACGGGCCTTTTCTCAGCTGCCCCGTTGGTACACCCGGGTCCGGGCCACAGTCCAGCCTCCCACAGCGTCTCCCACATCCGGTCAATACCGCTCACGCTCCAGGACTTGTAGTGTCTTGGTGGGAGAGTGGGCACCTTCCGGTCCCCTGTCCTTCAGCTCCCAGGGTTGCTGTTGGGTTGGGAACCGTGCCTCAGGGCGAGCCGGTGTGTCCCCGCTCAGGGCTGGAGCTGAAGCCAGAAGTCCAAGGTGGACCTGCCGGGTCCACAGACCCACTACACGTCAGTCGGGCCATGCCGGGCCTCGGAGGGGCAGGAGGGAAAGAGGAGCCCCCCTTCCTCATCCCTGTAGGAGCTTTTCTGCTCACTGGGTCCTCCTGGGCTCACAGACGCCCCAGGGAAGCTTCTGGGCTCGGCGGCAGCTCACAGTCCAGCTGCCGGTCTTCTGGTCTGCAGACCACAATCACGTGTGGCCGGTCCCTGCTCCCCGCGCTTCACCCCGGCTGCCACGGGCCAAGGTCTCGCCCCACAAGTCCCCTCCCCCACCAATGGCAGGCAGCGTTCTGACCACTCACAGAAGCAAGCGTGTAGCCCTTTAGCCATTTTTAGAGGTTTTGCTGCTAGTGACTTGGGAAACCAAAACGGCTAAGGACCTACAAAGCCATTGGATGATTTCGAGCTTTTCAAATTGGGGGTCCCGACCGTAAATTGAGCTGGGCCAAGGGTCCTGGCTCCCTCACCCCATCCTTCCAGACCTCTCCTCACCCCGTCCATCCTCCGTGTCTCGGGGACCTGGTAACAGTGTCCCTGCCTGTCCCTCTTGCCTTAGTTCAGGGCTTCTCCGCCCTCTCCCATTTATTCTCCCATCCCGCCCCACTAGGCCGGGATGTTCCTGGCCGGGCGCAGCCGTCTCGGGCCGAGAAGCCCTCGTGGGAAGCAGGCGGACCATGTTTCATCCTGGCACAGACCGGGGCCGGGGGTGTGTCCCCTGTGTCCCCTTCCTCAGCGTTCACATGTGTACTCATCTGAAGCCCGTCTCACACCACCTCCCCCACGTTGCCCACCAGGACAAAAGGTCCTCTCGAGTGTGCGCAGCCGTGACACTAACTCAGGGATCTCCCAGCTCCCGTGTTTGGCCGGGACCAGGCCAAAGCAGGCAGGGCTTAGGTCCCCGTTTACCAGCACCCAGAGGGAGGAAGGGATTTGCTTTGGTCCCCCGTCTGGACCAGCACTCAGGTCTGAGTCCCGCTGCCCTCAGCAGCATCTGTCACGGTCCCCCCAGGGCACTTCCGCCACAGCCTGTGAGAGCCTTTTGCCTCTGCCTCTGACTCTGACTCTGAAGGCATCAGGTCCTTCTGATTTCCCTTCAGGGCTCATTCTGGAAATCCTGTTTTGTATTTGAATGGCTTCCAGCCCAAGTTCAAGGGTCTTGGGACTGCATGGATGAGAGTGACCTTGGCGGCCTCCCCTGGTTGGGGAAGACTTCTCAGGAGAAGGCCAGCACTTCTCTTCCTATTGTAGAAAGTGATTTGCATCAGCCTCTCTGCTGGCTTGGGCCCTAGGGGCTGTGGGCTGTCCCCCACCTGCTCCCTGGCATCCCAGCACCAGGCACAGAGAAAGCGGGCGGATGTGTTAGTAGCGGGGCTGAGCCTGGGGTGACTTAGAGCGCCGCCGTTGGCACAGCGAGGGCTTGGAGTGGGGCGTGGGGTGGGGGAGCACAGGGCACCCGATCTCGCTGGAGCACAGCAGGCTCTGAGCTCTGTGACAGCAGGGACCGTGTCTGCCCTTGTCCCTGCTGGTTCCACAGGGCCCGCACATAGTGGGACAAGAAAGGACCTGGGAACAAACTGGTTACAAGGCAGGGCCTGGTCACAGCCCTTGACCCAGTATGGCAGAATTCGTGGTTGGTTTGGGGTCCCTCCCGGGGCTCAGGATTCAGTTATGACCACAGATTTTGGGGCTTCCCCAGGGAAGGGGCTGGGGACCCAGGAGACTCCTTCTCAACCCTCCTCTTTTCCAGGGGGAGGTGACTATCCACTACAACAAGCTGCAGGCAGACCCCAAGCAGGGCATGTCCCTGGACATTGGTAAGTGGGGACAGAGCAGTGGTGCCCCGTGGCCGCCCCCCCCCCCCAGGCCCCGGCCCCTGTTCTGCGCTTCTGTGACAGTGTGTCAAGAGTTCTGTGGCTTTTGACCAAGTTAGGGGCCTGGGGGAGTACCCGGGGTGCTCTCCTGCAGCAGCTCCAAGAAATCTGTCCCATGTTGCAGTCCTCTCCCAGGGCCACCTCCTCTGACCGCCCTACAGTTGTCCCTTATAGGCCAGCCCCTCCCCCTTCCGAAAGGGAGGGCAGCCTCTACAGTGAGGCATGGTGCCTCCTGCCCCCCGACACTCCCTTACGTGGCCCTGGCCGCCTCTCTTGCTCCCAGGAAGGCTCAAGGTCTGAGCTGGATGTCACTGGCCAGCCTGTGCTCCCACGGCATTCCCGGGGACAAGTGGCCTTCTGCTGGATCTATAGAAGCTTCAGGCTCCAGAGCTTGGACATTGCAGCGTCGAGGTCCTCTGGACCAGCTGCCTCTTTCCGCATCAAGGCTTGAGGCCCAGAGAGGGCTGTGTCCCCTGGGTGACGCACACCCAGGTCCTTGGCTCTGGAGCCCACACACTTTCCCTCCACCCTAGGGCCATAGCGGCATCCTGGTTTTCAGGGAGAGAGGCTAAGATCAAGTGTGTCCTGGATGGAGGTGCTCTGTAGAAACCCCTTTGGTCCCATCCCGGTCCCCTTCCAGGACTCCGTATGCGGCCCCATATACAGTAACTGAGTCCGGGGTCCAAGGTCACTTGTCGCTGATGGCACCTCCGCTCCCAGAGGTGGGAGAAGAGGCTCTCCCTGGCTGGCCTGTTGGCACTTTACACATTCGCCTCCTTCCGGCTCCCAGCACCGCCCTCAGGGAGAGCAACTAGGGCAGGGGGTCCAGTGCGACCTCTGCCCCGGGGCTGTCCTCAGAGTCACCAGAGCTCAGTGCAGCCCCCTCGGTCCCTGAGGTCACTGATCACGAGGAGATGAGCTGGGGCAGGGGCGGGCCAACGGCCCAGCTGCACACGCTCCGTCACTGAGGCCCTTTCTGCCCTGCTCCCAGTGCTGAAGAAGGTAAAGCATCGCCTGGTGGAGAACATGAGTTCGGGGACCGCAGACGCCCTGGGCCTGAGCCGGGCCATCCTGTGCAACGGTGAGTCCTTTCCTCCTTCCCAGCACCCCGGGGACAGGGTCGCAGGCCCAGGCTTCCAGATCGAGAGGCACCACGGCCACCCGTGTTGCTGATGTGGGTCCTGCTGCCCGTGGGGCCGGTAGTAACCCTCTGCACCCCCAGAGCGTCCACGGCAGTCAGCCAAGGCCTCCTGCAGCCAGCGGCCCTCAGGCCCAGGGCACAGATGAGACAGATGTCCAGCTCCCTGCACCTGCGCTTTCCTTCGCCAGTGTCCCCAGCTGCTGTCACAGAGCCGGCAGCTACCACGGGCCCTCTTAAGTGCATCCCCAGCTCCCTGCCTTTCTCCAGGAGGCGGCGCTGCTGCCCTTGTCGCAGAGGTTCCTGGCCAGGACTGGGGTGGGGGGTGGGGAGAAGCCACGGGACACGCACGTTCGCACCCACGCATGTGTGTGGCCAGTAAAACACTTGGTCCTGCTCCCACCCTCCCCAGCCCGAGTTTATAAATAGCAGTTCTGCTGTGCCTGTGTGGGGGCTGGATTTAAATGCCTATATATATTGTGGGCTCAGCTGGGCGCACTGGGCTTCATTGGGGGGGGCCGGGGTGGGGTACAGAAGTGGCGGCTGCTATTTTCAGCTTCTTGGTGTCTATAAATCCCTGTTACTGTAGTTACCGTGCGTTGAGATGAAATTAGAACTGGTTGTTGTGTTTTTCCCCCCAAACCTTGCAATTTCCCCAGCCTTAAATAGGGTTTCTAAAATTGAAGCTGTCATGATGTCCCATGACCCAGCTAAAAACAACAACGGGCGCTTACGTGGCTCCTTTCCTGCCAGGCTGGCCGGGGGCCAGGGCTCCAGGGAGCCAGCGCCTGGGGGCCAGTCAGGGGCCCAGCTCCCAAAGACCCCCCCGCCGCCCAGCAGTGCTCCCTCCTGCCCTGCAGAGCCCACACGGCCACCGTCTGACACCCAGCCACCTCGCCCAAGCTTGCCTTCTACTCCCCTCCCCGCCTCCCGCGTAGTAAACCAAGGCTCAGGTCAACACGGGGGTGGGGGTCAGAGGGCCCCCCCAGCTGGAATAGTGCCCAGCCGTGTGTGGTTGGGCAGGTTGTTTCTCAGCTTATTAGACCATGAGGGAAGTAGTCCCTGCCCCAGATGCGCGTAGGGACGGAGGACTGAGCTGTGTGCAAGGAGCCTTGAGCCGTGAGCCCTGGCTCACAGTGGCCAGGCTCAGTGAGGCCAGGGCCTGCCCTGCGGGGCCACCACATGAGGAAGCCACCTGCACCGACCCTGCCCTGGCGTGGCCACCGGTGCTCCTGGTGGGGAGGTGGGAGGTCCCCTGTCCCCTCACTGCTGGAGGGGCCCTCCCTCCCATGATCCAAGAAGCTGGCCCCGGCCCCTACGGTCCCCTTGCTCCCATTTTGAGCCCTTGAGGGGAAGCAGCTGCCCCCACCTCGCCCTTGACAGCCCTTTGGGTCACCCCACTCGTTGCCTGGCCACTGTCTCCTCCGTTGGACCGTGAGCCTCGAGGGCGTGACGTGGGCTCATTCACCAAGGCCATTCTGTGGGCTGGCCGCGGGTCCGGCAGGCAGAAGGTGCTTGAGAAACCTCTGTGAAGCGAACGAGGTTGACGGCCAAGGCCGGGTCCGGCGTGAGCTCGGCTTCAGGGCCCTTCCCGACCTGGTCGTCCCTCCCCGGGCGGTTCTCCCTCTGGAGCTGTCACATACGTTTTTCACGCACTAAGCCCCGCGTCACGCCTGCACGGAGGCTGTCCAAACCACTCCTCTCTCCGGCTTCACTCTGACGGCCTTCCTCCTGGCTCTCGGCAGGGTTTGTCCTAGAGGCACAGCGGCCCTGGCTGCTAGGGCAGGGCCTGCCTTTGCGTGGCCATTGGGAGCCACCCACAGGCAGGGCCGTGGGGATGGCCCAGCCGTTTTTCACTTGTGACTTTGTATAACGTATAAATGTATAAAGGATCATCCCCTTTCTGCCCCTCAGATGGGCCCCAGCCCGCTGGGGTGGGGACTTACCTCGGGGTTGGCCCGGGGGCCGCCCTGCCTGTCCCTGGCATGCCTGTGGTTTGGGTACCCCGGGCTGCCCCCAAACTCTCCCAAGGCGAGCCGAGGTGACAGCTCCCCCTCCCTGGGACCCCATCCCCTGCCAGGCCTGCTTCTCTTCTGGGGGCTGCCTCGCTCCTCCCAAGTCTGGCTCAGGCCGCCCCCGGCTCTCTCCTTCCCCCATGCTCGTCGGGACTCACTGGCCTCCCCTTGTCTCTGACCCCCCCAGACGGGCTTGTGAAGAGGCTGGAGGAGCTGGAGCGGACCGCCGAGCTGTATAAAGGTGAGAAGTGAACCGAGCACGGGCTCTGCCCCGGGGTCGACCGCCACAGCCCAGCTCTGAGATGGTGACAGCAGGGGCGGGAAGGCCAGCCCGTGACATTCTAGGACGGTGGCCATTAGGAGTTCTTAAGAAAAAGCCTCTTAAGACATACTTTTTCTGATTATGAAACTAATACACATCCGTAAAAAATGCCAATAATAGCCCGGTAAACGCTGTGGGGGTCTCTCTGAGCCCGACTCTCTCCTGGAGAGATGGCCCGTGGGAGACCTTGTTCGCCGTCTGTCCCCACTGAACCTTGGCTCTCCTGTCTGACGGGGGCTCCTCCTGGGCAGCGCTGGGCCTGGGGCTAAGCCTTCCACCCTGGGCCATGGTGAGGCTGTGGGAGAAGCCGGTGAGCTCAGGAACGCTGACAGCCTTGGGGTGGGGTTGGAGGCCATGTCCTGGGGGCCGCTGCGGTCCCGCCATGTGCCCCCATCCCCTTTTGGTTGGGTCTCTCCCACAGGAATGACAGAACACACCAAGAACCTCCTCCGGGCCTTTTATGAGCTGTCACAGACACACCGGGGTAAGGGCACCCCCAGACGTGCTGTGTGATCCTGGGAAGACCCTCGCTCCCCTCTGAGCCCAGTGCTTCCCCATAGAGTGAGAGTGTGGCTGATTCCCTCTCTGGGGCCTTCCTCACCCCCACATGCATCTGATGTCAGGCCACGTTCAGGCTGAGCCTGGTCTGGATGCCAGGACCTAGCAGTAACGGGGGCCAGTAGGGAACATGCGGACCAGCTGGCCATCCGTGGGGCCCGATCCCTTGTCTGGGCCCTGCCCCATCTTACCTCTACTGCCCTTGACAACGTACAGAGCCTTCCTCATTTGTGCCCTCGTTTCCTACAAGTCTGCCGGCTGGGCAGGGCAGCTACAGTTGGCCCCATTTTACAGCTGGGAAAATGAAGCCCCAGGCCGACGAAACGGTCACCCAGCTCCTGCGGGCAGAGCCGGCCTTAGACCCCGGCATCCGGATTCCCAGACCGGTGCTCTGCTGTCAGGCAACGCCAGCCTCTCCAACCTTGACCGAGCCTCCTTCCCACATGGCCTGGCCACTCTGGGCAATGAGGGTTACTGTCTTGGGTATAGACCCAGCTCCCCGGGGGGTACAGACCCAGCTGTCTTCTGGTGCAGACCCACCTCCCTTGGGACATAGACTTCATGCAGACCTTGGCCTTCAGGCTGCCACGCCCCCTGCCCTGCTTCTCCCCAGCAAATCCCTGGCTTCCCCATAAAGGGGTCAGGTAGGGACAGCCTTCAGGGCAGACTTGTCCTGCAGCCTTTGGGGACGTGTTCTCCGTCATCGGGGTGCGGGAGCCCCAGCCAGCAGCGAGCGAGGCTTTCGTGAAGTTTGCCGATGCCCACCGCAGCATCGAGAAGTTCGGCATCCGGCTGCTGAAAACCATCAAGCCGGTAGGTCATGCTGGGCCTGTGTGTGTGTGTCAGCACGTAAGGGTAGAGAGGGGACAGTGTGGCGTGCAGAAGGGGCCTGGACTGGAGTCAGTGGGTGTAGCTTCTGGCTTGGTCACCTGCACGGCTGACTGTGGGTCAGTCATTCTGCTTCCCTGGCCTCACTTGGCATTGACCTCCAGGCTGGTTTCTGGCCCTGGCTGCACCTGGGCCCAGCCCGTCCTCTCACCAGGGAGTGGACAGACTTGTCCAAGGGTGCCCCTTGGCTCTGACGCCTGGGTCCCATAGAAGGATTGCTGGGTCAATGCTCTCTTCGTCACACTGGTCCGCCTAACCCCTGCCCCCAGGGGACCAAGCACCTGCCCCCACTGTCCCCTTCCAGATGCTGACAGATCTGAACACGTACCTCAACAAAGCCATCCCAGACACTCGCCTCACCATCAAGAAGTACCTGGATGTGAAGTTTGAGTACCTAGTGAGTGGTCTGCAGCCCCTGGGGAGGGACGAGGCTGGCATGCTGGGGAGAGAACCGACCTAGGGATTTGCCCCTCCGTTGGCCACAGGCTGGCAAGCAGGACGGGGCCAGAACCTCTGTCATGTCTGACTGAGGATGTGGGACCGGGGACCTGCAAGTCCTGGGCAGTTGGGCAGCAGCCGAGACCCTTCCCCAACTGCTCAGAGGAGCCTCTGGGAGCCTGGGGTAGGCAGAGCGCTCACTCTGGACCCCTCTGACCCCTGGGGGGTCACTTTTACAATGGGTCAGTGGTTATAAAATGGGTGCCAAGGGACATTACTGAGGGTTTTTTTTTCCCCTAGAAGATTTTACTTTATTTATTTATTGAGCGAGCGCGTCAGTGGGAAGAGGGGTAGTGGGAGAGGATCTCAAGCAAACTCTGTGCTGAGTGTGGAGCCTGATGCAAGGCTCAATCTCATGACCCTGAGATCATGACCTGAGCTGAAATCAAGAGTCAGGCACCCAACCGACTGAGCCACCCAGGCGTCCCCGGACATTTTTGAGTTTTCTGCTGAAATATTCTGATGGTCAAAGGAGTTGAGGGAAAATGCCCCAACAAGCCAGCCAAGGCTCCTTTGCTGCGGGACTTCTCAGAGCCTTTGACAGGCTTGTGTGCCACATGACTCTTCAAGGGCCTTCCCACGTTCTTTTGACCATGGAGTCCATTTCAACCCAGAGCATGTCTTGGGACTTGAGTTTGGTAAACACTGGGCTGTTTCTCAGGCCCTTGCTACCCTCCTAGATGAGTGCCCTCTCCTGCGTGCCGCCCCCTTGCCCTGGGCCTCCCCAGGCAAGGGGTAGTCCAAGTGAGGTGCCAGCCCCCCGGACAGGTGTCAACCTATCCCAGTTGAGGGCATGCAGGGCCCAGGCCTGGCATGGCCACCCCCAGGCAGGGCTTAGGGGTCCTGTGGGGCGTGGAAAGAAGGGTGGGCATCAGGGTGGGCACCCAGGAGGTACAGCCCCTCTGACATCGTAGCTCGCTGTCCCACACAGTCCTACTGCCTGAAGGTGAAGGAGATGGACGACGAGGAGTACAGCTGCATCGTGAGTTTTCAGGGGCGACTTGGGGGGTGGCCCTGGTGCTGGAAAGTCTTGGCGTGTACACACCTTCCCCAGCTTGTCTCACAGAGGCCCACAAATGTCCGGGGTCTGCCAGGGGCACTGGGTGGCTCAGGCCAACCTTGGAGAGGCCCGGACATCTGGCTGAGCTCTTGTTTCTGGACATGTGGGGCTGTCCGTTCCCACCCCGGCCCCCCTGGCCATCTCGCTGCGGGGCCGTTCCCCCAGGCTTGGCGAGGCTGACTTCCCTCACTCCTAAGAGGCATTTCTAATCCTCTACATTTTTAATATTTTTGCTGGCAGTATGATTCCCCTTAGCACTAAATGTTCATTATTCAACGTGCACGGGTGTGCTCTTTTGTTTTCTTCATGAAGAGTAAGTGCTTCTGGCAATCAGAAGTGGGGACAAGGGGTGTGGTGTGGCGGTGTGAGCTGGGAGCTGCTGTCTGTCCCACAGCGGGCTCCCCCTCCCGGCCTTCCCACCCCGCCGGGGTCCTGATGTGCTCCCCGCCCCCCTCCCCCGCTCCAGGCCCTGGGGGAGCCCCTGTACCGCGTGAGCACTGGCAACTACGAGTACCGCCTGATCCTGCGCTGTCGCCAGGAGGCCCGCGCCCGCTTCTCCCAGATGCGCAAGGACGTGCTGGAGAAGATGGAGTTGCTGGACCAGAAGCACGGTGAGCGGACTTGCTGGGCACTGGGGGCCGGACACGCGCGCCCAGCCCCCGGCCTCTGCCACCCTGGGGCTGGGGTGGGTGGGTACCGCCTTCTCCCCCTTTCAGAGCTGGGGAAACGGTGGTCCCGAGAGGTGAGGAACCTACGTGCGGTTCCAAGGCCCCGCCATGGGAGAGCTTTGAGTCTGACCCAAGATGGAAAGCTCTGGCGGGAGCGCCCCCACCCCCTCAATACCCGCCTGGGGTCTGGCTTGGGTGGGACTGGCCCGTGCCCTGGGGGTGCAGCGGGGTGCGGTCTACAAGCTCTGCGCTGGGCTGGGCCGCCCTGGCCTTGCCCACTCCAGCGGCGTGGGGGTCGCCGAGGGCGCACTGGGCAGCCCAGGGGCAGGGGGCGGGCCCAGGCAGGGCTGGGGGTGGGGCTTCTCCACCGGCGCCCGTATGCCCGTCCGCCCCAGTCCAGGACATCGTGTTCCAGCTGCAGCGCCTCGTGTCCACCATGTCCAAGTACTACAACGACTGCTACGCGGTGCTGCGCGACGCCGACGTCTTCCCCATCGAGGTGGACCTGGCGCACACCACGCTGGCCTACGGCCTCGGCCAGGATGAGTTCACCGACGGGGAGGACGAGGAGGACGAAGACGACGAGGACACGGCAGCCGGGGAGCCGTCCAGGGACGCGCGAGGGGCTGCCGGGCCCCTGGACAAGGGTGGGAGCTGGTGTGACTCCTGAGTGCCCCCGTGGGGTGCGGATCTGGGGGGTAGGGGGAGTGGGAGGATGGAGAATGGGACTGGGGGCGGGGCCTCCGCCCGCATAAAGGCCTGCTGGCTTGGGGCGCCTGCCTCCCTGCTCCTCTGTCCTAGCACAGCGACCCCAGGCTCCTGCTCAGGAAAGTCCCTGGGCCCGCGGCCTGGGACCTGGACTCTGGACACCCCCCCCACCTCCCCAGCCAGATGGAGAGCTTGGCCGCTGGAACTGCCTTAGGAAGGAGAGTGGGGTGCAGAGAAGAGGAGGGGCTGGAGGTGGCAGGCAGTCGGCGACCCATTCCCCGTGGGCACCAGCACCGGCCCCTCCTGGAGCCTGCCTGCGTGGGGGCCCGGGGCAGGCCACCGAGGTTGGGGGCCGTAGCCGTGCGCCCCCTCAGCTCACTCCAGGCCGGCCCCAGCCCTGCCCACACTCACTCCCCGGTGGCCTTTGTTCATTCACTTCTCCCGGCTCAGCCGCATCCTGGGGCAGGGCCGGGCCCTGGGCCTGTACTGAATAAACAGCAGCCCAGACGAGCGGCTCCTTGCGCTGGCCTCACGCCCTCCTCGTGCCCTCGAGGCCCCGTCTGCCCCTCCCTGGTCCTGAGGGAGGGCGGGATCCACGTTCCCTTCGAACCGATCACTTCTTCCTCGCCGCGGCTCTGTGAACTGGAGCCACTGTCCCCATGTACAGACAGGCGACCAAGGCTCTGGCTCAGGGCCACCGGCATCCAAGGACAAAGAGGGATCTGGACTTGAATCTGGCAGGTCCCAGAGACCCCAGGCTCACTCCTTTGTGGAGCCTCTGCCCTCCTCCCTCTCCTCTGATCCGCCCGGGCTTGTGGCCAGTGGCTCCGCCGTATTTGGGAAGGGCAGGACAGACACCGAGGCCCACTGAGGGGAGAATGCCAGGGGCGCCCCCACCACTCTAGGCGCACCCATTCGGCCGCTGCGAGGAAAGGCCCGCGGAGAACGCAGCGCCAGTGCTCTGTGTCTTTGCAACATGGGCGAAATGGGCTGGCTGTGTCTCCTGCCAGCTGTGCGGTCCCTGTTCACACCTGCAGTCCCCATGTAATCATCGGTGGCCCTTTTCACTCCCAAAGTGTCTCTGTTTCAACGAGTTCCATGCGCATCCCAAGAAAGGGAGGCAGCGGGAGGCTCTCGGGGTGGGCAGGGTCTAAAATGGGGGGAAGGTGAATGGCTCTCAGCTTGTCGGCTTTGAGGACATGGGGCGTGGGCAGCAACCCGGATGGGACTGTCAGCGGGACTGGGAGCCTGGAGGGAGGAACAGGCTGTCACTAGGTCCCCTGGAGCGGCCAGTCCAGACCGCTTCTCTGAAGGAACCGCCAGCGTGGCGGCCAAGGACACAGACTGCAACCTGCTGCTGGGTTCTAGTCACAGCCTGTGTGAACCTGGGCTACTCCCTAGCCTCTCTGTGCCCCAGTTTCCCTATCCGTGCTTGTGGCCAGTAATGGTCCTGACCTCCTTGGGCTCTTACGAGCATTTGATGAATTCACACATGTAAAGGGCCTAACCGTGCGTGGTACACAGTCCCTGCCCTGAGTGTTTAATAAAATGTCGTCACTGCTGTGGTGACTCAGGGATGCAGACCCGCGTGTCAGCCCGGCATTTCCCAGGGCTCCCACACCTTCGTCGGGCCAGGATGGAAAACGAGACCAACAGTGGTGGGCGTGGGGGGCACTGTTGGGATGGGCTCTCCTGAGCCCTCGGCTCGATAGCAGGGGTCTGCGGGGGGGAAGGCTCCTTCCTACTCTTGGGCCCGGTTTCCACACTCGTGACTTGGAGGGAAGGAGGCAAAGGAAGGGCAAGGTGTCAGATCTGTGGGAAGAGAATAAATACGGAGAGAGAATAGATCCCAGAGGCTTTCCAGCCGGGGTGGGACCGGCGTGCCCTGCCCTTGGATCCAAGTGTAAGAGGGCAAAACTTCGAGAGAGACCCCTAGTGCCTCCAAGTCAGAAGACCTCCCCCTCCACGCCCCCTCTCCCCCTCTGCCACTTGTTCCCCCAACACCTTCCGGTCGGAGGGCCCTGGGAGAGCCTCTCAGACTCCCTCCCACCAGCCACCAGAGCTGGGAGGCACAGGAACGGACCCGCCGTCTCGAGCTGAGTTTTATGAAGTTCAGTTTCACAAGGTCAAGCCCAGGCCACGCGCAGCAGCGTCACTGAGCCAGGGTGGGGCCCGGCCATGGCCCACTGGGCAGATAAAGGTGGGAGCCCACCACCCCCCCCGCTCCGACCCCAGGGGGGACCACGGCAAAGCAGCTTCCAGTGTGCCAGGCCCTCTTGGGACAGCTGGGGCTCCTGGAGGGTAAGCCCCATTCCCAAAGTCACCAGCCGCCTCGCCTGCTGCCCCTGGGGCTATCCAGACTTGGGGTCCAGCCCCGGCTCTGCCTTTTCCTCTGGCTCCATGGGCCCAGCCCCGGGGCTTGGCACCTCCAGGGCTTCGAGGTTGCCAGGCTCCTCAGCCCCAGTGGGCAGAGCCCCAGAGTCCCCTTCGGCCTCAGCATCCTCGGTGTCGCTGGCCTCGCCCTCGGTGCCTTGGCTGGGCTGGGGGTTCCGAGAGCGGCGCAGGCAACAGCTGGTGGCGACAGCCATGAAGACCCCGGCCAGGACCACCTCCGAGCCAGCCAGGTAGAAGATGATCTCGTAGTTCTCCAGGGCGTCCACCAGGCGGCCTGGGTCGGAGGGAGGCAGGAGGTGAGGGCCTGCAGGGGGGGGCGGGGAGTGGGGACCCCACCCTTCCCCCTTTCCCACAACCTCAGATAAAGGGCCCTGTGCACCCTCATCTTGGTGGGGTTTACATTTGGGTGAGACAGACACGCCCCCGTCTTTATGCCCGTTTGACAGCGGCGAAACCCCACGCACCTTCCGCCATTTGAGACCTTAAAAATGTCACCACCTCCTTGGACCTCAGTTTCTTAAGTGATACAGGGCCTTTGGTGAGGCAGCACTTTTCAGGTTACAAGGCACCCCCTTCACCCCCAGACCGAGACCCCACACGTGCCGTGTGACTTGCCCAGCGAGCGGGTGGGGAGGGGGCACTGGGCTCAGCCTCATCATCCTGGGGGCCCCCAATCCCTGCTCTTTGCAGCTAACCCCCCCAGTCTTCAGGGGCCTGGCTCAGCCTTCTCTCCGTCTCCCTCCCCAGCCTCCTGCTGTCCCTGCCCGGGCCCCGATAGCCTAGGCTGAGCTTCCACTACTGCGGGCTGGGGGGTAGGACTCGTGGGTCACAACCCATCTTTTCCCCTCTGTATTTTCCAAATGTTCTACCCAGGCGTGTATAACTTTCATGCACAGGAAAATCTCGTAATCGCAATATTTCCCCCCCAAGTGTGGGGGAGCTCTGTGAGCTCCATCCTCTCCTGGCATTTTTGTCGCTGACTATCCAGGCTGTGACCCCTTGGTCTACAGCTCTGTGGCTTCTGGGAGGCTTCCCGGTGTCCCCCAGGCTGGCTGCCTGCCTGAGCCCCTCTGAGCACTGCACCCAAACTTGCCTCCCTGGCCCTGCCCAGCCAACCAGTCCTATCCCGGCCCCTCCCACACTCAGCCCTGCAGCGTTCTCCACCTTCTCACCCCCTATTAAGTCCATCCACCAGGTCGCATGAGAAAATGAAGAATCCCTGAGCCTCTGGGGAGCTGGTTCTGTGGCTTTTGGTGGTGGGCTTGGCCGCCCTCCTACTGAGATCAGGTGACAAGGCCTGATGAGGACATTGAGCTAGACCAGCCCTGGAAGGAGGGGCAGTTCACCCCATCTCAGGGGCAGCCTGGGCCCCAGCAAAGGTGGCCTCCCCTCATTGCTCATCCCACAGCCTGACCACAGGCAGGCTCTCTCTGCTGGGACAGGGATAACCCGCCAACCCAGGAGGACCCTGACGTTCCCCCTTTCCAAGCTCAGTTCCTGCCTCACTTGTATGGGAACCCTGAACCCCTATGTGGCCCATAGTGTCCCATGTCCTCTCCTGCGGGGTCTACACTGCCCTGTGAGGCTGCCTGCATGCCGGCCCCTGCAGCTCCTTCCCTGGCCTGTCATCATGGTGACTTCCTAAGGCCAGTGACTGGTGAATGCCCTGTGGGCTGTGCACACAGCGGAAGTCCCAGACCTTGTCCCTGCACAGCAGCGTCACCAAGTGAGCGCGGGCCATGGCCCACTGGACAGATGAGGGAGGAAGCTCCCCCCCTGGGCCCCAGGGGGACCACTCGTGAGCACCCCAAGCACCCCCACTCTGCTCACGGCTGGTTCCTCCACGACACTGTCCCTGTCCTGGTCCCCCTTAGAGCTGAGGACACTCAGCTGCCGTGTTCCAAAGGTAGGGGCGTTTAGCCCTGGACAGGGCTCTGCTCTCACTCTGGGACCACCCTGTACTGGGCGCCTGTGCCTCAGTTCTCCCACCCACAAAACGAGAATAAGAATCCGCCCTTCACAAGGAATTTGTGCCAGCGTTTGAGATGACCCAATGGGTCAGCAGCTGTCAGTGCTGGGTTCTTCCCAGCATCCTTCCCGGTGCTTCCAGCCCCACCAGAGCTAGTAGGACCCGGCTTGGACGAGGGCCTCATTAGCCATGGGAAGACCCCACCAGGCTGTCTCCGCGGATGGGTCCCTTGCCCTCATCCCTGGAAGCTCCACCTGGGACAGGGCGGGCCCTTCCCCCTCCCCCATCCCCGGTCTAGGGAACTAGCCCCGCACCCCCTCCTCCCAAGGGGCGCACCAGCAGAGGGCGGTCCAATGAGCACAGCCACGGCCTCGACCAGCAGCACCAGGCCCAGCGCACTGGGGAAGCGGTGCGAACCCACGGCTGCCATGAGCACCTCGAACTGCAGCGCGCCCACCATGCCATACGAGAGGCCGAAGGCGACGCAGAAGGCGACGAGGGCGCCGTAGGAGCGCGCGCGCGCGCTGCTCAGGTCCGTGAGCCCGTTGGCCAACAGCGCCAGGCTGAAGAGGTAGGCGACATGGGGTCGTAGGCGCGCCAGCCCCGCCAGGGCCCCGCACGCCGGCCGCGCCACGATGTCGACGAAGCCCACGATGGACA